>NC_086017.1:104707500-107207500 GCF_029281585.2 Gorilla gorilla gorilla | reverse complement strand
CTCAATTTAGCAACCTAACATCACAACTAAAAGAACTAAAGAACCAAGAGCAAACCAATCCCAAAGCTAGCAGAAGACAAGATATAACCAAAATCAGAGCTGAACAGAAGGTGCTTGGAAAACAACAACAAAAAAATTAAAAAGATCAACAAATTCAGGAGCTTTTTTAAAAAAATAATAAAATGGATAGACTGCTAGCTATACTAATGAAGAAAAAAGAAAGATGACTCAAATAAATACAATCAAAAACAACAAAAGTGATATTACCACTGACCCTAAAAAAATAAAAATAACCACCAGAAAATATTGTGAACACTCCCATGCACATGAACTAGAAAATCTAGGAAAAATCAATACATTCCTGGACACATACACCCTCCCAAGCCTGAACCAGGAAATAATTGGATTCCTGAACAGACAAATAATGAGATCTGAAATTAAATCAATAATAAATACCTTATCAACAAAAAAAGCCCAGGAGAGACAGATTAACAGATGAATCTTACCATATGTACAAAGAAGATTGGGTACAATTCCTGCTGAAACTATTCCAAAAAATTGAGGAGGAGGGACTCCTCCCTAAGTCATTCTATGAGTCCAGCATCATCCTGATACAAGAACCTGACAGAGACACACACACACACAAAAAGATAACTTCGGGTCAATATCTTTGATGAAAATTAATGCAAAAATCCCAAAAACAATACTGGCAAACCGAATTCAGCAGCACATCAGAAAGCTAAACCACCACAATCAAATAGGTTTCATCCCTGAAATGCAAGGTGAATTCAACATACACAAATCAATAAGTGTGATTCATCACATAAACAGAACTAAAGAGCAAAACCACATCCCAATGATTATCTCGATAGATGTAGAGAAGGTTTTCAATAAAATTCAACACACTTTCATGTTAAAAACACTTAATAAAGTAGTTATTGAAGGAACATACCACAAAATAATGAGTAACCTATGGCACACCCACAGCCAACATCATACAGAATGACCAAAAGCTGGAAGCATTCTCCTTTAAAAACCAGCTCAAGAACATCCTCTCTCACCATTTCTATTCAACATAGTATTGGAAGTCCTGGCCAGGGCAATCAGGCAAGAGAAAGAAATAAAATGCATCCAAATAAAAAGAGAGGAAGTCAAACTATCCCTGTTGAGAGAAGACATGATCTTATATCTAGAAAACTCCATGATTTCAACCCAAAAGCAGTTAAGCTAATAAACAACTTCAGCAAAGTCTCAGGATACATTTTCAATGTGCAAAAACTACCAGCATTCCTATACACCAAGAGTCAGGCTGAGAGCCAAGTAAGAAATGCAATCCCTTTCACAATTGCCGAAAAAGAATAAAATACTTAGGAATACCATTAACTAGAAAGGGAAAAGTTCTCTACAAGGAGAACTACAAAACATTTCTCAAGGAAATCACAGATGACATAAACAAATGGAAAAACATTCCATGACATTGATAGGAAGAAGCAATATCATTAAAACAGCTACACTGCTAAACACGGTATAGATTCAATTTAAAGCAGTACAGATTCAATTCTATTTCTGTTAAACTACTATTGAGATTCTTCATAGAACTAGAAAAAAAGGTATTTAAAAATTGATATGGAGCCAAAAAAAGGGTTTGTATAGTGAAGGCAATCTATAAGCAAAAAGAATCGACCTGGTGGCATCATGTTACCCAACTTTAAACTACACTACAGAGCTACAGTAGCCAAAACTGAGTGGTACTGGTACAAAAACAGACACCTAGATCAGTGGAACAGAATAGAACACACAGAAATAGAGCTACACACCTATAACTATCTGATCTTTGACTAAACCTGACAAAAATAAGAAACTGGGAAAGGATCTTCTATTCAATAAATGGCGTTGAGATAACTGGCTAGCCATATGCAGAAGATTGAAACTAGTCTTGTTTCTTATACCACATACTAAAATAACTCAAAATGGATTAAAGACTTAAGTCTAAAATATAAAACTATAAAAACCCTGGAAGACAACCTAGACAATACCATTCTGGAAATAGACATGGGCAAATATTTCATAATGACGACACCAAAAGCAATTGCAACAAAAGTAAACATTGACAAAAGGGATTTAATTAAACTAAAGAGCTTCTTCACAGCAAAGGAAACTAGCAACAGAGTGAACAGACAACTTGCAGAAGGAGAGAAAATATTTGCAAACTATGCATCTGACAAAGGTCTAGTATCAAGCATCTATAAGGAACTTCAACAAATTTACAAAAAAAATTAAAATTCGGCCAATAATATGAACAGACGGTGATTATTAGAGTAATAGAAGTCAAAACTACAATGAGATACCATCTAACACCACTCAGAATAGTTATTATTAAAAAGTCAAAAAATAAAGATGCTGGTAAGATTGTGCAGCAAAAGAAATGCTTATACAATGGTGGAGGGATTGTAAATTAGTTCAACTATTGTGGTGATTCCACAAAGACCTAAAAACAGAAATATCATTCAACCCTGCAATTCCATTACTGAATATTTACCTAAAGAAATATAAATCAGTCTACTATAAAGACACATGCACACGTATGTTCACTGCAGCACTATTCACAATAGTTAAAATATGGAATGAACCTAAATGCCCATCAATGATAGACTGGATAAAGAAAATATGATACATATACACTATGGAATGCTATGCAGCCATAAAGCAGAACCATATAATGTTCTTTGCAGGAATACGAATGGACCTGGAGGCCATTATGCTTAGGAAACTAATGTGGGAACAGAAAACCAAATACCACATGTTCTCAATTATAATTGGGAGCTAAACGATGAGAATACCTGGACACATAGAGGGGAAGGACACACACTGAGGCATATCAGAAGGTGGAGGTGAGGAGGAGGGAGAGGATCAGGAAAAATAACTAACAGGCATTAGGCCTAATGCCTGTGTGATGAAATAATCTGTACAACATACCCCCATGACACAAGTTTACCTTTATAACAAAACTGACAATGTACTCCTGAACTTAAAATAAAAGTTAAATTTATAAAAAGGACTGGTAAAGGAAAAAAAGGAATGTTTACAGAGTATGTTCTATGACCACAACAGAATTAAATTGTATAAATCCAGATTTAAATAGTCAATTGAAATTTTAAAAAGTCACCAAAGAAAACAAAAAGCAAATGAAAATCCTTTCAAATTATAGTGCTGGAACAATTTCATATCCATAACGAAAAAATGACCCACAAGTCCTTTCTCATGCCACTTACAAAAATTTAATTTGAGTTGGATTGTAAGCCTAAAATCAAAGCTAAAATTAAGAAACTTTTAGAATACAACAGAAGAACCACTTTGTAATTGGGAGAAGGGCAAAGATTTCTTATAAAGGACTTTGTAGGTTCGTTGGCAACATAGTCTCAATTTTTCTTTTTCTGAAAATGTCTATTTCACTTTTATTTTGAAGGATGTTTTTGTTGAATATGAAATTATGGGTTTATTGTTTTCTTTGCAGTTCTTTAAAGGTGATGTTTTATTGTTTTAATGTTGCTATGACTTCTGTGATAATCCATGATTCACATCAATTTTTACTGTATATAATGTGTCTGTCCACTTTGCATACTTTCAGGATGTTCTCTTTATCACTCATTTTCAGTACTTTTCTTGTGTTCCGCCTACATAAAATATTGTTTATGGGCGACACCAGTTATTCAATTATGAAAAGAAGTCAATTCATTGTATATGTAATATGTTTCTTAGCTCTATCCACAGAAAGGGCCTAAAAATGGTAACAGTGAAATTATGTCAACTTAATGCACAAATCTTAGTTATTAAATACCTGGGCCCCGAAATGATGTCTGTGGCCCTTTGGAGAAAGATACAACACTTAGACTGAGACAGAGAAAGAACAAGGTGAGCTGGGCATATCTTTTCATGATAAAAACATGTCATTATCACAATAGATGCAGAAAAAGGATATGAAAACACTTAGCATCCCTTCATTATAAGAACTCTTAACACAATTGCATAGAAGAAACATACCTCAAAGTAATAAAGGCCATATAGAACAAACCTGCAGCCAATATCCTATTGAAAGAGGAAAAGTTAAAAACAATTCCACAAAACACTGGAACAAGGTAAGATTTCCCACTTTCACCATTTCTATTCAACATAGCTTTTGAAGTCTTAGCTAGACCAATCAGGCAAGAGAAATAACTAAAAGACATCCAAATTGGAGAAGAATAAGTCAAATTAACTGTGTTTGCTTTTATCATCTTACACCTAGAAAAACCTAAAGATTGCTCCAAAAGCCTCTTAGATTTGATAAATAAATTCAATAAAGTTTTAATATACAAAAAATTAACATACAAAAAAACAGTAGCCTTTTTACACACCAATAACAATCAAATTGAGAACCAAACCAAAAGGCACTCTTATTTACAGTAGCTACAAATTAAAATACCTAAGAATATATTTAAGGAAGGAAGTGAAAGATCTCTACAAGGAAAACTATGAAACACTGATGAAAGAAATTGTACATGACACAAACAAATGGAAAAACATCCCATGTTCATGGATCGAAATAATTATTATTGTTAAGATGACTATACTACCCAAAGCCATCCACAGATTTGGTGCAATCCTTATCAAAATACCCATCTTACTTTTCACAGAATTAGAAAAATCAATCCTAAAATTTTTATGGAAATGAGACTGAATAGCCAAAGCAATTCTAAGGAAAAATAACAAAGCTGTAAGCCTCACATTACTTGACCTCAAGTTATACTATAAGACTTTAATCCCCAGCCAGGCCTGGTGGATCATGCCTTTAATCCCAGGACTTTGGGAGGTAAAGGCATGTGGATCACTTCAGCTCAGTAGGTCAAGACCAGCCTGGGCAACATGACAAAACCTTGCCTCTACGAAAAGAAAAAAAAAAAAAAATTAGCCAGGCACAGTGACTTGTGCATGTAGTCCCAGCTACTCTGGAGGCTGAGGTAAGAGGATCACTTGAGCCTGGGAGGTGGAGGTTGCAGTGAGCTAAGATCATGCCACTGCACTCCAGTCTGGGCAACAGAGAGACAGCCTGTTAAAAAAAAAAAAAAAAAGACTATAGTAACCAAAACAGCATGGTACTGATAGAAAAATCAATGGAACAGAGTTTAGAACACAGAAAAAAAGTCACATATCTACAGCCAACTGCTCTTTGACTAAGTAGACAAAAACATACACTGGAGTAAGGACACTCTTTTTAATAACTGATGCTGGAAAAATTGGATTTCCATATGCAGAAGAATGAAACTAAACCCCTATCTCTTACTATATACAATAATTAATTCAAGATTGATGAAAGACTTAAATTTAAAACCAGAAACTATGAAAATATTAGAAGAAAACCTAGAGAAACCTCTTCTGAACATTGATCTAGGCAAAGATATCTTGACTAAGACCTCAAAAGGAAAAGTGACAAATATAAAAGTAGACCAATGAGACTCAATTAAGCTTAAAAGCTTCTGCAAAGCAAAGAAAATAATCACCAGAGTGAAGAGACAACCTGTAGAATGGGAGAAAATATTTGGAAACTATGCATCTGACAGGAAACTGATATCCAGAATTTATAAGGAGCTCAAACAACTCAACAACAGCAAAAAACAAGCCCCTCTAAAAAGTGAGCTAAAGACATGAATAGACAATTCTCAAAAGAAGACACACAAATGGTCAACAAACATAGGAAAAAATGCTCAACATCTTTAATTATCAGAGAAATGTAAGTTAAAACCACAATGACATATCATCTCAGATGAGTGAGAATGGCTTTTATTAAAAAGTCAAAAAATAACAGATATTGGCAAGAATGTGGAGAAAAAGGAATGCTTACACACCATTGGTGGGAATGTAAATTGGTACAACCCCTGTGGAAAACATAATGGAGATTTCTTAAAGAACTGCAGATACACCCACCAGTCAGGCCAAGCCTGGTGGCTCACGCCTGTAATCTCAGCACTTTGGGAGGCCGGGGTGAGTGGAACATTTGAGGCCTGGCCAACATGGTAAAACCCCAACTCTACTAAAAATACAAAAAATCAGCTGGGCGTGGTGCCATACACGTGTAGTCCCAGCTATTTGGGAGGCTGAGAAAGGTGAATCATTTGAACGCAGGAGGCGGAGGTTGCCGTGAGCCAAGATCATGCCACTTCACTCCAGCCTGGGCAAAAGAGCAAGACTCTGTCTCAAAAAAAAAAAAAAAAAAAAAGAACTACCAGTCAATCCATTAATCCCACTACTGGCTATCAATCCAAAGAAAGACATCATTACATCAAAATGATACCCACACTTGAATGATTTGTATGATTACCACAGCACTATTCACAATAGTGAGGATACAGAATCAACCTAAGTGTCCATTGATGGATTATTGGATAAAGAAATGTTATATATATAATATAATACTATTCAGACATAAAAAGGAATTAAATCTTTTTTTCTATTTTCACAGCAACATGGATGGAACTGGTGGCCACTATCTTAAGTGGAGCAACTCAGAAACAGTAAGTCCATTACTACATATTCTCATTTATATGTGGGAGTTGAAAATGTGTACACATGGACATAGAGTGTGGAATAACAGACATTGGAGACTGGAAAGGGTGGGAAGCTGGTAGGAGGGTGAGGGATGAGAAATTAATGAGTGCAATCTACATTGTTTGGGTGATGGTTACACTAAAAGGTCATTCAGACTTTATACCTACACAATGTATTCATGTAATAAAACTGCATTTATACCCTTTAAATGTATACAAATAATTCTTTAAAAAGAAACACCCGGCCGGGCGTGGTGGCTCACACCTGTAATTCCAGCACTTTGGGAAGCCGAGGTGGGTGGATCACCAGGTCAGGAGATTGAGATCATCCTGGCCAACACGGTGAAACCCCGTCTCTACTAAAATACAAAAAACTATCTGGGTATGGTCACACGTGCCTGTAGTCCCAGCTACTTGGGATGCTGAGACAGGGGAATCTCTTGAACCAGGGATATGGAGGTTGCAGTGAGTCAAGATCATGCCACTGCACTCCAGCCTGGTGACAGAGCAAAACTCTGTCTAAAAAAAAAAAAAAAAAAAAAAACACCCAATGTCCAGTGGTTGTCTGTTCAAATCTTATAGCGGTTAGCTTAAATAGGCTTCCACTGCCCACATTTAGGGCATGGTAACCACAAAAAATATATATAGTGTTATGATGATACCTACCTAGAAACAGCAAAAGGTAGGAAGAAAGAAAGGGAGGGAGAGAAGGAGAGAGTGAACATTTTGAAAAACTATGGCAATAACATGGCAAGTGATTATTATCTTAACTCCTTTTTGGAAAATTGGTAAAGAAAGAAATAAGCATTTATTTACCTTGCCTTTTTAGGAGAAATTTTTACCACATTTTCAGTTGACAAATAAAATGTCTTTTTAACAGAAGAATTATTCCAGTTAATACATATAGGAGACATAATAAAATAAAAAAATTCCTTTTCTGCAATACTTCAAGATATTATTTGATTCCAACAGCATTTATCAATTGATGTTAAAATTATTAGGTAAAAGGTTATTTGAAAACAGACTTCACTCTCATTTCCAAAGTATTTTCCTTTAAAATCACAAAAGGGAAAGTATATCTTTATAATTGAGAAATCTGGTTTTCATTATGTTAAATATGTGATCAAACTTGAACTTTTTTGTTTTAAACTTTTATTTTAGGTTCAGTGATATACATGCAGGTTTGTTATATAGGTAAATTGCATGACATGGGAGTTTGCTGTACAGATTATTTCACCATCCATGTAATAAGCATGATACCCAATAGGTCATTCTTTGATTCTCGCCCTCCTGCCTCCCTCTACTCTCAAGTGAGCCGCAGTGTCTGTTGTTCCCTTCTTCATGTCCATCTGCATTCAATGTTTAGCTTCCACTTATAAGTGAGAACATGTGGCATTTGGTTTCGTGTTTCTGTGTTAGTTTCCTAAGGACAATGGCCTCCAGCTCTATCCATGTTTCTGTAAAGGACATGATCTTGTTCTCTTTTATGAGTTCATAGTATTCCATGATGTCTATGTACCACATTTTCTTTATCTAGTCTACCATTGATGCACATTTAGGTTGATTCTATGTCTTTGATATTGCACATAGTGCTGTGATGAAAATACATGTGCATGTGTCTTTATGGTAGAATGATTTATATTATTTTGAATATATCCCTAATAATGTGATTGCTGGGTCACATGGTAATTCTGCTTTGAGTTCTTTGAGAAATCACCACATGGCTTTCCACAATGGCTGAACGAATTTACATTCCCGCCAGATGTGTATAAGTGTTCCCTGTTTTCTGCAACCTCACCAGCGTCTATTATTTTTTGACTTTTTAGTAATAGCCATAGTGACTGGTGTTAAATGGTATCTCATTGTGGTTTTGATTTACATTTCTATAATGATTAGTGGTGTTGAGCATTTTTTCATATGCCAGCTGGCCACATGTATGTCTCCTTTTGAAAGGTGTCTGTTCATGTCCTTTCCCACTTTTTAATGGGCTTGTGTGATTTTTGCTTGTTGATTTCAGTTCCTTATTTATTTTGGATATTATACCTTTGTTAGATGTGTAGTTTACAAATATAGTCTCCTATCCTGTGGGGTTTCTATTTATTCTCTTGATAGTTTCTTTTGCTATGGAGAAGCTCATTAGTTCAATTAGGTCTCATTTGTCAGTTTTTGATTTTGTTGCAATTGATTTTAGTCTCATGAATCTTTGCCAGGTTTTGTGACCAAAATGGTGTTTCCTAGGTTATCTGCCAAGATTTTTGTAGTTTTAGGTTTTACATTTAAGTATTTAATCCATTTTGAGTTGATTTTTGTATAGGTGTAAGGAAGGGGTCCAGCTTCAATCTTCTGCATATGGCTAGCCAGTTATCCCCACACATGTGGTGTGGGTATAACTTTATTTATTCAGTGGGGAGTCCTTCCCCCATTGCTTGTTTTTGTCTACTTTATCAAAGAGAAGATGGTTGTAGGTGTGTGGCATTATTTCTGAACTCTCTATTCTGTTCCATTGGTCTATATGTCTGTTTTTGTACCAGTACCATTCTGTTTTGGTTACTGTAGCCTTGTAGTATAGTTTGAAGTTGGGTAACGTAATGCCTCCAGCTTTATTCTTTTTGCCTAGGATAGTCTTGGCTATTCAAGCTATTTTTTGGTTCCATATGGATTTTAAAATAGTTTTTTTCTAATTCTGTGAAGGATGTCATTTTTAGTTTAATAGGAATAGCACTGAATCTGTAAATTGCTTTGGACAGTATGACCATTCCATGATCATTGGTATTTACCAGAGAAACCTTGAATTGTAACTACCTGAAGTAATGCAACATGATATATATGGCATCATCTATAAAATATGCTTGTCAAAAATACTTAAATGGCATCTAGACGTGACTATAGAAATACCTTCCAATTTACTTCAAATGACAACGATAGTGGAACAGTTAAACAACACCATAATGAAGCAATCAAACACTTGAGAATGAGGCATTCCATAAGACAATTTACATACCTTGTAAAATACATTATCATCATAGTACGGAAAAATATTTAGAGAAATATTTAAGTTTAGAAATGTTTTAAATAGATGCATTATGTAAAAAACCAATGCAATATGTAAACATTGTTTAAATCTTGGCCCTCAAGGTAAATTTATAAGAGCTTTTTTGGGAAGAATGGATTAAATATGAATATGTTATAAATACTAACATGATACAATATTTATGGCCAAAGTTGTGTGGTATCTGAAGTTTACTTTCAAATGGTTCACCCTACCTATCTACAAATATAAATCTGACACTCATTATATGTATGTATGTATGTATATCCATGTCATTTGACCTTTGTATAAATCCTTTAACTGTTTCATGTATTTGAATTTTTCTCATAATAAAAGTTGAGCAACAAGGGAGCATGACAAATTCTTCTCCTTGTGGAACTATATTTATTTCAATAATTAGTTTGAGATAAACAAAAATAACTACAAAATAGTTAATAGTGCAACATAACCTAGTAGAAATTACATTTAGTCTTTTATTGATGGAATACGAATATCCTAATGTTCAAAAACATGTAGTCTTTTCACTTCTTGTTTCCATGGTGTATTACTAATATATTAAAATTCATATAAAATTTGCATCAGTATTCTCATTAACATAATTCTTGTTTTATATTGAAATAAATATTTCAAAACATATTTCAGTTGTGTACATATCCATATTATTTGTAAAACACATGTACTTTTGAGAATTATGAAAAACATAAAAATACACTTTATAAGTTGTGTCAAGAGCTATATTTAGGCTGAAAGGACATGCTAAACTCAAATACTGATTTCAAAGATTTTTCATATTTGTAGTCAAAAAATTAGAAATAAACATTAGAAACAAACATTTCATATTCCTAGTTGAAAAATTAGAAATAAAAATTAGAGACAAAACAAAAAACAGTAAAGGTGCATTTATAAGACAATATATGGATATTAAATAAAATGAGTGTGATGGATGAAATAGAATGCCAAAAATAAATAAAAGACATGATGTAAATACACTACACTATTTTATTATTTGAGAAATCATCAGTTAAGGTTTCCATAAAATTCACAGCACCAAAAAAATGAGACAGAATGGCTTAAAAATTGTTTAAGTAAAGGAGTTTTCCTTAATCTAAATTCATTTTACATTCCCATCTTTCTGTAGTCATAGCTGGCATATAATGTTTTGAAAAGAAAGCAAGCCTTTAAAGACCACAAACAACCAATTTCACACTACAAGCAGTCATAAACAGAGCTAAATTCCCTTTAGTAATACACTATTTATCTTTGTGCTTCACTGAGTTCAAAGAAAAGCGTTATTCAGAGTGTAAGCAATTAGCTTCTCTTTTTTTTTTTATTCCAGAAAGGACGTTATCAAAAAAGCATGGGATTAGGAAGCTACAGAGCTATCAGAATTATTCTTAGTGTATGAGATTTCAATTTAGCAAAACATGTAAAACCCTAAAGGCAGTTAAGACCCAATACAGGGAAACCATTTTGTTTTCACAGTATATTTATTTCAGATAATCACTGACCCTACCGATTTCTGCTGAATTGAAATGAGTAGGTATTAAGTTCAGGAATTATTTTGTGCTGTATATTCATCACCAAATCAATGCTATGGTTTACCTAGAAAATTCCCTAAAAAAGCATTATCTACCTACTTGTAGAAAGGAAGTCTCACAATGTAGACATTTTACAAATCTGACATCAAGATTCTATTTCAAAATAGTCTGAAATGGTAATACATATGTTTATTAAATATGTACTTCATATCATTATATTAGAAATTGATCTATTACCAAACACCTACACATTAGAAGAATTATATTTTTCCCTATGCTTAGTGAAATCTATTTTACTATTCATGGTTGATATAATATTACAAAACCAATAAAAGTTACTGGGTATTTCTTATATGTTAAGACAATATTATAGGTCTTTTATATGTATTAGGTATTACAATAAATGTTGAAAAATTGAGAAATACTTTGGTTAGTGCAGAAAAGCAACCCCAAAAGCAAAAATCTAGCTCCAATTGTTACTCACTATGCTGTTTTGGCTCAATGGCTATTCGACAAAAATATATCAGATTTTACCTAAAAAAGTTCTTAATTGTTTAATATTCAGTTTTATACAACCACAAACACTGTAGAGCTCATGATAATTCAGATTTAGACTCATATCTTTATATATCTATGTGATGAGGTGAGTATTTGGTTTACTATCATTCTCTTAGAAGTGCATATTCAGAAACACATCATTGATGAGAAACCAGAAGGACAATCCCAAATATTCAACAAAACAATGAACCAATGCTACATCTTTCCTGGAAAAAGTTCTTACAATTATAATCTTGATGACTCAGAGAAACATAAAAATCAGAGTGTAAAAGTAGTAAAGGAAGAATAAAATTGAAATAAAAACTTTGGTAAAAAAAAAAGCGGCCAGGCGCAGTGGCTCACGCCTGTAATCCCAGCACTTTGGGAGGCTGAGGCAGGCGGATCACGAGGTCAGGAAATCGAGACCATCCCTGCTAAAACAGTGAGACCCCGTCTCTGCTAAAAATAAAAAAAAAAAAAAAAAATTAGCTGGGCGTGGTGGCAGGCACCTGTAGTCCCAGCTACTCGGGAGGCTGAAGCAGGAGAATGGCGTGAACCCAGGAGGCGGAGCTTGCAGTGAGCCCAGATCACGCCACTGCACTCCAGCCTGGGCGATAGAGGAAGACTCCGTCTCAAAAAAAAAAAAAAAAAAAAAGGCAACTTTACTTTCTTCTTTTTTTTTATTTCACAATTTTTGCTTTAAGTAGTACATTAGTTTTATATATATGGTAAATCTTATCACATGGTGGTAGTTTTCTTGACTGTTATCTTAAGAAGGATTCTGAGACTGTATCTGGGTTATTCAGGTAATATTACCTTGATGAATTTAGGATGTTTTCATTTCTGTCACTACCGCTAACTATGGCTTTAAAACTGAATATATCAAGTCTTCTTTAATTCCATATAAATAAGCCACAGACATCCAAAAAATAGCAATTACTATTTGATATCTTTTAGTTGTAAAAGAATAAGGAAAATGTCCTGTTTTAAAATTTTTATATTAGCATATTAAATTATAAATGGTACATCTATTATTCTATTTTAAAGTCTCCATTAGAAATACATTTTAAACTGGATACGGGAATATTTTATTTCATTGTAATTTGCTTATTGTGCCTCACAGATATTGCATTATTCTTACAAATTAAAGATTTGTGACCACCCTCTGTTGAGGAAGCCTAACAATCCATTCTTTTCAACAACATGAGTTCGTTTCATGTCTCTGTGTAGCCTTTTGGTAATTCTCTCAATATTTCAAACTTTTTAGTTATTATTATATCTATTACAGTGATCAGCTATCAGTGACCTATGATGTTACGCTTCTACTTGTTTGGGAGCACCATACATTGCACCCATATAAAATGGCAAACAATGAATAAATGTGTGCATCCCAACTGCTCCACCAATCAGCCATTCTCCTCTCCTTCTCTCTTTCCTTGAGTCTCCCTATTCCCTGAAGCCCAACAAATGAAATTAGGCCAATTAACAATCTTACAATAGCCCCTATGTGTTCAAGTGTAATGAAGATTTGCACATCTCTCACTTTAAATCAAAAGCTAGATATGATTAAGCTTAGAGAGGAAGTCATGTTGAAAGCTGAGATAAGCTGAAAGCAAAGCTTCTTGAACTAAAATTAGCTGAGTTGTAAATGCAAAAGAAGAGTTCCTGAAAGAAATTGAAAGTGTTTCTCCAGTGAACACAAAAATCATGAGAAAGCACTTAAGAGACTACAGTATAATGTAAACATAACTTTTATATGTTATGTGAAACCAAAATTCATGAGACTCACTTTGCTGTGATTTCCTTTATTTTGGGGGTCTGGAATTGATCCTGCAATATCTCTGAGATATATCTGTACTTCCTATCACCTGAAATAGTAATAACTGCAATGGCATATTAATTTTCTGTGACTGCTATAACAAATTATAACACAGTTGGTGGTTTAAGACCAGCGATGTATTCTCTTGCTGTTCTGGAAGCCTGAAGTATGAAATCAGTATCACTAGGCTGAAAACAAGGTGTTAAGTAGCACCTCCGTTTGGAGGCCTTGAAAGACAATTTGTTCCTGACCTCTCAACTTCTTGTGGCTGCCATCATTCCTTTACTTCTGTGGCAGCATCATGGCCACAACACTAATTGTGTGCCATGATTGTGTGAAGTGCCTTAAGCATAATATCTCATTTAATTTCATACAAGCCCAATGAGATTGTATTTTTCTAAGGATCATTGCTTTAGAACAGCAATAAGAACATCTTACAAATTCAGAAATAAAGGCAAGTGAAATCAATGTGTCCACTGAGGACACAATACAGCCAAATTTGGAAATGTTTTTAAAAAATTGTGGGATTTTGTCCATTCAGTATGATATTGGCTGTGGGTTTGTCATAAAGAGCTCTTATTATTTTGAAATACATCACATCAATACCTAATTTATTGAGAGTCTTTAACATGAAGGGCTGTTGAATTTTGTCAAAGGCCTTTTCTGCATCTATTGAGATAATCGTGGTTTTTGTCTTTGGTTCTGTTTATATGCTGAATTACGTTTATTGATTTGTGTATGTTGAACCACCCTTGCATCCCAAGGATGAAGCCTACTAGATCATGGTGGATAAGCTTTTTGATGTGCTGCTGGATTCGGTTTACCAGTATTTTATGGACGATTTTTGCGTCGATGTTCATCAGGGATATTGGTTTAAAGTTTTCTTTTTTTGTTGTGTCTCTGCCAGGCTTTGGTATCTGGATGATGCCGGCCTCATAAAATGAGTTAGGGAGGATTCCCTCTTTTTCTATCAATTGCAATAGTTTCAGAAGGAATGGTACCAGCTCCTTCTTGTACCTCTGGTAGAATTTGGCTGTGAATCCATCTGGTCCTGGACTCTTTTTGGTTGGTAGGCTACTAATTATTGCCTCAATTTCAGAGCCTGTTATTGGTCTATTCAGGGATCAACTTCTTCCTGGTTTAGTCTTGGGAGGGTGTATGTGTCCAGGAATTTATCCATTTCTTCTAGATTTTCTAGTTTATTTGCATAGAGGTGTTTATAGTATTCTCTGATGGTCATTTTCTTATCATTCATTTTTTATTGGGTCTATTTGATTCTTCTCTCTTTTCTTCTTTATTAGTCTTGCTAGCAGTCTATCAATTTTGTTGATCTTTTCAAAAAACTAGCTCCTGGACTCATTGATTTTTTGAATGGTTTTTTGTGTCTCTATCTCCTTCAGTTCTGCTCTGATCTTAGTTATTTCTTGCCTTCTGCTAGCTTTTGAATGTGTTTGCTCTTGCTTCTCTAGTTCTTTTAATTGTGATGTTAGGGTGTCAATTTTAGATCTTACCTGCTTTCTCTCGTGGGCATTTAGTGAATGGGCAAAAACTGGAAGCATTCCCTTTGAAAACTTGCACAAGGCAGGGATGCCCTCTCTTACCACTCCTATTCAACATAGTGTTGGAAGTTTTGGCTAGGGCAATCAGGCAGGAGAAAGAAATAAAGGGTATTCAATTAGGAAAAGAGGAAGTCAAATTGTCCCTGTATGCAGATGACATGATTGTATATTTAGAAAACCCCATTGTCTCAGCCCAAAATCTCCTTAAGCTGATAAGCAAATTCAGGAAAGCCCCAGGACACAAAATCAATGTGCAAAAATCACAAGCGTTCTTATACACCAATAACAGACAAGAAGAGAGCCAAATCATGAGTGAACTCCCATTCACAATTGCTTCAAAGAGAATAAAATACCTAGGAATCCAACTTACAAGGGACGTGAAGGACCTCTTCAAGGAGAACTACAAACCACTGCTCAACGAAATAAAAGAGGACACAAACAAATGGAAGAACATTTCATGCTCATGGATAGGAAGAATCAACATCATGAAAATGGCCATACTGCCGAAAGTAATTTATAGATTTAATGCCATCCCCATCAAGCTACCAATGACTTTCTTCACAGAATTGGAAAAACTACTTTAAAGTTCATATGGAACCAAAAAAGAGCCCACATTGCCAAGTCAATCCTAAGCCAAAAGAACAAAGCTGGAGGCATCACACTACCTGACCTCAAACTATACTACAAGGCTACAGTAACCAATACAGCATGGTACTGGTACCAAAACAGAGATATAGACCAATGGATCAGAAAAGAGCCCTCAGAAGTAATACCACACATCTACAATCATCTGATCTTTGACAAACCTGATAAAAACAAGAAATGGGGAAAGAATTCCCTCTTTAATAAATGGTGCTGGGAAAACTGGCTAGCCATATGTAGAAAGCTGAAACTGGATCCCTTCCTTACACCTTATACAAAAATTAATTCAAGGTGGATTTAAAGAGTTAAATTTTAGACCTAAAACCATAAAAACCCTAGAAGAAAACCTAGGCAATACCGTTCAGGACACAGGCATGGGCAAGGACTTCATGTCTAAAACACCAAAAGCAATGGCAACAAAAGCCAAAATTGACAAATGGGATCTAATTAAACTAAAGAGCTTCTGCACTGCAAAAGAAACTATCATCAGAGTGAACAGGCAACCTACATAATGGCAGAAAATTTTTGCAATCTACTCATCTGACAAAGGGCTAATATCTAGAATCTACAAAGAACTCAAACAAATTTACAAGAAAAAAAGAAACAACCCCATCACAGAGTGGGCGAAGGATATGAACAGACACTTCTCAAAAGAAGACATTTATGCAGGCAACAGACACATGAAAAAATGCTCATCACCACTGGCCATCAGAGAAATGCAAATTAAAACCACAGTGATATATCATCTCACACTAGTTAGAATGGCGATCATTAAAGAGTCAGCAATCAACAAGTGCTGGAGAGGATGTGGAGAAATAGGAACACTTTTATACTGTTGGTGGGACTTTAAACTAGTTCAACCATTGTGGAAGACAGTGTGGCGATTCCTCAAGGATCTAGAACTAGAAATACCATTTGACCCAGCCGTCCGATTACTGGGTATACACCCAAAGGATTATAAATCATGCTGTTATAAAGACACATGAACATGTATGTTTATTGCGGCACTATTCGCAATAGCAAAGACTTGGAACCAATCCAAATGTCCATCAATGATAGACTGGATTAAGAAAATGTGGCACATATACACCATGGAATACTATGCAGCCATAAAAAAAGATGAGTTCATGTCCTTTGCAGGGACATGGATGAAGCTGGAAACCATCATTCTCAGCAAACTATCTCAAGGGGAAAAAAAAACAAACACCACATGTTCTCACTCATAGGTGGGAATTGAACAGTAAGAACACTTGGACACAGGAAGGGGAACATCACACACCGGGGCCTATCGTGGGGTTGGGGGAGGGAGGAGGGATAGCATTAGGAGATATACCTAATGTAAATGACTAGTTAATGGGTGCAGCACACCAACATGACATATGTATACATATGTAACAAACCTCCACATTGTGCACATGTACCCTAGAACTTAAAGTATATTAAAAAAGAAACACAATAATTATAGCTGATATTAAAACATAAATGCAAAATAATTATTTAAAAAGTGGTGGGATTTAATTAACTATGCAAGCAAAATGCAACAGAAGCACATCAGAAAATAAGAAGAGATGTCTTTAGGTCTGGGCACGGTGGCTCATGCCTGTAATCAAAACACTTTGGGAGGCTGATGTGGGTGGATCACTTGAGGCCAAGAGTTCAAGACTAGCCTGGCCAACATGGCAAAACCCTGTCTCTACTAAAAATCCAAAAATTAGCTGGCATGGTGGCACACACCTGTAATCCCAGCTACCTGGGAAGCTGAGGCATGAGAATTACTTGAATCTGGGAAGTAGAAGTGGCAGTGAGCTGAGATTGTACCACCGCACTCCAGCCTGGCAGCAACAGAATAACACTCTATATCAAAGCAACAACAACAACAAAAACAACAGCAACTACAAAAAGCTGTCTTTATAAACTTGGTGCTGAGTGACTCCGGGGTAAATAATGAAATTAAGGCAGAAATCAAGAAGCTCTTTGAAACCAATGAAAGGAAAGAGACAATGTACCAGAATCTCTGGCACACAGTTAAAGCAGTGTTAAGAGGGAAGTTTAAAGCACTAAATGCCTACATTAGAAAGCCATAAAGATCTCAAATTGACACAATTAAACAAGCTAGAGAAGTAAGAGCAAACAAATCCAAAAGCTAGCAGAAGACAAGAAATAACTATGATCAGAGCAGAACTGGAGGAGATACAGACGTGTGAAACCCTTCAGAAAAAATCAATGAATCGGAAGCCGAGGTGGGCGGATCACGAGGTCAGGAGATCAAGACTACAGTGAAACCCCATCTCTACTAAAAATACAAAAGATTAGCTGGGCATGGTGGCGGGCACCTGTAGTCCCAGCTACTCGGGAGGCTGAGGCAGGAGAATGGCATGAACCCGGGAGACGGAGCTTGCAGTGAGCCGAGATCGCGCCACTGTACTCCAGCCTGGTGACAGAGCGAGACTCCATCTCAAAAAAAAAAAAAAAAAAAAAAAAAAAAATCAATGAATCTAAGAGCTGTTTTTTTTTTCCAAAAAATTAACAAAGTGGACTGCTAGCTAGCCCAAGAAAGAAGAAAAGAGAGAAGAATCAAATAGACACAATAAAAAATGATAAAGGGGATATCACCATTAACCCACTGAAATACATGCTACAATCAGAGAATACTATAAACACCTCTGCACAAATAAACAAGAACATCTAGAAGAAATGGATACATTATTGGACACATACACCCTCCCAAGACTAAACCAGGAAGAAGTCAAATCCCTGAATAGACCAATAGCAAGTTCTGAAATTGAGGCAGCAATTAATAGCCTACCAACAAACAAAAGCCCAGGACCAGATGGATTCACAGCAGAAATCGACCAGAGATACAAAGATGAGCTTGTACCGTGTCTTCTGAAACTATCCTAAACAATTGAAAAGCAGGGATGCCTCCCTAACTCATTTTATGAGACCAGCATCATCCTGATAAGAAAACCTGGCAGAGACACAACAAAAAAAACTTCAGGCCAATATCCCTGATGAACATCATTGTGAAAATCATCAATAACACAGTGGCAAACCGAATCCAACAGCCCGTCCAAAAGCTTCTCCACCACAATCAAGTTGGCTTTATTCCTGGGATGCAAGGCTTGTTCAATATATGCCAATTGATAAACATAATTCATCACATCAAAAGACCCAATGACAATAACCACACGATTACCTAAATAGATGCAGAAAAGGCCTTTGATAAAATTCAACATCCCTTCGTGTTAAAAACTCCCAATAAACTAGGTATTGATGGAATATATCTCAAAATAATAACAGCTGTTTATGACAAACCCCCAACCAATATTATACTGAATGGGTAAAGACAGAAGCCTTCTCTTTGAAAATTGGCACAAGACAAGTATGCACTATCTCACCACTCCTATTCAAAATAGTATTGGAAGTTCTGGCCAGGGCAATCAGGTAAGAGAAAGAAATAATAGTTACTCAATTAAAAAAAGAGGAAGTAAAACTGTCTCTTTTTGCAGATAACATAATTCTATATTTAGAAAACCTCATCATCTCAGCCCCAAAACTCCTTAAGCTGGTAAGCATCTTCAGCAAAGTCTCAGGATACAAAATCAATTTGCAAAAATCACAGGCATCCCTATAAACCAACAATAGGCAAGCAGAGAGCCAAATCATGAATGAACTCCCATTCACAATTGCCACAAAAAGAAGAAAATACCTAGGAATACAGTAAACAAGGAATGTGGAGGACCTCTTCAAGGAGAACTACAAACCACTGCTCAAGGAAATAAGAGAGGACACAAACAAATGGAAAAATATTCCATCCTCGTGGATAGAAAGAATCAATATCGTGAAAACGACCATACTGCCCAAAGTAATTTATAGATTACATGCTATTCCCATCAAACTAACATTGATATTCTTCACAGAATTAGAAAAACTACTTTAAATTTCATGTGGAACCAAAAAAGAGTCTGTATAACCAAGACAATCTGAAGCAAAAAGAACAAAGCTGGAGGCATCACGCTACCTGACTTTACACCACACTACAAGGCTACAGTAAACAAAACAGCATGGTACTGGTACCAAAACAGAGATATAGACCAATAGAACAGAACAGAGACCTCAGAAATAACACCACACACACATCTACAACCATCTTATCTTCAACAAACCTGACAAAAACAAGTGATGGGGAAAGGATTCCCTATTTAATAAATGATGCTGGGAAAACTGGCTAGCCATATGCAGAAAACTGAAACTGGACCCCTTCCTTATACCTTACACAAAAGATAACTCAAGACAGACTAAACACTTAAATGTGAAATCCCAAACCATAAAAACCCTAGAAGAAAACCTAGGCAATACCATTCAGGACACAGGCATAAGCAAAGACTTCATGACAAAAATGTCAAAAGCAATTGCAACAAAAGCCAAAGTTGACAAATGGGATCTAATTAAACTAAAGAGCTTCTGCACAGCAAAACAAACTATCATCAGAGTGAGCAGGCAACCTACAGAATGGGAGAAAATTTTTGCAATCTACTCATCTGACAAAGGGCTAATATCCAGCATCTACAGAACTTAAACAAATTTACAAGAAAAAAACAACCCCATGAAAAAGTGGACAAAGGATATGAACAGACATTTCTTAAAAGAAGACATACATGTGGCCAAGAAATATATGAAAAAAAAGCTACACATCACGATCATTAGAGAAATGCAAATCAAAACCACAAAGAGATACTATCTCATGCCCGTCACAATGGCAATTATTAAAATATCAAGAAACAATAGATGCTGGTGAGGCTGTGGAGAAATAGAATGCTTTTATGCTGCTGGTGGGAATGTAAATTAGTTCAACCATTGTGGAAGACAGTGTGGTGCTTCCTCAATTTGACCAAGAAATCTCATTACTGGATATATACCCAAAGGAATATAAATCATTCTACTATGAAGACTCATGCACACGTATGTTTATTGTAGCACTATTTACAATAGCAAAAACATGGAATCAACCCAAATGCCTATCAATGATAGACTGGATAAAGAAAATGTGATACATATACACCATGGAATACTATGTAGACATAAAAATTAATGAGAATATGTCCTTTGCAGGGACACGGATTAAGCTGGAAACCATCATCCTCAGCAAAGTAACACAGCAACAGTAAATGAAACACCACATCTTCCCAGTCATAAGTAGGAGTTGAACAATGAGAACACATGGACATAGGGAGGGGAACAACACACATCAGAGCCAGCTGAGGTTAGGGGGCAAAGGGAGGGAGAGCATTAGGACAAATAGATAATGCATGTGGGGCTTCAAACCTAGATAACGAGTTGATAGGTCCAGCAAATCACTATGGCATACGTATATCTATGTAACAAACCTACACATTCTGCACTTGTGTCTCAGAACTTAAAATAAAATTCAAAATAATTTTAAAAATAGGTAATGCAATTTAATAAAAATGTTGATATTTGAAGCAAACACTAAAATATTGATAGTGCAGAGGAAAATAACACTAAATATATATCATTAATAAGGCATAGCAAGTTATAGCACTACTCTTATATTTAGTAGTCAAATATATGGTTATTACTATAATTTCGAATATGGTGAAAACTTGCTTCTTAACATGGCTTCCTGAAACACTGGTGTACTTTACTACTTTTTGTTGCTTCCAATCCACTAAAGCAAGAATGACGGACAAAAGGAAGTACAATAAGCTAGGAGGTAGACAAAGTAGAAGGTGATACATTACTAAGCTTGTCCCAGCCTCATGAGAAACTTATTTGGTTTCTTAGTCACATTAGTAAACCCTGGAGACTCAAGAACCATTCATCTGGTCCAAAAGAATGAGAAAATAATTTTCTGGCCTCTTCCAGTCTCCTTTCTCTCAATGCTAAGTGTTCACCCTATGGCATTTAACTTCACCATACACCTAGACTCTCAAGCAGCCCTTCCTAGCAGACAGAGTTCCTCAGATTCAGGATTATGTTATTCAGGACTTCTGTAAAGATCTAGTCTCTGTGAATTAGGTTGAGTCAGACATGGGTGCTGGAGTATTTGTAACCTGATTTAATTATAAAAGTGAAAGTTATACTGAAGCCTGATTCTTGCCATTGAAAGACTAGGACAGGTATGTTGTAGTGGTGTTAGGCAAAGAGGCAATAGCAGTGGTGACCAAGATTTCAATGTACAGCTGATCATCAGCCAAGACATACAGCATATGGCCAAGTCCCAGGGGCAAGTAAGGCTGATCAACTTTGGGAGGTGCATAGATTGATTGTGTTATAGACTACCCCTATACCACTCGAATCTACTAGTACTTTCTTATGATACCTGAATCCTCTATGAGAACAGCTGTCATCATTTTCTTCTCAAGAGCACAGGTATAATCCCAAAACTTAAAGGAGTGACGTGTTGGAACTCTTGAAAGACATTAGAGAATATAACCAAACCAAGCTACCTTATCTACCAAACACTGCAACTGGTCCTATAGCCTTAACTAATATTCATACTTTTCTTTGTTTCCCACCAATTTTAGATTTTTCTCCCTTCAGCCAGTGAGTCAAATAGTTTGCTTCATTTGCTTCATGTAGTATCTCAGGACAGTCACCCATTAATTGCTTCGGAATCCTTCTCAACATAACATTCCATGGGACCATAAGCAAATAATTACAGTCAGCACACGAGATGAAATAATTTCTTCTAATATTAGGCAGGTAACAAAGATGACAAAAATCTGAGTGTATGAAGCAATATGAAAGATTGTTGAACACATAAGGCAAGATGATATCTGGAATTAATGTAATTAATAACCTTGCTAAATCAATGACTGTCAGCTTGGTTAAAAAATTTATCTACATGCACTTTACAAGAGAATACATCATAAAAGGAAAGGTCAAATAGAATAACATGGACAAAGATTTATCAGGTAAATGCATCAACATGAATAAATAATGTTATGATAAGGTCAGAATACAGGGCAATAATCATTAAAAACAAATATGTGATCAATTTATTTTGAGATGAAAGTCAATTATGTAAATATTATTTTTTCCTTAAGCACTCTCTAATACAGTAAAATATAGAAATCAAGACAAAGTAAAAACTGAATAGACAATGCTGGAAATTTTAACATTACATGAAATCAGCTTGACAAATTAAAGACAGCAAATACCTTCATATATAGAAATGTTGAGTGTTATTATATAGTTGAATTTATAGATAGTTATAGAACTTATTAATGCCAAAAAATACCTTATCTCAAGCAACAAAGTTTATAAACTTGATTATACATATCACTAAAAAATTGTGTAGGATGAAATGAATGCCTGTGAAAAAAGATTAATGTCCAAAATTTAATTTAAGAAGAAAAGAGTAATAAAAGAATAATGATGCATTATATTTCATGTTATATTATTTTTTATATCACATAAAACAACGAAAGCTCCTGAATAGAGTTTATGAATGTAGAATTTCTCTGGTGTTAGAAAACATCAGATGTAAAAAAATATATTGCTTATTATAGAAAGACCCTAACTAAAATAAAAAGCTGCAGTTGGGGTACATTAAAAATAATTCCCACTATAATTAAATAAAACTTATTTCAGGAATTCAAAGCAAGTATAAGATTATAAAATTTATTAATATAATATTCCACATGTTTAAGTCCAATTAGAAAGCCTGATGACCTTTTTAATAGATGTCAAAACTGAACTTGATATAATCTATTGCTATTTATGACATTAAGAAAAATTGGAATGAAAACACTATAAACTAACAGCCAACATAATATTTCCTAATACTTAAATAAATTTATGAAATATTTTTGATACAGAAATGTAGAAAAAAACACATAGGAAACATCTGTGTAATCAAAATTCAGCTTAATATGTTAATATTACCAATTCAGATAATATACCCCACACATATTTATGCATGGTAAGTATATCCTGATATTCAGTGTCATTAGTTTCACTTCAGCATAGTCTTGAAGAACATGTACTTTAAATTTATAAAATTGTATCTACTAATCTTTTCCTTGAGTGTTTCCATTTTTATATATTGTTTAATAATAAAGTCAATGCAGTTTTTAAACCATTTTATTACTGAAAATTTTAAACATATACAAAAATAAGTAGAATTGTATAATGAACCCCCAATATACCCATTACCAAGTTCCAATAATTATCAATTTGTGACCAAACTTGTTTATACTGGCACTAGCTCCCCCATATCCAGTATATTTTTAAATTCTTCTTTTATTCTAGATATGAGGGTAAAGGACTCGCTATACAATCAATGATGCTGGGATAATTGGCTAGCCATATGCAGAACTCAGTTTTTCCTTAAATATTGTAGAGTTTTGCTTTTTCACATTTAGTTTTTAATATATTTGGCAACCATTTCAGACCATGAATAACAGCAGTCCAATTTAATTTTTTCCATATGAATACTCAATTGATGCAGAACCATCTACAAACCTACAAGGAAAAATTAAATATCACTGGACTGTATGTGCCCACATACAGCCCTGTAACCTCTCCTCTGCCCCTTTGGTCTTTCCATGGTTTTCCCTGTGTCTTAATACTGTAGGTAATTAAGTATAGGTTTTCAATAATTTTGGTATCTAGTAATGCAAACCCTGAACAGTTATTATATTTCTTCAAAATTATACTATTTTTCTTAGTTTTAAAATTTATCCATATTAAGTATAGAATCAGTTTTGTCACATTCTATGTGCAAAACAAACAATGGTGGACCTGCACTGAATTCTTAGATTGATGTGAGGATAATTGTAATCTTTAAAATTGTGAGCTTCATTGCCAGGTTCAGGGTGAATCCTTTCCTTTATTCAGGTCTCCGTTAATACTGCTCAATATATTGTTATATTCTTATTCATAAAATATATTCCACATATTACCAGAGTGACTTTTATTGATATTAGAAATTATCTTTCTAAAAGTACATACTAAGCCAACACCAAGAGAAATCTTTGTGGTGATGTAACTGTTCTGTATCTTGACTGTAATGGTGGATAACTCAATCTAAACATTTGATAAAATTGCATAAAGCTAAACACACATGCATGCATGCACATAGGTATGAGTATAACTGTGAAAATATAAATAATATGGGTTTTTATATCAATGTCAAATTTCTGTTTTTGATGTGCTACAGTTTTGCAAAATTTTATCACTGGGGGAACTGGGTAACGGATAGAGTAAATCTGTCTGTATTACTTAATAAAACTCTAAGTTCATCTATGATTATTGGTTTTGGCAAAGACTCCAAGACCAAGAACCCCAAAGCAAATGCAACAAAAACAAAGATAAATAGATGGGACTTAAATTAACTAAAAACTTTCTGCACAGTAAAAGAAATAATCAGCAGAGTAAACAGACAACCCATAGAGTGGGAGAAAATCTTTGCAAATTTTGCATCCAACAAAGGACTAATATCTGGAATCTACAACGAACTCAAATGAGAAAAATTAACAATTTCATCAAAAACTGGGCTAAGGACATGAATAGACAATTCTCAAATGAAGATATACAGATGGCCAACAAACATACGAAAAAGTGCTCAACATCACTAATGATCAGGAACATGCAAATCAAAACCACAGTGCAATACCTCCTTACTCCTGCAAGATGACCATAATCAAAAAATTTAAAAATAATAGATGTTGGTGTGGATGTGGTAAAAAGAGAATACTTTCATACTGCTGGTGGGAATGTAAAGTAGTATAACCACTGTAGAAAACAGTGTGGAGATTCCTTAAAGAACTGAAAGTAGATCTACCATTTGATCTGGCAATCCTACTCCTGGGTATGTACCCAGAGGAAAAGAAGTCATTACATGAAATGATACTTACACATTTCACAGCATAATTCGCAATTGCAAAAATATGGAACCAGCCCAAATGCCCATCAATCAACAAGTGGATAAAGAAAATGTGATATATATACCATGGAATACTATTCAGCCATAAAAAGAAACAAAATAATGGCATTTGCAACAACCTGGATGGAATTGGAGACCATTATTCTAAGTGAACTAACACAGGAATGGAAAACCAAACATCGTATATTCTCATTCATTAGTGGGAGCTAAGCTGTGAGGACACAAAGGCATAAGAATGATTCAATGGACTTTGGATACCTGGAGGAAAGGGTAGGAGGAGGTTGAGGGATAAAAGACTACACAGTGAGTACAGTGTACACTGCTAGGGTGTTGGGTGCACCAAAAGCTCAGAAATTACCATTAAAGAACTTATCCATGTAACCAAACCGCACCTGTTCCCCAAAAACTTGTTGAAATAAAAAAATAAGAATTAAAAAAAAGCTGAAAAAGTAGAATGAGCCACTTTTTTTTTTACGTGCTCCCAAAGTATGTATTCTAACTGTTCTTTGTACATAGAAATATGATGGCTTTCATATTGATGATGCATCCATCATGGCTACTGAGTTACAATTTATGATTAATTTCTTTGTAAATTTATGAGACATGTATGTAAGCAACCTTTTTATCTGAAAATAAAGAGATTTGTATTTCTTTATCATCTTTATTCTATTGTTTATTTTCCTTATCTCACCACACTGCTGAGCCATCCAGTTAAAAGGTAAATGAAAGTAATGAGCATTTTTAATCAGCTTCTTATTTTACATACAATACATTTTAATCTCTTGTAAATTTAATGTAAGTTTTGTTGGATACCTGTCATTCAGATTAAGGAAGTGTATTTTGTTTCTACTTTTAGCCATAAGGCACTGGACCCTCCCCACTGCCTTAAATAATGTAAAAACAGGGAACTACATAAAGCAATATTTTTATACATAAGACAATATATAGCACAAAATAGTGATGTGCAAAATAAGGGAAAAAAATAAGATGAGTTTCTTTCTAATTTGCTCGTAGGCCACAGAACAGGGAGAGGGAACAGAGTCTGGCAAGCTTGGTGAGTTGAAGAGACATACATCAGAGTTCAGAAAAAAACAGGAAAGCTAAAATTTGTGAAGCAAAATATTGAAGATGATGCAGCTGCATATTGACTAGAATTCTAGAAAATTATAGAAGAGGGAAGCAAAAATTGGCTCATATGTACAGCTAAACCCATGGAAAGAGTCACCAATAAAGAGGTGGACCAACCACATTGAAGCATTAGGGGAAATACAAATTTCCACTCTTAGGAATGAAAGAGGAGACACCATTCCAAATTCTGTACATATTAAAATGATAATAAGAAAATGTGGTTAGCTGATTCTTAAAATAAATTCAACAATTTGGATTAAATGAAAAAATTCCTTAAAATACAGACTATTAAAACTTATTTGAGAAAACTGTGATAACCTCTATACCTCTCTATTAAAGAAGTTAAATTTATGTTTAAAATATGCCTCACACACATAAAATTTCAGGCCCTCGTAGCTGTCTACTCACTCTGTTGATTCTTTACTATGCAAAAGCATTTTAGTTTGCTATATTCCCATTTGTCTATTTTTCTGTTGTTGCTTATTCTTTTGTAGTCTTACCCATAAAATATTTGCCTAGACCAATGTCCTGAAGTATA
This sequence comes from Gorilla gorilla gorilla, assembly GCF_029281585.2. Lineage (NCBI taxonomy): Eukaryota > Metazoa > Chordata > Mammalia > Primates > Hominidae > Gorilla > Gorilla gorilla. Next base: position 107,180,196 of record NC_086017.1, on the reverse strand, counting down.
CATCCTATGTTTCCTCAAGTAGTTTTATAGTTTTGGTCTTATATTTAAGACTATACCCCTTTTTGACTTGATTTTTATGAGAGCAAAGTGATTAGTTTCATTCTTCTGCATGTGGATATCAAGTTTCCAAGCGCCAATTAATGAAAAGGGTCTCCTTTCTGCAATGTACATTCTTGGTACCTTTGTTGAAAATCGGTTGTAAATACTTGGATCTTGTAATTCCTGTATCTTGTAAATACTTGGGAATTTTTCAACTATTATTTCATTATAAGTTTTCTATCACTTTTCCCAATGCTTCTCTTTATGGAACTTCCAAAATTGAATATGTGTTCTCTTAATGGTGTTCCAATATCATGTGGTCTTTTTTCATCATTTTTATTATTTTTTCTTCATCTTTTTGTCTGAATGAGTTACTTAAAAATTTGTCCTCATTTCATAAATTGGTTTTCTATTATTTGTATTGTCTGGGTGTGGTCTCTTTTAACTTACTGAGTTTCCTTAAGATGATTATTTTAAGTTCCTTTTCAGACATTTTGTAGATTTCCTTTTTGAGGGAATCTGTTACTGGATAATTATTATCTTCCTTTGTAGGTGTCATGTTTCCTTGCTTTTTAATGTTTCTTGTGTGCCTATAGTGATGTCTGCACATCTGGTATAAGTTTCTTCTTTCATTTTTATGGAGTAGTTTACTGTGGCTTTGGTCTGGGTGGGCACAATAGTGTAGTCTTCATATGATTTATTTGGCTACAGTCAACATTGGCTGTGTATGCAAGTTCCTCAGTAGCTCAGGCTATGGTTGTTTGCAAAGGTCATGGTGTAGCTTTCCTGAGAAAAGGAGCACTGTGGGATAATACTCAGGCCTCTACAGGGTGTGTGCAGGCACTAGCAGTGGTAAAAACGAGCCCCACGGAGACCAGTTTTGGGGCTCCTATTTGTTGTGCTGCTGGATGTGGAGGGTTGGCCAAGCAGTAATGGCAGCCAGTGCCAGGTGGTGTAGTCCTCAGGCCCCTGGGTGGTATGTGTGGGCACTGGCAATAGTGGTGGTAGTCCCCAGTTGGGTGATTTCTTGGGCTCATGGGTGCCACGCACAGGAACCTTCAGTCCTTGAGCCCCGAAATGTCACGTGTGAGCCAGTTCAGGGCCCTCAGATGGTATGCATGGGCACTAGTGTTGGCAGCAGTGGGGCCCAAGGCTAGGCAATTTTTCAGTCCTTTGGAGGTGTGTGCAGGCTCAAGTGATGGCTATAGCATGTATACACGTGCGTCTTGGTGGCAGTGGTGGCAGGCCCCAGGCAAACTGGTTCTTGGGCCCCCATGTGACCAGTCCTTAGGTCCTCAGGCAGTGCTCATTGACCTGCGTGGGCCAGTTTGCTGGCCTATAGGTGGCACCTGTGGATGCATGTTGGATCCACCACTAGAGAACTGATGTGGCCACAAAGAGTGGCAGGCCCAGATGGCTCTCAGACTTTGCAGAGAACACCCTTTGACTTCCTGTGTCCTAAGGGCAGCCTCATTGATGTGCTAGAGATCTAGGCCAATGAGGGAACCTCATTGCCATGGACATGGTTAAACCCTTGTGTCCAGCTGATGTCATGTTGCTGCAGCCCTCTGAATGGATCTAAGGGGATATGGGGGGAGCCTCAGGGATGTGGAGATACAGGGGCTCTTAGGCCCCAAGTCAGGGCAGAATGTAGTATGATGGTAGCTTTACTCTCAAAATGACACTGTACTGAAGCAGCTGGGGGACTTGGGTGTGTCTGGAGGGTTTCAGTGTGAGTTATTTCTTTAGAACATTGCAGTCTCATGGACTCTAGGCAACTCCTTATACTGGACTCAGGGCCTGTGAAGGATGATAAACTCTGCTATAATGTGGATTGCAGGCATCTGTGGTGGAAGTGTAGAATACTGGGGCTTTCTCTTTACTTTTTTTGCACAGTGGGGTGTCTTTCTTGGCTCTAAACCAATCCTGGCTGACTGGTGTGCTTCCCTCTCTATGTTATCATCTGGAGTTTCTACGTTTTAAAGGGCTTTTGTCACTTCTTTTCTGAATTCCAATGTTCACTCTTAGATACTCTATTCAACGTGCAGTTATTTACTTGCTGTTGGGTCCTTCTTTTTGGAGAAGGCAAGTGCTGGATGACTCTGGTCAGCCATGTGCATGACACCTCCAGAGGTACAGATTTACACTGACTCATATACAGTGATTATGAGTTTGGTTGAATGGTCAGGAATGTGGAAGGAATACTATTAGAAAATTGAGGAAAGAGATATGTGGATAAAACTCTTCTAATGAGGACAAAATATACAGATAATTGTGTCTTATGTTCGTATTCATTGAATATAAATCTTAGCAATGAAGATCTTAATAATCAAGTGTATAGGACAATCTGTACTGTAGTTATTAGAAGACTTCTTTTCCCAGTCAACCATGTTTATGCTTAACAAGTTTAGAAATAAAGTTGTCAACTCAACAGGGTTATAGTACACATTGGATTCAACAGCATGGATCTGCAATCGCTAAGGCCTATATGGTTAGATCCACTGCTGAATGTCAAACCTGTTAGTAGGAAAGACCAACAGTGACCTATCAGTATGGCACATTCCTGGTGCAACCTAGTGGCAAATTAATCACATAGAAACATTTTGAAGGTCGTGGAATTGACCATTATATGACAAAGATTTGCCTTTCTTACACACAATGCTTCTTTCCAAAGCACCACCTGTAAACCACTAAAATGTCTTTCTTACAATCATGATGTTTCACACACTATTGCTTCTGACCACAGAACATATTTTATTACAGCAAACACACTGTGGCAATGGGGTTCTACTTATTGGTTTCATTTAGTCTTCTTACGTTCTCTGTCACTGTAAAGTAGTTGGCCTAATAGAATTGCAAAGTGGCTATTTTTAAAAAATAATATATTTATTGGGAACATGTTGGATTTAAAGGTTTCAAAGATAATACAGAAAACTCTCATATATCTCTCACTAAGTTTCAGTTTCAATTAACGTAGCATTTCATTAATGTTATCTTTTTACTATGGTACATTTGTCAAAACTAAGGAACAAATATTAGTATTACTATTAATTAATTCTAGACCTTATTGAGATTGTATCAGTTTTTCTCCTAATGCCCTTTCTCTTCCAGTGTCCAATACATGATACTATTCTGCAGTTAGCTGTCATGTCTCCTTAGTCTCTTTTGATCTGTGACAATTTCTGAGTTTTTCTTAAGTTTCATGACTTTGACACTCATAGGAGTACTGGTCAGTTATTTTGTAGAATTTCTCTCAATTTGGATTTCTCTGATGTTTTTGTCATGATTATACCTGGATTATGGGTTTTTTTAAAAAAGAATGATGTAGAAATGATATGCCCTTGTCATTACATCCTATCAGAGGGCACATTATATTAGTATAACATCACTGGTGATGTTAACCTTAATGATTTATTTAAGGTGGCATTTGCCATATTTCTCCACTGTAAAGTTACTATTTTACCCTTTCCATATTTCACTTTATGTCTAGTCCACCACAAAAAAAAAAGTGAGGAAGTTTAAAGCTCAGTTTCTAGAGGAAATAGTATCTACTTACAATAGGAATTCTTCTTTAAAAAAGAGTAGTTTCCTCTTTCTCATTTCTTTATTCATTCAATCATTTATAACAGTATGAAAACATACATATTTATTTTTATACTTTGGGTAATAATCCCATACTTTATTTTTCATTGTGTTGTTCAAATATCATGGTTCTGGACATTGACAGCTCTTTCCTGGTGGCTCCCAGGTCCCTTTGACATGCCATAGTCCTTTTGAATTTTTAGCACTTCCTTTCTTTCTTGTTCTCCAAGCTAATCTTGCATTTTTTGTGGATCCAGACTATCAGCAAGTTTTAAAAGCTCAGTTTTCTTGAGAGGTTGGTTTAATAAACACCACCAAAGATATCTAAAGGAATTATAAATATTATTTTGGGAAGACACTTACTTTGTTTTGGGTTATGCAACAAATCTTTTGTAACATGTTATTAAGAAGTGTGATTTCATTGTTGTCTTTATTTGAAAGTTAACCATGTTTTAAAAAGTATGTAGATGGCATGTTGAAAGAGTGTGAACTGTGGCAGGCTTGGAATGCATCAATGTAATGTCAGGATAATGTATATACGTTGGTTTTTGTCCACTGTTCCTGGAATCCCATAGCCTTTGTTAGAGTCTTTATTATAATGTCAGTGCGATTTGGCCTCAAGATCAGACTGCAGGAAACAGAATTTCTCTCTCTGAAATTCTCCTGTCCTTTTATTTGGCCAAGATAGGACTCTAATCTTTTTTTGGTTTAAAAGATCCTTATTCCAGAGCAGTCCTGCCCCATACATATAGCATGAAATCATAGTAATAGCCATGTGCCCTTTTGATGCAATCACACAGCTACATGTGGACACCTCTATATGTGATTGGACAAAAAGGCTACATGGTTGTCAGTCACACCTATTTAAGCCTCCATAAAACCCCCAAAGGACAGGGTTTGAAGAACTTCTGGAGAGCTGAACAAGTGGAGGTTCCTGGAGGATGACTTGCCAAAGGAGGGTTAGGGAACCTAGGTGCCCCTTCCCTCATACTTTGTCCTGTGCATCTTTTCACCTGTATATTTTGTAATATCTTTTAAAATAAACTGGTAAACAAAAGTAAGAATTTTTCTGGGTTCTTTGAACTGCTTCAGAAAATTAATGAAAGCCAAAGATGGAGTCATGGAAACTTTGACTTGAAGACGGTTGGTCAGAAGTTCTGGAGTCTAGGACTTGTAATGGATCTCTAGTGGGGGGCATACATCGGGACTGAACTCTCAATCTGAGGGATCTGATCCTATCTCTAGCTAGTGTTGGAACTTAATTGTAGAACACCCAGTTAATGTCCGCTGCAGAATTTATTGCTTGCTTGGTGGTGAGGAGAACCCCACCCACCTACATTTTATAACAGCAGTCTTCTGTGTTGATGATTGCTGTGGTCTGAAAGCAGACCAAAAACCAAAAGATTAAAAAAAAAAAGTCAACTTAGTTAAATTAGTAGTGAAATGTTCTAGGCATAAGCTTTGCTGCATAGCTCCAAGACAGTATTAGCCACAGAAGAAATTGTGTGCATAATTTGAAATGTGCATGTAAATGGCAGCCATATTTTTGTATACTGGGAATGTTGGAACAGGGTGCTGTGATGCTTCTACTGCTTGTGCACATTGTCACTGATCTGCTGGCTTATTGGTTGTTCTGAAAAAGTAGCTCACCTTAGAGTTCTTCCAGTTCCCACTGGTTATACTCCTTCAGCTTTTCTAAGTCCTTGGCCAGAGCATGCAACACTGCGGCATCAGTAGCCAGGCTCTCAATTTCTCCGTGTTTTGTTGCATCCCTTCCTTGAGTTTCTTTGGATCCTGGTTCAAGTCTGTGCTTATCTCTGTGAGGAACGCTTCTCCTGAAGTTTATCTGCAACATAGGGATGAAGGCAAGGAGGTAATGAGAGGCTGACCCAATTTTCGGCTCCTCCTTGAAGGTTCCATTTCTCTTTGCTCCCCCTGCCTCACTTTACATTCACCATTCCTTCACAACCATTGGCTTTGCCAACCTCAAGCCCAGTAGCTGAGGAAGAAGCAATGATTGTATATAATCTGCGCACCTAGCCCCAACATTTTTGTAAGGTAACATCTCCATAGTTAATTTATTTTGTATTATTTATCATTATTCTATTTCAGTAATCAAGTTCTCACGGGTAAACTATGAATTTCGAATATGAGGTTACCTAGTCACACATGTATTTCTAGTGGCCGTATGAGCTTTTTCCTGTCCTCTTACCCACTGCTTCATGGGATATCTGGCCAGAATAGTAAGTGGGAAAAACAGGATTTAAACCTATGCTATATTGATTTATATGCACTTATGCTTTTATTTTTATTTTTGTTTTACTTTTTCAAACTTTTATTTTAGATTCAGGGGTACCATACAAGTTTGTTTTATAGGTAAACTGTGTCACAGGGGTTTGTTGTACACATTATTTCATTACCAGGTACGAAGCCTAGTACTCAATAGTTATTTTCTCTGTTCCTCTCCCTGCTCCCACCTTCCACCCTCTGGTAGGTCTCTGTTGTTCCTCTCTTTGTGTTCATGCTCATTATTTAGCTCCTACTTGTAAATAAGAAATGTGATATTTGATTTTCTGTTCCTGCATTAATTTGCTCAGGATAATGGCCTCTAGCTACATCCATGTTCCTGCAAAGGACATGATCTCGTTCTTTTTATGGCTACATAGTATTCCATGGTATATATGTACAACATTTTATTTATCCAGTCTACCATTGGTAGGCATGTAGGTTGATTCCATGTCATTGCTATTCTGAACAGTGCTGCAATGAACATACATGTATGTGTGTGTCTTTATATAGAACAATTTATATTACTTTGGGCATATATACAGTAACGAGTTTGCTGTCAATTCTTAGTCCCGTTTTTGGCTCTTTGACGAATTGCCTTACCGCTTTCCACAATGACTGAACTAATTTGCACTCCTTCCAAAAATGTATGATCGTTCCCTTTTCTCCACAATCTTGCTAGCATCTGTTATTTTTTGATTTTTTGATAATAGCCATTTTGGCTAGTGTGGGATGGTATCTCACAGTTTTTATTTGCATTTCTCTAATGATCAGTGATATTGAGAACTTTTTCACAGGCTTGGTTGGCTGCATTTGTGTCTTTGGAAAATGTCTGTTCATGTCTCTTGCCCACTTTTTAATGGGGTTGTTTGCTTTTTTTCTTGTAAATTTCTTTAAATTCCTTACAGATGTTGGATATTAGACCTTTGTCAAATGCGTAGTTTGCAGTTATTTCTCTCATTCTGTAGGTTTTCTGTTTATTCTGTTGATAGTTGCTTTTGATGTGCAGAAGCTCTTTAGTTTAATTAGAGCCCATCTGTCAATCTTTGTTTTTATTGCAATTGCTTTTAGCATCATCATCCTAATATTTTTGTTGGAGCTTTTGTCAAGAATGATATTTCCTAGGTTATCTTCCAATGTTTTTATAATTTTAGGATTTACATTTAAGTCTTTAATCCTTCTTAAATTGATTTTTGCTTATAGTGTGAGGAAGGGATCCAGTTTCAATCTTCTGCATATGGCTAGCCAGTTCTCCCAGCACCATTTATTGAATAGGGAATTCTTGCCTTATTGCTTGTTTTTTATCAGGTTTGTTGAAGATCAGGTAGTCTAGGTTTTGAGGGAAACTACCTCAAAATAATAAGAGCTATCTTTGACAAATCCAACATCATACTAAATGGGCAAAAGCTGGAAGCATTCCACTTGAACATTGGCACAAGACAAGGATGTCCTCCCACCTCATTCCTATTCAACATAGTATTGGAAGTTCTGGACACAACAATTAGGCAAGAGAAAGAAATAAAGGGGTATCTAAATAAGATAAGAGGAAGTCAAAGTATCCCTGTTTGCAGACAACAGAATTCTGTATCTAGGAAACTCTATAGTATTGGTCCAAAAGCTTCTTCAACTGATAAACAACTTCATCAAATTTCAGGATACAAAATCAACATACAAAAATCACTAGCATTACTATACACCAGCAACAGTCAAGCCAAAAGCCAAATCTGGAATGCAATTCCATTCACAAATGCGACAAAAAGAATCAAATGCCAAAAAATACAGCCAACAAAGGAAGTGAAAGTTCTCTACAACGAGAATTACAAAACACTGCTCAAAGAAATCAGAGATGACACAAACAAATGGAAAAACATTCCATGCTCATGGGTTGGAATAATCAATATTGTTGAAATGGCCATACTGCCCAAAGCAATTTATAGATTTAATGCTATTCCTATCAAATTACCAATAATGTTCTTTACAGAGCTAGTAAAAAACTATTTTAAAATTTGTATGGAAGAAAAAAAGACCTGGAATAGTGAAGGCAATCCTAAGCAAAAAGAATAAAGCTAGAGGCATCATGCTACCTGACTTCAAGAGGGCTACAGTAACCAAAACGGGATGGTATTGGTACAAAAACACACACATAGACCAATGGAACATAATAGAGAGCCCAGAAGGCAGGCCACACACATACAACCATCTGGTCTATGACAAAGCTGTCAAAAACAAGCAATGGCAAAAGGACTCCCTGTTGAGTGAATGTGCTGGGATAACTGGCTAGCCATGTGCAGAAGATTGAAACTGGACCCCTTCCTTACACCCTACACAAAAATCAACTTAAGATGGATTAAAGACTTAAGTGTAAATCCTAAAATTATAAAAACACTGGAATATAACCTAGAAAATACCATTCTGAACAAAAGCTCTGACAAAAATCTTCGGTGTTCATTATAATCTCTGATGATTATTTTTATTTCTGTGCAGTCAGAAATACCCCCTTTGTCATTTCTGATTTTGTTTGTTTTTTTTCTCTTTTCTTCTTTATTAGTCTAACTAGCAGTCTATTTCATTAATTTTAAAAAAAAAACAGCTCCTGGCTTCATTGATCTTTTGAATGGTTTTTCATGTCTCAGTCTCCTTCAGTTCAGCTCTGATTTTTATTATCTCTTTTTCTTCCGTTAGCTTTGGGGTTGGTTTGCATTACATAATAATGCTTCTTCAGTTCTTTTAGTTGTGATGTTAGATTGCTAATTTGAGTTCTTTCTAACTTTTTGATGTGGATGTTTAGTACTATACATTTCCCTCTTAACACTCCTTAGCTGTGTCCCAGTGATTTTGGTATGTTGTATCTTTGTTCTCATTAGTTTCCAATAACTTCTTTATTTCTGCCTTAATTCCATTGTTTGCCCAGAAAGTCATTCAGGAGATGGTCATTTAATTTTGATGTAAATGCATGGTTTTGAGGGATTTTCCTAATATTGAATTCTGTTTTTATTGTGCTGTGGTCCAAGAGTGTGGGTGGTATAATTTCATTTTTAAAATTTCCTGAGGTTTGTTTTATGTCTAAACGTGTGGTTGATTGTAGAATATGTGCCATGTGCAGATGAGAAGAATGTGCATTCTATTGTTTTTGGGTGGAGTATTCTGTAGATGTCTATCAGATCCATTTGATCCAGTGTTGAGATTAGATCTTGAATATCTTTGTTAATATTCTGTCTTGATGATTGTGTGATGCTGTCAGTGGGGTGTTGAAGTCTCCCAGTATCATTTTGTGGGAGTCTAAGTCTATTTGAAGGTCTCTAAGAACTTGCTTTGTAAAATCTGAATGCCACTATGTTGAGTGAATATATGTTAAAAATCATTGGTCTTCTTGTTAAATTGAACCCTTAACCATTATATAATGCCCTTCTTTGTCTTTTTTTATCTTTGTTGGTTTAAAGTCTATTTAGTGTGAAATTAGAATTGAAACCCTTGCTTTTTTCTATTTTTCATTTGATTGGTAGATTTTTCTCCATTCATTTATTTTGAGCCTCTTCATGTCATTGAACATGAGATGGGTCTCTTGAAGGTAGAATACCACTGGGTCTTGGTTCTTTATCCAGCTTGGCATTCTGTGCCTTTTAATTTATGATGCAGGCCCCTAGGACGTACCTGGGGGCTTCACTGCAAGCTAACATGGCCAGGCTGAGGTCCCAAGAGAGACCAGCACACTGAAGGGTGCTCATGTCAGATTGTCGCTGTCTGATGGGCAATACTGTCCTGAAGAGTTCAGGTCTGAGGGTTTCCCTAGGGATAAAGTCCCCTATGGGAGCAAATCAAGCCTAGAAGAATGGGCATCCCTGTCTGTGCTCCACCACAGACACTCCCACACCAAATTCTCTGGGCTCTGACCTGGCTGGAGTTCTGCCCCTACCATTTCCTTAAGTAGCTTTCCCTGCCAACTGAAGTGTCCATAGTGGTTGAAGGGTCTCCTCCTTTTGGGATTCCAGAGGCCTGTGGTGAGAATGAGTTGCTCCTTGTCTGTTCAACTCATGCCCTCTGTGAGAGTCACTGGAAGCCAGGAACAAATCTCAGTGCATGGTAACCCCATGTAGGGTCCCCAGCTTCTTCCCCCTTCAGCCTAGTCTCTGTTTCTTCCCTCCACCCAGTCTCAATGGCTTCCCTCTGAAGACGTGCTAGCATTGTGTTAGAATTAACAAATATCCCTCCTGTTGGTAAAGAAGGTAACTATTGAATAAATTAAGAAAACCATTCTCATTTTTCAATTTAGTTATTGTCATCAGTTAGTATACATAATTTTTTTCTTTTTATTTTTTTTCAAGATGGGAGTCTTGCTCTGTCACCTAGGCTGGAGTGCAGTGGCATAGTATTGGTTCACTGCAACCTCCACCTCCCGGGTTCAAGCTATTCTCCTGCCTTAGCCTCCTGATTAGCTGGGACTGCAGGTGCCAGCCACCACACCCAGCTAATTTTTGTATTTTTAGTAGAGATGGGGTTTCACTATGTTGGCCAGGCTGGTCTCAAACTCCTGACCTTGTGATCTGCCTGTCTCAGCCTCCCAAAGTGCTGGGATTACAGGTGTGAGCCACTGTACCAAACCAGTATTTATAATTTTAAAAATAAATTTACAATATCAACTTTAACATTAACATTAAACACAAGTTATATTTTTAGTAATGACTATGTTGTATGAAGGAAGAAAAATGGGTAGACAGAAATGCTAAGATTTTGAACAGTTGTTGGAAGACGTAAAATTAATCCATAGACATCTATTGATGTGGATACCATGTGAAAAATTAACTCCATCATGAGTATGGTAAGTTATAACCCACTTATAAAAAAATTTATGGCTTTCCTTATAGTTTAAACTGTAATATTACTGAGAGACTCATGAATGTCTGCACAAGTGAGTGTGTGTTTGTGTGTATGTGTTTGTATGTGTGTGCAAAGTTACTTGGCTGAACAATAAAAAATAATGAAATATAGCTACAAATCAGCCTGCTGGAATGAACCCAAAGGAAATAAATCTTGGAATTCCTGTTACTATGGATCCACTCTGACTCATAGGGCACAGTTGGAACCTTTCTGCAAAACATGCAGTGCCATACTTTCCTTCACTCTTCCTCGCTCTCCCAACAGTTTTTGGAGATATTTGTTCTAAAGATGGCAAACTTGTTTTTGTGGAATATTTGGTCTCCACCTGGAAGATCTGGATCAAATTTTTAGGGAATAATTACTCTCTACCTTTCCGGATGATAGATCCTAGATCAAGACCAATGCTTATGAATATGGAATGTAACACTTAGGTTAAAGAAAAACATACCTTTGCAGACAATTGCAGAGTCTGGGACCAGGTTAGAAGGTTAAAATCCACGAAGTGACCCAGTATAATAACTTTTGTAAGGTTTTTACTCTTTGAGGGTGTTTAACTTAAACTATAATGGTAGGGTGGACACCTCACATTTTTTCCCCAATGACACCTTACATTTAATACATATTGTTTATTCTTTTTCTCCTTTGAACTAAGTGTTACATGTAGAATTTGAATATTCGAATGAGCTTATATGCTCGAAGTAAGAAACATAGTCATAAAAGGACATGTAGCGTGCTCTGTCTTTTCTTCTTCAACTTACTCTTGTGTAAGTAGCGACATGGAGCCTAATGGGACTTTAGTCTCTGTGTCAGTGCCATGATAAACAATAGAGTTACCAATGACCTCTTGTAGAGAGCAGAAGGTTTGGAATACACATTTCCAGTAGACAGAACCCACATCCCTTTGAGACTCTCTTTCCAAAATTATTAAGTTGAGGTGGAATATGGTAATCATTTAGGTTGCATGTAAGACATAAAAAAATGACAAAACCAAATTCAGCTAGAATTATCTGTAGGAAAATTCATAATCAGATAATAAGACAATTACTCACTGTAAATGTACATATTTAAAATAAAAATACGATGCAAGTTATGGTCTAAATTATATAGTGGATTCTCATATAGTTTGTTCAGAAGGATGAAAGCAAAAAAAAGACAGGATTGTCATTTACAAAACAGAGATAGGAATGACTGCTTCCTATCAACTGCACACAAGTGTGTGAATCAATTAGAGATTGATTTCAGTTGGGAGTGGGAAAAACCGGTAAAGTTCTTAGCTCCTTTGAGATGTTCTGGATGACCTTTAAATCACTTTCTTACTTTTTATTGTATTGTAATTATCTCACCTTGGCAATTAGATGCATTCTATAAATGCTTTGCTTACAAAAATATCTGCTTTTGAAATAATAAATTTTAGATTGAATTATGGAGACATAAAAAGTGTTTCTTTCTAAACACTGTAAATTATATTGGTATAACATGTTTCTCCCCCAGAATAATAAATTCACTAGAAGCAAATGTCTAAAATATGAATTTTATTTTATAAAAAAGAATTAAATAAATAAAATTATGTTAAGTCCCAGGGATGTTTTGCACAATGTTTATGTCAAAATTGTTCAGCTTTCCAATTAAGGCACCTGTGATATATAATTTTTACTAAAACTGTGCAAAGGGGAAAACAAGCTACTCTGCATTTAACTAATATACACAGCTTTTACTTTACATGTATTTTTAAAATGGTTAGAAACTAAAAACGTATTAATTTAAAATGTTTTGAGTACATAAAAATGCTAATTCTAGAATATCTCCAACAGTAAATGAAAACAAGAAATTTAAAAGTCTTTTTAAAATTTTGCATTTAAATAATCATTTACTCTCAAATTTTATGTTCAGGAGTATGTAACCTTAAGGCAATTAACATATTGCCTTTGGGGACTGTATTAGTTTGTTCTCACACTGCTATAAAAACCTACATGAGACTGGGTAGTTTATAAAGAAAAAAGGTTTAATTCACTCACAATTCCACAGGCTGTACAGGAGGCATGGCTGGGAAAGCCTGAGAAAACTTATAATCATGGCAGAAGGGCAAAGGGAAAGTAAGCATGTCTTCACATGTAGCAGGAGAGAGAGTGAAGGCAGAAGTGCTACACACTTTTAAACAACCAAATCTCATGAGAATTCACTCACTCATGGGAACAGCAAGGGGGATATCTGCCTGCCCCCCCACTCCCTCATGAACCAATCACCTTCCACCAGGTCCCTCCCCACAACACTGGGGATTACAATTCAACATGAGGTTTGGGTGGGGAAACAGAGCCAAACCAAACCATATCAGGAACTTTTTTATTATTCAAATTAGCAGTTAAAAAACAATTGATATACATACTAATTATTCACTTTATGACGACAGAAAGTGTTTTTTATACTTCTTTCTACAAAAGAAAATTTAGATATCTTATATATACATATCATTGCAGTTCAAAATACATCAGTTTATTGATGAGATAAATTAATTCAATTTTACCTTGAAAAGAATAGCCATGACATTTAGAGAGACTTTTTGACATTTGTTTTATATCAACTTCTAACATTCAAAAAATAGTCTGTTTCTGAAACTCAAGTTTGAACTGAAAAGGCAGATTTCATTTCAGCCTCTTATGATAGCATATTTTAATCTGTGCATTGTATTTACAACAAAACAAAATAATGTTGAAAAACATTTATTTTCCCTTCATCTCACTTTCAAGTCTGTAAATCTTGATTATAGTTTAAAGAGTGAAAGATTCTTTTCATATATATATATATAAGATTTATATATGTATAAGATTTGTATATATATATATATAAGATTACTGTATTTCCTTTTAAGAGGAACATTTCAACAAATTTTGCAGGTGTCAATCAACCCTTGTTCAAATTGGGCACACATCAAATCTAGCATCATGGGTGTTTTATTTGGAAGTGAATTTTAACTATCAATGCAAATGCCAAGATACTACACAAAACATCCACAGGAACTTTTTTCATCTTTTTTTTTTTTGAATTGTACACAAACATTTCCTACATAATCCAACATACAACAGAGAAATGGTACATCTTTTTCTTTCAATTTGCATACAATGGAAAAACAAATATATGTGTATTTTACAAAGTTTACTAATAAGACACTAGAGCAAGTTGACAGTTTAAGTCTACAGGTGAGAAATTATCTAATAAAAATAATCAATTTTTTCAGCATTAGTCATTTCCATAACCAAGTGTTATTCTGATTAATAAAACTTGCTGCCAATCAGAATTCTGGTATATACTCATACCATTACTCAACTTGTAGTACTGCTCCCCACGTTAGTTCTTCACAGCTACTAACATAGAAAATTATTGAAAAGTAGGCGCAAGCATTTGCAAAAACAAACAAAAAATCCCCAGCTTATTATAAGCATGAATATGTATGATGGAATTTCTTCCCAGCAATAGACTTCCAAACTATCAAGAAATCACCAGAACTAAGTTTGCCAAGTTATTTTGCCTATGTCCAACAAGAGATGCACTTACATGTCCAACAGAGGAGCTGAAAATTAAACTTAGTGTTTAGTTTGGGGGTGGGTTGGAAAATTCAGCCACCATTTTAAAATGACTGTCTTAAAAAAATGACCGTCTTAAAAAAATGACCACCAAAAATAGGTTCACTAAATTTATTTTAAAAATCATAAAACGTTTCTTACAAAAGAGCATTACATTCTGCACACTGCTCTGAACAGATACCAGGGACATGTGGACTATTGCTACTTTTCCTCCCTGTCCCACCCCCAAGTGTTACAGTGACCACAAAGCAAGGTGTTCACAATAATTACATGGGGGGAATTTTTTTAAACCACCAACAATAACAAAAAATAAAATCCACTCACTCTGCTGCTGTTTCAAAATTTCAGTGTTAGTTTTTGCACACCCTTCCCCGCCCCAACCCTGTTTGTAAGGAACTAAAACATTACATCTGGTGAACAGCAAAGATTTCACTACACCTCAAATGCAGAACACCTGTGAAGCAGAGGTATGTTGGTTTTTTAAACAGAAGCAGATAACAAAAAAAAAGACGTAGTTCTTCACTAGTCTTAGAAAAACTTTCCAGAATACTGCGTCACACTATAAAAAAGAAAAAATATCTTGCATTAGACTCCTTCAACATCTGCATACTGCTTCACACTGTTCTGCAGCAAATACTGTGCATTCTGTATCTGGTCCTGTGTTCCTGTAATGGTAATGATCCAATCTTTCAATCCTTCTAAAGGCTCATCAATTTTGATCGAAGCTCCCGACTCATGACGGATTTGTTTAATCTGCAGACCACCTTTGCCAATAACAGATCCAGCCAAATCTTTGGGAATCGTTACTTGTGTAGTAATAATAAGTCCACCAAGATCACCATATGAGCCACGACCCCCTGCATAGGAATAATCATATCTGGAGCCACCCTGTGGTTTATAAGCCATCTGCCATTCTGATGGGCTCCATGTATCTATTTCAGAGTCCCAAGTTTCATCAGCACTGAAACCAACCATGCCATTGTAACAGTCTCCAGGTCTCCCTCTTCTGTCATAGGCCATGAGGTCTCCCCCTCTAGGTGGTGGTGGTGGAGGAAGAGGAAGATTCCGAGCTCTGCTACCACCCTGGCAGCCTTGTCCGGGAGGAGGTGGAGGTGGTCCTCGACCAGGGCTCATATCATCATAATCTCTTCTAGATGGAGGAATGGGACGCCCACCCTGACCAGGAGGCATTCTGTCAAAACCACCTCTTCCCCGCATGGGAAATCCCACTGGGCGTCCACAGCGGTCATCAGACATAATTGTAAAACCACCATAATCATAGGTTTCATCATAAAATTTGGGATCATAAGGCTGTGCACGTCCTTTGATGGGAGACTCATATATAAGATCAAGGATGATCTTTATGCACTCTACAACCCCATCGGGTTTTCCTCCAATAAGAACAACTCGTCAGTGGAATGAGGACAGCATTCCTGGAAAAGCTTGATGGTGGTTTGAGTGCTCTCTCGAAGTTCTTTGATTTTAGCACCTTTGACCCCAATAATTCCTCCTGCTAGACTCTGATGAATCAACAGCCTCAACTCGCAGTCAAAGTCACTTCCTTTATAGTGTTGGTAATTTAAGCATTCCACAGCAACAGATTCGAGCGGGAGCTGGCTGGTTGCAGTGGGTGATGGAAACTGCAGGCCCTCTTCCAAGGCAGGGATGATTTTCTTCAGAATTTCTCCAATTGTGTCAATACCAGCACTGATGCTCAACATGTGCTCGGGGCCACTGCTGTCTGGGACTGAAACACTGGCATTGTAGTCTGTACGGAGAGCCTTGATATTCTTGCCTCCTTTTTCAATCACTGCCCCAGCATTCTTGCTCTGAAGCAGAATGCGTAATTCAGCCATCTCATCAGTGTTTCTAGATCTTTTAAATGCTTGTTACTCTTCCATATCTTCTGCAGGGTGTTTACCAAATTCACCATTGGTTTCAGTGTTCGGGAAGGTTTCTTCCGGCTGTTCAGTTTACATATTCTTTTATTAAATGGGCACACCAATCCGTTATTATATATCCTTGCAGAGCAGAACTGAAGCGTTCTGGGTGGGACCAACAACTGACACCCCAGTGCTGCAGTAGCCTATAGGCCGCGAACAAGTGGGACACAGGCAAGGCATCGAGGTCGGTGCAGCAGAGAAACAGAGGATAATGGCGTCTGCCGAAAGATCCTTTTTATTTGTTTATTTGTTTTCAACTTACTCTTTAAATCTGAGGTGGTCTATAGTTAAATTTCAGTATAAGGCTAACCTAGTAATGTAACTTAAAAGGCCATTTCATAAAGAAGAACATCAAAAAAGGTTTTGAGATTTACTTATTGTTAAAATACCTTCCTTGAAGGATTATTGTGATAACTAATTAAAATATCTTAAATAAGAAATATGACACAGTATATGCTTCTTGACAAATTTTGACACTCAAACATACACACACTTGTGTTGAATATCTATACATGAAGAAACAGGTACAACTCAAGCTGAAGCAGTCTTTAGCAATTTATCTTTACCTTTTATTTTGAATTTTCTACCAGAAAAGGCAAAAACGAAAATTAAAGGTTATGTAACTTCAGTTGTATCCAAAGGAAAAAAAAGAAGCTGAGAAGTTGCAACACATGATTAAGATTAGCAGATTTTATCCATGTCAATAATTCTAAAATAATTAGCAGTAGAAATCTTTCTTATATAAGGTGAATTGAAAGACAATGCAAAGTGTATAATTGATTTCTAAAAATGAGCAATAAAAGCCAAAAACACCTTCTTTCATACTTTTTTCCTACATAGATCCTTTGTGAAAAACATTCCAGTATATTGAAGAAGAAAATGAGAACATGGGTGTAAGTGTTAGATTCAATTAGCCCTAGTATTGCCTGTTGCCAACTAACAATGATCCAATTAACTAATTTCTCTATTATTCTGTGGTTTTGATTATTTTTCCTCTTGTTTTAACTATAAAACAGAGGAAATTAAACTTATTCTTTCATTTCACTTTTTGGTAAAATTTTATTTTAATGTAAATTTTATGATTAATATTTTTATTTATCAATGTAGCATACCTTTCTAATGAATTCATGATAAAAAACATTATTAGTATTTATAGATTAATATATTATGTATTATATGTTAATATATTATACACCTTTGAAAATAATATGGTGAAAATATAATTAAAAGTTATATATTTCCATATTATATAAATATTTATCTATATATCATATATTATTTAAATATAACTATATTATGATCATATATTAATTATATAGAACCTATTGTTTTAAGCAAATTTGTTATATAAATTATATACCTTATATCATTGATATTAATATATTAACTGCCAAATCTTCAATATATTATTTAGTGATAGGCAAATATTACACATGAATTTTTTTGGAAATGCATCTATTATGAGATTAATTATATTATAAATATTAATATTTATAATGCCATTTAAAAATTTATAATTTTGTTTCACAATTAATTTGTGTATCCATGACAAATTTTCACTTAATGGTGCAATAAGATAGATTTAGTTAAAATTCTATTTCTGTAGTTCAGTTTTATAATACAAGCAACTAGAAAATATTGTTCAAATAAGTATATAGAAATGAAAGGAATTTGATTATAACAACATCATAAACTCTTTAAATTTCTTCCAAGATTTTAGCCAAAATCACATATTAGTTTATCAATGAATATCTTTTTTTATATTTTTAATTAAGATTAAATTTACAGGCTGTAAAATGTCACTGGTTTTGTGTTCAATTTTGTGAGTTTTCCAAAACATATAATGTCATGTAACTATGACCAGATCTATGACAGCTCCATTGTCTCTGCCCTTCACTCAGTCTGTGGACGTTTGTAGGTAAAACCGCTGTTTAGTCACAGCCTCAGGCAAATAGTCATCTATTTTCTTAAAGTTTTTCCTTTTCCTAAATGTCATGGAAATGGATCATGCTGTGTACAACCATTTTTAGTCTTTCTGTCATTTAGCATCATATATTTGTGGTTCAATTATGTTGTATATATCAGTAGTGTGTGGTTTTTATTGTTGAGTAATTCCATTTTATGATGTACCTTAATGGTTTATCCATTAAGCAGTTGTAGGGCATTTGGAGTGATTCCAGTTTTCCATAATTGCTATTAAAGCTGCTGTAAACATTACTATATAGGTTTTGGAATGGTCATAAATTTTCATATTACTTGGCTAATATTTAGAAGGAAAACTGTTGGTACACATGTTAAGTAGATGTTTACCTGTATAATCAACTGTCAAATTGTTTCCCAAAGTGACTGTATTATTTTGGATTTCCACTGTCAAGCTATAAGAATTCTAGTTGCTCTGCATCCATAACAGAATTTGAAAAAATTAATTGAAATTAATTGACTACATCTATGGATCAATTTCCAGACTTTTTATTTTGTTCTGTTGATATGTGTTTATTCTTTTGGCAATACATACTATATCTAGTATACTATAGAGTTAGATTAACTCAAGAAATTGTGCAGTGTAAGGCTAACAACTTAGTTCTTTCTCAATTTATTTTGAATATTCTAGTTTCTTTCAAAGGAATTTGTTGATTTCTATAAAAACAATCTCAGCCTTCATTTTTATTGAGATTGTAATATATTCATAATGCAGACTGGGGAGATTGCCATAATTGGGATTTCCAATATGTAAAATTAGTATGTATCTCTATTACTCTTTTGATTTCTTTCATCAATCTTTTATATCTTGATATACATAACTATTTCATATATTTGGTAATATGTAAGTTGTACTTAAAAATTTTAATTTTCAATTAATTTGTTAGTGTTTAAAAGTATAATTGATTTTTGCATATTGATTTTGCATGCTGTCATGTTGTGAAACCCTTACATTTACTTAATAATTCAAAATAGCTTTTCTTTTGTAAATCCTGTGGAATTTTTTACATAAAAAATGTTAGCTGTGAAGAGACAATTTTAATTTTTCCCTTCCAGTACATACAACTTTTATCTATATTTTTTGTCTGATTGCACTAGCTAGGACCTCCAGTATGATACTGAATAGAAGTATTTACTTAGTAGTGAGAGTGTATATTCTTACCTTGTTCCAAACTTTGGGAAAAACCAGTCTTAGTGATGTTAACTGTAGTTTATTTGTTTATTGCTTTTGATGCTGTTGACTAGATTGAAGATATTCCTCTCTATTCTCAGTTTGCTTTGACTGTTTATTATAAATGAATGTTGAGTCTTGTTAGGGGACTCTGCTACATCTATTATATGTGTTTTTATCTTTTGTCTGTTAATGGTGAATTCTGTTGTTTAATTTTCAAATATTGAACCAGCTTTGCCTTTCTGGGAGAAGCCAAGTTTGGTTACAATGTATCGTATTATCCTTTTCACATGTAACTGACTTTTGTATTTTATGTATTGCTATATTTTATTTAAAATTTTTGTATATATGTCCATGAGGGACATCAGTCTGTAATTTTATTATTAGATTTTGTCTAAATTTTGAATGAAGGAAGGAATAGTCTCCTAAAATAATTTAGAAAAGATTTTCTCCTTTTTCATTTTCTGGAAGAGTTTATATAGAATTGATACTTTTCCTTCTTTAAATTTTTGATAGAATTCAGCAGGAAGGGCATATAGCGTGGAGTTTCCTTAGTTTGAATACTTTTGAACAAAGATGTAATATCTTTATTCATGTAGAACTATTCAGATTATTACCTCTTGAACGAGAATTGCTAGTTTTGAATTTCTTAGGAATTATATCATCTCCTTGAAATTTTCTAGTCAATAGGCATGAATTTGTTTATATTTTCTTATTGTCCTTTTTTTTTTAGATGTGGTCTCACTCTGTTGCCCAGGCTGGAGCGTGGTGGTGCTATCATTGCTCACTGCAGCCTCGACCTCCCTGGGCTCAAGTGTTCCTCTCACTTCAGCTTCCTGAGCAGCTGGGACTGCATGCGTGCACCACCACCCCCGGCTAAATTTGGGGAGATATTTTTTGAGGATATGATATTTCACCATGTTGTTCAGGCTGTTCTTGAACTCCTGAGCTCAAGCAATCTACCCACCTTTGACCTCCCAAAATGTTGTTAGGGATTACAGGCGTGAGCCACCACACCCAGCTTTATTATCTTTTTAATATTGGTAAGATGTGTGGTAATTTATCTCCTTTTCTTCCTAGTATTTGTAGTTTTTGTGTTTTATTTTTTTGTGGTGACTCTGGTGAGAATTTTTTCAATTTTAGTGATATTTTCAGAGAACCAGTTTTTGCTTTCTTTGATTTTTCTTCTTCTCCTTTTAGACTTTATTTTTAATATCACAGATAAATTGTTCTTTGATATTTCTTTTCTTGCCCTTTTTAGGGTTTTATTTGCTCTTCTTTTCTTCTAGATTATTTAACAAACTTAGATCATTTATGTGAGGACTGTCTTCTAAATAAGCATTTAGTGCTATCATTTAACTGCACACTATAAATTTTAATATATTTTGCTTTCGTTTTTATTCAATTAAAATTTAATATGCCTGTCATATATTCTTTGACTGATTATTTACTTAGAAATATGTGTTGTTTAATTTAAATATATATATATCTTTTAAATATCTTTCTATGAATAATTTCTAGTTTAAGTATGTTATAATTAGAGGTTTAATGGCAAAGAGATCCAATCATTCTCAGATTCTTTAAATCTTCCCTTCTGAGGTAGTGACATGTTGGCCTATGCAACTAGGAATATTCATCTCTGAAGCTAGACTTTACATTATCACAAGGAGACAAGGCCACATAGTACAGGGGACCCATACAATGTGCCCCATCTTCCTTTTGACTATGCCAGTAGACTCTCCTCAATGTTCTCCTTAGCAATTCTTTAATGACCTATAATGCAGGTCTGGTCTTTCAGAGGAAACATCAGATAAAGATAACTGATCAACATTGCTCTGAGTAGCAAGCATGCAGAAAAAGCGATAAGAAAAAAAAATGTCAACTATTAAGTGACTTTTTAAATGGAGAATACCACAATCCGAGATTCTCTGGGTGGGTTTAGGTTTTCCTATGATTAACCTCAGTGCATTACTTGCTTCAAATCCTCTGGCTTTACCCTGACCTATAGTTCGGGGGCTGGGTACTCAAGAGTTCTGCATAAAGATCCCATTTCACCCTTAGCTTTAAGCTGTTCTTATGAGCCTGATTTTTCAGAAAGATTTGCTCTTCTTCTTGTGTCTAACTCAGTGATAGGCTGCTGTGGTGTGTTTCCTAGAACTTGCTAGCTTTTTAAAAATAGGGTGGAGATAGCAAAGTGTTTTTTGTTGTTTCATTCAGCCTAAATTTAATCAGGGCTTGTGTCTACCTATATTCAGGGTCTATGTCTCTGAATCTTGAAAATGGGACTTTCTAATTGATCTTGCTCCTATACAGTGATTGGGTACCTCCAATAATCTGGCCCCAAAAGTATTTCCTGTCTCTTTCCTAGGAATAGAAGTGTTTCGTTGTATTTCCCCTTCTCTTTGTCCCAGTGGATTTTCTCCATCTGCCATTAGGGTGACAGAGTTTGCTACCTAGTAGTTTTAAGTCTTCTGTAGTGAAGACTATGGGTGGAGCTTGTTTGTTCTTTCTCCCAGGGCCTGATGCTTTCCTCTCCCAGGTCTGCAGCAGGAGGGATTTTCTATCTCTCTGTCAGCCAGTGTTTCTTGTGAGCCAATCATGAGGTTTTTGGAGAAGAGTCTTCGAGTGAGTATAAATTTCCCTTTTGTCTGTGGATCAGTTTTCTATACTCTCATCCTAGCCTGAAGCCAGCATTTAGTAATTTTGTTAACAATTTAACTGCATTGTTCTTACCATATTTTATGTGCACTTGGCATTCCTTTCTCCAATGCACTGCGTTAGACATGTAAGCGCTTGTATCCAATCTCTCCTTGACAGGATTTGTATTTCAATTTCAGGATACATTATTTCCTGTGACTTTAACTCTTTAATGAGTTAAAGAAAAGTTATGATTTTGTTGAAAACTCAGCTCTGTGTGTGTGTGTGTGTGTGTGTGTGTGTGTGGTTGGAGAAATCCTCTTGCCACCTCTCAAATATTACTTTTAATATCTATCAACTGACAATTATTCAAGTCTTCCTTTACAAACTTTTGAAAACAATGTCGGCCATCTGAATTGTGAAAATTATTTGTTAAATAAGGTATTTAATGTGCATATTATTACTTTTAATATATAACACATATTTTGAAATATTCTTTTTGTGAACCATTTTATGATTTGTGGAAAGTGACAAATTCTACCTTTAGTTTCAAGATATGGAAAAAGACTATTGTAAAAGGGAAAGAGAATAGGGGAATGAGCAAGTAATAGGGATTTTTGTTTTTGTTTTTGTTTTGTTTTGTTTTGACAAGTTCTTACTCTGTTCCCCAGGTTGGAGTGCAATGGTGCAATCTTCAACGTCCCTGGACTCAGGTGATCCTCACACTTAATCTTCCCAAAAATACATGGGACTACAGGCATGCTCCACCCTACCGAGCTAATTTTTCTTTTTTGGAAGAGACAGGGTTTCACCGTGTTGTCCAGGCTGGTCTTAAACTTCTGGATTCAGGCCATCTGCCTGCCTCTGCCTCCCAAAGTGCTGAAATTACAGGCATGAGCAACTGTGCCTGGCCAAGTAAGGTGTTTTAAGAAATCTCAGTCTTAGGGAATGTTACATTTGAAAGTTGTTCACAAGGAAATTGAAATATTTAAAATTAAATATTGCAACATGCAAGACACATTTTTTAAGAAATCTTTCTGTACCTCTGGAGATGAAATAACCTATTTTGGAGACCTGCGAGTTAATTAATACCAAGATTAAGCTGAACACATGGCACATCAAGAATTTTCAATAAATATTTACTATTTTTATTATTAATAAAAACCAATACAATGGCAGATTAGAATGTCAAGGGTGGAGAATTTTAAAACAGTCATTGAAATAACAGAATTATGCAGCATAGCATATTGATGATATGGATTGATTCAGTTACACAGGTTAACACAACTACAGCATTAATTGTTCGAAATACTGTTTTTTTTAACGTCTTTCCTAAACATGTGTAATAGGCTTGTGAGAGGTAAATCATACTTGATATTACCTGCAGGCATTTAAGCCAAAGAGATTTAATGTTTTTCATCAAAGTAATGTTGATATGCTGTGAGTATCAGGCAAGTAGAAGAATTAAATAATGTTTCCTTATGAAAATCAAGGACTCTAAATTATACATGTTCTAAAAACTGTTTCATTTATTCATAAATAGTGGGAACATAGATACCTTCAAAGTGTTAAAATATTAAAAGTTTATTTTTATTCATGCATGTGTTCCAAAAATTACTTAACTGAATTCTTGAGATAAAACTCACAAAAGATGAAAAAGATGACCTTGATGTAGATGCTGTTACGAACAACCACAAAACAATTTTCTACCTTTATATGATTCTTACAACTGAATCAAATCTGAGGAGTTATCTGTCCCGGAGCATGTTCATGATTAAGTTAACTGCAAAATATACACCCAAATCAAATAATAATATATGAGTGATAGAATTTTAAAATACTATCTATCTAAATATGCCTATACCTTTCAAAGACAGTGATTTTAGTGTGGCATAATACATTTATGATCTAGCTAACTTGTTTAATGAGATAATTTCTGGAATAGTTGATTAGGGATGCACCACTGGCATTTAAAAGGCTGCTTATCTTTCCCAAACATTTAATTACAATGACCCAGTGGCATTTCCATAAATACCTACAAGAACATCAACTGTATGATGTTCTAAACTATCAATTCACACGCCTCCTCTTTCTCACATTATAATCAAAGTTTATGGCAACCAGGTTCATCTTTCTTGGTAATTTCTCTTCTTCAGCATTGCAGTATACTTATCCAAAGGGCATTAACTTCGATTAATTTTTACCGCCTAGATTAATTTCAAATGTATTTGTTATTTTTTATTAAACGAGCTCTGAATTAAATTAGATCTGTAATCATCTTAATTGGAATACTGAAACAAACATGTTTGCTCCATGGTCTTCCTACCTCAGAATTCAGCAAGCCCAACAAAGGTGATTACATTATTGTGCCTTTAAGTTGTGTGACAGGAATGTTACTGTATTAGTTAGTTCTCATATTGCTATAAAAATACTACCTGAGACTTGATAACTTATAAATAAAAAAGGTTTCATTGACTCACAGTTCTGCCTGGCTGGGGAGGCCTTAGAAAATTTACAATCATAGTGGAAGGGAGAGGGGAAGCAAAGCACGTCTTACACAGTGGCAGGTGAGGGAGAGAGAGAGCACATGAGGAAGTGCTGCACTTTAAAACCATCAGCTCTCGTGAGAACTCACTCTCACAAGAACAGCATGGGGAAAACCACCCCCATGATCCAATCACTTCCCACTGGGTCCCTCCCTCAACCCGTGATTGCAATTTGAGATGAGATTTGGGTGGGGACACAGGTTCTTGGGCTTTCAATGCAATAGAAATTGACTCAAGACCAAAAGAGTTTTCCCAGACAAAGCTTTATTGGAGCTTATGTCCAGACATAAAGAAGGCAGTACATGAGACAATTCTCTGACTGGCTACCTAAAGAGAAGAGAGTAATTTTAAAGAGGCTAAAGCAGGCAATTGTACAGTCTGGTAACATACTTCTTCATGCATAGCATAACTCATTAGTATGTTAAGTCTGCACCTCTGGGTGTGATTTTTAGTATTATAATGAACAACAGGGAAATACCAATCATTCTTCTGGTCTTGTGTGCATGTGGCAGATAGAGTTATCCCCCTTGGGTAAAATTTATGGTAGGACTCTGCCTTTTACTCCCTTGAGTAAGATTTATGATGGAAGCTGCCAATTTTGGTCTCTTCAAGGTCCTACAATCAATGGGTAAGGAGCCTTAAGATTTATGATGCAGGGTCTGAATGATCTGGTTGGGGTCCCTGCCACCCATGCCCCACCCGACCATCAGCTTGCATTAGAAGTCTTCAGTAAGGCAAAAGGTTGGGGAATGAGTCCCATCCCTCATCTGTCTCATTTCCCCCTGAGAGATTTTATGCTCCTTATTCTTAAGGAAAAGAATCAGAGGTTTCATTTTCTGGAGTTGCTTCTTGGTGAGCCAAGCTATCGACCCTGACTAAATTTGAAAGTTCTGCAAATGCCTTACTGACAGATCTATTGATTTATAGTGACTAGACTCCCCTTGGGATGGTACGAGTTGAAATGCTTGTGACTTCATCAGCTATATGTGGAACCATTGGAGCTTGGAAGATATAAACTTTACCAAAAGGTAAAAAGACAGGAGCCAAAAAAAGTAATAATAAAATGATTATCACTGGTCCCAGAAAAGGCAGGAACCACTAATGCTTGGTAGATTT
This sequence comes from Gorilla gorilla gorilla, assembly GCF_029281585.2. Taxonomy (NCBI): domain Eukaryota; kingdom Metazoa; phylum Chordata; class Mammalia; order Primates; family Hominidae; genus Gorilla; species Gorilla gorilla. The sequence continues at coordinate 107,154,443 of NC_086017.1, read as the reverse complement.
TTTAATAGAGTCGCAGATGGTTTTAGCAGAGGGGTTATTAAAATTATATAGCTGTATTAGTCCATTTTCTTACCACAGATAAAGACATACCCAAGATTGGGTAATTTATGAACAAAAAGAGGTTTAATGGACTCACAGTTCCAGATGGCTGGGGAGGCCTCACAGTCATGGTGGTAGGTGAAAGCCATGTCTCATACAGTGCCAGACAAGAGACAATGAGTACCAAGTGAAAAGGGTTTCTCCTTATAAAACCATCAGCTCTCGTAAGACTTATTCACTACCAGGAGAACAGTAGGGGGAAAACTGCCCCCATGATTCAATTACCTCCCACTGGGTTGGGTCTCTTCCACTACACGTGGGAATTATGGGAGCTGATATTCAAGATGAGATTTGGATAGGGACACAGCCAAACCATGTTATTCCACCTCTGGTCCCTCCCAGATCTCATGTCCTCACATTTCAAAACCAATCATGCCTTCCCAACAGTCCTCCAAAGTCTTAACTCATTTCAGCATTAACTCAAAAGTCCACAGTCCAAAGTTTCATCTGAGACAAGGCAAATCCCTTCTACCTATGAGCCTGTAAAGTCAAAAACAAGTTAATTACTTCCTAGACACAACGGAGATACAGGCATTTGGTAAATACAGCCATTCTGAATGGGAGAAATTTGCCAAAGCAAAGGGGCTACAGGCCCCATGCAAATCCAAAATCCAGCAGGCAGTCAAATCTTAAAGCTCCAAAATGATCTCCTTTGACTACATGTCTCATATCCAGTTCACACTAATGCAACAGGTAGGTTCCCATGGTCTTAGGCAGCTCCGCCCCTGTGGCTTGCAGGGTACAGCCCCATGTTGGCTGCTTTCTTGCACTAGCATTGAGTATCTGTGGCTTTTCCAGGTGCACAGTGCAAGCTGTAGGTGGATCTACCATTCTGGGGTCTGGAGAGTGGTGGCCCTCTTCTGACAGCTCCACTAGGCAGTGCCCCAGTTGGGACTCTGTATGGAGGCTCCAACCCCACATTTCCCCTCTGCACTGGCCTGTCAGAGGTTCTCCATTAGGGTCCTGTCCCTGCAGCAAACTTCTTCCTGGACATCCAGGCATTTCCACATATCCTCTGAAATCTAAGTGGACGATCCCAAACCTCAGTTCTTGACTTCTACGCACTCACAGGCTCAACACCATGTGGAAGCTTTCAAGGCTTGGGACTTGCACCCTCTGAAGCCACAGACCGAGCTGTACCTTGGCCCCTTTTAGCCATGGCTAGAGTGGCTAGGATGCACGGCACCTAGTCCCTAGGCTGCACACAGCAGTGAGGCCCTGGACCTGGCCCACGAAACCATTTTTTCTCCTTGGTCTCTTAGCCTGTGATGGGAGGATCTGCCACAAAACTCTCTGACATGTCCTGGGGACATTTTTTTCCCATTGTCTTGGTGATTAACTTTTGGCTCCTCATTACTTTACTCATTTCTGTTGCCGGCTTCAGTTTCTCCCCAGAAAATGGGTTTTTCTTTTCAATGGCATCATCAGGTTACAAATTTTCCAAACATTTATGCTGTTTGCGTTGTAAAACTGAATGCTTTTAACAGCACCAAAGACACCTCTTGAATGTTTTGCTGCTTAGAAATTTAGAAATTTAGTAATTTCTTCTGTCAGATAACCAGATAAATCATCTCCCTCAAGTCAAAGTTCTACAAATTTCTAGAGCAGGGGCAAAATGCCACCAGTCGCTTTGCTAAAACATAACAAGAGTCAACTTTATTCTCGTTCCCAACAAGTTCCTCATCTCCATCTGAGACTACTTTGGATGTGTTTTCATTGTCCATACTGTTATCAGTATTTTGGTCAAAGGCATTCAACAAGTCTCTAGGACATTCCAAACTGTCCCTCATTTTTCTGTTTTCTTCTGAGCCCTCCAAACTGCTCCAATCTCTGCCTTTTACCAAGTTCCAAAGCCACTTTCACATTTTCAGGTATCTTAACAGCAGTGCTCTACTCTATTGGTACCAATTTACTGTATTAGTTCGTTTTCACACGCTGATAAAGACATACACAAGACTAGGTAATTTATAAACAAAAAAGTTTAATGGACTCACAGTTCCACGTGGCTGGGGAGGCCTCAAAATCATGGTGGAAGGTAAAGGCATGCCTTCCGTGGTGACAGACCAGAAAGAAGGAGAACCAAGGGAAAGAGGTTTCCCCTTATAAAACCTTCAGATCTCCTGAGACTTACTCACTACCAAGAGAACAGTAGGGAAGGAACTGTCCCCATGATTCAATTGTCTCCCACCGGGTCCCTCCCACACATGTGGGAATTATGGAAGCTACAATTCAAGATGAGATTTGGGTGGAGACACAGCCAACCCATAACAATAGCCATGTAGCCTGTTGGAAGATGAGTCCTGTCCTTTGTTCGATTTCTCCAGTAACATTAATGTAGAAATAATAGGATGTATTTGTAATAGCACATAATTCTCTTTGTTTAGTCAGTAGGTAATCAAAGGTTAATTGATGGTCTAGGATCATCGAAGCCAGGGAGTCTAACAACTTTTGTATGAGTTTAACATTCTGTCCCATTGCAGCTGCCACTGTGGATATAATGACTGTAACATTTTGTGTGACGGTATTGTTGTAAACTATTTCCCTGGCTAGTCCTATCAAGGAATCAATTAAGGTTACTATTTCATCAATTAGAATACCAACTGCTTGCTTTGACTTTCTTGTTGGCCGATACGTACTATCAAGGCTATTGGAGAATACTTTAATTTTTTGGTGGGGTGGGCAATATATATCACAGCCCAATCACTGCCAGTATTGTTGGGATCAAGGCATTAAACTGCTATCATTTTCCCTTCTAACAGTCAAGGAAGGAAAGGGATTACAGCCTTGCTGAGCAGCATGGTCTATTTCCCTATACCCAACAAGGACAAAGGAGATTTTTGTCCAGGGGAGTGGGCTAAGAAAAGTCACAAAATATCAGCAAGGCAATCAATATAATCAGGAAAATCATCAGACTTAGAGACAGCTAATATATTTGTCTGTAAACTGGCCTTCTTGAACAGGTACTTGAGGTCCTCCATGGGCTCACCTGTATTATAAGAAATAAGCTTCAGCCATTAGTGTTATTTTGGTCTGCAGAAAAACTTGGAAATGTAAGTTAGGAGACTGGCAGCCCAGAAATAACTTGAGATGTAGTCTAAATTATAGAAAAAATTTTAAAAACTCAAAAACAATGGAAAAGGCTGAAATCTAAGAACAGTTTTATTATAGTGTTTTTTGAAACATAATTTTTCTCTCTCCAGTTTCCCATTTTTAGACAAAACTAATAGGACCAATTTGTTTGCAAAACAAGTTTTAATGTTATTATAGTGGCCTTGCTCATTGCATAAAGCGTACCAAGAAAAAATATTTGACATATAGATTTATAGTCTTTCTGTTTTGTTTGCTTTTTTTTCGACTTCACTTTGCTGAAACTCATTTTCATAAGGGATCTCAGATTAGATGTTTTCTTTTTTTTTTTTTCCCCCTTTCTCTTGGCAAAGGTTTTTCCCTTCTTCTTTTTTTTTTATTATTATACTTTAAGTTTTAGGGTACATGTGCACATTGTGCAGGTTAGTTACATATGTATACATGTGCCATGCTGGTGCGCTGCACCCACTAACTCGTCGCCTAGCATTAGGTATATCTCCCAGTGCTATCGCTCCCCCCTCCCCCCACCCCACAACAGTCCCCAGAGTGTGATGTTCCCCTTCCTGTGTCCATGTGATCTCATTGTTCAATTCCCACCTATGAGTGAGAATATGCGGTGTTTGGTTTTTTGTTCTTGCGATAGTTTACTGAGAATGATGATTTCCAATTTCATCCATGTCCCTACAAAGGACATGAACTCATCATTTTTTATGGCTCCATAGTATTCCATGGTGTATATGTGCCACATTTTCTTAATCCAGTCTATCATTGTTGGACATTTGGGTTGGTTCCAAGTCTTTGCTATTGTGAATAATGCCGCAATAAACATACGTGTGCATGTGTCTTTATAGTAGCATGATTTATAGTCCTTTGGGTATATACCCAGTAATGGGATGGCTGGGTCAAATGGTATTTCTAGTTCTAGATCCCTGAGGAATCGCCACACTGACTTCCACAATGGTTGAACAGTCCCACCAACAGTGTAAAAGTGTTCCTATTTCTCCACATCCTCTCCGGCACCTGTTGTTTCCTGACTTTTTGATGATCGCCATTCTAACTGGTGTGAGATGGTATCTCATTGTGGTTTTGCTTTGCATTTCTCTGATGGCCAGTGATGATGAGCATTTTTTCATGTGTTTTTAGACGTTTTCAAGCCTTGAGCCAAGCCACAGATTTTTCTGTGCCTGCAAATACTTGTATGAATTGGGTGAATGCCTGTCCTGTTGAGGTCTCAGTATAACTTGGGGCTTCTAGACCTGTTAGAAAGTGCCATTCTTTAATTACCACAGGTGGGAAATCCTGTACAAGGACTATACACTCAAGGTGTGAGGCCAGTTTTTCCAAAGTCATCTTCAATTTATAAAGCATGCCATTGCAGTTAAAGCTTTGGTAAATAAACAAGTCTCTAAATGTGTCTTGTTAGAAAAGAAAACTGATTCTTATTTCACTTATGCTAAAAACTGTATTGACATAAGTTAAGAATACACAAAAATAGTTTTTATATTCTGGAGAAATTTGGTAGAGATAAAGAAGTATGTTCTAAATTTTGCTTCTAGGAGTATATTTTCCTCTATTGTTGAAAGCTGTAAAACAAACAAAAAAAAAAGTGTTTTGGCTCTGAAAAACAAAACAAAAAAAGCAATAGCAATTAGAGAAAACACAGTCATAAGAAGTTTTTTTTAAATCTTCTATTCGTTTAGTTCATGCAGGTAACTCTTGTTTTATTCAATATTTAGAAACATATTAGTGCTTCAAGAGAGACTTTGAAGTTTTTTGCTCTATCCTAATGGCCCAATTTCTAGTTATTAGAAATCTGCGTTCAAGAGCAACTGTCGGAGACGTACAGCTGATTATAAAACCACTTTTTGAGAAGGATCAAAAAAGTAAAACAACAATTGCAGATGACAAAAATCTCAGAACAACCATGGTTAATGACACAACTGAAAATAAAATTTGGTTATTTTATGGTGTACAACAATTTAACATAAACATAAGTATTACTGAAAATATTATAATTGAGACATATCCAAAATAACACAGTCCTGTGGAATTCTGGCACACATATTAATAATACTTTTATTCAAACATTCCTCCATCAAAGCCAAACATTATTTTACACTTGACAATGTTTCTTGTATAATTTTAATATGTCATATAAGCCAAATGTCTCTTTTTGACTTGATTTTAGAAATTTTGTCAAATATCAAAGGTTTAAAACACTCAATATCACAAAATAGGATCTCAGGTTGTTTATTTAGCCAAAGTGCTAACTCAAACATTTCAAAAAAGTGAAATCCTTTAGTTATTTATACAAGGGTGACTCAGCTTTCCAAATAACAAGACCTAATAAAGACAGAAAAAAATAACCTAAAAAATCCCCTTCAAATTTTGGCTAGCTTTCTTCCACACCTAACTTTCCTTATAAGATTAAACTTTTATACATCTTTTATAACCTGCTAAAACTTTAGTTCTCTAGTATTGTTCTTTGATTTTAGGATGATCTGTATAAGCCTCTAAATTCAAGAAAATTATTTTTCCTATAACAAAAGCCATATTTCAATACCTTCTTGTGACCTTTTATTAAAAACACATTTTACTTTACATACTTTACATGTAGAACTGTTTTTCTAGTAGTCTCACTTAGAAATGTTACAATATTATCTCTTAACAACTTTTAATTTTAGTGAATAACTTGGTTAGTAAAAATTTTAACTATGTATCAGATTGCAGAGCCCAGAACAAGGACAGAGCTGCAGACAGTATCTGAGTCTTCCCAGCCTAGCCAGGACACATGGCTAACTTCACATGTCTCCAGGCCTTACCTAAATTCCAATGGCTGTAAAACAGACAAGTGAAACAATTATCAAAAATGTCATAGAATCAGTTTATGACCTTAAAGCATCTTGTGAACAAAGTTTCTGACCTGCTTAATTTAGACCAAGGTTAAATACTAAAGAAGTTTTAAATTTTATTTTACCAAAGATCTTTAAAACTCTGTATTTATCAACAACTGTTGAAGTCATATGAAACAAAAGAGCAATGGATTTAAGTTGTGAGTACTCATTTACTTATACGCCAATTTGGTATTCTGCTAGACAAAATGTATATCATAATACATGTACATAAACACATCTAAACATGTAGACACACACATAAACAAAGATTCAATAGCTTTTACCTTGGAATTCTAGTCATTTTCTAAAAGACAGCAATATGAACTCACCATTTTATAAAAGATAGTTGGATTCAAATTATTTTTCTAACAAAATTGTAACCTGTTCATATGGCTAAACTTCTCCTGTCCTGATAAGTAATCTAAGGAAAGCTGTGTACCACAATTTGGATAAAGTAGCCTGTATGGTAGTTTAGTTTTAAAACTCTCTTTTACCTCTTTTTTTCTTTAGTTTTAAACAAGTTTTAAAAGTTTACATTTCAGTTAAACCATAAATATTGAGTGTTATCTCATCACCAGCAGCTTAACAACAGCAGATCCAAAGCAGGCAGAAAAGAAATAGGGGGAGACAGAGAATGTTAGAAGACTTGACTTAAATCTGTAGTTACAGATTATTTGCATTCTGAACTTTTTTTATTGTGCAGAAAACCAATAATTACTGTCACACTCAGATGTGCCTGGTGCCTTCCTGAAGGCCAGAAGTGTGGCAAAGAGAAGCAAAGCATTAATGATGAGTTTTACACAAAGATACAAAATCAAAATCTAGGTACATAAGGAGAGAAAAAAAAAAGGGAGAGAGAGAAAGATATATTTCCTGGGACTCAAACCCAAATCAACTAATGTGAAGGATGAAGTGAAACCCATCTCACTGACAACTGGGTTGATTATACTCAGATCAGCTGTTTCAATCTGTCCTTTATAAATATATATTCAAGTGTCCCAGACTGGTAAAACTGAGTTGACTGTTTCAACTTGTCTCATAGGGATGTCCATTTAGATCCAACTTTCCATGTTAAGAAGTGAGGAAGAGAGGAGGGGCACCCTGAGTGGCAGAAAAGATAGGAAAGGGAAAAGAGAGTAAAGAGAGAGGAAGGGAAGGGAAAAGAGCATGGCTCAGTGGAGGTGGCCAGGAGCTCTGGAGGTTGAAGAAAGACTCACCAGCTGCGGTGACACTGAATCAAAGATTCAGGGGGCGGCTCACTAGCTGTGTAGTGATCTTGTCCAGCAGTCCTTTTAGCCCACGAATCTCCCCCATCATGGGAGAAAGGGCACTCCATGTCCCATGATCTCATATGAGCCCCCAATTAATATACTACCAAACACAGATTCTTGTGCTATCAATGCAATAGAAATTGACAGAAGGCCAAAGGAATTTTCCCAGCAAAACTTTATTTGATTCTATGCCCAGGCATAAGAGAGAGAAAATTCTCTGCCTGCCTCTCTGAAGAGAGTCAGGAGAGTAATTTTAAAGGAGCTAAAATGGGAAGGAAGTGACATGTAAGCATTTAGAGGTGGGGAATGTCTAGTATCTGGGCAGTCTGATAACATGCTTCTTCATGTATTGCATGTCTCATTAGCATGTTAAATCTCCACCCCTGGCTGTGATTTTTGATATTACAATGAGGCAAAGGGCAAAGACTGATCATTATTTTGATCTTCTGAGCGTATGGGTAATATGGTTATCTTCAGCGGGTAAAACTTATAGTGGGTCTCCACGTTTTAATTCCCTTTAGTAAGATTTATGGCAAAAGCTGCTAATTTTAGTCTCCTCATGGTGTCACAGTTAGTCAGTTAGGTACCTTGAGTAAGGTTTATGGTGCAAGGTCTGGAGAGTCCGGTGGGGTCCCTGCTGGCCATGCCTGCTCCACCAAATTAGCTTGCAGTAGACGTCCTTGATGGGGTATAGGGAGGGGCTGAGTTCTGTCTTTACTCTGTCTCAGAAAGAGAAAGAAAATCCCACTATAAGAGTAGTCTTTTAAGCCATTCTGACGTACATAGGCAAATTTAATTCCTACATTTTCTATTTTCTATTATATGATATTTGGTATTCATTTCTATTTTAACAGTTTGTAGTTTTATATTTAGACTCCGAAGTCTTGAGAAATACATTTTCTTGTTTTCATTTTCATTTTGGAACAAAGTAGCTAGTACAAAGTAAACATTCCATAATTTTAGTTGAATTAATGAAATAATGAAATCATAGAATTTTAGACTTAGAAAGAACCAAACATGTTTGACACTAATGTGAGTCTCATATTCTTTTTTTTTTTCTTTTGAGATGGAGTCTCACTTTGTCTCCCAGGTTGGAGTGCAGTGGCGTAATCTCAGCTCACTGCAATATCCACCTCCCAGGTTCAAGTGATTCTCCTGCCTCAACCTCCAAAGTAGCTGGAATTACAGGTGCCCACCACCACGCCTGGCTAATTTTTGTATTTTTAGTAGAGACGGGGTTTCACCATGTTTGCCAGGCTGGTCTGGAACTCCTGACCTCAAGTTATCAGCCTACTTTGGCCTCCCAAAGTGCTGGGATTACAAGTGTGAGCCACCGCACCTGGCCTCACATTCTTTGAGTTCAATCTTACTATTGTTAGGGGTGGCAAATATCTGAGCCTCACAGCACCACATATGTTACCAGTGGCAGGTATCCGAGTTACCAGTGGCCAATTGCATGGGTCTGCAGCAAACTCAATTCTTGCCTCCTCAGAAGAAAGAATTCGACTGAGAGGCATAAGGCAGAAAAAGAGACCAAGGCAAGTTTCAGAGCTGGAGAGGAAGTATATTTAAAAAGGCTGTATAACAGGAAAAAAAGGAAAGTACACTTGGAAGAAACCCAAGTGGGTACGTGAAGGTCAAGTGTGGTGTTTAACCTTGATCCTAGGGCTTTACAGGCTGGTCCCTTTCCCATGATTATTCCCTTAGAGTGGGCTCCCCACATGGGCAGTGCCCTCCTTAACCTTGGGATGTGAGCATGTGCAGTGTGTTTAGGAAGTTTTACACATGTCTACCTGAGGCTTTCTTCTCTTTTCCACTGGTGTGTCTCCAGAAGGTCATACTCCACCATTTTGTCTCTAAATGTGTATGCCCAAGAAGTTACTTCTCCTTGGCACCTGCATTTAATTAACACTTTTGTGCAACAAGTATGGACCATCAGGAAATGGCACCTCTCCCTGGTGCCAGCTGCCAATTTATCAGTTTTAGAGAGGCAATGTGAAAATTGCCAAACCATCACCCTACATTTCTGTCTGGTGAGGGAGAGCCCTCTCCTGGCCTGCTCACGCCTAACTACCTATAACAATATAATATTCAAGTGTTCATAACTACCTGGTATTGGTGTAATATGTAATGATAGACAAACAGATTTAAAAAAAGAGAATTGGTGTAAAAAATTAAACATACACAACTGAGTTTTGATAAAATACCCAGGACAAAGGCTAGTCTTTTCAACAGATGTTGCAAGAACGATAGCTACCAATATGGAAAAAAATTAAATTTTGACCTTAACCTCACTATAAACACAAAAATTAACTTGGAATTGAGTATCACTATTAACATAAAGGCTAAAATTTAAAAACTTCTAGAAAATACCACATTTCTACAAGAAGCAGGACACACCATGACCCATTTACAAGGAATTGAGGGTAAGTGAGCAAAGGAAATATGCAGACTGCTGGGGGTGATGGAAGTGTCTGTGTGGTACAATATGAAATATAAAATGTATTTGGTCTTCATCCTAGGTTTCTGTCACAGAGCTCCTAAAACCCCCTAGTGATAGGAATGTCTTTTGTTATTCATGAGTCCCTTTATAACACCTGAGCTTACGCTAATGAGATGACTTGGGGCAGGGCCTCTAGGTAGCCTCAGGTTGTGGCCATCCACCAGAAAGAACAAATTATTAGAGAATTGGAGGATTGGAACTTTTAGCTCCAACTGCCATCATACAGGAAAGGGTAGGGGTGAAAATTAAGCTCTTTGAAAACCCTTGAACAACAAGATTTGATGAACTCTCAGGTTGCTGAACACAGGAGGGTGCTGGAGGGGTGGTGCCAACAAGAAGGACATGGAAGCTCTGGGATGGTCCCCCCCTTCCCCACCATACTTTCCCATGTTCATCTCTTTATCTGGTTCTTTGTCTACATCCTTTATACAGTCCATTAAATTAATACAGTAAATGTATGTGGAGTGTTCCCCTGAATTTTGGGAACAGCTTTAGCAAATTATTGAATCCTGGAAGGGAATTTGTGGGAACTCAAATTTATAGTTGGACTGTCAGAAGCAGAGATCACAACCTGGCACTTGAAATTGGCATCTGAAATTGGTGGGGGAAGCTATGGGACTGAGCTTTTAACCTGTGGGATCTGACAATATCTTCAGGTAGACAGTATCAGAAATGAATTGAATTATAGGACACTCAATTGTTATCTGCTAGAGAATTATTTGGTGTGTGGAGAAAAGTCCCCACACATCTGATCATAGAATTGTTCTTTGGTAAGCATGAGAGTAGAGAAAAAAATCAATATGCTCTCTTCCCTTTACAGTCTGTCCTTTCAATACTGGTGGTTTCATGGAGTCACACATTAATGAAAACTTATTCAAGTATACACTTAAAATGGATGCATTTCATGATACTTAAATTAAGCTTCAATAAAGTTGATTTTCTTATATCCATTGAACATGTATAGCTTTTTACATAGCCAATACATTTGTAAGAGGAACATTTTACATTTTATAATGAGATAACCCCCATCCCCCGCAACTACGCACACTTAAATACACACACCTGAATAAGAAAAAATTTTAAAAGTAGGGTCATACAACTGACAATACCAACTGTAGGGTAAGATTCATAATAAGTAGACCTCTCATACTTTACTGATTAAAGTCTGAAATGTAAAAAAAAATGGTTTGGCAGTTTAATAAAAATTAAATATGTATTTACTCTCTGGACCCAGCAATTCAAAAATTTAATCATCTTGTAGGTATATAGCTAATATACACTCACAGATATACATATCCATACATCACCCTTGATCTTCATTATTTGTGGGTTTCCTATTGGCAAATTTGCCTACTCACTAAAATGTATTTGTAACCCTAAAATCAATACTTGTAGTACTTTCATGGCCATTCATGGACATGTACAGAGCAGTGAAATTTTGAGCAGCTTAACATGCATTTTTCCAGTTGAGGATGAATAAGGCAGTGATTTGCCTTCTGATTTCAGCTCTCATATTGCAAACAAGTGTATTTTTCAGGGTTCATTTAGTGCCACATTTTTTGTATTGTTATTCTTTTTGTTGATGATTTCACTCTTTAAAATGGTTCTCAAACGTAGTGCTGAATTGCTGTCTAGCGTTCCTAAATGCAAGAAGGCACTGATGTGCCTGATGGAGAAAATGCATGTATGTATTAGCTTAGCTTCCTTCAGGCTTGACTTATTGCACCGTTGACTGTGAGTCCAACGTTACTGAATCAACAATACATATTAAATAAGGTGTCCTTAAACAATAACATACATAAAACAAGATAATATACTGATTCTTAATGAAAAGGTGACCAAAGCCTCAAGGGGACCAAACCATGTATTTCTCCAAGAGTAATGTTTAGTATTCGCTAATTCAGGGCTCATGGTGACTTTATTGAACATAACTACCATGAATAACAAGACTGTATATATATATATGACCATAGATATAAAACTCTCTCTCTTTGTGTATATATATATATGTATATCCTTCACAGAAATATTTGAACACAGATATTTATGGCACCTTTATTCATAATAGTTACTGTAAACAGTCTGCATTTCACTAAAGATGTGAATGAAAGACAAATTGTATTATACCTATACAATGCAACACACTATTGATGCACACAACAACTGGCTGAAACTCTAAAAGATTATGCTTCATGAAAAAAAGATTCATAAAATAATATATTCTGTTTTACTTACTTATATAATACTGTAGTATATACAAACCGAACCATATTGATAGAAAACAAATTAATAACAGCCTGGGTGAAGGGTGGGAGAGGATCGATAGGATGGATTATCAAAGGTCACTGGGGAACTTTATGGGATGGTGGAAATATTCTATATCATGACTATTGTAGTTATTTCAAAAGGTAAATTTTCATCAAAATTAATTCACCTCTGTAGTCCAAATGAGTATGTTTATTGTATATAAATTATAACTCAATAGTTGATTTAAAATTTTTAAATATATTATGAAAACACATTGGAAGAAATATGATGACCAGAGAGGAGAAATCTTTAATAATATAGATGAAAGTACATGTGAAATTAAATAAGAGCAGCAAGTGTAAAGATAACAGAGGATGAAATTTTATAAAAATCCATTCTACATGTTTCTGAATAAATACAACTCAAGTAACAGAGGGGCCTTTCTGGGGGGAGTTGGATCACGAATGATACTCAAAGATTTTTCAGCATATTGAATTGAAAGTTTTAGGGAGCATACAGCACGTGCACATGTATGCATGCATAGGCATACAGACACACACAGACACACACACACACACACCCCTTTGCATACTATTGGGGGAAATTCAGCCAGATATCTGGCGAAATTCACCCCTGATATTTCACGTACATTCTTTTCTATTTTCTCTAAGTGTTGGCCGGTCTGAAAACTAAAGGCACAGAGTACAAAAGAGAGAAATTTTAAAGCTGGCTGTCCGGGGGAGACATTACATGTCGGCAGTTTCCGTGATGCCCCTGGAGCTGCAAAATCAGCAAGTTTTTATTAGTGATTTTCAAAAGGGGAGGGAGTATATGAATAGGCTGTGGGTCACAGAGATCACTTGCTTCACGAGGTAATAGAATATCACAAGGCAAATGGAAGGCAGGGCAAGATCACAGGACCACAGGCCCGGGGTGAAATTAAAATTGCTAATGAAGTTTTGGGCATGCATTGTCATTGATAACATCTTATCAGGAGACAGGGTTTGAGAGCAGACAACCAGTCTGACCAAAAATTTATTAGGTGGGAATTTCCTCATCCTAATAAGCCTGGGAGCGCTATGGGAGACTGGGGCTTATTTCATCCCTACAGCTGGACCATAAAATATGGCCGCCCACCTGAAGCGGCCATTTCAGAGGCCTACCCTCAGGGACGCATTCTCTTTCTCAGGCATGTTCCTTGCTGAGAAAAAGAATTCAGTGATATTTCTCCCATTTGCTTTTGAAAGAAGAGAAATATGGCTCTGTTCCACCCGGCTCACCGGCAGTCAGAGTTTAAGGTTATCTCTCTTGTTCCCTGAACATTGCTGTTATCCTGTTCTTTATTCGAGGTGCCCAGATTTTATATTGTTTAAACACACATGCTCTACAAACAATTTGTGCAGTTAATGCAATCATCACAGGGTCCTGAGGTGACATACATCCTCCTCAGTTTACAAAGATGATGGGATTAAGAGATTAAAGTAAAGACAGGCATAGGAAATCACAAGGGTATTGATTGGGGAAGTGATAAGTGTCCATGAAATCTTCACAATTTATGTTCAGAGATTGCAGTAAAGACAGGCGTAAGAAATTATAAAAGTATTAATTTGGGGAACTAATAAATGTCCATGAAATTTTCACAATCCACATTCTTCTGCCATGGCTTCAGCCGGTCCCTCCATTTGGGGTTCCTGACTTCCCACAACAGTATGCCCTAGTACTTAACAGAGGGCTTAACATATAGTCCGTACTTTGTGTCTGTTGACATAAATTTTCTTGAACAAACTTCAGCCACTGCTAGCAAGAATTTGTGAAAAGCCTTTCATTCTATAATAAACAGAAAAACTTATATTCAGCTGAGTGTCTTAAAGGGTTTTCTGCACAGGTTTGGAGTCCACTTCTTTTGCTATAGTCCTGATATTCTTGAGACACTTTAAGGATTAAAAGTCACAAACATTATAGACCAAATTGATGGTTCAAGTTCCCTTGGAAACATTTTAGCCTTTGATCTATTAGCATACAGTTTCCACATGAAAGTAATTGCAAAGGCCTTTGTTAAGTACAGTTCATAAATCAGTAATCTATCAGTTATTTACTAATTCTACTATTAGGTTTAGCATTCTCCCCCAAATTAACTGTGGCTACCTTTAAGTCCTTTGGTACAATAAACTTGATTTCAATAGAAACACTTTAGGTCTGATCTTTACTGCTTTGTCTGACCAAAATATCTTAATGAGAGGTGTTTGAGAAAGGTTTGAAGCCTTATCTCCTGCAAAGGCTATTTTTCAGAGCTACGTTAAATTGCTCTCTACCTTTATCTCTTTTGAAGGGATTTGCTAAAACCTGTATTCAACATGCAACCAAATCAATATTCACACTTTTCCCAACCAGTTCAACTATTGTTACAGTGTCTGTTGACATGAAGTCAACTATCACAGGTTACAGTTTGAAAATGTTTTGTAATAGCATATCCAAGGTTAGCAAAGGTTAGGGTCCAGTGCTGAAAGCAGAAACTATTCTTGATATTAGTGACAGAAAGTGACTTAGTACAAAGGATTAGGTGCTTACAAAATTGTTGGAATTTCCAGAGGTCACTCAATAAGAAGGGGAAGGTGAAGAGTGAGTGAGTTTATGTAGACAGTGTCCCATTTTATATGTTCACAGCTATGCCCATTTACCTTCCCTCAAATTTTCCTCTCTTTCTATATATTGGTCAAAAAACATAACTAGTTTAAAAATTTATATTCTGATGTAAATTTATTTGATATAGTTTGGTCTCCTATTAACATATACCTAACACACATTTCTTTTTTTTTTTTTTTTTGGTTTGAGACGGAGTCTCTCTCTGTTGCCCAGGCTGGAGTGCAGTGGTGCGATCTCAGATCACTGCCAGCTCTGCCTCCTGGGTTCATGCCATTCCCTGTCTCAGCCTCCGGAGTAGGTGGGACTACAGGCACCCGCCACCATGCTCAGCTAATTTTTTGTATTTTTAGTAGAAATGGGGTTTCACCGTGTTAGCCAGGATGGTCTCCATCTCCTGACCTCGTGATCCGCCCGCCTCAGTCTCCCAAAGTGCTGGGATTACGGGCTTGAGCCACCACGCCTGGCCTCCTCTTTCATTTTTAAAGAGAAACATACTATATATGTAGTGATAATATTTAACTAATTGGAGAATGTTATTTTAGTACTGAGCAAACTTGTAAGATTGAAGTAGAAAAACAATCAAGTCTAAGTAATGTAACAATAAATTTTGCCTTTATATCAATCTCATAATTCTCTTTTTGTTATTTCTGAAAAATGAATTGGAAATGTTGTTGTAAATAATGATTTCCAGTGAATGTAAAAAGTAGTAATATTTATATATTTGAGTCATTTTCATATTAATAAGCTCTAATACGAATGTACATAATTATGAATAAAAATGGATTATGCCTGCTTACTTTAGTGTATTATTCATGGAGAATATTTAGATTTGACACATTAAACTTATTTATATTTTAATACAGGGGCTCACAAACTAGAACCCATAGGTCAAATCCAACCCACTTCAATTTTATAAATAATGTTTAATTGGAATACAATCATCCTGCTTTCATGTTACAATGGCAAAGCTGGGTAGGTGGAACACAGACAATCTGACTCACAAAACCTAGAAATATTTACTAGCTGGCCTTTTATAGAAAAATGGTGCCAGTTGTTGCTTTAAAATCTTGCTCTGGAACATAAGCAAAAAACTGCCTGGATGAGTCTTTCAGGAAATGGGTAGAGTTTTTGTTGTTCATTTGCATTGCAAGATAATTATAAAAAGAGGCTATTTCTTCTTGGTAACTTCCTAAAACTCATTTTCAATTGGGATTTTCAAGGAAGGCAGAAATACATTAAAACTAGTTAAGTTGGGTTTGTTTCACAATAGTTTAAGTATAGCCCAACATTGTCCCTGAATACAACGCGGCTGAACTCAAAGACAACAATAAATCCTATGCCCCAATACCTATATTACAGTGAGCAAATAAATTTCTACAGAATGACAGACACATACACACACACACACACACACACTTTCACATACATCCTCCTGCACATTTTTTTCTCTATCAATCATGAACCACAAGCAGTGAGCCCCATATTCTTGCTTCTTACTCATTCATTACATCCCACTAAAGCACAGCATCCCAAAATAAATGAGACAGCTAAATCAAACTTGATACAAAACCAATGATCACCACCGATGAAACATTAATTTTCAAGACAGAAAAAACAGGTTTATAATTTCTTTGTGAGACTCAGAGCTCCCCATATGAGTTTAACTCCAGTCTTTTGAGTTTAGTACAAAGGTGGGTATCTAAAATGCTGTGAATTTAAGTGGTTTCAAGTTCTGTAATGAAAAGTTTGAACATCCTTCTCAGAGAAAACATTTCCTGGCAGAGCTTCAAGAAAAGAATATGTGATTGCTGGGAGAATAGAAATTCTGATTGCATTAGGTCTCCTTCATTCTGTGGGATAGGCTTGTTGTCAGTGGTGTGTCAAAAAGAGTGACAGTTCTGTATCGACAGCTTTCATGAAAGCCTAAGATGGACAAGCCTCTACAGTTTTCACACAGTAATATGCTATTTTTTTGGCATCAGGTTAAATAGCAATATTGAAACCACTGTAGTTTTTTTTACCTATTTTGTATTCTATAATAATTAAATGCATGGTGTTTTTATTCATTATCATTGAAGTACATGTTGACTATTTTCAATTTTATTAAAGTTGGCAAGGATAAAGGGAACGTAAAAATGTTTTTCTTCCATCTTAGAAAAGAGGCATATGGTCACTCCTGGTATTGAAAGAGTAAAACGTTTTCAATTTATCGATTAGAAAGTTAAGCAATATAGACAAAGCAATGATATTCTGTGCCTTTCTTTAACTTCAAGGAACCTACAAATAAAACCATACATTCCATGTATTTTCACAATGGATGGAAATATTTCTGTATGTAAACAAGTATGGTTTCCTTATCATACAGCATATTACACAATAATTCAAATCATTTTATTTCTACACATGGCAGAAAGATAAAGATGAGGGTGTCAATTAAGAAGATAAATTAAAATTACTACTTGAAATTTATTGTCTTTATAATTTCTGATTAACTTTCCTCCTTTCTCTTCTTCTTCTCCCCCCCCCCTCCTCCTCCTCTTCTTCTTTTCTTCTTCTCCTCTTCTCCTTCTCCTTCTCCTTCTTCTTCTTCTTCAACAGGGTCTCAATCTGTCACCCAGGCTGGAGTGCAGTGGCATGATCTCAGCTCACTGCTATCTCCGCCTCCTTCATTCAAGCCATTATTGTGCCTCAGCCTCCTCAGTAGCTGGGATTACAGGCATCAACCACAACACCTGGCTCACTCTGTGTGTGTATGTGTATTTTTAACAGAGACAGGCTATTACCCTGTTGGCCAGGCTGGTCTCAAGCTCCTGACCTCAAATGATCTGCCCGCCTTAGCCTCCCAAAGTGCTGGAACTACAAACAAGAGACACCACGCCTGACCTTATTTTATAATTATAACCCTGATATACATTTGACTAATAAGAGTTACAATTATGAAAAAGATAAAGGGACAGTAAAGGTAAAGAGGTTGTATATGTTTAGTTTTTAATAAGAAATTGACAGACATATGAAGAAGGACGCTACACAACAGAATCATCTCATACCGGGATAAAAGCAAGTATTGCCATTAATAATGGAAGATCAGCTGAGTTCATCCGAAAGAGAAGTATTTTGATAAATCATTAAGTTATAACTGAGAGAAACATAAATTCACCCTTTAGTTATACTTGTATAATAAACATACCTCGTGAAGATGAAATATCAAAAAACAAAGAGATATTCTTCGATTATTAAAAAAGTTAATTATGAACTTGAGTTGCTGATTCAAATATTTCCCACTTTTGAATAATTCAATATATATATATTACTAAAGTATTTTCAGAAATATAGTACTGATCCACATTCCAATCATCATTGATAGTGATCATTTCCAAAACATGGCATATACGCATGCCCTCATTTAATCTTTTCTTGTTTTAAATATTAATTTATTAAAATTATCTTTCATTTTCTATATCCATTGCAATTTATTCCTTTTAAAACCACTTATTCAATATTATTTTTCTACTGGGATATTGACATTTGACTACTGATTTACAGTAAATTTTTATTTGTTAATTTTTAAATGTATATTTATTTTTATTCATATTTTGTTACATTATAAAGTTATGCCAATACAATTTTTAAAACACAAATTCAGTGGTATAGAAGTAAAATAGAAAGTATTAATACTTCCATCTATCTGTACTAGTTAGTATTGATTTTGGCTGACTATACCAGAAATAACCTCTAATAACAATGATTCTCAAGAGAGATAATTTAATTTCTCTGCCATATAAAAAGCACTGATGTAGATAGGAAAGCATGGTGGTTTCACATTTGTAAGTGGTGCAGGCTAAATCGAGATGTGTACTCTCCCATTTAAGGAATGTGATCCATGCCTTCTTTTTTTTTTCTTCACTTTTATTTTAAGTTCAGGGGTATATGTTGCAGGATAATGGCTTTCAAGTCCAACCATGTCCCTGCAAAAGACATGATCTCATTCCTTTTTATGGCTACATAGTGTTCCCTGGTTTATGTCTACCACATTTTTTTATCCAGTCTATCATTGACGGCCATTTAGGTTGATTCCATGTCTTTGCTATTGTGAATAGTGCTGCAATAAACATGCACGTGCATATATCTTTATAATAGAATTATTTATATTCCCTTACATATATATCCAGTAATGGGATTACTGGGTCAAATGGTATTTCTGCCTCTAGGTCTTTGAGGAATTGTCACACTGTCTTCCACAACAGTGGAACAAATTTACACTCCTACCAACAGTGTAAAAGAATTCCTTTTTCTTTGCAACTTTGCCAGCATCTGTTGTTTTTTGACTTTTTAATAATAGCCAATTCTGATTGGTATGAGATGGTATCTCATTGTGGTTTTGATTTGCATTTCTCTAATGATCAGTGATGTTGAGCTTTTCTTCATATGTTTGTTGGTTGCATGTATGTCTTCCTTTGAGAAGGGTCTGTTCCTGTCCTTCGCCCACTTTTTAATGGGGTTGTTTGTTTGTTTTTTGTAAATTTGTTTAAGTTCCTTATAGACTCTGCATATTAGACCTTTGTCAGATGGATAGATTGCAAAAATTTTCTCGTGCCTTCTTCCTTATGATGTCTTTTGGGGTATTTAGCCATCATGTCTGAACCTCTGGGACCATTTAGGAAGCCGGTAAGTATAGTTAGCCCTTTCTCTGTTAGAACACTGTTCAGAAATTTCAGAGATACTTTTGTGTACATCTCACTGAAGATACCTAGGTGTAAAAGAGGTGAGAACATTTTGTTTCTTTTTTTGGTAATTGGTGGACATATGCCCAGAAAAGTATAAGGAGAATTTTCTAAGGAGAAAGGAGTGGAGGCTTGTTGGAATATAAATCTATCAATTTCTGCCACAGGATCTAACAGTGTAGATTATTCCACATATATTGTGAAATATGGATGAGATGTGTTTGGGAGTATAGAGTGAATTAGGACATAAAATTGTTCTATGTCTTCACTTTTGCTCTAGAAATGTTATGATCAATCTTTTTAATTTTTTAAATCATGTAATCACCATAAGAAAAGATGTTAGTGAACACCTTTGACTGGCTGATTTAATGCCCATCAACAGTCCCTTTCTACTTAAGCACTTTTCCATTAAGAGTGACTTTTGAAAAAAAAAAAAAAAAAAGAAGCAGAAGTCTCCTGGGTGAGACTTCTGTTTTAGCTTTTGTTTTCCTGATAAAAGTAGATTGACTTGGCTGTCATGGCACTTTCAAATTTTGCTTATTTATTCTTCCTTTTTCTGCCTGGCTGGAACTCGACCATGGTACCATCAGGCACAGTCTCTATCCTGCAGTCATGAAGTTATGAGCATAAGAAAGACCAATACACTGATGATGATAATTTAGCAATTTAAGCCAGTCTGGGAGCTTTCTTTGAATTTCTTATTTTTGAGAAATAGAATCCTTGATCTTTAAATCACTGTAAATTAATTTGTCTGTTACTTGTAATGAAGCACTTTCCAAATATATGCTAGTGATGCCCTTAAAAATATGGAGATATATAAATATCTGTAATTTAAAGACTACAGCTTGTTAAATTAAAATTACCTGCATAATTTTTAAGTAGCCCAAAATAAATAGGCTAAGAAAAAATAAAGGAGCATATAGAAGCAAGATTACATCAAAAGCTATGTAAAAAAAGAAGAACATACATCATAAATGTTATACACTTTTAGAATATTTTGAAATAAGAACAAGATATTTAAAATAGTTCTAAAAAAACTGAAAGTCAGTTATAAATAGCATTATAAACAGCATTTTTTTCTCAAAAGTAAAAATATAGACAGATGTAAAAATAAGTACCAAATAAATATATTCACACCCACACAAAACAAACTAGGATGACTCTATTAATCTCAAGGAAATTAGAATGAAAAGCAAAAACATTATTTGACATAGAAGCTTCAATTAATGTTGATAAAAGCTCAATTAAATGGTTTCATGCCATTCACAAATCTAAATAGCATAGCATAAAGTTTCCAAGAAAAACAGAAGTAAATACTAGAAGTAGGCCAAAATCTTATATCAAATACAGAAACGAAAGCAATACTCTAACAATGGAAAGATCTAAATAACTGTAAGTGTTGATAAAGATACCTTAAATTGAATCTTAAATTATTAATTGTTTTTAATAAACATATCAAGTATTTTGCCATTAAATAAGGGACACATTTTATTTTTAAATGTTCATGGAAAATTTACCAAAGTTATACAGATCAGACTACAGAAGTAAAATTAGCCTTCAAAGCTGATGAACATTTAGTATTAGTATATTAAACTGAAATTCACTTGGGATTTTAAAACACTCTTTCTTGTTTAAATGATTAAATATAAGTACAATAGTAGCTTATATTAAAATCAGGATAGGACAAGACTATGTGATAAAATGTCAGATGGAGATATGTTTGTTCTAATAAAAAAAATTCAAATTTCAATGACTTATTTAAAATAAAGGAATATTAAAAATGATTTAAGTGCAAAATCCTCAAACAAGATAAAATATCCAAGATATCAATGAAAAGAAATAAACATAAATTATTTAATTAGGCACTACTAAAACAGTACAATTGATAAATAAATAAGGGCTAGTCTTTAACATGTGAAAAACAGCACACAAATGTCGATTAGGCTGTTCTTGCTTCATTGCTGTGAAGCAATAACTGAGACTGGGTAATTTGTAAGAAAAGAGATTTAATTGCCTCATGGTTCTGCAAGCTGTACCAAAAAACACCATGACATCTGCTTCTGATAAGAACTCTGGAAGCTTCCAATCATGGCTGAAAGCCAAGTGGCAGGTTGCATGTCTCATGGTGAAAGCAGAAGCAAGAGAGTGATAGGGGAGGGGCTACACACTTTTAAACAATCAGATCTCATGAGAATTCACTCACTATCCTGAGGACAGCACCAAGAGGGATGATGCTAAACCATTCATGAGAAATCCACTGCTGTGATCCAGTCACCTCCCACCAGACCCCACCTCCAACATTGGGGATTACATTTCAATATGAGATTTGGGCAGGACAACATAAAATCAAATTATATCAAAATGCTAGCAATTTGAATAAAGAAAAAACTGAAGGAACAAAATATTTAACTTTGATATGAATAATGTGATGACACATAGACAATTAAAGAAAATAAACATTTATTACACTCAAGGAGAAAATGAAACACATTATATTTAAGGAAAGTAGGTTAACAAAATCAAAACTTAAATAATTTAATAATAAGAAAAGAACATACAATTTGAAAATAAATTACACTTAATAATGAGAAAAGAACATGCAATTTGAAAATAAATTACTGTGTCTCCACTAAAGATGCTGGCTAACATAGTACATTAGTCAGAGTTCTCCAGAGAACCAATAGGATACACACACACACACACTCACACACACACGCACACACACACACACGCACACAGTTGACCCTTGAGCAACATGGGTTTAAATTGTAAAGGTCTACTTACATGTGGATTGAAAATACAAGATTCTTGGGATGCAAAACCTGTATATAGGGAGGGCTGATGTTTTGTGTAAGCTCATTCTGCAGGACTGACTTCAGGGCTTGAGCATGTATAAATTTTGGTATGCACAGGGGTCCTGAAACCAATCCTCTCTGTGTATACTGTGGGATGACATATGCACACATATGTTCCATATTTATGTATATGTATATATAAACATACATATATAATATCTTTATTAGACTTATAAGAATTTGGGCTCATGTAATTATTATGAAGTCTAGCAAATACAAAATCTGCAGAGTAAGCTAGCAGGCTGGAGACCCAGGAGAGGTGATGTTCCAGTTTGTGTCCAAAGGATGTCTATTGAAAAAGTAGAAAGAGTTTTTTATTGAAAGATTAATTAAAAGGTTGGCTTTTTGAAAAGTTAAACAAAATTGACAAACATTTAGCCAGACTAACTAAAAAAGAGAGAGAGAAAATACAAGTAAATAAAATCATAAATGAAAAAGGAGACATTATAACTGATACTGCAAAAATTTTCTAGCCACAGACAACCTACCAAGATTGCACCAAGAAGAAATCCAAAACTTGAACAGACCAATAGAAAGTAACTAGGTTGAAGCCATAATAAAAAGTCTCCCAATAAAGAAAAGCCCAGGACCTGATGGCTTTATTGCTGAATGTTACCAGACATTAAAGAAGAAGAAATACCAGTTGTACACAAACTATTCTAAAACATAGAGGAGGAGGAAATAGTACAAAATTCATTTTATGAGGGCAGTGTTACCCTGATACCAAAACCAGACAAAGACATATCAAAACAAACAAACAAACAAAACAAAACTCTAGGCCAATATCTCTGGTGAATATTGACAACACATCCTCAAGAAAATACTAGCAAACCAAATTCAACAATGCATTAGTAAGATCATTCATCATGACCAAGTGGAATTTATCCCTGGGATGCAAGGATGGTTCAACATACATAAATCAATTATGTGATACAACATACCAACAGAATGAAGGATAAAAACCATATGATCATTTCAATTGATGCTGAAAAAGAAAGTTGATAAAATTCAACATCCCTTCATGATAAAAACCCTAAAAAAACTGGGGATAGAACGAACATGCCTCAACATAATAAAAGCCATATTATAGAACAGACCCACATTTAGTATCATACTAAATGGGGAAAAACTTAAAGTCTTTCCTCTAAGATTTGGAACATGACTAGCATGCCCACTGTCACCACTGTTATTCAAGGTGGTACTCAAAGTCTTGGTTAGAGCAACAGACAAGAGAAAGATGTAAAGGCATCCATTCTTGGAAAGAAAGAAGCCAAATTATTCTTGTTTGCAGATGATATGATCTTACATTTGGAAAATCCTAAAGAACCTACAAGAAAACTATCAGGAATAATCAACAAATTTATTAAAATTGCATGATGCAAAATCAGCATGCAAAAACCAGTAGCTTTTCTATATGCCAACAGTGAACAATTTGAAAATAATAAAATAAAATATTCCTATTTTAAATAGCCACACAAAATATTAACCACCTAGCAATTAACCAAGAAAGTGAATGATCGCTATAATGACAAATGTAAAACACTGATGAAAGAAACTGAAGAAGACACTAAAAAATTTTTAAAAATTATGTTCATGGATTGGAAGAATCAATATTGTAAAAATGTTCATACTACCCAAAGCAATCTACAGTTTCAGTGCAATCTCTATCAAAATACCAATGACATTGGTAAAAATAGAAAAAGAAAACAATTCTAAAAGTTATATGGAACAATAAAAGACTCAGAATAGCCAAAGCCATCCCAAGCAAAAATAACAAAACTGGAGGTATCACATCACCTGACTTCAAGTTATGCTACAAGGGTATAGCAACTAAAACAGCATGCTACTGGCATAAAAACAGACACATAAACCAATGGAACAGAATAGAGAACCTAGAAACAAATCCATACACTATAGTGAATTCATTTTTGACAAAGATGGCAAGAACAGTGTATGTTCTCTTCAATAAGTAAACAATCTCTTCAATAAGTGGTGCTGGGAAAACTAGATATCCACATGCAGAAGAATAAAACTAGACCTCCATCTCTCACTGTATACAAAAGTCAAATCAAAATGGATTAAAGACTTAAATCTTAAGTCCTCACACTATGAAACTACTAGAAGTAAATATTGGGAAAATCTCCAGGACATTGGTTTGGGCAAAAATTTCTTGAGAAATACCCCACAAGCACAGGCAATCAAAGCAAACATGCACAAATGGGATCACAGCAAGTTAAAACGCTTTTGCACCGCCGAGTGTACAATCAACAAAGGGATAATACAACCCACAAAATGGGAGAAAATGTTTGCAAACTACCATCTGCCAAGTGATTAATAACCAAGAATATATAAGGAGATCAAACAACTCTATAGGAAAAAATCTAATAATCTGATCAAAAAGTGGGCAAAAGATTTAAATAGACATTTCTCAAAAAAAGACATACAAATGGAAGACAGGCATATGAGAAGATGCTCAATATCATTGATCATCAGAGAAATGCAGATCAAAACTACAATGAGATATCATCTCTCCCCAGTTAAAATGGCTTATGTCCAAATTACAGGGAATAAAAAATGCTGACCAGGATGTGGATAAAAAGGAACTCTTGTACACTGTTGGTGGGAATGTAAATTATTACAGCCAGTATGGAGAACAGTTTGGAAGTTCCTCAAAAAACTAAATATAGAGCTACCATATGATCTAGCAGTTCCACTGATGGGTATATACTCCAAAGAAAGGAAATCAGTATATCAAAGAGATTGTATTTGCGCTCCTATGTTTGTTGCAGCACTGTTTACAATAGCTAAGATGTAGAAACAACCTCAGTGTCCATCAACTGGACACTGAATGACTGGACAGGCTACATGGTACATATACACAATGGAATACTACTAAGCCATAAAAAGAATGAGATTCAGTTAATTGCAACAACATGGATGGAACTGGAGATCATTATGTTAAGTGAAATAAGCCAGACACAGAAAGACAAACATTATGTTCTCACTTATTTGTGGGATCTAAAAATGAAAACAATTGAACTCATCAACATGGAGAGTAAAAGGATGGTTACCAGAGGCTGAGAAGGGCAGTGGGCAACTAGGGGAAGGGGGGATGGTTAATGGATACAACAAAATAGAAAGAATGAATGAGACCTACTATTTGATAGCACAACAAGGGGACTAGAGTCAATAATAACTTAATTGTACATTTTATAATAACTTAAAGAGTATAACTGAATTGTTTGTAACTCAAAGGATAAATGCTTGAGGGGATGAACACCCCATCTCCATGATGTGCTTATTTCACATTGCATGCATGTATCAAAACATCTCTGGTGCTTTATAAGTATATACACCCACTATGTACTCACAAAAATTAAATAATATTAATAACATTAATAATAAAGGAAACCATGCCTTAAAAAATAATGATAAAATCTCTGAGAATGTAATGTGCCAGTGTTTTGACATGATCGAAATTTGATTTCAATATTTACTATAAATAATATACATGATGATAATTGAATACATTTGATTATAACAACATTTTCCTTTGCAAGTAATATTGTAAAAAGGAGTTATTTTATATTTCATGAATGTATAAATAGCAGACAGAAAAAATGAATACTGCTTTTCATGCTTATAAAGAACCTAGAATGACTTGGAAAGTGCAGCATCTGGTGAAATTCACCCCAAACAATATGGACTATAATTTTTGGTTTTAAAATGACATCCACTCTCCTACGAGAATAACTTTTAAGTCCAATATCTTCCTTGGATGTTTGCCTTACATTATAATTTGGATTTCTTTATTTTTAAAAATCTAAAATGGTTTTTCAACCGATCCACGCCCAATCCAACTATTTCATAATTAGAAGAGGTAGGATAGACAAAGTGAAATACTTCCAAACTGAAATATCAGACATATTTAATCCTATCCTTATCTCTGCCTAGATGCCCCCAAAGAGATTGTTAATAAAACTGTTTATATATGTAAATGTTAGGATATATAAAGAATGTCTGTCTTTATAATAAAATGAATTTATTGAGAATATAGATCCACAAACTAATGATAATGCTTCATATTAAAGATCAGTTAAAATGATAGCAAAGCAAGTATTAGTGATATTCAGGTGATTGCAATAATGGCTGAGTGAATTAGAAGACATCCACATATAACAAAATATTAAACAAAATATTAAAGTGGTAGAACTAAACAGTTACGCAGATGATACAGCACTAAATAACAAATATTGGCATTGCTTGACACTTACTATAACTTAGATTATATTGATATTGAAAATGGTGAGCCTTCATACCATTTTACAATTCTTTGCATAAAAAATTGTTTTCATTTTTTTATTTCTAAAGAGATAGATACATATGATAGTATAGAAATCAAGAGGGTAATCACACTAGAAAAAAATAATATCTAGAATCTTCATGTTAGAAGTCTATATGCATAACACTAGCTACCCATCAGTTATCTATGGAAACAGGCAATTTATAAGGTTTCAGGGCATAAAATAAATAGTTCAAGAATTACTTGACACAATTTTCTGTGCTTATGAGTAAAGTGTTAATCAAAGACTGTTGTGAAATATGCTATTTAAAAGTCAAACTCTGGATGAATGACAGCAAACTATTTAAAATAACTAGATATAGATAGTATCACTTTGGCTAGATCATTTTTAAAGCCAATATGAATTTAAATTTATAGAATTTTCCAGCTTTATCATAACAAATCAAGAACATCTATTTATGAAATGATTAATTTTAGGAAGTACACATTTGAAACCTCCTACTTAGGGCAACAGATAGCAAGAAGGATCTCATTTTATAATCTACTTATATAAATTGTATGCTTTGAAATAAAGAACAAACTTATTTTTATTATCTTGAAAATCACAGCAATATAAGATTTGAGGGACACCTTAAGTATATATTGAATCATAAAATGTTAGAGGAAGTAAAGCGTTAGGGCATAATATTATACCATTTTGAACAAGAATAAGATACATTTTATTTGCATAAATATTAGCATAGTATTATTTAAATATAGTAGTCACGCCTTATCTGTGCTTTTTCTTTCTGTGGTTTTAGTTACCTGCCTTCAACTTTGTTCCTAAAATACTGTAGTATTTCGAGATAGAGAGAAGGAAATCACATTAACATAACTTTTATTACACTATATTGTATGTTTTATTTATTATTAGTTATTATTAAACTCTTACTTTGCCTAGTTTTAAATTAAACAGTATATGTTGGATTTGGTATTAACCATTGTATCAGGCACCCTCTGAGGGTCTTAGAAAAAATCTCCCACAGATAAGATGAAACTACACTGTATTCTTGTATAATACTGATCTTTATAAATTTTGATACCTTTTCATAATTTCTGTTTTAGTTTAAAGTTCATTTGGAAATTATACATAGATAGTAAATGTTAGTATCTAGGATTAATTTTTGAAAATTAATATATTTATGACTTTGTAATCAATAATTATTAATTTTTCAATAAGACCCACATCTAATGCAAAGCCTGGTGGGCTCAAGTAAGAGAGAGGCTTCACAGTTTATAAAGAAGGCTTTTTTTTTTTCAGTCAATGATGCCTTCATCACAGACTTTACTCCATTATGTCTTTTCTTCCCACAAGTTAGGGACTGATGAGGTGAGTGGGGACAAGAGATATGGATCAATTTATGGAAGGATTGTTGTCAGACATGTGAACTCAGATCCTGGCAGGCAATGGAGAAGTTTGAATGTCCCACTCTCTGTTAGGATACTGAAGGAAAAACAGTGCCAAAAGTGACTCTGTGTGAGGTGCATGCATTGTCAAAGGCAGTACTGCTGAGAGAAAGAGAAGGACTGAATCTGCACTTCAAAGTGTCCTCATTCTCAAGTAATGTAGAAAGGATTCAGGAGTTTCTAGAGGCTCTATGAGGAATGTAAGTGGACAGCTAGTGCTATGGTTTCAATGTTTTTGTCCACTTCAAAATTCGTAGGTGGAAGCAATCACCAGTGCAACAGTGTTTGGGAGGTTGGGCCCAATGGAAAGGGGTTCGGTCATGAGGGTTCCACCTTTGTGAATGGATTAAAACCGATGTATGCCTAGTGTTCTATTATTGGAACATTAAGCATGTGGGAGTTATTTATATCCTACTTCTCAAGGTTCTCACCAAGATCTGATTGCGAAAATCCAAAAAATTGCAACTTCAGGCATAAATGGGTTTAATGCCACTATTAAAAGGGCTTATGGGAGTGGGTTCTTTCTCTCTGTTCTTCTGCCATGTAGGGACATGATGTTCATCCTATTTTGTTCTTCTGCCTTCTGCCATGTGAGGATGCAGCAAGAAGGACCTCATCAGATGCCAGTACTTTGATCTTGAACTTCCTAGCCTCCAGAACTGTTAGGAAACAAATTTATGTTGTTTATGAATTACCCAGCCTCAGGTATTCAGTTGTAGCTACTCAAAACAGACTGAGACATCTAGGAAGCCTGCCGTGGAGACGTCTGTGGCAAGTGGCAAAGCGATGCTACCACAAATATGAAGGGGTAGGAAGAAGCCAGGAGGAGAATATAGATGAAATTCAAGAACAGTTTACAGCACCAAGCATG
This sequence comes from Gorilla gorilla gorilla, assembly GCF_029281585.2. Lineage (NCBI taxonomy): Eukaryota > Metazoa > Chordata > Mammalia > Primates > Hominidae > Gorilla > Gorilla gorilla. Next base: position 107,125,503 of record NC_086017.1, on the reverse strand, counting down.
ATTGATCCAATTCAGCCACAAAAAGCATCTAAAAACTATCCAGAGAGAAAACAAAACAACACACACACACACACACACACACACACACACTTAAAACACATCTCTAACTTAGGTAGTTTAAAAGGCCCAGGAAAAACTAGCAAGAATTCACAGGAGTTAAAATCACATGTTGCTAATAGTCATAAATCACCAAATCATCATTTACCAGTCCTTCTAGCTCATATACCCAGAGACTATTTATAACAGCAGCATCAGAAGGGAGAGGCATTATGAGACCAAGAATTTGCCTAAGTTTAACTAACTTGGAAGAGATTGTTTTAAAGGGAAGAGATGGAATTACTCTAAAATGTCAAGTATAGAAGAAACAGAAAAGTTAGTAAAATTTATCTATGGAGAGTAAAAAGGTTATATTTTCTTTGGAAATTTGAGCAAGTTATATCAAAATCGGGACCTCATTTCAATACCATAGTGCACAGTGATTGCAGTCACTTTGATACGTGACATAGAGAATCCTAGCAGAAAACAGTAGGGATAAGACAAAGGAGTAAATGCTTAGAACTGTGTGTATGTCTGTGTGTGTGTGTGTGTGTGTGTGTGTGTCTGTGTGTGTCTGTGTGTGTCTGTGTGTCTGTGTGTAGAAAATCAGAAATTTCTGGAAATTTATGAAGCTATGGTTTTTACTTATCTAGAGATTTCACTAGAACAGGTAAGAAGTATGAATATACTTCTCTTTTTGTACCCTCCTTCATGCCACAATCTAGTACCACAAACTAAATCCCTTTATAATAAGCTAAAATGTCTGTTACTGACTTGAGTATCACCCTTTTCAGAAAGTCACTGATGACAATATTCAGCTATTGGCCCATTTAACAGTAAGTGCTAATAAACTCATACTGGCCACAACTCAACTGACACAGTTTAAAAGCTATACATTTATAGCTGCTGGTGAATGGAGACTCTATAAGCAGAAAAGATTATGAATTTCTTGACAGTAAAATTAAATACAGGAAAAATATACTTTAACAGAGTATAAAATTTAAGAAAAACTTTAAAAAACAAAACAAATCAAAGAATAATTTTAGTTACTAGGAAATAAGTGTTAGAATCTCTCATTTATATTTGATAAGCAGGTTGTTTTTATTGCCATAAAGATATTGGTATATATGTATTATATTTATTTATCTTTCCATACATGCATATATCTACACCTATATTTATAGATATAGATAAATATCTGTGAGTGAGATAGAGAGAAAGTGAGGGAGAAGTTAGGTTTTTCCCCCTTTACCTAACGTCTTATGTTTTGTCTGTATTCAGAAGCATGTTATTGTCAGAAATTTGCTTGTTGAATGCTCTTGCAATTAAAATATCTATAAATGGTCAAAATATATCTTGAGCATTTTAAGATCAATACAAAACTTAGATTGTGTGGTTATCTTTGCTAAAACTAATGTTGAAAGTATATGCAAATACAGAGAGGTAATGCTATCTTCAACTGAGTTTTTACATGTAATTTTGACTGTACTGTAAAAGGGAGAAAAAGAACTCTCAAAAGCCCTTGCTGCTCACAAGGTTTCATTTATTTAAAGATTAATAATATGATTGCATTACAAAAATCAACCAGATGAATTTAAGTTTATTAAGGTTACAATAGGGAGAAATAAACCTAGGAAAAACTTCAGTAAGAATTTACGTTCCAAAGGATCATTAGGTAGCTTATTATTAGGGTTAGTAGGCAATTGATGGGATGTTCAATAAAACCTGAAATAGTCTAATGGCCTTAGGGGATTGATTTAGAGAGCAAAACTATTCCCACATCTCTGTTTCCCTAATTTACGTATCAAATGAATGCTTTTTTAAGATTAAATGATTTTAAATCCCTAGTTTTTGTATTTGATTCTAAGGAAGTACCCAGAGGTTAAAAATAACATAAATGTAGCATATTCTGTCTTTCAGAAACTGAGTCTCATATTGACAATTAAATCTGAAAATACATTTTTTTAAAAATCAGCCTTCTAGGACGCTTTTGCTGTGTTGTTAGAAGGGAAGGAAATTGACTTCATTGCTATTTAAGTTTGTAATTTCAGTTATTATTTGTTGAACAAAAAAAAAGTATAAGTAGTTCTAGATCAGGACACTTTTCTATTCCTTTAAGTATTTATAAAAATTTCCATCACTTTTTAAGCATTACACTGTAAAACTGTGTTCAAAGTGTAATATTTTCCAAGGAGTTCTCAGAAGAAAAATGTTTCTAAATGTGTAGCAAATGGCTCCAAATGGTTTGAGAGTATTTGGAGCAAAAAAGTAATAGATTCTTTGAAGACATTTTTTCAGGGATTTAAAAATTGCGATTTTTTTAAATAATCATATCAAGTTCTTACATAATGCATTTTTACAATTTTCTCAAGTTTTAAAAAGACAGTATTCATCAGTTCAATTCAGTCACCAATGGGTAGCTTATTTGAATAAATGCATTTTGAGTTCTGTGCTTAATATTATATACATTGCATATTTTGATTTGTATTATTTTAATAGGCATCATGTCTAGTATTCCAAAAATGTATAATTTTCTCAAAACTGTCTATCTGAAATATAAAAGTAGATATGAAATAGTACTATAAATGCCAAATGTACAAATAATGCTTTATATAACTGTTTTGGCTAAAACATAAATAATGCATTTTAGAATTAGAATATCATTGTTTTGTAATACATAATGATAACATTAACATAGGTAATGATTATGTATAGTTACTAATGTACTTCTTTAAAAAAGAGACAACTGAAGTCATGTATTTTTTTTGCTTTTCAAGCAAAAAAAAGCACCAATGTAAATAGCATCAAATTTGTAGATCAGCATTATTCAATAGAAATATAATCCCCAATATATTCTAATTTTAAAGTATCAGTAGCAACATATAAAAAATAAAATGAAACCAATGAATCGGATTTTAATAATGTATTTAATGCAGTAAGTCCCAAATATTATAATTTTTAAAGATAAAAACATTGTAAAATTATTTTTAAAATATTTTACCTTGTTTTTTTATAGAAATTATTTTAATATCAATGTGCATAATAATTTACATTTATAGCTCAATTTTCATTGAAAATACTTAATTTAAATTTAGATTCCATGATATTGGCAGTTTAAAAAGTAAATTCACATAACTAAGTGGTTCTAAATGTTTTACATTTTTCTAAGAATTATTAATAATTAAGTACCAAGAAATCATATTCCTTAATATATACATCTAGCAGCTTCCTTGCATTAGCTAGAATACAGGTTAGGTTGCTGTAATAAATAATCGCCAAATACTATGGATTAAATAGGATAGAATACTATGTTTATATCTCTGCTATGCAATTTCTCGAGTTAGTTAAATGAGGACTTGTATAGCTATGCAGTCAACCAACTGCCAAGCACCCAGGTCCATTCCATTAAAGCAGTCAGTGTTTGGCCTTGTTCGCATTGACAAAGATGTCTCACAAAGATATGCGTCTTCAAATCTGTAAGAAGAGGGAAACTTTTCCTTGAAGTAGAGTGTTACTATAGTCAAGGGAGAGTTGATGGTAGCTTTGAGCTAGGGGTAATAATAGAGTGGTGAGAGGTATTAAATGTTAGCCATGTTTTGAAGAAGCTGCCAACAGGATTTTTTTGAGTTTGCTTATTCCATCCCTCAGTACCCTATTATTCCTATTCCAGCGACATTCACTGTCCTCTTAGAACATGCAAAGCAGGCTCATCCAACAAGACCTTGCCCAGCACCAATGAATGTTCAAAACAACTTAATTAGCTGTCTTCTTTTCCCCCACTAAAACTTCAGCCTTTCTCTTTGTCTTTGGACGTATCTAGGGGCTAACCTGGCTTGTGTGTCCTGATTTGCCATTCTAACAGAGTTTCAAATAAACTCTTTGCCTAAAGATTCATCTCTCTATATTTTTATTTCATGTTAACAAAATGAAGCATTCCAAGACTAGCCTATTGGAAATTATACCTTCTATGTAAATGGTTTGCTTCTTTTATTTTTCAATAGCATTCATAGCAATTATTTATTTATTCATTTATATTGACAAATTACAGTTGTATATATTCATGGGGCACAAAGTGATGTTACGATTTTGAATACAATGTGAAAAAATTAAATCAAACTAATAAACCCATCACCACAAATACTTGAAATTTTTGTGATGGAATATTTGAGTTTACTCTCTTGGTAATAATGAAATGTATGGTGCTCAGTTATTAACTATATTTACTACACAGTACAATAGATCTCAAAAAGAGAAAAATCCAACTTATTTAAATTTTGCTTTATTTTTTTCTCTATCTTCCTGCTAGAATATAATCTCCACAATTTGAGAGTCTCATATGTTTTGGACCCTGCTATATTACTCTATATCGAAAACAGTTCCTGATACATACCAAGTTCCAAGGCCTATTTGTCCCACTGAATGAATAAATGCATAAATGAATGTATGAATGAATAAATTCAGGATATGAGTACAAATGCAGTTAAGTTGTTGGACATGATAGCAGATGCATGTGGAAATAATCTCCAGGTGCCTTCTTTTATTTTCTCTTAGTAAAAAAGAAAGCAAGATCATTGACTGAAAGGGAGGATGAGGAAAAGAGACGGTGCTAGAAATTTAATAAGTATGAAACAGCCCTAAGAAGAGTTGAAGAATAAATAGGAAATACAGTTGAATTACTAGATAGTTCTAAGCTCATTTGATACTAGTGCATGTGAATTTTTATTAACTCATCGTTATGAAGCCTTCACCTTAATTTTAATAACTACTTCATTAATATATGACCTGCATTTCTAAAATGGGCCAAATAATAAGTGTTTGGCTTGATCTTACTGCTAGATCAAGAAATAGAAAATGACCTATCACTCCTGAAATTTTTTTATGTGTCCTTGCAATCGGTGGCCTCTGATCTAAGGGTAAATACTCCTCTTAATTCTACCAGCATAAATTAATTTTTATTACCTTTAAACTTTATATAAATGAAATCTTCAGTGTATGCACTTTAATTATGGCTTCTTGCATTCAACATTTTCATAGTGAGGTCCATTAATGCTTTTGCCGTGCTGACCAAATCAAAATTCTCTGGTATGTGCTCCTTGTATAAAATCTGTCTTCCTCCTATTATTGCTCTTTGAGAATGTACCACTAATTTTCCCAAAAGCAAGTCCTATCCCTCCAATACTATCATTCCTCTGCTGGGCAACCGGCAGGTTTCACTATGTCTTCCAGGCATTGGCTACATCATAACATCTGCTACAGCATAGTAACTTCTTTGCAGCTGCTCTGGTAAGTATTTCTACCAATACATCAGAATGGATGTGGAATAGTTCATGAATAAGTGAGCAAAATGCCTGTCTTCTTTATTCCATGTCATACTAAGTCAATTTGATATGTAGTCAGCATGCTTTTGTACCCATATTTTACTCTTAAGTTTATGAAAATGGCTACTGAAACTCTACTGCAATCAATTTCTCCTTGGGGCATAGACACTAGTCTATGGGGCTCAGCTAAGTAAACTTCTGCTCTCTTGTCCATTTCCTCTAATTTTCTAAAACACACACACGCACACAGATCTCTTTCTTATATCTTCTGTCAAAAACAAGATGTGATAGTTAATACTGAGTGTCAACTTGATTGGATTGGAGAATGCAAAATATTGTTCCTGGGTGTGTCTGTGAGTGTGTTGCCAAAGGAAATTAACATTTGAGTCAGTGGACTGGAAAAGGCAGACCCACCCTCAATCTGGGTGGGCACAATTTAATCAGCTGCTAGCTCAGCCAGAATAAAAGCAGGCAGAAGAAGGTGAAAATACTCGACTGGCTTAGCCTCTGAGTCTACATCTTTCTCTCATGCTGGCTGCCTTCTGCCCTCGAACATCAGACTCCAAGTTCTTCAGCTTTAGGACTCAGACTGGCTTCTTTGCTCAGCTTGCAGACGACCTTACCTTGTGACCATGTGAGTTAATACTCCTTAATAAACTCCCCTTTATGTATACATCTATCCTATTAATTCTGTCCCTCTAGAGAACCCTAATACACAAGGCTTCATGCAAATAAAATAAAATAAAATCTTGAGAATCCATGTTTCAGTAATCCAGCCACCAATTGATAGTTTATGACTTGAATTACTTGACTCTCAATAAAGATTCAGTAGACACATTATACCTGGAAGAGAACATTTTATTCTTTGTAAGAATACCCTAACAGAATTTTTATTATGATGATATTGAATTTTATTAAAACTATATTGTTCAAAGAATCCCTTACAGAACAATTAATATCATGAATTACTCAGAGATATTAATGAAAGAAATAAACCAATATTTCCCATTGCAAAACTGGAATGCCCTCTCATTAGAGAATGAGCATTTTGTCCAGGTGTGGTGGCTCATGTCTGTAATCCCAGGACTTTGGGAGGCAGAGGTGGGTGGATCACGAGGTCAAGAGATCAAGACCATCCTGGCCAACATGGTGAAACCCTGTCTCTACCAAAAATACAAAAATTAGCTGGGCATGGTGACGGGCGCCTGTAATCCCAGCTACTTGGGAGGCTGAGGCAGGAGAATCACTTGAACCCGGGAGGCGGAGGTTGCAGTGAGCTGAGATCGCACCACTGCACTCCAGCCTGGGCAACAGAGTGAGACTCTGTCTAAAAAAAAAAAAAAAAAGAAAGAAAGAAAAGAAAATGAGTATTTTGTAATGTAATATATTTTCCTCTTACTTGATCTTGCAGAAATGTTGGAACAAAGCTTTGTGCTAAATTGATTCTAGGTTTTCTGGTTCAACGCCCTTCCAACATATCCATCTCTTCCATTTGTTTTAGCACACACTTTAGTTTACTAAACCTATAGTGTCTGATTTTTCTTTTTTATAGGTTAACTCATATTTTACTTAGAAGTATTCATAACATAAATTCTCTATTTTTTTTAAAAAAATTGAGCCTATTTTGAAGTACCTCCCCTGTGTCAGTGTCCATCCATATCATTTTTACTTCTTCCCGTTTTATGTTTGTCTTTCTTCTTCACACTGTAAGTGGCCTCTCTTCCACATTTTTTACAATTTTTTTAAATTACTGTAATTATCAAAAATAGTTCCTTAAAACATAAACACTAATTTTTCTTTTTCATCACATCCTCTCTGTTTAATATTGTTTCATTATTATAAGACAACTGAAACCACTTTAAGGGTCTCAATCATCACATTTTAAGTATCCATTTACAATGACATTTTCTCCATCCTTCTCCACCTTAACCTTTTAAAGTATTTAACTTTATAGAGTACATTTCTTAACTTGCTTTTTTCCCTTTTATTCATTTTTCAGTGTTTAATATATGTTTGAACAGTTATTAAATGGTATATGATCAAGGAACTGAGAGGATACCAACATTTTAACTTAAATCTTTATTCCTTTCCGTTTAGCCCAGGTTTTCTTTTTCTTTTCTTTTCTTTTCTTTTCTTATTTTCTTTTCTTTTCTTTTTAGGTCTTTCTGATTCTGTTAATACGTTACTGTTTTTCTAATTACTGAACCTTGAGGTCCTCATATTTGGCTCTTTCATTTACTTCCAGTCATCAAATCTTGTGCATTCTGGTGCAGACAAACCTCAACCCTGCTTTTCATTCTCTTTTCTTCCTGAAGAAAGTCCTTATTGCCTCTAACTTAGTATTTTGATACTTAAGCAAATTATTGATTTCTAGTTATCAGTCCCTTTTAATTATTTTAATCCAAAGTTTTCCTATCAATTCACTGAATTTTATTTTCTAATATCAGGTCAAATTTGCCTAACCTAAAATATTCTATGATGACTAGTTGTCTTACAAAAAATCAAAACTCCTACAACTGATACTAAACATCTTATAATTTGCTTTTATAAAATCTAGTGAAGATATTATCTTGTTCATTCTTACTGAATCCATGTCCCCTACAGCTGAAACTATTATAGCTAATATTTATTGACTATTTGTGGAGTGCTAGTTGTGTTTATAAGCACTTAGCATGATAAATTTGCAATCATATATAGGGTTGATGATTAAGTTTTGGCCTAGAATGTTTAAGTTATACAATTAGTGAATGGTAAAATTTGAATTTGATTCCTGGCTTCTGTCTTCAAATTTGTGCCTTTAATCACTGACACAACTTTATAATTACCATTAGGTAAATGAAAATTATGTTGAAACAGGAAAAAGCTACTTCATTAAAAAAAGCATAATATATATTTTTCTATATTTCATGTAGTATTGTGTTTAATTAGGTATACAATTTTACCTATTGCATTACATGATAAAGTCCCTATGTGTAGTCTAGGTTAGCTTTTTTTTTTTTTTTAAATTGACTGATGTTAAGTTTCAAACATATGCCCTTACAAAGATTGTTGATATTTTGGTACACCTTGCTAATTCAGTAAAATAACTCAAATAAATTGATGTTGTTTTAATACATACACATATACACTACTATTAGACTGACTGAAGTTTTAACTTTCAGATAATTATAATATGTGGATTTAATATCTTGTCACTCTGCCATCAGATTTAATTATGTCACTATAAAGAATTTGATTTTTGTAGTTATGCTATTCCTTAACATCTTACTATGTATCAAGGTGCTCCATGTACTATTCCTTCATATCCCATAGAATGGAGGTGGAACAGATGTTGCCAATTCATGGCATATGGACTTATTGTTTTTATTATAATATATTTCCATTGCAGTATAATGGAAGCTTTTACAATAAAGACTTTCTCTTCATAATCCAAATAACTGGACCATGTCCGGAATTTATTCCTTCTGGTGGGTTCTTGGTCTCACTGACTTCAAGAATGAAGCTGTGGACCCTCGTGGTGAGTGTTACAGCTCTTAAAGATGGTGTGTCCAGAGTTTGTTCCTTCAGATGTTCAGATGTGTCCAGAGTTTCTTCCTTCTGGTGGGTTCGTGGTCTTGCTGATTTCAGGAATGAAGCCGCAGACCCTTGTGCTTAGTGTTAACAGCTCTTTGGATGTGGACCCAAAGAGTGAGTAGCAGCAAGATTTACCGTGAAGAGTGAAAGAACAAAGCTTCCACAGCATGGAAGGGGACCCGAGCGGGTTGCCACTGCTGGCTGGGGTGGCCAGCTTTTATTCCCTTATTTGGCCCCACCCATATCCTGCTGATTGGTCCATTTTACTGAGTGCTGATTGGTGCATTTACAATCCTTTAGCTAGACACAGAGTGCTGATTGGTGTGATTTTACAGAATGCTGATTGGTGCATTTACAATCCTTTAGCTAGACATAGAGTGCTGATTGGTGCATTTACAATCCTTTAGCTAGGAAAAACGTTTTCCAAGTCCTCACCCAACCCAGAAGCCCAGCTGGCTTCACCTCTCAATCCCCACTCTAAACAGGACACCCCAACTGCTGTTGGGAATTGGCCGATGACCTATCTAGCTACTTCCTGCTGGATAGGGGTGAATAAGGGGCCCTGCAGTTGTAGTGTCCTCCAGAGGGGAACTCTTTAGGCCAGTGAAAGGGCCAGTGGGTTGGTCCAGGAGTCCTTGGTAGAAGTTGTTAGTTGAGCTCATTTGGGGTTACATTTGTAAGATCATCTGTAGCTTGATGGCCTCAATCCTAGAGGAAACAAATTTGACAAGGAGGTTAAAAATACAGGGCCTGAAGGTAAGTAACAGCAAGATGGCTGCCATGGGACCTAGAAAGGGGAGAAGCCATGTTGCCCAATGCCAGAGTTTGGTATAAGGGTTTGAAAGGTGTTGTCTGATTTCAGAAGCCTTTTCCTGTAAATGCCAGGTGGCATCTTGTACTATCCCTGACTGGTTAGTGTAAAAACAAAATTCTTTCCCTAAGAAGGTGCAGAGTCCTCATTTCTCAGCAGTGAGGAGGTCTAGGCCTCAGTGGTTTTAGAGAGTCACTGCTGACAAAGAGTCTATTTGGGATTATAGAGTAAGGATAGATTTCATTATTTCTTGCAAACTGTCTGAGAAATCCTTTGAGAGTGTGTGGTAGTAGGATAATACATGTTACACTGTTACATTTTAGCAAACTTTACTTTTGTTGAAAACCTTGTAAGTTTGGGATTTCAATTATTCTTTGCCATTAATAAGACCTTGTTCAGTTCATATTAACTTAGAATTGGTATAGATGACTCCTGCCTGATTTTGTGAGTAGTTTAAGGTTTGGCTGAGTGCAAACAACTCACACTTTTGAGCAGAACAATTATTAGGCAATTTTCCTAACTACTTCTACAAGAGTTTCCTTATCACTTACTGAATACTCATTGTGTCTTTTTCCCTTAATCACCTGGGAGGAACCATCTATTGTCCTGAAGGGAGTTCCTCCTAGGTCTGGTTGGACCTTTGTATGGTAATTAATTAAGATTTAGATCCCCTGTTAGGAAACCTGCTGGGTTAAGGACTTTTGATGGGAAGGCTACTTTTGATTTGTCAGTGGCCTCAGTGCTTTTGGGCTATGCCCTTGTTTACACTGACAACAAGGTGGTATTGTAGTGATATAGGGTCATGGAGAAGACCTTCAATTATCAATTATAGGTTTAAATTTACCCTGGCTTTTAAAGGAATAGCACTGTTTTTTCTTTACTACTTCCATCTCTTTTTCTTTCTCTTCTTTTTGACTTCTTCTTTGTATCTTTCTCTCTTTCTGACTTCCTCTTTCTTTCTTTCCTTTCTGCTGGTCTTTCCCTGCCTCCACCAGCCACTTATGCTGCTATTTTCCCAGTTACAACTGAGGAGGTGGGAGAAATACCTGGTTACAGGCTGTCCCAGGATTCCTCGGATGGTAATGGACCTTGAAGACAGCTATCCAGGACAAGAGATAACACTGAAAAAGCCACGCCAGTGTCCAGGAAGAGGTGAATTTCCTGGCCCTCAATGGTTAAATGTACCTGGGGCTCGGTGAGGGAGATGACATGAGCTGACACTTGCCCCAGGCACCCTCAGTCCTGTTGTTGGATCATCTGATTAGAGGCTTCTGGCCCAGAGAACCTTTGTCCTCTTGAGCAGTGTACCTTCCAGTGATTGCCTTGGCATAGTGGACATGGATGAGGGGGCAGTTTGTTTCTCATTGGACAATCTTTTTTAAAGTGTCCTTGTAAACCACACTGATAACAAGCCCTACTGGGTGATTGGCCTGCTCCATTTTCTGTCCTCTCTGAATCACCAAGGTTTGTTTGTCTGGGATCCAGGACTAAGGCTCCAGCCTTTCTCTGACCTCGCTTTTCCTTTTGGGCCTGTTCCTCTTGGTCCCTATTATAGAACACAGAGGTTGCCAGGTTTAATAATGCCTCCAGATTTTGTTCAGGGCCCAGGGCTCACTTTTGGAGCTTTCTCCTGATATCTGCGGCTGATTGGGTAATAAGCTTATCTTTTAGGATCAATTGACCCTCGAGTGAGTTGGGTGACAGGGGAGTATATTTTCTTAAGGCCTCTCGTAGCCGCTCGAGGAAGGCAGAAGGATTTTCTTCCTTTCCCTGAGTTATGATGGACATCATTGAATAATTCATGGGCTTTTTCCTAATTCTCCTTAGTCCTTCTAGAACACAGGTCAACAGATGTTTATGACTCCAGTCCTCATGATCTGAGTCAAGGTCCCAGTGGGGATCCATACAGGGGATGGCTTGCTGACCGGTAGGGAATTTGTCCCTTTCTTCAGCTGTCATTCTATCATTTACTTGACTAAGATACCAGATATCTCCAAACTCTCAGGCTGCAGCTAAAGCTGCATTCTTTTCATTAAAGGTCAGGATTTGATCTAACAATAGCATGACATGTCTCCAAGTGAGTTTGAAAGTTTGCCCTAGACCCTGTAGGACGTCTATGTACCTATCAGGATTGTCTGAAAACTTCCTGAGGTCTGCCTTGATCTGCTTTAAATCATAGAGGGAGAAAGGGACATGTACCCAAGTTGGGCCAAATTCCCCTCCCCCTACAGCTTGAAGGAGACGTAACAGATAGCCCGGGGGTTTTTGTGGTCCTTTCAGAGATTTCTTTGCTTATTTGCTTCTGGGTGGGGGAGATTAGAGGACACTTATCATTAATAGGAAGGGGAGCTATAGGGAGGCTAGGATATGGGGTAAGCTGAGAGGTCCTCCTATGGGATATAAGTTGCAAGCTTTGCATAGTTGTGGATTCTCCTTCATTGAAAAGAAAGCTTGGACATAAGATATTTCGCTCCATTTGCCTTCCCTCTTACAGAAAAGGTCAAGCTGCAGGATAGTATTGCAATTTATACTTCCCTCAGGTGGCCATTTTTCCCCATCAGAGAGAGAATATTGGGGTCAGGCCATAGTGCAGAAAAAATGAGCCACCTCTTTTTCAGGGTTTGCAGGTCAAATTGGTCCCAATAGCTTAGGATGCATATCAAGGGTGAGCCTGTTGATGCCTGAGTGTTTCCCATATGAAAGAAAAACGCTCCCATGGTTTTGGTTTGTTTGGTTTCTCCCCCTGCCCAAGAACCCACAACGGTCCCTGTACCTGGCTGATGGGAATAGTTGTGCTCACCGACACAGCAGCAGAAACACCTCTTGCCCAAGGACACACAATGGTTCCTGGAATCTGCCCATCAGAATAGTTGCGCTCACTGATGCAGCAGCAGAAACACCTCTTGCCCAGGAACCCAAAATGGTAGCTGGACCCTGCTGATCGATATAGTTGTGCTCACTGACACAGCAGCAGAAACATCTCTTGCCCAAGGACCTGCAACGGTCTCTGGACCCTGCTGATAGAAATAGTTGTGCTCACTGATGCAGCAGCAGAAACACTAGTTTTCCTCCTAGACCACAAGGAGGACCGAGAAAGGTCGGATTTAGTGGCCCTTACCAATGCATTCTCAAAAACCTGTTTGAGCCCTAAGTGTTCTCCTGTTAGTACTGGGAACTTACTTACTACTGTCCTATAAAGATGTTATGCCCCAAAAATGAAGTGGAGGGCCATACCCTGAGGGAGGGAAGGGATCTCCAGAGTTGGAAGAGTGATGCCTTTTTGTCCTCACTTATATGAATAGGAAAGATACCATTTCTGAAGCTCCCCATATCCTAGCTTCAGGAATAGCTTTTGTTAGGGCTGCTTGTCTGAGGAGGGATCCTAAAATTCCAGACAGTACCCCCTGTGACTGGGCTTTGGTCAAAAATTATATCTTTCTGATTGGTGAGCCCAGGTGCCTAAAGAAGGGAATAGAGTCCTGGAGTTTATACTAGAAATCATTCTTATAGGATAAACTAGAAAAGCACCAGAGACAGGGAGTGGTTTTTAGAAGTGGGACTAGCCTCAGAGAAGAGAGGCAAGAGGAAGTTTGTATGACAGGCATTAGGACCCAGGAGGCAAGGGTCAGGATAGATAGGAGAGATGGGCGAATCTTGCTTGGGCGACATGACTTTGAGAGTTCCGCTCATGGCTGCGGGGTCAACCAACTTGCTGTCAGGACCCTGGAGCTGAATGGCTTTCCTCTCTGTCAACCCTTGGCTCAGCCCAGAAGTACAGGTAAAGTGGAAGCTGGTTCCAGGCAAACCAAAGCTCCCAACTCTCAAGAGTCAGGGGTTGTTAGAGAGCCCTTTCCCAGAAAGCCTGACACCCATGTCTTTAGTCCGGTGGCCACGCTAGTCGCTTTTAAATGGTCAACAGGTGCCCAGTATTTAACCCCTGAATTCTAAGGAAAAATAGGACAGAATAGCAAGCGAAAGGGGTCTGAGGGTACTCACTGCTTGGCGATAAGCAAAAATCCCTTTGTGGTTGCCAAAATGTGTCCAGAATTTATTCCTTCCAGGGGGTTCTTGGTTTTGCTGACTTCAAGCATGAAGCCGCAGACCCTCGCAATGAGTGTTATAGCTCTTAAAGATGGTGTGTCCGGAGTATGTTCCTTCAGATGTTCAGATGTGTCCAGAGTTTCTTCCTTCTGGTGGGTTCGTGGTCTCACTGACTTCAGGAATGAAGCTGCAGACCCTTGTGGTGAGTGTTACAGTTCTTAAAGGTGGTTCCGACCCAAAGAGCGAGCAGCAGCAAGATTTATTGTGAAGAGTGAAAGAACAGAGCTTCCACAGTGTGGAAGGGGACCCAGGTGGGTTGCCGCTGCTGGCTGGGGTGGCCAGCTTTTATTCCCTTATTTTGCCCCTCCCACATCCTGCTGGTTGGCCCATTTTACAGAGTGCTGATTGGTCCATTTTACAGAGTGCTGATTGGTGCGTTTACAATCCTTTAACTAGACACAGAGTGCTGATTGGTGAGATTTTACAGAGTGCTGATTGGTGTGATTTTACAGAGTGCTGATTGGTGTGTTTACAATCCTTTAGCTAGACACGAAGCACGGACTGATGCATTTACAATCCTTTAGTTAGACACAAAAATTCTCCAAGTCCCCACCTGACCCAGAAGCCCAGCTGGCTTCACCTCTCACTACTAATAGAAATGCATAATTTGTCAAATGCATTTTCTTAAAATATTCTAGAATTCATAAAAGCTTAAAAATATACAGTAGCTGCTGCTACATTTTTTCTTGATTCTTTAGGGAAAAAAGTTAATTACACATTTACATGGCAAAGCCATATGTTTGATAGCTGACTTTTGGCATCAAAAGAAATCCCTTTGATACCAATAATTGCTTTGTGGAGGCTGGAGAAAAATCTACTCAGAAGACTGACAAAAGAAATCAATAATAAGCTCTACATGATGAAATAATTTTTCTCCAATTTTACTTTGTCAAAAGCATCTTTAGCTAAGGAATTGTTGCAAAGCTTCTCTTTTTGCTAGGTGATCAATATATTTTTATAAAAATGCTGCTTATTTCAGGTTTTCTTTAAATATGAAATCTAAATCAAATATATTCTGCCTAATTTTGACTCACTTATGCTTAAAAATTACTAGTGATCAGGATTTTCATGATATAACCTTTCATGGTTAAATGCAAAAATTGACACAACCAAAAAATGCTAACGAAAAGTCTGCTACTTACGTTGTTTCAAATTAATATTATTTAACACCAGGACAAGGTCTTCATGAGAGCAAGCATATTTGTTTATTTATGGCTATAATCTAAGACCTAACATATACGTGGCATATTTCAAGAACATAAACACTTGCAGAATTATTTGGAGGGGTAGCAAGAATACTGTTAATAAAAGTTAACTTTTGATTGGAATACAATAAGCATTTATTATCTCTCTAATACTGATGTCACTTTGCCGTTCATTAAATCAAACTAAAAAGACTTCTTAATGTATATTTTTATCAGTGTGAAATTATAATTTATTATTAAAATATTTAAAAATCATTCAGACATTCAAACATCAGTATTTAAATATTCAAATTTGTATGATGGATTTTGAATAACTGATTAATTTTTGTTTACCTATTCAAGTATTTATTTTAGTCAGATTAACTTTGATCATCTGTGAGGTAGTTAAACTGAAATAATGTAATACTCATCTGAGAGTTAGCAGTCAGAGGATGAGGAAAAAAGTAAACGTGGAATATTTATGGGTAAAAATAAGGTGCCAATGGAAACATATAGCATCATTTTTTATGAGCAGGCAAAGTCATAGAAAAAGAAAATTAAACTAAAACTGCTTTAACAAGAGTAACAAAGATAGCTTACCTTTACCTTATTTTAAACAGTGA
This sequence comes from Gorilla gorilla gorilla, assembly GCF_029281585.2. Lineage (NCBI taxonomy): Eukaryota > Metazoa > Chordata > Mammalia > Primates > Hominidae > Gorilla > Gorilla gorilla. The sequence goes on along the minus strand of NC_086017.1, from coordinate 107,109,857 downwards.
ACCATAATCAAGAGCTGACAAGGCAAGTGCCATTACTGAGGAGATACCAAATTCCTGGAAAGGGAAGGCACAGCAGTTCAAAACAGGAGCACATAGGAAAACAGCCACCAATGTAAGGGTGCTGCATTGATACTCAAGCAAATTCTTGATTTCTAGTTATCAGTCTGTTTTAATTATTTTGATCCAAAGTTTTCCTATCAATTCAAGGGAGAGACGTTTTGCTTTTTTTTTTTTTTTTCCTTTGAGATGGAGTCTCGCTCTGTTGCCCAGGCTAGAGTGCAGTGGCGAGATATCGGCTCACTGCAACCTCTGCTTCCTGGGTTCAAGCGATTCTCCTGCCTCAGCCTCCTGAGTAGCTGGGACTACAGGCGTCCGCCACACACCCAGCTAATTTTTTTTTCTTGTATTTTTAGTAGAGATGGGGTCTCACTGTGTTGGCCAGGGTGGTCACAATCTTCTGACCTCATGATCCACCTGCCTCGGCCTCCCAAAGTGCTGGGATTACAGGCGTGAGCCACGGCACTCAGCCGGGAGAAATGTTTTTCTTGGAAAGCTAGGATGCTGTGGCCTGTGAAGAAAACAAAGATAACACCTGATGTCTTCTACATTGTCCAGAAAAAATGAAGGATGCAACAACTGTAGCTGAGATGAGTACCTTCTAAAAATAGAGAATCATTAAGGAATTATAAACATGTTATGTTTATACACTGTTTTCTGTTAAGCCTCTTTATTTTAATATAATCTGCTGACAGTTACTTTTGTTATTGTAGCTATTCCAAGAATAAGTGTCAAACTGACACTATATTTTAAAAGTAATTACTTGGAGAAAAGTGTAAAAATAAAACTATACAGATATTATACTAAGTAATTATCATTTTATAATTTAAGAAATACTAGTTATGTTATGTGATATTATCTAAATATTGCCTAAAGAATTGTAGCATACTAAATATTCATGTTATCTCTATACACACACACACACACATAAACTTAGCTTACGTATAAACTAAATAGATATATGTTTTGTTTATAATAAAAATTTTTCAAGTTTCTGGCTTGAAAATCAGGCTGTGTATATTGTAGACATAGTTTATATCTTCAGTTGAATTCATGCTTCTTCATAAGTATTTTAAATTTGTGAAATAATTTTAAAAATTCAGTGAGAGGGACATATTTTGGTATAAATATCAAAATGTGCTCATCTCAATCCATCCAACATTCTTTATTGAATTTGCCCATTGTTTAAAAATATAGACCTCTAGTTAAACTTGTCTTTATTTCCATCTTATCTTCAAATCTCCAGCGTAGGCAGCACTGAAGAGAAGATATCAACACAATTTTGGAAGATGGAAATAGATGAGAGAAATGGATGATGTAGCAGTGCAGAAAAATTTGTAATTTAAATACTTCGAGAGACATTCAGAAGAGAAGGGAGCCAATTCTCCTTTCAGAGGCCGGAAAAATTTTAGCAATCAGAGGCTAGACTCTGACGTTTCCCTGTAATATAAGCTAGAGAAATGTGCAAGATTCAAACCTAGGTTAAAATTATGTGCATCAGATTGCTTTGTATTATCTGGTTTGTAGTACAGGTATTTCAATTTTGGCTTATACATTTTCCTACTCCCACGGTACAGAAGCCATATACTTTAGATATTCTTCATTGTGTAGACATAACATTGACTGATTAAATGAAACATTTAAAATGGCATAGTTGAAACATGTTCATTTCTTGTTCCTCGTGAGACTGTACTAATCAAAAAATGCATGAATAAAGGAAATACTGTGCTGTGAACTGAATATCTGTGTCCTCCTAAATTTATGTATTGAAGCCTTGATCTCTAATGTGATAGTATTTGAAGGTAGAGCCTTTGGGAGGTAATTAGGTCATGAGGGTGGATCCCTTGTTAATGGCATTAGTGTCCTTACAAGAAGAGGTGTGCAAAAGATGTTTTCTCTCGCTCCACCATGCGAAGACAGAGAGAGAAGGTGGCCACCTACAGGCTGGAAGGAGAGGCTTCACTTGAACCCCACTATGTTGGAACTCTGACCTTAAATGTACAGCCTCCAGATGAATGAGAAATAAATGTTTGTTATTTAAGCCAATGAGTCTATGGCATTTATTATAGTAGCCCGAGCTCACTAAAAGAGGTTCCAACATAAGAATAAGCATTGAGGCCGAGCGTGGTGGCTCATGCCTGTAATCCCAGCACTTTGGGATGCTAAGGCAGGCAGATCACCTGAGGTCGGGAGTTGGAGACCAGCCTGACCAACATGGAGAAACCCTGTCTTTACTGAATATACAAAATTAGCCAGGCGTGATGGTGCATGCCTATAATCCCTGCTATTCAGGAGGCTGAGGCAGGAGAATCTCTTGAACCCTGGGGGCAGAGGTTGCGGTGAGCCAAGACAGCGCCATTGCACTCCAGCCTGGGCAACAAGCGCAAAACTCTATCTAAATAAAAAAAAATATAAAAAAAAGAAAGAAAGCATTCAAAGTTTCTTTTTGTTACTTTTAAAATTTTTTCAAAAGTTTTGTAATTATGCAATGTTGGAAGCTTTTCAATGCCTTTACTGTTCCAAACCAACTTTCAAAAAACCAACTTAGATCTGATGAATGTTCATTTTAACATTGTCTTTGAAATCTCCTCAGGAAAATATTATAAAATAAATTAAAGAGAAAATAAAAATCCACCAGGCTTACAGTAGCAATCATTAAGCCAGCTTGCCTTTTGGTCTGCTTCCCTGTTGCTTGTTATTTACTATCCCAGGATCACGTGGCACTTGTCACAAAACTCTTTGTTTTTGTTTGTTTGTTTGGTTTTTGTTTTTTGGTTCTATAAGTAAAATCTAAGACAGTGTGGGACAATAAACTCTCTGTTTGAGCTTCTTCTGTAGATTCTGGATACTGACAGACACCAGCTGGTCTAATGGGCCCAGTAAAAAGCTAACTCACAGATGCAGTTACCACATTCTGACAATTTCTTCCCCCTACCTGATCAATTTATTACCCCAAATTTTCCAGCCCCTTGCCCTTCACAAATCCCATTAAAAACCCTTCCCCAGAATCCCTCAGTGAAATGGATTTGAAGCTTGAGAATTCCTCCCATTTCCTCGCTGGGCACCTTGTGATCATTAATCGCTTTCTCTGCTGCAACCCTGCTCACAGTTTATTGGTCTGTTGCTATGCAGTGGGCATACGAACCTGGAAGTCCTGTAGTAATACTCTCTACTCTCCATAGATAGAAACACTGGAAAAATTCTAGGGATATTTTGGCACTACTTACAGTTTTGTCCATCTTCCACAGAATATTTGTATTCAAAGGCTCCAGGCAAGCTTAACACTAGCTGGAGAATATTCAATGGACATACGCATTCCATTTTGTTGTATTCTGATAAAAAAAATACCTGGAATCTAAACAGTGATTTTATTATTTGTCCTAGAAAATTAAAACAAAAGTTTCTTATTGTAAAGAGAAATTAAGTAGTATAAAAGGAGAAAATATACCTTAACAGTTATATTTAAAGAATACTTTATTAGAGCACATCCCCAGTGCTGATGGTTGAAGGCACAATGTCTTGTCTTGCTTAGTTTTGGGAGTGTTCTAAAACAGCACTAAAACAGCCTCTTAACCTATATTCAGAGTCATTTCCATATATAAGCATAAAACATTGTGTCTGCCTTAACAATACAAAGAAATATATAAAGCTGCCAGCATAATAGAGTCTCCAGCAGGAAAACAATAAAAGAAGTACTCAAGTACACATAAAAAATGAGAAACAAGGAATCTATTATTAAAAATAATTGCTTGAGAGAAATCATAATTTTCTTGTAAAGGTCTCACTATACCAGCATGGTTCTGTTATCTAATTAACATTCTAAATATATAGGTAGAATATATCAAGTTGGTTATTTTCAGTGTTATTAACAGATTTTATCAATTTAGCATTTATTAAATACTATCTTTTGAAGCATTTCTATTTGTCAAGGAATTTCAGCATTTCTGTGTATTTTTTTGCTGTATTTTAAAACACACTTAAATGTTTTTAATGCAAATTATTTTTTTCATAAAAGATGATATGCAATCTTGAAATTGTTTTACCTTTGAGACAATATTTTTTCTCCCCTTTGGGATTTCAAAATAAGAAGGCAGAAAGGAGAGTTGAAGGCAGAAAGGAGTTTCAGGCAGAAATTAAAGAAAGGAAGAAGTACAAAAAAGAAAAATAAAGAATAAAAAACCCTGAACTGTCAACATTTACTATTGCTTGCATCTATGAATTTAAACAACCTGACTAAATTGAGTTAATTTCTACATAATTCCTGTAATTCCTGCTTATTCTCATGTCTCAGGAATTTCAACTAAAACTGTTGTAATAGGGTCACATTATTTTATTTGGTTTTTTAATTTTTTGAGCTAATAAAATCTTTCTCCTTTTTTATTCCTTTTGTTAACTTTCTTCTGAATAAATAAATTTTGATACTTTTTAACATATTGTACGCAAACTCCAAAACTTGCTTGTGTGTGAAGGAATGCAATAATATCCTTTAACAATAATTTATTTTATTTTGGTTAGTACTTTGGAATTTCAACATAGTAAAGTCAATAATCCCAGATTAAAACTTTATGCATGTGATCACCTCTGCTTTGTTCACCAATGCAAAATACTAAAAATGTGAAGTCTTTTATTCCATATCTAATATTTTATAATTTAATTAAACATTTAATATGAGTTTTAATCTAATCTTATCACAGAATTATTTGTGACAATGGTCAAGTAATTAAATGTACTCTACTGTTCCTTTTGCTTATTGCCGTAACTAGCAACACAGGTATTATTTTTCACATAACACCAGTAACGAAAACTGACATTCTAATATTCTTTAACTTTTACCCTTAATATTTGGAGGACAAATTTTTTTTCTGTTGAATCAAGTCTTCTTCAATACATTGCATTGTTTTCCTTTTTTGTTTGCTTGTTTTTGGTTTTGAGACAGAGTCTTGCTCTGTCGCCCATGCTGGAGTGCAGTAGCACAATCTTGGCTCACTGCAACCTCTGCCTCCTGGGTTCAAGAGATTATCCTGCCTCAGCCTCTCCAGTAGCTGGGATTACAGGCACGTGCTATCACGCCAGGCTAATTTTTTGTGTTTTTAGTAGAGGTGGGGTTTCACCATGTAGAACAGTCTGGTCTTGAACTCCAGACCTTAGCTGATCTGCCTGCCTTGGCATCCCAAAGTGCTGGGACTACAAGCATGAGCCACCACACCTGGCCTGTTTTCCTTTTGAAAATATTAGTTGATATGTATTAAAGCATCTATATTTTAGTAATTCTGTATTTCTGAAAATGAGTCCACTCATCTTTGAAAACTACCAATTTTTTTGTTTCCATGAATGCTAAGACGACCAGTTCTAATATAAGTGCTGAATATGTAGGTAATTTTTTCTATAAAGCAATTTTGATGCTAATAGAGGATAAAGAGACTTTCTAAGTGGTTTTAACAGAACTCACATTGTTAAAGAACACTAAGTATTTTCACAGTTATCAAGTGGTGTTGACAAATTTTATTCATAAGTTTTCTTAAAATTCATGTAAAAAGTTGCCACACTTGAGAATTCTACCACTGAACCACCAAAGCAGCAGTCATAGTTGCCACATTTGAAAGTTATGTAGTGTATAGTGTGTAGTTATTCTAAGCAAAGATTGAACAAACATTGGCAAAAGTGAGTATATACATAATATTATAATTGGCTAAAGAATTATCTAGTTAGATATAAAGAAAAAGAAAATAATAGCTTATAAAACCTATTTAGCCTTTTGTTTGAATTTGGTGAAAATGTTGAAAGCGTAATAATGTCTTGCCTTACCTAGCTTTTGGAGTGTTCTAAGAATAAAGGAAAGAGTGTCTGTGAAGAGACATTGACCTACGTAAGACCAAAAAATGGGGTAATTTGCATTTGTTTTGGGTGGTTCTCCTAAAGCAGAACTTGAGTTGGGTAATTGGATGCTAGTGATTTATTGAATGAATGTTCCCTAGAGAACAGGTAAAAGAGTGAGAGAAGCAGGATACAGAAGGCAAAGGAGCCATGCAAAAATGTATTTTGAGGTAAAGTCTAGCTGAGTTCATGGGGAAATCTGGAATGCAATTTGAACTGTTAATTTGGTTCACAAATGTGACAGGGAAGTGGGCCATATATATCTCCACTCTAGTGAGTTAGTGCCTGCACAGTTTTGCTACCAGTTTTGCTACCAGCATAAGTGCCAGGACCAGAGGGCTAGGCAGCTTTGATCACCAGAGGATATCTCCCTGTATTAGTCTGTTTTTATGCTGCTGATGAAGACATACCCTAGACTGGGAAGAAAAAGTGGTTTAATTGGACTTAGAGTTCCACATGGCTGGGGAGGCATCAGAATCATGACAGGAGGTGAAAGACACTTCTTACTGGGTGGTGGCAAGAGAAAAATGAGGAAGAAGCAAAAGCAGAAACCCCTGATAGATCCATGAGATCTCATAACACTTACTATCATAAGAAAAGCATGAGAAAGACTGGCCCCCATGATTCGATTACCTCCCCCTGGGTCCCTCCCACAATACGTGGGAATTCTGGGAGATAAATTCAAGTAGACATTTGGGTAGGGACACAGCCAAACCATATCATTCCACCCCTGGCCCCTACAAATCTCATGTCCTCACATTTTACAACCAATCATGCATTCCCGACAGTCTCCCAAAGTCTTAACTCATTTCAGCATTAACCTCAAAGTCCAAAGTCTCATCTGAGACAAGGCAAATGCTTTCACGTATAAGACTGTAAAATCAAAAGCAAGTTAGTTACTTCATATATACAATGGGGGTACAGGCATTGTGTAAATACAGCCATTTCAAATCGGAGAAATTGGCCAAAACAAAGGGGCTACAGGCCCCACTGAAGTCCAAAATCCAGCAGGGCAGTCAAATCTTAAAGCTCCAAAATGATCTCCTTTGACTCCATGTCTGAAATCCAGTTCATGCTGATGCAAGAGGTGGGTTCCCATGGTCTTGGGCAGCTCCACCTCTGTGGCTTTGCAGGGTACAGCCACCTTCTGGCTGCTTTCACAGGCTGGTGTTGAGTGTCTGTGGCTTTTCCAGGTGCACAGTGCAAGTTGTAGGTAGATCTACCATTCTGGGGTCTGGAGGATGGTGGCCTTCTTCTCACAACTCCAGTAGGTGGTGCCCCAGTAGTACTCTGTGTGGGAGCTTCAACCCCACATTTCCCTTCTGCACTGCCCTAGCAGAGATTCTGCATGTGAGCTCTGCTCCTGAAGTGAACTTCTGTCTGGGCATTCAGGCATTTCTATACATCTTGTGAATACTAGGCAGAGGTTCCCAAACCCAAATTCTTGGCTCTGTGCACCCGCAGGCTCAACACCATATGGAAGCTGCCAAGGATGAGGCTTGCACCCTCGAAGCCACGGCTCAAGCTCTGTGTTGGCTCCTTTCAGCCATGGCTGGAGCAGCTGGGATGCAGGGCACCAAATCCGTAGACTGCACACAGCATGGGGACCCTGGGCCCTGCCAATGAAACCATTTTTTCCTCCTAGACCTCTGGGTCTGTGATGGGAGAGGCTGCCTCAAAGGTCTCTAACATGCCCTATAGCCATTTCCTTATTGTCTTGGGGATTAACATTTGGCTCCTCGTTACTTATGTAAATATCTGCAGCTGGCTTGAATTTCTCCCCAGAAAATGGGTTTTTGTTTTCTACTGTATAGTCAGGCTTCAGATTTTCCAAACTTCTATGCTCTGATTCCCTCTAAAACTGAATGCCTTTAACAGCACCCAAGTGACATCTTGAATGCTTTGCTGCTTAGAAATTTCTCCCACCAGATACCCTAAATCATCTCCCTCAAGTTCAAAGTTCCACAAGTCTCTAAATGCTGCCTGTCTCTTTGCTAAAACGTAACAAGAGTCACCTTTTCTCCAGTTCCCAACAAGTTCCTTGTCTCCATCAGAGATCACCTCAGTCAGGATTTTATTGTCATATCATTATCATCATTTTGGGCAAAGCCATTCAACAAGTCTTTAGGAAGTTCCAAACTTTCCCACATTTTCATGTCTTCTTCTGAGTCCTCCAAAGTGTTCCAACCTCTGCTTGTTACCCAGTTCCAAAGCCGCTTCCACATTTTCAGGTACCTTTTTAGCAATGCTCCACTCTACTGGTACCAATTTACTATATTAGTCCATTTTCACACTGTTGATAAAAACAGCCCTGAGACTAAGAAGAAAAAGGTTTAATTGGACTTATATTTCCACATGGCTGGGAAGGCCTCAGAATCATGGCAGGAGGTGAAAGGCACTTACATGGTGGTGGCAAGAGAAAATGAGGAGGAAGCAAAAGCAGAAACCCCTGATAAACCAATCAGACCTCATGAGACTTATTCACTATCATGCGAATAGCACAGGAAAGTCCAGCCAACATGATTCAATTACCTCCCCCTGAGCCCCTTCCACAACACGTGGGAATTCTGGGAGATACAATTGAGATTTGGATGGGGACACAGCCAAACCATATCACTCCCTAAAGGTTTACACAATGTCTAATACTTAGACATTAGTCTAAGTATCTAACTGCACCAACAACCACAAAAGAATGGGGACACCAACCTACACTGTGATCTGGGGTGGGGTGCTATATTAGTTTCCTTTCTGTTTTGTAACGAAGTAGTGAAATTTCATTGACTTAAAATGATACACATTAATTATTTTACTATTCTGTAGGAAAGAAGTCCAAATGCGGGTTTCAGCGAACCACATTCAAGGCATTGGGAGTCCTTGTGTTTTCCAGTTTTTAGAAGCTGACTGCATTCCATGACTTGCAGCTACCTCCTCCATCTTCACGACTAACAGAGTAGTATATTCCAATCTTTTTTCAGTGATTATATTGAGTCCACTTGGGTAATCCAATATGATCTTTCATCTCAAGATACTTAAACAAATAAGGCATTCCTTTTATCATGTAAAATAACATAGTCACAGATACCAGGGATTAGGATATGAACCTCTTTGGGAGTCATTATTCTGGCTATCACAGGCACCAAGAGACTCTAGCTATAACAGTTTGTCAATAACAAGTATAGTAGTCATACTGAGATTTACTCTTCAGAGGGTTGAAAAAAATTTTCAAAAATTAAACAGATTAATGTGTATAAAATAAAAGGCAAGATAAACCCTCTTGTTCTCTTGTAGGATTGTTTCTTTCTTGACAGCATGACCGTGTCATGAAGCTAAGCAGCCTGCATTGTCTGGAACTGGGTAGTATTGATTCATGCATTCTGTATTTAGTGAAGAGGCAGTATTGATTTGCTTATTTTGTTTCTAAGCATAGGAATTAGCAGATAATAAAAAATATATTGAGGTATATCTGTTTCATTTCCAGATATGTTGGCAGATGACTAAAGAGAGGCAAATTGGAAGGGAAAGGCAATCCTTTTATTTATGTTTTGGAAGCATATATGTACATATAATATTCTTTCTGAATTACCTTAATTCTAGGTTACATACATCAGTTCCCAGCAAATAAAACTTCATGAAAGTTTGTTTGAAAACAAAGAGTAGTGAAACATCTATATTTATTTATTTATTTATTTATTTATTTTGCTTGGTCATCCCCAGAGGATGCAGTTGTTTTTATTTATTTATTTATTTATTTATTAAATTTTATTTTATTATTATTATACTTTAAATTTTAGGGTACATGTGCACAATAACATCTATATTTAAATTGCAAAGCGTCTTAAATAATTGCAGCAGCAGGAGTAACAAAGCAATGCAAGGAATTTAGGAATTGTCATTCTGAAAATTCAAAATGATAGTGTTGACTTCAGACAGACGTGGCTGGCTATTGGTGCTAAAATTACACAGATTTCCGGCTTGTTTTCTCCTTTTCCTCATTCAGTACCTGGATTGAATTTCCATTCAGATTCTCTTCTAACAGTTACAATTTAATTGAAACAATAGAGGCTTCATTCTAGCTTCCAATCATTCCAAGCATAACACCAAAATGATCCAACTACCCAAACATTTTAAGTAAAATATTGGGAAATGGTCACTGTGGTGGTTTAAATAATGGACGCCCAAGATGTCCGTATTCTAGTTCCTGAAATTTGTGACTGTTACTTTGTAGGGAAAAGTCTTTACAAGTGTGATTAAGTTAAGGATCTTGGGATGGAGAGATTATCCTAGATTATTGTATAGGCTCCAAATGCAAACATAAACATTCTTATAAGAGGGAGGGTTGAGAGAGCTATAATACAGAAGAAATGAAAGTAATGAGGTCTTGCAGGCAGAGGTTAGAGTGATAATTTCAGAAGCCACCAAATACAGACAGCTACAAAAAAAAACTGTAAGAGGCAAAGAACAAATTCTCCACTTAAAGGAGAAAGTGAAGCCCAGCAGACACCTTGATTTCAGCTGATTTTGGACTTCTGGCTTCTAGAACTGTGAGATAATAAATTTCTGTTATTCTAAGTGACGAAGTTTGTTCTAGTTTTTTTTGCAGCAGTTAAGAGAAACTAATATAGTCACGTTAGCTAGACTATGAACATACCTGTGAACTGGTAAATGTGACTCAAAGGTAACTTACATTAATTGGTCTGGCATGGATTATGTATGCACAGCTTGAGCAGAGTTACGGGGTGGACTTAAGTCCCATGGACTGAATATGAGAGCAGGATGGCTTCCAAAAGAAATAGGGAGCTGCTTTCAGAAGTTGGGTTAGTGGAAACTGGGCATTTAGAAACAGCACAATTCATAAACAGAATATACTACCATATCCACCTGTCATCCAGTTACCTGCATGGCTGTCTAGGGGATTCTGAGTTGTGGTGGTGTGGAGACAAGGCTCTTAGGGAACATAAAACTTAGGAGTGAGTGGAGGAAAATAAACATGCATCTTTTCTTCCCCTCTCCCTTTCTCCCACTCCTCTTCCCTCTACTCTCCCTTTTTTTCTTTCTTCTTTCTTACTAACAGACATGCTGGTTTACATAGGGAAGATTTAAGATTAATCTGAAGCAGAAAAAAATTAGACGTAAAGTAGAAGTCAAATAACGCATTCAAAACCAGCACTTCATCTTGATGTTTTGATTCTTATTTTTATGAAAAATACTTTTAACCCTGTAGTCAATCCTAATTACTTTCTGAACTATAGTAATGCAATTCTTCTGGATTATTCTCTGGGATGTAAAAATATGTCTAAAATGGACATTCCTTTCATTTAACTGGACCTAGTTTTTTGTTTTAAAAATAAGGAACACGTTAAATTTATGAGCTCTATATTTTAAAGTGAGTTATCTTCCTTTTTTTTTTGCCTTCTATATCTGAATAAACTCTCACCAACTTTGCTCACTTCTTCAACCATAGTGATGTATTTACTTTTCGTTACTGTTAAACCAGTGATGATTAGGATTCCATCCCTTCATTTATTATTGCTCTGATTTTCTAACTAATCTTTCTGACTTCACATGTATTCTTCCATACCCAACCAGGGAGATACTAAGAAATTAATTTTGAATTACATCCTGAATAAAAATTTTCTTGCAGAAATAAAATAGCTCTCCATGAACTATAAGATTAAATTCAGGATGCATAGCTGTGCATTCAAGACACACTAGATCTGGATCAACCTAACTGTGAAATAGCTATTAAAATCCTTCTCATACTTTGAATTGCTGTTACACTGAAATGTTTCAGGTTTTTTATGCCCGCCTTTCATGGATCCTACATTGTATATTTTATGTGTGCTTAACTTACCTTTTAAAGTAGTGTCTCTCAGAGTGTGGACTGAAGTTCATCTGCAGCAGAATCTTCTGCAATGCTCTTAGCAAATTCAGATTTCTGCTTTATAACCTGGAACTACTTATATGAAATCCTGATTCATGTCAAGCTTCGCTATTGATTCTTTTATATATTCAAGTTAAGATTCTGTTTCTGAAGTTGACTTACAGTCCGTTTTCTTCTCAAAGCCTTTTTCAGTCATCAAAACACAATGTAATATGTATTTTTCCACTTTTAATTCTGTTTTTGAAATGTAAAAGAATAGTCTTATGTACTATGTATATTTTAATGAGTGGATAGTTTTTATTTTTCAACACTTAAGGACTGAGTAGTTAATTATTCATTTAAGATTCTGACTTAACTAAAGAAAGGTCCTTGACTATAAGTCAAATTTTCTAAAATGACAGAAATATGTTTTTTTAATAGTCTGTTATATATTCTAGAACGCATATTAAAAAATCATAATTCCAACTCAAAATCAATCGTAGAAAATACAGAACACAGCTTGACTATTTTCTTGAGCACAGTATACTCTACATCTACATCTGATACACTCCTTACAAATTAACTGAAAAGTGGATACTATTAAAAATTTCCATTCTATCAATTAAGGTCTTTAAGAAACCTTTAGTTATAAATTACTTATAATTGTCCGATGCGAGTCATGGACAAAGTTACCTAGTGGTTCTGTTTGGATTTATTTATGCCTAGATAAACCTCATGGGTTTTATCCCTATGAGACGTTGCTTTGCTCGAGTCATTCTGTGTTGAGCCAGTTTAACAGGGTGGCTAGCAAGGGAGATGCAGAGGGCATTAATTTAAAAGGGACACTAAAATATTATTGTAAACACATTGGATTTATGATGCCAGTTAACTGTGTTTTTCACATAGAAACTTCTGTACAAATTGTTGAATATACATTGTTGAAATTCCTGCAGATTCAGACAGCACATCAAAAAGAAAGATGATTTCACAGGTGGTGGAAGATCTCAGGTTATTTTTTTTTGACAGAATGACTGTGAAAACATAGGTTGTGCTAATGAAGATGAGAATAGTTGCTAATAAGTAGTCATCCAAAGTTAAAATTTAGTTTAAAACCAAATAATATATAAATATAGTATAAGTTAATTGAATTTACTTAGTTATTTTGATTATTTATTTTATTAAAGCTTTGACAAATTTTAAATATGTTAAAATATGTTTTCCACATAGCTACCTGTTGAAAAAATGACATATTAAATATTATGGTAAATATTTATCTAAAATGTAAATAAGTCTTTTGTATTTAGCAAAATACACATTTCCTTCCGCTATCAGTAGCTATTATATAACTTGAATCGGGAGCCCTAAATATGTGTTTATAGTCTTCGAAATTATTATTATATTTAAATGTGCCATTTCTTGTTGCATTAAATTGCTTTCAGAAATGCGGGGATTTTTTTTAACCTTGTGCCTGTATTCCTTTTGAGTCCTAAATCCTCCCTCACTGTCAAGATATTAGTTATTTTTTGCATCTTCACTGTGACTCTAGCATCCAGATGAAGTAGATCATTTAAAATTAAATACCATATACCCAGGCTCTTGAAGGTGCTTGTTTATAATCTGATGTGCCCTGGGATTCCAGATAACAAGTTCGATGAATAATCATATAAAAATTACAGACATATTCAACTAAAGGAAACATTGAGGGGGATTCTTTTTACAAGTCGCACAATTTCAAATACTTAGCTATTAGTATCTATTTTATGTCTTCAGAAGATTCCTTGCATAGAACTTACTTGTAACTTCTTTGTCATTTTAAAGATAGTTGTGTATGTATGTGGTTTAATTTGGCATTGGACAAATTTTTCCTAACTGTATTATGCTGACTAGCAATATATATGTTTAATATTAGTGCTGAATACATTGTTGGATGAACGAATGAACAAATTATTCTATTATTTATTTTTATAGATACTCAATATTGTGTATAAATAAGAAAATATGAATATCAACATTTAATAGATGACCCAAAACACAAGAAGGTCAATGGATTTTAAAGGACACATCATCAATAACTGACATACACTTTCAAGTACTCTGTACAGCAGTTTCTAAATCTACAAAGAGACTATGGGTAGCCTTAATAAATACAAACAAAAAGATAATTGTTTTAGGAAGAAAATGTATGGAGGATAATAATAGAAAGTGTAGGCAATTTTTATAAGACATTTAACTTTAAAATACCTGTCAGAAAGAGTACAAACTTCAAAATTCATGATATATAGACACAGTGTTAAACCTGTTTATAAGGTTCTAAAATGAAAGATAATAGGTCAGCCTAATGTGTAGATATTTATCTTTTCCTATTTAATAGTGATTTCTGCTTACAATTTATTTTCAAAGTACTTTGGAAAATAGTGTAATATTTTACTGTATTTTCAATGCATGAGAAGAAAGAAACACCCTTCCCTGAAGTGTGTATGTCAGCTTATAAATCACTCTCTTTGGAATAGCATTTAAATTCTGGAAAGTACCATACATATAAACATAACCGTGAATATAGAGGTACAATAATAATAAATAATAAACATTTTAGCTCCAAACTCTTTTTATTCAAAGATATGCATGATGATGTTATGATTCTTGTGCATCAATGTGCTTATACATAACTCAAATAAAATAACATAATTCAAATAGCTAAGAATTACTGTCATTATAGTAGAATGTAATTTTTCTGCCTACGATTTAAATCACACACGTTAGAAAAGAAAATCTACATTGAAGAATGATGTTATTTAATGAAATTGCCTTTTGTGAGGACTTGGTGATGTATTTCTCTTCATTTAATGAAGATGTACACTTAGTTGTAGAAGTCATGGGTTTCAAATAGCCTTTTGCTCTTTACCCTTCCTTTTCCTTCTTGTCTAAAATAGAATGTGATGAATGGAATTGTAGCAGTTACTTTGATCCTACGAGAAAAAAAAACATGAGAACTTCTAAGATCTTAATCCTGATATTTTTCAACATCCAAATCACTATCATCACTATCCCTAACTGCCTGCCTCGGACTAACTAATTATCTAAACGATTTTGTGTTTAGTCCAGTATAGTTATGACTCCATTATTTGCGATTAAATGTACTACCTAATTAATTACTTTACCTCAGAGGAAAAAAAAGGCTTAACATCTTTATCATTTTCAATTACCAAAAACATTATTTTGTAAAAGTCTTCTTTCATCTTAACATAGTAATAATCATTTTAGTAAAGATTGGGATTTCAGAAACAGTATGAAAACTGCTTTGTCTTTTCAGGGAAAGTAAATAAGTTCTCTATTTTTTATCAAATTTTATCAAAAGAATATTATGAGAATAACTCAGAGTAAATATAATGAACTATCATTCACATTGACGGTTTGAGACTCATAAAAGGTCTGGGAGCCAGCATCTAAGCCACTGCTATAACAGATAGCAAAAACTACAATTAATTTCCAAAGGGAAGTAAACAGAGTTCCACTGGGATTTTATACACTGCAATGAGAACACAGAATTAATGAATGCATCTTTCTTCAAGTTTCACTGCTGGTAAGAATAATAGCCAATGGTACATTGCTTTCCCATTAGAGTTAGTAGCCTCCAGAGAGACTATGAAGGCAAAGAGCGATCCACAAAGTTGGTATTTGATAAGGGTCATTGGTAAGTATATCGAGTTTCTTCTCTGCTATTTCAGAGGGAGAATTTACAAAATGTTATGGCTGCTTATTTGCCACTGAAAGAGGCTGAACTGAAGATTTCATTTATGAATATGTTAGAAGCTCATATTGCTGCATGGCAGCTGATAGAATATATTTTAAAATTTAAGGAAGAAAAAGGCCAAGATGCAAACCTAGCTCTGCCCAGGGGAGGACTACCTATCGTGTAGGTTCATTACCTGAGTGAATAACAGGAAACTGCTCAGCTTCTGTGTTAAGGCTGATAAGCCTGCACATTTATTTTAAAAGTTCACATGCAGAAGATACGCTACAACTACTTCCAATATTACAAAAAACACCCTTGGAATGATTAGCTCTGAAGAATGTTTGTACTGTCTACATATTTCAGACAGCATTTTAGGTGCTGAATTGAATTTTACACACACAGACACACAGAGACACACACACACAATCAACATTATCATTATCATCATCATCATCATCCTTCAATCTCAAAAGACTTCTTGTGCAATCCAGTGCAGTAACAGGAAAAAATATGACCTAGTTTAAGATTGTTGATAGCACTTTGGAAGGGAATCAACAGTGACTGCATTAAAAAATATATACTAGGATTCACCTGATGCTGAGTTTGGCATCATTTCATGCTGCTTTAAATCTATAAGTGGCAAGATATCATAGATTGTTTCTGCTATTGATAGACTTTTGATATAGATAGTTTAGGAGGAAACTTTTAACCAAAGAATCCAGTATTTATTTAGAGTATTGTTACTAATATGCAGCAAAAGAACCAAGTTTTTCTGTTTTATTTTATAAATACTAGGTTGGTGCAAAAGTAATTGCTATTTTTGGTATAACTTTTAATGCATCAACCTAAAATATATCAATTATTGGTTATTCCCAACTCCTTCCTTTAAGCTAGGAAATTTTCATGTGATAACAATTTATCTGATTTAATATAACCACATAAAATAAATCAGATGAATATAAAATGAAGTACTTTTTGTCTTTTTTCTTCAATAGATTTGATGTTTTATTCTTTAATTATTTGTTATTCACTCAGAAAATAGTAATTGAATTTATATTTGGTTTGGGAAACTGTGAAAAGATGCAAGACATGCCATTGTAAACCCTTGTGAATATAGTTAAAGGAAAGTGAAAATTGATCTCTTCTTTTGCACCATTTAAAATATTTGATCAGCCTTTCTTTTAATCAAATTTAATTCACTAGACTAAAGAATGTGACTGGAATAGGACAGGTTTGTTAAATGAAGGTTGAGGAGCATCTAGAATATTCATACATGTATATTGGTTTTGACAAATCACTTGAAATAGTTTACAAACGATAGTGTGTAAGTTAAATTCTACCTTTTTGATGGGGAGGGAGTCCATGGCCTCTAATAATACCCTAATATACCCCATTCTTCATCCAACTCTATTGTAAAACCACTGGTATAAAAAAAATCTATTATGGACATTTCTCTGTATGTTACTTTTTTTGTTGCAACAGAACCACCAGTAATGTTATTCAATGGGAATAAGCTAGCTGTGAGAAGACCCCTTTGAAAAATCCATGGAGAATGACATTTAAATAATGTAAGCAAAGCTGCCTTACTTTGGGGCTCCAAGCACTTCATGGACAGCTTCTGAAAAAATCGTGCATGTAAAGTGCCCATTACCCAAAGAGACTGACTCCTGTGATTATTAAATCTGTATATTTAATCCCTATACATTTTTAGTTTTAATTGAATAGATATGACTGGAAGGCCTGGTGGTGGCCATCGAGGAATGGAATAAAGGAAGATTATTAAATATATTGGCAACAATAAGACTTTAGAGCTCAAATAAACCATGACTATGTTTATAGACAAATGAAGTCTGGGTGTGAGGAGAGTGGTTCAGGAGATTTGTGGTGGTTTGATTGTAAATATCTGATATTTTGTTGTGGGAATTAACAATGAGTTTGAGCATTAGTTCTTAGCCCCAGCCTTAACTATATTTGATTTGTAGAAACTATCAAATTATTTGATAAAAAGTTGTAAAATTATTCCAAGCATTAATGTAAATCTAATGTAATTAGATTGAATTACATTAATATCATGTAATCCCAATCTAATGTAATTGGGATACATTAGATGCTAGTTTAAATATAGAAAAATTGGGTAAAATCTTCTCCAAGAACTGTTTTTTTTTTCAGATGGAGTCTAGCTCTGTCGCCCAGGCTGGATTGCAGTGGGCACTGCCCTCGGCTCACTGTGAGTTCTGCCTCCCGGGTTGGTGCCATTCTCCTGCCTCAGCCTCCCGAGTAGCTGGGACTAGAGGCGCCCACCACCACGCCCGGATAATTTTTTTTTTTTCCGTATTTTTAGTACAGACAGGGTTTCACCGTGTTAGCCAGGATGGTCTCGATCTCCTGACCTCGTGATCCGCCTGCCTCAGCCTCCCAAAGTGCTGGGATTACAGGCGTGAGCCACCGTGCCCGGCCAAGAACTGTTATTTTTCATTTATTTCTGTTACTAAATGCTACTAATACCAACTTGAAAGCATGTATTATGTAATGCAGACATGAGAAACAGGATGGATTTAGAAAATAAAAATTACCCTGAACTTGAGACTTGAAGTCTGTAGCTTCATCCTTATAATAGGATGCAGGTTGCAGGCTGCATTTTTAATTAATCAGCACATATTTAGCTATTTCTAAGCCCAAGGTAGAGTTTTGATTTTATAATGCTTTTAGTTCATAAAAATAAGTTTAAACTCTACTTTAAAGCATTTTATATTTATGTTGCTGTGGTCAGGGTAGCAGTGGGTAGTCATGTTCATAACATGACTTGTTGAAAAAACACCATTGCTGTCTTCCCATTGATTCCCAAAATTTTGAAGGGAGCATTAAATCTTTTGGGTCATCATTATATAGTCTATTGAAGCAGTACTTATTAAATAGTCAGTAAAATACTGCCTGTTTGAAAGTTAACTATCTTTGGAAACTGCATCAGCTGTTATAGGTCACCAGAATAGTGTTAAGTAAGTTACTGCTTCAGTGCACTAAATAGCACTTGCTTGTCTGAAAGAATAGAGGCAGCCTCTAAAGGCCCCTGACTTATGATTAGGGATGAGAATACACAGGGCAAAATCACTTCAACTAGGAAACATACACCTCAGAACTACAACTTGATGAACAGGGCTTTTGAGCCTTTAGACATTAAATAAATAGATAATTAGCTTTCTTATTTACATGGAAACTTCATAACATGATGATTTTGAGACACAAACTGTTCTTTTTTATGGCTTTCATCTTCTGTTAAAAATGCCAGTTGTTTTCAGTAGCTTTACCATTAATAGCCTTCACAAAATGTTGCCATTTGTTTTAATAAAAGAAAAGAATTATTAAATTACTGATACTATACAGCAAGCTTTGAATTAACTAAAATTAAGGTCTAAAATGGAGCTTTTAGTGGTATTTCATTTTTATGAGTTTGCCTCTTTCCAACCGGGTTGTATTAAATTAATTCTTCTCTGTATCTATATAATATTTCTAAATAGTGATTTTAAAAACAACATATATAGTAGGAAGAAAAGTGCCTCTTAGAAACACTCATTTAGTGAAGTATTTTTGCAAGCTTGTCCAACCTTTGGCCCACGGGCCACATGAATCTCAGGATGGCTTTGAATGTGGCCCAACACAAATTCATAAACTTTCTTAAAACATTATGAAAATTTTTTGTGATATTTTTAGCCCATAAGCTTTTGTTGTTGTTAATATATTTTATGTGTGGCCCAAGATAGTTCTTCTTCCAGTGTGGCCCAGGGAAGCCAAAAGATTGGACACCCCTGTTTTAGAGTTAACCTATAAATGAGGATGTGTTTCTTCAGCATCGGTGCAATTGTGCGATGAGTAAATAGGATGAAACTGCCTAAAAATATGGGTGTTGGAAGAAGAATTACCATGTACTGCTGAGGACCATAGCTCCCTAGTCATATATTTCAAAGGAGGCTACCTGACTAGCTAGGCATAATTCAAAACTAGTGGTTTCCTTGGTCTAAGTTTGCTTACTCAAAATAGAACATGCATTACAATAATATGATGACAACACAGTTAGCATTTAATTAAAAGTTTCTACCTGGTAGAATTTTTCAATTGTTTTATGACCATTAACATTTCCAATATTTCTTTTGATGTAGTCTTTATTATAAACCCCATTATATGAATGAGGACCACAAAACACAGAGAAAGGAAGTCATTTCTCAAGATCACATTGCTGGTAAGTGGTAGAGTCCAGAATCATGCTCTTTTACCAATAGGATATTTTGCCTTGCTTGTTACATGCTTAGACTGTTTATGCATAAAGTATAAAAATACATCCGTAAACAGATATGCATCTGCAAAGGTACAGAATGACATACAAAAAAAATCGTCAAAATCATATTAATAGGGAGCCATTATCCTTTGTACAGATGAAAACAGAGTTGAGAACCAGAAAGATTGAAGAACAAGAGGTTTTTTTAAATTTTTTAAGAAAGCAGAAGTTTAATTACTTTCCCATAGATGTCCCAAAGCCAGCAGCCCACTGGGCTGCTATGATAGCTCCAAGACGGCATTTCATGGCTTATTACAACTGATGAAAGAAGGCAAACAATGCTTTTCTCCAAATAACTCAGGTTATTCTCTTTTTTTTTTTTTTTTTTTTTTGAGACGGAGTTTCACTCTTTTTGCCTAGGCTGGAGTACAATGGTGCGATCTCGGCTCACCACCACCTCCGCCTCCTGGGTTCAAGAGATTCTCCTGCCTCAGCCTCCCGAGTAGCTGAGATCACAAGCATATGCCACTATGCCCGGCTAATTTTGTATATATAGTAGAGACAGAGTTTCTCCATGTTGGTCAGGCTGGTCTCGAACTCACGACCTCAGGTGATTTGCCTGCCTCGACCTCCCAAAGTGCTAGGATTACTGGTGTGAGCCACCGTGCCTGGTCGTATTCTCTATTTTTTAAAGATTTTTTACCCCAAATCAGATGTTAAACATGGGTAGCACTGACAAAGAATGTGTGTCTTTTGGACCACAAGGACATATCCTGGTGACACAGTGGGCTGCCACTTATATCTCCTTGACCTGAACTTGGTCATCGCCACATTGAAATGCAGGTGAGTAAAATATATAGAAGCTAAAAAATCAGGGCTCTGTTATTAAACTAGTAAGGGAAATGAATATTTGGAGGTAGTTACCAACCTCTGTCACAGCATGATGAGGACAGAAAAACCAGACACCGCAAGTTCATTCTCCAATATGGCTGCCACTCATCACAATGTCTATTTGGCATTTTAAATGTGGTGCTCCACTGCTTTAATAATTTCATAATGTACTCATGTATCAAAATGTCACATTGTACTCCATAAATACATACAACAACTATCCATCAATTAAAAAAATTAAAAGATGTGGCTGGTTCAAACTGAGATGTGCTGTAAGTATAAAATACGTATAGCATTTCAAAGACAATGTGAAAAAAGAATGTAAAATATCTTAGTCTTTACATTGATTAAATATTAAACTGTTACTATTTGGGATATACTGGGATAAATAAAATATGTCATTGAAATTAATTTCACCTGTTTCCTTTTACCTTTTTAATATGGCTACGATAAATATTAACGTTATGCATGTGCCTTGCCTTATACTTGTTTTTTCATTATACATTGGCAAATTATACTTGTATATATTTATAGAGTATAAATTGACATGATGATTTCTAATACAATGTGCAATGACAAAATCAAGCTAATTAACCCATCCATCACCTCAAAGATTTGAGTTTTTTGTGATGAAAACTTTTTTAGATTTATTCTTTTAGCAATATTTAGATGTATGGTAATCAATTATTAGCTATATTCACCATACGGTGCAATAGATCACGCACACCCACAAAATCAAACTTATTCCTCCTGCCTAACTGAGGCTTTGTACCCTTTGACTATTATCTCCCATTTCTCCTATGCCCCAGCCTCTGGTAGCCACCATTCTACTCTCTGCTTCTATAAGTTTAATTGGTTTTAGATTTCAAGTATGAGTGGAAATATGCAGTATTTGCTTTTCTTTGTTTAACTTACTTCACATAGTGTAATGTTCTCCAATTCTATGTTATCACAGTTGACATTTATTTTCTATTTTTTTAAAGACTAAACAACATTCTATTGTGTATATATAGCATACTTTCTCTTCATCCATTCATCTATTGATGGTCACTTTGGTAGATTCTATGACCTGACTACTGTGAATAGTGCTGTAGTGCGTATAGGTGTACACATATTTCTTTGATATAATGATTTCAAATTTGGAGGGTAAATACCCAGAAGTGGCATTTCTGGATCATATGTTAATTTTATTTTTAGTTTTTTGAGAAACCTTCGTATAGTTTTCTATAATGGCCGTACTAATTTATATTCCCACAAAAAGAGTAAAAGGGTTTCCTCTTCTCCACATCCTTGCCAACACTTGTCTTTGGTCTTTTTGATAATAGTCATCTATCAGGTGTGAGGTGATATCACACTGTGGTTTTAAACTGCATCATTATAATGATTAGTAATTTTTTTCATGTACCATCTGTTAGCAACTTTTATCTTCTTTTGAAAAATGTCTCTTCACTCCTTTGCTCATTTCTTAACTGGATTATTTGTTTTGTCTTTATAGAGTTGTTTGAGTTCCTTATATATTTTGAGTATATATCCCTTATCAGATGTATAACATACAAACTTTTTTTTAATCCATAGGGGTTGTTTCTTCACTCTGTTAATTGTTTCCTTTATTGTGAAGAAGCTTTTTATTTTGATATAATTCAATTTGTCTATATTTGCTTTTGCTGCCTTCACTTTTGGGGTCAAACATAAAAACATCATTGCCCAAGATCAAGGTCATGTAGTTTTTCCCCTATATTTTCTTTAAGTAGTTTTACTGTTTCAGGTTTTGTGTTTATGTCTTTAATCCATGTGAGTTTATTTTCTTACATGATGTGAGATGATGATCCCATTTCATTCTTTTACATGTGGATGTCCAGTTTTCCCAACACCATTTATTGAAGAAATTGTCCTTTGTCCATTGCATATTCTTGGCACTGTTGTTGAAAATCCATTGACCATAGAAATATGAGTTCATTTCTGTAATCTCAATTCTGTTCCATTTGTTTAATGTGTTTATTTGAATCCAGTATCATGCTATTTTAATTATTTTAGCTTTGTAGTATAGTTTGAAATCAGGTAGTGTGATGCCTCCACCTTTGTTCTCTTTGTGGAAATGCAGATTTTAGTTTTTCTGTATGTGTCATTGAGGACGAGAATTGAAAAGCAACTAGAATAAGTATTGAGCAAACCAATTCATGGTATCTGCCAAAAGTTGCAATTATTAAAAAAAAACACCCAAAAACGTCATGTCTTATATACCATGGTAATAGAAAATATATTTCATAATTTAGTTGTACAGCTTCAAAATAGCTTTTTATGCAATATCACCAAGAGTATATATAAAATGTCCATTGTGTTCGTTTAGTATTGAGTTTGTCTTGTGCATAATGCATTTCAGCTTATTTAATACCCCAATCTTAACTGTCCCTAAAATTCAATACATACTTGAGTCTATAAAAGAATAGGTGGCATGAGCTATCTAAAAATTAAATGGGGCAAATAAACAGTTTGAATAGAGGATAGTTAAAGGAATAATAACTCTTATAATACATCTGATAATATCAGTGTAAAAATATATGAAGTATATAAACTTATACACTGAGGACATAAGGAGGAATAATCCAAATCGAATTCCATATTTAGCAAAATAAAGAATTAGTGTTGTAGCAGGCTTTGGCTTCAAAGAACCCAATGGGATAAGAAATAATGGTCATTCTCAGCAAGGATCCAAACTTCATTTTATTAAAATACAAATACATTTATCATTATGAAAAATCTTCTGGCTAATTTCAAATTCTAAATCATTATGAAGTGAAATTAAATGCAATAAATTTCTGAATACAAAATGTTGCTTTCTAATAAATTATTTTAGCTTTATTTAATTTGCTATTATAGTATTAATTAGTATCAGAGTTATAAAACTGCAGCATTAGCCCTGGGCTTTTTGCCATTACAAGTGCTGTTTTCTAAAATAAATCTAGCTAAAAATAATTATTTTTACAGTGTGGGAGCTATGATTCTATCTTATGAATTAGAATTAGGAGATGATATTTCAAGAACTGTTTGTGCCACAATATTAGTAGTAACCCACTTATGGAAACTCACAGAATTACAAGTACAAAAATGAATAAATATTCCTTATATACACAAAGAGGTGACTTTGCATCATCTTTCCTATTAAAATTATATTTAACCTTAGGAACATCATATATTGACATTCTTGCTGGTACTCCAAATGGGCTATAACTAGTTCTCCTGGTCCTGGAGAACAATTTTAGTTTCCATAATAGAGACTAGCTCTTCAAATCACTTATTTCTTACCACTCCTTGTGGTTCTAGAATTTGTCTTTTCTGTTCAAACTTTGTTAATTTTAGAGGCACTCGGTTTCTGTAATGCACGTGTCTCTTCAACATCTTACTGCTTTTTACTTTTTCTACTTACCTTTTCCTAGTTACCAAGTGTGTTCCTTTTCTTCATTTCAAAGGCAGGAAAAATTTACATCAAGGAAAGAGCAGTCTCTTCCATCAGTAGTGCTGGGGACCCTGGATAGCTACATGTAGAAGAATGAAACTAGACTCCTATTTCTCACCATATACAAAAATTAGTTCTAAATAAATTAAAAACCTAAATATGATACCTGAAACTATGAAACTACTAGAATAAAATATAGGGAAAATGCTTCATGAAACTGGACTAGGGGGTCCAAAAACACCTAAGATTTTGTCATTGTGCAAATATGATGTGGTGTACTTACACAAATATAGATGGTATAGTCTACTATACACTTAAGCTATATGGCATAGTTTATTGCTTCTAGGCTGCAAACCTGTCCAGTGTGTTAGTGTACTGAATATTGTAGGTAATTGTAACAAAATGGTAAGTACCTGTATTAGTCCATTTACACGCTGCTCTAAAGACATACCTGAGACTGGGTAATTTATAAAGAAGAGAAGGTCAATTCACTCAAAGTTCCACATGGTTGGGGAAGCCTCAGGAAAATTACAATCATGGGAAAAGGGAAGAGGCACATCTTACATGGCAGCAGGCAAGAGTTATGAAATGAGCAAAGGGGGAAGAATCACTTATAAAAGCATTAGATTTTGTGGGAACTCACTTACTATCATGAGAAGAGCATGGGGGAAACACCTCCATTATCCAATCATCTCTCTTCAGGTTTCTCCCTGTACACCTGGGGATTATGGCAACTACAATTTGGATGAGATTTGGGTGGGGACACAGAGCCAAACCATATCAGTACCTATGTAGCTAAACATATCCAAACATTTCAAAAGTGCAGTTAACATACAATATAAAACATGATTCACCTTTATAAGACACATACCATAAATGGAGCTCATAGGACTGGAAGTTGCGCTGGGTGAATCAGTGAGTGAGTGGTGAGTGAATGTAAAGGCCTAGGACATTCCTGTACACTACTGCAGGCTTTATAAATATCGCATGCTTAGGACACACTAAATTTATAAAGAATGTTTTTCTTTCTTTAATGGTAAATTAACATTAGCTTACTGTAACTTTTTAACTTTACAAACCTAATTTTTTAAAAACCCTTTTGACTGTTGTAATAACACAACTTAAAACAGAAACACATTGTACATCTATATCAAAATATTTTCTTTACTTCTATCCTGATTCTATAAGCATTTTTTTCTATTTTTAGAATATTCTTTTTTTTGCTTTTTATTAATATATATTTTTGTTAAAATCTAAGACACAAGCACACACGTTAGTCTAGGTCTACACAGGGTTGGAATCCTCAGTGTAACTTTTCTCCAACTCCACATCTTATCTCACTAGAAGGTCTTCAGGAGCAGTAATACACATGGAGCTATAATCTCCTATGATAAAAAATGCCTCCTTCTGGAATACCTCGTAAAGGACCTGCATGAGGCTGTTTTATAATTAACTTATTTTTTAAAAGTAGAAAAAGTACATTCTAAAATAACAAAAAAAATAGTAAATACATAAGCCAGTAACAGTGTCATTTATTATTAAGTATTATATGCTATACATAATTATATGTGCTGGACTTTTATATGACTGGCAGTGTAGTAAGTTTGTTTACACCAGCATCACCACAAACATGTAAATGATGTGCTGTGCTACAACATTACAAGGCCTGTGACATTGCTAAGCAATAGGAATTTTTCAGCTCCATTATAATCTTATGAAACTACTGTTGTATATGCAGTCCATCATTGGCCAAAATGTCATTATGTGGCACATGACTGTATTAAAAAACCATTCCACATCTGTAACTACTACCTGTAGTTATCTGTCAAACAGATGTGGTGAGTGTGGTTATCCCTGCCTTGTTCCAGATCTTAGGGAAAGAGCCTTCACGTTTTCAATGTAGAGCGTGATGTTAGCTGTGGACTTGTCATAGGTGGCCTATACTGTTTTGAGGAATATTCCTTTTATACTTAATTTGTTGAAGATTTTAATCATAAAAGTATATTTAATTGAAAAATGCTTTAATGGCAAAGCAAGTGAATTGATTTGCATATGTTGAATTAACTTTGCATTCCAAGATAAATCCCACTTGTTCATGGTGAATAAGCCTATTAATGTACTGTTGAATGCAATTTGCTAGTATTTTCTTGAGGATTTTTCATCTGTGTTCATTAGTAATATTGGATTTTATTTTCCTATTCTTGTAGTGTCTTTGTCTGGCTTCAGTATCAGAGTGTTGCTGACCTCATCAAATCCTTTTAAAAATGTTACCTCTTCTTCAATTTGTTTGGAAGAGTTTGAGAAGGAGTGGTATGAGTTTTTTTTTTTTTTTTTAATGTTGGATAGAATTCAGCCATGAAGCCTTCTGGTCCTGGGCTTTTCTTTGATGAAAATTTTTTTGTTACTGATTTAATCTCTTTACTTGTTATTTGTCTGTTCAGATTTCCAATTTCTTTGAGATTCAGTGCAGGTAGGCTATATGTTTATAGGAATTTATCCATTATTTTTAGGTTGTCCAATTTCCTGGCATGTAATTGGTTGTGGTAGTTTCTTATGATCCTTTGTAGTGGCAATATCTTCTCTTTCTTTTTTTATTTTATTTATTGGAGTCTTCATTTTTCTTAAGTAGCCTAGCCAAGGGTTTGTCAATTCTGTCTAGCTTTTCAAAACCCAGCTCATTTTCATTTATCTTTTCTATTTTTTCTAGTCTCTATTTCATTTATTTCTGCTCTGATTTTTATTTCCTTCTGTCTGTTAACTTCGAGCTTAATTTGTTCTTTTTCTCTAGTTTCTTGAGATACAATGTTAAATTGTTTGCAAACTTTCTTCTTTTTGATGTAGGTGTTCTTTGCTCTAAACTTTCCTTTAAGAAACAATTTTGCTGAATCTTATAAGTTTTTATATGTTTTCTTTCCACTTTTGTTTCCCTAAAACATTTTTAAATTTCTTCTTTGACCCAATGGTTGTTCAGAAACAAATTGTTTAATTCCCACATATGTGTTAATTGTCCATGGTTTCTTCTGTTATTAATTTCTAATTTCATACAATTGTGGTTTAAAAAGGTACTTGATGTGATTTCAGTCTTCTTAAA
Source organism: Gorilla gorilla gorilla (assembly GCF_029281585.2). Classification (NCBI taxonomy): domain Eukaryota; kingdom Metazoa; phylum Chordata; class Mammalia; order Primates; family Hominidae; genus Gorilla; species Gorilla gorilla. Next base: position 107,082,627 of record NC_086017.1, on the reverse strand, counting down.
TTTGTTAAGTCTTGTTTGGAGCCTGACATGATCTATCCCAGAGAAGGTTTTCTGTGTACTAGAGAAGAATATGTATCCTGTTGCTGTTGGGTGGACTGTTCTATATATGACCGTTAGGTCTATTTGGTCTAAAGTGTAGTTCAAGTCCAAGTTTTCTGTCCTCATTTTCTGTCTAGATGATCTGGGCAATGTTAAAAATGGGATAATAAAATTTCCTATTATGATTTTCTTGCAGTCTACATCTCTCTTTGAATCTCTTGATGTTACTTGTAATATTTATGTGCTGTGATGTTGAGTACATGCATATTTTAAATTGTTATATTTTCATGAAGAAATGACCCCTTTTACTATATAATAACCTTCATTATCTCTTTTTAAAGTTTTTGACCTAAAAGCTATTTGTCCAAAATGAGTATAGCCCCAAGACTGCTGAGATTACAGGCACAAACCACTGCAGTTGGCCCTGGAAATTTTAATTTAATAATTTTAGGCCATGGTTGATGACAGGTAACTCAAACCACAGAGAGAGAAAAACCACTGATTGGCATGGGGAGGCAGGAGACTTATGTAGTATTTTTTGGTGGCCAGTTTTTCTCTTTCAGGATTTTGAATGTATCATTGCACTCTTTTCTGGCCTGCAGGATTTTTGCTGAGAAATTTGCTGATAGTCATCTGGGTTTTTAAAATATGTGACAATTTGCTTTTTCTTTGTTGCTTTCAATATTTTTATCTTTAAATTTTGACAACTTGAGTTGTCAGTGTGTTTTTGTGTGAATCTCTTTGGATTTATTTTATTTGGTGTCCTTTGGGCTTTCTGATTCTGACTTTCTATTTTCTTCCCTAGTCTTGGATAATTGTCTGCTATTATTTCTTAGAATATGTGTTCAATCTTTTTCTCTCTTCCTTCTGGCATGTGAATAAGGCATAAGGTTTTCCACCTGATGTTGTCTATAAGTCTCTTCAGCTATCTTCTCTTCCTTTTTTTTTATTTTTTCCTCTTCAAAATTTTTTCTAATGTCTTTGAGTTCACTAATCTTTTTTTTCTTGCTTGATCTAGTCTTCTCTCAAACCACTCTATTCAGTTTTTAGTTCACTTACAGTATTCTTCAGATCTGTGATTTCTGTTTGATACTTTAAAATACTTTGTATCTCTTTGTTAACATTCTCAGTTTGTTTTTGCATTGCTTTTTTGACCTTGGCCAACAACTTTATAAACATCATCTTGAATTCCCTGTTGGGTAAAAAATCACATCTTCATTTTACTCAGTTCAATTACTGGAGATAGATTTTGTGTTTTTATTTGGAATATATTTCCCAATTTCTTCATTTTTCTTGACTGTGTTGGTGTGCATTAGTTAACACAACTGCCTCTCCTAGTCTTGTCAGACTGGCCTTATGAAGTAGAAAGATTTCACTAATCTGTCCAGCTAGAGACTTTAATGAGTCCCTCAACTCTTTGCTTGTTCAGACTACTGTCTTTGTTTAAGGTGATCTCCTAGAGCTTAGGACGTACCATGTTTGTAAGGATACTGGAACAAATAAGGTACAAGCCAGACTCTCTAGATAAATCTGGAAATGTTGGGATGTTAGATGTGTATTCTAGTTCCTCCTATCTTGATGAAGATAGCTTTTTTCATCAAGATGGACAAAAAAATATTAGTGAACTCAAAGACATTAGAAAAAAGTCCAATTTGAGAAGGAAGATAGTGAAGCTGATTGAAGATGCTTATTTCCCATTCCTTCTGCACTAAGCTGGGGAGAGGATCTTTGGAAAATGCCTGGTACTCACTTTCAGGATGCTTTGATCATGTGGGGATAGCAGCTGGAAGAGGGCTTATTGTATATCCAAATCTTTGTTCTTTTGTGGCCTAGGGCCACTCGGAAATGCAAACCTCTATTGACCCCAGAGCTAAGTCATGAAGGAGATAATTCCTTGGGTGGGAACTATAGACATTGTAGTATTGGATGCACGGCCACACTCCTTCTAGGAAGAATCGATAGGTCGAGTTTTATTACTTGGGCAAGCCAGAGAGGATGCTTGTGCAGTGCCAAGCTCTGGCTGTGGGTGCTGAATGACTATTGTTTGTTTGCCCTGTTAGCTCCCCAAAGCAAGTTTCTTTTTTTTTTTTTTTTTTTTTTGAGACGGAGTCTCGCTCTGTTGCCCAGGCTGGACTGCAGTGGCGTGATCTTGGCTCACTGCAAGATCCGCCTCCCGGGTTCACGCCATTCTCCCACCTCAGCCTCCCGAGTAGCTGGGACTACAGGCGCCCGCCAAGACGCCCGGCTAATTTTTGGTATTTTTAGTAGAGACGGGGTTTCACCATGTTAGCCAGGATGGTCTCGATCTCCTGACCTCGTGATCCGCCCGCCTCGGCCTCCCAAAGTGCTGGGATTACAGGCGTGAGACACGGCGCCCGGCCGCAAGTTTCTTAGAAGCCAAGATAACAAGTAGCCAGTGGAAGTGTGTACCATAATCCCCTTCCCGAGAGGAAATCAGAGCTACATGTTTCCACCCCTTTTCTGCATTACCACAAGGGATTGTAGTCATTGGAATTGTTCACACACCCATTTAAAACCATCTGTTTTGTCGTCTTGGGATACTTACATGTGTCTAGGCCCTTCTGTCCACAGCTAACAGGTTTAGGATGGAGTTCTTTGATGGGTAGCTACAAAAGTTGGTGCATAAACTCCTTTTGGGGATAAACTGGGTGCTGCATTTTTAAACCCCCTTTCTGCACTGCTAGTAAGGTATGAAGCTCCTGAAAGCACTTGGGCACCTATAGAAAACTACTGCTTTTTTCCTGTGGTCTATAGACACTCGTGTGTCTAATTCCCTCTGCTGATGAATTAAGCGATAAACAGTGGGGGGATCTTAGATGTAGGACACTGTATGTGAAGTCCAATTCCTCCTCTCAACAGGGAGAAGAAGCTGGATGTTGGGAATTATTTACCCTATTTTATGGTGTAGTGCCCAGGGCAAGCTCTATGCCTGAGTGTGCCTCAGCTTTTCTTCCTTGTCATATGTGGATATTTTCCCAGTTGCCCATTGGTTAAAATCTCTCAGCTAGACTCTGACTCTCTCTCAGAGGAGATTAATCCATGAATGCATATTTATTTGGTGCTTTAGTGGATGCAGGGAGAGTCAGGGGCTTCCTATTTCCCCATATTGCTGATGTCACCTCTGAAAGTATAATGTTTTAAGGCTTTTTCATCATAGGTAAAGCAGTGAAATATTATTTGAAAGTAAATTTTGTTAAAAATGTCAATTTCAAATTCTAGATCTAGCTGTCACCTTAAATGAAGAAAAGTGAAGAGCTAACAAGCCACCAGTGGAGATAAAATGAGCATCATTAAAATATAGGAATATTAATGTACATACATAAAAAGAAAATTTTTTAAAAAATACATGAAACAATAAAAATCAAATAGGAAGATATGATATTGAAACCAAATAAAATTTTAATTGCATTACATTAAATAAAAATAAATAAATAAAAATATTAAATACATAAATATAAATAAATAAAATATGAATAAATATATCAATTAAAATCAAAGCTTATCAAGTTGGATAAAAAGGCAAGATTCAACTATATGATCATCAAAAGAAGTCCACTTTATATTTTAAGAGATAGGTAAGTTAAAGAGTAAAATAAATACATCATTTCAACAAGTTCCAAGTGAAAAGGAGAGTGGCTATGTCAATATCAGACACAGTAGATTTTAAAATGAGAACTATTACTAGAGATAAAGAGAGTTAATTGGTAGTGACAAAACTTTGCCAAAAATTTACTAAAACAACAACATAATAAACAATCATATTTTTTTCTGTAAAAGCCCAGGGAGTAAATATTTTAGGTTTTTTGTTCCATAAAGTCTCTAACTACTCAGCCTACCATTTTAACCTGAAAGAAGCCATAGATAATACATAAGTAAATGGCCATGGCTTTGTTCCAAAATTACTTTATTGACTACATAAGCACAGTCAACAAGCATATGAAAAAATGCTCAACATTATTAATCATTAGAGAAATGCAAATCAAAACCAAATGAGATACCACCTCACACCAGTCAAAATGGCTATTACTAAAGAGCCAAAAAACAACAGGTGCTGGCAAGGCTGCCGAGAAAAGGGAATTCTTCTTATTCACTACTGTGGGAATGTATACCAGTTTAGCCACCGTGGAAAGCAGTTTGGCAATTTCTCAAAGAACTTAAAATAGAACTACCATTTGGCCCAGCAATCCAATTATTGGTTATATACCCAAAAGACTATAACTTGTTCTACTATAAAAAACAATTATAGTTCATCACAGCACTATTCACAATAGCAATGACATGGAATCAACCTAGACGCCCACCAATTGTCGACGGAATAAAGAAAATGCGGTACATATACACCATGGAATACTATGCAGCCATAAAATAATAAGATCATGTCCTTTGCAACAACATGGATGGAGCTGGAGATCATTACCCTAAACAAACTAATGCCAGAACAGAAAACAAATACATGTTTTCACTTATAAATGGGAGCTAAACATTGAGGACACATGGACACAAAGAAGGGAACAATAGACACTGGGGCTTACTTGAGAATGGAGGGTGAGCAGAGAGTGAAGTTAAAAATCTGTCTATTGGGTACTATGCTTATTATAATACCTGGGTGCTAAAATAATCTGTACACCAAACCCTGGTGGCACGTCATTTACCTGTAAAACAAACCTGCACATATATCCCTGAAATCAAATAAAAAAAAACTTTATTTATAAAAATAGTGGTGAGCCATATTTGGCTTAGAGGCCGTAGCTTGTTGTTCCCTGTCATAGACCAATCATTAGGCCTACGGATTGGTCAGTTATGTACCTAGTAATTACAATCAGTGACAGGTGAAAGGTAGAGACATCTGAGAAATAATAATGCCTTGGAACAGTCCCATCAGTTACAATTATCAGCGGGGACATTGCAATTAGAAGAGGGTGTTAATAAGCCACTCAGTAGATAGTCATATCAAAGGAAAAATGTATCTTTAAACAGAAAAACAGGAGGTATTTGTATTTGTATAATGGAATTATGTTTTCATAGTGGCCATTATATTTTCTACAGTTATACAATATTTTGTATGGCATACAAATACCAATACAAAACACAAATATTTACATAAACATAGTATTAGTTAGAATGTCATCATTCGAAATTGGAAATACTAAAACTAAACTCCTCCATATAAAGGAGAGTAGTTAATGAAAATGCCAGATGTATCTATTTCATATGGCAGTGTAAACAGTAAAACAATGTATGGTGGATGCCAGTTTGAATGTCTCATATTTCAACCTTATTTTTCATTTCAGGAATATACCAATGTTTCAACTTTAGTGAAAGGCAAGCAATGCTTCTCTCTAAATGACTAAATGTTAGTTGACAGTATTATATAACTCTGTGGATTTCATAATAGGCTTATATTGAAAAGGTATATTATACTCTTTTCCTAACTCAGTTAAAGATTAAATTTCAATATGATCTTTACACATTTATTTTCATAACACTTAGCAATAGATTATATAATATATGTAGTCTATAAATATTGCCTTTCATAAAATCTCTGAAAACTGAACATAAAATAAAATCTTCAAGATATTAAAAAACTCAAAATAGTGAATATTCTTACCAGGAGACAGCACTGAGAAATAAAACATAAAAGAAATAATATGAATATGATAAAATAAAGTAGAAATTAAAAATAACTAAAACAGAGGAGATAAATGAGAAGAGATTCAAAACCATAACATGTTGAAAGTTTTCTTTCTTTTTTTTTTTAGATGGAATTTGATATTTATTGTGGAAGTTTCAACTCTAAAATTAGGTTCTATAAATACAATCTAGAGATGACTTTGTCTAAATTGGCCCTTTCTTTATGTTGTTCAAAATGTTATTTTGCATAGTTTATTCCTTTGAATTTTTTAAACAAAGTTTGTTAGATTACAAGTAGATAGTATACACATTGATTTTTAAAAATCACCTGGATGTTGAAAGGAAGCTCTAAGAGAAGCAATAAATCTATCATTTCCATCATAATAAAGCTTATAAATTTAAGATGTTATATACTAAAATTGTCTCTTAAATATAAATATCTTCTGGAAAGTAGCAATTTAAACTATTATTTGCCAATAAAATCTTAGTAGTATAACTAACTTACTGGAATTTGAACATTTATTTTTTAGTTTAATTTTGATTTATTTATTTATTTATTTTCTTCTGAGACAGTGTCTCACTGTCACCCAGGCTGGAGTGCCGTAGTGCAATCCCTGTTCAGGGCAACCTTGACCTCCTGAGTTCAAATAATCCTCCCACCTCAGCCTCCCAAGTAGCTGGGACTACAGGTACAGGCCACCACACCTGGCTAATTTTTCTGTAGAGACGGGTTTTGCCACATTGACCAGAATGGTCTTGAGCTTCTGGTCTCAAGCAGTCTGCCTCTCTTGGCTTCCCAAAGTGCTGGTATTGCAGGCATGAGCCACCCCCCCTGGCCTGAACATATTTTACCAGGTAAGAAAGCTTATAAAGTCTGTGGCCAAAGACTATAAGGAATGTCTGGAAAGATCTGATGACAGGGCATTGGGACAAAGTGAGGAAGAGCAGTAGGAGCATCAGCGTCATGTTTCTGGTGGTGGTAAATGAGCAGAGGTGCCGTGATTAGAAGATATCAGCGGAAGGGATGTATGAAGTTGTCATAAAGTTGATATATATTTTTAGTAGAGATGGGGTTTCACCATGTTGGTCAGGCTAATCTCAACTCCTGACCTCAAGTGATCCGCCTGCCTCAGCCTCCAAAAGTGTTGGGATTACAGACGTGAGCCACTGAGTGTGGTGGTGAGCACCTGTAATCCCAGCTACTCAGGAGGTTGAGGCAGGAGAATCAGTTGAACCTGGGAGGCAGGGGTTGCAATGAGCAGAGATCAGGCCACTGCACTCCAGCCTAGGTGACAATGTTAGACTCTGTCTCAAAAAAAAAAAAAAAGTTCATATGTAGATAAAACAGTAAAGAGTAAGATGAAGTATGTCTTCCAATTTACCTAGTGCTAAATAACAATTTAGAAGATTTTTAAAATAATAGATATATTTTATCATTGGACATTTGTATTTTGGGGTGTGTTTCAGTTCCTCCACTAAGGTAAGGTAAAAGATCACACTTTTCATATTTCTAAATATAGTCAAATATGCTTCAGATAGTTTTGCTTCAGACATTCCAAACATGGTCATTTTATGTGCACACTAACCCTTAGGGATTTCCTAAGATGAGGACCCACTGAAAAAAATGATGGTGTATTCGTAAGTGACTGGTTCAGTTGAGGTGGACAAGTCAACTGTCAGCATCTAACTCCTACACAACATGCTTGTTCACTGAGACATTTATTGCATCTGTCAAATGTAGGCCTTAATTGTCAGTTACCAGGTGGCTACCCAGCCACTGAACCTCTTGGATGCTACCTAAGATTGGACCTAGATTTCTGTTCCTCACCAAGCCATCACTCTCTGTTCTCCAAGTATCTTGAAAATCTTATCTCCCTCCACTCATCAGGCCATTCTCACTTCTCCTTATTACACAGAAGCTCCCAGTATTTCTGCTCTTTTTTTTTTTTTAAATCTCAATTGGTGTGTGACCATCTTGAAATCAAACAAGTATATTTAGACACAAATCAAGATTTCTTGACTAAAAAGAATGCATTTTAGTTTTTCATGTAACATTTTCCAGTTGAAAATTATATTTGTCCATGCCATGGTCTGCTCCCTCCTAGGCGTTCTCATTCCTTGTTGAAGATGAAGTAGCTAGAAAACATTGATCTCTCTCCCATTCTCCAGCTTGTCAGTCTTGCTTAATCCAGCTTGTCAGTCTTGCTTAACCCACTAACCTTCCAACACCCACCAGACTCATATCAGCGTTTATTTTCTGTTTATAATGGGACCACCTCAGATCGCTTTTCTGACTTGCAATTTAAATATATACATTTGTAAATAAAGCCATCAGCCATTTCTTTTATGTGATTAGCTTGTACTACATTTATAAAATTATAAAAATAATGTTATAATTTCTTAACAGAGTTTGTGTAACAATGTTATAATTTCTCAACATAGAGTATGTTTTTGGTTATAGCGAGTGTAGAGTAAATGCTGTTTAGTAGTAAATGTCAATGGTTAAACGCATTCCTCCCATAAATTTCAATAACCACTGCAATTCTTAAAATATACTAGTGAATCACCTTAATGTGAGTTTTTCAGAAAATGAATGTTTTAAGGAAATTTTGTACATTTTTTATCTAGTACGGGAAAATTAAAATTTTCATTCAGACCAAGAACTGTAATATAAACCTAGAAAGATATAAATGTGGAAAGAACCAGACAATATATGTAACTATATTTAATATTATAAAAAAGTTATAGCAAATAATTTTGAGGTTAAGAAATTCCTACAAAAAAACTGCTAAAACAAAATCAAAGGCTGTCGAAACCAATACTGAGTGATTCTGATGTTGAGAGATGTCAAATCTTCCCAGTTATATAATCTTCAAAATAGAAACAAACATACAAAAGTAAAGCAATTCAATTTTTCTCATGTTTATAATTTTACAAACTATAAAATGTGATAATACAAATACATTCAAATTTTTACTAATAATATAACTACTAGCAATCTTATTAAAATGTGTTTTATTTTTGCAAATTATTTCTTACATTATTCAAAATCTCAATTATACTGCCTGTGTTATTTCTATAATTAGAAAATGCTTTAGATTATGTTCTTATATACTACCTACAGCATTCTGAAATTATAATATTTTTCAACACTATAAAAATGTGGAGAAAAACCTGACAACTTGTGAAAATATGTTGTCACTTTTCAGAGATGCCTTATAAAATTACAATACGAGATCGACACCTTCCTGGCTAACACGGTGAAACCCCGTCTCTACTAAAAATACAAAAAATTATCAGGGCGTGGTGGCAGACGCCTGCAGTCCCAGCTGCTGGGGAGGCTGAGGCAGGAGAATGGTGTGAACCCAGAAGGCGGAGCTTACAGTGAGCCGAGATCATGCCACAGCACTCCAGCCTGGGCAACAGAGCGAGACTCTGTCTCAAAAAAAAAAATAAATAAATTAAATTAAATTAAATTAAAATACCTTCTAAGATACAAATATAAAAGTTAGAAATTAGTTAAATGTATCTTTGAGAATGGCGTGATTCTTCCTCATGTTAATATTTACTGACCTCACTGGGATAAAATTAAGTAGAATTTTAATTAATATAACACTCCACAGGAAGCCAGAAAGACACTGTAAATTTCAATAGAGTTATAAATGCTGCTATCTCAAGAAGCTTTTATTATAAATCAGTATAATGTAAACAGATTATTCATATTATGTAACATTAGGTAGTTTCAACAAAAAACTCAAGTACTGGGGATATTTCTTATTTGAAATTGTTTCTATAGAATAAACTGCCTAACAGCAATTTATGAAATAGAATGCTTATGATTCTCCAAACCATTCAGATACTCTTGGGTTACATAAAGTGTTCAATTAGTTAGTTAGCAAATGTTTATAGTGCTATATGTTTTCATTTTGTTCACCAGAAAAATAGCGGCATTATAGTAGAAAAAAACTATGATTTACAGTGTACTGGGAATTTTAATGTTTGTGATTTATGTACTGTTACTACAAAATAATAATAGTGTGAAAGCTTTTGATTTGAGTTTAATGACTTAGCCTATAATTTATTATGATTATTATTATTATTATTATTTTTGAGACAAGGTCTAACTCCGTTGCCCAGGCTGAATGCAGTGGCACAATCATGGCTAACTGCAGCCTCGCCCCCCTGGGCTCAAGCAATCCTCTCATCTCAGCCTTCCAAGTAACTGGGACTACAGGCATGTGTCACAATGCCTGGATAATTTTTTATATTTTTGTAGAGATGAGGTCTTGTTGTGTTTCCCAGGATAGTCTCAAATCCCCGGACTCAAGTGTTCCTTCTGCTTTGGTCTTCCAAAATGCTTGGATTACAGGTGTGCGTTACTATGCCTGACCCAATTTTTAATTCCATCATGATATTTTATCATATATATTCTTAGATGAGGAATACAATTAAACTTATATCCTTATGTATTTAACTTCTTAAAATTACCTGCCAGGCTTTGTAGTTACATGGATCCATACCAACAATTTGTAAGTTAGACCCTTTACATCTCAGTTTACTCTTCTGCAAAATGGGAATAAAAAAAGCCTGCAATCTCCTTTAGCTGCAGTGAGGGATAGATTGAGTTGATGCATGTAAATAACCTGGTGACTGTTTGATATCTCATATTTGGTAAATGATCGCTCACTTCCAGATTTAATTCTTAGGCATTTGTAAGCTTATCAACTGACATTCCTCTGCAGTTTTTCTCAAAGTCAGCCTGTGTCATTTAGTATTCTGTGTAATTGTTGTTTCTTTATCTTTTTAAAATTTTCTGCTTTATTGAGCAGCTGTTTCCTTGAAATGGAAGGCTTTTATATTCTACCTGGCTCATGCCCTGCACACATTGATGTCCTTCTTATCTTTATATATACACTCTAAAATGTAGGTCCATCTTTTTCCAGAAGACAACTCCTGTTGCTCAAGTTGATTATACATATAAATATATGTAATGTATACATACACGTATATACATTACAATGTATACATACACGTATATACATTACAATGTATACATACACGTATATACATTACAATGTATATATACACGTATATACAGTGTTGTGTGTATATATATGTGTGTGTATATGTATACACACACATACACACACACCTCCGCATATTTTATAAAAATTCATTTTTATTTCATGTTTGGGATCTTTACCTTGTAAAATTACTTATATCTATCCTACTGGGATCCAGGCTTTTGAAGGTAATATGCACATTTAATTCATGTTTGTATTATTCTGCCACCATTTTTAAAACTGTTAATATATGTTCTACTCAAATGTTATGGATAGAATTAACTCTATACATACAAAATCAACATAAATGATAATAATTTACATTAATCTACTAAGTGTAGTTTCTGGAAAGATGGCAGGTAGTATCCATCTCTATGGCTTCCATTCTCAATTTTCATAGAAATATTACCCATATCTCCTGTGCTTTGTCACTACAGAGGCAGAGTCAAATAATATCCAAAGCATGTGAAAGTCAGGAGGTCTTAAGAAATGTACTTAGTCTGTTCATATTTTTGTTTTATTTTTTATTTTTATTTATTGATCCATTAAGTGTTGAAACAGACACTTAATGTTGGTACCAAAACAGACATAAAGACCAATGGGACAGAACAGAGACCTCAGAAATAACACCACACATCTGCAACCATCTGATCTTTGACAAACCTGACAAAAACAAGCAATGGGGAAAGGATCTCCTACTGAATAACTGGTGCTGGGAAAACTGGCTAGCCATATGCAGAAAACTGAAACTGGATCTCTTCCTTACACCTTATACCAAAATTAACTCAAGGTGGATTTAAGACTTAAATGTAAAACACAAAACCATAAAAACCTTAGAAGAAAACCAATTCAATACCATTCAGGATATAGGCGTGGGCGAAGACTTCATGATGAAAATGCCAAAAGCAATTGCAACAAAAACCAAAATTGACAAATGGGATCTAAGTAAACTAAAGAGCTTCTGCACAGCAAAAGAAACTATCATCAGTAAACAGGCAACCTACAGAAATGGGAGAAAAATTTTGCAATCTACCTATCTGACAAAGGTCTAATACACAGAATTTACAAGGAACTTAAACAAATTTACAAGAAAATAAACAAACAACCCCATCAAAAAGTGGGCAAAGGATATGAACAGATACTTCTCAAAAGAAGACATTTATGCAACCAAGAAATATATTTTTGAAAGCTCAATATCACTGATCATTAGAGAAATGCAAATATTTCTGTACCATGCTTCTGGAATTCTGCACAATGCTTTCTTTTCCTTAATTGTAATACAGGGTTTTTACTTTTGGTAATTTTCAATGGGCAAGTTTTTTAAGATAACTACATAAGATATAATTAATGCACAGCCATAGCATATTGATATCAACATAATATATTTTAAACAATATATGGCATATATGAATATTTAATGTAAACCTAAATCATATTTATATATCCATCAATATAGACATATAGACCAGTGGGACAGAATAAAGAGCCTACAAATTAATCCATGTGTATACAATAAAGAAAAACTGACTAGGGTGCCAAGAACACACAAAGGGAAAAGGATAGCTTCTTCAACAAATAGTGTCAGGAAAGCTGGATATTCACATGCAAAAGAATAAAATTGTATATTTACCTTATACCATACGCAAAAATCAACTCAAAATAGATTAGAGACTTAAACATAAAACCTGAAGTGGCAAAACTATTATAGGAAAAAAAGCATAGGGGAAAAATCTTATTTTGGGTCTTAGCAAAGATTTTTTGGGTATAACACCAAAAGTGTAGGCAACAAAAGCAAAAATAGATGTTGACCACATCAAAATAAAAAGCCTGCACAGCAAGGGAAACAATCAACAAAATGAAAAAGCAACCTGTGGAGTGGAATAAATTATTTGCACATATATCTGCTAAGGGATTAATGTCCAAAATATATAAGGAACTCATACAACTTACTAGTAAAATAATAATAATATAACAATTTTAAAATGTACAAAGGATTTGAACTGACATTCTCCAAAGGAAACATAAAAATGGCCAACAGGTATATGAATAGATGAATAGGTACGCAACATCATTCGTTATCAGATAAATGCAAATAAAAACTATAATGAGCAGCTCACACCTACTAAGATTGCTGTTATCAAGCACACGTGCGCACACACACACACACACACAGAGAGAGTGGGAGAGAGAGAGACATAACAAATGTTAGCAACGATGTGGAGAAATTGGAACCTTGTGTGCTGCTGTTGGGAATACAAAATGGTGCAATAGCTATAGAAAACAGACTGGAGATTGCTTAAAAAATTAGAAATAGAAAGACCATATATATTTAGTCCTTTCCACTTTTGAGCTTGTGAGTGAAAATGAGGGTCTGCTGATCAGAGAAATTTTCCTCTAATCCACAGAATGAGAACTGGAAACTTATTAGATGGTTCTGCACATCTCCAAGCATTTAATGGATAGCCACCACACAGATGAACATTTACTAAATGAATGAACAAAGGAAAAACTAAAACAAACAAACAAAAGCAGAACAGGCAGCTCTTTATACTCCAACTGCTTGGAGAAACAAAAACTAACATGAATAAAATATATTGAGAACATATAAACTGATCATTACACATTTCATGCCTGTATCAAAACAAGCAGGCCTGTGCCTCATAAATGTATACAACTATTATATACCCATAATGATTTTTAAAAACATTAAAAAAAACTGGTATGTATATAGACGCACACACAAATCAAACATATGAACATAAAAGACATTCTGTAACAAGCAAAAAATAAATTTATAAGAAAACATTGCATTTATACCACAATAACTCACTAGATTCTTTGAAGTATAACAGTATAATATATACATGTAATAACTTATGATGTCAAGCAGAAAAAATGTATCACAGGAAATAGTAAAACAAAAAAATAAAAACAAGAGGCAACTTTAATAATCAATTCTGTGTTTCTACATATTTTAAAACATTTATTTATATTTTATTTTTTAAAGCTTTGTTTTTGTTTTTCTTTCTCTTTCATTCATCATTACACGTGTACTGTACCACATTGTCAATAGAATGTTTTCTTCAAATTATTAAAGTATATAGTATAAAATTCTGTGCAGGATAGTCTTAATGTAATGATTTGAGTTATGAATATCTTGTTAATAGCAGCTGTACTTATTTCAAATTAATATCCTTTTATATTCTTTGTTGATTGATTATTATCTGTCTTGTCTGAAATTTAAAGCATTTTTCTCATTATTTTACCCTTTCATATAAAAAGATCAACTTTAAAGATGCTAAATAACTTCTAATATAAAAATCACAAAATCAAATATTAGAACAAGTTTTTATTTTTCACAAGACTATGTTTATATTTTAATAATTAAACCATACTTTTTGGCTGTGAATACTGACTTACTTGAATTAAAAAAAATTTAAATCTATAATGTTGGAAATCTGAACTATGCTTCCCATTTCCTAATTTTAATGCTAGATTTTGATTTTTGGTAACTTTCCATGAGCCAGTTTTAAGGTAATTACATAAATAATCTATATACTTTCATAGCACATGGTTAGCAACATGGTAGGTTTTTAAACAATATATGGCATATATAAGTATTTAATGTTCTGCATATATCATATTTACATATGCTTTAAAATATTTACTTTTACTAATCTAGAAACAGGCATTATTACCAAGAATTAACTTCGATTTAGATAACTGTAAATTATGCTAAATCAAGCAACTCTTTTGGCACAACTAAAAGACCTAGGGTCTTTTAGTTTTGCTTTTAAAAAAGTGCTACAACACATATTGATTGAACACCCAATGGGTCAGCTTTTGACATAGTGATGGAATAAAATGTGAAACTGCATTCCACCCATTGAGTTAGATGATAGGGAGGCTCGTTCTATAAGTGATTTAACAAAGTGTTCTTACCTCTGTAGCCAAAATAACGTAAAGACTGGTGGAAGTCTTAAGGGTTCAAAGATCTTTCTGTAAGATCAATGTCGATTTTCAGGACATTTGATGCCACTCTGAGGTTTTATCACACCCAGCGCACAGCCAATAAAGCATCCATTTAAAAAATTATTAACAGCAGTTTACTTTATCATTGTCTCAGCCCATTGCTTCCAAATTCCAAATACAAATGGTGTTATCTTCACATAATTAATAGTCCATTAAGAACATTTTACTAAAGAATTATTTTACATGAATTCTGCTTTACCTATAGAATATAGAAATAATTTAAAGCCTCTTTTGGAACCACATTTTTTCTTATAAGCTGGTTAATAAGTCACCATAATTAGATAAGTTTAAGCCGTGGGTATAAATCATCTCTGAAAATTTTAGAGTGGCTCAGATGTAGCAGAGTGAATATTTTAAACATTATGATTCTTAAATGCAAAGTAAAATTTAATATTATGAAAACATTTATTCCTACTTCTCATAAACTGCTACCATTCTATGTAGTATGTAGTAAGCATGTGGGAGAGTGTTTGTAGGAAGGCAGTGTAGCAACCTAAACTTGCTAATGCATGCTACTGAACTCTTTTCAAGTTTCAAGCAACTGCTTACAGCTAAACACTTACTCTGCATGAAGTTCAATTGTGTCTCATTCTATTGTCTCCTTCCCTTTTAAGATTGTGTCCAGATATCTAGAAAAGCTAGTCATATAATTTTGGAGATGGTATTGGATTTCAGCTTATCTTTGTTATGGAGTGGCTGGTATCAGCAGGAGTATTTAAAAGTAAACAATATACAATAAAAAGCATATTCATTTAATATGATGCAAATAAGATCTTTTATGTACAGAATTAACAGAAATTGATGACTCTTATGCTTTTGTAATGTCACAATATTAATATTATTTTATAAGAACTTACAGAATAAGTTGAATGCTTAAAGCTTTGTTTAGCTTGACTTTAGTTAAGTAACAAAGCCAAGCTATTTATTTGAAGTACTATCTGAAGTCATGAAATCATTATATTGCGTTGATATTAAAAAATGTGACTTTTAAAACTTTATATCCAAGTAATTCATCAAATGAAAATAATATATTTTCTTATAATATTCAATAATAAACCAATCGTTATGGTTTTATTCATCTGTATTAATTCTTAAAATCACAAATATTGGTCCATATTATTTTCTCTCTGAAGGTGGCAGTTTGAAAAAATGGTACAAAAATTTTTCACAGTCTTCCCTTGAGAGGTAGAGTCTGTATCCTTTCCTCTTCATCTGGACAATATTATGAATGTTTTAGGTAATAAAATATGGCAGAATTTATGACAACTGCCACCCAAGGCAAGGTCAGAAAAGACTGTGCATCTTCTCCTGGATTCTTGAGGAATGATCACTCTCATAGAAGGCTTCCTCCTGAAACCCAGCCATCATGATGTAAACAAGCCAAATGAAGTCAACACACTCCAATTTCTGAATTGTGTCAGCCCAGAGAGATATGAGAGCAAATAATCTATCTGGAAATTGAATTCCTCATCCTCATTTTTCCAGCCCCACTCAAACCTTTGGAGTCATCATCAGATATTTGAGTCAATCCCTGTAATTGAGTCTTTCCAGATGAGATGACAAACATTATGCAAAAAAGATAAGTCACCTCTGCTATTTTATGTCTAAACTTTTGATCAACAAAATATTGAGACTAGTAAAACTGCTATTTTATGCTACTAATTTTGAGTAGTTTGTTATGCAACAACAGCAACCAGAAAACTGTCTTTTAATTTGATTTAAAATCTGTATAATATTATAGGGTATGGAATTATTAAAGCAGCGGTTTTTTCCTTTTCATTTAAAAACAACGGTAAAAAATAGTTTAAATTATTTAAGCCAGTGTATGTAAAATATAATTTTAACATTTAATATAATAAATGCTATGATATTTCATAAGAGGATTTCAAAGGTTTGTGGAAAATGGAATTAAATAATAATAAACTTTATTTTTCAATATATGCTCTGTCAAGTGGAAGACACTTTTATAAGCAATAATACCAGCCATTGATACCAGCCGTTTAGTCCATGACTAAAGAACAGAAGGTGCTAGGAATTTAATCATGTCCATACAATCATTTTTACATCATAAACTGAAGAAAAATGGGTGCCCTTTAAAGACTGTTAAAAACTTTCTAAAAATATTTTTCTTTGGAGATGAGGTCTCACTCTGTCACCCAGGCCAGAGTGCCGTGACACGATCATAGCTCACTTCAGCCTCAAACTCCTGGGCTGAAATAAGAGGACTATAGGCATGCACCACCAAGCCCTGCTACAAACGTCTCTTTATATAGGTATAATATGAGCATCTTTTCCTACAAGTATAGATCTGCCTCATTCTATAATTATATAAATGTATCATAATGTTAGTCTCTTCATTCACAGCACATTGAATATACCTTATTAATAAGCTCTTCTATTACCATCTTTAATTATCAGTCCATCAGTCCACTTTTGTGCCTGATTTATAGATCCCAATCCCAGTCATGCTTTTATTCATATTACATGGTACAAATAGGTAATCAACTCTTATGGGATAGTCCTGACTTCAGGTTTTCTGTCCTATATTTACCATAATTGCTACTCAAGCCACATGTTCTAATTTTGTGATTATAGTCAAAATAAGTTTTAAATTTCAGTTTGGCTTTTTTCCTCACCATTTTGTATTATATATTTTTAAATAACACTTTGGCCAAATGTTTTAACTTACTTTCTTCCAAGTTTATTTGCTTTTTGAAAGACAGCATTTTATGGAATGCTGCTAGAGGATTAATCTACTGTCCCCTATTTTTGTCCCCATAATTGCATTTTGGCTGTGGGGTAGAGCATGGGATAAGCAAGAACGTATAACTGTGACTACTACTGGGGTAATGGAGGGGCTAAGGTGAATTTTCAGTAGCCACTGTCACTTCCTTTCACTACCTACCATAGCATGCAAAAAAAAAGTACTTTCAGTTAGCAACCTACCTCTGAAGCTCGTTGGTTGACCAAGCAAATCAAATTTGATGTAGAAACATATGAAAGACTAAGAGAAAATATGAAAAGTTGTACTCAACATCCAACAACCTTCTTCATGGAATGCCTGTGCCTTCAACAGAGGAATTTGATAGGATGATTATAGACTTGAGAAAAGCAAATCGAAAAATGAGACAAATATAGCTGGAAATGCCCTTACAAAGATGATTCAGATATCAAGTACATTAATGAAAAGAATGCTAGGCCAGGTGTGGTGGCTCACACCTGTAATCCCAACACTTTGGGAGGCCAAGGCGGGTGGATCACCTGAGGTCAGCAGTTTGAGACCAGCCTGGTCAACATGATGAAACTCCGTCTCTACTTAAAATACAAAAAAATTAGCCAGGTGTTGTGGCAGTCGCCTGTAATCCCAGCTACTCAGGAGGCTGATGCAGGAGAATTGCTTGAACCCGGGAGGCAGAGGTTGCAATGAGCTGAGATCACACCATAGCACTCCAGCCTGGGCAATAAGAGCAAAACTCCGTTTAAAGAAAGAAAGAAAAAAAAGGTTAATTCAACAGAAAGGCAAAACATTATATAGGAAATATACAACTCAAATTAAAGAAAACCTGAAAACAGAACTACCTATCTAATCTTCAGGAACTGTTTTGGCTGCCAAATTGTACCAGTAAACCAGGATTCTGTCTATACTTTTACTTTTATAATTGGTAAAGAAATGTTCCATGGATCTCTGTCTATTTTCAAGTTTATATATTTCTCATTATTCACTTGTTTTACAAAAGCTTGTATTCTATTTCTGTGTTTAAAGTGTATGTTTAATGTGTGAAGCCTGCTGGGCTTAAAATTCTTAGCTACAAACATGAGAGTCATTGCTGTCTTGAAATTTGTTATATACCTGACATAGAGTTGAACTTGGGTGCTTCAGATTTTTTCTTATTAACGAAGCTTCTTTGTCTTTTTAAGACTTTGTAACTTTTCCAGCTCCTATAGCTGCAATCCACCAATCATGGTTTACTTTTTGGCGTAGACACTTTTTTTCCTGCAGAATGTATTGAACAACATGGTAAGGGTATTCTTACATATTTGTATTCTGTTGCTTTGTAGTTTCACATTTCATTCTAGTTTTACTGGATAGTAATCTTTCTTACAACAGCATAATAATTTCTCTGCTCCAATTTGTATCAAAACTATATTTATATGATGGATTTCTTATGTGCTAAACACTTCATCATTTGTGCTCACAAAAGTTTGACTTAAAAATGCTTGTGACTAAATAGATAGCAATAGTTTCTATTCATTGCTCTCAATTCACACTTTCACAGGAAAATAAATATTCAGTATTCCTTCTATAACAGAACACTGTTTTCTTAATAGAGTAGTTTATTTAAAAAAAAGAACAAAGAAAAATAACAAAATTAAATGCCCACTGCTGGGCAAATATCTTACCCTTTTACTTTTAGAAATTAATATACCAAAGTTAAAATTAGCTCAATTATTTTTTAGAAAAGTTTTATTCTCTGTGTGTGTGTTTGTGTATGTATATATATGTTTCTCTGTGTGTATATATGTAATATATATGTGTATATATTATATATGCACATGTTTATATATACATATATGCATATGTTCATATATACATACACACATACATGTATACACCTATCATATATGTATGTACACACATGACACACACATATATATCACCACATATATTTATATGTATAAGTATTCTATATATTTAAATTAATATACATTTTCATAGAATCAATATATATAGGAATTTTGTATTAGTATAATTGATGATTTCTAAAATGGAACTGAAATTATAAAGCGCTGGATGACTCCTGAGAAGGGCATATGGCCTTGGTGTGTCACTAGCCCTAGATCAAGTAGATGCTGCAAAGTCACTAATCGAATGGGCACCCTATACATGAAAATAGCAATGCCCCATCTAAGTGAAGTTGGAATGCTAGAACAGTTGTGGAGAAATTATAAGACTTTGGAAAATGAGTGTACTGGAATAGATATACTATGTATAGTTGGAAGACCCACCAGATGATTATGTTCCAAGGAAAAGACCAGATGGCATACCCTATACCTAGTCTATAATGCATGTAATTGTGAAAGGCACACCAGTATCCCTAAGTAATTTGGTGATGATTTTCTTCTGTAAAGTCAAGGCTGATTGTAATAGTGGCTTTTAGAGAGCTTGTCTGATAGAAATAAAGATTACAGTAACTCAAAACAATAGAGGCCAGATCACTTAACTGTCAGAAGCCAGAGGATTATAATTATGTTAAAAATATCAAGGTTGAAGTAGTGACCAAGAATACCTGGCTTACAAAGAGTTATGGAGATGATTAATAGAACACAGCAGCGCTAGTAGTAAATAAATGTGTAGATATACCACAGGAAAAAACCAAGAATATATAACCAGAAGTCTGAGGGCAATCACCCCAATGTAGATTCATAATCCCTTGCTTAGTTTTCAGATCTAAGAATGTTTTCAGATCCAACATTCATTGACTGAAGAGGTGGCTGCCACTCCAGGATGAAAAGACTTTGCAATCCAAAGTCAATTATATGTGAGAATGAATCTGTCAGTAATTCCCCAAAGAACTCTATAGTAAGTCAAATGAGTAATTCTGCACTAGGGTAAGGAGAATACCTGAACTTTGTTAGAACTGTTGTGTAGAAGTACCCAATTGTCACTGATATTTAGAGACCTAAATTGTCATCATGGCCCTCCTCTTATGTAGGAGCACATATAAGCCAAGTAATAAATCAAATCTTTGCTAAGGTTTGACTTTGAGCTAAAAGCTAGTCCCTGAATCAAACTTGTGGCCATTTCCCTGATCCCTGAATGTAGAACTGGAATAGACCTAGTTGGCAGTTTGCACAGCCTTCATATTCTATCCTTGATCTTGAAAGATAAAAGGCATCAATGCAGGAAAAGCAAACAGAAAGTCTGTTTAACTAGAACTTTCTCCAGGTCTAGCATATATACATATATGTATATATATATATAATAGATGTATGTATATAAAAAGTAATATATATATATATAAAAAGTAATACCTAGTTTATATAAATGTGTATATAAAAAGTCATATCTTATTGTAAGGTCATAAGAAGACTTGAGTCATCTTACAGACCTAAAGGATGCAGAGGTAGTCTTCAGTCGCCTATTGATATGGTTTGGCTGTGTCCCCACCCAAATCTCATCTTGAATTGCGACTCCCACAATTCCCACGTGTTGTAGTAGAAACTGGTGGGAAGTAACTGAATCATGGGGGTGGTTCTTCCCCTTGCTGTTCTCGTGATAGTGAGTAAGTTTCACGTGATGTGATGGTTTTAAAAATGAGAGTTTCCTTGCACAAGCTCTTTCGCTTCTCTTGTCTGCTACCGTGTCAGACATTCATTTCACTGTCCACCATGACTGTGAGGCCTCCCCAGTCACATGAAACTGTGAGTCCATTACATCTTTTCCTTTTGTAAATTACAGTCTCGGGTATATCTTTATTAGCAGCATAAAAATGGACTAATACACCCATATTCCCCTATTTAATTCAGTAGTTAAACTCCTTTAAAAATTGGATGAATCTTGGAAGATGACTGTGAACTACAAAAAAGTAATCAAATGAAGTATTTTTGCTAGATCATATTAAAATGGTACCAGGGCATGGTATTTAGACATTAATTTAATGAATGCATAATTTTTTAGCTCAATGAAAAATGATCAGAAACAGTGAATGAACAACTATATTCATTTAGTTTTATACTAACATCAACTCTTCTTTCTTTTCTTTTCTTTCTTTCTTTTTTCTTTTTTTGACATGGGGTCTCACTGTGTTGCCTAGGCTTCAGGGCAGTGGCACGATCTCAGCTCATTGCAACCTCCACCTCCCAGGCTCAAGTGATCCTCCTACTTCAGTCTCCTGAGTAGCTGGGACCACAGGCATACACCACCATGCTCAACTAATTTTTTTGTATTTTTGATAGAGACGTGGCTTATGACTATGACGTGACTAGCATTCTAAAAGTTTTGGTAAGATACACACATTTTAGAGGGTGAGACATTAACTCTGTGGAGATTCAGGGGCCTGGCATATTTTTAAACTATTTAGGAATACTTAATCCAGGGTGTCCTGGGTCACCCTCTCCAAAGTAGATGCAAAGTTATTGCACCTGTGCCTCCTACAAAAAGTAAGATAACACAACTTTCAAGGCACTAAAGGGTATCCCAGCATCCGTTCCTGAATTCACATCTATGGTTGATGGGGAATGCCATATGACCACTTGAGTAGGTACAAAAATGCTTAAGTTTAGCTTATAGATTGGTCAGCATTGTATGAGTGCATATAAGAAATGAAGAGCACTTATATTATGGCCTAGTCAGGAATTAGCTTGAAAGTCAATATGTAAAAAAAAAAAAATTCTTTTGGTAATATACCTGGTTTAAAATTTTCTGGAAAACAATGAATCAAAGTTAGAATATAAACAGTTTTGGGAATAGATATAAAGCTCCTGGACATTTAATCAGGGACTTGGAAGAAAAAAATATGGGGAAATGTGGGCAAGGGGTTTTGGGATAAAGACATGTGAATCAACGTAGTCAAGTAAGCATGACATTTGAAGGGCTTTCTAGCTCACATTGGTGTTCCCCAGAGAGTTTTCACCATGGAAGAGATACTAAAAAATTAAATAAAACTACTGAGCTAGTTGACACCAGATAGTCTGTATTAATGGCCACAACAGTGCTGGTATAAAAGGATATAGCAGAAGTGGTTATAGTGGCAGAGACAGAGACCCAACATGTCTCTGAACTCACAATTAAGGATAATCCAACCTGCCAGGAATAGACACCAACAATGACCACACCCTAAACAAATTTGCATTCTTTCCAGATAAAATCTACTGCATAGCTGGTGGTAAATTTGTTACATTGGTTCCCTTCCATCCTGGTAGGGTTAAAACTTTCTTTATATATATATACATAATGTTATATATATAAAACGTTATATATATATAGTTATATATATAACTATATATAAAGTTTTATATATAACTATATATATAACTATATATAAAGTTATGTATAACTATGTATATAACTATATATAAAGTTATGTATAGCTATATATATAACTATATATAAAGTTATGTATAACTATATATAACTATATATAAAGTTATGTATAGCTATATATATAACTATATATAAAGTTATGTATAACTATATATATAATGTTTTATATATATATAACATTATATATACATAAAGAAAGTTTTAACCCTTCCAGGATATATATATATAATATATATAATATATATATTATATATATATAATGTTTTATATATATAACTTTATATATATAATGTTTTATATATAACTTTATATATATATAATGTTTTATATATATAAAATATATATATAAATATATTCTGAGTAGATTTCCTTCCTTATCAGTAGGGCATTGGCTAGTACCTATATCAGAGAGCTTATGGAGCATTTGATCCATTGATATGGGATCACAGCTTTATATCAGACCAGAGGGTACATATAAATCAAAGAATGTGGGAGATGAAACCCACATCCACAAGACCTTATTGTTCTGTCTCACACTGTACCACACAGAAGCCACTGGCCTGCTGAAGACACTTTTGAAACACAGCTCTAAGGAAATATTCTGTAAGAGTAGCATGTCTCATCCACTATGCATAATATGCATTAAACAAAAATGTTTATTTTGCACTTTTTCTTCAAAGGAAGAGTACATGGGTCTGGGAAGCAGGACATGAAAACAAGAGTACCTGAGTTACCATCACTCCTAATGATCTACTAGGAGATTTTGTTATTTCAGTTTCTACAACTTTGGGCTTGCAACATTAAGGGCTGTGATCCCAAGAGGGCACACTCTCGTCAGGGGAATGAAAGAGTCTCACTGAATGGTTATCAATATCTGCTTCCTGGACACTTTGGTAATTCTGTGTCCAGGGAATATCAAGCAAGAAGGAAAGTCATTATTTCTTGCAGGTGTAATTGTCAGTTGACACTGATCATTAGGTGGTATATTCTGCACGATAAATGTAAGAAAGAGTGCAGATAATCAGCTTGAGGGATTTTCAATACTTCCTTTCCCCAGCATTAATATAATGTAACCTAGCTTAATAAGGTTACATTATATTAATACACAGCACCATTAATATAGAGCAACCTAGCTTAAGAAGGTCATGGTGAACTGGGGATCAAGTATCTGGGGGATACGTTTCTAGGTCACGCCAGTGGATAAACCACCAAGACTAAAAGAGGTAGAAGCTGAGGGAAGTGAACTCTAGAATGGACAGTGGAGGATGATGATGATGCATATCAGTTAAGGTACCATAACCGACTGCACTGGCAAAACCTGAAGTTCATCCCTCCTTCAGGTTTTCTATCAAGAAGAGATCTTCAAGGAAACCCTGAAGGAGCTGCTCCCCAAAAATATATGGAGTAGATCCAAGTAGCACAAGTGCTGGAAAGAGGTCCATATTGAGATGTGCTAATCCAGGTCCAACTTCAAGAAAGGATGTGCTGCCTAACTCAGGAATGTGATCAGCAGACAAACTTCAGCTCTTAACTTCTTCAGAGTTTGTCCTAGCTGCAAAGACTAACCCTGCCTAAAGTCACACTTTTTAAGGCAATCTTGCATCCAGTGACTAAGCAAGGCAAGAATAGAAAGATTTGGCCATTTTGGTCCCATCTGGTAAAACTAATGGACAACAATCTCTCTAGAATATCTCCCAAAGCTGGCCTGGGCTTTGTCCAATTGCATCACAACCTGAGTTGTTCCTATTCTGAATTCTGCCTCTTCCTTCTTCTAATAAATACATGGCACATCAATCTCCATCTCAGAATCAGTTTTTAGCTAACTGGACATTCCTCTTATTACACTAGTAATAGAATAGAAACTTGAAGATGCCACTTTCTATGGGGATAAGCATCAGAAATATGATGGTAGATCTTCCATCATATTTCTGATATTATAATTAGCTTCTAGATGGAATCATAGCTACCATTTTAATAAATCATCAACTTTCTTGTAAAATCCTGCCTTAATAAATAGTCCTTTGTAAAGTGGCTCTGGCTATTACTCAATTGTTCTAACTAAACGATGTGGAGACAATCATGAATAACTAATAAAAAAACATGATTATAATTAGATTTCCAAATCTCTTTGTGCCTCTATAAAGATCTTTTATATTCCCCTCTCCCACCTTAATTCTCTCTCATACTAGGGCTGCTATGTTTCTGTCTCTGGCATATGTTTAATGATTATAGCTTCGGCATTTTTGAACTGAATAATGAAGCTTCATCAGACAACTGCTACTGGTAACATATGTTTCATCTCTGTGAACAATGCTGCTCACTGACTGTACATTCCAATTTTATATAATGTAAATTAAATCAACTGCAAATAATATGCTTTAAAATGGAATATCTCATTTTAAAAGGAGAGTTGTTATTTATATCTAGGATGTTGGTTAACTGAATAATTAATGTATCTCTATTATTTTAATATCTATGTCATGGTTTTTGCTTGCCTTTAAGTTTCTGTTTCCTTAATCAATTCAACATTTAAAATAACTTCTATAAATACATATATTCATAGATATGAAAAGTTAGTAATTAAGTTGTTTACCTCCTTATAAAACAATTGAGTGATAAGTCCCCTTATTCCTAGTACTGTGCCTTTTCCAGTATATAAACTCTCTATCTAACATGTGTCTTCTTTCATGAATTAATAACGTGATTTTTAATTTTTATTGTATATATTGACTCATCATATATATAGACATACATCATATCTCTCTCTATATATATCTCAAATACATATATATACACACACACAAACGTATGTTCCTTTCTCTTTGAGACAGAGTAAACGTGTTTACCAAAACCAAACATAAAACAATATGTAACAAAAGCTTATTTATCAATAGTAAGGCAACAATATGGCCAACTGGCTAAACATCTAGGTTTGTCTATAAAATATAATATCAATATCAAGCTTTTAGGTAAAATAAAATTGTGAGTGTGTGACCAATCGTGAGTTACAATATCTGTCAAAATAAAATACACAGTGGAGCACTGTGGTTACACACATATCTCAAATGCATGTACAGCTATTCACAAATTCATATGCATACAGCCCCTGTTCTACATACACACAGCATGTATATGTTCTGCAAAAAGCTTTCTCTCTGGCTTCTCTGCTATCTCCTCTAGTATCTTACAAAAATGAGTCATACACAGAACAGCTAGAGTCTTCTGAAAGGAATATAAATCAGATAGATTATGACACTCTCTGACTGAAAGCCCTTAGATGATTGACTCTAGTACTCAGAGTAAAATACAAACCCCTTTGCCAGTGTATTAGTTTGCTTGGCCTGCTATAGCAAAGTACCACATACCTGGAATCTTAAACAACAAAAATGTATTTTCTCACAGTTCAGGAAGTTAGAAGTCTGAGATCAAGTGTCAGCAGGTCTGGTTTCTTCTGAGGCCTCTCTTCTTGGCCAACAGATGGCCATCTTCATGCTCACATGGTGTTCTTCTGTGTGTGTGTGTGTGTGTGTGTGTGTGTGTGTGTGTGTGTGTGTGTGTGTGTGTCTCCTTAATTCCTCTTCTCATAAGGACGCTGGTCATATTGGATTAGGATCTGGTCTAATTACCTGATTTTTAACTAAATTACCTCTTTATAAACCCTGTCTCCAAATACAGCCATGTTTTGAGGTGCTGTGGATCAGGACATCAACATATGAATTTGGAGGAATGCAGGTCAGCCCAAACATTCAGGATGCTAAGGTCTATGTGACCTAGCTTCCATCTTACTTAACTATTCTTTTCCTGGACCACTTTCCCCCCTAGCCACTCTGGTCCATGCATAGGCAGCCTAGATATCTTTTCAGTTTCTCAAATAATCAAATCGATTTCTACCTTGACATCGTTTCCTCTGCCATAAAAGCTCTTCATGCTGATTTTAACTTAGCAAGACTTGCTCTTTCTTGGCATTAAAATTTCAATTTAAATGTTAACCTCTTAAGGTATAGCTTTTATAATAACAACTGAAGTAGAAATCACTATCTGTTAAACACTAATTTTCCATGTAACACTCATTAGTATCTGAAATTTTCCTTTTTAGTTATGTGTTCAATTTATCCTTTCCAATTGAATGTAAATAGAGGGAGAGAGAGAGAGAGGGAAGGAGGGAGAGAAAGAGAGAGAGGCAACTTTTCTTATGTCCATGACTGAATTCTTAGAGAATTCTCTGGCACATAGGAGGTAGGTAGCAAGTACCTACTCATTATATGACTTAATAAATGGATATGTAAATAAATCTATTTAATTAAAATAGATCACTTCAGTTAACAAATATATTGAAAATTAAGTTTAATTTTTAATTGAGAAGTCATCATTTAAGAGAAAAAAGACATAACAACATTGAATAGTTAAAATTTTTATATTTAAAATTATTCACAAATCAGAATTACAATATCTTAATGAATTAAGTTGGTCAGACATTATTTTCTCTATTTAAAAGCAAAGCTGAGATTTATAGATTTCAAGTTAAGTGCCCACCACCATAAATTATGTTGGTAGAAGAATAAGGACTTAAAATTTCCATGCTCTGCTTCAAAATTCAATGCTTGTTGCACTGTCAGATATCCTACCTTATATATAGGAAGAGATAGTTACTTTCTCAACAATATTGCTGCATCTTGACAATGGATTTTAAATAAAATGATTTTGCTTCTTATTGCTCATTTCAGAGGACTAGTAGTGTGAGATATAGACTTGGAAGGAAGGGGTAGCTTTTACATGATTGAGGTTGGTATGAAATGATTGGGGGAATGGTGCTAACATTTCTTAATACTCATTCATTTAATAAACCTGTATAATTTATTTCCTATATTAGACTCCATGATTACATTTATAATGTACACAGCTCTAACCTACAAGTAGCTGAGATTGGAAGCAAAGCCAACGTCATATAATAAGCCAAGTCAAAGGTTTGTCTTTAATTGAAGGACAATTGAAGGAGGATACTAGAGGAAATTGAAAGTGCACTAATATGAGATAATAAAAAGTCAGTCTTCTCCCAATGAAGCCAATGTCAGACAGATTTTCTGACAATTCTTTTGATTCTTAGGTATCTTCAATGTGTGTTCTTTGATTCCAGCATAGATAGGTGTTGGCCTGGTCACGGTTAAATTTTGTAGGGCCTGAGATGCTTGTTAGGATATTAATTTTGAATATTTACAAATTTGGTATATTTCTTTGGTTATTAAGAAGATATAAATATTCCCAGAATGTTAAAACTTATCTTTTATAAAGACACTGAGATACATTCTTGTCATTCTGTTTCCATGTGTCCCTAAAAAAAAAAAAATCCCCATTCTATGGAACTAAATCAATTTGGATATCTTTAGCCTTTCTCCACGTCTAGTAGGAACATAAGCAAACTGGTTTTTGGTTTTGTATCTTAAGATATATGTACTTAAACTTTAATTCCAAAATCTATGTCTAGGTTATCCAGCATTTATTAAAATAAAGATAATAAAATAAAAGATAAGCTTACTAAAGCCACCATTTTCACATCATTTTGTTAAATCAAAAAGCTGGTGTATTAGTCCAAGTTCACAGTGCTATAAAGAGATACCCAAGACTGGGTAACTTATAAAGGAAAGGAGATTAATTGACTCGCAGTTCCACATGGCTGGGGAGGCCTCAGGAAATTTAAAATCGTGGTGGAAGTTGAAGGGGAAGCAAGCACATCTTACATGGTGGCAGACAAGGGAGATCCTGTAAAGGAGGAACTGTCAAGTAACTATAAAACCATCAGATCTCATGAAAACTCACTATCATGAGAACAGCTTGGGGGCAACAACTGCCATGATCCAATCACTGCCATGATCCAATCACCTCCCACCAGATCCCCCCTCAACATGTGGGGATTATGGAGACTACAATTCAAGATGAGATTTGGATAGGGACACAGAGCCAAACCGTACCAGCTGTTGTTTAAATAAATAAATTATGCTGAATATGCATTTTTAGTTAAAAACATATATAAACCCAAACTTTAAAATTTGTATTAATACTCATCTTTAAACACAAACTTATATACCACTGCTTAGCTTTTTCATTCCATATTTACTTAGTCTAATGATTTAAAAAGGATTTCTTCAGATATTGATTTATTATTATACAGATATTTAAATTTCAAAATAAACTTAGATCTTTTCTTGAATCAGCATCCTCTATATAATTAGAATCTAATTATTAAAATATATTCAATAATTTTATTTTACTCCTGCAATTCTATTTATTAAAATTTCTCCTGTGATTTTACCACATTATCAAGCATAAAGTGCATTTCTACCCTAAGATTTGTTTGTGTATACTGATCTCCTATCTTTGCCATTATTTATATTGTTTCCTTAAGATTTTTCTACAATAGTTGGCAATGTTTATCAACAACACAAAATTGTCAACATAACAGAAAATCTGTATCCATCTAGAATTAGATGCAGCTATGGCAGAAAGACTATAAACTGTGCAAGCAATTGAATGATGTACAAAGTGGGAAATCCAAATAACAAATTATTAAAATCTATCAGGAGATATCCACCTCTAAAATGTGTATATAAATATAACTATTCTGATTAAAATAAGTGACTGAAAATACTGTCCAGTAAATCAGAAATGTCTTTTTAGAATAAAGAAGAATGAGAAATGCAAAGCAATTTTCAATATTAATTCTATTTTTCACTGTAAATAGTACACAGGAAATGTGTAAGTATTGCTGACTGAAGTCTATAGAGGAAAGTATAGGTACATACAGCAAGATAGCTGGCATGTCACCTGGACAAGGATTAGTCACATTACCTCAGTAGATTTCCTATGGACCATGGTTTGTGTTTCATCTTTATAAGCCCACAAATTCAATAAAAGGAACGCTAAGAATATATGAATGCAATAATAATAATAATGTGATAATTATTAAGCCTACTGGGGACCACTTTGTGATAAACATGCTCACTCAAAAAAATAGTGCATGTGAAAACACAGGTGTTGGTGACGATGTGGAGAAATTGGAACCCTATACACCGTTGGTGGGAACATAAAATTGTGTAGCCACTAATGGAAAACAGTATGGGGGTTGTTCTAAAGCTGAAAAATGGAACCTATCATATGATCTAGCAATCCCACTTCTGGGTATATACCCCAAATAATTTACATCAGGATCTTGAAGAGATATTAGTACTCCTATGTTCATTGCAACAGTGTTCACAATAGCCAATATGTGGTTACAATGTAAATGTCCATGGACAGAGAAATTGATTAAAAACATATGTTGTATACATACAATGGAATATTATTCCACTTTAAAAAAGAAGAAATCCTGCAACATATGAAACAGGGATGAACCCTGAGGATATTATGCAATGTTTGTCCAAGTCATCCACTCTATAGTATTTGTTATAGCAGCCTGAATTGACTGAAACATAGGGTGATAAAACTACTCAGCAGAAAACATGTATTACCTTTCTATGGAAAAAGCTTCAGGACTAGAAGGAAGATTCACAAACCACAGATTATCCTTGGACTTTACAACCTAATTTTACCCATCCAGCTGAATTTCAGAATTGTTTAGGACTTACAACTCTTTTTAATCCTCCTCATCTTTCTCCTTGTGAATGGAAATGTCTATAACTTGTGTCCTTTGCCTGTTCTATCAGTGTACTTTGGGAGCAGATAATTTATTATCTAATTCCACAGGTGCACAGATAAAGAGGAATTTTGCCTCAGAATGCATCATACAGAGTTACATCCATACTTGACTTAGATAATTTTTAATGATGAGATTTAGAACTTTTGAAATGCAGAGATTAGATTTGGAATCTTGAGTTGATGCTTTAATGGGTTGATATTTTTGGAGATGTTGGGATGAAGTGAATGTATTTTCCATGTGGGACTGATGTGAATCTTTGCACATGAGTGTATTGTGGCAGGCAGAAGAATACATCCCCTCCCTCAAGATGCCTATTTCCCAACCCCAAGAATCTGTGAATTTGATATCTTATAAGGCAAAATAGATTTGCAGACATAGTTAAGACTCTTCAATATGAGCAGATCATTTTGGGTTATTTGGGTGCATCCAATGTAATTAAAAGCATCCTGATAATGGGTAGGTGGAGTATCCACATCAGAGGAGGTGACGATGGAAGGCAGGGTCAGACAGAAGAGGGCTTTGAAGCTGTTGTGCTGCTAGATCTAAAGATGGAGGATGGAGTCCCAACCAAGGAATCCAGGCAGTCTCTAGTGGCTGGAAAAGTCAAGTTAACTTCTTCCTCTAGAGCCTCTATAGGGAATGTAGTCCTTCCAAAAAATCTTGATATTAGTCAGTAAGACCATTTCAGACTCCTGACCTCTGGAACATTAAAATAACGTTTTTGTTTGTTTGTTTCAAGGAAAATGTTTCCCAGGGTGCACTGAGAGAAAACTTGTTCTGTCAAAATAAGAAATTCTCAAAGAAAGATGGTTTTTTAAACTATTTTTTCATTTATTGATTTTTGGATTAAATAAATTGGAAAAATGCCTAAATAGGCTAATTAACTACAAGTCTTGTCCTCAAATTTAACAACCACTCTTTTACGAATCTCAGTGAGGGTTCTGATATCTTGGTTAAACTTATTTTATTGGACTACACTTTTTTTCTGTCTAATATTCTTGCAACTAATAATATAACAAGTACACATTTTACAATTCTTAAAATTTAGCTGTGGTGGAGTATCTTTCTAGAACATTTCACTACTGAGATCTAGTATCAGATAAAACAGATGATGACATTTTTTCTTACCAATTTTTCCACCAATCATTCTTTTAATAACGGATAATGCAATACATAGCTAATAGTACCTAGTGAAAACATTACAAATTATTTGCATTTTTTTCATTCCACAGACCACTTGAAGTTATTACTGAAGCAGAAATAAAAAGAGGCTTTTATTGCTTATTATAACTTTCCAAAATATAGTCTGTTTCTTTAGTACTATTTATCCTCTGTTGTTTAAAATAAATTAATCACTGTATTATTATTAGATGAATTATTATTTTTACAATCTATCACAAAAAATTGTATTCTTTTTCAAGCTTCAGATTAAAATAAAATTTGATTTATACCTCAGCATGCTCAATTAATAAAATTCAATTTAGAGTTAAATAAATTAATTTTATGCTTTTAATGTTATACATATTTATACAGAGCAGAGAAGCAATTTAGAACAAAAACTGTTTTCCAAGGAAAAGTTTATTTTAATTTAATTGATATCAAGTTCTTTTAATTCATCTAATTGTGCTATTTTGGTTTTCAAAATCAACTACATACCAAGTAGAGTGAATTATTCATACAGTTTTAAACATTACTCTAGGAGGCAAATGATTTTTCATTCATTTTGTTTTCTTCTGTTTGAAAAGAAAAAGAAAATAAAATCTTCTGAAAAAAAGGGCGCCATTAGTTGTTGAGTCTTCCTTACTAAAAATAAGTATTATCACCAAAACGCATTAACATGTAAAAATGGTATTTATTTTTTGATGTGCTGGTTAATTTTGTTTCATCTTCAAGGTATCACAACGGTAAATTGCCTCAATGGTCTGCATACATATACAAGTTATGGTCCATTAAAATAAAATTAGGTCTTTCATTTTTATATGCCTCTTCCATGTATTATACTTAATTTATTTATTCCTTCAAATATGTTTCCAGTGCTACCTGCATGTAAGGTATTTTATCTGGTTTTAAAGAAACCAGATAAAATAATTTTTAAAGCAGATTTTTTTTCTATCCAAATTGATGTGTCAATAATCTGGCTTCCCCTGAACAGTCAAAAGTTCTCTCCAAATTCGTTATCCTTAGTTCTCAATTTCATCATTCATAATCCCCTATTTTCTCCCCATCTATCATCAAGTGTAACATTTCAAGCTTGTATTGACATTTAATTTTTACATATATACTTTGTCTAAGCAGCTAGATATTTAATTATTTTAGCATAAATCTTAGCTATTTTGAGTTTGTCTCTTGAATGATCTTATCTAAATAATACATAGTTGGTACAAATGAAGTATTCATTAAATTGCCAAGTGCAATGATCATTATTCATTTCTACTTTAAATTTATTTTCCTCTGACATTTTGTCAAGTAGTCATGTGTCCAAAACAGGGGCATGATAACCTCCAGAGGTCGTGTGTCCAGCCACAGGATCAACATGGTCCAATATTATTTGTCTATCAAAGTTTGAGGAAAATCTCAACATATTAGTAAAATCTTTGTAATATTTAAACAAATCTGCACATAATTTTGGATAGAAAGATTCTCATTACTTTTAAAGATAAATGATGAACTGAATATTTTACTTGTGATTGTATTCAGATTTCATCAATAATCATTCTGTCTTCCTCCAAAAATAATTCTATATAATTAAGGACACTATACATTGTGAAACTTTCTCCTCTTTTACTATTAGTATATAACTTAGAACTGGTTCTGTTGCCTTTCATATTTTTTTTGGTCAATTTTTGTTCTCAGCTTTATTTTCCTTCCCTATCTTTTATGTGCTGTTTTTGTACTTCTCATCCTCAAGACCTTATGGATAACCTGGTTGAGTATTGTTAGAATTGAGTGGAACTCTCAATGAGGTGTAAGTTCTGCACTGAAAAAAATCCACAAGGATTGTAAATTTTGGGTCATTTTCTTGTTGATGTTGACAAGATACAACTGAATATGAAGATTGTTGACAATAATAGAAAAACGTATCATTAAGCATTTGATATTTGTGATGTTTGTAGAATTAGTCAGTGTAGCTAGTGATAGCTACCACAACAGACAGCTCCAAAATTTCAAGGACTTAACAAAACAAACATTTATTTTTCACCCACACAAAATCTAAAGGAGATCAATCAGCCGTTTGTAATCTTGTAGCTCCTATCTCTGAGAAATGAGAGTTCTAAAGTTATTCATATCTGAGAAAGAGAGAAAGGAGAAAATTTGGCCTAGAATAAACATGTATCATTTCGACTAGATAGATGAGTAATACAGACTCAAGCTTAGCAAAAAGGAAGCTAGGAAGCATAAAGGCACACAAGTGGATGTTTGGTAAACACTAGCTATTTGCGTCAGGCTTCATTAGTAGAGCAAAATCCAGATTGATGTAATACCAATGATCATATTTATTATGAGACAGTCTGAGAATGCTTTCAAATCTATTGGAATATAATAGCTCAATTTATACAATTTATCAAATACATTTAATATATGTTATAGTTTTAAGTACACTAAAATGGCAGAAGTTAATTCAACCTCAAATTATTATATTTTTAGTATTTTATTATCACGGAACTCAGGCTATTGGCTGCAGGCTTTGCTTTCATTTGTTCCCTGTTATACCTCTGCTAAGCACTGGGCAAACATGATTCTCCTGGGCAATATGGAGTGAGGTTAGGGCTGAAGGTGTTGCCCGTTAGCGCTTTGAATTGTTTTTGCTGCAAATATAAAATGACTAACAGCACATTTCAGATATGTAAGAAGCATATTTATGAACTATGTCTTACATTAATAATTTCTATAGCATATTGATAAAATCCCAAAGACTGTACATAGTAGCTGCCCCTCTCTTTTGTTTCCTTCCATCAAATTTACCATAGCTTAGGGCTACTATCTGCTTAGGGAAGGAAGGTTTTTTTCTCGCAATATTTTGAAAAGAAAAACTAAGCAACTTTCTTCATTACCTATCTATTTCTTTAATTCCTTTTCTGTCTCTCTCTAAGGTATGTATCAACAGTGCCCATGAAGCTTCTTTTTTAAGATAAAAAATGAGTCTCCATGTTATTCTTCAAATTACAGGGATGTTGCTCTTATAACACAGCATACCATGCAGTGGGTCATCTTGGATCAGAAACTTTGTGGGGAAAGTAATTTGCTGCAACGAAAGAATATAACACTTTTTTCTAGTTGATATCAATTCAACTTTTCACAATATAAGATAAAATGTGATGTAAAGTTTCAAGAGTGCTATTTCTCACTTTAGAATCAGACATAAAAATAAGATCGGGAAAATATTATTTCAACTTTCATGCTTCTAGCAAAATGACTGAGAATGAAAAAAAGTATAATGAGCATAGGTATCAATCTTTTTTAAAAAAACGTGAAGGGCAATATGTTTGAATCTTTCCAAAGGCAGCGTTTATGGTATTGAAAAGACTTATAGAATTCCACAAAATACTTCTCATTCACTAATTATGCTCCTTTTATATAAATAAGCCCCAATTATGCAGACAAAAATAATATTTCATAGTTAATTTATACAAAACCTACTATTAATATCAAAAGTGTTCCTTTTTGCTTTATGAGAAAATACTGGATTTGATTACATGTAACCTAAGGAATTTGTATACAATAAAGGCAACTGTAGAGATATGACATATTGGAAAAAAACCACTTGCAACATTTAAGACAGTTAGAAAATTAAAACAAAAACAAAAACAAACAAACAAAAACCTTAAAGTAGGAAAAAGATAGAAAACCCAGGATAAATATAGTTATCGCATAGGAACAAACAGTTCACTGAGAGGAAATCTGAAGTACAAGTAACCACAGTCATGCACTGCTTAACAAAAGGAATAAATTCTGAAAATATGTCTTTAGGCTGGGCATGGTGGCTCACACCTGTAATCCCAACACTTTGGGAGGCCGAGGCGGGCGGATCACGAGGTCAGGAGATCAAGACCATCCTGACTAGCAGGGTGAAACCTCGTCTCTACTAAAAATACAAAAACATTAGCTGGGCGTGGTGGTGGGCGCCTGTAGTCCCGGCTACTTGGGAGGCGGAGGCAGGAGAATGGTGTGAATCCGGGAGGCGGAGCTTGCAGTGAGCAGAGATTGTGCCACTGGACTCCAGCCAGGGCAACAGAGTGAGACTCCATCTCCAAAAAAAAAAAAAAAATGTCTTTAGGTGATTTTATTGTACGAACATCATGAATGTACTTACACAAACCTAAATGGTGTAGCCTACTATACCCCTAGGCTATGTGATATAGCCTTACTATTGCTCCTAGGCTACAAACCTGTACAGCTTGTTACTATACCGAATACTGTAGGTAATTATAACACAATGGCAAGCACCTGTGTATCTAAATACATGTACAGACTTAAAAAATGTACAGCAAAAGTATAACATAAAAGATAAAAAATGGTACTTCTATGTAGAGCACTGTCCATGAATGGAGCTTGCAGGACAGGAAATTGCTCTGGGTGAGTCACTGAGTGAGTGGTGAGTGAATGTGAAGGCCTAGGACATTTCTATACCTCACTGTAAATTATAAACACTGTACACTTAGGCTACATTAAATTTATAAAAATTACTTTTCTTTCTTCAATAATAAATTCACCTTATCTTATTGTAACTTTTTACTTTGTTAACTTTTTAATTTTAAACTTTTGAATCTTTTTAATGACACTTAGCTTAAAACAAACAGCTTTACAGCTGTACAAAAGTAAGTTATTTTATTTCCTTATTCTATAAGCTTTTTTGATTTTTAATATTTTGTTTTTACTTAAAAAATTTTTAATGTGCACATTAAGGCACACACACACACATTATTCTAGGCCTGCACAGGGTCAGGTTTATCAACATCACTGTCTTCTACCTCCACATCTTTTCTCACTGGAAGGTCTTCAGGAGCAATGACACTCATGGAGCTGGCTTCTCCTATGATAACAATGCCTTCTTCTGGAATACCTCCTGAAGGACCTGCCTGAGGCTCTTCTGGGGATGTCACCATTTTTTCAGAAATACGTCCATAATGGCTTTTTTGTTTTGTTTTGTTTTTTCAATCACAGGTTTGCTTGTAAGCTGATAACGCGCCATGAACATTTCTCTCTATTAATGAAAACCTTCTGGTGCTGGGGCCCAGGTTTTCAAACTTTTTAATGAGCTTGCTGAGGTCCATAATATCTTCTGCTAAATCTTTCACTGTGAATTTTCCTGGGGGTTCTTCTCCTGAGATGTCCTTTTCTCTTGTCTCTTATTCAGCTCTGCATTCCTGATCCAGTTTCATTAACTCCTCTTTAGTCAGTTCCCTCAGGAGTCACATCTGGCAGCTCCTCAGTGTCATCCTTTTCCACACCTAGGTTAAAGTTGTTTGTCACTTCGACGACAGCCTTGTTGAATAATGTGTTGCACTAAGATGTTACTGTGGCTACCATGTCACCAGGGTATAGGAATTTTTCAGCTCCATTATAAACTTGTGGGACCACCATTGTTTATGCAGCCAATCGTCCAAAACATCGTCATGTGCTGCATAACTGTATATAGAGAGAGGCTCCAATTCACTAGAAGCAAAATGTTTAGTTAAAACAACAAAGAAATATAATTTATGACAATTGGCATGCTAAAAGTTGGATAATAAAAAGGTTTTGTTAGTGGATAGAAAATAGAAACAAATTCCTGGTGAAGTGCACCAGTCTTGCTATTTTGGAAATAAACCAGATACTATTTATTAATATTATGCATAGCCTGGAATCCTATAACTAAATTATATGCCAGTAAAATCACACAGGTGGTTTACAGGGAATGTATAATCTGCAGTAATGAGAAGATAGAGATAAGTTAGAAAACCATAATTTAAGAATAGATAAGCAAGATATGGTAGATGGTAGAATACTGTGCCATGATATGGTAGAATACTATGCTATGTGGTTAGAAACGTTAAACATAGGTAATTAAAACAACGTAATTATGTAACTCTAAAGCATAGTACTGTGTACAAAATATGATGAGGATGTAGAATGACTTGATCTCTTATATGCTGATAAGTAAAATAATTCAGTCACTCTGGAAAAGAGTTTGGCAGTTTCTTATAAAATAAAAGGAAATTTTACTACAAGATAGTTGTGCTCCGACATATTTATTCTAGAGAAATTAACACATATATTTACACCAACATCAGTATACAAATGTTTACAGCAGTTTCAGTTCTAACAGCAAAGAAAGAAGCAATCTAAGTTATCTTCAAAAGATGAATAGACAAACTGTGATGTATCCATATAATGGAATATGACTCAGCAATATAAAGGAACAAAATATTGATTTGCATAATTTTGTGTATCTCCAGAGTATTATATTGGAGCATAAAAAAAAAGAAGCCAAACTGAAAGGTTAGATATGGTATGGTTTATTTTATATAACTTTCTCCATGTGACAAAATTATAGTAATAGAGAACAGATTAGTGTTTGACAGAGATTAAAGTTTGGGAAGGATGTGATCATTAAGAAGAAGCAAAAAGGAGCTTATTTGTGATGATGAAAAAGCTTTGTAATCTGACTACGTTAGTGGTTACAAAAATCTGCACATGTGATAAAATATTCTCTAACTGTACTGAAATAAAGAGTGCAAGTAAACCTGGAAAAATCTGAATAAGGTGTGTAGTATAGTTAATATTATGAAAAATGTCAAATACCTTATTTTGATGACATAATTTCTTTTATAAGACAATACCATTGGTGTAAACTAGAAAGAGGGTACAAATAAATTGTCTGTATTATTTTGGCCAATTCTTTTGAGTATAAAATGATTTTAAAATAAAATTTTTGAATTTAAAAATAAAGAAAAAATAAAATTGGAAGATGGTAGTACTAAATGAAATTTGCAAATTGATTCAGGAAAACTGACATATATGCATATATATCAATTCTTTCTAAACATGAACATAGTGTCCTAGTATTTCTCATCATTTACTCAAGAAATTTTGTCTTTGCAGTCAAGTTTAAAAAATTATAGATATAGGTTATATCTATAATTATAGATATATAATTATAAAAATTATAGATATATAATGTTTGTGTAGAAAGAGAGAAAAATAGAAAATATTTCTAATTTTGTATATACATATATGCATATATGTATATATTCTATTCAATCTTTTTTATTCTAACTCTACTATTCTATAATTTTATATTTGGGCTATTAATTGAATAATTTATTTTACCTTAAAATATAAAATTTATTATAATGATTATCAGAGATTTTTGTTTCTTCTAATATTTGAAGTTAGCCACATAACTTAATGTATTGGTTTTATTAGTTTTGTGTTAATTCTATTAGTTTCTCCTTATAGAAATCATAATTATTTCACAAATATATCAACAGTTTTAATCCATATTATTTTCTCTCTTAACTCATTAGCTGATACTTTCAAAAAATGTAAAATGCAAGATAATAATAAATAATGCTAAAATACTTTATGCCAAATTCCTCATTTCAACATTAATTTTTAGGAAATTTCTTTGAGTATATGTAGAAAACCCTTACTAAAATTTTCCCTCAAGTTTAAATTCAAGATTACTTTTACTGAATGTCACTGATCTGATAAACAATGGTTACTGGAAATGCACCATGAATCAAAGATGTTACATTAATATAAGTATTATTTTAATTGTGATAGAACCACAAAACATGGCACTAAGCTTGTAAAATAATTGCCTCATACACAGATCATCCTTAGTAGGAGGAAAATCAACCTGGCCATTGTATAGAACATTCTAAAAAATATTGTAGTGAGTAAAGATCTGTACATCAGAACAATAACATATAACATATACATGTAAAGGACGGGCGTGGTGGCTCACGTCTGTAATCCCAACACTTTGGGAGGCCGGGAGGCCAAGGTGGGAGGATCACTTGAAGTCAAGAGTTCGAGACCAGCCTTGCCAACATAGTGAACCCCCATCTCTACTAAAAATACAAAAATTAGCCAGGCATGGTGGTGCACACCTGTAGTCCCAGCTACTTGGGAGGCTGAGGCAGGAGAATCGCTTGAACCTAGGAAGCAGAGGCTGCAGTGAGCCGAGATTGCATCACAGCACTCTAGCCTGGGTGAAAGAGCGAGACTCCATCTCAAAATAAAAACAAAAACAAAACATATACATGTAAAAATACACAACTCTTCTTTTAAATTATTTTACAGCCAAACAGGATTCTTGGAGATTCAGTCATCTCCATTGGATTATCAGCAAAATCTTTGGTTGGTATCTATACAAAGAACCATTTTACTTCTGTTGCAACATGGACTACACTAAGTTAATGCTTATTCATTCTTAGTCATAATCTCCATTATGAAAATTTCTACACTAAGTATTTTTGTTCTATGCATTGATAACTATCCTCATACTAATTATTCATTAAATAATTAAATATTCCAGAAAAATATTCATGAAATACTCCAGATAATTCATGGTACAGATTGGAAACTAAAGCAAGAGCAAAACAAAACAAACATAAAGTGATAATTTTAAGTTGAAAAACTCTGTTAAGTAGAGATATTAAAAATTAATAATTGCTGCAGTAGACATTAACAGTATTGAAGAAGGATTTGTTACTTAGCCTAGGGGGTCAGAAACAAATGATGGTCAGAAATTGTGACCTGGAATGGGAATATATGTTTCCTCAAGTGGAAATTAGACATCAGGCTGTTTGAAGTATAGTGAAAAAAATGTGCAATGGTTTATATGCATGAGCACATATCATAAATTGAGTTATACGGTTAGTCATTAGGATATACAGAATTAAGAGGGTTAGGTGACTGTTACAGAATGAAATGTACAAATCAGGTTTTACTTATCCAGGGATTGGTATACACAGGGTCTGTAAGTCAAGAATTTGAACATAAAATATTGAGGAGAAAATTATATCAGCTGTTAGCATCAATGTAAGAGTCTGGAAACAAATGGAGAAAGTGTAAAATACAGGTCTCAAATTTTGAGTGGTTCAGATTATGAAAAGAATCCTTAATCTCTGAAAAAACTGATGGAAATGCTATCACAACACTGAGAAGAATAACTGAAAGAGACAGTGATTTACAGCCTTTAGTGTGTGTTTTTGGTCAATATTCAGAAATTAAATAGTTGAAAAATCTAAAGAAGCAGAATTTGAACTAGAAGGTAAAATCTATAGTCAGAATATGGAAACATTGGAAAAAGTTAGTATCAATCCAAAAGGCAACATAATTGCTACAAAGAGTAATATAATGAAAGGAGAGACGTTTTAGTGGCAAGCATGTACATTAAAACTGAGTGTATTGGATTTGCTTGGATAAGATGATATGGGACTGGGGAAAAAACATAAATAACTACTTCAAAATTGTTCATTTGTCAAAGATTTTAGAATCTGGACATCTGACAAGAATTCAGAATCTGGGAGCATTAATCTCTCTGTTGTGAAATCAGGCAAGGGACAAGAATTCAGAATGCATCAGCAATATACCATGGAACCAGAAAACAATGACTGTAATTTATACTTTTCCTCCTATTTTGTCTTATCAAGTAATCATGGGTTTTCTTGTAATTTCAGCTATTTTAAAGAATCACTGTAGTATTTCTATGATGCCATTACAGATATATGAAAAGTACTTAAGAATATGGACCAAAGTTGGAAGGCAAGGTGGAGAAAATAAAGATGATTGCTTTTCAATGTGGTATAATCAGTGATAATTACCTTTCATAATAAAATTCCTGCTATTGTGACTATTATTTTGTTTGCCCTGTTAAAAATTTGCAGAAGAATAAAGTTATTCCATTTAGCTTGATAGCAGGGGCCTAGTTACTATGGGAAACATCTAATTATACTCCAAACATAATGGGCCACAGGAAAAAATGTATTTTGTAAAATCATATGATTTTGTAATAATAAATATACCTTATTCAATAACAGTAATAAACTTTTTCTGTCTAAATTTTTCTCAATATTATGATAGTAAAAGAAATGAGAAATCCACATAGAAACATGGAATAGACTTAAACACTCAGGGGGTGGATATATTTTATGTCTTAAGCTAGTGATAAGCTTGAAAAGAAATAATAGTGAATCAGTGGCATATTGCTATAAGAACAATTTCTTAACGCAGTAGCTGCTGCTATCAGGCCAAGGAGATGCATTCCAAAATTGTTAAACATAACATACTTATTTCAAAATTACATTAAATTCAGCAACATATGAATTTAAAAAGTTATATAATGTTGTCAGCTAGCTGTGACTCCAGATGGCAGACCAGTGAGACTCACCGTAACTTTTAAAGTGAATAGGCAAATGTAACCAGGTTTACTTGGAGTTCTTTACAATAAAAAAAACAAATACAACTCACTGAACAGTGGAATTAAAGAAAGGGGAAAGATCACAAATTTATAATTGCCTCATTTTTCAAAATGGAATAGGCTATGATAATTGGATACCAACTTGCTTTGAGTTAATGCAAAGGTCTTCTATTAAGTATGAATTAGTAGGGTGATTTTCTTTTAGTGAAAGGACAGATAAGTTGAAAACACAAAGATTAACACAATGAGAGAAAACATATCATCCAATTTTTTTTTTAATTACAGGTGTGTAATGGTGAAAACCAAGGTACTCAATCGTTTTACTTTAGTCATTAGGCTCAATGTTTACTATACACATATATTTCTCTGCTGGTCATAAATAGAGTAATTTAGCATTAAAGGATAAATTTAATGAGTGAATGAAATTTATATGATAGACTGTCTAATTGAATGTACTATCAGCTGCCCATTTACTGTTCACTTGGCATGTAAACATGGTTAAATAATACAGTGTTATTTGTATTATGTTTATGTTTGCCTGTGAATGTACTATGAGATTTACTTGTTTATAAAACTTTCTATGATGCAATAATATGGGCCATCTAATAAGTATTATACCTTTGTTTTTCTTACTAAATATTTTATAACTAAATTTCAATATAAACTTTTAGTAAACTGGCATCTGTAAGTTCAACTATCATCTAGAAATGATTTAATAAATGAAAAATATTGAAGATCATATTTCTTTTGTTTAGGAACCTAAAAATACTATAAAGTACTGAAGTGATTATTTATTTTCAGTTAAGAAACTGAAGTCACAAAGCTATTATTGCATAGCTACATAACCATATATTACTACATAATTAAGTGGATAGCGTTTTTTATTTATAATTTCTTTCTACCATTAAGTTGTCACCTCAAGAAATTTAATAAAGAAACTCTTGCTGATGACATGCTCAAAAATTCATGTTCAGTATTGTTACCTACCACATTTATTATTACAAGAATAAAATATTTTAAAAATCCAATTTTTCAATAAATAATTAATAATTAGTGTTAAAAAGTTAAGTACTATTGCATCTTTATTATAACATGCCATTTGCCTTTATTATAACATGCCATTTGCCAATACAGAAGTCAATCTAATCCACTAATTTTCTTTTGTCTGCAATTTCTACTACAATGCCTGATTTTGTTTGCTGAAATTTTCTCTCACACATTTGCACACCCTGTACATTTCACATGATATAAAGCTACCAAGAATAAAATGTGAAATTATGCAGAAATTTTCCTCATTTTTCCCTCAGTGAGTGAGCCATTGATTGGATTTTTAGGTTAATTCCATTTGGCTTCATTTTAGTGGGTCATTATTGCCAGTTCTGTCAATAGTTTCAACATCATTACCCCACGGTTCTATTCAATGCTTCTACAACCCCAGAAATGCTTATTACCATCCTGCTAGTAAATGTATATAGATTTTTCAAACAGAAGATTGTCTCTGCTTCCCCCAATATCTCTGTAGTATTTTCTTTCATTAATTCCCTGGAGATATTAAATGTTGGGGTCTCTGCTCATTTCTGGAATTTAAACATTTTAAATCTGATTCAATAGCAGAGTTTTATAAAATTGGAAAACTCAGATTACTCTTTTAGTAATCACTCAAGTTTTCTATTTAACAGTGTTCCAAGGTTTCATATATTAAATGTCAGTAACCAGCACCATACTGCAGCAGGTTCAAACTGAATCTCAAAAGAGTGCATTGTTGTTTCAATAATAACAATTTGAAACTCCCTGATAACCTCCAATCTCATGTAATAATAATGTCTTCCCTGAATGTACTATTAAATTACTGACTCAGTCCCAGTGGAAATAGTGGGTTTAAGTATTTGAAATTAGTGTGTGTACATCTCTCTGTGTGTATGTGTGTGTGTGTCTGTGATCACAAACACACATATCCAGCTAGTAATCAAGTGGTGGATATATATATACATCATATACACAACTGCCAATTGTGATAATATAATAATATGAAAAAATAGTTTATTTGATAGGATCTACAAAATGAGGAATTTAAAATATATTCTATTTAATAATAAATATGTGTTGAATTAATGGTAAACTGCAGTCATCTATAAAATTGCGACTGAATTGTATTACTTTAGATATGTGTCTCTTTATGTTTGGATTACCAAAAAGTCTACAGAGTGATAAGGGGACTCTCCTTCACAGCTAAAATG
Organism: Gorilla gorilla gorilla; assembly: GCF_029281585.2. Classification (NCBI taxonomy): domain Eukaryota; kingdom Metazoa; phylum Chordata; class Mammalia; order Primates; family Hominidae; genus Gorilla; species Gorilla gorilla. Next base: position 107,038,460 of record NC_086017.1, on the reverse strand, counting down.
ACCAGGCAGGTTTTTTTTTTAGCCCTAGGCATTACCTATTATCTTCATCTCTCATGGAGACCTCAATTCTCCAATAAGATTTAAAAAAACAAAGCTAATTATGTCTTTTAAAGGACATTAGCAAAACTCTGTTAGGAGACCTGGGAGCTTAGAGGTCTGGGTTTCTCTCCTACTCAGAGCCCTTTTACATGTGAGGATGGCTCCAAAGGTAACTCTAAAATTTAGTCCATTTGAAATGACTTACAGGAGGCTCTTTTTAACTTTAGACCTCCTGTTTGATAAAAAGACACATAGAATGCTCATCCATATTATCAACTTAGCTAGGTTCAGAAGGTTTTTCAAGCATATAAAAACAAAATATCGCCCCCTCCCAAAACAAAAAGAATTAATGTTCCCCACCCCCATCCATTCAACCAGGAGATTGATTTTACTAAAAATTTGGAACAACAGGATCTCTCAAGAATCAATTACAACCAAACTAGAAAGTCCTCTATCAGGTGTTGTTCAGCACTCCTACTGCTGTTAAACTTCAGAGAATAACAGTTGGGTACACCTCTCCAAGATTAAACCTATTTCTTATTAGTCATGGGCACAAAAGGAAGACACCACGACCTACATCTGTGAACCTTTGGAAGGCCTCCCTTACCTATGTAAAAGAATCAACACAGCCAGAAATAGTAAATTGAGGCTTTGAATACAAATAGAAGCATTAATTGTTCTCTTCCTCCTAATTGTAATACATTTTTTCTGTTGCTTTGGCCAACTGCCTCCTCCTGGGAAATATCTTTTGTTCTTGTTGGGGATACAGGCCACTCCAAAGCCCAACCCGACACCATGATGCCACTGTTAATCCTGTTTGCTCTCCCAATTACCCTGATTTATTGTGAGTGGGAAAAACTCTATAGGAAACATTTCAAAAATTATAGTGGTAGGGAATCATCTTTGTAGTTGCTGGATTTGTCATCAACATCCCGGGATAAAAAGTTCTACCTTCTGGCCCATCCGAAAAATCTTGTGGTCATCTCCCCAGATTTCCTAACTAACCGTAGCAATTCCAAAGCACTCAGACTCCTACTTGTTAGGTGAAATTCTCCCCAACTTAACCAATTCCACCTGAACCCAGTCCCAACACTACTAGCTGGACTTGGGAATTTGGGTATCCGTATCTCCACTGCACTAATGATTCTCTCTTTTACATCCACCATTTTGTTAATGACACAAAAGTGAAAGTTTCCCTGTGATGCCTTAATTCAACTCTAATTCCCAAGTTCCCAAGGGCACAGCATGGTAAATGGGATTCTACTTCTGAGTGAGAAAGCCATATATGGGGTCTTATCCTGCACCAGAACATACAGTTGAAAAACACAACTGCCTAATCTGGAAAGGTGGGAGTACCATCCACTTATGGAAAACAAAGATTATTCAACCGGTCATATTAAAACATGTGAAGAATATTCCTATGGACCTAACTTGGCAGTGAAGAATAGACATCATACCCGAAGGATCTCTAATTGTACCCCACTGAGCTCATTATTGTTTGTGGCCATGAAACGAAAAAAGTCACACCCCGTAAACACTCTTGACTTGCAAGGGAGCCACCTGCTCTTTAAGGAAGAGCCTTCTCTTATATATCAAAACTTGGAACAAAGGTAAATGTACATTGGCCACCCTTCCCCCACTAGGGGTCATGGTCTATAGCTCCATGAAACCTAGGAATACCAAAAATAAATGAGCAGTAGGATTAATTCTGGTGGGAATCAGGGTGTCAATAGGACTAACACCACCCTGAGGTGGCTTTGCCTACCATAATTCAACCCTAGAAATCTTGACTCAAACCCTAGAATCCTTAGTTGCCAAACACAGGTCAGACACTAAAGAGAATTTAAGACTCCCTAGACCCTTTGGCAAATGTAATTCTCAGTAACAGACTGACGTTGGGTTACTTACAAGCTACACAAGGTAGAGTCTGTGCAGTTATTAATAAAACCTACTGCACACAAATTAACAACCTGACAGGTTGAGGTTAACATTCAAATGATCTATGAGCAAGCTACCTGGTTACATAGATAGAACCAGGGCCCAGACCCCAACTATATCTGGTCGACTATCAAAAGTGCCTTCCTTTGGCTGGGTGCAGTGGCTTACGCTTGTAATCCCAGCACTTTGGAAGGCCAAGGTGGGAGGATCAGTTTAGCCCAGGAGTTTGAAACCAGTTTGGGCAACATAGCAAGATCCCATCTCTAAATAAAAAAATGTTGTTTTCAAAAAGTGCCCTCCCAAGTGGCAGCTGGTTTTTACCTCTTCTAGGACCTTTGATAGCTATCTTGTTATTATTAGGTTTTGGTTTTCTCTTGTTTAACCTTTTAATAAAGTTCATGTCTTCTAAATTACAACAATTCCAGGTAAAGACAATGCTGACACAAGGCTTTTAACTCATTTCATCAGCTGACCCCGAGAATAAAAGTATCCTGTCTTTGGGCCCCTTAGATTAGGTATACAGAGATTTTTACTCCTCCAGTGCTAGGAAGGACCTATTCCCATAAAATCAGCAGGAAGCAGTTACGGAAGATGGACCTCCACCCTTCTGCAGCTCCCTTAAGTTTATGGAGAAGTATCTAATCTCTGAGTGGGGAATGAGGTAGGAGGCAGGACTTAATTACAGACCAATTTAAAGACTAGCTATAAAAGAGAAGAGACATCAAAAACAGCTTTCCATAAGGCACACCCACCAGTGCCATGGCAGTTTACTATTGCTGCGGCAACTTCCAGAATTACTGCCCCTTTCCATGATAATGAACAGAAAGTTACTGCTCCTTTTCTAGAAATTTCTGAATAACACACATCTTGATGTGCATGTAATTATAGGTGGGTATAAATATGACTGCAACACTGCCCCTGAGCTGCTACTCCCAACACACTGTCTATGGAATATCTCTGCTCTGTAGGAGCAGTCACAGAGCTGTAACACTGTCACCATAATAAAGCTGTTTTCTTCCACTGCCAGCTCACTCTTGAATTCTTTCCTGGGCAAAGGCAATAACCCTTCTAGGTTAAGGACTAATTTGGGGGCTTGCCTTCCATGCATTGATACCCTTAGATGTTTATCAAGGGGAAACAAAAAGATGTGCCTGTAAAGCAACTTGTACATGAATACCCATAATAGTTGAACCTGTAACAGCCCAAATTGAAAAAAGTCAAATGTCCAAGAGCAGATAATAAATAAACAAATTGCGGTATGATGAATGGCATATATGTAAAATAAAAATGCACTAAAGAATATAAATACTATATGATTCTATTTTTATGAAATTACAGAAAAAGAAAACAAATATGTAATTACACAAAACCACACAGTGGTTGTGGTGGCATGGGTTCAGTGGGTGTGAGTGTGATTGACAGCCATGGGAGAAGCACACATGCTGATGAACATGTTCTATACCTTGAATGAGGCTATGGTCATATGAGTGTATACATGTGTCATATCTCATCAAATTGTGTATTTCAAATAGGTGCTATATTAGTCATTCTCACACTGCTGTAAAGATACTAACTGAGACTGGGTAATTTATAAACGAAAGAGGTTTAATTGACTCACAGTTCCACATGGCTGGAGAGACCTCAGGAAACTTACCATCATGGTGGAAGGCAAAGGGGAAGCAAGGCATGTCTTACATGGTGGCAGGAGAGAGAGAGAGAGCAAAGTGGAAACTGCCAAACACTTTTAAAACCATCAGCTCGTGTGAGAACTCTCTCAGTATCATGAGGACAGTTATTGGGGAAAGTGCCCCTATGATCCAATCACCTTCCACCAGGTCCCTCCCTTGATACATGAGGCTTACAATTTGAGATGAGATTTGGGTAGGGACACAGTCAAATCATATCAGGTGCATTTCATTATGAATAAATTAGGTGGCAATATATATGATGTATATAAACGTACTGGAAGAAGACATGGGTAGAAATAGAGGAATAGATGAACAATTATATTTGGATATTTTAGTACTCCTTCCTCAATAATTGACAGAAAATTAGCCATAATATCAGTAAGAATTCATACACCAGTTAATCTCTACCAACAACATTGGCTGAATTGACATCTATACTGCAACAAGCAACTATAATAATCTTTTCAACTACATACAGAATATCATGATAATAAACATTATGCTGGATCACAAAACACAGATCAGTAATTTTGAAAAGATTGAAATATTAGGATAGTCTGTGCCTAAAAAATAATTAAGCTAGCAAATAATAATTATAATAATTTTCTAAATAATAATTATTTAGAAAAAGTCATAGTATGTAAAGAAAGTATGTGAAAATTATATAATACACTTAGCAAAAATGGGACAAAGGAAAACACACAAGTGAAATTTGGAAATATTTTGAACTGAGGGATTATGAATACAAAAAAAACAACAAATTAAAATGTGTCCAATGAAGCTAAAATAATATTCGAAGAAAAATTGACCTGCTTAAATTTTTAAGAGAAATCAATAATATATATTTCCATATTAGTATCCCAAAGAAAATATCAAATTACAAAAATTAGTTGTAGAAAAGCAATATCAAAGAGAAGAGAAATCAATGAAATAGAAAATAAACAACCCCAAATGTGTTTTTTTGAAAAAGTAATTAACAAAATCAAGTAAGACTAATTAGTAATAAAAGTGTACAAACACAATAGCAATATCAGAAAAGAAAGAGAAACAATACAGACTCTACAGATATTAAAAAGATAATAAGGATATTTAGTGGACAACTATTTGCCAATAGACTCGACAATTTAGAAGAAAATGATAAATTCTTTGAAAAGCACAACTTAACCAAAAAGGACACAATATAAAACTGATGCAGGGCAAGCAAGCACCAAAACTGGGGCTTAGCCCAGGAGGATTATTGGCTTTGCCCAGGAAGAAATTCAAGAGTGAAAAGGTGGTACAATAAAACAGTTTTATTTAGGAAGCAATATTACAGCTGAGTGACTGCTCCTACATAGGCAGTGGGTTGAGAGATGCAGCTTGGGGGCAGTGTTGCAGTCATATTTATACTCACCTTTAATTACATGCAAATCGAGATGTGAGTTATTCGGAAATTTCTAGAAAAGTGGTGATAACTTTTCAGTTATTGTCATGGAAAAGTGCAGTAACTTCTGGATGTTGCCACAGCAATGATAAACTGTATTGGCACTGGTGGGTGTGTCTTGTGGAGAGTTGTTTTTGGTGTCTCTTCCCTGTTTTAGCCAGTCTTTAATCTGGTCCACAGTTAAGTCCCACTTCCTACTTCCATATTATTATACACGTGTAGTGTATATTGATATTATAACATCAGTGGATAATTAATTTTTAAAATATGTCAAGTCTTTTTTCAAAATGGTTGTGCCATTTTGATTTCCATCAACAATGTGTGAGAGTTCCAGTTGCTTCACATATTGACAAACACTTGGCATTATCAGCCTTTTAAATTTTGGCCAGCCTAATAGGTATATGATGGTAACTCATGTGGATTTACTTTTTGTTTCTGTGATAACTAGAATTGTTGAGAATTTTTATGCTTATTTTGTCCATTTGAATATATTTTGTTAATTGTTCAAGTGTATTGCTTATCTAATTAGTTTGTTAAATTATCATCTGTGGGTAAGAGATATTTATACATTATTCACATTTATAGTACACCTCATAAATATGACATATTTCATTATAAGTATATAAATTCATAGTAACACAAATCTAATAATGTTGGCCAGGCACAGTGACTCACACCTGTAATCCCAGCACTTTGGGAGGCCAAGGTAGGTGGATCACCTGAGGACAGGAGTTTGAGATGAGCCTGACCAATATGGTGAAATCCCATCTCTACTAAAAATACAAAAAATACTAAAAATACTCTACTAAAAATACAAAAAAATTAGCTGCGCGCATGGTGGCTTGCACCTGTAGTCCCAACAATTCGGGAGGCTGAGACAGGAGAATTGCTTGAACCCAGGAGGCAGAGGTTGCAGTGACCGGAGATCACGCCACTGCACTACAGCCTGGGAGACAGAGCAGGATTCTGTCTCAAAAAATAATGATAATAATAATAATAACGTTATGAATTACTATTATATACTATATCATTGTATTAGTCTGTTCTTATGCTGCTGATAAAGACATACCCAAGACTGGATAATTTATAAAGGAAAGAGGTTTAATGGACTCACAGTTCCACAAGACTGGGGAGGCCTCACAATCATGGTGGAAGGCACGTGAGGATTATGACAGCTACACTTCAAGATGAGATTTGGGCGGGAACACAGCCAAACTGTATCCATCATTAATATTTATATTCATTTATTATATCAGCTTGATTTTCTTCCATGTTCTTGTCTCAAAAGTTGTATAGTTTCTCCCTAGTTTTGTGTATTCATTTGTGTAAATCACAACTTTTTTTTTTTATTATACTTTAAGTTCTGGGATACATGTGCAGAATGTGCAGGTTTGTGACATAGGTATACACATGCCATGGTGGTTTGCTGCACTCATCAACCGGTCATCTATGTTAGTTATTTCTCCTAATGCTATCTCAACCCTATCCCCCCACCCTCCAACAGCCCTCAGTGTGTGATGTTCCCCTCGCTGTGTCCATGTGTTCTCATTGTTCAACTCCCACTTATGAATGAGAACATGTGGTGTTTACTTTTCTGTTCCTGTGTTAGTTTCCTGAGAATGATAATTTCCAGCTTCATCCATGTCCCTGCAAAGGACATTAACTTATCCTTTTATATGGCTGCATAGTATTCCTCAATGTATATGTGCCACATTTTCTTTATCCAGTCTCTCATTGATGGGCATTTGGGTTGGTTCCAAGTCTTTGCTATTGTGAACAGTGTTGTAATAAACATACATGTGCATGTGTTTTTATAGTAGATTGATTTATAATCCTTTGAGTATATACCCAGTAATGGGATTGCTGGGTCAAATGGTATTTCTGTTTCTAGATCCTTGAAGAATCGTCACACTGTCTTCCACAATGGTTGAACTAATTTACACTCCCACCAACAGTGTAAAAGCGTTCCTGTCTCTATTTTTGTAATCCCTTATTTATGATTTAGCTGTTTATCATTTCAATATCATAGTGGTTGCACTAGACATTAGACTATGTCTCCTTAAATTATTACACTGTAGTTTATGTTATTATTCTACATAATATATTTTTAACTTCATATGAAATATGAAAAATTTCCAATAGTATAGTTCCATTCTTCTATTTTTGTATTTTGTGTTATCATTATTATGAATTACATCTACACACATAGAAATCATAGAATAATGTTACAGTTTTTGTTTTAAAAAGTCATATGTTCTTTAACAATATGAGAAGAAAAATAAGCAGTCATATTTATCCTCATATTTTTCCTTTTTCATTGTTCATTAAATTACATTGTTCATTAAAAGACTAAAGTCTTGAATTTTCAACTTTTGTCATTGCATTTCAGGTTAAGGATGATATGTTTTCCTAGTGCAGATCTAGTGATGATAAATTCTTTTAGCCTTTCTTTAACTAAAATTTTCTTTAGTTTGTTTTCATTTTTGATGAATACATCAAGTATGTATAAAATTATGAGATAGCAAATTTCTTCTGCTCCAGCTTTGAAATAAATTTATGAGAGGGGAAAAGAATCGTTCCAATAATTCCTTCTAGTAAAACTCAATAGGATTGATGCATTTAATTTCTATTAAAGCACTTAATAAGTTTTTGTTTGTTTGTTTACATTCCCTGTCTACTCCCTATGTATCCTCTTTTAAAGCCAATTTGATCAAGATTTAACCTCCATTAATTCGTTAAAAAAATTCTCCTTTCATTCACTAACGATGTCCACACTGTAAAACCATTTGGCAAAATTATTACTAATCTTTCTTGACCTCTCAGTAGAATTTGAAACCATTGTCCTTTTCGTCCCTCAAAATATACCTTCATAGACTTCTGAAACACTGTGCTATGCTTGTTTGTTTCCTACCTCATCAGCTCCAGTTTTTCTCTTTTTTTTCTTTTTTTTTTTTTGAGACAGAGTCTCGCTTTGTCGCCCAGGCTGGAGTGCAGTGGCTCAGTCTCGGCTCACTGCAAGCTCCGCCTCCCAGGTCACGCCATTCTCTTGCCGCAGCCTCCCGAGTAGCTGGGACTAGAGGCACCCACCACCACGCCCGGCTAATTTTTTGTATTTTTAGTGGAGACGGGGTTTCACCGTGTTAGCCAGGATGGTCTCGATCTCCTGACCTCGTGATCCGCCCGCCTCGGCCTCCCAAAGTGCTGGGATTACGGGCGTGAGCCACTGTGCTCGGCCGATTTAATGCCTTTTTTTTTTTTTAATCCTCCTTGTCTTTCTCCTTGTGAATGGAAATATCAATAATTTGTGTCCTATGCCTGTCCCATCGATGTACTTTGGGAGCAGATAATTTGTGAGCCACCGCGCCCAGCCCATTAGCTCCTACGTTTAACTGACTGTTGGTGATCTTCCACTTCCTCCTACTGTTACCTTTGCAAGGAGTGTTTTGTTGTTGTTCTTGTTGTTGTTTTTGACTTGGCAGGTGACAGTCCAATGGCTACAACCAAGGAGTATTTAACAAAGAAAATTGATTACTTGGAACAAGTAAACAGGACAGCTGGAATAAATCCCCACATCAATGCCTCCCTGAACAGGTGAAAACTGGCCTTTCATTAGGTTTGTTAGCTGAGTCATTGTATCTAGAGGTGGGGTCAAGGCAGCACAGATGCTGTCATCAGTTGTTCCTCTATATAAGCCACAGGTGTGGATAATAGTGACTAAGCTCTTCCCTGGGTGGGGCTTTTAGTATGGTAATGAGGAGAGCTTGCCAAAGTTCATCTTCAATTCAGGCATCTTTGGATCCAACTAGTTTTTATTTTATTTATTCAGGGCTGAGATTCTTTCTGTAACTTTTCTAAAACATCAAGAACCGGGGGTGCAACAGTTACAAGTGAGTACTTGCTCATTCTGTGTCCTAGAAAACCTCTGGACTGGGGGTTGCGTTACTTTTAACTCTGTTGCAAAGTGTCCCACTTCATCCTCTTTCTAAGGTTGGAGTGACTAGGATCTAATGTTTGGTTCTCTTTTCTCTCTGTACTGACTGTACTCACTCTTTAGATTATCTAAACATGTATATATTTTTCTTATCACTCTTGTTCCCACAGTTTCTAGAATACGGCGCAAGGAGCAGAATATTTGCTTGTATTAGTTTTCTATTTATGTGTAAAAAATTACCAAAATATTTACTGACTTAAAATGACACCCATTTATTGTCTCACAGTTTTCAGAGGTTAGAAGCCCAGGCATGACTTTACTAGGTTCTCTCCTTAGGGTCTCGCAAAGCTGAAGTGAAGGGAAGAACAGAGATATATTCTCATCTAGAGGCTTAACTGGGAAATTATCCACTTCTGTGGCAGAATTTATTTTCTAATGTTTGTAAAACTCAGGATGTCCTGTTCCTTCAACCTCAGTATAATTATGACTCCTTTTATGTGTTTTACTTATTCAGTTAAGCCCTCTAATAATGTCTTACTTTTACTTAATGAAGGTTCAGTGGATTTGGAACCTTAATTGCATTTGTGTAATACCTTCTCTTTTCCCATATTCTGTTGGCTAGAATAGCCACATGTTCTACTGACACTCAAGGAGGAACATAACACCAAGGAACAGAAATTATAGGGCCATCTTAAATTCTGACTACAGTGTGGCTCAACAAATATTTGTTGAAAAGTGAATGAATTAATACAAAAGAAAGCCAGATTCTATACTATAATGGGCCTGTATATTACACTATTGATTCTCAGGTTTATCTTGTCGCCTTAGCAAGTACTTAAAAAGTATGAAGTAGCAAAGAAAATATCAAATCAGATTCATATTTTGGAACATTAGTTTAACAGCAATTATCTAATTGTTGGTAGAAAGTTTGCTTATTTTGAGCTAACATTGTCCAGTGATTTAAGAGAAACTGTTAAAGAAAACATTAAATAGAAAATGAGACAAATATAAAAAACATTTAGTGAAAAAAAAATCTCAATGATCAGCTAAACGTGGAAATGAAGAAGACAAAAGTCTTCACAGATACTCTCTGGTAGCATTAACAATTAAAAGAATGTTGATGTTTTATCAGAAATGAAAATATTAAGCAGTTGAGTCCAAGGGTAAGGAACCTAAAAAGTTCTCCAAAAAATTTTAAATATTGTCATAGCACTAAATACTGCCATAGCACTAAATATTGTCTTTTTTTCTAAATACTGTCATAGAACTAAAACCCAAACTTGTTTATCACATAGTATTGACAAAAAGGAATACTATAGTATATACTCTTACTTTTCTGGCTTCTGCACTTAGCTTAAATATTTTTATATTCATTCATGTTGTTACATGTAGTTCATGTCCTTTCATGTTGAATTTTACAAATTCTCCACAATTTGTCATTCACCCTTTGATTGACCATTTTTTAAGTTTTTGATTGACAAATAAGGCTGTAATATTAGTATCCACAATCTTTTCTATTTCCAGTTTACCAGCATAGCGTGTCTTTTGTAAAACTTATTCCCAGCCAATACACGTTATTTAATGCGATTATAAATAGCATTACATTTTTATTTCAATATTTAAATGTTAATTTCTGATATGTGGAAATGTACTTGATTTTTGTATATTGATATTGTATCCTCTAATGTTGCTAAATTTACTAATGAATTCTAATCTTTCTCCTTAGGCTTTTTAAAATCCTCAATCCTTTCATTTGTAAAAAAGTTTTTATTTTCCTGTCAAATTTGTATGACTTGTTTCTTTTTGTTTTCTCTATTGGTTCAGTTCTTAAGTGGAATATTGAAAAGGAGTGATCAGAATGAACATCTTTGCCTTGTTTTGGATCTTAGTAGAAAATCTTTCATCCTATTACCATTAATTATGATGTTAGCTGGCAGTTTTCCATATTATCTTTTATTAGGCTAAGAAAATTCGTTTTTATTCCTAGTTTGCTCAAAGTTATGTTATGACATGTCAGATTTATCAAATGTGTTTTTCTGTACCAGTTGAGGTTATTTTTTCTTTTATAAATTAATATAATTAATTACATTGTTTGATATTAGGATGTTAAAACCCATCCTGAATTCCTGGTGTGAATCCATTTATTCATGATGTATTATAGTTTTCATTTATTATCTTATTAAATTTGTCAATTTTTGTTGAGGGTTTTGTGCTCCTATTCATGAGGAATGCTGATCTTCAATTTTCTTTTTCTATAGTGATTTAATTCTTTTTTTTTTTTTTTTTGCTTTTGGTAGCAGGTTAAAGCAGATCTCTTAATAATGAGTTTGGCGTTATTTCTGCTTCCTCAATATTTTACAATGATTTTTATAAAATGTATTTTATATTTTTATTAAATGTTTCATAAAATTGACTAATGAAAGGAAAGGTGTTAAAACTCAATTTCTTTAAGAGACACAGAAATAATCAGGCTATCATTTTTCTTGAGTGACATTGGTAGTTTTTGTGTTTTAATGAATTTGTCCATTTCATGTGAGTTGTTAAATTTATTGGTATTTAGTTCCTTATGATGTTATTTTATAGCCTTGTATTTGGTTTTATTGATTGACTCTTTTTTCTCTCTAATCATGAGTTTCGTTTTTCCCTTTCATTTATTTCACTTTAATTTTTCCTTCCTTTCAGTTTCTTACAGTGCTGGCTGAAGTTACTGATTTTAGACTTTTCAGTAAATGACATTTAAATCAAGATAGTTGATAATGTCATTCATGTTTTATATATCCTTACTAGTTGTTTGTCTACTTGTATCAATTACTGAGAGAGGGGTATTGACATTTCTGACTATAGTTTTGGATTTATCCATTTCCCCCTTTGTAGTTAAATGTTTTATATAATAGATAGAGATTATCAAAATTATAGTTTCAAATATTTAGGATTCTTAAGCCCTCTTGATATATTGAAGATTTTCTTTTATTTCACTTTTAATTTTAGGTTCAGGGATTTACCTGTACAGGGTTGTTACATGAGAAAATTTTGTGTCACTGAAGCTTGGTGTAAGAATGATCCTGTCACCAAATAGAGAGCATATCGAGCCTTCCAACCCACATGGCACTCCCCACTCTTCCACCTCAAGCAGTCTCCAGTGTCTGTTGTTCCCTTCTTTGTGTCCATGTGTATTCAGTGTTTAGCTCCCACTTACAAGTGAGAACATGTGGTATTTGGTTTTCTGTTTCTGTGTTAGTTTGCTTAAGATAATGGCCTCCAGCTACATTCATGTTGCTGCAAAGGACATGATCTTGTTCTTTTTATGACTGCATAGTATTCCATGGTGTGTATGTACCACATTTTCTTTTTACAGTTCTCTGTTGATGGGCATCTAAGTTGTTTTATTTCTGTGCTATTGCAAATAGTGCTATCATGAACATGTGCGTGCATATATCTTTATGGTACAATCATTTATATTCCTTAGGGTATAAACCCAATAACGGGATTGCTGGATTAAATAGTAGTTCTATTTTAAGCCCTTTGAGAAATCTTCAACCTGATTTGCAACATGTCTGAACTAATTCACATTCTCATCAACAGTGTATAAGCATTCACTTTTCTGTAAAAACTCACCAGCATCTGTTATTATTTGACTTTAGAGCAATAGCCATTGTGACTGGTGGTATACTATAGTATCTCAATGTGGTTTTTATTTGCATTTCCTTAATGATTGGTGATATTGAGCATTTTTTCATATGTGTATTGGCAATGTGGAGTCTTCTTTTGGGAAGTGTTGCTTCATGTTCCTTGCCCATTTTTAATGGGATTATTTGCTTTTTCCTGGTTGATTTAAGTTCCCTATAGATTCTAGATATTAGACCTTTGTCAGATGTATATTTTGTAAATATTTTCTGTCATTCTTTAGGATGTCTATTTACCCTGCTGAATATTTATTTCGCTATGCAGAAGACTTTAGTTTAATTGTGTCCCACTTACCAATTTTTGTTTCTGCTGCAATTGCTTTTGGATTCTTCATCATGGAGTCTTTGCCGGGGCCAATGTACGGAATGGTATTTCCTAGGTTTTCTTCTATGATATTTATAGTTTTAAGTTTTACCTTTAAGTCTTTAATCCATCTTGAGTTAACTTTTATATATGGTGAAAGGCAGGGGTCCAGTTTCAATGTTCTGCATATGGATAGCTAGTTATTCCAGCATCATTAATTGAATAGGGAATCTTTTCCTGATTGCTTGTGATTATTGGCTTTCTCAAAAATAAGATGACTATAGGTGTGCAGATTTATTTCTGGGTTCTGTATCTTGTTCCATTTGTTGATGTGTCTATTTTTGTACCATTACTATGCTGATTTAATTACTATAGTCTTGTAGTATAGTTTGAAGTCAGGTAGTGTGATACCTCCAGCTTTGCTCTTTTTTGCTGAGAATTGCTTTGGCTAATTGGGTCCTTTTTTTATTCTAAGTGAATTTGAGGATTTTTTTTATATTATGAGAAAAATGTTGTTGGTAGTTTGATATGAATATCATTATATCTGTAAATTCCTTTGGGTAGTATGGCCATTTAAAAAATATTGATTCTTTGTAACCATGAGCATGGGAAGTTTTTCCATGAGTTTGTGTTGTCTCTGATTTCTTTCAGCAGTGTTTTGTAATTTTTGTTGTAAAGATCTTTCACTACACTACCTTTGTTTAACTGTATTCTATCATATTTTTGTGACAATTGTGAATGGTATTCTGTTCTTGATTTGGCTTTCAGCTTGTAAATGAGTGGTATATAGAAATACTACTGATTTTTGTATGTTAATTTTGTATCCTAAAACTTTGCTGAAGTTGTTTATAAGATCTGGAAACATTTGTGCAGAGACAACGGGCTTTTCTAAGTACAGAATTACATCACCTGTGAAGAGAGATTTTTTTATCTCATTTCTTCCTATTTGCTTGCTTTTTATTTATTTCTCTTGCCTGATTGCTCTGGCTAGGACTTCTAGTACTTTGTTGACTGTGAAAGTCTTTATTTCTTCATCATGTTTGAAGGATATTTTCACCAGGTATACAATTCAAAGGATTTCTTTTTCCTCAGTGCTTTAAATATGTCATGCCACTTTCTCCTGGCCTGTAAGGTTTCCACTAAGAAGTCTGCTACCAGATATATTATAGCTCAATTGTATGTTAGTTGTTTCTTTTTTCTTGCAGCTTTTAGGATCCTTTATTTATTCTTGATCCTTGAGAGTTTTATTAACTATGAGGTAGTCTTCTTTGAGTTAAATTTGTCTGGTATTCTAAAACTTTCTCACAGTTGGATATTGATATATTTTTCTAGGTTTGGGAAGTTCTCTGTTATTATCCCTTTCACTAAACTTTCTAGTACTACCTCTTTCTCTCCACTTTAAGGCCAATAACTCTTAGATTTGCCCCCTCTGTGTATTTTCAGATAATCTGCTCATTAATTCTTTCTTTTTCTTGAACAATTCTGCTATTAAAAGACTGGTGCATTCTTCAGAATGTCAGTTGCAATCTTTAACTCCAGAATGTCTGCTTGATTCTTTTTAGTTACTTCAATCTCTTGTTAAGTTTATCTGATAGAATTATAAATTCCTTCTCTGTGTTATCCCCAATTTCTATGAGTTCCCTCAAAATAGCTATTTTGAATTCTCTTTCTGAACAGTCACATATCTCTGTTTCTTGAGGATTGGTCCTTGGTGACTTATTTATTTTGTTTGTTGAAGTCATGATATTTTTGTGCCTTTTAAGTGTAGCATTTAGCCTGTTTACATTCAAGGTTAATGTTGATATGTGTAAGTTTGATTCTGTCATTATATTGTTAGCTGGTTGTTATGTAGACTTGACTGTGTATTGCTTTATAGTGTCAATGTCTCTGTATTTGAGTGTGTTTTTGAGGTGGCCAGTAATGGTTTTTTGATTTCATGTTCTTGTAGGGAAGATCTGATGGTAAATAATTTTCTCAGTGTTACTTCTCTGAAGGAGATTTTATTTCTCTTCCAGTAATGAAACTTTGTTTGGCTGGATATGAAATTCGTAGTTGACTTTTTTTTTTTCTTTAATGTTACCAAATGTAGGCCCCCAATCTCTTCTGGCTTACAAGGGTTTCTGGTGAAAGGGCTACTGGTAGTTTGGTGGGGTTCCCTTTATAAATGTTCTGTTCTTTCTCTCTAGCTACCTTTAATATTTTTTTCTTTCATTTTGACCTTGGATAATTTAATGACTTTGTGTTTTGGGGATGGTCATCTTGTGTTGTTTCTCACAGAGAGTCTATAAATTTCCTGAATTTGCAGGTCAATTTCTCTAGCAAGTTTCAGGAAATTTTTGTGGACAGTATCCTCAAATTTGTTTTCCAAGTTGCTTTCTCCTTTTCCCTCTCTTTCAGTGGCACCAATTAGTCACAAAATTTGGTCTCTTCACATAGTCTCATATTTCTCAGAAGTTTTGTTCTTTTTTATTATTTTTTCTTTATTTTTGTCTGATTGAGTTAAGTCAAAGAACTGATCTTCGAGCTCTGAGACTCTTTCCTCAGCTGGTTCTATTCTGCTGTTAATGCTTCCAATTGTGTTATGACATTCTTGCCAGTTTTTCAGCTCAGCTCAGTTTGGTTCTTTCTTAAAATTGCTATTTCATGTTTCATCTCTTGAATCATTTTAATGAATTTTTCAGATTTCTTGCAACAGGCTTCACATTTCTCCTGAATCTCAATGATCTTCCTTGCCATACAGATTCTGAATTCTATGTCTGTCATTTCAGCCATTTTATTTCAGTTCAGAACCATTACTGGGGAGCTAGTGTGGTCATTTGCAGGTAAGGACACACTCTGGCTTTTAGGGTTGCCAGAATTCTTGTGCTAGTTCTCTCTCATCTGTGTGGGCTTATGTTTTTAACTGTAGCGTAATTTGAGCATAGTCAGCTGGCTTCATTTCTGTATCTTTTCAGAGGACTAAGCCTTTATGCGTGGGTCTTTATTTGTGGGTGAATTCTTGTCCTTGATTTCACAAAGGAGTATATTGTAAAATATTTTGGTTTTGAAGTTTAGGCTGTGATCCATGGGCTGCTTGGTACTTAAGCACAATGACTGTAGGTAGGCTTTTACTTAGCACATGGCTTCTCTGTATTTCCTCAGGTTTTCAGCCATGCTTCCTCTCAGTGATATGAGAACTTGGGCCACTCAAGTGCTGGCCACGGATCTCAGCTTGGCACTCCCAGACTTTATCACAGCCCTGTGGTGAGCCTATCCTTTTTGTTCTTTTCCCAGCTTGGGGTCAGTATGTGCAGAGCCTTTGGCAATGACAATGGTAGAGGGCCTTTCACTTGTCTCTTGGGGATTCACCCCAGAGGAACAGAGAGACACTGCCAATTGCAACATTCAGCCTGGAATGGAACAACTACATATTGGGCCCAAGGCCAGGGGCCCTGCTTGGTGAAGAGCAAAGGATGAAGGGACCTAATGGGGAAGACAGTCTGGCCTCTTCTCTATAGGGCTGATGTGGTGTACTAGAGGTGCAAGTAAAGTACTCAGCCTCTTTGTTCCTTCCCTAGCCTGGTAGCAGTAAGGGCAAGTACTGCTGCAGTGGCAATGGCAGAGGGGTTGTCAGTCGCCTCTCCAATGCCACCTCAGAGAAGCATAAAGCTGCTGTCAGTTGAAATGTTGAGCCATGGATGCAGTGGTGGCACTACAAGCCTGAGCTGGGGACACTACCTAGTGAAGAACAGGGCAATGGGGTCTCACAGGGAAGAGAGACTGGTCTTCATAAGGCGGCTGTGACATGCTGGAGGCGTGAGTAAAGTAGTCAAGTTATTTGTTCCTTCCCCAGCCTAAGGGCACCAAGGGCTGTACTGCTGCAGCAGCAATGGCAGAGATGTCAGTTGCGTCTCGGAACATCACCTCAGAGAAACACAAAGCCACCGCCAATGAGAATGTTCAGCCTGGGGTGGAGGGGCAGCACTGTGGCCCAAATGGGGGCCCCTGCCTGGTGGAGAGTAGGAATGAAGGCTCACAGGGAACGGAGCCTGGGTTTCTCTCTGTGTAGTGGTTGTGGTGTGCTGGAGGTGACAGCAAAGTGATCGGGGCCTTTATTCCTCCCCCAGCAAGAGGGCAGCAAAGGCAGTACTATTGCAGTAGTAATGGCAAAGACCCTGTAGGTTGTGTCTAGGATTTTCTCCCCAAAGTAATGCAAAGCTGCTATAGACTGATGTGCTCAGGCAAGGGCAGGTCCACTGTTCTGGGGGCCCAGGTCAGGAGGCCCTGCCCAGTGAGGAGTAAGAGGGGCATAAACCCATGTGAAAATAGTCTGGCTACTTTTCTTTAAGGCAGCTGCTGTGTGCTGGAAGCAGGTAACAGTTCTTAGACTCTTTGCTCCCTTCTGAGCCTGAGAGGAGTCGAGGAAAGGGCTGCAGCAATGACAAAAATAGCGGACCTCTGAGTAATGTCTGGAAACTTTGTGCCAGAGAAATACAGGGTGGGCACTGGCCTGAGTGCTTAGATGGTAGTTGGGTGGCTGTGCTGGAGTGCCAGGCCAGTGGACTGTGCTTGTTGAGGTGTAATGGAGGTGAGACCTGCAGTCCATCCACTCCTCAGCACTGTGGATGTGGCATCTATCTTGGGGGACTATGAGAGAGACTGGCCTCCCTCATTGGCAGAGCTATGACACCTGGCATCACAGATCTTAGGAGTCCAAGGTCCTTGGGGCTTCACATGGGCCTAAGCAATGCTCTGCCCAGACGCCACAAGATCTTTGTGTCAGTGTACAGGCCCAGGGCATGGAAGCTGGGGGGATCTTCAGTGACCATTATTTCCAAGTTCTATGGTAGAAATTTGGGCCCCCAGAGGCTCTCACTCACCCAACTGTTTCTCTGCCATGGGGAGCCTCCCTTGGCTCTGCACCAATCCTGGATGGGCAACTGTCCAGTCTTGCTTTCTGTGAGTTACACTGCTTCCTTGATGAATCCCAATGTGTCTTCCTGGATGATCCAGTTGAAGAGCTCCTGTTTACTGGCCACTCTAACTCTTCTCTGTGAGAGCAGCACACACCAGCTACTTCTAGTCAGCCTTCTCGGCCAGTCCCTTAATTATTTTTTTCCTGAAACTTTTGTTTTCTCTCCTTCAGGGCTACTAATTATAGGCATATTGAGCTGTTTGGTAATTTTTCAAAACTCATTAGTGATTTTTCATTTTTTAACATTTTTTCTCTGTGTTTTTATGGATTATTTTCTTGCTATGTCTTCAGGTTTCTTTATATTTTCTTCTGCAATGTCTAATCTGCTATGAAACCATCAATATATTTTTTTATTTCACATGTAGTTTTCATCACTTGATTTTTAATTTTGGTCTTTTTTTCCCCTTTTATAATTCTGTTCATATTTTTGAACATATAGATTGCAGTCATACTAACTGTGTTATTTTTCTTGTCAGCTCATTCCAATATTTGTGCCAGCTATGGATCAGTTTCAATTGATTGACTTTCTCTCTCATTATGGGGTATATTTTCCTTTGTCTTTGAATATATGATATCCTTGGACTGTGTTCCAGACATTGTGAATTTTACATAATTGGATACTGGACATATTTGTTTTCTTATAAATAATTTGAGCCTTGTTCTGAGTTGAGTTAACTGGAAACAGTTCAATCACTGAAGTTATTACTTTTAAGATTCGTTAGGTGAGACAACAGTAGGGTTTAGTCTAAAGCAAGCTTGTCTAACCCACAGTCCATGGGCCACATGTGGTTCAGGATAGCTTTGTATGCAGCCCAACACAATTTGTAAACTTTCTTAAAACATTATGAGATTTTTTTGAATTTTTTTTATTTTAGATCATCAGCTATTGTTAGTGTGAGTGTATTTTATGTGTGGCCCGAGACAATTCTTCTTCTTCCAATATGGCCCAGGGAAGCTAAAAGACAGGACACCCCTGGTCTAAATCTAACTACTTCCCACTACTGAGGCAATACCCTTCTCATTATTTAACCAATGCCCCATGAGTTATAAGGTCTAATATGGCAGATGGGTACAGGCACTATTTTTTGCTCTGGGTGAGTGCCAAGTATAATTTTCTGTAATAATTTTTGCATATTATCTTTCACTGCCTCAGATAGTTTCTTCACAGGCACTGATTAATATTCTGCAGCATACTTGTTAGAGATGCTCTGTAGATCAAAATTCTATCATCTAGCAATCAATCAATTGTGAATCTATTATCTACCTACTTATCTATATCTATAATCTATCTTCATCTATCTCCTATCTATCTTCTATCCATCATCTCCTCTTTCACATCCTGTGAACTCTAGATGCCTTGTCCTCCTTAGACTTTTGGTGCCTTCTCTTCATTTCTGGAAGACCTCTAAGGGCTGCCTGCTTTCCCCTCCCAGCAAAAGTCCAGGTACCTTTCTTTAGGCAGTAATCTGGGGCTATAATAGTACCCAGCTTGTTTGTTTTTTGTTCCTCAGGAATCACTGACTTTTGTTGACTGATTTCCAATACCATACATCATGTTTATGCATATATTCCAGTTTATTTAATTTGTCTGTTTAATGCAGGAGGGTAAATCTCATCACAATCATTTCTTCTTGTTCACAAACAGAAATCCCAATATGGTAACTTAACCAACTACATATTATTGATTTTCAGATGCTGTTATGTCCTCATTCTGTGATGTAGTATACATGAGGATTCCAAAACCATTTGTCTTTTTTGATTTTTAATTTTTACTAACACCATCTGTCACCTTCACATGTAGTCTAAAATTAGGCACTGGGCTAGGTGCTAGATTCCTCACTTTAGCTACAATATCAGTGTAATAATGTTTGATAAATATAGTCTCCCAACAACCCTAATCGCCACACTACAGTGAGACCAGATTCCAATGAGTATTATTTGTCACACTATTTAGCAAATTCTGCAAATTATTCTCGGCCTCCATATAACAATCCTAAATTTACAGTTAAAAATAATGATTTCATGAGATATTAATAGTGCTAGCTACAACTGGAATAGATTTGAATAGTAGCAATTTATTAGCAATTTAGTGTATTATCTCACCAAACAGTGAAAACACATTAAAGTATCATTTGTGTATTTGTGAATAAAGAAGAAATTCATATTCTATGGCTTTCAAACTATCTTCCTGCTCTGAGACACTGAATCATGATGATCATGTGGTTGTAGTTTTCAGTCAGGTAAGAGTAGAGAACTTCAAACTTAAGAGCAGGTGAGTAATCGGCAGGAGGTGTAAGGGGAGCCATTATTTTTCAGAATCAGAGACTTACTTGGACAATAGCATGCGTTTTGTAAGGGCGTATCTCCATCTGGTCTACTTCATTGCCATTAAATGCAGAAAAGAATTTGGAGTCAAATTAGAACCTTTGAAAACGTATTTATGGCAAATGTATTTCCAAGAACAACATTTAGGAGTGTCTGCGTAAACCAAGTTTCAGGTTAGGGATAGTAGTCTATCAGGAGCCATTAGAAGCCTGGTAACAAATGATCTCAGTACCAATCCTGGCCAATTCCAACTAATACTCATATCATTACAAGGTGGCAAGTTGTATTTATCTGCATTTCAATATTGCTGCTTTAACTACATGAAAATCTGATTCATTAATTTAGGACCCCAGAAACAAGTTACATAGAAAATCTAACATAAATTTATGATTAAATAATATGAATCATTTTAAACATTCTTGAAAATACATGTGTGACTTAAAGATAATGTTTCATTTTGAATCGTAAACACCTCCCCATGAAGGAATGTAGCATAGAGTTGATCCATTGTTGTTTATTATAATAAACAATATGTCACTTCTGCTTCTGGACACCAAAATCAGTGTGGCCACTTTGCTTAGACTAATGCATAGTATGATTGACAGTACTACAACCTGAGTAGTACTGTTAGTCACACTATGCTATTATTGTGCTACTATACTATTACTGCTTTTAATATGATTATATTAAATAGTACATTATAAGCATTTAGCACAGAGTCTGTCTCATAGAACTGTGCTTATAAATATTAGATGTTGTCACTATTATTTCTAATTATTTCTGTTATTTCTAATTAATTTCTGATGTTCCCTTAAAATATCAAATCTTTTTTCCTATGACTTTTTCTACTTCAGGAATAAAAGTTCACATTTCTTTTATAGATGTGCTGCAAGTCACCATATTCTGTATGCAAATATTTGGGTCACATTTAAACTGTTTATATCCATTAGATGATATCAAAATTTTTCAATATTTTCTGCCAAAACATGAATTGGTTGCAACTGTATTTCTAAGTAACATATATAAAGAATCACTAGTTTTTCTTTAAAAAGCGATTTTATATTTTAGATTTTATTTACGTGCATGCTGTAGGGAAAGGCTGGAGTAAATTGAAAAACAGACATTTTTCTGATACAATTCCTTGGCATTGCTGGGATTTGCTGGTCTGTTTGTTTCCCTAATAGCTGTTGTACTCCACTGCTTCAGTCTTTGCCCAACCATTCCCTCAGATGATCATGTGCTTAGCAGTTAATACTGGAGCCACAGCAGATGGAGAAAAAAGCAGAGCACCAGAAGATAGTCAGTGAAGAGATGTAGAGGACCTAAGATGTGCAATTAGCAAACTGTGTATCTGACAATGAAAACTTAACAGAAATATTTCAATAAATGCAATATTTCAAGTCATTATGAGAAAGAAGAATAGGTTTTTTTCACTCCTAAAGATGTATCTGCAATAGCAGTCACAGAAATAGTTAAGATAAAAGAAATAATTTGAAAACATCACTTAATTCATGTTAGGATATAATGGAACAATTCTTCTAGGGCTAGAATTACACCCTGGGAGTGAGTTAAGCACACCGGGATGCTGCATTAGCTCCAGCATGCTAATTTGCCATCCCAAATCATCAGAGTCTCTGTCTCCCTGGTAGGAAATGATACCCTAGGAGAATCTGACTGATTATACTTAGACATAATAATTACAATATTTAAAGTAAAAAGATCTCAGAAGCCTAATTTCTCATATGTGCATGACAAATTTGCCACATGTACTGATGTTGATTTTTGTCTTTCACAATATCTCTATTGTGCATGACTTCGAATGACAAAATAATCATTTCTTAGAAATCAGATCAATTGGGCAAAGAAACACATTCTTTGAAACTTTTATTTAGATCATTCATAGCAAAATAATTTGAGGATACAAGTTCATGATTGCAATCAAGTGTGGTCTGATACATCTATTCCACCTTGCTGTTAATAGTTGTACATGCTCATTAGAGAAGGAATTAAGAAAACAAGAACACTGGAAATACAAGTAAAAATGGTTGCTATAAGACAAAGTTGAAAATGTTCTTTAGTGTACTGAGCACGAGTAACTGTGCTAGCTATCCCACTTGCACAGAGTAAATCAATAATGTTTTAAAATTAAAAAAAAAAGCTGTGTAAACAAGCCAAGAGCTTGTCTATCAATAAAATGTACATATTTAAATCACTGAAGCACATATTTCAATACATTGCACATAGTTTGTTAGAAATTTAAAATTTTGAATAAATATATCTTGTAATTTATTAATTTTACTTACTAGTAACTAGAAGAATGACTAGTAAAACACTATAATCACTATAAATAGTTTAACTACACATTTAATAAGAAATTAATATTTCATGTTTTATCTTCAAATATTTTTGGCTAGGATATATATTTGTACTAGGATTAAAAAGACAGGGGTAGAAATATTCACTCTCTTTTGACTTTATTGCGTTTTGAAGTATGTATGTAAAGAACATGTCATCTTCATCATTATTTTACTACCATTAGTCAAATATCTATTTGCTATTAGACTTCAAAATTTTGCTTTATGAATTTTATAAATACAGAAAGGTGTACTAGAGACACATCACACCATCTCATGAGAGGAATTTTGTGCATCTTCAGAATCCACATTGATAGCTTGACATCTGCCATTTTGGGATTACTTACATCACAGAAATATGCAAACACTACAAATCAGAGGTGATTTATTTTCCTGCTATTAGGAGACTTTGTTGTTCACTATTTCCAAGACAACACTACAAACATACAGATATAAATCTGGACACACTCTTACCGTGGTAGAAAGAATTCCCCTCTCTCCCATTGCTGGGAACTATGCTTATTTTACATTACATGACAAAATGGACTTTACAGATGCTATTAAGGTTATAGATGTTAAAACAGGTAACTTATTTTAAATTATCTAGGTAGACACAATCTAATTCCATGAGACTTTAGAAGCAGAGAACTTTCTCAGACTAGGATCAGGTCTCACAAGACAGAGGTAGGTTGCAGAGAGATTTAAAGTGTGAGGAGTACTTGACCCATTCTGCTAGACTTGAAGATGAATGGTGTCACAAGTTAGGTCTTGCGGGAGGCCTGGAGAAGCTCTGAATGATGCCCTGCCAGAAAGGAGACATTAGACCTGCGCCTGTATGGAACTGAATCCTTCCAGCAACCTGCATGGGCCTGGAAACGGAGTCTCCCCCAAGCCCTCTTGATAAGAGCCACAGTTGCTGATAGCTCAATTTTAGCCAGTGAGACCTGGAGCAGAGAAACCAGCTAAGACCCATGAACATCTACCTTAAAAATTGTAAGATAAGAAATTCATCTTATTTTAAAATGCTAAGTTGGTGGTGATTTACTATGGCAGCAAGAAAAAATGAATATGCTTACATAGATACTTCATGATCTAATCAAATTCAAATACTTAAAAAACATGAAAGTTTGAGTAATCTGTAAATCATCTTTGCTCATGACCTATGCTTTTATTCTCTATCGTTTTTCCAACTTAGGATTCACAGTCCTAAGCAAGCATGCAACATAGTCTTGACAACTTTCTGAGATATACTTTATTATATGGAAAAACATATGGATAAAAATCATTTTCTTAAAAGAGAAAAAATGTTTAATTAATGAAAGTACCACAAATATGATTCCCTGCTTTTTAAAGTTACTAAACTTTGTGTCTTAATCATTATTTTAAATAAATAAATTCTGTTTCAAAAACTTGTTAACAGTGCTTCCAAAATCAGAAGTAAGCCGGTATTACTCTAATTATTACCCACTTAATATTAGTTAAGGCAGAGTTTTAGAAATGCCCTCTGTGGAGAATCTCTGAATCCATATAGAAATAGAATAATGTTAAGAGATTAAGAATTGTTACTACTGTAAAGATATGTTAATAAAATGCATGCTAAGTTAGCATTATTAAATACAGAGCTAGGCTTTTATAGCTAATATTTGGAAACAATTGATAATAAATGATAAAATATTTGAAAGAATGATGTATTTTAATTAAATGATATAGAAACCTAATTTGATTTAGACATCTAACTTCCTAGAAGATAGATCAAAAGAAGCAATTTTTAGAATCATTTGAAATTAGACAATAATGGCAATGATTATATATTGACAAATATAAAAACTATTATAAAAATGCTTTTAATTCTTCAGAATTCTCTTACGTAGATGACAAATGCAATTAGCCTATTTACTCTGTTAAGAGGCAATAGTCATTCAATGGGAAGGAATTTGTTAAATAAATAATTTTACAATAATGTAAATGCTCAAAACGTAAGACGATTTATGACATTTTAAATTGAATGTGAGTCTTCTATTAACTTAAGAAATAATATTTCTTATTTGCATGTGGGAGGGACAGAGATGAAGAAGCAAGCATATATCTGACTATAAAACTATTTAGCACATTAATAATACATGTACTTTCTGCACTTCACTACATTTATCATATATAAGATTTAATGATTTCTTATGAATGATAAAATATATTTTGTATTGATTCTAGGTATTTCATTTGGAATATTTGTGATTTCAAATTATATGGGTTTATTATTTTTTAAAAGAGCTATTTGGGGTAATAATCCTTAAATTACAAATTACAAGAACAAATAACTACAACCCACAGACTTTAATGCAATAAAATTGTATCATTTTTAGAACTGCATAACATGCCTATGATTATCCATCCATTAAACAGAATGTTACCAACACCATAATTTTTATCATTTCTAGTCTTCAGTTTCTATATGCTTCTAATTTACCTGTAGGTTTCTGATTCATAATAACACATTTTCCATTAGGATGAACTGCATTTAAAAGTATATGAAAGATATTTAAAATCCTATTCTGAAATGTTTCATAGATTGTTAAAGCCATGCTTTTAACATGTTTATAAACCACAGTCCCCACAGTTCTCTTCTTCCGTGACAAGACCAAAGAACCTGGATGATGCTAATCTAGAAGGACATTCACAGCTCATGAAAGAATCATCACTGCTAATCAAATCAGAGAGAAAACCCACCACTCTGCACCACTGGAGACATTTCATGTACTGAATATTTCATAAGATGGGGGCTGTAGCTGAAGCAGAAATTCTCAACAGCTTCAGGTTGCGTGCAAATATTTACTTAAACATTCCAGCACAGTCCAACTGGTGTGCAGCACCAGCACCAGTGAGCCTGGAGTGATCTTTATAAATTATGGTAATTACATGTGACATGATTCTTGCTAGGTCACAGGAGCTTGCCTTGGTCTTTCCCGCTTTGCCAGCAGTTCCCCTACTTGCATGATTAAGTGGGCAGGATGCCACAGGAAACCGGATGCAAACACAATGACAAATGTCTGCTTTGACTGCTTAAAATTGAGCCCAATTGTTGATTTGCAGAAACAACAAAACACAATCAAGGACTGACACCAAGCCCCTGAGTCAGAAGAATTGAAGGATTGGTGTAGGGATAGGACTTGAAAGTCTTGGAAAAGGCTGTGTCAGTTTGTCAAAATTTGCACCACCACTTTTCATTACATTTACACACAGTGCCCTGCTATAGTTTTCTTTACATTTAAAGAACATTTTGGCATCTACCATCATACAGAATAAAAATGTCAACGATTCAAAGAAAACAAAATAATCTTTTTTATTGTTTTCAAAGATGATTCTTGCAGTCTCCTGATGAGTACTAGGAATTTTTGGTGTAAATAAAGATTAAAATATCAAGAATTAAGTAAGAATAAGCTTAAGTAACGAAATTGCTTGGTTAAGTAATGTAGGACAGTTGTAAAAGTTTGATCATAAGAAGTTCATTTGCAGGAATAGTGACCAATAAGTCTATACTTTATGGTTAAACTTTGACAGTGAACTGTACTTCTTGATATCTTCTTATATTTCATTATTTTCTTTTTGAGACGATCGTGGTGATTTCCTCTACTCTCAGATTATCCAGCTAAAGTTATCTACAAGTTTTTTAACTGTTTACACATATTAAGTGGAGTTTTTTTTTTTTTTTTTTTCGAGGCAGAATTTCACTCTGTCACCAGGCTGGAGGGCAATGGCGTGATCTCGGCTCACTGCAACCTCTGCCTCCCAGGTTCAAGTGATTCTCCTGCTTCAGCCTCCCGAGTAGCTGGGACTACAGGTGCACGACACTATGCCCAGCTGGTTTTTGTATTTTTAATAGAGACGAGATTTCACCATGTTGGCCAGGATAGTCTCAATCTCTTGACCTCATAATCTGCCTGCCTTGGCCTCCAAAAGTGCTGGGATTACAGACGTGAACCACCGCGCCCGGCCAAGTGGAGTTTCTTTTAACATTTGTATACATCTTAATGTCTTGGAATTTAAGTGCTCTTTTTTGGAGTCCAGCCTAGAAATAGGCTTCCAAGTATTAGTTAGAAGGACTGATGAGTCAATGGTACAAAGGAAGGAAAATAATATAGCAAATGGTTTACTTCCTTAAAAATCAGGGGTATAACAAATAGGGCAAGATAATAGAGTGTTTGATATATAAGCAAAATTAAAATTTTATTTAATGTTGATATATGTAAAATACCCACAAATATATAAGTGAAAACGTTAGTAATTCTCAATGCTGGTATTTATTCAATTGATTAGAATGATAGTAGAAACTAAAGAGATAGCAATAACATTGAAATTAATTGGTGGAAAATTAAAATCAAGCTATCAAATTTATGATGTGTGTAATTAATAAGAACGAATTTCTAGATTAAAATAAACTTTTTAGATACAGGTGAGGAATCTAATACTGAACTGACTTATTTCTTCTTTCAATATCAGGTTTGAGTGAAAATACTGTGATTTTATAAATTAAAATTAGGGAAAATATTTCTTTATGACTTTATCAAGTATTTTGTAGCAGAAAAGGCTTCTAATGAGAGCAACTGTGTGTAATATATAAGATTTTTAAAAATTTCTTCCATTGAAATGCCTCAAAGAGCTTCCAAGACAGTCAGCACTTGAAGAGTAAAGATCCAGAAGAGGAAGAAAACTCAGTATTACATCATTCCCTTTGAATTCAGGGAGCAGATTTTGTTGTTAGAAAGCATGGGTGCTGGTAGTCCTCTTCAGTGTATTTCTCTTACTGTTGGGAAATGGAGGGTTTTATGGCCACTTCTTTGGGAAACAATTGGTAAGCAGATCTTAAATGATAAATTGACTCTAGAATTTTAATATCTCTAAGATGTGTCCCTCTCTCTATAAATGTGCTAGGAGAGCTATGTCATTACACTGCCTTTGGCATAGGCCAACTGTTGGTTCAGCTTGAACTCAGCCAACTATTGGAATAATCTTCGGCCCCTCAAGCTAAAATTTTAATGCAGGATTTCTGCTAAAATTTTAATGCAGGATTTCTGCTACATGGGTCTATGTCAATATATTTAGCCTAATACACTTTACTATTCCTTCTACTCTGTTCACACTCCCTTTCATTCCATTCTCACGTGTATTATCCATGTTCCTATGAACATAATTTGGCTGAAGTTCTGCAGTTCTTCTGAGATACACCGCACCTTCTCATAGAGCATATTTTGTAACTCACCTTATGAGACTTATTGGTACTTGAGTCTGGTTATAGCTCTAGAAGCAATGAGAAATGAAGGGTTAGGTTTTTATTAGGTTAAACAGTTCCTTGTGACACAGGATCCTTTCAGTGCCACTTCTCCAGCTGCAAATTATCATGTCCAGCAATACTCCTGGCTGGGCTTCTGCACTCAGCTTACACTACTTGCCTGGATCTCACACCTGCCATGGGTGAGCTGGTCATGGAGTGGCAATGGGTGTGTGAGTGAGTGAGTACAGGGTCTGGACATGGCACACAGCCAGTGGCTTCCACCTTGGGCACTGGTGTCCAGATAAGAGGAACACAGTGGCACTCAAAAAACTTGGAGACACCAGAAACTGCGGAGCCCCAAAACGGTGTGACAGCATGTCACAGCTCTGGCTCAGGAAGTCCCGAGGTCTGGGCCCCCAGGAAGTGTTACGGCTTGTTTATGTAGCAGCTCATTCATTCCCAATGTCCACACACTTCAGCGAATGGGAGCATGTCCCAGCTTGTTCAGTCCTGTTGCCCCACTATGGCCCATGACTCCTGGGCTGGCCCAGCCCCACCACCACTTCCCGCTATGTGGAACAGCTGCCTGGCGCTGGCAGAGGGCAGGAGGGCTATAGCATCACAGCTCCTTTCACATCCATCATGCGGCAGGTCTCAGATTCTTGTCCCACATCCAGGAAGAATGAAGTTACATGGACAACCAAAGAGTGAGCAAGGTGGAGAAGAGTTTATTCAGTAAGAGAACAAATCTCAGGGGAGAGAAACCCAGCGTGGATAGCCCTTACCCAAAGGCGAGTAGTCCCAAAGTGTGGCTCAATCTGGGGCTTTTATGGGCTCATAGTGGGGGAGTGCATGCTAATTGGTCCAGGGCAAGCTTGGAAAAAGCATCATTTGATTGGCTAAAAAGGCATTGAGAAACTTTTCACTCAGGTCCTGGACTTTACATGGAACTGACAGCTCAGTTTTCAGGCTTTAGACTGTACTTGGGTTGAAGGTTGGGTTTCATCAGGGACCCACCTCTTTCTGCCTAAGAATTTGTCTGCCTCATGCTGCTACCACTTGCAAGGCAGCTACTTCAACGTAGGCTCCTATAGGTTCTACAGAGAAGGGGAAACTCAATTCCATAGATAGAAGAGAAGGGATACTTTTAATAGCAGAGGAAAATCAGCAAAAAAGTTTAGGGTTTCAAGGTCTCCAGTTTCATCTGGTTTTACCTATATATCCTCACCCCAAGTTTTAGTGTCTTACTTTTTCCCAAAATTTTAGCTCCTAAAATAAGAGACCCATGAAATTGAGAATTTGGTCTGCTTTGCAAGTCATCCAAGAACATGAATAAACTGAAAACTTGGTTCTCAAAATTCTTAAGCTATAGGAGATAAATATTATATTGTTTTATCTGGTTTTGGTTATTTTTTTTTAATATAGTCATAGAAGCTTTCCAGTTTCTTATGCAAATGTTGAGCTTGCAATTAAAACAATGAATTGATTGTCTTTGTCTAGGTTCTCTAGCACACCTAGAGGTCAAAAAGCTCCATTATATGCTAATTTTACTAAACGATATCACAGCACAAAATACTTGGTTATCCAGTGCCTTACATTTTGTATACATTTGATTACAGGGAACCAGAGGCAGTGATTTGAGTAACTTCTTTGCCACCACATTCTGAGGATTACCCATGTCCCTTTTCCCATTGAAAACATCATTGCAATGCCTTTAAAAAAATCACATCAGAGATCTAATTTCATACAACTCAGGGCCCATTCCTTAAGCTTCTTTTTATTTGAAATCATTTCTAGTACCAGTTTTCTATTTTTCAAATAGAAAAAATATCAATAGAAACAGAAAACAGACCATTAGGAGAGAATATATAAACAATGTAATATATATATTATGTAATATACATAATATACATATTATTTGTATGACAAGATTTTATATATATCTTTTAAATATATACATATTTTATATTATATATATAATGTATATAAAACATCTCTCTATGTGGAAGAAAGAACAGTATTCTGCTAATGCAAATTCTCTGTTTTACCTAAAATACGTAGTTCCTAATAGCGGTGATGATAAAGCTAGAATGTCTTACGTTGAAACAAATGACTTCATGGCATAGCCCAGGATCATTAATCAGTGCTATCTTTTATAATCAACCTATTTTATTTCCTGTTCTCTGGCTATGCAGATACAGTAAATAATATTTTGAGATAATAGTAGAGTTTTCTTTGTCCAAGAATTTTTTTAGTGATTGCTCTTCCTCCACCCTTCATGCAGCAGTGAATTTTCTCCTTACCCAGCAGCCTCAGGGTCAGAGATTTTGTATATAACAACAAAGACAAATTATTGATGTTGAGTTTTAAATAGTCTCTTGAATTTTCAATTGAGATAGTCTTGAAAATATGAGTCTTTTTACTACAACAGCTAGTTTTATCTATTTTTTGGAAGTGGTGATGGTGGTTGTATGTATATGAAAGAGATAAAGAGCTTTGGATTAAGTGCTAATATTATTGCATGGCTTCTTACGTTGTTAAGCTACTGTAACCAAAGTTTAGAGGTTTAGATTTGCTTTCTGCTATGATGGAAGCCTCTAACCATATGTCCTGGGGATAATCTTTTTCAATATTTATATTAATGACTTGCACAACGACATAGGCTATATGACAGTAAGGTGCACAGATGGCACAGAACAGACATAGCTGGGATAAGTGCAAACTTTTTGTGTGACAGCATAAATACACAAGAAAAAAAAAACCAAGCAAACAAAAAACAAACTACAACAACCCAAACTATTGTCAAACATGAGGAAGGATAAAATCAAATAGTAAAATTAGATTCCACAGGGATAAATGTAAACTCCAGCACTTTCTTTGTAATATGCATGGAATAATCATAAACGACATTTAATGACACTAAAACTGTTCTGTGACAGGTAGTTGGATAATGATTTAGCAATAATATACACCTGTTTTGAATTATTTGGCTTAAATTTACAGGAAAAATTACCAGGGTTGACTTGAGTGTTGTAGTATGGTAACATCTAACAAAAAGAATGCAGCATCTTTGTGGCTTCTGTTATTAATCAATTTATAAAGGCCCTATTATTCACACAGACCTATTTCTAATTAGATGGAGGAGTGCTCTTAATTTCTCTTTCTACTTCAAGGCTGTCACGTCAGAATAGAGGCCTGTTATTCTGTTGCAATAATATTTATTGTATTATTTTCTTCACTGCCTATTTAGATTAATGGAAGATACAGGGCCAAATACTTTTCATTTCTTATAGGAAAAAATACTAAAGGGAATTTATCTGGGGTCCTCGTAATTGATATAACTTATCTGTAATGCACACTGATTGTCTTAGTCTTTCAGGGTTGCTATAGCAAACTATCATACAGTGAATAGCCTATACACAACAGAAATTTGTATCTCACAATTTGAAGGGTGGGAAGTCCAAGATCAAAATGGTGGCAGAATCAGTATCTTATGAAGGCTCATATCCTAGTTCCTAGATGGCTCTCTTTTTCCTATGTCCTCATATGGTGGAAGGCGGTAGAGAGTTCCCTGAGGTCTGTTTTATAAAAAAGAACAATATGTCCTCTGCATAATCTAAATACTTTACTCCTAATACCATCAGCTTGGAAATGAAGATTTTAACATATGAATTTTGTTTTGGGGGGACACTAACATTTAGACCATTACACTGATAAAAAGCATATATAAACCTAACCATAGTTTTGTGACTATTGTTTTACTCTTTCCAAGGGAAAAATATATGAAAATTGTGTTAGGAATTTTCTTTAAAAATTCCACAGCTCTGCGTGTGTGTGTGTGTGTGTGTGTACGTGCTTGTTTCTCATGTTAGGCAAAATGATTACGAAAGGAACACAAAGAACTTTCCCGTATACATATGTTATCCTATACAACTTAATAAAGTATCAGTTAGAGTTTAAACTAACAGCACTCTGAGCTCTGCCCTATTGTACTCAATTTTCTGACCAGTATGAACACTTCATACTCTAGGACTATATAGAAAGATGTAGAATAAAGAGAACTTTCTCATCCCAAGCTATACTCCTTTGTCAATGTCAAATGAATTCAAAAGGCAACCTCTCCCATTGGGAAGCTATTTGCTAATAACAGTGGCATTGTACTGTAGGAAAACAAAGGCTGTCTGTAACATATCCTGAGGCTGGTAGTTTGTTATTATAAACTAGTTACTCAGGACAATTTTATGACTGAAGAGTGTACATTACAAATACACACACCTATACATTAATATCACAGATCTTATACTCACCTATGGAGAAATTTACAATAAGATCATAAAGTCCTATTGCATTCAATTTGTAAGAAAAATAACATATATTCCTTGGGCCTAGACTATCATGCTATTTAAATCTTAAACTTTTCACTAAAACAAGAATATGGAAGATATGAGGTATGTAATTCAATGTGAAAAATAACTTTTCTTAAAGATTTTTCAAACCCCCTTATATTGCTGGGTGCTACATGAGAAGTACATGAAATATAATATATTAAATCAACTTGCTTCCAAATATTTTATGGAATTTTTCTCCCTAGTGAATAAGTAGCTATCAAATTCATGGTCTTATAAGACTATGGTCCCATTCAGAACAACTGAAACTCTTACACTTCTTCCAAGAGCTAGTAACAATAAATATAACTTATTATGAAACATGTGTAATGTTCTGCTAGTCACAAAGATCTAACATTTACGAGTCCTTGTAAAGCAAATGAGAAAATATCCTCTGCTTTTACTTATAAAGGGAGACACCAGCTTAATGTTTGGTGGAAAATGAATTAATTGGTAGAATTATATTCAATAAATTAAACCATAATCCACCTCCCTTTTATTTGTACCCATTTATCACAATCACAGGTGCTTTTTTAAACCCATGCTTGACTTTCATGTATTTGAAAAACTTTCATGATCCTTTTATTTTTTTGATTTTCTCTGAGCTAAAACAAGTTCCTTCAAGCAGTCCTCATTTTATGAGATTTCCTTACCTTTAAGCATGGTAGCCACACTTTTCTGTATGAACTGTTATTTCTCAATACCCTGCTCAAAATTTACTTCCTGGAACTTAAGACATGTCTTTGAGTGTTGCTGGCCACTGGAGAACACAGTGTCTACCCAATTGTTGAGTTTCTGCTTCCATCAATTTTGGTCCACATCAGGCAATCACTGTTACAGCAGTTGTGATATTCTCATCTGTGAACATAAGATGATCTTGTTATGAACTACTCTTAAGTTAGACTTCTCGCTCATCTCATGTTATACAGCTGGTTTTTAACTAAAAAGCATATTTTATATTTAACACACTTAAAGTTTCATCTTGTTGGTTGTTGATCCTTGCTGTTCATTCATTTTGCTTTCTTGTTCTTTTTTTGGCAGTATGTTCTGAGTTCTATTATAAAATTTATTTTTATTGTGTATATTGAGGTATCCATCACCTGCCCCCCGACACAGACACATTGAAATAATCACTACAATCAAGCTAATTAACAAAATCTATCACCTTACAAGGTTACCATTTGTGTTGTCGTGTGCTGACAACACTTAGGGTCTACCCTCTTAGAAAATGTCAAGTACCCATTACAGCGTTGTTACCTATAGTCACCATGCTGTAGATTTCCAGACCTTATTCATCTTGTATAACTGAAACTTTGTATCCTTTGACCAACATCTCTCCATATCTGCCTTCTGCCATCTCTTGGTAACCATCACTCTACTGTCTACTTCTATGAATTTAACAGTTTTAGATTCCACATGTAAGAGATATCATACAGTATTTGTCATTCCGCATCCGGCTCATTTCACTTAGCATAGTATCTTCTACCTCCATCATGTTGTCACAAATGGCAGGGTTTTCTTCTTTTTTAGAAGATAGTATGCCATTGTGTACATATGATACATTTTCTTTATTCATCTGTTGATGTACACTTGGGTTGTTTCTATATCTTAATTATTGTGAATAATGCTAGAATGAACGTGAGTGCAGATATGTCTCTGAGATCTTTTGATTTCAGTTTTTTTGGATAAATACCCAGAATGGAGATTGCTGGATCATAAGGTAATTCTCTTTTTAATTTTTTGAGGAATCTCCATAGTGTTTTTTATATTGATTGTACCAATTTACATTTCTACTGATAGTGTGCAAAGATTCCTCTTTCTCTACAGCCTTGCTCACACTTATCTTTTGTTATTATTGTTGTTCGAATAGCCATTCTAAAAGGTGGGAGGAGGTTTCTCACTGCGATTTCAATCTGCATTTTTCTGATGATTAGTGATGTAGAGGTAGAAGATACTATGCTAAGTGAAATACTATGCACCTTTCATATACTTGCTGGTCATTCGTGTGTCTGTGTGTATATGTATGTTTATATATATACAATTTATATGTGTATATTTGGATAACAACATACAGATTCATTTTATTTTATATGGCTGAACAATTCACGTCATCTCCAAGTTGGACATGCTTTCTACAATTTTGAACTAATCACAGAGATTTTTTATAAGATCTGTTCTGAGTTCTTTAGCATACTACAAGCTTTCTAGCTAAACTAGTATCATATCATGTTTTCTGAGCATAGTTAATCATTAACCCTGAAAAATACCACACTGTTTTTAACTTTCTGATATCAGCCACCACTTTCTCTGGTGCCGGTATGCCTAGAAGAAATTTAGGTTTGAATGTCATTTCTCCTATATCTGGGTTAACAAGGGCAAGAAAAACAAATTTTTTTTCGTATTTAACCTATAGAGTAATGACGATAATGCCCATCTTACAGGCAGTAATAAGAATTTAATAAATAACTGTTAGAAAAACATAGAATCCACAGAAAAGTAGATATTTGATAAATATAATAAGTTTTATCTGTGCCTAAATCATTTAGTAAGATACCATAACATACATTATTAAAATGTCAGCTTAAATTCATACAGTATCTCTGTGCTAGTCCTATTATATTAACAATGAGATTAATAAAATCACGTACACATTAAAATATTTGAAAATTAACAGAAAACATGTGGAAAGCGTATTAAATCTCTCTTTAAAAATTTAGTTGTTGGCAGTTGTATTAAATTAATGTGGATGGCTAATATTATAATACTAGCACCACTTTTAGAAAGGTCTTTGGTATGGCTCACCCTATGTTTTTCTGGTATGTTTTCTTTAATATATAGGAGATTCAATAAGACCTTACAGGATTATTGATAATGATATCTTATTTAATCTTTCTTGGGAATAATAAATTGATGTTACCGAATTAGTATGAATATCACTTTTATATAACCTTTTCAAATCTTAACTATGATAGAAACAAGTTTACTTACTAGGTGATTTAATTAGAGTATCTAGTTTAATTCTTTATCTGTATATATATATATATGTATTTTCAAGTAATATTTCTTCAAAAGGTCATTTTTGAAAAGTATGACATACTAGGTATAGATTTTCATTAATTAATTAATTATTTTTTTGAGATGCAGTCTTGCTGTGGCACCCAGGCTGGGGTGCAGTGGCTTGATTATTGTTCACTGCATCCTGGAACCCCTGGGCTCAAGTGATCCTCCCACCCCAGTCTTCTGAGTAGCTGGACTACAGGTACATGCCACCGCATCTGGCTAATTTTCTTTGCTTTTTTCCTGTAACCACAAGTTCTTTCTATGTTATCCATGATACTCTCCAATTCCTGACCTCAAGTGATCCTCCTGGTTTGGTTTCCCAAAGTGCTGTGATTATAGGCATGAGTCACCATGCTCGGTTTAGGTATAGATTTTAATGACAACTCAGAAGTAAACATCTGAGTTTATTTGAGATTTAAACTGACTTAAAACAGGATAGCAAGAAAATAATACTATTTCCACAGACTTTAAACATAGTTGTGTGATTGCTGCCCAATGTTACATATTTTAAAGGTTGTAAAAAAATAGCAATGTTAATAACCTTAAAATATATTTGTTTTATTTTCTAAAATAAGCACAGATTTTGTAAAAAGCAAAAAAAAAAAATCCAAGAAAGAAATTCCTTGTAGAGAGATTATAGCTTTTGTGTGATGTTCTCTTTGAAGACTGAAAAATGCAGGTTTATACATGTTTTAAGATATCAAGCAATATAAGAAGACCTTA
This sequence comes from Gorilla gorilla gorilla, assembly GCF_029281585.2. Taxonomy (NCBI): domain Eukaryota; kingdom Metazoa; phylum Chordata; class Mammalia; order Primates; family Hominidae; genus Gorilla; species Gorilla gorilla. The sequence goes on along the minus strand of NC_086017.1, from coordinate 107,002,387 downwards.
TTGGAATGATAGACAAATAACAGTATAACAGGAGTTCCAAAGTGATATCTAGCTATGATTTACTACTCAATTAGCTGCTTGTTTGTTTCCACATTTATTTTTACTTCTTTTTTATAATTAGTATCTGCTACAATACATAGCTCTTGAAAACAGAAGTTGTGCCTTACTGTGTCTTTTTATAAGGTATATTCTACAGAGTAACTTATCCATCAGTACTTGCTGACTAAATGTGTTATTACCCAGAGGGAATCTAGCAGTAGACAGAAGGAGAGAAAGGTATCAGAGTGATAAGCAGGTAAATGTAGCCAATACAGAGGAGAAAAAAATAGAAAATACAGAAAAACTAAAATTGAGTTGCATTGAGTATACAGGTAACCAAGCACTCAGAAAAAAAAAACAAACCACAGTGGCACATGCCTGTAATCCCAGCACTTTGGGAGGCTGAGGCATCGGATTACCTGAGGTCAGGAGTTCAAGACCAGCCTGGCCACCATGGTGAAACCCCATCTCTACTAAAACATCCAAAAATTAGCTAGGCATGGTGGTGCATGCCTGTAATCCCAGCTACTCGGGAGGCTGAGGCAGGAGAATTGTTTGAACCTGTGAGGTGGAGGTTGCAGTGAGCCGAGATCATGCCACTGCACTTCAGCCTGGGCGACGGAGCAGGACTCTGTCTCAAAAATACACATACACACACACACAAACCCCACAAAAATACACACACACACACAAAAGAAACATGCCTCACCAAAAGTCTTGATCAAAGCTGCAAGCTACCTTCTCCATTCATGGTTGATGGAGATTCATGGTTGCTCTGGCAACAGGACTCTTTCCACTCCAGATCATGACAATTATAAATAGGACATATATATATATATATATATATATATATATATATATATACACACACACACACACACACACAAATATATATAATAAATATTTATGTATTATATAAATATAGATAAAATATATATGAAATTTATATAAAGTTGGTGTGTGTGTGTGTGTATAAAGTACTACCTACTAATCTACATACCTGCATCTCTACCTATATACATAGAAATGGGATAAACAGTCATTAGTTGTTGGTCCATAAGTGTGGCTTGGAAACATGTCTAGAGAGGGGTTTTGCCATAGAAATTATATCATTATGGTGCATCATATGCCTTAGTATAGAAAAGTATAATTGTACCTGTAGAATGATGCTTTTTTCCTGTGTCATCCAGCATATCAAAAACAATTAAATTTGATCATTTTATTATCTTAAAATATCATATCAATTTTATTCTTTCCCTTTTGTATAACTTTTACAAGGAAAATCAAAATGTTGTTCAAGTTATATAATTAACACATAAGATAATTTTGCACATGTTGACACTCAGTATTCAAATACATGTTAATTTGTTTAATTATGCTTTTACTTTCTTCCAAAGTGTTTCTGTGATAATGTGGGTTTAATTTCACTTCTTTATTTGGATAAAAGAACTTTATACAAGTTGATTCTGTTTCATTCATTTTTTTAATCATAAACTACATTAACAGAAACAGTAAAGTGAACAAAAGCAATGGGGTTTATTTTTGTTTTGCTTTATTTGTAGGGTTTGTTTTTGCTTTTTTTTTTTTTTTTTTGGTTCTTACATCTTGATAAGAGTATCTTTTCATTAGTAAATATATCGTTTATGTTTTAAACATTTGCCAAATTAAGATACTTAGAAAATATCTTTTCATCTGTAATTTATATGACCTAATTTCCTGAGAAAAGATTGAGCTGTTTAGAGGAAAGTGCTCTATAAGTTCAGCAGAGGTATAGATAAAAACAGAGTCAACAATTAACAAATTATTAAGTGTTTACAGTCATCGGACTTTGAGTTAGTCAATATTGTACTTGCAATAAGTTCATATAGATTGTTTTTTAAGGGTAAACACATATCTAAAAAGAAAAAATCCCTTTTGAAAATAAGGGAAGAGATTTCTCCTACTCTTTTTTGTGGAGCATTTACTTTTAGAAACTTCTAACTGTAAGTTCTTTTTCTGTCTTTTTGGAATGCATGCAAATCATTTTAAAAGCTAAATTACAACCATTGTGGAAGTCAGTGTGGCGATTCCTCAGGGATCTAGAACTAGAAATACCTTTTGACCCAGCCATCCCATTACTGGATATATACCCAAAGGATTATAAATCATGCTGCTATGAAGACACATGCACACATATGTTTATTGCGGCACTATTCACAATAGCAAAGACTTGGAACCAAGCCAAATGCCCAACAATGATAGACTGGATTAAGAAAATGTGGCACATATACACAATGGAACACTAGGCAGCCATAAAAAATGATGAGTTCATGTCCTTTGTAGGGACATGGTTGAAGCTGGAAACCATCATTCTCAGCAAACTATTGCAAGGACGAAAAACCAAACACTGCATGTTCTCACTCACAGGTGAGAATTGAACAATGAGAACACATGGACACAGGAAGGGGAACATCACACACCGGGGCCTGTTGTGGGGTGGGGGGATGGGGAGGGATAGCATTAGGAGATACACCTAATGTTAAATGACGAGTTATTGGGTGCAGCACACCAACATGGCACATGTATGCATATGTAACTAACGTGCACGTTGTGCACATGTACCCTAAAACTGAAAGTATAATAATAAAAAAAAGCTACATTACACCTCCTATGAGGTTTATGATCCAGGAATAACATTCTGTTCTTAAGGACCTCTCTTTGAAATGTAATCATCAGGAAAGATAGTGTCCCTATTTCAGTTTCTGTGGGAAAGTAAGCACCTGACTTTTAAAGGCACATTGGTATGAGTTGTGAGACCATTCCCTGTCATGAAGACAGGAATAGTTTATTTTTCCTTTTGATAAAGCTAATTGGCCAATCCAGAGAATCCCTCCAATTGCCAAGTAAATTTAGGATGAATTTATGTGACAAATGGTTCTGTCAAATTATCTTACTTGAGGACTAGCTATTGTTTATCATGAGAACACGTATGTAATTGGTTACATCTGCTCAGCTGTATAAACATGTAAGGTTTTTCTATTTTTGTAATGTCTTGAGTGGATTGCCTTGATGTGCATGACATTCTGGTTTAATGTTTACTCTCTAAGAAACTTTATTTTGGTAATATCTTTGTGGAGAAGTTTTCTAGGTTAGGAAGAGGTTTTGATTTTAATTATATATCTGCAACAGTCCTCACCTACATGTTGCAACGAGCTTTAGATTCTAACTTGTAAGCTGTAACACTTTATATTCACTGATTTAAAAATTTTATTATTATTTTATTTTCCTCTAGACATTGGAAAATGTATAATAGCCATGAATAATTTAATAAAATTGTAATTTCTTTTTACTTTTTTGAAGTTAACTAGAAAATAACATGTATTAATTGCAGAAAATTAAATTTCTGTCATTCTGTAAAAAAAGTATACATATGTATATACTTTACAATTAGATTGTCAATCATGTTGATACAATATTTAAGACTGATGTGTCTAAAATGAATTCACAATATAAAACATTTAAAATAATTTATATTATGTTACAATCATGCAACAAAATCTCAATGACAATAATTTGATTTATCAGTTTTATTATTCTAAGGTTCATTTTCACTTTACAAATAGAGTCTTAATTATATAAATATATATACTTTCACATTCATCTTTGACTGAAAACCTCTGCATGTCCACTAACATTGATCAGATGCAAATTATAGATATTTGTCAGGCAATATTGAACGAAGAAAAAAATAAAGAACAAAGCCTGGGATTACCCAGGCAATATTGAATCTGCCAACTAGCACTTTAAAAAACATCTATACATAAATATTGTTTGACTTTTGAGTATAATGTGATTCATTCTGTTGAAAAGTGTATAACTTTACTATCTTGCCATAGTTTAATTGTTTTAACTTCCTTTAATTTAGATTCTTTGTTTATCCTTAATGGGAATATCTTAATATCTCTGACCATATGGGTGTAGATTTTACATTGATAGTCTTTATATTACAACTTTATATTTACTGATATTATAAAAAAATCATTTGAATTATGCCAGGGGAGTATAACTTTAGTGGAAAAAAGAAAGTGGCAAAAAAATTAAATTTATGCTTACTGTTTTAATGAGAATTCGTGTTATCGCCCATTTCTCTTCCTCTCTCTTTTAACTGTCTCTCTTACTTTCAGATGTTCAGCAAGTAAGGCTTTACATTTTTATGAAAAACAGTGGCGTAGTATAAGTATTTAATTCCAGTTGATTCTCTAGATTATTGTCATATATTGACTTAAAAAGAATCTTAAAGAAACACCCTGAGAAATGGCTTTGTCCCAAAGCAACATTTAATAAAGGATAAAAACAAAAAGCTGGTTTCAAACCAGTCCAACTTGGATATTCAAATTGATACTCAACTTATATCAACTTGTCAATTATTAGTCTCTTTTAACATTAAGAAAGAAAATATAATTTGAGTTGATTTTGTCTCTTTTCTGGCTCTGGTATTTAATTGTGGCGTTAGGTTTTTCCTCTAAGATATTTTGTCTCTTTCTAGCAGTATATTTTGCTGTACACACAAAGTCAAGAGATGTTAAACGGGGCATTTAAAAAAAACTTTTATTTTAGGTTCAGGGGTACACATGCAGTTTTGCTGTATAGGTAAATTGCATGTTGTGGGTGTTCAATGTGCAAATTGTTTCATCTTCCAGGTAATAAACCTAGTACCTGATGTGCTATTCACAAGAAGGCATTTTTAAAAGCAACTTAAATATATTATTTGTCTCTAAAACTTTTTTCCCATTTGCGATATGTGCAACTTAACCTTGTTTTCTTCTTCATAATGAATAATTACTCATAAACAACAAAAAACAAAATGTAGAGATATCAATTAAAGAGGAAAATGCACCCTTTGAAAAATTCTGAATTTGTAAACGAGTTCATGTTTTAAAATGTTCCTGATAAATTTCCATGAAGAAAATCATTTATATGATTTCCTGATTACTTTATAAAGAGAATTAAGTGCCCATGTCCAAGTTACAGACTCTATTTGAATCTTCCCCAAATTTTACATTCTATGTTGTATGTTAAATAAAATGATTTTCTGAACAAAACTCTTACCTGGAATTCTTGGCTTTATGTTAACTGTATCATCAACAGTGTTAGTTCCTTTTGTTCTAGTGTCATTTTTCAAAGAGAAACATATTGTATAGCTTTCTGAAGATTATTCTCTGCATGGCAAACCATAGAAACAAACAACAATTCAATGTTCTGTGGCCTTTTCCCCTACTGGTCAGGGTTTGGAGTCACTGCTTGGGGCCACTGGCACTGTCAACATTTTGGTACAACCACACCTATTTGCCATTGCATTTGTTTTCTGTAACTACTTTTAAAAAACCTTTAAATTCCACACTTCAAATTTTATCCCTACTGCTTTGGAAAGTTTATTCCTAAGTTAAACTTAGAGAGACAAAGTTTCCTCTTCAGGTTTTGACTGAAACATTAACAGTAATATTTATATACCTATCCTGGAAACTTTGAATTCTATCTTTAAGAATACATTAAATGTTTGCAATATTTTATGTAACATTATTAATATATGTGTATGCCTATGTACAGATAGACCAAGTTTTACAATATGACATGTTAAACTATGTTACTTAAAGAGAAAATGAATAAGTGCAGCTGGTGTTTGCATTGTTTTGATAAAAACGTATTCTTTTCAATGTTAGTAATGTTGAAAGGAATATTATTGGTACACAATTTAATTAACATAATGATGACACCTAAAACACTGTAGTGATTATGGTCAACTGGTTGTCTTATGATGTGTTTGTGTTTTGGGGGATAGACATCAAGCTGAAATCACTGATAAAAAAATCATAAATTTTAAACTCTACATTACCAATGCCCATCGATTTTCACAAGACATAATATGCTTTCAAGCATGATGTTTCCTTTACTCTAAGTATATCTTATCAAAAGCCACATGTATATTTTAAAAGCAATAGGGTTGAAAGATATCACAACGTTCTGAGTTTACTTCCTTAGCCCTTGGCCAATATCAGTTTGAGTACTAAGCATCCCAATTTTATCTTCTGTTCTTCTGCAGTTATCTTGGTCAGTATCACATCTTGGTCCACATGATTTCTCATCTATGTATTTGTTAGTCCTGAGAAATTTGCAACACATTTGCTTCTTTCACAATTTGCTTTAAAAGCATATGATTATTCTGTGGGTCTTCAAATATAGCACTAGCTTCTCTTTCTTAATAGGTATAAATATGTTTGGTGTCCAACTGAGTTCTTTTACATTCATTCAAATTTGATAAAGGAATTAATCAATTACTAATAGAACAATATCTAAGCCAGGTGCACTGTTAATGAAAAACTTTTTTTTTACTCTTTGATTACTTCTCTTGCTATTGTCAAATTTAACATTTCCCCAAAAGTTTACAGTTGAAACGGTGGTACTAAAAATTCATTTCTATCCATCTAAGTGATATTTTCTACTTTTAAAATACCATGAGCAACCACTTGTGTTTCAGATGTGTTTGATACATTTTATGTAATTGATTTTAGTCAGAAACACCCATTTTGTTCTCTTAAATGAAACATTATTATAAAAATAGCTGTAAAGTTAAATAGTACATTAGTAGAGGGTAAATAATCAGTGGTTTGGGACATTAATTTATAGTAATCTATAAGATTTTAATGCAGGATTTTTCTTGGTCACTTTGCCAGCATGGACTTCTGTGGCCAGCGACGCCCCTCTGGGGCCTCTTTCAGCTCCAGGCCTGCCACAGGGGGCACCCTGCCCACTCAGCCTGCCGGGCCATGCCTGGTTTGCACACTGGCTTAGCCCACGCCTGCGCCGGGCATGCCCCAGTCAGTCTGTATTACAGCTTGAACCTGCATCCAGCATTTCCCAAGTTCTTGTCCTGCAGGCGAGAAGAATGAGGTTATGCTGACAATCAAAGCGTGAAGAGGGCAGATAATAGTTTCATTGAGTGACAAAACAGATCTCAGTGGAGAGAGGACCACTGAACTTGGGTGGTCTCTCCCTCAGTGTGGCTGGGTCCAGGACTTTAATGAGCTCAAAATGGGGAGTGCTTGCTGATTGCTTTATGAGTACGTGAAAAAGTTTAAAAGAAAGACACAACTCAAAGGTGGCCATGAAAGCGTAAAAAAACAATTAGGAAAGGGGAGGTATATAAAAAAATAGGTGAAGGGTGAGGATTAATCAGAAGAAACCATGCCAGATGGGAAGAGAGGCTTTCAATCTGGTCCGTGGATTTACGCAGGACTTGTAGCTAGACTTTAAACTGTCTTTGAAGGTCAGTTTCACTGGGTACCCTCCCCTATCTGCCTAGGGCTTTGACTGCCTCCTGCTGCTATCATTCCTTCCTCTGAAAAGGTATATTTAACTTCCATTAGGATAAGTATGCTGACCACTTTTAACTATGTCATGATGACAGGGAGTGCTGTTTTTCGAAAACAGCAGTCAGATCTCTCTTAGAGACCTATCTATGGGTCTCTGGCAAAAGGGAGCCATCATCCGAGTCCCTGGTTGCATGACTGTTTAGAGTTTGATGGCCTGAAGGTGAGAAGAGACAAGCAAGGTTATTAGAAGACATGTATTAAAACAAAACAAGGGGGTAAGGACGGCTCAAAAATCATGAGGCTGCTGACATGACCGGATAACTGGTAGCTATAGTTATGCCTGCTAAGATTTTGGTGCATTGAGCTTGGCTTTGGTTAGCTCCCTTGGTCTTAATTTCCCAAGAAAAGAAACCTCCATGTTATGGACACCCTATCTACCCCTATCACCTGTCAGAATTTGCAGGATAATTGCCCAGAACTGGAATATTCATCCATATTTTTACATTAGCAATTCCTTTTGTTTCTTCTGAGCTGCAGCCAGAGATCACTGGTTGGTTCAGAGGAATAAGCAAGATTAGAATAAAATGCAGACAAAAGCTGAAAACAACTAATGAGGCTAGAATTTAATGGCAAGTGTATGGTAAGTTTTCAAACGTAAGTTCTCTTTCTCCAGTCCTCACTTTTATTAAAAACAAATCATGATAGGACTGATTTGTTTGCAAAACATACTTTAGTCTTATACTTGGCCAGATTATTTGCATAAAGTGCAACAACAATAATTATTTTCATGTAGCCTTTTAAAATTGGCTCTGATGTAACTCTGTTCCATAAGGAATCTCAGATAACACTTTTTAAAGCCAAGCCCAGCTGTGGGCTTGTACCCCCAAATACCTACAAGTTGGGTAGATTCCTCTCTTTTTGAGGTCCCAGACAACTTAGGGCTCCCGGGCCTGTCAGAAAATGAAATTCTTTACTTACCACAGATGAGGAACCCTGTGCATGGGCTGTGTAGACAAGCTATGAGGCCAGTATTCCCAAGGGACTTTTATTGCCTCTACAAGTCAAGCTTGATTCCTTAAAGGAAAGCACACCTTTCCAGTAAAAGCCTTGGTAAAACAACCAGTTTCTCCAATTACATTCTGTTGCAAAAGAAAATGGATTCTTATTCTTATTGCACATATGCAAATAACTATATTGCCATAAGTTAAGAATACTCAGGAATAATTTCGCAATTCTGGAGAAACCAGAAAGAGAGAAACAAATACGATCCAAATTTTGTTCACAGGAGTATACCTTATTTAATTGTTCAAAACTGTAAAAAGCTCAAAACAAAAATTTTTCTGACTTTGAAAAATAAAGGATCAGCAACATTTTAAGCAAAACAGTTTAAAAAAAGACCAATTTTCTATTAGTTCCATCCATTCAGTTAACTCTTGTTCTGCTTGATATTTATGAACATTTCAGCTCCTCAGGAGTCCTGAAAGTTCCTCTATTCCCGTATCACAGTCTCAAAGGTTATCAGAAATCTGAATTTGAGAGCATCTGTCAAGATCCTATAGCTGATTATAAACTATTTTTGAAGAGGATTAAAACAGGACAACGATTGTCTGTGATTGACAAAATGTCTAGGGTAGTTATAGTAAAAAACATGATTCACAAAGAAATTTGGTTATTTCTGTGGTTTACAAAAACCTAACATAATAACCCTAATTATGATTGATAGTATATACTCAGACATTAGAATTTTATAAGTCCCATACAATTTTAGAATATATATTCACTAAAATATAACCTGAAGAAGATTAAACCTTATTTTTGTTTTGACAATCCCATGTAACTAAACATGTCAAATAATCATGTTTATCTCTCTTTTGGATACTCCGTGGGCCCTCTGTAACATCCAAAAGATGGGGGTTAGAAAAGACTAGTTTGAAGCAGAAATTTGATTTTGGGAAGCCTATCAAACTTGTTAAATGTTTAAAACAATTGATATTGTGAAGTAGAATTCCAGATTACCATAAGTCATATATTTATCCAAAATGATGACTCAAAATTTTTTAAACAGGCAAAAACCTTTACTCATTAAGAGGGAAGACAGCTTTCCAAATAATCTGTCTCTTGTCTTTCCCTTCTTTTTCAGTAGTTTATTCTCAAAGCTAACAAAAATCTTTCATGATCCTTTAGTATTACATGAAAATCTTTTTCAAGAGAATGCCAAATTTCACCCTTGCATTTGTCTACTATTAAGGTTAATCCCAATTTTTTAATGAAACATTACAGATAAATTTATCCCATCTTAACCAGTTTGACCATGAGGTAAGATTCTTACAAACTTTCAATAACCTTTCACAAATTTTTGTTAAAGATCAGTACCTTCAGAAAACCTTGTGTGCTTTCATTCCAATGTTCTCTTTACAGAATAACCAAATAATACCCTTCAGAGTTTAGTCACTATGTTCACACATAGGATTTCTCTTAAAAGGTTAATTTATACAAACCTCCACAACTAGTTTAAATGTTTACCTTTATTGTATCTAATTTAAAATAATCTTTTAACCCTCTAGGCAAAAATTTACATTTCCATGCCTTCTTATAATCTTTTACTAAAAATACGTTTTACTTTCCTAACACACCTTGCATATAAATCTATTTTCAGTGGTCTCAATTACATGTTATAATGGTAATTCTTAGCAGTTCTTAATTTTGATGTAAAACCTGGTAAGTTATTTTAATTACATACTAGGTGCAGATAAGGTCTGACTCTTTCAAGCATAGTTAGGTGCATGGTTAACTCCACATGTCCCCAGGCTTTACCAAACTCAAAAGCAGGCAAGCCAAACAATTTTCAAAGACCAAAGAATCAGTTTATGACTTTAAAGAATTTAGCAAACCTAATATCTGAACTGCATGACTTAAACTATATGTTTATATTCTGAAAACCCTTTTACTTTACCAATAAAATTTAAAACTGTCTTCTATTTCTTAAAGTCATTGGAACTAAAAAGCATTACAGCTTTTATTCTTCCTTCAAAAATATTTGGTCTAAGCACTTATTTTTCCTGAAGCCAATTAATTAGAGCTCTTTTTATGTAAACATCACAAACATGATACATATATATGTGTATATATGTATACATACACACACACAGACAGACAGAAGATCCAGTCATAAGATTTTTCTTTTCTTTCTCTTCTCTTCTCTTCTCTTTTCTCTTCTCTTCTCTTCTCTTCTTTTCGAGGTGGAGTCTCACTCTGTCACCCAATCTGGAGTGCAGTGGCACAATCTCAGATCACTGCAACCTCTGCCTCCCAGGTTCAAGCAGTTCTCCTGCCTCAGCCTCCCGAGTAGGTGGGATTATAGTGTAAGATTTTATTTCCAATCTCCTAATGAATTATTGGCCCCAGGGTGGAGCCCTTCAAGAAACAAGGCTAGGAAAACCTGCAGTTTCTACAGCTTAGTAAGCAGGCAGAGCTGCAAGACAAAAACAGATTTTGAGAAGGATATAGCTGTTTTTAATTCTTGGGGTTCCAGGAGGAAAACAGGGTTTGTTTTTTTTTTCCAAAACGGGGTCAGTGGCACCTTCTCTGTTTTTCCCAAGGAGTACCAGGCTATCAGAAGTTATCTTAGGGCCTCTCCTATGTGCATTAAGCACGGTAAGACAAATGGAGAAAAATAATTCAATTGACTGAGAAGAAGAAACCCTTTTTCCAGAAAAACAAGATCCATGAGGAGAAGACATATAAATACTTTTAAATATACCTATATCTTGGATATCTAATTTTAATTAAGTTGAGTGCTCCTTTTTTTTTTAAGTCCTATTAAATCTCTTATTACCCAACTTTAACCAGCCAAATGGCCAATACTTCTGGCTTTTGAACCTGTGGAGGGGGAAAGAATGTAATGATTTTTGTCATTCCTACAACGAATTTGTGCAGAGACAGAGAAGCCAGAAGTCTGACTAGTAGAAACTTTTGCCCTTTTGCCAGCATGTCAGGCTCCTGGGTTCCCTTCCCCCAAGCTATGGAGCCCTATCAACCCCAGAGTACTGTGAAGGGGGAGCAGACAAAGAGCTTATCTGCATACTGTAAATGTTGTCCCACCTCAAGAGATTTGCTCAGTTAAATTTGTAATTTCTTCCCAGTTCAATTTTAAGCCAAGCACTTTAAGGTTTGGGGAAATTAAACTTTCCCCAATTTGGGGGATGCATCCATAGGAAGTGTCCTGTGGTATGGGAACACAATTACCCATCTGCAAAGAGAGAATAGAGGAGGAAAAAGGAAAAAGAAGGCTTTTTTTTTTTTTCAAAGGAGCCTCAGTTATTCAGGATGTACTCGAGAGAAGTACAAACTGAACCTGGTTGGTTACCCATCTGGTAAGAGGGGGGAAAGGCACTTTTGTTCCTTTATCTTTCCAGCAAAAGCCCAGGATAGGTGAGGGAGAGAAAAAAAAGGGCATTGTCTATTTTTCTCCCATCCTTATATACTCAAGTCCCAGAGACCTTGGCAGGTGCCACCATGGATGCCAGCGCAAACTTCACCCATGTAGCAGGGAGATCTAATGGGTAGGAATTATTCACACTCGCCAATATGTTGCCTATCCTTCCACTGTCTTTGGGTTCCCTAGACCTCATCTGTGCCACGGATGTGAGCATGACCTCTATCCATAAAACAGTGGGGGGCAGGGAGGCCAATTGGCAGGAATTAGTCATGCTTACCTGCACTGCACCCTTGAGTTTTGTTGTCATCTGCCTCTATGGATCCCTCAGATCCAGTTTTACTTTCTAGGGCTTCAACCCAAAACTGGGAATTAAGTTTTGGACAAAAAGGTTCCTCAGGAGGGTACAGGGATTCATTAAATTAAGTCACAGGTGGCCCTTGCCAAACTCTAGTCAGCAACTGGTGGGGCAACTCTTCCATTGCTTTGTTATCATAAACAGAATGCTAAGATGAAGTTGTGGAATTGGGTCCTCCTTAGACAAGGGATAGAAAAGGGAGTCCTGGGAATTGGCAGCCTAACCTAGTAAGATGCCTCCTAAAAGGAAAAAGTAACCTCTTGCATAGAAAAGTTCCCCATATTTGCAGGGCTATGTTAACTCCTGACATGGTGGAGAAAAAGAAAAACAAAAAGCATAAGTGCAAGGGAGGGGAAGGCATCTGAGGAAAAAACTTCTTGCTCTATGCAAATGTGTTTCTGCTAGAGGGGGAAAAAAACATAATTGCTGCATCCTTCTTCCAAGAATAAATGGAAACCACATTGTTCTGAATTGCATTTTTGATGACTTGGCCAAGTGCCCATTCTACCCAGTAACATTGTCACTGAAGTTTGCAACAACACCTTTAACATTATAAAAGAAGATAAATGAGCCATGACATCCTTAAAAGGAAGAAGGAAGATGCCATAGAAAAAATCTAGAATGGAACAGAGCCAACATTCCAACCCCCCAGGGTGACAGGAGGTGGGTGACAATGTCTCCTGCAGCCACGTTGTTCATTTCTTAATTGGCTGACAGAGACATGGTGCTTTATCTGTCTGCAGAAAAATTCTGAGGACAAGAAGCCTCAGAAAAAGTGAAAAGTCATAGGTCCACATTGACTCACGCTTCCAACAATTCCAGACAAGCACCTCCAAAATAACACAGTATTTTTCTTGGTCACTTTGCCAGCTGGGGACCTTGTGGCTGGCAACACTCCTGCCCTGGCCTTGCTTGGTCCCAGCTCTGCCACAGGAGGGACCCTGCCCACTTGGCCCACCAGGACAGACCCGGCTTGTGCACCAGCTCAGACCACGGCTGGGCTGGGCATGTCCCAGTCCACCTGTGTTACAGCTCTTAGCTGCATTCGGCAGTTCCCGAGTTCTTGTCCTACATCCAAGAAGAATGAGGTTATCCTGAAACTCGAAGGGTGAAGAGGGCAGAAAATTGTTTTACTGAGTGACAAAACATCTCTCAGTGGAGGGCGGATGTGAAGGTGGTACCCCACCCAAAGTTGGGTAGTCTCTCCCTCAGTGTGGCTAGGTCTGGGGCTTTTATGGGCTCAGAATGAGGAGTCATGATGATTGGTTTGTAGGTATGCAAAAAAGATTAAAACAAAGGCACCACTCAAAGGTGCGCATGACAAAAAAATCAATTAGGGAAGGGTAGGTATATGTAAAATAGGTGAAGGGTGAATATCAATCAGAGGAAACACGCCCAACAGGAAGAGAGGTTCTCAGTGTGGTCTGTGGATTTACCTGAGACTTTGTAGCTAGGCTTTAAACTGTCTTTGACTTGAAAGTGAACCTGCCTCTATCTGCCTAGGAATTTGACTGCCTCATGCCACTATCAATTTCATGGGCTTTGTGTGGCCTGATATTGAGTGGTGGTTTCAAGCACTGAAACTGTAATTTAAGATCTTAAATATTTATTAATATTCCATCAAGAAAGTTTGTTATGGTAGGTAATGAAGATTCAGTTCATTAGAAGGCAATATGAGTTATGTACTTATTATTGTAAAGGGCCATAGAAGAAAATTCTGAACAAACAAAATCATGGCCAAAGTATTTTATGTCACATTACTGTGAGAATTTACCCCTTATCTAATATTTTGACTAAGGCAACTAGTTCAGATTTAATAAAGAAGACCAGAAATGGAAAGAATGAAATGGAAAGAAGAGAAATATTTTTTAATTTGTATTTTTAACAATAATTCCATGAAAAGAGGTTACTATGAAACTTGAATAATCTAAAACAATAAATTTTTACGAAACACTTTTGCATAGTTGTCTTTTTGGTAGTAATCTGTGGGCCATTTCTAGGGATAGTGTGGTTATATAATAAATCAATATATATAAATTATTTAGTAATGAAATAAATTATTAAATATTAAAAATAACAACAATGAAATTGTTAAAAATGTCAAAATTCAACTACTCAGAAATAAATGTAAAGACCTTATAAAAACGTTCTATTCTCATTTGAAAATACTGTAGTATTATTTTTATTCTCTATGTCTAATTTCAATTAATTTCAAACCAAAATTTGTTTTCTTAGATGAAATCACTAAGGGAAATTTTAACTGTCAAATACTTTATTTAAAGAAAGTCAGTTTAAAAGATAAGGATAGTTCTTGAGTATACTATTATTCCATAGAATTTGAGATTAGATTTTTTTAGGGAGTATAATAATAGAAGTGTATCCACTGCTGTTTTGAGGTTACTTTAACATTATAATATAATATTATAGTCAACATGGCAAATGGATTATGGTGCTTTCCTTGATCTAGATATTATATGTTGAACATTCATAGTAACCATTTATCTTCATTTTGAGAATATAAATGCTGGGTGTTAGAAGCATTCTATTTATAGTTTTAGTACAAGGTTGAATGCACTTATCACACTTCATTGGTTGCACATTTTATACTTAGAAAAAGTGTTGAATCTTTTTTATTGATTCACAGGCTAAGCAATTTCATTTTTTGTTTTCATACTTTGACCTACGACCCTAGGTTCCATTAGGGCACTACAATAGCAAGGTGTAGACACATCAACAACAAAGAAATAGAACTAAAATGACAGTGTCTCCAGCTAGGGATGCATTGACAGACCTGAGAATTCAAACATAGAAAAAGCAATTTTTTTTTTCATGCTGGGAAGTGGAGTTCTCAAGAGACCCATCTTAGACTGAATAACATGTTATGAAAATCAATAAAGGCCCTATTGTGCTACTGAAGTGTCCAGGAAGTGTCATTTTATATCTTGCTAGCAGATATCTAAAGGAAGTTAAAGCTACTTTGCTCATAGTAATTGGATGACTCCTCTTTTATCAGTGGTCTATTTTGCCATTCAATGTAAAAGCAAAATATACCGTGGGGTCCTGTTTGAAATGGGATATTATGAAAGTGAATTATGAAAACTGTTAGTTTTTTCACATATATAAGAATGGTATCACTGATGTTTTCTACTCTCAAAATTCCTTTAATTACATGTGAATTTAAAGAGCTAATTGTAAATACTAGGCAAACTGACAGAAATTGTGGTTGGGGAAACATCATGTTGGTTAACCAAGGAAAAAAACTTAAAAGTCATCATTATAAACATCAAGATGATTTGCAGAAGTTGAATTATTGATTTGAAAGTTTTAATTTTGTAAATATGTATTGCATTAAGCTGGAAAAGTTATATGTTCGGAGTTATTTAGTTTGGTGCAAAAGTAATTGTGGCTTTTGCCTTCAAAAGTAATGGCAAAGCCACAATTACTTTTCACCAACCTGAATTTCTAGAATCTTTATTGCTTTATACTACTGAATATCTTATTTTCTAAGATCACTATAATAGAAATTTTGAGAATTCTGTGGCAACTATGTGTGGTTTACCGAAAATCACTTGCCAATTTTTTCTCAGCATTTTACGCCAAGCGTATTTCTCCTATAAAAATTCTAATAGTGTCTTATTGCTACTACATGTTTGAAAGAGAATAAGGGGAAACAGTTATCAAAACTTGAGGTTTCTATTTTAGATTCTACACTTTATTCTCCTTTTACTTCTATTTTATTGCACAGATAATTTGAAATGCCCTAAATATTTAAATTGACATAGTTAACCTGAAAATTTTAAAACTTCTGAATATGTTTACTTAATTAAAATGAGTTTTATTATTTATCAGTTAGTGCAAAACTCTAGAGGTCAGAATTAATTTATTCAATAAGCAATTTTTGAGAGATGACTATATAAAAAAAAACTGTGTACTACACTGGCCCCATTAAAACAAGTGTATAACCTCAAAGGTGAAAACGGTTAGACAAAATTAGAAGTGAAAAGATAAGGAGACAAAGATGCTTTAATTAGGAAGCGAAGAAATTAGGATTATGTTAATTACACACGCTGCTATAAATTGTCTCAGTGTACATTGCAAAGCAAATACATTTTTGTCATTTTGAAAACCTAAAATCTATCTCAAGGGTATAAAATTTTTACTTTTAAATAGTGTCTAATGTATCTATATTATATATAATGTCAGATTTGAATAACCTTTTTTCATAATACCATTTTTATAAATTAATCTTCAAAAGATGGTATACTATTCTTAGTTAACATGTGTCAGTAAAACAAGACTGTATTTTAAAATAGTACACAGGACTGAGGGAGCAGTGGACAAACAGCCAGGAAATTTAGGTAAGAGTCAGAAGGCTAAATCAACCAAATGACAAATGCAGTGAAAGTTGATTTTATATTAACATATAAATGGTGACATAGTGATTGTCTCATTGGAGAAATTGTTTCATAATTAACAGCTTTTGAACATCTTTTAGGTTTCTAATGAAAGGGCTGCTATGAAATTTTAAAACTAGTAACTTAACAAAATTACATTACTTGGCAGACTTCTACTGAGGTAAAAATTAACCATGTTATTTTACCAGTGATACTACCTAGCAATGGCTGGACAGCAAGGAGGCAAGGGGATTGTTTTACCAGTAGAGTCTTTTAAGGATCTAAATTTCATTTACAGAGCTGGCAAAAAATGATAAGACCATCCCTCCTTCTCCATCAATCAGTGGTGCTGGCAGAGAAAAAGACTTGCTCCAGTTTTCATTTTGGGGAAGTCTGCCCTGCATATTTTTGTAAGTCTAATTTCTATGGATCTTCTCATACCTATAACACACACAGACACACACACATATATATATGTGTATGTATATATGTGTGTGTATATATATGTGTGTGTGTATGTATATATATATATATACATACACACACACATATATATACACACACACACACATATATAATTTTTTTTTTGAGATGGAGTCTTGCTGTGTCACCCAGGCTGGAGGGCAGTGACAACATCTCACCTCACTGCAACCTTGACATCCTGGGTTCAAGCTATTCTCCTGCCTCAGCCTTGATTAGCTGAGAATACAGGCATGGACCACCACGTATAGCTAACTTTTTGTATTTTTATTAGAAATGGGGTTTCACCATGTTGACCAGGCTGGTCTCGAACTCCTGACCTCAAGTGATCCACCTGCCTCAGCCTCCCCAAATGCTGGGATTCCAGGCCCCTATAATATATTTTATTAATTAGTCATTTCAAACTGAGATTTATAAAAGTAAAATGTTTTTTGAGAAGATCTAAAATCAAGTTACAAAATTAAAAATGTATTTTATCAATTCTGAGATGCACATTTTTCTCATGTTATTATTTGTGAAATTGGAATCCATTTTACAATTAATGGCAACTCAGCACTGTGTAAAAGTTAAGCTAGAAATTTATTTATTTTTCCTATGTAGTGACACAAATCATGACACATAATTACAGCCTCTTAGAGTTGATATGTGGAATCTAATTATATACATGGCAATTTAAAACAATGAATAGCCATATTTACACTGTGATTAACAGTAGCTATAATATCTGAAAACAATAGGGAACAGAGTTTAAATTCATCTCTATAGGTTCCATCAAAAATTTTCTCATTTTTTTGTCTTGCTAGTCCTAAACATTCAGTTTCATTTCCTGAAGTTATATACATGAAAAAAGATGTTCTTTTCCTATATTGAAACTCCTCTCTCCTCTTTATCCTCCATAGTGCTGATAGCTATATTTCTAAAACAATTCAATTATGCTATACTCTTTATTTAAATTTCTCAGTCCCTCTGTAGCATTTTCAGGATACATTTCCAATCCCAGCATGACATACAGAATCCATTATGATCAGAATCCCATTCCCCTTTGTTTTTCATTGCTCTCCACTTTTGATATCCACCCCTGTCTATTCTTACCAAACTATCTAGATTCCCCAACTATGAATCTTCCTTACAATTCCACGTTGTATTCTCTATAAGTACTTTGTCTTGTACACTTATTGAACATAATGTAAAATCAATAGACTTTCCTGAAGAAATGAGTAAACTGAATGGACAATTATGGATTGGTCATTTATATGTATCAAAAATAGCAATGTAATTACTTATAAAATTTCTAAAAAGGTCAATTTCACTCACATAGATTTTTTTTTTTTTTTTGAGACAGGGTCTTCCTCTGTTGTCCAGGCTGGAGTGCAGGCTGTAATCATGGCTCACTGCAGCCTTGATATCATGGCTCATTGCAGCCTTGACCTACGGGGCTCCAGCAATCCTCCCACCTCAGCCTCCTGAGTAGGTGGGACAGCAACACATGCCACCATGTGTTTTTAATTTTTGTAGGGATGGGTCTCACTATATTGTCCAGGTTTGTCTCAAACTCTTGGGCTCAAGTGATCCTCCTGCCTCCACCTCCCAAAGTGCTAGGATGACAGGCATGAACCACTGTGCCCAGCCATGTAGATATTTTTTACAATCACATTTCTGCTATTTATTCCTTTTACTAATTAGCCTATATGCACATGAATGTTAATACAGAAAAAGAACTTGAGATGTTTTATTGTCAGCTCCCCAAATGTGTTTTAATTCAGACCTTTATAAAAATTACCCCATGCTCTAGTACCTGTTCATATCTGTTTCATGCACTAAGAAGATGATAGCGCTGTTTTATTGGAAAACGAGATTATCTCATGAAATGGGTTCTACTCATTAAAAGACAATTTTCTCAATTATTTTCAAGTTTTTTCTTAGGTCCCACTGTCAAGATTGTTCACTCACTTTAGTACCTGGGATAAAAATTTTTAGTGGGTCTAGGATTCTGTATTGATCTCACTCTGCTTAATTATTTTTAAAATGAACTTTCTAAAATTTAACGTGTATAATAATCGTCTGAGTAAATTTATATAAATGAAAACTCCTAGGATTCACCCTATGGTTCTGTTTCTTTAGATCAAGGAATGTGTTCTTATAACATTAATTTTTAATAGACCTTATTTTTTAGAGCAGTTTTATCATACAGGGTATAGGAATCATGCAGAATGTAGTCACAGCAAAAATGAGCAGGAGGTACAGAGATTTCTGTACACCCACTGCCCCCATAAGTACAACCTCTGCCATTATCAGCAACTCCCACCAGACTGGTACATTTGTTACAATCAGGAACATACATTCACACCTCATTATCATCCAAAGTGCATGGTTTACATTAGGGTTCACTCTTGGTGTTGTACCTTTTATGGGTTTGGATAAATGTACAATGACATGTATCTGTAATTACACATTCATATAGAATATTTTCACTTTCCAAACATTCTCTGTGCTCTGCCTATTAGTCATTCTCCCCACCCCCCAATACTAAAGTATACATCTAACAAAATATGATCATTCCATATCAACCACTGACTTTTTACTGCCCGCATAGCTTTGCCTTTTCCAAAATGCCATACAGTTGGGATCACACAGGATGCAGCCTATTCAGATTGGCTTCTCTCACTCACTAATATGCATTTAGGATTCCTCCATGTCTTTTCCTGGCTCTATAGCTCATTCTTTTTAGCACTAAACAAATTCCATTTTCTGGATGTACTGCTGTTGATTTTTTCTTTCACCTACTGAAGGGCATTTTGGTTGCTTCCAAGTTTGCAACTTATGAATAAAGCTGCTCTAAATATCTGTGTGCAGGTTTTGTGTGGATACAGGTTTTCAACACCTTTGGTTAAATACCCAGTAGTGTGATTTCTGAACCTTATAGTAAGAGGGTGTTTGTTTTTTAAGTAACTGCCACTCTTTCTTCCAAAACAGTTGTACTATTTCACATTGCCACTGCCAAGGAATGAGAGTTTCTATGGGTCCACATCCTGGGCAGTATTTGGTGTTGTGAGTGTTGAAATTTGGTCATTCTAATATGTGTGCAATGGTCACTGCTGTTTTCATTTGCACTTCACTTATGTCATATAATGTGGAGCATCTTTTCATACATTTTACTTGCCAGCTGAATGTCTTCTTTGGTGAGATATCTGTTAAGGTCTTTAGCTAACTTTTTTTACTAGAGTTGTTTACGTTCCTGTTTTTGAGTTTTAATAGATATTTGTATGTTTTGAATAGCAGTCCTTTATTTGTTATGTCTTTTACAAATATTAATATTTTCACTCAGTCTGTGGCTTGTCCTTTCATTTACTTAACAGTGTCTTTCACAGAACAGAAATTTGTAATTTTAATGAAGTCCAGCTTATCAATTTTTTTCATTGATCATGACTTTGATGTCGTATCTGAAAAGCCGTCACCAAACCCCACATCACGTAGACTTTCTCCTATGTTATCTTTTAGCAGTATTATAATTCCATGTTTTATGTTTAGATCTGCAATCCATTTTGAGTTCATTTACAAATCCATTTGTGTGGGGTGTAAGGTTTGTGTCTAGAGCCATTTTTTAAATGTAGATTTCCACTTTTTCTCAACGTTATTTATTAGAAAAAACTGTCTTTTCTCCATTGCATTCTCTTTGCTCTTTTGTCAAACATCAGTTGACTATATTTATGTGGCTCAATTTCTGGGCCATCTATTCTGTTTCACCAATCTATTTGCTATTCTTTTGCCAACACCACACTCTCATAATAGCTGTAGGTTTAGAATGTTTTGAAATCTGATAATGTTAGTCCTCGAACTTTGCTCTTGTCCTTTAATATTTTGTTAACTATATTCTGAGTCTTTTTCATCTCCATGTAAACTTTTTAAAAAACTTTTAAGTTCAGGGGTATATGTGCAGGGTGTGCAGGATTGTTACATAGGTAAATCTGTGTCATGGAGGTTGGTTGTACAGATTATTTTATCACCCACGTATAAGCCTAATATCCATTAGTTACTTTTTCTGCTTTTCTTCCTCCTCTTACCCTCCACCCTCTGATTGGCCCCAGTGTGTGTTGTTTCTCTCTATGTATCCATGTGTTTTCATTATTTAGCTCCCACTTATGAATGAGAACACATGACATTTGGTTTTCTGTTCCTACATTAGTTTGCTACAGATAATGGTCTCCAGCTCCATCCGTGTCCCTCCAAAGGGCAAATCTCATTCTGTTTCATGGATGCATAGTCTTCCATGGTGTGTATGTACCACATTTTCCTTATGCAGTCTATCATTGATGGGCATTTGGGTTGATTCCGCATCTTTGGTATTGTGAATAGTCCTGCAGTGAAGATATGTGCACGTGTCTCTATAATAGAACAGTTCATATTTCCTTGGGTATATACCCAGTAATGGGATTGCTGGGTTGAATGGTGTTTTGCTTTTAGGTCTTTGAGGAATTGCCACAGTGTCTTCCACTACAGTTCAACAAATTTATACTCCCACCAACAAGGTAAGTGAAACTTTTGCTCCACAACCTTGCCAGTATCTGTTATTTTTTTACTTTTAGCTATTCTGACTGGTATGAGATGATATCTCATTATGGTTTTGATTTACATTACTCTGATGATTAGTGAGTTGGGATTTTTTTCATATGCTTGTGGGGCAGATGTATGTCTTTTTTGAGAAGTGTCTGTTCCTGTCCTTTGCTCACTTTTAAAGGGGTTGTTCATTTCTTTCTTGTAAATTTATTGTAAGATTTTTATAGATGCTGGATATTAGACCTTTATCAGATGCATAGTTTGCAGAAATTTTCTTCCATTCTGTAGGATATCTGTTTATTCTGTTGATAGTTTCTTTTGCTGTGCAGAAGCTCTTTAGTGTAATTAGATCCCATTGTCAATTTTTGGTTTTGTTGCAGTTGCTTTTGGCATCTTCGTCATGAAATATTTGCCTATGTCCTGAATGATATTGCCAAGGTATTCTTCTGGGGATTTTATGGTTTTGGCTTTTACACTTGAGTTTTTAATCCTTCTTGAGTTAATTTTTGTATATGTTATAAGGCAGGGGTCCTGTTTCAATTTTCTGCATATGGCTAGCCAGTTATCCCAGCACCATTTATTGAATAGTAGTCCTTTCTCCATTGCTTGTTTTTCTCAGGTTTATTGAAGATCAGAAAGTTTTCTGTGCGTAGTCTTATTTCTGGATTCTCTATTCTGTTTCATTAGCCTGTGTTTCTGTTTTTGTACCAGTACCAAGCTGTTTTGGTTGCTGGTGGCCCTGTAGTACAATCTAAAGTCTGGCAGCATGATGTCTCCCCCTTTGTTCTTTTTGCTTAGGATTTCCTTGGCTATTTAGGCTCTTTTTTAATTCCATATGAATTTTAAAACAGATTTTTCTGGTTCTGTGAAGAATGTCAGTGATAGTTTAATGGGAATAGCATTGAATCTGTACATTGCTTTGGGCAATATAGCCATTTTAACAATATTGATTCTTCCTATCCATGACATGGAAAGTTTTTCATTTGTTTGTGTCATCTGAGATTTTTCTGAGTAGTGGTTTGAGGTTCTTCTTATAGAGATCTTTCACTTCCTTTGTTAGCTGTATTCTTAAATGTTTTATTCCTTTTGTGACAATTGTGAATGGGAGTTTGTGATTTGGCTATCAGTGACTCTTATTGGTATATAAGAATGCTAGTGATTTTTGCACATTGATTTTGTATCCTGAGACTTTGCTTTAGTTATTCATCAGCTTAAGAAGCTTTTGGCCTGAGATGATGGGGTTTTCTAGATATAGGATTATGTCATCCTCAAACTGAGATAGTATGACTTCCTCTCTTTCTATTTGAATGCTCTTTATTTCTTTATCTTGCCTCATTGTTGTGGCCAGAACTTCCAATACCATGTTGAATAGGAGTGGCGAGAGAGGGCATCATTGTCTTGTGCTGGTTTTCAAGGGGAATGCTTCTAGCTTTTGCCCATTCCATATGATGTTGGCTGTGGGTTTGTCATAAAGGTTGTTATTATTTTGAGGTATGTTCCTTTAATATCTAGTATATTGAGAGTTTTTAATATGAAATGATGTTAAATTTTATCAGAAGCCTTTTCTGTATCTATTGAGTTAATCATGTCATTTTTGTCTTTAGTTCTGTTTATGTGATGAATCATATTTATTGATTTGCATATGTTAAACCAAACTTGCATCCCAGGAATAAAGCCCACTTGATTGTGGTGGATAGGCTTTTTGATATGCTGCTGGATTCTGTTTCCCAGTATTTTGTAGAGGCTTTTTGCATCAATGTTCATCAAAAATATTGGCCCAAAGTCTTTTTTTATTGTGTCTCTGCCAGGTTTTAGTATTGGGATGATGCTGGTCTCGTAGAATGAGTTAGGGAGGATTCCCTTCTTTTCAATTTTTTGAAATTGTTTCAGTAGGAAAGTAACAGCCCTTCTTTGTACATCTGGTAGAATTCATCTGTGAATATGTCTGTCTTTGGCTTTTTTTAGTTGGTAGGCTATTTATTACTGCCTCAATTTCAGAGTTTGTTATTGGTCTGTTCAGGGACTCAGTTTCTGTTTGGTTCTGTCTTGGGAGGATGTATGTGTCCAGGAATTTTATCCATTTCTTCTAGATTTTTTGGCTTATGTGCATAGAGATGTTTATAATATTCTCTGTTGGATGTTTGTATTTCTGTGGGGTTGATGGTAATATCCCTCTTTCTAACTGTGTTCATTTGAATCTTCTCTCTTTTCTTTGTTACTCTAGCTAAGTGGTCTATTTTATTTATTTATTTATTTGAAAAAACCAGCTCCTGGATTCGTTGATCGTTTGAATGGCTTTTCATGTCTCTGTCTCCTTCAGTTCAGCTCCAATTTTGGATATATTTTGTCTTCTTCTAGATTTGGGGTTTATTTGCTCTTGGTTCTCTAGTTCTTTTAATGTTAGGTTGTTAATTTGAGATCTTCCTAGCTTTCATGTAAGCATTTAGTACTATAAATCTCCCCCCAACCTTTTTTTTTTTTTTTTTGAGATAGAGTTTTGCTATTGTTGCCCAGATTGGAGTGCAATGGTGCCATCTCGGCTCACAGCAACCTCTGCCTCCCAGATTCAAGTGATTCTCCTGCCTCAGCCTCCAAGTAGCTAGGATTACAGGTGTGCACCAGCCACCACATCCAGCTAATTTTGTATTTTTCGTAGAGACAGGGTTTCACCATGTTGGTCAGGCTGATCTCTAACTCCTGACCTCAAGTGATCTACCCACCTCTGCCTCCCAAAACGCTGGTATTACAGGCATGAGCCACCATGTCCGGCTAAATTTCCCTTTTAACACTGCCTTAGTTGTGTCCCAGAGAGTCTGGTATGTTGTATCTTCATCTCATTAGTTTCAAAGAACTTCTTGATTTCTGCCTTAATTTCATTATTTATTCAGCAGCTATTCCGGAGAAGGTTATTCAATTTCCATGTAATTATATGGTTTTGAGTGAATTTCTTAGTCTTGAGTTCCAATTTGATTGTGCTGTGTGTGGTCCAAGATACTATTTGTTGTGATTTCAATTATTTTGCATTTGCTGGGGAGTGTTTTACTTTGCATTATGTGATTGATATTAGAGTAAGTGCCATGTGGTGATGAGAAGAATGTATATTCTGTCGTTTTGGGGTGGAAAATTCTGTAGATGTCTATAAGATCAATTTAATTCAGCGCTGAGTTCATGTCCTGAATATCTTTGTTAATTTTCTGTCTCAGTGATCTGTCTAATATTGTCAGTAGGGTGTTAAAGTCTCCAACTATTATTGTGTGGGGGTCTAAGTCTCTGTGAAGGTCTCTAAGAACTTACTTTATAAATCTGGGTGCTTCTGTGTTGGGTGCATATATATTTAGGATTGTTAGGTTTTCTTGTTGAATTGAACCCTTTACCATTACGTAATGCCCTTCTTTGTCTTTTTTGATCTTGGTTCATTTAAAGACCGTCTTGTCAGAAATTAGGATTTCAATGCCTTTTTTTTTTTTCTGCTTTCCATTTGCTTGGTAAACTTTCCTCCATTTCTTTATTTTGAGCATATGTGTGTCTTTGCATATGAGATGGGTCTCTTGAAGAGAGCAGACAAATGAGTCTTGACTTTTTATCCAGCTTGCTACTACTCTGTGTCTTTTAATGGGGCATTTAGCCCATTTACACTTAAGGTTAATATTGTTATGTGTGGGCCAGGTGCGGTGGCTCACGCCTGTAATCACAGCACTTTGGGAGGCCAAAGTGGGTGGATCACAAGATCAGGAGTTCGAGACCAGCCTGGCCAACATGGTGAAACCCCGTCTCTATTAAAAAATACAAAAATTAGCCAGGCATGCACCTGTAGTCCCAGCTACTTGGGAGGCTGAAACAGAAGAATCGGTTGAACCAAGGTGGCAGAGGTTGCAGTGAGCTGAGATTGCACCACTGCACTCCAGCCTGGGAGACAGAGCGAGACTGCATCTAAGAAAAAAGAAAGAAAAAATATTGTTATGTGTGGATTTGATCCTGTCATCATGATTCTAGCTGGCTATTTTGCAGACTTGCTTATGTGGTTGCTTTATAGTTTTACTGGTCTGTGTACTTCAGTGTGTTTTTGTAGTGGCTAGTAGTGGTTTTTCATTTCCGTATTTAGCACTTCCTTCAGGAGCAGGTCTAGTGGTAAGGAATTCTTTAACATTTGCTTGTCTGAAAAATATCTTATTTCTCCTTCACTTATGAACCTTAGTTTTGCCTGGTATGAAATGCTGGGTTGAAATTGCCTTTTTTTTTTTGAGACGGAGTCTCACTCTCTCACCCAGGCTGGAGTGCGGTGGCACAATCTCGGCTCACTGCAAGCTCCGCCTCCTGCATTCATGCCATTCTCCTGCCTCACCCTCCTGAGTAGATGGGACTACAGGTGCCCACCACCACGCCTGGCTAATTTTTTGTATTTTTAGTAGAGATGGGGTTTCACTGTGTTAGCCAGGATGGTCTCGATCTCCTGACCTCGTGATCCACCCACCTCGGCCTCCCAAAGTGCTGGAATTACAGATGTGAGCCACCACATCTGGCCGAAATTGCTTTTCTTTAAGAACATTACACATTGGCGCTCTATCTCTTCTGGCTTATAGGGTTTCCATTTCGATGTTTGCTGTTACTCTGTTGGGATTCCCTTTGTAGGTAACCTGGCCTTTCTCTCTCATTGCCCTTACCATTATTTATTTATTTATTTATTTTGAGATGAAGTCTCACTCTGTCGCCCAGGCTGAAGTGTAGTGGCATAATCCTGGCTCACTGCAACCTCTGCCAGTTCAAGTGATTGTCCTGCCTCAGCCTCCCAAGTAGCTGGGATTACAGGCACCCACTACTACACTTGGCTAATTTTTGTATCTTTAGCAGAGATGGAGTTTCACCATGTTGGCCAGACTGGTCTCGAACTCTTGAACTCAGGTAATCTACCTGCCTCGGCCTTGGCCTCCGAAAGTGCTGGGATTACAGGCGGAAGCCACCAGACCCTGCCAACATTTTTTATCTTTCATTTTAACCTTGTAGAATCTGCTGATTGTGTTTCTTGGGTATAATCTTCTTGTGGAGTATCTTACTGGGGTTTTCTGCATTTCTCGAAGTTGAATGTTGTCCTCTCTAGCTTGGTTGGGTAAGTTCTCATGGATGATATCCTGAAATATGTTTTCCAGGTTGGTTCGATTCTCCCCATCTCTTTCAGGTACACCAATCAGTCATAGATTTGGTCTCTTCACATAATTCCACATTTCTTGCAGGTTTTATTCATTCATTTTTATTCTTTTTTTCTCTATTCTCATCCGCCTAATTTCAGAAGGATAGTCTTCCAGCTCTGAAGATATTTTCTCCACTTGATCTATTCTGTTATTAATACTTGCAATTGCAATATTAAATTTTTGTATTGTGTTTTTCAGCTTTATCAGGTTGATTATGTTCTTCTTTATCCTGGCTATTTTGTTTTTAAGCTCCTGCAATGTTTTATTGTGATTTTTAGCTTCCTTGCATTGAGTTAGAACATGCTCCTTTATCTCAGTGAAGTCATTATTTGTACACATTTTGAGGTCTATTTCTGTTATTTCAGCCATATCAGCCTCAGCCTCATTTCAAACCCTTGCTGGAGAGGTATGTCATCATTCGGAGGAGAATGGGGATTCTGGCTTTTTGAATTTTCAGCCTTCTTGCACTGATTCTTTATCATCTTTGTGGGCTTATCTACCTTCTACCCTCAAGGTTGCTGACTTTTGAATGGGGTTTTTGGCTTTTTTTTTTCTTTTAACAGTCTGGCCACTTGTGTGTAGGGTTGCTGTGGTTTGCTGGGTGTCCACTCCAGTCCCTAGTTGCCTTGGATTTTCCAGTACCTCGAGGTATCACCTGTGAAGGCTATGAAACAGTAAAGATGGCAGCCTGCCCCTTCCTCTGGGAGCTTCATTCTAGGGGGATATTGACCTGTCGCCAGCCTGAACTCACCTTTAGGCGGTGACTGGAGACCCCAGTTGGGAAGTCTCACCCAGCCAGGAGAAACAGAACTGGGGACCCATTTAAAGAACTAGTCTAGCTCTGCTTTTGTAGAGCAGCTGTGCTGTGCTGGGGTACCATTTCCACCCCCAGGCTTTCTTCAAAGCCTGAAGGCTGGAATGGCTAAACTGCCAAACCAGCAAACACGGTGGTCCATCCCTCTCTCTAGGAACTCTGTCCTAGGAAGTTTTAAAACCTCTGTCAGCCAAAGAACATCGGTGGAATTGGCTGAAGGACCCAGTTGGGAAGTTCCAACCAGTACGAAGAACAGATCAGGGACACACTTAAGGAAGTAGTCTGGCCATGTTTTTGTAGAGCAGCTGTGCCATGTTGGGGTACCACTTCTGCCCTAGTCAGCTTGGACTCTCAAAACACACAGTCTGGAATATCTGGGTCAACCGAAAAGCAAAGATGGCAGCCCTCAACTTCCCCTGGGAATTCTATCCCAGGGAAATATCAAAACTCCGTCAGTGAAGAATATGTGTGGGGGTGGCTGGAGGTCCCGGTTGGGAGGTCCCCCCAGATATAAGGAGTGGATTAGAGTTCTGCTTAAAGAAGCAGTCTGGCTATGTTTTTGTAGAGCAGCTGTGCTGTGCTGGGGGATCCCTTCTGCTCCAAGGAAGTATGGATTTTCCTAAGCCTGCAAGCTGAAAACAGCAAAGATGGTGGCCTGTCCCTCCCCCTGGAAACTCAATTCCATCACAAGTAGGTGCAATACTATTGTCAGGAGCTGGCTGGAATTCCAAGACAGTGGATCTTATCCTGTGAGTTCTTGTGAAAGTGGGGCCAATAGACAATTGCTGCTCAGCCACCTGGATTCAGCTCCTTCCTATTTTGGGTGAGGAATGAAGATTGTTTGCCACAGGAACTGGTGTGATTTTCTTGACCTTTTATCAATGCTAGATTCTCTACAATTTATGAGACAGTCTCATTGTCTACCCATGGTCCATCATGTCATAGGAATTTGGAAATAGAACTAATTTCATTTTGTAAATTTTATATGATTTACTAAAAATAGAAAGCAACAATATTAGGTAAAACCCAGGGAAAGTGTGCAATTTTCGTGTTTAGATTTTTCTCAAGAGTTTTTCACATTTTCAAAATAATACAATAATAGTAGATGTACTTATGGTTCACCAATTTCATATAACTGTATAAATCTGCATTTTGATTTTGTACTTTTAAGGTGATTCCACACGTAGATTATGAGTCTGTCATTATGTTTTCACTTCTAATGTGCTTCAGCAGTTACATGGCGAGGTATATATAATTTTACAGAAATTAATTTTCTTCTTTGTTTTTCTTTATCTATAAAGCATTATATGCATATACCTATATATAAGATATACATTTAAACATCTGTACAGTGGTCCAACCTTACCCAACATTTTGCTTTCCAAAGTCAACCACAGTCTGAGAATATTACAGTATTTCTAGAGAGGAAGAGAGAGAGACCACATTCACATAACTTTTATTATAGCATATTTTTATAATTTATTTTATTTTATTATTAGCTATTGTTGTTAATTTCTTACTGTGCCTAATTTATAAATTAAACTTTATCATAGGTATCTGTGTATAGGATAAAACAGTACACACATTGTTTGGTACTGTCTGTGGTTTTAAACATTCACTGGGGGGATTATTGGAATATATCCCCTGTGGATACACAGGTGGGTACTTTATTAGTAGATTATGTTATCCTTGAATTAGTACAGAATGTGTTGTATAGTATATTTTGTTTAAAAAATGTTAGTTCCAAAAGGATTGAGACCTAGATTTGGATCTTGAAGTTGCAGTGTGCCTCATAGCAAGAGAATAGTAAGAAATTCACACTGTAGTATTAAATTTTGTGAGACAGTTCTGCTGAAAATTTATTTATGAAATGAAGCCTCTCATAAAAGTTACAGAGAGATGAATCGTATTTTGTAAAATTTAAAATTGTTTTTAATTTAAAGAGGTATTCTCACATCCCTTTCTTTTTCTCCTCCTTCTCTTCTCACCTCCACTATTTGAACACCCATTCATATACTGCTTGACCTTTTTATTTAATATGAACTTCTTTTTATGGATATTAATTGGTATGAATTCTGATAGCTTACATTAGAGCTTATTTCTCCAAAACGTGCCTGCTATTACTTGCTATTTGGAATTCTTTTGTTTTTATTATTTGGTTTTAGATTTCAAGTTTTAAATTTCAGATTTCAAATATAAAACCCTTGAAAAGAAAAAACTGAAAAATCAAATATTCAGTAAAAGCTAATATTTTTAAGAGCAGTTGGGGGCACATTTAGGGAACAAAGTCTCAGATGCTCTACCCTCTAAACTTTTCCTGATATTACTGATGTTTTTAGGGGTCGAAGCCTAATTTTCCCCAGGCTGGCTATCCATTTGACCAACTCTCAGTCCTAAAAAGAGGAGAAACTGATATTATTTTCAAGACTAGGAGGAAATATGTAGGGACTGCTTCCAGCTTTGCAGCTTTCAGAAAGTTTAAATTATTTCTAAGTTTGTCAACTTGTATTCCCTGTTTAAAAAAATGAAGATAGTCATTTTGTTTGTTCTACAGGCAGCAGAGTCGCTCAGAAGTGTTCGAAGCTGAGAAAGGATGTCTGACATATTGAAACTGAGAAGATGAAAGTAATAAAAAAGATAATTATCAGAGTAAGCACTTACATATCTGAAATTTTTTCAAACACTTTGCATATACTAATAGTTTAGTTCTCATAACATCTCTGTGAGATAAATATACTAGTATCATCTCAATTTTTACATAAATAAATTATCCAATTGTATGATTAGAATGACTTGCCAATTGTCACACAGCTATTAAGTTATGTAGCTAAATTTTGAACCCTGAGTTAAGTGTCAGAATCACAGTCAAGCCTACACATAACAGTGCACGAAAATTATTATATTGACAAAAGAGAGGTGCAAGGAGAATCCATCTATAAAGTTGATCAAGAATCTGGACTTTAAGGAGTACATAGTCACCATGTTATAATGGAGAGAAAGTAAAGCTAAGTCTTCACAATTAGCTGGGTAAAAATCCCAGCTTTGACATTCGCCAGGAATGTTATTTTGGACAATTCTTTTAGTCTCATTGACCATAAATTATATGTTCTAAAAATGAATACGACTCTAAAACTCCTCTGGTCCTTTGTGAGAATTAAAGATTGGTTTAAAAAAAAGAAGACTATTCTACAAATATCACTTGAGTTTTTGTTTTGTTTTGTTTTTGGTGTCAATAATGAACCCATATGTTTGAACTGGGGGACATGTTGGGGACAGGTAATAATTGTATAAAGATTAGAATAGTCAATATATGATCTGATGTATTAAGAGTAACCCGATTGATAAAAAATTTTTATAAGGAAGACATCTATGTTATTACTGAATACCAAATTGGCTTCATGGTTAGTGCACCATTACTCTCTGGGACTCTAACAATATATGATTTTAAAAATGTATATTTCTTATTAGTAGAAGGATTTATTTAACTTTTAGAATCCAACAGGAGGCAACGGTACTAAAAATGTTAAAGATATTCTGGAGTTCATCATCATTTTCATGGTAATAGTAACTGAAATATTGACTACAAGTAAAAGAATTAAGTAGATTATGATAGTTGATGGAACATTATATATGAAAATATTCTTAAAAGATTAGGTGTTACTACTATATACCAACCTTGTAGCTGTGTGATTATTAAATAAACAAAACAAGATGAAAATTATAGAAGAGTATGAAAAGCAAAGGGAAAGTTTGTTGTAGTAAAAAAATTTAAAAAAATTTTAATGGGCCATCACACCCTTTCTGCTGTTGCCATTAATCTTAGTATCCTATCATCGTAAGTGAATCGTTACTGCTAGAAGTCAGAGAAGATCTTCCAAGGACTTAATCTATGGGGCTTAATCTCACTGTACCCGATTTAGATGAAAATACTTATTTTACAGAGAAGTACAAATATGACATACTTCTCTTTGTTAATATGATTTTGTTTAATTAAAAGACTACAATTTTAAATATACAATCTAAATTTGGTTTAGATTTTATGATGTTAAAATTCAATTTAAATCCCTTTTTGATCTAGTTATAACTTTTTAAATTTTACTGAAAATTCTCATGTTTGTTTGTTTGTGTTCACCTTGGTCTTGTTGATATTATTCCTGGGTTTTTCTCAAGTCTTCCACAGTCTCACTGTCATCTCCCAATATTTCAAGAGTAGTAAAGTTCTGTGGGTTGCACATCTGAAGTAAATGACTTTATCCTATTTTGCAAAGCAATTACTACGGTTCACAGTTGTTCAGAACTAGCTTTGATACTCCTGGAATCTCCAGAGTGAGAGCCAGAACACAACTAGCCTTGACAGAATCCCTCAGCTTTTTGTCCCCATAAACTGTTTTATATCAAAATTTATTATGTCTGGAAATACCTGGTACCTGAAATGAGTTATTCAATTGAGATTACCGGAGTGTCAACAATTAAAGGCTCTGAAGAAAGGTCGTTGTTTTAATTCACATAAGAAACATTGAGATGATTGCAGTATACCCAGAATAACACCCAGTGTACAAGCGGGATACAAAGAAAATACACACACACACACATACACATATACATCCATACACACACACACATCCATAAACACACACACAAACACACACACACACATATATATATATATGTCATATTTACTGAGAAGGAAAAAAAACAAACAGAAGAATATGACTCTAAAAATGATTGTGAGAACTTCCCTTTCAGTTTTGTCTCTGATTACCCGTTTATAAATGCTACTCCTGAGAATATTTTTCCAATCATTATGTTCATATTTATCTCCTCTGCTCATTTTTCTTTAGTAATAAAGTTACTATATATTCAATTTTAGGCCACTCTGAAGTACTACCAGAAGAAATTAAGCAATGAGGATTATATATCCCTGCCAGTATTTATGAAGTAATCATAAATATAATTAGGTGCTAGTCAAACATAATTGAGAGAATAAAATATCTCCGAATAGAGAAGCATTTAAGAGGAGAGGAACATTAGATTTTAGGTTTCTGCTGAAGAAATAATGGGTATCTCAGAGAATTATAAAGGTAAGAGAACCAAGTTCCAGTTTAAAGTTCTAGAGACAATCAATGTCTAAAATCCTCAGCAGAAATGGTGTTAGGAGGCTGGGCGTGGTGGCTAATGCCTGTAATCTCAGCACTTTGGGAGGCCGAGGCAGGCAGATCACTTCAGGCCAGGAGTTCAAGACCATACAGACCAACATGGTGAAGCCCCATTTCTACCAAAAATACAAAAATTAGCTGTGCATGGTGGTATGCACCTGTAATTTCAGCTACTTGGGAGGCTAAGGCAGGAGTATCACTTGAACTCAGGAGGTGGAGGTTGCACTGAGTCAAGAGCATGCTGTAGAGTGAGACTCTGTCTAAAAAAAAAAAAAAGAAGCAGCCTTAGGAAATTTTTGTTATCACTTTTTCCTCATCAACAGAAAAATAATTTAATGTTCACTAATTACACCAATGCATTGAGACACTGGCTTCATAGACACAGTGTCTCCTGAAAGTCAGATGCCTTCACCTTCACTGATAAAAAGAGTTTAATGCCAGCCCTTTTCCTCATGTGTGCAGTGCATGGATACATCACAGCTGGGTGCAGCCAACATAATATGCTAGCATCCTGACTGAAAAAAGCAGAGAAAATTATTTATAAAATTCTGGATTCTGACCTGGGGTAGAGATTTATGAAATTCAAAACTTTCAAACATAGTACGAGCATTCCAAAGTTAAAGAAGAGGAAGAAAAACCGTCTATTGTGATAGATTGTTTTCATTAAGTTAAAATGATCAAGTTAACCTTCTAAAACTATTTAAAAGAAATTATTCAATGATTTTTTAAAGTAAAATCATCAAAACTCAGTATAAAGCTTGTCAATAATCGTGTCTACCTCTCAAATTGTATAGCTTTATTAATTTTTTCTTAATAACTGACATTTTGTTTAAATAATATAAAATTACAGTGGCTTTCAGTGTTTTCTGAGTATAAATAAGTATGTTAATATCAATAAATATGGCCTGTTCCTACAGTTAATAGTAGTGTGTTTCTTTCCATATCAAACAACAATTTCAGGCATAATTATGCAACACTAGAAATAAATATAATCAAAGAATAAATTTTGGTACCTGCGTTTATAATTTATTTTTAATATATAACATTACTGTATATTACATTAAGAAAGGAAAAAGAGATCCACAAAACATCAGCCCACAAAACATCATTGGTTCTATGAAAATCCAAGTTAAAATATTGCATTATTCAACATATTTGTGAAAAAAATTATTTACAATATTTATTCCAGGAAATAGAAGAAAAATATATTAGGCCAAAATATCTCAAGTACTCAATAAAATGAAAAAAGGGAGAATTGATTTTGTGATACTGGATATGGTCAAACAAAAAAATTAGGTTTACAGTAGTCAACTGACAGAACTTATAATAAAAGTCAAGGAAAATAGATGTTGATATTGCAAACTCAAGGAAAAAGGCTTCAACGAAATTAACACCACAGAATTGATTCTGTATTATAAATTACAAATGTGAACAAAAGAAAATACCTAAGAAACCAGAGATGAATGACAAAATATCAGCATTAGGAAAAAAAGACTTTTGATGTATCCATGCATTCATTCTTTGATTCAATCAGCAAGCTTGTACTGAGCATTTGTTATTTGTCCTGCAGAATTGTAAGCACTGAGAATACAGGGCAAAATCCCTCTCCTGGAGCTAATATTCCCAAAGGAGACAAACAGAAAGAAACTACTGAATATGTGTTATAATTTCAGGTGTTGGTAAGTTTATGAAAATAAAGATATTTGTAAATGATTGATTATTTAAAGTTAGATTGTCAGGGAATAGTTCAAGGTATGTTAGAGAGAATAAGTCATGTGAAGATCTGCAGAAAGGACATTTCTAGCAGAAGCGAGCACTAAGTACATTCCTATCATTTTTAATGGTTATAATAAATTTAAACATGTTCACTTAACAATCTCCAAATTTAATCAATATCACTAGACTACTCCAAGAAAGTATACACTGAGTGATTTAACTCTAGTATTGTTTTATATTTTAATTTTGTGTTGTTCCAACCTCCACAAACTTAGTTATTAATGTTTCATTATTCATGTAAATTTACTAACATTTTAATCTTTTTCAATTTTTCTTCTTGCATTCTGTAATTTTCTTTCTTTGGACTGACATAATGTAAATGAGTACAGTATATTTTTAAACAGTGGATTTCTGTTGAACTCACATGTGATTTATTTTGCTGGCAGTAGAGTGACTCCTTTGATCAGCCTTTTAATGTTCTCCAGAGTCTGCCTAAAAAAATAATTTCAATTATCCCCTTTCTTTCTGAGCCAACTCCAAGAGACGCATTGGGGAGTATAATGTAGCTAAGAGCTCATTGATTCAATCTAGGTTAGTTCACTTTTTAAAAAATATATTGTGGGAAGAACACAACCTGAGATCTACCTTCTTAACAATTTTTAAATGTATAATATGATATTGTTGACTATAGGTACAACGTTGTATAGCAGATTTCTACAACTTACTCATCGTGATTAACTGAGACTTTATGCTCATTGATTAGTAACTCCTCATTCCCCCAGCCCCTGGCAACCACCACTCCACTGTGATTCTATGAATCTTACTATTTTAGAGACCTCATATACCTGGAATCATGCAGTGTTTGTCTTTGTGTGACTGGCTTGTTTCATTTAGCATAATGTTCTGTGTTGTCATATATTTCAGAATTTTCTACCTTTTTATGTACATACATACCACATTTTATTTATATGCTTTTCTGTTGATGGACATTAAGGTTGTTTCTACATGTTGGATATTGTGAATAGTTCTGTAATGAAAATGAGATTCCTAATATCTCCTTGAGATCTCGATTTCAACATAAAAAACAAGTTGCATTTCTATGTGCTAACAATAATAAAAAATAGGAAGTGTACAAAATTAGAAAACAAACCCATCTATCATAGCAACAAAAAGAATAAAATACTTAGGAATAAACTTAAGTAGGGAGAAGAAAGACTTGTATATTGAAAACTACAAAATGTTATTACAAGAAATTAAAGAAGGCACAAGCAAATGAAGAAACATCCTGTCTTTATGAATTAGGAGACTTACTATAAAGTGATCTATAGATTGAAGCAATCTGTCAAAATCCTAAATGTACTTTTACAGAAATATATAGAAAAAACAATTATATATTTCACATGGTGTAAAAGACTACAGACGTCCAAGCCAAACTTGAGAAAGAAGACCAAGTTGGAAGCAACACATTTCCTGATTCCAAAATATATTACAAAGCTATAGGAATAAAAGCAGGTTAATTCTTGAGAAGATAACTGGTCCTTGGATAGCCATTTTATTGAGAGGCAAGAAAGACTGAAGTTCTTAGAAGAAGGTGTGGTGCTACATAACCTACAACATAGATGTCTCCTACAAATTAAAAGCATAAAATAGGGTGTCAAAGGTGAGACAAAATATGTTCTAAAAATAAATGGAAATACATATCAAAATCATCAAATATGTTTATGTTATTTGACCCAGTCATATTACATATAAATATCAACCTAAAGGTTTTATCATAAATATTAAAGTTGAATGCAGAAGGATGTAGCTTATGTCAATTTTTAAAGTAGAGAATAAAAAAATTTCTAAATATATAAAATTATGGTGGAAATCTTAAGTAAAATTTTAAATATCCCTTTTATGGAACATCTTCCAGCCATCAAAATCATCTTAAGAAAATGTCCTAAGGAGTTGGCATATACTGATGGTAAATAATAACAGACTACAAAATATCTCCGACAGAATAATACCATCTGCTCATATGTTCATGTTAAATGAACAAATAAATGTTATATGTTATACGTTCAGAATAATGTTCAATATTATATGTTTATAATCAATGAACAAACAAATTTCCAGGGTAAATCATGGAAATTAGTGATAAGGCATTCAACATGATAATAATTGCTATTTCTGGCTGCTGGGCATATAATTTTTAATTTTTCTTTTCTCTACTTTTTTCATTTTGGTATTTTTTAAGTTTACTTTATTGGATATGAATTACTAATTTAAAAATCACTAATTTTCAAATAGATCACAACAAAGAAAAAAATTTAATTTGAAACTTTGAATACCTAAAATTCCCCTTCTCTTCTTTTTGATAAATGAGCAAAGAAGAGAATGAGGACTGAGTCTTGAAATTTAACATTTTCCGTGTAATCCCTAAGCTAATGAGCTAATAAATTCCATCATTCAGATTTATGTCTGTACTCCACAGCTAATGCAAAGGAACAAGGAAAACTCCCCATCCTCTCCCCTTCTCATACACATTTGCAAGGGAAATACAGCTAGATCATCTAATGGGAAAGAAGGGGCTAAATTCTATGAATAATTCAGAATTTCTTTTTTAAATCCTATTATATCAGTACCATGTACTTTAATAAAAATATAATCTTCCTAAATAAAATATTTTTAATCCTAAACTTTAAAGTTGGGTATTTTTTTTGAAAGAAAGAAGCACTAGAGTATCTTTCACAGTGTCCATGCAAAGCAGGACTTAATTATGAATTTGTGTTTAAAGGAATCCATGCTGTTTCAAGAGAGTGACACTTACTGCCTAATTCTCTAGTGAGATAATAGCATGGTTCATTTTCCAGTCAGGTGTAATCTTTTGCTTTCAAGTAGATATGGCATAAATGAGTTTAAGCCTGAAATCCTGGCTAAAACATATTTCATGATTAATTAGTCCCTTTTAGAAACTCGATTAAATGCTGGATGCCACACATTAAAATGGAGAGGTGATGACTGACAGAACAGATAAACATGGGTGTGCATAAATTGTCTCTGACCTGATTTAAAAACTTAAACTGAAAATTTAACATCAAAATGAATATTATGATAATGTGCCATGTCCTTCATTTTCTCAGCCATTGTAACATCATTGAGTTTTACCATAGCGTGAATACTGACATTGTTTCATTAACTTTAATATTTGTTTTCGTCAAAGTGCATACTTCCTACAGCTTAAAATATTGTGATTGTCTTTAGAACCCTTCAGGTTTTATAGAATTCTAAATTTTATTTTCATTCTCTGCTTTTCCTTTGAGCTAGTTTTGAGATGAATTTAGGCTATCACCACCAGACTACAAGTATAGGGTATTGACAATAACTGCTTGATGAGACTTTTGATATTAAGAACTGCAAAGTCATCGGGTCTATTTTAAAAAACAATTTTTTTTTAATTAGAAAACTGAGATTCAGAGGAGTTATTTGTAGTCATGGTCACACAATACATTTTAATGAATCTAAAACCTGGATGTTGTTCCCCACATTTATTTGATTTCTTTTTAAGA
The DNA here is from genome assembly GCF_029281585.2 of Gorilla gorilla gorilla. NCBI lineage: Eukaryota > Metazoa > Chordata > Mammalia > Primates > Hominidae > Gorilla > Gorilla gorilla. Next base: position 106,964,355 of record NC_086017.1, on the reverse strand, counting down.
AAATATCTAAATGCCTTGGTTATTCCCTTCATAGAAAGAGAAACTTAACCATGTAGAAATCATGAATACAATCTAATTTTATTGTAGTGATTCTATAATTTTATCCTTCACAATATTCTTACTTCCAGGCCAAGAAAACTCAACTTGACTGATTGATATGAGGGTATATTTTGTTGTAACTACCTTTCTGCTGATCTGAGAACCCAGGGAGTAGGGTGCCCTAGCAATCTATCCAGGGAAAAACATTTTATGTGTTTAATATGGTTTGGCTCTATGTCTCCACCTAAATCTCATCTTGAATTGTAATCCCCATAATCTCCATGTATCAAGGGCAGAACCTGGTCAGAGGTGATTGCGTGATGGGGGTGGTTTCCCCCATGCTATTCACATGATGGTGAGTGAGTTCTCATGAGATCTGATGGTTTTATAAGTGTTTGACAGTTCCTCTTATACTTGCATTCTCCCTCTTGCCTGCAGCCATGTAAGAGGTGCCTACTTTTCCTTCTACCATGATTGTAAGTTTCCTGAGGCCTCCCCAGCCATGTGGAACTGTGAGTCAACCTCTTTCCTTTATAAATTACCCAGTCTTGGTAGTATTCTTTGTGGCAGTGTGAAAACTGACTAATACAGTGTTGATGGAATAGAATAGAAAATAGTTTTAATAAATTTTCCAATTATAGCAACTTAAATTGGGAAAACAAGAGAAGACAGAAAATAAAAGCTTACTATAATAAAATTTAAATTCCACAAAAATGTTAAAATATGAATAAACTTAGAAAAAAATAATGTGGTACCAAAACCTCAAAAATAACAATATAATTTAGAAGATAAAAATATTAGAAAGAATTTACCCTGTAAACAAACATGAGATATTTAAAAAGCAGAAAAGAAATACTTTGAAGTTTAAGATTGTTTTAAAGAAGTTTTATGGATTAAACATTTTGCATTGTTACCTTAATTATCCTTCTCCACGTAGTCCTGATAAATTACATCAATCCTTCAAAATTCAACATGAAATCATCCTTTAACATCTTTGGAATTTGTAAATAATTCTAATTTTAAACTACAGTGTGATGTTTGTACCCTTGTGCCTGTTTCTAAACTGATAACTTCTTTGGAGTAGGTATTAGAATAATTTTTCCATGATTCACAGGACTTAGTGGTGGACACCACAATAGCCATTGTGTAAATATGTTTAAATGGATCCAGATTATCTGCTTCTCAAAAACATATATAAAACAAAATGATAATGAAAGATAGCCAAAAAGATTAATGATTTCAAGCTTATATGAAATCTTATATCCTTCAAATGATTTACTGAAATCTTTATGGTAAAAAAAAAATTTTTTTTTTTTATGCCAATTATGTCTCAAAAGGAAAAACTGAAGTTAGCACAGTTCTTCAGCTAATAAACTGACTTACAAATTACTATCTTTGAACAAGTAAAGAATCCGATAAATCATTGTATTATAGCCACATTAACAGTAGGATATGTGTTTACAAGAGAAATTTTTTACATTTTGACTGTCTTAGCTTGGGTTCCACTGGAAGCTAACACTGTGGTAGGGATTTAGGTATGTTTAGTTAATTTGAGAGATAAATCCAGGAAGCACAGGTGAGGGAACATGAAACCAGGAAGAAGGAAAGCCTAGAGATATCATGTAAATGAGCAGGTGAATGTTGTAGATCACTAGGCTGAAGCCTGCTATGGTCCCTCATGTGGAGCATGCCTCATAATTATCCCATTGTGGAACCTGAAGTCCATGGTATTTATCCTCAGATTCCTACCCTTCATTTTTTGAGAGCAGACCTGAGGGCATTAACTGCTGGAGAAAGCTTTCAGCAGAGAAACAGAGGTGCAGTCACTGGAGATGGGAAGCAATCCATGCCTAGAAACTGTCAGTAGACAATGCAGGTGAACTGAGATGTGGGCTGAGAGTATAAGAAGTGGAGTGTCAACAATGTTGGATACATTCCATGTGGGTATGTTAGGCTATGTGAGGATAGATCACTAGACAAGTATCTGAATATATTTAAGGGACAACCATCTTTAAACGTATTTCTATGCACACCAATAATAAGCAGTATGGTTGGGATATTTTCTAAAGCTAGCATATTTCTAAAATACAGCAAAACACATTTTTTAAAGGTAGTAATATCAAACGTTAAATACAGGTGTTTAAGCTTAGTGAGGAGGAGCCAGTGAACATAACAAAGTTAAATTCTCATGCTACTTACTATTACCATTTTTCCTACTTTCTTATAAATCAGGAAAAAAAAACTAGAAATATTTCTGAGGTTTTCTAAAATGAAATTTTTTGTCTGAAGATATATAGAGAAGTTTATACTGTTTTATTTCTACATTGATAGAGAATCTACCTCATATTTTGTAGCAAAATATCAAAAAGTTTTCACTTATTAACAGTATTTGATATATATCAGATAAATTAGTAGCTTTAGTTTATTTTGGTCTACACCGTAACATGAAAGTGTTTCTGGGGTTACTTATTTTTATCCTTTTAGTGTTGGACATTAGTAGTTTTTCTCGAATTATTAAGTTATAGTTTTCTTAGGTTATAGTTTTAATCAGACTTAACTATGTTAACCATATGCATATGCCCTGTCTTTTTTATTTTACATTATTATTTAAAGGTGATGTCTTTCTGCAGCATTTATTTTAAATTACAACTTATAACAATGCTAATGGTATCTGATTTGTGAATATGGCAAAGTAGATATAAAAGCAAAATCACCATAACATGTCATTATCCAGTAACTGAAAATGGTTTAAACTAATTTTATGGTAAATTTTATTTCCATTCTTTCTTCCTTTCTATCTCTCTCTTTTCATTTATCTTTTACTATCTATCTATCTATCAACTAGTTAGTTAGCTAGCTAGCTATTCATTCTGTCTTTTTGACATTTTTATTTTGAATTTACTCCCATCAAAAGCATTATTTTAGAAATTGAGTATTAATTCATTTTATATTAAATCATGGTCATAATAGAAGAAAATATACATTTTATTGAAATAAAACCATCAAGAATAAGAACAGCATGAAGGACTTCAAAAAGCAACAATTAATGGATAAATACAGACTAATGTAGGAAACTTTTAACAAAATATGAATTTATAATATATTTTTATTTAACTTTTAAGTTCATGGGTACATGGCAGGTTTGTTATATAGGCAAACTTGTGTCCTGGGAGATCTTTATACAGATTATTTTGTCACTCAGGTGTTAAGCCTAGTACTCATTACTTATTATTCCTGATACTCTCCCTTCTTGCAACCTCCACCCTCAAGTAGGCCCAGTGTGTGTTTTTCCTCTCTATGTTTCCATGTGTTCTCATCATTTAGCTCCCACTTATAAGTGAAAACATGCAGTATTTGATTTTCTGTTCCTGCATTAGTTTGCTAAGGACAATGACCTCCAGCTCCAGACATGTTCCTGCAAAAAAACATGATCTTTTTCTTTTTTATGGCTGCATAGTATTCTGTTGTGTACCACCTTTTCTTTATCCAGTCTTCCCCTGATGGGCAATTTAAGTTGAGTCCGTGATTTTGCTATTCAGTGTTGCAATGAACATATGCGTGCATGTGTCTTTATAACAGAACAATTTATATTCCTTTGGGTGGATACCCAGTAATGAGATTGCTGGGTCAAATGGTATTTCCGTTTTTAGGTCTTTGAGGAGCCAACCACACTGTCTTCCACAATGGCAGAGCTAATTTATACTCCCACCAATAGTGTATAAGCATTCCTTTTTCTCCACAACCTCGCTAGCATAGGTTGTATTTTGACTTTTTAATAATAGCCATTCTGACTGGTGTGAGATGTTATTTTATTATGGTTTTGATTTGCATTTCTCTAAGGATTGGTGATGTTGAGCTGCTTTTCATATGAATGTTGGTCGCATGTATGTCTTCGTTTGAAAAGTGTTACTTCATGTCCTTTGCCCACTTTTTATTGTTTTTTTTTTCTTGTAAATTTAAGTTCCTTACAGATGCTGAATATTAGACCTTTCTCATGCACATAGCTTGCAAAAGTTTTCTCCCATTGTGTAGGTTGTCACTATGTTTATAGTTTCCATTGCTGTGCAGAAGCTCATTAGTTTAATTATACCTCATTTGTCAATTTTTGCTTTTGATACAATTGCTTTTGGTGTCTTTATCATGAAATATTTGTCCATTTCTATGTCCAGATTGGTATTGCCTAGGTTTTCTCCTGGGGATTTTATAGTTTTTAGTTTTATATTTAAGTCTTTAATCTATCTTGAGTAAATTTTTGTGTATGGTATAAGGAAGGGGTCCAGTTTCAATCTTTTGTATATGACTAGCCAATTAATTATCCCATCACTATTGAATGAATAGGGAGTCCTTTCTCCATTGCTTGCTTTTGTCAGGTTTGTTGAAGATTACATCGTTGTAGGTATGCAGCCTTATTTCTGGGTTGTCTATTGTGTTCCATTGGTCCATATGTCGGTTTTTGTACCAGTACCACGCTATTTTTGTTACTGTGGCCCTGCAGTATAATTTGAAGTTGGGTAGCATGATGTCTCCAACTTTGTTCTTTTTGCTTAGCCAAAATATAATTATTGTGATTAAATTTCAATTAATAAAATTAATGGATATATATTTTATGTGAATCAAGAGAAATTAAACAGTTGTAATTTGAGGAAGTATTTAAAGAAACCATTGTCATGAACATACCGCTGATGGCTAGAAATGCATCTTTGTTGTAAAAACTCAATCTTATTAGGCAGAGAAAGACTCTGAACCAGAAGTATCTCATTGAATAAAGGAATTTGTCATCCATTTTGGACTGTTGTTAATGCACATTAGTACTGCCTTTGTGAGGTAGAGAGATTACTATAGGTGATACTAATGGAGGGTTGTTCACCTTAGAGCTCATAAAACCATTTTAAAAACTTTAGTGATTATGAGATATGGAATACAAGATTATATGGACCATTAGAATTGATTGATAAACATGTTATGTTTTTAGCACACTCTTGGGAAATGCCACTTTATCTCTTGTACAATACCTCTGGTATCGTTATGCAATACTAACTAGCTAAACATTGAGTTGTGACTACCCATAACAAATACACAGTTTCAAGAATTCAAGACAACGTTTTAACGAGTGAAACTGTGCTCAAAAAGATATTATTAGTGCCTTTTTGATGTTAAGACTTTTGTGTGTATGAATCATAATTATATAGCTTTGTTGTCGTCGTGTTTCTTAGCTATTCAATTGAATACAAAATTATAGTTTCTATTATACAAATATAAGAAAAACAAATAATTAGCATCCTTGAGGCCTCACAAGATCTCGATTTGGCAGGAATTTTGGCAGATACTACAATCAGGTATCCACTAGAATATTAATATAGACTATAGACTATTCCTCTTGTTAGTGTTTATGTTGAGTAGGAATCAGGACAAAGACTTTGGCCATTTTCCAAAAAACGTTCTTCATATTTGTTAGATTGTATGAAGGGGATTCTTTTAAATATACAGAATGTTTTCAAAGAGAGATTTCTGTTAAATTTAGCTTAAAGGAGTTAAAAGATTGGTAGCAAATAAAAATTATGCTCTTGACTCTAAATTACCTTTCTTTGAACTTTTGTGTAAAATGTGAATGAGCATTACATAGTCCACATTTAACAAAATTATTTCATAATCCATAGTGGCAAAGTATCATTTGTGTTTCTTCTAACTAGAATTCACATCCTAGAATAATGCTATGCATGAACTAAATAAAAATGAATACACTGTGTACCTTAAGGTGTTTAGAATGGTTCACTGTATGTATGCTGGTTATTTAAGAAGTGATTGGTAGTCCAAAAATTTCAACTTGGGGTATACTTAATTTGATGCATATATAAAAACTGTAGGTTTCTTAAATGAAGGGACAACAGTGAGTGCTTATGAACCATAATGTTCCTACATAGTGATAGCTGATTATTTTCCAGGGTGTAGAGTAAGTTGTTATAAATAATACACAGAACAAATCTGATTATTTAGTAACATAGAATGTTAATTCATTTTGAAGTAATTAAGTAAATAAATAAATACCATTTGCTTCAAAACATAAAAACAAATATAGGCATTTTTATTGGTGGAATCAAATTTTCACCAATAGTGTAATAGGATTTACTTTAAAAATATCAGTTAACTGAAATTGTAAATTTTTTTTTTTTTTTTTTGAGACAGGGTCTCACTCTGTCACCCTGGCTAGAATGCTGTGGCATGATCTCGGCTTACTGCAGTCTCTACCTCCCCAGACTCCCATCTCAGCTTCCTAAAGTAGCTGGGACTTTAGGCACATTCCACCATGCCCAGCTAAATGTTTTTGTATTTTTGAGATATGGGTTTTTGCCATGTTGCTCAGGCTGGTCTCAAACTCTATGTCTCAAGAAATCCTGCCTTGGCCTCCCAAAGTGCTGGGATTGCAGATGTGGGCCACCACATCCATTCTGAAACTGTTAATTATTAAAATAATTTTGAAATTCCAATTAAAGCACTTCAATTACTAAACTATTTTCTTGACTTGTTCAGAAAATATATTCCTTATATTTGGTGAAAATTTAGAGTAGTGTAAGGAATAAATAATGCTATAATATTTTAATTAATGTGTTTGCAAATTATGAATGCATATGTATTGATTTCAAGTATTTTTTTTTATTTCTTGCTAATTTGCTCTTCTATATTTTAGCACTTACAAATGAGGACACAGATATTCAGAAAAGTTAAGAAATTTGCCCAAGGTCCCATACCCTAAAGGATTAAAAAAAGACTTAAATATATTTTTAAATACAATTTTGAAAGGCTTTTACTACTATTCTTCCTAGGACTATCACAAAAATAACCTACAGGAAATTACATGTTTTGCTAATCATTATTTAGTAAGTGGAAATAGAGCATCAATCTTCAACATGCAAGCATATTTAAATAGGAATTAAAACAAAATCTCAAAGATGTATTTACTGAGAAGGTATCATGGAAAATTGCATGAAAGAGTATTCCAGAGTTAACAGTATGGGCAAATTCATGGGTATAGGAATATAGTATAAAAAGAGTTCAATGAAATTTGACCAAAGAGGTCACATATGATCAGACCAGAGAATGTGCATGTGTGTCTTTGTGTGTCTGGGTCAGGGGTAGGAGGTTAGAGATGGTATTTGTCTCAAATGCAGGGACTCATTAAGAAAATACATTGGAAGTAGCATAATGCCTGACCTCAAAATATATAAAAAGGCTATACTAAACAAAACAGCATGGTATTGACATAAAAACAGACACACAGAACAATAGAACAGAATAGAGGGTGCAGAAATAAATCCATATGTTTACAGCCAATTGATTTTTGACAAAGGCACCAAGAGTATACATTGGAGAAAGGATACCCTATTCAATAAATAGTGTTTAGAAATTAGAATATTTTTATGCAACAGAATGAAACTGGACCCCTATGTCATATCATACACAAAAATCAAATTTAGGTAGATTAAAGACTTAAACATAAGACATAAAACTATAAAAATACAGAATAAAAGATAGGGGACAGTGGTCTGGGGAAATTTTATGGCTAAGACCTCAAAAGCACAAACAGCAAAAACAAAAATAGTAAAAGGGGACTATAGTAAACTAAGAATATTCTTCACAGCAGAGGAAACAACAGAGTGAAGAGAAAAATCTGTTGAATATGAGAAAATATTTGCAAACTATTCATCTGACAAGGGACTGATATCCAGAATATACAAGGAACTCAAACAACTCCACAGTAAACACACACACACACACACACAGACAATTCCATTAAAAAGTAGGCAAAAGACAGACACTTTTCAAAAGAAGACACACATGCATCCAACAATCATGTGAGAAAATACTCAGCATCTGTAATCAGTGGAGAAATACAAATTGAAATCACAATGAGACATCATCTCACAATAGTCAGAAAGGCTATTATTAAAAAGTCAAAAAACAACAGATACTGGTGAGATTGCGGAGAAAAGGGAACGCTTATACACTACTGGTGGGAATGTAAATTAGTTCAGCCACTGTGGAAAGCAGTTTGGAGATTTCTCAACGAACTTAAAACAGAAGTACCATTCAACCTAGCAATCCCAATACTGGGTTATCTACCCAAGGAATAATATTGTTGTACCAAAAAGGCCCATGCCCACATATGTTCGTTGTAGCACTATTCACAATAGAAAAGACATGGAACCAACCAACATGCCCATTAATGGCAGACTGAATAAAGAAAATGTGGTACATATACACCATAGAATACTGTGCAGCCATAAAAAAGAATAAAATCATGTCCTTTGCAGCGTTGTGGGCACAGCTGGAGGCATCATCCTAATCAAATTAACACAGGAACCGAAAATCAAATACTGCCTTTTCTCACTTATCAGTGGGAGCTAAACACTAAGTACACATGGACACAAAGAAGGGAACAACAGACATTGGGGTGTACTTAAGGGTGAATGGTGAAAGGAGGGAGAGGGTACAAAAACTACCTATCAAGCAACATGCTCATAACCTGGGTGATGAAGTAATCTGTACGCCAAACCCCAAGACATGCAATTTACCCGTGTAACAATCTTATACAAATACCCCTGAACCGAGAATGAAAGTTGGAACTAAGAATGAAAGTAATAAAATACAGGCAACTCAAATAAATTTTTTAAAAGTCCAAAAACATGTATATCATTGTTAGCTGAACTTGAAAGCATTTCTGTTGCTTAAGAATGAATAGCCACGATTTTAGTATTAGTCTCTGCTCAGAATTGTGAAAACAATTTTCCACTAATGATGACCATACTGCTATTTTACAAGCTGGGATTCTGAATTCCATGCATGGTTTCATACATGGAAGAATATCAATCACCAACTTGGGAAGCTATCTCCTAAACAAACATACAAACAAAACTAGTTCCAACAGAAGACAATATTAACATGGTGCTGAGTGCTTTGAGATAATTTGATCTTTTAAACCTTATGCTGTTGTTAGGTAGTTAGTTAGACATTAACAGCTGGGAGGGGGTGAGAGAAGAGATCAAAAGGGCTGTCACTAAGACAGATCCTGGCCCACCTAAATTCAGCCCCAAACCACCCTAACTCCACCCTAACAGATGGAGTTTGTGGTAAAGCTTGTGGCCAGAACCTTCTGGAGAAAGAAAAACTGGAGCAAAGGTAAAAATCCCCTGAAGCGGCACATGGCCAGTCCAACTAGGCCATAACCCCCAGGAACCCCAACCTAATTACAGAGGATTATAATAAAATTTACATGTGGCTTTGCCCCCTTGAGTGGGTTTTTCTTAATGAATTATGCGTAAAACAGAACATGTGCAGTTTAACTTCAATTATAAAACCATAAACTGCCAATCAAATAACATCAACCCATCACTCAAACACAGCCCAAGCCTCAATTCCTCCCCACAAATCCTGTAAAAGCACCCTGAGCTCTGTAGAGAGAGGCTGATTTCACTTCACAGAAGTCAGCCCTCTATCCCTCTGAGAGTGTATTACTGTGTTTCAATAAACTTTACTTTAAGCTTGCATTTTTGGTGTTAGTCTGCAATTTTTTGCTCACTATCACAGGAACTGGGATTGCTGGTCCAGAGCTCTGGCTCTATTGATCTTGGTTAAAGGATCCATCCCAATGCAGAATCCCTGGTGACATGTTGATTATATGTATATCAAATAAATAATTGTATAAATTAAAAAATGTGGGCAAAGGACACGAATACACTTTCTCAAAAGAAGATATACAAATGGCCAGTAGGTATATGAAAAAATGCTCAACACACTAATCATCAGGGAAAATGAAAATCAAAACCACAATGAGTTATCATCTTACCCAAATTAGAATGACTATTTTAAAAAAGACAAAAAAGTAGCAGGTGCTGGCAAGGATGCGGAGAAATAAGAACCCTCATCCACTGTTGGTAGGAATGTAAGTTAGGGCAGCCACTATGCAAAACTATATGGAGATTTCTTAAAACACTAAAACTAGAACTACCATATGATCCAGTAATTCTACTACTGGTTATTTATTCAAAGGAAAGAAAATCAGTGTATCCAAGGGGATACCTACTCCCCCATGTTTATTGCAGAACTATTCACCATAGCAAAAAAATATGGAACCCAACTAAATGTCCATCAAGGGACAAATGGATAAAAGAAAATACATAGTGGAATATTATTTTGCCACAAAAAAGAATAAAATCATCTTATTTGCAACATTGTGGGTGGAACTGGAGGTCATTCTGTTAAGTGAAACAAGCCAGGGACAAAAAGACAAATATCGCATGTTCTCACATGTGCGAGCTAAAAAAAAAAAAAACGAATTCATGTAGGTGGAGTATAAAATGATACATATCAGAGAGTGGGAAAGATGTATGTGTGGCAGAGAGATGAAGAGAGATTGGTTAGTGAATACAAACATAGAGTTAGATAGCCAGGTGTGGGGGCTCACGCCTGTTATCCTAGCACTTTAGGAGGCTGAGGCAGGTGGATCACTTGAGGTCAGGAGTTCGAGACCAGCCTGGCCAACATGGTGAAACCCCTCCTCTTCTAAAAAAAATACAAGAATTAGCTGGGCATGGTGACAGACGCCTGTAGTCCCAGCTACTTGAGAGGCTGAGGTGAGAGAATTGCTTGAACCAATGAGGCAGAGATTGCAGTGAGCTGAGATCATGCCACTGCATTTCAGCCTGGGCAACAGAGTGAGACCCTGTCTCAAAACAACAAGAACGTAGAGTTAGATAAAAGGAATAAATTCTAATATTTGATAGCAGAGTAGGGACACTATACTTAATAAAAATGTGCTGTGTATTTTAAAATAGCTAGAAGAGAGGACACGAAATGTTTCCAACTCATAGAAATAATAAATACTCCAGGTAATGGACATCCTAAATATCCTGACTTGATCATCGTACAATTCTATGCATATAAAAAAATGCCACATTTATCCCATAAACATGTACAAATATTATGTATCCATTTTAAAAGACTTTGTATTTTATGAGACTGATAATAAAAAATATAAATTGATATTCTGAAATCTCAATCTTGTTGAAGAATAAAAATATCTATAGAAGAAAGATTGTGCTAGTACACTTCTCACTATCCTTTCAATTAACCTTCAAATACAAATAATTGCAGTTACTCTTTGCATGTGATAGTATATATGTTTCTAGAATGTTGTGATCAAAATGATGCTTTCCTAAATAATGAAACTAGAGTGAGATATGATGTAAAGAATAATGAAGTTCAAATAAGCTTATGTACTTCTCCTTCATATGTAAAATTTGACACAAAAAAAACCCACAGCATTTTTAACATTATGTTAATAGTTGAAGATTAAATTATTTGATATGAACTGTATTTACTGACAGTAGTTAGAAATGTCACTAATGGAGTAGATTTTAAGGCAGGGCACAATCATAATAGTATCTGTTTAAGATGTCAATAACCATACTTTTGCCTCAAACAAAATAAACCCCTCGCAAATTACGCATTCTTCAGCTCTCCACCTCAAGACTAATTTCCAACCACATAGTGCAGATGTGTACGCACACATATATACTGTAATTATATAATAACTACTATTTCATTTTAAAATTGTTGATCACCTTGTGTGCTGACACAGAGTCAAAACCCAGAGTTTGAAAAACGACCTAAAATGGTCTAAGCAAATTCTGTTTTACTCTATCAATCACAATTTTGGTACACAGCTATCTCACTGAAGTCCATCTTCCTACTTAATTTTTTATGCTACTGATAGTGTTGAAAAGGTTAATTTCTGGTGTTAGAAATCATGTCAAAAGAATAGAAATATTTGAACAAGGGAAAAGATGTAATTTAATAGATATGTAGAGGCATTATAGTCTTATAAATTCTCATAAACATTTAATATATTTATCAAATATCAAAGGAAAAAATAGAATCCACACAGTAGGATGTAATTTATCCCAGAAATGTATTATAAACATTGTGGAGTAATTTTTAGGTACCTTGTAAGGCCTTATTAATATATTATTCATGTTTATAACTATTTTGTCCCTTAGTTTTCCTTGGTAGAAATAGAATACATTGAATCAACACAATAGCAAAATGCATTTCATCATCAAGAGCCATGGAAATACAGACACAAAATTGCCTTCATGGGATATAGGGAGAAACTGAGGTGAAATAACCATGATTTTTGCTGATGGTAACATTCAGGATCATATACAGAATGGTCTGCATTTTGGAATGTTGCAACTGGACAAGAAAGTGACATTTTAATATGTAAAGTGAACGAACGCCAATGATCCTTATTGCTATTTAATAAATTTAATTTGCATGCAGATATTTTAAGTACAATATTAATATTTAACACCTCTGTAGTAATTACGTACCAACAACTTTTGTAAGTATTTCATACACATGCGCGCACACACACACACACACACACACACAATTTAAACCTCTTTAAATATAGAGTTATCTTTCTATGGAACTATTATTATCTTTGTTTCATAATGATATAACTGAGGCATAGAGAAAGTAAATTTCTCAAGGTTACTATTGTGCCTAGATAGTCTAGATTCAGATTCCATGTTTTTAAACACGGCACCATTCTGCCTGTCCTTCTACATGTTTCTGTTTGGGTACTACCTTTCAGGTATTTTTTCCTGTGTTGTTTCTGTGAGCCATTGAATAATATTTTAAGAATATGCTCACATGTCTGTAAGACATTTGAATAACATTTTTAAAATATGCATAATTCATATTAAATTCATTTATACAATATGTGTTCTTATAAATTAAGTTTTGATATAATTATATCACCAAAGTTAATGTAGTTTTGCAGAAGAATCTCCTACACATTTCATCAAGAGGAATTAATATTCTCAGGTATCCATTAACTCAGTTAACAAATGTGAAGTGGTATTCTCCATAATATGTGAATGGGAAATTTATCTGATAATTTCTAAGTTTGATTTTTAACAGCTTTATTAAAATATAATTCACACATCGTAGAATTCACCTATTTAAAATATACAATCCAATGGTTTTAGTATGTTCACAGCAGAGCTGAGCAAACTTCACCACAATCAATTTTGGAACATTTTCATCATCCAGTAAAGAAACTCCATAACCATTAGTAGTCATTCTTCATTTCTCTTCCTCCCCTTTCTATCTTCTTCCCTTCTACCCCTTGATACCAGGCCACTTGCCTAGTATCTGTATCTATACATTTTTCTATTGTGTTCATTTTAGTATTCCTCATATCTAACTGTGATTGTGTATCTTCTGACACATCTTCCCATGTTCTCTCCTTCCTAACCACTCAATATTCTGGTAACCACCATTCTATTCTCTCCTTCTATGAGAAAACCTATTATATATTCCACATGTGAGTGAGAACATGTAATACATCTTTCTGTGCCTGGAATATTTCACTTCACGTAATATTCTTCAGGTTTCTCCATGTTATTGCACATGACAGGAGCTTGTTCCATCTTATTGCTTAATAGTATTCTGTTGTGTGTGTGTGTGTGTGTGCGTGCGTGTGTGTTTACATATATGTATATCACATTTTCTTTATCCATTCATCTGTTAATGGACACCTAGGTTGACTGCATGTATTGGTTATTGTGAATGGTGCTGCCATAAACATGAAAGTGCAGAAGTATTTTTGACATATTGATTTCAAGTCCTTTGGATATACAGCCAGTAATGAGGATATATGAATGAGGGTAATGAGGTTGCTGAATCATATGATAGTTCTATTTTTTATATTTTGAGGAACCTCTACACTGTTCTCTTTAGTGACTGTACTAATTTATATTACCACCTAAAATATACCAATGTTTCCTTTTCTTCACATCCCTGCCAACACTTGTTATATTTTGTCTTTATCACTAATACCCATCATAGCAGGTGTGAGGTCATAGCTCATTGTGGTTTTCATTTGCATTTCCGTGATGATTACTGATGTTGAGTAATTTTTCTTCTATCTGTTGGGCACCGGGTATGTCTTCCTTTGCGAAGTATCCATTCACGTCTTTTGCCCATTTTCAGTAGAGATATTTGTTTTCTTGCTATTGAGTTGTTTGAGTTTTCTATATATTTTGGATATTAACCACTTTTTGGATGTATAGCTTGTGAATATTATCTCCCTTTCTATAGATTACCTCTTTACTCTGCTGATTGTTTGTTTTTATTTTGCTGTGCAAAGCTTTTTAGTGTAATGTCCAACTTTGCTTTTGTTGCCTGTGTTTTTGAGGTCTTATCTAAAAATTTCTTACCCATATGAATGGTCATGAAGAATTTCCCCCATGTTTTCCTCTAGCATTCTTACAGTTTCAGGTCTTACATTTAAGTCTTTAATCTATTTTGAGTTGGTTTTTGCATATGGTGAGAGATAAGTAACTAATTTCATTCTTTTGCATGTAGATGTATAGTTGTCCAAACACAATTTACTGAAGACACTGTCCTTTCTCCAATGTATGTTCTCAGTGAACATATATTGTGTTCTCTATTCTAATCTATGAATCTTCATGTCTGTTTTCATGCCAGTACCATGCTGTTTTTGGTTACAATGGCTTCCTAGTACATTTTGAAGTCAGGTAATGTGATGCCTCCAGCTTTGTTCTTTTTGCTCAGGATTGCTTTGGCTCTTCAAGATGTTGTGTGGTTCCAGACCAATTTTAGAATATTTTTTTCTGTTTTCATGAATAAATTCATTGGTATTTTGATAGGGATTGCATTTACTTTTATATTACTTTAGGTAGTAGAGATATTCAACAATATTATTTAAATTCATGAACACAAGATAACTTTTCCTTTTTTGTATCTTCTTCAATTTTTTTCATGGGTGTTTTATAGTTTTTGTTGTAGAGACCTTTCACCTCCTTGGTTAAAATTATTTCTAGAATTTTTATCTTTTGTAAATGGAATTTTTAAAAATTTCCTTTTCAAATAATTTGATATTAGAAAATAGAAATGCAACTGATTTTAGTATGCTGATTTTGTATCCTGAAACATTACTTAATTTGGTTATCGGTTCTAACACTTTTTTGGTGGAGTCTTTAGGGTTTCCTAAATACAATATCATGTCGCCTGCAAACAAGGGCAATTTAACTTCCTTCCCTCTTTCCAATGTCGATGTCTTTTCTTTCTTTCTTTTGCTTCCTAATTGCTCTAGATAGGACTTTGAGTGCTATGTTGAACAGTGATGGTGAGAGTGGGCATCCTTGTCTTGCTCCAGATCCTAGAGGAAAAGTTTTCAGCTTTTTTTACTGTTCAGTATGATGTTAACTGTAGTTTTGCCATACATAACCTTTATTTTATTAAGATACATACTTTCTATACCTAATTTCATGAAAGATTTTATGATGAAGGGATGTTGAATTTTGTCAAATCCTGCTCTGTGTCTATTAAAGTAATTATATTTTTGTTCTTCATTCTGTTAATGTGTTATATCACATTTATCAATTTGCATATGTTGAACTGTCCTTGCATTCCCAGGATGAGTACCACTTGATCATGATGAATGATCCTTTCAATGGGCTGTTGAATTTGGTTTGGTAGAATTTTGTTGAGAATTTTTTGCATTTATATTCACAGAGATACTGGCCTGTAGTCTTCATGTGTGTGAGTGTCCTTGTTAGGTTTAGGTTTCAGGGTAATGCTTGCTTTATAGAATGATATTTTCATTGCACACATTAAAGTTGATACTATGTCCTGTAAAGTTTTACTGCTTTTGATGGATGCAAAGTGTTATGTACCCTCCACTACAACTATTATACCAAATAGCTTTGCCATGCTAAAAATTCCCCTTTGCTTCACTTATTTACCCTCCTTCTCTCCATGAACTAGTGGCAACCACTGATATTTTAAATGCAAAATTTTGCCTTTTTCTGAATGACAGTATAATTATATAGAACGTGACCTTACATACTAGATTCCTTCACTCAGCAATATGCATATCAGATTAATCTGTCTTTTGTGGCTTTTAAAGTACATCCCTTAAGATGTACCCTTGGGGTTACATCTTAAGACTCCCAATAAATGCCTGAAACTGCAGATAGTAGCAAATCCAGTATGTACTATACACATATTTTTGTTCTTTACAATTTAACAGATATGATTTATTTTTACTGTGCATCTTAGTAAACTTAGCATACGTTGTTTTCCTTATTAAGTAAAGAAGTTTCACCATTTTATTTAAAGCAAGCACTTTATGACTACACTTTGAAATATTCAAATTGACATCACCACTACACTTGTACTTTCAGGACATTTTTAAGTAAAATAAAAACTTAAAAGAAAACTTGAGCACAAGCACTTTGATACCATGACAGTTGATATGATGACAAAATGGCTACCAGGTGACT
This sequence comes from Gorilla gorilla gorilla, assembly GCF_029281585.2. Taxonomy (NCBI): domain Eukaryota; kingdom Metazoa; phylum Chordata; class Mammalia; order Primates; family Hominidae; genus Gorilla; species Gorilla gorilla. The sequence goes on along the minus strand of NC_086017.1, from coordinate 106,947,943 downwards.
AGTGTATACACAGCTTGGATACACTGGACAAAGGGATAATTCATGTTCTGGGCAGGTCAGAGTGAGACAGCATGAGATTTCATCACACTACTGGACAGGTGCATAATTTACAACTTATGAATTGTTTCTCTGAAATTTTTAATTTAATATTTTCAAACCATAGTTGACTGTGGTAATTGAAAGCACAGATAAGGGGGGAGGCTATTGTGTTATTATAACTTATATGTCTTATTAGAATTATAATAGGTTATAACAATATTATACTGCAACTGTAATTGTATATTTTTCTATTTACCTTTTAAGTCATAATAGTTTTTTGTCTTACATATTTGATATTAAGTGCATACATGTTTAGAATTGCAATGTTTTTCTGAATAATTTTTTATTATATATTATCCTTCTTTATCAAGGATCATATTTCTTGATCAGAAGTCTGCTTTGTTTGAAATAAATATAGTTACACCAGCTTGCTGCTGATTTATGTTAGCATGATACATATTTCTCCATCCCTTTTTACAAATCTTAATCTTTATATTTAAAGTTGGTTTCTAGTAAACACTAGTTGTGCCCTTTTTATAATTACTGTGACATTGTACCTCCTTTAGCGTATCTAGACCATTAACATGAAAAGTGGAATAAAAAAGACTTGATTATCTATCATGTTCCACAACAGCAAATGAACTGCTTTCATTTGTTCATTTTTCTCCCCTCTCCTTTTCTGTATCTTCTATCTGTATGGGTTATTTTGTTGCTGTTTTTTAATTAATTTTTTTTTACTGTAATGAGTGCCAAGTTTATTTTTTAACTACTTTGATGAGGTATGACTGCCATGTAAAAAGCTGCACATATTTAGTGTATACAACTTAATGGGTATGAGAATAAGTGTACACCTGTAAAATCATCACCACCATCACAGCCATAAATATACCATCATCTACCAAAGTTTCCTCCATACCCTTTATTATTATCACGATATGTATATATTTTTGTGGTAAGAACACTAAACATAGTATCTACCATCATATCAAATTTTAAGTATACAATACAGTGTTGTTATCTATCAGCACTGTGCTGTAAAATAAATCTACTGAAATTATTTATTTTGTGTCACTGAAATGTTGTACCTTTTGTCCATTATCTTCCCATTTTCCCATGTTGTTAGCTCCTGGCAAACACCATTCTATACTCCACTTCTATGAGCCCAGCTATTTTAGATTTCACGTATAAGTGAAGTCATACAGTATCTGTCTTTCTGGGTCTGTCTTATTTTACTTATATGTCCCTAGGACTATCCATAATGTCCCCTAGGACTATCCAGGTTTATTCAAATGGAAGGGTTTACATCTTTTTACAGGCTGGATAATATTTTAATTCATGTGTATTACCTCATCTTCTTTTTCCATTTATCCATTGATAGACATTTGGTTGTTTTCATATCTTATCTACTGTAAATAATGCTGCAATAAACATAAGAAGGCAGGTATCTTTTTCAAAATTCAGATTTAAATTCCTTTGGATAAATACCAGAAATAGGATTGCTAGATCCTATAATAGCTATATTTTTAATTTTTTGAGAAAAACTTATAATGTTTTCCACAATGGCTCTATTAATTTACATTTACACAAACAGTATACCAGGATTCCCATTTTTCCACCTCTCTGTCAACATACACTATCCTTTGTATTGTTTTAATAACGGCCATCTTATTAGGTGTGAAGTAATATCTCATTGAAGTTTTAATATGCATTTTCCCGGAAAATTACTAATGTTGAGCACTTTTGCCTATATGTGTGGGCTTTGCATGTCTTCTTTGGATAAATGTATATTTAGGTCCTTTGCCCATACTTAAATCTGGTTATTTGCTTTTTGGCTAATGAATTGTAGGAGTTTCCTAAATATTTTGAACATTAGTCCATTATCAGATACATGGTTTGTTAATTTTTTCTCCCATTCCACAGGTTGTCTTTTCATGTTTTTCTTCCTTGGGTCTACAGAAGATTTTTAGTTTAATGTAATCCCATTTTGTCTTCCTGTCATCATTGTCAAAAATTAGTTGACCATATATGGATGTATTTATGTCTGGGCCCCATATGCTATTATATTGGTCTATGTGTCTATTTTTATGCCAGTATAATTCCGTTTTTATTACTGCAGGTTTGTAATACAATTTGAAGTCAGAAATTGTGGTGCCTTTAGCTTTGTTCTTCTTTCTCAGGATTGCTTTGCTTATTTGGAGTCTTTTGTTTTCCCAGATGAATTTTAGAATTTTTTAATACTTTTATATAAAAGCTATTAAATTTTTAATAGAGATTGCATTGAATCATTATATCAATTTGTGTAGTAAAGCCATTTTAACAATATTGTGTTTCAATCCATGAAAATAGGATATCTTTCTACTTATTTTTGTCTTCTTCAGTTTCTTTCATTACAGTTTTATAATTTTCATTATACACATCTTTCACCTCCTTGGTTAAATTTATTTCAAAGTATTTTACTTTTTAAATGCTATTGTAAATGAAATTTTAAAAGTTTTTTTTGAATAGTTCATTAATGTATAAAAATACAACTAATTTTTGAAGGTTGGTTTTGTGTCCTGCAACCTTACTGAATTTATTTGCTAGTTCTAATAGATTTTGGTAGAGTTAATTTTCTGTAGATAAGGTTATTAATATTATTATTATTATTTTTAGACAGAATCTCACTCTGTCACCCAGGCCGGAGTGCAGTGGCACAATCTTGGCTCACTGCAACCTCCACCTCCTGGGTTCAAGTGATTCTTTTGCCTCAGCCTCCCGAGTATCTGGGAATACAGACGCCCACCACCATGCCTGGCTAATTTTTGTAGTTTTAGTAGAGATGGGGTTTTACCATCTTGGCCAGAGTGGTCTCAAACTCCTGACCTCAAATGACCCACCTGCCTCAGCCCCCCAATGCGCTTGGATCACAGGTGTGAACCACTGCACCCAGCCTTCTATTACAAGATTACATATTCTGCTTTGCAAACAGAAATAATTTTTCTTCTTTTCTGGCTTAGGTGTTTTTAATTTTTATTTTTTTGTATAATTTTTCCAGCTAGGAGATCCAATACTATGTCAAATAGAAGTAGCGAGAGTGGGCATCTTTGTCTTGTTTCTAATCTTAGAGGAAAAGTTTTCACCTTTTCACCACTGAGTGTGATGTTAGCTGTGGGCTTGCTGCATACATATTTCATCATGTCGAGGTTTATTTTGTCTGTACCTAATTTCTTCAGAGATTTTATCTTGAAAGGATGCCGAATTATGTCCATTACTTTTCTGCATCTATTGAGATGATTATGTAATGTTTATCCTTCGTTCTATTTATGTGGTATATTGCATTTATTGGTTTGTATATATTAAACTATCCTTGCATCCAAATTATACAGTGCCCTTGATCATGGTGTGTGATCATTTTCATGTGTTGTTGAATTTTGTTTGCTAGCACGTTGTTGAGAACTTTTGCATCTGTATCCATCAAGAATATTGGTCTTTAATTTTATTTTCTTATAGTGTCCTTGACTTGCTTTGGTTTCAGAGTAATGCTAGATTTGCAAATGACTTTGGAAGGGTTGCCTCATCTTCAACTTTTTGGAAGATTTTGAGAAGGATTGGAATTAAATCTTATTTAATTGTTTGGGAGAATTCACCAGAAATGTCATCGGGTACTGGGCTTTCACTTGTTAGAGGGTTTTTTGTTACTGATTCAGTCTCCTAACTTGTTTTTGGTCTGGTAAGATTTTCTGTTTTTTTTTTTGTTGTTGTTGTTTGTTTGTTTGTTTGTTTTATGATTCAGTTTGGTAGGTTATATGTTTCTAGGAAAAAAATCCTTTTTTATAAGGTTATTAATTTGTTAGCATATAATTGTTCATAATACTCTCTTATGATACTTAGTTGTAATATCTCCTCTCACATTTAAAATTTTATTTGAATCTTCTCTTCTTTATTCTTAGTCTAGCTAAAGGTTTGTCAATTTTGTTTTTCTCTCAAAAATGGTTATCTTATATACTTCCTGTTATGGAGTTGACATCAGTCATTTCTCCTAGGAATTTTTGTCCATTTAATGGTAAATGATATTTACAAACTTTACCATGGCTACTCAGAATGCTCAGTATTATGGTATTAATACAGTGGAGATTTAATTGTTTCTGTAACTGTTTAGTGGATGGACCTAAGAATAGCATGTTGTATTTCTAGAAATATGTTACTTTCTGCTCGAATTCAGAAATTTACTTTTTTTACTTGACTTTATTTAATTTTGTATTCTATGGTAGTGAGGGTAATAAAGGTTAAAAACAAAATTATATGTATGCTGTCTTTCATATTTACTCATATAATTACATTTGCTTATGATCTTTATTTCCTTATTTGAATTCAATTTATCATGTAGTATCCTACAATTCATTAGCTTTCAGTACAAGTCTGTTGGTGATACATTCTCTAGGCCTCTTTTTAATCTGAGAGAGTGTTTATTCCTCCATTTGTGAAGGATGGTTTTGCTGGGTATAGAATTCTTAGTTGACAACCATTTTCTTTTAGGTCCATTGAGTATATCATTTTACAGTCTTATGGCCTCTATAGTTTCTGATGAGAAGTCAGCTATTTGCTATTATTGAAGATGCCTTGTGCATAAGCAACCATCTTTTTCTGCTGCTTAGAAATTTTCTTCTTGTTTTTGACTTTGACAGTTTTACTATGATGTGTCAATGTGTAGATCTCTGAGTTTATCCTATTAGGAGTTCATTGAACTTCTTAGATGTGATATTAATGTGTTTTTAAAAATCAGATTTCATAAAGTTTTGACTATAATTTATTTACATTTTCGTTGTTGTTGTTTGTTTGTTTGTTCATTTGAGATAGGATCTTGCTCTTTCACCCATGCTATGTGGTGCATTAGTGCAATCATGAATCACTGCAGCTTAGAACTACTGGGCTAAAGCAATCTTCTTGCTTCAGCCTCCTGACTAGCTAGGACTACAGATGCACATTACCATGCCTAGCTATGTTTAAAAACAATTTATTTTGGCAACAAGGTCTTGCTATGTAGCCCAGACTGGTCTTGAACTCCTGGCCTCAAGTGGTCTTCTTGCCTCAGACTCTCAAAATGCTGTGATTACAGGCTTAAGCCACCATCTCCCAGCTCATATATATATATTTTTCTGATTATTTTCTTTGTCTTCTGCTTTTGTAATTTATATTGTACCTATTTTGATTTGCTTGATAGTATGCCAGAGGAAACTAAAAGTGTTTCTTCTTAAAAATGTTTGCTTTGGGAGGCTGAGGTGGGTGGATCATGAGGTCAGATCAAAACCATCCTGGCCAACATAGGGAAACTCCATCTCTACTAAAAATACAAAAATTAGCTGGGTGTGGCATTGTGTACCTGTAGTCCCAGCTACTTGGGAGGCTGACGCAGGAGAATTCCTTGAACCCGGGAGGTGGAGGCTGCAGTTAGCAGAGATCACACCATTGCACTCCAGCCTGGGTGACAGAGCAAACCTCCATCTCAAAAAAGAAAAATATATATATATATATATATATACATATATATGTATATATATCTTTTCTACTTTCTATTCTTCAGATATTGACAAATCTGGTTTGATCATTCCTTCTTCTACAAGCTTATAGTTTCAACATCTCCAGAGAATTTTCATTTTAGTTTTTGTACTTTTCAACCCCAAATTTCTATTCATTTCTATTAAAAAATATTTTTGTTTATTGTTACTCTTTATTTGGTGAGATATTATTGCCATACCTTCCCTTAATTTTTAAATATACTTTTTTTAGTTGTTTAAAATGTTTATAATTGCTGATTTAGAGTCATTGTATAATAAGTCCAATATCTGGATCCCTCAGTGACTTTTTCATTTAACAGGTATCCCCATCACTACCACACGCACTATGTATGGGCCATACCTTCCTATTTCTTTGCATGTCTCAAAAGATTTTCTTAAAACGTCCCCATCTCAGAGTCATATTCTAGCCTTTATCTGTTCTTACTGATCACTACTGTTTACCATAAGCCACTGGAAATAAGGTGTTTTCCATGCAGTGAAGCTTGGCATAAGATCAAATGCCAAGACTGGGAATGGATTTTTTCAACGGAGGTGAAAATTTAATCAAACATTTGCCTATTTTCTAATAATGGGGCTCTTAACCAAGCCTGAAAAGGAGTAAGTCCGTTTTGTTGGCTGTGGGCTGGCCAGCTTTTTATGACTATCTCATCATGGAGTTGGAGCATGGAGGTAGGAATAACCCTATGTAAAATGACAAAGACCTCACTGTTCATATTAAGGTTCAGTACTTTTTCCTGAAATATGCTTTCCAGGTATGTGTGTGTGTGTGTGTGTGTGTGTGTGTGTGTGTGTGTGTGTGTGTGCGCCTTTGGTTAATTTTAAGCGTGCTGAATTATTTGATTTTCATAGTTTGGCAGTGTTTTCATTTCTTTTATGAGGGAAAAAATTTACAGATATCCTCACTCTAACTTCTGGAAGTTCCATACTACTTTGGTAATATTTATCTAATATCTTGCCAAATTGAGCCAACACAAACCAGAAACATGTTGAAACATTCTTTCTTCTAACCTCTTCTATACATGTTACTTTATTAACCACAATTTCTACCTCAAGTGTTATATGGGTGACAATCAAAACAGTTTTCCACTGGATATTATAGATTGGTACCTTTCCCGTCACTGATAATAGCTCACAAGCTACTAACCACCCAGCCCATAAGCCAAATAAATGTATTTCAGTTATTATCATTGTTATTTTTTAACGGCAGCCACCGACTTATAGGTACCAGTTTCTGAATTAGTTATGATAGACTTGGTGCTATGTTATTTCCCTTAACAAATTGTCTTGAATCTCAATGGTGTAAAATTATAATTGTGTATTTATCTTCTGCTCTGTCCAAAGTATGTCAGTAGGAGGAGTTTTTATGATCATTCTAGACTCAAGCTAGTGAATGCTCTATCTCAACAAATAATTCCAAATTCACAAGGTGCAAGGGATAGCTTACATGCTTGGAGATATACGTCATGTTTGCTTACATTTCATTGATAAAAACAAGTCATATGTATATGACCAACTTCAAATGAGGCAGGAAATTGCAATCTTACCATGTGCCCCTGAGGAAAGCAGAACTTATGACAAAAATAATGGGAATATACTCTCAGAACTCTAACAATTTATGCATTCAATCTTTCATGTTAGGAAATGGACAGGCTAGAAGATTTGCATTCTGATGTCATTTCTTAGCATGTCTTGTATCTGTACTACTATATCAGGAGAGTAGATACTACTATAAGTTTTTAGCTCTAGCCTAGGGATAGAAAAATATATTTTATTTCCAATTTTAGCTTAGATAGATTGATAGCAATTGCCCTTGTGTTGAGAAGTATTGTGAAGTCTCTTCAAGGCTCAGTGAAAAAGATTGCCATGATTGATTAGTATGTTTCAGATAAGCAAAACTATTATAGACATCTGAAATAGGTCGTTCAATCACTCTACTCTCTAGAGCTCCAAGCATACAATGTAAACATCCATGCATTGGTTCTAGAAAGATACAAGTATTTTAAACAAAATAATTATGTCAAGTACTTCAAACATTTTTATACAATTTATAGTAATTATAGACACCTCAGGGATAGAAATGCCTAGTATCTCACGGAAAATAAAAATAAATACTTTCAAACTGACAGTAAAGCACTAGTTTCAAATATTTTATTCAATTGTCTATATATATACATACTTATATATTTGTTAAATCATAAATTTTGACTTGAAGGCAAGAGAGTGCCAATATAAATTTAATAATCATCAGTTAAGCTACATGATAAATTATTTGGCAACAGTTGAGAAATATTTCTAATAACTATGTTTAATCAAGACTAATACACATAAGATATCCCTGGAAAACACTGGATTGGAAACAAAATATTATGATTTTAAAAAGGTGTTTCTCATGGCTATATTCTCTCCAGCTTTTCATCCTTATCTTTGTGTTGATACTTATATTTTCTTCAAAAGAACCTACAAAGGAATCACTGCCAATGTCTGATCAATTGCATTCCTTCTAAAAGTTTGTTCCCCCAAAAATGAGAATTACTACTATTATATGGCAGCTAAATTCTTACATTTTTAAGTAAAATATCTTCAATTGGATCGAAAATCCTTTTTTTCTTTCAACACTAAGACATTCTGATTTAACCACCTTGACTCTTTCTGTGGAATGAATTATGTTCTAGAATGTCTTTCTATCAATGTGGCACAAAGCTCTCTTCAGGCCAACCCAAGTGTTACTTCCTGGTGTTAATTTTGTGGTGGATGTAATTTAGCATTAATCTGAATCTTTGGAATAATCAAGAGTCTGCCTTCCCATTCTCACTAGTATATGGACATAGGCACAGTATTTGGGTTATCTATAACTGGAAATAGTTTCTTTGGTTATATAACTATGACCTCATTTATAATAAACCTACCTAGGGGGTTCTATGTAGATTTGCACTTGCCAGAATTAAAAATCAATTATTTCTCCTTCTGGCAATCACATATTTTTACAAAATCTTTTTCAAGAGTTGTAGTGTTCTGTTCCATTATAAGGTATGTGCAACATTAAATCTAGAAAAAGTTGTAAAGGTTTCATATGACAAGCATTTGTTACAGAAAGTATTCTAGAAATTATATATACCTTCATCCATTTTATTCCTGTGTTAATCCATTTTCACACTGCTGATAAAGATATAACTGAAACGGGGAACAAAAAAGAGGTTTAATTGGACTTACAGTTCCACATGACTGGGGAAGCCTCAGAATCATGGTGGCAGGCAAAAGGCACTTCTTACATGGTGACAGCAAGAGAAAAATGAGGAAGAAGCAAAAGCAGAAACCCCAGATAAACCACCAGATCTTGTGAGACTTATTCACTATCACAAGAGTAGTATGGGAAAGACTGGTCCCCATGATTCAGTTACCTCCTCCTGGGTCCCTTCCACAACATGTGGGAATACTGGCAGGTACAATTCAAGTTGAGATTTGGGCGGGACACAGACAACCACATTGTTCCACCCTTGGCCCCTCCAAATCTCATATCCTCACATTTCAAAACCAATCATGCCTCCCCAACAGTTCCCCAAAGTTTTAATTCATTTCAGCATTAATCCCAAAAGTCCACAGTCCAAAGTCTTATCTGAGACAAGGCAACTCCCTTCCACCTATGAGTCTGTAAAATCAAAATCAACTTAGTTACTTCCTAGATACAATGGGGGTACAGGTATTGGGTAAATACAGCCATTCCAAATGGAAGAAATTGGCCAAAACAAAGGAGTTACAGGACCTATGCAAGTCCAATATCCAGTGGGGCAGTCAAATTTTAAAGCTCCAAAATGATTTCCTTTGACTCCAGGTCTCACATCCAGGTCATGCTGACACAAAAGATGTGTTCCCAGGGTCTTGGGCAGCTCTGCCCCTGTGGCTTTGCAGGGTACAGCCTCCCTCCTGGCTGCTTTCAAGGGCTGACATTGAGTGTTTGCAGCTTTTTCTGGTGCACGGTGCAAGCTGACAGTGGATTGACCATTCTGGGGTCTGGAGCACAGTGGTCCTCTTCTCGTAGCTCCACTAGGCAGTATCACAGTAGGGACTCTTGCGTAGGGGGCTCCAACCCCACATTTCCCTTACGCACTACCCTAGCAGAGGTTCTCCATGAGTGCCCCTGCCCCTGCAGCAAAATGTGCCTGGGCATCCAGGTGTTTCCACACATGTGAAATCTAGGCAGAGGTTCTCAAAACTCAATTCTTGACTTCGGTGCACCCACAGGCTCAACACCATGTGGAAGTTGCCAAGGCTTGGGGCTTCTACCCTCTGAAGCAACTGCCTGGGCTCTACATTGGCCCCTTTCAGCCATGGCTGGAGTGGCTGGGACACAGGGCACCAAGTCCCTAGGCTGCGCACTGCACTGGGACCCTGGGCCCAGCCCACAAAACCACTTTTTCTCCAGAGCCTCTGGGCCTGTTATGGGAGTGGTTTCACTGAAGTTCTCTGACACGGCCTGGAGACATTTTCCCCATGGTCTTGAGGATGATCATTAGGTTCCTTGTTACTTATGCAAATTTCTGTAGCCAGCTTGAATTTCTCCTTAAAAAAATGGGTTTTTCTTTTCTACTGCATCACCAGGCTGCAAATTTTGTGAGGGTTTATGCTCTATTTCTCTTTTAAAATGGAACGCTTTTGACAGCACCCAAGTCACGTTTTGAGTGCTTTGCTGCTTAGAAATTTCTTTCACCAGATACCCTAAATCATCTCTCTCAAGTTCAAAGTTCCACAGATCTCTAGGGCAGGGGCAAAATGCTGTCAGTCTATTTGCTAAAACATAACAAGAGTCACCTTTGCTCCAGTTTGCAACAAGCTGTTTATCTCCATCTGAGACTACCTCAGCCTGGGGCTTATTGTTCCTGTTGCTATCAGCATTTTTGTCAAAGCCATTCAACAAGTCTCTAGGAGGTTCCAAACTTTCCCACATTTTCCTATCTTCTTCTGAGCCCTCCAAACTGTTCCAATCTCTGCCTGTTACCCATTTCCAATGTTGCTTCCACATTTTGGGGTATCTTTTCAGCAATGCCCCTCTCTACTGGTACCAATGTACTGTATTAGTCCATTTTCATACTGCTGATAAAGACATACCTGAAACTGGGAATAAAAAGAGGTTTAATTGGACTTAGAGTTCCACATGGCTGGGGACACCTCAGAATTATGGCGGGAGGTGAAAGGCACTTCTTACACGGTGGCAGCAAGAGAAAAATGAGGAAGAAGCAAAAGCAGAAACCCCTGATAAACCCAGCAGATCTCATGAGACTTATTCACTATCATGAGAATAGTACAGTAAAGATCAGCCTCCATTGTTTAATTACCTCCTTCTGAGTCCCTCCCACAAAATGTGGGAATTTGGGAGATACAGTTCAAGTTGAGATTTGGGTGTGGACACAGCCAAACCATATCACTTCCTTTATAGAAAAGAAAGCAGTGTCTTTCAAATAAAATGAATTTCCAAAGACACAAGTTACTAGGGATAGAATCCATAATGTGGTTCTTCTAGAGAAGATAGAAAACAGAAAGAAAACTATACTATAACTATGTCCCTTGATTGTTAATTTAATATTGAATTTCCCTAATATTTGATTTTAATTCAACAAATAGTTTATTATATTTTATGCTAGAGTTTTTATTGAAATAATTGCAGTTTTGAGTAACACATTGCCACTTTATGTGCTTGCATAATACAATACATTTTGTCATTTGTGAATTAGAAATTTTGAGATGACCCAGTAAGGATGGCTTACCCCTTTTTCACAATGTCTAGTGTGCCATTTGGAGGTCTCAAAGGATGAGATTGAGATATATGAAGCCTACTTCACTCATCTCTCTCAAGTTCATTACTGATGCTGGGAAGATTCAAAAACCTGTACCTAATATAGCTGTGACTTCTTGGGCAACTGTATTTCTATATGATGTCTCCAAGTGCTATCTCCAGCATAGTATCTTCTAAGTACTCATATTTCTCATATGTCATCTCAGGGCACTCAAGACGTATGTCTCAAGACAGAGAATCAGGTCTAAGCTACCTGATTATCATAATATTTATCATAATATATGATAACATATTATATTATAATAAATAGGATAAAAGGATAATCAATATATATTATGTTATAATATATTTTTTATAATAAATTATATATTATAATATATTTATACTTAGAAATCACTCAGTGATATTTCTGCCACATTTTATTTGTCAAGATTATTAAAAAGGCCACAGAATTTCAAACAGAAGGCACCTGCATCTCATCTCTTGATCGAAGGTTATGCATAATGAAATATATGGGTGGTTTCACTATTTTTGGAAAATACGGTCTGAAAGGACTCTCCCTCTGGCCATAATAATTCAAAACCATCTCACATTGAAAATGCCCTCATTCCCTCCACTAAAATTTCTAAGTTTCATCTGGTTATGGTATCATTTGGGACCTCCAGGTGCAGATGAGCCTCCTTAAGTACAATTCCCTATGCAGAGTCCTTTTCAATGTGAAAAAGTGTAAACTAAGAAAAATGTTATATATCCTCACATAGCCTACATATAACGATGGATCAGTCAAAGGATAATCAATATAGACCCTATTGTTCAAAACCTGGAAGAATAAGGCACTTAAGAGTCATGGGTCCAGCCTAGAACATTTTCCCAATTTCTTGAGAAGAACTCTATCCTACTGCTTGGGATGATTCTCCTTTTGTTTTGGCCCTGTTTGCTGGGGACTTGACTCTGCTCTCCACATTATCCTCTTGTTCCACACAATGAAGTCTATATTTGCACATGAGCAGGTTCCTTAGCCTGGTTTCTGCTTAGAGAAATTTGTATAGTCTTTTACTTTATATCCTCTCTATCCCTTTCAGCTCAAGTTTTTATAATTCTTTACAAAATACATAAGCTTCTATGGATCAATCGATAATATATTCCATTAGACAAGAATCATACCCACAAATATCTTACAGATTATCCTTATTCTACCTTAGAATGTTTGCAAGACTGTTGAGAGAAAAGATTCCTGAGATTCTAGAAGCCCTATTGTTTAATGATTGAGTCTGTGATTTATGTTCTTAAAAATTCCAGAGAACCTCTTTTTAAGTAAATGATTCTCTGAAGGACTGTTATATCTTTCTGCAGTCCAGTGAAAGTAGTTTACAGGCTCACCTTGGATTTTCTTCTTCACAGTACTAGAGCCAGTGTTGCTAAACTTTCTGCCAGTATATAACAAACATTTCATTTTCTTCTTTTTCCAATAACATTCTCTTCACGCTCCTTTAAGCTATCACTGATGCCTTTCCTGAAGTCCTGTTCACAATATTTTTTGAGGATGTATCATAGTTTGTCTACTTTCTAATCCCAAAGAGTATATCACATTTTTAGATTACTGTTATGACAACACCATACTTCTGTTACTATAATGTATATGTGTTATTTATTGCTGCAACAAACAAAACAAAACAAAATAAAAACCAACTGAACAAATAAGAACACCCAAGAATGTAATGCCTTAAATCAACATCTGAAAGAATTTCCAAAATGGTAGAATAAGAACGTCAGAAAATCTACTCTTCCATAAAAGCAAGAAAAACATTGGCAAAATTGCCTAAATCAACATTTTATGAAACCCAGGGAGCTCAGTGTAAACGAAGACCTGAATCTCTGTAAGAACAGTGACCTTTGTGGCATTTTGCCTTGCCTTATTCCTAGGACCCTCTCCAGAACTTCATAGTAATCTTGAAAAATAGTAACTCTACAAAGATGGTAGCTGTGAAAACCAGCAGCCTAGCAGACACTGGGCAGGGGCGGGGAGAGGGGGGTAGAATGGTTTTCTAGCTGCTCGCAAACCCCCAGAAATGAAATTGTCACTACTGTGCCTTTCTGGCAGCCCACAAGAAAGGCCTCATTCAGAGAGCTAGTCATTATTTGAAGTGATTCAGAGCTTTCTCAATTAGAAAATCTCCGTACCCAAATCACTTATCAAAAACTAAAAGAAGTAGTTGTTTAACATTGCAGCTGCCAGAGACGGTGCTGCTAGTTGTATTAGGTAAGAGATGGTCCCTCCCCCTGCAATTTTTTTTTTTTTAATCTGAGAAAGAGACGGCTATAGTGGGGTCTGAAAATCTTGGACATGTTCTCATGATTCAGGAGCATAGAAACATGTACAAGGTTGCCATTTATTATTCAGTGTCCTACAGAGAAAGAAAACCAATAGGATGTTTTTATAATCATGTACATGCACACTTATACACACACACGAACATGTAAAGTCATGTGTCAGATAACAACATTTAGTCAGCAATGGACTGGTGTATATGACAGTAGTCTAATAATATTATAATACTGTATTTTACTGTACCTTTTCTAGGTTTAAATATGTTTAGATACAAAAATACTTGCCATTGCACTACGATAATCTGCAGTATTCAGTACAGTAACATGCTTTACAGATTTGTCATCTAGGATCCAAGGGGTATAGTAGGTTACACCATTGAGGTTTGTATATATGCACTCTATAATGTTTGCACAACAACAAAATCACTTAAAGATGCATTTCTCAGAACACATCCCTGTTGTTAAATAATACATGACTCTGTGATGACTGTGTGTATATATGGAGAGAGAGATTAATTTTAAGGAATTAGCTCATTGGTTCACATGGTTATGAAGGCTGACAAGTCTGAACTCTGTAAGGTGGGCTAGGCACGGTAAACTGGGGGTCCAGGGAACATCTGACTTTGCAAGTATGAGAATTATGTCTTATCAATTGGAAAATACCAGCAAAGACAGAATTATTTTTTAAATGAAACAAGCAGAATTTCTAGAGTTAAAAGTAAAATAACTGAAATTTAAAAAATTCAATAGATGAGCTGAACAGAGTATTTGAGCTAAAAAAATCAGGTAAGGATCATAAAGAAAAGTAAAAGAATATATAAAAACAGAGACTTGGGGGACACTAGTGAATTACCAACATACACATAATATGAGTCTGAACAAATGAGAGAGAAAGAGAAGTGAAAAGAATATTTGAGAAAATAATGGCTGAAAACTTCTCAAATCTGATGAAAGGCATTACACTTCCCAGAGATGTTTACAATTAGGATAAATGCAAAGACATCACACCAGAAACATCACAGTCATGCTGATAAAAAAAATGAGAAAGAAAAAATATAGGAAGCACAGGAAAAAACTGATTGAATAAAAGGGATTTTAATAAAATTAACAGATGGCTTTTTATTAGGAACCAGAGAAACAGGAAGGCAATATTTTGATATATTCAAAGTGCTGAAAGCCAAGAACTGTCAAACCACTCATTCTATAACCAGCAAAACTAACCTTCAAAAATGAAGGAGAAAATAAGTTTAAGAAAATACACAGAGAGAATCTATTGCTTGCAGACACACCCTAGAAAATATATTAAAGGAATTCTTTCAGGCTACAAACAGAACACTACACAGTAACTCAAATCCACATAAAGAAATGAGAAACAATTATAAAAAATAAACTAGATAGGTAAATATGAAATGCAATATGAATATATCATGTTTTTATTTATTTTCTTATATTTTATTTAAAGCCAATTGCATAAATCAGTAATTATAAAGCCATGTTGATGGGCTTACAATGTATAAATATGTAATTTGCAGGACAATAAGAACAGAAATAATACCAAAAGGAATGGAGCAATGTTGCAGCTAAATTGTTTTACTATTGAAATTAAATTACTATTAATCTAAACTATATTACTAGATTATTTTATGCTATAATGTTAATTGTAATCCCCAGGGCAATTACTAATACTATAACTCTATATTATGTATGTGTGTTTGTGTGTGTGTGTGTGTGTGTGTGTGTGTGTGTATGTGTGTATCTATGAGATGACAAGTAAATTAAAATGGGACATTTAATATAAATATATAATCCCTCTCTCATTTTATACATATGAATATATTTATATAATACATATATATTTTTTACACATATGTTTTATGTATATATTAAATGACAAGGGGATTTAAATGTCACACTGAAAATTTAACAAGGAAGGAAACAGTAGTCATGAAAAAAAGAAAAAATAGACATAAGGCATAGAAAACAAACGGAAAAACAGCAGATCTAAATCTTACCTTGTAAATAATTATAAGAAATGCAAACAAACTAAACATTCCAATCAAAGACAGTGATTGGCAGAATTTAAAAAGAACACAATAAAGCTACATAATGTCTATGATTGTTGGAGATTCAATACTCCACTTTCAGTAATTGAACAAGCAGACAGTAGATCAACAGGGATTAGAAAAATTCAACAACACGGTAAAACAACTAGACTTTACAGATATCTATAGAACACAAATATGTGGAAATTAACATATTTGAGTGAGGGGTGCAATGGAGAGTGACTGCTAATGGGTATAGTGTTCCTTTTTGGGATGATGTGTTCTCAAGTTAATTAGTTGTGATGGTTGCACAACTCTGTAAACATACAAAAAAATACGTTAAAAGGTGAATCCATGTTATGTAAATCATATGTCAGTGAATCTGTTACAGAAAAGCACTTACAACTCATTTATTATATGACAAATAACACAACAAAAAAGCAAAAGGTCAGAATAACATTTCTCTAAAGAGGATATAAGCTAGACAATAAGCACTGAAAATATGCTCAACATCATTAGCTATTAAGGAAATATAATCCCAATGAGATCTTACTTCACATTCATAAGGCTGGCTACATTTAAAAAGAGAAATAAAAAAAACACAAATGTTGGAAAGGCTGTGGAGAAAGCTGACTGTCAGGAGAAAGCATAAACTGCCAGTGGGAACATAAAATTGTGCTGCTGCTGTGGAAAACAGTTTGGCAATTCCTCAAAAAGTTAAACATAAAATTACTGTATGACCCAGCAATTCCACTCCTAGGCAAGTACCCAAAAGAAATTAAAATACATGTTCACACAAAACTTGTACATTAATATCCACAGCAGCGTTATTCATAATAGCCAAAATGTGAAAACAACAGAAGTTTCCATCAGATGACGAATGAACACATGGAATGTGGCATATTCACGTAATCATTCATTATTTGGCAATACAAAGACATGAAATATGATATATGCTACAATGTAGATGAATCTTGGAAACATTATGCTAAGTGAAAGAAAGCAGTCACAAAAGACCACCCATTATATGATTTCATTTACAAGAAATGCCTACAATAAGTAAATCTATAAAAACAGGAACAAGGTTAATGGTTGCCTAGGGCAAGGGGAAGAGATGTGGGCAATGGGGAATAATGTCTAATGAGTACAGAGTTTCTAAATATTCTAAAACGGATTTTTGAGTAATTGCACAGGTCTGTGAATAGAGTAAATATCATTAAAATTGGTTTAAATGAGTAAATCTCATGGCACATCAGTTATATCTTAATAAAGCTGGTTTTTTTTTATTATTATACTTTAAGTTTTAGGGTACATGTGCACATTGTGCAGGTTAGTTACATATGTATACATGTGCCATGCTGGTGCGCTGCACCCACTAACTCGTCATCTAGCATTAGGTATATCTCCCAATGCTATCCCTCCCCCCTCCCCCCACCCCAACACAGTCCCCAGAGTGTGATATTCCCCTTCCTGTGTCCATGTGATCTCATTGTTCAATTCCCACCTATGAGTGAGAATATGCGGTGTTTGGTTTTTTGTCCTTGTGATAGTTTACTGAGAATGATGATTTCCAATTTCATCCATGTCCCTACAAAGGACATGAACTCATCCTTTTTCGTGGCTGCATAGTATTCCATGGTGTATATGTGCCACATTTTCTTAATCCAGTCTATCATTGTTGGACATTTGGGTTGGTTCCAAGTCTTTGCTATTGTGAATAATGCCGCAATAAACATACGTGTGCATGTGTCTTTATAGCAGCATGATTTATAGTCATTTGGGTATATACCCAGTAATGGGATGGCTGGGTCAAATGGTATTTCTAGTTCTAGATCCCTGAGGGATCGCCACACTGACTTCCACAATGGTTGAACTAGTTTACAGTCCCACCAACAGTGTAAAAGTGTTCCTATTTCTCCACATCCTCTCCAGCACCTGTTGTTTCCTGACTTTTTAATGATTGCCATTCTAACTGGTGTGAGATGGTATCTCATTGTGGTTTTGCTTTGCATTTCTCTGATGGCCAGTGATGATGAGCATTTTTTCATGTGTTTTTGGCTGCATAAATGGCTTCTTTTGAGAAGTGTCTGTTCATGTCCTTCACCCACTTTTTGATGGGGTTGTTTGTTTTTTTCTTGTAGATTTGTTTGAGTTCATTGTAGATTCCGGATATTAGCCCTTTGTCAGATGAGTAGGTTGCGAAAATTTTCTCCCATTTTGTAGGTTGCCTGTTCACTCTGATGGTAGTTTCTTTTGCTGTGCAGAAGCTCTTTAGTTTAATTAGAGCCCATTTGTCAATTTTGTCTTTTGTTCCCATTGCTTTTGGTGTTTTGGACGTGAAGTCCTTGCCCATGCCTATGTCCTGAATGGTAATGCCTAGGTTTTCTTCTAGGGTTTTTATGGTTTTAGGTCTAACGTTTAAATCTTTAATCCATCTTGAATTAATTTTTGTATAAGGTGTAAGGAAGGGATCCAGTTTCAGCTTTCTACATATGGCTAGCCAGTTTTCCCAGCACCATTTTTTCTTAAAGCACAAATTTTGCTCATACTTGCAGTCTGGGCTGTGCTTAGTAGGGAGTGTGGCTTTGCTTCATATGGCATTATCTTTGGCAACTAAAAGGCTGGGGGCTCAATTCATCTCAAAGCTCAGTCATTCATATGGTAAGAACTTGATTAGGGCTCCTTGAACTCTTCATCCATTCCTATATATTCTATATACGTGTCATTTTTAGCATGGCATTATCAATATGGTCAGGGTTTCTATTTATCTACCCACAATTTCCAAGATCCATGTTCAAAGTAAGAGAGGAGACACATGTGAGTTTAGTTGGTAATCACAAGAATAAATAAGTTGTCTGTATCCATGTGGTGAGAAATTTGCTAGTTTAAAATTAAAATTATAAAAAGGAAATACATATCATTCATACATATGGAGATAGAGACAAAAGGAAAGAGAGATGATAATCATGAAAGATAGTTTGCACTTCATAATCTTCTTATCTATTATCCACCATGATGAAATCCTTCATTGCAAAGGGGAATTTAATAAACTCAAATGGTAAAAGCCATTACTGAGGTGCTGAATCACATGATAGCAAGTACTTGAATATCAAGAGGATTGAATGCAATACAGCACAACTTCCTTTCTGTGATGGATGAGCTATTTCACAACCTGTGGCCTCTTACAATCATCCCTGTCTCTTATAAGCAAACAGATAAAAGCTTTGTTTCAGATACTGTATTTTTTTAGTTACTAGATATCTATTTGCTTCTTTTCTACAGTTTCTATTTCCCTGTTGATTCTTACTATCTTTACCTTATTATAAACATATTTTTCATTATCTCATGATCCTAATTATAAAATGTTTAAAATTCTTCTCAGCTAATTCCAATATCTGTATCTTCTGGGAATTGGTCTCTGTTGATTATATTTTCTTCTGAAATTTTGTCATTTTTTCATATTTCTTTATATAAGGAGTAATTTTGGATTATATTCTGAATATTGTAAATATTGTGTTGTAGAGGTTTTAGATTATCAACAGTTTTTATTTGTTATTTCAGAAAACTATTACTTTTGAGAATTCAAAGCACAGCCTTTGTCTTTTTGATAGCATCTTAGATCTTAGTTTAGTTTCTTCTATGTAGCTGAGATGCTTGGATTCTGTCCTGTGCTTGCATTAGTGGAGAGTTATTCAGATGTTTGGGTATAGTTTATACACACACACAAATAGAGTGGCATTTCTCTAGCTTTTACTTCTCTTGTATTCCTTCTTTATTTCCCAGACGGTTTCCCAAAAGATTGTTCTCTGGTTCTTCAGAACACAAAGACTATGGTATTTATAGCACAGTCTAGACCTATGCAGTTAGTGCCTGTCCTCAAGCTAAAAGCATTAAAACCTAATCTGAGGACCCTTCTCTTCTTTTAAATGCTAATTACCCTCCATTAACTATATAATTTTGCTTTCTTTCCTGTGATTTCCAGTAATTGTTTTCTTTTATTTTTTTGTTTCTGGTTTTTATTATTTATTTATTTTTGCATGTGTACTTTGACAAGAGTTATATTTGTCTATAGGAGAATTCATTGAAAAGGAGTTGCATACCCATATCAAGAGTGGAGGTCCCATGAACGGAACCTGACATTAAGGAATGTAATTCAGGATTCCAGGATCTTCTCATGCTTTATCTCTGCTTTTTCTGAATTTCTTCAGTAGCTTGGTCATGACAATACTGCCTTCTTTATTTCTTTCTGGGTGAGATTATAATCTCTGAGTAAATAAATAATACTGATAATTCTACAACTGCCAAATAGAAAGGTGCTTTAATATTTTAGTGGAATCCATTTTGAAATTGTTTAATCCGCATTTTAGAATGAATCACATTCCTTTTAGCCTGTATTCCATATAGAATTTCTTCTGTAGGTTTACTTTATATATATATATATATATATATATATATATATATATATATATATATAACTACTTTTTCTCTTTTCTTAACAATTATAAATTGTTTTTCATCAGAGAAACTAAAAATTATTGAACATTAGTGCAGTAATTTATCTAGAAATATAGACAAATATTAATGTGATGCTAAATAAAATTTAACTATTTTCATATGCATATGTATTTTTTAAACAGAAATTTCTAAGACATCTTTAAACAATGACTATTTGAATTTTGATTAAATCATGCTGAATTTTAGAAAAATAGAAATTTATAGTCTTCCTGGGATAGCTTGAAAATACAACTTTTATAGCAGAGACATGACCATGATGTCCATCTACATACTTTTAAAACATTAATAACTTCAAAATATTAAGGAATAATTTTAATAAATTTAGAGCTATTTAAATTATCTACCAAAAGACAATTAATTTGACAATATAACTTAAGAAATTCCAGTGTTATTACAGGAGTATTTCTAAAACTATAATGCAGTGGGTTAATGAATCATTAATAAGCATTTTTCTCTTTATTAGCAAATATGTACAAGGACCTTTTAGATGGGACTTCTTTACTCAAAGCTTTTATACTTACCAAATTGACACACTGGCAGGAGCTGGCTCAAGATTCAAACACGCCATTCTGTACTCAGAGGAAAAGACCACGGGATGTAGACATTATGTCTGCAGTGAGAGTTTCAGACCTGTTGTGCTCTCTGCATTTGTACATAAGAGCACTTGTTTCCTGTCAAAGAGATTCTAAGACAGGCTTTCCTCTGGTGCTCAGGTGCACTTTATACCACAGAAAATACCCTGAATAAAATGTACTGATTTTGTACTCATCAAAATTCTTGGTCTATTAAGGCTGTCTTTTTTGTTCGTTTGTTTTTGTTTGTTTTAAGACGGAGGAGTCTTGCCCTGTCGCTTAGGCTGGAGTGCAATGGTGCACTCTCAGCTCACTGCAACCTCCACCTTCTGGGTTCAAATGATTCTCCTGCCTCAGCCACCCGAGTAGCTGGGATCACAGGTGCCTGCCACCATGCCCAGCTAATTTTTGTATTTTTAGTAGAGACGGGTTTTCACCATGTTGGCCAGGCTGGTCTCAAACTCCTGACCTCATGATTCGCCCACCTCAGCATCCCAAAGTGCTGGGATTACAGGCGTGAGCCACCCCGCCCAGCCAAGGCTGTTTTTCTTAGAACCCACATCGTCTCCACCATTCCCATACAGTCAAGTGCTGCATGATAACATTTTAGTCAATGATGAACCACATATATGAAAGTAGTCCTATAAGATTCTAACGGAGCTGAAAAATTCCTATTGTCTATTGATATCCTAGCTTTCCCAATGTTGCAGTGCAATACATTACTTACGTGTTTGTGGTGATGCTAGTGTAAACAAACCTGCTGCACTGCCAGAAGTATAAAAGTATAACACACGATTATGTACATTACTTAATACTTCATAATGATAATACACGATTCTGTTACTGGTGCATATATTTACCATACTATACTTTTTATTGTTATTTTATAGTTGCTTCCACTTATAAAAAACTGTCCTTTGTCAAACAGCCTCAGGCATGTCCCTGAGAAAGTATTGCAGCAGAAAGCATTGTTATCATAGGAGATGACAGCGCTCAGTGCCCTTGAAGACCTTCCAGTGGGACAAGATGTGGACGTGTGAGACAGTGATATTGATGATCCTGACCCTATGCAGCCCTAGGCTAATGTGTGTGTCTGTGTCTTAGTTTGTACCAGAAAAGTTTAAAAAACATTTTTAAAGTTAATTAGAAAAAAAGCTTATGGAATAAGAATGTACAGAAAGAAAATATTTTTGTGCAGCTGCATAATGTGTTTATTTTAAATTATTATTACAAAAATGTCAAAAAGTTTTAAAAATTAAAGTTTATAAGTGAAAAAGTTACAGCAAACTAATATTAATTTACTATTAAAAAAAGAAAAATATTCTTTATAAATCTAGTGTACCCTAAGTGTACAGCACTTATAAAATCTACAGTAGTGTACACGAATGTCCAAGGCCTTCACATTCACTCACAGCTGACTCATTGACTCACCCAGTAAAACTTCCAGTTCTGCAGGCTCCATTCATAGTAAATAAACTATATGTGTCAAGTGTGCTATCTTAAATCTCCTACAGTGTATTTGTACTGTATCATTTCTATATTTAGGTATGCTTAGATACAAAAATACTTACCATTGTATTAAAATTCCCTACATTATTCGGTACAAAAACATGCTATACAGGTTTGTAGCATAGGAGCAATAAGTTAAACCTTACAGGCATTGGTGTGTAGGAGGCTATATCATCTAAATTTGTGTAAGTACACTCTTATGATTTTGTACAACGAGGAAATTTCCTAATGATTTGTTTCTCAGAATTATCCCCATCATTAAGTGACAAATGACTGTAGTTCTACAAGGGACCAAGCTAATAAACAAAGATTTTACTTAATCATATTTTAAAATAATTGAAGGAATTCAGGAGTGTATAGTTATGATCATGCCATAATATTATGTTAGTAATTGTTCTGTGACCTGTACTTCAGTGTCAATACATAGCATTGATGAAGTTATAGCATTGTAGCTCTGTTAATGTCTTTATTTGAGGAGATGATGAAACACATGAGAATGTATGTATATTCATCATTTCACAAACCAATATTTAAAGATTAAGCAACAAAGAAACTATCAGATAATTAAATGTCTTTTCTATTATTCTATAAATGGTGAAAACATCTATCTTTCAAATAACTGGTGTAAATAATTATTATCTTAATAGTTACACCTTATCAGTCATTGGAATTGAAATCATCATTTGAAAAGTAAATACTTTAAAGTGAAAAAAAATCTTCTAAAAGTTTTGAAAATAGATTTGGAATAATGACTTCATAATTTATAAATGGTATTAATAGTTATAAACTGTATAAAATAATCTAACCAATACACTATAGAATAAATTAATTTCTCAAGGTAATTAATTACATGGCCTTTTCAGTACAACAGAATAACATGGGATTGAATAATCCTATATATTGTATGATATAGGATACAACATGTACATATCTTTCAGTAGCTGTGGAATTATATATCAAAATTAAATCTTTTAAAAGATGCTCGTCCTCTGGTCCAAGCAAGGTAAGTTTCAGCAAAGGGAGCCTAGGGCCAATGATTAAATTTACTTTATTTTAAAGTAGGAGTCAGTCAGGCACAGTGGCTCATGCCTATATTCCCAGTAATTTAGGGGGCTGAGGCGGGTGGATCACTTGAGGTAAGGAGCTCGAGACCAGCCTGACCGGTGTGGTGAAACCCAGTCTCTACTAAAAATACAAAAAATTAGCCTGGCATGGTGGCAGGCACCTGTAGTCCCAGTCACTTGGGAGGCTGAGACAGGAGAATTGCTTGAACCTGGGAAGCCGAGGTTGCACTGAGCCGAGATCACACCACTGCACTGCAGGCTGGGTGACAGAGCAAGACTCCTGTCTCAAAATAAATAAATTAATTAATTAATTTAAAAAATAAAATAGGAGTCATACCAATTTTAATAGTGTTTGATACTCTATCATGACTGTTAAGAATGCTACTATTAATATTTCAGAATACTTACAAAAGGATGTTTTCTTCAATTTTAAAACTAACTGCTATCTCAGTAGTAAACGGTTTCTTGTTTATTTTGTTAAGTAAATTCTGTAAGAATTTTGAAACATGATATAAAATGACACATTTACAACAAAGGAATATTCTTATGTATTTTCACACTCTTCAGACAAAGAAAACAAATAAATGTGCCTCCAAACAAAAAGAAACATGTAATAAGAAAAATATGTCAAAATTTTAACGTATAATACTAGATTCTTTAAAGAGTGAATTTATTTATTTATTTATTTATTGAGACTTTTTTATTTATTTACTTATTTATTAAGAGAGGGTCTCCCTCTGTTGTCCAGGCTGGAGTGCAATGGCCTGATCACAGCTCACTGCAACTGTGACCTCCCAGGCTCAGACAATCCTTTCATCTTAGCCTCCCATCTTAGCCTCCTGAGTAGCTCAGACTACAGGCATAGGCCACCATGCCAGGCTAATTATTTTATATTTTTGTAGAGATGAGTTCTTATTATGTTGCCCAGGCTGGTCTCCAACTCCTGGGCTCAAGCAATCTGCCTGCCTTGGCTTCCCAAAGTGCTGAGATTATAGTCATGAGCCACCATACCCAGCTAAACTGTGAATTTAATTAGCGCTATTCTGAATTTCTCTTTGAGAAGCCCACATATAAGTTAAAAGGAACTCAAGACATGAGAATTTAAATGATTTCAAAAAGAACCATGATATGATGTTATCTTTTATTCAATTTTTAGCCAAAGAGTTTGCAACAGTTTATTAAGTTGTTAGAAAGTGTGTATTAAAAGAGAAACAAATTATAATTTTAGATGAAAATTTTCAGAGATTTGTATCTCTTACCATCCAAAAGACAGATACTATTGTTTAAAATTTTGTGAAGAACAGTAGTAACCTTTATGAAATCAGTACGATTTTGCTTAGCTAAAGGAATGGCTCAAGCTTTTACATCTGCCTCAAATTTGGGAATTTAACAAAGATAAATAATACTATGAATTAGAAGAAATGTTTCCTACTTCTGCACAACTCAGCATTCTGAAATTTTTTTCAGCTATTCACATTATTAATTTGAAAGAAGATTGCATTTAAGAGGCTTATTGCTGCTGTGCTGGATAGATTTGTAGAAATAGTCAAGCATTTGGGATTTAAGGGAAGAAAAAATAGCTATTGAAAATGAAAGATAATGACTGGTTGCTAAATTGCTAATATTTTGTCTTATAATTAAAATTATAAAAAGTTTTTGCATATATTGTGGATATATATGTATATGCACATATGTGCACATATATATTTGTGTTTGTGTGTGTACATATAATAAAAATTAGCCTTGTGAAAGTATATTATTCCCATTGAAGAGCTAAGAAGAGTCAAAATAATTTGGCATGTTGTCAGTTTTCACACTGCAAAATTCTTATGAATGTTGAAAATTCTCTTGATTTATGTAACCATTCAATAAAAAGTGATTTGATATTTTTATATTAAAGTTATTATAAAATGCTTAGCATTTGGCTTGCATTAGATAATATTTAGCCAGCAGAAGGGCATTTAGGAAAACAAAATATTAGATTAAACCATTTACGTAGGAGAAGGAAGGTTTCTTTTTTATTTCTTTTCCTCTGTAATATGACAATAGATACATTCTAGAATTTGGAATTCTACAAATTGCTTTGATGCATACAGCACCCCTAAAAATTAATTTAGAAAATAAATTTGGTTTAGGGAAGATATGTTCTGTGGAAATGATCAAAGGTGGGACTTAGATCTTTTGGGATAAGTTAAAATATAAGAAATAGTCTTATTAAAATATAACAACATAGAATTATGATTGTGACATTTAAGAGTCTATGAAAGAAAGAAAAAATATAGTCAGTTTAACTTTTGTTGCTATCTCTGGAAGAGTGGTAACATGGATTTCTGCAACATTTTGTTTGTGTCTCAGATCTTAATTTACTACTTGAACACTTCTGATTTGTTTCAAAAATATATTTTGTGTGTACTGTATTTATAGAGATAGGATAAATGCAAACATAGAATTCATTCAAACTTTATGTATAGTAATATTTATATAGAATTATCAATTGCATTACTTAAAGAGTAGTGTGTCTTAAATTCATTTAAAGACAGTACAGCCAATGTGATAGGTAATTACTTGGGTAAATTTTTTTTTTGCAGTGTTCAGAACAGCACTCAGATGCAGAAATGATATAAATGTTAATGCATATTGATGCTGTTTAAAGAATAATTAAACACATAGAACTTCCTACTTTATATAAGATATAAATCATAAACATCCATTAAAAATTAAATGGTGATTTCTGCCGTCTCACAATGGCATGTTAGACAATGAATATTTAATCTAATTTATGTGACAGCACTTAATATGAATAAATCAACAGAAACAATCTATTTGATTGCAGCCTATAGCTATGGCTTCATATTTAAATAGAGAATTCATCACAATCAAGTGGATTTTATTCCAGGGATCCAAGGATGGTTCACATGCATGAATCAATAAATGTGATTCACCACATAAAGAGAACTACAATCAAATACAATACGATCATCTCAATAGATGTATAATAGGTATTTTATAAAGTCCAACAGCCCTTCATGATAAAAACCTTCAACAAACTAGGCATTGAGGGAACACAACTCAAAATAATGAGAGCCATATATGACAAAACCCACAGCCAACATCATACTGAATGGGAAAAAGTTGAAAGCACTCCCTCCAAGAACTGGAACAAGACAAAGATGTCCATTCTTCCTTCTCCTGTTCAACACTCTAAATACTAGGCAGAGCGATCAGAGAAGAGAAAGAAATAAAAGGTATTGAGATTGGAAAAGAAGAAGTCAAATTATCTCTGTTCAATGATGAAATGATTATATGACTAGAAAACCTTAAATATTCCTCTAAAAGATTCCTAGACTTGATAAACAATTTCAGTAAAGTTTTGTGATACAAAATCAGTGTACAAAAATTATTAGCATTTCTATACAGCAATAACATTGAGGTTGAGAGCTAAATCAATAATGCAATTCCATTTACCATAGGTGCAAACACACAAACACACATACACACAATCTAGGAATACATTTATACAAGGAGGTAAAAAATTTCCACAAAACAATGATCAAAGAAATCGTAGATGACACAATCAAATGGAAAAACAATCCATGCTGATGAATTGGAAGTACCAGTAGCACTAAATGACCAACCTGCCCAAAGCAATCTACAGATTCAACACAATCACTATCAAATTATCAATGTCATTTTTCACAGCATTAGAAAAAACAATCCTAAAACTCACATGGAATTATAAAAGAGCTGTACAATCCTGTAGCCAAAGCAATACTAAGTAAAAATAGCAAATCTGAAGTCATCACATCTCTTGACTTCAAATTATACTACAAATTAACTACTGTAGTAACGAAAACAGCATGATATTGGTAGAAAAATATCGACACATCGATCAATGGAACATAGCAAAGAACCCAGAAATAAAGCTACATGTCTACAACCAACTGATCTTTCATAAAGTTAACAAAAATAAATAATGGAGAAAATACATCCTATTGCATAAGTAGTGCTAGGAAAATTGTCTAGCCAAGTGCAGAGGAATAAAAACTGGACCTCTATCTCTCATCATATACAAAAATGAACTCAAGATGAACTGAGACTTAAATATAACACTTGAAACTATAAAAATCCTGGAGGATAACCCAGGAAAACCTCTTCTGGTTATTGGCCTAGGCAAAGAATTTATGATGAAGATTCCAAAAGCAAACAAAAAAGACAAATGGGACTTAATTAAACTAAAAAGCTTCTGCATACAAAAGAAATAATCAACAGATTAAACAGACAACCTACGGAATGGGAGAAAATATTTGCAAATTATGGCTCTGACAAAGAACTAATACCTAGAATCTACATGGAACACAACTTAAGAAATGAACAAACACCCTCATTAAAAACTGGGCAAAGGACATGAACGAACAGTTCTTAAAAGAAGAGATACAAGTGGCCAAGAAATACATGAAAAAACACTCAACATCGTTAATCATCAGAGAAATGTAAATTCAAACCACAGTGAAATATCATCTTACACCAGTCAGAATGGCTATTATTAAGAATTCAACAAACAACAGATGTTAGCATTGATGTGCAGAAAAGGGAACACTTCTACACTGTTGGTGGAAATGTAAATTAGTTCAACCACTAAGGAAAACAGTATGGGAATTTCTCAAATAACTAAAAATAGAACTGCCATTTGACCTAGCAATCCCACCACTGGGTATCTACCCACAGGAAAATAAATTATTATACAAAAAAGACACCTGGGCTTCTATGTTCATCACAGCCCTCTTCTTAATAGAAAAGTCATGGAACCAACCTCAGTGTTGGTTCATCAATCGTTGACTAAGTAAAGAAAATGTCATATGTATATATGTGTGTGTGTGTGTGTGTATGTGTGTGTGTATAAGTATATATATGTGTATATATGTATATATGTGTATATATGTATATATGTGTGTATATATCTATGTATATGTGTGTGTATATATGTATATAAACACACACACACACACACACACACACACACACACACACCATGGAATATTATCCAACCACAAAAATGAATAAAATCTTGTTGTTTTCAGTGACATGGATGAAGCTAGAAGCCATTATCCTATATGAACTAACTCAGAAACAGAAAGTGAAATACCATTCGTTTAGCTTCACAAGTGGAAGCTAAACAATGGGTACACATGGACATAAAGATGGAAATAATGAACACTGGGGACCCAAAAGCAGGGAGCGTGGGAAGGGGACCAGTTTTGAAAAATTACCTGTTAGGTAAAATGTTCACTATTTACATTATTGGTACAATAGAAGCTCAATCCCCACTAGCATGCAATATACCCGTATAACAAACATGTTCATGTACTCCCTGAATCTAAAATAAACTAAAATTTAAATTATAAGTAAATAAATAGTCTTTAAATGCCTAGGAAACCAATTTTGAAAGCCATGATTGTTACTATAAACAGTCCCCATTGACTTAACTACCAATCAAGGAAATATCCTTTGAGGTGGGTAGATAAGTTAGTGTATGCCTGAGAGTTAACATAATATTTATAACACATTGTGTATAGTGTATATGTTGTATTCACTTGAGTTAGAAACACAAAGCAAGTTCAATTTTCTACTCCTCCATACTCCTAAGAAGTGAAATATCAATGTTTCCATTATAGTACTTGAAAGTATTATAAAGATTTTCATTGACAGTCACCCAAATTGACAATAAAAAATTGAATGAAATATTTGGTTATTTCTAATAAGTTACACAGATGTTCAACCTACAGAGAGAGTATAGAAGGATTCCATTTTATATGTATGGAAATTTATTTTGGTTAAATTCTATGTGATAGTAAAGTAATCCTAACTATTAAATAAAAATTGTATGTGAGGATAACACTTATTTAACCATCCGATCCATTACAAGTTCTTTAGCAGACATAATTAAGTTGTAAAGTATCACTTTTCCTTTTAATATGCAGTAGTGTAGAGCAGCATCCCCCGAACTTGCTCAAACACAAACACCTGAAATATATTTTAAACAATCTATGTCCTGTCTTCCTTCTAATAAAATGTTTTCACATAAAAAATGTTTTCTCAAACTTAATAGTCATCCACTCTAGCCCAATTTTAAGGTAATAAAAATTTAAAGGACAAAAATATTTTCAGATTAATAATTTTGAACACAAATAATCTCTCATTCTCTCTGACACACACACACACATGCCCCATAAAAATTGTGTAACTTTATCCAAATATACTACAACTTTGCTTAAGATTAACATCCTAAGAAAATAGTTAAGAATTAACAGAAACAGTCATGATTTAGCATTGGTATTATCCCTTTTTATTAATTTTGAAAGCTAAAAATAATCTAATTATAGAAAAGAGGATTAGTTGAATAAATTATACTGTTTACTAGAATAATTTAAAATAACACTGTATAAATATATTTATATTACTAGTTCTATTTATGAGATATTTTTAACAGAGAAATCCCAATAAAATAGAAAATGCAAATAATGACCAACTTCACATAAACATATATATGTATATTGTATTAGGGTTCTCTAGAGGGACAGATAATATAATGTATGTATATATGAAAGGCAGTTTATTAAGGAGAATTGACTCACGCTATCACAAGGTGAAGTCCCACGATAGGCCATCTGCAAGTTGAGGAGCAAGGGAGCTAGTAGTGGCTCAGTCCAAGTCCCAAAACCTCAAAAGTAGGGAAGCCGATAGTGTAGGCTTCAGTCTGCGGCCAAAGGCCCGAGAGCCCCAAGCAAACCACTGGTGTAAGTTCAAGAGTCCAAAAACTGAAGCACTTGGAGTCTGATGTTTGAAGTCAGGAAGCATCCAGCATGGGAGAGATGAAGACCAGATGACTAGGCAAATCAGCTTCTTCCAACTTCTGTCTGTTTTTTCTAGCATCCAATTGCACTGGCAGTCAATTTCGGGTGAGTCTTCCTCTCCCAGTCCACTGACTCAAATGTTAATCTCCTCTGGCAACACCCAGAAACACCTAGATACAACCAGAAAAAAATACTTCGTGTCCTTCCATTCAATCGACTTGACACTTAGTATTAATCACTGCACATATAGTATTTATAAGAATTTTTACTTATAATTTAGAAATTTTAGGTTTATGGTAAGGTCTCATGTAAAAAATATTTTGCTATTATTGCCTATTTTTCACAACTTTACAAATAGCTATTTCACTATATTTAATCAAATATAAAGTTAGAGCAATTAAATTCTCAAGACAGATGACTGAAACTATAAAATACTACTGTTTGAAAATGAAAACACATAACAGTGATCAATTATTACTTTTTCAAAAATCTGGTACCAATATTTGCTATATGACTATGTACATGTTACAAATCAAAAGAAAATGACATTTTTATATCATATTTTAAATAAGGTAAAGTAGTAGAGATTCATCCTTAAAGATTACTTTTGAGTCCATGTCCAATTATTCCTTACACTATATTTTAGGATTCTACAATATTTAAGTATTAATATGCTATTTTTTGTAATGTAATGCTTACAAAAGCATTTTTACATAAATTGTGTTATGTTCCATAAAAATTCATTTTGCTCTGTCAGTTAATTGTTATAAGTAATGTTAACAAAAGACCATTGAAATCTGTGGAGGCAAAAGGAGAATTTTCGTTTCTAAAAGCAACCTCCAGATTGGAGAAACATAGCCTTTGGCGTGCAACAGTAGTATGCTCTGAGGACAGGTCACGGAGTAGGAGATTATAAAGACAAAAACCGAAGGGCAGAGGTTGGCAGGTCAGAGAAGTGAAGAACAGAGTCTTGATTGGATGACCTTTAAGCTCAAATCACCAGTCTCTCAATTGTCTGTGTCCATGTGGTCGGTAGGTTGATACCAGGTGGTCTCTTGGTGGTCAGTTGGGTGATTTCTACCTGCAGTTGTTTTCAGGAACTATTCTTTGCATTGGTTGTAGAAAACGAGGTTTTGTAACACATTTCCAAGCACACAGAGAATGTGACCTCTCCCTCACTATGTCATAACCTCTTGATTTTGCTTAACATTTTAGCCATAGGGAGTCCATTTGGCCTGAGAACTGGGGGTGTAATTCAACAATTACTAAGAGAAAAAATTGTATGAAAAGCCTGAGCATGGAGGGAAAACTAATTTAAAGTTGCAGTATTAATCTTGTACCTCAATAAGTGTTATTTTTTAGAATGTACCATTTGTTTAAAATATCGTTTTTCAAATGGCTTGCTCAATACTCCACTGAAACCTCAGTGATGCCAAAACGCACACATGCACAGGAACATGCAGAAATAGTGTTGTGTAATTTGCCAGACAACCGGACTGTTTAAAAGTTGGGTTATGAAGAGAAAATATTTACATAAATTTTCTTTTCTTTTTTTTTCTCAATTATACTTTAAGTTCTGAGATACATGTGCAGAATGTACAGTTTTGTTACATAGGTGCACATATGCCATGGTGGTTTGCTGCACCCATCAACCTGTCATCTACATTAGGTATTTCTCCTAATGCTATCCTTCCCCTTAATCTCCACCCCTCGACAGGCCCTGGTGTGTAATGTTGCCCTCTCTGTACCCATATGTTCCCATTGTTCAACTCCCACTTATAAGTGAGACCATGCAGTGTTTGGTTTTCTGTCCTTGTCATAGTTTGCTGACAATTATGGTTTCCAGCTTCACCTATGTCCCTGCAAAGGACATGAACTCATTCTTCTTTATGGCTGCATAGTATTCCATGGTGCATATGTGTCACATTTTATTTATCCAGTCTAACATTGATGGCATTTGGGTTGGTTCCAAGTCTTTGCTATTGTGAATACTGCTGCAATAAACATATGTGTGCATGTGCCTTTATAGTAGAATGATTTATAATCCTTTGGGTATATATTTAGTAAAGGGGTTGCTGGGTCAAATGGTATTTCTAGTTCTGGATCCTTGAGGAATTGCCACACTGTCTTCCACGATGGTTGAACTAACTTACACTCCCAATAGTTTAAAAGCATTCCTATTTCTCCACATCCTCTCCAGCATTTGTTGTTTCCTGACTTTTTAATGATCACCATTCTAACTGGCATGAGATGGTATCTCATTGTGGTTTTGATTTACATTTCTCTAGTGATCAGTGATGATCAGCTTTTTTTTCATATGTTTATTGGCCACATAAATGTCTTCTTCTGAAAAATGTCTGTTTATATCCTTTGCCCACTTTTTGATGGGATTATTTGTTTTTTTCTTGTAAATTTGTTTAATTTTCTTGTAGATTCTGGACATCAGCCTTTGGCAGATGGGTAGGTTGCAAAAATTTTCTCCCATTCTGTAAGTTGCCTGTTCACTCTGATGATAGTTTCTTTTGCTGTGCAGAAGCTCTTTAGTTTAGTTAGATCCCATTTGTCAATTTTGGCTTTTGTTACCATTGCTTTTGGTGTTTTAGTCATGAAGCCTTTGCCCATGCCTAAGCTCTGAATGGTATTGCCTAGGTTTTCTTCTAGGGTTTTTATGGTTTTACATCTTATGTTAAATCTTTAATCCATCTTGAGTTAATTTTTGTATAAGGTGTAAGGAAGGGATCCAGTTTCAGTTTTCTGCATATGGCTAACCAGTTTTCACAACACCATTTATTAAATAGGGAATCCTTTCCCCATTGCTTGTTTTTGTCAGGTTTGTCAAAGATCAGATGGTTGTAGATGTGTGGTGTTATTTCTGAAGCCTCTGTTTGGTTCCATTGGTCTATATATCTGTTTTGGTAACAGTACCATGCTGTTTTGGTTACTGTAGCCTTGTATTATAGTTGGAAGTCAGGTAGCATGATGCCTCCAGCTTTGTTCTTTTTGCTTAGGATTGTCTTGGCTATACGGGCTGTTTTTTGGTTCCATATGAAATTTGAAGTAGTTTTTTCAAATTATGTGAAGAAAGTCAGTGGTAGCTTGATGGGAATACCATTGAATCTATAAATTACTTTGGGCAGTGTGGCCATTTTCAAGATATTGATTCTTCCTATCCATGAGCATTGAATGTTCTTCTATTTGTTTGTGTCCTCTTTTATTTCCTGGAGCAGTGGTTTGTAGCTCTCAGTTGAAGAGATCCTTCACATCCCTTCTAAGTTGTATTTGTAAGTATTTTATTCTCTTTGTAGCAATTGTGAAGGGGATTTGCTCATGATTTGGCTCTCTGTTTGTCTATTATTGGTGTATAGGAATGCTTGTAATTTTTGCACATTGATTTTGTATCCTGAGACTTTGCTGAAGTTGCTTATCAGCTTAAGGAGTTTTGGGGCTGAGACGATGGGGTTTTCTAAATATACAATCATGTCATCTGCAAACAGAGACAATTTGATTTCCTCTCTTCCTATTTGAGTACGTTTTATTTCTTTCTCTTGCCTGATTGCCCTGGCCAGAACTTTCAATACTATGTCGAATAGGAGTGATGAGAGAGGGCATTCTTGTCTTGTACCAGTTTTCAAAGGGAATGCTTCCAGCTTTTGCCCATTCAGTATGATATTGGCTGTGAGTTTGTCATAAATAGCTCTTATTATTTTGAGATACGTCCCATCAATACCTAGTTTATTGAGTACTTTTAGCACGAAGGGGCATTGAATTTTATCAAAGGTGTTTTCTGCATCTATTGAGATAATCATGTGGCTTTTGTCATTGGTTCTATTTATGTGATGGATTATGTTTATTGATTTGCATATGTTGAAGCAGACTTGCATCCCAAGGGTGAAGCCAACTTGATTGTGGTGGATAAGCTTTTTAATGTGCTGCTGGATTCAGTTTGCCAGTATTTTATTGAGTATTTTCACATCAATATTCATCAGGGATATTGGCCTGAAATTTCCTTTTTTGTTGTGTCTCTGCCAGGCGTTGGTAGCAGGATGATGCTGGCCTCATAAAATGAGTTAGGGAGGAGTCTCTTTTTTTTCTACTTTTTGGAATACTTTTAGAAGGAATGGTACCAGCTCCTCTTTGTACATCTGGTAGAATTTGGCTGTGAATCTGCCTGGTCCTGGACTGTTTTTGGTTTGTAGGCTATTAATTACTGCCTCAATTTCAGAACTTGTTATTCATCTATTCAGGGATTCAACTTCTTCCTGGTTTAGTCTTGGGAGGTTGTGTGTGTCCTGGAATTTATCCATTTCGTCTAGATTTTCTAGTTTATTTGCATAGAGATGTTTATAATATTCTCTGATGGTAGTTTGAATTTCTGTGGGATCAGTAGTGATATCCCCTTTATCATTTTTTATTGTGCCTATTTGATTCTGCTCCTTTTCTTCTTTATTAGTCTGGCTAGCAGTCTATCTATTTTGTTAATCTTTTTAAAAAACCAGCTCCTGAATTCATTTGATTTTTTGAAGGGTTTTTTGTGTCTCTATCTCCTTCAGTTCTGTTCTGATCTTAGTTATTTCTTGTCTTTTGCTAGCTTTTGAATTTGTTTGCTCTTACTCCTCTAGTACTTTTAATTTTCATGTTAGGGTGTCGATTTTAGATCTTTCCCGCTTTCTTTTGTGGGGATTCAGTGCTATAAATTTCCATCTAAACACTGCTTTAGCTGTGTCCCAGAGATTCTGTTATGTTGTGTCCTTGTTCTCATTGGTTTCAAAGAACTTATTTATTTCTCTCTTAATTTTGTTATTTACCCAGTAGTCATTCAGGAGTAGGTTGTTCGGTTTCCATGTAGTCATGCAATTTTGAGTGAATTTCTTAATCCTGAGTTCTAATTTGATTGCACTGTGGTCTGAGAGACTGTTTGTTATGATTTCCATTCTTTTGCATTTACTGAGGAGTGTTTTACTTCCAATTATGTGGTTAGTTTTAGAATAAGTGCTATGTGGTGCTGAGAAGAATGTATATTCTGTTGATTTGAGGTGGGGAGTTCTGTAGATGTCTATTATGTCCACTTGGTCCAGAGCTGATTTGAAGTCCTGAGTATATCCTTGTTAATATTCTGTCTCATTGATCTGTCTACTATTGACGGGGGTGTTAAAGTCTCCCACTATTATTGTGTGGGAGTCTAAGTCTATTTTTAGGTCTCCAAGAACTTGCTTTATGAATCTGGGTGCTCCTGTATTGGGTGCATATATATTTAGGATAGTTAGCTCTTCTTGTTGCATTGATCCCTTTACCATTATGCAATGTCCTTCTTTGTCTTTTTTTATCTTTGTTGGTTTAAAGTCTTTTTATCAGGGACTAGGATTGCAACCCCTGCTTTATTTTGCTTTCCATTTGTTTGGTAAATCTACCTCTATCCCTTTATTTTGAGCCTATGTGTGTCTTTGCACATGAGATGGGTCTCCTGAATACAGCACACCGATGAGTTTTGACTCTTTATCCAATTTGCCAGTCTGTGCCTTTTAATTGGGGCATTTAGCCATTTACATTTAAGGTTAATATTGTTATTTGTGAATTTGATCCTGTCATTATGTTGCTAGTTGGTTATTTTGCCCATTAGTTGATACAGTTTCTTCATATTGTTGATGGTCTTTACATTTTGGTTTGTTTTTGCAACGGCTGGTACCAGTTTTTCCTTTCCATATTTAGTTCTTCCTTCAGGAGCTCTTGTAAGGCAGGCCTAGTGGTGACAAAATCTTTCATCATTTGCTTGTCTGTAAAGGATTTTATTTCTCCTTCACTTATGAAGCTTAGTTTGGCTGGATATGAAATTCTGGGTTGAAAATTCTTTTCTTTAAGAATGTTGAATATTGGCCCCTACTCTCTTCTGGCTTATAGGGTTTCTGCAGAGAGATCCACTGTTAGTCTAACAGTACTCTCCAGTATTGTTAGTCTGATGGGCTTCCTTTTATGGGTAACCCGAGCTTTCTCTTGCCTGCCCTTAACATTTTTTCCTTTATTTCAACCTTGGTGAATCTGAAGATTATGTGTCTTGGGGTTGCTCTTGTTTTATGAAGCTGGGTGCTCCTGTATTGTATTTTGTGGTGTTCTCTGTATTTCCTGAATTTGAATGTTGGCCTTTCTTGATAGGGTGTGGAAGTTCTCCTGGATAATATACTGACGTGTGTTTTCCAACTTGGTTTCATTCTCCCCGTCACCTTCAGGTACACCAGTCAAACCTAGGTTTGGTCTTTTCACATAGTCCCATACTTCTTGGAGGCTTTGTTCATTCCTTTTCATTCTTTTCTCTCTAATCTTGTCTTCACACTTTATTTCATTAAGTTGACCTTCAGTCTCTGATACCCTTTCTTCCACTTGATCGATTTGGCTATTGATACTCATGTATGCTTCATGAAGTTCTCGTGCTGTGTTTTTCAGCCCCATCAGGTCATTTGTGTTCTTCTCTAAACTGGTTATTTTCGTTAACAGTCTAACCTTTTTCAACGTTCTTAGCTTCCTTGCATTGGGTTAGAACATGCTCCTTTAGCTTGGAGGAGTTTGTTATTACCCACCTTCTGAAGCCTTCTTCTGTCAATTTGTCAAACTCATTTTCCATCTAGTTTTGATCCCTTGCTGGTGAGGAGTTGTGATCTTTTGGAGGAGAAGAGGTGTTCTGGTTTTTGGAACATTCAGCCTTTTTGCACTGCTTTTTTGCTCATCTTTGTGGATTTATCTGCCTTTGGTTTTTGCTGTTGGTGACCTTCAGATGGAGTTTTTGCATGGTTGTCCTTTTGTTGGTGTTGATGCTATTTCTTTCTTTTGTTAGTTTTCCTTCTAACATTCAGGCCCCTCTTCTGCAGGTCTGCTGGGGTTTGCTGGGTTCACTCCAGATGCTGTTTGCCTAGGTATCACCAGCTGAGGCTGCAGAACAGCAAAGATTTCTGCCTGGTCCTTCCTCTGGAAGCTTCATTCTGGAGGGCACCCGCCAGATGCCAGCCAGAGCTCTCTTGTATGAGGTGTCTGTCAACCCCTGTTGGGAGGTATTTCCCCATCAGGAGGCACAGGGGTCAGGGACCCACTTGAGGAGGCAGTCTGTCCCTTAGCAGAGCTCAAGTGCTATGCTGGGAGATCTGCTGCTCTCTTCAGAGCCAGCAGGCAAGAACATTTAAGTCTGCTGAGGCTGTGCCCACAGCTGCCCCTTCTCTCAGGTGCTCTCAGAGTTCTATCTATAAGCCCCTGACTGGGGCTGCTGCCTTTCTTTCAGAGATGCCCGGCCCAGAGAGGAGGAATCTCAAGAGGTAGCCTGGCTACAGCAGCTTTGAGGTGCTGCGGTGGGCTCTGCCCAGTTTGAACTTCCCATAGGCTTTGTTTACACTGTGAGGGGAAAAGCCTCCTACTCTAGCATCAGTAATGGCGAACACCCTTCCCCCCACCAAACTCAAGCATCCCAGGTCAACTTCAGACTGCTGTGCTGCCAGTGACAATTTCAAGCCAGTGGATCTTAGCTTGCTGGGCTCCATGGGGGTGGGATCTGCTGAACAAGACCACTTAGCTTCCTGGCTTCAGCCCCTTTTCCAGGGAAGTGAATGGATCTGTCTTGCTGGCATTCCAGGCACCACTGGTGTATGAAAAAAACTTCTTGCAGCTAGCTCATTGTCAGCCCAAATGGGCACCCAGTTTTGTGCTTGAAACCCAGGGCCCTTGTGGTGCAGGAACCAATGGAATCCCCTGGTCTGCAGGTTGCAAAGACTGTGGGAAAAGCATAGTATCTGGGCCAGAATGCACCATCCCTCAAAGCAGGGTCCCCCATGGCTTCCCTTGGCTAGAGGAGGGAGCTCCCCAACCCCTTGCACTTCTTGGGTGAGGCAACACCCACACCCCCTGCCCCCATGCCCCGCTTCTGCTTGTCCTCCATGGGCTGCACCCACTGTCTAACCAGTCCCAATGAGATGAACCAGGTACCTCAACTGGAAATGCAGAAGTCACACGCCTTCTGCCTTGGTCTCACTAGGAGCTGCAGACTGCAGCTGTTCCTATTAGGCCATTTTGCCCGGGAAATAAAAGCATTTACATCCATTTCAAATGTAATTTCTAAATTACTATTTTTAGTTGTATAATTTGTCAAAAATTGAGCAACTCAAAGAAAAAGATACCTTCTAGACATCTTTCTCCTTGGCAAGTAATTATTAGTAAGTAACACTACATTTGGTATTTTGTAGACATAAACTTTTATTGAATTATTAAAGCCTTATGAATTTATATTGTATAATTTTTAATCATTATTTTAGATGTGCTTGTACTAATTTTTACTAAAAATATTAAATAACATGAATTATCTATTTTCACAATTTCCCACCATATCCTCACTCCTTACCAGGAAATGCTAAAAGTATATTTTGACAAGTATTTGTCCTTAAAATTGTATTCTTATTGGTGTGTTAAAGATCTTGTCTTGCTAAAGGATACTATTATAGATTACTGCTAGCTAATTTATTCATCTATAATATTTCATTGTATACAACGTCCTGATTAATGTCTTGTGGAACTATATTTTTAAGCAATATATGGAAAATGTTATTTGCATTGTTGTAACTCAAGACAATATAATTTGAAAAGCGAATTAATACGATGTTATCTGCTAGATTTCTTTTAGCTATAAGCTTTATAGTTCTATAACATAAACACTAAGGTATTGGCAAAGGTTGATAAAAGTATGTAGGAAGTTTAGGAACATTTTCTATTCATTTTTCAGTAAATCGGTTGGTGTATTTTTCAATAATGCTAGAATATGTTAAGTTAAAATAAGACTTAACAATCATGGGAGCCACCCCCAGTCTTCTGCTGACCTCTGTAATCATGTCACATCTTTTCTCCTTGGGATTTCCATAATTATTTCCTAGAGAATTGAGGGTCCAATACCTTCAGCAAAAGTCACCCACAGTGATCTCACCCAGAGAAACTGCATTTTCCAGGGAAGAGCTGTCCTTATTGCATCACTTTTCTAGTATTCTCTCCAGGCATAATTAATTGGATGAACTATCAAAAATAGCATTCTGATAAATGAATTATTTTTAGGGTTGATAAAATTAGGAGTGAATTTTTTTCACAACCCAGAATATATAATAAATAAAATGATAATTTTGTCTCAAGGTATTTACTATTTTTTTCTTATTTTTCTAACTCATTTACATTAATATAAGCAATCTATATATTTAATGATAAATATATATTGAAGTATATGTCTTCAGCATTGTTCAAGATATAAACTGCAGTTCTATTTCAAGTAGGCAATGATGAAATTTTTAAAACAATTGTCTCTTTCTTAGCCCATGGGATAATCTTTCTTAGCCCATGGGATAAATCTGAGATAATTCACTCTGCTTTTAAATGCTATCGAAGGACACTGGTCTCTATAATTTCTTGATGGCTTTTTCAATAACAAATTTAATGATTTTAAAATAATATCCCTTGAAAAATGTACTTTTTGCCTATTTTGGCATAAGATGCTTCTTATAATAGCATAAAAATGGACATGTGTTTTATAAGATAATATTTTACAACAGATTTAGGTTTCAAATGTATTGCAGAATAAAGATAAATATTAACAATGTCTAAATGGATGGTAGATTCATTAATTAATAACATTTATATTGACTTTTTGTATTTTAATGGTAAAGATTGCTAAGATGCCAAATATATCAGTTATGAATAACAAGAAAATATTTCACCTCCCATTTATAATAAAATGTTTATCTGTTTTGAAATATATAAAACCATTATAAAGGCCAAGGTAAAATATCTTTCAAAAGTCACTTTTGGTTTTAAGAAAAGCAAGAAACAAATGAACAGAAAAATGGAAGTGATACATTACGAATGTGTTTTCAATTAGCTAAGAAAACAGATTACAATTTTTCCTTCTACCCTTCTACTTCCTATTGCTGAAGCTAAGTGATTTATTCTTAATATGATGAATTATTAAAGTTAAAAATAAATTGTATAGCTAGACATGGAACAACTGCTTGTGGAATTTGGTTTCTTCATTGGTTTTCTACATTATTTTTCAATTTTCTTCCTAATCCTCATATTGTCATCAACTTTCTAGTCACTGTTTTCTTCTGAATGTTTTACTGGTCCATAAAAATCAATCTTTATACCTGAGGTGTGGGTTCCTTTTTTTACCCTCTTCTCCAACATATATCAGTCTTCTCCACTCTCTATGTTACCTGTTTCTGTTAACAGGAACATTTATTTTTACCCTGTCACTACATTTGTGTATTTCAGAGTATAGCATAAGCTGCTATATAAGAAGTCCCTGACTTAGATGAGAAATGATTTTATTTCACTCTCATTTCGAAATCAGGAGGTGGGTGCTCCAGGATATCAGGGAAGCTGTATTCCACATGATCATTCTTGCTAGAGAGAGAAGTTCTTCCTTTTCATGGTTGAGCATAGGTAACCATCACATTGGCTTTCTAAAAAGAAAAAGGGTGAAACTCTAGGCCAGACAACTTTCTTTTAAGCAAGAGGCCAGAAAGAGCTGGACAATCACTTCCTCTCATATTCTACTCTTTAGATCTTAGTCAAATGACCATACAATGCTGTGTACAAGAAAGGCCAGGAATTGATCTTTGGCAGAGTGGCCATATGCTCAGGCAATTCACTATTATCATAAGTAAATGGAAAAAAAATATTTTAAGGGCATGTTGCCAATCTGCTATATCAAATTAGCAAATTTTGAGTACCAAATGTTAATTCTTTTTTTATATAGCTATTAAATAATTTAAGTAACTTCTGTATAGGTTCTATCTGATATTTCTTATTCTTTCTAATTTTCTAGATTTTCTTAATGATCTTCAAGAATGTTGTAGACATTTCCTAACCTACTTGAATACTTAGAGCTGGTTAATTTTTCTACAGGATAACTTTGATATGTATTAACTATTTCAAGAATCATTACAAAATGCTCAGCAAGCCGTTATCTATTTAAAATGATCAAATTTTTGGTGCCAATCCAATCCTTCTGCAATCCTGGTATCAGCCAAACTTCATACTTTTATCTTTTATTACTGCCAATCCATAACTTTCAACCCATACCTTACAGATTATCTTTATGACTTTAATTCCATTGCTCTCTTTGCTTAGGATGTTTACTTTTATTTGTACTAATATGTTTCAAAAACCATAAAACACATGCTACTTTTTGTTTTTCACATTTCCATCCCCCCAAATAATAATTTATCTCTGGTTTCTAAAACTCCATAATATTTGTATACTATAGTTATTGTGCTGATTTGCCCCAACTTATAATAAAATCACTTAAACAAAAATGTATCACCATACAGTAACTTCCATTTAAGAGATTAATAAAATGTTTACGTATTTCTGTTTCTTTTTTCTTTTTTTTTTTTTTAGCGAAGTCTCACTCTGTCGCCCTGGCTGGAGTGCAGTGGTGCAATCTTGGCTCACTGCAATCTTTGCCTCCCGAGTTTAAGTGATTCTGATTCTCTTGCCTCAGCCACTTGAGTAGCTGGAATTACAGGCACCTGCCACCATACCTGGCTAATCTTTGTATTTTCAGTAGAGACGGGGTTTCACTATGCTGGCCAGGCTGGTCTCGAACTCCTGACTTCAGGTGATCCACCCGCCCCGGCCTCCCAAAGTGCTGGGATTACAGGCCTGAGCCAGGATGCCCAGCCATGTTTACATATTTCCTTTGGATAGGATAGGATAATTTGCTGCAGACCAACGTTCTTTTCATGAACAAATAGAAAAATTAGAAAAATAAATATAGACATCGAAGGAAAAAAAAAAGAGAGGAATTACGTTTTTAGAGAGGTAGAACCATGGAATGCTTACCTGACAATTTGTAGCCATATTTTTTTTTTCCTGAGAGTATTGGCTGATCTTGGTCACTTTCAAGAAGCTTGAAATATGGTTTTATGTGAGCAAATAGGAACTACTGTAGGAAAGCAAAATATTCAAGGCTTTCTGTTGATCTCATGGGCTAAAGAGAGAAGTAGCAAGTTTGAAACTTCAAGTTCATAGTTATTTCCTCAACATATTTGCTCAATTCTGAAGCTATGTAGCTGGGAGATGTCAGATTTCACTTAAAACTTTTAAAAGGAGAGCAGAGTTTTCTAAAATTAGATTAAACTGAAGAGATAAAGATTTGCATCCAGAACTAGACAAAGAGCTGTGGCCTTGAAGGGCACACACACAATGCACCCAACCAACATCTTTGAAGGTCTAGGCACTTGGAAGAAGTCAGCCTTGTGGGATGCTGATTTTTGTCAAAACCAGAATTCAGCATCTACTCAGCTAAATCCTGGAGGGATTTAGTTGAATTGAACCTATGTTGGTTATCATACAGAAGAAAAAGTGAGCTGTTTTTGAAGAATAATGATGTAGACTTCAGCCTCTGTAATAGATGTTATTTTGGTTTCAAACCCTCCTGAACAGGCTGATGTCCACATCTCTAACTGCTGATAGGGTTATTTGGTAATAGTTATTAAAAGAAAAACTTTAGACAAATTCAATTTAGATGACTTTATTTGAGCCAAGAACAATGTGTAAGTTGGGTAGCACCCTGAACCAGTAGAGATTCATAGAGGTCTACCCAGCAATGTAGACAGACAGTATTTGTAAACAGAAAGAAGTGACACACAGAAACCACTTGATTGGTTACAGTGTGGCAATTGCCTTATTTGGGCACAGTATGATAAGGCATTTGCCTTTTATGGACATGGTGTTATAAGTTGGTAACCTATGATTGGCTGAGACTTGGTTGCTCTTATTGGCTGAGACTCAGCTATCTATTACAAGAATATAGTTTTAAGTTAGGTTGCATCATGTTTGCCTACTAAATTATATTGCAGTTTGCTATGTATGGAGTCAGTTTTAGGCACAATTTGATTAAATTTAACAATTGCCCCCTTTGGGTCAGTCTCTAATTGAGAGACTGACCTAAATCGTGGGCACGGATGCTGCTCTCTATTATCATCATAATGGATTTGTTTTGTCTCTGAATAAAATTCACAATTCTTGATAGCAGGTTAACTGAATTTTTTTATGTCCTCTTCATGTTTTTTGTTATTTTATCTGTAGTGAGAACAGATGACATATAATGATGGCTGCACAGGGACATTTAAGACTCTTGAGGGACAACAGTGTACCAGGAAGGCTATTATAATGGCTATTAGGAAGCCAATATCAACAGACTAAAATATACTCCTTAACAGGAGCCCCCGTGAACTGAACTGATCAAAATCAACATAGTAAAAATAAGCCAGAAGGGGAATCTACTTGGTTTTTTTTTTGTTTTTTTTTTGAGAGGGAGTCTCGCTCTGTCACCCGGACTGGAGTGCAATGGCGTGATCTTGGCTCATTGCAACCTCAAGTAGCTTGTTTATTGATTTCTCACAACTAAGTTTTTACCGTATCAAACATATTCATCTAAGTAGATATCACACACACTCTCTCCTGTTCAGCCAATAGATAGTCCAAAACAATCATGTTGTCTAAAACAACTTTTACAATAGAATTTAAAAATGCGTGCTGGACTATTATAATCTTTGAAGTGGAATCAGTTATAGTAGCTTTGTTTGATACGGATTTTTAATCATATTTTTATTTGCATTTATTCCAAGCTGAGAAAGGATAATTCTACTTAAACATGTCCATTTAGAGTGATTTATGCCTGCTGGCAAATCTTCTTTATTTTATAGTGCCAATTAAGAAGCATAGACCAATTTTCATTTTCCAACTAGTTATGGAGTGACAATGATACCATTAGAATCCCTAATCCACACTTGCCCCTTATTTCCCATTTGTTGATATATGGAGTTGCTCACATGTGTTGTTGATATTTAAATCATACACACATAAAAATATATTCTAGATAGGATCAACAGAAAGTTCTCTGTGGGATGCTTTGGGGGTCAGCAATAAAAAAACACTAATAATATTTGTCTGTGATTCTCTTACTAAATCATTTCATGGTTAGAAGGAATTAAGGAATTAGGGTTATAAATTTGTCTCAAAATTATTAAATTATCTTACTGTTGGATT
The DNA here is from genome assembly GCF_029281585.2 of Gorilla gorilla gorilla. Taxonomy (NCBI): domain Eukaryota; kingdom Metazoa; phylum Chordata; class Mammalia; order Primates; family Hominidae; genus Gorilla; species Gorilla gorilla. The sequence continues at coordinate 106,903,616 of NC_086017.1, read as the reverse complement.
TCTTATTCAATTTTTTGGTATAATTTAACTGTAGAAGCTTTACTATAAGTTTTTGCTTGTTAAAGTTAAAGAAGAAATCTTAATATGTGACTCTAAACGCATAACCCTATAGGATGTAGATTATGAAATTTTAACTATTGCATTACCTTGCCATTTGTAAGCAGTAAACAAAACAAAACAAAACAAAACCAGAGAAAAGAGGAAAAGGAACAAATGTTTCATGGTGACAGAGAAACAAAGTCTTGATTTAAGATCTTGGGAAAACTTTCTACATCTAGGATGTCATCTTCCAAAGAAAAAACTTTTCCTTGTTAGCTTTACCTTGAAGTCTCCAACTGCTGTATAGTCCCAAGAGTCTGGAAGCATTCCTCTAAGTTGATAGATATGGATCTAAGACTTAAGGCCCTCAGGTTTTGTTGCAGAAAAAAACTTGATATTGTCTCTTCAAAAGAGCTCAAGGGCAGTCTTTCTCTGGTGTCTTTTCATAAAAACTCAATGTCCAGGTTCTACAGAATAAGATCTAGTTGTCATCAATTGGTGGATCATGAAAGGACTTATTTTACCTGGTGAAAATACACTTTGTCATAATGCATCAGAAGCTTTGCAATATTGAGTCATGTCAGAGTTTACAGGAGCAGGAGATGCATATGTTTCTATTATTAGTAGCATAGGCCTTGCAGTAACTATTTTCATATGTTTTCCAGTGAAAGTGGATCTGATTGCCATCGATTGGTAATTTATTTGACCAAGGCAATCCAATTGATTTTCTTAGATTTGCCTAATACCACCATGCTGGTAATACCTTATTTATCTCTTTTACAAATTTTCCAGTGAAATGAGTACTTCTATTGCTAGAGATTTCTATAGAAACATCCATCTGTAAGTGTTCCAATGATCCATCCAGTGCTGGAAATGTATCACCTGAGGTTTTTATTGTCTTGACAGTATTATGGAATTTATGAATCAAACATTGGCTGTAAACTGCCTTAGGAATTTTAGAACAGTCATTTTACTACTTTATATTTATGATTTGTACAATTTTATCTAATGCATGATGAGTCATAGAGCACAGGGCTTTCAAAAATGAAAGCTTTAAGAACTTAGGAAGGACCAAGCAGCCATCTAGGCTTTCCTTGAGTCTATGCTTAACAAGGGATTTATATCCTCTTAAATACCAATTTTGTTTCCCAAATTCAGGTGCATCACTTTTTATTAAATAGGTTATTATGGAAAAATTGACTTCAATTAATCCTGTGGAGCTCACTCAAATTGCAAATCTTAACAATTTCAGTATTGGCTGGCATAGCATGAAAATATGCCAAAGAATTTTCTTGGTATCTAGTCAATGTTTGTACTGTTGATGTTGGGTTATCAGTTTTATAAAACCAGTTTCTTCACTAGAGTTCAGGGAATTTCTACTAGTCCAATTGTCTCATCAGATTTCTAGGAATTTCATACTATAGAAGACATATTGGTAAGACATCCATACAAAAATAACTCAATACATTTTTTTCTTTCTTTTTGAGACAGGGTCTCACTCTGTTAACCAGGTTACAGTGCAGTGGTGTGATCTCAGCTCACTGTAGCCTGGACCTCCTAGGCTCAAGTAATCCTTCCGCCTCAGTCTCCCAAGTAGGTGGGACTACAGGCATGCACCACCATGCCCAGTGAACTTTTATGTTGTTAGACAGACTGAGTTTTGTCATGTTGCCCAGGCTGGTCTCGAATTCCTGAGTTCAAGCCATCTGCCTGCATTGGCCTCCCAAAGTGTTGGGATTACAGACATGAACCACGGTGCTAGGCCATAAATCAAGGGATATTTAGCATTCCTTGTTATTTAACAATGACTTTTATGTAATTTAACAAAACAAATAAGCCTAATTAGTTTAATATCCCTCATTTTGTAAGAAAATATATCTGTTGGCTGGGTGCAGTGGCTCACATCTGTAACCCTAGCACTTTGGGAGGCTGAGGCAGGTGGAGTGCCTGAGCTCAGGAGTTTGAGACCAGCCTGGGCAACACGGTGAAACCCTGCCTCTACTAAAATACAAAAAAAAAAAAAAAAAAAAAAAAAATTAGCCAGGTGTGGAGGTGTGCACCTGTAGTCCCAGCTACTCGGGAGGCTGAGGAAGGAGAATTGCTAGAACCTGGAAAGCAGAGGTTGCAGTGAGCCGAGATTGTGCCACTGCACTACAGCCTGGGTGACAGAGTGAGACTCTGTCTCAGAAAAAAAAAAAAAAAAAATCTATCTATGTATCTGTCTATGTATGTATGTATGCATGTATGTATGTGTCTGTCTGTCTGTCTGTCTGTCTATCTATCTATCTAGATATTCTTTGAGATGCTCCAAAGACTCATTTGGAAAATCCCAGTTAATTCAATGTAAAAATAAAAATAAAAATATAATTTTGATTTTGATTTGGGAAACATCAAAAAATATCAAGGGTTTAAAACATTTCATCAAAATAGTATCACAGGCCACTGTGAAGAATAGTCATTTATTTAACAAGAGTGGCAATTTAAAGACTTCAAGGGAAAATACAGAAAGATACACAGAGGTAGAAAAACCTTAGACTTAAAATAGATATAACCCAGTTTTCTTAAGTGATGGAAAAACCCCTAAAAAAGGCAACATAAAGCACAGGAAATTATGGTGGTAAAACACAGAATCTTTTTTTCCTAGACCAGCTACAAAAGGTAAAGAAAACTCACAATTTTCTGTTAAGAATAGACCAGTAGCCCAAGAAAGTTGTGTTGTTTTAACATAGTGGGCCAAATTTTAGTTTTCTATCAGTGTTCCTTTTATATTAATGCTCAATTATTGGAAAAACTTTAAATAATTCCCTTCTAATCTTAGCCAGCTTCATCACACATAAAATTTATTTTACAAGATTTATACTCCACAAACCTTCTCCAATTTTCTTATCCATTCCATTTTTCATCCTACCATTTTATTTTTTATTTTGAAATAACCAATTATTCTACTATAGTACAAGCATTACTCTTTTTTCTTAACAAAACATCTTCATACCTTACATATATATTTTTTAAGTTTTTCTTTTTTTTAAAATTTTATTATTATTATACTTTAAGTTTTAGGGTACATGTGCACAATGTGCAGGTTACTTACATATGTATCCATGTGCCATGCTGGTGTGCTGCACCCATTAACTCGTCATTTAGCATTAGGTATATCTCCTAATGCTATCCCTCCCCTCTCCCCCCACCCCACAACAGTCCCCAGAGTGTGATGTTCCCCTTCTTGTGTCCATGTGATCTCATTGTTCAATTCTCACCTATGAGTGAGAACATGCGGTGTTTGGTTTTTTGTCCTTGTGATAGTTTACTGAGAATGATGATTTCCAATTTCATCCATGTCCCTACAAAGGACATGAACTCATCCTTTTTCGTGGCTGCATAGTATTCCATGGTGTATATGTGCCACATTTTCTTAATCCAGTCTATCATTGTTGGACATTTGGGTTGGTTCCAAGACTTTGCTATTGTGAATAGTGCTGCAATAAACATATGTGTTCATGTGTCTTTATAGCAGCATGATTTATAGTCCTTTGGGTATATACCCAGTAATGGGATGGCTGGGTCAAATGGTATTTCTAGTTCTAGATCCCTGAGGAATCGCCACACTGACTTCCACAATGGTTGAACTAGTTTACAGTCCCACCAACAGTGTAAAAGTGTTCCTATTTCTCCACATCCTCTCCAGCACCTGTTGTTTCCTGACTTTTTAATGATTGCCATTCTAACTGGTGTGAGATGGTATCCCATTGTGGTTTTGATTTGCATTTCTCTGATGGCCAGTGATGATGAGCATTTTTTCATGTGTCTTTTGACTGCATAAATGTCTTCTTTTGAGAAGTGTCTGTTCATATCATTCACCCACTTTTTGATGGGGTTGTTTGTTTTTTTCTTGTAAATTTGTTTGAGTTCGTTGTAGATTCCGGATATTAGCCCTTTGTCAGATGAGTAGGTTGCGAAAATTTTCTCCCATTTTGTAGGTTGCCTGTTCACTCTGATGGTAGTTTCTTTTGCTGTGAAGAAGTTCTTTAGTTTAATTAGATCCCATTTGTCAATTTTGGCTTTTGTTGCCATTGCTTTTGGTGTTTTAGGCATGAAGTCCTTGCCCATGCCTATGTCCTGAATGGTAATGCCTAGGTTTTCTTCCAGGGTTTTTATGGTTTTAGGTCTAATGTTTAAGTCTTCAATCCATCTTGAATTAATTTTTGTATAAGGTATAAGGAAGGGATCCAGTTTCAGCTTTCTAGACTTGGCTAGCCAGTTTTCCCAGCACCATTTATTAAATAGGGAATCCCTTCCCCATTGCTTGTTTTTCTCAGGTTTGTCAAAGATCAGATAGTTGTAGATATGCGGCGTTATTTCCTAGGGCTCTGTTCTGTTCCATTGATCTATATCTCTGTTTTGGTACCAGTACCATGCTGTTTTGGTTACTGTAGCCTTGTAGTATAGTTTGAAGTCAGGTAGCATGATGCCTCCAGCTTTGTTCTTTTGGCTTAGGATTGACTTGGAGATGCAGGCTCTTTTTTGGTTCCATATGAACTTTAAAGTAGTTTTTTCCAATTCTGTGAAGAAAGTCATTGGTAGTTTGATGGGGATGGCATTGAATCTGTAAATTACCTTGGGCAGTATGGCCATTTTCATGATATTGATTCTTCCTACCCATGAGCATGGACTGTTCTTCCATTTGTTTGTGTCCTCTTTTATTTCATTGAGCAGTGGTTTGTAGTTCTCCTTGAAGAGGTCCTTCACGTCCCTTGTAAGTTGGATTCCTAGGTATTTTATTCTCTTTGAAGCAATTGTGAATGGGAGTTCACTCATGATTTGGCTCTCTGTTTGTCTGTTATTGGTATATAATAATGTTTGTGATTTTTGTACATTGATTTTGTATCCTGACACTTTGCTGAAGTTGCTTATCAGCTTAAGGAGATTTTGGTCTGAGACAATGGGGTTTTCTAGATACACAATCATGTCATCTGCAAACAGGGACAATTTGACTTCCTCTTTTCCCAGTTGAATACCCTTTATTTCCTTCTTACCAAAAATATATATTACCTTCCTTTTATAGTTTCATATGAAGCTTTTGCCTTACTATTTCTAATAATTTTAATTACATATATTAATCAGAAGCCTTACATAGCTCATAGTGATCTTAATTTCCAATGAACACTAGGAAGCAAGCAATTGTGAGTTGCACACTGGCAGTCTGTACTTTGGCAAATCTATGAATCATAATATCTAAAAGCATATCCTTTCTTTTAGTATAATTTGTCAGTGTGGCACAGAACATGTCTACCAACAATTTCATATATATATTTAATCTGTCAATATTAAGAAACTGTAGAAAAGGAAAAAGTTTATCTCTATCAACTTAGGTTTTTGCTTTTGTTTTTGTTTGGGTGAGCTTGAGAATTAAATTGTTATTTGTACAGACTTCTCTCAGTCTTGAGAATGTTAAAACCTTCCAGGTTCAGAAGGACATCTTTTACATAAAAATTATATCTTACATATACTTAAATCACTTGTTTTTAACAATCATGTTTGGAATGTTTATGAAAATGGTATAGTAAACAACTAGCAATCATGTTTAACTTTTTTGTTTAGTTGATGAATTTTGTGATATAGAAATAACATATTTTACCAGCAAACAAAGGTAGGAAAAGCCATGATTATGTATTATATTTAAGGCTGACAGCTCTGGAGATATGTCTGCTTTAATCAAACCATCAATATTCTTATTTATCAAACATTACCCAAATGGCATTAACTTGAAAAGCATTTAGGTTAGTTTTTCTTTTTCTGAAGGGATACTTAATTTATATAAGTGATTATTTTTCTCTAAGCCAATTAAATACAGCTGTTTACAATTTAATTTTGGCAATGTGGTAAGATAAGAGAGAAACCAAACATATAACATATATATTACACACACAGATATACATAAACACATCCTATACACAAATTTGTCTTATTTCTTAAGGCAGAAACAGATCTTACAGCTTTCATTCTAAAATTTTAGCCATGGGCCAGACACAACACTATCAAGTTCACAAATTTATTAAGGAAAATCTGGTCAAATTCTGTTTCCCCAAGGAAAAAAGAGTACCTACTCAAATGGCCAAAACCTTTAACTAATTTTTGAGCGAGAGAGAGAGAGAAAAAAAAAGAAGAAAAAAATTATTTGCCAGTTTCTAAACAGTTGTTTTTCTTTGGCTCTCTCATCTTCTGATGTTGTCTCCCAGAAATTTGCATTTCCAAGGGGATAGTTCTTAGGTAAGACCAGGTAGAAAATTTATGTCTCATAGGCACAGAGCTGAGACTTCAGACCTAAATACCATTATTAGCTTAAACCAGTAAAGAAGGGTATTGATAAAGGCCCAGTTAAGGCAAGATCCTGAGGAAGAGTGCCTTTAACAAAGACAAGAGTTGCTATATATTTTTAAACAAATGCCTTAGCCATTGTAAATGTTTCTAGTAATTTAGGTGTAAAGGAGACACCCTTGACAAATGAAGATTTCCTTTATAGATGTAAATTTCTTTTACAAAAGGGTCTCAAAATAACCAGCTGAAAATAAATAGCTCTTATGACAGAAAGTCATATTTTGGAGACTAATTTGGTTAGACTGACAATTTCCTAACTCAGCTGTGTCTTTTAACTAGAATACTGAGCGAGTGGAACTACTGAATCCTAGGAAGAACATTTTCCATGCCTAGACCCAGCGTGGACACTGCTAATGTTGTCTTATTGTCAGAGACTGGTTTATCTTTTTTGTTTTCTTTTTTTCAAGATTGAATGACAGGCTAATTTGTCCCCTCTCCCCCACCTCAAGGAGTTTGGGGGTATAGCAAATATAATTACAAGAAAGGTGAACAGAATTGGCAGAACATATAGTCAAAAGAGGTTTGAGCAGAAGGGTTTCTGCTGACTGAGTGGTGCTTATGAGAGAAGTAGGATGAAATAGAGAAAGTAGAGAGGATTCTTATAAATGTTTTCCAAAAAATACTCTCAATTGGAAAGATTCTGAAATGGAGACATTTTGGACTTTATCGAAAACCCTAACCAAAGAAATATTATTTTATCTCTCTGAGAGACTGGTTGATTATTGTCCTGGGAGTTAAGTGGGGCCTCTCTAGTCGGGGAAACATTCCAGGCCAAAGGGAATGAGTCCATCAGAACTGCTGGTGCAAAAGTGGATAATTTATTTTCCAATGATTGGACTGTTAACAATAAAGGGAGATATACAGGAAAACAGAATTTTTAAATTTGAGATTCATTGTTTGGGTTTAAGATAAATAGGAAGGAGTCTCCTTGATGCCTGTAGCTGTTGTAGCTATAAAGACCTGTGCCTATTTGCCTTTTGTAAAGAGTTTCCTCACTGTGGCCGCTGTAACTCTATTATCCTTGGTAATTCTAACTTACCTTTGGTAAAGTTTACCCATTTCCCCAGAAAACACAGTTTCTGGGTCCACAGTTCTCATACATAAAATTGACTGGAGATCCAGATGAAAGCGTTCTAGTCTTCTTGGATTGAGGGCCTAAGAATATACTCAGGATGCAGTTTGTTTACATGCTAAGTCATGTTGCAGTTTGCCATGTATAGAGGCTGCTTTAGACTAAATTTAATTAAACTTAATATAGTTAACAGAAATCCTACTTTTCCAAATGATTTTCCTTGACTCAACGATTCCTTTTCTGGAAAGTTATGCCTGTCATTCAATCTTGAAAAAAAGAAAAAAAAAAAACGTCTCTGACAATAAGATCATCTGAGAAGTCAGATGATCAAATATGGTCAAGGCTAATGATTGTCTTAGAATACAAAAGGCAATCCTGTTGCTTTAGAGTTAGGGTTCAACACTTTGGTACAAGGTATACTTCTTAGACCTTCTGCTATGGATCAAGGCAAGATTAGAATTAGTGGAGCCACATTTTTGCTCTGCGATTTCATTTCCTATCCCACTTCATAGCTATCTATATAAGATGTATTTTTTGATAAGCACTGTGTCTTGGAATTTATTTCTAGAACACCCATTCTAAGAGACTCCAAAACTATTTTTAAAGTGTGCTGGATTCATTTAAAAATTTCCAAGCATTCAAGACATAGTACAATATAAATCAAATCCAAGAGAAAAAAATGGAATAGATATAATCCAGATATTAAAGTTAATAGACAGAAACATAAATGTAATTATTTATTAAAAATGGAATAAATCTGGAATAAAATAAATGAATGAAATAATTTTCAAAATTATAATTTATTTAAAAAAACATTAAAGGTTAACTTCCAGAATTGTGACTAATAAAATAATTAAAGAGCAGATGATGAAGTTACTAAACTTAAAGATAGGTCAAAAGAAAATATGCAAAATCAATTGCTATGCTATGGGTTAAATTGGGATTCCCCAAAGATATGTGTTGAAGTCCTAACCCCCAGTACCTCAGAATGGGACCTTGTTTGGATGCAAAATTATTGGCAGATATAATTGGTTAAGATGGGGTCATTCTGGAGTAGGGTGGGCTCTTAATTGAATATAAGTGAATTTTTATATGAAGAGAAGAGAAACCCAGAGGAAAGGCAGCCACATGAAGACAGAAATATGAGGAGAATACCATGTGAAGATAGGAACTAAGATCGGAAGGATGCATCGACAAGCCAGTTGCCAGCTGGCACCAGAAGCTAAAAGAGATACTTGGAACAGAGCTCTCAGAGAGAACCCATTCTTCTGACATCCTGATTTTGGACTTCTAGACTTTAGACTGTGAGATAATATCTTCCGTTTTATTAAGCCACCTAGTTTGTGGAAATGTGTTATAGCAACCCTCAGAAACTAAAAACATGGGGATTTCTTTAAAGGAAATTAAATAAAAGAGAATAAAAGACCTGGAATACTATAAAATAATCTTTCACACATGTAACTGGAATCTCAAGAGCAGAGGTTAAAGGATTTCACACAAATTGTATCTGAGGAGATAGTAGTTGAGAATTTTCAAAAATTGATGTTAGAAATTAACTAGCATCTCAAAGATTCAAATGTTCTGTAATTTCTAAGTGATATAAATTCAGAGAAAATAGTATAACAAAACTCCTGGAAATCAGAAACAAACAATAAATCTTAAATTCAGAGAGAATGAACAAAATATAAGTTAAAAGAAATGCTGAAACCAAAGGACAATCAGAAGACAACTTTAAAATTAGGAAAGTACGGCCAGGTGCGGTGGCTCACGCCTGTAATCCCAGCACTTTGGGAGGCTGAGGCAGGCAGATCACAAGATCAAGAGATCGAGACCGTCCTGACCAACATGGTGAAACCCTGTCTCTACTAAAAATACAAAAATTAGGTGGGCGTGGTGGTGTGTGCCTATAGTCCCAGCTACTCGGGAGGCTGAGGAAAGAGAATCGCTTGAACCCGGGAGAAAGAGGTTGCAGTGAGCCAAGATCACCCTGGTGACAGAGCAAGACTCTGTCTCAAAAAAAAAAAAAAAAAAAATTATGAAAGTACTAAATGCCAGTCCAGTATTGCATAGACAGTTAAAATAACCTTTTAAAATGGCAGAAAGGAAACATTTATTTACATGTAAAAGGTAAAGGCCATGGCTAGTCAATGATCCTTTGGAAAAAACAACAATGAAAAGCTGGGAAAATCACACACAAAAATACCTTGTGAAGGTGTTAGAAAGTAATGAGGACTAAATAAATAAAAATTCCAGAGAGGACTAAACTCTTCAGAGGCATATTGGTGATTGACAGACATTTTTCCTGCAGGTATTTGCTCATTTCATATGGAGGCTAAGTTTTGAACAGTCAGAGGAAATTTGTTCTCTGAAAAGGAAGGAGAAAAGCTGCCAGCAGTCTTGTGAGGTTAGAATTACAAACTAGATAGTTAAAGAGCCTCAAACACACAGTCAAATTTCCCCAGTGGGACTTTGCTGAATTCTGGGGTTGCATAGGACACTGAACCATTAGGCCAAATACATCTTAGTTACAGTAACATTTTAAGTCTTCAGTGACTAGGGTATAAAAAGAATTGTGGCCTGACTCAAAGTCACCTCCAATGTTTGCCTTAAATCCTTAGCTACAACTTGAATTTACATCAGGCAGAAGTTGAAAAGCTCTGAAGTTCTGACATGTTTAGAGCTTGGGAGTCATCACCCCCATTTACAACAAGAAAAAAAGCTGTACCAACTAAAAACCAACAACCTCTCACCCCAAAGGGGGAAAAACAAAAGGAGGAGACACAGGAAGAGAGAATCTCAGTTTACTGAGAACAGAAGTTGCTAGTAGCAACAGTGCTTGCTGTTAGCAACACTTAAATGGTAACTAACTAATTACAGGAGTTTGAACATAGACTAATTTGAAAGATAAAATCTCTTAGAGTCCAGGTTTGGTGAGGAATGAGGAGATAATACACTTTTGTAAATTTTGTCTTTAAGAGCCCTACTAGGTAATCAGGGTGAAGATCAGAGAATTATCTTGTGCTTCCATCAGGGGAAGGAAAGAAGTAGCCATTTTGAAGTATGCCCAGATCATTCAGAATTGTATTGAGCAAACTTTCTAAATTCACATTTTTTCTAACCATGTTTTTCTGCCTTCAACATTTTGGTGTCCTTAGTTTAAAATGTGACTCCTGTGAAGACCATACAGACTGGTATGTGTCTTTTAATCTACTCTGAAAGATGATATAAGGCAATACAAAGGACGTACTGAGGGATATTTTTATCTAAAATTAATGTAAGAAAGTTGGGACTTCAATTCAAAGTTATTGGTTTACCTTTATTTTAATGGTTCTGGACTCAGCCAAAAACTTATTTACATTTGGATTTATATGAAATTAAAAATATGTTGATAATAATTTCTGGATGTGATTTAGTAGTATTTTTTTCATATATAAACTTATCATCAACTATTTTTTACATTTCCATACGCATTATTTAGCTTCTGTAAAGCCTTCTCAATCTTCTAAAGAAAACCCAGGCTATGATTCTGTCCATGCCTCTATTTCACTCCCTATTGGGAGAAATATATTGTGACTAAGCTTAATTATATGAAGGTATACAATAAGTTATTGTTCTCTGCTATTCTCCATTATGAATGGTTGTTGCATAAGGAAAACATTTTTTACATATTATGTAAAAATATCCATCTCACTATTAAATAAATCTCTGTTACGTATTCTGTTTCAAAAGCACTGCTATACATGCTGCTAAACCTTTTTATATTATCTTAAAATAATTTACATAAACCATCAATAGTGGATTAATTTGGTCAGAGAAAATGTATTGCTTACATTTACCTATTAATTTATTTTCATCTTAGACTAGTGCATATTCCCTTAATTTATTCTTAGATTAGTACATAATTTTTAAATATTTAATTCAATATGGTAGCATATTCTGACATTCTTTACACCTACATAGCTTGATTTGATTTAATTCTGTAAACTAGTTCATCAAATATTTATACTAATTTATAAGTATACTTATACTTATATGAAGTAATATATATTTCAGTAAGTTAAAATGTATTGAAACTTAAATGTGATGTCTGAGAGACAGGTTTAACTTGTCATATAAATATCTTATGAAAAATATTATTTCTCTTTAGTAAAATACTAGGGTCTAACAGAAATAGCAGCCATTTATTTAGGGATACAACTTAAACTCTTTTACTTATTGATTCAATAAGAAATGCTTGTCTGTTAGTTTTTCTATTAAAGTATATTTTTATTTAACTTGTTAGGCTATATTACTGTTGAATTGAATCCAGAACACCGAGGACAAAATGTAATGTTCAACACATTTGGTATTTCTGGAAATTGGAGATAGCAGAAATATATCTTACAATGTGAAGACAAGGAGACTGATCAGCTTGAGGTCTTTCTCTTCCCAAACTGGATATGCTACTTTCAGTTAAGTTACTGAATTCCAAAGTAAAAATCTTCCTAACTTCTCAAGCAATATAGATCTGCAAGTAGGTATGTCTTATTTAATTAAATTTAAACTGTGTTCTTTCAGTTGAGGATTCTCACAACAAACAGAGAATAGTTTTTCTGTATTAACATCACTAAACCTACAAAATGTGAAGCAGTGATATGTAAGTGATATATATATATTTGCATTTCATCCAAAGACACTGAAAAGATAGAAACATGCTTATATTGCATACTAAGAAAAATAGTTATATTAGAGAAAGAATTTTAAAGAACAAAATTACCATGGAAACATATATCAGTGATATTATCTTTTTGAGAAACTGCTTTTCCCCTTAACACTTCCTTTTTCATCTGTTGGAAACTTATCTCATCTCTGGAACCACCTGCCCCTTTTAGGATCAAGCTTGAAATATCTCACAGTAGTGTTTGTGTTGGAGAGCATGCAGATTTTAAAGAGGAAAAATTCCAAACCTAGAGAATGAGTCTATTCAAGATGCTCAGGCACAGCATGCCATCTGAGGATATATGGGAAGAGGAATGTAGTTTCTCAAGAAAAGGCAGTCTCTGAAGTAGCAATGGATTGATCCAAAACTGAGTTCAGAGTAGAGTGGCAGAGGGAGAGGAGCAAGCAAGATTCTGAAAATGAAAGGAGTTCAACATTCTGTTTGCTAATGAGGAGATCAGAGCCTGAAGTCAAGAGCATGGTCTTTGTAGACATCCTCTACTCTATCAGTGATTTAATTTTGCAAAAACAATGAATTTATTAGCTTAAATTTCCTCATCAATGAAAAGGAGCTATACATGCTCACTTTTTCTTGTATATTGACTTGTTAGTCACTATACAAATTGCAGGATTTCTGTTATTGTCCCTTTTAATATTTGCACAGTTTCATGTTTAGTCCCATGATAATTAGTGAGATTTTGAAAAAAGTTGTTGAGAAATGTAAAGTAAACCTAAAGCAATGGGATTACTTTTGCTTCTTAAAGTAATATACCAGATGATTTGTGTGTGTACATGTATGTGAATGTATATAGAATAATACAGAGAATGAGAGAGAGAATAAAATGGTTTATCAGCCGGTTGTCTACTTCAATCAATACAATACTTTTTATTGAAAATATTTCAGGAAACCTTCATGGAAATGTTCACAAATGTTTTGGTATGGGCTTTGGGTTGAAAATTAACCCCCAAAGAGATGTGCTCAAGTTTCAATTCCTGGAACCCATGTAAATGACCTCATTTGGAATGAAAATTTAAAAAATCTTTCTAGATGTAATTAAGTATCTTCAGATGAGATCATCCTGGATTTAGGATTTATTATCCTAAATCCTATGATAAATACCCTTGTAAGAAAAGACAGAGAGACATTTGAGACATAGACATAGAGAAAAGAAGGTCAGAGACTGAAATTAAGTTGCCACAAGTCAAGGAATGCCTAAAGCCACCAGAAGCTTTAGGAAGGCACCACCATGCCCGGCTAATTTTTGTATTTTTAGTAGAGACGGGTTTCGTCATGTTGACCAGGCTGGTCTCCAACTCCTGACCTCATGGTCCACCCGCCTTGGCCTCTCAAAGGGCTGGGATTACAGGCATGAGCCACCACGCCCGGCCATATATGTTTATTTTTAAAGAATTCCCTATCCTCAAGGTTTGAATACCTACTAAGGCTTTTCAAAGCAAATGTGTAACAGATTTTTAAACCCAGGATAAAATAATCATGCCAAAGAAAACTCTGAACAACAAAAGCGTTGTTAAAGCACATACAAATAAAGATAAATCATTAAAAGTACATTTAACTAAAAAACTATCATATTTTTATATGTTAGATATTACTTCACAGTCATTTTATTTTGTTTGTAAATTTATTCATTCATATGGACTTTACTGAAAGCTACATTGCCAACAAAATTGGGAATGAAATGGAAAACAGTAAATTTCTCTCCAGTTGTGACAGGGAGAATGGAAAAAAAAATCATATGGGAGGATTGCATCATCATTTGAAGAAAGAAAAGCAGAGACAACCCAGATGGTGCCAGGAGAGACAAGATTCTTTGACCAAATTGATAGTTGATTAGTAATGGGAAGTTAAAAATGTGTACCAGTGAATATGACACACAATTTATCATTTTTCCAATGTTATTTTCATAAGTAAATTAAGAATAAATTATAAGTATCTGTTAATAGCAAAGACTAACCAGGTGCCTTTATAATTCCTAACAAAAATTTATTTCAAATATTAGCTTTCTATAATCAATGAATACCTGTTGAAAATTCCCCTTAACGTTTCAGTGCCCAAATACTCAGTCTTAAGCAATTGTATTTAGAATAGTGTTGCTTAAAGTATGCGGTGGAAAAACACAAACAAAACCAACAGATAAACAGGAATAAATGATTAAGATGCAGATTGCTCATCTCAACACAGGTCAGGTGAATCAAGAACTATTTAGGACCACTGCTACCTAAATAAGGTTTGTGATCTCACTGTGTTGCAGGCTATAAAGACTACATTTCCTGTACTTCTAGAAATGCAGGGACACAGAAAGAATTCAGAGGGAGCTGATATTAAACATGTTCATTTAATAATGAGTAGAAGTCCATGAGGTGAAAAATGCTCCATGCGGCTATCTTTCTGTAAAGAACAAGAATTCTTTACTGAATTACAGATTTTACAATACGATAATGATAATTTTGTATTGTGATACAAATGATTTATAGGAACAAATATATAAACATGGGTGCTCCTATGAAATCACAGTAATGATAATTTTGTATTGTCAAATCTATAATTGCTTGGATCTAAGTTTATAGTACTAAGAAAAATAGACTAAATTCAGACTGTGAAAGTACTTATTAGCCATTTTAAGAATTCTGGAATTTACTCCTTAAAGAACACCAACATGGCACATGTATACATATGTAACAAACCTGCGCGTTGTGCACATGCACCCTAGAACTTAAAATATAATAAAAAAAGAAAATACATTCTGATCCATAACTGTTCTAGAAATACAAAATAAATCTGAGTTCCTATTAAAAGCAACAACAAAAATCGTTTTTAATTGAGTTGGTTTTGGGCTATTAAGAGGGATCTGTTGGAGTTTTCTGCCTTCAATTTTAGGTTGTATTAACTTTATCTTTTGGAATTTTGATTGAGTTGAAATAAACAGGAGGGTAGTGATGGCATGATGCAGCCCATCATGGCCACTGCCATGATGCCAGCTGCAGTGGGGGAGGCATGGCTGAGGCTTTGCACTCCACAGAGCTGGCAGGGTCAGGAACAGGCAGGGGCACTACCCCATTTTGAGTTGGAGGGGTGGGAGCCCTGCCCTCCCGGGAGGAGCTGCAGCCACCCAGCCATGGCTGCAGACCTAGGAATCCCTGTGTTCTTGGGGACCCTGGAAGTCCCCCTTATCCCACAGGCTCAGAAGTGCCTGCTCCTGCTGCCTGGATTCTCCCTGCTCATTGTGCCTGTTCCAATTTTGGAGCAAAGTTGAAGTCTAGCCCAGACACTGTCACAACCCAGCCAGGTGTGTACATAGATGGGGCAGTGCTGACATGCCAGGACCCTGCTGCCTTAGCCTCCTCCAGACTTTGGGCACCAAGGAGCACAGAAGGAAGGCTGAGGAGGGGCTGAGGGCAGCTCAGTGTGGGCCTGCAGGTGTCCCTCAGCATGAACAGCCTGTGCACCATGGATGGCAGGTTGATGATGGCAGGAGGCAGACAGGTTCCTGGGCAGAAAGGGGTGGGTCCCCAGTGAAGCCCCACCTTCAAGCCAGGGATGACTTGAAGCCTGGGCCGGGGCTGCCAGTTCTACAGACCAGAGTGAGAACTTGTGGTGCTTTTTCTTAGACCAACCCTGACCACCCATGGAACAATCGGCATGCATTTTTCTCCTCTCTGAAGCCCGTAAAAACCCCAGACTCAGCCAGACTTGGACAGATAAGGGGAAGACCTGCCTGAGGATAGGAGCTACCCACCCCAGGTCTCCTCTCCACTGAGGGTTGCCCAGACATTGGGGTTACCTGCCTGCAGAAGGGAGGTACCCAGTTTGGGTCTCCTGAGAGCTGCTCTGCCACTCAATGAAGTTCCTCTCCACCTTGCTCACTCTCCAGTTGTCTGCATACCTCACTCTTCCTCTGCATGAGACAAGAACACAGGACCTGCCGAAAGGTAGGAATGAAAGAGCTGTAACACAGAAACAGGGCTGAAACACCCCTGCTTGCCACATTGCAAGTGATGAGAAGTAGAGAAGATCTGCATCCCTTTGGGGAACCCAGACCTAGGGGATCCCTGAGTCAGGACTATGACACCCTTTTTGCGGTTCAGCAGTTTCTGGCATCTCCAAGCTTCTGAGTGCCACTGTGTTCCCCTCTTCCAGACACGGGTGCCTACAGTGGAAGCCATGAGCAGTACATTTGGTCCAGCAACAGCCTCACACCGAACTGGACCCTGTGCCAATGTCTGGAGCCTCTCGTCCCACAGCAGCAGCCAGTGTGCATGGCTGTGTGCTGTGGCTGGACACTGTGCTCGCTCACCACACACCTCTTGCCACTCTGCAACTGGCTTGCAGGTGGTAGATGTGTGATCTGGGCTGGTAGTGCAAGTAGAGCACAGTCTGCTGGGCTGAGTAGGCAGAACAAGCCCAGCAGGTGCAAGCAGTATTCAGGCAGAATGCACCACCAGCCACAGAGGCTTCTTACTGGCAAAGCAACACCCTAAGGATCCTGTGACAGTAGGTCCAAGAACAAAGCAAAGAAGGCTCCTTAAGATAATTCATATATTAAGAACATAGCTGCTCCTATGAAATTTACCCGTCAATGGAAGAGTTAGAATTAAAATATGTGATAACAGGGAACATTAAACATCAAATAAACTTCAAATAGCCAATTTTGGACTTCAAAATTCTGAGGTGTTCTTTGCTCATGTTAGCGGTTTCTGATCTAAAAAAGAAATTTTGTTCAAGCATGGCTCTTACAGAGGAATGGTGATAGGAGCTTAAGTGTAGCTACTCTGAACCCTTTACTGTGAGGCAGCTACTAGCTATGTTGTGTATCTTTACTTTAATACTATTACTGTATTGCATCTTTCTCCTATAATAAACTTCAGATTTTTAAGCATTGTCATGTTGTATCTAGTGAATCTGCTTTAATGATTGAAACTGTCTGACATCACTGAAGGCAAATATGAATTTTTTTTAAATGTTACCTTTCAAAATCACATTATTTCTATCTGTGTCAATTTTATTTTGGGCTTCAGACTATAAATTTATAATGTTACATTTACCGAAAGGACAAAAAATGTGTTTTCTTTGAAAATTAATAAAAATTTTGTAATAAACTTCAAGTTGTGTATTTTTGTATATTTTGGTGAGAATTTACCTAATTTGACAAGACTTTTATGTATTTTTGGCACATTTCTGTATTTTTGAGATATTTACAAAGTTTTTTTATGAACATTATGTCTTAATAATAACAGCAACAAATGCTGAATCAATATCTATCATATTTTTACTAATAGTAGACTGAGTGATTCCATAGCACAAATTAAAAATTTATGGAGAAACTTTTGGGATCATATTAAAACCTAGATTAATATCATGTTGCTAATTGGAATACTGTTGTAAAGGACATCTCACATAATATAATATATATTTGGTTTAAAAACACATCTTAGTCTAAACACCTTCAACATTTAATGAAAAATGTAAAACCATTGTTAAAAATAATAAAAGATAGCAAGCTGGACTGAGTTCATCTCTTTCTCTGATGGCTATAAATAAGGAAATTATTTGTTTTACCTTTATACTTAACAAATCCCATTAAGGAATGCATATTCCATTTTTATCTTTTAAATTCAGATGTTGTATATTGACAAGTTTATATTAAGCATTTTGGACCTGTGTCTCTCCAGCTTTTTTCAAGTGAAAATAGTTTTAGCTCACTCTCAATATTTTTGATAACACAATGCCAAATATTTCATTAAAACATATGCTGGATGATATATATCATTCTGCAAAGTCATATTGAGTTACTTCTAATACTGCAAAAGTTTGTGTGTAGGGGTATATGTGTAGCCTATATGTTTGAAAGAGGAAAATAAAGACTTTTATTTTCTAATAATGTATTACATAGTACTTCATAGCTATTATAATTTAAAGGGGGAGTATAATGGTTGAGAAATTAAATAAGTCAAATTCTATTTGTCATTCTCTTACTCCCTGTGTTTTAGAACAACTTAATTTTCCTAAATATTCATTCAAATGAAATAAATGTAATCTTACTTACAAATAGTAAGTATCACTTATTTTTAACATTTTCTGAGTTATGTGTGATGCTTTGCAAGGTGTGTACCTATACATATGTTTTGGCCTTTGGATAATTTAGTGATGAAATCAGCAATAAAGTAAGATTTTTGTAATTAAGGACACATATGTACTACAAAAATATCATATGGCTTCTCTAGCAATAAAAAAGAAATGTCATACCAAATCAAAGAGCGGCATTATATAGAAACCGAAAATGAATTAAATATATGGATTCTTCTTTGCTGGAAGTAAATCAACAGGTGTTTTATCTTTATGTTTACAAATAATCATAAAAATAAAAGTGTGTCAGCAGCCAAAGATGTATATGTAAATCTTATGAAAAGTAGCTGAATTTAATTTTAGGTAATTTATTTAGATTCATAAAATACAAAACCCTATTACACATAGTTTTCATATGTGTACTTCACTTGGCATTCTTACCCATATATGAGATGTGACCATTTTAGCAACATGGAGTTAGAAATGTGTGCCTCTTGACCTTGTAAATTACTAATTATCATTAAATTGGCCTCAATCAACTCGAGTGTAATCGAAGTAGCATGGTTCTCTGTGTAGGTGAACAGTTTATTGAATGCTTATTTTGCTATATCAAGCTGAAAATGTTAAATGATAAGTACTTCCTAAATCAATATGGAGCATGTCTCATTTATCAATAGCGAGACTTTTCAAATTGCATTGTTGATTTTTTTTGTGAGAGTACTGCTAACCATTCATGGGCTAATGACCCACTAAAAAATAAAAAACATACGGAGTTTGAGCACTTTGATAGACAGGTGCTGGTAAAGGTGAGTCTAATCTTTTCAAAGACTGATTGTATTTTAAAAACTGATTAAACATAAATTTTAGTGTGATTTAACATCTAATTTCAAATATACAATAGTCAGATAGAATTTCATAATGAAGTTATTTTGTTAGTATTTCTACAATTTTAGTAAGAATTCAGTACTGGGGCCTCACCTATTAAATATTTCAGTATGCAGAATTTGCCAACATTTTTATTTTAATCTATAACAGTTTAATTGGGAATTGAAATAAATGTTTTTCATTTTATTATCTTCCATATGTTCAAAGATGCTTTTACCCACTGAAGTTTCATATACTATATAATCACCAATGAAGGTATAAAATATTATAATTATTTGAAATTAAATTGTTCTAAGTAAAAATATTCTTAGATTTTTAGAAGACTTATTGACATGTAATTCATAATCTACAATTCATATATTTAAAGTGCACAGTTGAATATTTTTCTTTTATTGAAGTGTGAATTCATAGTTGTTCAATCACCACCAAAATCTGATTTTAGAACACACATTTCCTTCCCTGAAAAAGAGAAGCTGCATTCCCAATAGCAATCACATCCTTCTTCCCACCTAACCTACCAATATCCACCACCCCTCTTTTCAACTCTGGGAACAGTAATCTACTTGTGGGTTTGCCTCTGCTGGATGTATTTCATCTAAGGAAATCATAGAGTATATGGTCTTTTGTGACTGTCTTATTACACTTAGCATAATTGTTTCAAGGTGCATTCATGTTGTAGCATGTATTGCTACTTTATTCCTTTTTATTCAGGCGATATTTTTATTGTATGGACATACCACTTTTTAAATAAATTCATCAGAAATAAACAATTGGGTCATGTGAGGTTTTTGAACTAAAGGGAGAAATAGACAACTCCACAGTAATGGTAGGAGTCTTCCATGGCCAACTTGCACTTATGGCTAGAACAACCAGTTAGAGTAACAATAAGTGAAGAGAGGACTTCATCACCACTGTAGATCAATATAAATACAAATTAATATGAATAAGGAAGTTATGAATTTTTGTGTACATGTTTCTGCATGGTTGTATGCTTTTATTATCTTGTTTATTTACCTGGAGTAGAATTGCTGGTAACTCGAGGTCTAACATTTGGAGGAACTGCCAGACTGTTTGCCAAGGCAGTTGCACTATTTTATATTACCACCAGTTATGCATGAGGCTTCCATACTGGCCAAATTTTAACTTTTTTTCATAATAAAATTAGCTAAGCAATGCAAATGCTTGATCATTAAACTATCACAAATTTTCATGATAAATAAAACCATATAGTTTTCATAATGATTAAATATATTATTATAGGTTTGCACAGTTTATCTTATTGATAGATATGAAGTGTTTGAAGAAGACTAAGAATACATGCAAATAGCTGCATTCATTTTGTCCACAAATACTATGCAAGAAAGTAAACGTATACATATTTTGATTTTGAAAAAGTGACAAGTTGCCCTAAATATGTACATATATTACAAAATAATGAGGCTTTTATTTCCTGTTGTGCCAGTGAAATCGTGATATCTCTTTATTCACATATAAATATTTTATAGCAGGTGCTATGACTTTTTATTTTAGGTCTCAATTTCTTTGCCAATTAAAATGAGTGAAAATAAATTTATGTAAGTTTTGTTAAATTCTAAGGATTATAGAATAACTGATAAAATTACATAAGACTTAGGGGCAATGTTGAAAGCAACAAAGTGCCATTAAATAAAAAACACAGAAATAACCAAACATAACTTTCAAAGTTTATTTCGTACTTTGATGTTTTCTTCAAAAATAATTTTATAACATTTTTTATTTCAATAAGCTATGTTGTTTTTTCTATTTTTTTAAGGTGTTAGTCTCAAAATTTACAAGAGTAGAATCTCATGCTCTGTGATATTATACTAGAGTATTTCATATATCACAGATCCTTATTAAATATTGTTTGCCTGTCAATCTCTTTTAATGTGTAGAGAAGAATGGATGTTTTAGTTAAAATACAGAGTGAGGATTAAAGCAATATGTTACAGAAAATGTTTCAGTTCACCTGTGTATTCAACCATGAATCCATTAATTTTATTATATGTGGGACCATAATTACTAAAATAATAAATTACCTTATAATACTGTTTATATATAAATAGATACAACAAATCATTAAAAAATTTTATTTCTAAGGCTATTATCAACAATGATGTAATAATTTACTTCATTTTATATTAATATGCATTGTGTGCTGCTTTTGATGAACATTTTTCTTTTGGCACTTGAATTTTGTATGTAAAGAGTAATTTAACCCTAATTTCACATAAATATTGATCATACTTTAATGTCACATTTTATATAGCTCCTGAAATGTGTGCACTGAATAATTTGGTAAGTAAATGTATATATACACATATAAACATGTAGACATTATATTCAGCATCAAAATTTCTAGTGTTTTAATGATTGGTATAATACTATTTGAAATGTTATAAACTATCATTCACAATACCACAATGGGAGTAATGTTTTTTCAAATATACATGTAAACATTCATGATATTTAGAAGTGTTAAGTTTAATTATTATATAATAATTTGAACTATTTTTATATATTCTTAGGTCAAAATTTTACAAACAAGAGAGACTCAGCCTAAATTTCTAATTGAATGTCTTTCAAAGATTATCTAGAGCCTTATGGAAGATGTTTTTGACTATTGAGTGCCACTATGAATATAAAAGACCAATAAGGTGTTAGATTTATGACAGCCGTGAATGCTACAGGAGACAAATAAAGTTAACCCAATAAGCTTTAAACTTTAATCTCTTTTATGATGAAGAAGAGGAAGAGGAAGAAGAAGAAAAGAAGAAGAAGAAGAAGGAGAAGAAGAAGAAGGAGAAGAAGAAGAAGGAGGAGGGGGAGAAGGAGAAGGAGGGAAGTAGGAGGAGGAGGAAGGGGAAGGGGAAGGAGAAGGACAAGGGGGAGGAGAAGGAGAAGGGGGAAGAGAAGGAGAAGGGGGAAGAGAAGGAGAAGGAGGAGGAGGAGAAGGAGGAGGAGGAGAAGGAGAGGAGGAGGAGGAAGAAGAAGAAGAAGAAGGAAAAGGAGAAGGATGACTATGTTAGTCTATTCTCACACTGTCACACTGCTCTAAAGATATTACCCAAGACTGGGCAATTTATAAAAGAAAGAAGTTTAGTTGACTTACAGTCCCACATGGCTTGGGAGGCCCCAGAAAATTTACAAACGTGGCACATCTTACATGGCAGCAGGAGAGAGTGAGAGTGTAATGGGAACAGCCCCTTATAAACACATCAGATTTCATGAGTACTCACTCACTATCATAAGAACAGCATAGGAGAAACCACTCCCATGGTCCAAGTACTTTCCACCAGGTCCCTCCCTCAGCAACTGAGGATTACAATTCAGATTACAATTAAAGATGAGATTTGGGTGGGAACACAGAGCCAAGCCATATCATTCTGCCTCTGGCCTCTCCCAAATCTCATGTCCTCACATTTCAAAACACAATTAAGCCTTCCCAAAAGTACCCGAAAGTGTCTTAATTCATTTCAGCATTAACTCAAAAGTCCAGGTCTAAGGTCTCATCTGACACAAATCTCTTCCACCTATGAGCCTGTAAAATAAAATTAAAAAAAAAAAAACAAGTCAGTTACATCCAAGATATGATGGTGATACAGGCCTTGGATAAATGCTTCCATTCCAAATGGGATACAGTGGTCAAAACAAAGGGCTACAGGCTCCATGCAGCCTGAAAGCCGGAAGGGCAGTCATTACATTGTAAAGCTCAAAAATAATCTCTTTTGACTTCATGTCTCACATCCAGGGTGTGCTGATGGAAATGATGGGCTTCCACAGCCTTCCGCAGCTCCGCCCCTGTGGCTTGCAGGGTTCAGCCCCTGCAGCTGCTTTCATGGGCTGACATTGACTGCCTGCAGCTTTTCCAGGCACATGGTGAAAGCTGTCAGTGAATCTACCATTCTGGGGTCTGGAGGACAGTGGCCCTCTTCTCACAGCTGCACTAGGAAATGCCCCAGTGGGGACTCTGTATGGGGGCTCTAACCCCACATTTCCCTTCCACACTGCCCTAGCAGAGGTTCTCAATGAGGGCTCAACCCCTGAAGCAAACCCTTACCTGAACATCCAGGCGTTTCCATACATCCTCTGAAATCTAGGCAAAGGATCCCTAACCTCAATTCTTGACTTCTGTGCATCCACAGGCTCAACACCACATGAAAGCCACCAAGGCTTGGTTCTTGCACCCTCTGAAGCAATGGCCTGAGATGTACCTTGGCCTCTTTTAGCCATGACTGGAGCTGGAGTGGCTGGAATGCAGGGCACCACGTCCTGAGGCTGCACACAGCAGCGGGGATCTGGGCTTGGCCCATGACACCATTTTTTCCCTTCTAGGCCTCCAGGTCTGTGATAGGAGGGACTGCCATGAAGATCTCTGGCATGCCCTGGAGACATTTTCTCCATTGTCTTGGTGATTAACATTCAACTCCTAGTTACTTATGCAAATTTGTTCAGCTGGCTTGAATTTCTCCCCAGAAAATGGGTTTTTCTTTTCTACCACATCATCAGCCTCTGCAAATTTTTCAAACTTTTATGCTCTGCCACCTCTTGTATGCTGCTTAGAAATTTCTTCCACCAGACATCCTAAATTATCTCTCTCAAGTTCAGAGTTCCACAGATCTCCAGGGTAGGAGCAAAATGCCACCAATCTTTTTGCTAAAGCATAGCAATAAAGACCTCCAGGTCTCAGTAAGTTTCTTGTCACCATCTGAGACCGCCTCAGCCTGGACTTCATTGTCCACCTTATTATCAGCATTTTGGTTAAAGCCATTCAACAGTCTCTAGGAAGTTCAAAACTTTCCCACATCTTTCTGTCTTCTTCTGAGCCCTCCAAACTATTCCAACCTCTGCCTGTTACCCATTTCCAAAGTTGCTTCCACATTTTCAAGTATCTTTATAGCAGTACTCCACTCTACCAGTACAAATTTACTGTATGTGTTCTTACCCATACTGCTATAAAGATACTACCCGAGACTGGGTAGTTTATAAAAAGAAAAAGGTTTAATTGGCTCACAGTTCTGCATGACTGGAAAGGGTTTAGGAAACTCAGAATCATGGCAGAAAGTGAAGGGCACACAAGACACATTTTACATGGCAACAGGAAAGAGTGAGAGTAGAGAGGGATGAGCCCCTTATAAAACCATTGATTTCATGAGAACTTACTCACTATCATGAGAACAGAATGGGGGAACCATCCCCATGATCCAGTCACCTCCCAGCAGGTCCCTTCCTCAACACCTGGGGATTACAATGCAGATTACAATTCGAAATGAGATTTGGGTGGGGACACAGAGCCAAACCATATCAAAGACTACTACAGAATTTCTTATTTTGAAAATTATAAAATATATGGAATTTGAAACGTACTCTCTGATTTTAACCTATCTAAAATTCTAATGATAAAAGTTAATAGCCCATAAATATGTGAGTTAAAATAGCATTCCAGAATGTTTATGCATATGTGAAATCTAACTTATGTTGATACAATATCCAAATAATAGATGCACTTTGCTATAAAATGTGTACTGATACTGTATATTTAAATTATTAGTAATATTTAACATTATCTGAAAGTTCTCCTAGTCACTCTTTAATAAATGCATTCACTCTGTGTATAGATGGCATACACATCTACTTGTAGCACTTAGAAGACTGTTCATTTTTAATAAATTATTACCTAGTATGCTATTATTTATATATATTTATTTATAGCTTATTATTATATTTCTACTGAGTTTTTTTTTTAATAAATCAGAGTTTGTTAGCTAGACCTCCATTTTTACCTCCAGGTTTTGTCATTGTCTTTCTAATAGCATGTGAAATCCAGGAAAGTGAACATAAACTTCTCACTTCAACAGGTGATTAAAGCAGAAGGGCCAACAGAAATAGCCCATTTCTCCAACTCTTTTCAGATACACTAATATCTCCTAACTTGCTCAGCACAACATGCACACATTTTATGAATGAAACAAAGTGTTCTCAACGGGTGGATAGAAACAACAACTTCCTACTGGTCTCTGGTAAGTTTGATAAAAGAATTCCACTCTTCTTTGTTTTCTGGCCAGTGGTGTAGCAGTCAGTTTGGCAGTTGCCCATAATAAAAAATATAAGATTTATGATGCCATTTGGCAGCCATTTCCTGGGGTCAGTGGAAAATGCAGAAAATTTATGTTAGGTGTACATGAAATGCATGTGTTCCAGTATTTATACAGACAACAGTCTGAATGCCTCTGCTACATTGATTTCTGACATGGTTTGACTGTATCCCCTCTGAAATCTCACCTTGAATTGTAATAATCCCCATGTGTCATGGTGGAACCAGGTGGAGATAATTAAGTCTTAGGGACAGTTTTCCCCACAGTCTTCTCATGGTAGTAAGTCTCATGAGATCTGATGGTTTTATAAATGGGAGTTCCCCTGTACAAGCTCTCTTGCCTGTTGCCATGTTAGATGTGCCTTTGCTTCTCTTTCACCTTCTGCCATGATTGTGAGGCCTCCCTAGCCATGTGCAACTGTGAGTCAAATAAACCTCTTTTCTTTATAAATTACCCAGTCTTGGGTATGTCTTTATTAGCAGCGTGAGTACAGACTAATAGAGTTTACTAATCTTTTTTCATTTTCTGACATTGATATTTTAACTTTTTATTGTTTGATCACTTTTATTTTGTAATTAACCATTGTTATCAGTGACCTGATTAAGAGAAACATGCATATGTATTCCAAAATTAAGAACTAAATTTTCACTGTTCAAGAAAGTTGGCAAACATGTAACTTGTACAACATGTTTGCCAATATTTGCCTGTACCTTTGATATCACTTGTGTCAGAAAATGGTAAGATGAAAATCAGAAGATGTGGATGTACTGAAGAAGACTCAATCTCTACTTTAAAAGATAGTGGTTATTTTGAGAGGACTACGCCCCAAAATGATGATGTCATGGGACAGCTTGCTATTGTAATTCATGCCTCAGAAGCAGATTAAGTATGCTAGTTATGATTAAGATACATTCAAAAATAAAAATAGTGCTTGGGACCCAGATTATACTGTTTCTTAGAAAATAAAAGTGTATTTTAAATCTAGGAGCACATGTGGTAGAATAAAAAAAAATCACTTCTTCTTTTGGAATCCATCATTCTCTTACTGACTTCAAGGATGTGTGAACATTCTGAAGCATGCCCTTACTTTCTTCTTTAATTTCCAACTTGCATACTTTTCATGTCAGATGTCCTATGCTTACTGTCAATATCTTTTATTAATCTATCCCAGAAAGTTAAAAAAAAAAAAGACAGCAAAGTGGATGACAATCAGGGTTAGAATAGTTGAATGAGGACATTTTACATTTCTAAATTCCTTTTCTTTATACCTCACAACATCCCTGGCCCAAGAGTTAATGAATTTCTTATTTTTTTAACCATTAGGGCAATCTGATTAATGATATTGTTGAAGAAAGTATAAACTACTGTTGGAATTAGGTTTGGTTTAATGTTTTTCATATTGAAGATTAAAATTTTTACTTTTTTTGTAAAGATTGCCATTGATTTTGTCATTATTGAATCCTTCATCTTGAGTTTTAATAGAATGATAATTGCTTTAAGACATTTGGTTTATATTATGTAATGGGGTATTGCTATAGTAACTAATTGGTAATTTGATAATAATGGTGATGGTTGTAAAAACATTTTCATTATCTTTGATTATATTGCATAGTGTGTTTCTTTTAATTTATAAATATAAGAAAACAAGGCTAATATAGTAGGTGAGTAAAAAAGAGAAAGAAGAAGGTAAAATAAATTTGGGGTAACTGGTCAATTATGGAAGATAGAAAAGAGAATTCCAGAAAATATATAGAAGCATTTAATTATGGTTCTTAAAAACATTATCTTTAAGGAAATTGGCTGTAATATTAGTAATATTATTAGTCTTCTTGGGTGGCTATAATATAAGACTACAGACTATGAGTGTTAAACAACAAAAATTTATTATCTCACAGTTCTAAAAATGAAAAGTCCAAGATTAAGGTGCCAGCCGGACTGGTTTCTGGTGAGGCTTCTTCTCCTATCTTGTAGACAGCAGCTTCTTCTTATGTCCTCACATGGCCTTTCCTCTGAAAATGCAGAAAGAAAGAGAGCTCTGTGATGTCTCTTTCCCTTAAACACTAGCCCTATCGGTTTGAGACCTCACCCTTATAAACTCATTTACCTTTAATTACACTTAAAGACCCTATCTACAAATACAGTCACATGGGGGTTAGGACTTCAACATACAAATTTGGGAGAACACAATTTAGTACCAAAAAATGATGGAAAAATAATTTTTAAAGAAAGATGACTCATATAATATTATTTAAGGAAAAGTAAATCTAACTGGGAAAATGATGGCTGAGATTCTTCCTAGTCATGACCTCGACGTGAAGACATTAGAAAAGCACAATTCGCTCACTGAACAGTCAGAAAAGCTGTTTACAATATCTATAGGTTAGGCTGTGTGGAAGGGAAAAAAATAAACCAGGAATTATAAAAATATCAATAATTTAAATATCAAAATATAGTTATTAATTTGTATTGGTACTTATATTATTTACAGATTGAATTTTAAATTACCAATGAAGAATTTTTACTGTGTAATTTGTTCTTTGAAAATTATTTTTATTTGCAGAGACAGAAATGACCCATGATATACCTACCAGTGCTATACAAAACTAATATATTTGATACAAAAACTATTAGAGAAAAATTTCAACTTGGATACTTATTAATGCCTATGATTTTTTACTTAAATAATATATATATATAACTCCATAAGAGTTTATGTTCAGATTTTGCCAATTAATAGGATAATTGTTAATAGACTTCATACCCACACGCACCTGAGAGTTACAGTAATATCCCTTTTTAAAGTGTGACTGAAACAGTATGCAGTAGTTTTATAGCTATTTTAGTTGTTTCAACAATA
The DNA here is from genome assembly GCF_029281585.2 of Gorilla gorilla gorilla. NCBI lineage: Eukaryota > Metazoa > Chordata > Mammalia > Primates > Hominidae > Gorilla > Gorilla gorilla. The sequence continues at coordinate 106,875,495 of NC_086017.1, read as the reverse complement.
GTCTATACTTTTCCCAACCATCATTAATCAGATTAATCAGATGGTAAAAAAAAATAAGAAATTCATTAACTTTTAGGCCAAGGATGTTGTCAGATATAAAGACAAGGAATTTAAAAATGTAAAATGTCCTCATTTAACAAGAGGAAAAGAATGATCTGAATTTCTTTCAAATAAGATGAAAGGAGGAGTTCACAAAGGTGAATCTAATATGAATGACTCCCATGCTAGTTGAAACTAATTAAACAGGAAGAATCAAACATATTCCTTATTCTTGATTTATTTTGGTAAAATTATTTTAATTGTTTTGCTTTCACTAATTGCTAAAATACAAATAACAAGGTAGAAGTTATCTTTTATAAGTTTGAAATGAATATCTCTTTTCCTTTCCTAGTTAGTGTCCTCAATTTCTTGTGCTGGCTTGATGTTCCTAAGAACTACAGATTCTTTCCAATATTAGGCAATATATTACTTGCTGTTTTCAGGAAAAATGTAGGTAGGATTTATCCTTCTGTTATAAGTTAGAATGCAAGTAATTCAACTTGAACATGTATAGCTCCTCACTCACAGATTATGTTAATACTTTAGCTGCTCTGTGTTCTTTTTATGCTTCTCCCATCCAATCACTATTCCTTTTTGCTTAATCTTTCAATACCAGAAGGTAGTCATTACCCCAAACTATGTGGTTATTGCAAAAATAAGTTCAGTTAGAAATATTGTGGACCTAGCATGAAAATCATATAAATATAACGTTTTTAAGAAACCATTTTTTTATAAGTTGACATATACAAAGGACTGGCTTCTCCAGGGATGACTGATATAATTAAAGTAAATTAATTCCCACAGGCAGAGTAAAATTCCTGAGTATTTGATTAAATAAAATGTCTACTATTGTACTTCATTGGTAGAAATAGACTTTACAATGCTTAAAGTAGGTCTACATTAAGAGAAGCCAACAGGACTTGTGAGACTTACGTATTACGTTAGTACCAACACTCCTTTTTATTATTTCTTTGGTACAGTGAAAACTCAATGTCATCTAAGAAATACTCATCAGTAATTTTGTGGCCAAAAGATAATTCACAAAAATATTACATATACTATATATGTGTGTGTGTGTGTGTGTGTGTGTGTAAAAATTTCAGACTGTTTGACTAATGATGAATGAAAGAGAATCTAACATGAATGTGGACTGTTGAAAAGAATACAATATTAGGAAATCTCTAATTCTATTAAGTTCAAATCAATGCTGAAAACAGAACAACTTTGTTTCTAGCTCCATTTCACCTTTCAGGGTCACCAGCTTCAAGGCAACCAGTGAGCTTGTCCTCCCCTGCACACATAATGACTTCTGGTGAGTTGACAATTTCATCCTGAAAGAGTAAGCTGATCATTTCTTACAATGGTTCATCCATGGCATATTATTAGAGGATATATGAGACCAAAAAATCTTCAAATCCAGAGGGACCAATTTCTAGTGAGAAAATCTCAGGAAACATCATGGGGTAGGAATGACTGCATATCCTTCACTAGGCACTCACATACTCAAAGTATTTGTGAAGTTAGAGCTAGTTTAGCTGTGTTCCCAAAAATTCTGCAATAGTATTAGTACAAAACAGCTAACATTTATTGAGCAGTTACAATTGCCATTATTAGGTCTAGTCATTTTACTTCCATTAATTCATTACTCCTCAAAATAACCCTGTGATATGGGCATTGTTGTGCTATATGCTAATATTACAAATCTAAGAGTGGCACATTTAGGAGTAAAACACAGGCATGGTGCTGGTTATTCAACCTGAATACTTACAGGTCTTTTAAGTACAGCTTATACTAATATCTTAGTTGCTCTGGTTTCAAAGCTGCTGGTCTTTACTGCTATTTATTATGATGTCCAAATACATATATAAAATGTGTTTTTATAATATGTAATCATACATGTTTTAACAAATGAAGGACATGTATCAAACTTTTTAAAATATATTTTCTAAATTGCATTACAATTCTAGTTTTTACTAAAAGTGTATGGAGATACCACTTGGAATAAACAATTATACTCATCTCATTGCTGCTAAATGTAAATTTGATTAACAGAGAGCTTTCTGTTCTGGCTAATAACAAGTAAATTAGAGAGTCATTATTGATATAGGAGTAACAAAAGAACTCAATAAATCTATGCATTTTTCATTGTGTCTACAATTTTGAGGCTCATCAGATAAGAAAACAGCAGGAGAGACTGGTTTCTTCCTCCTTTATCAATACCAAAGTAAACTGGAATTTAAAGTAACTGTGACACTTGAAACAGAATTGAATGGTAGGTAATCAATTTTAGCCTATTGGGAGGACAAAAAGTTATCTCAAATAGATGGAGGAATAACTATTGTTTACTTGATATGCTTTGGATATTTGTCCTTCCCAAATCGCATGTTGAAATGTAATCCTCAGTTTTTGAGGTGAGACTGGGTAGGAGGTAGGCTGACGAACCACGCATGGTTTGGTGCTGTCCTCATAACACTGAGTGAGTTCCCATGACATCTAGTTGTTTAAAAGTGTGATACCTCCTTCCCCTCTTGCTCCTGCTATTGCTTTGTGACATGCCTGCTTCTGCTTCACTTTGTGCCATAAGAAAAAGCTCCTTGAGACCTCCCCAGAAGCTGATTAGATGTCAGCACCATGCTTCCTACACAGCTAGAAGAACTGTGAGCCAATAAAACCTCTTTTCTTTATAAATTACCCAGTCTGAGGTCTTTCTTTATAGCAATGCAAAAACAGTCTGATACAAAATTCATACTGAGGAGAGGGGCATTGCTATAAATATAACTGAAAATGTGGAAAAGTATTTGGAAGCGGGTAACAGGCAGAGTTTGGGAGAGTTTGGAAGGTTCAGAAGAACACAGGAAATAAGGGAAAGTTTGGAATTTCATAGAGACTGGATAAATGGTTGTTACAAAAATGTGGATAGTGATGTGGGTAGTAAAGTCCAGGCTACTGAGGTAACAGACAGAAATTTAAAAAAAAATATTGGGAACTGAAGCAAAGGTCACTAACATGATTTGGCTGAGTCCCCACCCAAATCTCACCTTGAATTCCCATGTGTTGTGAGAAGGGCCTGGTGGGAGGTGATCAAATCATGGGGGCAGGTCTTTCCCATGCTGTTCTCATGATAGTAAAAATGTCTCACGAGATCTGATGGTTTTAAAAAGGGCAGTTTCCCTGTACAACCTCTCTTCTCTTGTTTGCTGTCATGTGAGAAATGCCTTTCCCCTTCTACCATGATTGTGAGGCCTCCCCAGCCAGGTGGAACTGTAAGTCTGATAAACCTTTTTGTTTTGTAAATTACCCATTCTCAGGTATATCTTTATCAGAAGTGTGAAAATGATCTAATACAATAAAATGTTACCAGGAGTTGGGTGGTGCAGAAAAGATACCTGAAAATGTGGAAGCAGCTTTGGAACTGGGTGACAGGCAGAAGTTGGAACATTTTGTAGGGCTCAGAAGACAGGAAAATGGGGGAAAGTTTGGAATTCCCTAGAGACTTGTTGAATGGCTTTGAACAAAATGCTGATAATAATATGGACAATCAAATCCAGGCTGAGGTGGTCTCAGATGGAGATGAGGAACTTGTTGAGGACTGGAACAAAGGTGACTCTTATTATGTTTTAGCAAAGAGAATGGTGGCATTTTGCCCCTGCCCTACAGATTTGTGGAACTTTGAACTTGAGAGAAATGATTTAGGTTATCTGGCAGAAGAAATTTCTAAGCAGGAATGCATTCAAGAGTTGACTGTTTTAAAGGCATTCAGGTTTTTAAGGAAAATGGAGCATAAAAGTTATAATAATTTGCAGTCTGACAATGTGATAGAAAAGGAAATCCCATTTTCTGTGGAGAAAGCCAAGCTGGCTGCAGAAATTTGCATAAGTAATGAGGAGCCAAATGCTAGTCTCCAAAATAATGGGGAAAACATCTCCAGGGCATGTCAGAGGTCATGATGGCAGCTGCTCCCACCACAGGACCAGAAGCCTAGGAGGAAAAGATGGTCCCATAGGCTGGGCTCAGGACTCCCTTGCTCTGTGCAGCCTAGGGACTTGATACCCTGCTTTCAAGTTGCTCTAGCCACGGCTGAATCGGTCCAACATAGAGTTTGTGCTGTGGCTTCTGAGGGTGCAAGCCCCAAGCCTTGGCAGGTTCCACATGGTATTGAACCTGCAAGTGCACAGAAACCAAGAATTGAGGTTTGAGAACTTCCACCTAGATGTCATAGGCTGGATACCAAGGCAGAAGTTTACTACAGTGGTGGGGCCCTCATGGAGAACCTCTGCTAGCGGAGTTGAGAAGGGAAATATGGGGTCGGAGCCCCCACACACAGTCTCTACTGGGGCACCACCTAGTGTAGTTGTGAGAAAAGGGCCACCATCCTCCAGACCCCAAAATGGTAGATCCACTGACAGCTTGCATTGTATGCCTGGAAAACCCTCAGATACTCAATGTCAGACTGTGAAAGCTGTGGAGGTGGGCTATATCCTGCAAAGCAACAGGGGCAGAACTGCCCAAGGCTGTGGGAGCCCACCTCTTACATCAACGTGAGCTGGATGTGAGACACAGAGTTAAAGAGATTATTTTGAAGCTTTAAGACATGACTGCCCCGCTGGATTTAGGCCTTGCATGACACCTGCAGCCCCTTTGTTTTGGCCAATTTCTCCCACTTGGAATGGCTCCATTTACCCAATGCCTATATCCTCATTGTATCCAGGAAGTAACTAATTTGTTTTGATTTTACAGGCACGTAGGTGGAAGGAACTTGCCCTGTCTTGGATGAGACTTTGGACTGTGGACTTCTGAGTTAATGCTGAAATGTGTTAAGACTTTGGGAGACTCTTGGGAAGGCATGATTTGTTTTGAAATGTGAAGACATTAGATTTGGGAGGAGCCATGGATGGAATAATACGATTTGGCTGTTCCTCCCAAATCTCACCTTGAATTCTGACATGTTGTGGGAGGGACCTGGTGGGAGGTGATTTAATCATGAGGCAGGTCTCTCCCATGCTGGTCTCATGATAGTGAATAAGTCTTACGAGACTGATGACGGTTTTAAAATGGGGAGTTTCCCTGCACAAGCTCTATTCTCTTGTCTGCTGCCATGTGAGACATGCCTTTTACCTTCTGCCATGATTAAGAGGCCTCCCCAGCCACATTGAATTGTAAGTCTGATAAACCTCTTTCTTTTGTAAATGGCCCAGTCTCAGGTATATTTTTATCAGCAGCATGAAAACAGACTAATACAGTCACCCTCGTAAGTTAGCAAATTACTTAGCTGCCTCATCTTCATGCCCTGGGGATCTGCGGAAGCTTTACCTTAAGAGTGATGACTTAGGGTATCTAGTGTAAGAAATTTCTAAGCAGCACAGAATTCAAGGTGTGGCCTGGCTTCTTCCAACCAGCGTACTCTCAGATGCAGGAATGAATAAATTACTTAAAATTGGAAGTTATATTAATATTAATATTTACCAGGGAGGCAGAGGGTGAAAGTTTGGAAAATTTACAGCCTAGTCCTGTGGCAAAGAAAAGAGAAGCTTTTTAGGAGAGGGATCCAAGCAGGCTACAGAACAACCACTTGTTAAAGAGATTTGCATGTGTAAAAGGGAGCAATTGCTTATAGCCAAGACAATGGGAAAAAGTCTGGAAGGCATTTCAGAGATCTAATAGGCAGCACCTCTCATCACAGGCCCAGAGGCCTAGGAAGACTAAATGGTTTCAGGGGACATGCCCAGGGCCCCACTGCCCTGCTCAGCCTTAGGACATACTCCCCCGATCCTGATTGCTCCAGCCACAACTCAAAGGGGCCCCAGGACAACTCAACTCACTATTCCAGTGGATGCAAGCTGTAAGCATTGATGGCTTCCACGTGGAGTTAAGCCTGGGAACATCCAAAGTGCAAGAGTGAAGGAGGCTTGGCAGTCTCTGCCTAGATTTCAGAGAATGTAAGAGAACACCTGGCTGCTCATGAAGAAGCCTTCTACTGGGGTGAAACTCTCACAGAGTACCTCTACTAGGTCAGTGCCAAGGGGAAATGTAGGGTTAGAGTTTCCACACAGAAACTCTACTGGGGCATTGGATTCCTAATGGCTCAGTCCTGTCCTCAAGATAGTGAGTTCTCATGAGAGCTGGTTGATTAAAAGTGTGTGACACCTCTCCCCCTGACTACCGGTCTTACCATGTGATATGACTGTTCCTGCTTCACCTTCAACAATGAGTAAAACCTCCCTGAGTCCTCCCAGAAGCCAAGCAGGTGCCAGTGCCACATTTCCTGTATAGCCTACAGAACCGTGAGTCAATTAAGCCTATTTTCTTTATAAATATCCCAGTCTCAGGTATTTCCTTATAGCAATGTAAGAACAACCTAACACATCACACTGGTAATTTTCAGTTTATTCAACAGTGTTTTTCTTTAATACTAATATCTGTATCAGAAATATGTCATAATCATCTAAATTGTATGCTAATAAAATTAACATTTATTTTTACTTTGCATTTGTTTTCATGCACTCATTATCAATAACTAGAAAAAGACATTTACAATAAACAGTTTGGGTGTAGTATTAGAAGTCTAATCATTCAATAATTCTTAAAGATATTTAGAAGTCTGCTTCATTGTTACTGAAGATATCACTAAAACTGTATTATTGTTGGCCAAACATGGCTGAAAGTCCAAAAAGAGTAGACCATTTGTTGTGCTTTTGAAAGAAATTGAATGTGACATTTTGTTGGACTATAATAATACTCATAATGAAAAAATACATTAGCTGTATTCTATACATACATTATTAATTATCTGTTGATAGTCAATAATATTCTATATAATGTTAACTATAGTTTTATTTACCAGTTCAATAAAGAACAACCTCTTTTACTATACTGTTAATTATAGTCTCTATAATGTTAGCTATATTTTATTTACCATTTTCTACACTTAAGTTACACTGAAGTAAAAGTCTCATTGCATTTTTATTTTTATTTTTTAATTTATTTAATTAATTTTTTTGGGAGACAGAATCTCACTTCATCATCGTGCTGGAGTGCAGTGGTGCAATCTTGGCTCACTGCAACCTCTGCCTCCTTGGTTCAAGTGATTCTCGAGCTTCAGCCTCCCAAGTAACTGGGATTACAGGCATGCGCCACTAAGCCCAGCTAATTTTTGTATTTTTAGTAGAGACAGGGCTTCCCCGCATTTGCTGGGCTGGTCTTGAACTCCTGGCCTCAAGTGATCCATCCTTCTCGGCCACCCAAAGCACTGGAATTACAGGCATGAGCCTCTGCACCTGGCCGCATTTTTTTATTTTAAGCTTTCATTCATCAGGATATAGGAAGTGATATCTGTTTTATACGGATAACACCACTTCAGCTGAAGAGCTACTTATTACAGAAAAAATGATTGTACCTTTTCAAAACTTAAAGAAATTTGTAGTCAACATTTTGAAGGAAGGTCAGCATGACATTAAATAACAAAATTTGTAGTTTCATTGATTTTATTTTTATTTAATTGAATGATTTACATGTTGTTTAGATGCTAAACAGATAAAGTTTAAGATCTTATATTTAATTTCAAATAGAATGCATTGTGTGATTTCATTGTAAACCTGGAATTTATAAATCATAGCTCCTATGTTTTTAAAATAATTTATTTACTAATGTTCAAAGGACAGAACTGTACACAATGTGTTGTGAAATTTGCTCCAATATTTTATTTCTCAATTTGAATAAAGCAATCTTCTGAAGGTGCTATGAAAACATAATGACTAGTGTTACATTTTTTAATATAGTTTGTAATTTTGCATTAGCTCATATACTGAAGTTTAAATGACAATTATCAGAGAATGTAATAAGTATACAATCATTATTGGGATCTAAGTTCTTTTTGCTTGGATGTTAGGTTAGCAGTCTCCAAAATTAATAAATATGTCATTTATTAGTGCAAGGTGTATTTTTATTAAATTGCTACAGACTTTTGTATGTTTTGTGGGTTGATTTTATACATAAGACTAACTATTCAAATGGATTTTTCTCCAGAACACTTGTATCACATATCCATTTATTTCTCTTTATCATGTTTTCTGTGGTCAAAGTTTACTTTTTGAGAAGTTTTTGCCTTATAGACATAAGATTAAGGAAGTTTACAACTTGATGACAATTGCATGCTTGCTAAATTAGTTACGTAATTGTTTTGCACAGGAAATTGTATGTGCAAATACTTTGATTAGATTCACATTCTTCTGGCTAAGTTCTCAAAATGTATCATTGAAAAAGACATTTACATTTAAATGTACCCCTGCTACAGCTACAAGTTAAATCCCAATTTAGCCTTGTCAACAATAATTAAGTTTATATATATACAAAAGACTGATCTGATGGAATGACAATCAGGTATGATGTATATGACTTTGAATTTGATGTTAGTTAATGCTTTTTGAATAGGCAGATAATTGTAAGTTACAGATTGAAGGCTTAGGAACTTGAATGCTGTTATATAAAAAGTTATAAATTGAGTTTCTCAAGTTTGTAATGAAAAGCTGTATTTGATTAGTATGTGAATAAAATGAAAAAGTTGAGGAGAGAAAGAAAATGATAAATGATGCAGAATGAAGAGGGTGTTGTGAACAATATGTGAACAATATATGATAATACTCTTGGTGGTTTATTTAATGTTTGTAAATTACTACAAATAATTTTAAAATTTATACATTTTTGGATTCATATATCCGCAAACCTAAAGACCTAAAACTTATTCATAAAATTAATGAATACTCATAAAAAGCATATTTAATAGTGTACTTTTGTCTATGTGTTGCACATAAAAGAATATGAAAATAAACGACTATAAGTAAATAAAAGTCTTTTCTAAAAGTTCAGTCAAAAACAGATCACTAAAGTGACTAAACATTTGACACAAGTGGCTTTCTCAAATTTTTGGCCAAAATGTGTGGTCACATTTTTAGCCTATTTACGTAGATAAGAGAAACAAATATTGAAGAAACAAATACAAATGATGCCAAAACAGATACCACTGAAAGAATTTTTTGAATTTTGGGTTATGTTTAAGTCTATCTGGGCTGCGTTAACCAAATACATACACACATTGACTTATAAACAGTAGAATTTATTTCTTATGGTTCTAGAGACAGAGAAGTTCAAGATTAAGTTGCAGGAAGATTCAGAATGTGGTAAGAACCCACATTCTACAGAGGACTTTCTTTTCACTGTACCCTTACGTTGTAGAAGAGGCAAAATCTCTCTGAGTGTCTTTCATAAGGGCACTAATCCCATGTGTAAAGGCTCCACCCTAATGACCTTATTTACCTCCCAAAGGCCCCCCTCCCTATGCCATCATCTTGAGGGTCAGGATTTCAACATACGGATTTAGGCAGTGGGTAGTGCAAACATCCAAACCATAGCTGGATGAGTTCTTTGGATATATTTTAGAAATTTGGGTGTACTTTTTTCCCCATGCTCCTGCTTAGATTTTATATAAGTTTGTTGGTTACTATTCGGTTTGTTTTTGAATCAAGTACTTATGTTTCAGTGATTTGATATATGCCAGATGAAATAAGACTGAGTTGGGAAGGACTGATAATTGTGGCAAAGCCAAGAAAGCATTCAGGCTTAAAATAACTTTTTTCTGTATGATGACTACAGTTATCTAAGTCAAGGTTCAGGGAACTCAGCTAAAGTAAGCACTTGGGATGTTAAAAAAGTTTAGTGATTTAGAGTAAAAAATATAATGCCAAAGATTAGAAGAGAATTTATGAACTATTTTTAGCTCTTAACTCTATATAGTGTTCCACATAGAGTCAGTTGTGTAATTATGTGGACTATATTTGGAAACTGACTTCAATCTTGTGCTAAAATTATAAACAAAGATGGAGTATATATATTACCTTTTATGATTAGGATGCAAATTATTCCTTTAGCCTCAGTATTTCATGAATAATTCATTTTGATATTTGGCTATAAGAATGTTCCTGTGATCACAGTTATTTTAGGTGACTGTTCTTATTGCCTTCATAGTTCTCACTATCTTTTATGTGACTTTTAAATTTTTACTTTAAAAGCTTTTGTGTTACTTTTTGGTACATGCAATACTTTAAAATATATATAATTATAATTCTGGGTAGAATTATTTTTCCTTCCATCTTACTTTTCAAATTTAAAGAAAAATTCTTTCAACCTATATGTTTACTGAATAAAATTACAAATTAAGATTAAAAAAGTGAAAATTTGTTCAAACATAGAAAGATACAGAAAGTCTGCATAAATGCAAAAATTCTTAGTGTATTTGTGCAATATACCCTAAGGATACAGAAAATAAAATAGAGAAAGTATAAAATTACTCAGAAAATCAAGGTGGCAAGCCTGATCATATGGTTTGGCTGTGTCTATGGTTTGGCTGTGTCCCCACCCAAATCTCATCCTGAATTGTAGTTCCCATAATCCCAGCGTGTCATGGGACGTACCTGGCGGGAGATAATTGAATCATGCGGGTGGTTCCCCCATGCTACTTTTGAGACAATGAGTAAGTTCTCACAAGATCTGATGGTTTTATAAGGTGCTTCCTCCTTCACTCAGTTCTCATTCTCTCTCTTGCCACCCTGTGAAGAGTTGCCTTCCACCATGATTGTAAGTTTCCTGAGGCCTCCACAGCCATGCAGAACTGTGAGTCAATTAAACCTCTCTTCTTTATAAATTACCCGGTCTTGGGTATTTCTTCACAGCAGTGTGAGAGTGGACTAATACAGTAAATTGGTACCATAGAGAGTGGGGTGCTGCTGTAAAGATGCCTGAAAATGTGGAAGAGACTTTGGAACTGGGTAACAGGCTGAGGTTGGAGCAGTTTTGAGGGCTCAGAAGAAGATAGGAAAATGTGGGAAAGTTTGGAACTTTCTAGAGACTTGGAGGGCTTAGAAGACAGGAAGATGTGGGAAAGTTTGGAACTTCTTAGAGACTTGTTGAATGGCTTTAAACAAAATGCTGATAGTGATATGGACAATAGAGTCTAGGCTAAGGTGGTCTCAGATGGGGATATAGAACTTGTTGGGAATTGAAATAAAGGTCACTCTTGCTATGGAAAGAGACTGGCAGCATTTTTCCCCTGATCTAGTGATCTGTGGAACTTTGAACTTGAGACAGATGATTTAGGGTATCTGGGGAAAGAAATTTATCAGTGGCAAAGCATTCAAGAGGAAGCAGAGCATAAAAGTTTGAAAAATTTGCAGCCTGAAGCTGCAGTAGGAAAGAAAAACCTATTTTCTGTGGAGAAATTGAAGCCAGCTGCAGAAATTTGCATAAGTAATGAGGAGCCAAATGTAATCTCCAAGACAATGGGAAAAATGTCTCCAGGGCATGTCAGAGAAGCAGACCCTCTCATGTCAGGCCTGGAGGCCTAGGAGAAAAAGTGGTTTCCTGGGCCGGGTCCAGGGCCCCACTGCCGTGTGTAGCCTCTGAGCTTGGTGTCCTGCAACCCAGTCACTCTAGCTCCAACTGTGGCTAAAAGAGGCTAAGGTACAGTTTGGACCTTGGCTTTAGAGGGTGCAAGCCCCAGGCCTTAGCAGCTTCCATGTAATGTAGAGCCTGCAGGTGCGCAGAAGTTAAGAACTGAGATTTGGTACCTCTACCTAGATTTCAGAGGAAGTGTGGAAATGTCTGCATGCCCAGGCAGATGTTTGCTGAGGGGTGGAGCCCTCATGGAAAACCTCTGTTAGGGTGGTGCAGAAGGGAAATGAGGGGTCAGAGCCCCCACACAGAGTCCTCACTGAAGCACTGCCTAGTGAAGCTTTGAGAAGAGGGCCACCATCCTCTAGACCCCAGTGGTAGATTCATGGACAGCTTGCTCTGTGCATCTGAAAAAGCCTCAGACAATCAATGCCAGCCTATGAAGGCAGCCAGGAGGGAGGCTGTACTGGGCAAAGCCACAGGAGTGAAGCTGTCCAAGGTCATGGGATCCCACCTCTTGTATAAGCGTGACCTTGATATGAGACATGGAGTCAAAGAGATCACTTTGGAAATTTAAGATTTGACCATCCCACTGGATTTTGGATTTGCATGGGGCCTGTTGGCCCTTTGTTTTGGCCAATTTCTCCTACTTGAAGCAGGTTTATTTGCCCAATGTCTGTACCCCCATTGTATCTAGGAAGTAACTAACTTGGTTTTGATTTTTGCAGGCTCATAGGCAGAAGGAACTTGCCTTGTCTTAGATGAGACCTTGGACTTGGACTTTTGGGTTAATGTAGGAATGAGGTGAGACTTTGGGGGACTGTTGGGAAGGCATGTTTGTGTTTTGAAATGTGAGTACATGAGACTTGGGAGGGGCCAGGGGCAGAATGATATGGTTTGGCTGTGTCCTTATCCAAATCTTATCTTGAATTGTGGTTCCCATAATCCACACGTCATGGAAGGGGCTCATTCTGGGATAATTGAATCATGATGGTGTTTTCCTTCATACTATTATTGTGATAGTAAGTAAGTTGTCACGAGATTAGATGGTTTTATTAGGGGCTTCCCCCTTCGCTTGGTTCTCATTCTTTCTCCTGCCACCCTGTGAAGAGGTGCTTTCTGCCATAATCGTAAGTTTCCTGAGGCCTCCCCAGACATGGGGAACTATGAGCCAATTAAAACTCTTTTCTTTACAAGTTACGCAGTCTTGGGTATTTCTTCACAGCACTGTGAGAACAGACTAATAAATGAGAGCTGTAAATGTAGGTTTCATTGAAAGAAGCCCAGCAGAATTGGAAGTATGGTGTCCATGGTGAACAGCAGAATGGAGACTTTGGAAGTGGACCTCTGGCAAGAAGGGGCATTCCTAGATAACAAAGGATAACAAAGGATGATTGAGAAATTATAACATTTGAAAAAAATATTAATAGCAAATAGGAAAAGTTCAGATTTTTGAAATAATGTTAAAAACTGAAATTTGAGTGGCATGGGAGTAAGTCTTCATTTCCAAGCAAAACCAAGACAGGATGAGAGCAAAAGAAGAATAAACAGAGAGAAAGTAGAAATGTAATAAGGAAAATAATGTATATTGTGTGAATAAAGTATACAATGGTGCCTTAAGAAAATTCAGCCAGAAAATGAAGCCAGAAAATAAAGCCCTCCCAGAATAAAGGGATAAAACCTGGAGAGGAAAATAAGCAGAATATAATGTAGATAAAGAGTAAAGAATAGTTACCTGAGTACATGAATATATATTTTTCAAGTAAAAAGTATGATAATAATAATATATAATTGAAGTGAAATTTCCTGAGAAAAATGAAAACAAATGAATGCAAATTTAAAATCTTAAGTATTGTCATGGAAAAAGTCTTCTTTTTTTTTCCTGTTGTTCCAAAATCAAATCAAGTAAATCCTAAAATAAAGTTATAAAAAATGATAAAATATTAACTATTTCTGTAAAATTTACGATGTAAAACTCAGCAAATGCATATAAGAAGGTTACTTTGTTTTGATTAACACCTGTAACACTAATTTTCTGAACATGATAGGAGTCTAGAATAACAATTCAAAAGAAAACTGCATACAGGCAGTTGGTATTAAATGTGAAACTCAATCCTCAAACTTAGGATATGTTAATATAACCAACATAGGTACTACATTTATTCATTAAATTATCAAATATTAATGTTATGCATACAAATCAGCATATTCATGTCATACTGGTGAGCTTATAAATTGAGATATTTATTGTGAGTAATTTTCAATATAGTATAAAGTCAAAATATTATAATCATTATTTTATTAGAAAAAAGAGAAAGTTGAGACAAATTAGTTTTTAGGATGTGTATTACCCAATTGTTCAAAAAATAATGGAAATAACAATAAATATGAATATTTTGTAAGTTGGTAAAATTCTAAAATGTTTTAGCTTTGAATTGAAATGTGTTCCCCCAAAATTCACATGCTGAGGTCCTAACCACAATGTGATGGTATTTAAATATGTGGACTTTTGGAGGTAATTAGGTTTAGATGAGGTCATGAGGTATTAGTGCCTTTATAAGACGATAGACCAGAGAGCTTGCTCTCTTTCATCCTACCGTGTAAGAACTCACCAAAAAGGTGGACCTCTGTAATCAGGAAGAGAACCTTTACAAAAAAATGTATTGGGGCCCAGTACAGTGGCTTATGTCTATAATCCCAGGGCTTTGCTAGGCCTAGGCAGGGAAATTGCTTGAGGTCAGGAATTTGAGACCAGCTTGGGCAACAAAGCGAGATCCTGTCTCTACAAAAAATTTAAAAAATAAAAAATAAAAATAAGTTAACTGGGCATGGTGGTACAAACCTGTAGTCCTAACTACTTGTGAGGCTGAGGCAGGAGGTTGGTCTGAGTTAAAAGTTACAGTGAGCTGTGATTCTGCCACTCTCTGGCCTGGATAAGAGAGTGACACCCTGTCTCTAAAATAATAAAATAAATAAATTGGCTGCCACCTTGACCTTTGATTTCTCAACCACCAGAACTGTGGGGAAATAAATTCCTGTTGCTTAATCCACTCAGCTTATGGTACTTTGTTATGGCAGCCTGAGTTTACCTAGAGAGTTTTTTGGTGAAATAGCCTACTAATGTATATATGCATTAATATAATATGCCTTATGCCCTGCATTTTCTTCTATAGAGTAACTTCTCCTTCCCTTCATTTTACCAAGAAGAGACAGTATATTTTGTGGTCAATGGCCAACTCAATTTAAGCTGAAATGTACTGTGACTTTGAGAAAAACACAGGCCACTAATCACACTCTCCATTGCTGAAAATGACTTCATTTGTAATGTATCATCTTTAAAGAAAAATTAAAATTTGTAGTTGTCTTTTTAAAACAATATTTGACACCATAATAAAAATGAAGATATTTCATTATTTTTATTAAGCAATAATTGATAATCTGCTAGTCATATTATTTTATATCTTACAGTCAATGAATGAATATTAATAAATAAACTGAGGATTTATAGTTTCTTAATATTATATCATTATAATTTCCTGATTGTTGCCTAGTCTGACTAAATAATTTATTTGGTAATCTATATAGATTAAGCTAGTATTATATACTGATAATCTTGTGCACACCTCTGATAAGTTCCTTTGGATTTATTTCTAAATGTACAAATCAAATGTTCTAATGTTCCAAATCAAAAAAGAATGATTTAAGAACATATACAGTTTTAAAAGAACATTAGTTGTTTATTTTGTTTTTACACAAATGACAAAATCTGGTCTTTTTCAATAAATATGATGTTGGGTATTGACTTCAGCTAGTTATGAAAGAATATTTTACTGACTAGAAATAATTAATACTAATGAAGTGTTGTCAAATGTTATAAATCTCTATAGTGATCTTAAATGTGTTAGTAAAAATGCATTTTATGAAAAAACTATAATGAAATAGTCAAATGATAATAGTTGTTAGGTTTTGACCTATAATTTTTTTACTTATCTTTAAACTGCCTTACAATTCCTACAATTTTGACAATCAAACCACACCGATATTCTATTTTGAAATAGATGTCTAAAATAATTATCAAACTAATATGATTAATATTATTGATCCTTAAACTTCTAAATTAAATACTGCCTCAACCCCTTTTGGATCTCCCTGATACATTCAGCTTGAATTCGGGGAAAGTGGGTATTTAATATGCAAGATATTTAATACATAGAAAGAATAGAAAATTTATTATTTGAAGTTAAAATTAGAATATTTCTCAGGTATTTAATTTATTGAAAATTGAAATGAGGAACATCGTTTCCAGAGATATACAGAGAAAAAAAAAATCTATTTCATGAGGCACCTTCATAATGGAAGTTCAGTTTTAAAGACGGAATGAACAATCACTCAGCTTCAGTATTTGTTACCTACTCTTCAAAATATTGAAATCTACACAGTTGGGATGTTTTTTAATTTACACTAAAATATTAATGAAAATTTCCAGTTTCCAATTCCGCATGCAAGGAGCTTGAAAGTCATCACACCATCGTAAGAACCAATAAAAATGTGAATAAAATGAAAAATTAGCAACTCTTCTTAGATCAATAAGAGAAGACAGAAAGGTAATCACAGAGAAATACACACTAATGGAGCAGACACCCTCATGGGAACAAATATAGGGCAGAAAAATCTGAACTCTAGTTGATGAACTGCTGGAGGCTAGGTGTGGACTAGTCTGAGAGTTGAAAACACCAGGGGGACAAGGAGGGATCCCCATGCTTTTGTCAGCATTACCTCTAGGAAATACACAGGATCCTCACAGTAAATATCAGAGAAATAGACCCTCATGCTTCTGGCAGAGGGAGGGAAAAAGGAACCATTTTGAAATACGTCACAGCACTTTACTCTTAACAAGGTCTGCCCTCAGGAAAAACTAGCTTAACATGCTGAGGTTTTATCAGAGCCTAATTGATCTAAGGGCAGGGCAACAACCAACTGCAGATAGCTCTAGCCCTCCACTTGGAAGAAGAATACCCAACTCCAGCTCACTCTAGTCATCCCACCCCACATAAGGGAAGGGGGAAAAAAAGGAGAAACACTTATGAAGTACAAAATCCAAAGACCTAGGCTTACTGAAATTTGAAAATGAATGATAGGAATGTAGATCATTCCCCATTTAATAATCAAAGGCCTATTTATAGCAGTTCCTTTTGTCTACTACCTTGTATCTGGTAATCAAGAAAAAAATTACAAGGCATACTGAAAGGCCAAAACATGGCTTAAAAGGAGAGAGCAAGCCTATGATCTGAACTTTTGTATTTCTTCCCAAATTTGTATGTTGAAACCTAATCTCCAATGTGAGGGTGTTAGAAGATGGGCAGTTATGAGGTGATGAAGGCTCTGCCCTCATGAATCAGATTAGTGCTTTAATGAAAGAAGCCTAAGATAGATTGCTCAACTCCTCCACTATGTGAAGACACAGCAGGAAGATACCATCTAAGAATCAGAAAGCTGTCCCTGACCAGACACTGAATCTTTCAGTTTCTTTATCTTGGACTTCCCAGCCTTCAAACCTATGAGAAATAAATTTTTGTTGTTTATAAGTTATATACATTATGATATGTTATTATAGCATCCCAAACACACTAAAACAGCAAGTCTTAGAATCAGATTTAGCAGGGATATTGGAATTATAAGGCGGGGAATTTAACATAACTATTATTAATACTAAAAAAGACTCTAATGGATAAATAGGCAACATGCAAGAGCAAATAAGCACTGTAAGCAGGGAGATAGAAATCTTAAGAAAGAAGCAAAAAGAAATGCTAGAGTTCAATAACACTGTAATAGAAATGAAAAATGCCTTTTGCTATATGGTTTGATTTCCTCCTCTAAAGCTCATGTTAAAATTTAATTGACATTGTAACAATATTAAGAGAAGGGACTTTTAAGAGATTATTAATCTTTATAGCAGCATGATTTATAATCCTTTGGGGGGAGGGGGGAGGGATAGCATTAGGAGATATACCTAATGCTAAATGACGAGTTAATGGGTGCAACACACCAACATGGCACATGTATACATATGTAACTAACCTGCACTTTGTGCACGTGTACCCTAAAACTTAAACGATAATAATAATAAAATAAAAAAAAAAGAGATGATTAGTCAAAGAAGGCTCTCTCCTCATGGATGGGATCAATGCCAGTATAAAAGGGCAAGTTAGGCCCCCTTTTTCTTCTTTCCCTTCTGACTTATGCCATGTATTACACAGTAAGAAGGCCCTTGCCAGAGGCAGGCACTTTGATCTTGGACTGCTCAGCCTCCAGAACTCTGAGAAAAGCTTCTGTTTATTATGAAGTAACTAGTCAGGCTGGGTGCAGTGGCTCACGCCTGTAATCCCAGCACTTTGGGAGGCTGAGGTGGTTGGATCGTTTGAGGTCAGGAGTTCAAGACCAGCCTGACCAACATGGTGAAACCCTGTCTCCACTAAATACAAAAATTAGCTGGTCATGGTGGCAGGTGCCTGTAATCTCAGCTACTTGGGAAGCTGAGGCAGCAGAACTGCTTGAACCCAAGAGGTGGAAGTTGCAGTGAGCCAAGATCGCACCACTGCACTCCAGCCTGGGTGAGAGAGTGAGACTCCATCTCAAATAAATAAAGTAACCAGTCAGAGATATTCTGTTATAGTAGTAAAAAAGAACTAAGACAACTTTGATGGGTTCATTAGGAGACTGATGTGGCTGAGGAAAGAATTTCTGAGCTTGAGGGTATATTACTAGAAACTTTCAAAACAGAACTGCAAAAAGAACACAGATTAAAAAAGAAACAGAATAGCATATCCAAGAACCTGGGACAACTACAAAAGTTGAAAATTGTTTGAAATGGGAATACTGGAAGGAGAGGAAAGAAAGAAACAGAAGAAATATCTGAGATAATAATGAATGAAAGTTTCTCCAAATTAATGTCAGACACCAAAAGACAGGTACAAGAAGCTCAGAGGATACCAAGCAGAATAAATAAAAAAATAAGTTTAAAGAATCTTACACCTGTCATGTTCTGAAACTGTAGATCGAAGAAAGCAGCCAGGAGTGGGAGATGGTGGTAGAAAACTTAAGTACGGAGGAGCAGAGATGAGAATTCCATTGAATTTATTCTCAGAAACCATGCAGTCAAGAAGACAGTAGAGTGAAATATTTAAACTGATTAGAAAAACAAAGAAAACTATCAACCTGGAATTCTGTACCCTGTGAAATTAGTTTTCAAATGTGAAGGATAAATAAAACTTTTTCAGGCAAACATTTAGAAAAGTTGTTGTCAGGAGATCTACCCTTCAAGGAACGTTAAGATAATTTTTTTATAAAGAAGGAAAATAATATAGGTTAGAAACTCAGACCTGCATAAAGCAAGAAAGATATTAAAAGGAATAAGTGAACTTAAAATAAAAGCTTTTTTATTCTTAATGGGTCTAATAAGCAAGTTTGTTCAAAATAATTGTATCCACAATGTATTTAAATATATATGCATATGTATATATATCTATTATATGTGTGCTTGAATAGAAGTGGAATAAATGACAGAAATGATACAAGACACAAGAGGAAAAACGCAGGATTATTTTGTTATTATGGGACACACACAGCACCTATGAGGCAGTATAGTGTTATATAAAAGTAGAATTGAATTAGTTGTAAAAATGGCAACTCTAGGGCCACCACACACACGCACACAAACAAAAACACACCATATGAAACATTGTGAGTTTTAGTAAAACTGGTGCTTAGAGGAAAATTTCTAGCATTGAATGCATATGTTAAAAAAGATGAACTGCCTAAAATCAATCATCTAAGCTTCCACCTGAGGTAAATGAAAAAAAATTAAAAAAAAAAATTCAAAGTAAACAGAAGTCAAGAAATAATTATTTTTAAAATAGAGAAGTCAGTAATATTGGACACAGGAAATCAATAGAGAAATATCAGAGAAACTAAAAGCTCATTCTCGAAAAAGATTAACAAAACCAATAAGTCTCTAAGCAGGCTAAGATAAAAAAGAAAGAGGACACAATTTTTAATATCAAAAGTAAAAGAGGGACATCACTATAGATCTTATTAATATTAAAAGGATAACCAATAAATACTATAAATAACTTTTCTGCACACAAATTTGATAATGTTGATGAAATAGACCAATTATTTGAGAGAGAGAATCTGCAAAAACTTATGCAAACGATTGACATTCATCAAAGGCCTATATATATATTAAAGATATTGAATCAATAATTAATAATCTTCTAAAAGAGAAAGCATAAATCCCAGATGAGTCCAATAGTGAATTCTAACAAACATTTAAGGAAGAAATTATTCTAATTCTCTATAATCTATTTGAGAAGATAGAAGCAGAGGGAATACTTCTTAGCTCATTCTATGAGGTCCGCATCACCCAAATACCAAAACCAGACAAAGAAATTACAAGAAAAAAAAATACAGATTAATATCTCTCATGACCATAAATGCTAAAGTCAAAATATTGGCATGTCAAACCCAAAAATGTATAAAGAGAATTATACACAATTACCAAGTAAATTTTTTTTTCCAGGTTTGTAAGACTGGTTCAACATTCAAAAGTTGATTAATATGATTCATCACATAAAAAAGTAAAATGAGAAAACAATACAATCATATCACTAGATTCAGAGAAAGCATTTGACACAATCCACCATCTGTTCATCATAAAAACTCTTAGAAAATTAGGAATAGAGAAGAATTTTCTAAACTTGATAAAAATATCTACAAAAAATTTACATTAACAGCATACTCAACTGTGAGAACTTAAGGCTCTTTCATTAAGCTCAGGAACAAGGTGAGTTTGTTCTTTGTCACAACTCTTTTTCAATATTGTACTTGAAATTCTAGCTAATACAATAACAAGGAAAATAAAATAAAATATGTACAATTTTGGAAGAAAGAAATTAAACTATCCTTGTTTGCAGATGACAGTATCATCTATATAGAAATCCCAAAGAATTGACAAAAATTAATGAAACTAATAAGAGATTATAGCAATCTTAAAGGATACAAGGTTAATATACAGAAAACAACTGCTCTTCTTAAACCAACAATGTACACAAAGAATGTGAAATTGAAAGCACAATGTCATTTACACTGGCACACCAAAAAATGAAATAGTTGGGTATAACTCTAACAAAATATATAGAAGATTCATATGAAGAAAATGACAAAACTCTGATGAAACAAATTAAAGAAGGATAAATAGACATATAGCTCATGATTATATTTAGTAAAACTCAATATTATCAAGATGTCATTTCTCCCCAACTTGATCTATAGATGCAATACAATGCCAAATAAAATCCCAGCAAATTATTTTATAAGTATTCAGAAATTTATTTCGAAGTTTATATGGAGAGGCAAAAGACCCAGAATAGCTAACACAATATTGAAGGAGAACAAAATTGGAGGACTGACATTACCTGACTTCAAGACTCACTATAAAACTACAATAATCAAGACTATGTGGTAATGGAAAAAAGAAACAAATTTATCAATTTAACATAATAAAGATCCCAGAAATATACCAGCACAAATATAGTCAATTAATACTTGAGAAAGGAGCAATGACAATTTAATGCAGAAAAGACAGTTTTTTAAACAAATGGTACTGGAACATCTGGATACCCACAAGCAAAAAATGAATCCAGAAACAGACCTCACACCCTTTACAAAAATTAACTCAAAATGTATCCCAGACCTAAATGTGAAATGCAAAACTATAAAACTCCTAGAAGATGAAATAGGAGAAAATTTAGATAAGTTTGGATTTACTGATGACTTTTTAGATACAAGACCAAAGGCATGATCCATGAAAAAAATAATTGATATGCTGGACTTCATTAAAATTAAACATTTCTGCTATGTGAAAGGCATTCCCAAGAGGAAAAAATAACGAGCCACAGACAGTGAGAAAATATTTGCAAAAGACATCAGATAAAGAACTATTATCCAAAATAAATGAAGAATTCTTAAAACATTTTAAAAAACTATCAAAAAAATGGACCAAATAATTTAACAAATACCTTACCAAAGAAAATACACAAATGGCAAGTAGGCATATGAAAAGATGTTACATATCAGGGTAATCCAAATTATAACAGGGTAATCCAAATTATAACAAGAATATAACAGGGGAATCCAAATTATAACAAGAAAGAGATCCCACTACCCACATATGAGAATGGCCAAAATTCAGGACCCTGACAGCACCAAAGCTGGTGACGGCATAGATCAACAAAAACTCTCATTCATTGCTACTCAGAATGCAAAATTACACAACCACTTTGGAAGACAGGCTAGTGATTTCTTACATAACTAAACATTCTCTTACTATACAACCCTGTAATTGCATTTCTTGGCATTTACCCTAAGGAGCTGAGAACGTATGTCCACAAAAAAAGGGGCACATGGGATTTTAAAGCAGCTTTATTCATAACTGCCCTAACTTGGAAGCAATCAAGATGTCTTTCTGTAGGTGAATGGATAAATAAACTGGTACATCTAGATAACAGAATATTATTCATCACTAAAATAAATGAGCTATCAAGCCATAAAAAAACATGGTGAAAACTTAGATGCATATCACTAAGTTAAAGATACCAATAGAAAAACGTCTACCTACTGTGTGATTCCAACTATATAATATTCTGGAAAAGGTAAAACTATGAAGACAATAAAAAGTTCAGTATTGCCATAGGTTGGGGGATGGGAGAGTGGGAGATTTGAATAGGCAGAATATAAAGGATTTTTAGGGGACTGAAAATACTCTGTATGATACTATAATTGTTTATGCATACCATTATGATTTTTTCCAAACTCATAGAATGTACATCAAGAGTGAACCCTAATGTAAACTGCAGAATTTGAATGATGATGTGTCAATATAGATTCATCTATTGTAAAGAGTATATCACTCTGTTGGGAGATACTGATAGTGCTGGTATTTATGCATATATTGTGGGCGAAGGGTATATGGGAAATCTCTGTATATTCCTGTCTATTTTGTCATGAGCCCCAATTTGCTCTAAAAATGAAAGTCATTAAAAATATTTGTCTGTATTAAAATGGTTGTAAATTCACCTAATCCTATTTAGTATTCCTGTAATTTGAGAGAAATAAAGTGTTATTAAAAAGTTTTTAAATTAGACTTTTAATGTGATAAGATAAAGCATAATTCATGTTATCTTAGTATACATAAACTTACTACTGAATAATTATAAATATATCATAATTATAAACATATTATAAAATTTTAGGATATTTAAATGTATTATATATAATGTTGTGTTCCCCAAAATACATATTTCAGTGCTTTTGGTATTATCTCTTTTCCTCTTCTCTTCTCTTTCTTTTGGAAGTAATGTTTGCTCATACTTTTCTAATATATAAACTTTTAAGACTATTGAATAAACTCTGTTGTGTAAATCAACCATGATGTGACTATTTATTTTACACAGTTATATTCTTCACTGTAACTATCTCATATGTTCCACATAGTAGGTGCTCAATAGCTATTGATTAAATGTAGATAATTTGGGATCTATAAATTATGTACAACTCTATTTCATGCTTCCCATTTGAATAAAACAGATTAGGATATATTTCAAACAAGGCAGGTCAATTCCTTTTGTTCATTTGTAATCTAGTTGAAGTTAATAGACCCAATAAGTCACTTTCCAGGGAGTAAGTTACTCAGTAGAGAAGACATCTTAACTCTTTCAGTACAGAGTAGAACCATTTTGTGTTTTGGAGATTGAGTTACCACCACAAGTCACTTAGACACTGGTGATCACAAGTTTTATTAAGAAAGCTTAAGGCACTGAACTGACACTTAAATAAACCATATTTCACGTTAATATACCTTTTAACCCATTTGCCATTCAGGGACAAAAAAAAAAAGGTCAGTTCACTGCCAGAGCTCACTTAATTTTACATAAACAAACTCTTTGAGGCTGAAGTAAATCTGACTAATTGTAATGTGAAAATAAAATATAAAAACTGTCCTTGGAGTTATTTCTAAACAGCACTTGTCTCTAATCATAATGAAAAAGAAATGTAGGCCAGCACGGTGGCTCATGCCTGTAACTGAACACTTTGGGAGGCCAAGTTGGGTAGATCACTTGAGGTCAGGAGTTTGAGACCAGCCTGGCCAACGTGGTGAAACCCCGTCTCTATTGGAAACACAAAAAATTAGCCAGGCATGGTTGTGGGCACCCGTAATCCCAGCTACTAGGGAGGCTGAGGCAGGAGAATTGCTTGAACCTGGGAGGTGGAGTTTGCAGCGAGCTGAGATCGTGCCATTGCACTCCAGCCTGGGCAACAAGAGTGAAACACGGTCTCAAAAAAAAAAAAAAAAGAAAAAGAAAAAGAAATGTATATAATGTTATATTAGGATTGGAAGCAAGACTATTTTCAGGGCAAACGGGAAATGGGTTAAGAGAAAATAAAAGTGCGAATATTTTACCAGTAGCACAATATTGAGAAAAATCTATCAATTGTAGAAAAAAAATTTATTTGTTCAATAATTATTCTCACTATTTTTTAGAATATATGCATTGGTTCAAAAATAAGCAAGAGATATGCAAAATTGCTTTGTTTATTGTTTAAAGAAAATATGGCCTATTAATGCTGTTAAGACAGAAAACTAGAATATGATAGTTGATGCCTTTTTACCCCTACTCTCTCCCACACACAAAGGGGAGAGCACTCAATTGCATAGCAGTTAAGATACTATTGGGGTGTATTTTTTTTAAATAAGGGGAAAAATAATAATTTACTCTTTTGTCTCCAAAAATCGGTCAATTTTAACCACCCCTATATATCAGATGCTTTTCAAGGTTGAGCATACAGCAAATAACAAGAGACAAATATTCCTGCCCTTCAGAAGCTTGTAGTCTAATGAGGGAGACACATAATAAACAAGATGAATTAGAAAATGTGTACTAATTAAATAATCATAAATGTTAAGAATAAAAAATAAAGCAAGGAAAGAAAATCTGTGTTGGGAGTATGTTCAAAGAAGGCTTTATGAGATGGCAACGTTTGAGTAAGACATGAAGAAAGTGAGGATGTGAGCCATATAGATGGATGTAGGACAAGTATTATTAGCAGAGGTAACAAGTACAAAATCCTCAAGGCAAAAGCAGGCCTGGCGTGCTTTCAAGTTGCAAGATGGAGCCTAATGTATTTAGACACAGTGAGCACGGGAAATTATTATACATATGATTATGGTCAGGGAAGTTAATGGGACTTTAGAGATCATTTAAGAATATATAGTTTCAGTCTATTTTTTGCAGTTATAATGGAATACCTGAGACTGGATAATTTATAAACAATGAAAATTTATTCCACACAGTTCTGGAGGCCATGGAAGTCCAAGATCAAGGCACCAGCAAGCCTATTTCTGGTGAGAATCTGGTTTCTGCTTCCAAGATGGCACCTCAAATGTTGCCACCTCCAGAAGGCAAGAATACTTGTGACTTCACATGGCAGAAGGCCGAAGGACAAAAGAAGGATTAATTCCTTCTGTCAATTCCTTTTATAAAGGCACTTAGTCTTGTTGGTGAGGGAAAGAATCCTTGTGACCTCTTAAAGATTCCACATCTTAATACTATCACATTGACCATTTAAGTTTCAACATCTGAATTTTGAAAGGGACACATTCAAACCTTAGAACATATATACATATATATTTATATATTAATTGGGTTATGTGATGTGATTGTGTTGTCTCGCAGGTCTAAAGTTTGTCAGCAGCTCAGAAGGCTGGAAATTGGAGAAGAAATTGTTAGATAAATGGACCAAAAGTGGCCACTGTATACTGGCCCTTAACTTGTTTAGCTCTCCACAGAAGACAGGGATGTTACCCCAAAGCCCTGAGACTTCAAAAGGCTATCTACCACCATTCTATCAAACCACCTGCTTCAGGGGCAGTGGGTAATATGGCAACACCAGTGCATTCCATGATCACAGGTCCATTGGACATTTCATTTGCTGTGAAATGAATTTCTTTATCGGTAGCAATGCTCTACGAATACCATGTCAGTAGATAAGGCATTTTGTATGTAAACAAATGGTAGGTTTGGCAGAGGCACTGCGTATAGGGAAGGCAAATCCATACCCGTAGTAAGTGTCCATTACATTAAGAAAAAAACATCTCTGTTTCCATGATGGAAGAAATCCAGTATAATCAGCTTGCAAACCAGGTAGTTGTCTGATTACCCCAGGAAATAGTGCTGTATCAGGAATTTAGTGTTCATTATTGTTGCTGGCAGATTGGGTACTGGGCAGTGGCTACAGCCAGGCCAGACTTGGTGAGTAGAAGGCCATGTTGCTGAGCTCATCTACAACCTCCATCCCTGCAGTCATTTGAATTGCAATCATGAAGTATTCATGTTTTAATTTTAGAGTACATCTTGAAACCATTATGCATTATTAGAATATTATGCTAAATGCCTAAGAAAATTTGGAGTTTTCCATTTGGGAGAAATTTAGTTCTGGTTATACTTGCTAGTATTATGTACCCTAAATTAAATTATCATAATAACTAAATAAAGTAAATAACTATAAAGGATAATTACTATAGTGCATATAACAACTAATTATTTTTAAAAATTTAATACTAAATAGATACAAGTTTTCAGTAAGTTGTTTATTCAGACTGCTAGAAATACTTTATGAAATACTTTAATAAATAAATACATAGCTTTAGAACATATATGATCAAGGTTGCTTTTTTGTTATTGACAAATCTTCTACTTCTTTCTCTGCAAATATTTTCAGTATTGAACAAACTGTTCATGTTCACTTCTAACAAGGATTTTGATTAATTAAATGAATTATTTAGTTAAAGGAACAATGTCTGCTTTCTGCTGTAGACTTGAAGATTATATAGTTGTATATATTGAGTTTTTGCTGCTATTGTTTGTTAGCATTATTATGAATAATATTTACAATATTATTATATTGTAATATATATTATTACAATATATTACAATAATATAATATTATTATATTATAATAATATATTATTTATAATAATAATTCCCTTAACTGGAAATTAAACAAAATCTATGTTAAATAACAAAAAAAGTAATCTTGATGACCAAACTTTTGGTAAATTCATCAGACCTAACTGATTTTGATATGTGTGTGACAAAACAGGGGAATTAAAAGGGTCTCATGTTTTTGCTTGAGAGGCTGAGGAGTTGAGGATTGAAGATTATTGTGATGATGAAAACTGAAGGGAAAAGCAGGGAGGAGAGTGTGTGTAAAGGCAGTGGGTAGGAATTAATGTTTCTACTTTTAGCATGTAAATTTTATATGCCTATTAAGAATGTGAGTTGTAGATGTAAGAAGAAAAGTTAAGCCTGAGGAAACTGGGAAAAGTTTTCTACTTATAGCATTGTATGTAGCATTTTAAATCCGTGAGACTAGATAGAATTTCTTAACTATAACTTTTAGGTAGAAATGATAGAAAGTCTCACACAGCCACATTCACAGGTTACAGAGAAGACACGGGACTCAAAAAGAAAAAAAATGACAGTCAAGTAGGAAACCAGAATGCCCCAAATTCTGAAGAAAGTATATATTTTTAAAAAGCTATCAAACTGTTTTACAAAGTAATTGTACCATTTTACATTTTCACCATCAGTGTATAATATTTCAGTTCCTCCACATCCTAGCTAATGCTTGGTATGGCCAGTCTTTTAAATTTTAGCCATCTTCGTAACGCAGGGATATGTAAGGGTCTTATTTTTAATTTGCCTACTGTCTAATGATATTGGGTATCTTTTCATGTACTTAAGTTGCAATGCATATGTATTCTTTGGTGGAATATCTGTTCAAACCTTTGGTTTACTTTTTTAGTAAGATATTGTTTGTTGAGTTTTTTAAAAATCAACATTTTTTTAAATCCAACAATTTAGTTATTTCAACAATAAGGGCTATTCAGATCATCTAATCTTGCCAGTGGACTGTTTCCACGTGTAAAATTTTATTGTCACACAGACAAGTGGATTCCTGCTTTCATCCTACAACAACAGAGTTGAGAAGTTGCAGGAAAGATTTAAATCTGCGAAGCCTAAAATATTTATAATATGATCCTTTACAGAGATAGATAGTTTTTGAATTCCTGATTTACCTATTCAATTGCTATAAATCAAATCTTCCTATTATAGCATCCCTTTTTGTCAATATTTTATTGCTGCATCTTTTAAAAACAGAAGATTGCTGGATTAGGGTCATATTTTAATCTGCTTTTACAAATCTACTTTTCAGGGGATAATTTATATCATTTACATATTTTAGGATTGATTATGCATATATTTGAGTGCACTTTTACCAACATTTTTTTAAGTCATTGTCTTGCTCTTATTTTCCCATTATCTATTGCCTTGTTTTAATTGAATGAAGTTTTATTGTCCCATTGTTTTTTTTCCCACTAATCTAAAATACAGTTTATTTTTGTTCTTCTGGAACACATCCTTGATAAGTTAACATGTAATATTAAATTAACAAGGTTAAAATTTTTTATTATGATCTTTATTAGCCAGCCCCAAAATATAAGGTCTTTCAAGTATTAAATTTCTGTTTTACCTTCCTCACTTCACGTGCAAATGTTTTCCATTATAGTCATGCACTGCATAATGATATTTTGGTCAGCAATGGACAGCACAGACAACAATGGTTCCATAAGCTGATAATTGCAGTATTTCATTGTAATAATATAAATTCATATTATGAATATGAATATTCATTTGTAAATAATTTATAAATATAATATAAATTCCTATTATATAACATTTATGTAATATACATATTGTATATGTTTATATTACAGTAAAGTATATACAGTATATAATAAAATCTATAAATTTATATTTTAGTAAAATATATAATTTATTTGCATATTTATAATTAATTTAACAATTTAATTTATAATATAAATTTATATTATATTATTTGTATTAACATAAAATTATCGTGTGAAAATAATTACAGTATTTTTTACTATAACTTTTCCATGCTTAGATATGTATAGATACACAAATACCATTGTGTTACAATTGCTTATCGTATTCAATATAGTGACATGTTGTACAAGTTTGCAGCCTAGAAGCCTTAAGCTATAGTACAGCTCCTAGGTATATAGTAGACTATACCATCTAGGTTTGTCTAAGTACATTCCATGATATGCATACAACGACAAAATCACCTAACAGCATATTTCTCAGAATGTATCCTCATTGTGAAGTGACACGTGAGTGTACTTTTAGTATGGCATTATGATAAAAAATATAATGGGATTATTGCCAAGAAGGTAGATTTAAAACATCGAATTGTATTTCTTCACTGTAGAGCATAGCTGAAACATTTTCTCTGTGGATTTCATTTGAATTTGAAGAAATATTTCAGACTGATGTCCCAAGTGAACACATGTATAATTTATTTGGCCTTTAGAAAGGTCTAAGTGCATTCAATCGAATTATCTTTTCAGTATTTAAAATAGCACCCCATAAGACCCATTGTGGAGAGTTCTATTAGTTTCTATTATATAGCAACCACTTTTAAAACAAATCTGATGGTAATTTACATTTCAGTTATACCATTGTATTCAATCTGATTGATTACACAGACCTATATGTAAGGTAGTCGTTATGTAGACAAAAGAAAAAATGTATGTAGAGTTAAAATTATTTGCTAGTTTTTAATGAGACTCTATTATCTAAGACAGATTCAAATCTAAATATAAACTTACTAAAAATAACTTCTTTTCTTCATCTGAATTTCTGAACGTAATAGTTCATAACAGATTCTGAATTTTTATAGGATAAAATATGTAAGCCCCAAAATAAGCATTTTATATTCTGCTGCTTAAATCATCACTTAACTGAAGGTTATTGATTTTCAATGTCAAACCTCACTATGAATCACAAGAAGTAGTGTCTGAGTTAAGAAACACACATATACAAACACACATGTTCACATGCAAGTAAAGACTCTATCTATTATGTGCCTTTGAGGAACAGAAACAAGGAACAAGCTTAAAACAAGAAAATGTAGAACCTTGTAATCAGCTTTTTCTTTGTTGTTTGAGTTTGAGTTTTTATCATCTCAAAGTGTTTCCCATGAGAAACAGATATTTAAAATCAAAAGTTCCACAAACAGAAAATGAAAGTAAAATGATTAAATGCTGAACAAAATAATATAAATAAATTTAAGCATCCTGTGACTAGAATGTCTAATAATAGAACCATTTTATGTAGCATTCTAGAAATTTCTGTTTTTCTGAAATGTTTTCTCCTATATATTAGTTTTGAAATAACGCAAAAGAAAAAATAATCAAAAATGCTTCTCTGAAAAGATTAATGAATGAGTACAAGATAAAAGGAAGATTACTAATAAAAATAAAATATATTTTTATACTACTAAAATCGGAAAGATTATAAGAAAATACCGCAGGTAATTATTGAGTATGGCTTTTAAAATGTAGAGAAAATAAATAATTTCTAAGCAAATATATATCATTAAAATTAACCTCCAAAAAAAGCAGATGCTTCAACAACAAAATAGCACAGAAAAGACTTGAAAGGCAATTTAAGTTACTTTATTGAAATAAAGACGACACCAAGACTACATTGTCTGAAACTGAGAAAATGTTAATTTATTAATATTTTTCTCCAAAATATTTGAACTATTTTAGAATATATTAACATAAAAACTCCAATTTATTTTATACATTAGCATTACACTAATTTCAAAACCACAAAGAGAGCGATATATATGTGAGTGTGTTCAATTTCCTCATTTCCAAAAACATATTTTAGCCTCTTTTCATAATACATATTCTGTAATGCTGTTTCAACTATACTGTTAAATGCTGTTTGAACAATACTCATTAATTGATAAACTATACATACCAAAAATCTAATATAATATTCTAACTGTAAGATAGAGAATAAAGGTAATTGACAATAATATATTTCAACATATAAAGAACCAGTGAAAGCTTCACTAGGAAAAAAATCAGGTTTAAGCATTCAGATTTAGATATCTATGCCTAAATGAAGAATCGCCATAAATATACAGTTAGAGGCCAGACGCGGTGGTTCATGTCTGTAATCTCAGCACTTTGGGAGACCAAGGGAGTGGATCACTTGAGACCAGGAGGTCGTTGCCTGGCCAACATGGCAAAACCCCGTCTCTACTAAAAATACAAAAATTAGCCAAGTGTGATGGCATGCGCCTGTGATCCCAGTACTTGGGAGGCAGAGGCACAAGAATCACTTGAATCTGAGAGGTGAAGGTTACAGTGAGCTGAGATTGCACCATTGAACTCGAGCTTGGACAACAACAGAGCAAGACTCTGTCTCAAAAAAAAGAAAAAAAGTAGTTACAAATGTAGGGTAATAGAGTTGTGTTGGACTATTTACTCAAAACCTGTTTTTGATGTTTCTGTTATGAAGGGATTTTAGGACATAATCAGGAACTTTTAGTTTGAACTAAGTTACAATATCTCTTCAGTTCTTTCAAAAATCAGTTTATTTAATAATTCGCCACAAAGAAAATACTATATGAGGCTCTCAGCCACAATTAGATATGCACAAATGCTGAGAAAACCTTGCATCATGTATTATGAAAGCATTACACTATAGCCAAGTAAAGTATTTTATTAATGTGTTAAAGTATAATTTGAATAATTTCAAAAGCCATTCCTAGTAAAAAATTGTACATTAAATTAAACAAAAAGATTTATCAAATGATAAAGTGTCTGCAATATCGGCAAAAAGCATGATTATAAACAGTGAGATTCCTAAATTATTTTCAAGATTATAGAGAATAGTCATTACTCTATATTATCTTCATTGTTTATAATACTGAAATCAACATTCAATATTGAAAGAATTCCAGATGATAAGTTCCTGAGCATTTAGAAAGATAATAAAGTCACATGTTAACCCATAAGACTATTCTCTACATACTAATGATGTAAAAAATTCAATAGAAATTAAAAAATAAACCTATTGGAATTAATAAAGCAATTAGATAAACTGGTTAGAGGGTTCTATATTTGATTTTCTACAAAATAAAAATAGCTTCTTGGCCAGAGAATATGCTAGCTATATCTACAGCTTTTATTATGAAATATTTTAGACAATGATCCCATAATCTTATAGGTTATGAAATCTCTGACAATAAGGACTTTCTTAGAAATGGAAACACTACTACTTCAGAAGTCTGAATGTTTAAAAAATGTCTACTTTGAACTTTTTAAAAGAATGAATGAATTGGAAAGACAAAACACTGGAATTTCCTCTTAGCACCTGCAAATTTTGAAAAGATCCAAGAAAATAGTCTTCAAATGTTGTCTATAAGAGTTTAAAGCATATCTCTAAGAGATTTAAATTACTTCAGTACCAGATGGTAGAGAATAATTTTATTTTGTCTTTATCAGAGATACAAACTTGAAGATTAGAAAAAGAATTTACATATAATCTGATTCAAGTGCTTCTGGCTATAGGAAAAAATTCAATACAAATAAAATACTATATATGTGTATACATTATATGTTTGATAATTTGGTTCATTCTACATAGATTTATTTTATTTATTTTATTTTATTTTTATTTTTCAGACAGTGTCTCACTCTGGTCACCAGGCTGGAGTGCAGTGGTGTAATCACGGCTCACTGCAACCTTTGCCTCCCAGGTTCAAGCAATTCTCATGCCTCAGCTTCCCGAATAGCTGGAATTACAGGTGTGTGTCACCAGCCCCGGCTAAGTTTTGTACTTTTAGTTGTGACAGGATTTCTCCGTGTTGGCCAGGCTGGTCTTGAACTCCTGGCCTCAAGAGATCTGTCCGCCTCAACCTCCCAAACTGCTGGGATTACACTGCACCTGGAATATACAGATACATTTTAAATTAAAATGCTCAAGGGTCATGGAGCTCTCTGTAAATTTAGAATTTATTTTAAAGTAAATTTTCTACCTTTACCAGAATTTAATAGAGCTTCCTATTCCTTGTGATTACTTTGGACACTACCCATACACTAAAATATTGCAACTCCAATTTTTACCTTGAGCTGTTGCTCCTCATTTCCAACATTAGTGTTTAAGTGTTTAACAGGCATCTCAAAGGCATTTTTCAACTGTAGTATTGAATGGTAACTGTTATGTAATATCCACTCACCTTTTCCTTTAATTATTTACATTCTATTCGTTTATCCATTTACTCATTAACTAATTAACACTTATTATGTGATAAGTATTCTTGTAGGTACTAGAGTCCTAGTGCACAAAAGAACTCCTGTTGTAAAAGCTTACTTTCTAGTATAATAGGCACAGAACTGGACAAATAACGGAATTTTAATATACTGAATGCTGATATATGTAATGAAGAAAAATAAACAAAGGGAAAAGAATCGAGAATGCCATTTAGGAGAACGGCATGTATCATAGTTAGTCCAGGCTGCTATAACAAAGTACCATAAAATGGGGTGCCTAACAACAGAAATTCATTTCCCACAGTTACGGAGGCTGCGAGTCTGAGATCAGGATGCCAGCATGATTGGTTCTGGTGAGGACTTTCTTCCAGACTGCTAACATCTCTTTGCATCCTCCTCATGTGACAGACAGAGGGCTAAAGAGCTCTCTGGGTCTTTTTTATAAGGGCACTACTCCCATTCGTGAGCGGCTCCACCCTCGAACCCCCTAAAGGTTTCAACTCCCAAAGACTCCACTTCCTAATGCCAACACTTTGAAGGTTAAGATTTCAACATATGAAAGGCCGGGCACGGTGGCTAACGCCCGTAATCCCAGCGCTTTGGGAGGCCAATGCAGGCGGATCACAAGGTCAGGAGTTCAAGAACAACCTGGCCCAGATGGCGAAACCCCATCTCTACTAAAAATACAAAAAAATTAGCCGGGCGTGGTGGAGGGCGCCTGTAATCCCAGCTACTCGGGAGGCTGAGGCAGAGAATCGCTTGAACCCAGGAGGCGGAGGTTGCAGTGAGCCGAGATCGCACCACTGCACTCACTCCAGCCTGGGCGGCAGAGTGAGACTCTGTCTCAAAAGAAAAAAAAAGAAAAAAAATTTCAATATATGAATATTGCGTGCACAAATGTTCACACCATGACAGAATGTTATAATTTCTAATAGGGTGGCCAGCCAGAGAAAAGCCTCACTAGGTAATTAAAATTTGAGCCAAGATTTGAGGCATGTGGAGAACAAATCATAGGCTATCTGAAGTAAGACAATTTCAAATAGAAAGGCTAGCCAGTGCAAAGATCTTTGGCCAAGAGTATCCTTGAAGGTCTGTTGAAGAAACTGCAAAGACAGAGGCTGACAGACGAATGATTGAGGGAAAGGTAGTAAATGACAAAATCAGAGTGGTAATGGAATGACGTAATCTAAATTTCAGTTTTAAAGGATAACAGAGACTACTATGTTGAGAATTACAGGAATAAATGAAAATCCAGTTAGAATCCTATTATAAAATCCAAATGTGGTTTTGGCAAGGAAATTAGCCTTGGAGGTCATGAGAAGTGGTTGGAATCTGGAAATATTTGGAAGTTAAGACAATGGAACATAAACACTAGAGCTAGTATGTAAGGAAAAAAATCAAATAATAGCTCCTGATTTTTTAGCCTGCATAACTGGAAGAATGGAATTCTCAATAAATGGTAGGTATAGCACTGCAATTAGAGAAGTTTGGGAGGAAAGATTACAAATTTTGTGCAAGATGTATTAAGTAATATATTAATCAAATAATACATATTAAGTTTGTTTAAAAGTATATTTGATGCATTAAAAATAAGAAGTATTTCCTGTACATTCAGTAGAAATGTCAAAGCTTTAGTAGTAGAATCATAATTTCATTAATGGCACAAGTCTACTTTGCCAGAAAATCTTGACTCCTTAGTTTCTGAGACTATGTGGTTGCCATCTTTCTGCCCCTCTCCACATTTTTCTTCTTCTTGCCAGGAGCACGAACATGATTTGAAAACAATAATATTTATATTTCAATTTTATGCCTCTTGTAGGCAGCTTTGAGTATGGACAGCCACACACAAAAGGTGACGCAGTAGAAGATCTGAAGGAAGTTGGATCCTTGCTAACATCATAAAAGTGCCATACTAGACCTGTATTGCCCTCCTAATGACTTCATTTCATGTGGGAAAAAAACATGCTTCCATCTCAATTAAATGATTTTCTTTACCTTCTTTTAATGGTAGCTAAAAAGAGAAAGCTTACCTAGTACAGTTCACCAAATTTAATCTACTCCTTCATAATCATTATTTCTTCCTACTTACTAATTAATAATTAGTTAGAAAGGTTGCTTCTTTTCAGTTTTTCTCTCTGTTATCACACCTAAATCAAATTAATAAAAAGGCACTGTGGTTCTATTAGTTGCAAATAAAATATCTAAAAAAAAAAAATCAAATAATTCAATGACTTAAGACTTGGAAACAGAATTCCTGATTCTCCTCTACACTGTGCCTTCTACTGCTCTTTCACCTTTTCCAGTCTCAATAACTGATCATTAAAGCTGTTATGAAAATATAAGAATTATACTTAATTTATTTCCTTTCATTATATCTCGTCAGTAACCTTGTCTAGTTATATTTATTTCCAAAATAGATCCCACTCTATTTTACATGATCTTCATTTTTATTTATAGCATTTAGAGTACTGTCTGAATATGTCTCATTCCTTCATCTATTTACTTATTTGTTGTCTGTCTTCTTTCCCAAATAATATAACTTACAAAATTAAGGTCTGTAACTGTCTTGTTAGCATTTATATCTCCAGGGTCTTAAGTGCTCAAAATTATTTGCTCTCTCTCTCTCTCTCTCTATATATATATATATGTATATGTATATGTATTATATATAATTATATATATAATCTTTTCTGCAAATAATTTATATATAATTAATATATAATATTAATTTTATATATTATATATATAAAAAAATTAAGGAGGAAAGAAAAGAGAAGGAAAAAAAAACCTGAGTTTTATACCTGATTTTGACTCGGTTACAAACCTGAGATGACTGAGTAATCACTGAATCAGACTAAGTTTTTGTGAATGTGATTGATAAAAATACTAAACTAAGAAGAATGAGAGTTCAGAATAGAAAACTAAATTAAGGTAGAGAAAAATTGCATTTTTCACATGAGTCTGTGACTGGAAAATAGATGCATGCAATATGATTTCAAATAATTTGGTAAAGAGTCTTATCTCAGGAATATATGCAATATCTTCAAAACTCAAACCTTTTAAATGTGAGCAAAACCACAATAATGTTAGAATAAAAGATTAGAATTGTTTCAAAAATACTATATAGTTACCCAAAAGACAGCACAACGTTTTCCCAGTACTTGATATCAGAGGAAAAAAAATAACATAAATATCCAGAAATTATATAATCCTTCATAGTAGAGCATAAATAAGTATATATTTCTGTATTATTCTGTATTACAATATTTCTGTAATATTCTGTAGCATTTCCATAATATAACCCATTGCAACTTGAAGATCCAGAGTTCTCTGATGTTATCAACACACTCTTCTGCCTTTTCAAGTGACCCAAAGTTGTGAGTAAACACTTTATATTTCTTCAATATAAAATATAAGTGAAAATAAAAACCTGAATGTGGAACTCACTGTTCCATTTATGCTGAAGATAGACAGTTGATGAAACATTACAAACATTTTTATCTTATTAATATTACATAATAATAACAAAATTACTAGTGTTCATTATATATGATTACATTTCAATTAAAATGTTTGCTAAAAATACAAAACAGAAGAGGTTGAATACAAAAATCTAACCATTATAATTACCTTGTTTTACGTGAACAAGTATATAAGTGAATGCTTTAGAACTGTTACAAAGAAAATAGTAATATATTAAGATATATTCTTGCTTTGAACTCGTGTGCCACTAAAATTTTAAATCCTATTCAAGTTTTTTTAGAAGTAGTATAAGCAGTTATTAAACTCTTTGTTTAAGAATGAGTTTAATCCTGAATCTGGGTACTTAATTGGCTGTATGATATTAATTATATCTTACATGAATTTATAGCATAGATTAATGAAAAGTCACAGTTAAAAATATCTCCATGATGCAACTGTATACATGATTCTTCCTTTTGGTGTGGTTTCTTATTTACTCGCCGAAGTCTTGCAGAAAAGGAAAAAATTTAGCTCAAATTATTGTATTACTTAATTTGATACATAGATACTTCCATATTGAGTTCCATTTGGGCCTGTAAGAACTCACCTGGTTCTACCCTACCACTGAATATAGGAACACTTTCTAATATTCAATTTAGATGTCCATCAAGTAGACTAGATTTTCCTATTTGTTGGAGAAATTATTTTCCACATTTGGGTTTGGCTAATTACTGTACCAAAATTATACCTCCTCTAATTTTTAAACATGTGTCCTAGTGTAGAACTTCTCAATATTTTTGTGATAATTTTTCATAGATTTTCCTCTCTTATAAACATAATACGTATATGATGTCCTGCATGAGATTTCAGGGATCTAAGAGGAGGTCAGCACAATCTCACCATCCTCTTAAAATCTAGCCTGGGAACCAGCGCAGTGTCATTTCTTCTATATTGTATAGTCCAGGCAAGTAAAAGGACAGGCTACTTTTACTTCTACATGTGTCAAGTTCCATCTATGTAAAAGAAGAAAATGAATTGATAATTACCATCTTTTTATTCTATCAACCACAGTCTATTTTGCATTAAATTTTAATAAATCAAGCATGAATTGATAATTTGGGGAATAACAAAATACTTGTATAATAAAAAAGGACCTCAAGAGGGGAAAGAAAATAGAATATCTAGATGATACGAATAACAATCAATAAAAGGTGATAGATACAAATCCCAAATATGTCTGTCATTACTTTAAATGTAAATGGACTAAAATCTTTCATTATAAAACAAAGATTTCTGACTGCTAAAATAAGCATATCTGGCTTACAAGATGCACAACTGAAAAATTAAAACAGGAAATATTTAAAAATAAACAATAGAAAAATATATTTCAGGAAATAACTCTTTGCAGCAAAGCTGATGAAGTAAACCTTAATGCACAAACCATTTCTAGAGAAAAACAGAGTGATCCTTGATGGGAAAAAATAAATCACCTAAGAAAATATTATGTATTAAATTTTTCACACACCTTATAACAACCTCAAAACAAGCAAAAAAAAAAAACTTAATGTAGTTTATTTGGGTTGCTATATCAAACTACCATGAACTAGGGAGCTGATAAACAGCAGAAACTTATTTTTCACAGTTCTTGAGGCTGAGGAGTCCAAGATTAAGACCAATTTAGTGTCTACTGAGAGCCTGTTTTCTGGCTTATAGATGATGTCTTCTTGCTATGCCCCCAGATAGTGGAAAGGGTCTCTCTCTGGCCTCTTTAATAACAGTGCCAATTTTTGTATTTTCTTTCTTGCTTTTTGTAGCACAATTCTTGCAACACAAAACTTAAAACACTGTATTATTTAGCATTCAGATGTACATGAAATAGGATACTTATGAGAAACCCAATCGTGTCAAAAGTATGACACTGTGGTAAACTCAAATATATCAAAACGCACAAAGCACTAGTCTTCCTCCATTACTGCTTAGAAAGATATGATTGTTTTCCATTTACAAAATAGAATCAGGACAAGTCAAATTTTTAAAAATTTTTGCATGCAAAACACTGCAATTGCTTATTTATGTAAGAGGGAAATCTCACCAGCCTCTTCTGTACACAATTGAGTATAAAATATTGCATGGAAGAAACCAGCAGCTCAATTGAAATTTCAGAAAAAAATCAAATAGGTACCTTCAGGAATGAAAGTTATTGAGGGTTTTTATGAGGCCAGGAAACTTTATCTCCCAAACCTAACAGCCCACCATGAAGGCTCTGCTCCCATGATCTAAGAACCTCCTGATGGCCCCACCTCCTAATATTCTTACATTGCAGGTTAGGATTTCAACATATAAATTTTGGAAGGACACAAATATTCAGACCATAGCAAAACTAAAATAGAAAATATTAACTATCATACCTAAAGACAATAGAACAAAAATCAGCAAATTTATAGAAGCTCTGAACAATATAATTAAATAAACACACAATTAACAAAATCTATATACTTGATATATACAACATAACAACTGACAATGGCAAAATACACATTCTATTCATGTTCACATAATCACATAGTGGAAGATAGAGCTCAACAAATTCGAGGTCTCAAAAAAAGTCATAGAATAGTCTACGGCAATGGATAAATTAAGCTGGAATGTAATAACATGGTAAATGCACAACAACCAACTTCTTGAAAATTCAAAAATATACTTACTAATATCTCAAAATCAAAGAAGAAAGCCCAATGGAAATAATAAAATACTGTGAGTTAAGTAATTAAAAATATATCAAAACTCCTGATAAACCAAAAGGAAAATTTATAATTTTAATGCATAAGATTAAAAAAAGCATATAAAAGAATCTGTAATTTCATCTCAAGAAGTTAACACCCACTGAACCTAGAGATACAAAGGAATAAAATAGAAACATATGATAAATAAAAATAAATATAGCCAATTCTGATTTTTTAAAAAGACTAAAAACGTTGTCCAACGTTTAGCAGAATTATTGGTTAAAAAGTGAGAGAAATAAAAAAATACAAATGTGAAAAGGAAATGTCACTGTATATCAAAAACATATTCTAAATATAATAACATATTTGAAAGAAACTTTTCCAATAATTTGAAACTTTAGGAGAAAGAAAACAAATTTTAGAAATGCATATCCCTTAAAAACTGAAAGAAGCAATAAAAAATTTTTAATACTGATTTTAAGAAATGAATCTGTAATTAAAAGAATACCCCCCCAAATCTCCAGGCCCAGGTGTCTTCCCCTCAATCATTCCTTCCAAACATTTGATAGGTATCTTATTTATTCTCTTTTAGAAAATAAGAGTGAAAGTTGTTGAGGGTGTTTGTAAGTCCAGGAAACTTTATCTCCCAAACCCGACATGCACATTAAAGGAATAGAAAAGTACCTTTGAGACCTAGGATCTGGCCTGGGGCTTCTGTTGTACTTTCAACAAGGCCTTGGTGTTCCTCCGAATTTGTATGGCACTTGCCGTGATGCTCTTTTTCATAAATAATTCAGTGTCAACATCAGACAAAGCCTCTCTGTGAGTTCAGTGGATCAGATGAAAACAAGACCACTCCATATTCATGTACAAATTTAGAGAAAACAGCAACTATGTCCAAACTACAATAATTATCAAATATTTTCATCATCAGTGTAATATAAATTACTGGTGCTGCTTTATCCATGACAGCTTTAGCTTTACATTATTCTTCCCAGCTTCTACATCAGCAATACTGGGATACCCAATCACAGAGTTATCTTCAGTTCCTGATAAAAACCAATCTAGAACAAAGCACTACTTCCTTGAATCTATGAACAATTCCCTAACACAAGACAAATTACTATAATAAGTATTCAAAGACTCTCAAATCAAAGCCATTCGACTCCCATGGTGTGCATTCACCCTCATTGCTCCGAGACAATAAACCCAACTTTATTCAAACACAGATGTGTCCTCCATTTTATTTTTTAGGACATTGATGCATCATAAATATTTGATCTTAGTATTTTGAATGTACTTGTAAAATGGTGTAAGTGTGTGTGAGATGATATTGGGGAACTAGGGGAAGGAAAATGCCAGCAATAGGAAACTCTAAATGATTTTATGGAGAGAAGTGTGATGATTTCCCTTGACTTTTTGTAATTTCATAAAACCGCAAAACTTAGATAGAATGCGACTTTTGTTTAGTACTATCTCAAGAATGAAGCAAAGTTCATTTCTTACTGACTGGATCTGACTGTGTTTTATTCTTGTCTGTTAGATTAATTCTAAGGCTTACTGGAATGACTGAATAGGTAAATTATTTAGCTTAAGCAATTTTGTAACAGTCTACTTCTTGAATATCTTATGTATAATCCTATTTATCCCAAAGTAGCTCTGTCATTGAAAATTATTTTATACACAAAAGAGGTAATTCGGACTGATATATTTTTTAAAAGTATTTATGGTAAACTCAAGCCACTTCCCTAATGTAATTTCTTCCCACTCTCATATGGGCTTTTAACATGTCAATTATAATTTTGCCCCATGGCTTTGCTCTGGATTTTTCCTGTGCTCCAGATACTCTTGTGGGAGATATTCTCATCTTTTTCCCTATTCCACTTAGGTTTCTGCTCACATGTGAGCTTTTCTGAGGTGTCTTTTCTGAGCACCTGATCTACAGTGCCACCACCTCCAGTCACTCTCTGTCTCCCTAACCATGTATGGCCCTCTTTATAGCATTATTATCAGTATATTGTCATATTATATCCTAGCACATCATAAAAGCTTAATAAATATGACATAAATTAATAAACTAAAAGGAGAAAGTTGAAAATAGTCACCATAGATGAAAGCAAGTATAATTATTGTTTCTATTTTCCTGTTAATTCTGAATCTACTGAAAGGTTTTCTAAGTTGGAGTCAGTGGAACAAAAACAAAATAAATTACTTAAACATGAAATTAGCTTCCTTTAAATTCTATTCATTTTTTTAACAGAAGATATGACATATGGTTTTTAATTGATAGGTATGTTCTAATCTGAGGACAAAATACTTTAAAAACAAACTTTAATAAAATATTTTTGTTTATCAAACTTCGAAGTTTTACTGATAGTGAGAGGTGGAGCAGCTATTGGAATGCAGGTTAATTTCAGCACAGTAAATGATCTTGAACATTCATCATTGTTTCTATTTACAGTAATTTTAAGTCTTATAAGTTAATTAACAAAATAGCAACTTGCCATCTTATACTATATCACAAGATAAATTGAAGGAGATGTGCTGTTTACACCTTCCAGATGAAACTCAAATATGATAGATGAAATGTCAGAGCATTATAATAAATACAAAGGCTAATAGCCTATTAATCCTACTTAATATGTGATGTACCAAATTAAGAAAGATTATTTCTGCACTGGATCTACTTTTAAACCTCCTTCAGCACCCTTGGCAGTCAAAAACAGTAGACTTTAAATTTTTCATCCGTGCTTTATTTAACATAGGAAATTGATGCACAGAAGTTCATCATATATATATATATATACACATCATATACATATGGGAAGACTTTTACTGCTTTGAGATATTTAAAGAAGAATTTTTAAAACCTCAACTACTATCACATTTGTCATTATCTATAAATGATCAAATATATTATGCCAAAAGATATTGCCTTCACTTTCCTCTGTAGTAGAATGCTCGCTCTAATTTGTCATATTAAATATACTTATATTATAAATACTTCTCTATTTTACATCACTTTCCTATGGGCTCCATCAGGACACATCTACAAATTCCACTGTAGAATGGCACGTATTAACTATTGCAGAATGTGTAGACATGTACATTGTCATGATCATGTAACATATAATATAGTATTTATTATTTGATATATAAAATTCAAGATTTCAGAATATTTTGATGTTGAATTTTAATTTTGTGAAAGAAACCTGAGAAGCAATTTTTTCTAGACATTAAGAAATGGTCAAAGAATGATGAAAATAATTTATATTTAAAATATTTTAGCTGTTGCTTCCATTGGATGCATTGAGAATTTATGTTCATTGATCGGTCCTAAAACTATAGCATATCTAGTAATATATTAATTCAATATATAATATTTCAAATAATAATTTACTGATATATGTATGTATTTTCTGAGTGTGATGCTCCTGTTACTAATCTAAACATGATTGAATCAGAATTTTTATTATGAAGTAATTTCAGAAATTAGTTATGTTTGTCTAATTTGACACTCATTACACAATGCTGGATACCTTAGATCTTACCATCATAACAGTTGTGATATCCTGTGCTCCAAAAATCTTTTCTTTTCCATTTGCCTTTTGATGGTCTTTTGGCTTTGTATGGTATCATAGGATACACTGAAATTTCTATTATGCTTAAAGTTGTGTAATTCTAATGCATTTTTATACTCACTCTGGAGTCCTGTAGACAAATATTTTCATTTTTATATGGGCAATGAATGATTTCTGAGGTTTAAACTTCAAAAATCCACACACAAATGTGGTTAGCCATTCAACTGGCTAAATAAAGAAAAATTTTAAGTCTTGAATTCTCAAAACTCTAATCAAGGGGACCTAATTTTAATCTCAAAGAAGTGCAATTACAATGTGATTATAATGCCACATGGGGGAGCTTAATTTATCCTATGAAACTCTGATTCAAAAATTAATGTGCAATTAAAAGACATCATCAGGGTAAATCATAGAAAATGGAAGCCTCAAAAGTCAGAAGTGAAAAACTTTCTCAACAAAGTCTAAGATAGAGACACGCTGTGTTCTCAGGAAGAGTAGAATTACTTCAGTAAGACTCATAATTGCCTGAGTAGAAAATTTCTCCACAGCGGTCACATCACTTCTTTTTGCTCTAGATTGATGCCTTCTAAGCATCTTTCTAATTGTTAATTTGGTTTTCCATAAAGAGTGATGTTAATAAGAGTTGCCAGTTGGGATAATATAATCACTGCAATTTGTGAAAAAGTATATTTTTAATTTTATGTGAATGAAATACCAATTATAGTTATATACTTCAGTCTCTTAACATATTTTATTGCTATGTTTTCTCCAAAAGCATAACCAATTCTAAAATATAGACATGTTAATCATACATACAATATAGACATCTAGACTAGAGGATATGATACATACACAAAAACAATGTCATAGTTGGGGTGAACCCTGTTGTCCTAGTAGGGTGCCTTTTTAAATTTTAAAGATGTGCCCTAGATCCAGGGCTGGTTCACTGAATTTGATTCCACTACTGCAAAAAACTTCAACATGAGTTATGTGTGCAAAGGAAA
This sequence comes from Gorilla gorilla gorilla, assembly GCF_029281585.2. NCBI lineage: Eukaryota > Metazoa > Chordata > Mammalia > Primates > Hominidae > Gorilla > Gorilla gorilla. The sequence continues at coordinate 106,831,970 of NC_086017.1, read as the reverse complement.
AATAGTATAAAATGAATTTTAAGTACGGTGTCTGTGCTATGTACGAACAGATCTTTTGAAAATGTTCACTACATTTGGAATTACCTTGTTGGTTAGAAAAATTAAACAAAATTTCAGAGCAGTACAAACTGTCACCTCTCAATGCAAATCAAACATCTTCTCTGATGAATGACTCTTATGCCCATCATACAGTTTCTGTGACTTGTGTATGCTGATGGTCTGCAGGATGTCATCTACATTTCATGATAAATAATAAAACAACTCTAGTGGCACAGCACTTCCATTATGCTCTCTATTATAGTCTGTGACCATGCTGAAATTGAATTTCAAGTTTAAAATCTACCCTGCCCTACTGAAATTTTACAACTAAACTTATATTATTTAAACATTTTTCATGGCACCTCTAAAGACCATAAACCATAGTTTAATTGATAATTATTGGGTAAAATATCTGAGTAAAAGAAACAAATTAAGATGGATGAAAAATTGAAATACTCTGTTGTGATAAAGAAATGAGTTGGTTAGTTTATTTTTTACCTATAATATATTCACTAATCTTTCAAAGTATTGGTAAAATTAATTTAAACATTATATTGAATACCACATTTAATTTTGTTCTTTCATGTATAAAAAGTCATTTTTTTCTTCCAATTTGGAGTAATATTTCACCCTTTATTCAATTAGACCTAAGAATTTATATGATCCAAATAAACTAGATGTGTATTTAAACAGCAGTATTTCAAGGGGAATATGCCCTCAGTGATTTATTAGGAAATCTGGTTAACTTGTAAGCATGATTCATAGGTTACTGTGCTTAAAAGCAAAGCAAGGCATGTGAGAAGAAGGAAGTAGAGGGGCTGGATTCTGGATATGTATTGGTTTTATTAACTGTCAGCACAATTAATTTCTTGACCCTTTTAACTATCAAGTCTTTGTGAAATGTGCCACTGCAACCTGATCACTTTCATTTAATGACTTCAACACGTAAAATTTGGTACTCATGGATTAGCTCTTAGTGCTAATTATTATTTTTGTTTTCATGGCTATTATTAATAAACCCTTTATTATATCCCAGGGATGTTGCTAAAAATGTTACGGACTTAATGAATTTGATTTTTCACATCAATATAATAAGGCAGATGCTGTCACTATCTGCATTTCATCCCTAAGTAAACATAGATTCATGGAGGTTAAGATAAGACAGATAGAGGCAAAGCAGCAACTACCCATATTCTTTTCTCTGAATTTAAGTCGCTATGCACATCTGATTGCTAATTTAACATGCAGACAATTTTTTTTAACTTTCAAGCTTAATAAATGATAAAACCACATTTTATGTTTTTGACATTTCCCCACAATTCCTATGAATGGTGCTTACAATTGGTTGGTCATTTTGAATAGTTATGGGTTGGCCATTTTGAATAGCTATGGGTTAAATCGTATATCTCTAAAAGATGTCGAAGTCCTAACCCCAGTAACTATGAATGCGACCTTATTTGGAAATAGAATTTTGCAGATGATCAATTAAGATCGGCCCTAATTCAATATAACTGTGTCTTTTTTAAAAGGGGGAAATTTGGACAACGTGAAATATGCACACAGAGAGAATGCCATATGAACATGAAGACAGATATCAGAGTGATGCATCTACAAGCCAAAGAATGTCAAAGATGGCAGCACACCACCAGAAGCTAGCAGACATGCAAGGAACAGATTCTCACGGACCTCAGAAGGGACCAACCTTTTTCACACCATGACACTTCTAGCCTCCAGAAATGTGAGACAATACATTTCTTTTCTTTAAGCCACTCAGTTTGTTTTGCAGATTTACAGCAACCCAAGAAAACTAATACAAATAAGTTGTGTTCATTGAAACAAGTGGTATACTGCATGTAAATATGTCTGATGAAAAATATGAATCTAATTCACTGATATATTTTGTTCACAATGGTAAAGACTGTTTCGACCTAGGAGTCTAAAAATCAAAAACACAACAATTCAAAGTAATAATACTTCTTTTCATGTTTTCAAATCAGATGGCTACTAAATGTAAGATGTAGAAGTCGCATGTTAAAAACTTTCTATTTATTGTTTTGATTTTGGAAATTAAACATAATTATGCATTTAATGTAAATGTTTTAATTTGCTGAACTGCATCAAATAATTAGTTATATAGAATTCCCTAACCATAATTTTTAGCAATTCGATTCCAAGAATCTAATTTTCGAAGTATCTAATTTTCAAGGAGATTATAAAATAATGACCAGATTTAGACACACAGTAGCACATTACAGAAGTCCTTAAATACAATATCCAAGTATGCATCCAGGAAAATCATAAAATAAATAGAAGAGTCGTTTTACACAAAAGTGGATTTTCATTTTGACATAGGCTAATTTTCATTTTAGACTAAAAAAAGTTTGTTATCATACCTAATTAAATTTGGAAAAATTCCGACTGCTTTTCAATAACGAACTTTAAAAAAGCAATTTCGTTTCTAGTCTTGGATTTCCTGGAGATTCTTTTGCTTGTTATTTTCTATAGGGTATTACCGTTAATTTTGATCAATGCTATATAAATCAATACATTACAAATTATTTCAAAATTTTTGAGATAGTAGTAGAGTTTAAGTACAATATGGAAAGTACTTGCAAAGTCAATAATTAAATATGTAATTCAGGCATGGTTATACTGTGGAAAATAATTGTCTAAATTCATAAGAATAATAATGTCTACCTCAGTTCATTTTAATGAAACAATTTGAGTCTTTCATACTCCTTTTTAACAAAACAATTCTTTTACAGAGAATCTCACTTATTTAATTACCGATGCCTCTCTCATATGTGAAATGCTGAATTGATATCCAATTTGTTTTTTTCCATAGAAAATATTTATTATAGCACTGATAATAATTAATGACTCAGAAAGAGGCTCAAAGCTTTCATTCCTGGCTCCACTGAATATTTTTAAACTTAATCAAGGGCAACAATAATAGCTCCTTCACCTCCGATCCAAAGTTTCTTAATTTTTAGCTTTTAAGATCTAATTATAAAAAAATTGATGGAAAAGAGTTTTAAATGGCTTCTAATTTATTTTGACTTTCCATTTTAGTAAGCATTCTAGCAAGTCACTTTTATAGTCTGAAAACTTTTTTACATATGTAATTCAATTTACTTTTTGGCAACAAAATGGATTCAACAGAAATTATATTACAGTATTAATAGTTTGAACTGAATATTGTTTACTGTGTTTTCAACAGCATACAAAGGTGTCAGATATTCCTTTAACCTATTTGATGATTTCAATTTTTCACTATTCGAAGTAAATAGTAATTTGCACCTACATATATCATGAACAATTTTCTTTATGATCATGACCATGCATTTTCTGGATATACATATAGATTTCCTTTGCTTTTGATAAAAAGTGTACCTTATTTTCATCCATATTAAATAAAATCAATTGTTTTCTCATTTCTTCATGACTATACAAGTCAATGATAAATTTATAAATATGAGGAATATATGGATAAATCATCATATGGCCCATTTTACTAAAACAGCTCTTTATGCCATTAGTTTCTGTCTCTTTCTGTCTTCTACCTCCCTGTCATTCTTTCTCTCTCTCTCCTCCAATTTTCCACTCATAACATTAATTTTATTTGAAGTGGTATATATGAGAATTCTATCTGCATTAAAAGTCAGGAGATAGATATAATATTTACCTTTGACTGTGATTTTCCTATTTTGCCAGTTTGGAAAATTTCCTTTCATTAGTTTTTTGTCATTGAAGTAGACAGGTTTGAATATGTATTAATACTAATTATTAATAAAATATCTTCTTATAATGTTATAGTCTTCTTATATTTTTGTATAGTAGAAAATAAACTTTGTTATAATTAAACCAAATCCAACAATGTAAACTGGACCTAAATAATATGGAATAAAATTTGTAAAATATGGCAAGTTTTTCATCAATATAGGCTAAGTTATATGAGGGTAAGAATAACTCCATAATCTTGGTAGCTCTATAAACACTTATTTCCTGTTCAGATAAATTTTGACATAGGTTCTTGTGATTCTCTAAAGTTGCTATATTCAATTATTGAGTCGCTATATTCAATTATTGGGTCACTATATTCAATTATCAAAGCAAAATTAGTTGCTTTAATTTTCAACTTGTTAAATTACATAAACAAGAGCACATTGGCTTGAGGCTGTCTCTTGACTAAGTTTCTCTCTGTCAAACTGCACCTTAAGTTAGTACATAAACAAGCTGAAACCTGATTTAGGAGTCCAATTTTTGTAACACATAGCCGGGTCTCAGGCAATCATTAGCAGAAAAGTTTCAGCCAATCACAAGCTGCCAACTCTTCAGACCATTTCCAAATAAGCCAAAGACCTAGCTGTAACCATTCAGCTATTTCTACACTTTACTCCACTTTCTGCCTATAAATATTCACTTCAGTTAAGAGATGGGAGTTCTCTGAGCCTGTATCTGGTTCTGAGGGCTGTCTGTTTAATGAATTATTTTTCCCTTCAAATATGCTGTTAAATTTAATGTCATCATAAGTTTGTGTTTTTTCATATAAATGTATAGGGTACAGGTGCAATTTTGTGGCATGCATAGATCACATACTGGTCAAGTCAGGGCTTTCAGAGTATCTGTCACTCAAATAATGTGCATTGTACTCATTAAGAAATTTCTCATCATCTACCCACTCTCACCCCCTCATACTTCTAAGTCTCTATTGTCTGTCAGTCCACTCTCTACGTCCATGTGTGCACATTTTTGTGCCCCCTTAATAGCGAAAACATGTAGTATTTGTGATCTTTCATCTGACTTGTTTCACTTAAGATAATAGCTTCCAGTTCCACCCATGTTGCTGCAAAATATGTGATTTAGTTTTTTCCTATAGGCAAATCGTATTCCATTGTGTATATATATCATATTTTCTTTATTCAATCATCCATTGATGAACACTTAGGTTGATTTCATATTTTTGCTATTGTGAATAGTGCTGCAATGAACACACAAGTGCAGGTATCTTTTTCATATATTGATTTTTTTTTCCTTTGGGAGATATACCAGTAGTAGGATTGCTGGATTGAATGGTAGTTCTATTTTTTAGTTCTTTGAGAAATTTCCAAATTTTCTCTACTCTTTGCCATGAAGGTTATAGTGTATGAGTTCCCTTTTCTCTGCATCCTCACCATCTGTTGTTTTTTGACATTTTAATGGCAGCCATTCTGACTGAAGTAAGATTATATCATCCCGGTGTGGCTTTGTTATTCCTCTGATGATTAGTAATGTTGAGCATTTCTTCACACACTTGTTGGCCATTTGTATGTCTTCTTCGGAAAAAAAAAGTCTATTCATGTCCTTTAACCACATTTTAATAGGGTTATTTTTTATTTTTGTTTTGGTCATTGAGTTGTTTGAGTTTCTTGTGTATTCTAGATGTTAGTCCCCTGATGAATGCACAGTTTACAATATTTTCTCTTACATCTCATTGAGCTTCTTTAACACTAATATTATGAATTCTTTATTTGAGTTTTATTTCTAGTTAGGGTCTATTATTAGCGAATTAGTGTGTTTTCTAGAGGGTGTCATATTACCTTGCTTTTTCATGTTTCCTATGTCTTTCCATTGATTGCTATGCATCTGAAGCAACAGTCACTCTTATTTCTTAATTTACTTTGGTTGGGAGGTGGGTACTTTTTTCTCGAAGTGTGTCTGTGATGTTGGTTGGGTTGTTTGGATGTCTGGCTTTCCTTTTGGTGGAGTGGTGAAGACTTTGTATGACTTACTAGGCTATAAATATCTTTATCGCCATTGGTATCTGTGTTTGCCTCAGTGTGTTAGGTGTGGTTATTTGTGGAGGCTGCAGTGAAGTTGTGCTGAGAACTAGAATGCCAGATGGGTCCTTCTTCATGTTTCAATGATAGTGTTGATGGGCTAAGTATATCTATTTTTGTGACCAGGGACAGCATATGGTGGCACCTGTTTTGGTGGTTCCAGACAGGCCAACTCTTGGGTTTCTGAGTGACTTTCTCAGACTCTAATTATAGTAGTGGTGTACTGAGTGGGTGAGTGGGCTCTCAAGCTCCTGAGCAGCTAGGTTGACATGCTGGTGGTTGACATGGCAATGGTGGTAGTGGTAGTAGTGAGAGACTCTTTAAGTTCCTAATCTCTGTGCTCTTGTGTTGGAAGTGGTTGCAATGGGCCATGTGGGCCAGCCTCCAGGTCAGTAGGTGGTGTTTTCAGGTAGAAGCCAGCTAAGGTGGTAGCAGAAGGGTGTTTATGTCTGACCTCTGATCTCTGGGAGAACTGCTCAGGTGCCCCAGGAGGAGGGCTGGGGTGTGGATTCCTCAGAAGCCTATGTCCCACACTCTGTCTCAGAGGGTGAGGCAAACCCAGGATGAGTTGGACCAGGCCAGCCTGAACTCAGACCCCCAATGGCAAGCGTATGCACAAGTTGTGATGCGAGTGAGGTGGGGCAGTCCTCAGTTCCTGGCAAAATGCTTGAGTAAGAGGTAACTGCTCCCACACTGAGGTCCTCCCATGGGTGGGTGTTGCTGTTGCTGGTTCTAGCAATTGCAGCACTGGCTGGCAAGTGTGGAATTGTGTCCATCTCCCACCCCAGTCCTGATGGAGCTCCTTCTCTCATTCTGGCTCTTACAGCTGACCCTGAAGTTCCATTCAACTAGGCAGTTTGTGCATAGCTCATAACTAAGCCCTGGTTCATGGGAGCACCTGCCCAGCTCAGGACCAAGCCTCTGTGGCAACTCTCATTCTGATTATGTCCTGGGGGAATTTGTCTGGCTCCGGTGCTGGTGGCTGGAGCCCATACTAGGATTGTTTTTTAATCCTGGTTGTAGGAGCCCATCAGTTCAATTCAAGCCACAGTTCATTAGTTTAGGCCCCAGTTCAACAAGCTAGCTCAAGTTTCCATAATACCCTGAACTGGCAACACTGGTTTCCAGGACTGTGCAGTTTGAAAGCTAAGTCTAAGAATGTCTTCTTGTTGTAGCAACTTAGGTTTAAGGGCAGATGTAGGACCCAGGGCATATTATTTCCCTGGAGCAATTCCTTCTCACAGTCTTCCGGCCATTCCCCAAGTCAAGTCAGTTCTTGGGGAGGTCAAGGTGCACTCTCATGGCCTGGATTGTATAATTCCCCAATGGGAAAATGGATCACAGAGAAGACAGTCACTCACCCTCTCCTATACTGGAGATTTATTCCCAGATCCTAGTTGGTCCAGGCCATGTAAGCTGCCTATCTTCCTCCTTCGCTCACAATTTTGGAGTTTTCCCTCACTTCTCTGTTGATGTGGCTTGTTCTCTCTTGGATAACACATAACAAAGAGTATATTTTTGTTATAAGTAGCTGAGTCTCAGACAATCACAGTAGCCAAACTTCAGCCAATTGAAGGCTACTAACTGATCAGATTGTGTTTATATGAGGCAAATGCTTCTTCAAACAATGTCCAGATAAGGCAAATGCTGAGCTGTAACCAATGATGCTCTTTCTGTATGTCACTTCCTATTTCTGTTTTTAAATAGTGTCTGCCCACATTGCTGGGTGGAGCTCCCTTAACCTCTACTGTTTCTGAGTGCACCCTGATTCATGAACTTTACTTTGCTCAAATAAACTCTACTATTTAGTATTTACTATTTATCTAAAGTTTTTCTTTCAACATTTTCAACTTCACAGGTGAATGAAAGTAGAATTATAAAAACCAGTAACCTTTCCAAGTTTAGACTGTGTTTTAACGAAAGAGAATCCTGAAAGAGGTGTATTTTTTAAACTCAATTTTCCCATGGTGTGCTTAGTTTAAGGACCAAACCTGAAATGTGTGTTACACAGTAGTATGAATTGACCCAAACATGATTGAGGGCAGGGTGTTTTATATTTAGAATGCTATTCAGAAAAGGTATCTAATAATATAACAAACAATTATGTAAATTAGTAGCTATAATTTACAGGAAACTGTGCTTCATGTTTAATTTATCTCTAAATCATTTTCCTAGTTTACCTATAATCTTGAACATGAGTTAGCGGTTTGGGTTTCGATATCCCCAAATTCTTGTATATAAATATATGTGAAAGAAATGCCGATTCTTAACTAGTGTCATGAATATGTTTCAAAATATAAAGTGATGTATCTCTTTTTTAAACTATCCACTAAAGAGTACTAACAGATCAGTAGCTTACCCTGGAAATGTAGGAAAACAGACACTTCCTAGTCAGGGCCTTATGCAATTGCTGCAGGTTCCACGGCACAGATATCAGTTACAGTGATGACTGCTGTGTTTCTCAATACTATGATAAATAAAGCAAGAATAGAAGTTTAAAAATTATGGGTATGTGCTTTAAAGCATGTGTACTGTGTCATTTGCATGAAGAGTTTCAGACAATTGAATGATACTTCAAGACCGCTAAATAAATTTCAACTCGATTCAACCCCAAGATGGGGGAAAATTATGTATGCATATATAAAAAATTGTATATTATATACGTATGCATACGTATATAAAAAGTTATATACGTATGCATACGTATATAAAAAGTTATATGCATTTATATATGCATACATATATAAAAAATTATATATGTATGCATATATAAAAAATTATATATGTATGCATGCATCTATAAAAAATTATATATGTATGCATGCATATATAAAAAATTATATGTGTATGTGTACATACAAAAAAGTATATATGTATGCATACATATATAAAACAGTATGTATGTGTACATATAAAAAATTATATATGTATGCGTACATATATAAAAAATTATATATGTATGCACACATATATAAAAAAATTATATATGTATGCACACATATATAAAAAAATTATATATGTATGCACACATATATAAAAAAATTATATATGTATGCACACATATATAAAAAATTATATATGTGTGCATACATATATAAAAAATTATATATGTGTGCATACATATATAAAAATTATATATGTGTGCATACATATATAAAAAATTATATATGTATAATTTTTAGATCATGAGAGTGGGGGATGCATGGTGTAAACTTTTAACAACTCTCCAAACTGGATTTAGGGGCTGTGAGGACAGTGGGTCTCTCCTGTAGAAAGGTTGTCTTGTGTCCATGGTAGAAATGGGAACCAAGAGGGATCTCCAGCTTATCTTTTTCCTAAAATAAGTCCTCCCACCACTGAGCCAATCCTATCAGGGGAGACAGTGTGGCAGGGGTGGGATGTCTTATTCCCCTCTCTATGGTGTTATCCTGGGCTTCTATGTTCCATAGAGATTTTGCTGCTACCCTGGTTCTCTCCACCATACCTCCTCAGTCACTGGCGTTGAAGTCAACTTGTTTATTGACGTTGTGGTCTCTTTTTGTGGGCAAATGAACACAAGACAACTGTTGTCATCCCTTTCTCCAGAACATATTTATTGAAAAAGTTATTTGATGTTGTGATCTCTATATTTTTTGTTCTCCTTTTTTTAAAACTCTTTTTATAATGATATTAGTTTTTGTTTGTTTTTTTTTTTAGTGGATATGTATATTTGCTTTTCCCCCTCTCAAATCATTTGCTATTCAGCCAAACTATGTTACCTGTTTTCCTTGATTTTAGATGTGGCAGTTTACATAAAAATTTATCAATGGGATATGAACAGAAAGAATGTCTAAACTTGTGGTATATTAATGGATGTAATATATTATCATATATACCTTGATATATTAAATTAAAGTTTTTTTTAAGTTCTATCACCTTTGATAATGCCTCTGTTTTCTCTAATTTTCTTTTTTTCTTCTTATTTGTGTTTCTGTATTTTTATGGTAGAAACTGATTTCTTTTTCTAATATTCACACAAATTTTCTAGTAATATTTAAAATCAAAGTACTAAAAGTTGAATGGAATCTGTGTGATCATGAGTAGTGTTTTATTTTGGGTTTGTGTGATTGAAGTGTAAAATGGTGAGGGTCAAGAATTTATTTTCATAACTGACAGTTTTTTTACTTGCTTCATTTATTTCGCCAGAGAAAAATCCTCCAGTCTCATTGAAACTTAGGTCTATCAGTATCAATGCTAGGTTTTAATAGCTAATTTTTAAAAAGGTTCTTAGTGTTACAACAGGCTAACTTTGCTTTACACCTCATGTTTTCCAGTAAATTTTTTATCAATCAGAGGTCTGGAGGAAAAAAGATAATACACTTAAAATTAATTTTAAAAAAGAGTTTAATAGTAAGATTATTTAAATAGTCATAGCAGGGTTACAAGAATTGAGTAAGCAAAAATTCAGTTACCTGTAACTCAATAACCTCTACTAGTAACAATAGAGAGCTGGTATGAGCCCAAGGAACCAATGTGCAAGGGGAGAGAGCACCTACCAGAATCTGAAGAAGGTAGTTGAATGGAGAAAAGGCAATCTTGTAGTGATCAATATGCAGCTAGTCGATATCCAGAAGGAAAAGTATCAGGGGAATGGACACACTCAAAAATGTCCAGCACAACCTTTTCCTCCTGATGCTTCTGATGCCTCAATGTCAAATCCTCTCTGGGTTAATATCTCTACAGGGTAAACCTCTAATTTTGTAAATTTGATTGCACTGCTCTAGGGAAGGAATTTCAGCATATATCTATTCATTAAACAGAATTTCTTCTAATTTTATTGTTTTCAGTCCTATCATCCCCTCCAGAAGTATCCTTCTGATATCTATTAAAGCAAATTATAAGAACAAATATCAATAAATTTACTTTTTAAAAATTCATATGTTAATTTTTTAGTTTACATAAGAGGTGACGTGCATGCACTTTTTGTCTAGTACATAAAAGCATATTTTTAAATCCCTCAAGAGAACTACAAAAATTAGTGTTTTAAGTAGGAGAGCCACTAGGGCTGTGCTACATGATTAAGACTGTGCAGATTCAGAGTTAGATTATCTGGTTTAAAAAACCCTAGTTTCTTCATTTATTAGCTGTGTGACTATAACTGCTAAATTCCCTGATTATCAGTTTTTTAAAATAAAATTAAAGCTAATATGAAATTGAAATATTGCACCTGTATTCAGCACAGTGACTAGAACACTAATTTAGCCATTACTATATTGACAACCAGATTTATTTTTTGTTTTGTTTTATATTAGATTATTTGCAGAGAAAAGATTACTGGCCACCAGTAATAAATTCAAAGAAGCTTGTTGTAGAGGCAGAATTCTAAAGATATTTGTTTTAGTTTCTTGTTGTTATAACCAATTACCATAAATTTAGTAGCTTAAAACACCATAAGTTTACTGCCTTACAGCTCTATCAGATGTCTAAACTGAGTTTTATTAGACTAAAACCAAGGTTCTAGCAGGTGTTGGCATTCCTTTTGAAGATTCTCCAGGAGATAATTGTTCCTTACCCTTTTCTAGCTTCTAAAAGCCACCTGCATTCATCAGCTCATGGCCCTTTCTTCAAAGCCAACAGTGTAACAACTTCAGTTCTTTCTCTGACTCTAACCCTCTGTTTCCTTCTTTCTGTTAGAAGATTCTTGTTCTTAACCTGGGCCCAAACATAATCTATCATAATCTCCCTTTCTCAATATCATTAACGTAATCACATCTGCAAAGTTTCCTTTGCCAAGTAAAGTAATGCATTTTCAGGTTCTGGGGATAAAATTCCATTTACCACAATGCTATTCAGTCAAACACTAATTACACTGCTGTAAAGGAACTTTGCAGATGCAATTACAGCTAATAATTACTGACCATAAAACAGGGAGAAAATAGGGAGATAATCTGAGCAGTACCACTGTAATCACCTGAGTTCCTAATAGTAAAACAGGAAGGCAGAACGATAAGACAGAGAGGCAATAGAAGAGAAAGGCAGAAGAAATCTCGAGCATGAGAAGGACTCAACACATGTTTTGTTTTGTTTTCTGGTTTTGAGATATAGGGGGACGTTTTTAAGGGGCCTCCACTCTTAAAACAATATGTAATGCTGATTCTCCAAACAACTAATAGTGATATTGAAACAGGCCAGGGTCACTGGTCTTGTTGTCTAAGGAGTTATCCAAGCTCATTGTCTCATGACCAAGATAAATAACGAGCATGGACACAAAGAGTGAGGTTGGAGTGAAAGTTTAATAAGCTAAAGAAGAAAGTCTCTGCAGTGGAGAGGGGAGCCTGAGTAGGTTGCCATTTTTACAGTTGAATTCAAAAGCTTTTATAAGAAACTCCTCTCATCTCTGTAGTTGTTTGAGTAACTTCTCTTATCTGAAAAGCTGTCTGCAAAACTTCCCCTCATCTATATAGTTGTGAGTATGTCTCTAGGTAAGCAAAAAGTGCCACTTCTCTTGTTTGTATAACTGTGGGTTTGTTTTAGGTAAGCCCACCTCCTCCCTGTGCAAGTTCTCACAGAGCCCAGAGCGTACATGTCTGAAAAGGGGAGGAAACTTTCTCCTGGGAGCCCGCCAATTACAAAAAGAACAAAAGGCTTTTGTGCTGGGCCCTGCCTGCTTATCTGTGCAGGTGCAGCCTGAGTTTTCCCCAAGTTGTTCTATTTTTGCCTATAGCTGTGATTTTTCGGGCAGGCTGCATCTCCAAGGACCAGCCTTCACTGTGTACCTAACTGATTCTTCCTTTTCTTCTCCCTCTATATCATCAGCATTGAAGAGTTTGTAAAAATGTTGGGGAAAAAAAGTCTAGAAGATTCCCCAGGGTTCATCTTGATTTAAAGTACTGGTGGTTAAAAGTAAAAAATGGGATACAGGAATAGTTGTTAATATGCATTTTTAAAAGCCTACAATAAGTACATGGCATGAGTTTTAAAAGGGAGTGATAGACCGATGATGAGGAAGCAGCAGCTGAAAATAGTACTCTAGTCCTGTGAGGAGAAAACGCGCGTGTCTTGGAGCCTCCCCTTTATTGACATCCTATGTTTAGTTTGTCTGATTTTTCATATTCAGTATTAGAACTCAAAATACATTATATTTAGAGTGTGCTTGGATATTACTTATTTTAACTTTTTATAACTGCTTATGTTTTCAATTGTCTTTTACAGCATGTTAAATGTATGTAGGATTTATAGAATAGGCATCAAATAATTTCTTGCTGTTTTCTCATGTCTTCCTAAAATTAATGGGAAATACACACATAAGCATTCACATACAGAGATAGATGTCAAAGATCATGTATATAAAATTCATTTTTGACAGAGTATACCAAACACATTTAAAAATAAATTTTCACTCCAATCTGGTTTATGCAACAGCATTTTTTTTTTTTTTTTTTTTTTTTGAGACGTAGTCTCTCTCTGTTGCGCCAGGCTGGAGTGCAGTGGCGCGATCTCGGCTCACTGCAAGCTCCGCCTCCCAGGTTCACGCCATTCTCCTGCCTCAGCCTCCCCAGCAGCTGGGACTACAGGTGCCCGCCACCACGCCCAGCTAATTTTTTTTTTTTTTTTGTATTTTTAGTAGATACGGGGTTTCACCGTGTTAACCAGGATGGTCTCGATCTCCTGACCTCGTGATCTGCCCGCCTCAGCCTCCCAAAGTGCTGGGATTACAGGCGTGAGCCACTGTGCCCGGCAGGAGCAGCCTTTCTCGAAAATAGTTCAAAGAAAGTCACCGTGTCAATGAAAGATAATCTTCCTCATAATTGTACAGGATATCTGAGTGTAGAGTTTCTCAAAACCCAAAAGAGCTACATAACTGTGTGGAGATAACTGTATTAATCATTTCAACAGTCCCCCTTCCCTACTCACCACATCTCCCCACGGCAGCAAATTGTTCTCGTTGAGAGATGACACTCTTTCAGTGTTCCTTAAACTGAGAATGAATACTTTTCTGGACTAAAGCTATGTAGACTTAAAATTACATGATTATTTCTAATCATAAAAAGTTTGCTTTGTAACTTGTATGCAGTAACTTTAACTGAAGATAAATGCGTAAAGTTAATGCTTTCTTTATACCATTTGCACCGTCCTGGTCAGTTTTATTTTACATTAGTTGACATTTTGTCCCACCAAAACTAGGATTTGAAACAAATCTATTGTCCACTTCACTAAGTCTATATATTAAAACAGAAAGTTAGCAAAAAAAAAAATGAATAATTTCACATGCAGTTGTTATTATATCACTCATGCCCGTGCCATTTTTTCTTTTACGTGTCTTTTTAAAACCAATTTTAATTACTATAATTGTGCTTATTTGTCTTAATATAGACTTTAATTTTTAAAGAAGTTTTAGATTCATAGCAAAATTTAACAGAAAAGACAGAGTTCCCATGTACTCTCTTTCCCCACACATGCACAGCCTTCACCACTACCATCTCACACCAACGAAAATATGTTACAATCAGTGAAACAACCTTGACATGTCATTATCACTTAACACTCAAAGTTTACATTAAGATTCACTCTTGCTGGTCTGTTTTCTATGGCTTTGGAAAATGCATTAATGACACTTATTCACCATTATAGTATCATACAAAATCGTCTTACTGTCCTAACAATTCTGAGTGCTCTACCTCTTCGTTCCTCTTTCCCTTTAAACTCCTGGCAACCAACAATCTTTTTATTACATCCATGGTTTTACCTTTTCCAGGATGTTTTGTAGTTGAATCATAAAGCATGTAGCCTTTTTCAGATTGATCTTTTTCACTTAATACTATAAATTTAGGTTTCCTACATGTCTTTTCATAACTTGATAGCTCATTTCATTTTATGGGAAGGATGTATCACAGTGAATATTAGGACTTGTTTTAATGACCCATGAGACATAAAGAAATAAAATAATTACCACTATCAGTTTCTACACTTTCCTTTCATTAATGATATCCCCTTAAGAATATTCATATTAAAATTAAGTATATTATTAAAATTTTGGAATTTTAAAATTTTACTCAGGTTATGAGTGTTTGATTTTACATTTGACTAGGAAATGAAACGATAACCTAGTATATGTTTCATATTTCAAAATATTTGTTTATTCCCATTAGTATTATAAACACATTCATTAAAAATGTGGTTATTACATATTTATATACTATTTATTATACATTAGGATTAAGAATGTAACTCATTAAAAGAGACATTTTTTTCTGCAATTGAGGAGTGTTTTTATTTTATAAACAAGAACTGAGAGTGATTTCCAGGTGACTTGTACAATGAAGAAAGTTAACGGGGAACCCAACTTCATTTGACAGGTGGGTCATGATGCCTTTCATGTAACAAATGTGCAAAAACGCTGGTGGCCAAGTGAATGACACGAGTCAGTAAGAACAAGTGAATACAGCAAATCTAGAAGTATTAGTTGCGGTAGTTGAGAATTTGGGAGGCAATCTTAGAGGGATGGACAACAAAAAGGGATTGTTATACCAGGAGACAGGGAGGAAAATAGCATATGACAGGTCAAGAAAGTCACAAAGGAGTAGGAGTCGGAGAGAAGAGACAACAGCATACTTGCTTGGCCATACAGAGGGTCCACATGAGGAGGCCATGAGCAGTCAGAGAGGTATAGTGGGCAATGTAGGGAGGGTCTTGAAGGTCCCCCATGGAGTCATTTAATGACTTTCCACATTATGAGGATGCGGATGACTATTTTGAAATTTCTTGACTTTTGTCCTTTAAAATTGTATGGGTTGCATAACATTATAGGCTTAATCGGTCTTGTGTCGTCTATAAAGTCTTAACTTCACCTTTACATTTTAACACTATTTTGTGTGTCAAAGCTTTATTAACACCATTGTGATTATATTTTCTAGATATTTCATATATTATATAATATCTCATTTTGGATATGTTACAGGCTGTGTCTTGATACATTCGAATATCTAATTTGAAATTTTATAATAATAATTAATCCGAATTTTCTTAACACTAGTTCCTATTATCTAAATGTGATATAACTATTGTATTTGAAAACATTATCTCTGAATCTCAAAGAATTTCATGAACACTAATTCATCTTCCAAAAAACCATGAGTAAGATTGTGTATGAATTGGGATATTATGCAGCTAATAACCAAGGGGAAAATAAGTGATTTAATCAATGCTGTATAACCAAGTTTTCTAATTTATTATGAATGACCGTAACTGGGTAATTTTCCTATAAGGTGTAAAAACCTCTGATACATCTAACCTGAGAGAAGAAAGAAACTTCCTCTATGGGAATACCATGAAGCACTAGATTATTATGTTTTTAACGCTAGGCCCCGATATTTGCGATTTATTTACAATTCTGTCTTTGTAAACCTTCAGAAATTGATACATAGCATCTATTGAACAAGAATTTATTAATGTAAAAGGTAACGACTTGACTCTTGAATTATAAGCATTATCTTAATTAAATTGGTGTTCTTGTACTACACGTGCCTGGGGACCAGGGAAGTGGATGAGTTCTGTAAATCAAAATATTAATAATACACATGAATTTTAGTTCATTAAATGTCTCTGGATTCCCAGATATAGAAAGAGGTATTTTAATATAGTTTGTGTTGTTCATTAGAGTGCTTTTTTCTACTGATTGCCAACTTTCTGGACCTCGCTGACAATTGCACTGAATTTTCAATTTTTTAGTTCACAATAACTATAATACAGCGTTTTTTATGCTGTAGAGGTTATAGAAAATATATTTTACTATAAATAAGGTAAGTACATATATGTGTATATATGAAACATATTTATGTGTAACTACTGTGTGTGTGTATATATATATAGATAGATATATATAGAATTATAATTCTTTCTCAAATATTTGCAGATTTTAAAATATTCCAGTTCCCAAAAAGAGTAGTGGTATTGCTTTTAATTTTTGAATGAATTTTGAGTTAAAACAATTCTCAATAGTTTTTGGTTTCTAAATTAATATAAATATGTATTCATTTTATTTTTCTCTTTACATAAATGCTCTTTTGTCAAAGCACATATTTCTTGATCAGTGTATTTTATTGCATGCATCCAGGGGCCTAGGAAATTTTGAGCTTTATATTTCACATTAAAAATGTAGTGATTTTAAAATATTAGTTTTTTTTTATTAACTGTATTTATGTAAGTCATTCAAGTCTTGTGGACAATAAATATAATTCTCTAATAATTATGCATTATAATGCTTACATTTTGCAGTTACTACATATGGGGTACAGTTAGAAAATGTTCTGTTCTATACTCCAAACCTAAGAATCACACAATATACCTTTGTAACAAATCTGTACATGTACCCACAATTCTAAAATAAAAGTTGAAAAAAAAAGATAAAAAATATACTCTCCCTGACAATATGGAGCTTACATTTTGGTAAGAAATAAGACTTTCATGAAACTTATTTAGTATGAAGCAAATAGTAAAAGAGAAAAAGTATGATGCCTGTTCAAAGTTAAAAGAGAATACTATGGGTTGAGGGATCAGAAAACCATCACCAAAAAAGTATTTCTACTGACCCATGATGACCAATTAAAATTGGAAACGTAGAGAAAAGGTAGACATTGGAATAGCACAATGAACACAAAATAGCATTAAAAAGTCAAAAAGGTAATAAAACATAAAGTATATTCTGGGAAAATGAACTATTCACTTTGAGGATCTGACTGATATCAAATAACATTAAAAATTCACAAAATTTAAGTGCCTAGATTTCATTTTCTATTTCATAATGACATACTGAAAGCATTTACTTGAGTCATATGTTTTGCTCTATACGTAGCGAGGTTTATGATAATAAACAATGTACAGACTACATAACAGACTGTTAAAAAAATGGAGTAAAATCTGTGTATATTTCTCATTGCCGTCTCTGACAGAATGGATTATAAATTACCCAAAGACAAAAGTTTTATGTTCTCTCATTCACATGCTCTTATTTTAAAAATCAATTATACCTATTACAGCAGGCTGCAAACTATGGTTTAATAAATATGTCATATTAATAACCACACTGGTTGGTACTAGAAAATCCTATTTAAATTTTATAATTTCTCTGTCTAATCAATGTATGCTGTGACAATTCAGAATTCTTTATTTCAAGCTGTCAGTATAGCAGACTATCAACACATTTTTACTAAGTTCTGTCTACCAGATGTCATTCCTTATAGATAAAAACAAGCAGTGTGAGCATTGACCAATCAAATACATGCCAATCAGTGTGTTATGAGTTTCTAGTTGTTGAATATCCAGTTGTTATATTTAGCTGCTATTTGGCTCATTATGATTCATTATACCTCATTCTATTTGCATAAATAACTACAAAGTAAAAAGTTTCCATTTAATTTTTTCCCAAATATAAATAGACATTTTAATTTATAATCATATCATTTAAATGTTTTTCAATGATTAAGGTAAAAAATTTAGTTATGTATTAGAGTTTGCCTCCCACCTGAAATGTTCTATTTTCCTATTGAAACTCCTTTCATTTTTATCGTCATAAAAGTTTCTATTTTTCTTCTTTTCAAGTAATCATTAATTAAATTTATACAGTTACATCATCTTGTGAAATAGCATTTTGAATTGACAAAAAGACACATTAATTTGTTAAATGTATCTGATTCTCATTGCAGCAGTATATTTTAACAGCTGTAGCTATATATATGCATTTAATTTATCTAATATTATAAAGCAAAAGATTAATTATCAATTCTCTAAAGATTTGTAAAGAAATAGATGTTACAAGATAATTACTAGATTTAGCTTCTATAGCAATAACATTTTTAGATCTGTATTTAGTATTTGTATCTTCACAAAAATTTAAACACTAATAACTAGCCCTCATCTATAATTTTTTTATTATTGGAAGAAAATAATTATTGAAGTTTTAGGAGTTACTTAGCCCTAATAATACATAACTGGAAGTAGGTTACTTTAAATTTCATATCTGCCAGGATTGCACTCAGAATGAATGAGCAATTCTAGTTAATTTTTTGTGTTTCAAAATACAGATAAGGTTTTCCTGGAATGGGACATCTTCTTATATCAGATTGATACAGTTTTTCCTTCTGTAGAGTTCTTGTAGACCAAGAGTTGTGTCACCAGATTTTTCTTCAAGGGAAAATCCAGCAGGTGCTCCAAGCAGTCACGTTCTTCAGGGCTTGTCTCAGCTGCTGAAGGCCACCTTATTTGAAGGCAGGTTCTTCTCAGAATGGCCCATAACCAATAGACTCTGATCAAGGCAGAGTCTAACATCCCTGGCCATTTGCTGCAAGTTTTCTATTTTAAATACCAATATTTACCGCATAAATCCCCATCGTTTTGGTCAAGGTTTCATAGGCGCACATCACAGTTCTACGTCAGCTCTGTAATACTACCTTTTTCACCCCTTCCTTACTTGTTGATCAGCAAAAAATACCCCGAACATGAAATACCAACTCAGCGTCTCTTCTGTAAAACCAAATCTGCATCAAGAGTATTTTCAGAATACAAAGAACCAGATTAAACATGGCTAATGCTGTTGTTCTGGCTCATATTTTATCAAAGTGGGATTAGGCTATAAGCATGTTCCATAATTTATAGCAAAAAATTGTTAATAAAAGAAAAAAAGTGGAAATTACTTAATGCATAAGGATATGAACACCAGCTATTACAGTGACAGAAGCTGGTAGCTTCTCTTTGGTCTGTTGCTTGGAGAAACTTTCCACAGTCCTTTGAGTCCACTGAAAAATACCATCAACAGATCAATTTGTTAGCAGCTCATAAGAGATGGTTCTCATTGAGCCAGGTATATCAGGTTATGTCTGCGCACATCATTTATATCACTTGCCCACAGCAGTTACCTTTATACACATATAGTAACAGCACAAGATATAACACAGCAACATTAACCATAGACATACACCAGACATTCATATGTTTTTATGTTCAGCTATTATAACCTCTGGAGCATAAAATTTTTTCAAGGACACTACATTATTTTTCTATTATCAATTTACATTTTAAATGTAGCCATTACCTTAAAACTTACTCCAATAAAATACTGAGAATATTGCATTATTCCCAGTATTATTGGGAGTACTGCATTGAGCAGCATTCGGCTCAGTATTGAGCCATATTGAGCACAGGCATTCGGCTAAGCATTATACAAGGGGTAAAATGTGTAAGACCTGGCCCTTGTAGTCAAGGAACTCATTATCTAATGCATTGAACAAGTGGGTAAGAAAATAAGGTAACTGTTGTAAGATAAATAATTAGAAGATACAGTAGAAACATGAAGGGCAGCATGAGTAACTTTGATGTGTTTATTGATCTGTACCAGCTAATCTTACTTCTTCAACTGAGCTACTTCTACTCTGCAGTGGATTTGACAAAATGCATAGACTTTCATTACAATCATGTATAAGGTTAACACTCTGAATGATATTTTGTATGGGCTAACTTCTGAAAAAATATGATTTTCATAGGATATAATTAGTGCCACACACATTTTGAATATTTGAGGAAATTTTAAAAATTACTTACTGGATCTCTTCTCTACTTCAGTTAGATGATTTGCTGGAATGCTGAGTTTCATATATAAGTTATTATTGTTTCACTATACCTTTCACCAGGTTTTGAGGGAGAAAACATCCAGGTTGTCTATGAGATCAATCATTAAACCTGATGGCTTAAAAGAACAAAATGCTGAAGAATGTGAAGAGAACAGTTCTTCAAACCCTGCTGGTTTCCTTGAAGAGGTTCTTGGGATTTTGCCTGACCTCTTTGTGGAGTCAATTACACTTATGTTCAATGTGGGGCAAGAACCATCTCACTTTACTCCATGTTCCCTTCTTTTTCTCTAAGATGTGGATGCCCTCAGAAAGCTTCTACTCATTCAACAAATATTCATATAATACTTATAACGTGCCAAATGCTCTGCTAATTATTGCGAATACTGCAGTGAGTAAATTGGATGAAAAATCCTTTCTCTCATAGAATTTATGCTATAGCAGAGTTAGAAAAATAGTAACAAAATAAACAAGTAAAATGTAAAGTGTGTCAGATGGTAATGAGTTCAATGGAGAAAAAGAAAGCAGGAAATAGAATAATATGCACAGGTGTGTGAAAGATTGATATCAATTTTTTATGTGGTGGCTAGGAAAGTTCTTACTGAGAAAGTGGTATTCCAGCCAAAAGTTTCAGGAGAAGGAATATGTCATTATGTTTAGCGGTGGGAAGAATATTCCAGATGAGGAAACAACAATTGCAGAGGTCTTGGAATTTAATCCTAACTGGAGAAATCAAGGAAAGACAGAAAGATCTGTGCAGCATTCCATAATGATCCTCCAGGCTATTACACTGTAAGAAGCCGGCTTATACACGTGAAACAAGGAGGGCAGAGGCAGCAGCAGGGGCCCGTACTTTCATTAGAAAAATAAGAGATTCATTAAGGCCTGTAACTAAGTGTTGGAAATATGCATGCTGCTTTCCATATAGGGCGTGTTTTTAATAATTAGTGTAATATTTTGATTTTCCATCTTCTATTGCATATTCCTCAATCAGATTTGAAAAGAGGCAGAGAAAGGGACTTCACTGTATTACTTAAATAATAACAGTTTTAGATATTAAGTAATCTCAGCAAATAAATGTAATATAATAAGACCTCTTAGACACCTTTATAGGCAATCTATGTGTTTATAATTTATATTTTTATTAATGTAAAATTATTGAAGATTTAAGTAATTTTTATGCCATCGTTTTCGTTCTCTTCCTTTTATTCCTCCCTCCTACATCTTTTTATTTTTTCTCTTTGCTTTTTCCTCTTTTCTTTCCTCTGTCCTATTCTCTTTTTTTGTCTCCTTTGGTAAGTATCCCTAATTTTATCTTTTTTTTATTATTATTATACTTTAAGTTCTAGAGCACATGTGCATAACGTGCAGGTTTGTTATATTTGTATACATGTGCCATGTTGGTGTGCTTTACCCATTAACTCGTCATTTACATTAGGTATATCTCCTAATGCTATCCATCCCCTCTCCCCCCACCCCACAACAGGCCCTGGTGTGTGATGTTCCCCTTCCTGTGTCCAAGTGTTCTCATTGTTCAATTCCCACCTATGAGAGAGAACATGCAGTGGTATTCCATACCACATGGTTTTTTTTGTCCCTGCGAGAGTTTGCTGAGAATGATGGTTTCCAGCTTCATCCATGTCCCTACAAAGGACATGAACTCATCTTTTTCATGGCTGCATAGTATTCCACAGTGTATATGTGCCACATTTTCTTAATCCACTCTATTATTGATGGACATTTGGTTTGGTTCCAAGTCTTTGCTGTTGGAAATAGTCCCGCAATAAACATACGTGTGCATGTGTCTTTATAGCAGCATGATTTCTAATCCTTTGGGTATATACCCAGTAATGGGATGGCTGGATCAAATGGTATTTCTAGTTCTAGATCCTTGAGGAATTGCCACACTGTCTTCCACAATCCTTGAACTAGTTTACAGTTCCACCAACAGTGTAAAAGTGTTCCTATTTCTCCACATCTTCTCCAGCACCTGTTGTTTCCTGACTTTTTAATGATTGCCATTCTAACTGGTATGAGATGGTATCTCATTGTGGTTTTGATTTGCATTTCTCTGATGGCCAGTGATGATGAGCATTTTTTTATGTGTCTGTTGGCTGCATAAATGTTTTCTTTTGAGAAGTGTCTGTTCATATCCTTTGCCTACTTGTTGTGGGGTTGTTTGTTTGTTTCTTGTAAATTTGTTTGAGTTCTTTATAGATTCTGGATATTAGTCCTTTGTCAAATGAGTAGATTGGAAAACTTTTCTCCCATTCTGTAAGTTGCCTGTTCACTCTCATGGTAGTTTCTTTTTACTGTGCAGAAGCTCTTTAGTTTAATTGGATCCCATTTGTCAATTTTGGCTTTTGTTGCCATTGCTTTTGGTGTTTTAGACATGAAGTCCTTGCCCAGGCCTATGTCCTGAATGGTATTGCCTAGGTTTTCTTCTAGGGTTTTTATGGTTTTAGATCTAACATTTAAGTCTTTAATCCATCTTGAATTAATTTTTGTATAAGGTGTAAGGAAAGGATCCAGTTTCAGGTTTCTACATATGGCTAACCAGTTTTCCAAGCACCATTTATTAAATAGGGAATCCTTTCCCCATTGCTTGTTTTTGTCAGGTTTGTCAAAGATCAGGTAGTTGTGGATGTGTGGTATTATTTCTGAGGGCTCTGTTCTGTTCCAGTTGGTCTATAGCTCTGTTTTGGTACCAGTACCATGCTGTTTTGGTTACTGTAGCCTTGTATAGTTTGAAGTCAGGTAGTGTGATGCCTCCAGCTTTGTTCTTTTGGCTTAGGATTGTCTTGGCAATGCGGGCACTTTTTTGGTTCCATATGAACTTTAAAGCAGTTTTTTTCCAATTCTGTGAAAAAAGTCATTGGTAGCTTGATGGGGATGGCATTGAATCTATAAATTACCTTGGGCAGTATGGCCATTTTCATGATATTGATTCTTCCTATCCATGAGCATGAAATGTTCTTCCATTTGTTTGTATCCTCTTTTATTTCATTGAACAGTTGTTTATCGTTCTCCTTGAAGAGGTCCTTCACATCCCTTGTAAGTCGGATTCCTAGGTATTTTATTCTCT
Organism: Gorilla gorilla gorilla; assembly: GCF_029281585.2. Classification (NCBI taxonomy): domain Eukaryota; kingdom Metazoa; phylum Chordata; class Mammalia; order Primates; family Hominidae; genus Gorilla; species Gorilla gorilla. The sequence goes on along the minus strand of NC_086017.1, from coordinate 106,808,430 downwards.
TCAAAGCAATTGTGAATGGGAGTTCACTCACGATTTTGCTCTCTGTCTGTTACTGGTGTATAGGAATGCTTGTGATTTTTGCACATTGATTTTGTATCCTGAAACTTTACTGAAGTTGCTTATCAGCTTAAGGAGATTTTGGGCTGAGATGATGGGGTTTTCTAAATATACAATCATGTCTTCTGCAAACAGGGGCAATTTGACTTCTTCTTTTCCTAATCGAATACTGTTTATTTCTTTCTCCTACCTGATTGCCCTGGCCAGAACTTCCAACACTATGTTGAATAAGAGTGGTGAGAGAGGGCATCCCTGTCTTGTGCCAGTTTTCAAAGGGAATGCTTCCAGTTTTTGCCCATTCAGTATGATATTGGCTGTGGGTTTGTCATAGATAGCTCTTATTATTTTGAGTTACATCCCATCAATACCTAATTTATTGAGAGTTTTTAGCATGAACGGCTGTTGAATTTTTTTAAAGACCTTTTCTGCATCTATTGAGATAATCATGTGGTTTTTGTCTTTGGTTCTGTTTATATGCTGGATTACATTTACTGATTTGCATATGTCGAACCAGCCTTGCATCCCAGGGATGAAGCCCACTTGATCATGGTGGATAAGCTTTTTGATGTGCTGCTGGATTCAGTTTGCCAGTATTTTATTGAGGATTTTTGCATCGATGTTCTTCAGGGATATTGGTCTAAAATTCTATTTTTTGTGTGTGTCTCTGCCAGGCTTTGGTATCAGGATGATGGTGGCCTCATAAAATGAGTTAGGGAGGATTCCCTCTTTTTCTATTGATTGGAATAGTTTCAGAAGGAATGGTACCAGCTCCTCCTTGTACCTCTGGTAGAATTTGGCTGTGAATCCGTCTGGTCCTGGACTTTTTTTGGTTGGTAGGCTATTAATTATTGCCTGAATTTCAGAGCTTGTTATTGGTCTATTCAGGCATTCAACTTCTTCCTGGTTTAGTCCTGGGAGGGTATATGTGTCTAGGAATTTATCCATTTGTCCTAGATTTTCTAGTTTATTTGCATAGAGTTGTTTATAGTATTCTCTGATGGTAGTTTGTATTTCTGTGGGATCGGTGGTGATATCCCCTGTATCATTTTTATTGTGTCTATTTGATTCTTGTCTCTTTTCTTCTTTATCAGTCTTGCTAGCGGTCTATCAATTTTGTTGATGTTTTCAAAAAACCAGCTCCTGGATTCATTGATTTTTTGAAGGGTTTTTTGTGTCTCTATATCCTTCAGTTCAGTGGGTGCAGCCCACGGAGCGTGAGCCGAAGCAGGGTGAGGCATAGCCTCACCTGGGAAGTGCAAGGGGTCAGGGAATTCCCTTTCCTAGCCTAATTTTATCTTAAGGTTGTAGTGTTTGGTGTGAGAGTTAGGGAAAACCCATATGAAAGTAAATGGATAAGGCTCTGGTAGTTGGCAACTTTATGATTTCAATTTTTAAAAATGTTCTGAGAGGTTTTACATGTAAGCATTTGAAGATACTGGGTGATTGCTTCATATTTTGTGCATAATTAAGGGAAAAAGTGACTGCTTTCTTTTAATATAATTGTTAGATTAAAGGCTAAGTGAATTATAATGATCCATTCTGTTAGGCAATAGGAGGAAGATATGTAATTAAATGTTACTTCCCACCCTTCTACGGAAGCCACTAACCTTGCCTACTCAATTACTTCTCTGGATAAATATTTTGACAGATAACATTGGCACAAGCATTGTATTCTTGCTCTTGTTTCTGGCAGTTTGTAACAGTCGTGCAAAAGCTACTAAAAGCTTGAAAGGCAAGGGGTTAAGTGGCTCATGCAAATGATTGCACATTTGATTTTGGCTTTCCGTGTATATGTGTTTAATTAAATGCATTGGTCTTTAAAAGCAAGAACTCTTAATACTGCTCTAAGTATAAACTGACTTAAAATATTTTTGTGTCAACTCAATCAATTTTTAGTGAACTGTTCTATGATTTTCCCCGTATCTAGAATAAAGTAAGCATACAAGAAAAATAAATTACAACCTCTAAATTTAAGATTTGTATAATCCAGTTATGAGAGCTAAAAATAAATACATATATAAATAAAAAACGAAGTCATTTGCCTTGCTTTCAGGCCCCTCACAATACCAAGTTCACCTGTTGATCCCTATCATGATTATCCCATATTCTTTTATCCTTTACTGTTAAGTTTTGGAGTAATTCAATCAGATATTTAAGAACTTAGTCTGTAACCTGACCTTAGCCCTTAATTATCTAGGTCACGTTGACCAATGGAGAAAGCATAAACCCTGCTCTGACTAAATGGCAAGAATGATACGCCTACATTTGTTTCTGGCCTGACAAAGCACTCACAAGGAATCATTGCTCTCAGGCTCTTGATAGGAGAGTTTCCAGAATGTCTATAATGTCTCTAACACTCTAATTTGTTTTGTGCTTGGTTAAAATAAGGTCACTTAAATAGCTTCCATGGATATTATTTATTTGTTAAAAATTGACCTTCATTTCACACGAGCCTATTTTGTTTAAATTTGTTATACGTTGACCTAGCCATGTGTCAAACCACTATACCCTTCAGTAATCTTAGACAGGATGCCTTTGTCAAGGTAAGCTAACATGAAAAGTGTTGCTACTCTTAACACTCCCATTAATTGACTGCTCTTAGTGTTGTGCTCTCTGTGAATTAAAATTGGCAGATTTAGGTCTGAATAAAACTCACTGTGCCTTCTTTGTATATTTTTATCACAGACTTATTCACAGTTGTTTATCATCCCCTTTTTTCCCATTAGGGCTGCTCAGCATACCTCCATACCACACTCTTGTATTCCAACAGAGAGAGAAGAATACTTATCTGAATGGCATGCCTTCATGCCTTTACATTTTCATTTAATTACTCCATTTAAAAGGTTGCACAAAATAATGTAAAGTTGTATCACCTTTTATAAACCTAATCAAATATAATGCCTGACATTCATAGAACGGTATCACAAACTTTAACTACCATTAATTATTTAACTGTCACAATTATCCTGTGAAATAGTTATTCTGTTTGTCAGTAAGAATATTCTGACTTAAAGTAAATGACTCATTTATGATTATCCCAAGTGATCAAAACTTAGATTGATTCCATGTTATCTGATTCTAAGTAATATCTTTTAACAAATTAGTTTAAAAAGTAAAAAGTGAATGAGAGGAAATCAGATAATAATAATAAACATTTTACATAACTTTATAGCTCAAAAGTTTCTTAAACAATTCAAAAAAGTTAGGTAACAGTTTATGAAGACAAGTTCTACATAGTTTAAGCCTACAACTGTCTCAACAACTAAAGGTAGTCTTCTAAATCCTGGTGGAAACAAGACTCTAGCATCACTCATTCTTTCAAGTAAAAATGGTATTTCATGAAAAAAAAATTGTTCATCTGGAAACATGAATCTTCAGATAAGTGCTTTTGTTTTAGACAACCAGCATATTTTTGTAATACAGCAGAAGTGTTCTATTTGCATGTCTCATTTCCGCACACAGAATATTAAAAATATGTGTACTCAGGTTAAGATTTAATAAAATCAATAATTGTACTACTATATAAAATATAATCTTAAATGAAACTAGCTTTAAGACAACTCTGTAAATATATGACACTTAAAAATATGACAGTTTACTTTTGTGTCCCCACCTGGATTTCTCTTATGGCACCAGTACACCATTATTTATGCTCCATCGGTGTAAATGTCATCATAGTTTAAAGGGACAAATGACATCTCAGTATTACTGTGAAAACATTTTTTTTTTTTTGAGATGGAGTTTCGTTCTTGTTGCCCAGGCTGAAGTATAAAGACATGATCTCAGCTCACTGCAATCTCCGCCTCCTGGGTTGAAGCAATCCTCCTGCCTCAGCATCCTGAGTAGCTGAGATTAGTGGCACATGCACCAGGCTGTGCTAATTTTTGTATTTTTGTAGAGATGGGGTTTCACCATGTTGGCCAGGCTCGAACTCCTGACCTCAGGTGATCCCACCCGCCTCGGCCTCCCAAAGTGCTGGGATTACAGGCGTGAGCCACCATGCCTGGCCGTGAAAACAGTTTTTAACCTAACGCTCTCAAGCAATATTTCAAACGTAGCCTAAGACACAGAGAGCAGAGTCACTTTTAGTTTTTTGTTTGTTCGTTTGTTTGTCTTTTCCTAAGACACCAGGAGCACAGTCACTTTTAGTTTTCTGTTTTTATTTACACAAAAAGATTTCTAGGCTTCATATTCTACTTATTGAATCAGAAACTCAGGAGGAATACGAACTTTTAGGATGCTCAGAGTCAATGTTTATGGGCACTATTGTTTGAGAGCCACTGTTCTAGGAGTTCCCAAAGAGGGCAGGTCATGCAAAAATTTCAAAGTCCAAATTTGCCACTTAGTCTCCTTTCTGCTTTTCCTCTTTCAATTTTTAAAAAATCCAACATGGTGGTATAAACCTACCTTAGGCATCTGCATTTATAATATATGTAATGTATTCAACAAATTCCTCACTGAATGTGTCCATAAGTGTAGTGTCTTCTGTCTTCTGGTTATTTCTATCACTATCTCTTAGAAAAATGCTTTCTTGTTCCATTGTCCTGCTCTTTTGGAAGGGACAGTGAGGAGTGACAGGAAGGAAGAAACAAGACAGCAGAAAAAATGGGATTTTTTTTTTTTTTAACGCATTTCCTCCTGCATTCTAGGACCACTAGTCTTTAGGGGCATTCTGCTAGATAGGTGGATTGAGGAAGATTCAGACAGCACTTCTCACTGTCCTTAGTGCTGCATGTCCTGTTTGTCAGATGTCATTCCACAAGGTTATTGGCTTTTAAAAAAATTATTATTTCTCTCTTCAAGGGTTCATTTTCTCAATTTTGCTGAGCTTCCCAGAATATAGCTTTATCTCCCATTGTTTTCAGAGTTAATGTTTTCTCCCATGAGGTTTTCAGGCACAATATAAGAAAGGATGCTTCTAGACACTGTTCAGCTGTTTCTAAACATTCTGTAATATTAATAACTAAGGCCATTTCTACCCAAAACATTCAAACGTGATTAATTCTCTAGCATAGTAAAAACAAATCTTACCAGACTTCTTATGTCTTGACATTCTTGGTTAATATCTCAAAAGTAAGACTTTATGTTTCTATCCTGGATTATTTACATACTGTCTTTGCTACATAAAGAGCTACAGTCATCTTTTGTTATTCATAGGAGATTGGTTTCAGTACTTCCCATGTATACCAGCATCCATGGAGGCTGAAGTTCCTGATATATAATGGTTCACTATTTACATATAACCTGTGCCCATCCTCCTACATGCTTTAAATCATCTGAAGATTACTTAAAATACCAAATACAATGTAAAAGCTAAATAAGTGGCTGTTATACTGTATTGTTTAGAAAATAATAAGAAGTCTGCAAACGTTCAATATAGATGTAACATTTTTTCCCACGTATTTTCAATCCATGGTTGGTTGAATCCAGGGATCCAGAACCCATTGAGTAGAGTGTTGACTGTACTTGCCAACACCTCCATTTTCCTTGCTCTAAAGAGATCTTTCAATTTTATACCATTTGCTACCATTTTTCATCTCCTTTTCTCTACCCTCTCTGTCACCACCATACCAGAGTAAGGTTAGCAAATTGGTACCTCCTCAACCTCTTTATTAACTAGAACTTGAATCTTTTAGCCTTAATTAGTGCTTACATTCTTACTAAGGTCTCTTTCTTCTTCAGGAAAAATGCATTTATACCACGCTTCAAAAAAAAGCCCATGTGCTGCTGTGAAGCCCAAATATTTTTCTTGATTTTTAGGATTATATGTCCAACCACAACATTCAATACTGTGAACTGTTCCCTTCAAAGTGTAGTTGTAGCTTACCGTGATCAGACTGAGTTAGATGCCATTTATTCATTCTTCTTCATTCACAGACGCATGTATTAAGAACTTACTTTTGGATGTGTCTTAATTTTGGATATGTACCATAAGAATGGTAGGCAATTAAGAGAAAGAGACTCTGCACTTGCAGGTTTAATGTAAAGAGTGATTTCTAAATAATTAATTGCAAGATAGTGTTACCCTATGAAAGATGGTTATAGACATAGCTGTAAGTTCATGAAGAGTGGAGCATTTAACATAACTTGAACAGATCAGAAGAGTTTTATAGAAAATAATGAATCTTGATCTGTATCCTAAACCATAATTTACTGGTAGTAGTTACATGAATGGAGAAGAAGAAATGTGGAACCACAGAACCGTTTAAGCTGCCATTGTAATATCATATGCATGCTTTCATCCTCATATTTCAGATATATTGTGTTTTTTACCTGTCTATACTCATGAAAGACACTCTATCTTTTTTTAAAATCCCTGTGTCTGGTACAAAACATGACATATAATAGGCATCCAGTAAATGTTTTTAATTAACAAGTGACTGGGTAGTTTATGCAAGCTTTTAATAGAAGAGCCAGCACAAGAATGCAGATCCTATTATCTCAGTTGATTTAAGAAAAATATGTCATACTTTCTACATATATTGGGATGCTGATTTAAAAGTATGTGACATAGTGTAAACTGTCTTTTAATTTGACCTTTAAATTGAGGTTTAAAATCTTCCACCATTAAATGAGTGCCAAAGGTTGCACATTTGTGGATTTTAACATATTATTTGCAACACCTCAAATGTAATTATGAAATGGCTGAGACACAAGAAAGATGGAAGTTAGACTCCAAAAAAGAACTTTTATCATTGACTGGATACCCTTATACCTTGATGAAAATTTTTAATGTAGAGCCTTACATTATATTACCCAGAATACTTTCTGATCACATTTTTAGATGCGTTTGTAAACATTTAGGAATAGAATGCTCTTTAGCTTTTTGAATCAGTTTCTTTATTCCAATTCCACTTTCATAAATGGTTTTCATTTATTCTCTGTCATGTACCTTTGGCTTGTGGTCATATTTATAATGAGTCAATCAGCAAAGGTGACTGACTGAATTGATTTATGCCATATGGACCTATCCCCTTCACATAAAAGTGGCATGAACTCCATAAATCTAAGTTCTAAAGGTGTTAGCCAGCTTTAATGAAAGCAGAGACATTCACCTAGAGGAGTGAGCAATGTCTTTCCTCTCTATTACTTTGTCCTGTAAAGAGAAAGAGGACTCCTAAGATGTAGCTTATGTATTCTAACTTTTCATCATTTCTAGTGGCCACCTGTATTATATGGCTTATACATTTTAATCTTTTAATTTTTAAATATTTTCCAGAATTATTAACATAAAGAGACTCAGACATCAATAAATTAGTAGGTATGAATAAAATGACTAACATGTATTGAGTAATCACTTTATACCAGGCTTTAAGGTGAACAATTTGTGATCTCATTTGTTTTTCACAAAAATCTTACATGATAACTGCTAAAATGGTCATGTCATTTAATATTTGAAGAAACTGAGGCATTAGACAACTTAAGCAAGTTGATCACAGTCATGTAACAGACAGGCCAGAGCAAGAATTTATACTTCTCAGTGTAATTCCACAGTGCAAGCTATTAAACACTATACTGCAGCATCTTTCCTCTTCTACAGTCAGAATACCATGTAGAAAATTTAGGTTTATAAGAATACTGCAATCTAAATAAGAAAAGGTGCAAATTAGTATCATTTATATTAAGAATTTATTAAATTTTAAAGGGAATATATTTGAAAGTTCAAATAATCACTGGAATTTTAGAAAGTGTTGGTACTAGTGGCAGAGAAAAATTGGAAAAAATATTGAAATAATCTAGGTAAAAGATGAGAAGGAAGTGCTGTAAGACAGTGAAGTAATAAAGAAGTTAGTTGGAATATGAGTCTCACTAAAATATTCATTCCATGATAAATAAGTGTGACTTGTTATGTTCAATTTTGTTTTCTGTCTAAGAAATATAATAATGGGAAATAATTAAAAGGATGTTTAATCTCAGCTGTCAGTATCAGGAATCTCTTCTTTGTAGCCACGTCTCCTAAGTCACAGTCAAAATAGAAAATAGAAACTAGTATGACTCATGAAATCTTAGGAAAAATTACTGGCAGCATTTTGCAAATTGTTCATTTTCACAAAATATTATACATGAGCTCTGTTAATTATTAAAACATTACTTTGGCTTCCAAAACTACTCATTATTATCTTGGTATAACAACTGATTTGCCCTACGATTATATAGTTATTAAAAATAATACATATGCTGATATGAAATTAATATAGGCTCACATATATATGTATATATTTAAAGGGAGAAACTTCTGATGTTTGTCTTTTAGCAATTATGATCAATATTTTACTACTTCTTAATGATGCATAATGCACTTTGAATTAAGCCAAGTACAGAACAAAACAAATATCATATGTTGTCACTCATCTGTGGGAGCTAAGAAAATGGATCTCATGAAGATAAAAAGTAGTTTGGTAGTTACTGGAGGCCAGGAAGTGTAGGGAGAGGAAAGGATAAAGAGAGGTTATTTAAGTAAAATATAGGTTAATAGAAGATTATATTTTTGAACCTAGAGTTCAAAAAATCAGTAGGGTGCCTAAAGTAAACAACATTTTATTGCATATTTTAAAATAGCTGGTGGAGAGTAAGTAAAATGTTCTCAGCTTAAAGAAAAGATAGACATTTAAGGGGATGGATATCTCAATTACCCTAATTTGATTATTACACATTGTATAAATGCATCAATATATCCACATAGACTCTGAAAATATGTATATCTCTTATGTATCGATTAAAAAAATATATAATAGAACCTAAATGCCCTGAATTGTCATTTTATCTTTAAAACCTTCTGAATGCTAGTTAGAATATATTAAAGCCATGTGTGTTTCCCCTAATTTCTGTATGTACCATAAAAATGTGCCATTTAATTAAGTTTATACAAGATATAGAAGAATTATGAATCTTTAGTCTTTGTCTTATTATAGAGGCCCTTAACATGATAAAATAATATACAAATATACTTTCAGACCAAGGATACTCTCTATGACTGTGCAGATTATGCAATGTATAACTCCACGAGGTTTCTGTATAGCTCAACTCTAGACCCAATCTCCATTGACACTAGAACGGACTCTTCAGAATAAAGCCCAGTTAGAAAAATTCAGACTTGAGGAAATAAAGTTTAAAAAAGGTATATTTAACATGCTTTCATAGATCAGACTCAAGCTGGAATTCCTTTAAAATTTGAGAGTTTTATTTAATGAAACTTGGTTTTATTTGATACTAACAGATTTTGTAAAACTGAGCACCCATTCATGGACATAAACGTATGTCAGCTTTTAATTCTTAAGGTGTACAAAATACTTGCACAGATTAATTTATAAGAGTGAGAAAATGATAGAGTATTTTATGTTACAAATGTGTAATTGATACTTAAGAGTGTGTTTTATTCCTATACTTGTAGCAACACATAGTATTTGCCTTTCATTATTTGTGTACTTAATATAGATGTAATGGTCAATAAAAAGGATATTTGATTACAGAAATATTAGAAACTATAACAATTAATCTCTCAGTTTAAATTCTCTAGCAGAGAGATATTAGTGAAGAAACAAAAACAAACAAAAAAACAGAGTTTTGGGGGAAAAAAGCTACCTTAAGTTATTTGAAGAAAACTGTAAAACATCTAGAGCTACATTCAACATTTACAGAATTTTTTAGTAGGAAGGCAAGCCACATATCTTAGAGCTCAAGAGGGGTATAAAACACAAACATTACTTTCTTTATATTTGTTCTAAAAGTGAATATAATTGATAGCTAAATAGGACGAAATAATGACATGTCATCTAACTTTGCAAGTATCAATCACTCATTTCTACTCTTTCCACTCATGACTATTTAATGTTTTGGTTTTCAATTGTTTTTTCTTTTCTATTTTTAAAATAAATGCTATTGTGTATATTTAAGGTATACAACATGCTGTTATGAAATATAGAGGGATAATAAAAAGATTACTAAAATGAAACAAATTAACATATTATCTCATCTAGCTACCTACTTTTTGGCAAGAGTAGTGAAAATCTAATCATTTAGCATGAATCCCGTATTCAGTATAATTTCATTACCTATAGTAATACAATTTATTACTACAATTTCTTTTTATTCTTATTTTGTTGCTACATAATAGTTGGACATATTTATATGTTATGTGTAATATTTTGATCCATGCATAAAATGTGTAATGATCATATCAGGGTAATTGTGATATCCATCAACTCAAATATTTATCATTTCTTTTTGAAACATGTCTAATTAATTCACTTTTATTGATATATATAAAATAGTTGTACATATTTTTTGGTATTATGATACTTTGATATCTATATGCAATGTGTAATGATCAACCTATCATTTCAAAGTTTTATTTTTTCTTTGTGTTGGAGACATTTTAAATCTTCTCTTCTAGTTATTTTGAATTATACAATAAATTTTTGTTAGTTATAGTCACCCTACTGTGCTATCAAACACTAGAACTTATTTCTTCTACCTAAATGTCTATTGTACCTATTAACCAATTTCTTTCATCCCTCCATATCCCCTACCCAGCTTCTGTAACCACGATTATACTCACTACCTTCATGAGATCAATTTATTTAGCTCCCATATGTGAGTGAGAACACACAAAATTTGTCATTTTGTGCCTGGCTTATTTCACTTATTTCCGTCAGTTTTATCCATGTTGCTGCAAATGACAGACATCACTCTTTTTTATGGCTAAGTAATACTTCATTTTACCACAGCTTTTTTTTTTTTTGTATTTATTTGTCTGTCAACAGACACTCAGGTTGTTTCCACATCTTGTGTATTGTGAATGGAGGGGGTGCAGATATCTTTACAAGGTAGTGCTTTATTTCCTTTGGTTGTCTGCCCAGAAGGGGGATTGCCGGGTCATGTGATAGTTCTAATTTTATTCCAGTGTCTTTAGAAATCTTTATACTGTTTTTCATAATGGTTGTACATTTACATTCCCACCAACAATGTAGAAGAGCTTCCTTTTCTCCATACTCTTGCCCAAATGTGTTGTTGTTTGACTTTTTAATAATAGCCATCCTAATGGGTCTGAAATATTATCAAAGAGTGGACTTGACTTGTACTTCCCAGGTTATTAATGATGTTGAGTATCTTTTCATATATCTGTTGGCCATTTTAATTTCATGTTTGAAGAAATACCCTTCCAGCTCTTTTGCCCATTTATTTTTTAATTGCATTGCTTCTTTCTTACTGTTGAGTTGTACGAGTTCTTTATAAATTTTGGATACTAATACCTTATCAAATATATGATTTACAAATATGGTTTTCCCAATCCATAAACTGCCAGTCAACTGTTACTTGAGAATATAAGCTTAGTATAGAGAGCCACTTTAGACTTATATAAAAGTCTTTTAATGATATGCATAATGGAATTTATTATTCTTATTTAAATAAATACAATTTCGTGGTTAAAAAAGTAGCTTCATTACAAGATGAGAAAAAAATGCTACGTAGTTAATCTTAACATTATATTTTTGTTGTTTCTTTTATGATCTTTCATTAAAACCTGAAATTTCTATGTGTAACAAATTTAAAGTCAAGATGATTCTAATTTTGAGTGATGTTTATGTTACAAAAGTTCCAGTGTATTTTTAAGACATATTTACTCTTTATCTCTTTCTAGTTTCAATGCCCTGGGTGCATTCCCTGGGGATTCTACATAGAAAGGAAGTTTTTTAAAATGTAAGGAAAGAAAAATACGAATTCATTTCACATCTTTAAATAACACATGTCAAAATAATGTGTTAATTCAACTCCACCACCTTCCCCCCAAAATAAATGTGACATTCTAGATAGATAGTTAGATTTTGCCCGCTGAACATTTAAATATATATTTATTTTAATGGGGAAAATTTTTATTGTATTTTATTTTTTAATTTTTCCATAAGTTATTGGGGTACAGGTGGTATTTGGTTACATGAGTAAGAACTTTAGTGGTGATTTGTGAGATTTTGGTGCACCCATCACCCAAGCAATATACGCTGCAACATATTTGTAGTCTTTTATGCCTCACCGCCCCCCTCCAACTCTCCCCCGCAAGTCCCCACAGTCCATTGTATCACTCTTATGCCTTTGCGTCCTCATAGCTTAGCTCTCACATATCAGTGAGAACATACGATGTTTGGTTTTCCGTTCCTGAGTTATTTCACTTAGAATAATAGTCTCCAATCTCATGCAGGTTAATGCAAATGCTGTTAATTCATTCCTTTTTATGGCTGAGTAGATTCCACTGTGCATATATATATATATATATATATATATATATATATATATATATACACCAAGTTTCTTTATCCACTCGTTGATTGATGAGCATTTGGGTTGGTTCCATGATTTTGCAATTGTGAATTGTGCTGCTATAAACATGCACGTGCAAGTATCTTTTTTGAATAATGACTTCTTTTACTCTGGGTACATACCCAGTAGTGTGATTACTGGATCAAATGGTAGTTCTACTTTCAGTTCTTTAAGGAATCTCCACACTGTTTTCCACAGTGGCTGTACTAATTTACATTCCCACCAGCAGTGTAGAAGCATTTCATGATCACAGCATCCACGCCAACATCTACTGTTTTTTGATTTTTTTGATTATGGCCATTCTTGCAGGAGTAAGGTGGTATTGCATTGTGGTTTTGATTTGCATTTCTCTGATCATTAGTAATGTTGAGCACTTTTCATATGTTTGTTGGTCATTTGTATATCTTCTTTTGAGACTAGTCTAGTCATGTCCTTAGCCCACTTTTTGATGGGATTGTTTTTTCTTAGTGATTTGTTTGAGTTCGTTGTAGATTCTGGATATTAGCACTTTGCCAGAGGTACAGATTGTGAAGATTTTCTCCCACACTGTGGATGTCTGTTTACTCTGCTGACTGTTCCTTTTGCTGTGCAAAAGCTCTTTAGTTTAATTAGGTTCCAGCTATTTATCTTTGTTTTTATTGCATTTGCTTTTTGGTTCTCGGTTCATGAAATCCTTGCCTAAACCAATGTCTGGAAGGGTTTTTCCAATGTTATCTTCTAGAATTGTTATAGTTTCAGGTCTTAGGTTTAAGTCCTTAAACATCTGGAGTTGATTTTTGTATAAGGTGAGAGATGAGGATCCAGTTTCATTCTCCTACATATGGCTAGCCAATTATCCCAGTGCCATTTGTTGAAAAGGGTGTCTTTTCTTCACTTAATGTTTTTGTTTGCTTTGTCAAAGATCAGCCGGCTGTGAGTATTTGGGTTTATTTCTGGGTTCTCTATTCTGTTCCACTGGTCTATGTGCCTATTTTTATACCACTACCTTGCTGTTTTGGTGACTATAGCCTTATAGTACAGTTTGAAATCAGGTAGTGTGATGCCTTCAGATATGTTTTTTCTTAGTCTTGCTTTGGCTCTGTGGGCTCTTTTTGGTTTCATATGAATTTTGGAATTGTTTTTTCTCATTCTGTGAAGAATGACGGTGGTATTTTGATGGGGATTGCATTGAATTTGTAGATTGCTTCTGGCAATATGGACATTCTAGATACTTTACCATGTTAGATTTTGCCCGCTGAACATTTAAATATATATTTATTTTAATGGGGCAGATCTTAAAAATAAAAAGTAAATATGAGCTTGTAAAATGTTATTCCTACTAGCTTTTTAAAAATACAGATTTCATGTGTATTTTTTAGGAACTGAAAATTAACATAAAAGTACTGATGGAGTAGAAGCTAATTAAGAGTTTGCTTAAATAGCATGTTTTTCTTGTTTGCTTGGGTATTTCCTCACCTACCATACTATTCTGATCCCCAGCTCTACCACACCTCCAATTTAGAAAATGGTAAATCCTTTAGATTTATACAATGCCTATGGAGAAAATAACTGTAATTGAACTATCATATTACATATAATTTATTTATTCATTCATTTGTCATTCTAGAAACTGTTACGGAACACTTAAAGAGCTAAGAAATTCACCTAGACACTGGAGATATAAAGGCTCTGCCCTTAAGATAATGATGCTGTAGCAGAGGAACAAGGAATATGTTAAATATTAAGATAAAGTCAGTTGAGGTGGCTCACGCCTGTAATCTCAGCACTTTGGGAGGCCAAGGCGGGTGGATCATGAGGTCAGAAGATCGAGACCATCCTGGCTAACACAGTGAAACTCTGTCTCTGCTAAAAATACAAACAAACAAACAAACAAACAAACAAACATTGGCCCATTAGCCGGGAGTGGTGGCAGGAGCCTGTAGTCCCAGCTACTCAGGAGGCTGAGGTAGGAGAATGGCATGAACTTGGGAGGCAGAGCTTGCAGTGAGCCGAGATAGTGCCACTGCACTCCAGCCTGGGCTACAGAGTGAGACTCTGCCTCAAAATAAAATAAAATAAAAAATAAATATCAAGATTAAATTCAGTAAGTACTCTGACATAGATATTCACACAGTATAATAGAAACCAAGACAGGTAGCATCAAAATCAAGTTATAAAATCAAAGCAGGATTTAAAGAATGCATGTGAATTTAAGGAATAGAGGGCTGAATTTTGATGAATTGAAATTGGCCAGATGAAGATACATGGAAGAGAGCTGTAGAGATGGGAGATGATTGCGCAAGGCACTTTCAACAGGGGCAATGATGTCTGCCATTATAGCTTTGAAATTTGGAATGGTCAGTCTATAGAACAGGAATGTATGTTGTGTACAGAAACTAGGAAGCTAGGAAGATAAGTTTATTAGGCTTAGAGTTTTGAATTCTAGCCTCAATATTGTGGAAATAATTTATAGGATTTTGGTAAAGGAAGAAATCTCATGGCTTTTCCTGATTACATTTTAGAATTGTGCTAAGTGCAGGAATGTGGATAGGGTAGGGGAAGCTTCTAGGGTGATCTTCTAAAGATCCAGTGAGACATTAAGTACAGTATCCCAGATAAGAAACAAGGAGGATATCAACTAAGATACTGACTGTTAAACAATGGGGCCAAGAAACTATGAAAGAGAGGGTGAATAGTATCCCTTTTTCAACAGAAATTGAAGGAGCAAAAGAAGGCTAATAAAGCAAGATCACTAAAGAAGTTAAAGAGTATGGACTCTAAATGAAAATCAGAGATTAGTGAACAGTAGGAGGAACTCCTATTTTAATTAGTGCATATTTAAGGCAGGTGAAATGATCTCAGCTGCATTAAATTCTAAGCTGTGGAGTAGAAGATTTAGGGATATTTTAATAGTTTTCATTTTCAGTTTAGCAGAATGCAAAATTAATCTATTGTAGTTGAGGTGGTAATAGGAAGGAATGTTAAAGGACATTAGTATGTATCTGGAATGATCAAAAAAAGGAGTGGGATAAGGAGGTAATTAGGGATTACTGAACACCTTTTAGGTCTCACTTTGAGGAAGTTATTTTGTATGCTTTAATTTTTGTTTGCTTTTCAAAAAATGTGGTGCAGTAATAAGTAATAATTCTAAATATGGCTGCTTGGCATGGATTGCGAAAGGGAGGGGTGTGGTTAGTTACTTCCTGGATACAATGGGGGTATAGGCATTGGGTAAATATAGCCATTCCAAATGGGAGAAATTAATGAAAACAAAGGGGTTACAGGTCCCATTTGAGTCTAAAATCCAGCAGGGCAGTCAAATCTTAAAGCTCCAAAGTGCTCTCCTTTGACTCCATGTCTCACATCCAGGTCACACTGATGCAATAGGTGGGTTCCCATGGTCTTCAGAAGCTCTGCCCCTGTGGCTTTGCAGGGTACAGCCTCTCTCCTGGCTGCTTTCATGGGCTGGCATTGAGTGTTGCAGCTTTTCTAAGCGCACAGTGTAAGCTGTCAGTGGATGTGCCATTATGGGGTCTGGAGGATCGTGTTCCTCTTCTCACAGCTCCACCAGGCAGTGCCCCAGTAGGGACTCTATGTGGGGGCTCTGACCCCACTTTACTGACCTAGCAGAGGGCCTCCATGTGAGCCCTGCTGCAGCAGCAAAATTCTGCATGGACATCCAGGCATTTCCATATATCCTATTAAATCTAGGCAGAGATTCCCAAACCCCAATTCTTGACTTCTGTAAACCTACAGGCTCAACCCCATGTGGAAGCTGCCAAGATTTGAGGCTTGAAGCTTCGAGACTGAAGCCACGGCCTGAGACCTACGTTGGCCTCTTTCAGCCATGCCAGGAGAGGCTGGGACACAGGGCACCAAGTCCCTAGGCTGCAGACAGCATGGGGGCCCTGGGTGTGGCCCACAAAACGACCTTTTCCTCCTAGGTCTCCAGGCTTGTGATGGGAGGGGCTACTGTGAAGACCTATGACATGTCCTGGAGACATTTTCCCCATTGTTTTGGGGATTAACATTTGACTCCTAGTTACTTATGCAAATTTCTGCCACCGGCTTGAATTTTTCCTCAGAAAATTAGATTTCTTTTCTATTGCATTGTCAGGCTGCAAATTTTCCAAACTTTTACACTCTGCTTTTCCTTTAAAACTGAATGCCTTTAACAGCAACAAGGTCACCTATTGAATGCTATGCTGCTTAGAAATTTTTTCCACCAGATACCCTAAATCATCTCTCTCAAGTTCAAAGTTCCACAAATTGCTAAGGAGGGGCAAAATGTCACCAGTTTCTTTGCTAAAACATAACAAGAGTCATCTCTGCTCTAGTTCCCAACATGATTCTCATTTCCATCTGAGAACACCTCAACCTGGATTTCATTATCCATATCATTATCAGCATTTTGGACAAAGCCATTCAACAAGTTTCTAGGGAGTTCCAAACTTTCCTACATTTTCCTGTTTTCTTCTGAGCCCTCCAAACTGTTCCAACCTCTGCCTGTTACCCAGTTCCAAAGTCACTTGTAGATTTTTGGGTATCTTTTCAGCAGTGCCCCACTCTACTGATACCAATTTACTATATTAGTCCATTTTCACACTGATGATAAAGACATACCTGAGACTGGGCAATTTACAAAAGAAAGAGGTTTAATTGGACTTATACTTTGACGTGGCTGGGGAAGCCTCAAAATCATGATGGAAGGCAAGGAGAAGCAAGTCACATCTTATATGGATGGCAGCAGGCAAAGAGAGAGAACTGTGTAGGAGAACTTCTCTTTCTAAAACCATCAGAACTTGTGAGACTTATTCACTATCATAAGAACAACATGAGAAAGACTTGTCCCCATGATTCAATTACCTCCCACCAGGTCCCTCCAACAACATGTGGGAATTTAAGATGAGATTTGGGTGGGGACACAGCCAAACCATATCAAGAATGAATCAAAAACAAGAACAGCCAGTGTTCAGCTTAAGCCTCATTTTTATCAGGGTAAACATGCTGATTCCTGTATATTGTCCCTATCTGCTCTTCTCATAGTACCCAGTTTCCTTATCTTATTTACTTTGAATTGGTTATTCGTTGTAGGTATGTTCTGCTACATTCAAATGTCTAGCAAGACAAAAGCTGTGTTTTATTCAGAGTTTTATTTTCACCACCTGCCTAGCTAATCCCATGACTGACATTTATTTTATGAATGTGTGAGAGAATGAAAGGAACATATGATATGTGCAATTTTTATTTGTTAATTAATAAACAATAGAAACATGACAAAGTTTTTTCTGTGTGTAAATTGTGTTGTAAGGAAGTGTTTAAACTGGTTTTAACTTTTAAATCATGCATACTAGGAGAACCTTACATTTACAATCAGAACAACTAGGAAAAAAACCCAAACTTATATATGGTTAATCACTTTGTTGCAAAGCTACCAAAAGGATTTTGTTTTTAAACAAACTTATGCAGAAATGCAATTTCCTAAAACATTAAATCTCTCTGAAGAAATGATTTTATATATATAGATGTATATGTATACATATTATATGTGTATATATATATATGTATATATATACATATATGCTGTAAAATGGACACTGAACATGAAGTCCTGATGAATTTGATGAATTAATTTATTCAAACACAGATGAGATGGTCTCTAGACCATTTTCATACTTTTATGTGCAGGTGAATCACTTGGGAACCTTGTTAAAAATAGATTTTTGATTGAGTAGTTTTAGAGTAGGGCCTAAGATTATGTATTCTCAACAAACTTCTAGATAATGCTGATGTTACCAGACTACAGGGAAAACTAGTCTATAGAAAAAACTTTGAATAGCATGGATGTGGCCAGAGCCAGCCTTGGCCTCAAGTTGGTGTCTGCAATATTTAAGTGGTTTCCAGTATAACTGAGACTGTCAAAAGTTGCACTACTGTGATTGCTCAATCACAGATTCTGTGGTATTTTACAGATGGTCAAAAAATGGGATAATTTGATATTCACCCAAGATAGTTGAGAAATATTGTGGTTCAAGATAACAACATGTTCTCTTTGGTTACAACAAGTACAGCCATTGATGCAGTTTTTCTCAAACTCTACTGGGAAGCTTTTAAGAGATAATGCTTCAGATCAGTTAAATCGGAAATTCTACAGTAGAATCCACTGTGAAGGCAACATAGATTAAGGTCTAATAGTGTTTATTCACCTTAGTAGAGCCAGAAGCCTGGAGAAAAAGATAATAAAAACCTAGGACCCCATTCTCTTCAGTAATTGTGATCACTCAAGTTCCAAGTTAATCAAAGGGACATTGGAGGGCACTGAAACAAAGGCTAACCTGGTTAACTGTACTAAGGGTGTCAAAGAGTAAGTATGATCATCCAAGCAGAAGAAGAAAAGAAAGATTTTGGCAGTTCTGGTTTTCACTGGAATTTCCCATCTGCAAAGGGAGGTGTTAAGATAGCTAGGAAAAAGAGTTATTTGTATTAAAGAACTAAAAAATAAGGAGAGTAAAACAGAACTGTAGAAGCATGACCGTTGGGTATATTCACATAGCATTAAGTATCTTCACCAACTGTCATTGGTTAGACCAGGTAAGCAAAGGCTTGCATAATTTCTATTCAATGAGGAAAACTTTGATTTGCTGAGCTAAGTTATTCTTACTTTTGTCTGTGAATTGTACACATTTTTGTAAATATAACAAATCGCTCTATAAGTGACAGCAGGACTCTATGAACAATTTTTCAATTATTTTTGTATTATAATTATTAAATTATGGTGTATGGTTTTTTGATGTAAATTTATTATAGCATGAAATCATATTAATAACAGTAACCCACTAAAGTCCAGTCATTGATTTCAATACTTAATATTCCCAGGCCTTATAGAATGATATTGAATATTAAATATGCATAGGTGGTTTAGAATTGGCCTTTACTGGTTTAATTAGTAATCAATCAGTTTCATGTTGAATATTTGTACTTTATAGATAAAAGCTGAGAGTCAAGGCTGTACTTTTCTATTTTGAAAAAAAGCATTCTTTTACATTAAATTAACTGTATAGTGTTTATCATTATTAAGTTATTGAATATATTTTCCTGAATGGAATCCCAGATTTTTATCAATTCATTCATTATATTTTAAAAGTTTTTAATATATGATTTTTTGTATGAGTTTTATATACACACACATATACACTGAGGAAAATATCTATGACTGAATATTTCAGTTCATGTTTCACAAATTTACACATAAGATGTACTACTAATTTCTAATTGCAAATATGTTCTCTATTCTCTGTTGTTTCTTTATGTTCCAGACACCTGCTTGCTCCCTATTATTATAAGGAGTGAATTTTAATGACTATTGCTTTTTATATGTCTATTGTATTATATGATCTGCTACTAGGAACTATTGTTTGGCTTTTGCAAGTGAATAGAAATTGGACAAGTTTTGTAATTTTTCTTAAAGTACCATGTAATAAGCTGCTTTGTATAATACTAATAAAACATCTGAAGAGAATTTTAAACACTACAGTAGTTTATTTCATATTTGCCTAGTTGTGCTACATCATGTGCTATTGTTTTATTTGCTATAATGCAGGTAATTGCTCAAGGGGCGGGAAGTTTGATGGCTCAACAGAGGCAGGTTAGCCTTTATTAACTTTTTTGTACAGAATTTACAAGAAAGGAGACATGATTGTCAAAAGTCTTCCGGACATTGTTGCCACTGCGCAAATTGATCATGAGACCAGGTAGTCATTCACAGGAAAAAATAACTGTTCTACAGGAAAAAAAATTCAAGAGACTAACAACCACTCCTTTTTGTATCTTGTCTGACAGATATTATGGTCAGAAAATAACATAAACATGGGTTGTGCTTCATAAATAAAGGGAATATAGTTATATTCTAAAGATAATCTAGAATATTCTATCCTGAGCTCAAATTTCTAGATAATGTTTAACAGGGTATTTTCTACTTTGAGGGTGCATTGAAGTCTTTCCATAATATTACTAGGATATTTGTGTATACATTTATACCAGAACTTATAGTTTCCTATTTATGTTTAGTTTTCAAAGCCAGAAGATTCCTTAGAATCACGTAATCCCACTCTATAATATTTAAAGTAATAAACCTCAGACCTTAAAAAGTAAAGTCATTTTCTCAAGGTTGGACATAGACAAAGAGAAAAATAATAATTCACCTTATATCTAGTGGCTACAGATACTCTTGGCATCAGAGAGCCCTTCCTATATAGATTTATATGGCTGACTCATTTATTCTACCTTTCCATAATTGTGCTGTCAAATATTTCCTTTATGGTATTGAATTAAAAATAAATATTCTGCTTTATAAAATGAAGCACATACTATATTCCTTGACCTAAGTAAAGTGACATAAAATGTAATTTTATATAAAAATTTTGAAAATCAACAACATTCATTCACAATATGGAGGTAAAACACAGCATTCCAAAAATCAGATTGTATGTTCCTGAATTATAATCATTTTAAAAGATTTTAAATAGTATAGTCTTTTACTCGTTGTCATACTTTAGTTGTTGTTAATTTTTTCTTCGAATCATATGCACTTGGAATCTAACAGTGAATTAGTTAACAACCACGCTTAAACTATGCTTATTGAGAATCAAAAGAAAAACTAGTTAGTATACACTCACACACTCACACACAAACACACACAACTTAAATGGTCATATTAAACCATGTGTTGAAAATATAAGCAATAAATTCTGAATGTCAGGTTTAAGGGCTTGAATAAGTAATTCCAAAATACTGTTTCAGTCAGATTTTATTAAATAACCACAAAAGTCATTTGTATGAGTGATTCATCATCATTACTTTTAACTTCCTGTCACTATGTTAATATAATTATACTATTATTGCTTTCAATAAAGTCTAATCATTGAAAACAATGTTGTTCAAAGCATATGTAGGCACCATTCATACTAAAATAATGAAAAGCACCTAAAAGAAACTCAATGGTAGTACATTTCATCTTTAAGGAAATCAATGAGACTGAATTTTAAAAGATTATCTCTGAAGATTATAGGGATAAATTAAACAGATATTCATATTGAGTAAAATTTTAAAACCTCATTAAACCTGGGATTATAACTGGTACTTTTATCATTCATTACATCAATAGTAGATCTCAAAAACTGATTGCATTTTGTTTAGTTTGTTGAAAATCACTAAGGTCTGTATTGGAGGCAATATTGTCAATTTTTATGATTCAGAAGTAAAAGTTATTTAAAAAACTGATGGACAAAAGTCCTATTTTCCTAACCACTATGAAACTATTGTTACTTTCTGTGTTGTGAAGTAACTAATTAAATACTATCCCAACTGGAATGGCTGTAGGTAGAGTCAATATGATGTCCATGATGCTGATTTTCAGGGCAGGCAATGAAACAAGAACCTAGTGTTTTTGTTGGTTTGTATTGCTTTGCTTTAATTAGTCTCAGCTAATTTTATTGTTGCATGTATATCCAATCCAGGATTCCAGGAAGATATAGTTCATGTTGTACTTTGACATTACAGTTTGTGATATTTTTATAATAGTCATTTATAATAATATTTTTTAATAGTACCTCTCCAATTAAGTGAGAAAACCTTCTTAAAGAAGTTTCATGATTGACTGCTGTTAAACAGATAAACATTTTTATAAACTAAAGCATAAATACTTTTCTTAGAAATTATATAATGTTCTGTGATTTTGTTGCCTGAGTAAATAAACTATGAAATTCACTAATCCTTAATATTTTAATTACTACTATAGATCCAGATTACCTTTCTTAACTAAATCATAGTGTTTAGTTTTTTTATATTTATATCCAATAAGATTGCAACATACGAGCTTTCTAGAACTAGTGAAGTGGCTCAGATATACCAATGACTATTTCAGGCTCTTATATTTTCTGTGTCACTAAGGATGTAAGTTTCTTTTGCATACTTAAATCATAATCACTATAGAGCTGGTACAAATCGAGCAACACTTGAAGCTGTTTATGCACAACAAGCACATGTCACATTGGTAAATTATTATGGTTCTCTAAGGATGAAATAAGAACAGTATTTTTCCTTCAGGGTACATGTATTTTTTTTGTAAACAGGTATTAAAAATTTAAAACATATAGTCATCTCACGGCATAGGGAATTGGTTCCAGGAGCCCCATGGATACCAAAATTCATAGATTTTCATGTTCTTTATATAAAATGATGCAGTATTGGGATATAACCTATGCACATCCTATTGTATATTTTAAATCATCTCTGGATTATTTACAATACCTAATATCATGTAAATATCATATAAATAGTTGCTATACTTTATCGTGTGATGAATCATAACAAGAAAATGTCTGTACATGTTCAATACAGATGTAACCATTCAACAAAAAAAAATTTTTTTTTTGAGACAGAATCACTCTGTGGCCCAGGCTATAACACAGTGGTGCGATCACAGCTCACTGTAACCTCAAATGCCTGCAATCAAGTTATCATCCCACCTCAGCCTCCTGGGTAGCTGGGCCTACAGGCACATGCCACCATGCTCAACTTTTTTTTTTTTTTTTAATTTTTTGGTAAGACAGGGTCTCACCACATTGCCCAGGCTAGTCTCGAACTCCTGGGCTCAAGCGATTTGCCTGCCTGAGCCTCCCAAAGTGTTGGGATTACAGATGTGAACCACTGCGTCTGGCCCATTTTTTTAAACTCCATGAAGGCAGAATGTACAGATACAGAGGGCCAGCTATACATATGGAGTTGTTTGAAACTAACTGCCTAATAAACGAAACTTGTAGGTATTTTTTTTTTTCTGGTCACAAGCACCTTGAAAAAATTACTGAGGCACTAAGAGCACTGTAAACTACATTTGCTTTATATGGTATATGATAAAAACTCTGCATGAAACTTCATTTTGCATGTTGTTAGCATAATTCACTTTTAAGAGACCCTTCAGCAGAAATGACAATGACAATGTGACCAAGGAGGAGCACATTTTTGGATAAAAATTAATGTTCTTGTCTAATTAAAGTGTACTTTGGATTATTCTGTAACTGCTTCTTAAGTTAGATGTGGATAATGGCTAAATGATTCAGATATATTTAAGTAAATAATGTTACCTGCTTTTAAGTGATGTTTTCGTATTTCTTCAAACTGTTTTCTATATCTACTTTTTATTTTATCATAAATATTTTTATTATGAAATATATTTACATTCTGTACATATTTATCTATTTATAAACATTTTTATTACAATTTGCTCCAATCCTTCAAGTCTTACTTTTGTTCACTCAGAGTATTAATATATTTATTAGCATGACTTCAACTCTTTCACCTTATTTCAAAGCAGACTAAGAATATCTTTCCCATTTCACATGATGAACACTAAGATGGTTTAATTATAATCCTTCAATTTTATATTTTCTGTCTACAGTAGACATTCCCTAGATCTCTGACTGAACCCAGGGGAAAATATGTGGGCCTACATATTATCATCCAAACATCTGCTCCTATTTCTGGTGTTGCTCTTCAGCTCCCTATAGAGCTGGACTGTAAGGTGGCCAGTAAAGAACACTGTACGGATCAAGCTTACAAGAGACTCTGGTATGAAATAGAATGACAGTTAGTGTATTTATAACAGCATATATATCTGTCAAATAGACAAGAAAAATAATCTTCCCCCGTTGATTGCTCACTTCATTCTCTTTATGTCAACACACAAACACACACACACACACAAGCACAAATTATCTAATAACAATTTATCTCTAGATGTCTACTTGTGTCTTCTTATGAACATAGATGAGTGGATTACATTGAATCAATCTTTAAGATATGACAATTGCATAATCAATCAATTGCTCTACTAGGGAAACAGGCATTCTCTCAACTGATGAGTACCATAAACTCCTTTTAGGATATTGATTTAATACTGACAAACTCTTCATTATCAGCTCCCATTTATGGTCTCCATTGACTCAATCTTTTGCCAAGTGTTTTTAAAAATGTTACATTCATTAGCTTTTTGGAGCCTGCTAAGACAGGTTGAGGAGAGAAGATTGTTAAATATTTAGGAATTTTGAAACCAGTTTGCTTGCCATCATGTAAGACATGCCTTTGTTCTCCCCTCATCTTCTCCCTTCTCGCCATGTGGAACTTTGTCATGGACCCTTGGGTAAATCAACCTAAACATGTCCAGGTGAACCAACTGTGTAACCACAGGAGGAAAAGTGCTTGGATCAAGGAGTGGGAACTAAATTAATAAGCAGATCCAGGATACAAACAGATCAAGCTTTTGCATCACCCCATGGTAGGAACCAGTCAGATAATACCTCCTGGCATCACCTTATTGCAAGATGCAATCAGGTCATAGCTCATTACCCTATGCTTATAAAACCTGATCCAGCCCCCAGCTTGGGGAAACACTGCTTTGGGAACTATCTCCAGTGTTCTCCTTACTTGTTACAAGTAATAAAATTCTCTTATTGAAAATAAATAAATAAATTTGGAATCAGTCATGCTGGAAAATTTATACAATAGAAACTGGCCGATGCTACAATGAAAGGATTTTACTCCCCACCTGTTTCACACACACACACTCTGCCCAGAATTTACTAAGAACACCACTGGTTCATTATTATATCTATTGATTAAGTATATCTTGAATATTTTAATGCAATTAATTTTCTGACCAAATCTTAGTCAGGTTTATTGCATCCTTTGTTTCCCTACAATTCCTCTGCCATATTTAGCTGACTTAGAATGAGTTAAATCTTTTTTATCTCATAAGGCTCAATCATATTATAACCCAATGATTAATTATAAGGTATTCTGAAGGGGAAAATGTATCAAGTTTTGAGGGTGTATTTTTATCATGTATTTGGAATTCAAATCATCAAAACAAGGAGGATCAATAATTTATCCAATTTGGAAGCTTTTTATTTCTTTACCTTGCCTAATTGTTTTGCTCAGGACTTCCCATACTATATTGAATAAAAGTGGTGTAAGCGGACATCCTTTTCTTGTACCCGATCTTAGAGGAAAAGCTCTCAACATTTTATGGGTGAGTATGCTGTTCACTGTGGGTTTGCCATATATGGCTGATATTGTATTAAAGTATATTGCTTGTATACTTATTTGTTGACAGTTTATTTTAATCATAAAAAGGATGTTGAATTGGTCAATTAATTTTTCTACATCTATGAAGATAATCATGTGGTTTTAATCACTGTGTAATCACTCAACAAATGCAATTATAAGTAAAAGAGGGGACATTACATCTTATTCCACAGAAATAAAAAGGATTATAAGAGACTACTGTGATCAATTATGTGACAGTGAATTGAATTACCTAGAAGAAATAGGGAAATTCCAAGAAACATTCAACCTACCAAGACTGAATCATGAAAAAATAGAAAACCTATTGGCAGTGTATCACTGTCTTGGTCAGATTTGTGCTGTTATAACAGCATACTTGAAATTGGGAAATGTAGAAAGAAAAGACATTTGTTTCTCACAGTTCTGCATGTTGGGAACTCCATGATCAAGGCACTGGCATCTGAGGAAGGCCTTTTTGCTATGCCCTCAGATGGCAGAAGGTAGAAGGGCAAGAGAAGAACAAACTCTGTGTCCTCACATGGCAACAGAGCAGAAGAGAGAGTACTCACTCCTACAAGCTCTTTCCCTACTGGCATCAATCTACTCATATAAGTAAAACCTGCATGACCCAAACAGCTCTTAATAGTCCCCACCTACCAATGACCAATATTGTTGCATTAATAATTGAGTTCGTATCCCATGAATTTTGGGGGGACACATTCAAACCATAGCAATTACATTTATCAATTTGCATATGATAACACAACATTGCATCTCAGGGACAAATTTCACTCTATTATAGTGTGCCATGCTTTTAGTGGACTGTTAAATGTGGTTTTCCAGTAGTTCGCTAACATTTTTGCATCTATTTTTATCAGAGACATTAGCCTATAATTTTTTTCTTGTAGTTTTCTTGTGTGGCCTTAATATCAGGGCAATACTGAGCTCATAAAATAAATTTAAAAGGGTTCCTTTCTCTTCAATGTTTTGGAAGAGTTATTTGAAGGATTGGTGTTAATACTTCAAACGCTTGGTAGAATTCACCAGTGAGCTATTAGATCCTAATTCTTTGTTGAGACATTTTTTATTATTGATTCGATTTTTGTAGTCATTATTGTTCTGTTTAGGTTTTGTATTTTTTCATGATTCAGTCATGGTAGGTTGAATGTTTCTTGGAATTTCTCTATTGCTTCTAGGAAATTCAATTCACTGTCACATAATTCATCATAGTAGTCTCTTATAATCCTTTTTATTTCTGTGGAATAAGATATAATGTCCCCTCTTTTACTTATAATTGCATTCGTTTGAGACTTGTCTCTTTTTTCTTAGTTTAGCTAAGGGTTTGTCAATTTTGTTTATCTTTTCAAAAAACCAACTCTTAATTTCACTGCTCCTTTCCATTGTTTAATCTCTATTTCATTTATCTCTAATTTTTACTTCTTTTCTTCTGCTAACTTTAGACTTAATGTCTTCTTTTTTAGCTCCATGAAGTGTAGAGTTAGGTTGTTTATTTAAGATCTTTCTTTTATCTTAATGTAGGTGTTGATCATTAAAAAATTTACTCTTAGAACTGATTTTGCTGAGTCTCATGAGTTTGGTATGTTGTGATCCCATTTTTGCTTGTCTCAAGATATTATTTGATTTCCATTGTTTCTTGCTTGATCTGTTGTTTGTTCAGGAGTTGTTTAATTTCCACATATCTGTGGATTTTCCAATGTTTCTCCCATTAATGATCTCTAGATTTTTGCCATCATGATCTGAAATGATACTAGATATGATCTCAATCCTCTTAAATTTCCTAATACTTATTTTGTGGCCTGATACATGCTCTATCCTGGAGAATGTTCCATGTACTGTTGAAAAGAGTGAGTATTCTGTGACTGTTGGATAGAATGTTCTGTAAATGTCTGTTAGGTCCATTTGGTCTAGAGTGAGGTTTGTCTCTGATGTTTCTTTGCTGATTTTCTGCCTGAATAATCTATTCATTGTTAGAAGTAGAATATCAAAGTCTCCTACTATAATTCTTTAGCTATCTCTTTATCCCTTGAGTTCTGTTAATATTTGCTTTATATCTTTAGGTGCTTTGATATTGGATGCATATATTTTTTAAATTCTTATATCCGCTTGATAAATTGACCTCTTTATCATTATATAACGACCTTTTTTATCTTTTAGAGATCACGACTTTCTGTTACCAAGGCTGAAGTTCAGTGGTGTGATCATAGCTCACTGCATTCTCAAATTCCTGGGTTCATGCAAGCCTTCTGCCTAGGCCTCCTAAGGAACAAGGATTACAGATGCACACTAGCACACCTGGCTAATTATTTAATTTTTTGTGTAGCTGGGGTCTCACTGTGTTGTGCAGGTTGACCTGAAACTCCTGACCTCAAACAATCCTCCTGCCTTAGCCTCTCAAAGGACTGGGATTACAGGTGTAAACCACTGGGAGTGGTCATGGCTTTATTTTTCTCTTGTGACAATTTTAACTTAAAGTCTCCCCTGTCTGATATAAGTCTAGCCACCCCTGCTTTTTTTTGGTCACCATTTACATGGAATACCTTTTCCATCTTTTTATTTTCAGCCCATGTGTATCCTTAAAGCTAAAGTGAGTCTCTTGTAGGAAGCAAGTTGTTAGTTCTTACTTTGTTTTTAGTTTTAATTTGTTTAGCCATTCTATTTACATTTACATTTAAAGTAATTACTGATATGTAAAACTTTACTACTGCCACTTTAATTTTGTTTCTAATCTTTTGCAACTACTAAAGATTTTTTCTTTGTGATTACTATAAGGTGCACATAAACATACATCTGTTATTTTAACAGTCTATTTTAAACTGATAGCTTAACTTTGATTCTGCACAAAAACTTACTTTTACTACCTGTCCCAAATCTTATGTTACTGATGTCACTGTTTATATCTTTTCTTATTGTGTATCTATTTCTGCAACTATAGTTATTTTTAGTGTTTTTAATGCTTCACTTCATGGTGGATTTTTTTCCTTGCTCTATTGCAATCTGTAATGCCCTTTCTACCTTCTCCAAATATAAAAATGGCATTGCCTCACCATCTTTCCAGCCTAACCTCAAATACCATTTTTTTTCCTGAATGTTTTATGTAGGAAGAAACCCCTATATGAGATAACATTTCCCTTTTCTGCACTCCTCTCTATTTTGACATGCTTCTATTTCTGTCCAATGTGGCAAGTGTTCCTTCTACTAGTCAGAAAACTTATTGAGAAAATAACCCATATATGGCCAGCAGCATTTGGCACACTAATGATTGCTAATGATTGCTAATCACAATGGGTAGTGCAAATATTCAATAATGATTTGGTAAGTAAACAAATGAAGTTATAATTTGGTAACTAAGATCACATAAATACCATCAGTAGATATTTGCTGCTACATTTTATAGATAACCTATGTTAATGGAATATTTATTTGATTTTATGGGATCCTGATGACCACACACATGTGCACATGCACACATGCACACATGCCACATAATGTATTTTCATCATTTTTGATTACACATTTGTATTTAACCACTTGAGTGGCACCTTTGTAATATGAAGCATACAGAGGCAGAAATAAATTGCATTGACAAAATATGTAAAAGCTGTTGCTTCCACCTTTATCTGGGTTATTAGGATCTTTACTAGAATGGCTCTCTTGGGCTAGCTGCCAATAGTGAACAATAGTTGAAAAGACTTTGATCCCAAGATTTGCACATATGCAAAAACAGATTGTTGCACAAGACTGAAAACATTTATGTAATGAGAAATTACATTTTATATTTAGGGAGTTATAAATAATATATGTTGTGTTCTGATATACATCTGTTTTGGCTCGATAGAGACCTCGTGAAGACCCTTAACCACAGTGGCCTGTTTCATTCTTGCTTAATCATCAGAACTTAAATATTCACCTATTATTGAAGCTCTTAATCTAAACTGTGTTGTCCTTTTTATACAGTTGCATGTAGTATAGTGTTAAATTGCTGAATATTTTTCAAACGATTCATTCAGAATTCCTTTTATTCTATATGTTATTTTAAGATTTGATCCCCTGCTTTATTAAAATGACTCTGATTTTATAATTCTCTGCCCCCCATAAACTTTACTCTTATATGTCTTTCTTATCTTTCCTCTGCAACACATGCTCACCTGCATATTGTAGGAACTAGTAATAATTTCTGAAACATTCTTTGACTGGAAGACTTATGTTAAATTTAGGTGAAAAATTGATCTGTCACTTGCAACACCATGTCAACATCCATGTGACACAGTGAAATGTCCCAAAGAGGTAACTAATTAATGGTGTTATTAATTTCATCAATCATAATATGTAAAATGTCGATTTAATCTTAATGTCATACCCTGACTACAAATTTTTATAATAATTCAAAATTCAAGAATTAAATATTTGATTATAGTCTTAGCTCAGGCTGCAATTACAAAATATCATATCCTGGGTGACTCACAATTCTGGATACTGGGAAATTCAAAATCAAGGTTCTGGAAGATTCAGTGTTTGGTAGGGGTTCCCTTTCCGGCTTGTAGATATCTACCTTCTTGCTGTATTCTCATATGGTGGGGAGCAAAGAAGGGCTCTGGCTTCTCTTCTTCTTCTTATAGGAGCATTAATCTAATTATAGAAGCTCCAGACTCATGATCTCATCTAAACTTAATTATCTATTGTATCAGAGAGCTATTACTTTCTGTTTTTATGATTCAAGTTAGGCTTGATTTTACTTGACCTAGCACTTTCTTACTTATACAGATCAAGTAAGAATTTAATATAATTTATTTGTATTTCTCTTTGAATAATGCCATGATTAACTAGCCAATGCCATTGGTCTATATTAATCAGACTATTCTGATTTGTGCTTTGACTCTGCTATCCATTATGGTAACCACGTTCACCTTGCTTTTGGTGGTTGAGTATCTCCACTTAGACTCTGTCACTCTGAGATCCAATTACTCCCATTGTATTTAGGTCTTCCAGTTGAGTGGCTGCCGTTCCTACTGTATGTTCTAGCCTACGAAGAAGATTGATCTTGCAACACCTCAAGGATTCTGGGGTTCCTCTCAGAAATTTTTTAAAATATTGGTGAAAAGTATGTCTTCTGAATTCACCCAGTGTGGTGAGTAGATCTTAAACAACAAATCCACAGTTCAATCTCCCTAAGCCTTTGAATATCTTTCACTAACTTAACCCAATTTGCTCATGGTGGACCATCTTTTGCTCCATGTTTTAGCCAACTACCTGAACAAACTGTTGAGCTCTTTCTGACATCCTAGGTTGCAACATTAAATGCAGAATCTCTGTCTAGTGAGCCCATGTCATTAAATTCAGCCTGATTCAACTTTAAAGTCTTTCCAAACTTACTTAGTTTACTAATTCAAATGCTAATCTCTTCCAGAAACACCCTGTCAAACACAAACAGAACTAATGTTTTGCCAGCTATCTTAAACATCCTTTAGCCAGTGAAGTTGACACAAAATTAACCATCACAATGAAATAACAACTTCTTTCCCTAATTGTTACTTCTTTACCAATTACAGCCATAACTCAGCCTCATTTTTCTCATCCACTAGAATAAAACTAAAATTCCAGATTACAGAATTATTCTCATTATCTAATAGCACCTAACCCAGAAAAAGGACACCGTGCCATCTTGGGTTATCTCTAAAATCACCTAAAAGAGGCCCAGTTTTTTAAATAAAAGAGCAGTGAGGTCCCTGTCATGAAAATTTCTCTCTGTGCCCCCATATTCCAAGAAGATGTAAAAATCCTTGTTGCAGAAAACTATAAAGCCAACTGTGTTTGGCTAAATATGTGGTCCTGGTGGCCTTTAACTGGAGGACATCAGTACTAATAAATAAAACATATATTATACATTATGTTTAATTATAAAGAATGTGGTCCAATATAAAAAACTAGTAAGTCAATTTTTTATACCTTTCTCAAATTAATGTTATATAATGACAGAATTAATGACTTCAAATAATGGCATGTGACATGAAACAGCTTCTAGCCATTAGAATATAGCTGCATGAAGCAATCCTTTTTTCTTTTTTTGTAGTTTACCCCCCAAAATATATATTAATGTTCATCTTACAATAGTAAATTGTGTCTTTCGATATGATGTAAGGCCTTGAAAATAAAAAAGGATCTACATAATCCTCATTTGAAGAAAGTATAAAACAAAACAGAATAGTTTTATAATACATTGTGTCAAAAGATATTTGAAAATATATTGTCCTGTGAAAAATATTTTTTTAAGAAATTCTAGTAGCTAAGATAGTAAACTGACAGAAATAAATAACTTGTCTCAAATGTCCAAATGAACTATATAGAAAGTCAATTTTGACTAAACACGAGCAGATGGTTAATAATGTAATTACATTAAAATGACTGTTACAGAAATCACCACATAAACATAAACACTGGGGCCGAGCACAGTGGCTCATGCCTCTAATCCCAGCACTTTGGGAGGCCGAAGTGGGTGGATCACTTGAGGCCAGGAGTTCAAGACCAGCCTGGCCAACATGGTGAAACCCTATCTCTAGAAAAAATACAAAAATTAGCAGGGTGTGGTGACGCGCATCTGTAACCTCAGCTACTCAGGAGGTTGAGATGGGAGAATCACTTGAATCCAGGAGGCGGAGATCACAGTGGGCTGAGATTGCACCACTGCACTGAAGCCTGGGCAACAGGCTTCAGTTGGAACAGAGTGAGACCCTGTTCCAAAAAAATAAATAAATAAATAAACAAGTAAACAAATAAATAAATAAATACTGGGTTGCATTTTCTCACATTTGAATGTTCTAGACTAGAGAAAAGAATTACCACAATGGAATGAGAGTATGTCACATGTCATTTTCTTTTATTACCCTTAGAATAACCAGCATTATTATTATTATCATAAGCAGATGAATAAAATAGAGCTCCACAATGAGTCACAATAGAAGATCATTTAGAGAAAACATTAACATTGTCATTTTCTTTGAAAAGCTCGAGTGTGAATAAAAACAAAGAAGGGCTAATAAATATTTTAAATGAATAGCTTATTTAGTTACCTGAACAAAAAAGATCTATTATCCAATGGCTTAATTGACTCTGTGTGAGTTTTTCTTTTTTTTTTTTAACATACAGCAAATTGCTGAAAGCAATCTGCAGAATTTAAATTGCATTCTTTATTGTCTTAGGTCTCACAACTCTAAGCAGTAAAATATAACTATTTCTCAGTGGAGCAAAGTGAATGGTAGACAAAATACTGTCACAATATTTAAAATAAGATGTTTGGCTTTTTAATATTCTCATGACTACTTCGGGTATTATTTGGGCTGAAAATTTAATAAAATTTTTAGTTAACCTGAGTAATCAAAATTTTTATATTTTTTCTATGCTTTACATCAAATCAATTATATAGCTCTACATTTCTGAACTTATAAACTTGGATCACATTCCCTTTTCAACTTTTACTTCCAGTAAGAGAAAAAGAGGGGGAAGATGACAGGAGAAAGAAGATAAAGAGAAGCAAGAGGAAAAAATACACAAGTAAACTGGAGAATAATGAAGTAATTTACATAACTAAAATTTAAAAATAAATTGGTATGCTGTATAAGGAAATCACTTACACACAGTATGTCTTTCTCAAATATGCAAAGCAGCCATCAATAAAAGAAACAAAAGATAATCTTTGACCTGATTTAAAATACAGGGTATTCACAATTAAAGAACACACACACACACAAATCCCAATAGAAATACTAGTTTATCGTAACATTCCAGTGTTTTGCACAGTGAAGAACAACAATCATACATTATATATCTTATTATAGTAGTGAAGAAAACAAAAGAGGACGTGAAGTCTAAATGAGACAAAAATAACAGAATAAAGTTATATTTTTATTTATGATTTGGCCACACCTACCTACTCTTTATTTTGTCATGTCCTTCTGTTTAAATCAAGAATTATTTTCTTCTATTCTCAATAGCAAATACACGAAATCAACCCAAATGCCCATCAATGATAGACTGGATAAAGAAAATGTGGTACATATACACCATGGAATACTATGCAGCCATAAAAAGGAAAGAGATTATGTCCTTTGCAGGCACATGGATGGAGCTGGAAGTCATTATCCTCAGCAAACTAACACAGGGACAGAACACCAAGCACCACATGTTCTCACTTAGAAGTGGGAGCTGAAAAATGAGAACACATGGACACACGGAGGGGAACAACACACACTGGAGTCTGTTGGAAAGTGGGGGTGGGGGGAGGGAGAGCATCAGGAAAAATAGCTAATGCATGATGGGCTTAATACCTAGATGATGGGTTGACAGATGCAGCAAACCACCATGACACACGTTTACCTATGTAACAAATCTGCACATCCCACACATGTATCTCAGAACTTAGAATAAAATAAAATAAAACATTTAAAAAAGAACTATTTGTTTGTTTTTTGTTTTCTTCTATACAAAATATATTGTCAAACAACTTCTTCTAAATATATGTTTTTTCCTTAGTTATATTTTAGGAAAAATCTTTACTTCAAATGCATGAAAACAAAAGCTTTGTTTTATATCTTTTCATATTTACTTTATTTTTATCTCCCCAATTTAAACTCTGGTAACTCACCTCAAGGAGTATTTCTTGTCTCTTACTACATGCTACAGAATTTCAGTTCTGGCTACAAACTTTTTCTTCCCATCTCATCTTTTCAAAACATCTATTCCTGTAATTCCTTTTTCATTCTCATGACAAAAATAACATAAAAACAAAAATACTTAGCTGTCTAGCTAAACCACAAAGGCAATAAAAACTATTTATTGACCTCCATTCTAAAACAACTCTTTAAATTTAAGTATTACAAGTTTCAAATTAACCTAATGGAAATTTGTTTAAATTTTACTTTGGAAGCTCTTTTAATTCAACTTCTATTATCCATATTAAAAATATTGAAGATAAATCTGATATCACTGTGATATGTAATTCTTTTTAAGAAGTATCTATATTTAAGTAGAAGAAGATTATATATAAACCACAAAGGGTTATTTCTTGCTCACTCTGCATATTCTTTGCAGCTTGGCTAGGAGGTTTGCTCTGTGTTCTCCCATCTGTATGTTCTGAGTTGAAGGAAGAGCAACAAGCTAAAACATTGCAAAGGCAAGAGAAAACACAGCAATTCATGTTTGGTTTCTAAAGTTTCCACCAAGAAAAATCACATGCCATGGATATTCACATATTGGTAACCAATACAAGCCAAAGGCTGTCGGACTTCAATGAGACAGGCAATATAATACTATTAATACCAAAAGAGATTTTGAACTATTTTTCGTAGCAACTACTTTTTCTATGATTAAAAATTCCTGGCTGGGCTCAGTGGCTCACACATGTAATCCCAGCACTTTGGGAGGCCAAAGCAGGTGGATCACCTGAGGCTGGGAGTTCCAGACCAAGCCTGACCAACATGGTGAAACCCCATCTCTACTAAAAACACACACACACACACACACACACACACACAAATTAGCCAGGCATGGTGGCAGGCACCCGTAGTCCCAGCTACTCGGGAGGCTGAGGCAGGAGAATCGCTTGAACCCAGGAGGTGGAGGTTACAGTAAGTCGAGATTGTGCCACTGCACTTGAGCCTGGGCAACAAGAGCAAAACTCTGTCTCAAAAAAAAAAAAAAAAAGAATCCTTGGTTAGACAATTTAATTATGCTTAATAAATTTTGTTCTGTACAAATCTAGGTAATACATTTTAGAACATTTAATGTGAAAATAACCAATAAGAAAATCATTTTTTTGTGTGTTTAAATTTTAATTCACGTTTGCTTAAAAAAACTTCAGAAATATGTAAATAGGAAGGCAAATATCACTCGCAGTTGCATAAAAAAAATGACTGATGTTAAAATGTTGGCACATATTCCAGAATTTTCCAAGACATGCATATGATTTCCTAATTTTTCATATGGACTCAGACACTCAATATTTTGTTTTTTAGCCAGTATTATTTATATATTTTACATGCTGCACGGGATTTTCCTGATAGCACATATTAGCTAATCCTTGTAATCTAGATGGCTTCTAATAGCAATAAATTACACAATAGTAAGAAATCTAAAACCTTTGGTGTTTCAATGTCCCTAGTACACATTTCTTGAAATAAAATCAAGAGTCCAAACTATATACATTTTAATGTAAATAATTATTTCTAAAATTCTCTCCTGTAAGTTTATATCAAATTTATATTCTTAATAGCAGTATAAAGTATTCTCATTGTCCAATATGTTGTCAATACTAGCCATTATCAATTTTTGATGTAAATATAGAACTCATGAACTTGTTGAAAATACACTGCATATAATCACTTATCTATGACTATGAATTTAAATTCATATGAGTTTCCATAATGTAACTGGCATATTTTTTTCTAGCATTTATATATGTTGGTAATATATAAGCCTTTGTAAGAAAAAAATCCTTCTGGGATTTTGATTGGGATTATGTTGAATCTTCAAGCTCATTATTGTAAGTGACAATTCGAGGAGAGTAGTAACCAACCTGGCAAAAGTAATTAACCTTGATCATCAGAATAAGGTAGGACTAATGTTAAACAAAAAGAATAGAGGAAAATATGTTTGTCAACAATGTGACCCCTGGAGTAGTTCCCGCTGTTTCACTGCCTAGTTTTGATAGTTAATGAAAAAGTGCAGCAGCTGATGACTGAGAAATGCATGGTGACTAGGGATTCCATTCTCCGAGCGATAAGATTGTGGGTGGCCTCACCACATAAGCCACCTCAACCAGCCAAGGTGCTAGTTTGATGTTGAGAGGAATTTGAAATAGGTAATAGAGGCAGAAGATGATAAGTATCAATCATATTTAGTGCCAGTTACTGAGAATGAGTCTTCACTTTGCCTAAATATTCTTCCTCATGTAAATTTCCCCAGATAACAGGCAAAACAGAATATTGCAGAAATTCTTCCTGAGGTCAACTTACTGTCTGAAGTGGAGCTCCACGTAGGGTAGCTGCACCAGTTGCTGTGGTATACCACACAGATCCCACTTGCTAAGAATTTTCCAGTTAAAGTTTCACAACTGTAATTCTCCCCAGTTATTTCCTGCAGCCAAAGGAGCTGCCTATCCCCAAATTTATCTCCCCATTTGATGACTGATTTGGTGGGAATTAAAAGGCGTTGTCCCCTTGCTTCAGTTTTGAACATAGCAGAATGGCAGATCCTACTTCTCAACTATCTGTCAAAAAAAAGTCTTGGTTGCAACTACATCACAGTTCAATCTCTTTTTCAATGCAGTCCTGCTGCCTACATTTCCTCTTAGATGTTATTTCTGGGATAACTTTGCAACAATATTCTTCCACATGTACTATGATCTCAGCAACTGTTTTCCCAAGAATTAGCCCTCAAATAATCTTCCTTTCATAGTCATTTTGAGGACTATGCAAGAGATAACATGATTAGCACATTTTCTAGCATATAGCCACCACCAAGGACACGGTAGCTAATATGAGCATGCATATATAATAATGATTAGGATATCAGCAAGATGGTAAAATAGGAGACATTCTGACATCCCCTCACCAACAATAATTCTGCACCCAACTACAGAAAAAAGTCTTTTTTTATAGCCTCAGAGTTTAGGTAGGAGGTTGTGAAAACTTTGTGAAGCCCAAGACTTAAGAGTGTCATTTTGAGAGAGCCAGCTGGCACTGAGGTGGCAGATCCTCTGATGGTGCTTCTGGAATTAAACCTGGAAACAGCTGATTCACCAAGGCATTTGGCTACAACCCTACTGGACCTTAAGATTGAAACCAAAATCATCTATCTAGTGGTCCGGAGAAATCACAAACATTTGTGCCATAGTGGAGTGGCTTGTCTGCCTGCAGACACTGATCTCAGCAATAAAACTGAATGCTGCTCTATGGCCTGCCTCCAAATCCCCTCAGCTGAGATATCAGCTCACAACTGCTCACACAATGACCAGAGGGAGATTCACTCAAATCTTGCAGCCCAAGAATCAGAGCCTCCATGAAGGTCTTGAGGGGACCCAGTCTCAGATCTGGCCCCTCCTGTTGCAGCATCTGCTATCCTGTCAGGATCTTACGGCACTTGTGCAGGGACCAGCTAGGAGTTGTGTTGATCAAGGCCACTTGGACCAGCTTCCAGGCTTGGGTCCCTGGACAGCATTCTCACACAGCCCAGGTATCCACTTTGGGTCTTCCACAGGTCCATCCAAGCTGGCAAGCTTAGCCAACCTTGGAGCCTTTGAAAGACTTGAAGAAAACCTGGGCTTAGCATGCCTTTTAGTGCTGAGATAGCTGCAGTGGTCACTGGTTCAGAGACTACAACAGTGAGTCAAATTATAATTTCTGGAAGTCCCTGTGAAAAAGAATAGGCACAAAGCCAGACTACAAAGATTGGAATACATACATAATCCCTCATTGTGAAGGCATCATTACAGGTCTACAAGCATCAAGAACTTTCAGGAATATGTGAACTACAGACAAAATAATGCACCAAAGACTGATCCTAACGTGATGGAGACATGAATTCTCAGAAAAAGAATTCAAAAAAGCTGTTTTGGAATAAATTGTTAAAACATGGGCAATATAAAATGTAAATTGTGACATCCAAAATTCAAAATTGGAAGGAGATAAAGTTAAAATGCACTTTTTTGTTTTATCATTTCTTTGTGATTAAAGTTAATTAGGTTTTAGTATAAAATAACTTTTCACAACTACAGAACTTTTTTTGTAAGCCTCATGGTAATCAAAAGCCAAAACCTATAATATATACACTAAAAATAAAAGTCAAGGATTCAAAGGATACTACTATAAAATGATCACTTAGCCAAAAAGAAAGATAGTTTTGAGAGGTGAAGCCAGCTGGGCTTCTGAGTCGGGTGGGGACTTGGAGAAATTTTCTGTCTAGCTAAAGGATTGTAAATGTACCAATCAGCACTCTGTGTCTAGCTAAAAGTTTGTAAACACACCAATCAGTGTTCTATGTCTAGCTAATTGGGTGGGGATTTGGGGAACTTTTCTGTCTAGCTAAAGATTGTAAATGCACCAATTAGCGCTCTGTGTCTAGCTAAGGTTTGTAAACGCACTAATCAGCACTCTGTAAAATCAGACCAATCAGCTCTCTGTCAAATGGACCAGTCAGCTCTCTGTAAAATGGACCAATCAGCAGGATGTGGGTATGGCCAAATAAAGGAATAAAAGCTGGCCACCCGAGCCAGCAGCAGCAACCCGCTTGGGTCCCCTTCCACCCTTTGGAAGCTTTGTTCTTTCACTCTTTGCAATAAATCTTGCTGCTGCTCACTCTTTGGGTCCACACTACATTTATGAGCAGTAACACTCACTGCGAAGGTCTGCAGCTTCACTCCTGAAGCCAGCAAGACCATGAACCCACCGGGAGGAATGAACAACTCTGGACGCTCCACCTTTAAGAGCTATAACAGTCATTGCGAAGAACCGTAACACTCAATGGGAGGGTCTGTGGCTTCATTCTTAAAGTCAGCCAGACCAAGAATCCACCAGAAGGAACCAATTCCAGACACATTTTGGCGACCCAGATGGGACTATCGCATTTTGCCAAGTGGTGAGTACCATCGGACCCCTTTCACTTGCTAGTCTGTCCTATTTTTCCTTAGAATTCCGGGGGCTGAATACAGGGCACCTGTCGGCCACTTAAAAGTGACTAGCACAGCCACCGGACTAAAGACAAAGGTGTCAGGCTTTCTGGGAAAGGGCTCTCTAACAACCCCCAAATCTTCGGAGTTGGGAGCGTTTGGTTTGCCTGGAACCAGCTTCCGCTTTTCCTTTACTTCTGAGCTGAGCCGAGGGTCAACAGAGAAGAACGCCATTCAGCTCCGGGGTCCTGACAGCAAGTCGATTGACCCTGCGGCCATGAGCAGAACTCTCAAGTCATGTCACCCAAGCGAGACCCACCCATCTATCCTATCTATCCTGACCCTTGTCTCCTGGGTCCTAATTGCCTGTCAGACAAACTTCCTCTCGCCTCTCTTCTCCGAGGCCAGTCCCACTTCTAAAAACCACTCCCTGTCTCTGGTGCTTTTCTAGTTTCTCCTGTAATAATGATTTCTAATATAAACTCCAGGACTCTGTTATCTTCTTTAGGCACCTGGGCTCACCAATCAGAAAGACATAATTTTTGCCCAAAGCCCCATCAGGGCGGGGGATATCTGGAATTTTAGGATCCCTCCTCAGACAAGCAGGCCTAACAAAAGCTACTCCAGAAGCTAGGATATGGAGAGCTTCAGAAATGATATCCTTCCTATTCATATAAGTGAGGACAAAAAGGCATCAAGCTTCCAACTCTGGAGATCCCTCCCCTCCCTCAGGGTATGGCCCTCCACTTCATTTTTGGGGCATAACATCTTTATAGGTCTAGGAGGACAGGCAAGGGTGCAGGTTATCGAGAATGCATCGGTAAAGGCCACTAAATCTGACCTTCTTCAGTCCTCCTTGTGGTCTAGGAGGAAAACTGCTGCTGCATTGGTAAGCACAACTATTCTGATCAGCAGGGTCCAGGGACTGTTGAGGGTTCTTGGTCAAGAGGTGTTTCTGCTGCTGCTTCGGTGAGCACAACTATTCCAATTAGCAGGGTCCAGGGACTGCTGCGGGTTCTTGGGCAGGGGGAGAAACAAACCAAAACTATGGGTGGTTTTGTCTTTCAGATGGGAAACACTCAGGCATCAACAGGTTCACCCTTGAAATGCATCCTAAGTCATTGGAACCAATTTGATCCACAAACCCTAAAGAAGAGGCAGCTCATTTTTTTCTGCACTATGGCCTGACCCCAATATTCTCTCTCTGATGGGGAAAAATGGCCACCTGAGGGAAGTATAAATTACCATACTATCCTGCAGCTTGACCTTTTCTGTAAGAGGGAAGGCAAATGGAGTAAAGTGCCTTATGTCAAAGCTATCTTTTCATTGAAGGAGAATAAACAACTATGCAAAGCTTGCAATTTACATCCCACATGAGGACCTCTCAGCTTACCCCCATATCCTAGTCTCCCTATAGCTCCCCTTCCTATTAATGATAAGCCTCATCTAATCTCCCCTGCCCAGAAGGAAATAAACAAAGAAATCTCCAAAGGACCACAACCCCCGCCACCGGGCTATCGGTTATGTACCCTTCAAGCTGTAGAGGGAGGGGAATTTGGCCCAACCTGGGTACATGTCCCTTTCTCCCTCTCTGATTTACAACAGATCAAGTCAGACCTGGGGAAATTTTCAGATGATCCTGATAGGTACATAGATGTCCTACAGGGTCTAGGGCAAACTTTCGATCTCACTTGGAGAGATGTCATGCTATTGTTAGATCAAACTCTGGCCTTTAATGAAAATAATGTGGCTTTAGCTGCAGCCTGAGAGTTTGGAGATACCTGGTATCTTAGTCAAGTAAATGACAGAATAACGGCTGAAGAAACGGACAAATTCCCTACCAGTCAGCAAGCCATCCCCAGTATGGATCCCCACTGGGACCTCGACTCAGATCATG
Source organism: Gorilla gorilla gorilla (assembly GCF_029281585.2). Lineage (NCBI taxonomy): Eukaryota > Metazoa > Chordata > Mammalia > Primates > Hominidae > Gorilla > Gorilla gorilla. Next base: position 106,767,388 of record NC_086017.1, on the reverse strand, counting down.
GGGACTGGAGTCATAAACATCTGTTGACCTGTGTTCTAGAAGGACTAAGGAGAATTAGGAAAAAGCCCATGAATTATTCAATGATGTCTACCATAACTCAGGGAAAGGAAGAAAATCCTTCTGCCTTTCTTGAGCGGCTATGGGAGACCTTAAGAAAATATACTCCCGTGTCACCTGACTCACTTCTAAGGTCTGTGGCTTCACTCCTGAGGTCAGGAAGACCATGAACCCACCAGAAGGAAGAAACTCTGGACACATCTGAACATCTGAAGGAACAAACTCCAGACACTCCACCTTTAAGAACTATAACACTCACTGCAACGGTCCGTGGCTTCATTCTTGAAGTTAGCAAGACCAAGAACTCACCAGAAGGAACCAATTCCGGACACAGTTTTAAAAAAAGAAGAAAAAAAAGAAACAATCTATAAAGCAACTAGAAAACAAACAACAAAATGGCAATAGTAAACTCCTACACACCAATAATTGCCTTGAATGTAAATGGATTAAATTCTCAGTTAAAAGACAGAATGGCTGAAGAGACTTTTTTTTTAAAAGACTCAACTATATGCTGCCTACAAGAGAATCACTTAACCTGTAAGGACATGCACTGACTGAAAGTAAAGAGATAGAAAGAGATATTCCATGCAATGGAAAACAAAAGTAAGCAGGAGTAGATATACCTGTAACAGATAAATAGACTTAAGCCAGAACAGTAAACAGAAACAAAGAAAATCATTATATAATGATAAAAGTCAACACAGCAAGAGTTACAACAATTATGAATATACCTGCACGCAACATCAAAGCATCTAAATATATAAAGTGAATATTAATAAACCTAAAGCAAAAAATAGACTGTGAAAATTAATACCAGGGGAATTCAACACCCTACTTTTAACAACGGACAGACCATACAGACAGAAAATCAACAAAGAAACCATTGGTAGAAGGGCTGAGACAGGGCTTGCTTCTCTGCCATAATGTGAAACAGTCTTGGAACAGGTCCTGGGTCCAGGGTCTAAAACCCCTCGTGGCCTATGGAACACCAAACTCTGTGCCAAAGGGTTGAAGGCTGCCCTGCCACACTACATCTAAGCCCAGGGCACAAAACCCCTTGTGGCTTGGAGAGAACCCAGGGCTCAGGGCATAAAACCCCCTCATAGCCTCTGGAATGTGCCCAGACTCACTGGCCCCTTGCTTCTTGCTCTCCCAAGATCATAAATTGATTGTATCTTGAATTAGAAGAACCTGTTCTCCCTTATCTCAAGTAGCAGAGCATATGCTAAACCATCACAGCTACACTTGATGCATTGCTACCTTTCTACCCACATGTCCTCATGTCCTCACCTGTCTACCCCCACGTCCGCATGTCCTCACCAGCTGCTTCTTTGTTTGATTACCAATAAATAGTGTAGTCTCCCAGAGCTCAGGGTCTTCGCAGCCTCCATACTAGCATTGGCCCCCGAGACCCACCCTATGTACTCTTAACTTGTCTTGTCCCATTCCTTGGACTCTGCCAGACTTCATAGCCCCCACAACCTGGTGTTGGATCTGATTACCCCAACAGAAATGATAGAGTTTAACCTCACTTTAGACAATGAAACTAATGGACATTTACAGAAAATTCCATCCAACGGCCAAAGAACACACATTTTTCTCAATGATATATGGAACATTCTCCAGGATAGATTATATGTTAGATTACAAAACAAATCTTAACAAATTAAAACAATTAAAATCATATCAAGTATGTTTTCTGATTGCAATAAAATAAAAACTAGAAATCAATAACAGGAGGAACTTCAAAAACTGTACAAATACATAAAAATTAAAAAAAAATCCTCCTGAACAGCCAATGGGTCAATGAAGAGATTGAAAAGCAAATGTAAATATGTATTGACACAAATGAAAAGGGAAACACAACACACTAAAACCTATGAGATACAGAAAAACCAGTTATAAGAGGAAAGTTTAAAGCAATAAATGCCTACATAAAACAAGTAGAAAGGTCTCACAATAAGCAACCTAACTTTACATCTCAAGGAACTAGAAAAACAAGAATAAACAACTTATCAGTAACAGAAGAAAATAAATAATAAAGAAAAGAGCAAAAAAAAATTGAAACTAAAGAAAAGATAAAAAGATCAATAAAAGAAACAGTTGTTTGAAAAGATAAACAAAATAAAAAAAAACATTTGGCTAGACTAAGAAAAAATGTTAACTCAAATAAAATTGAGACAAAAAATGAGACATCACAACTAAGTACCAGAGAAAGCATCATTAGAGTCTGTTATGAACAACAACATATTAACAAACTGGAGAACTATGAAAAAAGTAGATAAATTCCTGGCCACATATAACCTACCAAGACTGAATCATGAGAAAATAGAAAACATGAACAGACAAAAAAAGTAATAATGAGAATGAATCAATAAGAAAGAGTATCCCATCAGGCTAGGCATGGTGGCTTATGCCTGTAATCTCAGCACTTTGGGCAGCTGAGTCTGGAGGATCACTTGAGGTCAGGAGTTTGAGACCAGCCTGGCCTACATGGTGAAACTCATCTCTACTAAAAATACAAAAATTAGCCGGGTATGATGACAGGTGCCTGTAACCCCAGCTACTCGGGAGGCTGAGGTGGAAGGATCCCTTCAGCTAGGGAGACAGGTTGTTGTGAACTGAGATCAAGGCACTGCACTCCAGAAAACTCCAGATAGGTAAATCAGTAAATGTGATACATAACATTAACAGAATGAAGGACAAAAACTATATGATCATTTCAGTAGACACAGAATGTACCTTAACAGAATAAAGTCACTATATGGAAATCCACAGTTAACATCATACTGAACTGGGAAAAGTTGAAAGCTTTTTCTCTAAGATCTGGAAAAAGAAAAGGATGCCAATTTTTACCACTTCTATTCAATGCAGTACTGGAAAACCTATCCAGAACAAACAGACAGAAGAAAGAAATAAAGAGATCCAAGTTGAAAAGGAGAAAGTCAAATTGTCTGTTTGCAGGTGACATAAAATTATATACAAAAAACCTTAAAGACCCCACTAAAAATAGTTAGAAAAAAATAAATAAATTCAGTAAAGGAACAGGAAAAATCATCATATAAAAATTAATAGTGTTCTATACATCAGAAGTAAATTATCTAAAAAAATTAAGAAAGTAATTATATTATTATAGCTACAAAAAATAAATATAATCAATGTGGTAAAATACATCTACAGGGAAAACTATAAAATATTAATGAAAAAAATTGAGGAGAATGCAAATAAAATTATATCCCATTTTTCTAGATTACAAGAATTAATATTTTTAAATGCCAATTCTACCAAAAGGGATTGACAGATTCAATGCAACCCCTATCAAAATACAAATAACATTTTTTATAGAAATACTGAAAACAATCTCAAAATTTGTATAGAACTCCAAAAGACCCTGAATATCCAAAGGTATCTTGAGCAAAAAAGAACAAAATTGGAGGCGTTATACTACTTGTCTTTAAAATATGCTACAAAGCAATGATGACAAAACAACATGACATAATAACATGATAAAAAACAACATGACATAACAATATCATAACAGAAACAATATGACACAACAACAGACACAATGACCAATGGACCATAATAGAAAATTCAAAAATAAATTCACACATTTCAGCAACTGATTTCAACAAAGATGACAAGAACACACGGTACGGAAAAAGAGTCTCTTCAGTAAATGTCACAGGAAAAATTATATACCCACTTTAAAATGATGAAACTATACTAATCTCTCACCACTTCCAAAAATCAATTCAAAATAATTTAAACCCTTAAATATAAGACCCCAAACTATGAAAATACTACAGGAACACACAGGGAAAAATTCTTCATGAGATTGATTTGGGCACGGATTTTTTTAAATAAGACCTCAAAAGCATGGGAAACAAAAGTAAAAACAAATAAATGAGATTATTTCAAAAGCTTCTGCACAGGAAAAAAAAAAAAGACAACCCACAGAATGGGATAACATATTTCCAAATTGTGAATCTGACAAGAGGCTAATATTTAAAATATACCAAGAACTGAAACAACTCAAAAGCAAAAAATGAAAAATAAAATAAAAATAAAGAATCTCATTAAAAAGTGGGCAAAAGATTTGAATAAAAATATCAGAATCTCAAAAGAAGACATACAAATGGCCAAGTATATGGGAAAATTCTCAATATCACTTAACATTAGAGATATGCAAATCAAAACCACAATGAGGTATTACTTTACCCCGTTAGAATAACCATCATCAAAATAACAATACAAAAACAGAAACAAACGCTGGCAAGACTGTGGATAAATGGGAACTCTTCTACACTTTTTTGTGAGAGTGTAAATTCGTGCAGCTCTTATTGACAATATTATGAAACTTACTCAAAAAATTAACAATAAAACTGCAAAATAATCCAACTGTCTCATAGCTGGGTATATGTCCAAAAGAAAGGAAATCAACACCTCAAAGAGATACCCGCATTCCCATGTTTATTGCAGCACTATTCATAATAGCAAAGATATAACATCAACCTAAGTGTTCATCAATGGATGAAATGATAAAAAATATGTTTTATAAATATACAATGCAATTTAGCCATAAAAAAAGAACTAAGTGTTATCATGTATAACAACCTGGAAAAATCTAGAAGACCTTATATTAAGTGAAATAATCCAAGCAAAGAAGAAAAGCACCACATATCTGGAGTTTAAAAAAGATGATTTCATAGTAGAGAGTAGAATAGTGGTTATGGGAGGCTGGGGAGGGCAAAGGGCTAATGGGATAGGGAGAGGCTGGTAAATAGGTACAAAGTTACAGTTAGATATTAAGAATAAATTCTGGTATTCTTTGCATGGTAGCAGGACTATCTTTAACAATAATGTAAAAACAATGAAAAGAGATACAGAAAGTCATATAATGATAAAGGGGTCAACTCAGCCAGAGGATACAACAATTATAAATTATATGCCCCAACACCAGCTCACCCAGAAATTAAAGCAAATGGCATCAGAACTGAAGAGAGAGATAAACCCTATACAATAATAGCAGAAGATGTCTATATTCCAGTTTTAGCATTGGACAGATAATTCAGGCAGAAAATCAACAGAGAAACATCTGACATAATCTCTACTATAGACCAAATAGACCTAATAGATATTTTAAAAACATGTCATCTAATGGCTACATAATCCACATTCTTCTCCTCAGCACATGGTTCATTCTCAAGCATAAACAATATTTAGGCCACAAAGCAAGTCTTAAAAATTTGAAAATTTGAAATTATATCAAGTCTCTTCTCTGATCAAAATGGAAAAAACTAGAAATTGATAACAAGAGGAATTTTGGAAACTATATGAACGCATGGAAATTAAGCAATGTTTTCCTGAATGACCAGTGTGTCAATGAAGAAATTTAGAAAGGAAATTAAACTTTCTTGGTACAAATAATAGTGGAAACACAACATACCTAAACCTATCAAATACAGCAAAAACAGTACTAAGACAAAAGTTTATTTATAAGTGTCTGCATCATAAAGCTAAAAAGAAGGAAAAAAAATCCTTCAAATAAACAACCTAACAATGCATCTTAAAGAATTAGAAAAGCAAGAGCAAAGCAAATGCAAAATTAGTGAAATAAAATTAATAATAAAGATAAGAGCAAAAATAAATAAAATTTAAATGAAGAAAATAATACAAAAAATCAATGAAACTGAAATTGCTTGTTTGGAAAGATAAACAAAATTGGCAAACTTTTAGCCAGGCTAAGTAAGAAAAACAGAGAGAAGACCCAAATAAATAAAATCAGAGATAAAAAAGGAGACATTAGAACCAATACTGTCAAAAATTGAAAGAATCATAAGAGACTACTATGAGCAACTACATGTTAATATACTGAAAAACCTAGAAGAAACAGACAAATTTCTAGACACATACAACCTACCAAGACTGAAGCATGAAGAAATCCAAAATCTGAACAGACAAATAAGAAGCAACAAGATCAAAGATGTAGTGAAAGAAGTCTCCAAGTAAAGAAAAGCCCAGGAACTGATGGCTTCCATTGCTGAATTTTACCAAACTTAAAAAAAAGAAAAACGCAATAAATACCAATCCTACTCAAACTATTATGAATAACAGACAAAAAAGATATGCTTCCAAACTTATTCTACGTGGCTAGTATTACACTGATACTAAAACCAGACAAAGGCACGTATAAAAAAGAAAACTGTAGACTCATATCCTTGGTGAACATCGATGCAAAAATCCTCAACAAAGTACTAGCAAACCGGATTCAACAACACCTTAAAAAGATTCATCAGAACCAAGTGGGATTTATCCTAGCAATGCAAGGATAGTTCAACATATGCAAATCAATCAATGTCATATGTCATATCAACAGAATAAAGAATGAAAACCATATGATCATTTCAATTGATGCTGAAGAGCATTTGATGAAATTCAATATCTCTTTATGATAAACACCCTCTAAAAGATGGGTATAGAAGGAACATAACTCAACATGATAAAAGTCATATATGTCACACCCACAGTATCATGCTGAATGGGGGATAACTGAGTCTTTCCTCTAGAATCTGGGGCATGACAAGGATATCCCCTTTCACCACTGTTATGCCACATAGTACTGGAAGTCCTATCTAGAGCAATCAGATAAGAAAACAAAATAAAGGCATCCAGATTGGAAAATAAGAAGTCAAATTATCCTTATTTGCAGATAATATAATCTTATATTTGGAAGAACCTAAACACTTCACACACACACACAAAAAAACCCTATTAGAACTGACAAATAAAGAAAGTAAATTAGCAGGATCCAAAATCAACATGAAAATAACAGAAGCATTTCTATATGCAAACAGCAAGTAATCTGCAAAAGAAATGAGAAAAATCATCCCATTTACAATAGCTATTAATAAAATAAAATACTTTGAAATTAACCAAAGAAGTGAAGGATCTCTGCAATGAAAAGTATAAGACAAATTTAGGAAGAAATTTAACAGAACACAGAAAAAATGAAAGCTATCTCATGTTCATGGATTGGATGGATTAATATTGTTAAAATGTTTATACTACCCAAAGCAATTTATATATTCAATTCAATCCATTTCAAAATACCAATAACATTCTTCACAGAAATAGAAATAAAATGATAAAATGTATATGGAACCATAAAAGATCCAGAACAGCCAAAGCTCTCCGGAGCAAAAAGAAAAAAACTGAAAGAATCACATTCCCTGACTGCAAATTATACCACAGAGCTATAGAAACCAAAGCAGCATGATACTGGCAGAAAAACAGACACATGGACCAATAAAACAGAATAGAGAACCCAGAAACAAATTCATACACCTTCAGTGAACTGATTTTCAACAAAGGTGCCAAGAACATCAATTGAGGAAATGACAGTATCTTCAATAAATTATGTCAGGCAAACTGGATATTCCCATGCAGAGAAATGAAATTAGACACCTATCTCTCACCATATACAAAAATCAAGTCAAAATAAATTAAAGTCTTAAATCTAAGACCTCAAATTATGAAACTACTAGAAGTCCATGTCTTCTCAACAACACTGGACTGGGCAAAGATTTCTTGAATAATAATATACAAGCACAGGCAACCAAAGCAAAAATAGACAAATGGGATCACATGAAGCTAAAAAACTTCTATGCAGCAAAGGAAACAATCACCAAAATGAAGAGGCAACCCAAAAAATAGGAGAAAATATTTGCAAACTATCCAGATGGCAAGGAATTAATAACTAGAATATATAAGGATCTCAAGCAACTGTATAGGAAAAAAATGTAATAATCCAATGAAAAAATGGGCAAAATATCTGAATAGATGTTTCTGAAAAGAAGATATATAAATGGCAAACATATTATTAAAAGGTGGTCAATGTCACTGATCATCAGAGAAATGCAAATTAAAACTACAATGAGATATAATCTCACCCTAGATATAATCTCACTCTAGTTAATCTCACCCAAAAACGGGTAACAAATGCCAGAAAGGATGTGGAGAAAAACCCTTGTACATGGTGAGAATGTAAATTAGTACAACGACTATGGCAGAAGTTTGCAGGTTTCTCAAAAAATAAAAATAAAAAAAAACTAAAAATAGAGATAGCATAGGAACAAGTAATCCCACTGCTAGGCATGTACTCCAAAGAAAGGAAATCAGTATATCTAAGAGATACCTGCATTCTCATGTTTTTTCCAGCACCATTCACAATGTCCAAGGCTTGGAAGGAACCTAATGTGCAACAACAGATGTTTGAATAAGGAAAATGTGGTATATATACATAGTGAAGTACTTGTTCAGTCATAAAAAGAAATAAGACCTGTCATTTGCAACAACATAGATGAAACTGGAGGTCATTATGTTACATGAAATAAGCCAGGCACCGAAAGACATGCCTGGCTTTGCACGTTCTCACTTATTTCTAGGAGATAAAAATTAAAACAATTGTACTTGTGGAGATATAGAGTAGAAGAATGGTTACCAGAGGCTGGGAAGGGTAGTAGGGTGGGAAGTTAAGGGAGATTAGTTAATGGGTTCAAAAATGAGAATGATTAAGATCTTGTATTTGATAGCACAACAGAGTGACTACAGTCAACTATAATTCATTGCACATTTTAAAACAACTAAAAGAGTATAATTGAGTCGTTTATAACACAAAGAAAGCATAAATTATTGAAGTGATTGATGCCCCATTTATCCTGACGTAATTATTATATATCATATGACTGTATCAAGATGTCTCATGTAAATTATAAATATATACATCTATGTCCCTGCAAAATTAAAAATAAAACAATGTTCTGTGTATATAATGAGCATCTATATAACAATATATGAGCATATATATGTATATATAATAATTTGTGAATATATGCATGAGCATATATATATGTGAATATATAGTAATATAGCAATGCACACAGATACATATATAAACTTAATTTTTTAATTAATTTTATTAATATATTTACCTAGTTTTTTAAAGAATCTCATTAATATCTAAAAAGTTACTCTTTTTGTAAAATCAGATTGCCATTTATTGCTTCAGTGAGGATCAAATGACTTACTTTATAGGTTATATTGCCACCAAATATTCAATATAGGCCAACATTTATCAATTTCTTCTACACTTGAAGAAATGTGCAAATGTAAATGTGGATGTCATCATAATGAACCTATGTGGTAACAACAGAGAAAGAAAGGAAAAATCATTTGGGGAAAACAGACTGCAGAAGCAGCTTGCCTGAAAAGTCACAGCAAAAATTAAAACAACCTGGGAAAAATTAAACAACCTGGGAAAAAACTCAGGCTGCACCTGCATACAGATAAGCAGACAAGGTCCAGCACAGAAGCCCTTTGTTCTTTGTATAGCAAATTACTAGGAAAAAGTTTCCTCCCCTTTTCAGGCATATATACAGTGGGCTCCACGGAAACTGGCACAAGGAGGAGGGGGCTTACCTAAAACAAACACACAGTTATATAAACAAGAGAAGTGGCAATTTATGCTTGCCTAGAGACATACTCACAGCTGCATAAGATAAGGGGAGTTCCACAGACAGCTTTAGTGGTAAGAGAAGTTACTGAAACTGCTACAGAGATGAGGAGTTTCTTATAAAAAGCTTTTGAATTCAGCTATAACCTGGCAACCCACTAGGACTCCCCTCTTTACTGCAGACAGCTTTCTTCTTTCGCTTATTAAACTTGCACTGCAACCTCACCTTTGTGTCCACGTTCCTTAGTTTTCTTGGACATAGGAAAAAGAACCCCGGATATTAGTTCAGAAAATGAGAAACTGCTACATTAAGGTGGATTGGGGAGACTGCAACAGTAGGAATTATTAAAGCCTCCATTTTACAGATGATGAACCTGGGACACAAAAAATTTTTAGTAACTCATCCAAGAATATATATATCTAGTAAGGTGTTTGACCTTGAACCAACATACTAGATCAGGAGTCAGAAATTTTTTTCTGTAAAGGACCATGTAATAAATATTTAAGGTTTTGTGAGCCACATAGACTTCTGACAAGCGGTCATTTAAAAAAAAATGTACTACTCTTTGAAAATGTCAAAATCATTCTATGCTTTCAGGTCAAACAAAATCAGGCAGCAGGCTAAATTTGTCCAGCAGTTCATACCTTGCAATTCTTGTGCTAGACTAAAATAAATTATTTCCTTTACCCCTGGTTATTTCTTATAATAGATTCTACAAAAGGATAATGAAATCTCATTATTTAAAGTTCTTTGTACTAAATTATTTGTTGTCTTTGTAAATTGGAGATACTATTACATTGTCTTTTACTTAATATTTGAGTAGAAGTTTATTGTAATACAACTTTAATTATTAGGAATAATATTAAATCACCAAAGCTTAAATATTTGTTTGAAAATAATTTTCTTGAGATAAGGTGGAAATATAAATCTTAACATAAATATGTTATGGTCATGTAGGTGCTTTCATTCAAATAAGGGATATCTTAATGTTGATAATGTAAGACATTTTATAATATGCTTTTATGTGTATACAAAGAGATTTTTTTTAATCAGAATAATCAGTAGTCCTTCAAATTAAATGCTTCAAGTAGCATTTTCAATTAGCAATAACTCTCTATGAATGTCCAGTTAAATATTTGAAACACTAAATATGATGGAACTTCTACTAGGTAAGATGTAATATTTACACAGTTTGAAGATTCCTGCTGGAGAAAAGAAGAAGCTTTGTGTTATGGAAACCAATATTTTTTTTAATAAATCTATGTTATGCTAAGAATGTAAATTGTGTTTACTAGTGATTGATACAGAGTAAACAAAAGTACAGTCAAGTGGGTATAACTAATCCTGAGAACTGAAGAGAAAACATATAAGCAATTAATTTTTTCTCAAATAGATAAATATTTAATATATAAAGAATAAAAAAATGTTCTGTGTTAGATTGTATTTCATGTTTATCTTTTTGGGTATAAATCGATTTCATGGTCATGCATATTTAATATAGACATTTTTTCAGGTTTTATATTTGGAATGCCCATGGCTTGGTCTTTGGTTTGTTTGTCCTTATGTATGAGCTCCAAATAATCTAATTTACTTTCATGACTTGAAACTCCAACTTCATACTGATAACCTATAAATTTACTTTTCTAGCTCTGCTTTCTCCAATAAAATCCATACTTCATACTGCCAACATTACACTTAACTTCACTTCCTTACTTGATAGAAGTCTTGAAAATCTTAACATGGCCAAAATAAAGTTATTGATTTCCTTGTCCCAATCGGTTTCTAACATCATCTTTCCCATTCTAGTAACACATGAATTTTATCCCCTTTGTCTATCCTTAAACCTATGATTCCTCAGTTTACCTCACCTCCTGTATTCAATTCTTTAGAAAATCACACCAGCTTAACCTATTAAAAAAAGTCAGTTAACACCCTAGTTCAGAGAGTCATCATTTTTCCCCATAATACACAAGCGATTTAAATATTTATGTGTTATTTCTGCTTCCAAAGTTAACTCAATTTTCCACATAGCAATAAGAATGATTGTCTTAAAACATTAATCAACTATGTAACTCCTCTGCTTAAAATTTGCCAATGTCTTCTCAAGAGATTAATAATAAAATGAGCAAACAAAAAACTTTCAATAAGTTTTACAGAAATTTAATGTATTGGCCCCATCAATATTGTAACCCCCATGTATTCCCATGTTCTCTTTTAATAAATTGGATATACATATTCACCAGTCTTTCTGTTCTTTGATCTTATTGACTACATTCTATCCTTCCCTGTTGCATTCGCCTTTTTTACCTTTGCCTGAATTATTTTTTCTCCAAAACAGGTGTCCCATTTTACTCTCACTCACAGCATCTTAGCATTGTTTTTTGCCAAAATTTTTCAACTTATCCTATTTGCTTAATTTTTTATTTTCATCAGTCCCCTCCCCAAATAAAATCTGATTCCAGATAAGCTCTTTGTTCTTTCCATTTCTTCATCTATTATGCCATTGAACAATAAAAAAATTCAATATGCATTTGGTAATATAATTAATCAATATATAAATGATAATAATACTATGCATTTAATTTTAAAAACCTATAATTTATAGCACAATACTGTGTAGACTGCATATGGCCACAAATTTTTTGTATCTCCTTCTATTCAGTGGAAGAGCCTATGTTATCATCTGTTAAAACTGGTCTGGCTTTGTTACTGGTTTTAACTGTGTGTAACAGAAGTTATTTCTTTTTAGTTTCGGAGTTTAGGCTTCAGGAGGCCTTACAATTTCCACCTATGTTCTCATGAAACACTGTCTTCAGATCACTGTGGAAGAAACCTGGATAAGCACAATGGAAGATAAGAGCCTATGTGAACACAGCACCAATTCCCATACATGACAGTCAAACCTTCTGCCCAACTAACCTTCCGACAGAGTCACATTCCACTGAACGCTGCTGCCTGAGATGTTCAAGGGAAAACTGATTTTAAAAAAAATTATTCTAGCTCACATATATATCAATTATGATAATGTGAAGCTCTTACATTTGAGGTAGTTTGTTGTACAGTAATACATAACTAATGCAGAAATTAATACCTAGAAGTAGGGTGCAGGACATTAAATCTAAATATAGGGGACATTGACTTTGATACCATATAGCAGACTGTGGCTGGAAAGGCAATAAGAAGAGTGTAAATATGATATTTTGGAACACTTGGACTTGGGGGGAAAAAAATCCTGTAAGTGACCAAAAAGCAAAAAGAGTGATAGAAACTGGAGAAAGAAGAAACAAAGTTGTGTGGTTGCAGAACAACTGGCAATTTGCAATGATGTCTCTGAGACCGTGGCAGGTGGCAAAAAGTACCCAAAGAACTTATGAGTCTGGATCAAGAGAGCTCTAGAGAGATTACCTAAAGAAGGAGAGACTCTGTTTGTGAGCAGAAATTAGAGGTTATGCAGAAGGCCCAGGATGTGTTGGGCTTGGAAAATAAAGCTATTTCATAGTTTCTGTTTCTCCATGAAGCAGATTTTTAAAGAAATACACGGTATTAGAGCAAAATCATATTATACTGTGGCTATCCAGATCTTTGTTAAGACCTCAGAAATATGTAGGGTGCTAGGTCCTCCTTAGGAGACTTACAAGAACATTAATGGCTTTGTATCAATCCAGTCTCAACCAAACCTAATGGAGACAGAAGAAGTTTTAGGGTACATGTGCACAACGTGCAGGTTTGCACGTATACATACGCCATGTTGGTGTGCTGCACCCGTTAACTTGTCATTTAACATTAGGTACATCTCCTAATGGTATCCCTCCCACCTCCCCCCACCCCAAAATAGGCCCCGGTGTGTGATGTTCCCCTTCCTGTGTCCTTGTGTTCTCATTGTTCAATTCCCACCTATGAGTGAGAACATGCGGTGTTTGGTTTTTTGTCCCTGCGATAGTTTGCTGAGAATGATGGTCTGGGCTCCAGATTTCTTTAGGCAGGAAGGGAGCTAACAGAGCTGCATGATTGCAAATATAGTACATTTCTTATCTAAAAGGAAATGTCTCTCAAAGGATGGATCTGGAAACCCTGAGGGCAGGACCAAGAGCTCAGGTTAACAATGGATTTGGAAACCATAGCCAGATAGGAGAGTTTGTGGAATTGACAATAGGTTTTTGGCTGGATATCAGATCTTTTATTAATCAGTGGCGTCCATGTGCGTATCTTCTTCCTCCTTTTGAGTGATAGTGTCTATTGTGACTACTTGTTCCTGTCTCCCCAAACTAAGTTGGATGTGTGGGGGAAAACTTTCCTTTATAATTTAAAAGCTTCTGATCCAGAGGAGCCATGCCTGAAGATTCTGATCAAAAGGGATTGATCTGTATCATGGTCAGAGAAAATATGGTAATAATATAGGGTTGGAGCTTAATGCCATTTTTGGAAGAAACTTGGTTGACTAAGTATTTTTCATGTGTTGGCTAAAGGGCACACTGCGATAGATTAAATATGGCCATTAATTCTTTCAAATACTTTCTTGGAAGAAATGGGATCTATTTATTCATACTGTGAGTTTGGCCGAACTTGTGAATTCATTTTACCAATAGCATGTGACAGAAAAGACATCGTGAGTTCTAGAATCTCACAGTTCCTCTACGGCTCTTGCTGATTTTGTCAGCATCCATTTGGAATACTGACCTGAGAACACCATGCAAGGATGGTGACCTAGATCATTTGAGGATAAAAGGCCACATACATAGGATCCAAGTGATGCCAGCTGACATCTAGCCAGAACCAACTGCCACACACGTGAATAAAAAATACAGGACTTTTCATTTCATCTGACTCTTTTGCTGATTGCAGCTGCAAGAGTGAACCCATGGAAGTCCTGCAGGAATCACCCAGGCAGCCCACCGAAGCATGAGAAGTAATAAGCAATAAATTTTCATCTTAACCCACTAAATCAGAAAGAGTTTTCAATGCAGCAATATATAACTGTCAGGCATTAAGTTATTAGGTAATGATTTTTTATCTTCATTTAGTGACATAAGTATCTAGAAATTCTAAGAATGAACTTATTAAATATTTTAATATTTAATTATTGTTTTAAATGTTTTAAATTATTAAATGTTTTAATTTAATTATTATTAAATTGTTAATATATTAAATTATTAAATGTTTTAAAAATTGTTTTTACCATCAGCTAACATTGGATTCTTATATTTAATAAATATAAGTCCTTATATTTAATAAATAGGGTTACTGCTCAATTTTTTTATCCACAAATATGTATTGAGTGCCCACCATAGTCTGCAGAAACTGTGCTGGTGAAGCTGGAGCTAACACAAATCAAGAAATACAAATATTTTACCTTTACTAAGAACAAAAGACCCCATTACTCTTTCAATATAATTCCTGACATAAGTAGTCCTGCCCAGTGGAGCAATTTTTCTTAATGAAACAATTCAGCAAAATATTTTCTCTTCAGCTTCCCTTTCAACATTGGCATTATGTGCATCACCCAGGCACATGATGGATTAGTGCAATGGAAGACAGGAAAAAAAAGGAGCATAGAGGAGAAATGAACATTGTCTTAAGGATCAGACATGGAAGTGATATCCATCATCTCCAGTTATAAACCACACACACACACACACACACACACATACAGAGACACACACACATATATATATGCAGTGGACCCTTGAACTGCAGGTTTGAACTGCACAGGTCCACTTATATACAGATTTTTTTCAACCAAATGCAGATGCAAATTACAGTTTTTAATGGATGTGAAACCCACATTTAAAGAGAGCCAGCTTTGTATTTAGGTGTGTTCTACAGTGCTAACTATGAAACTTGAATATGTGGATTTTTGGAGACTTTGGTGGAGTTCCGGAACTAGCCTCGCCACAGTCTACCAGGGAATGACTGTACACACACACACACACACACACGCGCATGCACACACACACATACACACACGCACACACGCACACACACACGCACGCACACACACACGCACACACACATGCACACACATATATATATAATTTTATGTTATGCAGATTTAAGCTTGATCGAAGGATCTTACTTAGTTATTTGTAGTTAAGACTCATCCTAATTGGGGAAACTAATTATTTTCATTAATGTGGAAAACTGCTACTCAAGTTAGAGAGAGGAATATTTAAAAATCAAATAATTGTCAATCTTGTCCTTAAGTATTAAATATGTGTTATGCATGTATCTTTACACAGACACATTTACTTATAATTATATATGCATATAGCTATTTAGTTATTTTTAATATATTTATAATTATATATTTTAATATATATTAATAGACAGACTGGAATATAAAGGTAAGGAAGCCTGTATTTAATTATTTGCCATAATATTCACTCTCTTGTGAACTATGTCAGGTAAAGAATGTCAGGAACAACAGTAATTATTTTGCAGAAATGCAGTAAAATGGAAAGTGTGCTGGTTATATAGCATGCGTTAAAAAAAAAGGTCTTATAAATCAGTATAAATGAGCATACTGGTGAAATGATAAGACTATGTTCTGAGAAACAGCTTAGAAGTTATATAGGCTAAACCAATATCCAAATGAATCCTTACAATCACCTTCCTTTACATATTCTGTCCTTTACAACCAAAAGCAAAATAATTCACTGAAAAACGTGCTCTGCAATGCACAAAAAGTATATTAAGTGCGGAAGAGAGGTACATAAACCTACTCCCTTCATATTAGTGTTTCTTCCAGCTTTATTGCAAATATCTGATAATGTTGAAAAAATAGCAAAAGAATAAAAAGTATCATTTACATCTTTATTAATAACAATCTCAGGAGATGCTGTAAAACCCATGCAATATTAAAATTTTGATCAATATTGTGTCGTAGCAGGATTCATATATAAGGAATGGAGAAATCCAGGTTCTGAGAGTGCTTTGTAGCTTTATTAGCTATACAAATCCCATCACACCTGCTTGATGAATCATCAGGCATACATTTTGACAAGTTCTGAAACTCTCCGAACATTAATTTTACATTCTTGAAAAAAATGACAAGATATTAGAGGATCTTTGTGGAACTTTCTAGTTCAGAATTTTCAGGGATGTAGGCATGACTTAAAATTTTATAAGACCAATTTTCTAAAGGAAAAACATTCTCCTTCTACCTCTCATGGAGGTACATTGTAACCACGTATGAGTTCCCAGACAAAAGCTGAGCCCAGATAGCTGTGCATCCTCCATCAGCCTGATTAGGTCCTTACAGTCATACCCAAATAGACAAATTGGTGTGGCCACATAAAAAGGTTTCTGTTTATGACTGTGAAGTCAAAGGTAATTCATGCCATTCATATGTCTGAAGAACTGACAATTTAGGCAACAAATTATGCTTGTTAGTGAGAAAAGTTGCATTTTGTGTGGTGACATCTAAATGTATCATTGTATTGTAATTATATTTCTATTAACATAGACTATGAAAAACATACACCTATTACTTATTTACTTATTTTGTTGTTAGTGGTGGTTGTTTTTTTGTGTGTGCGTGTGAGAGGGTCTCACTCTGTTGGGCTGGAGTGCAGTGGCGCCTCTCCACTCACTGCAAGCTCTGCCTCCTGGGTTCAAGTGATTCTCGTGTTTCAGACTCCAGAGTAGCTGGGACTACAGATGGATGCCACCATGCCAGGCTAATTTTTGTATTTTAGTAGAGATAGGTTTTTCACCATGCTGCCCAGGCTGGTCTCGAACTTTTGGCCTTGAACTTCCAGCCTCAAGTGATCTGCCAACTCGGCCTCCCAAAGTGTTGGGATTACAGGCATGAGTCACTGCACCCTGCCACATATACCTTTAATTTAAATCTAGGATTCTTCATTTTTGTATCCAAGACTCAAAATAATTATAGTACCTAATGCTTCATCGAAGGTTTTCCACATCACCCTGACTCTTCTTCACGTGTGAGTCTAATTTCCTAAGTTTTCAAGGATAGTAGAGTGTGCTTAGGACATATGGCTATGAAATTACAATTATATTTTCATACAACTCAATTTTCAATCAACTCAATCATTTATTATGATTGATGAAAAAACAAAAATCAAGATTTATGTAAGAAAATCATGGAAGCCTTGAAATTCCAATAGTGAAGAGCAAAATGATGGCTACATGTTGAGTTAGTAATAGCTTTTCATAGAATTCATTCTCCGAATCTAGACATTTGAAAGGAGCCTAATACACATAACTTTATTTTAAGAAAATAAAATATCACTTCTCATTTCACAGTCTGTAACTATATTAAATATGTATTTAATTTCTCATTTCTAAATAAAAATCTTATTTCATTGATAAGAAACTTTTGAAATCTTAAGCAATTTTTCCAAAAGATTGAAACTAATCAAAAGCATTCCAAAAACTTAACCTAGTCTTTGATATGATTTTACTTTAAATATTTTCAAAACTTTTCCATCTTTTGTCTAGACTGTACTAAGTATTACCCCAACAAGACCGCAATTTTCTGAATTGAAACGATGTCACTTGTGATATTAAAAATGGGATATATTTTATTCAAGAGTCTATGACTTGCATCTTATCTTTAGGTGCCCATTATAATCAGACTCACTGGTGCCGCCATTTATAAAATATTTATACATCTAAAAAGCAAATTCGGAATGACTACTAGAAGAAGTTGTCATAAAAAAAAAATCGTCTAACTAGCTTTTAACCCTTTAAGTAGAGTTTGAAATAAGGGTATGACCAAGTAGAAATATAATTTCTATAAGTAATTTTTGATTAATAAGTTTTCCCAGTGGGTTATTTATTGAATGATAATAAATAGTACACTAAACTGAGGACTTGTTTTATAAAATCTGTTAAGAGAAATTTCTGATTAAACTTTTTAAATAGAAAATTGTGTATTTTTAGTGCTTCATGATTTCAGGGAATTATATGAAAACATGTATAAACTGAACATCATTTATATATGCTACAAATATATTTTATTGCTAACAAGGTACTATTAATAATACAGATTAAAACATATTTAAACCAGTTAATTATATCAAATTGCCTAAAATAAGACTCGTTTGTATTTTAAAGTTATTTGTGAAATATTGTTCTTCTGTTTCTATGTGTCAAAATAAGACTAACATAACAATTTATCAATTTACATGTTTAAAATAAATTAAAGTTGCTTGGGTATAGATAGAAAAAAATGAGTTCAATAAAAAGGAGGTATTAGACACTGAAATTTAACAACACCGTATACCATGTACCAAACTTCAGTCAATATGTGTGAGTCTAAAATGTGTCAGGAGTAGTGGATTGGCAAATTCAGGGAATTATTAAGATTTAGGACTTACAGGAGTTTGGACAACATAGTATCAAAGCATTGGGGTGTCTGGCTTCTGGATAAAAACCTATGTGTGATTTTTCAGGCCGAATCATAAGTGATTACGAAGGCTTTCTCTGGCAGACCTCATGCAGGAAGCTGCCCTGCCCTCTCCATACTAGTGCATTACAATCTCAGCTTCAGTCAAGGACTCAGATTCCTCTGGCTATTCATATTCTTGTCCATATCTGCATTTGTAACCCAGGAGCCTTCATTTGGAGCCCTTTCTACTGGGGAAAGGAGGCTTTTGGCAGAGGCCTTATCAGGCTCCTCTGCCTCAGGACTTAGTACTTTTCTACTCCTAGTCTGTCTGCCTTTCCCTCCTCTTCCCCGGCCCGTAGGTCTGAAATATCATACAAACCTTTTTTTCAGGGCTCCTTCTGCGGTGAGAGGCTCCTTATGTCTTTGTGCTGATCTGCCTGATCCTTGATTAGAAACATGCCACAGGGAAAAATGGGATGACTGCAGGGTGTAGGAGGTGGGGAAGGGAGATGGTACTGTCTCCAGTTTAGTCTCTTGCAGTAAGTGATTAAAGACTTGACAATTGTTTTTGTTTTGGCTTGTTCTCTCAATCAGGTACTCCAATGCTTGGCCGCTCAGCTGTCTCCAGCTCAGCTGAACTCTGAACAGACACCTTAGTTTGTGTAATATAAGATAAATATAATTTACGCAAGTTGAGAAGATATGCTTAAAAAACATCAATGCATACCTTAAAATAAAACATATAAACAAAAGAGGGGACATTAATCCCATTACAATGTCTGTATATAATGAAGAGTTTTGGAGTCAGAAATCCAAATAAAGGAATAAATAAATAAAACAAGAGAGCAACTTTGTGAGGAATAGTAATGACAATGCCATGAACAGGAGGCTGTGATTATCTCAGCCTCCAACACAGAAAGTGGGGGAAGGGGAAAGACAAATAAAAAAAGTTCTACTAATTCTTTCTTTGCTTAGGACTTTTCCTCACACCCATGCTCTTCCCTGAAAGAAATTCAACTTAGTCTTAAGGATTAACTTAAATGTTTCCTTTTGATAAGGCTTTTTCTTTATATTTCACTTGAAATTGCATTCCTCTATGCAAATATATATTCTATAGCATATTCTACTTTTATAAACGCACATCACTCATAATACACACACACAATACACTCATAATAACTTTTGTTTTAATGTGTTTATTTGTCTCCATCCTTCCATGGAGGGAGAAATTGTATTTCTTTTGCTAAGTATTAAACTTCTTCTGCCTATCAATCACAGTGCTTGAAAAATGGATTTCAAATGAATTAATGATTCAAGCAATGAATAACTATAGGTTATAAATCAAAGAAGTTTCCACCTCTCCTTTCTATGAGAAAATGTGTATGGTTTTCTTTTTTGAGGTATGTAACAAAAAATGGTTATGTGAAAATGATTTACATATTTTTTCTGCCTTCTGTCTACATTTCCCTGAGAAAAACCTTCCTCTAACTAAAAAATTAGGGTTTTGAATTTGAAGATCTAAAGTTACAGTCGATAATGGCCATTACACTACTGACTTGCACATGAAGTGGTGTTTTGGTTCCTAGTCTTTTCTTTATAATGGCAATGATTTTAAACCTAAAAAGGACTACTTGAGGTAGTTGCATTTAAAATGTAAATTTCATTTCCATCGAGATATATGTCGAAATCTGTTCCCTTTTCTTTTGTTTTCCATTTCTTTGTAATGGATATATATTTTTTCCCTGCCTGGGTAATTTTCTCACAGGTATTTGTATTCTTTTGGTCTAGATTTTACAAGAGAGTTCTGACCATCCTAGAGAATGTTATTCTTACAGAAATGATGCTTGGTAAAAGTTTGAAAGATCTCTACCACATACAGATATTTGTATTTGAAAGCTCTCTTACAGTGTGCTTTGGAAAAAAGTCACTGGTGCTGTTGATCAGTCTACACATTTATTATGCCAGAAATGTGTTAAATAACATATCTTCACTCTTATGGTTCCATTTATAATTGTACAGATGTTTCTTTTTCCCATAAAATCAATTAAATAATAATTCATATTAAACAGCGATTTTTAAAAATTGAACCGCCACTGGATCCAGGAAAAATGAACATTTATTTTATTTCTCTATTAGAAATTTGGATGCAAGTAGATTTTAGGATAAAAATAATAAGGAGAACTTCTTAGGAGAATTACATTTCTTCTAAAAAATAAATAAGCAGAAATATGACTGTCTTTGTGATGGAATAATATATCTTCCCTCTGTAAATGTCAGAAAATAATAATTTTCTTTCAAAAGTTTCTTTTTTTCAACAAATCATAGAAAGCAAAGAAAATAAAAGTCCTCAAAATAAAGCAAATATATGCTTTTACAATATTTTATAATCTATTTTAGAGCATTTTAGGCCACTTTAGAGCACTCTATATGTTTATCACACAGTAAGCAGATTCAAAAGTGTTTATAAAATGCATACTAACAAAGATGAAAAATTCAATTTAAAAAAGCTGAAACCCTAATAAGGAAGGAAGCTATTTCTAAGCAATTAATCTAAGTGCTCTGTGTCTCGTGTCAATTAATCTTCCTGTGTTAGGAGTTATTAAAAAATTATTTTAGGCAGATAGAAAGGAAAAGGGGTCCTTTGGAAATTTTCATTTTTTAAAGCATCTCCAGAAAAGTTTCTTGTAAAGCCCCAGCTCTTAGAACCAGGCTGGCAACCTTTGATATGCAAATGCAAGCAGTTAAAAGCTGAGTTCACCCAAACATGGCGATTTCCACAGCCTTCTTGCCCTTTCGCCACAGGATCCTGGCAACATGACTACCCTCACATATCCCCAAGTATGTGGAACACCATGGTGCCCTGCCTTTGCATATTAAAAGGCTAGGAAAGAGGACCAGCTTTTTCACAGGCTATGTGAATGACATGCCTGGTCAAACCAGTCCCCTGAGCCCTATGCAAATCAGACACCACCTCCTCCAGCCTCTGTATATATACCTGGTTGGTGTCCACTGCCCTTGGGGTCCGTCTCTCAGCTTTGGAGCCCCCCTCCCTCTGTCTCTGTACAGGGGAACTTCTTGCTTTCTTCCCCTTTCTTTCTTGCCTACTAGACTCCCTGCTCCTTAAAACTGCTCCACCTGTGTTGGTGTCGTTTTTTCTAATTCGACTCCAGAGAAAGAACCTGGTGTTCTCCACTCATCGGAGCTGTATCATTCCCAGCAACATCCCCCCTTATAGGCCTCCTCAGCCCATATTAAAAAATTAGGAATTGAGGCTCAGATTATTTAATTTGTTCAAGTCAAATGGACCTGAGAAGTTTCAAGACCACTATTCTAACCAAGAAGTATGGGATTCCCTCCTCTCTGTCGTCTATATACATCTAAGGCTCTGTGCAATCATACATTCAGTCAACAGATGTTTACTGAGTCTCTTTTATGTTTAACATATTGTTCTCTTCACCAGAATAGCATAGTGAGAGATTCAGTTTTGTGGGCCTACCTTCTCTCTTGTGAAATTGCAGAGAATTGGGTAATTCCTCTTTATTAATGACCTTCCCCAAACTTGATTCTGGACAAACATGGCATCCATGTAGTCAGAAATGCATAAACGGACACATAATATTTCTTTTTCTTTTATTGTATATAATTTCTTCACTATTTTTAAAAATAACATCAAATGATTGTCATTAAACCAATGAATTCTCTCACATTTGTTGGGCAAATGTGATCATTAAACAGCTCTCTGACTTTATGTCTGCAGAGAGCCACAAGTTTATGTTATCAAGTACTCTCTATTGCTGGAGATGTTAAAATATCACTCAGAAGGCAGCTGGGTAAGGGCTTTTAGATTACAAATTGACATGACTTTCTCACTGTAGTTCAAATTGCTTTGAAGTTTTAAGCGAAATAAAAAAATATAAAGAACCAGTTCATCTTCAATAGGATAATAGTTGAAAGCTTAGTGCATTCACCAGTCACTATTGCCAAAAAGCTTTCTGCCTTCTCTTTCTCTACAGATCATCCAGGTGATGCATCTTTGTCCAGCATACAGCATAAAATAAATGCAGGTCAAGTGCTGGATTTTAAAAACAGCCATAGGTCAATTATCTGATGTATTTGTTTGTTGTGACTCTCACTCATACATGAAAAATAAATCATCCACCTGGAAATTTGATAGAAAATCTGTATTATACACTGAAAGACAGGTATCTATAAAACATACATTTTCTTTGGAATCTAGTTATCCATGGCTAAAATTAAAAGCAAATGCAGACAAATTGTATTGCTTTTCAAATTATGCTTCAGTCTATTTGCTTATTTCAGTTTCAATCAGTTAACTATAAAGGACCATATTGCAACTAAAGACAAGCAACTTATTTTTTAGACATAAAACAATTGCATAATTTTGCATAACTGAAAATTATTTGTCTTTATGCATCATTATTATTTTGATTCAGAAGTTCCTTTAACACATTACAGTACAACAGCCAAATAAATCTGTAGCTACAGAACAATATAACGGTACCAAAATATTTAAGAGTGATAAAATAAATTTTATACTAATCACAGCATCCACTTTTAGAACATTAAAAAGTTTAGTCACATTTAGAAAATGAAGCATTTAGGACCTTCCTATTCTCTCTTGTCTTGTTGGAACTAATAAGAATGCATGTGAAATCTACCAGATGAACTCATTACAAAAGGCAGGGGAAGGACTTGTCAATGCAGGGCCTGATCTGATCTTAAATAACTAATTAAGCCCACAGCTGTTTAGTTTGATATCTGAGTTTGTGTTCCCTTAATTTACAACTAACAAGAAAGCTCACACATGAACCTTAAGGTTGTCAGTGTGTTTACTCATGTTTTTTTTAAAAAAACAATATACTTGACCATTTATTGATTTATTTCTTGTTAATTTTCACTGTTATTTATTTAGTAATTTATATTTTCAAAGCATTTGAGCCACTGCCTCAATGTCAACATGTAAGCATAATTGTCATATATCATCATATTAAAATTAGTTTGTGTCAAACCTAAAGCAAATCTCTCTACCTCCGAATATCACAGTACTCTTAGACCTTATTGATCCATATTAATAAATATAACATTAAAAGTGACTTTCAGCTGGGCACAGGGGCTCACATCCAATCCTAGCCCTTTGGGAAGAGTTCAAGATCAGACTGGGGGTATTAGACTGTTTTCACCCTGCTGATAAAGACATACCCAAGACTAGGAAGAAAAAGAGGTTTAATGGATTTATTGTTCCACATGACTGGGAAGGCTTCACAATCATGGTGGAAGGCAAGGAGGAGCAAGTCACGTCTTACATGGATGGTGGCAGGCAAAGAGAGAGCTTGTGCAGAGAAACTCCCATTTTTAAAACCATCAGATCTTGTGAGACTTATCAACATCATGAGAACAGTGAAGTAAAGACCTGCCCCCATAATTCAATCACCTCCCACGACATGTGGAACCTGTGGGAGTTGCAATTCAGAATGAGATTTGAGTGGAGACATAGCCAAACCATATCACCAGGCAACATAGGGAGACCTTGTCTCTATAAGAAATTTAAAAATTAGCTAGGCATGTTGGTGTATGCTTATAGTCCCAGCTACTTGGGATGCTGAGGTGGGAGGATCACTTGAGCCCAGGCCTTTGAGGCTACAGCAAACCATGACTGTGCCACTGCACTCCAGCCTGGGCAACAGAATGAGACACTTTCTAAAAACAAAACAAAACTAAACAAAACACACCAAACTTTCCTCACATTCACCTCATACATCTTTCTATTTCTATCGGTCCTCAAGTTTGAGTTCATAGGTGAATGTGTATGCATCCATTCCAGCAATAATTACATCATAACTCTTAGTATTTTTCTTACATATATATATATACATATATATGTAAGAAAAAATGTATATATAGCAATCACTGTTTATGAACTATATTCTACAAACAAAAACAATGTGTAAATTATAGAGAAAAAATTTTTAATTAATACCTGATTTTTTTTATTAAATGGTGATTGTAGTGATGTTGGTGGCTGTGTTTGTGATGTCAGAGGCATTAGAACTAGAGTGACTCCATCTTGCATAGGGGTTGGGTAAAATGAGGCTGAGACATGTTGGGCTACGTTCCCAAAAGGTTACACATTCTTAGTCACAGGATGAGATAGGAGGTCAGCAGAAGATACAGGTTACAAAGAGCCTGCTGATAAAATAGTATGTAGTAAAGAAGCTGGCCAAAACCCAGCAAAACCAAGATGGTGATGAAAGTGACCTCTGGTCATCCTCACTGCTCATTACATGCTTATTATAATTCACTAGCATGCTAAAAGACATTCCCACCAGCACTATGACAGTTTACAAATGCCATGGCAACATCTGGAAGTTACCCTAGATGATCTAATCCTCAGTTCCAGGAAATCCCCACCCCCTTCCCGGAAGACTCATGAGTAATCCACCCCTTGTTAGCATATGATCCAGAAATAGCTTTAAGTATACTCAGTCAAGAAGCCCATGCTGCTGTTCTGTCTACAGAGTACCCATTCTTTTATTCCTTTACTTTCTTAATAAACTTGCTTTCACTGTACTCTATGGACTTGCCCAAATTCTTTCTTGTGTGAGATCCAAGAACCCTCTCTGGGGTCTGAATCAGGACCCCTTTCTGGTAACAGTAGCTCTGATAGTAGTAGTTAATAATTTAATGTAGAAAGAAAAGAAAGAAGTAAAAGTAGGAGAAGAATTAAGAAGAAAAGGGAGAAGGGGAAAATAATGGAACAGACGAGGGGAATGAGAAAGAAAAAGATGGAGAAGGAGTAAAGATAAATTAAAATGATAAAGTAACAGCAGCAAATGGCTTGCTTAATAGCAATTATTAGCCATTAAAAAACAGTGTAGGCGGGGCGAGGTGGCTCATGGCTTTAATTCCAGCACTTTGGGAGGCTGAGGCGGGCGGATAGTGAGGCCAGGAGTTTGAGACCAACCTGGCCAACATGGTAAAACCCCGTCTCTACTAAAAATACAAAAAAAATTAGCTGGGCATAGTGGCGGGCTCCTGTAATCCCAGCTACTCAGGAGGCTGAGGCAGGAGAATTGCTTGAACCTGGGAAGATGGAGGTTGCAGTGAGCTGAGATTGTGCCACTGATTCCAGCCTGGGCAATAGGAGCGATAGTCCATCTCAAAAAAGAAAAAAACAATAGGGTGTAAATATGTTCGTTAACAATCTGGTACCATTTAAGTAATTAAATGTACATACAAATAATTCTTTACATTCAAATTCAAGAAAACTGTTTATGTTATATCAGTATGCTTTCTCAGTTGATTAAAATTTGTTTTATCTAAATATTTTTTAATGTCTTACGGAATTTATTACTTTTTTATTAGTATACTTGGCTTGTGCTTCTACATTTCAATGTAGCTCATTCAATAAAGAAAGATGTTCGAGATTTTTAACTTTACTGTTGTAGTGGGGCATTTTCAGCACTCTGCCCATATCCATCATGTTTCATCTTACTATTTCTAAGTCCTCTTCCATGTGCTTTCACTTCCAAGGGCCTCATGTACTACTCCTTTTAGGAGGACTGTCCTGTTCTAGTAGAAGAGCAGATAGCTAGCCATGCTTCGGACTTAAGTTCCCCTGGAGCCTGACTCCTTTGCCAGACAGACTCTGTCGGCAACAGACTCTGGGGCAAAAATTACATTCCAGCATCTTGCTGATGCCCCTTGAAGTTCCTTCATGGGAACTTGACCTAAGAAAACTGTAAAATGAATAAATGAATTCAGCAATCGATTTTTTGGATTTTGTGTGTACGTGTGTGTGTGTGTGTGTGTGTCTGTGTATGTGTAAGCCAATATTTAAAAAATTGTATCATGAAGAACAGAAAGTATTTGAGATAAACACATGTAAAACCCAAGCTGATTTAACATTTTTTTCTCAGTTTTTGATGTGAGTGTTTTGGGGCTGTGTTTATGCATGCATGTGTGTGGTGTGTGTGTGTGTGTGTGTGTTTTCAGTGACTGAGGGGTAGAGAGGTGAGTTGTTAGCTTTATTATTACCACAAAATACCCTAAAAGTAGAAACATTACATTTGGAAATTGAGAGTTACGAAAAGGTTGGCATAAATTATGATATCTAGTATATGGCATGAGTAAAATTTAATTATTATTATGAAAAGGTAAAAGAATTAAGTCATTTTAAACAGTTATGAGTCATATATATGTGTGTATATGTGTAATATTTATATAAATGACCAGACTTAAATCTGTGTTCACACCATACAATGTGCCATAACTACATATATATACACACATAGATTATATGTATATATACAGTTTATATATATAAACAGTAGATATTTTGATAGAATGAAATATAAGTGAACTTACTTCCTTGCTTGTATATGGAGACACAAGCATTGAAAATTTGTCTCCTCAATTTCTAATTTTAAAGTTTTTATAAATTATTTTTACCAAACTCACATTGAAATAACATTATTAATGTTTGCATTGGCACAGTCTATAAAAACAACTATTTGAACTTACACAGTTCTGCATTCTCTATTAGGAAATGTAAACCAAAAATGAAATTCTAAGTCCCCCAGTCATCTGAATGGGTCCCTCCTGTCAGCCAAGGGCATTTTCATTAATTTGAAAAACTAGTTCAGGCCGTGATGAGAAGTAGAGGTCATGCCTCACAGCTGACCATCATTAACATCAACACGGATACCTTAAGACTGGTAGAAGAGACTCTTTAAGTCTTATAAGAAACATTTACAGTCTATACTCTCTGAAGCCTGCTACCTGGAGACTTCATCTGCATGATAAAACCTTGGTCTCCACAGCCCCTTATCCTAACCCAGACATTGCTTTCCATTGATTTCAGGTCTTTAGATATAACTCTTTCAAAAAATTGCCAATCAGAAAAATCTTTGAATCCACCTATGACCTGGAAGCCCCCACTTTTAGTTGTCTTGTCTTTCTAGACAGAACCAATGTATTGATTGATGTCTTATGTCTCCCTAAAATGTATAAAACCAAGTTTTAGTCCAACCACCTTGGGCACTTGTTTTCAGGATCTCCTGAGGGCTCTGTCTGTGTTTGGCTCAGAATAAATCTCTTCAAATTTTTTGATGAATTTGACTCTTTTCACTGACAGAAATTTGGAGTCATATGGTTCACATCAATTAGTTTTTACCCAGGAATGGTGAAGGACAGGCTTCTAACTTGCACTGCAATTTTAATAAGGAAAAAATTATTTACCCTATGTAACAAGGAAGTCCGTAGTAAAGCTGGCTTCAAACACAGCTGGATCTAAAACATAACATGTATTATTGGGGCAATATTCCTTTACATCTCTTAGCTCTGCTTCTCCTACCCTGCTTTCAAACCCTTTGATCTAATTCTCAAGAAGGCTGTTTCTAGGCAGTGGTAGAAATGGTAACAGGCAGCACCAAACTTATATTCTAACAGGTAAACAATTCTGTCGAGAGTTTGTGTCTTTTTTTCTACAAGCTCAAAATAAAACTCACATACAATTGTATTATTCAAGAGATCACATAGAGATTTAATACAGATTTAATCATTATATCAGGGGCCTGTGACTCTGATGGGCCAGGTCTGGGCATGTACCTAACCTAACCTAAACCATATACATTAAGAATTGGAGAAACTTTATTATCAGAAGGGAAAAGGAACATCAAATAGATAAAAGCAAAAAGTATTTTGGACATTGTCAGAACTAGGATGCTACCAGGTTAAAGTCCCTTCTTAAAGTTCCCAGATAAAATTGTTCTCAGGCATCCAACAAATTGATTGGAGGGCAAGCAGAAGTCACAAAGGAGAATTCCAGGAAATAGAAGAAAAGGGTCAATGAATATTGACTCCTTCTAAGTTGGCGTGTTCAATCTTACTGAGAACATGTGCACTCGAGGGAAGCAGACAAGACTGAAGCACAGTTTCTTTCAAACTCTAAAATGACACTCCTTATCCACTTTATTCATGCTTTCCTCAATTATCTTTATGTACAATGTTAATTGTAACTTACTACAAATTTATAGCATTTATCATAGGTTAAGTGTCATTAATTGACATTAATTCATTATTTTATTTATTAATACATTTATCTATTTGGTTATTGTATATTTATTAATTATTTGCCAGGTATTAGGAACTATTCTGAAGGGACTGCATGAAAAAATTGTTAGCATTCATTTTCTGTTCTTGAATATCACAGTGTCCAATTAAGAACAGACACATGTAAAAACTCAGAGCAAGGGCTATAATCCACTATTTTCAACTTTGTCATTCATGTATTTCACATAATATCTGGCACATAGTAAATGCACCAAGTGTTTCATAAATATTTAAATAAGTGCACAAATACATAATGTTAGTAGCCAATATCACACAACTTTTCTATATGAGTCAATAAAAGTATAAATAAAACACTTAAAATACATTTAATCAAATTAAATTCTTCCTCAATTTAGTAGGTTAGGCTTAACACTCATTTACATACCTAATTAAATGTCTAGTTAGCCATAAATATTATTTTCTTTATATATTTTAGGAATAATTTTATATGATTTGGATAGCTTTTGTTCCTTTAAAAACCTGTACTAATTTAAAATGATGTAATTATTATTTAAGAAAACATATCCTAGTAGTATGTAGAGATATTAAAATAATTTTACTTTTTTTGTAAAAATATTACTGTAGCATTTACTTATAGACAACGTGAATAAAATGTTTCAGCTGATGGTAGAGAAAACAAATATATCTGGAATTTTACTTTCTCATGCTCAATTTTCTGCCATATTATTTGCATAACATTAAAAATAAGTGATTTTAAGTAAGTGTGGGCTAAAGGAAAAGTAGGTGGAAATTAACTTCTTTGATTTGATTATATAGACAGATGTTAATACATAAATGAATTTACTAAAACAACTGATGATGTAAAATTTGTATTTTTTAAAATTTACTGTATCTAAAAGGAGAGATCGTAGGTGGAGTAAAATGATGAATGGATGGATGGATCAGTAAATGAAAAAATACAGTTAAAAATGAGTTGGGTTAATCAAATTAAATTGAAGGACAAGATATAATTTGGAGTATTAAGATAAGAAAGGGCAGAAACTGATTTTGGATATGAGAAGTAATTCTAGTTGTATATAGCAAACAACTCTTTTGCTTTGTCTTGTTTTGGTGTATTAGTCAATGTGGGCTGTCGTAACAAAATACCATAGACTTAATTGAAATTTATTTCTTACAGTTCTAGACACGGGGAAGTCCAAGATCAAGGTCTGACAAGGTTTGGTTTCTGGTGGAGGCTTTCTTCTTGGCTTGCAGACAACCAGTTTGTCCTCACATGGCCTTTCCTCTGAGCATGGAGGGAGAGAGTAGGCAAGCTCTCAGGTATCTCTTATAAGGATGCTATTTCCATAAAATCAGGGCCCCACATTTATGACCTAATTTAAGCTTAATTAACTCTTTAAAGTTCTGATCTCCAAATATAACCACACTGATGGTTATTGCTTCAGCACATGCATTTTGGGGGAATACAAACATTCAGCCCACAACAGTGTAAATAATAACTAATAATAAGATACTCTACTTAGTTGTATCATTGCTTTTCCTTTTTCATAAATTCTTCTTAATGTGGTTACTCAGTCTCAAAATAATAAAAAAAATCATTTAGCACACTGAATAAAAATTGTAATATGCTATTTTAAAAATAAACAGTGGTAGGAAATATTGTTAATTCCTTCTATATAATGATATTTAAATCCATTAATATTATTTGAAGTTTATCCTCCCTTAAAACTTTTCTTAAAAATATTAGAAAACTTCCATGAAAACTTCACATCTCGACACAGAATAATATTGTCTACAATTACAATTTTTATACTAATTCAGAATTTCTTTTTCTTCTTGGAAAACTAAGGAGTTGTCTTTGTATATTGCACTGAATATTTGAACTAGGAACCAACAAATACAATTTTTAATTCCATATTTATTGTTACATTTTATACCTTAGAAAAATCATCTCATTTCTC
Source organism: Gorilla gorilla gorilla (assembly GCF_029281585.2). Lineage (NCBI taxonomy): Eukaryota > Metazoa > Chordata > Mammalia > Primates > Hominidae > Gorilla > Gorilla gorilla. The sequence continues at coordinate 106,736,411 of NC_086017.1, read as the reverse complement.
AGCCTTTTCAGTTAAACAAAGAAGCTGGACATACAAAGTGCATTATCTCTTTATTCCCTCATATTCTAAAATAAACCTATGAATTTCCTTTAGATCTTGCTTTTTTTTTGCTGTTTTTTGCCCTTACTCTGTTCCTCACAAATGCACATTTTCAACAGACAATTTTTATGGATTCTATTCTGCTCTGATTTTTGTTGTTGTTTTTGTTGTTGTTTTGAGGCGAAGTCTTGCTCTGTCACCCAGGCTGGAGTACAGTGGCGCCATCTCAGCTCACTGCAAGCTCCGCCTCCCTGGTTCACGCCATTCTCCCACCTCAGCCTCCCGAGTAGCTGGGACTACAGGTGCCTGCCACCACACCCGGCTAATTTTTTTTGTATTTTTAGTAGAGACAGGGTTTCACTGTGTTAGCCAGGATGGTCTCGATCTCCTGACCTCATGATCCGCCGGCCTCGGCCTCCCAAGATACTGGGATTACAGGCATGAGCCACCGCGCCCAGGCTCTGCTCTGATTTTTTTAAAGAATCATGACAAAATTAGTAGCCCTGGTTGCCTCATTAAAATTACTTAGGGTAATGACAGTTTCAGAATGTGAATACAGTGGTTCAGCTACTGGTTTTGGGGTTTTTTAAATTGAACTATCCTCTTCCCTAATCTTTCCCAATCAAAAACCTGAGATAATGCACTTATATTTGGTTCATAGACCCTTAGACAGAGAAAATGAAGATTGAAAGAAGCAATTCTTCTTTGTATTATTATGTTATTCAGAAAACTACAATAATCACTCTACATAAATTATCCTGTGTTGTACATGAGGAGCTTGAGGATTACAGAGATTCACCAACTGTCAGGATTAAAACTCAGATGTATCTAACTCCAAACTCAATGGTCATTCCTCAAACCATACTGACTTCCAGAATAATATCTTCTATAAATAAATACTACCTTCTCTGACCATTATTCTGGCCTGATTTACAGTTTATGTTTTCTCTTCTTGGTTTCTTTGTCATTGCTGACCATTAAAATTCCCTGCTCTTTCTGGAAAACGAAAGCCCTACCCAGAAATCTGTCATGTCTGGCACCTGATCTCCTTTCTAGCTCTCTCTATCAACAAGCAACAAAGAAATACGTGGTTACTCTACCCTACTCCTCCATCACCATTTCTTCTAACTAACTTCAGATTATTACTGATCCTAAGGGTTCTCTGCATCTATGCTCTTAACTGCAATATTGTGTCTGTAAGTCTAAGTCTTACCCAGCTATTAATGCTCTTTGGATCCTGGGATGAGCAGCCATATGTAGGATCCTTCTGTGCAGATTCTTCCAGTTCTCAGACAAAATCTTTGCAAATAAGCCCTTGCCTTACTGGAGGGCATTGTGACTTGTTCTTTCCAATCTGCAAGATGTAGGCAGCCTTCTCAAACATAACCGTGTTTAAAATTATGATATACAAACAAATTATTTCTTGACAATTTTTTTTTTGTCTTGGATATTATTTCTTTAGAAACAACCTAATTCCATTGGGCTTTGGTTTTGTTTGTTGAATGTGTTTCTCTCTTTCTGGGATCATTTGCATGCTCTGAGGATGATGAAAAAGATATCTCCAAATTAAAGTTGGTTAAGCAATGCAAAGTATATGAAAATGTATTTTAAAAAATGGTTTTGGTGCCTGTATTTACACTGATCTCTTTACTTTTTTTGTACTTTTTTATGATATGTAATATGATTGTGGGCAAAATAAATATTATTTTTCATACTCATATCAACTTGTCTTATTTTAAACATGTAGATATTACTTTATTGTAGGTACATTATTAAAATTTTACAATAAAATTATTATATTATTAGAAAGATATAGACCCAGTGTTAAGAAATGTTTATTTCAGGATAGCGTAATAAAATGTGATTATGGTCTAATTTGCGCCTTTCTATAACTTCCAATTTTCTGCATGGGAAATAGGTTTCCTTTATAATCAGCAAATAATATGTTTCAATGTAAATAGTCAAGATATATATGAAATTACCATTTCTTGGTAGAATAACTTGCTATAGTATATATTATTAGTAGTATTTAAGACCAACTAACACCTTGCAGTAACAAATACTTTTAAATTCGCATTATACAGTTTCATAAGATCTGAAAAGAGATAATAATCTTTGAGCTGCCTTAGTAGATAAAAATGATAAGCTTCTATGCAGTTTTTACAAAGGATATTTATCTTTATTAGGTAGTGATTCTTTACACTATGCCCATTTTCCAATTTCTTTAGATTTTTTTAAGGCAAATTGACTTTTATATTCTCCAACAATGATAAAGGAATTCATATGGGATATCAGAGAATGGATCTATGATGAACCAAAATGTGAAGACATCAAAAAATGACTTTCATCACAGTGTGACACAAATGTTATAGACATTTATTTTAAGCCAAATATAGTAAAACATAGAGTAAGTAGAACAAGGCATGTAGGATCATGCAGAACAAGCAGCATTGTAGAAAAGCATGCATGCGAAAGGACATAGAATGCTCACAGAACCTAAACATTTCATACCTCACAGGCTTAATATAATTCAGTTGTATTGCTGAAACATATGCTTCCAGTTTGCATAAAAAAATTTTATTAATCATATGAACTGACTATATAAGTTTGCTATGAGGAGAGAGGTTCAGGTATGCATAAAGTGAATTTAGGTTGTTGATGGACTCAGGATATAGAGCTAGCCGATGATCATTTCAAAATACTTTTCTACAGCTTAGAAAGGAGTAGGGAGTTGTAGGTTTGGATAGCTACAAGAGTGTTATTTGATTGCACAATTTTTATTTTTTATTTACCAAGATGAGATAGGTGATAAAGAGGAAACAAAATACTTGCATTCTGAGGACTTCAAGAGCAAGAGAAAAATAAATAGGAAACAAAATTGACTGAAAAGTATCTTCCATAAATGTAGAAGCTGTTTTAGCAGAATATGGTGTCTGAACACCAAAGGAAAAGATTTCACAAACACAGGCCAACATTGTTTTACTGGCAAAGTGGATATAAACTTTCATCATTCCACACATGAAAATGTGCTATACATTTACTGCTTAGTGTTAATAATTTATGTTTAACATTAAATATTACCTTAGTGGAAATAATCTAAAATGATAGTTGATACTCTATAAAGATTGACCCATGTCGTTAGAGTAAAATAATGTTCACACCAACTGAAGTCACAGATCTTCTAGTACAGAAATCATTGGACAAGTATTGTATTGGTAAAAGGGTGTTCAGGGTCACGTTTTCAGTAACTGTATTGTACTGCAGCTCTTGGCCACTAACTCTACTGGGCCCCTGAGAGGGTCAGCATTAGAACCAAGTGATAAGATTTCAGGATCAAGTAAAATTATCTATAATTTTATACATAAAGTGCAAAGACAATTTAAATATATGTTTAACTAGTATCAATTAAGAATATATTATAAATTACATGGAGAGAAACTGGAAGCAAAATTTGCCATATAATTAATAAAAACTTGAATAACGTATGCATTGTTCAGGCTTACTGCCACGTCAGGATCAGTCTGCATACCTTTAGACAAAAAACAGATCTAAAGTTACTAGTCACAAACCATGATGGATAGATGGATTTGGAGAATGCAAGAAATGTGAAGCTACAATATATTGTAAAAAATTTCGCTTTTTTTGTATTGTTGAACTGATAAATTTAGAAAACTAACTCCAAATTCCATTAAAGTTAACTAGGGCCTTGGCTGAACTACTGTTACTAAAATAGAAATATATTGAATAGTGCCGGGCACGGTGGCTCACGCCTGTAATCCTAGCACTTTGGGAGGCCGAGGCGGGCAGATCACAAGGTCAGGAGTTCAAGACCAGCCTGGCCAATATGGTGAGACCCCGTCTCTACTAAAAAATACAAAATTAGCCGGGTGTGGTGGCATGGCCTGTAGTCCCAGCTACTAGGGAGGCTGAGGCAGAAGACGTGCTTGAACCCTGTGAGGTGAAGGTTGCAGTGAGCCGAGATAGCGCCACTGAACTCCAGCCTGCATGACAGAGTGAGACTCCATCTCAAAAAAAAAAAAAAGAAAGAAAGAAAGAAAGAAATATATTGAATGGTACAAGCAAGTGTTTATATGCTTGGGTACCAGAAGTAAGAAAAAAAAAGAACTATTGAATGAAAGAGCAAAGAAGAGATTGATTTTAATGATCTCTCTTGTTTGTGAAATCTATAATTTAAAAATCAAGGCATTTTCCCCTTTCTATTTTATCTAAGGGTTTCTTACAAGAAAAACAATCAAAATGGCAAGATTAACAAAATATGGAGCTGTATCTTTTTTTTTCTTGATAGATATAGACGTATGTCCATTGTCAAATGGATGACTCTTCTTTTTTATGTTATTGGCTCTTATTAGTCCATGCATTAATTATGTTATATATTCATTTAACAGTCATTTAAGTCTTCTACTGTAGACATTGCTCTGAGTTACACAAAAACTCAAAACGGGGGCCTGTGAAAGACATATTATGCCTACATAATTGAAAAGCTTTTACCTGTGTCCATTACTTTCCTGGGACAAGTATTGTTTATTACACTACCCTCATCCTTCCTGATGATAAGAACCCCAGCCACAGTTTCAGACATACTTATGTGTGTTTGGGGAAGTTGACAGGGAGCGTGGTTGCCACATAGGTCACAGAGTTTAGCTATTCTAGGGACATAGGTAGACAGAGCACTGGTTGAAAGAGCTCCGTGAGCTGTAAAGGGAGGCATTGATAGATGTCCTACCTCAGTCAGAAGAAAGAACAACACATGTGTCTTCTCAGCAGAGGCTATGGGTATGTTCACTCTAACAGGAAAAGATAATCTGCTGATATGTGCTCAGGAATGCTAAAACTGCCACTGCAAAATTGTAACTGAGATATGACCTAACCAACTCCATCTTGCTTCTAGCCTCCAAGCTGTTCTTATTCATTCCTGGGTGTAGGCTGAACTAACTTTTGGAGGAACTTAATTTATAGTTTATGGTTTAACAGCCCTTTCCCAGAACAAACTCCTTCTTGCCTGGGAACTAGACTGCCTTTGTAGGACTAACAAATTAGCCACAAGATTAGAAATTATGGTTTAGGAGTCACACAGCTGGAGCCTACAAGATTCTGACCCTCCCTAAATTGGTCCTAAGATCAGTGCTTGAGACTTTTTGCGGACCCTGTACTTGATAGAACAGCTGGCACCATCCAGATCAAGAAACTGGCTCATCTGATCTTCTGGGCCCCACCCAGGAACGGACTCAACACAAGAAGACAGCTTCAACTCCCTATGATTTCACCTCTCAACTGACCAATCAGCACTCCCGGTGCACTGGCCCACCAAGACGACCTTAAAAACTCTGATCCCCAAATGCTCAGGGTGACTGATTTGAGTAATAGTAAAACTCTGGTTTCCCACACAGCCAGCTCTGTGAAATTACTCTTTCTCGATTTCAATTTCCCTGTCTTGATAAATCGGCTCTGCCTAAGCAGAGAGCAAGGTGAACCCACTGAGCAGTTACAATGCTGTTCCAGAATCCTGGGGCCCAGTGTCCTTGTCAATACTGGCTCTTTTCATTCCAAGGGCCACTCTGGGTTAACTGTTTCTCCAGGTCCTAATCTACTCTCTATAGGGGCCATCCAATCTACTCCAGGCTGCCTCTGAGCACTGGGGGAAATGGGGGAGAGCATAGCGATGTCACCCCTGCTCCACATGCCATCTTAGGCCTAGCAAGTACCTGGAGCCCCTGTCCCAGGTGGCAAGGGGGTGCAGTCAGGGCTGCATGCTCCATGGAACTAGGGGGAGCTGGGCACAGCTGCAACTACCCAAGTCAGGGTTGTGGACCTGGGCCTCCATGTGCTCTTGGGGGTCTCAGGAAGTCTCCCCTCTACCCTTGCAGGCTTGGAAGTGCCTAATACCACTACCTGACTTCTCCCTGCTGTTGGCACCCACTCTGATCTGAGAGCAATGTGGGGCCAAAGCTGAGCATTGTTGCAGTCCAGCTGGGGGCGGGGGGGGGGGGGAGGCATACACTTGGGGCAGTGCAGACACACCAGTACCCTGCCACCTTGGTCCCCTCCAGACTTTGGGTGCTGACAGCATGGTGTGAGGGAAGCCAAAAGTGGACTGAGGGCAGCTCAGTGCTGGCCTCCAGGTACCCCTTGGTGTGAGCAACCTGGGCACCATGGATAGTGGCAAGAGGCAGACCAGCTCCTGGGTGGAAGGCAGCAGGTTCCAGCTAAGGCCTCACCTTCAGGCCAGGGAAGGCCTGAAAGCTGGGGGTCAGGCTGCCAGTCCCACAGACCAGTGTCGGAATTTGTGGTGTCTTTTCCAGCCTGCCCATGGCTGCACGTGGACCAATCAGCACACACTTCCTCCTTCCAAGGCCCATAAAAGCCCTGGGCTCAGCCAGAGCAGAGCAGACATTGGAATGACTAGCTGCAGAGAACAGGTACCCACTCCAGAGCCTCCTTTCTGCTGACAGCTGGGAAGATGATGGGACAACCTGCCTGCAGAGAAGGGCAACCCATTCAAGGGCCTCCTCTCTTCTGAGAGCTGCAGAGACATCAGGATGACCTGCCTGTAGAGAGGAGCTACCCACTCCAGGGCTTCCTTTCTGCTGAGAGCTGGTAGGATGATGGGATGACCTGCCTTCAAAGAGGAGCAACACACTCCAGGGCCTCCTCTCTGCTAGGAGCTGAACACTCAATGGGACGCACTGGCTGCAGAAAGAAGCTATTGGAGCTACCCATTGTGGGTCTCCTCTGAGCTGTTCTATTGCTCAGTAAAGCTCCTCTTTGTCTTGCTCACCTTCCGATTGTCTGTGGGTCACATTCTTCCTGGTCAGAGGACAAGAACTTGGGACCTGTCAAATGGCAGGGCTAAAAGAGCTATAACATGAATGGTTGAAACATGCTTCTTAGGGCCCAGCAGTTCCTGGCATCTCCAAGCTTCCAGGCACCACCACATTCCCCTGTGACAGATGGGGAAGCTGCTTGTGGTGCACTTGCTTCAGCTCCTTGCAGACACTCATGCCAGCACCTACAGCTGCCCACCCCACGGCAGCAGCCAGCATGTCTGACTGCACAGTGGCCAGACCCCATGCTCATTCACACACTTCTCGTCGCTCCATGCCTGATTTGCAGTCTCCCTTAGAGGAATGGGATACAGGCCGGTAGTGTGAGTTGTGCACAACCTGCCAGGCTAAGTGGGTAGAATGAGCCCAATGGGCCCAAGAAAATTTGGACAAAGATGACACCAGCCACATGTTTCCAGCCAGAACAGTGACACCCCAAAGATACTGAAACTCTAACAGCAAAATTTTTTGAACATGGATCCCATGGAGGGGCATGAAGCTCAATTGCACATGCGTATGTTTCCCCTTTTATAAATATTCGTGGTTCCTCCTATAGCTTATTGAATATGTATATTTGGCTACACCATTCTGCATACATTTCTGTTCCCTTTGCCTATCCCTCAAAGTGTCTTTCTGGCTTCTGGGAGGAGGCTATGCTTTCCAGCCTATCAGAATGGCAACCCTGCAAGCTGTAACCCTTTATAAGAAATGAAGCTCTCCTTTCCAAATTTATAAACCTCATCATTTTTCAGTTGACGTATATATCACTTGTCTTTTAAGTCCATATATACTAATCTGACCTTGTTGTAGCCTTGGAGTCTCTCTAAACCTGTTCCGGTTTTGGGGGCTGCCCGGATACACAAATTAATCTTTGCTCAATTAAACTCTGATAAAATTAACTTGCCTAAAGCTTTTCTTCTAACAGAGGGCATTTTGAATGTGTATGGAATGATTTTGATTACTAAAATGACTAGATCTTCCATCAGCATTTAGTGAGCAAAGATACAGAGTTCTCAAACGCTGACAATGTGGACAGCAGACAAGAAAAATTATCCAAACCAGAATAACAATAATACCCTTATTATAAAATGTTAAAAGGAAAGGGGTTGCTTATAGGAAAGAAAAACACAATGACTATTTCAGAGTATTTCTATACATATCATAGTAATTCTGGTACAATGTAGAAAACTATACAGATCACCGCATATATTATAATTTTGAAGACTAAAAGAGGTAGAAATTTACTTAATTTATCCAGTAGAGTAGAATAGCTCATAGAAGCATAAATTTAGAAAAGCTATTGACAAAAAGAGAATATCCTTTTTATTCTTTAGTGTGTCCAACATGAGAGACAGTGAACAAACTTTATTAACAGAAACCTTGTACATTGCTGATCATATTTGCACTATAATTATTTTTTAACTAGATGTACAAAGTAATAAAAATATTAGGTTGGTGGAAAAGTAATTGTGGTTTAAGACCATAAATTTAAGTCATTATAACTAGGCTCAAGCACATCTTTATTAATCAAAATAGGAACCACTACAATAAAGACATTTTTGCCAATGAGAAATAAATTTGTTTATTCCTGTAACATAAAAATCTGTGCTTTGGAATTTGACAAACTCTTGGAAAGCATTTTCTGTATCCTGTTGGTTGTGGAACCATTTTCCCTGCAAAAAGTTGCCAAGATGCTTGAAGAAGTGTTAGTCCGTTGGCAAGGGGTCACGTGAATATGGCAGATGAGGCAAAACGTCATAGGCCAATTCATTCAACTTTTGAAGCATTGGTTGTGTGACATGCAGTCAGGCGTTATTGTGGAGAAGAATTACGCCCTTTATGTTGACCAATGCTGGCTACAGACATTGCAGTTTTTGGTGTATCTCAACATTTTGCGGAGCATACTTCTCAGCTGTAATGATTTTGCCGGGCTTCAGAAAGCTGTAGTGGATCAGACCAGCAGCAGACCACCAAACAGTGACCATGACCTTTCTTGATGCAAGCTTGGCTTTGGGAAGTGCTTTGGAGTTTCTTCTTGGTCCACCCACTGAGCTGGTCATTGCTGGTTGTCATATAAAATATACTGTTTGTCACACATCACAATCCAAACAAGAAATAGTTCATTGTTGTGTAGAATAAGAGAAGACAACACTTCAAAACAACAATTTTTAAAAAATTTTTACTTAGCTCATGATGCACCCACTTATTGAGCTTTTTGACATTTCTAATTTGCTCAAATATTGAATGACCATAGAATGATCAATGTTGAGTTCTTTTGCATCCTCTCACTTAGTTACAAAAGGATCAGGTTTGTTGATTGCTCTCAATTGGTGGCTGTCAACTTCCAATGGCTGGCCACTATACTCCTCATCTTCAAGACTCTCGTGTTCTTAGCAAAACTTCTTGAATCACCACTGCACTGTACATTCATTAGTAGTTCATAGGCCAAATGCATTGTTGATGTTGTGAGTTGTCTCCGTTGCTTTACAGCCCACTTTGAAAAGAAAATTGCTCAGATTTGCTTTTTGTCTAACATCATTTCCATAGTCTAAAATAAATATAAAATAAACAGCAGGTAATAAATCATTAGTGAAAAAAAGTGAGAAATATGCATTAAAGTGATGTATAACATACCTACATTTATTTAAGAATATATTCCAATATCAAGCAGCAAATTTAAACAATACAAAAACCGCAATTATGTTTGCACCAACCTAATATTATTAAAAACATTATTAAGCATAAGTATAGTGCATACCACGTATACAAATGAAATGTTTCCAAGTTTATGAGACACTGAAAAATATGTGTCATAATCATTTTGGGAGGTATTAATCTTTTTAATCTGCCTCTTACTTTTCTTGTCACAAAATATTATGCTGTTATTTTCTATTACTGCCAAAATTTTTATTTTATTTTTCCTCTTTTTATTTATTTTCTTCAAGAAAAGATAATGTAGCTCTTTATGTTATTTGTGTTAGCTTCCAGGAGCTAAACAATCGGTTAATTATTTAATTCACTCCTCCTCATTTACTCCAACATGTTTAAATAACACTGATAGAATGCCGTTGCATAAGTTAGATTTGGTGCTGACCAGAGGAAACCATCACCAATTAAAGAACCATTTTGGGCCATTAAAAATTAATGAAGTACCAAACTTACTTTTAAGGAAGACTATTGGCAGCTCAGTTGTTAAGTAAACAGTAAGTCCTTAAGAAGGTAAAATATAAGATTAATGCTTTTAGGTTGTTTTTAAAGATTTAAAAAAAAGCCCACCTTTCTGATTATGGCTTCTTTGCACACTAAAAGGTTAATGTTCCTAAAGATGTTATTCTACTTTAGCACATTTGAGTAAACACAGAAAAGAATAAGAAAATGCAAAAGTGTAAATTTAGCACAAATATGATCTACACTATAGTTCCTATATCACAATAGGAAGTAAAGAAAATGGAAAAAACAAAAAAACAAAAAAACAACTTTAAAACATTAATTAAAGAAAAAACATAAAAATATGGAAGCACAGTAAAATCTTGACCTCATGTTTCTTAAAAACAAGTTAAAGTGGAAAATGTCTTAAGATCTCTCATAACATTGAAACTTGATGGTTTTATGTTTTTAATTAACTGTAACTAGACAACAATAAAGAGCTTGCATCTTGTCTCACAGTAAGTTTGCTTTTTTGGATAATAATGGCACACAACCATGAAATGATCCATAAATTTAATATCCTTTCTGTATTCTGACACTTTACTCTTATGTGATTTTATATCACATGTATTGTATTAGAATTATTTTTGTGTGTTCATTCATTTCTGATAGAGAGTAATCCCTTGAGGGAACAGAGTTAATCAGTTTTTAATTTCTTGTGTCTAGCACAGTAATTGGCACAGAGAAACTGATTAATCAAAACAAACAACTAAAATTTGTAGAACTTGTAATAAGTTTTAGGCAACAGCTAGAATTACTTTCAGGTAAAGAAATGGAAAGTTCTTGAAGTTGTCCAAAATTCAACTAGAATCATGGTAACTCCTATATTAGGTATCACGTGGAAGTTCTGTCTCTATTTGCTGGTGTGCTTGATTTGATTTGTTAAAAAAAATCCAGCATTTATTTTATCTTTAGTTTCAGAAGAAGAAAGAAAAAGATCAAGATAAATAGAATTTAAGCTAAGGAGAAGAATACTGTATCCACAGGGAAGTTGGGATTTAAGATTGATTACAATCTGGAAGACAGGAAAAGGGCCCTGAGTATCTGGCAATGGTTTAGTTTGAATGTCAATTCCATAATACACAGACATTTGTTTACAAAGTTGTTTTTTCCTAAACCAAAATAATATATCAAAAGTGAATTGTTGTGGCACCAACATATTATAAAGCTTGCTTTTGAGTTTTGATAATTGTAGTATTTATTTCTAGCTCATTCATTATCATAGCAACATCCAACACCACTTTCCCAGAAATGGAAACAGAGTTGGCAAAATGTTCATGAGTATTTATGTTCTTCTATGGAATGCACAAAATGTAATATTATCTATTTTAACTACTATAATCTTACTATGAATTTATTATTTATTTATTTATTTATTTTTTTTTTTGAGACGGAGTCTCGGTATGTCGCCCAGGCTGGAGTGCAGTGGTGTGATCTCGGCTCACTGCAAGCTCCGCCTCCTGCGTTAAGCCATTCTCCTGCCTCAGCCTCCCAAGTAGCTGGGACTACAGGTGCCCGCCACCACGCCCGGCTAGTTTTTTGTATTTTTAGTAGAGACGGTATTTCACCGTGTTAGCCAGGATGGTCTCGATCTCCTGGCCTCATGATCCACCTGCCTCGGCCTCCCAAAGTGCTAGGATTACAGGCGTGAGCCACCGCGCCTGGCCCACTATGAATTTATTGAACTTGTCACACAGAGCTTTGAAATGTGAAGGACTTTAATGAATGACCCCATATTAAAAGTATATATTTGTCAGATACAATGAACATTCAAATTATCTTCCTAACTTCAATATTTTAAAATGCTTTTTCTTCTGGGATGAAACTGGAGATTCCCGTCTGTGTTGGAAGGAAGGGTTTGGGGTGGGGGGTGTGAGCAAAAGTGACTGTGAGCCAACTCCAGACAGATGTTTTAAATGGCATTGCATAATTTTTGGCAGATTCTGCTATTTTCCTTCTGCCACAAGAGTAGCATTCCCAAAAGAAGCATCTCCTTGATCGTGGACCCCACAATAAGAAAACCTGTGGAGTAGCCAACCTGCAGCATGCAACACAAGTGTGAAATTGTTGTTGCAAGCCATTGAGACTTTGATTGTTCATTACTGATAAAGATAACTCTGACTGAAGCTGGATTCCGTACATCATGACAAGTGGGTCTTATTTAAATTGTATTAACATGTTCCCAACCTTTACTAGAAAGGACAAGGACATCAAGTTATTTTTTTCGCATAATTTTTCTATTTTCATCCATTAAAAAAAAAAAGAATGGTCATTTGAGGCCCCTGAAGTTAAAATAAGGTGATAGTAGTATGGGATATGCATGATAAATCCTGTCTTCCCATAAGTATGAGATTTGCATTCCTTTATGCACATGATATATTTTAATTATTTTTTCTAAATATGGTCTAGTTTCCTTCCTTACTGCCTGCCCTCCTGCCTTTCTTTTCTTCTTTCTCTTTTTCTTCCTTTCTTCTAATTTTTTTCTTGGCTTACTTATGAGTAGATTGTTTAATTTCCAAATATATGAGATTTTTGTAAACATCCTGCAGTTTTTGTTTTCTAATTTAATTCTTTGTTAGTAAGAGGATGTGTCAGACTTTTGACATTTCCTTTATGGCAACATGTAAAGACAAACTTGGCGAATGAACAATGTGTGCACTTGAAAAGTGTGGATTCCATAACTGTTGGATGTTCTGTTCTATAAATGTCAATTAGATCAAGGTGGTTAATAATATTGTTTGTATGATTGTGAATTTGCCTTTTTCTTCTTTTATTTTGTTAAATTGTATTTCATATATCTATAATGATTTTATCCAAGCATTATTTATAATTAGGTACATACATATATATAAAATTGTTAGCTATCCTGAAAAATTGGTACTTTTATAATTATAAAATATTCTACTTATCTCTGATAATCTCTGTCCTGAAGTTGATTTTTCTGATGTTAATATAACCACTCCAGCCTCTGTGGATTATTGTTTGTCTACTATATCTTTTTCCACAGTTGTATTTTCAATCTATATTTTTATGTTTAAAGTGCCTCTCTTGTACTTAAAGTGCATACCTTTGATGACTGCTTTGTCTGTGGCTCTTTTCTTGCAAATCACCATATTTTACAGTCACCAAATTATACAGCATAGTAGAGTTAACTATTTAAAATGATATAGTAGAGAAGTAAGAAGTCAAAAGTAATTATGAAGTATTAGTTCTTTTTCTTTCTATTTCTTCTCTCTCTCCTCCTCTTTGTGTGTATGTGTCTCTATTTCTCTTATCAATATGATTTTTTTTCCAGGAACTTTGTAAACTTAGAAGGAATTCAGGACTTTGAAAATAAATTAAAATTTAGGACTCTGAGTACATAAATATTTTGGCATAGATGCAACTATCACTAGTTGGTAATGTAATGATTCAGTTTTAGGCATTTGACCATATATTTACATAATTTTATTAATTTTTAAAATTGATAAATATTGCCTACTTAAATATGATGAAATATTATATATGTGTATACATGCATAATATCACCTATGTACATCCTCCTGTACATTTTAAATCACTAGATTACTTATAATACCTAATATAATGTAAATCCTACATAAATAGTTGTTATACTATATTAGTTTTTATTTGTATTTCTAATTTTTGTGTTGTTATATCTTATTTAAGTATTTTTGAACTGCAGTTGGTTAAATCCATCAATGTGTAACCCACACATATAAAGGTTAAATGTAATATTGTAGTAGGCTGGATATTTTATTTTTCTGAAGTGATGACTTTTCTTCTGACATTGAGGTTAGAAACAAAAGCATTTCTCTAAGTAATATTAATGTTTCAAAAAATATTCCACTTACTATTTACCTCAGAAAGTGCTGCTGGATAAATATGCTTGAATAAAATCATTATGTTGTGAGGTTTTATTAATGTTATAACATAGATTTTGGAAAAACAGACATGACTGTGAAATTTCTCATTAGCTACTTTGTAATGTTATTTATTGTTGATGCAGCCTCAACTGAATTTACATTTAACTTATGCTACTGTCTTGATAAAAAGAATAATGTATTCAAAGTGTTTTCTTCTTTAGATGTTCTAAGTAAAATGTTCACCATGTAGTTCTTGCATACTTCAAATCTGAGGTTAGTTTTCCAAAATATATACTAGTAATTAGTATTGGCAACACAAGGAAAAGTAAGTGTTCTTTATCGAAATGGCATATTCACATAAAGGATTTGGATTTAATAGCTCTGAACATAAGTCAAAAATGCAAAATTTTACAGATAACTAATTTCACTTGACTTCTCATACTTTCTAAGGTATACTTCATTTAATTGTTTGCTATTATTTTAGTTTTTGTAGATCGACGCTATTATATTACCCTTTTACAAGTTAATGAAATACTTCTATAAACAAATTGAGGAGGAATGTCTTTATCTGATAGATCTAATTATTTACATTGTTTCCTGAGACATTACAAAATAATTTTTTAGCTAACACTGTAAAAAAACTTTTACAAACCCAATCTTTAAAAAAATTCTTAGATTCAATAGACATAAAATTATTATGTGAAAATGCTATGAAACTTTTCATTTCTATACCTATCCTGCTTGGAACATGTAGTTAATATTTTGGGAATAGCTCCAGTCCATGGGTCTTAGAAAAGTCCTAGGATATGATGATTTACAAAGTCTGCCTGCTTTCTTAAATCACCCTCCAATATTAAGTTTTTACATATGTTTTAATAAAAAGATTATTTATACTTCAAGTTATAGCATTATCTATCTTCTTATGGATTTAAATGTTTTTTTTTTTTCAGAACTTTCAAATTTACACAGAATACCTAGAATTGAATTACTGTTTATTCCATTATGGTGATCGTCAACACTATGAATAACAGATTTTCTTATATTTGACTTTATCAAATTAAATGATTGGCTAAATAAGTACAAAACTTCAATGAAACATTTGAATAAAAAACAAAGAAAACCCATCCAAGCTTGCATTAAAGAGTAGAAGACAGTGTTTGGGGAAAAAATTCTTGAGTTGCTAGTGTCTAAAGAAATGTGTCTTTGTTTTGTTTTAAACTTTTATTTCTGGTTTAGGGGTACACATGCAGGTTTGTTATATAGGTAAACTCATGTCATGGGGGTTTGTTGTTCAGGTTGTTTCATTACCCAGGTACTAAGCGTAGTACCCAACAGTTATTTTTCTTGCTCCTCTCCCACCTCGCAACCTCCACCCTCAGGTAGGCCCCAGTATCTGTTGTTCCTTCTTTGTATCTCTGTATTCTTATCATTTAACTCCCACTTATAGGTGACAACATACAGTATTTGGTTTCCTGCTCCTGCATTAGTTTGCTAAAGATAGTGGTAAAAGAGTATGTTGTAATGGAGTTGGGGTAATTCATGGCAGGGAGAAATTTATTATAGAGTACCTGAGGGCTTACCTTTGAATGGGGAAGAGGTTGAGGACCTTACTTCACTTTGATGTAGACAAAACCATAATTTAGCATAGTGCCCTCAAAAGAGATTATAAATGTATATTCTAACAAAGGTACAATTTGAAGACTATGGTAAAACTCAGTTCTCAGAGAAGGCTTCTCAAAACTTTTCCAGGATTTCTCCTTGGCACATATTTGTACAATTTAGAGGACATAATGTCTCAGCATGTGATGTGTGTATTTTTGAGTTTGGTTGCCTCAATGTTAACTTAAATAATAAATGGAGTTATATATATCTGGAAATAGAGGATGGAGGCCACAATATGGATAGAAATAGTTAAATATTGTTTTCCAATTGAAAAACAGAACAAACAGAACAAATGTGTGAATATTTGACTCCTGGGCTTTTGGTCAGCAGATCAGAAAAGAGAACTGAAAATGTCTTTAAGTATTTCAGTTCCAAAATAAATAATTACAACTCCAAGTAGAACCAAAATTTAATTACATAAAAATATTCCCAACTGGATTCCAGATCAAAAGATAAACATCTTTATAAGTGGTGGTACAAGTGCTTGGCCTATCTGATTTAGAGTAACAAATCAATACAAACAGAAAGTTTTATAATTATATATTTCAAGCAAACTTCTTTTCTTTGTTTTTATTTTTTTCTACTATATTAAACTTAAACAGACCTTTAATTCAGAATCTTCTTATACAGTACAGTATGTTTCAAAAGAAAACTACCTTTCTAAAAGACAAGGCACTCTAAATTCCTTAAAAGGAAAAAATAGTATATCATTCTAATGTAAGTACGTCAATTGTATTATAACATGATATGTGTTAATGGCAATAAAGCTATTATTAGTAATGACTATTTTATTTTCAATAAAAATATCTTAAAGGCCATTGATCAAACATGACCATTGTCAGCATTCCACATTAAGAGAATGAACATTCATGACATAAAATTATAAAAATCCCCCAAATATAAAGTATTTCTATCTTACAAACTAATATACGAAAATGACTTTTAAATCACTCCTAACCACTTAAATTACTTTTTAGTGTCCACTTCACGCATTACATTGTAAGTTCGTTATCGCTGAGACTTATGCTCTGCTGAGTGCAATATTAACATCTAGGAAATAGCCTTTTAAAATTTATAGTGGAATCTATTTGATAACTCACTGTGAATATTTTACTAACAGATAACGTAAATCTAATGGTTTTAAAGTAGTACAATTTCAAAGTGGTAGTTTAGACAATATTTAAATTAAATTAGTAAAACTTTAAGAATAAGTGTTCTTAATAAAAACTTATTTTACATGTTTTTCAGATTTCAAAATATTCTATTTTCTCTTCGATTGAGAAAAGTAATTCACGTTTTCTAAGAACTAGTTCACATTGTCCCTAAATCAAATAATTAATGTTAAACCTTCAAATTATCCAACATCATATTTTAGTTTTATACAAATATTGTTTATAAGAATAATGTAGCATTAAATAATGTTGTGTGTGAATCACTGGAATAACAAGTAAATATCTACACTTTTCTATTTATATCTCTAAGCAGAAATGGAAAATGCCATTATCTAATATTTATCATCCAGCATCATAATCTGCATTAAAGAGGTAATTGGTGATAACTTATCGCTAAAACAACAAAGTTTCTTCTCACTGTATTTATAGTGTGGGTGCATGTATTAGAAGTGGAATTATCTCATAAACTGTTGCCATCGTGGTGTGATACTAAAGGAGATTTTGGAAGATTCTCCAAAACAGTCTTGCTGCTTCATTGGAAACAGAATATAAAATTCACTATGAATAGATTTTTGTTTTGCCATTCAATATAATATTTTAGCAGGATCCAGAGCACTGGAAAGCTGGTTATTAATCAAGGATTTTTTTATCCTTAAAAAGTCTATTACATTAAAATTAAGCATTTTTAGCTGAAGAATGTTATTGACTACATTGATAAACAATTGAATGAATGTGAGGAGATATTTTCACAAGCTGAAACAAAAAATAAATTAGTTTCTAGAATGTTAAGAAACTATTAAAAACTCACAAGAAAAAAACAGCCACTCAAAAGAAAAAATAACAAAAGATACAAACAGGGAATTTTTAAATCTAAAAACTGAAAACACTGACAAGAATATGACACGATGACTGAAAGTCATTGCTGTAGTGGAATGACTGGTGGGCCTTCAAAAGCTATATCTGTATCCTAACCCCTGGAATCTATTAATGTGACCTTATTATAATGGTTTTGCAGATATAAATAAATTCAGGATCTTGAGATAAGATTATCTTGGATAGCTGGGTGACCTCTAAATCCAATGACAAGCATTTTTATAAAAGAGGCGAAGACACACGAACAAAGAGGAAAAAGCCATATGAGGGAGGCAGAGATTAGAGTTACGTAGCCACAAACCAAGGATTGCTTGAGCCACCAGAAGCTGGAAGAACCAAGGAAGGTTGCTTTAGTCATGAGTTCAGAGAAAGTGTGGCCCTATTGACATCTCAGTTTTGTGCTTTTGGACTAAAGAACAATGAAGAAATAAATTTATACTGTTTTAAGCTACCCAGTTTGCAATTGTTTGTTTTAATAGCCCTAGGAAACTAAAACAATTGGTGGACAGAAAAAAAAACAAAACAAAATTTAAAATAACAAGGAATAATTACACATATTAAACTGAAAAAAAATGAAACTCTAGAAAATTCTAAGTGTTAACAGTAATGTAAGGGCATAGTAATCCTTCTGTCTATCTGATTGGAATGAGATTCCAAATGACTATACTAGTTATTTGGAAAGCAGTATCCCGTATACAGATGACTCAGATATTCTAGTTCTGGCTGAATGTCCTAGGGAATGTTTACATATTTCCCGAAGTGGACACGTATAAAGATGTTTGTGATAGCTTTGTTTAGAGTGGTGCAGAAAGTGCAAAGTTGGAGGCAACATGAATACCCATTACTGGGACGGTGGAAAGAAACAATGCACTCTAATGTGGTTGATATGGATAATGAAAACACTATACTTTCTCTCTCTCTCTAATATACATAGACAGATATATGCATGTATATTGTAATGCATATACACACATACACATATTCATACACATATGTACATACATACTATATACACTTACTTAGACAACACAATGTGTAAGAATATATTTACATGAAAAGATATGGATTAAACACATTAAAATGGTTTCCTACATGTTAGGTAAGTGTAGATAGATGGTGGTCATAAGAGAAAATGAATGAATCAGTATGTTTAACTGAAAGAGGCCCCTGAATGCATCAATGAACATAATATACAATGAGCAACTGAAGATTATGATTAACTTAACCCTCTGCATCTGAGGTCTTTCTTCAAATACAGTATAGTCATGTATTGCTTAATTATGGGTTTATACTCTGAGAAATGAATAATTAGGTGATTGTGTTTTGTGAACATCATAGAGTGTATAAACTCAGAAAGTGTGGCCTACTAAAGACCTAGGCTATATGGTATAGCATATTGCTCCTAGGCTACAAATCTGTTCAATATGTTCAGTATGTTAGTAGTAAATACTGCAGACAATATAACACAACTACATTTGTATATCTAAACATAGAAATGATACAATAAAAATATGGTATTATAATCTTATAGGACCATGGTCCCATATGTGGTCTGTCATTGTCTGAAACATTGCTGTGTGGTGCATGACTGTAAATATATACCTTAAATTCACTGAGTCCTTCTGTATGCAAAGCACTAATATATATAATTTATTGATGATACCAGCAATTAAATATTTTTTTGGCTTATAATCCAGTGAAAGAGACACATATACAGGAGTATATTAGAGAGTAAATTGTGATAGATGTACAAGGAACAGACTTAAGTAAGTAAAGAAATGGAAACATTAATTCTAAGCTAGTCATTGGGAAGATTTATCGAAGAGTTATAATTTGAGCTGCACCTTCAAGACTAGAATAATCTTGAAAGGTTGGGGAAGAAGAGAATGAGCAAAATGTCAGATATAATTTAGTGTATGCTGTGTTGAGATGTGAAAATACAGTAGGGGCTACCAGCTGGATAAAAGAAGAAATTAGAGCTAAATTGAACAAGAAGTAGCAGGTGAGCAGCAAAAATAAGGTTAGCATCTTATTTGAGATGTTGGTGTATGCTGGCCAAGAGCATCATCTGTGGTCATTTTCTACGACTGCCATTCAGAAGGACTTGGCTAGATTGAGAGATATCTATTCAAGGGGATGGGGGGTCAGAAAAGTGTAGAATAAAGACAGTAATCTAGTACTAAGAATCAAGTTCAAAGTGACAGGCAATGCAAAAAGGAAAATCAAAGCAAAAACTGAGAACCAGGTGTGGGATAAGATGTGTTGTAAGCATAGATTTTGTTAAGAATGTGGCAAAATAGAGAGAGACTTAGAGACTCACATAGTAGATATGTAAATAATATTAGCACATGCCTTAATACCTGAAAGAGACAGGCATATTTGAAGCTACTGCGTTTAAGAATGAAAAAAGAGGCAGAGGTGGAGAACATTACTGTGACAATGAGTGGAAAGGTGGTCACAAAACCCTAGTCTGGTGGTCATTAGACCAGATCTACCATTGTTTGAATATTATTAATCAAGTTATAACCATACAAATTACAGCTTGTCAGTCTTTAGAGATAAACCTGTGGTTGTAAATTCTCCACCGGGCAAACTACCAACTGGCAAAGATTTATAAGATAGATTTTCTATAAATCAACAATTATTAAATATCAGAAAATTATATTGAAAACTCAATGTCTTATATCACTAATATCAACAGAGACTGAAATCATTTAGGCAAGAAAAAATAGTCATGTTAATGTAATTCAATGTAGAAAATTAATAGAGCCCCAGATGTTTCAATATGTTTAAATTGCTTTTTATTAATCTCACTGAAGAAAGAAAAATTTAATTGGAAAAGATCATATGTATGGGTTAAAATTTGAGTTTCCATCTATTTAACAGAAGAGTGAAATCTGTGAAAAGATGTATTTTTATGTGTTTCAGTGCCAAAGAGTTTTGATTTATTGAAAACATCACTATTCAGGAAAATTTTTAAAACTAAAAGTTTTCCAAAGAAAGAGACTTCTTTGCAAAAATAGAATGCAAAAGTAACAAATTAAGGGAGAGTTAACATTTTCTATACATAGATATGTACAGTGTTTTTTACTTCAAAGTCATCTTTAACAACAGTATTTGTGAGGTTTATGTGAAGAGTTTCATAAATTAGCTGTTTATATACCTACCTCCCCACCTAATAATCATCTGCAAATTTAACAACAGTGAAAACTCAATAGGAGTTATTAATTTGCTGAGAAATGGTTACTCTTAATTGTAAGAAATATAATTTAATAAAATGAGTTTATGTGTGACATTCTAATTTATCTTAATTCCTTGATTTTTTCATTTTTATTTTTAAAATTTATTTTATATGTAATAAATTCCAAATGAGTTAAGTTTTGGATTTTTTATTTCCTTTGAACATTGTAAGTGTATATTTGCCCAAGAAAAGTAATCTGTCTTTTATGCAATTTATTTAATCTTAATTCAGAAGTATGAAATATATATTATATGTAACATTAAAAGTGTTAAATATATATTTATCAGACTATATCTGAATAAATAAACATTTACTAGATTCTATCTTGTGTCAATTTAATGCAAAGTATCAATCTGGGTTATCCAGAATATTTGAGTTATACACTTACAAATACATTTAGGTGGATAAGTATTTAAATAATGGAAACAAATGAATACATATGAATAAATACTTAATGTTATATATGTTTAATGTATTTGTTCATATATCTATTTGTATTTATGTATGTATGCATAAATTATGCATATTTATGTATTGTATCTTTCACATATCTATTTATATTTATGCACACATGCACATGTACTCATGTGTCTATAACTAGAAAAAACTATGATTTATCACAGTTAGTTATTCGTATATTTGTATAAAATGTATGCATATATTTCTAAATATTGTATTTGTTGTGTGTAGTGTATCTCTCTCTAGATAGATTGATAAAAATAGATGTATGTAAGTAGTATACATCTATTGAGAGACAGCTTATAATTATCTGAGTAGATATTTTTCATTACAATCATAATTACATCTATTATGAATTATAGTCATTTTTAGAGTTACATAATTATGAGACATATTGTAATACTTTTGTGAGAATAAATAATTAAATTGTCATTTGGTATTTAACAGGATCCAATACTATATAGCTCTATATTATAAAAAATATACTTTCATGTTCATTTTTAATAGTAAAATTAATATTATTTCTTTTTAATATAGTATTCCTGTGGCCTATATTATACTGTAAAAGAAGCCTTGCAGTACAAATGAAATCTCATGTTTTTCTGTATTTTAATTGATATTTCACACGTTTGTGTGTCCTGCATTAAAAATTTGATCCTAGAAAAAAAAAAAACGTGTTTGACTGTCATGCAGCCATTATAGAAAACATTAACCAGAATTTTAAAAATTCTGCCCCATTTGTATTTCATATTTGGAAACATTTATATCATTTGAGTTCAGCATTTTGCCCCAGAAATGTGTATGTTTATGCAGTGTGTGTGCAATGTGTCTGTGTGCTATGCGTGTATGTTTGTGAGTCTATACTGTGTGTCTATGAGATATGTGTATGTGTCTGTAAGTGTGTTTATATTACTTATTGATCATATAACAAGTCAGTAACACTAGACTTTCTTATATGATATGCAATTTCAAAATTTAAATATTTTATGCTCCTAGATATTTTAATGTTTTGTAAAATATTACTATTATATGTTAATATACTATAAACATTTTGTAGAATATTGGGTTATAAAAGAAATTATATGTTGATGACTAAAGTGAACTAATTGGATAATAAAATCTAAGAGTTTGAAAGACACTCAATAACTCATTTCTTATTTTATTTTATTAATCTCCAAATCCTCCTCTGAGTGTTTATTCAGACTCTTCTCAAAGATTGCTATTGAGAGAAACCACATAATTTTCCAAGGCAGTTTATATATTCATTCTTTTGCTGTGTTCCAAATGCTACTTTATTTTGACTGTAAATTTACATCTGAGATTATTTCAAACAATAGTAATCATGCATAATTTTTGTTTTCTCTCTTTCACATGCTAATCTTGTAGTTATTTGCAGAGAGTTGGCCATAGATCCTCAGACCCTTATAATCAATGCCTAAACACCATATCCCATAAACAACAAATGTGATTCTATGGAATTTGTCCTGTCTTTTTTTCTGATTATCTCCCTTTATTTGCAGAATTGCTGATGGGTGTTGTCAATAAATTAACAAAAGCTCCAGGAGTAGAAAAGTGATGTCAGCCAGATGGCAGAATAGGAAGTCCCCAGTTCATCCATGAGAATGCTTTCGTGAGAATCCCAGAACCTAGAGGAGAGATTTCAGCATTCCAGTAGAGCATAAAAAACAAAAGAAACCACCTTAATAAGGATAAGATAAACAGTTTCACTTTGTCACTTTGTCTGCAGTACTCCTCCCAGCACAACATAACATCAAGAAAAATCCTCTTGGCCCACAATTTACCTGGTGGAAAAGAGACAGTGAGACACACATCCAACTTTCATAGCATTTGTGGGCACTGCCTGAGAGGCCCACCTCTCTCATGCCTCATATGGAACAGCATGGGAATTGGCACAAGTAGACCATGTGGGGAAAAATGGAATAGAAAAAGGTGCAGGGGCTCACAATGGCCCGTGTGTATTATCTCGATGATTGTCCCACATTGTGGCCTCACTTTACCAGGGACTTTGATGGTGGCCTTGACAGAATGAGATGGCCCCCAAAACACGTCTGCCCAACTAGGGAGTGCAACTTGTGGCCCTGTCTCACCAAGAAACCCAGCCATCAGCTCTATGTGGCCAGACAGCCAGAGCAGCAGCCTCTTCCAATGGCAGAAAATAGCTAGCAGCCTTGCCCAGCCCAATTTAGCAGTCCAGCCTGCAGCTTCAACAGGACAATGAGCTCAGTCAGCATCCTTTATCACTGGCAGAGCCCAGTCAACAGTACTACTCCACTTTGAACCCAAGTCATGAGCCTTGCCCAAGCCAAAGCACAGCTAATGAATTCACTCAGCTAGAGCCCAGTCAGAGGTTCTCTCTGATCATGGAGCCCAGCCACTAGCTCCGCTCTCTGCAACTGTGAAATCTTGCAAGCAGTTCCACCCAATTTCAGAGTCTAGCTGGTAGCCTTCACTGATCATAGACACTAGCCAGTAGTCTCACCAGCAACCCTTCCTACCCTTGGTGCTACCAGATGGCTTACCCAAAATCCCAGCCTGGGCTGACTAGTGGAGATTTTTGTCTGCTAACACTAAACTGTAAAGAAAGACTGAAGAAATGACCACTTCCTCAAATACACGAACATCAATGTAAGAATACAAGGACCTTGAAGAATCAATAATTATGACACCACTGAAGGAAATTAATACAACACCAGTAAGTGACTCAAAAGAAATAAAGATATTTGAATTGTCTAAAAAAGATTTCAAAATAATTCTTATAGAAGCTTAGATAACTACAAGAGGATATAGAGAAGCAACTAAATGAAATGAGGAAAACAATGCAAAACTAAAATTTCCACAAAGAAATAGAAACAATTTTAAAAAAGAGAGAACTTAATTATAGAGCTGAAGGATACAATGGCTGAACTGAAAATTTGATAGACAGCTTCAATGGCAGACTCAATAAAGCAGAATTAGTAAACTCAAACACAAGTAATATAAAATGATCCAGTCAAATGGGAAAAGAAGAATGAATAAGCCTATGGGACTTATGGGACCCTAAAAGGAGAGATAATATGTATATACAATGAATGTTTCATAAAGACAAGAGACTAACAAAATGCATAAAGTCTATTTAAAGAAATAATGGCTGAGGCTGGGTGCAGTTGCTCACACGTGTAATCCCAGCACTTTGGGAGGCCAAGCAGGGCAGATCACTTGAGGTCAGGAGTTCGAGACCAGCCTGGCCAACATGGTGAAACCCCGTCTCTACAAAAAATACAAAACTTAGACAAAACTTAGCCTGGCTTGGTGTCACATGCTTGCAATCCCAGCTACTTGGGAGGTTGAGGCAGGAGGATCACTTGAACCCAGGAGATGGAGGTTGCAGTGAGCCAAGATTGCACCATTGCACTCCAGCCTGGGCAACAGGGAAAGACCCTGTCTCAAGAAAAGGAAGTAGTGGTTGAAAACTTCCCAAATATGTGTAGGAAAATAAGCATACAAATAAGAGAAGCCACAATCACCAAATGGGGTCAACCTAAAGAAGCCTACACTGAGATTCATTATAATCAAACAGTCAAACATCAAAGACAAAGAAAGGATTTTGAAAGCAGCCAGAGAAGAGCAACTCACCACATACTAGGGAATTTTTGTATAACTATCAGCAGATTTTTCAGTGTAAATCTTGAAGGACAAGAGGGAGTGGGATTATATATTAGAAGTACTGGAAGAAAAAAAGCTGTCAACCAAGAATACCTGAAAAACTTGTCCTTCAAAAATGAAGGACAAATGAAGACTTTCCTAGATAAACAAAAATTAGAGAGTTTTTCACTACTATACCTGCTTTACAAGAAATACTAGGGAATTCTTCAATTTTAAATGAATAAATTTTAAACAGTAGCACAATAGCATATGAAAATATAAATATTACTGGTAAAGGTAACTATATAAACAGGCATAGAATATTGTAACACTTTAATGGTGGTGTGTAAATTAATTTTAACTCTAGTATAAAAATTAAAAGACAAAAGTATTAAAAATAACCATAACCACAAATCTTAATGGATGCAAATTAAGAAAAAGAAATAAACCGTGACACCAAGTGTGGGGAGGGATGAAAAGTATAGAGCTTTTGTATGTAATCAAAGTTGTTTCAGCTTAAAATAGACTATTATAGTGATAGCAAGTCTGATACAAGCCTCATAGCAACCACATACACACACAAAATTCTGTTAATACATGCACAAAAGCTGAAGAGAGAATTGGGCCAGCATGATTGTTCATACCTGTAATCGTAGTGCATTGGGACACTGAAGCAGAAGGATTTCTTGAGGCCAGGAGTTCAAGACCAGACTAGGCAACTTAACAAACCCCTGTCTCTTCAAAATAAAAATAAAAATTAAAAATAAAGAGAGAGAGAGGAATAAAAACATATCACTATTAAAAATCATTAAACCACAAAGCAAGAGAAGAGAGAACAGGAAAATTATAAATCAGACAGAAACCAATGACTAATAGCAATAGTAAGTTCTTTCCTATCAATAATTACTTTAACTATAAATAATTTAATCTCAGTAGTCAAAGATATACAGGGCTTGTACTTAAATGAATTTTTAAAAAGACCCAACAATATGCTGCATCTAAGAGACTAATCTTATATTTGAGGATGAAAATAGGTTGAAAGTGAAGAGATTGAAATATATAGTTCACAGAAATAGTAATCAAAAAGGTGCAGGAGCAGAATTGATACCTAATAAAATACATTTATATCAGGCAAAATAGATTGTAAGTCAAAGATTTTCATGAGACAAAGATGGTCAGTATAACACAGTAAAAGTGTCAATTCAGCAAGAAGAAACAAGAATTATAAATATAAATGCACCAAAAACCAAAGCACTTCAGGATGTAAAGCAAAGATTGACATCTGAAGGATGAAATAGGCAGCAATACAATAACGGAAAGAAGCTGAAATACCCCTGTCTGAATAATGCATACATCATTTGCAGAGAAAAAGTTACTGTAAATCTACTCTGCCTATGCCTTATAAATGGAAAAACAAAGCCTGAATGATAGTGTATCTGTTTGCAGCATGTTTTACTGAACAATTTAAGCTGACTGTTGGGATCTACCACTCAGAAAAATATATTTCTTTCAAAATATTACTGCTTATTGACAATGTACAATGTCATCCAAGAACTCTGATGAAGAGGTACAGGAGATAAATGTGCTTTTCATGGCAACTAAGACAACACCCCTTGTGTAGCCCATGGATCAAGGAGTAATTTTGAGCTTCAAGCATTACTTTTATTAAAGAAATACCTTTCATAAAGCTATATTGCCTAATAGATGTTATTCATCTGATGGATTTATTTATCTTAGTGAGTTACATGTACTTAAAATTAGATAATGCTGGATAACATAGTAGACATCTAATTTGTATTCGATCTGATAGACTAGGACAAGTGAAGATATTGACTTTTTTACTATTATGTTGAATAATTACATATATGTATGTAAAATCTCATAACTGTGAAATAGGTATGCTTATTATGATCGTTTAATGGATGATGAAGTTGATGATTGAAACATTAGCTGATATCAAGTGACTTCACTAGAAGGAACAATATCCAGTTTTTTTCTCAAGGATACGAGTTGTATTCTGCCTGTATTTACAATTATTTTTAAATTAAATTTTACGATAACGATTGTTATGATAAAATTTTACTCATATTTCTCTATTTTACATTATAAGACTCATAAATTTTGAATAATTCCAATAGACTTAAAGCATGATTTTTCCCCCTAGTACCTTAAATGCTGACAACCTACTTACAACTAAAGCTTCTTTTGTGTTACATGAGATTGATTTGCAAATTAACTTGTTTGCAACAGTGGAGAAAATGATTAAAACACGATCAAGATAAAAGTGAGAGCTACTGACCTACCAACATGTGATCTTATGATACTGCTTTCCTGAAACTATACAGTCTTCAAATATACAGAATGATTCCATAAGCATGAAGAAAATAATTTGTGTGTTAGTATACATTCACATAAAATCCCTAAATAGCTTTCATCAGCGTAAGTTTTTGGCCTTTTATCTTAATCACAACCTAAAAATTCAAATAACACTCAGAATTCTACAATAATATTAGTTGCCTTCCTAATAATCTTTAACGTATAAAAATCTGCTTCATAGGCTGGGCACAGTGGCTCATGCCTGTTATCCCAGCACTTTGGGAGGCCGAGGCAGGTGGATCACTTGAGGTTAGGAGTTTGAGTCCAGCCTGACCAGTATGGTGTAACTCCAACTCTAATAAAAATATAAAAATTAGCTGGGCATGGTGGTGTGTACCTGCAATCCCAGCTACTTGGGAGCCTGAGACAGGAGAATTGCTTGAACCTGGGAGGCAGAAGTTGCAGTAAGTCAAGATCACACCACTGCACTCCAGCCTGGGTGACAGAGCGTGACTCTGTCTCAACAACAACAACAACAACAAACTCTGCTGCTTAGTTTGTTAAGAATCTTCATAAAATAACCTCAGAGTTATCATGGCTTTTCTGTTTTCTTATCTTCATGATTTCATAAACTATGGTGACTAGAACACTGAACAGAAGTATACTAGTTTAACAAGCCACAATTACAAATGACTGAAAGAAAACACAATTTGCTAACGCTATAGAGCTGAAAATAACTTCTGATACACAGTAGTTTATTTCCTAGATTCACTTTCTCTTTAGAGACATCGCAGAATCTAGTTCTTCTAAAAAATTATTATATTTTAGAATTTATTCTGAGGACAGCTTAGTAACTACACATAATGACTAAATAACAGACCACTTTGTCATTATCGTTTCAATTTAAAAGCCAATGTTCCCCCATTTATTTAAATAACAAGCCCAATATTAAGACAAATTCTGCCTCAGTTAAATGTATGATGACTTCAACTAAAGTATTTTTAATGATTCGTGTGTAGTAACTCTCTCCAGTGAATGTCAACTCCATTTGTAAAAAACGTTTGTATAATGAGAAGAGCAATATTTTATGAAAATATTTAAAGAGTACCTTTATGAAAAAATGCCTGTGAAACATCTGAAATTACTCTCTATTTGAATTATATATTTATCCATTGATATTAAAATGTGATGCAGTACACAATTACTGATAATTTTAAAGTATGATGACGTAATTTGGAATTCTGCACTTTAATATTATACATATATTTTATTAATTATTATCAATTCACATTAGCTGCACATTAAAATGGGCAACAACATAGTTTTTCATTCTTTAAAAAAATGTCCTGGCCGGGCGCGGTGGCTCACCCCTGTAATCCCAGCACTTTGGGAGGCCGAGATGGGGGGATCACGAGGTTAGGAGATTGAGCCCATCCTGAAACCCTCATCTCTACTAAAAATACAAAAACATTAACCGGGCGTGGTAGCGGGCACCTATGGTCCCAGCTACTTGGGAGGCTGAGGCAGCACAATGGCTTGAACCCGGGAGGTGGAGCTTGCAGTGAGCCGAGATTGCGCCACTGAACTCCAGCCTGGGCGACAGTGCAAGACTCCATCTCAAAAAAAAAAAACAAAAAACAAAAGCAAAGTTTCTTCTGTTTTAAGCGTATTAGAATTACCTAGGATCCTTTAAAACATATAGTCATGTGCCACATAATGATGTTTAGGTCAAGAAGAAACCATATATACGATGGTTGTCCCATAAGGCTAATACGATATTTTTACTGTACTTTTTCTATGTTTCTGTGTTTCTATAGTATTCAATACGGTAACACGCTGTACAGATTTGTAGCCTAGGAGCAAAAGGCTATACCGTATCACTTTGTTTTGTAGTGGGTAATATTGTCTAGATTTTTGAAAGTAAACTCATGGACAAAGACAAAATTACCTAATGATGCATTTGTCAGAATGTATTCTCATTGTTAAGCAATGCATGACTACAGTTATGATCAGGCTCCCACCCAGTTAACTTGAATTAATTAATATCTCAAGGGAAGTTGAACTAGATCACATTAACTTTATTCACCTTAATGATCTTACTGGTTTTGAGAGTGTCTTTCCCCAAAAAACATGTTTTCTACAATAGCATGAAATTTAAATGAATAAATGCAGTTTATTTACATTTTATTTCCATAATGAACACTTTTTCCATACCTTCTGTGTGATGTCATTTGATATAAAAGTGTTAATATATTTATAAAAGGATTTAATGCCAAAAACACAATTTATTATTCAAGTTCTAAATTGCTAGGTGAACAGGAAAGCTTCACACGTCTGTGACAACCAGATCAATTGTTTTAGACCAATAATAAAAGGTTTATTATTAATTAAAAGAATGTTACTAATAAATTAGAAACAAATGGAATAATTACTTGCTGACTACTTCTAAAACTATTGAGGCAGTTAAGCAGGTTCTTTAATGAATAACATCTTTTTGAGTTTATGAAATAAAGCCCTTTGGAATATTTCATAAAATTTGAACCAAATAACTTATTACTATCTGAATTCATGCACTCTTCAGTATTTACCTTGGTTTTTTCAAGATCCTCCCTAAGAAGTCAATAATCCATAAATGATTTTAGTGTTCCACTAAAAATGCATATTCTTCCTTAGATCTTCTACCAAAATGAATTGAAAATAAAAATTTTAATTGATAAACAAAACAAATTTGTAGAAGAAAATAAAGTACATATAACTTTGGTTTGAGAAGGAACTTTCTCAGCATGATTATAAAAGCAACATAATTCATAGTTTTGCAGTAATGTCCACATCACAGCCCATTGCTTAATTGCTCGTTTTCCTTGGGTAGATACAATGTAGCATGGTAGATAAGAGAGAGATATATATTCAGACTCTTTGCTCGTGTCCTGTTTGTGCCATTTACCCAGCTTGAGACCCTGGGTATGTGTCTCAGTCTTTATTGTATCTAATGTAAGAGATGACAAAAAGATTTATGCCTTAATGTAGCTCTGAGGAAAGAAAATATTGCATGTCTATGAGACCTTCAGTGCTCTATAAATGGTACCATTTTTATCTAATACCTTGAAGATTTGCTGGATTTATCCATAAAGATAACCCTCTGAATTCTGCTCTCAGTATTTCTGGATTTCAACTATGGATGGTGCCATCCACTGAATAAATTAAATTTTTTATTGTATTCAGTTTTTTTACACGAAACATTTCACATTCAATTTTATTATTTGAAATGTAATATTGAAGTATTTTATTAGTGGCCTATCAGAGAATTTGAGAATATCAGTTCATGGAGAATGAATCATCCAAACGTTTTGTGGTAAATTAATATATTGTTGCTTTCAACACTTTGTCCTTTTTCATTGTATTTAGATAATTAATCAATGAGACAGAACAGAGTGTGAATCATGTGGCATTTATTTACACATGGTAAGTTATTACAGTCAGAAGGCTAAAAGACAAATGCTATCAAATGAATGAAGTGTGAATTAGGAAAAGTATGCCTGGGCTGGCATGTTTAAATGCATTATGAAATGTGACTCACAAAGTCAAATTAACATATGTAGAAATGCTTTAAAATAATAAGCTGAATTAATGTCAGCAAAACCCACAGCTAAGGATTTTGTGACTTGAACGGTGTTAATTAAAATAAAAGTTCCGAATTCCTGTTGAAAAGACACATATTTGAGATTTTTATTCATTTGTCTTTGTTGGAATTCATAACTCATTTGGCTCTTATGTGTGATTTGTTAACATAGATAGTAACATAATGTGTCAAATAGTCAAATCTAACAAATAGAGAATTCACAATACAGCTGTTTTTATGGGTTCAGATTGCATGGTTTGTTTAATTTTTCTATAAGCTTCCTTAAAAATTCTCATACGAATACCCATCTGGAGTTAATATTATTCCATTGTATACTAATTATTCTCAGGGATTTAGTTATTAATAGCTCTCTGTCCTATTGTACATTAGTACTACACATACGATTTGTACATATGTACTATTGCTATGTGTATAATTTGTAAAAAATTTCTTTTTATTCATTCTTTTCTAGGATTTAGAAATGTCTTCAGCAACTATATCTTCATTTAGCACAACTCTCATAAATATCATTAAAAATGCATAAAAAGAAGTTTAGGCAATATTTTCTGTTATTCTTTCTGCTTTCAGAATTTTAAGAAAAATATAAACTATATTTCTCAAGAAAATTAACTCTATCTTCATGACTTCAGAAGTAATAATCACACATGCAAATACACACACAAATCTTTCTCATTAACCTTCATAGTATATAAGAATCAGACCACGGCCGGATACCTTCCATTACAGATTATCAAATACCCTTTACTCAGCTTCCGCTTACATTAACGTACAATTTGCCTTCCCTATGCCCCCTTGTCTGCTTGATGTTTGAAAAAAATTACAAATAGCAAATTTCACTTTTTGTTTTGTACAGTTCTATATCTTTTGACAAATGCAGAGTCATGTGTCCAACACCACAGTTCCACACAGAACAATTTCTATGCACAAAAAAGAAGAAATTCTTCTTACTCCTGTGACTTTTTAATAGATAAACCCTCTCCCCAACCCTAAGAAATCGATCTATTTTCCTGCCCACAATTTGTCTTTTCCAAAGGGTCATATACATAGAATCATGCCATAGGTAGCCCTGGGATTTGACTTCTTTCATTTAGCAAAACATATAAATTTTGTCTATGTTTTTGTCTGCGTCAATAGTTTATTCATTTATTAAAGGATATAAGTGGGCTGCTCCCAATTTGGGTTCTTATGGGTTAACTGCTAAAAACATTCGCATACAGTTTTTGTGTGAATATATGTGTTCTTTTCTCTAGCGAGGATACCTATAAGCAGAGTCACTGAGTCGCAGGTAGGTACTCCTGTATATTTAAATTTACAGGAGTCTGCCAGGCCGGGCGCCGTGACTCATGCCTGTAATCCCAGCACTTTGGGAGGTCGAGGCGGGCAGATCACGAGGTCAGGAGATCGAGACCTTCCTGGCTAACACAGTGAAACTCCGTCTCTACTAAAAATACAAAAATTAGCCGGTCATGGTGGCGGGCGCCTGTAGTCCCAGCTACTCGGGAGGCTGAGGCAGGGGAATTGCCTGAACACGGGAGGCAGAGTTTGCGGTGAGCCAAGATCGCGCCACTGCACTCCAGCCTGGACGACAAAGTGAGACTCCGTCTCAAAAAAAAAAAAAAAAAAAAAAAAGCCAGGCGCACTGGCTCACACTTTGGGAGGCCGAGGCAGGCGGATCACCTGAGGTCGGGAGTTTGAGACCCGCCTGGCCAACATGGCGAAACCCCCTCTCTACTAAAAATACAAAAATTATCCAGACGCGATGGCACGCTTGTAATCCCAGCTACTTGGGAGGCTGAGGTGGGAGAATCACTTGGACCTGGAAGGCAGAGGTTGCAGTGAGCCGACATCACGCCACTGCACTCCAGCCTAGGTGACAGGGCGATACTCCACCTCAAAAAAAAAAAAAAAAAAAAAAAATGCCAAAATATTTTCCAACGTGTCTGTAGCATCTTCCATGGACAGCAGCAATATATAAGAGTTCCATTTGCTGTGCATTCTCTCCAGTATTTGCTATTGTCAATTTTCTTTAATTTTAGACAGTGTAACAGGTGTACAATGGTATCTTATTGTAACTTAAAATTGTAATTTTGTAATAATTATATTGAATATATTTTCATATATTTATTTGCCATCTGTTTATATATTTTTAGTGATGTTTCTGTCCAGATCTGGTGGCTAGGTTTTATTTTTTGTATGTATCTTGTTAAGCTTGATAATTATTTATGTTTCCAGAGTGCAAGTTCTTTATCACAAATGGATTAGACAAATATTTTTTCTCTTTGACTTTCCTTTTTATTCTCCCAATATTGTCTTTCATACAAATTATTATTTTTAAATTTAAATAAATTTAACATATAGTTTTTTATGAATCATACTTCTGGAAATGCATCTCAATATTTTTGTTAGAATATTTAAGTTTGTTGGCTTGGTATGGGAACGGTGCTGGTGATGGGTGCACAGCTTCCGTTGTTTTGATTAAACCTTAGCCTTAGGCAGGCAATCTGTCCTGTTTCTCAAGAGATATGTCCTTCTCTATTCACCCCCACTGGTTGCGGAGCTCAGGACATAACCCTGACCCTGACCTAAGAGTAAACTTTTATTGTCCCTATAGTGTTCCCATCTCCCCAGCTATAATGAGTTCCCATCAATATCCTAAAGGCAGGAATACTTACCGCCTCCCTTCTTTTGCAAGTCTTTTGTTCCACAGTGGAGACAAGGGAAATAGATTCAGGTGAAGCCTTTTGTTTTCTGCCACAGGCACAGCTGTTAGAGACCCCATGCCAACATCATGGACACTTCTTAGGGCTTTTCCCATTATTTTCTTTGGGCCTGCAGTGGAGTTCCTAGACAAAGTGCCAGTCTGTAACATACTTGCATTTCACCAAATGTCTGCTCTTCCAGTAAACTCTTGTTAGCTACTTCAGTTAGGTTGTATATACCCCAAATGAATGCTTGCTCATATTCCCTTTCTTCCTGCAGATCAATTTTTTTGCTTTAGATTTTGTGCCATGTGACCTTTTAGGGGTTCTACAATCCTAGGTCTTCAATAGATTTGAAAAACATTATGAATTTAAAGTTGGACCACTTCTGTTGATAAAGGCAGGTATGGACCACCCGTCCACTCATCTCTCCCGCTTATGAGGATGAGCCTCAGGTGTGAAACATTTCCCAACTGGGAGATATAGAGCCTTCGCAGTCCATGCTGGGCCTTTTGCCTTCTATGGGAATAACTTTACCTGTTTCGGGCTCAGTGTGGTGTAATTTGTTTTGCTTAGGTGTGAGTTCAGTGGCCCTCAGGCCCACACTCAGCTTTCCATATTTCAGGCCTTACAGGGGAGGAGTTGAGGTTCCCGTTGCTGCAAAAAGTGAGATAATGCAGTCACACAACTTTTGACTGCTGGGGAAGAATCCTACTGCATGACTGTGGGGGTCCGACCTAATGCAAGAGGCTGAATTTCATGCAAAGTCTTTCTCCCCTCTTGCTGTAAGTAGGAAATGTAACTGTTGGGTGTTCTGTCTGTTCTCTAATTGTGGGTTGGTATCTTCCCTGGGTGGTGCTTATCTGCCTTTGCACCCTGCTTGTAGTCATGTAATATTCTATCCAGCAGCAGAACCTGACTACCCAGAGAACAGTGAAACAGCATCTCTTTTATTGTAAGCTGGGAGCAACACTTTCCAGCTTTTTATACCCTGGGGCCACAATCCTGAACTTCAGTCATGATATTAAGGGTGGATTTTTTTTTTTTCTAAAATGCAATACCTTGAAGTTTTCTTTATTATAAAGTTGTGATCATTCTTTAAAGTTTTTTACATAATGCCAATTAATGTGGAATTCAGCTTCAGTTCTGAAAAGGCATTGAATGGAACCCAGGATTTTACTTTCTATAATAACAAAATTGTCATTTTTGATGATTTTTCAAAACTAAAAATTTAAGTGTAATATTATGGATGTCAGCTATATTGTCTCAATTGTATAAATAGGTTAAGTTGTAAAGAAGTATTTCACTAACACAATAATGATATCGCATTTTTCAACTCCACTAAGTAAAACAGAAAAATGTTTTAGTCTGCCATCAATCTTTGATTCTATTCTTCGTGCTAGTCCCTGGGAACAGCAAAGATTAAGGAAAAACTATCTTCATCCTTGCCTTTGAAGTTGTGTTCTGAAACTAAAATTTCTTCGTCAGTGTACAGAACATTTCTTAGCATGAAGTTGGCTCCCTCAGTGGTTAAATTAATGGTACCTTACCCACAGGCACATTTACCCAAATATGAAAGGTTAAGTCTACATAATGCTAGTGGGGTCGGCTGGAGCTGGGGAGAGATTTACCCTGAACGCGGAGCTCCTGAGACTGCTACAGGCAGAACGCTCACCTCAGCTTAGTAAAGCAGCATAGTGGAAGAAAGTAGACCATAATCAATTAGGAAACTAAAGCATGAAGGGAGAAAAATGGTGTTCTAAGTTGGATTGGTGGTATAAAATCAAGTTGTAAAGAGAAAAAATGAATAATAAATGTATAATCCGGGAGAAATAACATTGAAGGGAATAGGCAGTGTAAAAGAGTATAAGTACTGGTTCCATTCAAGAGCTGTTTATCTTTCAAGTCTCCTTTGCTCCTTGTCTCATTTGGTGTCAGTTACATGTGACAAATTCAAGACTAATAGTTTATTAATGAAAAGCGCCAAACTAGGCATGCAATCTCTGAAGATGGCCAGTCTCTCTCTACCTCCCTTAACTTCAAGAGATAAGCTCAGATAAATTAAGATTGATCTCAACATATTATTTTAATTATTAACTTTGGGAAGTATTTTTTTCAGAATTCTGAATATAATTAGGCTGCCATACACTCACATCTTTTGATTAAAAATATCTTTGGGATTTTGGAAACCTATTACTTGAAAATATTAAATAAGAATTCATCTTAATAATACAACATTAATTTTATTCTGAATTTAAATAATTTATACTTTTGATATTAAGTCAAAAGTAAAATGCAAATGATAACTTTTATTTATTTTAAAGGCACTAAAAGCAGTGATATAAAAATGTTCAAATTTTGACCCATACCTTTCATAAAAATACAATAAATTCAGTAACCATTAAATCCTCAATACTGATTCAAAATTTAATTAAGTAAAGAGTTTGCTCATTCATTGTTGTATGTTCCTAAAACTTCTAAAAAATTATAGCACAAAAATACCCTAAAGACTTGTCTGCATTTTTTCAATATGAATGTAGGTAAACAAGTGTAATCAATGGCCAGTGATAAAGGAAGGAAATTTATATTAAAATAGAAATGAATGAACTATGCCATTAAACTACTATATAATGAATTGGATTTAATAACACTTAGAAAGCTATGTACACCAATCTGGAAATAATTCACATTTTAATATTGATGGCAAACATTTTTGCAGTAAAATATGTATGAAAAAGGGAAAGAGCCTATTAAAGTTGTATGTAAAAAGAAAAAGTTGATGACATTTGGAAAATGGCACGTCAACTATGATTTTCTTAGAAATCTCTTCCTTTTAAACCTGAAAATTAGAATGAGAAAATCAGATTACAAGAAAAATTACTATTTTCTGACACATTCTTTTAAATTGTTCTGGTGACTTTAAAAAGGGAAAACTAGGTTGGGTATACATAGCATTTTAAATAATGAATGAAAGAACCAAAAGAACATGTACAATAAAGGATTGAAAAACCAACATAAATTATAAATTACTTCTCTGGACATTACTGAAAAAATACTCCTTCAAGGCTAATGGCTATACTAGTTCTAATAATACACAAAGAATAATTACAATATGCCTTATTTTTCTGGATATATTATTTAGTGAGGTAAGTTCTCATGAGCATTAAAACTTAAAGTCATTAACAGACAACAGGATTCTGAGGACATAGTGAAAATGTCTCAATGGTAAAAAACAAGGATTCTTAAAATTTTGTATATATTTCCTCCCTAAATTCTGTATACCTCCTTATTTCCCTGAAACTACATTCTAAGGATTGAAAAATTACATATTTTTTCTTCATTATTGAGTTAATTTTGGAATTATTTTGCATACTATTTATCAAAGTAATCTAAATATATTATACATGTTGATGAATAATTATGAAATACAAAAAGTAAATTCTAAGTGAAGAGATATTTCTTAATGAGATAGATTGGCTTTAAATTGCGAATAAAACTACATTCAAATAAAAAAGATGATTGTTAAAGGAAGTTTCTGTATTTTTAGTTTTTAAACAATAATTCCATTCAATACTTTGAATTTCTTCTGAGTAATATGCTAAAAAATACATAGTGATCTATCATTAAAATTATTTATAACAATTTCACCTAGCAATTCAATGACTTCCAATAATAATAAAAATAAAATCACCTGATCTGCTAACGTAGTTTTCACCTAATCATTGGAGTCACTCATTTTCTCAGAACTTCTCGATTTTCCCTCTGTTAGGTGTCCTGGGCTTTTTGTTTGTTCATATGTTTGTATTTGTTAATGCTGTTATTTGTGCATTGTTAACAGTTTTATTGAGATATAGCTTATATATCACAAACTTCATCCATTTAAATTGTACAATTCACTGGTAGTGTATTTACAGAGTTGAGCAACCATCACCATGACATAATTTTAGAACACTTATTTAGAAACACTTATCTTTATAAAGAATAAAATCATGTGTCCCTTAGCAGGCCTTTCTAGCACAAAGTGACAGTAAAATTCGGTTTGGGTGAAAGGTAATGCGTGATTGGGTTGTGATTTTTATAGGCAGTGGTGAGAAACTGCTGTTCATCCAGGTCCTTCCCAGGCAGATATTGTTAGGGATAAAGCACACATGGAAGTTGACGATCTGGAAAAGGATTCCCTTTAAATTCTCCATGCCTTGGTACTTTTGAGAAAATCTTTGTATATACCAAGAAGTATGTTTGCACAGAAAAATTCCATGATATACAGCCATTATTTAATTTTCAAAACCTATTTATCTACTGAGGAAAGGATAATAAAGGCAATATGTAAAATTACAATAGGAAAATTTATAGTTAGAAATCCATGCATTTAATAAACATAGCTTTGTAGTGGACATATAAACCAGTACTTTGAATATTTTATCCAAATTATTTAGAAATTCCTTGAGCCAAATTGTGACTTTCCTTCCCTGAATGATTTGACAGCTTGTGGGTAATAAAAGCATTTTCTTGAAATATCTTTCCATCAGTAGGTAAATGTTTCAGGTTCATGAGTTCCAGTCATTTCTTTAAGGTACTTCAGCCTTTTATAAAGTTTTACCATATTTGAGCTTGGCACCTTAGCATTTACTAAAGAACTTCATGCTATGGTTTGATATCTGTATTCATGCTACATGCTGAAGGTAACTTACTGATTGTAAGTGAACTTATCAGGGCCGTGGTGAGCTCTAGAATTGTAACTAATTATTTTGATGCCTCAGATAACATAGGTAGCTTGTGTTTAGTTTTAATATTTCCCCAAATTGTATGAATTGTTAGCACTAAATTTATTATAGTTATATAACTTTTGTACAGTCATCTGAGAAAAACACAGATCCACAATTCGTACCTAGGCTTTCCTAGGGATTGCTCAGCCACCGAATGCTAGTAAAAATACCTACTTCATGTTTCCTCCTTTGCTTTCTATCGTTCACTCCAATTCATGCTTTCTCTTCAACATCATGTAGTGTGGCTTAAACAGAAGGGTTGTCTTATAAGAGACTATTCTGTAGAGATCCATTATGTCCATACATAAGATAATTTCAGTTAATTTGGTGAAATATTTAATCCATAAGCCATGTTGGGAAGTTCTTTTATGTGCATCTAGTTCAATCTTGTGCTCAATGATGGAAATTTTACAACTACATATTCTTGATCAACTGACATTTACTCTGTTAAAAGACATAGATTATTAGAGAATAGACTACTTTCAGAGGCAGCTCTTTCAGATTTGTAGATAAATGTTGTTGTCACAAAAACTTCTTAGTTTGACCTGCTAAGTATATCTGGGTAACTTCATTCTTTTGGTCCTATATCCAATTTATAGATGAATATCTGAAATATTTTTGAAACTAAACTTTTATAATTAAAGAGAAAAGTTAAACAATAAAACAAAGACTATTGAGATATTCTTAGTCTATAAGATTATTTAAATTAAATCAAGTGTTCAATCACAGCCATATATGGATAATACGTAATTTTATTCTATTTATTCAATTAGAAAGCATTCATTTGGTTCCTTTTGTGCATCAGTTACTATATTTAGCCATCTTTTCTGTAAGATAGCTCATATAATGGCACAATAATTCATATTTTTGTAAAAATGTGAAAAGTAAATGAACAGCAAAATTGAAAGCGTGAAAGAAACAGAAGAAAATGTATATTTTACATCTTTTCCCCCACATGATAGCTATTCAAGTTCTAAGCTATCTTAGAACAATCAGATTTTCTTATGGAAAATTAAAATGATAAAATGAGTACAAAACCAAACGTATGCAATGTAGGCAAAATGAAATTTATCAAAACTATAATATTTTGAAGAAATAAAGAGAAAAAATAACTGAATTCATGGTTTTATTTTTATTATACTTTAAGTTCTGGGATACATGTGCAGAACATGCAGGTTTGTTACACAGGTATACACGTGCCATGGTGGTTTGCTGCACCCATCAACCCGTCACCTACATTAGGTATTTCTCCTAATGGTATCCCTCCCCTACCCCCACCCACTTACAAGCCCCGGTGTGTGGTATTCCCCTCCATGTGTCCATGTGTTCTCATTATTCAACTCCCATTTATGAATGAGAACATGCAGTGTTTGGTTTTCTGTTCCCATGTTAGTTTGCTGACAGTGATGGTTTCCAGCTTCATACCTGTCCCTGCAAAGAACCTGAACTCATGCTTTTTTATGGCTGCATAGTTTTCCATGGTGTATATGTGCCACATTTTCTTTATCCAGTTTATCAATTGATGGGCATTTGAGTTGGTTCCAAGTCTTTGCTATTGTTAATAATGCTTCAAAAAACATACATGTGCACATGTGCACATGTCTTTTTTTTTTTTGAGATGGAGTTTTGTAATTGTTGCCCAGGCTGGAGTGCAATGGCATGATCTCAGCTCACCACAACCTCCACCTCCTGAGTTCAAGCGATTCTCCTGCCTCAGCCTCTGGAGTAGCTGGGATTACAGGCATGCAACACCACACTCAGCTATTTTTTTTTTTTTTTTTTTTTGTATTTTTAGTAGAGACACAGTTCCTCCATGTTTGTCAGGCTGGTCTCAAACTCCCGACTTCAGGTGATCCACACACCTTGGCTTCGCAAAGTACTGGGATTACAGGAGTGAGCCACTGTGCCCAGCCACATATATCTTTATAGTAGAATGATTTATAATCCTTTGGATATATACCCAGTAATGGGATTGTTGGGTCAAATGGTATTTCTGGTTCTAGATCCTTGAGGAATCGCCACACTGTCTTCCACAAAGGTTGAAATAATTTATACTCCCACCAACAGTGTAAAAGTGTTCTTATTTATCCACATCCTCTCCAGCATCTGTTGTTTCCTGACTTTTTAGTAATTGCCATTCTAACCAGCGTGAGATGGTATCTCATTGTGGTTTTGATTTGCATTTCTCTAATGACCAGTGATGATGAGCTTTTTTTCATGTTTGTTGGCCACATAAATCTGTTCTTTTGAGAAGTGGCAGTTCATATCCTTTGCCCACTTTTTGATGGGGTTGTTTGTTTTTACTTGTAAATTTGTTGAAGTTCCTTACAGATTCTGGATATTAGCCCTTTGTCAGATGGTTAGATTGCAAAAATTTTCTCCCATTCTGTAGGCTGCCTGTTCACTCTGGTGATAGTTTCTTTTGCTGTGCAGAAGCTCTTTATTTAATTAGATCCCATTTATGAATTTTGGCTTTTGTTGCCATTGCTTTTGGTGTTTTAGTCATGAAGTCTTTGCCCATACCTATGTCCTGAATGGTATTACCTAGGTTTTCTTCTAGGGTTTTTATGGTTGTAGGTCTTACATTTAAGTGTTTAATCCATCTAGAGTTAATTTATGTATAAGGTGTAAGGAAGGGGTCCAGTTTCAGTTTTCTGCGTATGGCTAGCCAGTTTTCCCAGTACCATATATTAAATAGGGAATCCTTTCCCCATTGCTTGTCTTTTAAAGGTTTGTAAAAGATCAGATGGTTGTAGATGTGTGGTGTTATTTCTGAGGCCTCTGTTCTGTTCCATTGGTCTATATATCTATTTTGGTATTAGTGCCATGTTGTTTTGGTTACTGCAGACTTGTAGTATAGTTTGAAGTCAGGTAACGTGATGCATCCAGCTTTGATCTTTTTGTTTAAGATTGTCTTGGCTAAACAAGCTCTTTTTCAGTTCCATATGAAATTTAAAGTAGTTTTTCTAGTTCTGTGAAGAAAGTCAATGGCAGTTTGATAGGGATGGCATTGAATCTATAAATTACTTTGGGCATTATGGCCCAATATTTCACAATATTGGTTATTCCTTTCCATGAGCGTGGAATGTTTTTCAATTTGTTTGTGCCCTCTCTTATTTCCCTGAGCAGTGCTTTGTAGTTCTCCTTGAAGAGATCCTTCACATCCCTTTAAGTTGTATTCCTAAGTATTTTATTCTCTTTGTAGCAATTGTGAATGGGAGCTTGCTCATGATTTGGCTCTCTGTCTATCATTGGTGTATAGGCATGCTTGTGATTGTTGCACATTGATTTTGTATCCTGAGACTTTGCTGAAATTGCTTATCAGCTTAAGGATGTTTTGGACTGAGATGATGGGATTTTCTAAATATACAATCATGTCATCTGCAAACAGAGACAATTTGACTCCCTTTCCTCCTATGTGAATATGCTTTATTTCTTTCTCTTGCCTGATTGCCCTGGCCAGAACTTTCAATACTATGTTGAATAGGAGCGGTGAGAGAGGGAATCCTTGTCTTGTGCCGGTTTTCAAAGGGAATGCTCCAGCTTTTTCCCATTCAGTATGATATTGGCTGTGGGTTTGTCATAAATAGCTCTTATTATTTTGAGACACGTTCCATCAATACCTAGTTTATTAGAGTTTTTAGCATAAAGCAGTGTTGAATTTTATCGAAGGCCTTTTCTGCGTCTATTCTTATAATCATGTGTTTTTTGTCATTGGTTCTGTTTATGTGATGGATTATGTTTATTGTTTTGCGTATGTTGAACCAGCCTTGCATCCGGAGGATGAAGCCAAATTGATCGCAGTAGATAAGCTTTTTAATGTGCTGCTGGATTCATTTGCCAGTATTTTATTGAGGATTTTCACTTTGATTCTCATCAAAGATATTGGCCTGAAATTTTCTTTTTTTGTTGTGTTTCTGCCAGGTGTTCGTATCAGGATGATGCTGGTCTCATAAAATGAGTTAGGGAGGATTCTCTTTTTTTCTATTTTTTGGAATACTTTCAGAAGGAATGGTACCAGCTCCTCTTTGTAC
Source organism: Gorilla gorilla gorilla (assembly GCF_029281585.2). NCBI lineage: Eukaryota > Metazoa > Chordata > Mammalia > Primates > Hominidae > Gorilla > Gorilla gorilla. Next base: position 106,693,953 of record NC_086017.1, on the reverse strand, counting down.
CTCTGGTAGAATTTGGCTGTGAATCCATCTGGTCCTTGGCTTTCTTGGTTGGTAGGCTATTAATTACTGCCTCAATTTCAGAACTTGTTATTGGCCTATTCAGGTATTTGACTTCTTCCTTGTTTAGTCTTGGGAGGGTGTATGTGTCCAGGAACTCATCCATTTCTTCTAGATTTTCTAGTTTATTTGCGTAGAGGTGTTTTTAGTATTCTCTGATGGTAGTTTGTATTTCTGTGGGATCGGTTGTGATCTCCCCTTTATCATTTTTTATTGTGTCTATTTGATTCTTCTCTCTTTTCTTCTTTATTAGTCTGACTAGCAGTCTATCTATTTTGTTAATCTTTTCAAAAAACCAGCTCTTGGATTCATTGATTTTTTTTTGAAGAGTTTGTGTGTGTGTGTGTCTTTATCCCCTTCAGTTCTGCTCTGACCTTAGTTATTTCTTGTCTTCTGCTAGCGTTTGAATTTGTTTGCTCTTGCTTCTCTAGTACTTTTAATTTTGATATTTGGGTGTCGATTTTAGATCTCTCCCACTTTCTCTTGTGGGCATTTAGTGCTATAAATTTCCCTCTAAACACTGTTTAGCTGTGTCCCAGAGATTCTGGTACATTGTGTGTTTGTTCTCGTTGATTTAAAAAAAATTTATTTCTGCCTTAATTTTGCTATTTACCCAGTAGTCATTCAGGAGCAGGTTGTTTAGTTTCCATGTTGTTGTGCAGTTTTGTGTGAGTTATGTCTTAACTATTTGAGGTCTATTTGGTTCCAAAGATTGTAGAATATAAAACATAAAATATAATTAAATAGAAATGCTATTGTAAACAGGATTGGAGCAAAAGAAGAAACTTTAGAAGAAATGAAAACTAATTGTACAAACATTTAAAATCAGAAACATTAAGTTTACAAAAAATAACATGAAAATGAAAATAATAGACTGTCAAAAATATGCTAGCATTATTTAAAACAATTAATGAATTATGTAAGCATATGAATACATTAAGTACCAAATAGATAAATAGACAGTGTATTTTTTTTTTTTCTTTGAGATGGAGTTTCACTCTTGTTGCTTAGGCTGGAGTGCAATGGTGAGATCTCAGCTCACTGCAACCTCCAGCTCCTGGATTCAACTGATTCTCCTGCCTCAGCCTCCCAAGTAGCTGGGATTACAGGTGCGTGCCACTACGCCTGGCTAATTTTGTATTTTTAGTAGAGACGGGGTTTCTCCATGTTGGTCAGCCTGGCGTTGAACTCCCAACCTCAGGTGATCTGCCTCGGCCTCCCAAAGTGCTGGGATTACAGGAGTGAGCCACTGCACCCTGCCCGACAGTGTATTTTACAACATGCATTGCATAAGAGCAAAGACATTATTTTATTCACTACTGTGTGTTCACATGCTAAAAGAAAACATGACAGAAGCGCACTCATCATAACAATTGCAGAGTAGATGATTGGATGGATCATTGAATAAATACAGACTGAGATTAATTTCCTCCTCCTGATCTCTCTCTGGTAAGATTGCATGAAAGTTTCTGTGATATTCTACTAATGAAACTCTGTTTATTGTTTGACAAATTACTTATGCACGTTTTTCAAATTTGACAATAAACCACTAGTAGAAAATGTGTACGCGTAAAAAAATAAAAAAGTTATATGAACAAAATAGACTTTCCATATAGGTACACACTGATATTTTTTGTTCTTTTTATTTGATTAAAACATATTTGATTGAGAGTTACCAAATGTATCCTATGACCTGGTAATGAGACACAACTTCAATTTAGAGCGATCTCCAGATTTTATAGTTGAGATCAGAAATACATAACTTGCCATAGCTTCCTTATCTCTGTTAAGTAGGAAATCCAAGCCAGTAAGTGAAGTTTCCTGATACCTAGGAGAGAACTTTCCATCACTGTATTCAAAATGTCAGTATTTATAGCCAGTTTCCAAATAAGGACATAAAGCTATAACTAAAAAATATAAATAACACCTGTTGTGAGTTCTTAAACACTTCATAAGTAATCCTGAACTCAATTGATATATTTATTAAACTGTAGCATGTGATTATGAATAAAGGAAAGAGTTTGTAAGTCCCTTATTTGTTCACATTTTGAACAAGCCTGAAAAAAATACTGTGGTACATGTCAATGGAGCTGAATTATAAATAGGTTTTGGGGGAATTTATGTAACTTCTCTCTTTTCTCTCCCCATCTTCTTTTTCCCTTTTCTGTCAGCCAAAACATTTAGTTCATCTTTCCTTTATGCACTTATCTGTACAACCACATAAGCTTATATCAAAAATGCCAAGCGATTATTTAAACTTACAAGTCTAAAATTTCTATTGAGAATATCTGATTAATTTAAAGATACCTATATTGTCTTATAATGTTTATGCTGATTTGTATGTAGTTCTTCAATGTGAGAAACAGAATTTCAGATAAGGCATTTAGATTAACAACTTATTCATTAAACACATGTTCAGAAAAGGCTGTCTATGTAATTCATGTATTTATTTATACCCATATTTTTTAGAAAATGAGTTAAATGTGTAAGTTTATTAATATTTAATGTTATAATTTCTTCAAGGGTTTTTATTATAAAATTGAATAAAGGTAAATATTATATAATGTGTATAATATAATAAACTATATGAATATACCCAAATAAGTACAGTAATGTATTATAATACCATTTTTAAGAATGAAGTTTATTAAATTTATTTGACAATTAAAATTTAAAATTAAAAATTAAAAATATGAGAGATTCAGTTAAACTTCATTTTATTGTTACAGATCTAAAACATAATTACCAGACTATCAACTTATTCTATTTTACTGTTCAGAGGATTCATTTACTATCAACATTCATTAAGTTAGATTTAAAATTCTAGACCAATCTAAAACTCAGCTGCAGCTCTGTCAAAAAAATTAAAGTAGGAAATGAGGCATTTTTATGACATAAATTAAAAAAATTAAAGAAAATCTAATTTAAAGAAAAAGAGAAACGACAATCACACTATTACATAGCATCCCTTATTATAAAACTGTATAAAGTAATTTTATCCATTATTTTACTATTTTCTAAGCAATGTAAAGTGTATAATATCTGTAAGTTTGATATCTTAAAATATTATAAAACATTTAAACAGAAACTTAAGGCATTTAATAAGCCTGTTTATCAGTGTATAGTATTTTTTTCTGTATATTAATTTTCAGAAAGAAGAAAAAGCACTAAACAGGTTTTGAATAATTTGTTGATATTGCAGTGAGTATGCTTTCAGTACACACTTCATTATTTCTTCAACCATTAACAATAATGGCTAGAAGATACAAAATTAATACAGCTACTGATTAGACATGCATCTCAAAACACTTGGCATTTAGATTTGCTGCAGCTTTCATAAAGCTTATTAAAAATAATTTTGAATTTTATACTTTGAAAATTAATATGTCATGAGAATAGTTTATCTTTTGAAAAAGAAATATATTCATTCTCTCCTTTTTGAACATGGGTAATTTTAATGTTAAGACCCTTTGCATGGAAACACTTGTTTATTTAGGAAATAAAGGAAGACTGGATCCATGTGTATGTACCCATTTACATCTTACTTTTATTATTCCCTAAAAGTGGGAAACATAAGAAATTTGTTTCAGAACATACATACACACTGGGATTATTTTTGGCAAGGATGTTATTTAAAAATTATTTTTTCTTTACTGACTACTGTACAAAAGCGTTCACATATTGGCGGATTTATGCATATTGCAAAGCAGACAAGAATCATAGATTAACAAAGGTAAATTCTTATTTGATGGTATATTCTATCTTTAGGAACCAGGGTTCTTTCTGCATTTTGCTGATGGGAAATTTCCTGAGATTAAATACTTAACAGTCTAGTGTGTGACTGTGACACATTCTGCTCTACAAGATCATCTGTCTAATAAGATAGCAAACTGCAAAGAATTGAGAAATTGATTTTACCAAGTTTTAACTTAATGAAAAACAACCAGGTTTCAATCACACTGGAAGGTGAGATATAGAGTTGCTTATTAAGACCTAGATACTTGGAAGTCAAGCCCCTTTCTGTCTTTAGAGATAAGATGTAGCCGAGAAGATTGGTTCTTGGCTACAAAACAAAACAAAACAAAATAAAACACATCAACAAGAAAGATATTGTTACATCAAATGTGTATTTTGAAATTTGCCAATATGTCAACGTAAGGAAGTCACATCAGAAGCTCCATATTATGTTTACTTTCTAGTTCAGCAAAGCAAAAGACAACAGGTTTACTGCATCTTTCTTTGATAAGCTAGGAGAGATGTCTGGATATCCAAAACGTTTTCCTTTTTAAATATTCTCTTTCTCTCTTGTTAGTGAAGAAACCTTACATATCAAAACCTGATTAATGAAGATGTCTTAATGAAAAACTCTAGATTTTTGTCTCTCCTGGGTGAAAAAAAGGAAGCCACTTCACCAATGAGTTTGTTTCTCTTTAGGAAACATGCTTTCTTCTTCCTTTTATGATTCAGCCTAAGAAATTTTAAATTTCTTTACTTACTCCACCTGCATATAGAAAGACTTTTAGTGACAGTTATGCCCAAATTAAGTGAATAGTAGTAGGTAGTTATATAGCTAAAAAAAAAAAAAATGCTTCTTAGAGGTCACTAATTGGAAAGTTTGACACAAATTCTTCATCACTTGGTGAAAACTCAGTGCATGTAGGCTTCTGCAGACCCTCCAGGATAGACTATTGGCCTAATGAGCAAAGAATTCTGCTTGCTAAATTTTCTTAACCTGAGAATATATTATTTTTAGAGCAGACACATAATTTATCCTTCTTTTAAATCTTTTCTACCTAAAACAATTTTATGGTTTATGTTAGTTAAATTTTTAAAAGATTTATGTCATTATGTTAAAAGAGATTGGAAGGTAGTTTTTGGTGTCTCTTTCAATAGTGCACTGTGCAGTGCATTTGAAACCAGGGATACTTTGATATTTATGGATATGGATCTGTCACTTTAAAACATGAGAGAATATAAGCGCTTCAGTGATATACATAATGAGATTTTCTTGTTTGTTTTTAAAACTTTAAGGTTCAATGAAATGTACAAAAATTAATCCCTGTTTGGTAGGGATTGCATTTAATTTCCCTAGTCATTAAATCAGAACTAGCAGTTGCAATAGTTTTCACTGATAAAAGAGTGATTTACTAATCTTGCCTAAGAAACATCTGGAGCATAATATGAACAATATTATAGACAACAGATTTGCTTTCCAAAAGAAGTCCAATACCTCATTCATTTATTTTCATTGAGTACCCTTCCCTGCATTAGAGAGTTGAATGGGAGCTGACAAGTTGAAAACAACATTAAGAAAAGGATACTATTATAAATTATATCCAAGCCATTCCAAGGAACTGTGTCCATAGGTCATTAAACTTCTCATTTATTCTAATGAATCTGTTACTGTTGCTTAAAGAACTGAAAAACAGGCTACATTTACTTTGATGTGTTCTTCAATATATTCCTTAACGTCAAGATCAATTAAGGAAGTTTTGTTCATGTCTTTGAAGTATAGAATCAAATGTAATCAAGCAATTATTTTAGAGTTAGTTGCTCCTTCTTTATTTTTTTTTTTACTATTAAAGCTACAAATACATAGAAATATTGACAGCAGAATTAGACCGATAGTGTTATTCAAATTGAGCAATATTCTGAGGATTTTTGAAATCATTGATTAGAATTTTAGTTTATAGGCTGGGCACGGTGGGTGGCTCACTCTTGTAATCCCAGCACTCTGGGAGGCCAAGGTGGGAGAATCACCTGAGGTCAGGAGTTCAAGACCAGCCTGGTCAACATAATGAAACTCTGTCTCTACTAAAAATACAAAAATTAGCTGGGCGCGGTGACATGTGCCTATAATCCCGGCTACTCGGGAGGCTGAGGCAGAACACCTTGAACCCAGTAGGCAGAGGTTGCAGTGAGCCGAGATCATGCCATTGCATGCCAGCCTGGGGCAGAGCAAGACTCCTAAAAAAAAAAATTAGCTTATAAATTACGTTTTAACATTTTACTTTTTGTTAAAGCTGTAACTAAAAGATAAATAAATAGCTACTCAGACATACATATGCCATGAAAGAAAGGCTAACACTTTGCTAAATGTTGTAACACACTCATTTTGGTGCAGAGTTCACAATAAACTTTATTTGTACGCACTCTGTACCTTCTATGAATACATCATTGATTTGAAAGATTATTGCTCTACACTGGAATTTGTTTATTTCCTTATTTTAATTTAGACTTAGCTAATTGCACTAAATCATACAAATGACTAACTTCTATGTATGTGACACACTGAGTTACATACAAGCTAAATATGTGTGCTCTCCAAAAGTAAAGGTTAGAAAATAGCAACTGAACTTCAGACACTTTAGGCAGTTTGAGGGTTGATTTTAAGAGACTGCTTCTTATAAAATGTTTTAATACTAATAAAAATGAAAGCAATAGTTAAATTTGTGTTTAAACTCTAAGAAAATCACATTCTTCACTCAATCTCAGGTAGTGCTTATATTGTTACAGTAAAAGACAATTGTATGATTTCCTGAGGAGTTTTTAAAAATTACTATTTGAAATGTTTGTCTGTACTACTAAAAACTTTTTACACTAGTATGTCATCAATATAAAATACAGAAATAAATGTGTTGCTGATATTTCAACATTTGTTCCTAACTGCAAATGTAAATATCTATATTCAACCTAATTGCCTTATTTGTATTGCTGACTTGCTTTCAAAATAAAAAATTAAAGTTTGTATTTATAAATTTAAGTAATATCAATTATAAATATTAAATAAACCAAAATGTACGATGTTATGCCCAGACCGTTTGTTCCCCAAAGAAGACCACCAGAGTCCAGAGTCAAAGCCAAGCGGCAAGGATCTTTACTACAAGTTCGAATCTGGTCCCTCCATTCCACAGCATACAAGAGGGCCCTGAACAATGTGAGTGTTTGCTTTTTATAGCCTGAGAGTTACAGGGGAACAAAGGAATTCTTTTGGTTCCCGCTTTTTCAGTAAAACTTTGAACGGCTGTCTCCTTATCGGAGACTTTCCTGGTGGTGTTTGTACTGGGCTCAGGAAGTCTGAGAGATATATGGCGATATGTGGTGAGATGGGAGGATGGGATGTGTTTGTACTGGGCTCAGGAAGTTTGAGAGATATATGGCGATATGTGGTGAGATGGGAGGATGGGATGTGTTTGTACTGGGCTTGTTTGTTTTAAGGCCGGGGCTGAGGAATGTGCCCGGCTCCTTTCAACATCTTTATTTGGGTTATTAATATTAACAGAAAAAAATAAATACGGTATTTGAGACTTTAAATTTACATTTAAAACAGCATTCTGCTACATACAAATTCTGCAAATCACTTCTTTAATTAAAATTTTTAAGTTTTTTTTGTAAACGCTTTGTATTTGACTGCGTGTAAGATACAGTTACAATTTACTAATTTATATGTAATGTACTCAAGGTAGAATCAAGGAGAAATGCAATGATGGCCAGTGTTTCTGAATACGTAAACCCAAATAATGTAGAGTATACATTATACTAACTAATGTAGGGGTGGGTTGCCCCTCCACACCTGTGGGTGTTTCTCTTAAGGTGGAATGAGAGACTTAGGAAAGAAAAAGACACAGAGACAAAGTATAGAGAAAGAAATAAGGGGACCCGGGGGACCAGCATTCAGCATATGGAGGATCCCACCAACCTCTGAGTTCCCTTACTATTTATTGATCATTCGTGGGTGTTTCTCAAAGAGGGGGATGTGTCAGGGTCACAAGACAATTGTGGGGAGAGGGTCAGCAGACAAACACGTGAACAAAGGTCTTTGCATCATAGACAATGTAAAGGATTAAGTGCTGTGCTTTTAGATATGCATACACATAAACATCTCAATGCTTTACAAAGCAGTATTGCTGCCAGCAGGTCCCACCTCCAGCCCTAAGGCGGTGTTTCCCTATCTCAGTAGATGGAGCATACAATCGGGTTTTATACCCAGACATTCCATTGCCCAGGGACAGGCAGGAGACAGATGCCTTCCTCTTGTCTCAACTGCAAGAGGCATGCCTTCCTCTTATACTAATCCTCCTCAGCACAGACCCTTTACGGGTGTCGGGCTGGGGGACTGTCGGGCTGGGGGACGGTCAGGTCTTTCCCTTCCCACGAGGCCATATTTCAGACTATCACATGGGGAGAAACCTTGGACAATACCTGGCTTTCCTAGGCAGAGGTCCCTGCGGCCTTCCGCAGTTTTTGTGTCCCTGGGTACTTGAGATTAGGGAGTGATGATGACTCTTAAGGAGCGTGCTGCCTTCAAGCATCTGTTTAACAAAGCACATCTTGCACCGCCCTTAATCCATTTAACTCTGAGTTGACACAGCACATGTTTCAGAGAGCACGGGGTTGGGGGTAAGGTTATAGATTAACAGAATCTCAAGGCAGAAGAATTTTTCTTAGTACAGAACAAAATGGAGTCTCCTATGCCTACTTCTTTCTACACAGACACAGTAACAATCTGATCTCTCTTGCTTTTCCCCACAACTAATATAATGTAAATAGTATATTACACAAATTTTAGAGTTACTTGAAACAGAAAGAAATTTTGTTTTTCTGTGTATCCATCTATACTTTAAAAAATAATACTATGAATCAATCAGAATTCAGCAGGTTTAAAAATACATTTTGATGCACATAAAATTCTGGAAAAGATTAATTTATCTTTTAAAAATGCTAGTATGTCAAACATTAGAAAGGAAATATTTTTACATTTTATTTTAGTGCCTGCTATCAACACTTAAAGAAAATACCAGTCTAATTAGTTATACTCAAAAAGTGGGGGATTATCTTACTTTCCAATCAGTTTTCAGAATACATACTAATTTAAGGTAGAATTTAGACCATTATAATAAACACAGAAAGACCTAGTCTTTTCACATAATAATCACAGGTATATTATCCATTATAATTCAGCTTTCACTAGTAACTCTTCTAAGACAATTACTTTTGTATGCTTTTTTTTGATAAGAGTAACCAACTCAGTGTATGTAGAGCAGAAAGTTTCAGCATTTCTCTTGTTATAAAACTATTATGTAAGGAAATTGTAGAACTTTTTTAGAATAAACTTGTTTTTTTATCAATTATCCTTTTTCTTTGTATACGTATGTGTGAATATAATAAATGTATTTTGGTCTTAACAGTTTTGCTTTTATTTGATTAATAATACATAGGTAATGTGTACATTTTATGTTGAAAATGCTTCTAAAATATTTGGTTGACAATTGCATTTTATTATATGCTATAATGTACTTTATTTAAAAATATCTTCTTTTGGACGTTTAGGTTCTCATTTTTCATGATTGCTTAAAACAATGTGATGAACATAGGGAAATGTTTGGACACAGACAGCCATGATTAGTTCTTAAGAATAGGATTTAGAAGCCGAGTGGTGAATGGAAGAATATGGAGTGTTTAAACATTAAAAATGCATATACCTATTCATATTGTGTTTAAATGTTTTTATTTTTCTTATAGATTTACGTATCGCTTTACAAATAAAAGCTGTTAATTTTTGTTGCTATTTTCCTAACTGTGCTATGTCAACTGCATTTTTATTTTGATAATTTTCGAAGTAAAATTATTGAAAAAATAAATTTTGCATAAGAAAACTAATATGATACTTAGAACGGACTTCTGCACAAGAAAAATATGTTAATATTTAACTAGATTTTCTTCTATAAGGTGTTGGGTTTAATGTTTTTTAATATTTAGAATTTCAACTCCCATGGAATTTATTTTGATGTGTAAGGTAAGCATCAACTATGTGTTTCCCAAATGGTTAGGCTTTTTGCCAAATCATTTCATTGAATTATGACTTTGTCAAATGATTAATCCTGTTGTCAATTATTATGTTCTTAGAAATGTTTCTGAAGTTAGCCATTATTGATTGTTTATTGTTCTGAACTTCAGAATCACTCTGTTAATCAGGAGTTGGATATATTTATTATTATTTTTTATTTTTTTACTACACTTTAAGTTTTAGGGTACATATGCACAATGTGCAGGTTTGTTACATATGTATACATGTGCCATGTTGGTGTGCTGCACTCATTAACTAGTCATTTAACATTAGGTATATCTCTTAATGCTATACCTACCCCCTACCCCCCACCCCACAACAGGCCCTGGTGTGTGATCTTCCCCTACCTGTGTCCATGTGTTCTCACTGTTCAATTCCCACCTATGAGTGACAACATGCGGTGTTTGCTTTTTTGTCCTTGGGATAGTTTGCTGAGAATGATGGTTTCCAGCTTCATCCATATCCCTACAAAGTACATGAACTCATCATTTTTTTATGGCTGCATAGTATTCCATGGTGTATGTGTGCCAATTTTCTTAATCCAGTCTATCATTGTTGGACATTTGGGTTGGTTCCAAGTCTTTGCTATTGTGAATAGTGCCGCAATAAGCATATGTGTGCATGTGTCTTTATAGCAGCATGTTTTATAATCCTTTGGGTATATACCCAGTAATGGGATGGCTGGGTCAAATGGTATTTCAAGTTCTAGATCCCTGAGGAATCACCACACTGACTTCCACAATGGTTGAACTAGTTTACAGTCCCACCAACAGTGTAAAAGTGTTCCTATTTCTCCACATCCTCTCCCACACCTGTTGTTTCCTGACTTTTTAATGATCACCATTCTAACTGGTGTGAGATGGTATCTCATTGTGGTTTTAATTTACATTTCTCTGATGGCCAATGATGATGACCATTTTTCCATGTGTCTTTTGGCTGCATAAATGTCTTCTTTTGAGAAATGTCTATTCATACCCTTTGCCCACTTTTTGATGGGGTTGTTTGTTTTTTCTTGTAAATTTGTTTGAGCTCATTGTGGATTCTGGATATTATCCCTTTGTCAGATGAGTAGATTGCAAAAATTTCTTCCCATTCTGTAGGTTGCCTGTTCACTCTGATGGCAGTTTCTTTTGCTGTGCAGAAGCTCTTTAGCTTAATTAGATCCATTTGTCAGTTTTGGCTTTTGTGGCCATTGCTTTTTGGTGCACTATTTCTGAAGGCTCTGTTCCGTTCCCTTGGTCTATATCTCTGTTTTGGTACCAGTACCATGCTGTTTTGTTTACTGTAGCCTTGTAGTATAGTTTGAAGTCAGGTAGGGTGATGCCTCCAGCTTTGTTCTTTTGGCTTAGGATTGACTTGGTGATGCGGGCTCTTTTTTGGTTCCATATGAACTTTAAAGTAGTTTTTTCCAATTCTGTGAAGAAAGGCATTGGTAGCTTGATGGGGATGGTATTGAATCTATAAATTACCTTGGGCAGTATGGCCATTTTCAGGATACTGATTCTTCCTTCACATAAGCGTGGAATGTTCTTCCATTTGTTTGTATCCTCTTTTATTTCATTGAGCAGTGGTTTGTAGTTCTCCTTGAAGAGGTCCTTCATGTCCCTTGTAAGTTGGATTCCTAGGTATTTTATTCTCTTTGAAGCAATTGTGAATGGGAGTTCACTCATGATTTGGCTCTCTGCTTGTCTGTTGTTGGTGTATAAGAATGCTTGTGATTTTTGCACATTGATTTTGTATCCTGAGACTCTGCTGAAGTTGCCTTTCAACTTAAGCAGGTTTTGGGCTGAGGCGATGGGGTTTTCTAAATATACAATCATGTCATCTGCAAACAGGGACAATTTGACTTCCTCTTTTCCTAATTGAATACCCTTTATTTCCTTCTCCTGCCTAATTGCCCTGGCCAGAACTTCCAACACTATGTTGAATAGGAGTGGTGAGAGAGGGCATCCCTGTCTTGTGCCAGTTTTCAAAGGGAATGCTTCCAGTTTTTGCCCATTCAGTATGATATTGGCTGTGGGTTTGTCATAGATAGCTCTTATTATTTTGAGATATGTCCCATCAATACCTAATTTATTGAGAGGTTTTAGCATGAAGGGTTGTTGAATTTTGTAAAAGGCCTTTTCTGCATCTATTGAGATAATCATGTGGTTTTTGTCATTGGTTCTGTTTATATGCTGGATTGTGTTGATTGATTTGCGTATGTTGATGATTTGCGTATGTTGATGATTTGCGTATGTTGAACCAGCCTTGCATCCCAGGGATGAAGCCCACTTGATCTTGGTGGATAAGCTTTTTGATGTGCTGCTGGATTCAGTTTCCCAGTATTTTATTGAGGATTTTTGCATCGATGTTCATCAGGGATATTGGTCTAAAATTCCCTTTTTTTGTTGTGTCTCTGCCAGGCTTTAGCATCAGGATGATGCTGGCCTCATAAAATGAGTTAGGGAGGATTCCCTCCTTTTCTATTGCTTGGAATAATTTCAGAAGGAACAGCGCCAGCTTCTTCTTGTACCTCTGGTAGAATTCAGCTGTGAATCCATCTGGTTCTGGACTTTTTTTGTTGGTAAGCTATTAATTATTGCCTCAATTTCAAAGCCTGTTATTGGTCTATTCAGAGATTCAACTTCTTCCTGGTTTAGTCTTGGGAGGGTGTATGTGTCAAGGAATTTATCCATTTCTTCTAGATTTTCTAGTTCATTTGCGCACAGGTGTTTATAGTATTCTCTGATGGTAGTTTGTATTTCTGTGGGATCCGTGGTGATATCCCCTTTATCATTTTTTATTGCGTCTATTTGATTCTTCTCTCTTTACTTCTTTATTAGTCTTGCTAGTGGTCTATCAATTTTGTTGATGTTTTCAAAAAACCAGCTCCTGGATTCATTGATTTTTTGAAGCGTTTTTTTGTGTCTCTATTTCCATCAATTCTGCTCTGATCTTAGTTATTTCTTGCCTTCTGCTAGCTTTTGAATGTGTTTGCTCTTGCTTTTCTAGTTCTTTTAATTGTGATGTTAGGGTGTCCATTTTAGATCTTTCCTGCTTTCTCTTGTGGGCATGCAGTGCTATAAATTTCCCTCTACACACTGCTTTGAATGTGTCCCAGAGATTCTGGTATGATGTGTCTTTGTTCTTGTTGGTTTCAAAGTACATCTTTATTTCTGCCTTCATTTTGTTATGCACCCAGTAGTCATTCAGGAGCAGGTTGTTCAGTTTCCACAGAGTCGATCGGTTTTGAGTGAGTTTCTTAATCCTGAGTTCTAGTTTGATTGCACTGTGTTCTGAGAGACAGTTTTTTATAATTTCTGTTCTTTTACATTTGCTGAGGAGTGTTTTACTTCCAACTATGTGTCAGTTTTGGAATAGGTGTGGTGTGGTGCTGAAAAGAATGTATATTCTGTTGATTTGGGGTGGAGAGTTCTGTAGATGTCTGTTAGGTCCGCTTGGTGTGGAGCTGAGTTCAATTCCTGGATATCCTTGTTAACTTTCTGTCTTGTTGATCTGTCTAATGTTGACAGTAGGGTGTTAAAGTCTCCCATTATTATTGTGTGGGAGTCTAAGGATCTTTGTAGGTCTCTAAGGACTTGCTTTATGAATCTGGGTGCTCCTGTATTGGGTGCATATATATTTAGGATAGTTAGCTCTCCTTGTTGAAATGATCCCTTTACCATTATGTAATGGCCTTCTTTGTCTCTTTTGATCTTTGTTGGTTTAAAGTCTGTTTTATCGGAGACTAGGATTGCAACCCCTGCCTTTTTTTGTTTTACATTTGCTTGGTAGATCTTCCTCCATCCCGTTATTTTGAGCCTATGTGTGTCTCTGCACGTGAGATGGGTTTACTGAATACAGTACACTGATGGGTGTTGACTCTTTATCCAATTTGCCAATCTGTGTCTTTTAATTGGAGCATTTAGCCCATTTACGTTTAAAGTTAATATTGTTATGTGTGAATTTGATCCTGTCATTATGATGTTAGCTGGTTATTTTGCTCGTTAGTTGATGCAGTTTCTTCCTAGTCTTGATGGTCTTTACAGTTTGGTAAGTTTTTCCAGTGGCTGATAGCAGTTGTTCCTTTCAATGTTTAGTGCTTCCTTCAGGAGCTCTTTTAGGGCAGGCCTGGTGGTGACAAAATCTCTCAGCTTTCGCTTGTCTATAAAGGATTTTATTTCTCCTTCACTTATGAAGCTTAGTTTGGCTGGATATGAAATTCTGGTTTGAAAATTCTTTTCTTTAAGAATGTTGAATATTGGCCCCCACTCTCTTCTGGCTTGTAGAGTTTCTACTGAGAGATCAGCTTTTAGTCTGATTGGTTTCCCTTTGTGGGTAACCCGACCTTTCTCTCTGGCTGCCCTTAACATTTTTTCCTTCATTTCAACTTTGGTGAATCTGACAATTATGTGTCTTGGAATTGCTCTTCTCGAGGAGTATCTTTGTGACGTTCTCTGTATTTCCTGAATCTGAATGTTGGCCTGCCTTGCTAGATTGGGGAAGTTCTCCTGGATAATATCCTGCAGAGTGTTTTCCAACTTGGTTCCATTCTCTCCATCACTTTCAGGTACACCAATCAGTCGTAGATTTGGTCTTTTCACATAGTCCCATATTTCTTGGAGGCTTTGTTCATTTCTTTTTATTCTTTTTTCTCTAAACTTCCCTTCTCACTTCGTTTCATTCATTTGATTTTCCATCACTGATACCCTTTCTTCCAGTTGATCGAATCGGCTGCTGAGATTTATGCATTCATCACGTAGTTCTCGTGCCATGGTTTTCAGCTCCATCAGGTCCTTTAAGGACTTCTCTGCATTGGTTATTCTAGTTAGCCATTCGTCTAATCTTTTTTCAAGGTTTTTAACTTCTTTGCCATGGGTTCAAACTTCCTCCTTTAGCTCGGGGTAGTTTGATCTTCTGAAACCCTGTTCTCTCAACTCGTCAAAGTCATTCTCCATCCAGCTGTGTTCCATTGCTTGTGAGGAGCTGCATTCCTTTGGAGGAGGAGAGGCACTCTGATTTTTAGAGTTTCCAGTTTTTCTGCTCTGTTTTTTCTCCATCTTTGTGGTTTTATCTACCTTTGGTCTTTGATGATGGTGACGTACAGTTGGGGTTTTGGTGTGGTTGTCCTTTCTGTTTTTTAGTTTTCCTTCTAACCCTCAGGACCCTCAGCTGCAGATCTGTTGGAGTTTGCTGGAGGTCCATTTCAGACGCTGTTTGCCTGAGTATCAGCAGCAGAGGCTGCAGAACAGCGGGTATTGGTGAACAGCAAATGTTGCTGCCTGATCGTTCCTCTGGAAGTTTTGTCTCAGAGGAGTACCCTGCTGTGTGAGATGTCAGTCTGCCCCTATTGGGGGGTGCCTCCCAGTTAGGCTACTCAGGGGTCAGGGACCCACTTGAGGAGGCAGTCTGTCCATTCTCAGATCTCCAGCTGCATGATGGGAGAACCAGTAGTCTCTTCCGAGCTGTCAGACAGGGACATTTATGTCTGCAGAGGTTTGTGCTGCCTTTTGTTTGGTTATGCCCTGCCCCCAGAGGTGGAATCTACAGAGGCAGGCAGGCCTCTTTGAGCTGCGGTGGGCTCCACCCAGTTCGAGATTTCCAGCCACTTTGTTTACCTACTCAAGCCTCGGCAATGGCGGGCGCCCCTCCCCCAGCCTGGCTGCCACCTTGCAGTTTGATCTGAGACTGCTGTGCTAGCAATGAGTGAGGCTCTGTGGGTGTAGGACCCTCTGAGCTGGGTGCGGGATATAATCTCCTGGTGTGCTGTTTGCTAAGACCATTGGAAAAGCGCAGTATTAGGGTGGGAGTGACCCTATTTTCCAGGTGCCATCTGTCATCTCTTTCTTTGACTAGGAAAGGGAATTCACTGACCCCTTGCGCTTCCTGGGTGAGGCAATGCCTCGCCCTGCTTCGGCTCATGCTCAGTGCACTGCACCCACTGTCATGCACCCACTGTCTGACACTCCCCAGTGAGATGAACCCAGTACCTCAATTGGAAATGCAGAAATCACCCATCTTCTGCATCACTCACACTGGGAGCTATAGACTGGAGCTGTTCCTATTCAGCCATCTTGTCTCCACCCTCAGGAGTTAGATTTAAAATACCTAAAATTTATGTGACAATCTGGGCCCATAGAGTACCATCAAACCATCAAAGATATTGAGCACTCTCACCTACATATTGTTCTCAGTCTTTCTTTTCAATATTTATGGAATGTTTGCATACTTTGGATATTATTTCTGTTGCTCTGGCACTTACCATGTAGGAAATAATAAAAAAAATACATATGAGGCTGGGTGCGGTGGCTCACCCCTGTAATCCCAGCACTTTGGGAGGCTGAGGTGGGCAGATCACGATGTCAGGAGATCTAGACCATCCTGGCTAACACGGTGAAACCCTGTCTCTACTGAAAATACAAAAAATTAGCCAGAAATGGTGATGGGCGCCTGTAGTCCCACCTACTCAGGAGGCTGTGGCAGTAGAATGGAGTGAACCCAGGAAGCGGAGCTTGCAGTGAGCAGTGATCGCGCCACTGCACTCCAGCCTGGGTGACAGAACAAGACTCTGTCTCAAAAAATAAAACAAACAAATACATATGAAATTATGAATGGAGATACTACCTATGAAAGGAAAAATGAAGGTTCTTGGATCCTAAAATGTGTGTGTGTGAGCGAAAGATACATTGTAGTGTCCTGGGAAAGACGCCCTAGGGATGTAAGATTTAAGGAAAAACTTGCAGCAAAGCTAGCAATACAAAGAAACAGTTTAGGTAACAGAATTCTAAACAAAGAGAAGAGACTATGAAAATGTCATGAAGTTGAGAAACAGCTTGTTGAAGGAATGGAAAGACAGCCAGTGAATCTGAAGTTTAGTGGGGAAAGACAGGCAGGCTTAAGTTGATGTCAGAGACTTATAAAGATAATTAGGTAATGAAGTGTCTGTGATAAAGTGTTTGTGTTTTGTTTTTCATAATATTCAATCAAGATTTACAGCTGAATTTCTTGTTTATTTTTTACATGTCCTTTTGAAAAGGAACATTTTCCAATTAAATATATTACAGCTAGTATACAGAAACCTTACTAATTTTGTAATTTAATTGTATAGGGGACCACCTAATCGAATTTATTACATTATCAATAGCTTCCAAATGATAATATGCTGTCAATGGGCATTTCTGTTTTGTTCTTCACTTTAATGGAAATGCCTTTACCATTTACTTATTACATATTGACATTGAGTGTTAGCTTAAGACATTTAATCATTACCATGTTAAGAATACAAAAACCTTTTTTTCTTTTCTAATTAAGGTTTAGTGATGAATTTTACTAGAGTTTTAAATTTAATTCCCCAATTGATGAATATTACAAAATGCATTTCTAGTATTTTTGAAATAATTTTGTTCCCTCCACTTTGTTTTATTGATATTCTCAGTACATTTCAAGTAATGAATCATTATTTTCCTGAAATAAGAATTACTTAGTAATGTTTTACTATTCTTTTAATATCCTTATGAATCTAATTTTTTATTTTATTAAGGTTTTTAAAATATATATATAGTAATTATTTCATCTCTGGTGATCCCTCAATCTGGAATACATTTCATGTATCTGTTATCTCCTCACTCTATTCTTATCTTCCTTTTTCATAGTTTAACTTCTTGCCCTTTTTTTTACATCCCAGGAGCACCTCTCCTTTGCCTTTCTCCTCACTGATGTTAGTTTTAGAGAAGCATTCTGATCTTCAGCATCTCAATATGGCTTTCAGTCCTGTGTGAGTTCTAGCTCCACCCCTTGTTTGTTTTTATTTTTCTTTAGTATTATATTATGATCCCAGCTGCGCTGTTCTTAAGACTTCCTACTCTGTTTCACAAAACCATCTCTACTTGACATATAAAACAATGAAGTGACTTGGGTCTAGTAAGCAATAAGAATTTTTTGAACATATACATTTAACAATATATCAGTAGATTACATTTCAAAACATGCTTTTCTGATCATTCAGGTGCTGTTCCTACTCTTCAGTTACTCAAGATTTTTCCAATCTTCAATTTGTTTTGTTCTTTTCTCCTAACTTACCTTTGACTAAAATAAGATACATCCAGACTATCGGGTGATGAGAGCTTTGGTCAATGTAATCTCCTTAACCACAAATTTCCCATGAATTGATAAGTTACCTTCTCAAAGTTATTACTGGATCTCAGGATCCTCTGAGCAGCTCTCAAAACATTCAAAATCTTCAATTATTAACTATTTTAATCCTAGTGCCTATCTATGCTCCTAGATGGCATTCTCTCATAACCAATAGACTGACTCCTAACATTTTGAGTAACTGAAATATGAAAAATGCCAAGTGCCAATATGTAAAGCTATTCAAAAGTTCTACTGCCTATGCCCTATTTATTTGGGAAGTAAGAATTCCAGAATACTGCAATTTTATCAGACATTTCTTTATCCATCTCAGTTTTTGTTTTGTTTTGTTTTGCCTCCCTTTCTATGGATTGTATTCTTTTCCTTGGGATTATTAGATAAGAGTAGGAAGGTGGGAAAATCCGATAATATTTCACAATGTATTTTGTAAGTTGTTGTGTGGAACTACAGTACCCCAGTTTTCTTCATCATATAGTTCACATGTCTCCACATTAAGTATATCATTTCTTCTTCTACATAGTAAAGTGAGTTTTTCCTTATATGCGTGAGGATTACTGATAAATATAACCCTTGGGAGATTTTTTTTCAATCCAGCTCTATCTGCCTTAGAGTAATGTGTTTTCCACCTAGAGTGTAATATAGTGTTCTTCTCCAGTCTTCGCTATGGGTACAAGTGTTGTTTTTTTAAAAAATCTGTATAAGTATAGACACTCAGGAAAAGTTGGAAATGATTATATTAGTCCTATTATGTTAAAATTGGAGAACTGGTTTTTTCTTGTTCAAAATTATTTTCTTTATTATTTTTATTTTTTTATTACACTTTAAGTTATTGGATACATGTGCAGAATAGGCAGGTTTGTTACCTAGGTATACACTTGTCATGGTGGTTTGGTGCACCCATCAACCTGTCATCTACATTAGGTATTTCTCTTAATGCTATCCCTTCCCTAGCCCCCCAACTCTCTAACAGACCCCACGTGTGATGTTCCCATTGTTCAACTCCCACTTATGAGTGAGAACATGCGGTGTTTGATTTTCTGTTTCTGTGTTAGTTTGCTGAAAATGATGGTTTCCAGCTTCATCCATGTCCCTGCGAAGGACATGAAATCATCGTTTTTTATGACTTCATAGTATTCCATAGTGTATATGTGCCACATTTTCTTTATCCAGTCTGTCATTGATGGGCATTTGGTTTGGTTCCAAGTCTTTGCTATTGTGAATAGTGCCACAATAAACATACATGTGCATGTGTCTTTATATTAGGATCATTTATAATCCTTTGGGTATATACCCAGCAATGGGATTGCTAGGTCAAATGGTATTTCTTGTTCTAGATCCTTGAGGAATCGCCACACTGTCTTCCACAATGGTTGATCTAGTTTACAGTCCCACCAACAGGGTAAAAGCTTTCTTATTTCATATCCTATCCATCTGACAAAGGACAAATATCAAGAATCTACAAGGAAATTAAACCAATTTACAAGAAAACAAACAACCCCATCAAAAAGTGGGCTAAGGATAGGAACAGACACTTTTCTAAAGAAGACATTTATGCACCCAACAAACATGTGAAAAAAAAAGCTGATCATCACTGGTCATTAGACAAATGCAAATCAAAACCACAATGAGATACCATCTCACGCCGTTTAGAATGGCGATCATTAAAAAGTCAGGAAACAACAGGTGCTGGAGAGGATGCAGGAACTGTTCTTTTCAGTAACTAAACTCCCTGAAATAATTGCCAGTACATTTTGCTATAAGGTAATGATTACAATTTGTATTAACTAGCATGTTTAAAACTCTCCTTGAGTCTTAATGGCTACATGACACTATCTGAAAAAATCAGCAGTAAATGTTTTGTTAACAGGGAAATTTAAAATATTACTGATATCAGAGACCTCAAGTTCCAGGAGGAGATTGGTTTGCTGTGAATGAGGGTACAGTTTAGGTAAAATTAGGTTAGTGAGGACAAATATTATAGCATTGGAAGGAAGTGGTGAATACTTGTTATTATCCTTTGAAGTATGTTAAACATTGTGAGATTTCTAACACGTACACAAACACAAGTGTTTAAATTCCTTAAGATGGTATATAATTGGCAAATAGCTGTTTAGCTATGTAATCAAGTTATCCTCTGCAGCTTGTTTAAGGTAGCCCCTCTGATGCAATATTGTAAAGGAGGTGTCACTCTCAAAGTATTTCTTCAAATTGAGATTAATATCCAATTGGCCAATACCTGCCCATGTGAGAGTGTTTTTTGCTTTGTTGTTGTTGGGCTTGGCTTTCTTTTCCTATATTTATTAGCTATTTTTACCCTCTTTTAAATAAATGAACTGCTTGTTCTTATTACTTGGTCATTTTTCTTTTATTTTGATTCATAAAAATGATTTCTATAGTGAAAACAACAAACAAAATATTCTAGTTATCCTCTATTAAATGTTACATATATTGTTTCTTTTCTGCCTTTTGACTTTGTTTATGGTATTTCATTCTTACAGAGATTTTATGCAGGTAAATTACACAATCACTTGTGTTGTGTTTCTGTTTTGCGATCAGGCTTAGAAAACATTCCCCTAGTCTAAGATAAAAAAATACATCCTATATTTCTTCTATTTATTGTATGATTTCATTTTATAACATTTAAAATGTTAATCCATCTAACATGTAAAGTTAATGGAGATGAAGGAAAAGGCTATGTTGGTTTTATTATTTGAGGTGCAGACTTTTAGTATTTGTACCATCGTTCTGGTACCTTTTGTTGGTTTGTTTTCAATATTTTTATTTGATCAGATGGAAATATTTGTTAATTTCCCACCAAAGATAAAAATCTGAAAGAAATGTAAAAAATATTCCTTGATTCATACATTCCTAGAGCATTAAACATTTAAAAAACTACTGGTGAAATGCAGTAGCCCAGGAATTAATTAGGAAATCTGGTTTCTATTTCTTTTTTTTTTTTTTTTTTTTTTGAGACTGAGTCTCGCTCTGTCGCCCAGGCTGGAGTGCAGTGGCGCGATCTCGGCTCACTGCAAGCTCCGCCTCCCTGGTTCACCCCATTCTCCTGCCTCAGCCTCCCAAGTAGCTGGGACTACAGGCACCCGCCACCATGCCTGGCTAATTTTTTTGTATTTTTAGTAGAGACAGGGTTTCACCATGTTAGCCAGGATGGTTTCTATTTCTAAATCTGCTAGTTGCTAATTTGTTGGACCTTTGGCAAGTCCCAAAGGACTCCAAACTTAGAGCTTGCATACCTTATTATAAATATGCCTCACTCAGACAGGACAGGGGCTCTTTAAAACCGTACTGTTTTATTGTCACTTAAAAAATATCAATTAATAGATAGAAAATTGACTGCTAGTTTAGCTCTATTTTTTGAGTGCCACCTCCCAGAGAAATTGACCTTATCTTGCTGTGTCTGATAACACAAGTCATTTGCTTCAAACTCAAGACAATATCAGCCACCCAATTCTGGCATTATTGTTTGTTTTTCTCTTCTCATCAAGGACTTGCTTCTATATCTGGTTCTTGGCATTCATAGTACTGTAAGTAGTAAAATTCACTTTTACTAATTTCTCTTTTGTATGCTGAACTTGCCCAGAATCCTGAATGTTCCTAAGCAACTGAAAGATATCTGGGGTTCTCATGTGTTGTTAACATTTGCTTTGAACATAAACAACTCCTTTCTGCTTCTTTCAGCTGACCAAGTAGGCTTTGTTTTAGAAAATTAGACTTCATGCCTCTCACCTATGCAAACTTTTCTTGGATTTATTTGTTTATTCACATGTAAAATTAGAAGTTAAATTAAATGATTTTCAAGCTTCCTTCTGCTCTGGCATTTTATGGTCTTGTAAATCTATATTTGAATCAGTGTCTCTAAGCTTTTTTCTCCTAAGGCAATTATGGTTTTATTATTCCCTTTAAAGAACAGTTCATCTTGGGCATTTCTCTTATAAAATTAAGAGGGTGATATTTAATCACAAAATTTTCATTCTTCTACATTTCATTGTCTTTATTGGTAATTGTACCCACTCTGTGTTAAGTAAATGAAATCTATAATTCATTGAGTGGACAAAGCTCATTGCTAGCATTCTTTGATGTAAGACATAATTGAATAACACTATTTAACTTTAAGAAGATTATAATATATTTAACTATCCAAAATTAGATTATTCTTTTTCATTCATTTTATGCATTTTTGCCAATTTATTTTTATTTTAAAGTATTCCACATATTAATTTATTATATCATTACCTTTATCGTTTTGCTGGAGATCTGCCATAGACTATATTTCTGTTTATGTCATCCTAGTTAAATATAACATTTTCACAGTTCAAAAAGAAGAAAAATTATTCATTTGGAATTCATCTAAATCTTTCAGGTATAAAGGTTCCTTCACTTCACATTCTTCTGAGGCTGCTAATATTTGTCTGTGACCTTGTTAGACAGAACATAGCATTAGTTTATGGCAGAGTGGTAGGACCCTACTAAATAAGAAGCTGAAGGGAAAGAATCAGAAGGACAGGGAGAAAGAAAAAAGAAAACACTAGTGGATATTAACAAATTATTGACTAGAAGAGACAAAATGTAATTTTACCTTCTTAAAATTTTTGTTTTGACACATGAAAAAATGCTCACCATCACTGGCCATCAGAGAAATGCAAAGCAAAACCACAATGAGATACCATCTCACACCAGTTAGAATGGCAATCATTAAAAAGTCAGGAAACAACAGGTGCTGGAGAGGATGTGGAGAAATAGGAACACTTTTACACTGTTGGTGGGACTGTAAACTAGTTCCACCATTGTGGAAGTCAGTGTGGCGATCCCTCAGGGATCTAGAACTAGAAATACCATTTGACCCAGCCATCCCATTACTGGGTATATACCCAAAGGACTATAAATCATGCTGCTATAAAGACACATGCACACGTATGTTTATTGCGGCATTATTCACGATAGCAAAGACTTGGAACCAACCCAAATGTCCAACAAAGATAGACTGGATTAAGAAAATGTGGCACATATACACCATGGAATACTATGCAGCCATAAAAAATGATGAGTTCATGTCCTTTGTAGGGACGTGGATGAAATTGGAAATCATCATTCTCAGTAAACTATCGCAAGAACAAAAAACCAAACACCGCATATTCTCACTCATAGGTGGGAATTGAACAATGAGATCACATGGACACAGGAAGGGGAATATCACACTCTGGGGACTGTGGTGGGGTGGGGGGAGGGGGGAGGGATAGCATTGGGAGATATACCTAATGCTAGATGACGAGTTAGTGGGTGCAGCGCACCAGCATGGCACATGTATACATATGTAACTAACCTGCACAATGTGCACATGTACCCTAAAACTTAAAGTATAATAAAAAATTTTTTTTGTTTTGAATGCAATTATTCTTAAAGTCATCATAGTGTACTATATGAAGCTTTTCTGATATATATGTATATTATATATAATAACCTTACTGCATATCATTTTTCTTCCTCTCTATAAGAGCAACAGAACTTCAAAGCCCCTTAAACTTGATAAAAAATTTAATTATATTTTGTCATCGATAATTTGTGGTTCCAAATTATACTAAATTGGCAGCTGGTGATGTGAAGTGCAAATGAAATCAGGCCAATTCTAACCAAATCAGGCATAAAATTATATTTTAATAAACTCTGATTCTACTTCCTATTACCCTTTTATCTTTATCATCCATGCCTGAGCTGTATGTGTAATCTGTGTACACAGACGCTGAATTTTACTGCTTTGGTAATTTAGAAATCTGAATGTTGAAAAGAAGATATTAGTATACACAGGCAGAAACTAATGAGAGCTTTTTGTTGTTTTCTGGTTTTGTTTTTGTGTGTGTGTGTTGCTCTTTTTTAATGCTGATGGAAATCTACTGTTTAAGACATAGCTAAAGAGCCATGGTAAAAAGAGAACATATGCCTTCCTAACTCCTCTCTTACTTTTTTTAGGAGTAAAAATGTAGCTAGTCTACTGGCTTGTACACTAATTATTTATATAACAGGAGGAAACAAAAGAGCCACAATGGAGAACATAGCCTTTGGGCCAAAGAAATATAGTAAAATAAATTCAACATATCTATTTTATAGAAAACGGGAATCTGGAACTGAGTATCAGAGAACTGCAGTATCACCTTCTAAAATATTCTTACTGTCTTAGAAATTGTGGGTAGCTAAGTTAATGCTAAGAGAATAAATCTAAATCTCTTACGGAATTATAAAAATTATAGCAACAAAAGTAACATATGAGACTAAATAAAATTCATGGTTTGGCATAACTGAAAGAAAGAGGATGGCTAACTTTGAATCACCCATACATGGAATAATAAACACCAACTCAATTTATTGCTCAAATTCTTCTGTGGAAACCTTTGAATCTCACAGAGCAAGAGGAGTCAAGGAAAACCTACATACAGGGGCTAATAGGAGAGTAAGATGCAGTATTAAGATTGACCTGTGTTCACTAACAGAAAGACTCATCTACATGGAAAATGGTGAAAAAGATTCTTTTTATATCAGAAGGGTGAAAAAGCAGGGAAAAAATTTTTCGGTGTGTGTGAATTTTGAGAGAGCATTTTTTTTTTAAAGCAAGTTTCAGGCACAAGAGGAGAGAAAGCAATGGAGATGATTTATTTGAGGGAATAAAAGAAAATTTAGTAAAATGAAAAACATAAAAGGCACAGAACCCCACCCCACTTCTCTTGCCTTAAAAAGTCACTCAAAGAGAAATCATATTTTGTTATACTGGAATGCACTTGTAAAAATGGTGTCTTGTAAACTGCCCCAGACTATAAACCATTGCCACAGAAATGCAAAAGAACAAATACTTTTCATCTATACAAACTGCAATAAGAATTAAGCAGACAATGGGAAAGGAAACAATTCAGTTCACGGATTAAAACTACTTAGTGATTTGTATATATTCCATCGAGCCTTTTGGGGTTACTTAAAAATGAATTTGAACAATCAATAAAAATATTAGGAATATAAATAGTGGAAAAACAAGAAAAAATAGTTCTGGCTGAACTCAAAAAGGAAATAGACAAAAAATAATACTATCAAAATAATAAATGAATTATACATTTTTAAAGTGTAAGTAGATCTGAATTTAAACATAATAAAAGCAATTAAAGGAAAGCAGTAAAACAACCCAGAGAATGATGTAGGCAATGAAATAAAAAATAGTCAGAGATCTTACTTGAAAAGAAATACAAGTGAAAAAGATCTAGGACATGGGACATGAGTCTCTGAAGAAGGCAACCAAAACAATGGAATAGAAGTATTACTGAAAACTCACTGGAGAGAATAAACCTAAAGTGACCCATTTCTAAAGGAAACAACAACAGTTAAAGGAAAAAAGAGACTAAAGGAACTACTTCTTCCAAAAAACATCTACAAAACAAAAACGGATCAAAAAATGTTTCGCAGTATTAAAAATAAAGGAAAACTTCCCATGATTTTTATGAAGTATAACATTTCCACATATACCTATTAAAGACAGTATCAGAGAAAGAAAAGAATGTCACTTAAAATATCAATGCAAATTAGTGTTAAATGTAAACTAATATATCTAATACCATATTATAAAAATGACATACCATGACCAAGTGGAATTTATTGCAGAAATGGAAAATGTATTAATATTAGGATATTGCTAACATTATTTACTGGTTTCACAGATATAAATACACTTGACAGAATTTAAACTCTATTTTTGAGGAAAATACTTCAAGAAAATAAGATCGTGTGTGTGCGTGTGTGTGTATGTGTGTATACTGATATAGGCTATATATTCTAAATTTAAAACCATCATCTTATTTAGCAACCAAATATTCAATGCACTTTCATTAAGTTTAAGAACAACGCAAAGATGTCCACTATTGCTTAAAAGAATTAATACTTTCTATAGGTATTAGCAAATACAATTAGAAAAAAAATCAATTAGAATAATTGAAATTGGAAAATAATAAACTGCCTCCGCATGAGATATGATCATATACCTGTTACATCATAAAAACAATATCCAAACCTAATACTAAAATGATAAAATAATTTAAAAAGTAGAAAATTATAAAATTAATACACCCAAATTAATGTCATTTATATATATAATTGATAACTAGGAGATTTGATAAAGAAAACCCTATTTACAACAGCAAAAATAAAAAAATAAATTTCTTTAAAAAAATTAACTGAAAAAAAAACCTATATGTGGAAACACTTAAACACTATAGAGAAATCCACAAGGAGATCTGAGCAAATGAAAACATAGCATTTGTTTAAGAAAAATCAAGATCATAAAAATGCCAGTTCCCCATATTTTAATGTATAAATTTAGCAAAATGATAAAACTACCAACAAAAAAAGACAAGTTTATACTAAAGATCTTACTCTAATGATAAAGCCATTATATTTCATGAGGCAGAATGTATTAGACACTGATGAAATAAATTAGAGAGCTCTAGAAACAATATATTTATATTTTTAAATATAAAAATGTATGATATAATGAAGGTGTCTTCTCAAATCATGTGACACATTGGTTAGCCATTTGGAAAATAGAAAATTATATCTATGCCTCCTATTATGCACAAGAATAAACACCAAATACTCAAGAATATTAAAAACAATCAGTGATATTAAATGAGTGAATGAATCAATGAATAAGTAAGCCATACAGTTTCTTAAAAAAAAAAAAAAACAGAAATTGAATGGATTCATTTATAATCTGAATACAGGAAAAGCACTTAAAAATTGATCGGGTGCGGTGGCTCACCCCTGTAATCCCAGCACTTTGGGAGGCCGATGTGGACAGATGGGGAGGTCAGGAAATCCAGACCACCCTGGCTAACATGGTGAAACCCCGTCTCTACTGAAAATGCGAAATAAATTAGCTGGGGGTGGTAGTGCGCGCCTCTAGTCCCAGCTACTTGGGAGGCTGAGGCAGGAGAATAACTCCAACGTATGGGATGGAGGTTGCAGTGAGCCGAGATCGTGCCACTGCACTCCAACCTGGTGACAGAGCAAGACTCCGTCTCAAAAAAAAAAAAAAGAAAAGAAAAAGTACTTAAAAATTAAGAGATGATTAAAGAAAAGACTGATAAATATGAGTACATAAACATAATTAGAAAACTATCACATGGCAAAACAACAAAATAAAAAAGATAATAAAAAATATTTGCAATCACAAATGAAGGACAAATAACTCTTATATATAAACTCCAAAATTTTTCGGGAAAAAAGACTAACAACCTCATTGGAAATAGGGGGAAGAGGCAAGATCAGATAATAGAAATAAAGATGAAAAAATGGTTCTTTAACATGTGACAAGCTGCACAAACTACTTCATAATTAGAGAAATAAAAATAAGCACTATACCAAAATTACATTTCTTAACTATTAGCTTGGCTAAAATTTATATTGACAACATATTCTCTTGGCAAGTCTTGAGGAAACAGGTATACTCACATATTATTGGTGGGGATGCAAATTTGCACAACAGTCTTGGAGAGAAATTTGTGACTCTATAACAAAACTATAGCTATAGTTACACTTCGAGTAGCATTCTATTTAAAAAATTTACCCTGAATTTACTCTACCTCCAACAGCATGAAAATAGATATTTCTAAGATTATTCATCACAGCATTATTGGTAATTACAAAGTACTATATTGCAAATAACCTAAGTAGCCATAAATAGGACAGTGGTTTAATAAACTAGTATATCCACATATTGTAGACCTATTCAGCCATAAAAAGTACTGTTTGAATTGGTAGGGGATGATTCCTAGAATCTATTGCTATGTAAATAGAAACAAAGCACAAAAATGTGCTTATAGTACATTAGCTTTTTATTAAAAAAACAAGAAAATATTCATATGTTTGATTATTTGTGTAAAAACAAAGACAGGATGACTACATGAGACAAAAACAAGATGAGTTATTAACATGGATAGATTGAAATAGATGGAAAAACTGGGTAGTTGAGACAATCTACAGTGTATGGGAAAATGACATTTCTGAGAATAACTTTTTGTTTAGTTTTGACTTTTAGAACATAGTTTTTGTGTGCTCAAAAAATAAAATCAAAAATAAAAGAAAATGAAATAAATGAGAACACATGGACACAGGAAGGGGAACATCACACTCCGGGGACTGTAGTGGGGTGGGGGGAGGGGGGAGGGATAGCATTAGGAGATATACCTAATGCTAAATGACGAGTTAATGGGTGCAGCACACCAACATGGCACATGTATACATATGTAACAAACCTGTACATTGTGCACATGTACCCTAAAACTTAAAGTATAATAATAATAAAATTAAAAAAAAGAAATAAATCAGACTACCTAATTTCAAATGACTAAAATAACTATACCAAAGTGGGGGAGGAAAAAACTAAACCAACCACTTCATGAACATATTTTGACTATACACCCTGTGTATAGTCTTTGCCTGTGACCAAAGGCAAAAAAAATGTGTAAAAAAATCAAACACTGGACATTCGTTCTGTTTTTCACACTAATATTAGTTGGTAATTCTGAATTACTTAATGTGTTTTCAAGGAAGGAGCAACAGGTAAACCTATTGTGGATATGGTGTTACTGCCAAGAACACTTCACAAAACTCTGAGACTATGAGGTCCTTGATTTTAATTAGGTCTTTGAGGATTCTGTTGGCCTTTGGATATAAATCTCTTCTTAGCTGTTGAAAGCTGTTGTCATTTTTATCCACACATGATAGCATTGCTCTAATGAATTACCCACAGGGAACTAATCAGTCTTTGGGAAAAGAAATATATATGATCTTGGAAGTAAATTATCAAGTATAGGTTTAACCATTCAAAACACTTGTTATATGCTGATATCTGTTTCCAGTTTCAGAAGAACAACTAGTGTAGTAAATTGTATTTCATAGAACTTTGCTTTCAAAACACATATGGTAGTTTCATCTATATAAGAACAAATAAATCAAATCAAGTAAAATTAATTTAAGTAATATGCATCAGTGTTTCCCAAAGTTTAGTACAATCAATTGGGAAATTTATTTTGCAAGTTAAAGTGCTTGTGCTAATTTTTAAAATGGGAGTAACTGAATAAATTAAGCTTAATGAATCTGAAACATTATACTAATTATATTCATTTAAATAAATTTCTTTATGATGGGAATATCATAAAAATATTTATGGAATATAAATAATCACCAAAATGCTATGATTGCCAATGAACATTTAATCCATTCTGTGTAATGTATTTTTAAATGTCTGAATAAATAAAGCTTAGAACACTTTGCTGGACAAGGAAGACTTCATGAATAAGTTTTTTTTTTTAAGTTAGGAATGATGTATGTATTGCCAGAGGTTTAAGAGCTACAGGTAGAATAGTTGTAATGCTACATATATTTTCACATAAATGTATAAAGCCATATTTTAACACATGACATAAAATTTTCTAGTTAAAAACTTGCTGATAATCATTGCTACTCTAAGTTTTCTGCTGAAAAATATAATCTTTTTTGTGGATACATTTATGTGCTAAACTGCTTCCCCAAGTAAATGGCAAATGCCACAGTCATATTTAGAATGAATTAGTTACAGCATCATGAATTTTTTAGGTGTCTCTTAACAGAATTCCTATTAATAGTTTAGTTATTAGTGCAGTCATAGCTCTTTATTTATAATAAATATTCCAGTCTGGAACAAGATTTATCTACTGTCTTCCAACTTTAATCCAGGACATTCAATAAATCATGAGGGTTTTTCCCTAACAGGCATTTATCTTAGTTTTGTCAGCAATATTCCTGTCCTTCAATACAATGGACATACGGTTTTTGCTTGTCTAGCAACTAGTTAAAAACATCATTCTGGTTTACTTGGGGGATGATTTTTTTCCTCCCCAGTACAGAGTTGTATTTCCTTATATCTGGTAGGACCAAGCACACTTTGTTTTTCTAAGGATGGCTACAAGGCAGCCCACTATTTCTATTGCTTCTTCCCACTTGCTTTATAAAGTAAGTTTACCCCTTGTGTAAAGTGAATTCACCCTAGCCCTCCAGGAGTTTGGTAGTTTTCATTTCCTGCAGAAACTTATAAGAGAAAAGTTAAAAATATACATATATATACACAGTCCCTGTCACAGCAGCTGGCCTACCTTCTATACCACTCATTCTAGGTTCACATCACCTTTGAATGGCATCTCTCCTGATCTAGGCGACTTAACTGATGGGATACCTAGATTCTCTGAGTGATCTACTTCTCTGGTGGCCCTTGGTAACCAAAGCTCTTTATAGTTTCAGGCTGCTGTACTTGTTAAATTTAAGGAGGAGGACAGCAAGAATAGTTTTACTAGATGATCTTCAAGCCGAATGTATTATTTCCTTCTTCATTAGATAGGAAAAACTTCACCTCTTTCTGAAGAATAGAGTTCTTCACCCAGTCAGGATAGAATTTATTTCATTTCTTGCTGGTCTCTTGGCACAAAGAGCCCAAGGCGAAGGGCCCATAGCCATGGCTAAAAGTTTAATGGAACTTTTTCTATTTTCCCTGGTGAATGAATTACCCCCCATTCAATAGGACTTCTGGAGCCAAACAGCCTAAAGTTGTGGAAACAAGAATATGTTCTCCAAGTTGTTCATTAGGAATAATGATAAGTAGGGCCATTCCTACTCCATTCCTTTGGTTTTCAGACTTATATACTGTGTAATGAGAGGGAAATGGTGATCATAGAAACTCTGTTGATGTTTCTCATAATAATATGTCTCAGTTTTAAAATAGGAAGAGCAAAAAAAAAAGGTTTCAATGTTTATAATGGGCAAGGTAATGTTTTAAAAGCTTTAACTATAAAATCTTATTGAATATTTAAAGCTATCTTTGAGTATCCATACCTCCATTTGTTGGATAAGTGACTTGCCTAAATTATCACAGCTAATTAGTTATTGAATGTGACACTTCAACAGGTTAGGTCCAGAGATCTTGAACCAAACCACTGTATTATACTGCTGCTTAAAACAAATATCTTTTTTTTTACACTATTATGTTAACAAAGAATGCTAGCTATATTAGGTTATATTAGTATTATATAAATTTCAAATATATCTATAATGGAATTGGTAGCATTTTAAATAGTTAAAAATATGTTTTTGAATATAAATTAATGGTGTTTCTATTTTGATGAGGACATAAACCACCAGATAGACTTTATTAAAATATAGAAAGAGCATACTATTAATTTGCTTTTGCTTTTTACTTTCAAAAATTGTGGTTATTATCAAAAATAGGTGTTTGTCTGAAATTAACTTTGCTGCAGTCACTTTCTAAGTATTTATATTCAATAAAACTGTGAAAGTATAAATCTATATTATGGTATTAAAAATATACTTTGTTAGAATGGAGACATGATTTTATGTGTCCTCCACAGATTTTGAAGATTCATCAAATGTGTAGGGCAAAAAAAACAAATGAGACACTATTTTGAGATTTGCTTTACAAACTGCAACATACAAAATGACAACATGACAGAATTAATTTAAAAGAAAACTCTAAACCCTACTCCAAGTAAATCTGATTCATGAGGTTTCCAGTTCTCAAATTTCAGTTTTCTCAGAATCAACTGTGAATGTTATAGAGATACCCATTTTGGGTTCCACCACCAGAGCATCTGAATCAATTGTTCTAAGGTGAGACCAGGGCAATCAATCTTTTAAAACAGCTCCTAGATGCTTCTAATGTGCAGTTAGAGATTGGAGAATCCCTGTTATATAATGAAGTTCACATCCAAAACTTTATTTTTTGGATTTTTAAATTTATATATCACAGTCGTACTTATTATGCGGTTACATGTGTATTTTGAAACACGTATATAATGTGTAATGATGAAATTAAAGTAATTGGAATATCTGTTACTGCAAATATTTATCTATTCTTTGTGGTGGGAATATCAGAATTCTTCTAGGTGTTTTGCAACATGTCATAAATTATATTTACCTATAATTTCCATGCTGTACTATTGAGAACAAGAACTTATTCCTTCTACCTAATTAAATTTTATATCCATCAGTTAATGTTTAACTGTTTTCTCTTTATTTTTCTCTCCCCTCTTCCTTTCTGAGCCTCTGATTACCACCCTTCTACTCTCTACCTGCATAATATCCACTTTTTTAGCTCCCACATATGAGTGAGAACATGTGATATTTGTCTTTATGTTTCTAGCTTATTTCATTTAACATAATGACCTCCAGCTCCATCTATGTTGCTACAAATGACACAATTTAACTTCATTTTATGTCTGAATAATACACCATTGTATGTGTATATCACATGTTTTAAACCCATTAATCCATTAATGAACACAGGTTGATTCCATATCATGGCTATCATGGATAGCGCCGCAATAAACATGGGAGTGCAAAAGTCACTTTGAGATTCTGATTCCCTTTTTTTTTTGAATATATACCCAGCAGTGGGCTTGCTTGATCATATGGCAGTTGTGTATTAATTTTTTGAGTAACTTCCATAGTGTTTTCCGTATTGGATGTACTACTTTAAATTTCTACCAACAGTGTATGAGCATTCCCCTTTCTCCACATCATCACCAGCATTAGATATTTTTTATTTTTTGGAGAATTGCCTTTCTAACTCAGGTGAGATGATATCTCATTGTGGTTTTGATTTGCACTTCCCTGATGATTAGTTTGTTTCATAAACATGTTGGCCATTTGTAAGGTTTTCTTTGAGAAATATCTATTCAGGGTTTTACCAATTTTTTAATCAATCAGAGTATTATTATTATTTTCTATTAAATTTCTTATATATTCTAGTTATTGATTCCTTGTCAGATGGATAGTTTGCAAATATTTTCTCTCATTCTGTAGATTGTCTCTATACTGTGTCAAAAAGAAGCTACCTATAAATGCTTGGATTTACTTCTAGGCTCTCTATTTTATTCTATGGGTCTATGTGTCTGTTTTTATGCCAGTATCATGCAGATTTGGTTACTATAGCTTTGGTTACTCATATTGGTTACTATAGTTTGGTTACTCATTTTGAAGTCAGGTGTTACTCTTGCTGAGAAATGTTTTAAGTATTTTAAGTCTTTTGTGGTTCCATATAAATTTTAAAAATGTTTTTCTATTTCTGTGAAGAATGTCATAGTATTTTGTTAGAGATTGCATCAGTTCTGTAAATTGCTTTGGGTAATATAGATACTTTAACAATAATAGTTCTTCCAATTCATGGGCGTGGAATATCTTTCTCTTTTTGAATGTGTGTTCTCTTCAATTTCTTTCACCAGTGTTTTATATATTTCCTTGTAGAGATTTATCACTTCTTTGGTGAAATGTGTTACTAAGTATTTGGGGAGTTTTGGCTATTGTAAGTGGTATTGCTTTCTTATTTTTATTTTTCAGATTGATCACTATTAGCATATAGAAATGCTCCTGATTTTTGTATGTTTATTTTGTATCCTACAACTTCATCACATTTATTTATTCATTTAAGTGTTTTTCGGTAGAGTCTAGGTTTTTCTAAATATAAGATCACGTCATCTGCAATCAAGGATAATTTGACTACTACTTTTCCTATTTGGATATTCTTTATTTCTTTCTGTGGCCTAATTGCCCTGGCTGGGACTTCTGATGCGATATTAAATAAAACTAGTGAAAGTGAACATCCTTGTTTTGTTCCAGATCTTGGTAGAAAGGCTTTCAATATTCTTCCTGTTCAACATGATGTTAGCTGATGTTGTCATATATGACCTTCATTGTGCTGAGGTATTTCTTTTCTATATCCATTGTGGAGGGTTTTTGTCATGACGGAATGTTGAATTTTATCAAATGCTTTTTCAGAGTTCATGTGACTTATCACATTTTCATATTTGCATGTGATCAGCCATCTTTGCATCCTGGGATACACTAAAAATTAAAACAATAAACTAAAACATATTTACCAAAAAAACTACTTAAGTACAACAGAAGACAGCAAAAAAAAGTTACACAACAGCTTGGAAACAAGTAACAAAATGGCAGTAGTAAAACCTTACCTATCAATAATATATTGAAAGTGAATGCATTAAGTTCTCCAAGTAAAATTCATAGAGTGACTGAATAGATTAAAAATACAAGACATATATATATATATACACATAGTCACATATAGCACCACATATATGCTGCTAATATTAAATATATATATGCTGCTTGTATTAAACATATAAGATCCATATATATATTTATCTGAGTGAGTATATAAGCAGACAACATATATATATGCTATCTATAAGAAACTCCCTTTACCTATAAAGATACACATAAACTGAAGCAAAAATGATAGCCCATGCAAAATGATCAGGAGTAGCTATACATACATCAAATAAAATATACTTTAAGTCAAAAACTGTAAAAAGAGACAAAGAAGGTTATTATATAATGACGAAATGGTCAATTCAGCAAGAGGATGCACAATTGTAAATAGATACGCACCCAACACCAGAGCCCCCAAATATTTTATATATTAATAGCTTTAAAGGGAGAAATAGACTTTAATAGTCATAGGATAATTCAACGCACCACTTTTGACAATTGACAGATTGTCCAGAGAGAAGATCAACAAAGAAACATTGAAATTAAATCGCACTCTAGACAAAATAGACCTGACAGGTATTACAGAACAGTACATCCAACTGCTCCGGAATACACATTTTTTTCTTATCAGCACATGAAACATTCTCTAGTATTAACTATATTGTAGGCTATAAAACAAGTCTCAACAAATTAAAAATAGTCAAAATTATATCGAGTATATTTTCTGACCACGACAAAATATAATAAGAAATCAATAACAAGAGACATTTTGGAAATTGTACAAATACATGGAAATTAAACAATATGCTTCTGAATGACCAATGGGTCAATAAAAATTTTAAAAATTCTTGAAATCAAGTAAAAACATAAATGTGGAGCAGAATTTATGGTATATAATAAAGACTGTATTTAGAGGGAAGTTTATAGTAATAAATGTCTACACCATAAAAATGGAAAGACTACAAATAGCCTAACATTGCACCTCAAGTAGCTAGAAAACCAAGAAGAAATCAAATTCAAAATTAGTAGAAGAAAAGAAATAACAAAGATAAGAGCATAAATAAATGAAATCGAGGCTAAGAAAAATACAAAAGTTCAACAAAATAAAAATTAGTTTTTTGAAAAGATAACCAAAATTGACAAACCTTTAGCTAGATTAACTAAGAAAAAAGAGGGATGACCCATATGGATGAAATCAGATATGAAAAGGGAAATATTAGAAGTGCAGAAATACAAAGGATCATTAAAGACTGTTACACCAACAAACAGGAAAACTTTAAAAAAAAGGATAAATTTTCTGGACACATTCAACCTGCCAAGATTGCACCATAAAGAAATAGGGAACCTGAAGAAAACAATAATAATTAATAAGATTAAAGCAGTAATAAAGTGTTTCCCATCAAAGAAAATCCCAAAATCTGATGAATTCACTACTGAATTTCATGAATCATTTAAAAAAGAACTAATACCAATATTTTAATACATTTTATATGATTAGTTAAATGTTTTCAAAATTAATGGAATATTGATTTAAATTGAAAATTGAAAGGTGCAATGTTACTAATTTGAATGGTTTTTTTTGCCTAGGAGAAAAAGTATGTAATTCTGCATGAGTTGAGGCTTTAAGTTGCTAAAGACTACCCACGTGTCACCCTTTCAGGAAAAAATGGCAAACTCAAGATATTGCAAAAGTTATGTTTAGTTGAGGCTTTTAATTTTCTTCTTTAAAGACATAGCCACCTAAGGCCAACTTTTGATGTTTTCTTCATGCCATGTCTCTCAGACATAAGAAAAACTTTTCTAAAACTGTATATAAATAAACATAAAGTTCCCAGAAAATATTTTCAGAAGATCAAGATTAAATAATCAATTTTTAATCTTTGTAAACTTGTTTCTTAATTTTCAGAACAAACTACTTCATGCAATTATTTTGAGGTTTTAATTAGGCATTATATTTTAAGTACCAAGTAAAGGTTCTGAAATGTAGATATTTAATATATTTTTAATAAATGACAGCCATTATTAATGTTGTTATTGTTGATGGTAATTATTCACCAAGTAGATATTTAGTTAGTGATAAAGAATTCAAACGTTAATATATCACCATAAGTTTTCCATCTATAAAATAGAAGTTTCGTCAGCTACACAAGTTACAAGTTTAAAATTTTAAACATTTCATATGACTTTAAATTTAACTTTGTATTTGGAATTCAGATATTCCTATAAACTGTTGTTCAGTTTGGCTCAACTCTTGCTCGTAAACCTAAAATAAAACAATATTACAGAAAGTTAAAAGTGTTGGCATTAATATTCCGTAAGAGTTAGGCTAGTTTTGAAGTATTAAATTAGTTTTCACTTCTTAAAAAATAATTATTTCTAGAAATTTCCTGTAGACTTTGATTATAACACTGAACTATAATTATGGTTCAGATGGTACTGCTATTCTTAGCTCATATTTTCATTTGTATATAACTTCATGACAAGCACCTTTTCAGACTAGAATTTCTCACACTTTTCAAGCAAAAAATAGAATTTTTTTTCTGTAGATTGTTTGCATAAGCAACAATTCACCAACTGTTAGGATAAAAAGAGTGTTTTAGAAGTGCCGTGAG
Organism: Gorilla gorilla gorilla; assembly: GCF_029281585.2. Taxonomy (NCBI): domain Eukaryota; kingdom Metazoa; phylum Chordata; class Mammalia; order Primates; family Hominidae; genus Gorilla; species Gorilla gorilla. Next base: position 106,657,200 of record NC_086017.1, on the reverse strand, counting down.
AAAGTTTCACTTTACTTGTTTTTCATAACTTTTAACAGTCCTTGCAATTTATTGGTTTTACACTTTTATTTGTATAGATATTTTAAACTTTCCATAGTCTACTATAAAAATAATTGGCTAAATTTAAAAATATATTACATTAGAGATTACAGTGGTTCTTTAAAAAATAAAAATTAGTAAGACTTCCAATCTGGTGCCCATGTCTTGAAAGAAGAATGAATAAAGCAAACTATAGGATTTTTTTTTTGGTAAACCAATCTAAAATATATCATCGATTGAATTTTATGCTTATAGATGCCTTCTTGGCAGTTATTCTCTGAAGAATCAATTCATTTATAGCAAGACTCCATTAATAGGCAGGTGTTCATGATGGTGATAAAGCTGGCAAAAGCCCAGAACTATGTCACATGGATAAATGCAGCAGTTTGGGTTTGTAGGTGAACACCGAATTGAGAGAAAGTTGTGCCTCAGGTTCTCCATAGTCACCCTGTGGGCATTAGGGCCAGGACCTGATTGGCAGCCACCAGTCACCCAGTATTGCTGAATATTAAACTCTGAAGTCTGTGTCTGGATTGCTAGAAAATACCATTCTGAGTGATGAAATTGAGTCTGCTGATGCACTTTCTGCCTTTATCAGCTTTGCTGTGGCATCTGTGAAGGGACCTTTTATACTTCTTCATGGAAAAACTTTCCTATATTTAGTAGTTGCTCTTGGCAGATACTGCTTGTATTTACTGTTCTACATATTTGTCTGCTGGAAAATATTTGCTCAAAAATGCACAGTCTTTGATTTCTTACAAGCTATCCAAATGCTGTTTCCCCTACTTTACACAGCCATGTGGCCAGACTAGTCATGTTGATGATGACTTCATTCTGACCGCTTCATCAGATTATGACCACCTTGTCAAATCTCTGCTAACTAGTACTGTTCACCTCCATATAATAATGATAAAGACAACAAGAATGGTAATGATATAATCGCATTCAATTATTAAGTACTTAGTCTTTACTTACTGGATTTAGCATGTCTCCATTTAGAATCCGTGTTCAGACAGTCCTTGGATTGCAGCCTGTGGTAGGCAGAATAACCCCTCCTTTTACTGGCAAATATGCCCATATTCTAATCCTAAGAACTGTTGAATATGTTACATGGTAAGAAAAAATTAAGAGTGCAAATGGAATTAAGATTTCTAAGGTGACCTTGAGATTGAGAGATGATCCTGGATTATCTGTGTTGGCTCATTGTATCCCAAGAGGCAGGGAAGAAACAAAGTGAGAGTGATGTAGCATGAGAAAGACCCAACCATTGCTGGATTTGAAGAGGAAATGAGAACCAGGAAGTCTCTAGGAGCTGGAAAGTCAAGGACATGGATTATCTGCTATGTGTTACTGGAAAAACAGTCCTGCTGACACCCTGATTTTAGCCCACCCTGATTTTGAGCAAATAATTTAGCCCAGTGAGGTACATTTTGGACTGCTGACTTCCAGAACGGTAAGAAAACAAATTTTTGTGATTTTGATTCACCAAACTTGTGAAAATTTGTTATAGCAGCGATAGGAAGCTAATACAACTCATCTACACTGTGTCTACTATCTGCATAATGGAAGAAAGATCTATGATTGCAGGAGAATGTGAACTCTCCTTAAAATGATAATTTGTTAGATTATCAATGAATTTGTGGGCATTGTATATATACTCGGACAAAATTGATGGCTCCTTTATGGAAAGGAAAGCTGGCACAAATAGAATCTGAACTGAGGGAATCAAAAAATAAATAAAATGAAAGTTTGAGTGGGTTAAAGGAGAAGAAAAAACACACTTTGATAACAGCATTCTCTGCTGCTACCATACATATTATATTATTTATTTACCTGAACCCTAAAGAACAAGACTTTCAAAAACTACCAAATATCCTAGGAGATGATATCATTTTTGAAGTTAGGTAAGCATGTGTATGGCACATATAAACTGTTAAATTAATTAATCAAGGCCTTAACAATATGGCTTCATTGCAAAAATGTGTCTGAGCACCACAATTCTTGATCCTCAGATTAAAGTATTTTTTTCATTGCAGGCTTTGATTAAATTTTTCTTAGGTCACTCCAAACCTTCCCTTTTAAATGTCATCTCTATTTTGTGGTAGTAAATTTGACGCTGAAGGATAACCTAGGTGTTATGAGTTGAATCGTGTCCACCCAAATGTTCACGTGTTGAAGCCTTAATCCCCATAACTCAGAATGTGATTGCATTTGGAGATAGGGTCTTTAAAGAGGTCATTAATTTAAAATGATGTCATTAGAGTGCACTCTAATCCAATATGATTGTTATCCTCTGATATGGTTTGGATTTGTGTCCTCACCCAAATCTTATATCAAATTATAGGCTGGGTGCAATGGCTCACACCTGTAATCCCAGCACTTTGGGAGGCTGAGGCAGGTGGATTGCTTGAGGCCAGTAGATTGAGAGCAGCCTGGCCAGCATGGTGAAACACTGGCTCTACTAAAAATACAAAAATTAGCCTGGCATGGTGGTGAGTACCTGTAATCCCAGCTACTCTGGAGGCTGAGGCAGAATTACCGCTTAAACCTGGGAGTTGGAGGCTGCAGTGAGCCGATATCATGACATTGCACTTTAGCCTGGGTGACAGAGTGAGATTCTTTCTCAAAATAAAATTAAAAAATTATAACAATAAAAAAGTATAATCCCCAGTGTTGGAGGAGGGGCCTGGTGGGCAGTGATTGGATGATGGGACTAGACTTCCCCCTTGCTTTTCTCATGATAGTGAGTGAGTTCTCATGAGACCTGGTTGTTTAAAAGAGTGTAGCACCTCCACCTTTCCTTTCTTCCTCCTGCTCCAGACATGTAGGAGGTACCTGCTTACCCTTCGCCTTCCACCATGATTGTAAGTTTCCTGACATCTCCCCAGCTGTGCTCCCCATACAGCCTCTGGAACCGTGAGCCAATTAAACGTCTTTTCTTCATAAATTACCCAGTCTCAAGCAGTTCTTTATAGCAATGCAAGAACAAACTAATATGTCCTCTTAAGAAGAGAAAATTTTGACGTAGACACATACAGGGCCAAGACATTGTGAGGACACAGAGAGAGAGAAGACAGCTATCCATAAATCAGGGGCAGAGACCTGAAATAGACACATGCCTCATGGCCCTCAGAGGGATCAAACTTCTAGCATCCAGAACAGTGAGAAAATAAATTTCTATTGTTTAAGGCACCTGATCTGTAGTACTTTGTTACAGCATCCTCAGCATACTAATACACAGGTCCAGTTGATCATATTAAAATATCAGTGCTGTGTTTTTTTCCCCTTCATAGTCTTAAAAAATTGTTGTTGAAAGAATGACCACAATCAGTTTGATTGAAATGTGAAAGGAAAATAAATCTCAGAACCCCAAACTCAGTAAGCCAAAGAGAAAAGTCAAGCTGGGAACTGGGTCATGCAAACCTGACTCCCACTTAGTTCCTAAATAAGATAGATATAAAGATAAAAAGCTACATGCCTTCCTAACATTTAGATCTATTACCCTAAAACAGTTCCTTTGAATTTCACCCTGGAAACATAAATAGATAGCTTATCTTCACAGGTGCGGGGCGCAGGACAAAACTCAAGTCATCCGTCTGCTCACCTGAGACAAATGCATACCTGATGGCTTTCTCTGCCCCATTGTCTGCACTACCCTACGAAAACTTCAGATTCACTGAGCCAGACAAAGGCATGAGTGACACTTCCTCTACCCACCTCCCACATGAAAATTGTATATTCAGTGAAAAGCTAATCAAAGACTACAAAGCATGCAAAGTTTTGTCTTTTTACCTACTGAAACATTTTTAAAAAATACTTATTTTCTCCCAATATCCACCCTTTCCTCTTTAAATATGGAAGTCCTAAAAATCATCTTTGGAGAAAGGCAGAGACCTATCTCCTGGGCACACATCCTTAACTTTAGTAAGAAAACCTCCTAAAATGATTTGAGACTTGCTAAGATCATTTTCTTTGATTTACAAATATGCTAAGCAAACCATAAGATCTCGCAAAAATTTAAACAGTTCTAAATCAATAATAGAAATGTAAAGAAAAGTAAAACATTAGGTATATCTCCTAATGCTTTTCCTCCCACCTTCCCGCACCCCACAACAGGCCCTGGTGTGTGATGTTCCCCTTCCTGTGTCCATGTGTTCTCATTGTTCAATTCCCTCCTATGAGTGACAACATGCGGTGTTTGGTTTTTTGTTCTTGCAATAGTTCGCTGAGAATGATGGTTTCCAGCTTCATCCATATCCCTACAAAGGACATGAACTCATCATTTTTTATGGCTGCATAGTATTCCATGGTGTATATGTGCCACATTTTCTTAATCCAGTCTATCATTGTTGGACATTTGGGTTGATTCCAAGTCTTTGCTATTGTGAATAGTGCCACAATAAACATACGTGTGCATGTGCCTTTATAGCAGCATGATTTATAATCCTTTGGATATATACACAGTAATGGGATGGCTGGGTCATATGGTATTTCTAGTTCTAGATCCTTGAGGAATTGCCACACTGTCTTCTACAATGGTTGAACTAGTTTACAGTCCCACCAACAGTGTAAAAGTGTTCCTATTTCTCCACATCCTCTCCAGCACCTGTTGTTTCCTGACTTTTTAATGATCGCTATTCTAACTGGTGTGAGATGGTATCTCATTGTGGTTTTGATTTGCATTTCTCTGATGACCAGTGATGATGAGCATTTTTTCATGTGTCTGTTGGCTGCATAAATGTCTTCTTTTGAGAAGTGTCTGTTCATATCCTTTGCCCACTTTTTGATGGGGTTGTTTGTTTTTTTCTTTAAATTTGTTTGAGTTCTTTGTAGATTCTGGATATTAGCTCTTTGTCAGATGAGTAGATTGCAAAATTTTTTTCCCATTCTGTAGGTTGCCTGTTCACACTGATGGTAGTTTCTTTTGCTGTGCAGAAGTCCTTGAGTTTAATTAGATCCCATTTGTCAATTTGGCTTTTGTTGCCATTGCTTTTGGTGTTTTAGACATGAAGTCCTTGCCGATGCCTATGTCCTGAATGGTATTGCCTGGGTTTTCTTCTAGGGTTTTTATGGTTTTAGGTCCAACATTTAAGTCTTTAATCCATCTTGAATTGATTTTTGTATAAGATGTAAAGAAGGGATCCAGTTTCAGCTTTCTACATATGGCTAGCCAGTTTTCCCAGCACCATTTATTAAATAGGGAATCCTTTCCCAATTTCTTGTTTTTGTCAGGTTTGTCAAAGGTCAGATGGTTGTAGACGTGTGGTATTATTTCTAAGGGCTCTGTTCTGTTCCATTGGTCTATATCTCTGTTTTGGTACCAGTACCATGCTGTTTTGGTTACTGTCGCCTTGTAGTATAGTTTAAAGTCAGGTAGTGTGATGCCTCCAGCTTTGTTCTTTTGGCTTAGGATTGTCTTGGCAATGCAGGCTCTTTTTTGGTTCCATATGAACTTCAAAGTAGTTTTTTCCATTCTGTGAAGAAAGTCATTGGTAGCTAGATGGGGATGGCCTTGAATCTATAAATTACCTACAATATCATTTTCATGATATTGATTTTTCCTACACCAACATGGCACATGTATACATATGTAACAAACCTGGATGTTGTGCACATGTACCCTAGAACTTAAAGTATAATAAAAAAAAAAGAAAGAAAAGTAAAACAAAAACAGAGGAACAGCAACTATGATTTTCTATGAAATCCCTCAGAAATGAGAACATCATAAGCCTAGGGCAAAATATTACATCAAGAACTTTATGGGAAACCTATTTGGAGGAAAAGAGACAGTAGGTTGGAAACAGAAGGGAAGACAAGTGCTGGCTGCCAGATTGAAATAAGAAGTCATAAGTCTGGAACTGATAGATAAGAAAGAGTTAGCCTAGAAAAAAAAAGTAGTTGCAAAAGCAGCAGCACCTCATAAAAAAAAATTCTATTACAAGCTTTATTTTTCTCAGAATTTTACTTTAGATAGCTCTGATGGATATCCATTGCACAACTGAAAGCAAAAGATGTACTTTATTTATTGCATGTAGTAACACAACGGTTTCCTTACATTATAAAAAAGCAAAACAAAACACTGATAGATTTTGTTTCACTTTTGCTTCAGATTGTTCTTTTCATATTGCGTTTTCCAGCATTAACAAAGCAACATCTTTATTTATTGTGATGCTATTTTTCATAAACTGAAATAAAATGTGGCTATTTTTCATAAACTGAAATAAAATGTGCTACCTTTATTCACTGAGATCAATACTCATTGTTAGTATAATCTTATTCACCTTGTTGCCATCATGAGTCTGTGTGTGTGTGTGAATTAAGTTCAAGGATCTTCATACTAGGGGATAATTATATGTAATTTATTTGTACTTTTAGAAAATGTACATATGAAAAATGTTAATAGTAAATGTATACATGATAATATATAAAAGTAAAAAAATAATAAAAGATATAAAAAAACTTTCCTCCATTGTATAGTTTTTGTTTTTTTCTATTTTTTCAATTGACAAAGAAAAATTGTATATATTGATAATGTTCAACATGATGTTTTGAAATATGTAGACATTGTGGAATGGTCAAATAGAGATAATTAAGATGCATTACTTCATATCATCATCTTTTTTTATGATAGGAACACCTAAAATCTACTCTTAGTGATTGTTTAAATACAATACATTGTTACTAACTATAGTCACCATGTTGCACAGTAGAGCTCTTAAACTTAACCCCATTGTCTAAATGAAATGTTGTATCTTTGTTGAATCTTTCCAAATCCCCAAGCCCAGTGACTGGTAACCCCCATTCTGTTCTCTATTTAAATGAGTCCAACTTTTGCAGATTCCACATGTAAGTGAGAGCGTGTAGTCTTTGTCTTTATGTCCTTGCTTTAACATAATATAATGTGTTCCAGAATCACTGATGTTGTTGCATATGATAGGATTTCCTTCCAATCGTGTTCCAAGAGTATATATATATATATATACACCACATTTTCTTTATTCATGCTTGCATTGATGAATATTTAAGTCAATTACATATCTTGGTGATTATGAATAATGCTACAATTAACACTGGAGTGCCAATATCTCTTCAAGATACTGATTTCATTTTCTTAGTATATATACTCAGTAGTGGGATTGCTGTATCATATGACAGCAGTTCTACTTTTAATTTTTGAGGAAACTCAATACTGTTTTACATAATGACTGTACTAATTTACATTCCCACCTACAGTGTGCAAGAGTTTCCTTTTCTCCACATACTCACCAAAACATCTCATTTATCTTTTTAATTGTAGCCATTTTAACAGATGTGAAGTGATATCCCATTATGCCTTTAATCAGCATTTCTTAGATTGCTAGTGATAATGAACATTATTTTTATACCTCTGTTGGCCATTGCTATGTCTTCTTTTGAGAAATGTCTATCAAGGAATTTTGCCCATTTTTTAAAATCACGTTATTTGTTTTCTTGCTATTGAGTTGTTTGAATGTTTTATATATTATTAACGTTAACCCCTTATAAGATATATGTTTTGTAAATACTTTCTCCCATTCTGTACATTGTCTCCCCACTCTGTTCAATGTTAACTTAGCTGTCCAGAAGCTTTTTAATTTGATATAATACCACATGTCTATTGCTGTCTATTGTTGTCTGTGCTTTCAAATTCATAACCAAAAAAATAATCACTGCTCAGATCAGTGCTAAGAAGACCATTGACTCAAAATTGACTCATTTTGCTCAACATCTTCCAAATTAAGATATCTTACTCTGAATAAAAGCCATAGCTTTTCCAAAAGCCCTATGTAATCTGTCCTGCTTTTACCTGTATAAATTTATTTTCTATTAATCTCCTCTTCATTCTCTCTGCTTTCTTCATAGGTGCTTTCTTGCTTTTTCTTAAGGATGCCAGGCCACAAGACCTATATATTATCTCTTTTTTTATGCCAAGAATCTGTTTCCCTGCAAATTGTGGAAGGTTACTTTCTCTCCCTACTTTCTTTCCTCTGTGAGTATATTCCAAAGCACTAAATTTTTAGTGTTACCCTTACTATCTTCATTAAAAATTTCCAACACTGTAGTTCACGCTCCTGATTCATTCTCCTATTCTTTTTTATTTAAACAAAATTTTACACAGAACTCATTATAAACACATAATTTATAATTTACTCATTTTAAAAACATTTTTCTCTGTCTTCTATCACTAGATTATAAGATCTATTATGGCAGAATTTTTGTCTGTATTTTTTACTGATGTATCCCAAGCACCAAAAACAGCTTAATAATTTAAGCACTCAATAAGTATAAAGTGAATCATTAATGGGTCAAGTCATGCCATTTTCAATGATAATTTTGCACATTTGTCCTTGATATGGTTTGGCTCTGTGTCCCCACCCAAATCTCAGCTTAAACTGTAATCTCCATGTGTCAAGGGAAGGAGGTGATTGGATCATGGAGATGGTTTCCCTCATGCTGTTCTCATAATAGTGAGTTAAGTTCTCAAGAGATTTGATGTTCTAGAAGGGGCTCATCCCCCTTCACTCTCCCCTCTCTCTCTCTCCAGCTGCCATGTAAGACAAACCTGCATCCCCTTCTGCCATGTTTGTAAGTTTCCTGAGGCCTCCCCAGCCATGCAGAACTATGAGTCAATTAAACCTATTTTCTTTAAAATTACCCAGTTTGGGGCAGTTCTTTATAGCAGTCTGAGAATGAACTAATACAGTCCTAAAGTGGCCGGGCGCGGTGGCTGATGCATGTAATCCCAGCACAGTGAGAGGCCAAGGAAGGCGGATTACTTGAGGTCAGGATTTCGAGACCAGCCTGGCCAACAAGGTGAAACCCCATCTCTACAAAATACAAAAATTAGCTGGGCGTCATGGTGGGGCACCTGTAATTGCAGCTACTCAGGAGGCTGAGACAGGAAAATCATTTGAACATGAGAGGTGGCGGTTGTGGTGAGCCAAGATCGCACCATTGCACTCCAGCCTGGGCGACAGAGCCAGACTCCATCTCAAAAAAAAAAAAAAAAAACAGTTTAAAAGTATAGTTTTCTCCAAACTCTCACTAAAATTTTATATTATTAAATATTTTAATCTTTCCATCTAAGAGAAAATTGAAAAAGAGGGAGAAAGAGAACAACTAATCACATCCAATAAAGAGGTTGGTTATGCTTCCTTTTTGGCCCACATGAACCACGACTTTATTACCATGGAAAACTGGCTTCCTAAAAAAAATTGTAAAGATCAGTGCATTGGAAACTGGCTGTATTAGTTTTCTAGGGCTGTCACAACAAAGTACCACAGACTGGTTGGTGTAGACTACAGAATTTTATTTTATCATAATTCTGGAGTCCATTAGCCTGAGATTAAGCTCTTGGAAGCAGTGGATTCTTCTGAAGCATGTTTCCTTGGCTTGTAGACAGCAGTCTTCTCCCTGTCTTTACATAATCTTTCTTTTGTGTATTATGTCCACATTTCCTCTTCTTATAAGGTCCTATTGGATTCATGACAAGTCAAATTAATCTAATTAATCATTGGATTAATGATCTTATGTCAACTTAATGACCTCATTAAATATCTCTAGATATAATCACATTCTAAGTCGTAAGGGATTAGGACTTCAACATATAAATTTTGGTGGGGACACAAACTCATAACCTTGTCATATGAAATTAGTTCTCTTGCCTCTTAAGGATGGTCATAAAGACTTTTCCTTTTTACAGTAACTACTTTTCTGGCAGTCAGAATTCTAAGATGACCACTAATGACCAATACCCTTGTATAAACTCCTCTTCAAAGTGTGGTGGAGTTTGTGAACTTGCTTCTAGACAGTAGAATATGATAAAGGTGATGGGGAAGTCATCTTTATTAGGTTATAGATTATGGCATATGTTATAGTAGTGCCATTTCCATAATAATTTTAACAGATTGGAGTGAGAGATTCTCCTGATACACTTGAAGAAGAAAACTCCTATGAATTCTATAGCCACACGGAAAGAAACTATGCTAATGACCTGAGAGAGCTTGGAAGGAGATCCTTCCCAAGTCAAGCCTTAATAGGAAAGCACTACCCAGAGGACACCTCGATCTTGCCTTGTGAAACCCTGAGCAGAGACCCAGGCAAGCTGCACCCAAACCTCTAATTTATACAAACTGAAATAATAAATTGAAGTTGTTTTAAGTCACTGGTTTTGTAGTAGTTTGTTGTGCAGGATAGAAAACAAATACATAATTGGTAAAAAGTAAAAATGGAGATGAAGAAGACTTAGTAAGTCCTGAAGCCATCTGCAGCTGCTCACTTGTCAGTGGATCTCCAGGTCCTTTTTAAATTCTCCCTTATTATTATTTTTTAATTGGTCTATTTGGTTCTTTCACAAAGCATATATGATATATCACAATTTGTTTATTTCTGAGAAGATTTCAAATTTTTGCTACTGTCCCAGTCTCACTATTTTATGAATTTTTTGTCAGCCTTCCTCATCTAGCTCTCACCCTGAGCATTATTTTGTAAGGTTATAATTTGGGAGGTATGATTGCTGCAATGCAGAAATTATGTATTCTTTTCCCCTGTCTAAAATTCTATCCTAATGCCAATTAAAATCTCATTTCCTCGTAACCCCTAAAAATAAATAAAAATGTAAAAGGAAATTATTAGAAAAAAAACTTCAAGTTTTGAGGTCTTTGAGGGTATTTTGCCTTCTTGACAATCCCTGTAAAAAGTCTGTGTTTTTTCACTTGAAATTCCCAATATTTAAGGTATAATTTCAGACAAGTGTTTTTTCTACTTATAAAATTTTCTCCAAAAATTTAGTTATTTTGTGGAGGTATGTTAATTACTAGTGGGACAGTGAAAGTTAGGGGTCAGGTTAGAGTTAGAAATTGGGTTCTTAACATGTTAAAATTGTTTTAACAAAACTATCATAAACTAAGTGGCTTGTGAAAAATAGATTATTTCTCAAAGTTCTGGAGGCTGAGAAGTCCAAGATCCAGGCACTTACAAATTTAGTGTCTGGTGAGAGGGCCCACTTCCTGGTTCATAGGTGGCCATTTTTTTAGCTGTGTCCTGACATGGTGGAAAAGGTGAGAGATCTCTGGGGTCTCTTTTATAAGGACACTAATCCCATTTACGAGGGCAACACTTTTTGACCTGATTATTTCCCAAAGACTCTACCTCCTATTTCCATCAATTTGAGGTTAGAATTTTAACATATATGTTTTAGGGGGACACAACATTTTGACCATAGCATGGGGTAAATGATATAGATCTGAAAATTACAAGTAGACTGGCCTAAGGAATGGGATGTGACAGTGAAAAGGGAAAGGCAGAGCAGAAAGAGATGGAGACCAGTAAATAACAACAATGCATAGTTTATAATTTTTTATCTATTTTACAATTTTTATTAAGTTAAATCAACCAGCATCAATTTTATAAGTTCTATGAATTCAATAATTGTGATCTTTATTTCTTACTTTCTGTGGCTTCTATATCATCAAAATCCTATCAAGTACTTAGAACTGCTCTATGACTATAGAAACATCAAGTTCAAAAGTGGTTTGAGAATCTCAATAGAATTATTTTGTTGTGAGGGAGAGGGGAGTTTGAGATGTCACAGTGTTCAAAATATCCATCCAATGTAGATTGTGTTGATAACTTAGATGAGATGTTTAAAATTATTTTCTAATTAGATCTTTGCAAAATGTTCTAATTAGAATGCCAAGATGGTATAGACAACATTCACTGAGGCATTATCTATAATAAAAATTAATCTCTGCAAAATTTTTTTTTATCTTATTGTATATGTTTCCTTAGCAGATGGTTCTAAGCTCCCTCAAGTTTTGGGCTTGTAAGCTCACTATTGTCTTAATATTCTTTCTGCTTATAAACACAACATTGCTTTAACATTCTTCTGCATTTCATATATGGAGATATTATGAAATGCTATTGTTTTATCTACCTATATCACAATCTTCATCTGGATTATTGGCTGAAAATATAAAAGTTTATACTTATATACCTTCAATACATGATATCTAAGTATTTTATCTCATTGGTAAGTGGTTTCTTCATCAACTACCCAATTTTAATTTTTTTATCAGATATTAGGTCAAATATTGTTCTTACTGTTTTTCAGGCTTTAAGAGAATCCATTTAATTTCTTTAATAGATACATAAGTATTATATATTATATATACACATATATATGACATTTGGACAATAATATTAGTTTGAGTTATTTTACTTCTGATAAGGCTGTAAAAATATTCACAGCTATGTGAACAGTATGTGCTAAATTTATAACATACAAAGGGAATTTCAATATGATGTCTTTGATTTTGGGAATATAGCTAGTAGGAAATAGCTCAGTTTCCTCAAACAAATATGCACTTATTTTCAAATATTTTAATGTTATTACCTGTTTTTCAAAAGTTATTAATATAAAATATTATATTTCTAATAGAAAACATGATCTATTATGAGCCATAGAGGATTATAAGAATAATGAAAACAATACTTATAATATAGGTAATCAGATATAAAAAAATGTTCATTTTGTGACCACAATGATATCAAACTACCACATATTCAGTTAGAAATGTGTTTTTTGCTTATTAGGCTGTTGTTTAGTTCTACCTATGCCAATTTATTTTGTATTTGATCAGTCAAGTCTATATAATCTTTTGGTTCAAAGTTTTAATTATGCATGATTTTAACTTCTGTCATTTCATACTAACAAAATTTTATGGAAACACCATTAAATAAAAGAAGGTGTAGCTTCAGATTACATTTGTACAGTTATACTTTCATAAATATTTCTGTATCCAAGTATTTTGTAATGTATTTTTTATGAAAATGACCTGAGAGTATGTATGGTAATAAAGTTCAAAAGTTCAATGTGATTCCAGGCTGGTGAATGTATTGAAGTGCTGTGAAGTGGGGGTGCCTGAGAGCATAGATGTTCTTAGCTCCTTCCCACATATATTTCCCTATGCATCTCTCCCATCTGGTGGTTCCTAAGTTGTATTTATTTATAATAAACTGGCAACCTAGTAGTAAAAAAAAAAAAAGGGGGGGCATCATGATTCATCAAATGTGGGAAATATATATAATGTGAGTAGATTTAATATATGGAAACACATGACACTAGCATAAGGGCATTAATGCCTATAGGCTTTTGGATTTTAGACCTTTCCTTTAGGTATTTATTAAAACATTTCATGTACATGCCATCAGGTGGTTGTCTGTCCTGAAGTAATATAATCATTATATCTAGCTTACTTTCCAATTATACATAAAAGTGACTCATTTTAGACCAAAGATAGCATAATTTAATTAAATAAGCCTTAAATAAAAATTAGAGCATAGACATATGTTGTTTGAAAAAAAATGACATTTTAAAGTAAAAAGTCATCCTGTATTTGATTATTAACAATATTTAGCAAAGCTTTTAATCACGTATGTTTTCAATGGATTTCTTAAATACTATAACTTGTTCAATTGCTGTCAAACTCACTTCCGGGAGATCCCCAAGGCTTCTTTCCATTCTGAGGGGCATTCCTTACATTGGAACTTCCTTGAAACTCTCTCTCCAGTTACCATAAATTACTGAAATTTCTGAATTCAAAGGCATAAACTTATTTCATTCTGATATTTTAATAAGTGTTTACAAACAACACCTTTGTTAAAAGCTTTACACTTGTAATTACTCCTAGTAACAGAGAAATGTAAAGCCATATTTCTACTGTTTTCTCTAATGATCAATCATAGTACTTAATTAGATATTCATTTCCCTACCTTAGTTCATAAGATATTTTTAATATCTGTTTCTACCTCAAATTAGATAGGATTCATCTGTATGTCTCTCATGTCATTCATGTTATAATTCTCATTTACTGACTTCTGTCTTCAGACATGATAAAAAAGAAGGAAGCAAACAATCTTAGCCATTCCTCGTTAAACTTTATCCTCTTACCTCACTTTCTAGGCCCCAGATTCATCATGAGCTGAAGGCTTTACAGAGACCTGCACTAGAGTTGATAGCTCAAGAGCTATTGCAATGGAGGTGTCAGTGAAAATCACAGTAAGTAAACACTGTAAGGAGAGTCTTTATCATCTTCTGCTACTTTTTAAGAAACAGCTAGCATCTCCTGCTGAATTTAGCCAAACCAAAGAAATTTGTTTGGTTCCTATCAGAAGACTATAGCCATCATTCTAATGACCACTCTGAAGAGGTCCATCTCAGGAGATGATTATGGAAATGCATAAAGGTTTGACAATCTAGTAGTAAAAAATTCAAGCATGACTTCTTTAAGTTAAATATTTAGAATTAAAAGAAAAATGTTTTTATCTATTGTCTATACAGCACACAGTTTACAAACATAATGCAGTGTTACACTGAAATTAGAACATTTATTTTGTGTCATTAGATTCTGGTATTTTTAAAGTAGAATTGACCTTCATATTCTCATTATTTTAAAAATATGCTTTATGTTTATTTACAGTAAGGTATCTGGAATAGGCAGAGAATTATGTTGCTTACTATATCTCAAATCCCTGTGTTTCAAATAACATAGTATTTTTCCTCTTATATCCCTGATAACTCACTTATTTATCAACATGTCTTTCAGTTTATTGAATATTTACTGTATACAAAATAATGTTATTCTTTATTTTTTGAAAGTAGTTTATAATTTATTGACAAAAATTGTATATTTTTTTGTATATGTTGTTTTGAAATATGGTGGCATGGCTATATTGAGATACATAACAGTCACCATGTTGTAAGATAGATTTCATAAATTTATGTCTTTTATCTAAATGAAATTTTGAATCCTTTGACCAGCATGTCTCCCTCAACCCCCATCCATAATAATCACCATTTTAGTTTATATTGTTGAGTTCAACTCCTAAATTCCACATATAAGTGAGAATATGTGGTATTTGTTTTTCTTTGCCTTGCTTATTTTATTTAACATAATGTTTTTTAGGTTCATCCGCGTTGTTGCAAATCACAGAATTTTTCTTTTTATTTAAGGCTGAAGAGTATTCCGTTGTGTATGTATACCACATTTTCTTTATTGATTAATTTGTTAATTCTATATCTTAACTATTGCAATTAACACTGGAGTGCAGATATACATCTCATTTTGGTTTAGTTCAAGATAACAATTTTACTTCTTTTAGATATATACTCAGTAGTGGGATTGTTTGGTTATATAGTAATTCTATTTTTAATTTTTTGATGAACTTTGATCCTGTTTTTCATAAGGGCTATACTAATTTACATGATCACTACAGTATGCAAGACTTCCCTTTTCCCCACATCTTCACACATATTTATTGTCTTTTTTATTATAGCCATTATATGAAGTATGACACGACATCTTACTGTAATTTTAATTCACATTTCTCTTTTGATTAGTGATGATGAGCATTTTTTCATATACCTGTTGGCCATTTGTGTGTCTTCTGAAAAATGTCTATTCAGGTCCTTTGCCAATTTTTAAAAACAGGTTATTTGTTTTCTTGCTATTGAGTTGCTTGAGTTTTTTATATATTTTTGGATATTAACCCCTTATCAGATGTATAATTTATAAATAGTTTCACCCATTCAGTATATTTTCTGTTGATATTCTCTTTACTTTTATTTATGTATTAATTAATTAATTTAAGACAAGGTCTTGCTCTGTCACCTAGGCTGCAGTGTAGTGGCATGAGCATGCCTCACTGCAGGCTTGAACTTTTGGGCTCAAGCCATCCTCCTGTGTCAGTCTCCTGAGTAGCTGGGAACACGGGCACATGCCATCACATCTGGCTAATTTTTTAAAATTATTATTATTTGTAGGGATGGAGTGTTGCTGTGTACTCCAGGCTGGTCTTGAACTCCTAGGCTCAAGTGATCCTCCCACCTTGGCCACCCAAAACACTGGGATCACAGTGTGATATAATGCCAAAACACCGGGATCACAGGTGTGAGCCACTGCAACTGCCTCTGTTGATATTTTCATAGCGTGCAGAAGCTTTTTAGTTTGATATAATCTCAATGTCTATTTTTGCCTTTGTTCTCAATGCTTTTGGGTTCCTATCCAAGAATTAATTGCCCAGACCAATGTCATGGAGTTTTGTCCTATATTTTCTTTGAACAAATTTATGGTTTCAAGTCTTAAGTCTTTAAGCCATTTTTTTGATTTTTTTATATCATGTGAGGTAAGGATCTCATTTCATTTTTCTGTATGTGATCGAGTTATTTCAACATCATTTATTGAAGAGTCTGTCTTCTCCCCATTGTGTTTTCTTGACACTTTTGTCTCTAATGAGTTGATTGTATAAGTCTGGGTTTATTTCTGGGCTCTCTATCCTGTTCCTTTGGTTTACATGTCTGTTTTTATGATACTGCCACACTGATTTGATTACTATAGCTTCATGTTATATTTTGAAGTCAGGTAGTGTGATGCCTCTAGCATTGTTCTTTTTGCTTAAGATTGCTTTGGCTATTTTGGGGGCTTTGAAGTTCTATACAAATTTTAGAATTGTGTTTTCTATTTCCATAAAGAATGCCATTGGTATTTTTATATGGACTGCATTGAATCTGCATAAGGTTTTGGATAGTATGGACATTTTTACAATATTATGTCTTCCAATTCATAACCATGAGATATCTTTACACTTATTTGTGTCTTATTCAATTTTTTTTTATCAATGCTATATACTTTTCATTGTACAGGTCTTTCTTTCTCAACTAAGTTTATTTTTAAGTGTTTTATTTATTTATTTTGGAATATATTATGAATGGGATTGTTTTCTTAACTTCTGCAGATAGTTCATTATTAGTGTATAGGAATGCTACTGATTTTTGTATATTGATTTTCTATCCTGCAACTTTACTGAATTCATTTATTAGTTCTAATAGTTTTCTGATGGTGTCTTAGGGTTTTCTATACACAAAATAATGTTGTCTTCCAACAGGAACAATTTAACTTCTTCCTTTCCAATTTGGATGTCTTTTATTTAGCTTGCCTTTGCTTTAGCTAGGACTTCAAGTATGGTGTTGAATAGAAGTGGCAAGAGTGAACATCCTTGTCTTACTCCTGATCTTAGAGAAAAAACTTTCAACTTTCCACTATTGAGTATGATGTTAGCTATAGGCTTGTGACATACGGCCTTTATTACATTGAAATACATTCCTTCTATATCTAATTTGTTGATAGTTTTATCATGAAAAAAACAGTATTATACTTTCAAAGTGAAAAATATGAGATCAAATAAGAGTAAATATCTAGAATTTAAGTAACCCTTAGATACTGTTTTTGTATTTATAACTTGAAAAAGGGTATCCACTGAAAAATATGAGCAACTGCAGCATTAGAAAGCAATTTTTTCGATGTTCAGCAAAATATTTGAAGATTTTTTGTTTAGCTTTTAGTTCAAGTTAGTTTTTTTATGGCTTATATTTACACTATGGGAAATGTAAGCATTTTCCACTCTACTAAACTCTTTAGAAAATGAGAAAAATTTAATTAAATATGATCATTCATTTAAATTTACTGGTCATTAAGAGATATTGCCAAATATTTATATATAATGTTACATGTGTATTATAAATGTTGCCTCTATTGAATTGATTCATATGTAAATTGCCTCAGAGTAAAATTAAATTGTCAACTCCTATAATTATTAATTATACAATTATTTTATAGGCAAACAGTAAAAAAGAAAACTAATATGTAAATAATGCCAGAAATAAATTGTAATATAATTTACTATACAAGTAATTACGGTTTTGATCTTCATTTATTTTACTGTAATACTATATTATCAAAATATATAATTAAATATATTAATAATTCATTACATAAGAGAGAGATGCATGGAACAGCTAAATTAAGGAAACCACACATCATGTCAGTGTTTTTGTAATATGGTAATCACTTCCAACATCAAGAGTATGGTCTCTGCTTTCTTATATAGTTAATTTATTGTTTTGTTTATGATTTACCATCCCTTTTAGGACACAACTCCTATTTGTTTAAGCAAAGGGATTTACAGTTTGCAGATATTATACTTTAAGGCATACACCGTCCAGTTTAAAGTTCCCGTGTTCTTTATGAAATGCGATAAATTGTGTTTAGAAATATTTCTGATGACCTTTAGCAGTAATATCTTGAACTACCACATTAGTTATGGCATATATAACTAAAATATTTGTTATGCTATTGGAAATCATAAAACACCAATGTACTAGTCTGAGAAAATGTTTCTATAATGAAGTTTAAAGAGCATGGTATATTCAAACAGACCTGCTTTCAGCACAGCAGTCTTTCAAGTATCAGCTTCGTGTTACTTAATCTAAGCCTCATCTTCCACAAATGAAATCACTTAGAAAATGTTGTGAAAATTAAATACTTATATAATGTGGTCATAGCTCCAGAACCTTTAAAATCTTATTCAAATGCCACTCACTCTGTGACTGAAGATTTCCCTTATCTCTGCAAAGTGAGAATGAATGATCTATCTTCCTATCTGTATTCATATAGTGCTTTTAACAAATCACCCTAATTGTGCTTATCATTTTCAACTTCAAATTATACCTCTTTTGTATTACATGACATATTCCATGGTGAGTTTTAGAAGGGGTCAGAATATATTTTATACAAATATGTGAAAAATACATAAATAAATAAGTAAACAAAATAAGAGTAAAAAAAGAAAGGAAATGTGAAAATTAGAGATAAAGAATGCAAAGCACAGAGACTTATTTATAAGCAGATAATAACAAATAACTACTGTTAATAAAGTAAGATAAAGTAGAGTTAAAGTTCACAATTATTAAAAATTAAACTGGAATATATACTTGGGATCTAACTGTTCATATACATAAAAATTACATTAACTTGCTTTTATAATAAAAGGTATCACATATTATACAGAAATAAATATAATTAAGTGTTAATTAACTCTGTAGTTGAAAGCATATTGTCTAAATTATTTTGCAATAATAGATTCTGAATATCCTTAAGGTGTAAATATTTCTTAATATTAAAGAGAACTGCTTTGCTTTATGGTGTATTTATCACATATATACGATGTCTAATACTGTTTTAACATAAATCTCTCAGATAACAATATCTACCCTTAAGCTAACCTGAAAATAGAGTTCTTAACTTTTAAAACTCATGTTTACAATTTTGTTGATAAATATAATCCATGAAACTATATTTCGAGTGATTTATATCATTGTATTTTATGTTTGTTGTTTCTAAGGGTAATGCAAAAAATATAGTTTCTAACTGTCAAAGCGATACAGTGAATAGTTTTACCACAACGAAGGCTTACTTAAACTTTAATTTCTGGAGATCAATTAAGGTAATTGTGGGTATATTGCAGAATTTGTAGTAGTTGTTCGACACATAATTATAACATTGATTAATTTTCCTGGTCTACTTCTGTGGTCGGTGTAACCAACAGAGAATGTGCTCTATAACTAACAGAAAAGAGTGTCTCTCATTCAGGCAATAAAGTGTAACCCACTGCAGAATAATATTGCTTATTCCATGAGCAATAGAAACACTTTCTCTTCCAGGTTATTATTACTTAATTACTTTTTTTGACTACTTTCCCCAAAAGAAGGCTTCTGGCACCAACTACAGCTCAATGCATCTTCCTGGATATATTTTTGGCCTTCTCAGAAAGATTAAAAATATGTTAACAAAGGTATATTTTGGAGTACATTTATTTACTAATGTAAAGAGCATATGAGCAAGAAGAAATGAATTTTTTCTACCTTTAATTTTCAGATTTGTATAATTAGAGGCCACATATTTAAGAAAATCATGTAAACTTAAATATAGCATGGTCCAAAATGATTTCAGAGTAGGTAAATATCAAATGAATAAAAATGTTATTGGAGCTCCTGTAGTCTGATTTCTTTCTTTTTTTTTTTTTTTTTGAGATGGTGTCTAGCTCTGTCGCCCAGGCTGCAGTGCAGTGGCCCGATCTCGGCTCACTGCAACCTCTGCCTCCCGGGTTCAAATGATTCTCCTGCCTCAGCCTCCTGAGTAGCTGGGATTACAGGCACGCACCACCACACCCAGCTAATTTTTGTATTTTTAGTAGAGATAGGGTTTCTCCATGTTGGCGAGGCAGGGCTCATCTCCTGACATGATCCGCCTGCCTCGGCCTCCCAAAGTCCTGGGATTACAGGCGTGAGCCACTGTGCCCGGCCTAGTCTGATTTTATTTTTTAAGCCAATGTCTTAGTTTGCTCTTGCTGTAGAAAAATTATTACATATTTTAATTCAGTATACAATTTAATAATATTGCCTGGTGCAGTGGCTCACACCTCTAATCCCAGCACTTTGGGAGGCCTAGGCAGGCATATCACCCAAGGTCAGGATTTCCAGACCAGCCTGGCCAACATGGTAAAACCCCGTTTCTACCAAAAATACAAAAATTAGCCAGACATGGTGGTGTGTGCCTGTAATCCCAGCTACTTGGGAGACTAAGTTGAGAGAATCACTTGAACCAAGGATGCTGAGGCTGCAGTGAGCCGAGATCGCACCATTGCACTCCACCTGGGCAACAGAGGGAGACTTAGTCTCAAAATAATAATAATAATTATATTATTATTATTTAGTGATATTGATATGGTCTGGCTCTTTGTCCAAACTCAAATCTCATTTTGAATTATAATCCAAATTGTAATCCCCATGTGTTGGGGGAGGGACCTCATGGGAGGTGATTAGATTATGGAGGGAGTTCCTCCAGGCTGTTCTCATGACAGTGGGTGAGTTCTCAAGAGACTTGATGGTTTCATAAGGGGCTTCCCCTGTTCACTCTGCATCTCTCCATCCTGCTGCTATGTGAAGAAGGACATGTTTGCTTCCCCTTACACCATGATTGTAAGTTTCCTGAGGCCTCCCCAGCCCTGCGGAACTGAAAGTCAATTAAACCCCTTTCCTTTATATATTACCCAGTCTCAGGCAGTTCTTTATATCAGAGTGAGAACCGACTAGTATAGATGTCAATATCATATAAATTTCCTTATCAAGCTAATCACCTTGATATTAGAATGAAAACTATATTGCTAATTATTTTCAAAATTTTCAAGAACAAACATTACTTAGTTAAAAATATATTGTGAACATATGAACGTCATTATCTTTGCATTACAGTGAGGCAATGAAATAGGTTAAATATGAAATCACATTTTAAAATCTAAAGAATAAGCACATAACCAATAATATAAATGTGACTTTTTCTTATATAAATCTATTTTTAAATTTCTCTTGCAATTAAAATTTAATTCACATATTTGTAAAAATGGGAATAAATGTGATTTTATATGCCTTAAACCCAATCAAATGGAAAAAAAAGAAGTAAAAAAGCATCATCTTAGAGCTTATTTCTATGAATTCAAGGACAATAATAATCTTAGTACATAAGTAGAAGCATACTCTTAATTATTGCTTATAATAATAGACTTTAATTATATTGTGAAAGGCAGCAATGAATCTTAAGTAGAGTGACTCTGCGAATGTCCATTATGAAGACTAATTCTTAGTTTGAATCTAGCACTAAATTATTTTAGTTTATCTATACAATGAGGATACCGAATATGATGTTGAAAATCCTCTCAGGTTCTAGATTTCTGATTTTTATATTTACTCATTTGAATAAAGCATCATATTATTTATTATAAATATAAAACTTATCCTATGCTTTCTTTCCACCAATGGCTCATTATCTTGCCTTTCTAAAATCTATGATTACCTTTGTAAAATGCACATGGAGAAATTGGGTAATGTTTAACGCAAAGAAACAAAAAAATACCACTCTTAGCCAGCCACCAAAATGATTGATCTATGATGTGCAGCTAGTATAAAGAAGCCACATATTATATATAGCCATTATATTTTGGATTGCTTACTGTGTGAGACTAGATGAGATAAGCAATTATTTCAGCCATAGGAAAATAACTATAAACTCCATATGGTTTATTTATAACCATTTGTCTGGAATTCATTCAGTTGAATCCTATGCAGACAAAGAGTGTCCTAAATAAATAATAATTTACGTGCCATATCTCTCAATCATGGATGCTGATAATGGTGTGGCCATTAACAGAAAGTAAATATGTTTTTAATATAAAATTCACATCTTGCTTTTGTTTACATGCCCATTATTTCTATTTAAGTGCTTTTACATAGTAAGAATTGTAATGTACTCATAAATAATTGAGTGTTCATCAAGTTTTTCTACACTGATGTCTGTAATATAGAAGCATTTAATGTCAATTTTATAATATTAATTATGAACAAAGCTACCAGATTGGTTACTAAACATTTGTATTGCAATTATCTTGCATGGATGGATATATTGTAATTAGTTAAACATTTACTGTCAGAAGTTAATTGTGTTTATCTGTGAAATACAGACCCAAAACCTTATTTGAATATATGATAGCTTGAAAGTGGTTTTAGTTACATTGGACAGATGCACTATTAAATGTCTGTGAGAGATGATTCCTTGCCATATAATTATACCTGCATGTATCAGAAGTCTTAACTTTAAACTTTAGACAAATCAAGGCATGGTGAAGATACTACTAGGGTGAGTGTTATGTAAAAAAAAAAAGCCAACAAAACAAAAACAATAAAAACTAAAATCCTCAGGATTAATAGAATTGAAACAAAGGGGTAGAGATGTTTGAGATTGGGATGAGTCACACTGAGTCCAGAAATATCTGTCAGTCACATCATCCTTCAGCCAATTTACTTTAAATTTATACCTGAGACTTAAGAGAAAATGATTGAAAGTATTTTAAAAAATATTTTAGGTAAATTGAATACCTATTTATTAACATTGGTTCCAGAAGTCTTGGCAGGATTAGTGGATAATTATGGCCAACATATGTGACCTTCACACAGATGGACACACAGATTACTCACCCACTGTGAAGCATTAGCAACCCATCTGAGTTTCAAAAATATCATCAATTTTGGAGGGCATAAATAGAAAATGTAATTTATTTGATTGACAAAGCCTTATGATATATGTTATTATTACTGTTTGTTTGGTATGAGGTCTTGCTCTAACACTCAGGCTGGAGTGCAGTGGGGCAATCATAGCTCGTTGCAACATGAAACTCCTGGGGTCAAGCTATCTTTCCATGTCAGCCTCCTGAATAGCTGAGAGTTTAGGTGCTCACCATCATACCCAGCTATTTTTTTTTTCAATAGAGATGAACTCTTACTATGTTGCTCAGGCTGGCCTCCCAGCTGGCCTCAAGCAATTCTCTCTCCTCAGCCTCACAGAATTGTTGTTTTTTCTTTTTTAACAGGAGAAACAATGGGAGCTATCTTTTAAAAAGACTGAGTAAGAAGAGCTAGATCCACAAAGAAAGCATAGTTTATCTAACAGATCAGAATGTAAGTGAGGACCCCTCCCCCAATCAATTTAAAATAAAGCTGGTTTACATGAATGGG
This sequence comes from Gorilla gorilla gorilla, assembly GCF_029281585.2. NCBI lineage: Eukaryota > Metazoa > Chordata > Mammalia > Primates > Hominidae > Gorilla > Gorilla gorilla. The sequence continues at coordinate 106,633,682 of NC_086017.1, read as the reverse complement.
GAATGGGATTGGAGGTAACACCAGAGATACTATTCTGTGACTGTAGTAGGACTATTTTTAAGCCTAGGCTAATGTGAATTTGGCGGTGCTAATTTCTATTTAGTGTAGAAATAAGTAGAAATTATTTGTAAAGTTGGATCCAGAAAAACGAGTAAAAGTTTTACAGAAATAGCTAAGAAATCACAAAAATATTTGTGTATGTATGTGAGTGTGTGTGTGTGTGTGTGTGTGAATTTAATGATCTATGGATATTATTACATTCCTATTCATAGAAAATGTTCACATTTACCTTTTGCAAATTCTTTTAAAAGGTTTAAGTCTATTTCACTAAACAGGAATGAAATATGAAATTGTATTAAGTTTATATGTACATATTCAATCTCAGTTTTGAAGTGCAGTTATCTACAATTTGCTTGATGAGGTCATAAGAATGAAAATACATATTCACTCTCACTTAATACCATGAAGGATAGGCTTCTTTGTGGAATCCAGGTTATTCTTATGGAACAAGCTGAGAATTTCTGGATGAGTTGCCAGAAATGCTGGATATCTTCTGTTTTTATCCACATTAGTCCAATAAAACAAAAACAACAAAAAAGTGCACACATGTATCCTCAATTTCACAGAGTATAACTTAATCCTGAGATAAGATAAAAATAAATGTAATGTATGCATAAGAGTTCTGACCAACCACTTGAAAATATTAGCAGATTTAATCAAATAATTTCTTCTCTCCTTTTTCTTTCAGTTTCATTTATTTTTTCTAAAAATCTTCAGATAGAAACAAATACCCTTTATGGTTTCCTGTAGAGAAAATTACATGTAAGATTGAATTATGCTCATTCTGATATATTTGCTTATCTTAGTAGTGCGATTCAATCTTTCTTCTTGGTTCATTTCATTTCTCAATGATCTCTCCCAAGAATTTTAGCATATACTGAATATGAAATGTTTAAGGGAGACTCCTATTAGCTTATTGTACATAGCTTACATTTTTGCTTTGCATGTAGCTCTTGTATATATCTTCTCCTTTATGTATCTTATCTTTTTCAGAAATATTTTTAAATAGAATAAAACATTAAAAACTGCCTACATGAAGAAGATTGAGCCAAATTCATATTACCCAATGGAGATATGAACAATTTTCAGGAATATATTATATCATTGTTTGTTTGTTTTAAGAAAATATTGTCTTATTGACAAAAAGAGTCAAACCCTGTGAAATATTTGAAGAGATTTATTCTAAGCCAAATACGAGTGACCAATGGTCCATGACACAGCCCTCAGGAGGTCCTGAGAACATGTGCTCAAGATGGTTGGGGCGCAGCTTGGCTTTTTACATTTTAGAGAGGCATGAGACATCAATCAAATACATTTAAGAAATACATTGGTTTGGTCCAGAAAGGGGGACAACTCAAAGTAGGGGCTTTCAGGCTATAGGTAAGTTTGAGCATTTTCTGATTGACAATTTGTTGAGTTTGTCTAAGACCTGGGATAGAAAGGGAATGTTCAGGTTAAGACAAAAATTGTGGAGATCAACGTTCTTTTGAAGTCTTATAGTGGTTGCCCTTAGAGACAATAGATGACAAATGTTTCCTATTCAGATCTTAGTTAATCTCTTTAGGATTGTGAGGGTCTGGAAGAAAAAGATCTAGCCATGTTAATATTCTTTACAGATGCAAATTTCCCCCACAAAACAAAACAAAACAAACAGACAAAAAAACAGCCTTGCAGGGCTATTTCAAAATATGGCAAAGAAACATGTTTTGGGGTAAAATATTTTGACTTTATTCCTTGTCTCATAATGTTATGCCAGAGTCAGGTTGGAAAGTAAGTCATGATACATAGGGTTAAATAAAATCCATCTGATGAGAATTTATGATTTGTAGGGCGTGACTCCTCAGACCACTAAGATAGGAATTTTGGCAAGATAAAAATTTCAGAGTTTAGTCCTCAGTCTTATTTTCTGTAATTTTTCCAGGGACTTAATAATCTTCATTTTTTATTGGTTTTATACTGTAAAATGTTTAAAGAGGATATTATTTGAAATGGTAAAAATACACTAAACTTTTTTCAAAATGACAATTTAAGTCAGATAACAAGTATAAGAACATGCTGACACTGTCTTTGCAAAAATTATAACTGAGAAAATTATTACAGTGAAAGAAATCTGACTTAACCAACTCCATCTAACTTCTAACCTCCAAGCTGTCCTTGCTTATTTCTGGGCATATGCCCAACTAACTTTGGGAGGAACTTAGTTTATAGTTTAACTTGGAAACAAAGATGATAACAGTCCTTTCTCAAAAGAACCCCCCTTCCTGCCTGGGTACTAGACTGCCTTTTGTAGGACTATCAAATTAGCCACAGGATTAGCAATTTTGGAGTTATGCAGCTGGAGGCAACAAAATTCTGACCTTCTCCAAATTGTTCCTGATAATAACATCACTATTGTAAGACCTAAGGTCAGTGCTTTAGGTACTTTCCAGACCCTGAACTTAATGGATCAGCTGGAACCACCCAGGCCAATAGACTAGCTCATCTGGTCTTGTGGCCCTGACCCAGGAACTGACTCAGTGCCAGAGGACAGTTTCGACTCCCTATGATGTTATCTCCCACCCAACCAATTAGCATTCCTGACTCACTGGTGCCCTACCCACCAAATTATCCTTGAAAACCCCAATTCACGAATCTTCTGGGAGACTGATTTGAGTAATAATAAAACTCTGATCCCCATACAACTGGCTCTGCATGAATTACTCTTTCTTTATTGCAGTTCTTCAGGTCATGATAGGCTCTGTCTGGGAAGTGGGTAAGGAGAACCCATTGGACGACTGACAATACATAAAAAAGTTTGCAAACATTTGTGTAACCCAATTAAATAAGTTAGTCAGGTTTTATTAACTAGATCAGAGAAAAGCTTTTATGTGAAAATGTTTAGTACATTTTTTATTGTGTTGGGGCTCAGAAAACAATACCTTAAAATATGGCACTTTGACTTGCTGAACTAAAGAAGCAGGCTGGAGGTCTCTCTTCCCTCCCTCTCCTGCCTCTCAGTCCCCTGTCTCTCCCCAAGAAAGAAATTAGGCTGTTCTCTGAAGTTTACTTATTTACGTCGAAACCAGACACACCAAAGAAGAATACAATTGCCTTCAATCCCCTCCCTGAAATGTCATTAACAAGAGAAGATTAAAACTCAGATCACAGAGGAAGAAACTGAAAATTAAACATAACACCCAAAACTCAAATGAACTCTGTTCTCTGGTCCCATTGAATTCCCCAAGAAAATTATTTATCAACTACCCTCTGAGGATTAGACTCATTTATTCCCCCTAAAAATTATTTACATTTCAAAATGGACATCTCCTCTTCCCCTATTAAGAGGAGTATACATACATCTCGACCTCATTAGCTTATTGGGTAATTATCCTCCTGTGATTCCTCCATGCTTATGTACATTAAATACATTTGTATGCCTTTTCCTCCTATTGATCTGCCTATTGTCAGTTCATTTTCAGGAAACCTTTACAGGGCAAAGAGAAAGCTTTCTTTTGATCTTTAGAATTGTTATATAGCCTTTTTTTTTTTTTAAATGCTCTGCAGATAGATTTAGTTCTTCGCATTTCTGGAAGGACTTTACTAAAGCCAAGTCTACATAACTTTATGAAAAAATATATACTTGCAAATTAATATTACAGTGAGTCAACCAATAAATGAACAAGCCAGGGAGAGTAGGAATATTGAGTGATGATGGGAATGCCAATACTACCTTTGATTTGGGGAAAGAACTAGAGATAGGGGCAAACAATAGTCTTCTAATTTATATGTTCATATCGTAGAAAAAAAATATCGTATCAGAATTGAAATGCAATTGATTCTAGCTAACTAAAACAATTTATGCCCAGTTTATTAATAAATATATATTTTAAGTTATTCACTTAAGAAATTAGACATTTTGTTACATAGACAAAAATTATTTGTAATCATTCTAGTTTCATATATATGAACTGATAATTATAATTATATATATACATATATATATATATGTTTTTCCCATAAGAACTGTTTCTTATCTTTAAAGGATTAAGAAGAAGAATGTTCCATATAACATAATATTGCTTTGGGTTCAAAATAGGAGCTTCTTGTATGTATATGTGTATGTGACTGTGTGTGCAGAAACAGTAAATATCACTGACAAGTACTATTTATTTTCTCAAGCTTAGATGTATTCTAAAACAATATTTTTTTCTAAATGGCAAGGAGTTATCACATTATATTGTGGATTTGAATCTCAAGTATTTTGAAGAAAATAATTTTAGGTATAAATATTCAAATGTTTGTTTAACTTCATGTCCAATTTAACATTTCTTTTTGCCTTCATGTGCATGATATCTGGCACCAGACTTACAAAATCTAGGTAAACTTTTGATAGTATACAAAATTAAATAACAAGTTCCATATGAAAACTCATAAAACAATTCCAAACAACCTAGTGACTATTTTTTAGCCTTAAAATGTATCAGAAAAATAAGCTATTTAGACTGGGCATCTTCTGTATCTTTAAGTGGATTTATTGACTTTTTTAACCTGGGTGAAGGAAAAGATGTTGACAAATATCTTAAGAGTTGTTCTACTGTTTAAATAACCAAGGACTTCAAATGTAAAATGAAATTAGTTTTAATAATATCTCTGGTTTATAAAAATTATTTTATTTCTGCCAATTTTTTGAAGAAAAATGCTACTTAGAGAATACTGAGGCTACTATGTTGGAAATTTAATGTGTGGGCTGCCACTTGGAAAGGCCAGTATAAAGGCCACATATCTTTTTGAGTAGGCTGTGCAGCCTACAAAATTGATCTGTTTAGATCCCAAATTTGAATAATCTTGCAGATGACTCAAGCTAACAAAATTCTCAAAAGTTTATGTATAAAATCAGAATACTAATTGATGTTTTGCTTTTTCCCCCAGTAAGAACTCAAAAGCCAAAGCAGCTTGTTTTTTCTATCAACTGGCAAACATGATCTTTCTCACTGTGAGTGAACTCAATGGAATTTGAAGCTTTCTTGCTGATAAATTATAAACTATAGGCTGATTTACACGGTTTAGATCAGTGGTTCTCAAACCAGTACCTGAAGGGTTGAGAGGAAATCCAGTTCTCAGGCTCTGCTAATCTAGATGGATCAGAATGAACCAGCAACTGAATCAGAACTAAATGGTAATTCAGTGGTTACATTGCCAGAACCTGTGCTGTAACAAGCACTCTAAATTATTCTCATACCTGCTAAAGTTTTAGAACCACAGTTTTAGATGGTTCAGACCTCCGGATCAGTATAGGTCTAAGAATTCATCTTCTTGAATGTGGAATAAATAACGAAGGGATAAATTATTACATATCCCTGGCCTCATATGTCTTTGATTAGCACTTTAGCTGTTTAAGTACTGGCAAGAGCAGCCTTTAGGTTTTGTTATTAATTAGCTGTGTTAATAGGTTCACTCTACTTGCACTGAAGATGAGTTACTATGATGTCTTTTTTACAGTTTTAGGTGACAGAATATCTCTGGTTATGTCCATTATGTGTTGATTTAGAGCTGTCTTCCCTATGTCCAATGACTAATATGAGCATATTATCAGGGACCTCGTTACTACAACTTTATATATATTTTTTGTCTCTCTGTTTCTGTCTCTATTTTTCTCCCTTTCTTATATTTTACAGTTTTGGGCTGTTAAGAAATAATCTGGAGATCTATAGTTAATGCACTTTATTGCATTAAAATATATTAATAGACAAGATATTCATAATGTTTAATCAAAAGAACTTTGATTAGGCCAAAGCATACAAAGCCACTCTGTCACTATCACAGAGTCTTACAATATAGAACATAGAAGAACTTTAAAAACAAATTTTGAGTAACTACAACCAGCAGCCTTGACCAAAAATACATCACGAGTGTGACTTCTGGAAAAATGAACTTTTAATTCAAACTGGTATCTGTGAGAATGCTGTCAGTGGCATAAACGTAGGTCAGCCCTTTGTGACTAATACAAATAAATATAAAAAGACAAAAGCAACTTCAAAAGGAGTTGTCAGTACTCCATTCCCAAGAGATTATAGACTTTTAGCTCTTCTTGTGTAGACACTTCTGTTGAGTTTCATCCTCACAGGGTAAACCATGCAATTTACCCGCTTTTTGACCCATAAGTAACTAGATAAATTAACATTTCATATGCAGTCACTCTATATAATCACATTTATAATTTAATCATTTAAAAGTTTGATGTATTTTTGTATATCATAATTTTAATCTTTGCATATGTGTTGCATCAACTGTTTATGGCCAAAATGTTTAAAACTATTTTAAAGTGTTCCCCATTTCTCATAATATTAATAAAACCTATTCTTATCATAGATAAAACGTCTGCATTGTTTATGGAAGTTCAACATTCATCAAATGTGTTTTACTAATTCATTAAGTTTTTGATATGCAAATTTTAAAAGACATAGTTTGACAGTCTGATTTTATAACCTCGACAGCACTTGTTTTCACAATTCTTAATTTGGTATTTGTATGATATTAGAAGTTTTGAAAAAAATTAAGAATATATTATTTGAAAATATAACATTATCAAATAGGTTTTTCTCTAATAACAAACACCAGTTACATTTTAACAGTCAGCAAAGTTATTTCTTTGAATATATTTTTGTGGTGAAATTAAATTTGATCTGTTAATTCGTCTATAAACAATGGTTCTGAAACACAACTCACTGTATAACTCATATATGAGGCTGCAGATTCAGGTCTGTGGCTATATTAAAAAAAGAAAAAAGGGAGAGAGAGAAAGAAAAGAAAAGTCAATGCAGCATTTTAAAGATTGTCTAGGAAAATAAAGGGTTTATTCTTGCGGGATGATAGTGTGTTTCCTGTTTGAAGAAAAGTAGACTGTACTTTGAACCTATCCTTTGGGACCTTTGTTTGAAATGTTAATTAGAATAACTGGTTTAGCAAGGATTAGGACAAGAGCTAAACACCACTGACAGCAGTATATCCTCCTTTGGGAATCTTTTCTGTTTTAGGGACTGCTGTGGTGTTTAAAGTGGATGGAGCAACAGCATCCTAGCCAGGAAAAATGTTGCAAAATACAGACCATCGTGTTTCTGAATGTACTTAAAATTCAGGTGAACAAGAAATATTTAATTTTTAAAATTATTTATATTTTGAAAATGTAAAAATTTTAAATTTAGAATACGTTAAGCTAATTGTTTATCTCCATATACGTTGTGAAATGATTACTAAAATCAAACTAATTAACATATCCACTCTCCGTGTGTGTGTATGTGTGTGGTGAGAACACAAGATCTACTCTCTTGGCAATTCCTGATAAATTGTGTATCTTGTGATTTCTTTTATTTATTTACTTACTTTTATTTTTTGGACACAGGGTCTCACTCTTTCACCCAGACTGGAGTGCAGGGGTTTGATTACGGCTCACTGCAGCTTCCACCTCCTGGGCTCAAACTATCCTCCCCCCTCAACCTCCTGAGTAGCCAGGACAACAGGCACATGCCATCAAGCCCAGTTAATTTTTGTATTTTTTGTATATCTGGGGTGTCTCCATGTTATCCAGGCTGGTCTCAAACTCCTGGGGTCAAGCAGTTCACCCACCTTGGCCTCCCAAAGTGCTGGCCAAGCCTTTTACAGGCCTGAGGCACTGTGCCAAACCATTGCAATTCTTTATGTAAGCAGTATCATTACTTTATAGGTTTTTTTAAAATCTAAAATGTATCTATAGAAACAATATCATCTTAGTTATTGAGATTCAGATATACTATTAAATGAAGTTTTGACTAAATCTGCCTTTTGTAAGGTTCACCTAAAGGTTTCTCTACACATAGTGAACTGTGACCTAACTGGACAAGCAAACAGACTGTAACCTACTCTTGTAACAAGTAGCCAAGTCTCAGCCAGTCAGATGAGCCATACTGTAACCACTCACAGGTGTCCAACTGTTCAAAGAGTATTCAAAGAAGGCAAACACTGAGTGGTAACAAATCAGGCTGTTTCTATAACTCCCTTCTGCTTTCTGTATGTCACTTTCCATTTTCTGTTCATGAATCTTGTCAATCCATGTGACAAGACAGAATCTCTTTGAACCTATTATGGTTGGGGAGGCTGCACAATTAGAGAATCATTCTTTGTTCAATTAAACTTCGTTAAATTTAATTTTTCTAAGATTTTTTTCTAACAAACTCTAAAGGCAATTTCAAATATTTAATTTTACATTGATTATTTTAACAATTATTGAGAACTTAATATGGACCATATATTAACAGTATACTTATGGACTCTAACCTCATGGGGTTGATACCAGTAAAGGTATAGATATCATCATAATATGGTGTGATATGTGCTTCAGTGGAAATAAAGAGAATGATGGTATGCATGTATATGGAGGTATTCCTAACACTAGTTGGGAGACATCAGAAAAGCTTTTTCTGAAAGACATGGCATTGTGAGTAAAATATGAAATATGAAATCTGAGTAAGAATTAGGCAAAGAAGGAAAGAAGTGGCATGGAGAAAAGTCACTGTAAAAAGAAATCAGCTTTTTTGAGTCTATGTCATAAAGAGTATATCATATTTTAGGAACTACAAACAGTTGAATCTGGCTAAAATATTGAGTTCAGAGATAGAGGAATAGGAAACATAATTTAAATCATAGGGATCTTGTTAAGGAACCCACACTTCATCTAAAAGCCAATGGGAAATTATTCACATATTTTTCATATCAGGGAACATCGTGTCGAAATTTGTGTTTCAGAAAATCAAATTCTGAGTCCACAGAGAGAAGATGAGAAATACTGAAGACAGACAGAGCTGTCAATAGACATTTGAAGTAAGCTGGTAGAGAGACAGCAGTGTGGAGAAATAGGTAGACACACTTGGGGACAGAAATAAATGGTCATACATGAGAGACATGTAGTTTAAATCAGTTTAGGTCAGGAGTTTAAATCAAGAAGTCTTGCTAACTCTGTTATAGAGGCTTAAAAGATAATAATCAAGAAAATTTGGGAAATACGATGGACTTATATAGTGTCAAATATGTCTGAAAATATGAATACATTCGCATATATATGAAATACATATTTTATATTACATATATAGTATACATAAATGTATAAATGGTGTTTCACAAACCTTTCTTCCTTAGCTGAAATAACAGGCCACCAATAAAAACATGCAATACCTTACTAGTCCTTTGTTTGTTCATTTATTTTAGGTTTATTGAAGTATTATTTACCAACAGCAATATTTACTCTTTTAAGTTATATAATTCAATGAGTTTTGACAACTACAAGGATAAATTATGGAACAATTTCATCACCTGCAAAAGTTCCTCCACTTCCCTTTGTAGTTAGCATCTCACCCTACCTTTGCCCAATTGTAGCAACTGATCTGATTTCATTTCCTTTAGTTTCACTTTCTCCACACTGTCATATAAATGGAATTATACAGAACGTAGGTGTTGTCTTTTTAATTTTAACTTAGCATACTGCTTTTGAGAGCCATCCATGTGGGTACATATGCACATGTGTCCCTTTTTATTACTGTCTCTTTTTATTATATATTCAATTATACAGATAAACAAATGCTTTATTATCTTAAAATCATTTTTTTATTTTCATTATCTCTTTATTTCTGTATTTCACATTTTGGATTGTATCCTATATGTAAACAATAGATATAAGAAAAGACTTAAGGTTTACTTGTAATGCCAAGATGTCTTGCCAAGTGGAATATCGTAGTAGTCTAGAAATCCTGAGGGGAAAAAAATCTAAATTTGGATAAAATAACCATATATGACTTCGAAAAAGTGTTAATTCAAGGTAGTTCGAGTTTTTTACAATGTACCTTTATTTACTTTTCCCATTTTGAGGGGGAGAAGATCTCCCATGTTACTAGAAGCCATGTTAGAATTTGTCCCATTAAGTTATCGATGGAATACTCCTCATCCAGGGACTTCAACTACCAAAGGAGAATTAGAGTGTTAAAGAGAGTAGATTGGAAGGGGTGTGGAAGAAAGAAAGAACTGAGCATTATAGGTGATTCTATGTAGTGGGCTTTTAAGTGTGCTATTCCCCAAAATAGGAAAATAGAAAGAAGGATATTTTAGGTAGAGATGATTAATACTGTTATGAAAATGCTGTTTTAAGTGGCTACTGAAGATTTATTGGAGTTAGGCAGTAAATAGTAATATATAAGAGCCTGAAAGTCAGAAAAAAACTTGGATTTTACATAAATGTCAACTTGGGATAATAATTGAAATACTATTAAATAATTTAACTACATGTAAAGATATTGACAATGAATAAATATTACCAAATAAAATATTAGCAAATCGAATACAGTCCTATCTTAAGAAAGAGATAGCTTTAGGAAAGTGTATAGAAAAGGCATGAAAAAGACACCAGAACTGATCAATGAGGTTTGTCATCTTCCTGGAGTAGGGCTTAGGTGGAGTGAATGAATGAATAAATGAATGGATATTCTGTACAAGCTGATGGCATCCAACTGTCCTACCTGGTTGACAAGCACGACTTAATTATTGACTGAGGTTCTCACACTGAAAGATCCTTGGAATTCTTTAAGCCAATATTCCTGTTAAAATTCTTGGGGATTTGAGACACAGACTAAGCCCATCTGTGTGCAAAGATGGAGCTATGAAGAGTTTGGGTCATTTAAATGTCTCTTAGGCTTTCTATGCTTGCCTGCATTCACTTGATTTCACTGCTCCGTATTGATTCCCTTCATATGAAAACCTTTCATTAGTACACACTGTGCAGTGTGGTAAATCCTTTCAAATATTTAAACTGGGGAAAAAAACACATCTGACTTATTATTTTTACTCATAAATATGGAAAAGAAAGCACTTGCTAGGTCAGTAACTGCATGGCAAATGCAAAGAGCTGTGATGACTTTCCCCAGGATTGGTAATAAATCCAGAAATGCAATTATGATTGGCTGATGATCAGCTTCAACACCTGACTGAGTTTGTAATTATATATAATATTTCGCTATAGACAATCTGGCTTTTGTACTAGCCAATCAAAGGTAAATATATGTTGTGGGAATCACAACCTTTACAAATTTCAAGTGCTTGGTCAGCACTCATCTCTAATAGTCTAAGGAATGTATTACCTACTGATTTTGCTTCCTATCTTTGTAAGGCGAGAGGACAGTTGCAGGGGATTTAAACTTGGGTCTTCTTACAATATTATCTCTCAATTCATGGGTCAGGGAATCAACACAGTTCTTTTCTCAGTGATTAATTATATTAATTCCCAAGTGGAACTGGGAGAGTATCAAGTTTCCACAGCCCCAGTCAACTCACTGTGAGACAACTAGGGACAAATTTAATTTCTGACCTCCTAAGACTTTACCCAAAGTACCACAATGTTGTTTTAGGTCTCCAGGAATTAAGGTCTTTTTAAAGACAATATTTAACAATCAGCATTACATTTGTATACTATCCTTGCCCTTAGTACATTATGACCATGGAAAATAGACATAGGGATTTCTTGGAGGCTAGAAAAGAGTCACTTACTCCTTCAGCCCATTGCAGGGCACTTCAACGAAATGAACCAGAAAGGAGGCTCTGGCACTGTGAACTTCATGAGACGACTTGAGGGTAAATCGCCAATATCATGAATTCTTAAGCCACAAAGAGTTTATATTTTGTGAGTACAAGAACATACTCTTAGGCCACCAATGTAAATTTTTCAAATTCAAAATATTTACTGTTAATGCAATGCTATGAATTAATGGGCAATTCCTAGTAAAATTTTACTGATGTTCCAATAGAATCACATAGAGCTTTAAAAAAATCCTGGATCTAATCCAGGAACACCTATCACATTCATTTGTCACATGACTTTAATTTTCTTTAAAGAATTTTTCAGCCTTTTTTTTTTTTCTTAACATTGTGATCTCTAGAGTAGAGGCCGTTTGCACCATATTGGAATATGGAACATTGTAAAACGTTCCATAATTTGTGTGTGCCTGATTGCTTTATCATGAACAATCATGCTGTGGTCAGAAATGGAGTAGCTGAATCCATTTATTCCCAGTCTTTTAAGCATTCAGTCTTTAGACTTTATTCCCTGTAGAAAAGCACAGAGATACTTACATAGCAACATCAATGCATGGAGGCAGTCACTGAGTCCAGATGTCAATTAACCCATCTAAGAGACCCTGCAAACCAGTCCCAGATGATTGAGCCAACATAGTAAATTCTTATTCTCAGTCAGGTGCACCATGTCAATAGATTCAACATAATCAAGACTTCTATTCTGTCTTCAAATTTAAAATCCACGCTTACCTATACATGCTTCCCAGACTTCTGCCAATAGAGATTGTTACACTTTCTGTCAATAGATATTGTAACACTTTCAGTGCATAGGCTGTCTCTTCTGGGAATTGCCTTTGTGCTTCATTGTGTGGGAATTGTTGGGCACTGATTTTCATTATATGCCTGGAGTCAATCAGAGATAGCAGAGGTCATCCCTGGAGAGAATTGACACCAATTTGTAAAGAATGCTGGAGGTTCAGTCGTTGAAAAACTTTAATGCGGGGGAATCATGCATTATTTAGAAAGCTGAATACTAATATTTCTCATTCCAGTGAAATACCACCAGTTTCTTCCTTGCCTTGTCTTGTGTCACAATTGTTTCTCCCTTTTATTTGGCGTCTAATCTTAGATTTATCTGAATGTTAGAATTCTACCAATATTAGATTGAAGTTATTTGAATTCATACAGCATAATATGAATTGATTCCTAAAACGAAAATCCAATCACTAAATGTTATAAATTGCATCTGAAATTTTGGATGTATTGTGTTTGGGAAGAATTTGTAATTACCCGTCTTATTATCAATAATTCAATTATTTGAAGAAGTTAAAAGAAAATCACATTTCTTTATACCTATCTAAAATGATTTTTAGAATAACCTAATCAATGGACATTCCTCCTTAAAATGCCAAACTGAGGAATTTATCAATATGTACAATTGCAGTCATTGTCCAATCTATTTCATATGGTATCCTATGGTATTACAAAATCTACTGCTGTTTCTTTAATGGTAATCTTCAGATCTTTCATATTATAAGAATGTTGAAAAGCAATGACAATAATAATAACCACATCCATGCAGCTCCAAAAGCAATGTCAATAATAATTGCTACATCCATGCAGCTCCAAAAGATAAAATCAAACTAAATTTTGTCTCTTGGCACAGTGTTTGTTTGCCTTAGCAGAAAGAAACCATGGTTGTAGGTGCTAATTTTAGTAATTTTTATAGTCAGCCTGCTGATGCTGGTATCTATATTAGCTATTTTCTATGTAAAAAGTTAATCCTTAGTAGTATGATCTTTTTCTGCTTATGTAAAAGAATTAAAAGGATGAGAACAATGTACAAATCAAAAAGACACAAACAATTAAACAAAAAGATTTATATATGTTTAATTATTTGGATTTAAAAATCCACTGAATCTTAGAATAAAATAATGTGTATTGATATTTTGCAAAGGATTATCTAAAGGTGAATAATTTCTAAATAACATTGGAAAGTTGTTTTTCATTCTGATAAAGTTATAATTTAATAATAAATATAATTATAAGTATCTTGTAAAACATAATTACTTGATGTGATTATTCAATACATTTTACAATAGTAATATGGATAACTAATAAGTAATTAAAAGCCTGGAATTAATTTTTTTCTATAGAAAAATTAACATTACAATTTAGAATTCATGAATTTGAGATATCTTCATTGTTGCAACAGGTAATAGACTTTTAATACATATATTTAATATCTACATTTATAATATTTTCTGTATCATTATGTTTTACAAATATAATTATTAGAAAATATGTACTATATTTTATAGAAAATAAGTAATTTATTTTCTTTTCCTTGGAAATGCAATGGTGTGGTAAAAGTCAGGTAAAATTCAGCATGGAATTCATCTGATCGGAGGCTTTTCTTTGTTGGTAGGCTTTTTTTAAATTATTGATTCAATCTTGGAACTTGATATTGGTCTTTACAGGGTTTTAAATTCTTCCTGCTTCAATCTGGCCAGGGTTGTAGTTGTCCAGGAATCAATTCATTTTCTCTAGATTTTCTAGTTTGTGTGCATGGAAGCTTTCATAATAGTCTCTGTGGAACTGTTTATTTTTGTAAAATTGTTCATAATGTCATCTTTTTCATTTCTGATTGTTCTTATTTGGATCTTCTCTTTTTTTCTTTGTTAATATAGCTAGCAGTCTATCAATCTTCTTTATCCTTTCAAATTACCAACTTCTGGTTTCATTGATTTTTTGTATTGATTGTGGTGTCTCAATGTTGCTCAATTCTGCTCTGATTTTAGTTATTTCTTTTCTTCTGCTAGCTCTAGGGTTAGTTTTTTCTTGTTTTTCTAGTTCCTTTAAGTGTGATGTTAAACTGCTAATTTGAGATCTTACTAATATCTTGACATAGGTGTTTGGCACTATAAACTTTCCTCTCAACACTGCTTTTGCTGCATCCCAGGGATTTTCGTATGCCATGTCTCTGTTTTCACTTATTTAATTTAATTTAATTTAATTTAATTTAATTTAATTTTAATTTAATTTTATTTTATTTTTCAGACGGAGTTTCACTCTTGTTGCCCAGGCTGGAGTGCAATGGCACGATCTTGGCTCACCGCAACCTCCCCCTCCCATGTTCAAGCGATTCTCCAGCCTCAGCCTCCCTAGTAGCTGGGATTACAGACATGTGCCACCACGCCAGCTAATTTTGTATTTTTAGTAGAGATGGGGTTTCTCCATGTTGGTCAGGCTGGTCTCCAACTCCCGACCTCAGGTGATCCGCCCGCTTCAGCCTCCCAAAATGCTGGGATTACAGGCTTGTTTTCACTTATTTTAAATATTTTTTTTAATCTCTGACTTAATTTTGTCATTTACAAAAAATTCTCTCAGGAGAAATTTGCTTAATTTCCAAGTAATGGTGTGCTTTTGAGAGATCTTCATGATATCAATTTCTATTTTTATTACACTATGGTACAAGAGTATGGTTGGCATGATTACTTTTTTTGAATTTATTGAGCCTTACTTTATGTCTGAGCATGTGGATTATTAGACCTAAACCACATACTTAAATGAGATAAATGTATATTCTGTAGTCAATAGTTGTGGTATTCTGCAGATGTCTATGTGGTCCAATTGGTCAAATGTTGGATTTAAGTTAAGAAGTTCTTTGTTAGCTTTCTGCCTCAATGATCTGTCTAATGTTGTCAGTAGGGTGTTGAAGTCCCCTACTATTATTGTCTGGCTGTTTAAGTCTTTTCCTAGGTCTAGAAGTACTTATTTTCTGAATTTGGGTGCTCTAATGTTGGTTTTGCATATATTTAGGATAGTTTGTCTTCTTTTTGCATCAAACCATTGATTAGTATGTATTCTTTTGTTTTTCTTTTTTTATTAGTGTGTTTTGTTTAATGTTTGTTTTATCTGACATAAGAACAAAAATCTTTTCTCTTTTTGTTTTCCATTTGTGTGATAGGTCTTTCTCCAACCTTTTACTTTTATCCTATGGATGTTGCTGCATGTGAAATGGGTCTCTTGTAGGCAAACAGGTCTCTTAAAGAACAGAATAGTCGTTTTTAATTCAACTTGCAACTCTTTGCCTTTTAAGTTAAGCATTTAGCCCATTTACATTAAAGGTTAATATTGATATGTGGAGTTATGATCCTGTCAGAGCTTGTTGCTTTGTAGTCTCCATTGTCTAGTTGTTTTGTAGGCTCTGTGGGCTGTGTACTTAATTGTGTTTTTGTGATGGCTAGTACCGTTTTTGTTTGTTTGTTTGTTTGTTTCCACATTTAGAACTCCCTTTAGGATCTCTTGTAAGGCTTATCTAATGGTAAGAAATTCTGTTAGTGATTGCTCATCTGAAAAAGATTTTCTTTCTTGTTTGCTCATAATACTTTGTTTGGCAGGATGTGGTTAGTGGTTTTTTCTTCTTCTTCTTTTTTTTTAATATTGTAAATAGACCCCTATCTCTTCTGGATTGAAAAGTTTCTGCTAAGAAATCTGCTTTTAGCTTGATGGGTTCCCTTTGTATGTGATCTGAACTTTTTCTTCTGTAGCTGCCATTAAGATAATTTTCTTTAGCATTGACCTTAGACAATCTTAGGACTATGTTCCTGGTGATATGTGTTTTGTATAGTATCTCACAGGTGTTCTCTTTATTTCTTCTATCTGGTTTTCTGCCTCCCTAAGAAGATTAGAGAATTTTCTTGAATTATTCTCTCAAATATATTTCCATATTGTTTAATTTTTCTCCTTCTCTCTCAGAAATGCCAATAATTTGTAGGTGTGGTGGCTTTACACAATTCTGTATTACTGAAAGGCTTTGTCTTTTTTAAAAAATAATTTTTTTTCTTGGGGTCTGTCTGACTGTGCAAGTTGAAAAGACTGATCTTCAAGTTATGAAATTCTTCTGCTTGGTCTAGTCTATTGATAAAACTTTTAGTTGTATTTTGAAATTTCTTAAGTACTTTTTTTATTTCAGCAGTTCTGACTGATTGCTTTTTTTAAGATGTTAACCTGATCTTTATTTCCTGGATTGGTTTAGAAATTTATTTTTGTCAACTTTCAACCTTGTCATGGATCTTACTAAACTTTCTTGGAATCCATGCTTTGGATTGTTTATTTGTCCTTTCTGGGTTTCCATTTTGGTTAGGGATCATTGCTGGAAGGCTAGTGTGATCCATTTGTAATGTCACAACATTCAGATTTTTCATGGTGTCAGAATTCTTGTGCTGGTTTCTTTTCATCTGGAGAGGTTGGCACTTCTAATTTTTATAATCATTTTTGTGCAGATAGATTTTTTTTCTTTGCCAATAAAAATCTTTTTTCCTTTCTTCGCCCTGCCAGCAAGGGGTGTAACTATAGAGTATGTTAGGTAGTGTCTCTTGGGTTTGCTTCTATAGCCCTCTTCACTTCTGTCAGTAGGTTTTATACTGGACTATGTGTTTCAACCTACAGGTCAGTAGATTGTGCTCACAAGTGAGAGCCAACTGTGGTGCAAGCAGATGGTGGACAGTAGAGTTCCCAGTGTCCTGAGCTTCCTGCTCTACAGGGATTGGGTAGACACAGCTAGGCAGAGCTGGAGCCCCTGCCTTGCCCACAAGGACCCCTATGGTGAGCATAGGCACAAGCCTTAATGAGGGTGGATGGAAGGAGCTCCTGGTGAAATGCGCTGACATCTCTGTAGGAGTCTGGGGTTGCCGTACCAGCTCCTTGTCCTAGATTGGCAGCAAACTGGACTGTTACCTTACCGCATCCCTGTTCTGGGGCTTGCGACTCCTATTTCAGACACACACTGTGGTCTATCTCCAGACCACAATATGGTTGAGAGTCTCAGGAAATGCTTGTTTTACAAATCTCCATGGGAGTGATTTGGGAGCAGAACTTATATCACTCTGCCTGATACAGATAGCTTTCTGGCTTTCCTGTTCTCTGATGTGGTAGCACTGCTTTTTTGTGTAAAACAAGGGGCTCCATTTTAAGCCTATGTGGTTGGGTGTTGGTTGTGGTTGTGCTGGATGGTTGAGTTGGCCTGACCTCAGGCCCTGTGGGAAGTGGTCAGGTACCATCACAGTTAAAATAGGGTAGTTTTCCAGTTCACAGGCTACTAGATGGCACTCTGGAGAGCATGTATGTGTCCTGATAGGGCATGACCAGGTTGGGGTAACCCAGGGTTTAGGTGCTGGTTGTGATTGGGAGGGGCAGGCTGCTTCCCAGGTCACTGGCTGAACCCTCAGTAGGTGGCAGGCAGCATGGTTAGGGGATGGGAGCCCAGGAGAAGATCACGGGTCTATAAGTGTGTGTTTTTCAGAAGGGCTCTAGTGGTGGTGCTCAGGTGGGTGGCTGCAAAGCTTTATTCTTCTCTGCTCTTCCTGGGCTGTGTTGCTTCCTTGGTGAATACCAGCATGATTTCTTAGATGATCCAATTGAAGAGCTAGTATTTACTCACCAATTTGTTTACTCCCTGTGAGAGTGGTGTGCACTAGCTGCTTCTAGTCAGCCTTCTTGAACATGCAACCTATGGTTATGATTCCAAACTGAGAGCCATCAAGCTTTGAGATTGGCATAATTTCTAAATACGCACCTTCAACTATTGCGTTTATATAATTATTGCACCAATTTATGAACATTTTAATAAGATTCTATTGTATGTCAACACTTCAGAAATACCACAGAATCTGCTTTATACTTAAGTGGACTAGTAAAGCATTTTAGTGTTTTGAATAGGAAAACTAAAAGTATTGAAAGTTTAGGCTGACTTATATCTCATTTAAATGTTAAGTCAGAAACTACAAGGTGTCTGAGCTGTTAGCTTACATGCACAGTTACATATTCATATATATGATACAGACAATTACAGATATAGATACAGATAAGGAGGTAGATGTATACAATGTAGATGTAGATAGATACTAGCAGAAATGCCGAGTCTTTGGGTCAGAGTTAAAACTTTATTTACTCATAGAAATAAAGGAGGACAGAGAATCATGGCAGCATTGATCTTGCTATGCCTGGCACCCTTCAGGCAACACGATGAGAGACACGTGAATGAACAGGTGTGTGTGTGTGTGTGTGTGTGTGTGTGTGTGTAGGAGACGAATGCAGAAATATAAATATCTCTACTTACATTATATTGAAAAGGGACCATTGTACCCCCTTTTCCTCCTGAGAGAGGGAGATAATTTTAGCATCTTCAATGTAAATGATTTCTCTTCTTTGGAAAAGATGGGTAAGATCCTGGGTCCTTTGAAATTTAAATAAATCTCTGCAAAGGAAAGATATATAAGTATCTCCAATTTTATAACACAGGGTTTTATCCCTTTTGAAATGTAAACACACAGGACCCTAACTCTGTAAATCCCTCCAGTGACCACCATTTGTGTTAATCCAGGTCACTTTCCGGCAATGCAACCATTTAGTTCTTGGAGGGATGAGAGAAGTCTTATTCTTTGAGTGAAATAGTAAGACAAATGGCTGCAGATCTCATACTCATGGCATGTAAAAAGCAAATATTTCTGGAGAAATTAAAATCAAGCACTCTCTATTTTTGTAACATATTAATTTTTATGTCTTAGGAAGCTAGGACTTTGTAGGAATACTGAGCAATCCAGGGAAGATTTATCTTCTTATATCAAGTACTTTTTAAGGTCTCCTGTAATAACTTTATTTGTATTCATTTGTGAATTCATGAGCATGTAAAAAACACAAAATGTCTCAAGTTGAACATAAACTCTCATGACTCTGATTATTAAGTTGATAGAATATTTGCTTTGAGAAAGGCTACAGTGTATTTACAGCTGTATTTAGAATACAGCTCTATTTGTTCCAGGTTGATTAGGTTAGTAAGGATGGATGGGCATCATGCTAATTCCTGCATAACTATAATCTACTATGGCAGGTTACTTCTCCCTTTATTTTGAGTTTTGTTTTTAAGAAACAAAATTATATTATATGTTTAGTATTTTACTATGGAGAGTAAATTCCATTATTCAGGTTGGTGCTATGAATAAGTTATCATTTGTTAGCAAAGAAAGAAGGAGGGAAGGAAGGGAGAAAGGAAGGAAGGAAAGAAGAAAGGAAAGAAGGAAGGAAGGAAGGAAGGAAGGACAAAAAGAAGAGAGGAAGGAAAACTATCTGAAAGCTGACAGCTGGCAACTGGTTGTCAGGAGCTAAGTTATAGTATTCCCAAATAAACATAAACAAGCTTCAGAGAATATCAACAGTATTCAGACAAGGCCACTGATAACAGTAATAATCAGACAAGACTGCTTCATGATAGAACAAAGGACATTCTGTGATTGCTAAAATAAATACCATTTTTCTCTCTCATCTAATATGGATGACTCCTTTTTTTTAAACTAATGACACTTCCATTTTATGTTTTTCTTCTTTTATGTAAAATGTGTTAAAATATCAAATTATGAAATATCTCAACTTCCTTAAAGCATCCACTTCAGAACACACCTATTTTTTAAACCTTCCGTCAAATTAACATGTTCTCCAATTGCCTATTATATATTTGTACAGTTAAATAGTAAATAGTTGTTTATATGCACAAAATGTAATAGACACAATGGTGGTTACCTCTGATGAGGGTTTGGAAATATACAAAGACTTAAAAGTAGCATAAATGTGGCCTCTAGTGTTCCGGTAACTTCTATAACTTGATTAGAGTAGTGATTGTGTATTTGTGTTCATTTTGTAAAATTAAAATTAAGTGTGCTCTTATTTGTGTACTATATAATAGTTCAGATACTAAAGTGAAACCCTTTCATCTCTGTTTTACCGAGAGGCCATAGGGATTCCATGTTGTGTGTTCTCCCTTGCTTCAGCAAGCTAAAAAACCTAACTTTGAACATTACGTACATTTCTGGTGGATTTTGTCTGGTGTGAAGTGGTGAAAATTTCAGATAGCAAAAACAGTAAAATTATAGGATCTGATATGAAAGTATACTTAGCATGTTTGAGGAAAAGGGGGATGTCAGTGTAATTGAGGCAGAGTGAGTGATGGAAAAAGCAGTAAGAGATGACATCAGAGAGCTAAGCAGTGACCAAATCAATTCGGGATAGAAGCATGAAAAAATAATGACTTTGAAATTTATTCTGAATAAGTTGAGAAACCATTTGAGGATTTTGAGTAAAGTTTTGGTATTCGTATCTGTGGTCAGTTTTAACAAGATCACTCAAACTATGATGGAATCATGTAAAGGTAGGGGTATATAATCAAGGACATTAGCTGGGAGGTTATTGTGGTAATACAAGTGAGTTGGGCCAGATAGTCAACAGTTGTGATGGAAACATTCAATGTAGCCAATAAACTTGTATCAGATTTTATTTCCCACTTCTAAGACATTAAATGCCAATGAATTGTTCTCATTTCTTTGTATAGAAGCATTTCTGAATAAATTTCTCTCCATATTGTTGCAATTAACATACATAATGAGGATAAAATACTTCCAAGTTTTTTAAATTATAAAAAAGTAATAATTTACTGTTATCAGCTAGTAATGGCTTTATCATTTAAAAACTTTGTGATCAATATTATTCAATACTTTTACCTATATTATTGGCATTTTGAAATTTGATTTTGTAGAAAAAACTAAAATGATTAATAAATATTTAGAAGGGAATCATATATTCGTGCAATAACTTTGTCCCTCAAGAGTGTAGACAATTTTTTAAAATTAAAACTTCTTTATTAGCGGAGATAAAATAGTCTCAAACTTTCAAAGAATCTATTCTTCTGTTGGATCAAGTCAAGATGCTTATCATATTCTTCAGGATCCTCATTCATCAGGTTCCAGCCTCCTCTCTTGGCTCATCCTCATAATCCATGACTTCCACTCACATCACCATCATCAACAATGTCCTATAGGCCTGTTTTCTGAATTTTTTCTTCCCCAAACAAATCCAGGCCCCTTTACAAGTTTAGTCAATTAACATACTATATTGTCCCTTTAAAATAACATTAAATATTTCTAGACAAATGTCATTGTTGTAGTATAGCTTATATATCATATAGTACCCAGATAAGAGCACACTTAGTTTTGATTTTTACAAAATGCATACAATTATATAATCACTGATCAAGTTATAGAAGTTACCGGTACCCTAGAGGCCACGTTTATGCTACTTTTAAGTCCTTACATATTCCTGAACCCTAATCAAAGGTAACCACCATTGTGTCTATTAAATTTTGTGCATATAAACAAATATTTACTATTTAACTATACAAATATATAATAGGCAATTGGAGAACAGTTATCTGAATGAACCTATTAACTCTATGTACATAAATATACACATCCTTGTTCCCAAATAAGAACTACTTACATTGTCATTTTTCAGTTTTTTCAACAAGGACGGGGCAAATCCTAGTTGTATTTCTATTCATTAATTTTTCTCTTATTACTGATAAACATAATGTTACCCATCAAGAAATTGTGATATTTAGAATGTAGTATTCTTATTTTCTGTGACTGTCTATTCAGCTGGCTTTTTTGTCCTTGAAAACTACGGTTGTTGATCAGTTATAGCAAGTTTCTTATAACTCTGAATATATCATTTTAACTTACTACTCAGCTTAAGGGAATTACATTTAATGAAAAAATTAGTGACAGTTTCATACATGTGCATTATTTTACCGATATATTTTTGAACTTAGTTTTTTATCTCATATATTAGTTCACGCCTATTTTTTCATTATCTATGTTTCATTATCTATGTTTCATTATCTATGTTTCATTATCTATGTTCATTATCAAATGTCAATAAAACAATATTAAACATTTACCTTTGATAGTGTTTTTTCCCAGTGATGCTCAGAATACATTTATTTTACTTCTGTGGCTTTTAAGTAACAGGAAGCCAGAAAGCTTTCAAGAACATCATGACATTCATAGCTTATTTCTTCTCAAATCTCTCCATTAATTTCCAGCAGGACATTATGTTTCTATAACTACGGTGGTTTATTTTGTAGTTTTTTTTTTTGGAGAATGGCATCAACTTTGAAAAAAATAATTTAAGATAGAAAAATCAGTGAAAACCTTACTAAAAGAGAAAAGTATGTTCATTTTTGGTATGTAAGATGAGGAAAAAAATAAATAAATGTAGATAGGTTCTGTTTGTATTTATATACATTCTGAAATGGAAAGCTTTTTTAAACATAATGATAAAATGGTGCAGTTTATATTTTTATTTCTAAAGATTGAAAGTATAGTTTTACAATTTAATTTCACTAATTTCCTAAAACATTTTGTAATAGTAATATAATAATAAACATACTTATACTATAAATAAGCACTCAAACTCTTCTGTATATAAAATTGATGCATACCTATTGCAAATAACAACACAATTCCAGATATTTTGAATAATTAAAGATAGATAAATTCTCTGTTTGCTCTTTAAAACAGTAACTCATGAAATTATGAATTTTTATTGCCACTGCAAACATAGTAATCTTGGGATAAAATATAAATTGCCAATAATCATTATTGACAAAATGTCACACATGTACACACACACACACACACACACACACACACCCCAACAAAGCTTTGGCCTTTAATCCAATCTGGCAGTCACATCTCCTCATGGAAACTGTTGAGTAAAACTTGTTTCTGAATTGTATCCTCAAGGTCAATTGATCTGAAATATGTAGTCTGTTCCATTTGAAACATCTAAAAATTCTCAATGAAATGTCAAAGCATCTCATTCTAGAAATAGAATATTACCTAGAAAATTTATTTCATCTATGAATTTGATTTCTGTGTATATTTCTACTTTTTAATATTATGTCTCTTTTTCTTGTATTCATCTAGGTTTATAAAGGACTTCAGTTAATTGTATGTGTCAGCTTGACCGGGCAAAGGGATAGCCAGTTAGCTGGCAAAATATTATTTCTGGGTGTGCCTATGAGGGTGCTTCTGGAAGAAATTAGTATTTGAATCAGTAGACTGAGACCCACCCTACCCAATGTAGGCTGGTATCATCTGACCCTTTGAGGGCTCAGATAGAATAAAAAGGTGGAGGAATGACAAATTCTTTCTCTTCTTGAGCTAGAACATTCATGTCCTCCTTCATTCAGGCATCAGAGCTCCTGGTTCTCAGGACTTCAGACTCACACTAAAATTACACCACTGGTTTTCCTGGTTGTCCAGCATGCAGATGGCCTACTGTGGGAATTCTAAGTCTCCATAAATGCATGAGGCAATTTCCATAATAAATCTCTTCTTATATATCCATATATTTCCTATTGGTTTTGTTTGTCTGAAGAACCCTAAGGATTGGTTAACAAAAAAATAAAAATAAAAATTTCCATTAATTTTTGATTGGTCTCTGATTTTTTTTTTGACTTGAGGGTATTCATTTAATTGGGAAATGTATTCTTTAGGACATTATTGCCATGGTCTAGACTTTTTGCTACAGGTTGTTGATTCAGTGGTGAAAACTGTTTCTTTAAACTATGAAGTTTGTCTCTAAGAAATAGTAATTAATAAATACAAGTTGTAATAAGTGCAATAAAAGAAAATTCCAGGTCACTATTAGAAGTGATTATATTAACATTCTACCAAAAAGACACATGCTCACTCCCATGTTCATTGCAGCACCATTCACAATGGCAAGATATAGAATCAACCTATATCTTGGATTCAATAAAGAAAATGTGGTACATATACACCACGGACTACTACACAACCAAAAAAAGAATAAAATAATGTCTTTTGCAGCAACATGGATGCAACTGGAGGCCATCGTCCTAAGCAAATTAATGCAAAAATAGAAAACCAAATATCACATATTTTTATTTATAAATAGCAGCTAAATCTTTGGTACACATGCTCATAAAGATAAGAACCATAGACACTGGTGACTCCAAAAGAAGGGAAGAAGAGAGGGGAACAAGGGCTGAAAATCTTCCTATTGAGTATTATGTTTACTATCTGGGTGACAGAATCATCCACACCCCAAACTTCAGCATCAAGCAATATATCCATGTAAGAAACCTGCACGTGTACCCCCTGAATCTAAAATAAAAATGGAAATTTGAAAACACAATATGATAATGAGAATGATACATTTAATTTTGTTATAAAATAAATCTGTTAATCTTTTGCCATCTGTTTCATATTTTATTTGACATAATGTTAAATAAACTACAATTTGTTTTAAATTGGAAAAAGTTTAAAATTTAAAAAAAGAAACCATGACATGGAAATTTATGATTTTTGTTTACTTTATAGTTCTTTATTATGTGTTAAAATGAAAATTAAGTTGCAATTCTGAATCTGTATGAAAGACTTCTAAAATAGTATGAATTAAAAGGAAGAAGCAAGAGAGATAGTAAAATACAAATCTAGAAAACTGGACAAAAAAGAAATATTTTCTATATTTTATTTTAAGGATTGACACATGCCAACTAGGAGAATCTGAAGAAGTCATTTCATGCCCCAAGACCCAATATCTCAGTTGGTAAAGTGAGGATATGCCTGTGATTTCCAAGAGACCTGTGGATCATCAAGTGAAATGTATACATGAATAATCTGTGTATTTTAAGGCATTAAGCAAATAAAAGAAGTTAGCTTAAAGGCTTAGTTGTTTTCATAAATATAATGTGTAATTTTTATTTATTATACATTTGAGTCATTTGAAAAAATATCCCTTTTTAATACAATATTTATTTTCACAAAATGCTTTACATTTTCTCAGTTGCAAACTAATATATCACCAATACCAGTATCAGCTGTACACTGTTATTTTGATGCACTAAAATACTTTTAAGTTTTCATTTTAACTCAGATACTCCCTGAAACTGTTAATGTATTAAGCCCATAGATTTTATTACTGTTGACACTGAATTGTGAGATAAATGGCATGCCAGTTCTCATCAGGATTTCTGAGTGTCTGGCAAAGAGTGACAGCTGCTTAGAGCTTATAATTTGGTGTCACATTATCTAAATGAATGGGGCAATTTTCACAGCAAAATACATATGGAATCAAACCTTGAAGATCTAGACAATACTTTTACTGATTTAAAACGAGACCAAGTATGAAAGGGATCCATTTAACAATTCTGACACTGTGTTTGAAGAAACATGGAATGGACAACTGAAAACATTTCTGAGAAATTGTGAGCACCTCATTGATCTCATAGTAGACCATTATATATATAAATATATGTGAACCATACTTTAGTCTAAATAATATTCTGGGATTCACACAATGGTTGTTTTTCTTGTATTTCTATGTTTCATTTCTTTTCAGTATTGATCAAAAATGACTTTTAAATTATTTAATTGTACTTAATTTTGGTTCAGATTTTTTTCTATTATTAATGTAGACATTCTCCAGAAACTGTTTCCTCCTGAGATTTTATTCAAGCATTTCTTGAAGTTGATACTGTGCAGTGATGACACTATGCGTTGTGTAAGTGTAGCTGAAAATAAGTAGAATGCTATTTAAGACAAAAATAATTATACCTGATTATTCTGAATAGGTGGGTGACAGAATGGAAGTTCTTCTAAAATAAAGAATACATTTTATAGAGATAAAGGGAAAGAAAACCCATATTTAACATTGGCTCTTGTCAAGGAAAGAATGAAATGTTAAAAGCTCTGCTAGTTCTTTTGAACAACTAAATGCTTTGAGGCCTGACCTAGTTGGCCTTTTTATTATCACAATACCTTAATTTATTTTTGGATAAAGAAATAGAGACCTTGAGGTTGGTGCAGGTTAGTGAGCCAGTGGTTCCCATAAAATGAATACAATTCTGAAGTTTGGGAATGAAGCCAGAGAGAGAAAGGGTGAAGTTCTGCATCCTCCTGGAAAAAAAAAAAAAAAAAAAAAGAGGAAAAAGGAAAGAGATCTGAGAAGTCCTAAATAACAATGAGGCAGACAATTTGTCTGAAGATCAAGTTAATTCATAAAAAACTTTGGATGTGGAAACTCAGGAGTAGCAAAGCACTTTAAGAAAACAGATGCATGGTGTACTTACCGCTCCGTTGTTCCATATAATTTCTCTATTAACAAAAATCTTCCATTAATATCCTGCTGCAAAAAAAACCTTCCTGACACTGATAGTGTTTTGTAAAACTCTGTAGAAGTGTTTCACTATTCTGTTCCATATTTGTTGAATAACATGTAAATGTAAAATTATCTGTACCAACCCCAGTAGGCAAGGCAGGTGATGTGAAGAATTTAGAAAGAAGATAACATCAAAACAAGAGATAACAAGAACTATAATTAACTCTGTAATATACCTAGAGTTTAGAGGCAAAGCTGGATTTCCATTCTTTTGGGGATGAATAATCAAATAATTTGTATTAAGTCTTAAGAGAAGGAGTTATTTTCACAGTCTGGAGTCTCTGGAGATGTCTAAATAGCATAGTTTATGTATGCAAAATAGTGTCTCTAATAATTTGTGGCAGAGATGATTTAAATATAGCTACATGATCAGTTTTTGCACTTATTTTTTTCTGAATATAGACTATATTTTTTTTCTAAAGAGAATTCTTCAGATAAGTGTAAGATTATGGATTAAGCATGACTTACATCTTCATATTAAATTCACGGGAGCATGTGTTTTGAACAAGAATTTGTAGAGGTAGAAAAGAAGTGATCCCTTTCCTCCCCATTATAAAGGGTTATGGCTTACACCACTATAACAACAACAAAAAGTTAGCAAGAGAAAACTATAACATATTTATTGCATGCACACATATGCATGAGAGTAATACAAAATATTAAAAACTCCAAAAAGAGGGCCAGATGTTTGATACTTAAATACCATCTCCACTTGGGAGAAGGAAGTGGTGAGTAATGATTGGGCCCAGAGTCCAGAAGATGGTTTGTAAATGATTCTCTTGGACACTGAATAGGACTGAAGGACTAACAATAGTTTGTGGACAAATTATGAAAAGGTGGGGGAAATGTGGAACTGTATTGTGAATAAAGGTTGTCTTATCATGCAGATCCGGATCCCCCAATGACTTCTCAGAGCTGTCTTTATAAGGACAGATGAAAAGTCTGTAAAGGCATGGTGAAGACTCCTTGTCTCTTCTTTTCTCAGATGATAATGTTTCCTGGTTGTTGAATGAGATTCCTAGGGATCGGGATTTAAGAAAATCGCATTTTCTCAGTCAGGTAATGAAACTTCCAGAGAGAGCTCATCTTGGTGCTTTGGAAAAGAAAGAGGATCAGAGAGAGAGGGAGGCAAGGGAAAGTCAGAGAGAGACCTTGAGATCATTTCTTCAGTTCAACATGTCAAAATACCACCTTTTGGAGCATGTTTACTGAGCCCCAACAATTTTACAAAGCAGAATAATCCAAAGACATAGATCAACTTTCATAATAATTAGAAGCCCCTCAACTAAAACTTCACTATAAATTATTTTCTAATAAAACCTTTCACATTGAGATATCTCTGATCCCTGGCTTTGACATTGAGTGACATTTCTAAATATAATCTTAATAAGTCAATGCAGCAGATAATCAGAGATAGGCAACAATTAATGACGTCTTAAACAACTTCTTATATTGCCTGTTATTTTCTTTTTTTTGATTCTTTTTTCTAAATTTTATTATTTTTGTACTTTAAGTTTTAGGGTACATGTGCACAACATGCAGGTTTGTTACATATGTATACATGTGCCATGTTGGTGTGCTGCACCCATTAACTGGTCATTTAGCATTAGGTGTATCTCCTAATGCTATCCCTACCTCCTTCCCCCACCCCACAACAGTCCCTGGTGTGTGATGTTCTCCTTCCTGTGTCCATGTGTTCTTATTGTTCAATTCCCATGTATGAGTGAGAACATGTGGTGTTTGGTTTTTTTGTCCTTGCAATAGTTTGCTGAGAATGATGGTTTCCCACTTCATCCATGTCCCTACAAAGGACATGAACTCATCATTTTTTATGGCTGCATAGTATTCCATGGTGTATGCATTTGACCCAGTCATCCCATTACTGGGTATATACCCAAAGGATTATAAATCATGCTGCTATAAAGACACATGCACACGTATGTTTATTGCGGCACTATTCACAATAGCAAAGACTTGGAACCAACCCGAATGTCCAACAATGATAGACTGGATTAAGAAAATTGCCTATTATTTTCTAATGTATTTGAGGCTGGAATAATCACAAATAAACAATAGAGAAATTATTTTGTAAGTGCAGTCCTAATAATAAAATAAATAAGTCTCCAAAGAACATGGATAGGGTATATTTATCATTTTTTTCTCTTCTGCAATCTCTATTCTCCTCTACAATTTATACATTCAAAAACATGGAGACCTATTCTGTGATTTAGGAATAGCTGTGAGCCAAACAAGTAACAATCTCTGCTTCAAGGAGATCATATTCTGGTGAGGTAAACAGATATTAAATATAATGAATAGGGAAATCTAAGTTGAGAAGTTCTATGGAAATACAAGCAGGTTAAAAAGGTTGTTGCTGTTTTCAGTGACTGGGCAGTGTAAATCTCAGTGATAAGGTAACATTTAAAACAAGAATCTGATCCAGTAATCCTTTAAGTTAAAGTAGAAGCTCAGCAACTCCTCATACATATTCTTGTTCTGTTATGTAATAATGTACATATATAGTCCTCATTTTTTGTATAGAAAGAAGATCTGGGTAAGAAATTATATCCTACATATCCATTATGTTCATGGTTTATCATTGCACACAACATTTCAGTTGATTTAAGCACATCATGATATATTTAAAGAAGTAGGGAGTTCAGAGTCACCTGAAGAACTGAAGAAATTTTATCTAAGCTGATATCCTGAGAATGATTTTATGTATCACACAATAAACTTTGCAATTTTCCTTAAATGCTTAAATATTGTCCTAGCTAGACATGAATACATAGTACTGAAAATGAATTTTGAAACAAGAACACTTTTAATACTAAAGCTCACCAGGCAAAGAAGCTAATTTATTAAAGTTGCTCTTAAATATATGTATATTTCCTTATTTTGTCAGGGGAGATTGGCTAATACAACTATAAAGGCTCCATTCTGTGTTCTGTATCTTAGCTATTAGATTTGGTATTCAGTCTTATTTAATTTTACTATAGTCATTTACATTTTACATTGAGAAGAAGTTCATTCATTATCCATTTCCTTCTATTCTAGAATACTGAGAGAAACAAACATATCCTTTTAAAATGCCCATTCATCTTTTCAGTGAGTGGCACTGAGTTAATAAGATATCCTTATGGAAAAAATATTTTCTCATACTTCATGCTGTACAGAAAAATCAATTCCAAGTAGATTGCAGACACAAATATGTGTTAAAATAGAGCATTCTACAGAGGAAAATATATGGAACATCTTACTCACCATAGAGTAGGCAAATGCATTTTTAAACAAAATGCAAATATATCTCACTAAAAATTTAAAAATTTATATGCTGGACAACACTGTGAGAAACAACTTCTGTTCATCACAAGGCAGCATTAATGAGAGAATGAGAGAGAGCTTTATTACATAGAATAAAATATTTCAAGAATACATGTAACTGACAAAATCATAGCCCATAAATATATGTATTTATATATAAATATATAACAGTATAAAAATAAATGTATTTTATAAAATATATATTATATTTAATATATATTTTATATATTATATTTATACTTAATATAAACATATAGTATAAAATATATATTTATACTATAAATAATAAATATACTATAAATATCATATTCTATAAATATAATATACTATAAATAATATACTATAAATAATAATATATAATAATATAGTATAAATATGGTATAGTTATATATTTATATGGTATAAACATATATATATATTTATAGTAAATGTGAAAAAGCAGATAATACTTCTACAGGACCTACCTTAGAAATATATGTAGGAGCTATGGCCATATTCATGAGACTGAATACCGGATCTACAACTTTAGACTCTGGAGTTTGGAAGTCTAGACTCTTAGAGGGATAATGTTTCAATTATAATGCATAACAAAGTTCTGTTTAAATTTCAAGTTATAATGCCACCCAGTCAAATCAGCAACTAGATGCCAAGGGACCAGGACAGGGAAAGAGTAGAGTCTCAATCCTAGCTTGGAAAATTGACTCCAGTCATTACAGTGAAGTCAGGCTGATGTTACTCAATGAGAAGGGGTAGAGTATGGTACCAAGATAATAACTTAGAAATCTTTCAATAAACCTTTGACAAATTCTCAAGGTAAATGAAAAAGTGCAGTAGCTATGATCCAAGAAAAGCATGATGATTTGGGATTAGATACCTAAGAAACGAGAATTTTCATCAACCTACAGATAACAACATAGATACTCGGGACTGCCACCAGAAGTCAATGTAATCTAGAATGAGTGATAGAGGAGGTGGAAAAGGAGTATCATTTACAGCCTTGAACGCAGTTGGAATGGCATAAACTTTAGTTCGTTTTACATTTCTTTTGCAAGGTTTTTCTAAGAAAAGTGGCGAATAGAATCTTGGAGGATAATCCTAGAACTTTTTCTATGAAATCACTTGAATTGAGAAACAATTTTAGGAATAAAGATGTGGAATATGATTGTTATGATGTGCCATCGTGATGCTTCTCCTACACTGTGCTTGATGAAGATCTCATAGATGAATCCATAACTGGGGTTTCCTTTTTGCTGAAGAGATACACTTTGTCCAAAGTCTCCAGGTTACAAAGGTCCAGCACCCTCATCCCAGACTGGTAGTATTATGAAGTGCCTTCCCAGCTGCAGAGCAACCTTGTAATATTGGCTGAGGCCTTTATGGTACTTGAAAATCTGTTCAACTTCCCTTTATTCCCAAACCTCTCCTATCTAACCTACTTTAGAGTTAAAGAAGGTAAGATTTTATGAGTGCCTGACTACAAATCTACATCCTAGAGTCCATTTTCCAGGGAACCTAATGTGTGGCATTAAAAACACACTGTGGGCACGTGCACACACACACACACACACACAGATACAAAAACAAATTGTGGAATTGATTTGTAGCAAATGGAAGTTTCATATTCATTGATGAAAGCGTCATTTTTATAATAACTTTAAAAAACAATTTGTTAGTGTATCAGTCCTTTCTCATACTGCTAATAAAGACATATCTGAGACTGGTAATTTATAAAGGAAACAGGTTTAATGGACTCACAGTTCTACACGACTGGGGAGGCCTCACAATCATGGCTGAAGATCAAGGAAGACCAAAGTGATGACTTACATGACAGCAGGCAAGAAAGCATATGCAGGGGAACTCTCCTTTTTAGACTTATTCACTATCACTAGAACAGCACAAAAAAACCCACCCCCATGATTCAATTACATCCCACTGAGTCCCTCCCACAACACGTGGGGATTATTACAATTCAAGGTGAAATTTCAGTGGGGACACAGAGCCAAACCATTTCACTCTACCTCTGGCCCCTCCCAAATCTCATGCCCTCACATTTCAAAGCCAATCATGCCTTCCAAGAGTCCCCCAAAGTCTTACCTCATTCCAGCATTAACCCAAAAGTGCAGGTCCAGAGTCCCATCTGAGACAAGGCAGTCCTCGGTCTATGAGCCTGTAAAATCAAAAGCAAGTGATTTACTTCCTAGATACAATGGGGATACAGGCATTCGGTGAATACATGCATTCCAAATGGGAGACATTAGCCAAAAAGAAGGGGCTACAGGCCCCATGCAAGTCTGAAATCTAGTGGGGCAGCCAAATCTTAAAGCTCCAAAATGATCTCCTTTGACTCCATGTCTCAGATCCAGATCACACTGATGCAAGAGGTGGGTTCCCATGGACTTGGGCAGCTCCACCCTTGTGGCATTGCAGGGAACAGCCTCTCCCACCCCAGTTGCCTTCATGGGCTGGTGTTGAATGTCTGTGGCTTTTCTAGGTGGATGGTGCAAGCTGTCAGTGGGTCTATCATTCTAGGGTCTGGAGAACCTCTTCTCACAGCTCCATTAGGTAGTGCCCAATGGGGACTCTGTGTGGAGACTCCAACCCCACATTTCCCTTCTGCACTACACTAGCAGAGGTTCTCCATGAGGGCCCTTCCCCTGCAGCAAATTTCTGCCTGGACACCCAGGCATTTCCATACATCATCTGGAATCTAAGTGGAGGTTCCCAAACCTCAATTCTTAACTTTTGTGCATCCACAGGTTCAACACCATACAGAAGCTTCCAAGGCTTGGGGCTTGCACCCTCTGAAGCCATGACCTGAGCTGTACCTTGGCCTCTTTTAGCCAAGGCTGGAGTGACTGGGATGCAGGGCACCAAGTCTCTAACCTGCACACAGTAGGGCAGCCTTGGGCCTGGCCCACAAAACCATTTTTGTCTCCAAGATCTCCATTTCTATTATGGGAGGGACTGCCAGAAAGGTCTCTGACATGCCCTGGAGACATTTTCCCCATTGTCTAGGTGACTAACATTTTGTTCCTTGTTATTTATCCAAATTTCTACAGCTGGCTTGAATTTCTCTCAGAAAATGGGTTTTTCTTTTCCATTGGATCAGGCTGCAAATTTTCTGAATTTTCATTCTTTGCTTCCCTTTTAAATATAAGTTCCAATTCCGAACCATATCTTTGTAAAAACATAAAATTGAATGCTTTTAACAGTACCCAAGTTACATCTTGAATGCTTTCCTGCTTAGGCATTACTTCCACCAGACGCCCTAAATCATCTTCTCAAGTTCAAAGTTCCACAAATCTTTAGGACAGGCACAAAATGCTGCCAATCTTTTTGCTAAAACATAGCTAATAGAAGTGGAAACCTTTATTTCACTTCTCAATGAGGTTTTCATCTCCATCTGAGATGAGCAGCATTTGGTCAAAGCCATTCAAGAAGTGTCTAAGAAGTTTCAAACTTTCCCACATCTTCCTACCCAGTTTGGAGGTCTTCTGAGCCCTCCAAACTGTTCCAACCTCTGACTGTTACCCAGTTCCAAAGTTGCTTCCATGTTTGTGGGTACGTTATTTATTTACTTATTTATTTTTTATTAGACCTTAAGTTCTAGGGTACATGTGCACAACGTGAAGGTTTGTTACATATGTACACATGTGCCATGTTGGTGTGCTGCACTCATTAACTCGTCATTTACATTAGGTATGTCTCCTAATGCTATCCCTCCCCCCTCCCCCCACCCCACAACAGGCCCCAGTGTGTGATGTTCCCCTTCCTGTGTCCAAGTATTCTCATTGTTAAATTCCCACCTATGAGTGAGAACATGCGGTATTTGGTTTTTTGTCCTTTAGATAGTTTGCTGAGAATGATGGTTTCCAGTTTCATCCACATCCCTAAAAAGCACATGAACTCATCCTTTCTTATGGCTGTATAGTATTCCATAGTGTATATGTGCCACATTTTCTTAACCCAGTCTATCGTTGATGGACATTTGGGTTGGTTCCAAGTCTTTGCTATTATGAATAGTGCTACAATAAACATACATGTGCATGTGTCTTATAGCAGCATGACTTACAATCCTTTGGGTATATACCCAGTAATGGGACTGCTGGGTCAAATGGTATTTCTAGTTCTAGATCCCTGAGGAATCCCCACACTGTCTTCCACAATGGTTGAACTAGTTTACGGGCCAACCAACAGTGTAAAAGTGTTCCTATTTCTCCAGCACCTGTTGTTTCCTGACTTTTTAATGATTGCCATTCTAACTGGTGTGAGATAGTATCTCATTGTGGTTCTGAATTGCATTTCTCTGATGGCCAGTGATGATGAGCATTTTTTCATGTGACTGCTGGCTGCATAAATGTCTTCTTTCCAGAAGTGTCTGTTCATATCCTTTGCCCACTTTTTGATGGGGTTGTTTGTTTTTTTTTCTTATAAATTTGTTTGAGTTCTTTGTAGATTCTGGATATTAGCTCTTTGTCAGATGAGTAGATTGCAAAAATTTTCTCCCATTCTGTAGGTTGCCTGTTCACTCTGATGGTAGTTTCTTTTGCTATGCAGAAGCACTTGAGTTTAATTAGATCCCATTTGTCAATTTGGCTTTTGTTGCCATTGCTTTTGGTGTTTTAGACATGAAGTCCTTGCCTGTTCCTATGTCCTGAATGGTATTGCCTAGGTTTTCTTCTAGGGTTTTTATGGTTTTAAGTCTAATATTTAAGTCTTTAATCCATCTTGAATTAATTTTTGTATAAGGTGTAAGGAAGGGATCCAGTTTCAGCTTTCTACATATGGCTAGCCAGTTTTCCCAGCACCATTTGTTAAATAGGGAATCCTTTCCCCATTTCTTGTTTTTGTCAGGTTTGTCAAAGGTCAGATGGTTGTAGATGTGTGGTATTATTTCTGAGGGCTCTGTTCTGTTCCATTGGTCTATATCTCTGTTTTGGTACCAGTACCATGCTGTTTTGGTTACTGTAGCCTTGTAGTATAGTTTGAAGTCAGGTAGCGTGATGACTCCAGCTTTGTTCTTTTGGCTTAGGACTGACTTGGCAATGCAGGCTCTTTTTTGGTTCCATATGAACTTTAAAGTAGTTTTTTCCAATTCTGTGAAGAAAGTCATTGGTAGCTTGATGGGGATGGCATTGAATCTGTAAATTACCTTGGGCAGTATGGCCATTTTCAGGATATTGATTCTTCCTATCCATAAGCATGGAATGCTCTTCCATTTGTTTGTATCCTACTCTTATTTCACTGAGCAGTGGTTTGTAGTTCTCCTTGAGAAGGTCCTTCACATCCCTTGTAAGTTGGATTCCTAGGTATTTTATTCTCTTTGAAGCAATTGTGAATGGGAGTTCACTCATGATTTGGCTCTCTGTCTGTTATTGCTGTATAAGAATGCTTGTGATTTTTGCACACTGATTTTATATCCTGAGACTTTGCTGAAGTTGCTTATCAGCTTAAGGAGATTTGGGGCTGTGACGATGGGGATTTCTAAATATACAATCATGTCATCTGCAAAGAGGAAAAATTTGACTTCCTTTTTTCCTAATTGAATACCATTTATTTCTTTCTCCTGCCTGATTGCCCTGGCCAGAACTTCCAATACTGTGTTGAATAGGAGTGGTGAAAGAGGGCATCCCTGTCTTGTGCCAGTTTTCAAAGGGAATGCTTCCAGATTTTGCCCATTCAGTATGATATTGGCTGTGGGTTTGTCATAAATAGCTCTTATTATTTGGAGATACATTCCATCAATACCTAATTTATTGAGAGCTTTTAGCATGAAGGGCTGTTGAATTTTTTTGAAGGCCTTTTCTGCATCTATTGAGATAATCATGTGGTTTTTGTTGTTGGTTCTGTTTATATGCTGGATTACATTTATTGTTTTGTGTATGTTGAACCAGCCTTGCATCGCAGGGATGAAGCCCACTTGATCATGGTGGATAAGCTTTTTGATATGCTGCTGGATTTGGTTTGCCAGTATCTTATTGAGGATTTTTGCATCGATGTTCATCAAGGATATTGGTTTAAAATTCTCTTTTTTTTTGTTGTGTCTCTGCCAGGCTTTGGTATCAGGATGATGCTGGCCTCATAAAATGAGTTAAGGAGCATTCCCTCTTTTTCTATTGATTGGAATAGTTTCAGAAGTAATGGTACCAGCTCTTCCTTGTACCTCTGGCAGAATTTGGCTGTGAATCCATCTGGTCCTGGACTTTTTTTGGTTGGTAAGCTATTAATTATTGCCTCAATTTCAGCTCCTGTTATTGGTCTATTCAGAGATTCAACTTCATCCTGGTTTAGTCTTGGGAGGGTGTGTGTGTCCAGGAATTTATCCATTTCTTCTAGATTTTCTAGTTTATTTGCATAGAGTTGTTTATAGTATTTTCTGATGGTAGTTTGTATTTCTGTGGGATTGGAGGTGATATCCCTTTTATCTTTTTTTATTGTGACTATTTGATTCTTCTCTCTTTTCTTCTTTATTAGTCTTACTAGCAGTCTATCAATTTTGTTGATCTTTTCAAAAACCCAACTCCTGGATTCACTGATTTTTTGAAGGGTTTTTTTTGTCTCTATCTCCTTCAGTTCTGCTCTGATCTTAGTTATTTCTTGCCTTCTGCTAGCTTTTGAATGTGTTTGCTCTTGTTTCTCTAGTTCTTTTAATTGTGATGTTAGGGTTTCAGTTTTAGATCTTTCCTGCTTTCTCTTGTGTGCATTTAGTGCTACAAATTTCCCTCTTCACACTGCTTTAAAAGTGTCCCAGAGATTCTGGTATGTTGTGTCTTTGTTCTCGTTGGTTTCAAAGAACATCTTTATTTCTGCCTTCATTTCGTTATGTACCCAGTAGTCATTCAGGAGCATGTTGTTCAGTTTCCATAGAGTTGAGTGGTTTTGAGTGAGTTTCTTAATCCTAAGTTCTTGTTTGATTGCACTGTGGTCTGAGAGACAGTTTGTTATAATTTCTGTTCTTTTACATTTGCTGAGGAGTGCTTTACTTCCAACTATGTGGTCAATTTTGGAATAAGTGTGATGTGGTGCTGAGAAGAATATATATTCTGTTGATTTGGGGTGGAGAGTTCTGTAGATGTCTATTAGGTTTGCTTGGTACAGAGCTGAGTACAATTCCTAGGTATCCTTGTTAATCTTCTGTGTCATTGATCTGTCTAATGTTGACAGTGGGGTGTTAAAGTCTCCCATTATTATTGTGTGGGAGTCTAAGGATCTTTGTAGGTCTCTGAGGACTTGCTTTATGAATCTGGGTGCTCCTGTATTGGATGCATATATATTTAGGATAGTTAGCTTTTCTTGTTGAATTCATCCCTTTACCATTATGTAATGGCCTTCTTTATCTCTTTTGATCTTTGTTGGTTTAAAGTCTGTTTTATCAGAGACTAGGATTGCAACCCCTGCCTTTTTTTCTTTTCCATTTGCTTGGTTGATCTTCCTCCTTCCCTTTATTTTGAGCCTATATGTATCTCTGCACATGAGATGGGTTTCCTGAATACAGCACACTGATGGGTCTTGACTCTTTATCCAATTTGCCAGTCATTTGCAGGTATTTTGCAGCAGTGCCCCACTCCTGGTACCACCTTACTGTATTAGTCTATTTTCATGCTGCTAATAAAGGCATACCTGAGACTAGGTAATTTATAAAGGGAAAAGGTTTAATGAATTCACAGTTCCACCTGGCTGGGGAGGCCTCACAATCATGGCTGAAGATGAAGGAAGAGCAGAGAGACATCTTACATGGCGACAGGCAAGAGAGCATGTGCAGGAGAATTCCCCTTTATGAAACCATCAGATTTCATGAGACTCATTCACTGTCTTGAGAACAGCACAGGAAAAACCCACTCCCATCAATCAATTGCCTCCCACTGGGTCCCTCCCAAGACATTTGGGGATTATTACAATTCAAGGTGAGATTTGGGTGGGTCACAAAGCCAAACCATCTCAGTTAGTATCTATTAAAGCTAAATGTGTATAATATATGACCCAGTCATTCACTTCTGTAGAAATGCATGTACATCACACATGCTCACCAAGGTACATTCACAGTCATGCTGATAGCATGTTTCATATATTAGACCAAAACTGGAAACTACTTAAATACCTATCTATGGTATAATGCATAAATAAATTTTTGCATATTTACAAATGCATACTGTATAGTGAAGCAGGAAATGTGAAAAAGGAAATCACATTTTCCTTTCTCCTTTGGTATGAGTAAACTTCCCTCTGGAATCCCTCCCCACTTTGTGTGGTTGCACCCTCCTCTGCAAGTTTTGTGAGTGTATAGATTCCTATTTTCTATAACTAGTGATTGTAAGTTTCTGTTTTTTATGTGAGTAGCACAGTGAAGGTCATGAGACATGCCTGAACAGGCCTAGATTGCAGCCATCTGGGCACCATAGCGAAGGATATAAGATAAGCTTGTGAAAGGCTCTTAATCAAGCTAAGATAACAGCCATCTGGGCCGCATAGCAAAAGTCACATGAAAGCCTGAGTTACAAACCTGTCACAATTTGATTAACCACCTTTGTTCTGCTTCTGTACACTTGCTTTCACACAACTATACTTCATGCCACTGTAAGCTTGTTTCAAACTAGCCAACTGTCTTTCAGAAGTGTGTATAAAAGTCGAGCCCTGTCCTTGTCAGGGCCCAGCATTTGGATGTTAATCTGCTGGGCCTGAGTGCACTCAATGAAATCCTTTGGTTCCACTCATTAGTCTCTCCAGTCTCCTGATTCCTGCAACAATAGCAGTGAATATTAATAAACTACAATTACACACAATATGGATGTCTCACATAAACATAGTGATGAATATTGAAATTGAATATTGGCTATACTTTGAAATTTACAACTAGAGGCCGGGCGCGGTGGCTCACGCCTGTAATCCCAACACTTTGGGAGGCCGAGGTGGGCGGATCACGAGGTCAGGAGATCGAGACCATCCTGGCTAACAAGGTGAAACCCCGTCTCTACTAAAAATACAAAAAATTAGCCGGGCGTGGTAGTGGGTGCCTGTAGTCCCAGCTACTCGGGAGGCTGAGGCAGGAGAATGGCGTGAACCCGGGAGGTGGAGCTTGCAGTGAGCTGAGATCACGCCACTGCACTCCAGCCTGGGCGACAAAGCAAGACTCTGTCTCAAAAAAAAAAAAAAAAAAAAAAAAAAAAAGAAATTTACAACTAGAATGGAGTATAATGGGAGAATCTGGAGGTCTGTTAGTGTTCTATTTTTGGTCTGGGTGTAGAATACATGGTAGTTGTTGAATTTAAAATCTCTATACTATTCTTAAAAAACAAGTTTTTTTATATACATATGGGGAGAGAAGGCACAGCTCAAAAATAATTGTTGGTATAACTATTAGCACATAAAGATTGCTTGACTGAAATATTTAAAATCAGATATATTTCAGCACTGCACCACCAGAAGTCTTACTAAATTTAATAAAAATACTGTGATTCTTTAAGGCTTAAAATGAAATATGGACACCCATCTACCATGAGCATGAAGCAAAATGAGAAATCTTTCTCTCTTCCAATGACATTTTCAGATGAGGCCACCGAAATTAATGATAAAAGATGCACCACCAAGATGGCAGCACGAGAGCCATGGAAGAGGGAAGATTGGGGAGCTGCTCTCAGGGAGCAGAAGATGGCCTCATCAAGGCCATCTTAATCTTTGAAGCAGGAAACTTTTCAATGTCAACGAGGGCCTTAGAAGAATTTTAAAATTACTGTGGATGAGTCAATATTGTGCATTCTTACTTTACTTATTTTCAAAAAGAATTATTTGCAGTCTTTGATTCTTACAGTGGTATACGTGCTAGGGAGTAAGTGTATTTGGCAAGTACATGTGAATATTTGCATATTGGGGGACATTTGGTAGATTCTATTATTGTTTTAAATTATTTATAGACAATCTCTGTTCAAGTATAAACATACTTTATTACTGCATGTAACGTGATATTTTATGAAAATTGATTTGACCAATGAAATGGAAGTAGAAATGAATTATGACACATTTGAAGTTAACTTTTAAACTATTTCTTCAGACCAATAATGTTTTATTTTGTGTGTGTGCCATGAGTGTAGAATATCCTCAATATTATCTGCTTCTTCACCTTGGGCCCTAAAATTACATAAAATGGGAAACAGAGCCTCAACCAGCCCACAAACAATATTAAACAGTATTGAGAAATACATTTTGGTTTTGTTTATTTCCATAAAGTCATTTAAAGAAGGTTGAATACTAGAGGAACTTAAAAAAAATTGCTTAACAAGTTGAGTCCTCTGTCCAAAGTATACAAAATATGCAGTCATAAAGTAACCATTTTATCAGTGTAACTTTTCCAAAAAATCACTTTCGTTTGTAGTCTAAGGATTTCATCAGAATAGCAAATTTTTGTGTTTGTGATGAAAAAACTATTCTGAAATTCCTACAGAATTCATGTAGAGCCAAAAAGACCCCCAATAGCTAAGACAATCCTAAGCAAAATTAAAGTCAGAAGTATCACATTACCTGACTTCCAGCTATACAATAAGGCTAGTGTAAACCAAACAGTATGATACTGGTGCAAAAACAGACACATAGGACAATAGAACAGAATAGAGAGCCCCAAAATAAAACCACACACCTGCAAACAATTGATCTTTGACAAAGTTGACAAAAATAAACCATAGGGAAAGGATACTCTTTTCAATAAATGGTGCTGGAGAAGCTGGGTTGCCCCATGCAGATGAATGAAACTGGACTTCTACATCACACCATACACAAAAACTAACTCAAGATAGATTAAAGACTCAACTGTATAGCCCTCAAACTATAAAAATCCTGGAAGACAACCTAGGAAATACCCCTCTCAACACTGGCCTAGGCAAGTAACTTATGACTAAGTCCTCAAAAGCAAATACAAAAAAAAATTGACAATCGAGACCTAATTAAACTAAAGATCTTCTGCATATCAAAAGAAACTATCAAGAGAGTAAACAACCTACAGAATGGGAGAATATTTTTGCAAACTATGCATCCAACAAGGACTAATATCCATAATCTGTAGGGAACTTAAATCAAATAATAAATAACGCCATTTAAAATGGGCAAAGGACATGAATAGACACTTCTCAAAAGAAGAGATGCAAGCAGCCAGCAAACTTATGAAAAAATAACCAGATAAATGCAAGTCAAAACCACAATAAGGTACTATGTCACACCAGTCAGAATGGCTATTAGTAAAAAGTCAAAACCTAACAGATGTTAGCAAGGTTGCAGAGAAAATGGAACACTTATACACTGTCGGTGGAAATGCAAATTAGTTCAGCACCTGTGCAAAGCAATCTGGAAATTTATCAAATTACTAAAAATACAGTTACCATTTGACCCAGCAATCCCAGTATTGGGTACATATTAAAAGGAAGGTAAATCATTCTACTGAAAAGACAACAGCACTTACATGTTTATCACAGCACTATTCACAATAATAAAGACATGGAATTAACACAGATGCCAATCAATGTTGGATTGGATAAAGAAAATGTGGTATGTATACACTGCGGAATACTATGCACCCATAAAAAGGATGTAATCATTTCCTTTTCAGCAACATGAATGCAGCTGGAAGCCATTATCTGAAGTGAATTAATGCAGAAACAGAAAAACCAAATACTGCATGTTCTCCTTTATAAGTGGAGCTAAACATTGGGTACACGCAGACACAAACATAGGAACAATAAACTCTTGGAATCCCAAAAGAGGGGAGGCACAGGGGCAAGGGTTGAAAACCTATCTATTAGGCATTATGTTCACTTCTTGGACTATGGGATCATTAGAAGCCCAAACTTCCGTATCACACACATACCCATGTTACAACCCTGCACAGGTACCACATGAATCTAAAATAAAACATTTTTTTAAAATAAGTAAAAAAAAAAATTCTGAAGAACGGTAAGCTAAGCCAAGACTGCTAATAAGGACTCCTAGCGTGTCTCCTCTCTTGATAAGTAGTGCACCTGCAACTTCTTAATGCTTGGCTTTTTTGATTTTGGCTTTTACTTTTTTTTTTAAGCACAAATAACATGCAACAGTAAGGGAATTATTGTCAGAACAAAAATGCATTGCTGCTCACTATCTGAGGAAACAGTGAATAAAACCAGAGAAAGTAAAATTCTATGAATTGGAACATATTTTTAGTACAGAACTGGCACTCTGAACAAGACTGTCACTTATGTTTCTATTCATTATGTAGAAAAATGTGTTTCCTTCTTTTATGTTTTCAATAAGATTTTTATTTTAGTCAGAACTGGGGATTTAAAATCAGAATAATTAAATTCTTTGCTAATAATTAGATTTATTGTTTTTAAGTTTTTTCTTTTGAAAATTACCTTACAGGTTTATTCCAAGAATAATCAGATCGACTGTTTCTCAACTGTCAACATGACAAACCAAAACTCTATGGTGTGTTTTATTTCTATAAAACCTTGTAAACAATTTGAGATAACTAGGTTTCCTTTACTGTTCTCTGAGAATAAAACAATGCACAGAAAAGTTTTATAGCATACTTTCTTAAACTAGGGCGTCTTAAGAAACATCATATTTTTTTACAAAACAACAATAAATTGAAATCTATATACAATTGATGTACAACTTTCTCAGGCTTCTCTAAAATCCAGACACACAGGTACATACATGCTCACACACATGTGCACCCATGTGCACACAGACACGCACACACACACAAAGTTAGAACTAAGAAGATGCCCTCTTATATGTAATAGAACCCTTGTATTAAATGGGGCAGGAAATAAGTATTATACTCACAGGGATTGACCATAACTAATTTGGAACACTTAGTATTTAACAGGGCACGTGTGGGACCCATTTAGGAAATTACAGAGGGAGAGGGGCTCAAACTTTCATACTGCTCTTACAACAAGGCCATATTGTAAATTCTGTTTGGAGATTCAATCTTTTTTCTTTGAAAAAAGTATTTTTCAACTTTTTTCTCAAAGGCATTTTTATAAAAGAACTATTTTCTTGCTTTTTAAAAATGCAATATTGATAGGTGCAGCAAACCATCATGGCACATGTATACCTAAATAACAAACCTACATATTCTGCACATGTATCCCAGAACTTAAAGTAAAATTTAAAAAAAAATTTAAAAAAAGATGGACAAAAGACTACAACATTGTTTACACATTTTCTCACCACATTCTTTTGGATTGACTTTCTTCTTAATAAGTAAAAAACACAAAAGGAATTCAGAATATAATCTAGTAACAAGGGAATGACAAATGTATATGTTATTTGGTAGCTACTTATCGATGACCCTTATAGAGTCACACACTATTTCTCAGACTAGCTCTAGACAGAAAATTAGTAACCATATGTATACTTCATACAGATTTTTAAAAACCATACATGACTTTCATTTAGTGTTTCCATGCATTCAACACCATAGAGGTAAGATCACCTTACAAATATATTTAAGATCTGTTTTGTCTATGTGTGTTTTTAAAGTGTGCTCTCTTTCTAGAGAAATTATAATTGCTCAAAACATTCTAAACTTTCTATTGAATTTGCAATTTTCAGAACTCAACTGTTGATAAAAGGAAATATTTCTAATACACAGATGAGACTACATTGATTCTAAGCCATTGTTTTCACACTTATGCAAGAGGTGTACCTGTAAAAAAAGTATGAACTTAGACTAGAATATGCTCAGAAGCAGAAACACTAGAGTGGCATTTAAGAAAATATATAGACAATAGGGAAAAGCATACATTGAGGTCTCCCTCAAAAGTGGCAAAACAAAACAGTATTTAGTTGTCTTCAATATTAATGACCAGAAGGCTCTACCTAGTCAATATTTGAGTTCCACCAAGAAAACTGAGTTTAAACTGCCAAACATTTTCAGATACTTATTGTTTATAAATAATGACTCATCAAATACAAGTTAGAATCTAAAACTTTTCTTAAGGTATTTTGTATTATACTTTAAGTTCTGGGAAACATGTGCAGAATGTGCAGGTTTGTTACATAGGTATACATGTGCCATGGTGGTTTGCTGCACCCATCAACTCATCATCTACATTAGGTATTTCTCCTAATGCTATCCCCCTCACCTCCCCCAACCCCCGACAGGCCCCTGTCTGTGATGTTCCCCTCCCTGTGCGCATCTGTTCTCATTGCTCAACTCCCACTTATGAGTGAGAACATGTGGTGTTTGGTTTTCTGTTCCTGTGTTAGTCTGCTGAGAATGATGGTTTCCAGCTTCAAACCTGTCCCTGCAAAGAACCTGAACTCATGCTTTTTTATGGCTGCATAGTTTTCCATGGTGTATATGTGCCACATTTTCTTTATCCAGTTTATCAATTGATGGGCATTTGGGTTGGTTCCAAGTCTTTGCTATTGTGAATAGTGCTGCAATAAACATATATGTGCATATGTCTTTATAGTAGAATGATTTATAATCCTTTGGGTATATACCTAGTTATGGGATTTCTTGGTCAAATGGTATTTCTGGTTCTAGATCCTTAAGGAATCTCCACACTGTCTTCCACAATGGTTGAACTAATTTGCACTCCCA
Source organism: Gorilla gorilla gorilla (assembly GCF_029281585.2). Taxonomy (NCBI): domain Eukaryota; kingdom Metazoa; phylum Chordata; class Mammalia; order Primates; family Hominidae; genus Gorilla; species Gorilla gorilla. The sequence goes on along the minus strand of NC_086017.1, from coordinate 106,589,074 downwards.
CCAACAGTGTACAAGTGTTCCTATTTCTCCACATCCTCTCAAGCATCTGTTGTTTCCTGACTTTTTAATGATTGCCATTCTAACTGGCATGAGATGGTATCTCACTGTGGTTTTGATTTACATTTCTCTAATGACCAGTGATGATGAGCTTCTTTTCATATGTTTGTTGGCTGCAAAAATGTCTTCTTTTGAAAAGTTTCTGTTCATATCCTTCACCCACTTTTTGATGGGGTTGTTTGTTTTCTTCTTGTAAATTTGTTTAATTTCTTTGTAGATTCTGGATATTAGCCCTTTGTCAAATGGATAGATTGCAAAAATTTTATCCCATTCTGTAGATTGCCTGTTCACGCTGATGATAGTTTCTTTTGCTGTGTAGAAGCTATTAATTAGATGCTATTTGTCAATTTTGGCTTTTGTTGCCATTGCATTTGGTGTTTTAGTCATGAAGTCTTTGCCCATGCCCATGTACTGAATGGTATTGCCTAGGTTTTCCTCTACGGTTTTTATGGGTTTAGGTCTTACATTTAAATCTTTCATCTATCTTGAGTTAATTTTCGTGTAAGGTGTAAGGAAGGGGTCCAGTTTCAGTTTTCTACATATGGGTAGTCTGTTTTCCCACCCATTTATTAAATCCTTTAATAAATCCCTTTAAATTCAATGGAGAATCCTTTCCCTATTTCTTGTTTTTGCCAGGTTTGTGAAAGATCAGATGGTTGTAGGTGTGTTGTCTTATTTCTGAGGCCCCTGTTCTGTTCCATTGGTCTACATATCTGTTTTGGTACCAGTACCATGCTGTTTGGTTACTGTAGCCTTGTAGTATGTTTTGAAGTAAGGTAACTTTTAAATAAAACAAACTAAAGTCAAGTTACAACATGATCTACAAAGGCCTATTAAATATAAATTTATCTCTAAAATTTTTTAATAATATAGGTAACTGAGAGGAAGACAAATTCAATGATGTTATATCAAATATATGTTTAGTGTAAAATTCATGGCCAATAATAATATTTTGCTGTTTCCTGTCTTGGACTTACTCCATAAAATCTAATTAACCAAGAAGCGTTTCCGTAAGCTAAATAAGAAGATTTTCATAAAGCGTTTTTAGAAATTAATTAAAACATTGTGATATGTACTATTATGCATATATAAATACCTTATTGGAAGCCATACATACAGCCAGGTTAGAAATAATTCATTATTATCCCACTATTATTAGATAGGAAAGTACACAAATGCTATTATGAATGTTCTGTAGCTTATGCCCCTCTTTGTATGTCAAAGAACATAGAATTACTTAAAAGTTTTAGAGTTATTTTTTACTAAATGTTTTACAGAAAAAAATGTTAAAAGTATTTACTATATTTTTAATCATAATCTTCAGTCATGTTATGAAAGTTTTTAAAATTTCCAAAATTTTTTATGACTATATAATTTGTTCCACACCTATAAATGAAGCTAACTTTTAAAAATTAATTAATTAATTATTTTTTTTTTTAGACATTCTTGCTCTGTCACCCAGGTTGGAGTGCTATGGTACTATCCCAGCTCACTACAACCTTCACCTCTCTGGTTCAAGTGATTCTTGTGACACAGCCACCCTGTAGCTTACCAGCTACAGTACTACAGGGATGCGACACCATGCCCCACTAATTTTTAGTAGAGATAGGGTTTCACCATGTTGGCGAGGCTGGTCTTGAACACCTGACATCAAGCAATCTGCCTGCCTCGGCCTCCCAAAGTGCTGGGATTACAAGTGTGAGCCACAACACTCAGCTGCTACATGTTACTTTTACTGATTTAAAATTTTATTAATAGCTAAATATAATATAGAACAATATAATTTTCTTAAAACCTAAGATTCCATTTTTCTTTGTAGGACAGAAAAATATTTCATTTAAAATATGAACTTTTTTGAGCTTTTTGCTTCAGATTATAGTAAAGGTTGTTAAAATCAATTTCATATAAGCATTCTAATAACACAAGATTAACCTGTTTATACAAAATAAGTATCAACTGAAGATCATTTTGGTTTTAATTAAAAAATTGAAATAACTCTTAGATAAAACTTTCAAGTTGAGTTCAATACTTTTAATGTTTCTTTGCAATATCTCCTTTAAAAGAGTCAAAATTTTACAGGAAGTAATTCAAATATCTGACAACCTAGAATTTTCTCATTTTTATATTAGTTTTTGAGTATGACATATTAAAGTGAGATAGAAACAAGACTTCAGAAATTCATAATACATTGTCTCTTCCTATCCCTTTATCAGCTAAGTAGTGTTCTGTGTTTATTCAGGGGATTTCTCCACATCTCAACTTTTCAAGATAAAGATTCTCGCTTCCTAGAATTAAGAGGCCAAGTCTACCTTCATTGCAAGAAAAAGAATTCAGAAGAAGAGGAAATTATTCATGGCTAAGGTTAGGGTTAGAATTTGGGATTTTGATAAAGAAGAGCTGCAAAGAAACTGGTACTTTAAAGGAAGTTAATTTTAAATATTACTCCACTGTATAAATTATGTATTTTTAATGTTCTCAGAGAAATATAAGATTTGAATAATTTTATTACCTCTTGAAAACTGTGTTCAATCCATTTTACCACTCTGAGACCATATGAATTTCATGGTTTATAAGTATTATCTAATATACATTTCCATGGCATTTGATATATTATATATTATTAAATTGAAAATAAGTTTATTTGCAGATTAATTAAAAAATTTTCATCATACTTTCCTTTTTCTATTTTTACTTTTATGCCATTAGTTAATTAAACAGTAGGTCCTCATTGAATGTCTTATTGTGTACTAATTAGATGAAAGAAACAGGTCCTTAAACCCTATGGAGATGTGTGATGATTTTTAAAAAATGAAAGCATGGAAGTAGAAGGAAAAAAAAGAGAAAGAAACAGGTCTTTATGGGAGCTATCTATATTTTAAAGCAACAAGTGAGATAAGTACACTTCTGTTTTAAAGTTTGATTCTTTGAATTTATTTTCAACTTTTAGTATTGTAAGTTTCATAAACTTGAGACTTTACCAATACTTTTTCAGGTTTAGTAATTGAGAAATCTACCTTTGCTATAGGAGTCTAAAATTAAGAGATTTTTTTAATTTTTTTTTTTTTTTTTTTTTTGAGATGGACTCTTGCTGGACTCTTACTCGCCCAGGCTGGAGTGCAGCGGCGCCATCTCCGCTCACTGCAAGCTCTGCCTCCCGGGTTTACTTAAGCCATTCTCCTGCCTCAGCCTCCCGAGTAGCTGGGACTACAGGCACCCACCACCACGCCCAGCTAATGTTTTGTATTTTTAGTAGAGACGGGGTTTCATGTGTTAGCTAGGATGATCTCGATCTCCTGACCTCATGATCAGCCCGCCTCGGCCTCCCAAATTGCTGGGATTACAGGCTTGAGCCACCACGCCCAGCCATTTTAAATTTATAAATTATATTTTTGTAAGAAGTTATAGACAATCACAGAATCTCATAAAATCATTTTAGAAGAACTGTCATTTGTCCTTAAAACTCATTTTGTTGGAGACAATTTTCAAAAAGTGTACTGAGACAGACAATTTAAAAAAAGAACCTTATTGGTAGCAACCATGTTATTGTTCTAGCTACATCAATGTGAGGTGAGTGATCTGGGTTATTTAGTTGGTAATGTTATCTGTACTTTACTTATGATTTTTAGGATCAAGTTAAATTTTGTAGGGTGAGACAGAGAAATTAAATGAACTGGCCAGAGTTTCATTTCTCTTCATTATCAGGGACATCCTAGGAATGAAAGAAGATAGATGATCAGATCAAAGCTCCTTGTAAGCATAATGATAATGGGCTAGTGTATAGAATATATTTGTTAAAAGAAGATTCCTTAAATAAGAAATGTTTTTGATATGATAGTCTTGGTATATAATTACTTTTTATAAACAAACCAAGAATATATGGAATGCTAAGAAATATTAGGCAACATATGAAACTACTGGAACCTGCAGATATTTCATACCCTAAAACTCTTGTGTGTTGTAATCTGCCCACTTGTTTTAGAAGCCTATTATTCTTGTCTAAAATGTGAATCTGATGTGGGAAAGAAGATGCTAGCAGCTGTGCTCAGGATGCCTGGCGTCTCTTCACTTTGTGTTTCTTCATTTTTTATATTCTCGAATTTATTATAAATACTTGATACTGATTTGTGTTAGTCTGTTTTACCATTCTTATTCAGTGTTTAGCTCATTAGGAAAAATCTTGAACCTAAAAATATATAAAACATTAATAGTATATTTGCTTTCCAAATATTCTTCCATTTTATTTTAGAGATAGGGTCTCACTCTGTCACCCAGGCTAGAGTACAGTGGTGAGATCACAGCTTACTACAGCCTTGATTTCCCAGGCTCGGGTGATTCTCCCACCTCAGCCTCCCAAGTAGCTGGGACTACAGGTGTGTACCACCATGACTCACTAATTTTTAAATTTTTTGTAGAGATGGGGTTTTGCCATGTTTCTCAGGCTGGCCTGGAACTCCTGGACTCATTAAGTCCACTCACTTCGGCCTCCCGAAGTGCTGGGATTAAGGCGTGGAGCATGAAACCTGGCCTATTTTTCCATTTTAAGGCACTAAAAACCTATTTTTTATTTTCCAAAACATAAAATTACCTGTGAAAATATTACTGAATATTTTCAAAAGGTCATTTTGAAAATTCAGAAATGAACTAGAAAACATGTGTCACAATATCTGTGCTTTATTTTCAGCATCACTGGTTTTAGATTTTTTTTTCTAAGCTCATTTTCTTGACAAGTAGGGACTTAATAATAAGCACTGGAATTTGTACTTTAAAAACTCATAGCATCAACCTTGATTAAAGTGATCAATTTCTATTTTCTAGTGAAAAATATACTGAGAATTTTCCAATTTGCAAAGAAGCATGAGGTGACACTGGAACAAGAGTAATAACTGTGGGCCAGGTGTGGTGGTCACGCCTGTAATCCCAGCAGTTTGGGAGGCCGAGGTGGCGGATCATGAGGTCAAGAGATCCAGACCATCCTGGCCAACATGGTAAAACATGTTTTTTTTAATACAAATACAAATAATTAGCTGGCATGGTGGTGCACGCCTGTAGTCCCAGCTACTTGGGAGGCTGAGGCAGGAGAATTACTTGAACCCGGGAGGCAGAGATTATAGTGAGCCCAAATTTCACCACTGCATGGTCCTAGAGATACCGAAAATTAGAACGATAGAAAAAAATACATATATATATAAGAAAGCCAGTGGAGGAAAAATATATTTGACTCAAAGTGAGAAATTAGAATGTTTATAATATCTGGAGATTCATCAGCCCAACTTAACCATGTAGCAACAGACTAAGGCCTAGACTACATTAGGACTGGGATCCAGAAGTCCACAAGCAGGCAACATAAATGTAAAAGTTTAACACTATTGCTGGGGATATTTTCAGTATGCCCACAGTATTCTCGTGTACAGGAATCTCTAACACATTATGTAATACAGACATAAAATTGAAAAGTAGATCTCAAAAAGGGAGTGTCCCACAGAAATGGATAATCCAGACAGATAATATTTGGACAGTCATAAAGGTACTGTTTTCAGTGTCTGTTCATGGTTAATATCAAACCCAGTTATCAATCTTAGGGTTATTAGAGGATTCTAGGTGTCAGAAAACAACCTTTCATTTCCATAATACATCAAGAAAAAATGAGAATTAAATAAGTTATTGAAATGGGAATTGGCTATGAAGGAGAAATTTTTTTAAAAAACACACAACAGGTATGATTTCAGCATGAACACAGGACAATTTATGCTCAATTCTGTGTGGACTGGGAGTACTGATATTTGAACGTGGGACATCCAGAACAATACAAAATGTTTGCACTTTGTTCTACATGCCAACAAATCAATGATTTGAAGATAAATGATATGCATCCTCCAAGATGTATCTTCCATATTTTAAATCATCTCTATCTTTTCAAATTGTGTTACAGGCTATGATTTCATTCTGTTACGACATGTTATTTCCTTTATTGTCTATTTTTGGAAATAAGTCAATTCTCTATAAAATTATGGCACCTACAAAAATAAAACCAGCACTTTAGACATGGCTGCCAAGTATGTTCAGTAGCAGAAGTGTCCTATTTCTCAACAGAATAATGCCGTATTTACTCCCCTAAACAACAGTTCTGTGTGTTTGACTTCAAATATGCCTGTCTCTTTAACTTTGATGAGAATGTTAATGGTTTTTCTAATAAGTATGCTTTTAAACATAAGGCACGATTCAACCTGTTTGCCCTTCACTGACTTCAATTTTTAATCTTTTAAAATTCTGCCCAGTATTAGATCAATTAAATGTCATGATGGACTAATAAGTGACATTTATCAAGACTCATCATATTTAATTATAATACTATAGTACAGTTACTTAGCATTAGCATCTTATTTCATGAAGTCTTAGATTATCTTTATCAGAATTTCTAATACATGCATACAGCAGGGTATCTAGACAGCATACATGGTTGCCTTCCTACAGAAAATCATCAGTAGAAATCACTATTGATGAATCAGTGAAAAAGGAAGACACTACACAGTTTCTGAACTGTGGATTTAATACTTTAAAATCTGGATTAAAATCTTGCCTTCATTATAGGACACAGAGGAACTTGCACCTTCCCTTTTCAACTTGTCCCAGTGGTTCTTATTAGCGGCCTCTGCTGCCACTTGGAAGCTACAACTATTACTCAGGTGGAGATTTATAAACTTTGCTAAAATCATGGTAACTTTTCATCTAAATGTAGCTTTTCAACCCACTGTTGCAAAATATATGTTTCTTTTTTACTCTGATCTATGCATGTTCCTCTGTTCTCCAAATCAAAATTTTAATCACATATTTTTTTAAATGAAATGTAGTGTTAATGATTGGGAAACTTTAGTCCTAAATTATGGGCTAGATCAAAACTGACATCTCTTTTAGTCATTAATTGGGTTAGGAGATATGAAATATTGCAGAGTTTTAAACTGATTAGGTACATTTACATTGAGTTGCATTGTGTACTGTTACAGTTCTGATACTATTCTTAGCATAACCAAAACAGTTACTGTGCATGTTAATGATAGTTATATTGATTGGACAGAGCTTTTGAAGTCATAAGCCTAGAATTTTACTACTGGCTTTACCTTTGTGACCTTACTTATGTCAGTTTCTTAAATGGAAAATGGTAGTGATACTTGTTTTTGTAGAGCTGAAATATTAGTGGACGATATACTTGTAAAACAGAAGTAAAATCAAGCATTATTTTACATTTTCCTATAGACTACTTTATAACATCCCTGCATAAGCTATTAAGATAGCTTATGAAAAAGAGGCTGCTTTATACGATTTTTTCTTTTGTAAGATAAAGTTTAGTTCTCTATTCTGTTTTTGAAAGATGAGAGACTTAGAAAAAGTACACTGTCTTACAAAGGGACAATGATAAAAAAAAACACATTCAAGGATATTTCATTGTGCATATTTTCAGTGAAACATAGAGAATAGTTTATTTCTTATTATGTTTGTAAGTATAATGTGACTTATAAAGCTAGTAGCATACTAGAAAAAAAATTGTTCTCTCATCAGATAAAGTCCTATGAACTATTATCAACAAAGTAGTATATAATTTTGAGTATTATTGAACATTTAAGACATTATATGTTCATAGCTTTAAAATTAGTTGCTGCTCAAAATTATAAGTATGAATATTAAAATAAAAGTAAAGAATGCATTAAGATAGACTAGTACATTTTTTTGTTTTTTTGTATATTTTATATTTGTAGTACTTCTGAATTCTCTGTAAAATTATCACCTTAATAAAATTTAGAGGTTTACCGCTTAGGAACATTTTTGTCTCTCACCTTTTGGTTGCTTTTCACAGCACCTCAGTAGAGAAGGTTGGTAAGGTATTATTGTAATTTTTGAGCAAATGTAGAATCTAAATCCAGACAAACCAAAAAATAAAGTAACATAATGCATAAACTGCAAATATATATCTTGAATTCAGTTTGAATTTAAAGTTGGAGAAATTTAAATTAAATCTACTGACCAAATTAGACTGAGCAAAATCTGAAAAATAACTGCTAACAACTAGAATGATGTTGATAATAGAAGTATCTCTGAGAAATTGCTAGAGGTCAATAAGAGTATTTATATATCTATCTATGCATAATGCTAATGAGGGGGGAACTATCATTGTTTTCATTCAATAAGTGTATTAATCCGTTCTCATGCTGCTATAAAGAACTGTCCAAGACTGGGTAATTTATAAAGGAGAGAGGTTTAATTGACTCACAATTCTGCAGGGTTGGGGAGGCCTCAGGAAACTTACAATCATGGCAGAATGGGAAGCAAACGTGTCCTTCTTCACATGTCAGCAGGAAGAAGAATGGAGTACCCAGCAAAGGGGAAAGCCCCTTATAAAACTATCAGATCTTGTGAGAACTAACTCACTATCATAAGAACAGGATGGGGGATACCCTTCCCATGATTCAATTATCTCCACTTGATCCCATCCACAACACATGGGGATTATGGGAACTACAATTCAAGATGAGATTTGAGTGGGGACACAGCCTAACCATATCAATAAGAAAATTGTTGTTTAGAAGGTTTAAGTAATTTGCTTAGGAACTGAGGTTCAAGTTAGTACTGGCTAACTACAGAGCCAGAGAACAACTATTAAAGCCAATGATAAAAGTAGCTTCATTTTAACTTCAATTTCCAATGTCAATAGTTTCAATTAAATAATTCATTTAAATGCATCCTAAGAAACACTAATACTCTTGTCTGGGCACAGTGGCTCATGCCTGTAATCCCAGCTTTTTGAGAAGATGAAGCAGGTGGATCATGAGGTCAGGAGTTCCAGACCAGCCTGGACAATATGGTGAAACCTGTCTCTCCTAAAAATACAAAAATTAGCCAGGTGCAGTGGTGCATGCCTGTAGTCCCAGCTACTAGGGAGCTGAGGCAGGAGACTTGCTTGAACCTGGGAGGTGGAGGTTGCAGTGATCCAAGATTGTACCACTGCACTCCAGTCTGGGCAACAGAGTGAGACTCTTTCCAAAAACAAAACACTAATACTCTTTAAGTATAATACATATGATATTAAAATATATACTTCTTTGCATTGTTTATGTTCTTATTTACTTACAATGTCAGAATCTTGATTAATTTCATTAATACTTTTAGAAATATGGCAAAAATACAAAAATACAAATATAGTATGTCACAATCATAGTCCCTGAATAAAAACATGTATTTGGAAAATTGTTATATAGTAAAAGTACAATAAAATGCCAAGCACATTATTACAAGACAAAGTCACTACAGAGACATTTAGAACTAGTCATGTATCCTGTATAATCTGAGACTAGCTAAGATAAAAGATAAAACTTTCATTTGAGATAATCTTTATTATACAAAATTGAAATTCAAAAAAAGTCATGAAGAGATGTTGGATGTTATTGGAAACTTTTTCTTTGTCTATTGAGATGATCATAGGATTTTTGCTTTTAATTCTGTTTATATGTCGAGTCACATTTATTGATTTGAACATGTTGAAACAGCTTTGCATCCCAAGGATAATGCCTACTTAATTGTGGTGTGTTAACTTTTTGATGTGCTGCTGGATTTAGTATGCTAATATTTTATTGAGGATTTTTGTGTCTATGTTCATCAGGGATATTGGCCTGTAATTTTATTTTGTGTGTGTGTTTTTTTGCCAGGTTTTGCTATCAGGCTTATGCTGACTTTACAGAATGAGTTAGGAAGGAGCTCTTCCTGGCATAGAAGGAATACACCTCAAAATAATAACAGCCATCTACGACAAACTCACAGCCAACATTATACTAATGGCAGTGGCAGCCACCACAAAGAAAAGCAGGCTGCAGCAGGAAAGGCGCAGCCAGGGCTGTGTGCTCCTGGAAGCCAGTGGGAGCTGGGGACAGGCAAGCTCCCCCCGCCACCCCGCACTTCTGACTTGGCATGTTGGGAGCCCAGCCCTCCTGGGCACAGCTGAAGCCACCTAGGCAGCTGCAGACCCGGGCATCCTTGTGCTCTCAGGAACCTGGGAAGCCCCCCTACACCCACAAGCTTGGAAGTGCCTATCCCCACTGCCTGGCCTCTCCCGACTACTGGCTTCTGCTCTGGGGCAGAGCAAAGTTGTGGCTGAGCCTGGGTGCTGTGGCAACCCAGCCAGGTGTGCATGTGCTCAGGGTGGGGTGGTGCTGACATGCCAGCACCCAGCCACCTCAGCTCCCTCCAGGCTTTGGGCACTGACGAGCATGGGAGGGAGGCCAAATGAGGGGCTAAGGGTGGCTCAGTGCAGGCCTGCAGGTACCTTTTTGCACAAGTAGTGTGGGTACCATGAATGACATATAGATGGTGGCAGGAGGCAGACAGGGTTGTAGGTGAAAAGGGGCAAGCTCCCAGTGAAGCCCCACCTTCAAGCCAGGGGAGGCCTGAAGCCTAGGCTCTCAGTTCTGGGAGGAATCCACTGCCCAGAGGGAGTACTTAAAGGTTCTTTATCTGGGCCCATCTATGGTCACCCATGGACCAATTAGCATGCATTTTTTCCCTTCTGAAGCCCATAAAAACCCCAGTCTCAGACAGACTCACAGAGAAATGAGGACAACTTGCCTGCCAGGCCTCCTCTCTGCTGAGGGGTGCATTCTCGTCGGGATGACCTGCCTGTTGAAAGGAGCTACCCACTTTGGGTCTCCTGAGAGCTGCACTGTGGCTCAGTAAGTCACCTCTTTGCTTTGTCCACCCTCTAGTTGTCCGCATACTTCATTCTTCCTGGATGTGGTATGAGAACTCAGGCCCCACCAATTGGTGGGACTGAAAGAGCTGTAACACAAAAAGGCCTGAAACACCTTCCCCCCCGCCACACACACACAGTCACCATGTTGCAGGCAACAAGGGAGAAGAGCTGCAACCCTTCCAGGATCCCAGACCTGGGGACTTCCAGAGGCAAGGCTGTGACACCCGTTTTGGGGCTCTAGAGTTTCTGGTGTCTTCAAGCTTCCAGGAACCAATGCTTTCTGCTCATCCAGATGCAGGTACCCACAGTGAAAGCTGCTTGCAGTGCATCTGATCCAGCCACAGGCTTCCACAGAGCCAGTGCCTGTGCCAGCACCTGGATTTGCCTGCTTCTCTACAGCAGCTGGCATGCCTGGCTGTGCACAGTGGCCAGATTCCGCACTCACTCATTCACACACCCTTTGCCACTCTTTGTGTGGCTCACCCTTGGCAGGCATAGGATCTGAACAAGTAGCACGAGCCAAGCAAAACCTGCCAGGGTGAGTGGGAGGCATGAGCCCAGCAGGCCTGAGTAAAGAACTTAAAAGAGAGTTATCATTTGACCCAGCAATTTCACTACCGGTTGTATACCCAAGGGAAAAGAAATTATCCTACAAAAAGACACATGTACTTGTATGTTCATCACTGCACTATTTACAGTAACAAAGACATAAAATCAACCCAGGTGCCTATCAATGATGAACTGGATACAGAAAATGTAGTATACATATACCACACAATACTATGCAGCTATAAAAACGAATGAAATAATCTCCTTTGCAGCAACATAGATACAGTTAGAGGCTATAATCCTAGGCAAACTAAGAAATGAACAAAAAACCAGATACTGCATATTCTCACTTATAACTGGGAGGTAAACATTGAGCACACATGGATATAAACATGGGAACAATGGACATTTCAGACTACTAGAGGGAGAAGGATGGGAGCAGGGCTTGCAATGAAAAACTACCTATAGTGTCCTATGCTCACTACCTACGTGATGAGGTCTGTACCTGAAACCTCAGCATCATGCAATATTCCCATGTAACAAATCTGCACATATACCCCTTTTATTTAATATAAAAGTTGAAATTTTAAAAAGTATGATATTGTAGATGTGTGGTATTATTTCCGAGGGCTCCGTTCTGTTCCATTGGTCTATATCTCTGTTTTGGTACCAGTATCATGCTGTTTGGTTACTGTAGCCTTGTAGTATAGTTTGAAGTCAGGTAGCGTGATGCCTCCAGCTTTGTTCTTTTGGCTTAGGATTGACTTGGCAACGCAGGCTCTTTTTTGGTTCCATATGAACTTTAAAGTAGTTTTTTCCAATTCTGTGAAGAAAGTCATTGGTAGCTTGATGGGGATGGCATTAAATCTATAAATGACCTTGGGCAGTATGGCCATTTTCACGATATTGATTCTTCCTATCCATGAGCATGGAATGTTCTTCCATTTGTTTGTGTCCTCTTTTATTTCATTGAGCAGGGTTTGTAGCTCTCCTCGAAGAGGTCCTTCACGTCCCTTGTAAGTTGGATTCCTAGGTATTTTATTCTCTTTGAAGCAATTGTGAATGGGAGTTCACTCATGATTTGGCTCTCTGTCTGTTATTGCTGTATAAGAATGCTTGTGACTTTTGCACATTGATTTTGTATCCTGAGACTTTGCTGAAGTAGCTTATCAGCTTAAGGAGATTTTGGGCTGAGACAGTGGAGTTTTCTAGATATATAATCATGTCATTGGCAAACAGAGACAATTTGACTCCCACTTTTCCTAACTGAATACGCTTTATTTGTTTCTCCTGCCTGATTGCCCTGGCCAGAACTTCCAACACTATGTTGAATAGGAGTGGTGAGAGAGGGCATCCCTTTCTTGTGCCAGTTTTCAAAGGGAATGCTTCCAGTTTTTGCCCATTCAGTATGATATTGGCTGTGGGTCTGTCATAAATAGCTCTTATTATTTTGAGATACGTCCCATCAATACCTAATTTATTGAGAGTTTTTAGCATGAAGGGCTGTTGAATTTTGTCAAAGAACTTTTCTGCATCTGTTGAGAAAATCATGTGGCTTTTGTCTTTGGTTCTGTTTATATGCTGGATTATCTTTATTGATCTGTGTACATTGAACCAGCCTTGCATCCCAGGGATGAAGCCCACTTGATCATGGTGGATAAGCTTTTTTGATGTGCTGCTGGATTTGGTTTGCCATTTCAACCATCTGATCTTTGACAAACCTGACAAAAACAAGAAATGGGGAAAGGATTCCCTATTTGATAAACACTGCAGGGAAAACTGGCTAGCCATATGTAGAAAGCTGAAACTGGATCCCTTCCTTACACCTTATACAAAAATTAATTCAAGATGCATTAAAGACTTAAATGTTAGACCTAAAACCATAAAAAACCCTAGAAGAAAACCTAGGCAATACCATTCAGGACATAGGCATGGGCAAGGACTTCATGTCTAAAACACCAAAAGCAATGGCAACAAAAGCCAAAATTGACAAATGGGATCTAATTAAACTAAAGAGCCTCTGCGCAGCAAAAGAAACTACCATAAAAGTGAACAGGCAACCTACAGAATGGGAGAAAATTTTTGCAACCTACTCATCTTACAAAGGGCTAATATCCAGAATCTACAAAGAACTCAAACAAATTTACAAGAAAAAAACAAACAACCCCATCAAAAAGTGGGCAAAGGATATGAACAGACACTTCTCAAAAGAAGACATTTATGCAGCCAAAAGACACATGAAGAAATGCTCATCATCACTGGCCATCAGAGAAATGCAAATCAGAACCAAACTGAGATACTATCTCACACCAGTTAGAATGGCAATCATTAAAAAGTCAGGAAACAACAGGTGCTGGAGAGGATGTGAAGAAATAGGATCATTTTTACACTGTTGGTGGGACTGTAAACTAGTTCAACCATTGTGGAAGACAGTGTGGCGATTCCTCAGGGATCTAGAACTGGAAATACCATTTGACCCAGCCATCCCATTACTGGGTATATATTCAAAGGATTATAAATCATGTTGCTATAAAGACACATGCACACGTATGTTTATTGCGGCACTATTCACAATAGCAAAGACTTGGAACCAACACAAATGTCCATCAGTGATAGACTGGATTAAGAAAATTTGGCACATATATACCATGGAGTACTATACAGCCATAAGAAAGGATGAGTTCATGTCCTTTGTAGGGACATGGATGAAACTGGAATCTATCATTCTCAGCAAACTATCACAAGGACAAAAAACCAAACACCACATGTTCTCCCTCATAGGTGGGAATTGAACAATGAGAACACTTGGACACAGGAAGGGGAACATCACACACTGGGGCCTGTTGTGGGGTGGGGGGAGTGGGGAGGGATAGCATTAGAAGATATACCTAATGTAAATGACGAGATAATGGGTGCAGCACACCACCATGGCACATGTATACATGGGTAACAAACCTGCACGTTGTGCACATGTACCCTAGAACTTAAAGTATAATAAAAAAAATAAAAAAATTTAAAAAAACTAAAAAGAATGATATTTATATAATTTCCCATCAGAAAGTAATATCACATCACAAAACCTTTTTTTTTTTTTGTTTTACTTGGTTTAAAATTAAGTTCCCAAATCAAGCATATCTCTTATGTTTCTTTTTTCTCTCAGTGAGACATAAATTATGTAATTTTGAAACTCTCAAGTAAGATTTACTTAGGCTGGCCTGATTTTTAGTGAATACAAAGAAGAGCTCAAGAACCTGTAATTCTTTTATTCCAGGAGTATAAGCAGCTTAGTTTAGTTTGAAAAACAAACTGTCTTCACAGATATTTAACTACACTTATCATATGCAAAAATTTTTGGTAGGACTGAAGTAGTTTATGTGCATTCTAAGGGAGGAAGAGGGCATCAATTATTTCACAATCTTAATTTACTTAAATCCTGGGATCTTCTGAAATTAACCATGTATTGTTTCAGATTTTCAAAAGCCCTAATATTTATTATTTTTGTATTCTTCCATTATATTTTTCAACTATTTACCAAAAAAAATGAATCTCCATAATTATGTTTATTTGGGGAAATGCATAGGCTTAGTCAATTCTCATTTCTCTTTAATGTGTCATGAAAGATATTATAAAACAATGTGATTATTTAATAATTTTATTTTACAATCATTAGGTGAAAAAAGTATAGCTCTATATTTTTTTACTATGTATATGACCCTGAATTGTGTTTCATGGAGTCTCCTAAACATTACATTATAAATCAGGGGAAAAAAAAACTTACCAGATGTATCAAACTTATACATTTAGAAAATACACACTTTACTTCATACTTAAATTGTTAAAAATTCTCTAAATTTCAGGTAATCTTTCCGGTGGCACCATTTTAATGGAAGACCACTGTGGACATAGTTAATTTCATTGATTTTTACTTTGTGCATATAGTCAACTGACCAAATGTCAAATTTCAAAAGATATTGTTCCACGAATTTCTCAAGTCTTTAGTGTTTTAAGTTTGAAATTAGATACCTAAATCTGCACTAAGCTGCCAGTTTAGTTTGGTTGACATTAGCTGAGAGTGGACACATGTCACCTCTCCAAAACTCAAAGGGGCATTGTTTACTTGAAATGCCTGACTTCCTCTCCTCAGGGTCCTATATTGTTCTTAGTTTACCAGTGTCACTTACCTCTATTGATTTTTGAGTAGAGTGTGTATTCTGCATGTGGTATATGCGATGTTCTGTACAGGTTTGTTAGTTCCTTTTGCTCTAGAATGTAGATTAAATTCCATGTTTCCATATTGATTTTCTGTCTGGATATTTTGTCCACTGCTGAAAAGTAGAATATTGAACTCCCTCACTATTATTGTATTTCAATTGACCTCTCCCTTCAGATCTATTAATACATGCTTTACATATTTAGATATACTTATGTTGGATGTGTATATTTACAATTACATCCCTTTTCTAAATTGACTCCATTGTTATTATAAAATAACTTTATCTCTTTTCACAGCTTTTGACTTAAAGTTTATTTTATTTAAGTATAGCTATTACTGCTCACTTTTGTTTTCCATTAGCATGAAGTCTCTTGTTCCATCCCTTCACTTTTAGTCTATATGTATCCTTACAGGTTAAGTGAATCTCTTGTAAGCAGCACATAGTTTTCAGCTAATTTTTTATCCATTCAGCCAGTGTTTTTTGATTGGATAATTTATCCCATTTACATTCAAAGTAATTACTGATAGATAAGGACTTACAACTGTTATTTTGTTAACTGTTTTCTAGTTGTTTTATACATTATTTATTTGCTTTTTTTTTCTTACTATCTTCCTTGTGGCTAGGTGATTTTTCTTTAGTGATATGTTTCGATTCTTTCTTTTTTTACTTTGTTGTGTATCTATCGTTGGTTTTTGCCTTGTGGATAAAATGAGGCTTACAAAAAATTTCCTTGTTATAACAAGTTGTTAAACTGATAACAACTTAATTTTGATCACATAAAAATTGACACTTTCACTTCCCTCTCACCATCATGTTGAATTTTTTTTTTTTTTTTTTTTTTTTTTTGAGACGGAGTCTTGCTTTGTCGCCCAGGCTGGAGTGCAGTGGCGCGATCTCGGCTCACTGCAAGCTCCACCTCCCGGGTTCACGCCATTCTCCTGCCTCAGCCTCCCGAGTAGCTGGAACTACAGGCGCCCACTACCACGCCCGGCTAATTTTTTGTATTTTTAGTAGAGACAGGGTTTCACCGTGTTAGCCAGGATGGTCTCGATCTCCTGACCTCGTGATCCGCCCGCCTCGGCCTCCCAAAGTGCTGGGATTACAGGCGTGAGCCACCGCGCCCGGCCTATGTTGAATTTTTGATGTCACAATTTGTATCTTTTTACACTGCATATCCCTTAACAAATTATTGTAGGAATTTTTTAATAGTTTTGTATTTAACCCTCAGGTTAAAGTTATAAGTGATTTATATAACAGCATTATAGTGTTAAAGTATTCTGAATTTAACTGTGTACTTTTACCAGTGAGTTTTATACTTTCAGATTTTTTTTGTTATGCATTAGCATGTTTTTCTTTCAGCTTGAAGAACTCCTTTCAGCATTTCTTGTAAAACAGGTAATGGTCCCCCCGAGCTTATTCTCCTGGGAAAATCTATTTTTTTTTTTTGTCTTTTATTTCTGAAGGACAGATTTGCAGAGTATAATATTATTGGTTGTCATATGCTTTTTATTTTTCTTCATCAAATATCACTTTCCCCTATCCTCTAAGATTTCTGCTGAGAACTCTGCTGCTAGTCATATTTGAATTCCCTTATATGTTATTTGCATCTTATTTTCTTGCTGCTTTCAGGATCCTCTCTTTGTCCCTGATTTTTAACAGTTTTATCATAAAACGTCTTGGGATAGTATTATTTGAATTGAATCTGATTAAAAACATCTAACCTTCCTGTACATGGATATGTATATCTTTCCCTAAGTTTGAAAAGTTTTCTGCTGTTATTTACTTTAATAAGCTTTTATATCTTTATCTTTGTCTTCCACTTCTTTAACTGCTATTACTCAAATATTTGCTCCTTTGATGCTATGCTATACCATTAATTCCATAATCTTTCTTCATTCCTATTTATTCTCTTCCTTTTTTTCCCTCTGAAGGTATATTTTAAAATCCCCTTTTTGAATTGACAGATTTTTCTGCTCAGTCCATGTGCTGTTGTTGATGCATTCTGTTGCATTTCTCATTTTGTTCATTGTATTTCTCAGCTCTGATTTCTGTTTCATTTTTTAGAATTATTATTTCAATCTCTCTATTAAATTTTTTGTTCTGTTAACATACTGTTTTTCTCATTTTATTGAATTATTTCTCTATATTTTATTGAAGTTTGCCGAGCTTCCTTAAAACAGTTGTTTTGAATTATTTGTCAGTCAATTCATAGATCTCCATTTTTTTGGAGATAGACACTGTTACCTTATTTTGTCCATTTGGTGATGTCATGTTTTTCTGATTATTCTTGGTCCTTGTGATTATATGCAGATGTCTACACACGTAATGAAGTAGGTGCTATTCCAGTCTTCACAGACGGGCTTTGTCTGGGAAAGCCCTGGAGCAGGTATGGCACTAAGAAGTGTCAGAAGTGTGGGGCAGCTGTGTATGGCCTGATGCTGCAAGAAGCCTGGTACCCATTACAGCAGCCATGCCACTAGGGTGGGCCAGAAACCTGGGGCAGATGCAGCTAATAGAGCACTTGTGCCAGAAGCCTAGGGCTACTGAGAGCTGCCTACCACTGAGGGTTCTCTGGAGCCCAGGACCACTGAAATCAGCCCACCTGAAATGCAGCCTGGATATTGAGACTATCATACAAGACTGAAGCCTTGGGCTGTGTGGTTCTGTCTGGTACTAGGGCAGGTCTAGAGGTTGTGTCCATAGATACTGTCCTGAAATATGTGGGCATAGGGATCTTTGCAATACTGGATTTTACTGTGTTGATCCAGTGTTGGGGTCTAAGGCAAAGTACTGTGTTCATTTTCCTCTTTCCCTCAAGTGGAAGCGATTACTCACCACTTTGTACTGAATGTGCTTGAGGAAGAGGTAATGCAGGTAATATGTCTGTCTTTCCTACTCCTTTCAAAGTATCTTTTTTTTATTACTGTGCTGCAGCTAGGTTTTGTGATCTCTCACTTGGTTTTCTGAATGCTTGTGAAGGTAATTTAGGCTGTGGATAGTTGTTCAAACTGATATTTCTGTGGGAAGATAATCACAGGAGAGTCCCCTCAAAATCATAAGTCATATCTTAATTATCTTGTGTCTGTGCCTTTTTTCTGCCCTAAACTTGGGATAGTATCTGCTGTAGCAAAGTCTCTGTCCTGCTATGCGAGTCATTTCCCTGTTGGTGGCACTGATCCATATGAGAATTATGTAAAAGTACAGTGAAATGTGAACAGATGTATCCTATTATCATGACTGAATGTAGAGCCTCCTTTTTGTATCTCTTTTTCAATACCAACTATTAGTACCACCAAAATCTGAAACCTAGACTTTGTAACACTTGAGCTTCTGTCTTCACTTTCTAAGTGGAGACATCATGCCTGCCTGCAAGTTCTGGCATTTCTTTGCTTTCTCCAGCTAATGTCTAATGTGTTAATGATTTTAATAATTTTACAATTTAATTTTAAAATGTTAGCATTCAGCATGCCAAGCTTAAATCAATATTTTATATATCTCAAAAAGTCCTGTTTCCTTCTCAATATCCACATGTATTTTTGAATCCTGACTTCACAAAAACTAGATTAATTAAATTAGGGCATGGAACATATAACCTCCAATACGGCGGGTTCACTTAAAAATATACATAAAATATAAAAAGTATATTTTTGTGCTTTTTAAAAAGTATATTTTTATACTTTATAAAAATATAATACTTTTTATGTTTTAAATGTAATAAATTTATGTGTATTATAAATAACAAAGATATATATTTTTATGTGGTCATCGAATAGAAATTGCCAAGATTGTAGAATTGACTTGTATTTTGGCCTTTCCCTCCTGCATACTGTGAGATTTGAACTGTCATTTTACTACTCTGAAATTTAATATCTTCTGTAATATGGATAAGCAATCTTGCATAAATTATTTTTCAAAATATTTCAAGTTTCAAATAAATTAATGAATAGAAAATACTATGAAAAATGTAAATTACTAACCAACATTAATTTTAAGATGAGCAATGGTTCTCTAGTACATTCAGCTTAATTACTTTTAATGAAATTTCATTTCATGTCTATAAGATATAAAATGAGCACAATACTACATAAGTTAAAAAAACCTAGTGAGCATCGGCTCTTAATTTAGGAGTTGCGGCTTTTCTGGACAAAGTATCCTAATTTCTAACCTCTCCCACACACTGTTTATAAGTTACATACTGTTTACAAATTACGACTCTTTTGTTCTGAACAATGGTATCTAAAATAAAGTTATCTCAACCCAAGACTCTAAGTTATGGCATAAATGAAAATATTTTGAGCCATGAGTCATGTTTAGAAAAAAAAAACACAGTTTTAAAAAATTAAGCAACAACTATATTGATGTGTTATGTGGTAAAAAATTGATTATGCCTTCCCACCCCCCAAATCCCCAAAAAGTTTTGCAGTCGTTGCATATACTGCAGATCAATTCTATTTAACTAGATGGCTAGGTGTCTAGTTACCTATTATCTTACACGTTGATAATTTACACTTTACTCAGTAGAAGTCTGGCAAATCTGCTGTGTTTGTGGCTGAGCCTTGCACAGCTGGTGCAACAGAAGATTAAGTTAACCCAACACTAAACTGAATGATTGATGGCCAAGGTTTTCAAATAGCAAAGTGCAGTTTTGTTACATAATTACCAGAATTATCTGCAGCACTCTATCTATTCCTGACTATAAATTGAAGGGTTGTTCTCTTTGAGTTATGAAAGAAATTATAAACTAATTTGTGGAAACAACATCTGTTGTGAATGGGCAAAAAGCTCTGGTAAGAAAGGAATTTTTTTCCTTCTGTTTTGTAGCTATTTATAAAATCAGGACAAAATAAAAGTTTTTTCTTAGAGTACTTTACAAAAATATTTATGTCTGCACTTCTATATTATGTAAAAACACAATGGTACATTTTTGTTATGGCCCCAAAAGAAGTAATAAAGTAAAATATTAACTTTCCTATAAATGCTTTTCCTTTTAACTTGATATACAATAAACCATTAACTTTATTACATTTTGCATGCGATGCAGTACATTTTTATCTTTTCTAAAATATTCCAGTTCTTAGAACACAAGAAAAATATTACAGATATTTGATCATTTCTTCACAAGAAGGATAATAAATAAATTATTGCCCTGAAAACCCATATGCTATTTCTAAATCAGTTCCTTTGAAATCACATTTCTTTCTGAACTACTCCTGCAAATTCTAACAATCCTGCAAGCCTCACTGTAAATAAGATTTCTTCCTGGGATTGGGTGAATTGAGATTGGTGTAAACATAAGAGACAGGAGATGGAGGTCTTGGCCAAATTAAGGAATGCATGTTTTACCTAAAAGTCTTCATATTGTCTTATACACTGTTCAGGCAAAATAACAGATGGCTATGGGTCTCTTGACTGTCCGTTGGCGTATTTAATTGGTAGGAAATTTTCACAGATGTCTCTGAAATTACTCTTAATCTAGTGATACCTTCCTCTTTATCATAATTAAAAACAAGCCTACAGGTGTGGGAATTTGGTTTTCAATCCATATTCTAGGTATAAACAATAATCCCAATTAAAATACAGTAATACTGAACATGATGGTTAGTGTTACACATCATCTTGGCTAGGCTGTGGTCACTCAAATAATTGATCGAATGCTATTCTAGATGTCATCGTAATATCTTTTAGAGAAGACCATTTAAATCAATAGACTTTTAGTTAAGCAATAGACTTTTAGTTAAGCAGGTTTCATTCTATAATGTGTGAAGCATTGTCTAATTAATTGAAGATTTTAAGAGAAAAAAAGCCAGTTTTCTAGATGAAGAGGGAATTCTGCCTTCTGATTGATTTTGGTTTCAAACTTCAAGATCACACTTCCCTGGGTCTCCAGTCTGCCGGCATGCTCTTCAAATTCAAGACTTGCCAATCAATTAAGTCAATTGTTTAAAATCAATCTTTTTCTCTGTCTCTTTGTCTCTGTCTCTCTGTTTCCCTGTCTGTGTGTCCACATCCTATTAGTTCTAATTTTCTGACTAATACACTGAGCCAATGTTTAATTTCTAGCATTTATAAGATTCTGAACTGAGATGAAATTATATGCAGAGTGCAAAAACAAAAAGTATGTATTTTTTCTATTTTTTCTTTACTATTAATGGCTCAATATTTTTGGACGTTGAGATAATCTACCAATTTTATTCTAATTTCACATTTATACTTATGAAATGTGTATGTATGTGTGTGTGTTTTATATGTATAATTCCATGTAATTTATTTGTGTATCCAATGACATAATACACCAAACAGTTTGATTACCACAAGAATCCTTTTTTCTTGCCCTTTTACTATCACTTTCTCCTCCTTTTGCAACTACTGATAACGCTCTTCATTTATAAAAACATAATACAAAATATTATACGATGTAATCATAGAGTACGTAACACTTGGGGTTAGCATTTTTCACTGAGAATAATTATTTGGAGATTGACTTAGATGGTTGCATGTATCAATAGTTTGGACCTTTTTATTGATAAGTAGTATTCTATAAAATGTTGGACCATAGTTTATCTGTGTGCTACATACCGTAGTGGAGTCATTCATCTGTTGAAGGACACTTAGCTTGTTTCCAGTGTTTGACTGTCCTGGATAAAGCTATTGTGAATATTCATGTACAGGTTTCACTTCTCTGTGATAAATGCCCAAAAGTGTAACTGCTGGGTTACACGATAACTACATGTTTAGTTTTGCAAAATATCACAAAATTATTCCCAAGAGTGATTATATAATTTTTCATTGCCACCATCAATACATAATTAATTTCTCTACATCCTTACCATCGTTTTGTAGCTGACTATTTTGTTTTAGCCTTTCTGATACACGTTTAGTAATATTTCATTGTAGTTTTAATTTGCATTTTGCTGAAGGCTAATGATGTCGAAATTCTTTTTATTTTCTTATTTGCCATCCGTCTTCTTTATTGAAATGTTTCTTCATATCTTTTGCTCTGTTTTTTAACTTTTCAGTTTCAAGAGTTCTTTATGTTTTAGTTACTAGTCCTTTTTAAATACATGGTTTGAAAATATTTTTTTTCCAGTCTTTGCCTTTTTCTTTGACATTACATGGGCTTTTATGGAGATATGTTTTAAATTGTGTCTATTTCTCTATCTAGGCTCTTATGGATTGTGATTTTGTTTTGCAGTCCAAGAACTTCGCTGGGCACGGTGGCTCATACCTGTAATCCCAGCACTTTGGGAAGCCGAGGCAGGTAGATCATTTGAGGTCAGGAGTTCGAGACTAGCCTGGCCAACATGGTGAAACCCCGTCTCTAATAAAAATACAAAAATTAGCCGGGTGTAGTGGTGCATGCCTGTAATCCCAGCTATTTGGGAGACTGAGGCAGAAGAATCGCTTGAGCCTGGGAGGTGGATGTTGCGGTGAGCCGAGATCGCGCCACTGCATCCAGTCTTGGTGACAGAGTGAGACCCTGTCTCAATAAAAAAACAAACAAACAAAAAAACTACTGTCTTGGCCTAAACAGACAGCATCCTCCTAGGTTTAAAAAAATTATATCTTTTTATTCAAATCTATGATCTATATAGATATACATATACCTCTCTCTCTTTATATATATATGTGTGTGTGTGTGTGTCCATATGTATATGTTATACATAAAAATTGATTATATATTGATGATGGCAATGAAAGTATATATAGAGCCACTCTGGGGAATGATTTTGAGATATTTTGTAAAACTAAACATATATATATATATATATATATATATATATCTCCCAAAATGCTGGGATTACAGGCATGAGCCACTGTGCCTACTCAAGGTCTTTGATTTCTTTCACACCTTCTAAAATTTTCAAGATGCAGATCCTGTAGTTGTTTTATTTTGTTAAATGTATACTCAAGTAATTTATTTTTAAATATTTGTTTGTGAATATTATTTCATTTTATTTTATGTTTTGAGATAGAGTCTTGCTCTGTCGCCCAGGATGGAGTGCTGTGGTGCAATCTCGGCTCACTGCAAGCTCCGCCTCCCAGGTTTACGCCATTCTCCTGCCTCAGCCTCCCGAGTAGCTGGGACTATAGGCGCCCACCACCACTCCCGGTTAATGTTTTGTATTTTTAGTAGAGACGGGGTTTCACCGTGTTAGCCAGGATGGTCTCGATCTCCTGACCTCGTGATCCGCCCGCCTTGGCCTCCAAAAGTGCTGGGATTACAGGCGTGAGCCACTGCGCCCAGCCTGTTTGTGAATATTATTGTATTTTTTTCAGTGTCCACATAATCATTGTATGTGGAAACAGAATTTATGTTTTTGTTGAATTTGCAGTCTGTGACTATGATAAACTTGTTAGTTCCAGGAAAACTTTTTCTTTTAAAATTCCTGGCTTTTTCTACATAAACAATCATGTCATCTAAAAATACTATAATTTTCTTTCTTCCTTTCTGATATGTACACCTTTTATTTCCTTTATTTTCCTATTGCACTACCTAGATTTCCAGTACAATGTAGAATCAGAATTGTGAAATAGACATGCCATGAATATCTTGTCCTTAATCTTAGGGAGAAAATATTCTGTCTTTCACCATTAAGACAATGTTAACTATAGACTTTTTATAGCTGTTTATTATTAAGTTGAAGAAGTTTAAATTTTTTCCCCAGGCTTCTGATAGTTTTTTTCCCTTAATAAGGAATGATTGTCAAATTTTGTTAAATGTACTGTCATGTTAATTTATATATAATAATTTTTCTTCTTTAGCTTGTTTATGTGATAAATACATAAATATATGATTTATTTATATGATAAATAAAGCAATTGAATTTTGAATGTTCAGCTAACCTGGCACACCTGGAATAAATAACATTTGGTCACGGTATATAGTTATTTTTATATTGTTGCATATTTATTAGAAACAGTTAATATTTTATTTAGAATTTTGCATCTAAGTTCATGATAATTTTAGTTTGTCTATTTCCTTTTTTGTACACTCTTTTTATGATTTTGACATCTGGAATATACTGGTTTTATAAAATGAGGTGGGAAGTTCTTCCCCATCTCTGATTTCCTGGAAATAATTGTAGACAATTTGTGTAATTCTTCTTTATATGTTTAGTAGAATTCTTGAGTGACACCATCTGAATCTGATTATTTTTCTTGGAAGCTTTCTAATATAAATTTAATTCCTTTTAATGGTTATTGGACTATTCACATTATCTATAAAATATGTTGAGTCTCAGTTATTTCTGGCTGATACGGTTTAAAGTTTGTCCCCACCCAAACCTCATTTAAAATTGTAAACCGCAGTGCTGGAGATGGGGCCTAGTGGGAGGTGATTAGATCATAAGGAAAGATTTCCCCCTTGCTGTTCTCATGATACTGAGTGAGTTCTCACGATATCTGGCTGTTTATCTGGCTGTTTAAAAGTGTGTAGCATCACCCCATTTGCTCTCTTCTTCCTGCTCCAGCCATGTAGGCTGTGCCTCTTTCCTCTTTGCCTTCTACCATGATTGTAAATTTCCTGAGGTCTCCCCAGGCATGTTTCCTGTACAGACTGAGGAACTGAGAGTTAACTAAACCTATTTTCTTTATGGCCTAGTCTCACGTAGTTCTTTATAGCCATGAGAGAACAGCCTAATACAGAAAATTGGTACCTAGGAATAGAGCATTTCTATAAAGATACCTGAAATTTGGAAGCAGCTTTGGAAGTGGGTAATGGGCAGAGGTTAGAACAGTTTGAAAGGCTCAGAAAAAAACAGGAAGATGAGAGAAATTTTGCAACTTCCTAGAGGCTTGTAAAATTGTTGTGACCAAAATGCTGATAGTGATATGGACAATAAAGTTCAGGCTGAGGTGGTCTCAGATAGAGATGAGGAACTTATTGGGAACTGGAGTAAAGGTGTCTCTTGTTGTGTTTTAGCAAAGAGACTGGTGGCATTGTGCCCTTACCCTAGAGATCTGTGGAACTTTGAACTTGAGAGAAATGACTTAAGGTATCTGGTGGAAGAGATTTCTAAGCAGCAAAGCATTCAAGAGGCTTATTCTGAAAGTGTTCTTTTATAAGTATTCACAAAGAGATGGTTTGAAATTTGAACTAATGTTTAAAAGGGAAACAGAGCAGAAAGTGTTGGAAAATTGCAGTCTGGCCATGGTCCCAGCTACTCGGGAGGCTGAGGCAGGAGAATCACTTGAACCCAGTAGGTGGAGGTTGTGGTGAGCCAAGATCGTGCCATTGCACTCCAGCTTGGACAACAAGAGCAAAACTCCATCTCAAAAAAAAAAAAAAGAAAAAGAAAGAAAACCCATTTTCTGGGGAGGAATTCAAGCCCGCTGCAGATATTTGCATAAGTAAAGAGGGCCTGAATATTAATAGCTAAGACAATGGAGAAAATGCCTTGAAGACATTTCAGAGACCTTCACAGCAGCACCTCCCATCACAGGCCTTGAGGCCTAGAAGGGAAGAATGGTTTTGTAGGCCAGGCCAGCCCAGGACCCTGCTGCTCTGCTCAACCTGAGGACACTACTCCCTGCATCCCAGCCACTCCAGCTTCAGTCATGGCGAAAAGGGTCCTAGATATGTCTCATTCCGATGCTCCAGTGGGTTAAGCTGTAAGCCTTGGGAGCTTTCATGTGGGTGCACAGAAGACAAGAGGACAAGAGTTGAGGCTTGGGAACCACTGACTCGATTTCAGAGGTTGTATGGAAAAGCCTGGATGTCCAGGCAGAAGTCTGCTACAGGGGCCGGGTCTTCACTGTGTACCTCTACTAGGGTAGAGCAGAGGGGAAATGTGGGCTGGAAGCCCACACACAGTCTTCACTGGAGCACTGCCTAAAGGAGCTGTGGGAAGAGGGCCACTATCCTCCAGACCCCAGAATAGTAGAACCACTAACAGCTTGCACCATGTGCCTAGAAAAACCTCTGCACTAAAATCCAGTCCACAAAAGCAGCTGTGGAGCCTGTACCCTGCAGAGCCACAGAGGAGGATATGCCAAAGGCCTTGGGAGCACACCCTTTGCATCAGTGCAGCCTGGATGTAAGACACGAAGTCAAAGGTGATGATTTTGGAGCTTGGAGATTGAATGACTGCCCTGCTGGGTTTTGGACTCGCATGGGGCCTATAACCACTTTGTTTTGGTTTACTTCTCCCTTTTGTAACAGGTGTATTTACCCAATGCCTGTACCTGTATTGTATCCTGGAAGTAACTAACTTATTTTTGGCTTTACAGGCTCATAGACAGAAGGGACTTGACTTGTATTAGATGAAACTCTGGACTGTGGACTTTCAAGTTAATGTTGAAATGAGTTAAGACTTGGGGGACTGTTGAGAAAGGATGGTTGTATTTTGCACTGTGAAAAGGAGATGAGGTTTGGGAGGGGCCAGGGCAGAACAGTATGATTTGGATTTGTGTCCCTGCTTAAATCTCCTGTCAAATTGTAATCCCCAATGTTGGAAGAGGGGCCAGGTGGGAGGTGATTGGATCATGGGGGTGAATTTCCCCCTTGCTGTTCTTATGATCTTGAGTGAGTAATCATGAGATTTGGTTGTTCAAATTTGTGTAGCACCTCCCCGTTTGCTCTCTTCTGCCTGTTCAAGTCATGTAGGACATGCTTTCTTCCACTTCACCTTCTGCTGTTATTGTATGTTTCCTGAGGTCTCCCAGCCATGCTTCTGTACAGCCTGAGGAGCTGTGAGTCAATTAAACCTCTTTTCTTTATTAATTATCCAATCTCAGGTAGTTCATTATAACAATGTGAGAATGGATTAACACGGCGGCTTTCAAGAAATTGATTCATTTCTCCTAAGATGTTGAATCATAAACCATTTTTTATAGTATTCCATTATTTTTATTGACTTCAGAATTTGCCACAGTATTTCCTATTTTAATCTACATATGGGTGATTTGTATCTTCTCTCTTTTTCTTTTCGACAGTGTTTCTAGAAGTTTATCAATTTCATTTATTTATTTTTAATAACTAGCTTTATTTTTAGTGATTTTCTTCATTTTCCTATTTTAATTATATTGATATCTACTTTTATGTTTGCTATTCCCTTTTACCTTTTTGCTTTTTTTTTCTAGTTTATTGAGATTGCAACTTAACCTACTGATTTGAGGCCCTTTCATGTTTCTAATATAAGCATTTATTGCTATACGTTTTCAACACTGTTTTTGCTGCATCCCACATATTATGATGTGCTGAATATCATAAGATACATAATTGCATGAATTCATATTTCTTACCATTGGTATTTTTTTTCCTGAAAATCTAAGTTTTCTTTTTATCATGTCATTTTTGTTTGAAGAAAACTTTAGCCAGTTTTTCAGGGTAAGTCTGTTAACAACAAATTCTTTTATATTTTCTTTATCTAAGAGTGTCTTTATTTCAACTTCATCCTGAAAATATTACTTTACTAGATAAGAATTCTGGCTTGAAAGTTTTTTCTTTTCTTCTGGCTTCCTTGGATTCAAATAAAAAATCCTTTGTTATAAAATTGGTGTCCCCCGTAGTTAATGATTGATTTCTCTCCTGCTTTCAGCATTTTTTATGTCTTCTGCTTTTCGAAGTTTGAATTGTGATATGTCTTGGCATAGAATTCTTTGAATTGTTCCTGTTTGACATTTGCTTAGCTTCTTAAAAATCTCTTCTGTATTTTACCAAATTTGGAAATTCTTGGTCATTTTCTTCAAACACTCTTTCAGCCCAATTCTTTTTCATTTCTCTTTCTGAGATTTTTGTGATAAAATATAGGATCTTTTGTTAGGTCTTCACAGGTGCTTGAGTCTCTTCACTTTTTGTAAATCTGTTTTCTCTGTTATTAGATTGGGTAAACTCTATTGATTTTTCCTCATCTTTGCTAATTTCATTGTCTGTCATTCTGTGTCTACTATTGAGTCCATGCAGCATGTTTATTTTTAAATGTCTGTTATTATATTTTTGAAGTTCTATAATTTACTTTTGTTTCTTTTTGATCACAACTTCTATTTATTTGCTAAGGTCTTACATGGTTGGTGGTGAGGTAAGGCTTCTCTGGTGTTTCTGAGGGACTCCAGTTCCATCCTAGAAAGGAATGAACCTACTTAGAATGCCTTCCATTGTTAAATTTTGGATCAGAAAATGTCAGGCCTGGATTGCCTTCTTCCATTGGGTACAGGGACAAAAACAAAATCAAACCAAACCAAACAAACAAAAAAACCCTTGCTTTTATGTTATTCCTCAAGTTCTGGGTTCTCACTTCAATTTGCATACCTCTTTCTACCACCTAGAGTTCTCCTTTGGTTTTCTTTTGCATTATTTCTAGGATTTACACTTATTGGGTGAGAAAAAGAAACAAGTCTATGCCATTGTCCAGATTAGAAGTTCTCAAAAATGTTTTAAATTAAAATTTTATATTTAGTTTTGAGAGTATCATACTAAAACACACTTTTGATTTTAAATTGTTTATCTTCCATAAATTAAAATTGAAAACAAATAAGCTGGGACTGATGTGTCAAAACATTACAGAAAAAAAATTAGAAAAAAAATATTGGAGGAAATAACAAGACTTAAATAAATAGAGATATATCATGGACACGGATACATGACTAAATTTAATGTAGATGGAAATTGTCCCTAAATTAATCTACAAATTAAGGGTGATTTTTAAGAAAATTTCTATATAATTTCTACAGGGTTTTTAAAATAAAATATATGCTGATTTTAAAATTCAGAAAGAAATGTAAGGGTTAAGGATAGCCAGGGGAATATAGGGAATAGAAGGGAAGAAAAAAAATTAGAAAGTAGGTGATAAGAAAAAGAAGAATAAAAATAAGAAAAAGAAGGGAAATAGAAATTAAGAAGAAGGAGATATGGCAGAGGATATAAGTATAGCAAGTAAAGACATAATAATTTTAAAATTTTGTATTGGTACAAGGTACACCATTTGTGAAAAACTGAGAATTTTAAAGTGCTATGTTATATTTCAGAGATGTTATTACAGCATATTAAGAAAATAATAGTCTACTAAATTAATGTTGCTGGAAAAATTAAATATTTTAAAAATGTATTTAATTATTATGTATTAAACACTTATTTTATGGAAAACATGAATAGTGAAACAAACATATATAACCAACAAAAGTTTCTTTTCAGTATATGTATATGAAAGTCTTATAAATTAATTAAAAAATGACCAAAAATACTAAAGACCACTGGGCCAAAGACATAAATAGGCACATCTCAAAAGATAGTTTCCACACAGACAATTGGTATATATATATAAAGATGTACTTAACAGGAAAATACAAGCAAAAAAACAATGCATTATAATTCACATTCTAACTGAAATTTTAAATTCTTTTTTTGTGTGATTTAAATAACGTACATAAAAGTATAAGGGCAATATTCATGCCTTTGTACTGGCATATAATTCTATACTTACTTTCAAAACCAAAGATTTTATATATACTAGGTGTCTAATTTTTATCAAATGTCTGAATTAATATGATTCATAGTGTTCAATAAGTATATATATTTGTTGAACGAATACAATGCTAGTTAACTCTATTACTATTATATGTACATGACAAATTAATAATTCTCAATAATCCTTTTATAACATCATATCAAGAAAAAAAACAAAGGAAACCTTCAAATAGTATATATGTACAATATTTCTCTACTCATTTATATTTAAAAACTAACTTCCATAGGGCAAATATTTGAAAATTTTTACGATGGTTTTGCATTCCTCCATTAAGCTACATTTATTTGCATATCATAGATGACTTCAAGATTAGTTATTATTTAAAATATGATTTATATATTCAGGTACTGTGGAGACAAGCTACTTAAAATATGCACACACACATAAACACACACGTGTAAATAGAGTTAGTGATTTTAGATGATCAGATAAAAATCAATTTGCTCAGTTATCTTTTGCTAACAACAGTATAAATAGAACAACTGCATTAAGTAATAGTTGACTTGTAGAAGTTAAACAAAATTTCTGATTAAGTGAGGTGTTGGGCTCTATGGTTTCTAAGCTATTCTACAAGCTACATAATTCATAATCTTATAATAATAATTGTGGAAAAAAAAATTAAAACATTTTCATATACACACTAAGACCTGCTTACCTGGAGCAGAAGCCACTGAAGCTACAACTGGTAGAAACACTTAAATGATAACTATAAATTGCTGGACAGTAAGGATGGAACAGCTTCAGAGTAAGGAATTCCTGAGATCACAGTCTTAGGGGAGCCCCCATACTTTCATGGGCTTTCTCTCCTGAAACCATATCGGGTTACAATGTTGGAGATCAAAGAAAGATCCCCTATAGGCTATGGCTGGCACAGGGGGAAAGTAACTGATGTAAAATACACATAGAGTCTTCTACATAAAAAAGCCTACTCTCCAGGTTAAAGCACCTTGACAGAGGACAACTGTGAAACTTACTCATAGCTGAGGAAGGACATTCTTCCCCGTTCCAGTCACCTTCAAATTTTCTGTCTCATCTGGTGGGGTTGGCAATGATCAACAAGTGTGGGACTGCAAGGATATAGATTGAGAATGCTTTAGTCAGAAAAAGAAGCAGGCAGAGGGAAGAAATCTACATGAATAAAGATACATTTGTGAATGTCACAGCCCTGGCACACATATCCACTATAAGACTGAGATTTAATAGACTTCACTGGCAGATTATAGAATGTTCCTGTACTACAACTTATCACCACACAATGTGACTAGTTATATTATGGATAATAACAAATGGATTTCAGCCAAAAGAACTGCAAGACACAAATTCTGTCTGAGTTTATTAGGTAGTATTTTATTATTTATATGTTTTATATATTCTTAATTCTCCCTAGTTTTCTTATTTAAATATGTTAGAACACAGATGGTTACTTACAGCAAGATAACGTATAAAAAGTTCAAGAAAATTAATGCTGGTGCTGAAGGAGGGAACAATCTAATGTCAGGGTTGAATATTTTTAAAGGTTATAATAATCTCCAGGCAAAGAATCAGGATGTTCAGTTTATTACCACCAACATCATCATCATTATTATCAGTAGTACGATTTTCACACACTGAGTGTCTGCCATTATGTATATTATATATTACATGTCATAAGTTATCTATTCTTTATTTCTAAATACATCATATTATCCCTATTGTGACAAGTTTTAAGTTATTAATCTGTCAGCTTCCAACCTTCACCTTTCTATACTCTGCTCTGTGATGCTACATAGAGTTTTGCAGCTAAATTCTGGGTAAACTACTACAATGTCAAATGGCTGGATATCTTTCTTCCTAATATTAACCTATGTTCCCTGTCTTTGTAATAATCAGTGTAGTAGTGTATGATGAAAATAACATCAGTTTTAGAGAGTTTCATACTTGTTTGCTGCAAACCATAGTTTTGTTTTTCCAGATGGCTCCTTGTTAGTATCTGAAAATAGGGGATCCTCAAGGAAGACTGGAAAGCTACAGAAGAAAAAAGTTTCTTTCCATTCCCTTTCAGCTTTGTATGCATTTTCTGTGGGCTTTCTGACTTCATTCTTCGGAGTATCACTCCACCAATGCTTATTCATCCTTCATAGCAGTTCTTTTCTGTGGCGGGAGATGTATCCAATTGCAGGTTTTACAACTCTCACAGACACTTATATCCAAGACGTTAGCACTAGCCAGCTTGTGCCTTTTCTTCTAAGGTCTGTGTCCCAAGCCAACGAGGCTCCTCGGAGTTGAGATACCTCATGGAAAACGTAATACCTTCTCCTCGAAGGACAGAGTTTGAGCTCCATAAGGTACCGTTCTTCATTCCTAAATTTTCCACCCTCTTACCAACTTTCTTCAGATCTAGGAGGGTACCTACTCCCTGCATTTGCCACCTCTGTAATACCTTAAAGTTATCTTCTTATCTTTGAAGTCAGCTAGTTAATAATTTTATCTAATTGACATATTTTAAAATATTGATTTCTGTATTTTAGACGAATTGGTATGGTTTCTTTTTTCCTTTACTGAATGCTAAGTGATACACCCATCATCCTAGAGCTTGTTCTCACAACTAGAGACCAGAGTGGAGAATTAGACTTAGATCTGACTCACACTAATTCAGATGTTCTTTCAACCAAATGTTACTATGCTGATTATTGCAAAGACAGAGGACCTGGACTACTGATATTTGGAAGAAAAGGCAACCAGCCATTTGACATTGTAGTCAAAATGCTATCCATAGATAGACACTAGAATCTTAACTGCCAAACTGGTTCAACGGAAAATAAGAAAAATGAAGAAAAAGACCATGAGAAGTAGATCAACAAAATAGGCTCATGTTAGAATCCCACTTATAAGAATTGTCGTGCTTATGAATGAGTTAATATCCAGTGATTGTTTTTGAAGCTTTGGTGTACAAGTGAAATAAAATCATATGCTCTGAAATGTGGCATTGCAGCAGATTAAACACCTGCCATTTAAATCAATATAATTGTGAAAACCTAGAATTGGAACTGTGAGTGCAAACTTCAAAGGAGGCAGAATCTCAAAGCTGGATGGTTTTTTTAATTAATAGATGTATTTTTTTAATGGAGATGGAAAACTCTGAAAATCTAAAAAGTAAGTTAAAAATAGCTTATATAAACCAAACCTCTTGTATTCTTAGTTTATTATATCTTTGAGTCAATTCTTACATGTAAAAAATATAGCCCCGTCCCACAGCAAAGCAGTTAAATTAAAAAACATCCTTTCATATAATGCAACAGGCAGCATGTTTGGTTAGAATAACTTAATTTAATAAATGTCATTTGCCAGTATTTTATATAGGCAAGAGAATAAGCAAGCAGCCAATATGAGACGCTGCATCCTTTCACACTGAGAAGAACTGGACAGCTAATTAAAAGAATGGAGAGGTCTTTTGAGGGTCTGTGACCAGTCACAGCCTTACCATTTTATCATGGAGGCCAATCTCCTAATTAGTACTTGCTGAATGAAATTGTTTCCTCTCATTTCTTTTCAGACTGCTTTGCTGATGGCAAGTTTTATTCATGACATACATTGGAACATGCTTATTTAACTGCTCTTAGTGGTCTATTTATTTCTCCACTGTTAGAAGTTAAGTCTGTTTTATTTTCGAATCAACTACTGCTTAGCATAAAAATTTGCACATAGATTCCATTCACATTAGTTGAAATGTTGCTTTGTTTTCTTTCTTTGCACTACTAATTAGCAAAGAGGAAGCTGCAAGGTAACATAATTTACTAAACTATTTAATTCTAAAGATGAAAAAGTATATTCTAAAGAAAATATTATGTTACTTAGTATCTGGCCTACAATCCATTCTCAGATCATTTTGGCTGACTGACAAGGCAAATCCTTGCCCAAGAATACAGTCATTTGACATGTTAATCATTAGTGTATACACCAAAATAATGTTCACATTTGAGCATATCTTTCCATGTATAATTCTTTACATTTATATTTGAAAGTGTCCCTCTGCCTCAAATTAATTATATAAATTCACAATAATCACAGTTTAGAATTTGAATTAAAATATTAGTAATTTGTGGCTATTACTCAAAAGAGAAAACATAACAAGTGTTGGTGAGGATGTGAAGAAAAGGGAGCCACAGCACGGTGATGGTGAAAATGTAAATTATTGTAGCCATTATAAAAAACAGTAGAGAAGTTCCAAAAAAAAAAAAAACACAGAACTATATGATTCAGAAATCTCGTCACTGAGTATATATTGAAAGGAAATGAAATCAGTATGTTGAAGAAATACCTGAAGTCCCATATTTATTGTTACACTATTCGCAGTAGTCAACACATGAAATTAATTTGTGTTCATCCAATGAACGAATAAAGAAAATGTGATATATAAACATTAAAGTACTATTCAGCCATTAAAAAATGGAATTTTGTCATTTGCAACAACATAGATGAAACTGGAGGACATAGAGTTATGTGGAATAAGCCAGACATGGAATGACCAATGCCACATGTTCTCATTCATATGCAAAATCTAAAAAAATTACTCTCATAGAAGTAATAAATAGAACAGTAGCTACCAGAGACTAGGGAGGAGCAGGTAGGGGAGATGCAAGAGGATGGTTAACGGGTACAAAGTTACAATTAAAAGGAAAGGATAAGTGTTCATTAGTCATGCATAGCAGGGTGATTATAGTAAAAATAAGGTATTTTATGTCTCAAACAGGTAAAAGAGTAGATTTTGTATGTTTCTACAAAAAAGAAATGATGAATGTTTTAAGTGATAGATGTGTGAGTTTTAACATTTGATTATTAGAAGATATGTATATGTATCCATATATCAAATTGTAACCCATAAAGATGTATAATTATAATATGTCAATTAATAAAATAAATGTTTGTGCTCTGTTCATTCATTTTCATGCTGTATTTCTATAAGAACGGGATCCGCTATACATTTTATTTTTGCAATTGGATTTTTTAGTTTAAAATATAACTATTTTCCAGATTAATCACCATAGAACAAAATCATTTTGGAATATTAAGCATCTTTTAATTATATTTTTCTCTTTGATATAAAACTTACTCCAGTAAACCTACTAGAAACTGCAACTTATTATTAGTACTACATTTCTTTGATAAATTCATAGAATTAAAATTTCTAGGTCAAAGTGTTCTAAAATTTAATAGATACTACCAAACTTCATAAAGATTATCAATTTACTTTTTTATATATTTCTATAATATATTATATATATTATATATATAGTTGTATATGCCAGGATGCTCCTATCTTTTCAGATTTTGGGAATGGTGATTTGCTCTATGACCTCGGTTCTTGAATGTATCCAGAAACAGTGAGCTTTTTCTTCTAAGAACAGGAAATTGTAAGCTCTTTACATGTTAAAGCTGAAACTAGAAATGAGCACATTTATTTATAAGGTGAAAATAAAAATAGTTAATGTCAGGAAGGTAACTGTAATAAGGCAGTAAACCACAGAAGCAGAAAGGAATTGTATTTAATTGGTCACTTATAATGTGGACAGATTTCACTAATGATTTATCTGCTTTATGTTTCATTCTGTTTACTGGCAAAATTAAAAATGCAAACTAGTTAATATCCAGAGTCCAGTGTTCTTTAAAGCGTTATTTTTATGTCCTTAGAAATCTGAAGGAGATTAAATGGAGAGTATTATAAATAATCATATATAAATATACATATATTTTCTAAATTGTGCTTAACACTCACTACTGTAGGGTTTTATTATTAATCTTGATTTCAAATATTTATTTCCCACTTGATTTATTGAATCAGGAAATGTAATTAAAACATTCAGAAGTGTGTTTAACATACTACATTGTCAGCTCATAAGTTCACTCCTTTACCTTGACATTTATCTTTTTGTGTATATTTCAAAATAACTTTCTATGTTTGAAAATCTCCTGTTTAAAGTAAGCTCAATGTAAGCAAATAATATTTTAGAGAATTCTATAAATATGGTGGTTCCAATCACACCTATTATCTATTGTCTTTTACTAACAGATTAAAAGTAATTAGTGAAGTGTTATTTTCTTAAATAGCTAAACATAAAGCATTTAGCTCTAATTGTATCTTTTATGCAATAAGCATATAATGAATTTCTTTTCAAGGACAAGGCTTAGTGAAAATGAAAATTCAATTTCATAAATGTAATTAAAATTAAAATTAAACTCAATTCAAATTTGTTTTTTGAAAATATAGTGTCTTATATAAAACAAGTAATTATATTTAATATAGAAACTTTTCAGAATTACTCTGGATTTGTTAAGATGTAATAGGTATCAGGTATAGCTTAATATCAAAGGTTTACTTCTGCAATTCTAACATTCCTTGTCTTTCATTCCCAACATTATGTAGTTATTAGAAACAAGGGATTTTTGATAATGAAACACTTACATAAAAATTATGTGTTAAAATTTCTTTATTTTTACTTTTTCTTATTTCTTTGATTTATTATATTTTTTCTAGGCCTGATTAGTTCTATAGAATGGAATTTTCTTCTTCTCCATTGTGCTACTGAAGAAAGGATCCATTGTTTTGTTTAGCCTTAGTAATTTATACTGTTTTCCTTTTGGCTAAGTTTGTAAGTGAGTACAAATATTTTGTGGGCTTCTTTTCTTAGGGAAAGGAAATTGATTCCTTGCTTCATGATTCCACTGAGCCTGGGTTGTCTTCCCTAGTAATATGGCACATAGAGATGGAAAGAAATAAATCTTAGGGCCTTTCAGTCCAATAAGTGACCACTAAATTATTTAATCAGGCTGTTAATGTACTCTTAGAATTTTTGAGTGATGGTATCTGCCACATGTGATTAAGAGACTATTATATTTTGTTTAAACTACTTTAAATATCATTTAGTTTGTTTACACATATAAGACATATGCCATTATTTTTGTGTTTATTTTGTTTTATCTCTATCCCAACTCTGGAAAATGCTAGCTGCTTTGTTATAGAGACCATGGTCAAACTTTGAGTCTCTTTTGGGGCCAATTACTTTTACACTGTTTATAAACCTATTGAATTTAATCAACAAATTTATGAAACTGTGAATCATCAGAAAACTGGGTGAGTCATACTGAAATTCAATTTTCAGTAGAAGAATGGGTTTCAGATTATTTCATTCTAGAGAAATGTAGAAGTATCCTAAATTTGTGGTGTCTCATGAAAACTTATACAAGAACAATTCTGTCTGATAAGCTATGTGAGGCACACTGTTGAAATTCAGGAGGGTTATACAAGATCTACTCTGAACATGAGATTAATTTCAACATCTATGATGTGATTACCCTATATATAATCTAACAAGGATATGTTGTAAAGCAAAGTTTTTTACTTTTGCAGTGCTAGATGTCAAAATGCTTACCCATATTTTATGGCTTCTCTTAGAATAAGAAACTCAGATATAAAAAATATTTTAGATATTTAGATGATGGCATTTGATATGAAGGTAAAGTACTCATTACAATATTAATTTTAAAATGTAATCATCTCAAAAAAATTTTAAAATTACATGTTTTATCTTCTCCTAGTTCAAACATGTAAAGTTAGTTTTATGTCTGCTTTGAATATGGGGGTTCTAAATTTAACAGGTCTTTTTCTCTTCCTAGAAATTAAGCACAAAATAACAAACCCAAACAAAATTTAACTGGAACAAAATAAAATGCCCAGAGAAAATAAAAATATAAACCAAAATATCAAGAAAATGTGGTGGTAGAATAAGGAACATGAATTCAGTAAATAAATGCAGTTATAAGTGAATTCAGTAAAGTTACAGGATACAAAATCTTGTAGCATATAGAACTCTGTATTATTTTATTCACTAACAAGGACCTATGCAAAAAAAAAAAAAGAAATCAAGAAACTAACCATGTTTATCATAGCTACAAAAAAGAATACATATGAATAAATTTAACGATGGAGGTGACAGATGTGTATGCTGAAAACTATAAAACATTTATGAAAAAATTTAAGAAGACACAAAATTGCAAACATCTCATGTTCATGAACTGGCAGAATAAATATTACTAAAGTATCAATACTGCCCAAAGTGATCTAAGATTCAGGGCAATCCCTATCAAAATTTCAATGACATTTTTCACAGAAGTGGTTAAAAACAATTCTCAAATTTGTGAGACTACAAAAGATCCTGAAATAACCAAAGCAATCTGGAGCAAAAAGAATAAAGCTGGATGTATTACACTGACTATCATAATCAAAACAGCATGGCACTGGCATTAAAACAGACACAAAAATGGGACAGAATAGAGAGTCCAAAAATACACCCACATACTAAAGGTCAATTGATTAGGGACAAAGGTTCCAAAACACACAATGGGAAAAGGACAATCTCGTTAATAAAAGGTGTTGGGAAAACTCCATAGCCACAAGTAAGAGAATGAAATTAGACCCTTACCTCATACTATACACACAAAAAAACTCAAAATCGGTTAAAGACTTATACATAAAACCTGAAAAAGTAAAACTACGAGAGGAAAACAAAGTAGGAAATCTCCATAACATTGATCTGGGTAATAATTTTTTTTTAATATGACGCTGCAAGCAATGACAACAACAGCAAAAATAAACAAGCAGGATTACATCAAACCGCAAAGATTCTGCACTATCAGGGAAACAATCAACAGCATGAAGAAACAACCTAAAAAATGGGAGAAACTATTTGCAAACCATATATATGATGAAGGGTTAATATCCAAAATGTATAAGAAACTCAAATAACTCTAAATTAAGAAAATAAAAACCCAATTGAAAAATGGGCAAGGGACCTGAGTAAACATTTTTCCAAAGAAGGCATACAAATGGCCTTCTTTGTGTATATATATATATATATATTTTTTTTTTTTTTGAGACAGAGTCTTGCTCTGTCACCCAGGCTGGAGTGCAGTGGCACGATCTGGGTTCACTGCAAGCTCCACCTCCCGGGTTCACACCATTCTCCTGCCTCAGCCTCCTGAGTAGCTGGGACTACAGGCGCCCGCCACCATGCCCGGCTAATTTTTTTTGTATTTTTAGTAGAGACGGGGTTTCACCATGTTAGCCAGGATGGTCTCGATCTCCTGACCTCGTGATCCGCCCACTTGGGCCTCCCAACGGACATATATTTTTTAAATGCTCAACATCACCAATCGTCAGGGAAATGCAGATTAAAACTATAATAAAGTATCACCTCACATCTGTTAAAATGGCTGTTATAAAAAGACAACAAATAAGAAGTTTTGATGAGCACATGGAAAAAAGGGAATCCTGATACACTGTTGGTTGGATGTAAATTACTACAACCATTACAGAAAACATTATGGAGGCTCCTCAAAACTAAAAATAGAATTATTATATGATCCAATAATCCCACTTCTGGGTATATATACAAAGGGAATGAAGTCAGTATGTCAAAGGGATATCTGCACCTTCATTTTCATTTCAGCATTATTCATGATAATGAAGACAGGTAATCAAGCTATGTCTAGCAGCAGATGGATTTACAAAGAAAAAGTGATATATATATATATATACGCACAATGTGAGATATATATATATATATATATGCACAATGTGATATATACATATATATGCACAATGGAATTCTATTCAGCCTTACCAAAGAAAAAGATTCTGTCATTTGCATCAGAATGGATGAACCAGAAAGATGTTAAGTAAAACAGCCAGGCACAGAAGGAAAAGTAAAACATAAGTTTACTTATATGTGGCATCAAAAAGTAGAACTCACAGAACCAGAGTAGAATCATGGTTATCAGAGGCTAAGGGGTAGGAGGTTTGAGGAAATGATGGTCAATGAATACAAAATTTTAGTTAGATTAAAGGAATAAGTTCAAACAGTCAGAATGGCTATTATTAAAAACTCAAAAAAAAAAATAACAGATGCTGGCAAGGATGCAGAGAGAAGGGAATGTGTATATACTTTTAGTGAAAATGTAAATTAATTCAGCCACTATGGAAAGCTGTTTGGAGATTTCACAGAGAACTAAAACAAAACTACCATTTAACCCAGCAATTCCATTGTATTTATTATGGAAAATAAATTGTTCTACAAAAAAGATGCATGCACTTATATGTTCGTCACTGCACTATTCACAATACTAAACACTTGAAATCAATTTATGTGCCCATTTACATTGGATTGGATTAAAAATAGTGATACATATACATTACAGAATATATGCAGCCTTAAAAAAGAATAAAATCATGTCCTTTGCAGCAACATGGATGAAGGTGGAGGTTATTATCCTAAGTGAATTAATACAGAAACTGAAAACTGAATACTGCAAGTTTTCACTTAAAAGTGGGAGATATATTGAGCACACAATGAGTAACATTGAGTACACAGTGATATAAAGATAGGAACAGCAGTCACTGGGGACTATTAAATGAAGGAGGGAGAGAGGGAGACGTTGGCTGAAAAACTACCTATTGAGTACTGTATTAGTCCGTTTTTATGCTGCTGATAAAGACATACTCAAGACTGGGCAATTTACAAAAGAAAGACGTTTAACGGACTTACATTTCCACATGGCTGGGAGCCCTCATAATCA
Organism: Gorilla gorilla gorilla; assembly: GCF_029281585.2. Taxonomy (NCBI): domain Eukaryota; kingdom Metazoa; phylum Chordata; class Mammalia; order Primates; family Hominidae; genus Gorilla; species Gorilla gorilla. Next base: position 106,548,449 of record NC_086017.1, on the reverse strand, counting down.
TGGCAGAAGGCAAGGAGGAGCAAGTCACCTCTTACATGGATGACACCAGGCAAAGAGTGAGCTTGTGCAGGGAAACTCCAATTTTTAAAACCATCAGATCTTGTGAGAATCATTCACTATCATGAGAACATCATGAGAAAGACTCTCCCTCATAATTCAATCACCTCCCATTGGGTTCCTCCCATGACATGTACAAATTGTGGAAGTTACAATTCAAGATGAGATTTGGGTGGGGACAAGCCAAACCATATCAGCTACTCTGCTCACTACCTGGGTGATGGGATTATCTGTACCCCAATACTCAGCATCACACAATATACCTATGTAATAAACCTGCACTTATACCCCTGAATTTAGGATAAAAGTTGAAATTGTTTAATATATACATGCAATAATATTAAAGTCTACTATACTTCCACATATTCTGTTTAAATCCCAAATTTTGTTTCACAATTTGACAGGATCTTTTGTTTTTACTTATAATTCTTCATAAAACATAATTTAATACTTACCTAATTATGGAAACTTCTTTTCATTTGAAAACCTTTGAAACTGTACAGTAGCATTAGAAAGTAGCTTCGTATTTTTTTATTTCAACAGAGAAAAAAATTCAGCATTTATTAGAAATGTAAGTTGCAAATACAGTTTTTGTGCAACTATGTATTCAATAGCATATTTTCAGTTCTGTCTGTTTGGATATGTAATGTAAATCTATAGGTTTTAGACACATTTGTGTAACATATATTTTGTAGATGTGATATAGGCCAGTATTTCTCAATCATATTTTCTACATGTGTTTGTTAACTCTGTTTTCATGAGTACACATTTTTAGATAACCAAAGTCTCCAAATAGTCTATTTGTAGTTGTTTTCAGTTGCTCAATGGTTGCTTAATAAATTTGGAAAATTTTTTTGGCTCTAACAAAACAAATAAAATATAATTTTTACTAAAATTGTTCATAATAAAATGAAATAGGTGAAAATAATGAAATCAGTAGACTGTTTTAACATCTTGCATTACTTTATAATATTTAGTTAAAAATGTTATTTTTACATACTAAATATAGGATAAGAGAACAAGAGGTAGTATCTACCACAATTTCTGACACTAATTTTTTAATAGTAAATAAATAGCATTTTTGTTTTTGTTTGGGGAGAGGGTTTGTCAGCATTTGATTATTAATATATACATACATTTAAGAGTGTCATTTGATCATTGAACTAAAAGACACTACTTGAAACTCTGTAAAATAATTCCCTAAAACTTCCTAAAATACTATCTTCAAAGTAGAGATATGGAGTTAATTTCACTTTCTAACATGCCTGTAAGTTAAAAGCCATGAGTACTGTGTGCAAATCACCATAAATCAAAGTTGGCTACAACACATTTTAAAGTATAAACTGACATAGTAAATAGTGTTTTTTAAACTCTATATTCAATGTTATATCTAAGGATTTGAAAATAAGAGTAAATATCTCACTGAAGAAATTCCTCTTTGATATAAACCTGAAGTTACTTCTTTTCCCTTCACTGCACTGAGACCTTATCTCCTGGGAAGCTCATTCTAAAACTAGAGTCACAATTCCTGTCAAAGCTTCGTAATAAGTAAGTAGTATCAAACATCTTGGGGAACTATAATCCATTATTTCAATGATTATGAACAGTTTTATTGCCAAGAGATTAGCAGGAAAGTGTTTGCTGATTTTTTTTTTAGTATAACAGATTCACTAAGTTACTGTAAGCTTTGGTAGAAAAGAACAAAGAGATATCTTAAATATATCAGCTGTTAATGTTTTCTAATTCAATCAGACTATTCTGTTACTTACTAATGGCATTTTTGAAAATACATTTTTAACATTAATTTATGCTATGTAAAATTTTAAAATCATAAAAATTACCTCTATAAAGCTTAAGTACCAAATCTTTACGTATTACATCATATTTACTAAATTTTTGAATGCTGTTAAGATAACTTCATGATTTCATCCATGCCATGTACCTTGGAGGTTTCATGGCAATAGCTACATCATTTGAAATTCATAAACAAGTTTCACTTAGATTCTTCTTTATTTGTTACATATGATAGCTATTATTAAATCTAAAATGGGAAGATATTTCCTTCTTTTTAAAATTTTAGGTTGACTAAGATTTTCAAAAAGTTTGCAAGTACACTGTTGCCAGAATGCAAATAAGCTATCATGCTCAAATAGCTTTTTGGAAAATTTAATTGTTATAGCATTTATGGATGATAGTTTGGTCCTATATCTCAACATATATATGCATAAATAATTTATACAAGAAATTACCCGTTCAGGACTTCATCCTACAAGTGCACTTGCCCATATGTCAAAATAACTGTATAAGAGTATTTATTAAGGCCCCACTTATGATAGCAAGATTGGAAACCCTGCAAATATGCATCAGTTTTAGATACTTAAATGGGTTATACTGTAGTCATACAATGGAATGCTTATGCAGCAATTTTACAGTGAATTTGACATTTTTTATGGGGAAGAAACTCTCCTCAAAGTATATTAAATATTATAAATTTAAGGTAGTAAATATAGGCAAGATAGAAAATAAAATAATATGCAGAATAGGAATTTATATATAGAAAGAATTCCTATTATGTGTCTTTTCTAGCAACTATTATTTTCTATGGAGGTGAATGAGGCAGCATAGGAAGGGGATGTGCTTTGCAGTCACACCTAATAAGTTAAGTGAAATATTTCTTCTGTAAGAAAGGTTGGCTGGTGTCCTTCTTTGTAAGCTAGGAATAATAATACTTCATTGAATTTTTAAAATCCAATATGCATATAAAGTTATTAGCACACATGAGGCATTTATATATTAAACCCACCTATATATATATATTTACATATAAAATGTGGGCGTATGCATACATATTATATAAATACCAAAAATATATGCAAAATATTAAGTTTATCATAAATTAATGTAGTTAATATACATGACACTAAAGTAATTGGAAAACAAGGACATGAAAATATATGGTCAATACACTTTTTAACGTTCTATAAAACATGTATCATACGATGATTTTTAGTATAAAAATTAGCAAATCATCATATTCATCCCTGCTGACACAATTTACTTTTTTAGGAAAATAACCACATGAAATATATCTCTATGACACAGTGCATGCACATGTACCGTGAAGCAAGCATTAAAAAAATGCCTGGGAATAAGAAAAAGACAATTTCACAAATTTAAAAAATTGTTATTTGTATAGTCACTTCATGATTCTTTTTTAAAATTTTTCTGTCACAAAAATTTTAATACAAGTATCTTTTCTAATATTTCTAATATATTTACGTATATCTATAGGTGCCTATCTATCTATATATGATGTATAGTTTTTCTAACAATTGAATCTCAAATTGCTTAAACAAACCAATAAGGACAGTTTGCTATAATTTAAATTTCTTCCATCTTCATAACCTCTAACTGGGCCTGAACATGCAAATGCCTTATATACATTTTAGTTTTAGTTCCAGGGATGGGGGTGTGTGTTTGTGTGTGTGTGTGTGTGTGTGTGTGTGTGTGTGTGACAGACAGAGAGAGAGAGAGAGACAGAGAGAAACATAGAGAAGGGGATTGAAACGACACTCTGGGTTCACAAAGATGAGAATTAAGAAATCAAGATAACCTATGCTAAGTGCCAAGTAAAGATTTAAACTGAAATTCATCCCGTACTAGTAACATAAATGGGAAAAACGTGATCCTTCTTTCATGATCCCCAAAGAAAATGGGAGAGATGTGGGTTCCATTAGCAGATGGAATATCAATAGAATTTCTTTTAAGGATCAATATACTTTAGTTCATCTGTAGATGAATGCTGTTATTTTTCTATAGTGAATGATTTGAAAAAGAAAAAAATTCCTTTTTTTGCCTGATTATTCTCCTGACATCACCCAAATAACCAGAAATGTTCAAAAGAACTACTTGTTGGCATTTAATATCTCTTAAAATGATACTTCTATGGTAAATAGCAGAAGGGATATTTGTGTCATAATATTAATATAAAATTATTTTGAGGTGACACCCACTTTACACAAAAAAGTTGTGCAAAATTGACCAAAAACATTATTTTTATCCATTTTATGAATTAGGGTTTTAGAATACAAAAAAAACCCATAGTGATAAAAATTAAAATAAAAAACGATGGCTGTTAAAATAATTTATTTCACAAGAATATGCATATTTAGCATTTCTGCCATATAAAGCATTTTTGGTGATATTTTTCCACCCAAGTTATTTGTATAAAAAAGAATGAGGTTTGTTACATTAAGAGCACTGCAGTGACAAATTGGGAAAATCTGCCTGCTATATTAGCACATTTTTATTAATGTTATCTAACTTGAGAATTTGATTAGCATCACTAGAGAAATTAAATTTGGATGAACATTTACAAGGCAAGGGAAGAGTAGGAGAAAATTAAAAAAATAAGAACCACTTCACAATTGAACTTAAATTTCTGGGATCAATTTCAAGGTTACCTTAAATAATACATTTAGTGTCCACTTTTCTAAGCTAATATGTCAGAAGAATTATTAGCTAATTCATGTTTAATAATAGTATTTTAAAACATATTATATAATAATTTGTACAGTATATATGGTGGTAACATTGTTATTAATACAAAAGTCAGTGAGGCTAAAAATAATAAATACATGTCTGTAAAAACAGTATGGATTTTTAAAAAATTCTTGTGATTCAAGAACTATTATTAGTCAAAACATTTTATTTAGGCTTCCTCTGACTTATTTACACCATAATATTTATATTATTCATGCATGAATATTAACAAAATAAAGTATTTATGTCAGCAACACATTCATATTTAACTTTAATTGGAAGTATTTTTACTTCCCCAGGTTTTAGTGTCATTAGTTTTCATAAATATAAATTTCTTTTAAATTATTGAATTTATATATTTATTTTCATTATCCAATTCACATTTTTTTGGGAAAACCTTTTTAATCATTTTAGAATATTTGGAAAGAAAATTGTATCTGAAAGAACAAAATAAAATAAATACATTAAAAACTGTGTAAACAAAACAAAGGAACTATTTCATCCTATTGAACAACTTTAATCTGTTTTTGGAGCACAGAATTTCAACAATTTTATAATACTTAGCATATTTATTATTGTAAAATTTTATTCCTGTGCTAAACTTTTAGCAGTTATAAGAGCTACTCTGATATTTCTCCCTGATCTTTCCTTAACTTTTCAACTACATTATTCAAAATTTATTAAATACCCATGATTTCCAGCATTAGGTTGCTTATTTTTGAAACAGTGAAAACTGTACAATAGCAAAACCTGCTTTTTCCTATTGTACATTTATGGTGTTGGTTATTAAAAGTGTCCTCTTCGTAGAAACCCAAATAAAACTAAGGGGCTCTCAAGGAAGATGCTTTTAAGTCAGAATATCTTGGTCTATCAATTTCTTTAGTGAGTATTATGTAAAACAGAATTTCAAAACCATTAAGTGTAGTCAAATTTTGAAGAATTCTTAATTGAGATTCATGGCATATATAAAAAAGTTCATAAATTTCAGTACTGCCAGATTTGTTATATTATTTTAAATATTGCTTATCAGGTGATCAGGTGCTAATGACCTATGATGGTTATGATCATTTTCATGCTGAAGAAAAAACACACAATGGATAATTTCATAGTGAAATATTCATCATGAGATAAAAGCATATTTCTTTTGAAAAATCAGTAAAATTAGAAGGCAAAATTTAAAAAAATTCTATTTTAAAGGTTTACATTATGGAGTATAAATGAAATCATTCTTGTAATATAAAGTGGATCTATAATCAACAAGTGTTACTTAAGTTATTTATAAAGTAAATAATTTACATTATGGAGTATAAATGAAATCATTCTTATAAAGTGGATCTATAATCAACAAGTGTTACTTAAGTTATTTATAAAGTAAATAATTACAGATGTACCTTTATTTTTCACTTCTTTGTTTTAATTAAAGCATCCTTTATGTAATGTTACGAGAAGAGATATCTTACCTTCTTGACATAAGTACTATTTCAAAGAATCTTTGACTATAGCATTGTTTCTTAAGATTTACAAGGATTGACAGTGTAAAATATTTTAACATCATGGTACAAAAGTCCCTTACTTGAGGCCATCTTAAATGGACTTTCCCTGTTCTGACCTTTTTTTTTTTTTTTCATCTAACTGAAACTGAAAGAAGAGCGTGGGTTGGTAGCCTCTGGGAAGTATTACATAATATTACTACCAGTCTCAGGTCATGATTCAGTACCAATAGCAGGCCATTTCTTCAGAAAATCATTTGGACTGGGTAGTTCCCTAGCAACAAAGGCCATAGCAACACCAAAGAAGACATCAGTAAGGTGAGCCTTCTCAGGGAACTTTGATTGATATTACAGAATCTGTATTGCCTGTGGGAATAAGACTCCTAACAGTGGCTATGACCTTTATCATCTTCTTTCTTGATTTTTCTTTGAGTCATTACAGCTGCTTTTCCACGGAGAGGAAACCTATGTCAGTGGGATCTTGAGATGAGATGTTTGCCCTGAGATATAGAAAACAGGAAAATAAAGTTCAGCAAAATGCAGAAAGAAGGCTTTGTTAGTTCTTAGAAGCAAAGGGCTTGATTTGGGACTATATACATACTTGCTTCCCAGGGACTTTCTGAATTTTCTGTTTGTTGGTTTTAAACCAAGAAAATAAACTTGGTAATACATTCATATTGGTAACTACCAATTAATTATTAATAACAATTATTTGATTAAGTTTAATTTAAAAATAATTGATTTTGAATAGCTTATAAGGGAAAAATACAAACATTACTTGAGAGATGAGTTGACTAAGTTAATTCCCAAACTCATTTTACAGTAAATACGTGGCATTTCAACATACATTATATTTTCACACTTTCCTTTTTGCTTTAGATTAAGAACAAAGCCATAAATATTCTTCATGATTGCAAATTTGCCAAGCTTTGGGTCTGCAATTTTTATGTGGGAAATTAGTTAACTTTTATCAATTATGCCACCCCTTTTAGATAAACATTTAAATATAATTCAGATCCACATTCTTTCTCAATTGAAAGCAGCATTCTCAGTTTCCTTTGTAAACTATGGAATACATATAGCTATTTGTAGTAGAAACTTCTTGGTGACCAATTCAATAGAGTTTCAACTATTTTCTTCACCGTTACTGCACTATTGTGGTTGAAAATCTAACTAATTGCTTCCCCATGCTCCCTATGCATTGCACTTCTGACCACTAAAATGTAACCAGAGGTAGAGTGGATGCTTCTGCTAACAATTTATGTTTTTCTTGATAAAAGAGAATGGTTACTACTGGCACAAACACCACCACACTGCCTTTTTACACAAACACCACCACACTGCCTCTGCGTTTTTACCCTCTGCTATCTTTTTTTTTTTTTTTTTTTTTTTTTTGAGGCAGAGTCTGTCTTTGTCGCCCAGGCTGGACTGCAGTGGCGCGATCTCTGCTCACTGCAGGCTCCCCATCCCGGGTTCACGCCATTCTCCTGCCTCAGCCTCTCCAAGTAGCTGGGACTACAGACGCCCGCCACCACGCCCGGCTAATTTTTTGTATTTTTAGTAGAGACGGGGTTTCACCGTGGTCTCGATCTCCTGACCTCGTGATCCGCCCGCCTCCGCCTCCCAAAGTGCTGGGATTACAAGCGTGAGCCATCGCGGCCCGCCAGTCTTCTTGCATGAAGGTGCAGCAAGAGTCTTGAGTCCCTGAGGCAGAGACACAGGGGCTGCCCTAATGCTGGCAGTGCTGAGCAGCTAACCCAATATCAACACTGATTTCTTCTTAACAAGGGAAACAATGTGCAATTTAAGTTTCTCAATACTTGATGCTCCTCACTTGAAGGCTAAATCTGCTTTATTAATTCAACATAACTATTTGGTTTATAAAGAATTATTGTCTTATTTTTTCCTGAATATTTGTTTATTCTTCTTGCATAAATGGTCATTTGAGAAAAGAATTGTAGTTTCCTTCGGTTTTTCTAAAGAGCAATGTACAGGATTAGACGTTTGGCAAATGTAGTAAATAGCTTCATATTAGTTACTCTGTGCAGGGTTTCTTCATCTCAGCATTATTAACATTTGTTGGTGGAGAAGTCTTTATTAAGATGGGGTAGAGAAGCTGTCCTGTGCATTGTAGAATCTTCTTAGGAGCGTTTTTGGTATTTACTCACCATGTGCCAGTAGCATTCCCCTCCCAGTTTAACAATCACAATGTCTCCAGACACTGCCAAATATCCTCTGGGGGCAAAATTAGTCAGTCAGGTTGAGAACCACTATTCTAAAGCATTTAAGTGAGACAAATTTACAGTGTGGAAATTCACCATCATGTTTTTATTATTTACTTGTGTTTTACATACTTTCTGTATAGGAGTTGCAGTGCATATATTTCATTTTTATTTATGAAAATGCTTTTCAAGAAATGACATGAAGTAAACTTTAAAACTTGCAAAGATTGATATTGGAAATACTGTAGAGTAAGACTTTGTTTATGTAATGTGAAAACCACAGGTTAAGTTAGTTAAAAGAAAACGGTGAAAAAGCATAACAAATAGTTGTTTAGCATTACATAACATTCAGAGGTCACAAACTTATAACCTCCAATGGCGTCGATGAGAACCTCCAATGGCGTCGATGACCAAATAGGAAAAGGAAATCTATGAAGCAACTTTAGAATTTCCAAAAAGAGAAATTAGCTGTGGTCGGTTGTGTTAAAGGTGAATATAAACACTGTATTACAGCTACAGGCATTTAAATTCGAAGAGTTGTAAACATTTGACAAGTAAAAGAAAAGATAGGTTTAGGCATATCAGCTGCTGTTTTGCAACCCCTAAATAATTTTGTCTACAGGGGACCAAATCATTTCATGTTCCACCACCGGATGCATCAGCATAAAACGTCAACCTTCCATATTGTCTTTGAGTTGGCTCACCTGCACGTTCAATATATTTAAATTGTGTTTTAAACTTGGTACCAGGACAAGGCCTCTCTTTTACATACTCGGCTGTGTTTTGGTCAGAGACAGGCAAAAATTCTTAAACCAACCCCACTATTATTCTACTCCACTTCAAAGAAAATTAAGAAGCTTACCTGGCAGATGATTTAAAGTAGCTGATAGAGATGATTGCTTGAGGCCAGGAGTTTGAGACCAGCCTGGGAAACAAGCATAATGAGACCCTTTCTCTAAAAATAACTTGAAAAATAGCCGATCATGGTGGTGTGGGCCTGTAATCCTAGCTACTCAGGAGGCAGAGGTGGGAAGATTGCCCTAGCTCAGGAATTTGAAGCTGCAGTGAGCTATGGTGATGCCAGTGCATGCCAGCCTCAGTGACAGAGCAAGACCCTGTTTCTAAAAACAAATAAATAAAGTGGCTATTGGTTATTCATTTTTTCTTCTAACATTTAAAAATTATCCATTATCTCTTTGGAACCTATAACTACATCAGATTCTGAGGTTACAAAGAATAATGATAAATATTTTTGGCCTTAAGGCTCCCATTATCAAGTAAAAGTGATGAATAGAGAGAATTGTATTATGTGATATTATATGATAATAGTGGAAATATTCCTAAAAATGATAAGAATTTGGTAAAAACTAGCTCATTCGTTCATTAATTTTTGTTCATTTGTTCAAATGCACATAGTGTTATTAGTTGTAAGAAGCTCATTCAGAGGTCAGACAAAACGTATACAAAATGATTTGGAGATAAATTCTGAAACAAAACCATTTTGAAAATCAACAAGATTTTGTGAAAAATAAATTCCTTTTAATAAATCACTTAAGCAAATAATATTAACCATAAACAACTGAAATTGAACAATATGGACATATTTCAATTTTATTATTATGCAAAATAAGGGTTTTAAAACAACTAAAATCAATGATGTGGTTAGCTTCCTTGTCTATCTTCATCCATTATCAGGAGAAACTTATGAGGATAAGTTAATGACTTTAATTTAAACATTAAATTAAATTAATGATATTAATAATTAATATTAAATTAATTAAATTCGATTAAAATTTGACTTCAAACAGGAATAGGCAAATATGAAACTGCACAGGACAGAAGCGCATTTTATACATTTAAGCTTCTATTTTACTATTAACCCCTTAAATTGAATGTTTATTTTTGCAAATCAGCCAGATTGGCTCCTCTGCTATGGACTCTTAAGATCCTTATTGTTGAAAGATCATCGGAGCCACAGCTTTTCTTTCCTTATTTTTTTTAAATTAGTATAGCTTCTGTTGACTCCAAGAAAATAAGTAGTGTCCCCCTATACTTTTGATGCCATAATTGCAGACACTCTTGGTGCCCAATTCGTATCTCTTTAGAATTCACTATTCCAGTGCCTGCCTGTATTTGGGGGATATATATCCCAGCTTTTTCCTTTTTTAGGCAGAATAATGTTGAAGCATCTTATACATGTCTGCCAAATGTTCACATTAAGGTAAAGCTTCAGTTTCATACAGCGGTGATCTGTTAATAACATATCCTTCATTGGCTTTGTTCCCTTCCCTGGCGCCTTCCCAAAGTCCGTTTAGTACTTCCTGAAGTCTCCATTCAAATAAATTCTTTGATTCAGGAATTTGACATAAGTAAAGATATAACACTTTATTATTCTGTAAGAAAACATGAGCATTTCATTAAACCTACATTCTATTTTTCTACACGAGAATCAGCTTATAAATTATGATTTATAAAGTGATTCTGAGTGATGATTACTTATAAATCTTGCATTCTGAGATGGGGATAATGTAATAATAATAATAGTAAAATATTCAGCTAACATGAGCACAAAGCAACACATTAAAGTGTTGTAAGTGGTAAACAATAATTTAAGCATTCATAAAAGAAGAGGAAACTTCTGAATGGAGTGTCCAGAAAATCAGGGAAATATTAATTCATTACTTTATTCAACATTTGTTTAATATTTCATATGAGTCAGGCACAAAGGAGGTGTGAATAAAAAGATGATATATAATGAAGTCATTTTCCTCTTTTATGTGTGTCACAAACTGGCAACTTTGTTTCAGGATGCACATGCATATATTTAAATATATTTTTATGATTCATTTAACAGAAATCACTCATTTGACAAGTTAAAGAGAAAGGGACAGGGCAGAGCAGAGACACAGGAATAAGAAAGGGACAATGAGTAACTTTATAATTTATCAAGATAAGAAATTCAGCATCTCATTTTTGAACTACAGCCAAAGCACTAAGATGACTTTTTAACTTATAAGTCAAAAGACCTGCTAGCATTTTCAAAGAGTCATGGGACTGCAGAGAAGATAAATTTGCTGCTGTGTTTTTTTTCAAAATAAAGAGTAATATGGATCTTAGATATTTTACCATCACTAATCACATAAACCTGCAAAAACTAACGGTAAGAAAAAGAGCCCTCTCTAGTGAATTTCACAGCAGGATTGGCTAATTTACATCTCCTCTAACAAAGTTAAAATTTGAAAGAAAAAGAGATAGCTGAATATAAAGCAAAGCTAGGATCAGTAGTTAGGAGAACACTAGTGTGGTGAGTGAATCCTATAATTTTCAGTGATTTAATTAAACATGAATACAATCCCGTTTAGAACAAGTTGTATGAACCAGGTCAAATTATTTGAAACCTGAACTTTCAGGTTTCAAATAATTAATTAATCTTAGATGTATTCCATGAAGACTGGCAACAGTATTTCTGGATCCCCAAAGTTCTCAGACCTATCAAAATGGAACACATTAAATCAGAGCTATTAAATCTTTTAGTGACATTTAATTTCTCTTCATGATTTGGGCAGTTCTTATTTTACACCTCTGATCAGATATCATCAAATGTAGTAATTCCAGCTATTCTTTTGTTTTAAACTTTGGCTTATTTATTTTTAAAATGCTAATAATAGGATCATTCAAAGTTGTTTTCTTGGATATTAGATATGCTTTAAAATTACATACAGTTCTCAGCCAAAAATAGTAATAATAATGATGATTATTATAACAATGCATATTTGCTAGGATTTAATACCTTCAAAGTACTGCATGACATAATTAGAAACTGTACACTTTATGATTTTTCAGTAGAACATTTCTTGGTATAATTTAAGATATTACACTTTTTTAAAGTTTTCCATCTTTTACACTGACCTCCTCTCTAATTTTGTTATTTTCTTTGGTAGTTCCTGTTTATTTATTGATAGATATCATCTAGTCAGAATGTGTATCTCATAATAAAGAGAAATTACATGCAGTAGGGAATATGAAAGCACCTAAAATATTTATAACGTCCTTTGGTTGCTTTGCAATTTTTTTTTATATTTGAATCATTTTATTTCTTGGTAATTACTAAACCATAGTTGGGAGGTGTTAGAATTTTGAGGACAAGGTTTGAGAAGTGTTATCCTATATAAGGTACTATTTAAAATTATTAAAATCCTAAATTAAGAGGAAAATAAAACCCTAACTTGGTAAAATTCTATTTTAAGCTGTATTTCTCACCAATATTAGTTTTTACTATTACTTTTGAAGAGGATGATAAAATTCTTTTCTTTTCTTTTATTTTTTATTGTTATTATTATACTTTAAGTTTAGGGTACATGTGCTTTGCAATATTTTTAAATGTCATATGTTTTTAGATTTTAGGTATTGTGACATATGTTAACACAATGAGATAGCTAAAATGGTGTGTTTTTCCATAATGATACCATCACATAAACTCCAAAAAGGGCAAAGTGGATTAGAGGTGCAAGTGAGTGCTATGTATTAAAATTCATCAAAAATTATTTGCTTTAAACCGATTTTAATAGACAAGTCAACTCTCAGAAGACTTCTGAGGCTCTTGCATTTAAATGTCAAGTCAGGCTGCTAAATGCAAGTTCGTGTGGGCATTTGGGAATTTAAATGAACAAATCAAGTGAGTAAACACTTAGCCTCAGTATTGACTGATAATGAATATAGCTGAAAAAAAGTAAGAGGAGGGAACCCTGCATACCTTTTGTCTTTAATGGCATGATTGAGTGACAGGATTGCACATTGTCACGGTAACACAAATGCTGCCCTGTAGTCATTGACCTCAATCCAAACACACCATAGTGAACCACATTTTCAGACAAGTTGTTGATTATACCATTAGTTATTTTCAAGGCTTGTTAGTTCAAATACTGTTGATTGCCTTTAGATGGGCTGCTTGGCTTCCTAGCAGTATACTTAAAAAAGCTTTTTTTTTTTTTTACTAGATAGGCATTCTTTATTAAGGTGAAAAATTCATTCAGGTTTTACTTCTCTACTCAGGATCAGTCAATATTCCTTGAAACTGAGAGAGTAAAATGATATTACAGTACTGCATGTTTCAAGTTGTATTATGGGGTGTATGTGTGTGTGTGTATAGAGGGAGAGAGAGAGAGAGAGGAAATATGGCCAATTAAATCTATAATTTATACCACGACTTTGGTTCTAAGAATTATTGTGTGTTTGAGAAACATATTTTAATATAATATGAAAACATGATATCAATAGTTGAAGTTTTTATTTTAGTTTTTTTATTTTGAGAATTTTTACACCTACAAAAATATTAAACACTTGTATATCCTTCTCACAGATTCATAAATTGTTAACAATTTACCAGATTTTTCTACATTTTGTCTCTATCCACATATTTATTCTTCTTGCTGAAAAATTTGAGAGTTTCATACTTTATTATACTTCACTGTTAAATTCTTTAGAATACATTCCTCCATTACCCTACTACTATGATCATTCCCAAGAAATGTACCACTATAAATATATATAATTGTTCAGTATATAGTAAAAAATGTATGTATTTATACATAGCACATATATTTAATTATTTTAATTTTTAAGTTCCACGGTACATGTGCAGCATGTGTAGGTTTGTTACATAGGTGAACGTGTGCCATGGATATTTTTCTTTTTTAATGTTATTTATGACAATGACAATATTTTAGAGTCTGGGACAATGACCTTATTGGTGATATATGTAACCTTCTTTTATTGTTTTGGCATTAGAGTCAGGATACACACAGACACACAGACACACAGACACACAGACACACACACACACACACGTTTTTTAAAAGAATATCCTATACAAAGTGTGGATTTTTCTTTGCATTACATCAGAGGGGACATGAATATCAGAAAGTTCCTAGTATTGGCATGCTAATTTTGATCACTTTTTAAAGGTGATATCCACTGATCTGTCAATTTGAAGATATCATTTTACTCTTATAATTAATATGTGATTTATAGATGGTGATATTATTGAGTCATTTTATCTAAGTTTTCACATTTATTTGCATAGAGCTGCTTAAACTAAACTTTTTATTCCATTTGTAAATTTTCATCGTTAAAAATATTAACAGTATAAGTTTTCCTCACACCACTCCCTTAAATGCTTCTAATAAATTCTGATATGTAGTTTTTGATTTTTATCTTTTGTCAGAAATTCTGCAATTTCAGTTTATATTTACATTTCTTCTAGCAGTAACTTAGTAAAGATATCACACATTTCAAAGAGAAAGAATTGTTTTTCTTTTGTTACTAATATAGAGTTTATGGCCTTGTGATCAGATAATGTTATTTTTAATGTTTATAATTGTAAAACTTGCTTAGGATTTTCTTAAGTGACAGAATGTATATTCAATTTTCAGGACTGATTCAGATGAAATTGATTGAAACACAAGAAATGAAAGTATTTAAAATAGGATGAGGAGAAAATGAGCAAGATGGTGTATGTACACATGACAGATTTACCATTTTCCCTCCAGGAAGAGGGATTCTTATAGAGATGGGATTATAGGGTTATAAGAATATGACTGTCTCCTGGTTATGAAGTTCTTTCGGAGTTTTGACAAAAGGTTTCTATCTGTTATCATGGCATTATTTATCTATAACATATGGAAAACACATGTTTACAATTTATGTGACAAAATTTTGTCCTCACCTTGTATGAGCCCATATCTAGAACAGGAGGAATGACCTAACCAAAGAATATGGTTAATGCCTCTGTTATGCCAGAATATGTAGATGCCAGATTTTTGTCATGTAAATGTCATAATACTAAGGTCATACCTAAATATTGAATTGATGGGATTGACCACATTTTTCTATAGTTCTCAAACACTTTGACTCAAATGTATTTGATTGTTTTTATAGTGAAAAACAGAATAGTTGAAAAATGATTTCAGAGACTGAAAGAAAAGCAAGGGATAATAATATACATTGTAATCAATATGATATATTCTTAGCAACCAGGTATTCTGGTAACCTATTTCTGAAATGGTAAGCTTCACTATGACATTGTCAAATAATCTGGCCTCTCAAATCTGAATATATGATAGTTTAAAAACATAACAATTTTTAATGAAGTCATTGATATTAAAAATGAGCAACAATAGAGTTTTTGGTATCATGTGGCCATTCAAGTTAATTATTCATGAAAAATGTACTTTGCCAAGTGATATAAATGATTCAAGCCATGTGGCTGCCCAGGAAACTTTAGTATATCTGACTAGCCAATTTTCATGAAAAGCACATGTTTTATTATTAGTTTTACTGATTTTGTAAATTCACTTTAAATAATAACAGTGTCTCGTGCTTATATTTTCTTCCAAAACTACATAGGCTATTACTTCTGAGAAATCAAACGGCACTGTGCCATCTGTAGTGCAAATGTAATAGCATGACCATACTAACAAATCTAAATAAATTTCATATTAATAAATTAATTTAAATACTAATATAATTCATTTAAAAATTAATAAATTGATACTGTTTATTCAGGGTCTTTACTTGCATTTAACAGATTGCAGGGAGTTTTCCAAGAGATGCGTGTTTCTACTATCCAACAATTATTAATGGGTTGAAATTAGAATGCTGTTTACTGAAAAAAATTAAAATCATATTGTATCTTTATATATAATACACTGATTTAGTAATAATATAAACAAAGTCTTCAAATTCACCATTATTGGTAACACCACATTATTAGTCACAGAAAGATAATTTAAATATGATCAATATAAATTATTCAAGAAAAAAGTACAATGGGAAAGACCAGCTCCTCCTTTGGAGCTGGGTAAATAAATCCCTCACTTTAGCATTTCCCAGATGATATCCAAGGCTCCATAAGTCTGAAATCAATTTTACAACATGGCAATATTCGTGACAACACAATTGTTTGGGGAATACCCTTACTGAAACTTTGGTCACAGTTATTCAGTATGGTTCATCTCTGTCAGTGAATCTCGACCTTTCTGGGGAAATTTCTTTGAATTATTTCTCCAAAGCCATCAGATCACAAGTGTAAGGATGAGAGTTATATTCTTCTAAGTAACAAGAGAGTGAAAGGACCTGTTGGTGGCTCCGTTGTCTGCTTAATCTACCAACTAATTACACAGAGGATTTTAGATAAAGTGAGAAGTTCATGTAACCAATAACTTAGAGATTTGTACGGATGATTTGAACATTGGGAAATCAGTTTATGTTGGGGAACTTTACATGAAATAAAAAAGACAGTAGGAAATACAAAGTATTATTCACACTCTTCAGTTGTAGAGGGTAAAAGAGCTTTAAAACTCAAGTATATGTAACAATATATATGTAACTGTTTAACACATATACATAAAAACAAGAGAAAATACGGGATCTGATGTTCTGATGTCAGCTTGGTCTCTGCCTGGGCAACGTCATAATAAATCTGTGTTCTATGTGCAAGTAGGGATTAAATTATAAAATTTTCAATATTAAAATATATTGTGAGTGTATAAGACTTACCATGTTTGCTGGCACATATTAGGTCTTCAGCAAATAGCTGCTTTGGTTACTAAAATACTAGTTTGATTAACACATTCACCCTTCAGCCCACAAACTTTCATTCATTCATCAAGAGAGACCTTCCAAGTGTCACATACTCATTAGGCATTGGAGATGCAGCAGTGTGTAAGACAGGTTACCTCTGCTCTACGAATTTAGAATTAACAAAAGAGAGACATTTTAAAAAATACTAACACAAACTCATATTTCTATAACTAAAAAAAGTCTTATGAGAAAACTCTGAGGGAAGAGAGGGATCAACTTGGAAAAGGCTTCAGAACCTCCAAGACCAAATTCATTTCATTTGAACTTACTGATAATTAAGATATTTTGTTGTTGTTAAAATCTCTGAGCCTTGATAAATACATTTTTGTAAGTCATTTTTAGATTAGCTATGCTCCCAGTAATATATATTATATTCAAGAACAAGTTTTATACAATACATACTGTATTGGGGGTGTTATTTTAAAAATTGACTGTTTCTGTTAGCTGTTTATGATCCCAAGATTGGACAGATAAATGTTTATGAAAACACTTTGATTTTGTTTCTGTCCTTCTTTTGTCATGCTGTCAGTAGTCATATCATTGGTAGTGAGTTTACATGGCTAAGTTCTTTGAGGAAAGCTTTTAGACAAAAATAAATAAATAAATAAATAAAAGATTTCACTTGATTTACATAATAAAGTGAAAAAAACATTGTGTTTCCAAGATAGGCTAACTAGGGAAGAGGAGTTGAAGGACTAGAATTTGAAGAAATGGACAATAAGGGAGCTAACACTTTATGTAGGTGAAAAGGAGAAATTCTGGGGGTGTGTTGTGGTGAGAGATGAGCAGTCAATTTTGAAAAGCGGTGATATCTGCTTTACAGCCCAAAGTTATTTAGGTTATGTGTGGTACTTATCCCTAAGTCTCACCAAACCTTCTATTAAGACTATGATGAATGTTCTGTGGCTCTTGTTCGGGTTAATAAAAGGAAACAGTATGCCACTGAGGGTAGAGTACAGGTTAGACCACAACCATAAGAGATGAAATAGTGACCAAGGATCAAACTAGTAGAGGTGGGATTGTGGTGAGCAAAGTGACTAGAGCAATGTAACTCCCTTCCACCCACCTTCAAAGTCTCAGGAACATTATGAAGTGAAGAAATGAGAAGGGGTTCTCAAATCATTTATTAAGATATTAGAGGTAAAGATAGCCATGGAAGAGTTGAGCACATGGAGATGTTTGAGATATAAGTGACTTTAAAAGCATTTACTTGTGCTGAAAATAATTTCTATTATGAAAACATTTATTGAATGAGCATAATATCATATAAGTCATCATGTGAGGTACATATTTGTGTTAAGGACCAAAACAAACTGCATTGTCCAATGAGGCAGAAGTATTCTCTCTTTCTGTCTCTCTCTCACACACACACACATTCACACACACATACACAACACAGATTTTCTCAAAAAAAACTTGTAAAATTAAGTTAACATGAAAAGACTTCCTTTTGAATTTTTAATAGGCTTTAGTTTTTAGAGCAATTTTAATTTCATAGTAATATGGAACAAAAGGTGCAGAGATTTCCCGTATAACCCCTAGCCCCCATATGCACAGCTTCCCCACTTATCAACATTTCTCAGTAGAGTGCTAGATTTGTTACAATTGATGAACCTGCAATGATATATTATTATCACCCAGAGTCCATAGTTTACAGTAGGGTTTTCTCCTGTGCATTTTATAGGCTTGGATAAATGTATGATGGCATGTATTCACCATTACAGTTTTATACAGAGTAGTTTCAACACTCTATAAATTCTCTGTGCTGTGTCTATTCATCCGTCTCTCCCCACAGTCCCTAGCAACCACTGAACTCTTTATTGTTGCCATAGTTTTGCCTTTTCCAGAATGTTACACAGTTTAAATCAAACAGTATGTATCCTTTTCAAATTAGCTTCATTTACTCAGTAATGGGCACATACATTTTCTTCATGTCTTTACATGGTTTCATACTGATATGGTAGTTAAGAAGAAATTACTTAGGCAGATAGTAAGGGCATGGGAGACCTCGGTAAGTCTGTTCTTTTTAATAAAATTATTTTTCTTTCTAACAAAGAGCAGCCTGTAAAATCGAGCTGCAGACATAGATACCAGCAGTTGTGCCAATCATGTTCAAGATGGTGGCTCCATCTTCCCTTCTCTTTGTCAGCCATGTTTACAGTAAGAAGCAAACAAGATGGTGCCAATCAACTCTAATGTCCATTAGCATAATAAGGTTAGGGTGAGGTGACCAGCCTTCCCCAGGCACTATGTAGATGCCGTAACTAATCATGAGCCCTATGTAAATCAGACACCACCTCTTCAAACTGGACTATAAAACTTGGCACATTCGTGCCAGCTGGTCCTTTATTCCACTTGGAGACCCTCTTTTGGGCTTTCTCAACATGAGAAAGCTCTTTCCCTCTCTTTTCTTCTTTTTCTATTAAACTTCCCACTCCAAAACCTACTCCTCATGTGTGTCTGTGTCCTGAATTTCTTCTCAATCAAGACCAAGAGCCAGGGTACATACCCCAGAGAATGGAGCCATTTCAATAGCTCACTTTCTTTTAGCGCTGATTAATATACCATCATCTAGATATAACTACAGTGTAGTCATCCATCCATTATTAAAGAACATCTGGTTATTCTTTGGTGTCTTTTTATAAATTATACATACCATTTGTACATTTTCATGGTGTGCATGTGATATTTTGTTACATGCAAAGAATGTATAATGATCACATCAGAGTATTCAGGGTATTTATCACATCAAGTACTTATCATTTCTATGTTTTGGGAACATTTCAACTCCTCTCTTCTAATTATTTTGAAATATACAGTTCATTGTTAAATTCACTCTACTCTGCTATTGAACATTAGAACTTACCTTTTCTATTTAACTGTAGGTTTGTGTCCATTAACCAACTTCCCTTTTTCCCCACTTCCCTCTTCACCTCCACACTCCCATCTCAGTTTCTAGTGACTATCATTCTATACTGTACTTTCATGAGATCAACATTTATTAGCTCCTGCATATGAGTAAGAGCATGCCATATTTGCCTTTCTGTGTCTAGTACATTTCACTTAATGTAATAATCTCTAGTTCCATCCATGTTGCTTCACATGAGCCTAAATAACCAAAGCCATCAAGATCAAAAAGAACAAAGCTAGAGACAGACATCACATTGCCTCACTTCAAAATATATTACAAAGCTAGCATAACCAAAATAGCATGCTATTGGTATAAAAACAGAACATAGACCCATGAAACAAAATAGAAAACTGAGAAATAAATCCATATATTTACAAGCAAATGATTTTCAACAAAGGCTCTGAAAATATATATTGGGAAAAAGACACTTTCTCCAATAAATAGTCGTGAAAAAACTGTATATTGATATGGAGAAGAATGAATCTAGACCCCTTATCTCTCACCATGTACAAAAATCACCTCCAAATAGATTAAAGACCTAAAGATAAGACCCAAAACTATAAAACTAGTAGAAGAAACCGTAGGAGAAATAATATAGGATATTGGTCCCGACAAAGATTTTATGACTAAGATCTCAAAGGCACAGACAACAAAAACAGACAAATGGAACTATATGAAATGAAAAGCTTCTATGTAGTAAAGGAAATTATCAACAGAGTGAAGAGACAACCAATTGAATGGTGGAAAATATCTGCAAAGTATTCCTCTGACAAGGGACAAATATCCAGAATATACAAGAAACTCAACAGAAGACAAAAACATAAACAAAAACCCCTAATAATCCCATTTAAAAGTTTTATAAGTGAGCAAAGAACACGAATAGACATTTCCCAAAAGAGGATATACAAGTAGCCAACAGATATATGAAAAATGGTCAACATCACTAATCATCAGAAAAATTAAAATCAAAACCACAATGAGACATCATCTTCCCCAGTTAGAATGGCTATTATTAAAAAGACAAAACATTTCTGTTAAGAAATAACTTCAAGAATAATTTTAATATTTTATTTTCAAACTGAAAATCAGTTAGATGTTTTTCAGCCTCAAAGAGTGTGTTTATGTAAAATTTTAAAAGTGCTGGCTGGGTGCGGGGGCTCACGACCGTAATCCCAACACTTTGGGAGGCCGAGACGGGCAGATCACAAGGTCAGGAAATCGAGACTATCCTGGCTAACATGGTGAAATCCTGTCTCCACTAACGTATCAAAGAAACTGGGAAAAGGAATTAACCCTTTTCTTGTTTTGAAACAAAAATTTCAGCTCACTGCCAGTACCTTATTGATTGATTGATTGATTAGAGGCAGAGTCTCGCTCTGTTGCCCAGGCTGGAGTGCAGTGGCGCGATCTCAGCTCACTGCAAGCTCCGCCTCCCGGGTTCATGCCATTCTCCTGCCTCAGTCTCCAGAGTAACTGGGACTACAGGTGCCCGCCACCACGCCCAACTAATATTTTTTGTATTTTTTAGTGGAGCTTTTATGATCTGGGAGGGATCCTGGTTAGCTATAGCATACGACACTCCTGTGAGCGTGTCTTCATATGCAAATGAATGAATCAAGAGTTCATACCTTCCTCGTGTATTGAGATTTTACACTCTCAATCATTTTCCCTTGCCCTAATTTCTCCCCTACTGGATTCCAAGTCAGATGACTAGGGACAGTTCTTCTACTTCAAAACCTGCTGAATTTATTTGAACTAACCAACTGTAAGCCTGCTTAGACGGCTTACTGTGCCTCAGCTATTTCTTCCCACAGGATAATATAATGAAGGCACTTTCAGATCTCCCCACTCTTTCTCTGCCTGGGACTAATCTCAGTGTTCCATTGTGTGGCCCTGGATGGTGTGATGTGGCATGATGCCTTCTTTTTGGAAACTATGAATAATAAACTTGTCAGTGGCAATTATCTCCTGCTCTGTTTACATCACCATACCTGAATAATAATAAATTCTGCATTTTAAAATGAACGTATTTTATATAGATTAATAAAGAAAAAAACCATCTAACTACAGTATTTAACTATTTCAGGCCAATCAACTGATCCTCATTGCTCTTAGAAGCAATACAAAAGAGTATATATAAATAAGGTGTAAAATTATACACTGGGTATCAGTTAAAAGAAAGCTGAGAAATGGAAAATAAAGGGCAATTTCTTTCATTTGAATCAAAGTGACACCTTAGCATGATTTTTAACAGCCATTTTTGTCTAATAAGCATTTCGGTGAAAAGAATAAAAAATGTGCAAGTGTTGGTCTATATGGGTTTAGAGGTTGAATGTGAAAAGTTTATTTCTCTTGTTAATTAGAGCATAGACTGGAGGCATGCTATGGGGAAATGCTGATGCAGAAATCTGATTCTGGATGCTGAGGAGAGCAAGATATTTAGAAAACGGGAACAGTTAATTAAAATTAAAACTATTATTTGAACAAAGGCACTATGACATGAAGAAGTAAGGCTACTAACGATGACTGCTTAATAATATCTTAGGTTAAAATTATTTTTTGTTATGAAGCAAAATTATTGCTAAAAAGTTTATATTATGCTTTTGTCATTTTTAAAACTTTTTTAGTGAATAAATTAACATTGAATTAATGACCAGTAGTAAGTGAAGTTCTAAATAAAGATATAACGTAGACAGTTCTTAAGACCAAGATCATCAGAATCAGAGAAAAAGAATTCTTATTCAATTCATCCATTTAAGATGCCTAAAAATATTGCTAATTCATGATTGAGAATGCCTAAGTTGTGGCAGAATTACTGATTTTCTTTCAAATGTAGTTTTAATGAGATATGAAATGTTTCCTTCAAAACTATATTTCCATAAAGATTATTGTGAAAGTAAAGCAATTTCTGTGGGTAAAATATTTTAAATACTCCAATATTGCCATAGAGATTTATCTAAAAATAAAGAGAATTGTCTCTATTTCATAGCAATGCATGCATTGTATATCTTGGTTGCCTATTATTTTTTGAAGAATTTTCAAATAACACTAAAGGAAGCAAACGAAATCATTAATATTGGTCTTAAGTATTAAATTAACACGTTATTCAAAAGCTACCTCTGATCACATTAGTAAGAGTACACTTCAACATTTACTCTTGGCACCCTTTAAAAAAAAAAAAATGGGGACATAAAATTTTCCATCATGAGAATCTATAGAAATCACATGAACTATAGAGTTTAAATGCAGTAATATGTCCTGAAGTTTCTCAGTATTAATCCCACCTCTCAAAATTTATTAATTAATTTTGAAAGAGTTATTTTGAGATGAGAAGTCTTCTTCCAATCAAAGGATTTTCTCAATCGAAGGGTTTGTGGTCTCACAGTCTTCAAGGAATGAAGCCGTGGACTGCAGAGGTGAGTGTCACAACTCGATTAGAGAAACATGCAGACCCAAAGAGTGTAGGCAGCAAAATTTACTTAAGTGAAAGTGAAAGTAAAGCAAAAGCAAAAGTAAAGCTTCCACGCGGTGGAAGGGGACCCAGAAGAGTTGCTGTTTCTGGCTTGGGTGTCTTATGCTTATATCCCCTTATGGCTCCTCCCCTTTTCCTTTTTCTGCCCTATAGGATTAGCTTATTTTCTATCTGCTTGTGGGTTGGGGGGCCTGATTGGTTAAAAACATCAGACTGCAGCTAGAGCTTAAACTCCCTATATGATTTGTTGAAGTTTCAATCCCTTGGCTTGCAGCTAGCACTCATTTTGGCTTAGGGGAAAGTCCCCTTAGGGAAGTCCCTATTAACCCAGGAAGTCCAGCCAACTTAGCCACTTAGTCCCTCAATTTAGCCTATTTTAATTTTCTCCTCTTCCAAATAAAGATCATAGAGGTATCTTTCTCCTAAGTTTCTTGTTAGGTTTAAAGGGAAAATAAAATGTAAAGTACCAAATAGCTAATTCTGTTTGAGCTCTGCATGAGACTGTTTTGACATTGCTATAGAAAAAATACCTGCTCTTGCATCAGCTTCTGGGGAGACATTAGGAAGCTTACAATAATGGCAGAAGGCAAAGTGGAAGCAGGCACTTCACAAGGCAAAAGCAGGAGAAAGAAAGAGAGAGACTCAGAGGTGTCATTCTCTTTTAAATGACTAGATCTTGTGAGAATTCACTCACTATTGCAAGGACAGCACCAAGGGGATGGTCTAAACAATTCAAAATAAATCTGTCCCTATGATCCGATCACCTCCCTCCAGGACCCGCCTCCAACAATGAGGAATACATTTCACCATTAGATTTGGATGGGGACAAATATCCAAACTATGTCATTTTTCCCCTGGATCCCCAACCTCATATTCTTTTTACATTGCAAAAAACAATCATACCTTCCCAATAGTCCTCCAAAGTCTTAACTCATTCAAGCATTAACTCAAAAGTCCAAAGTTCAAAGTTTCTTCTAAGACAAGGCACGTCCTTTGCACTTTTGAGCCTGTACAATCAAACACAAGTTAATTACACCCAAGATACAATGGGGATACTTCCATTGGGTAAACATTTCCATTCTAGAAGGGAGAAATTCACCAAAAGAAAGGGGCTACATGCCCCATGCAAGTTTGAAACCAAACAAGGCAGTCATTAAATCTTAAGGCTCCGACATAGTCTCATTTGACTCTGTATCCTGAATCCAGGTCAAACTGCTGAAAGAAGGGGGATCCCAAAGCCTTGGGCAGCTTTGCCCCTGTGGCATTTCAAGCTGAGGTTGTAAGCTTTTAAGTTACTGGTGGCTCTGCCATTCTGGGGTCTAGAGGACAGTGGTCCCCTTCTCACAGCTCTACTAGGCAGTGCCCCAGTGGGGACTCTCTGTGGAGGCTCCAACCCATTTTGCCTTTACACTGCCCTAGTAGAGGTTCTCTTTGGGGGCTGCACTGCTGTAACAGGCTCTCTCTGGGCACTGAGGCTTTTCAGTAGATCTTTTGCGATCTAGGAGGCTCCCAAGACTCAACTCTTGCACTGTGCGCACCTGTAGATTTAACATCACATGGAAGCCACCAATACCTATGGCTTGCACCCTCTAGAGCTGTGGCCCAACCTGTACCTAGCTGCTTTTGAGTCAAGGCTGAAACCAGAGCAGCCAGGATATAGGGAGCAGTGTTCCAAGGGTGTGCAGGGCAGTGAGGCCCTGGGACTGGCCCCAAATCATTCTTCCTTATTAGGCTTTGGGTATGTGATAGAAGAGGCTATGAAAAGTTCTCTGAAATTTCTTCGAGTCCTTTTTCCCATTGTCTTGGCTCTCTGCACTTGTCTCCTTTTTTAGTTATGCAAATTTTCTAGCAAGTGGTTGCTCAGCAAATTGCTTGAATTCTTCTCCTGAAAATGGGCTTTTCTTTTCTATCACATGACCAGGCTGCAAATTTTCCAACCTTTCATATCCCACTTCCCCTTTAAATATAAGTTCCAACTTTAGGTCATTTCTTTGCTCACACATCTAAGCATAGGCTGTGAGAAGCAGTTTTGCTAAATCTTGAACACTTTGCTGCTTAGAAGTTTATTCTGCCAGATACCATAGGTGATCACTCTCAAGTTCAAACTTCCACATATCCCTAGGGCATGAACAGAATGTAACCAAGTTCTTTTCTAAGGCATATATGAGCTATATTCTAGTTCCCAATAAGCTCTTCATCTTCATCTGAGACCTCCTCAGCCTGGACTTCACTGTCCATATTACTATCAGCATTTTGGTCACAACAGCGTAACCAGTCTCTAAATAGTTCCTAACTTCCCTCTGCTTCCTGCCTTCTTCCAAGTCCTCTAAACTTTTCCAACCTCTGTCTGTAATATGGTTTGGCTCTGTGTCCCCACTCGTCTCATGTCAAATCATAATCCCCAGTGTCAGGGGAGGGACCTGGTAGGAGGCAATTGGATCATGGAGGCAGATTTTCCCCATGTTTTTCTCATGATACTGAGTGAGTTCTCTTGAGATCTGATGGGTTAAAAATATGGCACTTCCACCCTCACTTACCCTCACTCTCTCTTTCTCTGCCATGTAAGATGTACCTTGCTTCTCCTTTGCTTTCTACCATGATTATAAGTCTCCTGAGACCTCCCCAACCATGTGGAACTGTGGGTCATTAAACCTCTTTTCTGTATAAATTACCCAGTCTCAGTTAGTTTTTTATAGCAGTGTGAAAATAAACTAATACAGCCTGTTATTCAATTCCAAAGTTGCCTCCACATTTTTAGTTATCTTTATAACAATACCCAACTCTCGGTACCAATTTTCTGTATTAGGCTTTTCTTACATTTCTGCTATAAAGAAATATCTGGGACAGGAGTTTTAATTGGAAATATCTGGGACAGGAGGTTTAATCTTTATAACAATACCCAACTCCCGGTACCAATTTTCTGTATTAGGCTTTTCTTACATTTCTGCTATAAAGAAATATCTGGGACAGGAGGTTTAATTGGTTTAAAGAAAGGAGGTTTAATTGGCTCAAGGCTCTGCAGGATTTACAGGAAGCATAGCTTCAGCATCAGCTTCTGGGGTAGCCTCAGGAAGCTTACAATCATGGTGGAAGGCAAAGCAGGAGCTGGCATATCCCATAGCAAAAGCAGATGCGAAAGATAGAGAGAGTCAGAGGGGAGGTGCCACATACTTTTTAATGACTAGATCTCTTGAGAATTTACTCACTATCACAGGATAGCACCAAGAGGATGGTGCTAAACCATTCATGAAAATTCTGCCCCCATGATTTCATCACTTCCCACCAGGCCCCACCTCTAACATTGGGAATTACCTTCAACATGAGATTAAGGTCACCCTGTGCCACCATGTTTCTTAGTCAAAATGAGACTATGCCAAAACCAGGTAGTAAAAGGAATCCTAGCTGAAGTCGGTCTAACAGTAGATACAAAGAGTTCCCACAGAATTATACAGTATTTATTTCTATAGTCTCTGAGCAGCTATTGTGTAAGGATAATTTAGCTGCTAATATAAACATCACATTGCTTTGCTAACCTGTGGAAGAAAAGTCATAATAGTTGGAAAGTCAAGTGTATTCTCTACCCCATGCAAATTGCAAATCAGAAGCAATATGGTATCTCAGGTGGAAGGGTGGAGATAAGTGATGCTATCCATGAGACTTAAATCATGTAGAATTGCTTGTCTCAATCTTACTGTCATTTAATTCATCATTCTGGCTCCAAATAAAGACAGATGGATACTGGCAAATTATGGTGGTCTAGAATCAAATTAATAAAGAGATATTACCAAATGTAATTGTTGACTGGATTTGGTAACTTACCAAAATAGAGCAATTCAGAGATGCTGTACCGGGAAATGCAAGTCAAAACCACAATGAGATATAACCTCATACCTGTTAGGAAGGCTATTATAAAAGACGGGGTGGGGGGGGCGGGGATCACAAGTGGGAGACAGAGAGAGGGAGAGTGCAAGAAGGAGAGAGAGAAGGGAACAGAGAAGTGTTGGTAAATATGTAGAAAAATTGGAAGGCTTGTATACTGCTGGTGAAAATGAGAAATAGTGCAGACACTATGGAAAACAATGTGGAACCTTCTCAAAAGGTAAAAATGAGACTATCATATGATCCAGCAATCTAAATTCTAAGTATTTATCCCAAAGAATTAGAATCAGGGTCTTCGTTATCTTCCTGTAAGCCACCAGTACAACTTAGTACAAACAGTGATTTTCACTGTCCTTATTTATCATTTCCTCTGTATATTCCAAATCCCTAAATTATCAAAGGTGCCAGTGCTTTTTCCTCTACTTTAGGAATGGGTCTTTCGTACTGATAAGGCAGTTAGTGACCCATACCCCCAAAATTGATTTACCACCTGCTTTTCAGACCATTCCTAGACAACTATTAGACCATTATTGGACAACTCAAACATATGACAGCTTAAGTTGTCTAATATTCTATGCTGAGATGTAATTAGGAGTTCAAAATCATTATTGGGGAAGAATATGAAGCAAATCAAGATTGCGTAGGGGAGCAATCTTGCTTCATTGTAGATATGACGAAAGTCTCTAATAACTAATGCAGAGCTCTAGAGAAAAGGTTGCCAGTTTAGAGGAGTCCTTCACTGGGGCTTGCTTAGTTATGGCTGATTGGCTATTGTCAGTGAGAAGAGTGAGGCATCAACTATTTTTTTTTTAATTTTTAGGTTTTGTGGGTGCAGGATGGGTGTATATATTTATAGAGTATATGAGATATCTTGATACAGGCATGCAATGCATAATAATTACATCATGGAAAATGAGGTATTCATCCTCTTAAGCATTTATCCATTGTCTTACAAACAATCCAATTACACTCTTTTAGTTATTTTAAATGTGCAATTTGGTTATTTTGGCTGTAGTCACTCTGTTGTGCTAGCAAATACGAGGTCTTATTAATCTTTTCTAATTTTTTTTAATGCATTAACCATCCCCAAACCCCCACCCCCAGCCTCTGGTAACCATCCCTCTACTCTCTGTGTCCATGAGTTTAATTGTTTTGATTTTTAGCTCCCTCAAATAAGTGAGAACATGTGATGTTTGTCTTTCAGTGCCTGGCTTATTTTACTTAATGTAGTGACCTCCAGTTCCATCCATGTTGTTGCAAATGACAAGATATCTGCTTTTTTTCAACAGCTAAATAGTACTCCATTGGGTGTAAGTATCGCTTTTTAAAATCTATTCATCTGCTGATGGACACTTAAGATGCTTCCAAATCTTCGCTATTATGAACTGTGCTACAACAAACATGGAAGTGCAGGTATCTCTTTAGTATAATTTCCTTTCTTTGGAGTATATATCCAGCAGTGGGATGGCTGGATCATATGGTAGTTCAATTTTTAGTTTTCGGGGGAACTTGCAAACCATTCTCTATAGTGGTTTTACTAATGTACATTCTCACTAACAGTGTATGAATATTCCCTTTCTACACGTTGTCTCTAGTATTTGTTATTGCCTGTCTTTTGGATATAAGCCATTTTAACTGGAGTGAGTTATCACATTGTAGTTTTGATTTGCATTTCTCTGATGATCAATGATGTCAGGCACTATTTCACATGCTGTTTGTCACCTGTGTGTCTCCTTTTTGAGAAGTATCTATTCAAATATTTTGCCCATTTTTTAATCAAGTTATTAAATATTTTTCTATAGAGTTATTTGAGCCCTTTATATATTCTTGCATTAATCCCTTGTCAGATGAGTAGTTTGCAAATATTTTCTCCCATTCTGTGGGTTGTCTCTCTCTTTACTTTATTGATTGTTTCCATTGTTTCCTTTGCTGTGAACGAGCTTTTTTTTTTTTTTCCTGGTTTCACTCCGTCACCCAGGCTGGAATTCAGTGATACAATCTGGGCTCACTGCAACCTCTGCCTCTCAGGTTCAAGCTATTCTTGTGCCTCAGCCTCTGAAGTAGCTGGAGTTACAGGTGTGTGCCTGGTTAATTTTTGTATTTTTAGTAGAGACAGCGTTTTGCCATGTTGGCTGGGCTGATCTCGAACTTTTGACCTCATTTGATCCACCCATCTGGGCCTCCCAAAGTGTTGGGATTACAAGTGTGAGCACTGTGCCCGGCCATGTGAAGAAACTTTTTAACTTGATGTGATCCTATTTCTCCATTTTTTTTTTTTTTTTTGGACTGCCTGTGCTTGTTGGGTATTACTCAAAAAAATTTGCCCAGATCAATGAGCAGACAATCCCCAAAGTTTTCTGGTAGTAGTTTCATGGTGTGAGGTCTTAAATTTAAGTCTTTAATCCATTTTGATTTGATTTTGGTATACGGTAAGAGATAGGGGTCTAGTTTTATTCTTCAGCATTTGGATATACAGTTTTCCCAGCACCACTTATTGAAGAGACTTTCCTTTACCCAGTGTATGTTCTTGGCACCTTTGGCAAAAATGAGTTCATGCTAGGTGTGTGTATTTGTTTCTGTGTTCTCTATTCTGTTCCATTGGTCTTTGTGTCTGTTTTTATGGCCACTACCATGCTGTTTTGGTTACCGTAGCTCTGTAGTATAATTTGAAGTCAGGTAATGTGACTGCTGGTGGGCAAGTAAATCAGTACAACCTAATATTTTCCATATGGAAAATAGTATGGAGATTTCTTGAAGAGCTAAAAGTAGATCTACTATTTGTTCTAGCAATTCCATTACTTGCTATCTACTCAAAAGAAATCATTATATTAAAAAGACATCTGCATACAGATGTTCATCACAGAGCAATTCACAATTGCCAAGATATGGGATATATCTAAGTGCCCATCAACTGATGTGTGGATAAAGAAAATGTGGTGTATATACACCGTGGAATAATAGCCATAAAAAAGAATAAAATAATGTCATTTGCATCAATTTTTATAGAACTGGAGGCCATTATCTAAGTGAATAATTCAGGAATGGAAAACCAAATGCTGCATGCTCTCAGTTGTAAGTAGGAGATAAGCTATGGGTACACAAAGGCATACAGAGTGATATAATGGACATTGGAGTGGGAGGTTGGGATGGGAGTGAGGGATAAGAAACTACCTACTGGGGAACAATGTGTACACTACTGTGGTAATGGCTATACTAATAGACTTCCCAGTGGGATATATTGTATCCCACTATACAATTCATCCATGTAACCAAAAACTACTTGAAACCCTAAAGCTATTGAAAAATAAAAAATAGCTGATACGTGACCAAAAAAGTTTTTAGACTTTTTTTGAAAATTTGATCTTGAGGATCCAGCATGTTATCATTAAATAACTTTAATAAAGTAGCAATTCTTATTCTTATATTAATACTAATTAATACTGTTTGGAAGGCATTAAGAAATTAATACAATAAAATAGTGCATAAAATTATATTTGGCTTTACAAAGTTCACATTTAAATTTATGGAGATTGTGGGAGGGCAGTAAAAATTTGCATACACAGATAAGAAAAGTCACCAATAATTGTTTATAGTCAAGATGGGACCTAAAGGAGAGAGAAGATCATATTTGGTATTTATTCTTGGAAATAGAATTAGAATAATAAAAAAGGAAACCCAAGAGGATGAGACAATTGAGATGGTTTTGAAGTGTAATTTCTGGATTCAGGGATAGCAGAATGAGAGCAAATCAGCTAGGAAAATAACACAAACAGAATGAAAAGCAAGGATATCGGCAAATATAGTTCAGGTCACCTGTATGGATAGGGCCATGTCCTTAGTGGGAAGAACGATTAATAGAAAGTAAATTACAGCCAAAATTTGGAAGCAATTGACTCTGAGAGTAAAAATATATATATATCTTGTTTTTGACTGGCGAGAGGAGCTACTTTTGTTTTGAGAGCAGTGAAGTCATTGAACTTTTTCTTCAACACAATGTCTTACTCATGTGACATTCCACAAATTTGCCTTCTAAACTGAGTAACAGTATAGTGAACTATAATTATACAAGTTAAAATTATGAAATAGTCTTCAGCTCCAGTATAACCTTAACATAAACATGTAATAATTTACAAAAGCTTGACTGTTTTACATATTAATATTTTCACCACACCTTTAAATCAAATAATAGTGTTGTTTGAACCATTACTATTATCTACTTTATTTCCTTTCTTTTTGTTTCTCTCTGTCTCAAAATATCATTCGCCCTGTCACTTTTTTTTCTTTTTTGAGATAGCGTTTCACTCTTGTAGCCCAGGCTGGAGGGCAAGGGCTTGATCTCGGCTCACTGCAGCCTCCACCTCTCAGGTTCAAGTTATTCTCCTGCCTCAGCCTCCTAAGTAGCTGGGTTTATGGGTGCCTGCCACCATACCTAGCTAATTTTTTGTATTTTTAGTGGAGACAGGGTTTGCCATGTTGGCCAGGCTGGTCTCCAACTCCTGACTTCAAGTGATTCACCTGCCTTGGCCTCCCAAAGTTTTGGGATTACAGGCATGAGCCACAGCGCCCTGGCTCCTTAACACTTTTAATCATCTCCCTAAAACACAGTAAAAAGCCTCATAAGTAGCTAAGTGCCAAACATTACTTTTTCTCTGAAGTTTTTCTAATCTAATAATAGTGTGTTGAATAATTTTGCAGAATGATTAATTTCAATTTGTACTGGATTCCCATAGTTATTTTTCTAAAAGGTATATTTGGCAATGTGATTCTGTATGCAGAATCCATTATTACTTCCTTATAGCCAACAGTCTGGATCCTATATAAACATCCAGTTCAGTCTTCGTGCTTCTCCAGTACTCATCTCACATTGCTTTCATCTTGGTTTGTTTCCTGAAGCATTTTACCTTGTTTCAGACCTTCATGTTACTATACTTTCTATTTCTAATGTTTTCTTATTTCAGAGCGAGACATACAGCTCTTTTTGTTTAAATTTCTGTTAAATTTTATTACTCTGTGAAACTGTATTGTTTCCTTTAAAGCAGTATGCTATTTTTTTCTTTAGTACCACTCAAGAGTTTTGAATATGCTTTTTATTACTTATTATGTAACTTAACTTGATATAATTCCCTCCCCATAAAGTATCCAAACTCTTAGAAAATGACTATGTTTCTAATCATTTTGCTTCAAACCTGTAGCAAAATTAATGCCTCATGATTGATGTTAAAGAAATGTTAAGTAATTCGCATAATCAACTAATTTGGTAGGCCACATATTAAACCCTTCTGTGTAGAATTTTTTATTTTATCTAGAGTTTTTATTCTGTTTACCCTGCTAAGAAGTCATCCTTCCAGCATTTTGTCTGGTTAATTCTGTTTGTCCTTCAGGGCTTGGACAAAGTTGCTCAGCCACTTTGATGCTTTTGCTTAAAACAAAGTGTGATTTTAGATGCCTAGCTCTCATAACACGCATGTATATCTTCATCAGAACTGTAACATAGAACTATGTCATTCTTTATTCCTACTGTAAAATTTTATGGGATATGGGATTTTGTCTTATTCGTGTTTGTCTCCAAGGTCAAGCTTTGCACCTATTACATAGTAAGAGCTCTGCATATTCATTATATGGATGAAATCCATATACCTACAATGTGCCTTCCCCATAGTTCCATGTGTAAAAATGTATCTCAGATAAACACTTGTTTAGATGACCTTCTTTGACTCCTTAAATAACACTAATGTCTAGCTTCTCAGTACATTTTGTATAGGTACAGGGGTAGATTCTATATTTGTGGGGCCTAGAGGTTATATAATTGAGAAGTCAACTTAAATAAAACAAACATAAAACTACCTAAAAATACTGAAAAGGGTAATGAAAGTACAAAGCCATGAGAGTTTCATGGGAAATTTCATCTTTCTGACGTAAGTGATAAAAAGTTCTAGATTTTTTTCCATTTTGATACTTAAATGTTACCATAACAGTTCCTTTATTTTTCTTTTCCTGAAAGTAAGGTTTACAAAAATCTTCTCTGTTCTCTATTATTAGTAATGAGTGTGCTGAACATTTTTTTCAAGTGGTCTCTTTTTCTAACCTGCAGTTCCAAAGAATCCATCAATAGATGTTTCCTTATCAAATAAGCATATTGTATCAGTAGGTATCTCCAACCTCAGCTATCCCTCATGCCACAAATATTTTCTTCCTATGACCCATAGGCTCATTAAGAATAGACACAAAGTTGACTTTTGCGTTCCTAACTATCATTATGGCATACAACTCCATGACTCTTCATCTTTATCACCCAAACTGCCCCCTATCAAATGAACACATGCTACCATTTTTTGTAGTTGACTTGTTTTAGTTTGTATCTCCATCAAACAAGGAACCCCTTTTTTGTAACATTGACTTTGATGCCATCTCTGACATTCACAGCTGGTCCTACCAATTTTGAGAATTAACATATTAGGGAAACCTGAGAGCTGCCTGGTGGGAAACACATTCTCAATCTCATGCACGTAAATATACTTACCAAGATCCAGTTTAATAGGTATCCCTAATATCCTAAGCATTGTGCTAGGCCTTATGGATTAAAAGAAGCTTGAAGAACTGTCTAAACCATAAAGGAGTTCTCATAGTAGGAGAAGAAATATTTATGCAAAATAATTTCAATAAACTGTTATAAACGTATGTGTAAAAGGTTTCAGAGAATGTAGTGATAGCAAAAGAAAAAAAGTGATGTATAACCTAATGTGAGAATACTGGAAATGTTCAAAGGAAGGCTAAAGTAAAGAACTCATATTTAAATTGAGCTCAGTAAGTCCATGCCCTTTAATGCATGTGAATATATTTAGACAAAAAAGAAAAAAGGTAACATCTAACAGCATGACTTGTTAGGAAGCTATATAGACCTCACAATTGCTGGTCTATAGGAAGTAAAAGATGAGTGGTGGAAATGAACCTGAGCAGGGACGTAATGACAAAGCTGCCTGGGTCTACTATGCATGATAAGGAGTTTGGACTTCATAAACGGAAGAGGATACTAAATAACAAAACGTATGTTTTGTTGCCTAAAATGTGTGAAACAGTATGCTACCCACTTAATAATTCATTACATTTAATCTTTTTTTTAACTTTTATTTTAAGTTTATGGGCACACGTACAGGTTTGTTATATTGGTAAACTTGTGTCACGAGGGTTTGTTTTACAGATTATTTCATCACTCAGGTCTTAAGCCTAGTATCCATTAGTTATTTTTCCTGATTCTCTCCCTCTTTCCCCCTTCCACCTTCAGCCAGGCCCCAATATCTGTTGTTCCCCTTTGTTTCCATGTGTTCTCATCATTTCACTCCCACTTATAAGTGAAAACATGCAGTATTGGGCTTTCTTTTCCTACATTAGTTTGCTAAGGATAATGGCCTCCAGCTCCATCCGTGTCCCTGAAAGTGACTTGATCTCATTATTTTTTTTGTTCCTACATAGTATTCCGTGGTATATATGTACCACATTTTTTTTTCTATTCTACCATTAATGAGCATTTGTTGATTCCATATCTTTGTTACTGTGAATAGCGCTGTAATGAACATACATGTGCAGGCATGTGCCTTTATGATTGAACAGTTTACACAGGTCAACTCAAGATGAATTAAATATTTAAATGTAAAACCAAAAACTATGAAAACCCTGGAAGACAACCTAGGCAATACCATGCTGGACATAGGAATGGGCAAAGATTCCATGACAAAGATGCCAAAAGCAATTGCAACAAAAGAAAAAAATTGACAAATGATATCTAATTAAACTAAAAAGCTTCTGCACAGCCAAAGAAACTATGAATAAACAGACAACCTAAAGAATGGTAGAAAATTTTTGGAAACTATTCATCTGGCAAAGGTCTAATATCCAGCAGTTATAAGAAACTGAAAAGCAAATTTTAAAAGAAAAAAACAGCCCCACTAAAGAGTGGAAAAGGACTTCAACAGGCACTTTTCAAAAGAAGATATATATGCATCCACCAAGCATATGAAATAAAGCTCAACATTTAATCTTTACAAAGATCATGCAAGTTAAATATCTCCATTTGGAGATTTGTTCAAAAAAGAATGTTTAGGGGAAAAAAAACTTTGAAACTACTAAATGCAGACAAAATAATTTAATCTGATTCTGATTGTTTTAGAGGTCTTCTTACCTCCGAATTAAGAACTTTAAACTAGCATATGGTTCAGGTACTGATATAAATATATTTGTGTTATATCAATTGATCTGGCCATATGGAAAAAGAAAAGAACTTGAGATATTTCAAGCAAGAGATGCTGAGCATGTGAACCAAGCCTGAACAGCATATAGGGCAATGAGAAGACACAGATATTTAATGATACACAATCTATAAGAATTGCTATAATTGAACAATTTACAAATTTCAATGGAAATATATGAAAAAGAAAAGCAGAACAATACGCCAAGACTTCTTAGAATGTTAAAGAAATTTTTCAGTCCGTGTTTAAGACAGAGTGATGCATAGGTATTTGTCAAGTGAGTGAGTAGAGTGATATCATTCTACACAGAAAAGATCTTCAATGTCTGTCCAACAATAGTGAATTCTGATACACTAAGACTGTGTATGGAGTTCCGTATGTGAATGACAACTATATGTTGATGTAGCTTACTTGCATTGTTAAACAAGTAAACATTTACGTTGAAATATATGTCTCCGGTTTGCTTTACTGAATTTCTCACATTCTTTGGAGGCTATGTGGATATAATATTAACATCTGGATTTTAAAAAGTGCCATTTTACTTTTCTGAATATTTGAAAGACTGATTTTTTAAATATATCCTTGCTGTTATGTCTATAAGTCTAGGCAAAATATGTATGAAGAAGTATTCTGCATTGGAACTGTAACTGCAAAACATTTCCAACTATTTCCTGAAAGAGAAAATCAATTTTAATTTGTTTTATATCTATAGGTAAAAAATATTTGTAAATGTGAAGTTTAGCTTGACATTTCCCAAAAGAAAATACAGTTCAACTTTCCTAATATTTTATTTCCCATGTATATGGCCAGTCTTATTAGTGTGGAGTCTTGCTTATGAGAAAACACATCAAGGAAAATTTTAAAGACTCAAAAAAGAAGAAAAAGTAAGGAGATTAGGAGAATGTTGTGTGTGGGGAACAACAACCAAAAAAACCTGAAGAACAGATTAATATTAATTATTATTTTTCCCTCTGGTTTGAAGTACAGGAGGTACTATATAAAGAAGACAAAAATTAAAAACCAAACAATGTGTAACTATGAAGCGGGATATAAAGCATTTCTTAAAAAGGAGAATTACTTTTACTTAGAAGAAATAAATAGATTATACATGAAACACAGCTGGATCATGTGTTAACTAAAATAATTATTGTGGCTTTTTTTGTACTTTATACAACTTGAATACAGTCAAAAAGCTATGAAAACTGGATAATACATATTATAAAGATAAAGACAGAAGTGTTTCTATGTGAAATTTCATCCCCAGTGCTAGCACAGCACTGGATCAAATAGTCATGTACCATGTGCCATGTCTGAATTCCACAAAATCAGAGCATGAGGAAAGGGTTCACCTAAAGGGAATTTATTTGGAAATAAATGACGGTTCACTTATTAGCATACATGAATAACTAGGAAGTGTGTGAAATGGGAAAGGAGGAAAAGGGAATTAGGAGAAGCCAATAAAGGATTAAAATAAACTTGGCTGTCACTGTGGGTAAGAGGTGATCAAGCCTACTGATAATGTCTAAGTAGACTTATAAAATATATTTTACAATTGTTTATCTGAGTAATGCAAGGAAGAAGCTTTAGTGTATTTGTCTTAACTTCTATTGGTTAAGGATGGTCTTGGGGTGGCAGGGGTGGAAAGATATTAATCCACCTTAGTTCTGTGTTAGGTGTGGTGCCACTGAGTGGGCTCCAGCAGACATCCACAAGTTTGGGATCATAAAATCTCTAAGGATAGAAGGAAGAGGTGCATGTCACATGTTTAAAGTAAGTCAGTGTAAACCCCAAATGGCACAAAGCCTAGGCAGAGCTATTGTTAAAACCTGAGGCTGAAATCAGATAAGGTCTCAGTCAGATGAGGCCAAGATGACGTGAAGTCATGCAGAGGTGTCCATTAGAGCCCACTTCTTTGCAGTACTGCTCAGGTCTGCTCCTACCCCAAATCTACCATCACCACCTACCCCAATTCAATTAAATCCATCACCAGGTCTTCACTGTGGGGATATCAATAAACTCTATGGAAGATATAATTCAGAGAACCAATGGAACAAATTATATTTATTTTTAGTGTATAAAATCTAGTCAATATTACCTGAATTATTGTTTTAGCTGCATTTTTCTCAAATTTGTTACTTTTAAATCATAGGTGTAATTATATTTTGAAATCATTATACTTTCTCCGTTCCAACTATTACATATATATATATAACATAAATATATATATATGTGTCTTCCTAATAAGGATAATTTTAATTGCTCATTTTTAAAATGATTTCTTATTTTAATTTATTTGTATGTCTGTATGTATGTGGTATGATATCTGGCCTTTTTTTGTTGAAACTTTATTGATTTTATAACAAGAAATTTACTTACAAAAACATTGCCAAATACACGTACAAATCTAATGGAATGCTAGAGTATGAAAATAAATCACAAACTGGATGTTACAGCTGGATTAATAGAGCAGTTCTGTGGACAAAGTATTTGGATGTGTCAATTTTTGAAATCACAATTTTTCCTTTTTAAAAAGTTTTTTAATTTTTTTCAACTTTTATTTTAGAATCAGGGTGTACATGTGAAGGTTTGTTACAAATGTATATAATGTGAACAATAGACACTGGGGGATACAAATGTGGAAAGAGAGGAACTGTCACATTTGGTGTTTTGGGTTTTGTTTTAGTTTTTGTTTTTTGAGGCAGCATCTCACTCTTTCACCCAGGCTGTAGTGCAATGGTGTGATCACAGCTCAATGGAGCTTTGACCTCCTGGGCTCAAGTGATCCTCCCATCTCAGCCTCCCAAGTAGCTGGGACCACAGGTGCATGCACTACATCCAGCTATTTTTTTTTCTTTAATTATTTTGTATACATGAGGTTTTGCTATGTTTTCCAGAGTGATCTTGAACTCCTGGGCTCAAGCAATCAGCCCACCTTTGCCCCCAAAATGCCAAGAATACAGGCATGAACTACCACGATGGGCCTGTCCCATTTTAAATAGTGAATCTCAGAACCGCAAAGGCAATGCTTCTTGGAAGTTACCTTTCAGATTCTGAAAAGGATCATGGTGTTCTCCGTTGAGGCTTGCAGACACCCATAGTATTAATGCTAGATTGAATGATCAGGTACTTGATGAATGCCTGTATGCTTTCAGTATAGCAGAGATTTTCAGAATAATTTGTTATGTTAGCACAGCAAGTAGCCAACACACTTAGCAAATATTTACATCATACTTTAAAAAAGTTGTTAAATGATTCATTGCATTTGTATTAATGTATTTCACATGTATAGAGCACTTAATATACTTTTCATATAGTATTTTATTTAATTCTCCTAACAAATGCAAGTGTTGGTAATATTTTCCCAGCTTTATATTAAAAAAAAAGAAGCTCAGCTCTGTGAAGGGACCTCTCAAAATTCCAACAGCTAGGAAATATTACAGGTGGATGTCAGCACAAGAAATATGACCTAAGGTTGGTGCTCACCTATATGTTGCATAGATGCATATTTATGGCAAAACCAACTAAATATTTTTTACTGCAATGTGATAAAACATTTTTGTATAAAGTATAGGTTTTTACTATGTTACATTTCCAGCACATCAGTTATGTAATGGAAGTAGCCTCAATATTATGTGCTAAGCATATTAGATATAACTCTCTTTTCTCAATCATGATGAGTATTTTCCACCTTTTAAAGATATGGAACACAAAACTCAAAAAGTAAATTGCCCAGAATTACAATAGAGAAGAAAAGAGTCCCACATGCTTTATCTTATATCACTCTGGCAATATGAGGAGATTCTACACTAGGTGTAGCTATTCCATGCACTATCTTTTGCCTCCATGCTTTGAGGAGTGGAATGACAGCACAGGCGAGATGGGCAACCATCCAGCAGAACAGTAAGCATGAAGGAGGTGCTACCAAGTCGCAATACCAAATCCATATTATGAGAGTAATTCTACCCTATCACAAACCTATAACCTCTAGCTACGGTACATATTATTCTGCTCCATTTTCCTTTTCAGAATTCTCCTTGATATTCTTCAGCATGTTTTCAAATCTTATGGCCATGAGCCAAAGGGAGTACATAGAGTTTGATCTCAAGAACAGCCAGGACAATAGACATGGCTCTGATTGAGAAACACAGTTTATTTTCTGACATCATGGTTTATTATAATGCTACGTTGAGCATTGTATATAAAATGCTAATTTTTCTGACTTCTTTTCCAAATAAGAAGTGACAAAAATCTACAAGTTAGAAAGAAGTTGATACTCGTTTTGTCCAGTTCCAACTCAGTGGTCTGGGTTACTCTATTAACCATGAGCAAAGCCACAATCACCTCATAGTAATTCAACACAGCAGAACAATTTGTGTTCAATAACGTTAACCAATTAATCTATTGGAAACGTTTCATTTGATTGGCTTTTTATTGCTCCAATTTAAAAGCCATGAGTCTTTTTGTCATTGCTATTTATGAGACTAGTCAGCCCTATAAAATCTTTATTTGAACAAGGCAGAATAATTTAAAACAGGACTCAGGAAACTCTTTCTGTAAAGGATCAGAGAGTAAATATTTTCTGGCTTGGAGGACCACACCGTTTCTTTCACACCTACTACACTCTAGTGTTATGGAACAGAAAACACTGCCGATGTGTAAATAATTAGCTGTGGCTCTCTTCCAATAAAACTTTATTCCATAAAATATTTTATGCACACTGAAATTTGAATTTTATCTTCATATGTAGTAAAGTATTATCTTTCTTTTTATTTTTAAATTATTAATACAATGTAAAAACTATTTTTAGCTTGTGAGCTGTACATCAGCATGCAGTTGACAGGCTTTGGCCCATAGGTCATAGTTTGCTGACCTGTAAGTTAAAGAATAGCATAAAGAAAGGAGACAAACAAAAACATTATTAAAAGGGACAATTGCTCAATATTAACAGTTGTTGCTTTATCATTTGTCAAAAATAATTTAAAATAAGAAACATTTGTAATGCGATTAATAAGCCTTTGGAAGACTGATTTGCTGTCTAAAAAAGATCAAATATGAAGTATGAGCACATTTATGCAAGTTGTAGGTATTTTATCAATTCCATCACTGACAATATTTGCAAATTTAAGCAGGGACATCATGTTTATACATTCTTATTAATCCTCCTTATTTATAAGAATGGTGCTCAGATCCAACTAGAAAATGTTACAAAAATGAGATTATGAATACTTCATGAATAAGTGAAAATTATGTCTCTGTCTTTATAATATAATCCATAAAATTGTAAATTGGTTATTTGTACAATGTTTATATGGGTAAGAAATAGGTATCATTTTGGAGATAAAGGATAAAAGAAGCACTATTTAAAAAAACAGTCCACCTCTGTAAATTCTCATAAAATTAGGAAGCAAATATGTCTATGATGAGCATAATAGATGTATATATTTGAATATTCATTAATTTGATTATTTTTGAGGAAACTTAAAACTTATTTTGAATGAACTAAATTGTTTACAAACAAACTTCATCTTTTATGGCAAAATGACATCATAACACATCAGAAATTACAATGAA
Source organism: Gorilla gorilla gorilla (assembly GCF_029281585.2). Taxonomy (NCBI): domain Eukaryota; kingdom Metazoa; phylum Chordata; class Mammalia; order Primates; family Hominidae; genus Gorilla; species Gorilla gorilla. The sequence continues at coordinate 106,507,422 of NC_086017.1, read as the reverse complement.
AGTCACAAACATTTGTCCTGTTTTGAAGCAGATATTTCATACAAACTGCAAAAAAAAAAATACATACGTGTATCTATTGAATGAAAAGTAAGCTTAATATAATATAAGTAAATGATCACAAGATCCAAAACTCTTCCAAAATCAAAATAGAATACTAGTAATTACATAACTACCCAGTGCAAGGTCTTCTAATAAGCCCAAAGAAGATAAACGAAATATGTAACAGAAATGTTATGATATTTTTGTTTTCCTCTTTGTGTTAAAAACCAGTATCCAGGTACCTCAGATTTGTTAAAAAATAATTATTCTGTATTCATTTAGATTTGTATATTTATTTATTTATATTAAAATAGACGATGCTCTTAGTTCCCTAAATGTTTTGGAAAATGATCAATTGATGTTTTTGATGATATCTATAAAAGACACAGTAAAGGATTTTAATTTTGTCTAGTGAATGTGTAGGTTGGATAGACATTAAAAGATTGCCTTTAGTTTAGGATTCTGTAGCCACAGAAAAATAAGGCAGGGAACAAATACTGATTTTTTAAAAAAAGAAAAAAAGGTATTTATAAGAATACTAGGGCCAGGCACAGTGTCTCGTGCCTGTAATTCTCTGAGGTCAGAGCACTACTTAAGCTCAGGAGGTCAAGACAAGCCTGGGCAACATAGTAAGACCCTGTTTATACAGAAGTACTTTAAAACTAGCTAGGCATGATGACATACACCTGTAGTCCCAGCTACTCAGGAAGCTGAGGTGGGAGGCACACTTGAGCCTGAAGGATCAAATGAGCTCAGGAGATAAAGCTGAAGTAAGTCCTGATCACACCATTGAACTCCAGCCTGTGTGACAAACAAGACCATGTTTCAAAACAACAAAAAAATACTGAGGCCATCGTGGTGGTAATACAGTTTTTGAATCCAAAACTTCTTGTGAAGATAAGACAGTAATATCTGGATATCAAAACCAAAAATAACATGGGCAACATCTGCAAAAATCCTAGCCAAGAAGGTATTTTCAACAACCCTAAAAAACAAATGAGTGGCAAAAATCACTAACAAACAAGCACATGATATTTATAATATCACCTTCTCTTGGAGAGAAACAGGTTGAAAGCAATGAGGTGTCTGATGGACCTGAGAACAGGAAAAATACATACATAAGCAACAGATATTTCTAGAAAACATTGAAGGCTAATTTGAGAGTAGCATCTGAATTTTGGACGGGTTTCATCCAAACATTGCATGAGAGTAAGGGTGGCTATAAGGTCAGAAGGAATTTGAATAGTTTAGTTCAAATTTACACTCAAAAGTGACGAATCAAAGAGCAATATGAAGTAAGGGCTACACATTTAAGAGAAATGTCTGGAAATTAAATAAAAATTGTACTGAAAGGACAGCAAAGAAAAAGACGATCCAGCTAAATATAAGAGACAGGAACAGAGCCAGGAAATCTCATAGAAAATCTCCGTAATTTTTCAGACTATAGATAACAATGTAAGATCTGTGAAATCACAAAATTATCTTGAAATGAAATTTCTAAATTTTTAGGGAACCAGATTTTATATAAAAGCGAGCTACCAAAAATAATCAAGGTCAAGTTTCATACAACATTTTTCTTTTTCTTTTTTTTCTTTTTTTTTTTTTTTTTTTTTTGTCGCCCAGGCTGGAGTGCAGTGGCGTGATCTCGGCTCACTGCAAGCTCCGCCTCCCGGGTTCACGCCATTCTCCTGCCTCAGCCTCCCGAACAGCTGGGCCTACGGGCACCCGCCACCACGCCCAGCTAGTTTTTTGTATTGTTAGTAGAGACGGGGGTTTCACCATGTTAGCCAGGATGGTCTCGATCTCCTGACCTCGTGACCTGCCCGCCTCAGGCTCCGAAAGTGCTGGGATTACAGGCGTGAGCCACCGCGCCCGGCCCTTACAGCATTTTTATTAGGAAACAGAATAACAGAGTTGCAAGATAAGCAATAGCAGAATGGCATTTCCACATACAATAAAAACAAACTTACCAGTGAGATAAGCATACAAAAGCGATCAGATTATGAAACTATAATCTACTATTCAAATGAGCTGAAAAAACAAATTGTATGAAAAATATAACATAATTAGAAAACTCAGAAATTGGATTGCAGATCTTTGGAAAATAGAACAAAATAAAGTGAGATTTGAAGATTAAACTGCAACTAACACAAGACTGTTTATATGCAACAGATAATTTTGTATCAGGAATGGAAGAAAAAGCAGGAACATTTTTTAAATTTTCAAAATATAAGAGAAAACATAAAGGGATTTAAGTAAAATGAACAACGAAGATTAATAAAGAATATGCAACATTTCAACGTAAAGAAACACTGAAGATGAAAATAATAGGGAACAGAATAAATACTAAAAACTATATTTTAAGCAAACTTTCCAGGATTAAAGAGATATGAAATTACTTATTAAAGTAGCTTATAATATTCCTGAAAAGAATGGCTAATAACATATATTATCATAAAATTATTGATATTTAATCACAAAGAAAATAAAGTTTCTTGGGAATCTAGACCAGGAGTTGCCAAACTTTCTTCATGGAGGGCCAGATAGTGAATATTTTAGGCAGTCTGCCTAAGCAGACAGTGAGCTGGATTCCAGTTGAGACCATTGTTTGTCAATCCAGATCTTGTTACCCAGGCAGTAAGCAAAATACCTGATAGGTAGTTTTTTTTTTTTTTTTTTTTTTTTTTTTTTTTTTTAACCAAACACCTCCTCCTCTCTCCAGTAATTCACAGTGTCTATTCCCAAAATGATAAAGTGCATAGACAGTCTGTTATTATCAATGCAGAATAAACAGAGAATATTGCTTTCCTTAGGTCTTTAGAAATCTAGTAGAGGATGTGCTTCACAAAACGAAGTGACTAGAGACCTAAGGAACACTGATAACTCTTAAAGATACAGTCATTTGCAGACTGAAGCAAAGTAGGAGATAGATAGATATATAAAGAGAGAACACGTAAGTGCTGTATGCTCTGACAATGTGGTATTACTGGTTTTGTTGTTGTTGTTGTTGTTGTTGGTTTGTTTTTTTAAGACGGAGCCTCGCACTGTCAACCGGGCTGGAGCGTAGTGGTGCGATCTCGGCTCACTGCAACCTCCGCCTCCCGGGTTCAAGCGATTCTCCTGCCTCAGTCTCCCAAATAGCTGGGATTACAGGTGCCCGCCACCAGTCCCAGCTAATTTTTCGTATTTTTAGTAAAGACAGGGTTTCTCCATGTTGGCCAATCTGGTCTAAAACTCCTGACCTTGAGATTGGCCCACCTCGGCCTCCCAAAGTGCTGGGATTACAGGCGTGAGCCACCGCCCCCAGCCATGGTTTTGCTGTTTCATAATAGTGGTTATTCTCTATAAATATAATACATAAAAATAAAAATATGAATATATATTTATATAAATTAAATATAAATAAATATTAGAAGTATCTTTATGAACCAAGATACACACACACACACACACACACACACACATACACACACACATGGACCTGGACCTGTGCAGGTGGTGATTGTCATGAAGAGCTTCTTTGATGAGGAGCGGAATGCAGAGCAGTTGAGTCTATGTCTCATTCTTAGCATGATGCTGCCACGATGCATGCCAGTCTTCAAAGCTTAGATTAGGGTGAAAGGCCAGCATGAACAATAATGTGAGAAAAATGTGGGTCTTTTTGTTGTTCTCTTCAAATCACAATAATAATTGTTATGGGCAAAATACGCTATATTCCTATGAGGCTAAATAAAGTAGACAAGAGGCTACCAACATGGATGCAGTTAAAAAATTATGTTCAATGACAATTACCGTTATGGAACCTCTGTGGCATTTACTGACATAAAACAAACAAAACACAAAAGGTGCCAGAAATTTAATATAGCAGTAGTTGAAGAGAATATAGACCATTTTACATCAGAAGAAGAAGTAAGTCTTCCATTCTGGAGAATGGAAAAGTTCAAAACACTAGTGTGCTCAATATTCCTCATGGTTGGCAGAGGCTGGTCATTTGAATGCATTTGAAGAAAGGAGCCCGGAAACTCAGAAGGTATATTGTAAAATGCTGATAAAAGCCAGTAAGTCTTACCAAATGGCATAGCAAGTGGTATTTTCTTTTAGCCAAAATCTATGAAGCAATATGCTAGTCTATCTGTTTATACATTGTGTGAAGACCAAAGGTCTGTGATCTGGGCATTTTTCTTATTCTTTTTTCATTATTACTTTAGAGACTAGCTCTTGTTATATTTCCCAGATTGGTCTCAAACTGCTGGGTTCAAGTAGTCCTCCCACCTCAGCCTCTGGAGTAGCTGGAACTACAGGTGTGTGCCACCACGCCTTACTGAAGTGGATAATTTGAAGTACCAAAGGATGTAGTAATCGATGGTTCTATACATTCAAAAGTATAATGTTCTATTCTCAGTTATAAGAACAGAATGAAAAAATTCAATTAATGTAATAATGAAATATGTATATTTGATTAAAAACATTGTTGACATGCGCAGTGTATGGAATATCATTATGTCATAAGTAATGACATCTAGTCAATTGTGATAATTTATTTTAAAAGAGTAAGGCTCCAATTAAATCAGAAAAAATCTTGCTGGAGATGAAAAAGCATCCAGATCATATAAGAGATTTCTGTCTGAAAGAAACATTCAAAAGCAAGTGTTTAGTGAATAATTTATGAATAATGAAAAAGCTGACACTGAAATCTCAAAAAATCTTCCATTTCTCTTGAAGAATAGGGTGAAGATTCTTAAGAGTAGTGTCTCTGTCACTCCTGCTGTTGAAAAAATCTCCATGATCTTCTTTGAGAAAAAGGACCTTCACCTAACTCAATGTGGTCTGAAGTGCCTACAAAAACTTTGATTCCAACTTTTTTTTTCATCATTTAAATCTTGAATGGGAACACATACGGAAGTGAACATAATTGTGACTTGACACTTTTGATTTTAATTGGAATGCTAGATGAAAAACTAATCAAGGAAATCCAGGAGGCTTCTCCCATTTCTGAAGAACTATCTAGAGATGTTTGGAACCACAGTTGCTTTTGATCTGTGCCATTTTGAGCCTTCTTTGATGAATGATGTCAAATGTCTTTTTTGTTTCACTCCCTTTGAAGAACCATGCCATTATTCATCAAAGCCCAATTCAACCCTGATGTTTTATTCCAATATGTGTGCCAAGAAGAGATCTGGATGTTGGATAAGTGCCTCTCTTTATTCTAAGTGTGGGAGGGGATTTAAAATATCTTGAAAAAGAGCTCCACAACTTTTCTACATTTGGGGAAGCCTCAGCAATGAGCAATTACCAGTAATTTTTTTGTTATATATCCTAAAACATTCAGTTTCATAGCATTAATGCAATCAACTGTAAGGTGCAATTTTACTCATAATTTAAGAAAAATGCCAAGGAATGACAGAGTTATTTTGCAAAAACTCTCCTCCCATTCATGTGGGGATACTTCATTTGTTTGGAAAGAACATATGTATTTGATGTAAGACATGATAGTACATCTTTAATGACAGTTTTCATGATGATGCTTTTGGCTCAACCCATAGACTAATCCAGCGATGAAAGTTACAGCTATCATGTTTCTGTCTTCTGCTTTTAATGAGACTCGTGTCCAGAAATGCTATCTCTGAAATATTCATTGGGTCTTAAGAAACATTTGGAAATATTTCATTGAGGAACAGCAGTCTTGCTGTCCTCTTTTATTTACCTCATCTGATGTTACTGTTAGAGTATCTCACCTTTCAATAATTATGGTCAGATGTGTCATGTTTTTCATTTCCTCTGAGTTCAATAGCCATGTTTTACCATGGATTGGTCTCTACATTTTATAGTCTTGGAACTTGGAAAACCATCTCAGTTAGCTTTTTGTGACATTCAAGAAAAGTATTTATTCTAATCTATTCTCAAACTACAAATAGGCTTTTCCCTCTCCCCTCACCCAATCGTGGATGAAGCAAGCTCACTTGGATGGAATTGCTTGCTCTCTTCCTTCCCATCCAAGAAACCTTCTGAAACGTCATTTCTTCATTGTGGTGGAACAACTCCAATTTTCTGGATATTGTGTAAGTACATAAGTGTATACCTGTTTGTCATCACTACCCTAATAGAGTTTTTCTTACAGGTACCTGCTGATGCATAAAGCCTGAATAAATATCAAGCCCTTTGAGGAATTTCCTTTTTATAAAAAATTGTGTGTACTTCCAGATTTTAAATATATTTTACTCTGATTAGTGACACTGTCATTTGTTTTCAACTTACTTTTCCTTTTCCCCCCAAAATTATGCATTTTTTGAGCCAAACAAACTGTAAAGTTCGGAAAACAAAAATAAATTTTTTGGTTACAATGCAGAATACCTTTTAAACAGTAGATAGATGTCTGTATTTACTGTAGCATCTAAAAATATCTTTTGGTTTTATTTTCAGTTAATTTACCAATTATGGAGATTAAATTGTTTACATTGTCATAAAAAGTGTAAATTTTTTTTTCTAATTCATAAATTAAAAAGTTATGCCAAGTAAAGAAGAAAAAGGAGGAGGAGAAAGAGGAACTAAAGATTGAGTAACAGGATTATTTACAAAAAGTATCTGAATGTTAATATCAGTCTTTCTTACTTTACATTTCAATTTTGATTTCTCATAATTACCTTAAAGAAGCTCCTCTATGTCATCAGATTTATTTTTTCAGTCCCTGTGAAAGCAAGAAATTACTTTGCATCTAGATTCCCTGGACATATGAAATATATAAACACAGCAAATATCTTAGAATATAAATTATTTAAGAATGAATATTCACGGTTAATTTTTATTTTAAATCTTTAAGTATTTAATATGTTTTATTTAATATATTGCTTTAGATGTGGAATTTTGTTCAAAATGTAACTTCGTAAAACTGACTATTATAAGAAAGTTTATGCAATGAATGTTTAATTACCACATTTTCTTAAATTTATCTGAAATAATATTTCTTCAAATATTTCATCAGAAAATCATTTGTAACAAATTGAATCTCATAAACCCTATAGCACTTATAATCTTACAAATCTATAGCACTTATAAGATTCTTATGTTTAATTCTGGAGATAATTTAATAGGTAAAACTTCTTGTGATTCACAGAATACTGTAAAATATCTTATACACTCTCAACTTTTTTTAATTTATTTTTTCTCTTTTTGTCCTGTTTCAGTAAATTGTCTTTTCTTCTTATAGAGTAAGTATAAGTTTATATTCTATTGAAATATTTTATTGCAATTTTACATAAAAATCAATGGTCACTAAATTAAAAGTCCAAGAGCCTATGGGAATAAATATTTTTATTTATTTTTATTTACAGAGGTAAATTTTTTCTTTTTTTTTTTTTTTTTTTTTTTTGAGACGGAGCCTCGCTCTGTCCCCCAGGCTGGAGTGCAGTGGCGTAATCTCAGCTCACTGCAAGCTCTGCCTCCTGGGTTCCGGCCATTCTCCTGCCTCAGCCTCCCAGGTAGCTGGGACTACAGGTGCCCGCCACCACACCGGGCTAATTTTTTTTTTTTTTTTTTTTTTGTATTTTTAGTGGAGACGGGGTTTCACTGTGTTAGCCAGGATGGTCTTGATTTCCTGATCTCATGATCCACCTGCCTCGGCCTCCCAAAGTGCTGGGATTACAGGCGTGAGCCACCGCTGCTGGCCTGACAGAGGTAAATTTTTGTAATTCGCTAAATTAGTTCCCTTCCTTGGAAACTTTTTTGCAGTATGAGAAAAAAACAACAACAACAACAACAGCAAACAAAAACAAAAACAAAAACCCTGTTTGGTTTGGTGACTTCTTATGAAGGCAGAAGAGTTAGAGACAGAATGTCTTTTGGTATATTTTTGGAAAACACTTAACTTTAACATTTTTCAGATCCCCAGCTAGTAATAAGTCTTCTTTTTTGTAAAGTGTGTGGTGACATTTTAGACAATTGATGATCTGCATGCCTTTACCTCTCCATTTGAGCCGCACAGAATGACTGTGATATTGTACTGCAGAAAAAAGACTTAGTATTACCCACTCATCACACTTTTATTTTAAGACAACTTGGCACAACAATTAGATGCATTGTGTATTATCTCATGCATATAAATTACCTATAAATTAGGAAGTTTTTTATGATTGATTTTAAAACTTAGAAACATAAGTTGTTTTAATTTATTGGCTTCAACGTTTGGAATTCTTAGACTCAAACATAGCAATATTTTCTACTGAAATTAAACTGTAAGTTAAGAATATAATTATGAACTCTACCTTAGAGGCAAAAGATTATTTCTGATAAATATAGATATTTTGAAAAAGTTATTTTTTCTTCATAAAATTTATAAACTTTTAGTAAATAAATATCTGAATGTTCTCAGAATTGTAACCTTCAATAAAGTATCTGTCACTTTGTTACTGCATATCACTTCAATATAATTTGAGGTCACTTAGTTTTGATAGCTTAGAGCAAAGATTGATAACCCTTAATCTTTATTAAGCTGTTTTATTGAAGACCATCAAGATTTAATTTTTAAAAATCTTACCACTTGTTAGATAAACGGCTTATGAGTCCCGTTCTTTTCGAACTTTTCTAATTAATCTGAATGTCATTGGAGAGGGCAGGGAATAGAAGAGTTGGGGAAAAAAAGTCTTGCAGGCTAACACTTACAAATATGATTTTTATCAATGTGAACTCCCAGATAATGCCATCTGTGCTAATCCCTAACCCTCTCTACTGTAGTGCTTTAAGTTATCTTTCACTTTGATTTATCAGACAGCTGACCCTAGCCTAACCCTGTCAGCTTTAGTTCAGAGGAACTCTCACAAAAGATAGTCCTCTGATCTGACAAATTGATTGGCTACAAGGAAGTTTAACTGGAAAGGAATCTCCCCAGCAAGTGATAAAGTCCTCTTTTTATTCCCAGCTTACAGCTTTGGGTATGTGGATAGAATTTATAAAATGTCCAGAAGAAGATAAAAAGCATTATGAGTAATTTGGAAAGCTAAATATAGGGGATGCAATAAAAGGCCCACAGGTTTCTGTTTAATGACAGGTCTGAGGGTTTCAGCAACTATATTTTATTTAAGAGCTTTAAGTGGAGGCTAATTGAAAATGATCATCCTAATTAGAAAACAAATATTAAAATTCTCTTAGTGTTTCCCAGCTGGCTTCAACTGGAGTATAATGATTAGGTGTGAGGATAATAAATTACAATCTATAGAAAAGCTATTAATCAGATTAAGAAACAGGTTGACACAATATCCTTCCTCTGATGAAGCTGATGAGTAACTTCTGCCTATGACACTTTGATTCTTGTCACATAATCTTACTATTCTCAATCAATACTCTAGTACATTTTTATCCAAAAGGTGTGTGACATTTATGGTTGAATTTCCCTCAGGTTTTAAGAAGAAAAATGGAGTTTAAATTTAAAAAAATTGAAAAAGTGTTAGAAAGCCAATTTCAAATATAAAAGATCCATTCTCTAAACTATTTCGCTATTTTAATTATACCAAGCTGCAAAAATTAGGGCTCGCTCTTCCTTCCTTCCTTTCTTCCTTCCTTCCTCCCTCCCTCCCTCTCTTTCTCTCTTTCTCCCTTTCTCCCTTCCTCCCTCCCTCTCTCTCTTTCTTTCTCCCTTTCTCCCTTCCTCCCTTCCTCTCTTCCTCTCTCTCTTTCTCTCTTTCTCTCTTTCTTTCTTTCTTTCTTGTTTTGATGGAGTTTCACTCTTGTTGCCCAGGCTGGAGTGCAATGGTGGGATCTTGGCTCACTGCAACCTCTGCCTCCCAGGTTCAAGCAATTCTCCTGCCTCAGCCTCCTGAGTAGCTGGGATTACAGGCATGCACCACCATGCCGGGCTAGTTTTGGAATTTTAGTAGAGATGGGGTTTCTCCATGTTGGCCAGGCTGGTCTCGAACTCCTGACCTCAGGTGATCCACCCACCTTGGCCTCCCAAAGTGCTGGGATTACAGGCATGAGCCACCACTCCCGGCCATATTATTGATAATTCCTTCCTGCCTTCCTTCTACTTTATCTATTTTCCCCTTATCCATTGTACCCTTTCATTTTTTTCCCATATTTTCAATCCATGAAAGGTATGTACTACATGAACATCAGCTTATATAACTTTTTCTTAGGGATATTTATGATGACTCATCTCCTTCTCATGATGTATTCCTAAAACAGACCAAAATCAAGGATAGAGAAATTGATTTCATGTTTTGATGGAAAGAGCTTACATCACTGATTCAACATTGGGAGCCAATAGAATATATATCTTCAGTCCTCATTTATGCCAGGAATGGAGATGTGGAGCCCAGAGGAAAGGGAAGTCATCCTGATGTGAAACAGTTAAAAATTATCCATGATGATAATATCAAAATTGAGAGTCCAGCTGTGCAGCAGCAAGGATTACACCGAAGCAGTGCTAACCCTACTCCCAGTAAAATCCTGTGGCCATCTGAATGGCCATGCTAGGAATGACATGACTTTGTAGGTTTCCTCAGTACCTACCCTGATTTTATTCTAACTTGATCCTCTCACCTTCCTGGCAATCATGTTAGCCACACGGTGACATTCTGTTTTATTGTACATCTGCCAAGGTTATCCAGAGTAGGTTTGCATTATATGTAGTTTTCTCATAAGATGTTGTTGGATGAGGGAAATAAATACTTTAAATTGACAGACTCTAATTTTAAAGTTAGGTATCTGAAATAATATTGGAGACATTTTCCAAGAATGAATACAGGTCTATTACCTGTAAGGACACAATTATCCTTTCAATGATGATGTTAAATAAATTTGTGAACAGTTTAATAAATATTATAAATAAACAACTAATAAATAAACCCTCTATTTACAGTACCTAGCATTGCCATGCATAGAGTAATTGTTCAATAATTTTTTAAAGATTGGCAATAACCAATACATGTAATTGCATATCTTATTCAAGTCAGATATGAGATTCTAGGAAAAGAAAAAAATTGACTGGAACTCTTTTAATTTATATTCTAAATTAAATATATAAAAACATATTAATATTAGCTAAATTCTTTTTGTAAAATATTTTTATACTTTAACATATTTTAATGTGATTTCTTCTATCTTTTTAATGTTCACCACTTTTTAAAAACTACCAAATATTTATAACTATTTACAGCTTTATTAAGTAAATTACTACTTCCAGGAAACTGCTAAGTGTAGTAATATACACCCTTCATATTTTTAATTTTTTAATTACCTAATATGTTACTCATAATGCTTTTTTGTTAAGGATGATGCTAGATATTGGTTTAATAAAAAGAAAATAAAAGGAATTTGACAAAATAAAGCAAGGAAAAGGAAATATAACCTCATCAATAATATGACCTAGAATTAAGGAAAAGTTAAATTATATTTAACATTTTGAAATATACTAATGGTATATTTAAAAACAAAGAAAAGAAAATATGTCTAATAGAATATGACCCCTCAACATACTTCGTATCTTAAAAGTCAGGTTAGATTTTGTCTTTTTCTTTGCTATATTAGGTGGAGTTATTTATTCCAATATTCAGATATTAAGGGCTGGTGAGAAGGATCAAACTGAGACAGTAAACCATGAGTGTTTATGTTGCTGAGAGTCCTTGTCTGCTAAATATCCCCACTTCATGTGAGTGGAAATTTCACCAAGGACTTCATCATTTCACCTAAGTTACTATTTGGACGGAAGCTGCCATTGTCCACCCCCAACATCTAGTTACGCAGAAGTATCTGAAGTCCGTGTGTTCACTCTCAAAACAATGACAAAAGCAAAGGACCCTTAGACATATAGCATTTGGGGAGAAGGTACTTTGGAATTGAAAAAAAAAAAAAATTAGAGCACTCCAAGCTAATAAGGTAAGAAATGGTCAGTTCTGTTAGATGTATGCAATGTTTTAGAAACAAGGGTTGTTTTAAATTTGTTTGTTTTAAATAATAATGGCAAAAGTTTCTGAAAAAGTAAACTTCAATTGTCAAGGCAATCTATTACTAGGAATAACATTTTCCCTGATAATTTATTTTAATGAGGAGAAATTGGGTTTATATTTAGCTATAACTTATGTCTGTCTTTGGGACAATCTGACTAAACATTTGATTATCTCCTTTTTGATTTATTTCTCAGATCTTGCTTCTGCCTTAAAACCATGGTGAGTATTCACCTTCCTGTGCTGCTTCCAACATCTGCTCACTGCATTGTGGCACAGCACTTCTCAGCCCCCACTGTATACCTGATATTTCTAGCTAACGATTTCTTCCATTCCTCATTTTACATGAAATAATCACAGCCATTTCTTTCTAACAACATTTGTGTTCTGTCTCTCAATTTCACAACTGTTCTAGGTAAAAGTAACAACAGTCATAGTAATAATAATAAAAAGAGTGAATATTCCCTTTATGTTGTTTTAATTTAGCGTTTAGCTTAGACCAAGAAACACTGATGTTCTCAAAGAAACTGATCATGAAACTCCCTTTTGTTTATAGATCCAACTGGAGACATTTGAGTATGCCAATCTTAACAAACGTGCTATAAAAAAACAAAGATATTATAAGAGTAGCATGGTTTGTCAAATAATGTTATTGAAAATGCTACAAAATCTGAAAATAAAGTACTATACTTTCCTCTTTAAATTTTTGATTAGGCTACATGCCAAGTTGCATTTCTATATTTAGCAAGGTATAGAGTACCTCTTGATTTAGTAAGTGAAAAGATTTTTCATTGACAAGCTTTTTTTGAAAAAATCTTCTGTACATAAATCATTATAAAAGTAGCTTGAACTACAGAACTCTAATAAAATGTTATTAAATTTGAAAATATTTTGGTATATATTTGGTATACATTTTTTATTTCTTTTAATGGAAAACTGAATTGAATCACCCATTTTTTAAAAGTATCTATTAACCACTATAAAAGCACAGGCATCAAAAGCACAGACTAGACACCAATATTAAAGGTAAATTTTTAAATATCTTTGGTATCCAACTGATGTTTACAAGAACTGGCATTTTTGCATACTTTAAAATAATGTTTGCATTTTATAAGCTACACATTTTTGTTTCAATCTGCTTTTAGTACTATTATGTATCATGTTGAATCATTCAGTCATGCTGGTTTTGATCCACATGGTTTTCAAGCCAGCTGAGTTATTTTAAGCACAGCATGAAAGAAGAATTTTCTCTTTAATCCAAACCATTTGCTTCACATAATGTCAATGTATAACATGAGAGAATTAGCAGACATTTTGCCAAGTATGCTACGATATACAATAAACAAAAGGCAAAGTACAAAATTATTTTGTTTTTCAGTTAAAATTATTCCACCTTAGAAAGTGTTTTGAAGTAATAATTCCTGAAAAAATTTTAACTATAGTTGTATATAATAATTTCATACAGGTTTAATATTTGCTTATAATGCTACAAATAGGAGAGTATTTAAACAGAAATGGCATTTATTTCTGTAGTTCTTGATGACCTTTCAGGTACACATAATAATATATCCTGTTCTCTAACAATTATGAAACTAATTTTTCATAATACTGTTATTAAATTCATACATTTTTTTCCTCTATCTAAAATCAGTCTTGGACTATTTAATGTCACTCGTTTCACATTTCACTGGAGGGGAAAACACAAATAGTTCTGCTATCCTGTTTTGCCTATGAAATATTTCCTAACAAGCATTGCCATGTCAAATATAAGTGGATTGGCTTTAGAAGATTAGTCAAACTGTTCTACTATTTACCTGTGGAAATTGAGGTCACGAGTTCACATAATGAAATGAATTCCCTTACACAGTATTTCTGCTAGTTGCTAAGTCATAGCTGAACGGATCCTTTTAGAAACAAAATAGCATGTTTTTGACTCAACACATTTTTATGGTTTAAATGTGTCCCTCAAAGCTCAGGTGTTAGAAATGTATGCCCAATGCATGTTTAAGGTATAATTAGGTCATGAGAGTTCTGCCCTCATGAATGGATTAATACCATTATTGCAAGTGCAATTTAGCTATTGTGAGAGTGGATTCCTGATAAAAAGCATAAGTTCAGTCCCTTTTGTCTCTCTCTTTCTTGCCCTCTCTCACACTCTCACCTTCCACCATAGGATAAAGCATCAAGAAGGCCTCAGCAGATGCTGGTAGTGTGATATTAGACTGCTGAGCCTCCAGAATTGTGAGAAATAATTTTTTTCTATAAATTACCCAGTCTATGATATTCTGTTTTAGCAACACAAAATGGACTAAAGCAGAAAATTAGTACCAGAAGTGGGTTTATTGCTATAACAAATACCCAAAAAATGTGGAAGCACCTTTGGAACTGGGTATTGGGTACAGACTGGAAGAATTTGGATAAGCAGACTTAAAAAACTTAAATTGCTGTGAAGTGAGTGTTAAAGGCATTTCTGGTGAGGGCCCAGAAGGAGAGAAGAGCTGCAGGGAAACTGAAATTTCCTAGAGGTTACTTAAATGGTTGAAATGAGAATGTTGGTAGAAATACGGACACTAAAGGCCAGTCTTATGAGGTCTCAAATGAAATTGAGAAACAAGATACTGGAAGTTAGAGTAGAGGCCACCCTTGTTACACAGTTGCAAAGAACTTGTTGGAATTGTGTTTCCAACTTAGGGCCTTATGCAAGGCAGAACTTAAGAGTAATGAGCTAAATTATCTTGTAGAAGAAGAAATATCTAAGCAGCAAAGGGTAGAAAGTGCTGCATGGCTCCTTTAGGCCATTTACCATAAAAGGAGAGAACAGAGGAATGATCTAAAGATGGAATTTATAATTAAAAAGGAAGCAGAAAGTAAACATTTTGAAAATATTTAGGCTAGTCATGTAAAGAATGAAAAGGCATGTTTAGGAGAGGAAACCAAGGGTGTGGCCAAGTGACTACCCTTCGCTAAAGAGATTACGATTGGGTAGAAGGGAGCCAGGTAGTATTCATCAGGACAATGAGGTAAAACTCTCAAGGCATTTCAGAGATATTAAGCTGCCCCTTCCAAGGCTGGTCCAGAGCAGAACCTTGAAGGCAGTTTTCAGAAAGAAGCCTGTGGGACCTCAGGATTCACCATCCTGTGCTGCTTCAAACATTGGCTCACTGCATCGTGGTGGAGCACTTCTCAGCCCCCACCACTACCCATAGCTCAGTGCGCCTAGTTGCAGCTTGGCTCACCACACTGGAGGGCACAAACAGTAAGCCTTGGCAGCATCCATATGGTGCTGACTCTGCGGACACACGGAGTGCACAAGCTGTAGGGTTGTGGTGGCCTCCACCTGGATTTCAAAGGATGTATTGGACAGCCTTGGGGCCCAGGCAGGGCAGAAGCTTGATGCAGGAACAGAGCCACCACAGAGAGCCCTCACTGGGGCAATGCCCAGAAGAACTGTGGGGTCAGGGATATTACATAAACTCTAGAACTGTAGAGCTATCAGCATAAAACTTCAGCCTGGGAGAGTTGCAAGCCTGAGATTCCAACCTGTGAGAGGTGTGGTGTAGCCTATGTCCAACAAAGACATACAAGTGTGGCTGCCTGAGACTTTGAAGGCCCACCCCCAGTCCAGCATGTCCAGCTATATGTCCAGGAGGAGGAACATGGAGTCAAGAAATATTATTCTGGAACTTTACAATTTAATGTTGTGCGCATTGTTGTTGTGTTTTGTACTTGGGACCTGTTACTCCTTTCTTCTGAATTATTTCTCCTTTTTTGAATACAAATGTCTATCTTATGCTTGTTACACCGTTGTATTTTGGGAGTACATAATTTGCTTTGATTTCACAGGCTTACCTCTGGAGGAAAATTTGCCTCAGGATGAATTGTGCTTTGAGACTCACTCATATCTGATTTAGATGAGACTCTGGACTTCGACTTTTTTGAGTTAATGCTTTAATAAATTAAGAATTTGGGGGTATTGGACTGGAATGAATGTATTTTGCATGTGAGAAGGACATAAATTTTCAGGGCCAAGGGTGGAATGCTGTGGTTTGAATATGTCCCCCAAAGTTTATGTGGTGGAAACTTAATCTACAGTGCAGGAGTGTTAACAGGTGAGACCTTTTAAGAAGTAATTTTAAGAAGTAATTAAGAAGGCAGAGCCTTCATGAATGTAATAATGCCATTGTTGTGGCAATGTGTTCCTGATTTTTAAAAATGAGTTTAGTTCCCCTTTTGTCTGTTTCTCTCATTCTTTTACCCTCTTAACATCTTAACATGGAATGATGCAGCATAAAGATTCTTGCCAGATCCTGGCACCTGGATACTGGGCTGCCTATCTTTTAGAACCATAAGCAATAAGTTTCCTTTCTTAATAAATTACCCAGTCTGTGGTATTCTGTCCAGAAACACCGCAAAAAGTGTTCACAAAACAAACTCATTAACCCAGGTATTTTCTGGACTCCTAATAGCATGGCCTTAAAATGTATAAATTTATATAAAAATGGACCCATAATAATACTTTGCTAAACATTTTGTTATCTATTATCTATAGGTCAGAAAGTGTTTTATATTTAGTCTTCTCTGGATATTTGTAACATGGAGAAATGAATACAATTATTATTCTTTACAAATGGAAAAACTTGACGTTGGTTTTCAGATGTTTAGTAATTTTTAAGGTTATTTTTGACAGATGACTTTTAGAAGAGCAGCAACTAAAGTAAGAGTAAATATCACTTAAATGTCAATTAGTGACAGATAATTAACCAGATGCTCCATGGGGAAAGCACATACAAATTACAATAATTTTTATAAGTTGCCGAACATACTTTAGAGATAAAACTTCAGTGAATTACGTATGTTCTCAAAATTCTATTAGGGTAACAAAATGAAATGCAAAGATATTAAAAATATATTGAAAACTATTAGTGCAAGTTTTCTTCAAATATAACTGATAACTTTAAATTTGTAATTAACTTACTGACATGTACAAAAATTATTGTTAGTTGTGCTTGAACATTATGGCTATGATGCTTTTTTATGTTCTGGTATCTCATGGAAACGGTCTAATTAATTAATTTATTTTACTTATTCTGATAGCTCTTGCTTTCTAGTAAAATGTTAGCAAATAGTTGATATTGGCTTTTTGAAATCATATCGTTAGGTACCTGCCTCCTATAAAAAGCAAATAGAAACCTCTTCTATTCTTAAAAGTCGTCATGATATCAGAATCACATATTACTCTTCTAAATAATAGACACATATTTCTGAATAATTTTATGTTAAATTACATAAAGACGGGACTTATTACATCTAATGCGATGTCTCAGTCACAGGTTAAACGTCACAAAAATTATTTCTTAATAAATTAAGCAGCTTTAAATCTTCTGTCATCACAATTCAAGGAGACTTACCTTCTAAGAAAAGCACACATTCAATCCGAAGTCATTGCGTGACTAGTTCTCCCTTGGGTAATGCAATGCCCAACGAAATGTTAAATACACTAGCGTGTCATGGTAGCAAGTAGGACTAGAAAAAAAAATCGTAGTTAAAAGGCATTAACAGTGTTGTAAAGATCAACACCTTTAGGTTTCTCAAAGGTAAACGACTTGCTGTCATAATCAATAATAACTATGAGCACATATGGCTCCACTAAAATGGCGTCAATAGGGATAAAATTAATAATACAGAGACAACAGTAAAAGAAATAAAATTGGCCTTTTCACCAATTACACAAAGTCCACTGATTCTGCATAAATAATTGCAAGCAATTTTTCGGCATACTCTTACTACAGATTGCATCACTCAGCTATGGCCTTTTAATGAAATTGAGATAAAATTGCAAAGCAGACATTTAACTTATTTCAAAGACAGAATTGCATTTTCTTTAAGAAGAAAATAAAACTCCTATTCAGTATTGTTGTAAAGTCATTTTACCCTTAGCATTTACCAGGTTATGCCATATTTTGAAATATTAATACATTGGGAAGGCAGTAGACTACAGTAGACTGTTTTTGTATAATTTTCAGTCCCACCACTTACTAGCTGTGTGAACATGGACAAAGGAAGAGAGTGTTCTAACCTTCATGTCCTCATTTGCCAAATGAGGATAATAATGGTATGACTCTGGTAGAACATGGGTGAAGATTGAATGGAATTTGGTAGCATGATACCAGGAAATGATAAAAATTTATAAAGAGTGTCTGTCACAAAGGGCTTCTTTTATTTTATGTGGAAAAAACAGGTATATATTACATAAGCACAAACTTACTTGTTTAGCTTATTATTTTTGCTTTTATTTTGTGTATTTCCTTCTGGCCACTCTGCTTCCCTGTTTCCCCAGGCAGTATAGAATAACAGTAGAATCCACCATAATCTCTTATTGACATATATCTGTAGAGTTTTATATTCATGTGAACCCATATATACATTACTTTTTTAAGTTTTACAAAAACAAACTGTTATTTGCAATATGCTATTTTTTCAAAGATAATTTCTATAAATTATTCCAAGTCCTCTGAGGTAGCTCTTACACCTTTTTGAATGACTGCATAATATTTTCTAGAATATACATAATTAGTCCTTTATTGAAGGTTGAGCATTCGCTTGGTTTTAAGGTGATTTCCCTATTACAAAATTATATACTAAAATGTTTAAATGTCAATAAGTTATGCCTTTATCTTTATGGGTTATAATATCAGGTTTGGAATTTCTGTGTTGAAATGCACATGCTTATTTGAGTTTAGAGACTGTACTAGAATACAAGGTCTGCAAAGAGCTTTGTTGCCATCCAATAATATGTCCCAAGTATCTAGAAGAGTGCTTAGAATTTTTTATTGTTCAACAATGTATCCAAAATGCTTAGATGTATGACTACAATTTATTAAGCTCAATTTGTATTTCTTGAATAAATGAACAAAAAGATATAATACTTCATATTTTTAAGACCAATGTGTCATTTTCTCTACATCCCAACCACCAGTAGATTCTGTAACTAAATATTCTGTAATTAAATATTATAATGTTTTAATGAATCCGAAAGGAAGAGAATCTTATTGTATTTAATTTAGATTTTCATAATGTATTTTATCATCTCATTTCTTTGATAATTTGGGTTGCTCTTTTGTGAGTTATCAATTAAAATCCTATCTGTTGTTTTATTTTTTCTTAATTTGTAAGAGATCTCTCTATTACTATAGAAATTGACTCTTTAATCTTTCTTCTGCTTTATAAATATATTTCAGATCTATCATATATTTACTTTGTTTATCATACCATATATTTTCTTTGCTATTCTTTGCTAAGTAAATGTTTTGTTAATATTATAAATTCTGAAGCACACTGAGTGAAAATGTTACATATAGAGTTCATATTTTTCTTCAGGATATTTTACTATTTTAATATTAAGTCTTTTGTCTATTTGTTTTATAAGACATAAAATAATATAAGCTTCTTTATTTTCTTACAGATAAATAGCCTTTTATATAAAATACTCTTTAATAACTAATCTTGATTTTTCTCTTAGAAGGTAACTACTTTAGTCATAGCTCTAGTCTGATAAATATAAATATAAAATGGGATCTAAGTACAAACTCTTTATTTGGTTCCATGGATTGTTTTTCTATATCTGTACCAATATGATTAAATTAGTGTGGCATTATAGATTTTTCTGATACTAGGAAATCTCGTCACCCATTATTATTTATCTTTGCAAAAGATTCCTTATCTATCTAGTTTTCATTTATTCATATGAAATTTAAGACAATTTCATCCTACTTCATGTTTCACCTCCCAAACAATCCTATGTTGGCATTCTAGTAATAATTACATTACATTTTTATACCTCCTGGAACATAAGGAATATTCTACATTGGATGTATTGACATTTTTTCCTAAACTTAAGAATTTTTCAGTGGTGAACATTTCTATTAGCTAACTAACTTAAACCACTAAACCCTTATAAAAAATCCATACTTATTTAAGTTCTCTTTAAATTATTTACATTAGAAATTCAACCCCAGGCCTGGCGCAGTGGCTCACGCCTGTAATCACAGCACTTTGGGAGGCCAAGGCAGGTGGATCATGAGGTCAAGAGATCGAAACAATCCTGGCCAACATGGTGAAACCACGTTCCTGCTAAAAATACAAAAATTAGCTGGGCTTGGTGGTGTGAGCCTGTAGTCCCAGCTACTCGAGAGGCTGAGGCTGGAGAATCGCTTGAACCCGGGAGGCAGAGGTTGCAGTGAGCTGAGATCGCACCATTGCACTCCAGCCTGGCGACCGAGCGGGACTCCGTCTCAAAAAAAAAAAAAAAACAAAAAAAGAAAGAAATGTAACTCCAGCCTCTGATGAAAAACGTAAGTTCTTACTAGAATAAAATTAACAATTTCAATTAGTTTTCTTCACTGGATTCAACATCTCTAGCTAGCAACATAACTTCAACTAATTTAACCAGTCATTGTTAAATATGAGTTATTAATATACTTAAATTTTTATGCAAGTCTTATTTGCTCCTCACAACAAAATGACTTTTTTGTGTGTGTTATATCTTTGGTTCTGATTTTCTGGATTTTCTGAAGCAAATAGATTTGTCAGCTTCATTTTATTGGCTGAAAAACTACTTGAACAGATTGTACATAAAGTTAAGAGTCATATGGAAATACTTTATATCTTAATTATATAATTTAATACAATAATAAAAGTTGAGAAAAAGATGTAGCATGATCTTGTACTATTCTTTTAATTTTATTCTAAATTTACATTTTTGGAATTAATAGTTTCCAATTGAACTATAGTTAAATTACCATCTAAAATTTTATTTTTACACATTGAAATTTTTAAGAGCCAGTGGACCTACAATCCACATAAATGTAAACCTATTAATTGATCTAGCTATCTATCCATACTTTCACTTTTAAAGACACTCAATAATGGTGATAACATTGAATTTGAATTAATAAATATTAGCCTGCTCTGTCTCAAATGGTCTCTTTTCATATTATTAGCTTTGTTTCACATATACTGCATTTACTAGTTTACGTATCTTCTCCATTTTTGGTATTTCTTTAGATACCTTCTGCTGCAATTGCACATAAAAAGAAATAAAAGATGTCAGCAGAATAAAAACACATAATAAAGTTTATGTGTTTAAAATTGAGTGGTATCATCACCGGAAAAACATAAGATTCATAGACTACAAAGATGTTACTGCTGTCACTAAAACAATGTGGTTTTATCTATCTAAACTCATTTCCTTAACCCTCAAAATATCTAGCTGTGCTTTATTTTACTTACCCATAGTTTGATAGTAAAACCCCAGAATTGAATAGACATTTCTGAGACTTCTAGGATTGTGATTTTTTTAATTCATTATTTGTTATATAAGCATTTATTGAAAATAAGCAGTGTGCTTCTTTTGGAAATATAATGGTGATCAAATCATAGAAAACCATAAAGCATAAAATCTAGAGGATTAAGCAGAAAAATGTATTTAATGGAAGAAGTAAACATTGTTACCATCCCATATGGAAGAGAAACCACATCTGGGGTGGTGATCAGGAACCTCCCTACAGGGAAATAAGAAGTAGAACAAGTTTAGGTATTGATCAGGAATGTTGAAGGACGGGAGAGAAAATGGCTTTACCTTCTCTTTCTTTCAAGAAGAAAGAATTAGTAAATGCTGATGATAAAGAGAAAATATCAGATAAACTGAAACAGTATGACAAATATAAACAGCAAACTGAAGTAATAAGTGTAAAGTGAAAAATAATCCATGTAGCCTAAAATGATAAACTGAGCAAACGGTACAGAGGCATTTTGATTCTATCATAAAAGCAGTGTGATATCATTGGTAGAACAGATATGGTCAGGCTTGTATGAGTCACACTTCTCAGTTAACAGTGTGGAAAAAGGATTAGAAATAGTAAGAGTGGAATATGTGCTGTGAAATATAGAGAAAGCATAAAAGCGTATCTTTTTTTATAAGCTCCCCCATATGTATGTATGTATGTATGTGCATTTGTGTATATGTATCCTATATATATTTCTTATTTTAGTCTACCTATGGAATGGTATATTGCTTATTGTAATCTATAGAAAAATGATACCAAATATACAACCTCTTCAAATTGTGCAACACAATTGTTTCGTTAATAAGTTCCACTTTGTTTTTTTCAAAGCATGCAGTTTTGGGATTTAAACACCCAGGAAAGTCATCTTCCCAATTAAACTTGATTTTGTCCTAAATTCACGGTTATAATTAATCCGTTAGCCATCACTCATGCCAAGCAGCAGTCAGTGGATAGAAAGCAGAAAAATTATGTCAAATACATTAATTTCTAAATTCCATGAAGTTTTTTAATGCTACAGTTACTTTCTCAAAAACACTTTGACATTTTGACAAATTTGTGGAATGATCTCTATTTCTCTTGCAAACAAAATGCATTTTACTCCAATAATTGATCATTTCACTCCAAATGATGATCAGTTCTGGTTGAATAAATGCAGTTATTTGACATCCGCCAACACTAATATTTTTCTTCCAGTTTTATCTTTACATCTTCTGGTCCAGCTATGGACTTTTTAATCTTCTTAAAAATAATACCTCATAATTAAAATAAGTTTAGTTGCCATATATCGTTTGCTATATATTCTTTTAATGGTCTTTAAATGCATTGTCCCTTTTAGGCAATTCATTTCTAGAAATTTGAATTGAAGCCTTACACATTCTTTTTTTCATTTACATAACTGAATAGCTTAGTAAGTGTTTGTTTTTTACATTTTGTCTCATTCCTTCCTATTGCATCTGGGTTGCTTATCTACCTAGTGCCATCCTTGACTTTTTAAATTCATCTCTTTTATACTATTGCAGATTTTGAAAATAATGTATTCTTGTTAACACCTATCCACAGTTTGTGAGACATATAAAAGTTAAGCTCTCCTTTAAAAAGTTTGTTTTATACAAAAGTATGAGACGCTGCAGTCTTGCTGTACTTTCATACTCATTTGGATATTTTTATATCCAAGTCCTTTCATGAGCTCTTATATATATAACTTAATACTACCACAAAGTCATTTATATCAAATTTTCCAGGCAATTTTTAAACAATTTGTTTTATAAAGAAAAGACTGAAACTCCAGGAATGGAAAGGAGTGTAGACTGAGAGAATGGTTGCAGGGTGGCCATGGTGGAATAGTTTTGGAACATCGTTAGAGCGGAAATTCTGTGTTGTAAATGCAAAATTACCCCCTGATACATAGCACATAAGATCTTTAGTCAAATGGATACTTTTCATAAATGTTAATTTTCCCTTAAAGAGTGCAATATATTTCCTAAATATAGCCTTATCAGGTAATCATTGTGTGAATAGAAGTGAAAATATACAAACTAGATGAAGTCGAAGGCTACCATTCAAGTATTTACTAAGAGAGGACTTTGCTTATTGCAACTATCCAAACTACTTGACTTTTATTAGTTTAAACAAGTAAATTTTATGAATTTTATGAACTGGTTTTATCATAAATTTAGGCAAGCGGAACACTTTTCTCAACCTCTCTGCCATCAGTCTGCTATTTAAAATCTGCAAATACAGAGAAGCAATTCAATGGGAAGGCACCTAACTGTTGTATTAAAATCCTATGTTTGTGTCTTAAAATTTGAACTAATATTTAGTATTGAGAACACGTAGACTATATAAAATAATTAAGACGTTCACATATTATTTGTATTGAAATATGAAGTTTCTCAATATTTCACTTCTACAAAAATGATCAGGGAACTGTTTTTACATTTTCAGTCTTTGTTAGTGACTTACTCTCTTGGAAAGCTCTTAAGGTTGTAATAACATAATTGTCATCTTATTAAGTTGATTTCCTAGAACGAGCCACCTCGCTTTAGCAGCTACATTTGTATTTTCTAGATACTAAGTCTCAATATTTGCAGTTGGTTTTGTATATAAAATATTACATTTTGGAAAGAAATGAATGTGATCCCTTCAGTCAGTATAATGACTATAGTGTCATCTTACATGACTCACATACCTAGTCTTGGATTTACTTTCCAAATCAATTCCAAATCCAAGCTTTGACTGGATTTTCCAAAATAATAAACCCATCTTATGGTGCATAGGTCTCCAAAGAATTTTTCTGTGCATTTTGATGTACTTTGTGTCAATGGATTTTTAGAACATATGCCAGTATATATACTTTATCATCTCCGAAAGTGACTAAGCAAAGCAAAGACTGAGTCTGATATCAAACATGTGAAAATAACTGTATTTGATTATAAAACAAATGAAAAAGAATTTAAAAACTGACTCTAGTGAGTAGGGCAACATAACTTGGCAATCATCTCTATTTAATTTATAAAATGATATCTTGCATGTCTACTTATGTGTATCCACTACTCTAAAGCTGTGTTGTTCAATATATTAGTCACTAGGTGTAAGTTGATATTGAGCACATGAAATGTAGCCAGTTCAATGGAAAAATGGAATTTTCAATTTATATTATTGAATTGACTATTTAAATTTGAAAACAAATTGTGTAAAGTAAGTTTTTGATTAAACACAAGTTTATTGGTTTGGTATAGCTACATTTCACTTTGATCATTTCATTCTGCCAGATTTTATAGTTGTAGTTCATGTGGCAGATGCACAAGTAGTTTCTGGTACTACACATAAATACATCACTCTTCTAGAAAATGTCATTGTATTGTTTCAGTTTAAATGAATCTTTTCAACACAATGATTTAATGTTGTAATGTGTGTATTTGAACATTTCACATTGCAGATTAGAGTGATATCTATGTAAATTCTCAGATTTTGATAATGTAATTGTAAGTATTAAGTATTTTAAAGTGTTTCTTATACTTATTTTCCTTCAAATTATTTTTCTCATTGAAGTAAAAAAGTATGGTCATATTTATGAATTTAAAACAAACCTTACTTCTGCTACAGAATTGAGTGGGGATACAGAAGCTAGTACAGATTGAGCATCCCTAATCTAAAAATGTGAAATCTAAAATTCTCTGAAATCTGAAGTTTTTGAATGCCAACATAACACCACGAGCGGAAAATTCCACACCTGACACGTTATTTTTCCACTGTATTAATGGCATGTCATATTTCTTACTGTTAAGTATTTATGTCTGAATATGTATAAGAAAATAATTGCTTATCTATAGCATAAAAATTCAGTCAGGAATGATGGGGATGTCAAATAACCAGAAGTGATCCAGATTGGTAGCTGAGATAGACACTTTTGCTTTCTGATGTTTTAATGTATGCAACTTTGTTTCATGCACAAAATTATTTTTAATTTATTTTTAAATACTGTTTAAATAAAATTCTATTCAGGCTCTGTGTGTAAGGCTTTAGGTGAAGTGGTGGTTAAATAAATTATTATACCTGAAATAAGTTATTATTTCAGGTAGGGAACGGAACCAAGATGGCCAAATAGGAACAGCTCTGGTCTACAGCTCCCAGCGTGAGGGACGCAGAAGATGGGTGATTTCTGCATTTCCATCTGAGGTACAGGGTTCATCTCACTAGGGAGTGCCAGACAGTGGGCGCGGGTCAGTGGGTGTGCACATCGTGCGTGAGCCGAAGCAGGGCAAGGCATTGCCTCACTTGGGAAGTGCAAGGGGTCAGGGAGTTCCCTTTCCTAGTCAAAGAAAGGAGTGACAGAAGGCACCTGGAAAATCGGGTCACTCCCACCCGAATACTGAGCTTTTCCAATGGGCTTAAAAAACGGCACACCAGGAGATTATATCCTGCACATGGCTCATAGGGTCCTACGCCCACGGAGTCTCACTGATTGCTAGCACAGCACTCTGAGATCAAACCTCAAGGTGGCAGGGAGGCTGGGGGAGGGGCGCCCGCCATTGCCCAGGTTTGCTTAGATAAACAAAGCAGCCGGGAAGCTCGAACTGGGTGGAGCCCACAACAGCTCAAGGAGGCCTGCCTGCCTCTGTAGGCTCCACCTCTGGGGGCAGGGCACAGACAAACAAAAAGACAGCAGTAACCTCTGAAGACTTAAATGTCCCTCTCTGACAGCTTTGAAGAGAGCAGTGGTTCTCCCAGCATGCAGCTAGAGATCTGAGAATGGGCAGACTGCCTCCTCAAGTGGGTCCCTGACCCCTGACCCCTGAGCAGCCTAACTGGGAGGCACCCCCCAGCAGGGGCAGACTGACACCTCACACGGCCGGGTAGACCAACAGACCTGCAGCTGAGGGTCCTGTCTGTTAGAAGGAAAACTAACAAACAGAAAGGACATCCACACCAAAAACCGATCTGTACATCACCATCATCAAAGACCAAAAGTAGATAAAACCACAAAGATGGGGAAACAACAGAGCAGAAAAACTGAATATTCTAAAAAGCAGAGCGCCTCTCCTCCTCCAAAGGAACGCAGTTCCTCACCAGCAACGGAACAAAGCTGGACGGAGAATGACTTTGACGAGCTGAGAGAAGAAGGCTTCAGACGATCAAATTACTCCGAGCTATGGGAGGACATTCAAACCAAAGGCAAAGAAATTGAAAACTTGGAAAAAAATTTAGAAGAATGTGTAACTAGAATAACCAATACAGAGAAGTGTTTAAAGGAGCTGATGGAGCTGAAAACCAAGGCTCGAGAACTACGTGAAGAATGCAGAAGCCTCAGGAGCCAATGCGATCAACTGGAAGAAAGGGTATCAGCGATGGAAGATAAAATGAATGAAATGAAGCGAGAAGGGAAGTTTAGAGAAAAAAGAACAAAAAGAAACGAGCAAAGCCTCCAAGAAATATGGGACTATGTGAAAAGACCAAATCTACGTTTGATTGGTGTACTTGAAAGTGACAGGGAGAATGGAACCAAGTTGGAAAACACTCTGCAGGATATTTTCCAGGAGAACTTCCCCAATCAAGCAAGGCAGGCCAACATTCAGATTCAGAAAATACAAAGAACGCCACAAAGACACTCCTCGAGAAGAGCAACTCCAAGACACATAATTGTCAGATTCACCAAAGTTGAAATGAAGGAAAAAATGTTAAGGGCAGCCAGAGAGAAAGGTCGGGTTACCCTCAAAGGGAAGCCCATCAGACTAACAGCGGATCTCTCGGCAGAAACTCTACAAGCCAGAAGAGAGTGGGGGCCAATATTCAACATTCTTAAAGAAAAGAATTTTCAACCCAGAATTTCAAATCCAGCCAAACTAAGCTTCATAAGTGAAGGAGAAATAAACTCCTTTACAGACAAGCAAATGCTGGGAGATTTTGTCACCACCAGGCCTGCCCTAAAAGAGCTCCTGAAGGAAGCACTAAACATGGAAAGGAACAACTGGTACCAGCCACTGCACAATCATGCCAAAATGTAAAGACCATAGAGACTACGAAGAAACTGCATCAACTAATGAGCAAAATAACCAGCTAACATCATAATGACAGGATCAAATTCACACATAACAATATTAACTTTAAATGTAAATGGACTAAATTCTCCAATTAAAAGATACAGACTGGCAAATTGGATAAAAAGTCAAGACCCATCAATGTGCTGTATTCAGGAAACCCATCTCACGTGCAGAGACACACATAGGCTCAAAATAAAAGGATGGAGGAAGATCTACCAAGCAAATGGAAAACAAAAAAAGGCAGGGGTTGCAATCCTAGTCTCTGATAAAACAGACTTTAAATCAACAAAGATCAAAAGAGACAAAGAAGGCCATTACATAATGGTAAAGGGATCAGTTCAACAAGAAGAGCTAACTATCCTAAATATATATGCACCCAATACAGGAGCACCCAGATTCATAAAGTAAGTCCTGAGTGACCTACAAAGAGACTCAGACTTCCACACATTAATAATGGGAGACTTTAACACCCCACTGTCAACATTAGACAGATCAGATCAATGAGACAGAAAGTCAACAAGGATACCTAGGAATTGAACTCAGCTCTGCACCAAGCGGACCTAATAGACATCTACAAAACTGTCCAGCCCAAATCAACAGAATATACATTTTTTTCAGCACCACACCACACCTATTCCAAAATTGACCACATAGTTGGAAGTAAAGCTCTCCTCAGCAAATGTAAAAGAACAGAAATTATAACAAACTATCTCTCAGACCACAGTGCAATCAAACTAGAACTCAAGATTAAGAATCTCACTCAAAACCACTCAACTACATGGAAACTGAACAACCTGCTCCTGAATGACTACTGGGTGCATAACGAAATGAAGGCAGAAATAAAGATGTTCTTTGAAACCAACGAGAACAAAGACACAACATACCAGAATCTCTGGGATGCATTCAAAGCAGTGTGTAGAGGGAAATTTATAGCACTAAATGCCCACAAGAGAAAGCAGGAAAGATCCAAAACTGACACCCTAACATCACAATTAAAAGAACTAGAAAAGCAAGAGCAAACACATTCAAAAGCTAGCAGAAGGCAAGAAATAACTAAAATCAGAGCAGAACTGAAGGAAATAGAGACACAAAAAACCTTCAAAAAATTAATGAATCCAGGAGCTGGTTTTTTGAAAGGATCAACAAAATTGATAGACTGCTAGCAAGACTAATGAAGAAAAAAAGAGAAGAATCAAATAGATGCAATAAAAATGATAAAGGGGATATCACTACTGATCCTACAGAAATACAAACTACCATCAGAGAATACTACAAACACTTCTACACAAATAAACTAGAAAATCTAGAAGAAATGGATAAATTCCTCGACAAATACACTTTCCTAAGACTAAACCAGAAAGAAGTTGAATCTCTGAATAGACCAATAACAGGCTCTGAAATTGTGGCAATAATCAATAGCTTACCAACCAAAAAGAGTCCAGGACCAGATGGATTCACAGCCGAATTCTACCAGAGGTACAAGGAGGAACTGGTACCATTCCTTCTGAAACTATTCCAATCAAAAGAAAAAGAGGGAATCCTCCCTAACTCATTTTATGAGGCCAGCATCATCCTGATACCAAAACTGGGCAGAGACACAACCAAAAAAGAGAATTTTAGACCAATATCCTTGATGAACATTGATGCAAAAATCCTCAATAAAATACTGGCAAACCAAATCCAGCAGCACATCAAAAAGCTTATCCACCATGATCAAGTGGGCTTCATCCCTGGGATGCAAGGCTGGTTCAATATACACAAGTCAATAAATGTAATCCAACATATAAACAGAACCAAAGACAATAAACCACATGATTATCTCAATAGATGCAGAAAAGGCCTTTGACAAAATTCAACAACCCTTCATGCTAAAAACTCTCAATAAATTAGGTATTGATGGGACATATTTCAAAATAATAAGAGCTATTTATGACAAACCCATAGCCAATATCATACTGAATGGGCAAAAACTGGAAGCATTCCCTTTGAAAACTGGCACAAGACAGGGCTGACCTCTCTCACCACTCCTATTCAACATAGTCTTGGAAGTTCTGGCCATGGCAATTAGGCAGGAGAAGGAAATAAAGGGTATTCAATTAGGAAAAGAGGAAGTCAAATTGTCCCTGTTTGCAGACAACATGATTGTATATCTAGAAAACCCCATTGTCTCAGCCCAAAATATCCTTAAGCTGATAAGCAACTTCAGCAAAGTCTCAGGATACAAAATCAATGTACAAAAATCACAAGCATTCTTATACACCAACAACAGACCAATAGAGAGCCAAATCATGAGTGAACTCCCATTCACAATTGCTTCAAAGAGAATAAAATACCTAGGAATCCAACTTACAAGGGCTGTGAAGGACCTTTCAAGGACAACTACAAACCACTGCTCAAGGAAATAAAAGAGGATACAAACAAATGGAAGAACATTCCATGCTCATAGGTAGGAAGAATCAATATCATGAAAATGGCCATACTGCCCAAGGTAATTTACAGATTCAATGTCATCCCCATCAAGCTACCAATAACTTCCTTCACAGAATTGGAAAAAACTACTTTAAAGTTCATATGGAACCAAAAAAGAGCCCGCATCGCCAAGTCAATCCTAAGCCAAAAGAACAAAGCTGGAGGCATCACACTACCTGACTTCAAACTATACTACAAGGCTACAGTAACCAAAACAGCATGGTACTGGTACCAAAACAGAGATATAGATCAATGGAACAGAAGAGAGCCCTCAGACATAACGCCGCATATCTACGACTATCTGATCTTTGACAAACCTGAGAAAAAGAAGCAATGGGGAAAGGATTCCCAATTTAATAAACGGTGCTGGGAGAACTGGCTAGCCATATGTAGAAAGCTGAAACTGGATCCCTTCCTTACATCTTATACAAAAATCAATTCAAGATGGATTAAAGACTTAAATGTTAGACCTAAAACCATAAAAACCCTAGAAGAAAACCTAGGCAATACCATTCAGGACATAGGCATGGGCAAGGACTTCATGTCTAAAACACCAAAAGCAATGGCAACGAAAGCCAAAATTGACAAATGGGATCTAATTAAACTAAAGAGCTTCTGCACAGCAAAAGAAACTACCATCAGAGTGAACAGGCAACCTACAAAATGGGAGAAAATTTTTGCAACCTACTCATCTGACAAAGGGCTAATATCCAGAATCTACAATGAACTCAAACAAATTTACAAGAAAAAAACAAACAACCCCATCAAAAAGTGGGTGAAGGACATGAGCAGACACTTCTCAAAAGAAGACATTTATGCAGCCAAAAAACACATGAAAAATGCTCATCATCACTGGCCATCAGAGAAATGCAAATCAAAACCACAACGAGATACCATTTCACACCAGTTAGAATGGCAATCATTAAAAAGTCAGGAAACAACAAGTGCCGGAGAGGATGTGGAGAAATAGGAACACTTTTACACTGTTGGTGGGACTGTAAACTAGTTCAACCATTGTGGAAGTCAGTGTGGCGATTCCTCAAGGATCTAGAACTAGAAATACAATTTGACCCAGCCATCCCATTACTGGGTATATACCCAAAGGACTGTAAATCACGCTGCTATAAAGACACGTGCACATGTATGTTTATTGTGGCATTATTCACAGTAGCAAAGACTTGGAACCAACCCAAATGTCCAACAATGATAGACTGGATTAAGAAAATGTGGCACATATACACCATGGAATACTATGCAGCCATAAAAAATGATGAGTTCATGTCCTTTGTAGGGACATGGATGAAATTGGAAATCTTCATTCTCAGTAAACTATCGCAAGAACAAAAAACCAAGCACTGCATATTCTGACTCATAGGTGGGAATTGAACAATGAGAACACATGGACACAGGAAGGGGAACATCACACTCTGGGGACTGTTTTGGGGTGGGGGGAGGAGGGAGGGATAGCATTGGGAGATATACCTAATGGTAGATGACGAGTTAGTGGGTGCAGCGCACCAGCATGGCACATGTATACGTATGTAACTAACCTGCACATTGTGCACATGTACCCTAAAACTTAAAGTGTAATAATAATAATAAAAAAATAGTTATTATTTCAGGTATGGAAAACTTTTCAAACTTTTCAAAAACTAGCAGGAAAAGATCAGAAAAGAATATTTTACAAAACAAAAGATCTCAAAAAGCTATCAAACAATTGTCTATAGTATACAAGATCTTTCTACTAATATCAAAAATCAATTGATTCAAATATTGAAATAATATAAGTATTTTTCTTTAGCCTAAAATGAAACATGAAATAAAAAGCACTCTTCAATTAATACATTGATTATGTTTTATTTCAATTTTTGCAAAGAAATGCTGTCAATTTGTGGCTTAAATTATTCAACTTTTGTCATATATTATGTCATTAACATATGTCAAAGAAGATAATCTGCTAGATATAAAGATGTTATTTTCTATCACAACGGGTGGTCCTCAGCTCCAACTAGACAAAATTTTCTATTAATTAGAATTCTAAAACAGACTGCATTCCTCTTCACATTTTGTTCTATTAGAAACACATTGAAAATATCTATACATTTTCTGATCAAACTTAATGAAAAGTTTCATGGATGTTCAGTTGTTAAAACCATTTAATATGTGTATGCAATATATAAATCATCAACAGGTTATGCAAATTTTGAAAGAAAAAGAAGGCAGTCAATTAACATTTTTGGGGTTCTTTTTGAGACAGAGTCTCACTCTGTCACCCAGGCTGGAGTGCAGTGGGGCAATCTCAGTTCACTGCAAACTCTGCCTCCCAGTTTAAGCGGTTATCTTGCCTCAGCCACCCTAGTAGTTAGGATTACAGGCATGTGCCACCATGCCCGGCTAATTTTTGTATTTTTGGTAGAGATGGGGTTTCACCCATATTGGCCAGGCTGGCCTCGAACTCCTGGCCTCAAGTGATCCACACTTCTCAGCCTCTCAGAGTGCTGGGATTACAGGCCTGAGCCATCGTGCCCAGCCAATTAACTTAATGATACTGTGTTCTCTACCAATGATTGTTGTTTGAATGGCAAAAAGTTTCACACAGATTTTCTGTACTGTAATTTCCAATTAAATATTTTCTTGAAACAAGAGAAATGCATGCCAATATTCGATAGTTAAGACCCCCCGAAATTCAAGTGATTTATGCTTTCTCACCAATATCACAATATGTGTTAACTAATATGAAGCTAAATTTAGTAGAAATTGAAATTTTTCACAATACAAATCTATGATAATAACATGTTCCTCTAACAGGATAAATATGCAGAAGGTGTTTATTGTAATTGACAGTGTCACGTAAATTGGCTGCAAAACTACTTTTTATCTAAGAAAATTTTGAGGAATGCTTTGCTGATATTAATAAACAGTTGATTTTAATTTATCAAATGCCTATTTAAATTTAATGTTAATACTACTGAGTTGACACAGTTAGTAGATTGATTTAACTTAGGAAGCGGTATTTTTGGTACTGTTACACATTTGCCTCTAAGTTAAATTTCCTCCTTCCAGGCATAGGCTATGGCTGTGGCTTCCCTCATGTCTGCGTTGGCTGCCCAACAGCTCTGTCCCCCGCAGAGCTGCCGCCTGCGCTCTCGCACCTTCCACAGCACAGCATTTTGGAATCACCAGTGAGACAATTGTGAAACCAGCTTCAATTTCTGAGGAAGAATTGTTGAAGTTAATAAATAAACTGAGTAATGTTGATAATTAGATGGCCACCTTGTTCAGCTGCCTCTTCCAGAGCACACTGATGAGAGAAAGATCTGCAATGCTTTTTCTCCAGACAAGGATGTTGATGGCTTTCCTGTAATGAATGTAGGACGAAAGTGTTTGGACCAATATTCCATGTTACCGGCTACCCCATGGGGTATGTGGGAAATAATTAAGCGAACTGACATTTCAACCCTAGGGAAGAATGTGGTTGTGACTGGAAGGTCAAAAATTGTTGGAATGCCCATTGTAATGTCACTGCACATATGTGGGGTGCATGAACGTCCCAGAGATGATGCCACCGTTAGAATATCTCATGGATATACTCCCAAAGAGCAGTTGAAGAAACAAAATTTTTGCAGATACTGTAACATCCGCTGCAGGAATTCTAAACCTGTTCACAATAGATACAATCAAGGAAAGAACAGCAGTTGTTGATGTGGGAATAACTGGAGTTCAAGATCCCGTAACTGCTCAACCCAAATTGGTTGGAGACGTGGATTTTGAAGGAGTCAGATAAAAAGCCGGTTACATCATGCCACTTCCTGGAGGTGTTGGCCTCATGACGGTGGCGATGCTAGTGAAGAATACCATTATTGTTGCAAAAAAGTGCTGAGGCTTGAAGAACAGTAAGTGCTGACGTCTAAAGAGCTTGGAGTAGCCACTAATGAACTATTGTGTCTTCTACGTCACAAACAGCACTCCAAGCCAGCTCAAGAAGCAAAGTAGGCCAATAGAAAGACAATATTTTTTATTTATTCTACTGAAGTGGTTTAAAATGATGCTTTGTATTTATTGAAAGCTTAAATTGGAGGGTGTTTGTGCACAATAGCTCTGCAGTACCTCACCAGGGAGCATTCCACTATGCAGGGGCGTGTATCTAGCCAAGAGCAGCCATTAACCCAGTGATGAACCTGGGAGACATTTGTCATATTGAGATGGATATTTAACTCTGTCAAACCACCTCGGTTGAATATTTGCCTTCATTAGGACTGCGTTTCCCAAATGCTATTTCAATAAGAGTTGATACTCATTTTAGGCACCAAAACTTTTGGGTTCAACTGATCAAACCAAAGGAAAAGTGTTGCTAGACAAAATTAGGGAAAAGGTGAAAGAGGAAAATATGGTAGTAATTGAGTAGAAAAAAATTCCTCTAATTTATATATGCATTGATTAGTAACCAGATTTATCTAAGTAGGACTGAATTGGCTAGGATAAAAAGAAAAAGTACATATTAATCCTTTTCCTAAGCTGTCTTTTTGAGGCTTAGTCAGTCATTGGGAAAATGTTTAAGATTGTTCCTTGATATTTGTCCTCATTTTATGTATGCTACCCTTCAGTACGTTCTCCCCATTTTAGATTTCTAGGATTGAAAGGCTTACTTTATAAATTAGTCATGTGTATTGTCATATTTGGCTTTGCTATATACTTTAGCTTCATTGTTAAAATTTTGTACTGTTAGGGAATATCTGTATAGTTTATTTAATATATGTTAAAACCTATTTTTGAAAAACAAACTTGCCTTGATAATCATTTGGGCAGCTTGGATAAGTATGCAACTTACTTTCCACCAAAGAATTGCCAGCTTTTCTGAGATGTATCCTGTTGATTTTTTCAGAATTTTTTTTTCTTTTTTGAGAAGGAGTCTTGCTCTGTTGCCAGGTTGGAGTGCAGTGGTGTGATCTTGGCCCACTGCAACCTCCGCCTCCTTGGTTCAAGCAAATCTCCTGCCTCAGCCTCCCGAGTAGCTGGGACTACAGGCGTATACCACCATGCCCAGCTAATTTTTGCATTTTTAGTAGAGATGGGTTTTCACCATGCTGGCCAGGATAGTCTCGATCTCTTGACCTTGTGATCTGCCCGCCTCGGCCTCCCAAAGTGCTGGGATTACAGGCTTACAGGCGTGAGCCACTGCACCAAGCCCAGAAGATTTTTAACAGTCTGAGTTAATACTAAATTTAATCACACTCTCTGAATGTTATCTATTTCTTTTTTAATCAAACAAAGAAAAAAAAACAAATTTCATTTTAAAACAGAAACTCATTTTGTTCATGTGGATACAAATACTAAAGCAAAATTTTTTTCTTCATATTGATTCATTTATTGGAAAACTTTTGAGTATATTTGCAACAACTGGTGTATGTGAAATTACTTTTTCAAACAAATTCATAAAATCTAAATACACATAAAATGCTTTCAATGAAAATTTAGTATCTGAGTTAAAATAAGCTGTACATATAAAATATAAAGTAGATTCCAAAGAATTAGTATTTTAGAAATCATCTTGTTTTATGTCTTGATTTAAAAATATAACATATTAGGCTAAACACAAAATAGTATTAAAGTTTATTTTAAAAATTACATATATGGCTCAGGTTACACTTCTATTGGAAAAATGCTCTGATCAAGCATGATTATCAGGGTGAGATCAATGCCTGAATAAAGTATTCCAATGATTTTCTTAGACTTTTTGACTTGAACATGATTCCCAGGACTCTAGGAATCCAGAAGTATGCTGTGACACAGGGTTTGGTTTTTATTTTATAATTGCTTGGCTTCATAATCATGTGTATGTGAAGACTATATAGAATTTAAACCAAAAGCCTCTAAAAATCTATATGAATATAAAAGATGAAATTGTTTAGCTTAGTCAAAAGAAAGGCAAATGATGAGTTATGCTCATTTACTCATTTTCCTCACTATTTTAATGAAGAAGATTGGTTATCAATATGTTACCATAACCATATTTCTAAGCCAAGAATAGAAGAATTAATGTTTGGCACAGTAATCTTTGTCTTTTTTCTTTTTGAAGAACTTAACAATGACCATAGATCATAGGCTAATTACTGAAAGCATTTCTTGGTAAATTTCAGTTATGATTCCATTCAAATAGGAAATATGTACGTACATTTTTCCCTTTTTTGTTTTATTTGAAGAACATTTTGTTAGTTCTTTTGAAATTATGTGTTTTCTAAATAAAATTTCTTCATAACAATTTGTATGTTTTAATTTTTATTCTATTATTTTTAATGTTTACTAGATGGAAATATTCAAAAAAAGAAAAAAAAACCTCGTCGTTTACTACATGTCAGAAGAAATAGGGAATTAGGGCTGCAGAAAAAAAAGCAATAAACTTTAACCTATGTAAGAATAATAAATTAGGTAACTCACTTATTTGCTATTTCTACATGAAATCTTAATAGAAAATGTTATTGCCTAAATGAAATTCACCAAAGCTTGATAGAATTGTTCCTTCTAACTTCTAGTATTTCTAGGAGTCACTGTACTCCCACCATGGTCAGCATAACACATAAATACCTTTTAGGGAATATAGATGCTCATTAAAAACAGTCTGAATATCTCTCTAAAATTTTAATCTATGAGTCTTATGTCAAATAATTATATTTTTTAAAAAGTAACATATAAAATAAGTTTTAAGACAATAGTTTATTTTTATATCAAAGCAAAATAATAATTAAATAAAATGTAAAAGTCTAAACCTGGGATACAACAAATTGTACTTGGATAATTTTTTAAAGGACAGAAGATTAATTTGACATAAAAATTAACAAAGCCCAAAGCATTGCTGAAAAGGTTCTTAAGATTTCAGTTTAGATTAACACCTTCAAAGTGAGAATCAATTTAAGTTTTCTTACATACTTTGTTAACATTTTTGTAAAGGGAAGAATATAAATTTTCATAACCTTTTAAAACTTTGCTTATCAAAAGCATTAAACTGTATTTATTTTCATCTGTGGTGATATTTTTAAATGACTGAAAATGAATATTTTGACTTCAAAAGCCATATAACTCCTTGGCGGCATTACTGAATGTGAAAGGCTATTTCAAGGAGTCTAAAAGAAATAGACTATTAAAAACTCTAAATTTAGTTATTTATTATACCTTCTTCAGGGTAGTTTCAACAGTAATAATATGGAGTTAACTTATTTTTACACTAGATGTAATTCATTTCATTCTGTTCATAATAATAATTTAACATTTTTTGTAATAGGAAGGAAATAGACCATGATCAATTTTAGTTACACATTAATGTCAATATTTACTTTATTAACCATAAGAAGAGCTTTTGAAAATAGGTTTATCAATTGAGGTACAAGGAGAGATACATGCTCCCTCATTTACCCACAAGGCTTGTGAGCACATATGTATATATGAACATGTATGTCCCCATATCACTTCGTAATATGAAAACTGGTAGGCAGAACATAACAATTTGACAAATACAGAATCTCAGCAACATGGAACTAGGAACACAAGTGACTTAGAATCACACATATCCCTTGCCTGAAGCCAAACTAAGAGCCAAAATTATGCTCCAAAAACTTAGATGAATAGTATAAGACACAGAATTCAATATTTGTAGAAAGATCAACAAATTCTTATTTTTATTATTATTATACTTTAAGTTCTAGGGTACATGTGCAAAATGTGCAGGTTTGTTACATGTGTATACCTGTCCAATGTTGGTTTGCTGCACCCATTAATTTGTCATTTGCATTAGGTAGTTCTCATAATGGTATCCCTCCCCCATTCCCCCACTCCACGACAGGCCCTGGTGTGTGATGTTCCACTTCCTGTGTCCAAGTGTTCTCATTGTTCAGTTCCCATCTATGAGTGAGAGCATGCGGTGTTTGGTTTTTTTGTCCTTGTGATAGTATGCTGAGGATGATGGTTTCCAGCTTCATCCATGTCCCTACAAAGGACATGAACTCATCATTTTTTTATGGCTGCATAGTATTCCATGGTGTATATGTGCCACGTTTTCTTACTCCAGTCTATCATTGTTGGACATTTGGATTGGTTCCAAGTCTTTGCTATTGTGAGTAGTGCCTCAGTAAACATACGTGTGCATGTGTCTTTACAGCAGCATGATTTATATTCCTTTGGGTATATACCCAGTAATGGGATGGCTGGGTCAAATGGTATTTCTAGTTCTAGATCCTTAAGGAATCACCACACTGTTTTCCACAATGGTTGAACTAGTTTACAGTCCCACCAACAGTGTAAAAGTGTTCCTATTTCTCCACATCCTCTCCAGCACCTGTTGTTTCCTGACTTTTTAATGATCTCTATTCTAACTGGTGTGAGATGGTATCTCATTGTGGTTTTGATTTACATTTCTCTCATGACCAGTGATGACGAGCATTTTTTCATGTAACTGTTGGCTGCATACATGTCTTCTTTTGAAAAGTGTCTGTTCATATCCTTTGCCTACTTTTTGATGGGGTTGTTTAATGTTTTGTTGTAAATTTGTTTAAGTTCCTTGTAGATTCTGTATGTTAGCCCTTTGTCAGATGAGTAGACTGCAAAAATTTTCTCCCATTCTGTAGGTTGCCTGTTCACTCTGATGGTAATTTCTTTTGCTGTGCAGAAGCTCTTTAGTTTAATTAGATCCCATTTGTCTATTTTGGCTTTCATTGCCATTGCTTTTGGTGTTTTAGTCATGAAGTCCTTGCCCATGCCTATGTCCTGCATGGTATTGCCTAGGTTTTCTTCTAGGGTTTTTATGGTTTTAGGTCTAACATTTAAGTCTTTAACCCATCTTGAATTGATTTTTGTATAAGGTGTAAGGAAGGGATCCAGTTTCAGCTTTCTACATATGGCTAGCCAGTTTTCCCAGCACCATTTATTAAATAGGGAATCCTTTCCCCATTTCTTGTTTTCCTCAGGTTTGTCAAAGATCAGATAGTTGTAGATGTGTGGTGTTATTTCTGAGGCCTCTGCTCTGTACCATTGGTCTATATCTCTGTTTTGGTACCAGTACCATGCTCTTTTGGTTACCGTAGACTTACAGTATAGTTTGAAGTCAGGTAGCGTGATGCCTCCAGCTTTGTTCTTTTTGCTTAGGATTGTCTTGGCAATGAGGGCTCTTTTGTGGTTCCATATGAACTTTAAAGTCGTTTTTTCCAGTTCTGTGATGAAAGTCATTGGTAGCTTGATGGGAATGGCATTGAATCTATAAATTATCTTGGGCAGTATGGCCATTTTCACAATATTGATTCTCCCTATCCATGAGCATGAAATGTTCTGCCTTTTGTTTGTGTCCTCTTTTATTTCCTTGAGCAGTGGTTTGTAGTTCTCCTTGAAGAGGTCCTTCACATCCCTTGTAAGTTGGATTCCTAGGCATTTTATTCTCTTTGAAGCAATTGTGAATGGGAGTTTACCCATGATTTGGCTCTCTGTCTGTTATTGGTGTATAAGAATGCTTGTGATCTTTGCACATTGATTTTGTATCTTGGGACTTTGCTGAAGTTGCTT
Source organism: Gorilla gorilla gorilla (assembly GCF_029281585.2). Lineage (NCBI taxonomy): Eukaryota > Metazoa > Chordata > Mammalia > Primates > Hominidae > Gorilla > Gorilla gorilla. Next base: position 106,468,053 of record NC_086017.1, on the reverse strand, counting down.
ATCAGCTTAATGAGATTTTGGGCTGAGACGATGGGGTTTTCTAAGTATACAATCATGTCATCTGCAAACAGGTACAATTTGACTTCCTCTTTTCCTAATTGAATACCCTTTATTTATTTCTCTTTCCCTATTGCCCTGGCCAGACCTTCCAACGCTATGTTGAATAGGAGTGGTGAGAGAGGGCATCCCTGTCTTGTGCCAGTTTTCAAAGGGAATGCTTCCAGTTTTTGCCCATTCAGTATGATATTGGCTGTGGGTTTGTCATAAATAGCTGTTATTATTATTCTGAGATATGTTCCATCAATACCTAGTTTATTGAGAATTATTAGCATGAAGGGCTGCTGAATGTTGTTGAAGGCCTTTTCTGCATCTATTGAGATAATCATCTTCTTTTTGTGTTTGGTTCTGTTTATGTGATGGATTACGTTTATTGATTTGTGTAGGTTGAACCAGCTTTGCATCCGAGTGATGAAGTCAACTTGATCTTGGTGGATAAGCTTTTTGATGTGCTGCTGGATTCTGTTTGCCAGTATTTTATTAAGGATTTTTGCATCGATGTTCATCAAGGATACTGGTCTAAAATTCTCTTTTTTTGTTGTATCTCTGCCAGCCTTTGGTATCAGGATGATTCTGGCCTCATAAAATAAGTTAGAGAGGATTCTTTCTTGTTCTATTGATTGGAATAGTTTCAGAAGGAGTGGGACCACCTCCTCTTTGTACCTCTGGTAGAATTCAGCTGTTAATCCATCTGGTCCTGGACTTTTTTTTGATTGGTAGGCTATTAATTATTGTCTCAATTTCAGAGCCTTTTATTGGTCTGTTCAGGGATTCAACATCTTCCTGGTTTAGTCTTGGGAGGGTGTATGTGTCCAGGAATTTATCTATTTCTTCTAGATTTTCTAGTTTATTACATAGAGGTGTTTATAGTATTCTCTGATGGTAGTTTGCATTTCTGTGGGATTGGTGGTGATACCCCCTTTATCATTTTTTATTGTGTCTATTTGATTCTTCTCTCTTTTCTTCTTTGTTAGTCTTGCTAGTGGTCTATCCATTTTGTTGATCTTTTCAAAAAAATCAGCTCCTGGATTCATTGATTTTCTGAAGGATTTTTTTGTGTCTCTATCTCCTTCAGTTCTGATCTAATCTTGGTTATTTCTTGCCTTCTGCTAGCTTTTGAATTTATTTGCTCTTGCTTCTCTAGTTCTTTTAACTGTGATTTTAGGGTGTCCATTTTAGATCTTTCCTGCTTTCTCTTGTGGGCATTTAGTGCTATAAATTTCCCTCTACATACTGCTTTAAATGTGTCCCAGAGATTCTAGTATGTTGTGTCTTTGTTCTCCTTGGATTCAAATAACATCTTTATTTCTGCCTTCATTTCGTTATGTACCCAGTAGTCATTCAGGAGCAGGTTGTTCAGTTTCCCTGTAGTTGTGCAGTTTTGAGTGAGTTTCTTAATCCTGAGTTCTAATTTGATTGCACTGTGGTCTGAGAGACAGTTTGTTGTGATTTCTGTTCTTTTACATTTGCTGAGGAGTGCTTTACTTCCAATTATGTGGTCAATTTTGGAATGAGTGTGATGTGGGGCTGAAAAGAATGTATATTCTGTTGATTTGGGGTGGAGAGTTCTGTAGATGTCTATTAGGTCTGCTTGGTGCAGAGCTGAGTTCAAGTTCTGTATATCCTTGTTAACCATCTGTCTCATTGATCTGTCTAATGTTGACAGTGGGGTGTTAAAGTCTCCCATTATTATTGTGTGGGAGTCTAAGTCTCTTTGTAGGTCTCTAAGGACTTGCTTTAAATCTGGGTGCTCCTGTATTGGGTGCATATATATTTAGGATAGTTAGCTCTTCTTGTTGAATTGATCCCTTTACCATTATGAAATGGCCTTCTTTGTCTCTTTTGATCTTTGTTGGTTTAAAGTCTGTTTTATCAGAGACTAGGATTGTAACCCCTGCTTTTTTTCTTTTTCTTTTTTTTTTTTTTTTGCTTTTCATTTGCTTGGTAGATCTTCCTCCATCCCTTTATTTTGAGCTTATGTGTGTCTCTGCATCTGAGATGGGTCTCCTGAATACAGCACACTAATGGGTCTTGACTCTTTATCCAATTTGCCAGTCTGTGTCTTTTAATTGGGACATTTAGCCCATTTACATTTAAGGTTAATATTGTTATGTGTGAATTTGATCCTGTCATTACGATGTTAGCTGGTTATTTTGCTGGTTAGTTGATGCAGTTTCTTCCTAGCATCGATGGTCTTTACAGTTTGGCAAGTTTTTGCAGTGGCTGGTACCAGTTGTCCCTTTCCATGTTTAGTGCTTCCTTCAGGAGCTCTTGTAAAGCAGGCCTAGTAGTGACAAAATCCCTCAGCATTTGCTTGTCTGTAAAGGATTTTATTTCTCCTTCACTTGTGAAGCTTAGTTTGGCTGGATATGAAATTCTGGGTTGAAAATTCTTTTCATTAAGAATGTTGAATTTTGGCTCCTAATCTCTTCTGGCTTGTAGAGTTTCTGCCAAGAGATCCACTGTTAGTCTGATGGGCTTCCCTTTGTGGGTAACCAAACCTTTCTCTCTGGTTGCCCTTAACATTTTTTCCTTCATTTCAACCTTGGTGAATCTGACAATTATGTGTCCGGGGTTGCTCTTCTCGAGGAGTATCTTTATGACATTCTCTGTATTTCCTGAATTTGAATGTTGGCCTGCCTTGCTAGGTTGGGGAAGTTCTCCTGGATAATATCCTGAAGAGTGTTTTCCAGCTTTGTCCCATTCTCCCTGTCACTTTCAGGTACACCAATCAAACGTAGATTTGGTCTTTTCACATAGTCCCATATTTCTTGGAGGCTTTGCTTATTTAATTTTACTCTTTCTTTCTCTAAACTTCTCTTCTCACTTCATTTCATTCATTTGATCTTCAATCACTGATACTCTTTCTTCCACCCTATCGAATTGGCTACTGAAGTTTGTTCAGGCGTCGTGTAGTTCTTGTGCCGTGCTTTTCAGCTCCATCAGGTCATTTAAGGTCTTCTCTATACTGTTTATTCTAGTTAGCCATTTGTCTAATCTTTTTTCAAGGTTTTTAGTTTCCTTGAGATGGGTTAGAACATCCTCCTTTAGCTCGGAGAAATTTGTTATTACTGACCTCTGAAGCCTACTTCTGTCAACTCATCAAAGTCATTCTCCATCTAGCTTTGCTCTGTTACTGGCAAGGAGCCGCAATACTTTGGAGGAGAAGAGACACCCTGGTTTTTAGAATTTTCAGCTTTTCTGCTCTCTTTTCTCCCAATTTTTGTGGTTTTCTCTACCTTTGGTCTTTGATAATGGTGACCTACAGATGGGGTTTTCTTGTGGATGTCCTTTTTGTTGATGTTGATGCTATTCCTTTCTGTTTGTTAGTTTTCCTTCTAACAGTCTGGACCCTCAGTTGAAGGTCTGTTGGAGTTTGCTGGAGGTCCACTCCAGAGCCTGTTTGCCTGGTTATCACCAGCAGAGGCTGCAGAACAGCAAATATTGCAGAACAGCAAAGGTTACTGCCTGATCCTTCCTCTGGAAGCTTCATCTCAGAGGGGCACCAGCTCTATGAGGTGTCAGTCAGCCCCTACTGGAAGGAGTCTCCCAGTTAGGCTACACATGCATCAGTGACCCACTTGAGGAGGCAGTCTGTCCATTCTCAGAGCTCAAACACCATGCTGGGAGAACCACTGCTCTCTTCAGAGCTGTCAGACAGGGACGTTTAAGTCTGCAGTTTCTGCTGCCTTTTGTCCAGCTATGCCCTGCCCCCAGAGGTGGAGTCTACAGAGGCAAGCAGGCCTCATTGAGCTCCAGTGGGCTCCACTGAGTTCGAGCTTCCTGGCCTCTTTATTTGCCTACTCAAGCCTCAGCAATGGCAGACGTCCCTCCCCCAGCCATGCTGCTGCTTTGCAGTTTGATCTCGGACTGCTGCGCTAGCAGTGAGCAAGACTCTGTGGGTGTGAGACCCACTGAGCTAGGCACAGGATACAATCTCCTGGTATGCTGTTTGCTAAGACCATTGTAAAAGCACAGTATTAAGGTGGGAGTGTCCCGATTTTCCCGGTAGAGTCTGTCACAACTTCCCTTGGCTAGGAACAGGAAATCCTGTAACCCCTTGTGCTTCCTGGGTAAGGCAATGCCCTGCCCTGCTTCGGCTTGCCCTCTGTGGGCTGCACCCACTGTCCAACCAGTCCCAATGAGATGAACCAGGTACCTCAGTTCAAAATGCAGAAATCACCCATCTTCTGTGTTGATCACACTGGGAGCTGCAGACCAGAGCTGTTCCTATTCGGCCATCTTGGAAGGGAAGACAAGATCAATAAATTCTAAAATTGAGGACAACAAGTGAATTATTGGGTAGACATCCATGTTTGAGAAAGACTAGAATATGAGGTAGGGAATTAATGGGGTTTTAGGGACACAGCCTAATTCTGCAGATTGTATTAATGAAGTAGGATTGTAATCAAATCCAATCAAAGATTACATAAGCAACTCCCCAAAATGTAACTGGAGTGTAAATTAAATGTATGCAGGCATACAAACAAACAAGCATGCGTATATACAAAGTTATGTAAATATATAATGATATGGTTTGGCACTGTGTCCCCACCCAAATCTCATCTTGTAGCTCCTACAATCCTGATATGTTGGGGAAGGAATCTGGTGGGAGATAATTGATTCATGGGAGTGGGTCTTTCCCATGCTGTTCTCATTCTAGTGAATAAGTCTCACAAGATCTGATGGTTTTAAAATGGGAGTTTCCCTGCACAAGCGCTCTCTCTTTGCCTGCTGTCATCCATGTAAGATGTGACTTGCTCCTCCTTAGTTTCCACCATGATTTTGAGGTCTCCACAGCCATGTGGAACCATAAGTACATTAAGCCTTTTTTTTTTTTTTTTGGCCACGTTTCAAGTCTCAATTGCCGAGTCTCACGTTTGCCTTTATCAGTGTGTGAAAATGGACTAATACAGTAAATTGGTACCAGGAGAGTTGGGTGCTGCTGAAGATACCCAAAAATGTGGAAGTGACATGGGAATTGGATAACAGGAAGAGTTTGGAGGGCTCAGAAGAAAGAAAAATGTGGGAAAGTTTGGAATTCCCTGGAGATTTGTTGAATGGCTTTGATTAAAATTCTGATAATTATATGGAGAATGAAATCTAGGCTGAGGTGGTCTCAGATGCAGATGAAGAACTTATTGGGAACTGGAGCAAAGGTTACTCTTGCTATGTATTAGCAAAGAGACTGGTGGCATTTTACCCCTGCCCAGGAAATTTGAACTTGAGAGAGATGATTTAGGGTACCTGACAGAATAAATCTCTAAGCAGCAAAGCATTCAAAAAATGACTTGGGTGCTGTTAAAGGCATTCTATTTCATAAGGGAAGCAGAGCATAAAAGTTTGGAAAATTTGCAGCCTGACAATGTGATAGAAAAGAATCCCATTTTCTGAAGAGAAATTCAAGCTGGCTGCAGAAATTTGCGCAAATAACAAAGAACTGAAAGTTAATGCCCAAGACAGTGGGGAAAATATTTCCAGGGCACGTCAGAGGTCTTCATGACAGCCCCTCCCATAACAGGCCCAGAGGCCTAGGGAAAAATGGTTTCATGGGCCGAGCCCAGAGTGCCTCTGCTGTGTGCAGTCTGGAGACTTGGTGCCCTGTGTCCCAGCCATTCCAGCCATGACTAAAAGGGGGCAATGTATTGCTTGGGCTGTTTCTTCAGAGGGTGGAAGCCCAAAGCCTTGGCATCTTCCACATGGTGTTGAGCCTTTAGGTACACAGTAGTCAAGAATTGAGGTTTGGGAACCTCTGCCTTGATTTCAGAAGGTGTATGGAAATGCCTGGATACCCAGGCGGAAGTTTGCTACAGGGGCAGGGCCCTCATGGAGAACCTCTGCCAGGACAGTGTGGAAGGGAAACGTGGGATCGGAGGTCCCACACAGAGTTCCAATTGGGGCACTTCCTTGGGGAGCTGTGAGAAGAGAGCCACCATCCTCCAGACCTCAGAATGGTAGAGCCACTGACAGCTTGCCCTGTGCATCTGGAGAAGCCACAGACACTGAATGCCAGCCCATGAAGGCCGCCAGGAGGGAGGCTGTACCCTGCAAAGCCACAGAGGCAGAGCTGCCCAAGACCATGGGAGCCTACCTCTTGCATCAGCATGACCTGGATATGAGACATGGATTCAAAGGAGATCCTTTTGGAGCTTTAAGATTTGACGGCCTCACTGGATTTCGGACTTGCATGGGGCCTGCAGCCCCTTTGTTTTGGCCATTTTCTCCCATTTGGAATGGTTGAATTTACCCAATGCCTGTACCCCACATTGTATCTAGGAAGTAGCTAAATTGTTTTTGATTTTATAGGCTCATAGGTGGAAGAAACTTGCCTTGTCTTAGATGGGAGTTTGGACTGTAGACTTTTGAGTTAATGCTGAAATGAGTTAAGACTTTGGGGAACTGTTGGGAAGGCATGATTGGTTTCAAAATGTGAATCCCATGGGATTTGGGAGGGGCCAGAGGTGGAATGATATAGTTTGGCTCTGTGTCCACACCCAATTTTCATCTTGTAGCTCCCATATTTCCTATGTGTTGTAGGAGGGACCCAGTACGGGATAACTGAATCATGCAGGAGGGTCTTTCCCATGCTGTTCTCATGATGGTGAATAAGTCTCACGAGATCTGATGGTTTTTAAAATGGGAATTTCCCTTCAAAGCTCTCTCTCTTTTTGCCTTCTGTCATCCACGTAAGATGTGACTTGGTCTTCCCTGCCTTCCACCATGATCGTGAAGCCTCTCCAGCCATGTGGAGCTGTAAGTACATTAAACCTCTTTCTTTTGTAAATTGCCCAGTCTTGGGTTTGTCTTTATCAGCATCATGAAAATGGACTAATACATATCCATATATAAGTTAATGAGTAAATTTGAAAAAAAATCAGTGAGATAACCAGAAGTCATGAAGTGGCACATAGTGGAGGCTCAATAAATGTATTCCCCAAATTTACCACCGTTGTGCCTCTCATAATACTATGAAACTCCAATATAAAATATTGGTGACTTACTGTGTTAGGTGGAATAATGGCCTGCCAAACACATTCTCATCCTAATTACCAGACCCTGTGCATATGTTATGCTAGGCAAAGGAGGATTGAGGTTGCAGATGGAATTAACTACCTTGAGATAGAAGATTTTTTTATTATCTAGGGATCCCAAATATAATTAGAAGGGTCATTGTAAAGAGAGAGGAAAAAGAGTCAGTCACAGTGACATGATATGAAAAATATTTATCAGCTATTGATGACTTTGCAGATGCAAAGGCTTCACAATCCAAGCTATGTGGGCATCCCATAGGAACTCGAAAGTCAAGAAAGTGTATTTATCCCTAGTGCCTCCAGAAACGAATGTAGCCTGGTAGATACCTTGATTTTAGCACATTTCTGATCAATGAGCCTTGAGATATGAAATTAGAATAACAAACCCTGGAAAGACTGCATCTTTCTTAAAAAGAAAGAGATTGACAAGAGAAACGCCAGTCTTCTTTAGCAGAATATGGTACTATCTATATGAGTATCTAGAATTATGAAAACTGAGGATGAAGAAACAGAAATATGAACCAACTGTACTGATGAGTTTCTTTTTATGAAGGATAATTGTGTGCTCTTACTACATTTTGACTTCAATATATTGCACATGGACACTAAAATAAATCCAACTAACAAACTGCCAAATACTGTCCGGGCACAGTCCTGTCCCAAAGATCTTCAAAGTCTTCTGTATTTAGTTACCTAATTTATAAATCTATCTTTTCTCTTATAATATTGTTTGATGAACTAACATACCTGAACTAATTTGGACTCTATATGAGACTTGTTAAATATCTTTACCTATTAAGGGTTTCACAAAAGGAAGTTGGCGCATATACATAATGAGAATGTTGACAAGAATCTACAAATTTTGGGGTAGTTTTGTAAGTTTTCATTTGAAAATTTTATTTTAAGCATCATTTGCTGACAAGTTTTGCTATTTTCTATGGGTTTAAGGAAGAAATTATCATCTTTAGTAGAGAATTATCTCTTCCTTCCTTAGAGGATCTGGCAGTGAAACTGATCAAGGTCTGATACAGGCAAAAATGTTCCCATTTACACCATTCCAAATGAAATTAGAAATGATGTATACTAGACTGCCACTTTAAATGTGGATTCTTAGCAAGGCCAAGTTTATTCTTAGAATCACTGTGGAGCTCAAGCCAAACTATCTTATTGTGCAGTAATATAGGCATCAGTCTCCAAATCTAGTTACAACTCAGCCGACAGGTAGTTATTTAGGGAGACCATCCACAGGGAGTGATTGTAGTCCCATCTGTTTAAGGACTGGCTGCCAGTGATAACAAAAGATAGGAAAGATCCATCATTCTAAATGGCGGATCAATGGCTGAGAGCATACTGTGAGAATGAAAGTCAGGAGAGTGTGATTTTATATTGGGGAAAAGTCAGAATGATATTGACTCTCTCTAAGTCATGTAGAATTGGATTTAGAGATACAGTTCTTACTGTGAGTGCTCCATGTAACGTGTTAAAGTCATTCAAACAGCAGTTAGACAAGGCACTTCAAGTCAGTACCTATCATTAAAAAGAATAAAAGTATGTGCATTTAACCACCCTCAGAGAAAATGTAAAATGTCAGTGTTGTGTGACTCCCAAATCTCTCCTCTAGTATCTTTTGAGGTGAAACACTCAAGTGAGCATTTAATAGTAAAACACAATTTTCTCCCAGCAAGCAGATGGGTTGTCTACTTAAACAAGATATAGTTCAATCAATCATGAAATAATAGACTATCAGGAGGGGACCAAGACATTACCTAGTAAAATCTTCTCAAATTAAATGTGACCTAAAGAAACTAAGTGACTGTTTCCATGATTAAACAAACAAACAAACAAAAGCCTGTTGGAGGACTAGGGTATAAACGTATTAAATCTTGTGTAATTTAGTATTTTGTTTTCCTTCTACAATATGACAGCATTTATCAAGTAATAAAGCTATTTATCAAGTAATTATATATTTGGGAAGACATAATCATTATGCATCAAACAAAAACAAAGTAATAAAATATAATAATCCACTTGTGGAGAATACATTGAGTCAGTACCTGATATTCATCCCTCCTTTAGCTATACTACATAAACTAAAGACTAAAAATTCAATTCCTCAGGCTCTTTAGCATCTCTTGTTTCATATGTTGTAAAAGCTCAGCCCACTAAATGAACTCCTGTGTTTTGGAAGTTGAAAGTAAAGAAAACACTGAACTTTTGCAAGCAGTATTATGGAAGCATTTGATTTTTCTTCTATCCCATTGCCAATGTCCTTGAATCTATCCCTGGGTACTGGGATGAAGGCTTCAATTGTGTGTAAATCTAACAGGTACAGTACAGTTTGCAGTCAATAGATGTGGTAAGTTCTTTATCATGCCCAGTTTACAATTAAAGTATTCCTGTGGTTAGCAACAATGCTATGGCTTCCAGATTCCCCTTGACTGTAGCAAAGTCAGCAGCTTCTCCAGCCTTACAATTTAGTGGTATTTTTTTATATCATTTCCAAAAGCCCAATCAATGGAAAGTCTGTTCTTCTTCTCTTCTTTCAATGTAGTAAGCACTTTTCCTTTACTAAATCCTTTTTTCTCTTTCTACTTGAAATGATGTGTTTTTTAAAACCTGTAATGAACCATGACTAATGTATACTTGTTTGGTATAAGCTATGTTTCCTAAATATTCAAACAAACGGAGTATGAATTAAGACTTGAATATTGAAAGGTTTCATAAAGGAAATGGAGCTAAAGTTAGATTTAAAACCATCTAAGATTCTCATAGCCCAAAAGATAAGAAAATGAGAATTCAGATGTGAGAGACAACCTGAATTTATGACATTAAGAATGAACTTGCATACATCTAATTTTCCACTATGTCCTGAATGCCCACCATAGGCCAAGTAGCAAGAATATGATGGACTTGAATCACTGTAGACACTGTCTTGAATACAGTGAAGATTATGTTTGGGGAAAATATTGAATAGACTATTGAATTAAAAGGGGGGAATTAAAATAGTGGAAGCCTTTAAAAAGTGGAAGCTATTGAAAGAAATCATCTTTGAAGGATTTGGAAAAGGGAGTGACATGATAAAAATGATGTTTAAAGCATAACATGGGCGGTAATATATTAGACAGTAGAGGAGCTGGACTAGAGGAATATTAAGATTAATGATGCTGGAAAGGAAGGCATAAATACAAGAGCAAGGTCTTTTAGGGAGGGATGAAGTCTATAAGCATAGGGATTCATTTTAGTGAGCAGTTAACTCTAGAAGATAGACATTAATAAAGGTTTTCATATAAGACTATAAAGAAGATGAGACCGTTGGTATAAATAAAAACTGTATGGAGCTAGAAAGGGGGAAAATGTGTCTTATATGACAGAGGACTTCTCAGAAATGAGAGACGTTCTCCTCTGCAGTCTGTGGGCTGTAGCGGGGTGGAAAGGTATAGTAATTGGAGTCCAGTGAAATAGAAGTAGGTTTAAGAGGGTTATCTGGGGAGTCCACTAAGAAAATGATAAAGGACAGAATAAAGCTAGACTGTAAATTTAATATAAATCAAGTCTACCTATGGGGTTCTATAGTCCAGAGTATAATTGAGAAAAAAATGTAGATACTGTTTAAACAATGTGTGTAAATATGATAATGCTAGACAAATTGGAAAATAAATAAATTATAATAAATGATAACGTCAAGATTTCTAAACCAACTTTAGGTTTAATATAAATGCAAATAACCCCCAAGAATGGCACATACACGACTCTCTGGTTTGTTTCCTTTTTTCTCTAAAGTTTCAAGGTGCAAGACAATTTGCTCTAAGATGGCAGCCCAGATATTCTGAAGAGACAGTTGCTCCCATGTGAGAGGGGACAGAGTATACTCCCTAATGGGAAAATAGTTCTCTCCCTGCTGCATCTAGTTAGCCTTCCAGTAGAGGCATCTTTTTTGGGCAGACATTTATTTCACAGGCTCAAGAGTTATCTTGCCCCCATCCTCCCTCTGCCCACATAAGATATGGGGCCTGAACGAATGGGCCTGAAGAGTGCTTTTCTGGACAAGGGAGTAGGCTATTCCTTCTCAAAGTTCTCAAACCCTGGCTGGATACATCTTTTTTTTTTTTTTTTTTTTTTTTTTTTGTGAGATGGAGTCTCTCTCTATTGCCCAGGCTGGAGTGCAGTGGTGTGATCTGGGCTCACTGCAAGCTCTGCTTCCCGGGTTCACGCCATTCTCCTGCCTCAATCTCCCGAGTAACTGGGACTACAGGCGCCCGCCCCCACGCCCGACTAATTTTTTTTGTATTTTTAGTAGAGACGGGATTTCACCATTTTAGCCAGGATGGTCTCGATCTCCTGACCTCGTGATCCACCCTCCTCGGCCTCCCAAAGTGCTGGGATTACAGGCGTGAGCCACGGTTCCTGGCCCTGGCTGGATAAATCTTAAAGGAAAGTTGCCAAGAGTGGTCATTCATGCCAGTATCATAAAGTTAATAGAGGAAACTGTAGTAGTACATCTGGGGTATGAAAGGGAGCAGGGATTGAATTAGGAGAAAAGAACAATAAAAAAATAAATAGAGACTTTTACAGGCAACAGTTTCAGGCTTCCTACTAGGAGGAGGGGGAATTAAGCTAATCTTGGTCCTATCTCCCCTATAAGCAGAAAGTAGCTCTTTCAGTATTTTCTTCACAAAGGAGGAAAGACCTGCTTTCCGTCTTCATAAACCCCAGTTTGTCTGGAGCATAGAAACTACTCTAAGGCCTCCCTTCCCTTCAACATCCTTCATTTTGATAGTGACTAAGTTTTTCCTGTTTCTTACAGAGACATTTGCAGACACGTAAGAAGCTAGAAATCTATGCTAGGCAGAAGACAGAAGCCTGGAAGTTGGGAATCTTGCCTTAATGGAGTCTTAAGACAGCAGTATGAGGTGAGCCTGAGAACATTTGGCCCAGAAAGTAACTAATGTTGTATTGGGTTCCCATTTCTACAGAAGGGAGGAGATGCATCTAGCTGTTGCTACCAATTGCTAACTATTCCCCTGCTGCCCACTACCCACACAAACACTCCGCACAAACACTCCACTGTGGACAATTCTTTTGAGGGCTTGAGGGACAGACCAGGGCTTGAGGGAGGAGGGAGTTTCTTAAGCAGAAGAGCTTAGATAGCGGGTTATGGTGCAATTGTCTTCTAATACTGAATTTGACTTGTCATTGGCTTAGGAATGGCAGGGGAAATCAATGATTCAGAATTTCCCCTACTCACATCTATCCTTAAGGCTATGGAAGTTGTGTCCCAGGAAAAGTTATGCTTCAAATGAGGCTGGAGCCATAAGCCCTCTCTGGTGTCTCAGGATCAGGATTACCTGAGCAGTGACAACCTGAGTGTGACAAAGAAGACATAATTGACATATGTTTTGCCAAACCTCATCTTGGACAGAGGCCCTTGGCATCATAGGCTAGTTGTGGACATTATACACTCAGGAAGCTCCTGCTTGCCCCGTGCCAAGAATTTTAGGACTTCTACATAACACAAGCTGCCTGATGTGGGAGAAAAACAGAGGGCTGGGTGCTATTCACATCTAGTTATTAGCCTGATTTTCAGATAAGTCAATGAAGCAACATAGATTGAGAAGTTTTTACATTTGTTTTACAAATTAGTAAATGAGTTGAGATTTGAACCTATTTAGAAATGAGGTCTGATACATCTGATTAATTTTCTCAATGAAAACATACTGTGGATCTCTGCAGGTCAGGCACTGAAGTAATAGTAAAAAAAACTGGCTCATATTGTCAGAATTTTATAATCTAATGGAGCAGACAGATAATACAAAAGAAAATAAACCAGCAAGAAGTCTATTCTATATAGAGGCAAGGAAGTAAAATCATGGTAAGAAAAGTATGGTCTTATAATGTAAAAGGAGGCTATTGTGGGTATTGTATTGGGCATTTGGCATCTATTTCAGCCTTCCTCTGGTGTACTTTTTGTTCTACAGAGGCTAGAAAACTTGCAGTCAGGGACTTAGATGCAAACTGAATTAAGTTAGAAGATCCAAAATGAGATACTGAAGGCAGAAGTGAGACTTTTGGAGCTTATGGCTGCTTTTAAACATGGTTGTAGGGTTGATTTTTTTCTTAATTATAATTTCAGCCTAGTCACTTGCTTTGTGGAAGTTCAGGGGCTGTGGCAGTTAGGAAGTGCAGGCCAGTGTTGCCATAATTGTAAGTTCTAGATGTTAGCCATTCCAGTAATGGCCTCCTGATTCTCCCTCTTCCTGATTATGACAAAGGCAGACACTCTCTCGGTTGGCAGCCACTTGTGCCTGTTCTTGGAGCCATTACTGGTTGTCTACCTGAGTGCCTACTCTTTGTAACTGATGCCTAATTGATAAAAAGTACTAATTTAAATTGCATTTTATTAGGAAAAGCATTTCTCAAGAAATAACTCACGTTGATAACTGAAGGATGATTAGGAGTTAACCAGCTAATGACTGGGTAATAGAACCTTTCAGGCAGAAGAAATAGCATGGGCAAAACCCTGACACTGGAAAGGATTGATATCTATCCTGACATCAACCCTGAGAAGAAAAATAAACTTATTTTTTAAATATTATCAACGTTAATTAAATCTAGGATCTGTTAGTAAGGACTTCATTGCAAAAATTGTTCTAGTGGTAAATTTTCTCTAAAGTACTGAGGTAATCCAGGCTGACTGGTCTGTAGAAGGAATGAGGAAGGGTAATGGGGACTCCTCGTATATGATGCTATAGAAGTAATCGAGTGTTTATCATGTAGGGTTGAACAATTTGAAATTTCTCTAAAAGTAAGAGAAAGTGATTGCAGACAGCAGAGAAGAGTAATGAACATATTTGTCTGGAAAAGAAAGTCTCAAACTGATTTTAAGGACAGTATTAAGAAGGAGCAAAAACAGGTACAGGGAATGCAAGCAGAATACTATTGTGATAGTCTAGGCAAAAGTTGATGACAATACGTAAATAGAAAATGTGAGATAAATTGGCAGATATAAGATATTGCTAAGCCATGGAACTTAGTCGATATGTAGTGGAACAAGAAGGTAGAAGGATTTTAAACATTTCTTATTTCCTGGAAATAAGATGTATTGTCAAACCTGAATTCGAATCTTCAAACATTTGATGTGTATGTGTCAAAAACAGAAGAAGCACATTAAAAAATTCCTGGAATTAAATTTTTAGCTTTTAATTCTATTTTTAGAATTGAAACATTATCATCTATCCTGAGAATAAAAATAAACTTTTTTTTGTATCATCACCCTTAATTAAATCTAGGATTCATTAGTAAGGTCTTCATTGCAAACATGGTTCTAGTGGTAATTATTTTCTGTTGCCCAAAGTACTATTCTTTTGTCACAGATTATCTTTGGTACAATTAGCACATTACGAGCCTTTCTCATCATGTTTACTGGGTCACACACAAGCATATAATTACAAAGGCAGGGGTGCATGGAGAATGCAATGGGAACTGTCTCATGAGACCAGGTCTTCAGTGAATAAAAGTTGGGGTCTAAATTAAATAGTTGCTATAAAATTATAACTGAGAGAATAGAATGTTTATGGTTCTTCTTTTCTTTTCAGTGCAAAAATGACTATAACTGCAGATATTGTAAAATAATGCCAAGAGCTTTGAATCAGAAGTCAAGACTAATCTCTAGCTCTTTCACTAATGTTATCCAAGCAGTTCTCCTTTAATATCTGTTAACCTGAATTACTTCATTTGTAAAATGATGTGCTTGAGCCAAATATATTAAAGACTGATATGTTTAACTATCAGTAAAAGATTTAGTTCCCATGCACTAAAAGAGTTCATATGCAATAATTATAAAATGTAATTATGGAGGATGTTCCAATTACATGATATTCACAGGAAAAATAATTTGCATCAACTAAAGTCATTGTCATCAATATTTTCAATTGTTTTGTGTAAACTTGTTTTTATATAATTTCAGAGTTTATTATATTAACTGCCTACACACATAAAATAAATACTTCATTCTAGAAAACTGAAATCACTGTTCAATTGCCTTCTTTTTATCTGAAAATGTCTGGGCTAAAAGACCAACCAGCCTTATATTAATATATGTATGTTTCTTTTTGACAATCATCTTTTCTAAAAACTGCATCTTTTCCAATTTCTTTTCAACATTTCTGTAACAACATGTTTTAGATATAGTTCATGTACAAAACACATTGTTGGATTTAAAAAAAATCGAATTGTAAAACAATTGTCTTTTGACTGGATCATTTTATATATTTATATTTACTGTAATTAGTGATATACTGGTTAGGTACCCCTTATCTGAAATACTTGGGAGCAGAAGTATTTTAGGTTCGGGATTCTTTAGAATTTAGAATATTTACATTATACTTACCAGTTGAGCATCCTAATTCTGAAACCCTGTCTCTACTAAAAATACAAAAAAAAAAAAAAAATGAGCCAGGTGTGGTGGTGCATGCCTGTAATTTCAGCTACTTGGGAGGCTGAGGCAGAAGAATTGCTTGAACCCAGGAGACAGAGGTTGCAGTAAGCTGAGATTGCACCACTGCACTCCAGCCTGGGTGACAGAGCAAGACTCTGTCTCAAAAAAAAAAAAAGAAAGAAAATACAAAATCTGAACTGTGTCATGTTGACACTCTTAAAAGTTTCAGATCTTAGTGCATGTTGGATTTTGAATTTTTGAACTTTGGAAGCTCAATCTGTATTGAATGTGTAACTATCATCCATTTCTGTTCATTTGATTTACTTCTAATATTTCTGTTTCTTTTCTTGTTTTCTTTTGTGTTTGTTAATTAAGTTTATCATTGCATCTTTTCATCCATTTGTTGTAGTCAACCCTCTTTTTTTGGTATATCCAAAACTTTTTATTATTCTTTTCATGGTTAATTTAGAAATTAAAATTTGCATTCTTAATTTTTTAAAGTATAAAGTCAATTATTATATTTTTTCTTCTCCCTAATAAAAAATTTTAAACACATTAACTATATTTAGCCCATTTTGTATTGTATTATATGATATTTAATTTAATTATTTCTTTGTAAGTCTATATTATTGGTTTAGAAAGCTAATGTTGCTTTCTGCTGGTTGCTTCTTTGACCTTTTTCCTTTTTCCATCTCATGTCTTCTTTCTTGGATTACCTTCCATATCATTCATATTTTCTTTAATGAAAATGGTAGGAAACTCCCATAGATTTGTCTGTTAATATATTTATTTTACTCTTTATTAGGTTTTTAGATCTTCTGTAACAAAGTAGCACAAGCTGGGCAGCTTAAACAAGAGAAATGCATTGTCTCACAGATCTGGGAGCTAGAAGTCTGAAATCAAAGCGTCTGTAATGTTGTTGCCTTCTGAGGGCTCTGAGGGAAGGTTCTGTTCCAGGCCTCTCTCCTTAGTTTGTTGACAACTGTCTTCTTTTTCAGTCTCTTCACATTATATTCCTTCTACGTGTGTCTGATTCTGTTTTCAAATTTCCCCTTCTTTAAATTGGATTAGGGCCCATCCTAATGACCTCATTTTAATTTGTTTATCTCTCTCTGTAAAGACTCTACCTCCAAATAAGAACACATTCTGATTTACTGGGGGTTGGGACTCCAACAAATATTTTTCTGGGGGATACAATTCAACCCTCACCCCCTTGCTTAAAAACTGGTATAAAATTCTAAGTGAACATTTACTTTCTTTATATTAATGGTGACCATTGGTTTGTGGCTTTTAATGTTCTATTTAGAAGTCAGCTTAAGGAAACTGGGAGCCTTCCTTTTGATATGTAATCATCAAGAAAGGTAGCATCTATATCTCCCAGTTTCCATGGGACTATGAGTCTAATTTCAGCTGGCACCTGGCTCCAAGTTGCAAAGACATGAGTAGTTCATTTTTTATTTGAATTAAGACAATTAACAAATACAGGTGGCTACGACAATTACTATGCAAGTTTAAGGTGATCTATGTATGACAAATGGTGCTGTCAAGTCCTCTTAATTAAAGACTCTTTGTTGTTTATCTTCAGAGCCTGTATGAGACGGGTTATACCTGGTTGGCTATATAAAAGAGTAAAACCTCTTTCTGACTTCGTAATGTCTGAAAGATTGCCTGTTATGCACATCCAATTTTGGTTTCACGCTATTTACTAATAAAACTTTTCTTGCCCTCCTTTTAAGTTTTTTTTTTTTTAATAGCAAGAATAGCCTCTTTCCCTACCTCTATATTCTGTTTCTGTTAATTCCAGTATGTAAGATTATTATAGCTCTATTAGTATAATTTTTATATGCATTTTAATTCAGTGTATTATTTCCTTGTGACTTAGAAATATTTTGTATTACATTCATTATTTTCTTTTGAAAATAATACTTATGAAAATTCTTTGAGAATCCTGTGAAAATGAGATATATTTTTCCAGAGAGAATTTCTTTCTCTTATTTCCACTAGGAAATTAGGTGTCTATTGGGAAGAGACATACTAGATTTATGAGTTTTCTCAACACTTATGCAACAGGAATTTGGGCTGTGAAATAGACATTTTTGTTGTGTGACATATAATGATAAAGTGTAGAATGTCACAGCGTTTTTGAAAGTCAAGAATCTAGGGACAGTTTATCTGAGTGGTACCAGTTTACAGTCTCTCATGATGCAGTCAAGATGTTGTCTGGGCAGCGATGATCTGAAGGCTTGACTGGGGCTAGGGAATTTCCTTACAAGATATCTCCCTCACTTGACTGTTGTCTGGAAACTTCATTTCTTTGATAAATGTACCTCTGCATAGACCTGATCTCAAGATAGGATCCAATGTCCCCCAGAGCGAGCAATCTAAGAAAGAGACAGAGGAAGAATCTTTGATTACACAGAATTTAAAGTCACAAACTCATTTCCACTCGTGTTTTCTATTGATTACAAGGCACTAATTTCAGTCCACAGTCAAGAAAAAGGAAATTAGTCTCCACTCCTTAAAGGGAAACGTATCAAATAGTTTGGTGACATATTTAAAACTACTCCAGGCTGTGAATTCAGTTGAGAGCTGGCTAGTCATTTAACTTCTCAGGCACACTTGTTTTTCTTGCTGTGTGCTGTACCAAGGCAGGTTTTCTTGCAGTGGTTTAAAACTGGTGAGTAGTTGTGCTGGGTTTAATTCTTATTTACATTTACACTGAGAGTATAGCCCCTTGGGATCACTTATTAGATTCTCCCTTTGGTCATACCCTGGGCTTACATTCACTTTTTGTTAAACTAGTAAAACTATAGATCATTCCTAATAGTTTGAGAAATATTCTCAGGCAAAAGCCATGTTCCACTTATCTCTGATTTTCTACCTTACTTCCCTTTATCTAACTTGCTTTATCTCAGTAGCTCTTCCATGCTCCCAGAGTGATTTTGTGATTTGGATCATTTCGTATTTTC
Organism: Gorilla gorilla gorilla; assembly: GCF_029281585.2. NCBI lineage: Eukaryota > Metazoa > Chordata > Mammalia > Primates > Hominidae > Gorilla > Gorilla gorilla. Next base: position 106,449,562 of record NC_086017.1, on the reverse strand, counting down.
TTGTAACTTTTCATTTTTCATTAATTATAGACATATAGGAAGCTGTGAAAATAGTATAAAGATGCAGAGCTTCCAGGATGGGAGTAAGAATGTCTGTAAATCCATTTGTCTATAATAGCAATTAAAAAAAAAAACCTGGCAAAAGTTAAAAAAATCAACTTTTACAGAACTCTGGAAACTAATCAAAGCTTGCAGTAATCTGAGAACTACTTATTCAAGAAGAAAATGACTGAGCCTCAGTAAGAACAGCAGGACTTATGGTATGTTAATTTGACTTACACCTCCCCTCTGCATACAGCTTTGTGGTAGCCTTGAAAACGAGCAGCTTTGCCACCACACTGTAGCTGTAAAATCCAGTAGCCTTGTAGCCACAGGAGGAAACATTCTATTTGGAGCTCCTCATATATTGCTATCTCTAGAGTATTGTCTTTATTTGGCCTGCTTCACAGGTCCCTGGAAATACCCCATTCACATGTACATGTCCTTTTTTCTTATAATTATTTTGCTTTGTAAAGATCAACTGCAAATTGTATTGAATTCTAGATTTTAATTGCCCTATGTTTGTTGCCAGTATACGGAAATATGATTGACTTTTTTGTACTGATCTTTCATTCCGCAAACTTGATAACTTATTTATTAGTTCATGGAGTTTTTGTTGATCCTTAGGTATGCGATTGTAGTCTTTTCAAATATGGATAATTTTACTTCTTTCTTTCCAATGTGTGTGCCTCTCATTTTCTTTTCTTGCCTTTTTGTATTGATTAAGGCTTATAAATTAATGAACAAGAATAGAAACTAGAAATGTATCCATATGTCCATGGTTATCTGAATTTCTACAAATTCCCTGAGAAAATTTTTGAAAAATAAAACTTTTTATTAAGATGTTGAGACGTTGGAAAACCACATAGAAATAATAAGCTTTTATCCATGGCTCATCCTACACAAAATTACGTTGAGCCATGATCACAATTCTAAACATAATAATTGAAAGTATAAATTATCTGGGAAAAAACTAAGGTAATATTTTGCCCACCTTAAGTTAATAAAATATTATCAAACAGGACACAGGAAGCACTGACTGTAATAGAAATGAAACAATTTGATAAATTAGATCTCATAGAATGTTTTAAACCATATACAAACATAGTAATAAGAAAATGAATGTGTAAACATCAATATGAGAGAAAATATTCACAAAACATATGTCTGAGAAAGAACTTGAATATATAAAAACACTAAAAGTTCATTAATAAGAATATATATATTTTAAAATGGCAAACATTTAGAAAAAATGGCTACAAAGGACATATACATATGGAAAATAATCACAGAAAAAGATGCTCATTATTATTAGTTATTAGGAAAGTGAATATTTAGCCCATAATCAAATAATATTTTATAACCACTAAAATTGCTAAATTTAAGAATACTTATTTTACCAAATGCTGCTGATACTACATGAATAATGAATAAACAAATTTATGATGACAGAAATCAAAACAGTATTTACTTCAGAAGTGGTAGGGTGTATCTAAAAAGGAGGCAGAAAAAAACTTCCTGAGATAAGGGAAATATTTTTAACTGATAATTTATTTTTCATTGATTCACAGTAATTGTACATATTTCTAAGGTATGTGTGATATTTTGATACATACAATGTGTCATCATCAAATTAGGGTAATTGGGATATCCATCGCCTCAAACACTTTTCATGTCTTTGTGTTAGAAACACTCTAAATCTTCTAGGTGTTTTGAAATATTCTATAAATTTTTGATAGCTGTAGTTGCCCATCCTAATTAGGGTTTGGATTTTGTTCATGTCGGCTTGGCAAAAAATCACCAAATGTTATACTTAAAATGTCTGTATTTCTCTGCATGTAAATTTTGACAAAATATTAGTAAAAACAAAATTAAAATTAATAGTTACAAATAATTACAAAATTAATTAATTATTAACAAAATAAATTAACAAAATTTTGTTAATAATAACAAAAATATGATCTACCCACACATAGCACAGGTATCACATATGCCAGTGCAGAGTAACATAAGTTTCCATTAAGTTTCCCCTAAAACTAAATTATAAGTATGCAAGTCTAGGCAAAGGTAACCATGGCAATGTTGAGATGGTGACGGAGAATAAAAGCAGCTGTTGCAGGGTTCTAAATCACAGACAAGAGGGCTGAAACATGTGCTTACAGTTTCATTGGAGAAAGGTTTCTGGTTCAGAATATTATTTGGAAACGGTGCACATTTCCTCTGGAAGTATCTCTGACCCCTACTTAAACTAGATATGATTTATGAACAAAGTAATAATAGTTTTTGTGGATTGGGCAAGAGGTTTAAAAGACTAAGAATCCAGGCCACCTGTAATTATTAACTAACTTCTTAACTGGAAAATCCCCTTACATAAAGGTACTTCTTTCTGTTATTGTTTCTAGTTCAACCACTCTGCTCATGTTCAGACAAAGACATATTTCTTAAGATCATCTCTAATACCATGGGGCACTACGTTCTCTGCATCAAATATAACAGTTGATTGAATTTCCTGTATCATATTGGGATATATATTTCTCCAAATCAATTTTGGTTTGTCAAGACAAGATCGTAGTTAATCTCATTAGAGTTAGGAAGGAAAATGGCTAATATAAGTCACGTGAGCATTGGTTTTCCTACTGATTATATGACTTCACGCAAAAGCTTCTAGCTCTCACGTTAGGTTTCCTCCTCTATAGCTGGAGTTTCAAAGATGCCTGGTTTAGAGATAAGAAGAGCTGGCTAAGTTAGCTTATTGCTTCCTGAGACAGGATGGGGCTCACTTTAGGCACTCAGAATGCTGTTTCTAACACTAGCACGACTCTAGTTTCTTTTACTAAGCTCTACTGAGAATGGATGTCTTGAGATTGTTGCAGTAAATTGTTAAACTCTAGATTTTCTTATCACCATGCTCACTTTATCTAAATTTTGAATGCTTCTTTATATAACTACACTAAATTTGAAAGAAAAAAAGATATTGAATCTGACATTAAACTAAAAAATTTTAAGCCGTAAGCCCCATTTAACATTTTATTAACTAAAATGTTAAGTATTACTTCATTTGTTGGAGATAGAACATAATATTGCCTGAAAGTAATTTTTGTTGTTGTTGTTTTGGTTTGTTTCTGTCATCTGAACCATTATCATTGAAAGTTTCCATTTAAGAAAATGCTAACAAACTGATTTAACAAGGCTGAGATTTTTTTTTTGTCTTAAAATCTATTTATTTTAAACGTTTCAAGTTATTTAGGACGGTACTAACACTTTCCTTCTAATTAGAATGCTGCAAGCATAAGGGTATATTTTATGCAAATTGGTATCTATTGGTCAAATAGATACACCACGGATATACCACTGACATTTATAATATCATGGCATTGTTTCAAATATGTCAGATATAATACAACTTTATGATACCTCTGCAATTACATTTTAGATATCATGAAAAACTTCCACAATATGTATAAATATTCTCGTCTACTTGGTCTAACATTGTTTTAAATACAAATTGTAGTGATTTGAAAAGGGTCATATTACAAGTTCCTACGTAATTATCAAACTAATTAGTTCTACCACCACTAGCATCTTACTACGCGCATCATAAGAGCATCTTTTAAAAAAGCTCTTTTCACTTAATAAAGGAATTTATGGTTTTAAAAATTGTGTGATCACATTTAATCCATAACATACCTACTTAAATGAGTAAGTCATAGAGTATCACCTGTGAGTCCTTCTCCTAAGAAGCAGCACAAATCAACTGTCATATCCTTAATTATAAGTTCAGAAGTAATCCACTCAATTTTTTCCACACACAGTTTAAAGACTTCAGCAATTTCATATGAAGAACACCACACCCTACGGAACATTGTCTGGTGTCTAGGTTAATCATAACAGCATCCTCTTCTGAGTGAGAAAAATTACAGTGTCATCTAGTTATAACTGAGAACATTAATGTGCTGATTCAGATAAAATGCAAGTCCAATGATACCTCCCACAACTCAATAATCATATGCACACCGGTGATGTGTTAAACCAACAAGAAATACAATTAACCATAAAATATATTATGTGAAGGTTCAAATGCTCTTTAATAAATATGTTGTTAGGTTTTCTTATCAAAGAAGGATCTTGGTAATAAAAGGAAGTGGGTGTTGACGTGTTAGTTGGGTGCTGAAGCAAGCAACACTATGGGACAACGCTGGGTGGTATGTAGTTCTCCCAGACTTTGGAACTGGAGTTAAAAGAGGAAACAAAGGAAAATGTGTTGGATTATATAAAATTGGGGATAGCTACGCATACTAATTAAAGAATTTCTAGAGATCTGAAAACCTGTTATTTCCGCTAATGTGTTATGCTTCTCCCACTGACTCTGTTATTTCTGGGTAGTTAATAAATCTTTTAGATCTATTCTCATTGCTGTGCCCATTGTTCAAATTAGTTGGTAGGGCTGTTTGAGAAAACTCTGGGATAGGAAAGTCTCTCCTGACATGCTGCATGAATTCACCTGGGATCAGAACAATCCAAGTAGAAAGTTACATCTTCACCTTTATTGTCATGGGGAATTGGGTATGCCGGACAACACATAAGAGTCAATAAATATGCCTTGTTTCTAGGTGAATATTAATCCTTTCTCATAATATCACTATTCTACTATGTTTTATTTAAAATAATAATTGCAATTTCAAACTCTAATAAGTACTTAAAATTATATAGCTTGATTTGAAATATGTGGATCTTTTCTTTCGATTATATTCCAAAGAGAGGGTGAGTTTTCTACTGTGTCAATTTTATCGGAAATGAAGGTTTTTCCTTTTTTTCCTAACTTTAGAAGTGTAGGAATACCACTCTACAACATATATAAGTCATTTATTTTATTATGCAAACACTTCAGAATATTAAAACAATAAACTGAAGATATATAATTTAAGAATAATCTTGTATGGACTCCATGTCATTCTAATAGTAACTCAATGTGCAAGACATTGAGCATTTCTATGTGGGTTTTGTGAAGATCTGCAGTAAGGTCTCATTAAGTTGCATTTGTTTAATTCAAAATTTTTAGCACTTCAGCCCGGTTTTAGGCTGACATTTATCTCTATAAGCTCTATAACAAATGTTAATCAAATTAAGAGTGTACATAAAGTGAAAGACCATTTCCAACTACTTGAGATAATAAGTGTTTTAGAGCTCTTAAAACACTTTTTAAGATCACGTTTGCTGTCAAATAATTGAAACGTTAATCTTAAATAGTTCTTAGCTAAGCAGTAAAACAGTTCACCCAAGGGATTCTACTAAGTAAGGATTCTTCCCAAGATATACAATATAAATTTGGTGGCATTAGACTAAAACTACACATTTTTAAAAAACTATAATTCAGGATTTATACCAATTTGGAAAGAAATTTTCTCCAATTTTTAATTAGCTCTTTATTATACTGTCAAAATAAAAATATTATCTACATACATAATTTTTAAAAAATATTTCTATATTTGATCTGATTTATTGATCTTGGTGTTTTATATTATTATGTTATAGGACATGATACTTATGACATGAACCACATTTTAAACAAACAGAATAATATAGTCAAAGATATTTTATTTTCAAAACTACAGAATATTACTGTTCTCTACATTTTACCATGTGAAGTTGCAGATTAGCTAAAATCTGCAAGTATTCATTAAAAAGCAGTAATAGCCTTTCTAACTCCGCTGCCGCCATGGCTCCTGTGAAAAAGCTTGTGGTGAAGGGGGGCAAAAAAAAGAAGCAAGTTCTGAAGTTCACTCTTGATTGCACCCACCCTGTAGAAGATGGAATCATGGATGCTGCCAATTTTGAGCAGTTTTGCAAGAAAGGATCAAAGTGAACGGAAAAGCTGGGAACCTTGGTGGAGGGGTGGTGACCATCGAAAGGAGCAAGAGCAAGATCACCGTGACATCCGAGGTGCCTTTCTCCAAAAGGTATTTGAAATATCTCACCAAAAAATATTTGAAGAAGAATAATCTACGTGACTGGTTGCGCGTAGTTGCTAACAGCAAAGAGAGTTACGAATTACGTTACTTCCAGATTAACCAGGACGAAGAAGAGGAGGAAGACGAGGATTAAATTTCATTTATCTGGAAGATTTTGTATGAGTTCTTGAATAAAACTTGGGAACCAAAATGGTGGTTTATCCTTGTATCTCTGCAGTGTGGATTGAACAGAAAATTGGAAATCATAGTCAAAGGGCTTCCCTTGGTTCGCCACTCATTTATTTGTAACTTGACTTCTTTTTTTTTCTGCTTAAAAATTTCAATTCTCGTGGTAATACCAGAGCAGAAGGAGAGGGTGACTTTACCGGACTGACAGCCATTGGGGAGGCAGATGCCGGTGTGGAGGTGTGGGCTGAAGGTAGTGACTGTTTGATTTTAAAAAGTGTGACTGTCAGTTGTATCTGTTGCTTTTCTCAATGATTCAGGGATACAAGTGGGCTTCTCTCATTCATTAAAAGAAAACGCGACGTCTTTCTAAGATTCTCCGTGGGAAAATGACTGTCAATAAAATGCGGGTTTCTGGGCCAAAAAAAAAAAAAAAAAAGCAGTAATAACACAGCAGCCACAACATGTCATATGTAACAGAAACCCGGAATAATAAAAATACATCAATAACAAACTATGATATATAATTTTGAAAGATTTCCAATTAAATTGAGTGTTAATGATTTTATGTTATTAATATATATTAAAATAAATGAGGAAAATTATATATGATCATAGAAATACCTTGAATTGAATTATGGGAAGTGGAGGATGGTATAGAAAGTAAATAAAGCATTTTGGATTATACTGGATAGTAGATAGGTCCCTTACTATTAAGTTATTACTTAGCACAGCAAAGGCTCCATCAATCATAATCAGAGTCTGAAATTATAGCAAGCATAGTATCTCCCTCAAAAAATGCTAAAAAATAAGCATTTTACTAATAAATCCTTTGTTTCAGTATTTTTTTCATGCTTATAGTTTGAAATTTATAGACTATACATATTGAATTGTACTATGTATTCTAACAAATATATCACACATTCTTTTAGGACAAGGAGTAACTAGATGGTGTTATATATTTTTCCATAGTAGCAGAACACATATTTTGATTTTTATATTACTTTTTACTCTGTTAAATATTACTTCCAATTCCCATACTTGTTAAAGGAGTAACAAATAAATCAGCATTTTAAAGCCTTATTTTCTGGTAACATATGCAAAACATAGCATAACATCAAATGTTATATTAACACAAATAATATATTTGAGTATGTGTATAGTTTCAATATAAGAGGAATCCGTTTTTCAAAAATTATGGCTTGGTTAAGTCCACAAACTAGGTAATAGCAGAGCTAGGACTCAATCCAAATTCTTTTGACTTGTAGCTTTTGTCCTTTCAGTGGCCTTACAGTTTTAAAACAAATGTAGGCTCCTTTTGGGGCTGTAAGACAAGAACTGACATGGTACATTGAAATGAGGAGGGCAGAAGCAATGAGAAAATAGTATAAATTTTTTGTTACTGGAGAAGTCAAAAAGAGTTTTTTATAAATAGCTCCTTTATAGATGAGATTTGAGTTAATTCTGCAAAGAGGCAAGGAATTTGACAGGTGTCTTTGGATGAAAATATTGCAATTAAAGGAAACAATCTCTGAAAAGTTCCAGAAAAGGAGGTGAAAAATTCAGCTTGTGTTAATTGAGTTAGACATAGAATTAGAATGATAAAATCTTAGTATTAAAATGGTCGAAGACCAAAGACTGTGCTTTTAATATAGGCTAAAGATTACAGGAATTAATTGCAGTTCCATTTAGATTGTAAAGAACCTAATATGAGCCATTCAGCCAGGCATTGCCGTGTGTTTTCAGAGGCCAAAGAAGAACATACATTGTCTTTTCTGTGAAAATAGATGACTGATTTATTGATGGTTTCAATATATTATAGTGATAAATATTATTGAACAATGCTCAGGAAGATATAAGAGCCAAGAGGAGTAGCACAACTTGAGAATTCCAAGACAGCCTTCCAGTAGGAGATTTTACCCACAATGTTTTGGAAAGAATGAAGTCAAGTCAGATTAGCAAGATAGAGGGAGCAACAGATACTAATCTTAGAAATGTTGAACACCGGAGATGCTGGAAGGGTCCTGTGGAGGCCCGTGGAGGCATCTTCCACTTCTTGTCAGGATAGCAGAGCCTCTTTTAAATATCTTTTGCAGTCATGAACCTCATGCCTTAAGTAGTGTGCTCTGTACTTTCTTTTTTAATGGTTCCTTATCCATAAAATCTCTATAATATTTTTTTCTCACCAACTCTTTTCTGTTGTTCTTTTCCCCAGTATAACATCCTCCTCAAAGTTCTATGCTATCTCCACTTCCTGGTTATAGCCTGGAGGTTATTTGCCTAACCCAAATTAACCGTGCTGCATTTATTGTAGTGGGATTTACAGTAACTGCAATGATTTACAGTAGACATTTTGAAAGACATTTCTAACACAGGAATCTATTTACCTCAGAAGAAAAAAAAGTATTATGGTACCATTTTATCAATGAATAAACAGAAAGGCGAAATGTCTAAGCACATGCAGCTGGTAAAAGATGATACTGTAGCAGAAGAGTAGTGTAACATAGACTTCCTCTCTTGATTTCTGTATATCCAAGCCCCTGCAAGGAAGAAATGTGCTGGGTTATCCAAGAAAGACCCTATTCCCATCACTGCAGGCTCAGCAGATGAGTCAGGCAGTTGATGTGACAACATCTTCAAATACCAGTGAAGATTGGCAGGCATTTCTTATTTCTGAAAGCATGTTATTTTACTCTTTCAGAGGGAAAGGGAGTATCTCAAGGAAAAAGTGAGGGTTCAGGGACCATGAATATGTTTGAAATATGAATAGTAGGAGTACAATAAGCTTGAAATGAGAAAAATTTTGACTGATCTAGGTAAATAAGCTGCTAAATAGAGTAATCCAAATCAGAGGTGGGAAGGAAAATTGAGTTAAATGACCTCTGGTTTATTCCCTTGAATTATATGAAGGATTATCAGACCCCCCCAAAAAAATAGGGCAGGGTAAAGCTGACAAATCCAATGGGAGGTGATAGGGCAGCCATTGAAGTCTATGGGAAGAAGTACTGCACAGGGAGAAAGGGCATATCAACAGTACAGAAGCCATTCAGACATCCTAAAAGAGCAGCCACAAAGGTCAGCAGGGCAAGAGTCAGCAGGCTTGTGCTCCTTCCTAAATTAATGACACCATGACCCAATCCTTTCTAATCTGAAGTGAGGTCAGTCCCTGGCTCCATTAATCCTCATGTCATATGTCATATGTCAGGGTAGGAGTTAGCCTGCGGATATGGTTAGGCATTGTGTCCCCACCCAAATATCATCTTGAATTGTAATTCCCAGATGTTAAGGGAGAGACCTGGTGAGAGGTGATTGGATCATGGGGATGGTTCCCCCATGCAGTTCTAGTGATAATGAGTGAGTTCTCACAAGATCTGAAGGTTTTATAAGGCCGTTTTCCCTGTTCTTGCTAGAACTTCTCTCTCCTGCCACCATGTTAGAAGGTCCAAGCCTGCTTCCTCTTTGCCTTCTACCATGATTGTAAGTTGCCTGAGGCCTCCCCAGGCAAAAAGAACTGTGAGTTAATTAAACCTCTTTCCTTTATAAACTATCCGGTCTCAGGTAGTATCCTTATAACAATGTGAGAATAGTCTAACACCTATAATCCAGGATCCCAGTGTCTATCCGTTACTAGCTCTAACCCACTGGAAACAAAACCTGAATGCAGAAATTATAGGGGAGATGTGGGAAGACTTCTTATCTCCAATATATGAGAATTATTAATTCAAAATTTCATCAAATTACCATTTATTTGGGCTACAAGATAGAGCCAATGTGTCATGCATTTCTTAGTAGAAATCACAGGTTACCTTAGGGAAACTGTTCATCTTCATTTTGTACCACTCTGCCTTTCACTTGCTATGCTCTCACTACTAGGCAATTTTCTTCTTTTAAAATCATCTTTCTGTAAATTTTCTGTCGGATATTTTTTCTCTATTCTTATTTACCTGGCAAGGTTCTTGTTATTCATCAGAATTAGATGAGCAATGTCTCCGGTGAACTCTTCCCCAGTTGCCTTGGGGAATATCTGGGCATCAGTCTCCCTGTGACACCCTCACTTCATGATTTGCTTCATTATTGAATTTATTATGTTTTATTTTACTGGAATAATTAAGATGCAAAAGTTGCTCATTTTTACTATTTTAGAGATATCTGAATATTTCTCACAATATGTCTAGATTTGAAATCATTTGAACTTTTCTACTACCCTATCAGCAATAATTAATCTATTGAAAAAAAATATCCAAATGCCTTGGGGTGGGTAACATCTCGATAAATATCTGATAATTTAAGCAGTGCTCCCTATATATAATAAAATTTGATTTTGATACTTTTGAGTTAGATTTACGTATGTAGATAATGCTACAAAATTGAATACAAATGCTCAACTCACTCCTCTTATTTTTTATTAGTATACTAGATCAAGAAGATGTATATATTATATATATTATACACACACACACACACACACATATATATAGTTTATTCAATCATAAGCAAGCTGGTTAAAAAATTAAGTTGGTCCTATATCAGTAAAATTATTTTCAAAATGTAATGTTACCTATTTAGTACATTTATTTACCCTCTTTGTACCCTAATTACCCCAAACATAAATTATTGCTATTTCTGCTGATTAAATTAATATCACATGAAATATCTATAAGGAATGTGGGACAAAGTGAATGCTCAGTAAATGATAACCACTGACACTGTTCTACTCTGTGCATTACATACACATTTATTATTCAAAAAATATAAACTCTTAAAATAATCGAATAATGTCTCTTCACTCCTGGATTCCCTGTAACCAACACAGTGTTCCCAGGTAGTATGTCAATTTAATCCATTTGGAGAGCTAAAATCAAAACTAATATAAGCAGCTAGGATCATTCCCCTAGATAACAAATGAAGAGTAGTTTTAAGGGGCCCAGGACTTTTTTTGTTCTTTATTTTTGGTGCACATTTGTTTTCTGTTTGGTTAAGGCACCATCCAATTTCAGAATCACCATTTCACAAATATTAATATGCATTTTGATTATACCATGTAACTGTGAAACACACACACAAAAAGTTTTAGGAGAAAGATATAAGAAGACTGTTAGGCAATATAAATGTAGAATTTCCTATAAAATAAACTTCATTTTATAAAACATTTTTATTTTGTATGGGAGTAAGTTGTGTTGTGCCTTTATACTATTATTTTTGTAAATAAGTGGTCATTTCTCTTTGAGCAACTTTGTGGAGAGATGTGGAGCCAAGGTGGAGAATCCAGCAGAGATTCATATATATATATGATTTCTGAGCTATCTAGGTGATAAAGGTAAGATAGACAATTTATCCCATTTCTCTCTTTTTTTATTGTGTGCAGGTTTGTTATATAGATAAATTGCATGTTGCAAGGGTATGGGGTACAGATTATTTTGTCACGCAGGTAATAAGCATAATATTTGATAGGGAGTTGTTTGATCCTCATCCTCCTCCCTCCCTCCATCCTCAAGTAGGACCTAGTGTCTGCTCTTCCCTTCTTTGTGCCGATGTGTACTCAATGTTTAGCTCCCACTTATAAGTGAGAACATGCGGTATTTGATTTTCTGTTTCTGCCTTAATTTGCTTAGGAAAATGACCTCCAGCTCCATCCATGTTGCTGCAAAGGACATAGTCTCATATTTTTAATGGCTGAATAGTATTTCATGATGTATACGTACCACGTTTTTTTTTTTTTTTTTTTTGAGACAGAGTCTTGCTCTGTCACCCAGGCTGGAGTGCAGTGGCATGATCTTGGCTCATTGCAACCTATCCCTCCCAGGTTCAAGCGATTATCCTGCCTCAGCCTCCCAGCAAACTTTTGTATTTTTAGTAGAGACAGGGTTTCATCATGTTGGCTAGGCTGGTCTCGAACTCCTGACCTCAAATGATCCACCTATCTCTGCCTCCCAAGCTGCTGGGATTACAGGCATGAGCCACCGCATCCGGCCCCACATTTTCTTTATTCAGTCTACTGTTGATGGACATTTAGGTTGATTCCATGTCTTTACTGTTGCAAACAGAGCTGCCATGAACATATGTGTGAATGTGTCTTTATGGTAGAACAATTTATATTCCTTGGGTATATACCGAATAATGGAATTGCTGGGTCAAATGGTAGTTCTGTTTTAAGTTCTTTGAGAAACCTCCAGATTACTTTCCACAGTGGCTAAACTAATTTATATTCCTACTAGCAGTGTATAAGCATTACCTTTTCTCCACAACCTCACTATCATGTTATTTTTTGACTTTTAGTAATAGCCATTCTGACTGATGTGAGATGCTGTCTCATCATGGTTTTAATTTGCATTTCTCTAATGATAGGTGATGTTGAGCATTACTTCATATGCTAGTTGGCCATGTGAATGTCTGTTTTTGAGAAGTGACAGTTTGTGTCCTTTGCCCACTTTTTAATGAGCTTGTTTTTTGTTTATTAATTTAAGTTACTTATAGATTACGGATATTAGACCTTTGTCAGATGTATAATTTGCAAATATTTTCTCTTATTCTGTGGGTTCTGTGTTTACTCTGTTGATGGTTTATTTTGCTGTGCAGAATGTCTTTAGTTTAATTAGGTCCCATTTATCAACTTTTGTTTATGTTGCAATTGATTTTGATGTCTTTGTCATGAAATATTTTTCAGGGCCTAGGTCCAATATGGTATTTCCTAGGTTTTCTTCAAAGATTTTTGTAGTTTTTAGGTATTACATTTAAGTATTAAATCCACCTTGAGTTGATTTTTTATATGGTGTAAGGAAGGGGTCTAGTTTCAGTCTTCTGCATATGGCTAGCCAGTTATCCTAGCATTATTTTTTGATGTGCTGCTGAATTCAGTTTGCTAGTATTTAGTTGAGGGGATTTGCATCTGTGTTCATCAAGGATATTGGCCTGAAGTTTTCTTTATTTGTTGTTGTGTCTCTGTCAGGTTTTTGCTATTAGAAAGATGCTGGCCTCATAGAATGAGTTAAGGAGGAGTTCCCTCTCTTTATTTTTTTGAAACAGTTTCAGTAGGAATGATACCAGCTCTTCTTCATATGCCTGATAGAATTTGGCTGTGAATCCACCTGGTCCTGGACTCTTTCTGGTTGGGGGCTTTTTAATGCTGATTCAATTTCAGAACTCGTTATTGGTTTGTTCATGGTTTCAATTTCTTCCTGATTCAATCTTGGAAGGTTGTATGTTTCCCAGGAATTTATCAATTTTTTGTAGGATTTCTAGCTTGTGTGCATAGGTGCATAGAGGTTTTTGTAATAGTCTCTGGGGGTTTTTTTGTATTTCTGTATTGGCAGTGATGTCCCTTTGCCATTTCTGATTATGTTTATTTGGTTATTCTCTATTTTTTTCTTTATTAGTCAAGCTAGCTGTCTATTAATCTTATTTATTCTTTCAAAAAACAAACTTTTGGCTTTGTTGATTTTTGTATGTTTTTTTTTGCATCTGAATTCCTTAACTTCCCACATACAGCCAATTAAATTAAGTTCTCAATTACAAGACCTTCAAAATAATTACAAAGAAGGAAATAATTCATCCAGCTAATCTCCTTTTCTTGATCTCAAAGGAGGATTCCTACCTGGCATAGGCATTCACACTCTGTATATGATTTATCTCAGTTTATTACTTGTTTGCTGCTAGGCTTCAGATTTCGGTTAGTATTTTCCAGGAAGAAACAGAGTGTGGCAAAACAATCAAGCTAAAAGAATCTTCACACTAATTAGTTTTGTAGCCAACCGTAAGTTTCAATAATTAAATAATTAAAAGTGAGGAAGAGATAGTTACCTTCTCTTTGAATATCACTACCAGGCACCATATTAGAAGAAAGCAAATCTAAGATTGATTTTTTTTCAACAAATTTAATCATTTACTTTAAAGCAGTCAAGATGTACAATGCACACACACACATACACACATACACACACACATACACACAGAGAGAGAGAATGTGTTCATTCACTAGCCTTATATTCCCATCTAGAAGCTCCTTGAAGTATCATACTTTGCCTGTAAAGGAAAATATTTTTTATGACAGGATTCACCAAAATTTCACTAAAATCAGATCACAATATTATCTGTAAATTGCTAAATATAGGAGCAAGGAAATCCTAGACTCAGGATGACATTTTGAAGGCTATAGGCTATAGGGCTAATGGAGTTATATCATATTTATGTAACAGTGGTAAATATACTTTAGTTTTAGGAAACTTTCTGTTAATTTGTAGAAATAAGTTTATTCAAGCTTTTGTAAAATCTACCTGTAGAGTTGGCATTTCAGAATCTGTGACTGAGATTGATGTGCCAGAAGTTTATTGGGAATAGTTTCAGGAATAACATCTGTTAGGAAGAAAAGTAACCCAGTTGGGGCAGGAGTTCAACGATGATAGGCATGACCACCAACTCAGCTGATTTCATGAAGACAATTGAAAACTGCTTTGAATTAAGGCTAGCCTCTGGGCCTTTGTATTGCTTTCCATAGCAATCTCTGAATGAGTAGAAACAAGGTGTAACTTAAACTGAAGAAAAGGTATACCTTAAACCAAGGGTAATTGCTCTAGAGGAACTCAGTTGTGTGCCCTCAGTAGCTAACAAATCTAGTAGGTGAGGCATGAATACCTCATTTCTGAAAGGAAATCTAGGTGGAGCATAATGATGATATTCACTATAGCTCATAAAAAATAAAGTTAGAAAAAAAAATATAGCCCTCACTACTGTAGCTGGTCTCAATGCCACAACTGATACTCATTATCTATCTTCTCTAACATTAATTCTAAAATCATCCAACTCTAGCCTATCACCTCTGCTGATCTAAGTGGCTTACTTGATGGAGTGACCCAGACTCTCATCTCTGTGGTGGCTGAGCCACTGATCTCCAATCCTTCCTCATGTTGTGACTGCTACATTAAATTATTTAAAATTTAAAATGGCCAAAGGAGTACTAAGAGATGCTCCATAAACTCTCCTGGATGAGTCATATAATGGTAAATGTTTAACAAGCAGATTTCTGTAAAGAAAAAAAAAAGAAAATGTCTTTTTTGAAGGTTTGCTGATTTCTGTAGTGAAATATTTCAACCATAGCTGATTAGAGCTACTGATATTACCCTAATTGAATGAGGAGTTGAGAAGAGATGTACATAACTGGCTCTGGTGAGCAGGTTTAAGAGCCGATACCAACACACCACTGCCTTGATGCCAACCATATTCTCCTCTGTCCCACTGTGTTAACAGCAGCTGTACTTCCTCTTGATGCCGAGTCAATAACCTGCCAGGATGATGTCTTACATCCTTGCCTGCTGGTCCCTTGGCACAAATCCCAGATATTTGTTTGGATGCCATAGCTTAAAGTTTAATTTTGGCTTTATCCACTCATGGAAGAGCTCTTCCTCTGGGAACAAAGACTTCTAAATCTTCTGAACCTAGAATGTAAAGACAAGAAGGAGAAATCCCCCAGTGTATCACAAAGAGAAATTGTAAGCATTACCTCTCCTACTTCAATCCCTTATTACCAGATCTTTGTGTTCTACTTGGAGACACAGCATCATGCAACCATCATCTCAAAATTTCATGCAGCTCTCAAAAATTTAACTCCAAGCTGGTATAACAGTAATGCCTTCAAAACTCTCTTCTGTGTTCTATCAGAATGGCAGCTTCTCAAGAATATGATATGTGGTAGAAGAAGGTCTCATAATTATTCATGCAATACCATACCTCCCTTTAAAAAAACAGTTTGTTGGTCTATAGTGATGTCATGAAGGATCCCTTAACAGCAAAACAAATACTCTCTAAGCTCTCAGATTGTGGTACTGTCAAAATTGTGAGAAGAAAAGTCAAATTCATACCTAGAATATGTGTTAATTTCAGTCTGAACCACTCCCCCTTCCAATGTAAAAAGGACACATTACAATAAACTCATCACCATTTGAAAGCATTTTCACACACTAAGCAAAGCATATTAAATATACCCATATCACAAAAGAGTTCTGCTGGAAAATTTAAAAATAATTTTTATAATTTTGCTTCTGAAATTATTTGGCAGAAAGATTATATTCACAGTGGGTTACCATTTTGGTCACCATTTTGCATATTTAGAAATGTTTTCAAAATAGGAGCCATTGTACTAAGATTGGTTTTCAAATATACTGATATTCTTGAAGAATCAAAAAATTAATAATGTTTACATCAGGTCACTTTCTGTAGATCTTTTATAACCTTAAATATTCTAATTTTTAAACTTTTAGTTTTCTGTTACAGAGCAAATTTAAGTTCTAAGTAGGGTTTTGTTTGTTTTCTTAGAAGAGCATAAAATAGCTCAGTGTCCCAGTGCCCTGTGTGACTCATGGGTAAATAGCACTTTTTGCAGTGACTATGACCTTTTTTCCAACTTATTTTTTCTTCTGGCTAATTATTCACACTTTATTCTATTCATAACAAAAGTTCTCATAGCACTTAACTTTCTAGGCTTTTTACTTTCCGTGTGGTATTAAATATATTGTAAGGGAGGCTTGTTGACTTGTCAAATTTACTAATCCTGAGTTTTTTTTGTTTTTATAAAACATTCTTTATAAACTCCAAAAAGGCATCTCTAAATATACACACTTGGGGAATAATTTACTGAGGTAGAATACAGTTTTTTGAAGTTGTACATCCCTTGTTTGATATTCTTGAGGTTTCTCTATATATGAAAATAAATGTACTCAAAAGTAGGAAGATTTGCTGCAGAAATAAAGTAGGTCTGCTCCCAATTCTTTCTTCCTTTGACTTATCATTTGTTGGTGTCTTTATGATGTAGGTTTGTTGATAGAATTCCACTGGATGACCTACAGCTTATGTGAAGACTTTCACATATATTATAAAACTCTCCATAAAACTGTCTTGAACTCTATAAACTCCGTATTACTCACACACTGAACATGCAAAGATGAATAGGACAATTACATAGGAAGGGTTTACTTTAGGGGGCCATAGAAATGACCAAAATATAAAATGCACAACTCCAGTGTATTTTAAATAGCATTGTGTATAATTAGCAATATCAAAATATAAAAATTAAATAATTAGAGATCATTTTTCTATTATTTCTCATCCGTGGCCATATGTATCATCATATGCTCTGTATATCTATATCTAAATCTATATTATATCTAACCCACCACCCCTGCAGAGTTTTGTGATCATTTATGATGACTGGCATAAGTAGGCATTGACTTTTTGAATACAACACTTATCTGATTATAATTAAGACAGTCATTATTTATGACAAAGGGAAGGTTTTTGTTTTTCAATTGCTTGAATCCTAAGTTAAAAAGCTTAAAAATGACATTAACTTCAATGTAAGTTGTAATGTAAACTAGTTGTTTACATTAATGTAATATAATGTAATATAAACAATTGTTTTTTTAAACAACTGTTGTTTTAAACTAACAAGATTCATCTTGTGGAATGACTAATAAAAGATATATCCCTAGGTATTATCCCACATCAATGCCATGGGAAATCAACAGCATTAGAAACTTGCACTGAAAACAGACTTTATTTCAAGTATAGCTAGTGTAAGAACTAATGCTTTCTATATAACACTGCTGTAGAGATTTGCAGTGTTAAAGCTATGTTTACTAAGGGATGCATGCAACCAATTATTTAAGAGCTTCTCTGTCCAAAAAGGCAAACATACAGTTTGTGTGCCTACAAAAATAAAATTATTTGTGCAATTTACATGACAGGCATCACCCTATTTATAATTCTAGGAATTGAAGTAATATATTTCAATTCATTTTAATGTTCAGAATTTTTTTATTAAAATAATATTGCTTTGCCATTTATTCATCTGTTTTTCCACAACAAAATCATTTTTAAAAAATACTTTCTAGGTGTCTTTCACATATGCAAAACAATAAATTTTGTTCTGGGATGGCTATATAAATGAATAAACTTAGTCCATTCACTTGCATTCCCTACGATAGAGTTGAAATTAAGCAGTAGCTGCTGTCTTCATAGCAACATGTCAGGATATAATGTATATTTTAAATAGTATGATTATATCATAATGAAAACCATAAATATGTGAAAGAAAGAATTATGCAAGAATAAGGCAAATAATAAGGCTATAAATGAAGAAAAAAGAATTTAATTTTGTCTCCAGATAGTTTTTTGATCACAAAGATGTACTAAGACAAGAACACATGAGTGAATACATAGAGATTCTTAACTTTAGGATGTTTTCTAGAAAGATCAAATTTCATGATTTGGCTAAGGTATTACTAATGCGAAAAAAATGGTAAATAATGGTTGAAACTTGACTATAGGCAAGAGGAGGGGAGAAATCCTTCTAAGTTAAGAATTTATCTTTATTTGTTAGGTGTTGAGAAGTCACTGAAATATTCAAAGAAAATGTAATGTTCTCGTATATTCCAAAATATTTATTGAAAAGGCATCACATTGTAGATCTTATATTTTTTTTTCTGAATATAGGCAGGGTCACAAATGTAGACAAAATATGTTATTTCCCATAAGAAAGTCTTACTGTGTTAGGAAAGCTAATATATTTCATAAGTGTTAATAATATAAGACAGATGACAAGAAATCCCAGAACAGAAACAGAGATACTTTGACGGAAGAAACAGAAAAAGCATCTTGAAGAATGTTTATTTGAGATGAATATTTGAGAATTTTGAAAGTCCTAGATTAGAGGTAGAGAGAGGGTACATTCCAGATTCAGTTAATATATGTGTAAGCTGGCAGGAAAATAAACTTGTGTGATGATCTTAGGAAACATTTAATGGCTTATAGTTAGAGCAATGCAATTATAGTTACATGCAAAGTCCTAGAAGGCAGCTAGTTTGTAAATCGGGATGTGAACGAACTGTAGATTTATATAGAGGGGAATAAGGGAACTCACTGATAGTTTGACAGTGACAAAATTTAAAAAGTAATCATATAAGTTTTTAATGATCAAAGAAAAAACTATGGCTTAACTTTTTTTACTGAAAATAATACAGTAAAATTGAATCATAAGTTTCCTCTTTCAAAACTAAATGAATTAATGAAAAAATATAGTGATACTACCTCATGGCAGCTACAAATGTCTGCTTACTTTTTAAATAGAGTTTAATATATTAAAACAGTAAAAGAAAAAATAAGAGTAGAAAAAACACAGCAAGTGCAAGGGTAATTAAAAAGTTATTATCTTATGCTTTTAGAGAAAGAAGAACTGTTTATAATAGAGAGAAAACATTCTACAATTTTAAAATGTAGTGCAAAGGAAAAAATAACTTCAGTCATGGAATAACAGGTCAAAAATAATTTGGACACAATAATAAGGAGAATAACTACTATGGAAAATTAAATCCATGACAGTAACTAGAAGAAAGGAGACTAAAAATGAAAACAGAGAGAAGATATGATAAATGTGTAGGAAAACAAGGAAGATGGAGTATTTTTTAAATAAATATTTACAAAGACAACAAAACAAAAACACATCAACTGGAACAAAAGAAAAATCAAAGACTGTAGGAAAATTTGCCTGAGTTAAAGGAGAGACTTGGGAGGGGAGAAAACAGGCTTATAAATATCCAGTCTAATTATCTGCAAGTATCAAGATCTAAACAGTCATTTCAAAAGACAAAGGAAGAGGAAATATTGTTAAGTACCAATTGTACTATCATTCAAGTTTTCTGTTATATATGAAAACAACTAAAGAATATTTTTTACATATACAGGGATTGTATGAAACATTCTACACTGGTAAACAGGCAAGTTCTTTGAAGGCACAGACAATATCTACATTATTTATTACTTTATCAACAGCAATTAATGAGGATGCTTACACATAATGCTCTTCACCAAATATTCATTGAATGAATTAAACATTCTTAAGCAAAATTAAATATGCTTGTGTGTGTCTGTGTTTGTGTGTGTGCTTATATGTGTGCGTGAGTTAAAGTTATAAGTCAGCATTATAAGAGGATTTCAGGACCACCGATTAGCTTTGCAAAAATTTAACTCAGCTAATCCTTTACCAGCAAATGAGAATATACAACCACAATCTTCACAATATACAATAGAAAAACCCTGCTATGTTCAATCATCACAAAAAGCAGTAACCGGTACTAAATTTTAAGCTCTATGTTACAAGGACTATGTTTATATTGTTCACCATGCTAGTTACAACATTGATTACAGATTAGTTTCCAGAGCTGATAGCCAGTCCATATTTCCTGAGTAACTGACATAATGAATTATTAGGGAAAGAAATTTTAACAGTTACTAAATTATTATAACAGCACCAGAAAAATTGCTAAACAATTATATCGATTCATTCATTTGCTAAATGTTTATTAAATTTACCACTGCGAGTCAAACAATATTTTTGACACCGGAGAGAGAGAAATAAAATAGATAAAGTCAATTCTGTCCTCATGGAGCTTGCACTCTAGGAGTGGGAAGACAAGGCAAGAGACACAGATGAATATTGAGAGATGTGTGTTAATGACCGAGAACAATCCTTTTCCAAGTGCCCTGATGATTCTGGAGTTTTCCTCTAATAAAGGCAGTATATATATTCCTATGAAACATACTCTGCTTGGGAAGTTAAGAGTGTGCTATTTCTCAGTCTGTAACAGCCCGATGGGTTCTTCCTCCCTGCTGCACAAACAAAAGCAATTTGCCTCAACCGTGGCTTTGACACAAGGCTGGCCATGCCATGCAGGAGACACTTATTACTCAAATCAATCTCATCAGGCTTTCAGAGGTTCGAGTTTTTCAAGATGGTTCAGTGGGTAAGAGACTAGGGTATGGTGAGTGCTGATTGGTTGGGCTGGATATAAAAATCACAGGGAGTCAAAGCTGAGTAGATGCTTGTGCTAAGTGGTTTCTGTGTGGGGCCACAGGAGGGGTTGGTGGGTCCAGGCAGAGCCATCAGTTGTCAGACATGCAAAAAGCCTGAAAAAAAATATTTCAAAAGACAAATCTCAGGTTCTACAATTGCGATTAATCTGCAGGATTAATGGGAGAAGTTCCATATCTTGTGACCTCTGGAATAATAGTTGGTAATCATTTACATCTACACTTTAGCAGAATTCAGGCTCCTGTATCCTCCTAGCCTGGTGGTGTCTCATTAGCTTTATTAAAGGGGCTAAGTTTTGGAGAAGGGCTATTATCATTTGAACTATGAATTAAATGTCTCCCGAAGTTAGCTTAGCTAAAGCGTAGGAATACTTAAGCACAGCCTGAAGGCTAAAGGCAAGATGGGAGTTGGCCAGATCAGATCTCTTTCACTGCTATAATTTTCTTGCTGATATAATTTTTAAAAAGGCAGTTTCAAGTCTAAGCCTTCAGAGACCTGGCATGTTTCCCCTTGTCTGTCCTTATGCTTCTGCCATGCTCATCACCATAAGACCAGCCTGATGGAAAAAGAGAGCCAAGTGGACCACAGCCTTGGTCAGCTGAGAGTCACTTGCCACCATCACCAGTCCAGTGACCATCTGTAGAACTGTCTAACCAATCCCAGGCTGACCCAGATTCAGGACCAATATCTGCCAATTATTTTATGCTACTGAGATTTTATTTTGTTTATGCTGCATTGTGTGACAATAGATAACTGACAGGAAGTAATTTTGCCAAGTTTCAGATGGTGATCATTGCCAGAGAGAAAAATAAAGCAAGGCAATGGGGAAAGAGAATGGCAAGGGCAGGGGAAAGTTGCATTTAACACAAAGTGATAAGAAAAACTTCATAAGTGATGTGACATTTGAGTAGAAATATGAAAAAAGGGAAAATTCTGATGAAAATGGCTTTAAAATTTCCTTCAGCCTGACTAAACATTAGAAAGCCTTCTTCCTGCCCCTAAGCCCCTGACCTTCCTTTTCACAGATCATTTGCTTTAGAAAATTGTAAATTCTTTCTCTACTGCTTTGAGATACAAATCCTTTTAAAAGCTTCTTGCCAGCCAGTTTTGCAATGTGGAACTGAGTGTCTTTGTCAAGGATCTGGGCATTATCCCTTTGAAAAATAATTATCAAGGAAGACAGTGAAAGTTTCTCCCAATTTCTGTGGGAGGGTAGGAACCTAACTTTGCTCCAAGTTATGAAACTACCTCCTATCTTGTAGAGAGCATTTACTTTAAAAGATGCTACCTGAT
Organism: Gorilla gorilla gorilla; assembly: GCF_029281585.2. Lineage (NCBI taxonomy): Eukaryota > Metazoa > Chordata > Mammalia > Primates > Hominidae > Gorilla > Gorilla gorilla. The sequence goes on along the minus strand of NC_086017.1, from coordinate 106,427,242 downwards.
TTGCATACAGAAATTCATTTATTGGTGTTTAGAAACCTGTGCTAAATGTACATTAATAGTAATAATTCTTAAAGTGCACTGTGTGTTTCTTAATGTCAGAGACAAGGAATCAGGGCATGAATGTATTTTTCATAGAAAGTCAAATCTTTCTAATAAGAGCCTTGGTATTAAAAATATATATATTCAAGTGCAGGCAAAACATATAAGCAGTATAGTGTTAGAGCTCTTGTATTGCTCTCTGATACAAACTCTCTTTCACAGAACTTTAAGTCTCCCTCTCTATGTGTATATATACATAGGTACATAGGTAATTGAATCATGGGGGCAAGTATTTCCCATGCTGTTCTCATGATAGTGAATAAGTCTCACGACATCTGTTGGTTTTAAAAAGAGGAGTTTCCCTGCACAAGCTCTCTCTCTTTGCCAGCTGCCATCCATGTAAGACGTGACTTACTCTTCCTTGCCTGCTGCCATGATTGTGAGGCTTCCCTAAACACATGGAACTGTAAGTTCAATTAAACCTCATTCTTCTGTAAATTGCCCAATCTCAGGTATGTCATTATCAGCAGTGTGAAAAGTGACACATATAGTAAGTTGGTACCAGGAGTGGGGTGCTGCTGAAAAGGTATCCAAAAATGTGGAAGTGACTTTAGAATTGGGTAACAGGCAGAGGTTGAAACAATTTGGAGGGCTCAGAAGAAGACAGAAAAATGTTGCAAAGTTTGGAACTTCCTGGAGACTTGCAGAATGTCTTTGACAAAAATGCTAATAGTGACATAAACAATAAGGTCCAGGCTGTGGGGGTCTCAGATGGAGATGAGGACTTGGTGGGAACTGGAGCAAAGGTGTCTCTTCTTATGTTTTATTAAAGAGAATGGAGGCATTTTGCTTCCATCCTAGAGATTTGTGGAACTTTGAACTTGAGAGAGATGATTTAGGGTATCTGGCAGAAGAAATTTCTAAGCAGCTAAGCATTCAAGAAGTGACTTGGGTGCTGTTAAAGGCATTCAGTTTTATAAGGGAGGCAGAGAATGAAAGTTTGGAAACTTTGCAGCCTGACAGTGTGATAGAAAAGAAAATCCCATTTTCTGAGGAGAATTTCAAGTTGGCTGCAGACATTTGCATGAGTAAGGAGAAGCCAAATGTTAATCCCCAAGACAACGGAGAAAATGTCTCCAGGGCATGTCAGAGGTCTTTACAGCAGCCCCTCCCAGCACAGACCCAGAGGCCTAAGAGGAAAAAGTGGTTTTGTGGGCTAGGCACAGGGTCCCCATGCTGTGTGCACCCCAGGGACTTGGTGCCCTGTGTCCCAGCCACTCCAGCCGTGGCTGAAAGGGGCAAATATAGACCTTGGTCAATGGCTTCAAAGGTGGAAGCCTCAAGCCTTGGCAGCTTCCACTTGGTGTTGAGCCTACCAGTACACAGAAGTCAAGAACTGGGGTTTGAGGACCTCCACCTAGAGTTTAGAAGAGATATGATAATGCCTGAATGTCCAGGTTGAAATTTGCTTCAGAAGCAGGGCTCTTATGGAGAACCTCAACTAGGACAGTATGGAAGGGAAATGTGGGGTTGGAGCCCCCACACAGACTCCCTACCGGGGAACCACCTATTGGAGCTGTGAGAAGGGGACCACCATCCTTCAAACCCCAGAGTGGTAGATCCACCAACAGCTTGCACTGTGTGCCTGGAAAAGCTGCAGACACTCAACACCAGTCCATGATGGCAGCCAGGAGGGAGAGTGTACCCTGCAAAGCCACAGGGGCAGAGCTGTCCAAGACCATGGGAACCTACCTCTTGCATCAGCATGACCTGGATGTGAGACATGGAGTCAAAGGAGATCATTTTGAAACATTAAGATTTGACTGCCCTGCTGGGTTTTAGACTTGCATGGGACCTGTATCCACTTTGTTCTGACCAATTTCTCCCATTTGGAATGGCGGTATTTACCCAATGCCTGCATCTCCATTTTATCTAGGAATTAACTAACTTGGTTTTGATTTTACAGGCTCTGAGGTGGAAGAGGCTTGCATTGTTTTGGATGATACTTTGGACTGCGGACTTTTGAGTTAATGCTGAAATGAGTTAAGACTTTGGGAGACTGTTGAGAAGACATAATTGATTTTGAATTGTTATGACATAAGATTTGACAGGGGCCAGGGGCCGAATGATATGGTTTGGCTGTGTCCCCACCAAATGTCATCTTGAATTCCCATATGTTGCCAGAGAGACACTGTGGGAGGTAATTGAATCAAGGGGGCAAGTCTTTCCCATGCTGTCCTCATGATAGTGAATAAGTCTCAAAAGATCTGATGGTTTTAAAAAGAGCAGTTCCCCTGCACAAGCTCTCTCTCTGCCTGCTGCCATCCATGTAAGATGTGACTTGCTCTGCCTTGCTTCCAACCATGATTGTGAGGCTTCCTAAGTCATGTGAAACTGTAAGTCCAATTAAACCTCTTTTGTACATTTTCCAGTCTCAGGTATTTCTTTATCAGCAGTGTGAAAATGAACTAATACAAATATGTAAGTGTTTGTGTGTGTATATATGTATATACACACACAGACACACACATATGCTATCACACTTATATATTTATTATTATATATTATAAGTATTTGAAGGGATCTATTGAGACACTGGCTGAGTAAAATTTAAACTAGTTTCAGCCATTCATAAGTAGGCTATAGTGAAATTTAGGTCTGGTAAAAAGACTTACAAGGAGATTATTTTGAAGGAAAGAAAGAGAAGCTGAAATGATTAGAATATGAGGTGCATAATTTATAGACAAAAGACTGAAAAGGAGTAACATAGAAGTTATTTTGGGCATGCCAGTAGCATTTGGAATAGTTGAGAGAATTAATTAAAGATATTAAAAAGGAGAAGGTAAAAGGAAATAGTATAGAATTATTGAGAAAAGTGTGTTCTATATGATGGTGTTGTACTTTTTCTATCAAAAACAAAAATAAAAATAATTTTCAATGTAGTCATTAGGCCAGTCAACATATTCACCCTGTTTCTACTTTTAAGTAGTCTATTTGGGAAATACTAATACCACTGTGCAAATTACTTGCTGGATTTCTTTTTTTTCATAATTACAAATTGGTTTTCTTGCATAATGTGATAGCCATTGTTAAATATATTTTTAACATTGGTTAACATCTTGGTTAACATTTCTCTCAGCTCAAGGTTACAGATGCCTTTTAATGATATAAACAGCTATTTAATATTGCAGAATAATGAGCTGAACTTGATTCAGTTTAAGCCTCACCTAATGTTCATACACTTACCCTTCTTATTGAGCTACAGCAACTCTCATTAAAGAAACAAAGGATCTCTAGACACAGTATGTGCTATGAGGGGAAAGGCAGCAGAAGGACCCCTTGGAACACCTGCTCTTAGGTGCATTTGACTAGATCGATATATCTGTCCCCCGCCACTATGAGGTATTGGCTCCTAAGTCTTCCCCTGATTGTTTTTCTCCGTTGACATAGACCATTGCACCTGTGAACATATAATCTAATTTGATTGCCTCAAGGGGAGAGGGCAACTGTGTAGTGCTTATAGGTTGAAGCCCTCTCCTCGTTATCAGACTAAGTCTAACTCTATCACTTCCCATGTATTTCTCCTTTCATATCTTGTTCTATTCAATAATTTAGAGATCAATACTGAAGAACACTCCTTCAGATGATCTCCTATATCAGAATACTTATCTCAGACCCTGTTCTAGGGAACTTCACCTAAAATGATGATTTTTCTGTTGCTTGTGGAGACAAGTGTTTCATCTCTCACCTGCTGTGGGAGCCTCTATGTTTTTACTCTAAGACTTCTTTATTGCCATTAGTGTGCAAAACAATCTGAGACTCACTTCCCACATATGTGTAAAAGACCTTGGAGGTACAATGTGTGGGAATTAATGGTTTGGGTCAACTTTCACTAGCAGGGGAAATAATGCTTTAGACAGAGTATTCTTGCTTCCCTCTCCCTCTCTGTCCTTTGCCCCATGGACTGTTGGAAGACAAGTTCTTCATTTTGCTCCTCTAACTATACTTGAAATTCAGTGTAAGATCAAGCAGTCTGCTTGTCTAAAGGTGGCTATTTTAGTAATATACATTCTTATACTTGCTCTTTCTATCACTCACTCATTCAGTCTTTCTCTTTCTCACTCTTCGGCCAGGGATAGCAAACTAAATCATGACAAAATTTATTTTTGATAACTTTTGTGAGTATAAGAATCACATTTTTTTCACAATGATTGTTGTTCTACAGGTAATAAGAAGGTAGAAGAAAAAAAGAAGGAAGAAAATTCTGGGAAAAAGAATTTAAGAAGCAAATTGAAGGAAGCAAAGAAGGTAGTAAAGAAAATGACACTAATCGAGAAAAGATACATACATATCCTATAAAAGAAAAGAAAGAGAAACCTGTTGTAGTTCTTACAGATGAAACCAAATTGGCATTAACATGGATTCAGACACACTTAAAAATAACCAAGGACAGTTGGCTCAACAGGACTCTTTTTGCATGAGAGATGAATAATATTCTATGTAATGGCATATTTTTATTGAATGGAAAATTAATGCATATACCAGCATTATCCAAAGTCAATGCCTTAATATAAAAGGCATGCTACCATTCTGAGTATAGCACAGTATCTATTTCTCAAATCATAAAAAATTATCTGAGTCTTATGAAGACTCAAAATAAAGATAAAATAGTTATTTTCTGGTGGGCATTGTTTAGGAGTGTAATACTGAATTTCTTTGTAGCTTATTCAAATGCAGCACCATTGGCAATTAATATATGCTTTCTGAATTGAGGGTAACAATTGCAGGAAGTGGGGAAAGAAAAAGGGTGAACTTAAAGACTTATGTCATAGACTAGAAATCCAGGGAAATAGGTTTTAATGAGCTTTAAGGGGGGAAAGGATTGCAATCATTTAAGTAGGCAGAGCTAATAACATCTGATAATATTAATAGCATCCTCAGTTCCTAAAGGAATATTTTAAAATTGTATTCTATTTGTTTTGTTGCTGTTACATTCTTTTCTGTAGGAAGCATCTATTGTTTAGAGTGATCTGTGCAATAAGAAATTTTGGCGCACAGGAGAGGTTTGAGGTGTCCACTAAGAAACAGGAGACAGTAGTGAAACAACAGACAGGACAGGAGTGACAGCAAGTGATGGGTATCATGCCAAATGCAATAAGATTGCTTATGAATGTAGTGAGACAAACGCAAGAATTCCTGCAAAAGGAAAAAGACTGTTGCATATCATGAACAGAAACAGTAAAACAGATAGTGAGTGGAAGAGACATCATAAGAAGAAAAGCCATCAGCATTGTCCTGGCAATGACTTTTTTATCTGGCCAGTTTGAACTTTCTTCTGTCTAATTTTTGAACACATTTGTTGTCAAAGGAAGACGACTAGATTGTTACCTAAAAGAAGAAGGAGAACTTAACTCATGCTGTCATCAGGTTTCTGGCATGGAGTCAGAAATAGGAAAATCTACATTTCTGTAATCAGAGATAACAAACCTAAATAAAGTAGGCATGGCAACACAGGCAATCAGAGTAGAGAATTCCTCATGTGCAGATGCAGTGGTTGGAAAAGAGATGCTGTTTAGGCTAATGAAGTAAAAGAGAGTAAAGCCAAAGTAACTTAGCAGAGAGGATCTCAAATGCGCAGCTGTGTCTACTGCTGTCTTTTTCCCACCTGGTCTTCAGTTGCAGGTTAACTTTTTCTCAATGCAATCTGTTTGCTTCCCTACGGAGCCCCTAATATTTTCTGAGTTCAAGCCAAGTTGCTATCAATTATTTGTTTTGAGTGCCCTGTAACTGATAAAATTTGATTTTCTTCTATTGGTGAGCCCTGAGCTGAAATTAGCTGTATTTGTCAAATTCCAAAGTTCATGTAAGATACCTGCATCAGATTAAGTTATAAAAGTCCATTTTAACCATCAAACAGCTAGACATGGCTTGAAACTATACACTACAAAAAATGTAGTTCATTGTAAAAATGTACAATAGTCAAGTTGTGTGTTGGATTTTTAAAAGACAATAAATGAAACACGTCTTTCTTCATCAGAGTTGGAACAAATTAAGAATGATGATATAGGAGATGAACAGATGCTTTTATTGCTTTAATGCTGATTGGGAAATGTGGCCTTAATTTTGTCCAAATGGGCATGTGCATACTCGGTCTCTGAATTAGGAAAACTTACTATGCTTATCACTGGCAGAACTGGACAAATTGGTTTTCTTATGGACGTCAAAGATCGTATCACATAGTTCATTCCTACTCTGTGTAGAGAATATAACAACAACAATCACAATAACAATAATAAAATCTCACAATGTCCCTCTGGAGCATAAACGTGTTGTGGTTACTCTTGTTATAATGAGATAGAAAAGTAGAGTGGAAGGATTTTTCTCCTAAAGTACAGATGTTCTTCACTCTCTGGAATCTCTCTGAAGAAGGAACATCTCTGATTTCCTCTCATTCCCCAACAAAGCATCCCTTGAGCATGTCTCCATGCAGAGCCAATGGCACAGATGGTGTCATGCAGCAGGTGCAAGGCATGAGAAAGGATGGCTGAATGCAGGAACTCTTCCAGAAGACCTCTCTCCCATCCTCTAGGTGGGTATAGAACAGTTATTCAGGCAAAGCAGCTGACCAAGAGTCATCTTCTTATGGCCGTGGGACCTTTTTCCTTGTGAGATGTCTATATGACACACATTTATCAGCACGGTAAACCTTCTTGTACACACATTGCTAGCCCTTCATTAGCGTTTGTTTCTACCACTAAGAAAAGACCAGATTTCTTATTCCACTGAGGTAAAATGCAAATGCATCTTATTGATTTTTAGAAAGCTCTTTCACATTGAGTTATCTGAATTGTTGAGTTATGATATGGGTTGAACTGTGTTCCCACCCAAATCTCATGTTGAAATGTAATTCCCAGTGTTGGAGGAGGGGCCTGGTGGGAGGTGGTTGAATCATGGAGCCAGTTTCTCATGACTTAACACCATCCCCCTTGGTGGTGTTTTCACGATACTGAGTTCTCACGAGATCTGGTTGTTTAAAATTGTGTGGCATCTCCCCTCTCTCTTCCTTCCTCCTGTTCCAGTCATGTAAATTGTGCTTGCTTCCCTTCACCTTTCATCATGATTCTAAGAAATGTTTCCTGAGACCTCTCCAGAAGCAGAAGTGGCTACACTTTCTGTACAGCGTGTGGAATCATTAGCCAATTAAACCTCTTTTCTCAGTTTCAGGTATTTATTTATGGCAGTGTGAGAACAGACTAATACAACTTCCTCAGGATTTAAAGCCTTTATTTAATTTCTTTATTCATGCTAAAATAAAATTGAATGACTGATGCCACCTTCATTTTCTAGATAACTCTCTTAAATTCCAATAGATATATTTCTATAAAAATTGCTATAGTCTATTTTTTTCTAACATTACTCTCTACACTGATAAATATTTTATCAGTTTTAAAATGTTAAAACATTTTAAGTTTCAAATTTATTGAGTTTTTGGACACAGATACGACTAGGAGAATATGAATGATTATTCCTAAGCCTAATTTTTCTACATCCAGGTATAGAAAATGTAATACTACTTTTGATAATTTAACTTAATGTATTGACTGCCTATCTCACCTGAGGAAAAAAATTAATCAACTCCAGGCAAATTCAGTCACTTTGGTGCTTCCGTGAGTATTTCTGTAATACACGGTCAATTGAGACTTTTCCTTTCTCTGTTCTACTGTCCCGCTGCTGCATCTAGCTTTCAGAGGATCACATAATTAGAGTATCTAAAGAAGTAAAGGGTCTACAACCATCTTTGTTTCAAAGCTAGTATCTTATAGAGAGATATGATTTGCTGTGTCTGTTTTTTGGCTATAGAGCCTAACTCAGTGTCACCTTTTGAGACGGATATGGTACTCACTATCATAGTCTCCAATCTTCAGCCCTTGTACCCTCCTTTATGTATGTAATATACATATACATGTATGTATGATTATGCCTGATGTTATATGATTTCCAACATAAGGATCTTGCAATTATTTTCCTAATACCTAAAAGTTTTATCACTTTATTGTGTTATTATAATTGGTATTCTTAATTTCAAATTTCACGCTTATTTCTAGTATATGAAAATAAAATTGACTTCTGCATATTATTATTGTTTTCTGCAACCCCCTTAAAGTTGCTTGTTAGATTTAAGATATTTTTAATACTTTTGTTGGTATTTTCTATTTTGATATTTTCTATGTAGATGATTATGTCATCTGCAAGCAGAAACAATGAGACATTTCTTTTCCAATGTTTATATACTTTTTACATTAAAAAATTATTACACTGTGGAGGCCCAGGAAGAGCTTTCCTTTTGTCCCCTTTGAAGATTCGCTGAAAAGTCAACTTGCAGAAGGTAGATAATTGGGGGAAAGGCATTTAAATTTATTTAATATGTACATACAGGCCAGGCGCAGTGGCTCACACCTGTAATCCCAGCACTTAGGGAGGCCAAGACGAGCGGATCATGAGGTCAGGAGATGGAGACCATTCTGGCTAACACGGAGAAACCCTGTCACTACTAAATATACAAAAAATTAGCCAGGTGCGGTGGCGGGAGCCTGAAATCCCAGCTACACGGGAGGCTGAGGCAGGAGAATGGTGTGAACCTAGGAGGAGGAGCTTGCAGTGAGCCGAGATCACGCCACTGCCTTCCAGCCTGGGCGGCTGAGCAAGACTCTGTCTCCAAAAAATGTATATATACAAACACATATGCAGGAGCCTTCAGAATGAAGACCCAAAGATAGAGGGTAATTGTCTATTCTTATGCTTAGATTCCATAAAATATGGACAGCCATGTAGGAATATGATTGGACAAACAAGGTATGATCTAATGCTAATAGACTGAGTGGGGAAACCAAGCAAGGCCTGGTTCTTCTTGGCCTATGTAAGCATGCACTTCTTCCTTTTGGGTATAGAGCAAGACTCTTTCTGGAATGGGAGTCTTATGACCTACAGTCAAACAAAGTAGGTCAAATAATTTCTTTATGATTAATTTTTACACAGAGAGGGTGGAGGGAAAGTTATTGTAATATTTTCAGGTCTTATGGCTGTCTTTGAGGAAAAGGGGGTTCTGGTTTCTATGACTTGCCTTAGGGAAGAGAGATTCTAGTTTCTATGGCTAGCTTCAATAAACAATGGGACTAAAAGATGGAAAGGCAGGAGAAGGTCAAATAAAAACTTTTGCTTCTGAGTCTGCTTCTGAGGCCTTCATTTTGGGGTATTGTTTTCTGAGCCCCAACATAGAGGCATGAGATAATTTTACATAATTAATCTCACTTTCTTGTATTTAACTTACTGATTTATTTTCCAGTCATTTTCTTTATTTTTAGAAAGCTTTATTGAGGAATAATTGATATTAAAAACTGCATATTTAATGTATAACAATTTGATAAGTTTGTACCTATGCATTTTCCTTCCTTCCTTCCTTTCTTTTTCCTTCCTTTCTTCTTTTCTTTCCTCCCTCTTTCTCTCTTTGTATTTGTTTTGTTTGACTTACTGCTTTGGCTAGGATTTCAGTATAATTTTTCACAGGAGTTTTAAGAGAAAAACACTTTTAGCTTTTACCAGATGAGAGAGGAAAAGACTTCAACATGTAACCATATTTTTTTTTGTTTCCTTTCATCTTATTGTAAGTAGATGATAAATTTTATTCTTCATCAAGAAGGAACTTATCATTGTTTATTTAGTTTCTTATCATAGTAAGTAATCTATTTGTGAACGTTGAAAGTGCCTTGATTTACCCACTGTGGTGATATTGTTTTTATATATTTCTGAATTCTATGTGCTAATATTCTGTTGATGCTATTTCTGTGTATCTTAATGAAGAATATTTATCTGTAACATTTTTTCTATTAATGTTTCTGTCTGATTTTGTTATCAGTTTCAGGCTTTCACTTCATAAAAGACAAGGATCTCGGCGAATTTAATACTTTTCAACAATTGTTACTCTTCTCCTCCTGGAGGCCAGTACCACGAGGAGTGCTTTCTTAGGACTCCTGACTATTTTTATGAGTGCTTCATGAAATTTATGAGTAAGAGTCTGCAAATGGGGACACATTTCCCTTATATTTCTGCTCTCTAGGACTTCTATATTCTCTTCTTACCCTACATTTAGTCTTCACCAATTAGTTCTTTCTTCTAGCAAGTTATGGTCTCCCCTTGGATTTAAGACAGTGATTTTCCTTGAGACCTTGATTTTTGATGGGTAAAAGAAAAGCTGTGAATTTTCAGTTTGTCTAGTTTTTAATTTTAATTTAATTTTATTTTTATATTTTTTTCAACTTTTATTTTAGATACAGGGGGAACATGTATTTCATCATGTACATGTGTCACATTTTCTTTATCTAATCCACTATTAATGGGCACCTAAATTGTTTACATGTCTTTGCTATTGTGAATACCGTGGCAATGGACATACAAGTGCATATATCTTTTTGGTATAATGTTCTATTGTCCTTTGAGTATATGTTCAGTAATGGGGTTGCTGGGTCAAAGAGTAATTCTATGTTACTGCTCTATTTAAAGTTTTTGATAAATCTCCAAGCTGCTTTTCACAGTAGCTGAACCAATTTATGCTCCCACCAACAGTGTATAGGCATTCACTTTTCTGAACAGCCTCGCCAACATCTATTGTTTTTTGACTTTATGTAATAGCCATTCTGACTGCTGTCAGATGGTATCTCACTATTGTCTGACTTGCATTTTTCTGATTAGTGATGCTGAGCATTTTTTTCATGTTTGTTGGCTGCTTGTATGTCTTTCTTTAAGAAGTGTCTGTGTATGTCCTTTGCCCATTTTAATGCATTTACTTTTTGTTTTTTGATTTGCTCATATTGCTTATAGTTTCTGAATATTGGACCTTTGTTGGATGCATAGTTTGTGAACGTCTTCTCTCTGTAGGTTGTCTGTTTACTCTGTTGATAGTTTCTTTTGCTGTGCAGAAGCTCTTTAGTTTAACTAGGTTCCACTTGTCAATTTTGTTTTTGTTGCAGTTGATTTGGGGAACTTAGCCAGAAATTCTTGGGGAAGGCCAATTCTGAGAAGGGAATTTTGGTGGTTTTCTTCTAGGATTTTCATAGTTTGAGGTCTTACATTTAAATTTGGATCCACTTTCAGTTAACTTCTGCATATAGTGAAAGGTAATGCTCTAGCTTTGTTCTTCTGCATATGACTAGCCAGTTATCCCACTTATTAAATAGGGAGTACTTTCCTATTGCTTGTTTTTGTCAGCCTTGTCGAAGATCAGATGGTTGTAATTGTGCAGCTTTATTTCTTAGTTTTCTATTCTGTTCCATTGGTCTATGTGTTTGTTTATGTACTGGTACCATGCTATTTTGGTTACTTTAGCCTTATAATATAGTTTGATGTCAGGTAGGATGATGCCTGTAGCTTTATTTTTTTTTGCTCAGGATTGCTTTGGCTATTTGGACTATTTTCTTTGTTTCATATGAACTTTAGAATAGTTTTTTTCTAATTCTTTGAAGAATAACATTGTAGCTTAAATAGCAGTGAATCTGTCTATTGCTTTGGGCAGTGTGGCTATTTTAACAATATTGATTCTTTCATTCCATGAGCATGGGATGTTTTTCACTTATTTGTGTCATCTCTGATTTCTTTCAGCGTTGTTTTGCAACTCTCCTTATAGAGACCTTTCACATCCTTGGTTAGCTGTATTCCTAGGAATTTCCTTTTCTTTGTGACTATCGTAAAAGGGAGTGTGCTCTCAATTTAATTCTCAGCCCAGACATTGATGTCTTAAAATGCTACTAATTTTTGTACATTGATTTTGCATCCTGAGACCTTACTAAAATTGTTTATCAGTTCTAATAGTCTTTTGGCAGAGTCTTTAGGGTTTTCTAGTATAGAATCATATCATCAATGAAGATAGATAGTTTGACTTCTTTTAGTTATTTGTCAGACCTGATTGCTCTGGATATGACTTACAGTACTATGTTAAATAGAAGTGGTGACAGTGAGTATCCTTGTCTTGTTCCAGTTCTCAAGGGGCATGATTCCAGCTTTTACCCATTCAGTATGATGTTGGTGGTGGGTTTGTCACAAATGGCTTTTATTTTTTTGAGGTATGTTCCTTTGATATCCAGTTTGTTGAATGTTATTATAATGAAGAAATGTTGAATTTTATTGAAAGCTTTTTTCTGCATCTATTGAGATGATCATATGGTTTTTGTCTTTAATTCTGTTTATGTGGTGAATCACATAATGTTGAATTGATTTGTGTATGTTGAACCAGCCTTGTATCACAGGAATAAAGGCACTTAATGGTGGAATTTCAACTTTTTGATGTGCTAGTTGATGGTCCAGCTCTTTTGTTGTTGTTGTCAGAGATAAAGTTACGTGCATTTTTATCTTTTTAAATTCTGACTCTAAAAAGAAGTTTTTAAAATATACGTGGTTAATTTTCTTAGCTCTTGGCATATGCCCCATTGTTTAGGAAGATTGCTAAAACATGGAGGTTCTAGAATGTGAAGGAATCATCAGCTCCCCTCCAGCCTGGATCTCAGATGGGCTAAACAAACATATATCCTCCACCTCCAACAATTGTGAAGTATCCCTCATAGTCACTACTACCAAGTGGCTCCTATTGAGAGGTGACAACATGCTAGCAGCCCTCGCTCGCTCTCGGCACCTCCTCAGCCTCGGCAACCACTCTGGCTGCACATGAGGAGCCCTTCAGCCCATTGCTGCACTGTAGGAGTCCCTCTCTGGGCTTGCCAAGGCCCAAGCCAGCTCCCTCTGCTTGCGGGGAGGTGCGGAGGGAGAGGCATGGGTGGGAACTGGGGCAGCGCACAGCGCATATGGGCCAACACTAGTTCCAGGTGGGTGTGGGCTCGGTGGGCCCTGCCGCCAGAGTGGCCAGCCAGTGCAGCCAGCCCCAGGGAGTGAGGGGCTTACCACCAGGGCCAGCAGCTGCGGAGGGTGTCCCGGGTTCCCCAGCACTGCCGGCCCACCTGCGCCATGCTTGAGTTCTCGCCGGGCCTCAGCCGCCTCTACGTGGGGCAGGGCTCAGGACCTGCAGCCTGCCATGCCCAAGCCCCACCTCCCCACCATGGGCCCTGCTCCATGGCACCCCGTCCCATCGACCGCCCAAGGGCTGCGGAGTGCGGGCATGCTGCACGGGACTGGCAGGCAGCTCTGCCCATGGCCCCAGTGCTCTTCACAATAAATCTTGCTGCTGCTCACTCTTTGGGTCCACACTGCCTTTATGAGCTGTAACACTCACCGCGAAGGTCTGCAGCTTCACCCCTGAGGCCAGCGAGACCACAAACCCACTGAGAGGAATAAACAACTCCAGATGGGAGGAATGAACAACTCCAGATGTGCCACCTTAAGAGCTGTAACACTCACTGCGAAGGTCTGCAGCTTCACTCCTGAAGCCAGTGAGACCACGAACCCACCAGAAGGAAGAAACTCCAAACACGTCCGAACATCAGAAGGAACAAACTCTGGACACACGATCTTTAAGAACTGTAATTCTCACCACGAGGGCCCGTGGCTTCATTCTTGAAGTCAGTGAGACCAAGAACCCTCCAATTCCGGACTCATTTTGGTTACCACGAAGGGACTATCGCCTATCACCGAGCGGTAAGACTGTCACCTATCACCAAGCAGTGAGTACCATTGGACCCCTTTCACTTGGTATTCTGTCCTATTTTTCCTTAGAATTCAGGGGCTAAATACCAGGCACCTGTCAGCCAGTTAAAAGCAACTAGCGCGGCTGCTGGACTAAAGACATGCGTGTCAGGCTTTCTGGGAAAGAGCTCTCTAACCACCCTCGACTCTTCGGAGTTGGGAGCATTGGTTTGCCTGGAACCAGCTTCCGCTTTTCCTGTACTTCTGGGCTGAGCCGAGGGTTGACAGAGAGGAAAGCCATTCAACTCCGGGGTCCCGACAAGTTAGTTGACCCTGCAGCCATGAGTGGAACTCTCAAAGGCATGTCACCCAAGCGAGACTCGCCCATCTATCCTATCTATCCTGACCCTTGACCCCTGGGTCCTAATGCCTACCAGACAAACTTCATCTCACCTCTCTTCTCTGAGTCTAGTCCCACTTCTAAAACTCAATCCCTGTCTCTGGTGCTTTTCTAGTTTCTCCTATAAGAATGACTTCTAGTATAAACTCCAAGACTCTGTTACTTTCTTTAAGCATCCTGGCTCACCAATTACAAAGACATAATTTTTGCCCAAAGCCCCATCGTAAGGGGGACTACCTGGAATTTTAGGATCCCTACTCAAACTAACAGGCCTAACAAAAGCTATTCCTGATGCTAGGATATGGGGAGCCTCAGAAATTGTATCCTTCCTATTCATATAAGTGAGGAAAAAAGGTGTCACTATTCCAACACTGGAGATCCCTTCCCCCCCTCAGGGTATGGCCCTCCACTTCATTTTTGGGGCATAACATCTTTATAGGACAGGGGTAAAATCCCAGTACTGACAGGAGAATGCTTAGGACTCTAACAGGTTTTCAAGAGTGAGTCAGTAAGGGCATAAATCCCATTTTTCTTGGTCCTCCTTGTGGTCTAGGAGGACAGGCAAGGGTGCAGGTTTTCGAGAATGCATCGGCAAGGGCCACTAAATCTAACCTTCTTTGGTTCTCCTTGTGGTCTGGGAGGAAAACTAGTGTTTCTACTGCTGCATTGGTGAGTGCAACTATTCCTATCAGCTGGGTCCAGGGACAGTTACAGGTTCTTAGGCAGGGGTTGTTTCTGCTGCTGTGTCAGTGAGCGCAACTATTCCGATCAGCAGGGTTCAGGGACCGTTTTGGGTTCTTGGGCAGGGTGAGAAACAAAACAAACCAAAACTGCAGGCAGTTTTGCCTTTCAGATGGGAAACACTCAGGCATCAACAGGCTCACCCTTGAAATGCATCTTAAGCCATTGGGACCAATTTGACCAACAAACTCTGAAAAAGAGGCAGCTCATTTTTTTTCTGCACTATGGCTTGGCCCCAATATTCTCTCTCTGATGGGGAAAAATGGCCACCTGAGGGAAGTACAAGTTACAATACTATCCTGCAGCTTGATCTTTTCTGTAAGAGGGAAGGCAAATGGAGTGAAATACCTTATGTCCAAGCTTTCTTTTCATTGAGGGAGACCACACAACTATGCAAAGCTTGCAATTTACATCCCACAGGAGGACCTCTCAGCTTACCCCCATATCCTAGCCTCCCTATGGTTCCCCTTCCTATTAATGATAATCCTCCTCTAATCTCCCCTGCCCAGAAGGAAATAAGCAAAGAAATCTCCAAAGGACCACAATCCCCTCCCCCGGGCTATCGGTTATGTCCCCTTCAAGCTGTAGGGGGAGGGAAATTTGGCCCAACCTGGGTACATGTCCTCTTCTCCTTCTCTGATTTAAAGCAGATCAAGGAAGACCTGGGAAACTTTTCAGATGACCATGATAGGTACATAGATGTCCTACAGCATCTAGGGCAAACCTTCAATCTCGCTTGGAGAGATGTCATGCTACGGTTAGATCAAACCCTGGCCTTTAATGAAAAGAATGTGGCTTTAGCTGCAGCCCGAGAGTTTGGAGATACTGGTGTCTTAGTCAAGTAAATGATAGAATGACAGCTGAAGAAAGGGACAAATTCCCTACTGGTCAGCAAGCCATCCCCAGTATGGATCCCCACTGGGACCTTGACTCAGAACATGGGGACTAGAGTCATAAACATCTGTTGACCTGAGTTCTAGAAGGACTAAAGAGGATTAGAAAAAAGCCCATGAATTATTCAATGATGTCCACCATAACTCAGGGAAAGGAAGAAAATCCTTCTGCCTTCCTTGAGCAGCTATGGGAGGCCTTAAGAAAATATACTACCCTGTCACCCAAATCACTCGAAGGTCAATTGATTCTAAAAGATAAGCTTATTACCCAATCAGCCACAGATAATCAGGAGAAAGCTCCAAAAGCAAGCTCTCAGCCCTGAACAAAATCTGGAGGCAATATTAAACCTGGCAACCTTGGTATTCTATAATATGGACCAAGAGGAACAGGCCCAAAAGGAAAAGTGAGATCAGAGAAAGTCAGCAGCCTTAGTCATGGCCCTCAGACAAACAAACCTTGGTGGTTCAGAGAGGACAGAAAATGGAGTAGGCCAATCACCATGCAGGGCTTGTTATCAGTGTGATTTACTAGGACACTTTAAAAAAGATTGTCCAATGAGAAACAAGCTGCCCCCTCATCCATGTCCACTATGCCAAGACAATCACTGGAAGGTACACTGCCCCAGAGGATGAAGGTTCTCTGGTCAGAAGCCCCCAACCAGATGATCCAACAACAGGACTGAGGGTGCCAGGGGCAAGCACCAGTACATGTCATCACCCTCACTGAGCCCTGGGTATGTTTAACCATTAAGGGCCAGGAAATTGACTTCCTCCTGGACACTGTTGCGGCCTTCTCTGTTAATCTCCTGTCCTGGATGACTGTCCTCAAGGTCTGTTACCATCCAAGAAATCCTGGGACAGCCTATAACCAGGTATTTCTCCCACCTCCTCAGTTGTAATTGGGAGACTTTGCTCTTTTCACATGCCTTTCTTGTTATGCCTGAATGACCCACACCCTTATTAGGGAGGGATATATTAGCCAGGACTGGAGCTATTATCTACATGAATATGGGAAACAAGTTACCCATTTGTTGTCCCCTACTTGAGGAGGGAATCAACCCTGAAGTCTGGGCATTGGAAGGACAATTTGGAAGGGCAAAAAATGCCCACCTAGTCCAAATCAGGTTAAAATATTCTACCACTTTTCCTTATCAAACGCAATATCCCTTAAAGCCTGAAGCTCATAAAAGATTACAGGATATCATTAAACATTTAAAAGCTCAAGGGTTAGTGAGGAAATGCAGCAGTCCCTGCTACACCCCAATTCTAGGAGTACAAAAACTGAACAGTCAGTGGAGACTAGTGCAAGATCTTAGACTCATCAATGAGGCAGTAATTCCTCTATATCCAGTTGTACCCAACGCCTATACCCTGCTCTCTCAAATACCAGAGGAAGCAAAATGGTTCACAGTTCTAGACCTCAAGGGTGCCTTCTTCTGTATTCCCCTGCACTCTGACTCCCAGTTTCTCTTTGCCTTTGAGGATCCCACAGACCACATGTCCCAACTTAAGTGGACGGTCTTG
The DNA here is from genome assembly GCF_029281585.2 of Gorilla gorilla gorilla. Lineage (NCBI taxonomy): Eukaryota > Metazoa > Chordata > Mammalia > Primates > Hominidae > Gorilla > Gorilla gorilla. Next base: position 106,410,022 of record NC_086017.1, on the reverse strand, counting down.
CCCCAAGGATTTAGGGATAGCCCTCATCTGTTTGATCAGGCACTGGCCCAAGATCTAGGCCACTTCTCAAGTCCAGGCACTCTGGTCCTTCAGTATGTGGATGATTTACTTTTGGCTACGAGTTTGGAAGCCTCATGCCAGCAGGCTGCTCTAGATCTCTTGAACTGTCCAGCTAATCAAGGATACAAGGTGTTTAGGTTGAAGGCCCAGATTTGCCTAAGGCAGGTCAAATATCTAGGCCTAATCTTAGCCAGCTAGAGCCCTCAGCAAGGAAGGAATACAGCCTATACTGGTTTATCCTCTCCCTAAGACATTAAAACAGTCGCAGGGGTTCCTTGGAATTACCAGCTTTTGCCGACTATGGATCCCCAGATACAGCGAGATAGCCAGGCCCCTCTATACTCTAATCAAGGAAACCCAGAGGGCAAATACTCATTTAGTAGAATGGGAACCAGAGGCATTAACAGCCTTCAAAACCTTAAAGCAGGCCCTAGTACAAGCTCCAGCTTTAAGCCTTCTGACAGGACAAAACTTCTCTTTATACGTCATAGAGAGAGCAGGGATAGCTCTTGGAGTCCTTACTCAGATTTGTAGGACACCCTCACAACCAATGGCATACCTGAGTAAGGAAATTGATGTAGTAGCAAAAGGCTGGCCTCACTGTTTAAGGGTAGTTGCGGCAGTGGCTGTCTTAGTGTCAGAGGCTATCAAGATAATACAAGGAAAGGATCTCACTGTCTGGACTACTCATGATGTAAATGGCATACTAGGTGCCAAAGGAAGTTTATGGCTATCAGACAACCACCTACTTAGATACCAGGTGCTACTCCTTGAGGGACCGGTGCTTCAAATATGTATGTGTGTGGCCCTCAACCTTGCCACTTTTACCCCAGAGGATGGGGAACCAATCAAGCATGACTGCCAACAAATTATAGTCCAGACTTATGCTGCCCAAGATGATCTCTTAGAAGTCCTCTTAGCTAATCCTGACCTTAACCTATATACTGATGGAAGTTCATTTGTGGAGGATGGGATATGAAGGGCAGGTTATGCCATAGTTAGTGATGTAATCATACTTGAAAGTAAGCCTCTTCCCCCAGGGACCAGTGCCCAGTTAGCAGAACTAGTGGCACTTACCCGAGGCTTAGGACTCGGAAAGGGAAAAAGAATAAATGTGTGTACAGATAACAAGTATGCTTATCTAATCCTACTTGCCCATGCTGCAATATGGAAAGAAAGGGAGCTCCTAACCTCTGGGGGAACCCCCATTAAATACCACAAGGAAATTATAGAGTTATCGCACACAATGCAAAAACCCAAGGAGGTGGAAGTCTTACACTGCCAAAGCCATCAAAATGGGAGGAGAGGGGAGAACAGCAGTATGAGCAGCTCGCAGAGGCAGCTGAAAGGAAAGAAACAGAAAGTCAAAGAGAAAGAGAGATGCAAGTAGTAAAGAAAAAACTGTACCCTATTCCTTTAAAAGCCAGGGTAAAGTTCTGTCTACCAAGCCAAGGTATATTCTTCTTATGTGGAATGTCGACCTGTAACTGCCTCCCCACTAACTGGACTGGCACTTGCACCTTAGTCTTTAACATTGCCCCTGGAAATCAGACCCTATCAGTGCCCCTCAAAGCTCAAGTCCATCAGCACAGATCCATACAACTAATACCCCCACTTATAGGGTTAGGAATGGCTACTGCTATAGGAACTGGAATAGCCAGCTTATCTGCTTCATTATCCTACTACCACACATTCTCAAAGGATTTTTCAGACACTTTGCAAGAAATAAAATCTATTCTACAATCCCAAATAGAGTCTTTGGCAGCAGTGACTCTCCAAAACCACCAAGGCCTAGACCCCCTCACTGCTGAGAAAGGAGGACTCTGCACCTTCTTAGGGGAAGAGTGTTATTTTTACACTAACCAGTCAGGGATAGTACGAGATGCCAACTGGCATTTACAGGAAAAGGCTTCTGAAATCAGACAATGCCTTTCAAACTCTTATACCAACCTCTGGAGTTGGGCAACATGGCTTCTCCCCTTTCTACGTCCCGTGGCAGCCATCTTGCTGTTACTCACCTTTGGGCCCTGTATTTTTAACCTTCTTGTCAAATTTGTTTCCTCTAGAATTGAGGCCATCAAGCTACAGATGGTCTTACAAATGGAACCCCAAATGAGTTCAACTAACAACTTCTACTGAGGACCCCTGGACCATCCACTGGAACTTTCACTGGCCTAGAGAGCTCCCCTCTGGAGGACACTACAACTTCAGGGCCCCTTCATCACCCCTATCCAGCAGGAAGTAGCTAGAGCAGTCTTCAGCCAAACTCCCAACAGCAGTTGGGGTGTCCTGTTTAGAGGGTGGATTTAGAGGTGACAACATGCTAGCAGCCCTTGCTCGCTCTCAGTGCCTCCTCAGCCTCAGTGTCCACTCTGGCCATGCTTGAGGAGCCCTTCAGCCCACCGCTGTACTGTGAGAGCCCCTCTCTGGGCTAGCCGAGGCCGGAGCTGGCTCCCTCTGCTTGCTGGGAGGTGTGAAGGGAGAGGCATGGGTGGGAACAGGCTGCATGTGGTGCTTGCAGGCCAGCACAAGTTCCAGGTGGGTGCAGGCTTGGCAGGCCCCACTGCCAGATCGGCCAGCCATCTCTGCCAGCCCCGGGCAGTGAGGGGCTTAGCACCGGGGCCGGCAGCTGTGGAGGGTGTGCCCAGTCCCCCAGTACTGCCAGCCTGCCCACACCGTGCTCAAATTCTCACCAGGCCTCAGCCACCTCCCCTTTGGACAGGGCTCGGCACCTATGGCCTGCCATGTCCTAGCCCCCCAGCTTCCCCTGTGGGCTTCCACATGGCCCAAGCCTCCCCGACGGGCACTGTCCCCTGCTCCCTGGCGCCCAGTCCCATCGACTGCCCAAGGGCTGAGGAGTGCGGGCGTGCTGTCTGGGAATGGCAGGCAATTCTGCCCACGGCCCTGGAGCAGGATCCACTAGGCAAAGCCAGCTGGGCTCCTGAGTCAGATGGGGACCTGGAGAACTTTTATGTCTAGCTAAAGGATTGTAAATGCACCCATCAGCACCCTGTGTCTAGCTCAAGGTTTGTAAATGCACCAGTCAGTGCTCTGTGTCTAGCTAATCTAGTGGGGACTTGGAGAACTTTTGTGTCTAGCTAAATGATTGTAAATGCACCAATCAGCACTCTGTGTCTAGCTCAGGGATTGTAAATGCACCAATCAGCACTCTGTATCTAACTAAAGGTTTGTAAATGCACCAATCAGTGCTCTGTGTCTAGCTAATCTAGTGGGGACTTGGAGCACTTTTATGTCTAGCTAGAGGATTGTAAATGCACCAATCAGCACTCTGTGTCTAGCTCAGGGATTGTAAATGCACCAATCAGCACCCTGTCAAAATGGACCAATCAGCTCTCTGTAAAATGGGCCAATGAGCAGGATGTGGGTGAGGTCAGATAAGGGAGTAAAAGCAGGCTGCCTGAGCCAGCAGCGGCAACCCGGGTCCCCTTCCACCCTATGGAAGCTTTGTTCTTTCGCTCTTTGCAATAAATCTTCCTGCTGCTCACTCTTTGGGTCCGCACTGCCTTCATGAGCTGTAACACTCACCACAAAGGTCCACAGCTTCACTCCTGAGGCCAGTGAGACCACGAACCCACCAGGAGGAATAAACAACTCCAGACAGGAGGAATGAACACCTGCAGGCCTGCCGCCTTGAGAGCTGTAACACTCACTACAAAGGTCTGCAGCTTCACTCCTGAAGCCAGCAAGATCACGAACCCACCAGAAGGAAGAAACTCTGAACACATCCGAACATCAGAAGGAACAAACTCCAGACACACCGTCTTTAAGAACTGTAACACTCACTGCAAGTGTCTGCAGCTTCATTCTTGAAGTCAGTGAAACCTAGAAACCACCAATTCTGGACACACTATTCTTAGACAACTTTTTGCCTTCTCCTATATTCATGACTCATGTTGAAACCTGCATGTAGCAGAATACCAAAATGTTTTTTTGGAAAATATTGGGAAGAAAAGGGAAATGTAGTTGTTTTCTGATTGATAAAGATCTTGCACTTCTGAACAACTGTTACCCACATTTATCACTACTAGCAAACTGTGTTAGGGTTCTTCACAGAGACAAAACCAGTTTATTAGGGAGGATTGGCTCACATAATTACATGACAAAGACCCAAAATATGCTGGGGAAAGAGAGAAGCTGGTACTGGCTCAGACCAAATCAGAAAGCCTCAAAACCAGGGAAGCTGACAGTGCAGCCTTCAGTCTGTGGCCAGAGGCCCGAGAGCTCCAGGAAGGCACTGGTGCAAGTCACAAGGTTCAAAGGCCAAATGACCTGGAGTCCGATGTTCAAGGGCAGGAGAAGAGGAAGCAAGCATCCAACAAGGGAAGAAAGAGAGAGCCAGAAAACCCAGCAAGTAAGCTTATCCCTCTTCTTTCACCTGATATTTTCCAGCTGTGCTGGTAGTCAGTTGGAATGTGTCCACACACATTGAGTGTAGGTCTTCCTCTCCCAGTTTGCTGACTCAGTCAGTCTCCTCTAGCAACACCCTCACAGACACACCCAGAAACAATACTTTACCAGGCATTTAGACATCCCTCAATCCAGACAAGTTGATACCTAATATTAACTATCATAATAACCAAACCAAACATGACATGGGAAGGATAAAGGGTCTTCCTACCATCTTTGAGGTTGTCAGTCCTGCTCTATGAAACCAACCTAGTATGTGAATTTAAACAATTTTACATTTCATACAATTGTATCAAAATCCTACAGAGTGTTTAAGTGATAGAAACAAGGCTTCGGTTTTTAGAACTATGAGTATTTGCCTTTCAAACGTTCACATATGCATTTAAAGGAAAATTGGAAAATAACGTTTTTGAGCTGCTGGCCATATGTTGTTATTTCTAACAAGCTAAATTTAAAATAGGTATAGAAATGAATTTCTATACCATTATCCAGTTTTCTTAATACCTTTTTATTGTCTAAATGTCAGAAGTGAGATAAAATAGAAAGTATTTTCATTAGTATTTATTTCAGTTGATGAAACATCTAACATTTTATTTGAAATTATAAAAATTATTTTTAAATCCCTCATTTTTCTGTATATATTTAGATAAATTGAAAAATATGAAAATATTTGAAACACAGATGTACTTTAAAATAATTGCACACTTTGGTAGTATATGATTCAAAGGTAAGTTTTCACTGTAAAGCACAGAGGAGGATTTCATAAAATTGTAAATAAATACCATTTATCTGGGTTAGATTTTGCAGATGCATATAGTGATATTTTATACTTATTGAAGTGTTATAACAATTTTTTTATTATTTATTGCCATATAGTCTTATAAAAACTATTTTTTCCTAATACAGAAACATTTTTACTATGAGTGCCAGAAAAAAATGAATATTAAATGTTTATGTATCTATCTTGCTCTCAAGTAGAGGTTTTGATAATTTTTTAAATGGCATATCAATATAATTCCTAAATTAATTTTTAGTAAGGATGATGGATTCTAGTAATGTACCATAAAGAACAGGGCAATTGAGCAATTAGATTAGTATGTAGATGGTAAAATACTCAAAGTTTTGCCATGCGTCATGAAGGCCTATCATTCTGTAGTGAGTTTTTAATGTAAATTCAGCTTCCATGTGGACCTCCATAAAGAATTGCTTCTTAGAATCACAGAATAGTGTAGAACATTTTAAATAATCTGCTATAATTTTCCATTTTGGAAAAAAATAACTAAATGCTGACACACTAAGAGCATACTTAAATCCACATTGGTATTTGTGGTAGAGTAAGGTATAAGACTCTGATAGTCTAGCTCCCACATATATATTTTTACAAGTGATAACGTTTTAGATTATTTATTGTGCTACTTAAGATATATATGTTAGTATATATAGAAACACTTTGTGAAATGCATACATTGTCCTAATATGCCAATAAAATCTCTCTAGAATATATTTCAATGGATCATTGACTATTTATGAATCAGTGACTGGAATTATTAAAATTAATAAATGCAATGCAACTCTTTAAAAACATATACTCAGTAAAAACTTGATTAATAAAATATATAATATTCATAATATTCATTTATATTTATTTAACTCTACATGTATTATATTATTAATAACCTTCTAAAGTTGTTTTTAACATTTAGATAAGTAAAAGTGCTTTTATTCAAAGTTATCAATAAAATATACCCCAAATGCCTATGCATTTAATATTTATTAATCCTTTTGAAAAATGAAATATAAATAGTAATTCAAAAATTTCTAAATTTTCAGCAAAATTAATTTTTGAGATTAGCATGTTTAATATATATTTAAATATTTTTAATATATATTATAACATGTAGTATAATTATAATAACATAGTTTATAATGATAACTGAAGGATTTGACTTAGGAGAAATTACTAATTGTGATTATTAAGTGAATGAAATAGTTGGATTCATTTACTAGTCTATGTACTCACATCCTTGTTTTGTCTGGTAAGTTTTAGTTACAATGTCTATTTTATTTTGTTTTTCTAAAAGATGTGGTAGCCTTTAACAGAGTAGTATATGGTGGTTGTTTTTTTCAGGATGGCTTCCATGTTTCCGTGGATATGGAGACGTCTCATCTCAGCCAACAGCATAATGCAAAAGAAGAGAGAGAGGAAGGGAGAGAGAGAGAGAGAGAGAGAGACAAAGCAAGGGAAAAAATACATTTTTAAGAGGAAGTAGTTATATAACAATGTGAATTATTTTCCAAGAGTATCTCATTGAGCATCACCTGAAATGCAGACATTTCTACTACAATTTGTAGATGTCATGTGGTGGAATAAGTACTGCAACTGGAGTTAGAGGACCTGCTCCAGAAATACCTGTCATCTTGAGTGTAAATTTGGGCATCTCATGAATTATCCAGTCTCAGACTATTCATATGAAAATGCATATAATGGTACTGCATTTTTTTACCACAATCTTGTAATTATTGTGTGAAATCAAGGATATGAAAATACTTCATAAGATAAAATCTGGAACTGTGTTTACCATTAGAAGTTTTATAAATGTTAAAATTTATTCATCTTTCCGTAGATCTATTTAAGACATTTGTATATTCTTGGTCACTGAAAATAAGAAGATAGTGTATGAAAATTTTCTTACTGGAAATATCTGGTTTGATGTTTGGAATATAAGACACATGGTATATTTAGTTATATGAAATTCCTGAATCATCTGGTTGTTTTGGTTATTTCCTTTAATAACCAAATAATTGTTATTTCCTTTAATAACAACATATATAAATCACATCAGCTAATACCTTACACATATTAGATACTCAATAAAATGTTGAAATCACACTAAATATCAGTCCCAACAGAAAAGCAGTTTTTAGTGCTTCTGCCAGTACTATCAGACTATAATTCAACATTTTATCTCTTTACTATATAAAGTACTTCTTCCTTAATTATTGTTTGCTCTTCATTTAAGACCCTGAATAAGAATTATGCAAGTGTGGTGAAGTGTAGAAGGGAATTTAAAAATGCCTTCAGTATTTTTTGTTTTCTTTACTACCAAACAAAAAGCAATACTAGGAGTTAGCTGGCATATGTAATACTTTGACATTTGTAATCACCCTTGTTCTCTAGCGCCAGTATTATTTGGTGAGGGTATTGCATTTTGTGATTTGGTAGGAAAATTAATTCTCTCGAACATCCTCAAACTTATATTGTTTTACCTGAAGTGTGAATTTAGATGGCTCTATGTTATGTTGTATCACAAAAAATTTAAGAAAACCAGCTGGACCCAAAACCTGCTTAGACTTTTTACTGAGTCTGTATTCTGTTGTTTACCAGATTATCACCACTTATAAATTCAGTTTATGCAAAACAGAAAGATCTTAAAATGTAAAGTAAAGAGACTTAATAGTCCCTACAATTTTCTCGGCGTTTGCATGAGAATCATATATGTTTCAGTGTTTAAGGAAATACAATTTATATTAAATAGGATGCATTCTTAACAATAAAGTTAATCAGTTAATTTTTGAAATAAAAATATCTAGTACTTGTGAAGTTCACATATGCTTTGATATCTAATAAAATAATATATTTTAAATGCAAATTGTTTTTGAAATAATTAAACATAAAATGAGATTTGAATCAAAAAATGCTTTTGGTTGGTAAAAAAAAAATATTTCATTACCATAATGTTCTTCATTTATAAAAATCTTATAAGTGTGGGTGTTTTATTTACATCATCTTTTAGTTTTTGCTATTTCTGTATAGTTACTACATATCTGCCCCCCAATGATGGAACTTGCTGGGCCATATTCTCGTCTCACAATTAGACACACACTTGACAATGTAAGTACCTGTTGAAAAGCCATAGGATCATAGAATGTTGTGCTCAAAGGGACTTGTAAATTGATGCTGTTAAATTTTTTACTTGAATGAAAACATCATTGTTTCCATCACATAAGAGCAGTGAAAATGTAATTGCCTAGTTGCCACTGAACAGGAGGATTAGAATTCACCTTTCTTATTGTTCTCCTTTTTATCCACCTTCTTATCCCCATCCTAGTGTAGTCTGAAATGCACCAGTTCCAAGAACAAGCACTCTGTGGTAGATTTGATTTAGCTGAAGCTCAGAGAGATAAAGTACATGTTAATAGTCACACAGCTATTAGTGAGAACCTTGATTGGAATTCAATTGCCTAGTGTCCAAATATATTATCCTTACTTCTTTATTGCATAACGTCAGCAACCAATGCTTTATTCCTGTAGACAGTATGTCACTTCTTAGCACACACTGGCCCCTATTTCAGGTTTCCAGATTTTGACAGTGTGGGGACATTGCAAGAAAGAAACAAAGTAGAAATGAAATATATAGTATGTGGCAGAGTTGGTAATACATTTTCTAGAAAACCCCAATTTGCTGCACATACCAGCATTAGTAATAAGTTAAAATATAGAACCATCAGTGTATTTAAATGTCGACACAATTGTCTCTTTTCTATTTGGGCAATACAGTTGTATTCTGTTTCCCAGGTATCATGCTCTAGAACTTATCACTATATCCCCCAAACCATATTTCCCAAACTGAAATATCTTCTGTGACAGACACTGAATTGTTTCCTAATATGTATTTTTAAATCTTCCTTGGTTACAGTATACCTGATTTTTTTTTCTTTTCAGAATGTTAATTGTTCAAGGAAAAAAATAACATTCTAGTATCTCTTAAAAATACATTTGGCCCTGCAACTTAGTTGTAGGCAAACAAAATACTAATAGTACCTGTTAGGACTTCGGGGAAGTCTGGCTAAAGAGGGTAAGGAAAGCTGGGTCCTCTCTTCTTCTGTCCTCTCTTCTACTTGCACTTTCTATTTATCTTCCTAATATCATGTGTGTCTTTGTACAATCCATTCTCAACACAGCAGCTATATTAACTGTTACAAATGTAAACCAAATGATCATCTCACTTCTCTGCTTAAACACTTTCAGTAGTTTTCAGTCACACTTAGGTTAAGATCCAAATTCTCTATCTTGGCAAATAAAACCCATGTGCTTTCCCCTTCTCTGTCTCTCTGAAACCTTATTAGTCTTTCATTGTCCTGGTTCACTAGGCTTTAGAACTTTTTCAGCTTCTCAAATGTGCCAAGATCCTTTCTACTCATTTTGCCCTGAATGATCTTCTTTTGATATCCATGGCTGGCTCTCTCTTGTGAAAGTCACCTCCTTAGAACTTTCCCTCTGCCCAATTTAAAAAACCACCCAATCACTCTTCTTTTGCACTGTTTTTATTCATTATGTAACGTGGTGTTCTCTATGGACAACAGTACTTCATTATGTGCTTATTCACTGTAACTAGTCACAAGAGCTACCTGAAATGTATAGTTATTCGCATGTATCTCCTACCAATGATATTAAAGTATAACTCCAACCTGGAGCCATATTCCATATCTGTTTCATTTTTAGTTGCCAATTTTTTAGTGATCAATTGTTTTACCCCTTGAGTCATGTCCCAAAATCATTAGCAGCTGGTATAAGGCAAGAACATTCTGCTGCTTTATTTCAGTATTTTTCAATTACACTTAATTCACACTCATTTTCTTCACCCTGTTAGGAGCTCTTTTTAGTGTATCAAATGAATGCCCTCCCAATACAGCTGGGAGGGCATTCATTTAATATACTAAAAAGAGCTCCTAAGAGGGTGAAGAAAATGCACTCCCTTTAAATTTAAAATATTTATGTATTTATAAATATATATTTATTATATATTTTAAATGTTTTTATTTATATATTTAAATATTTATAAATACATAAATATATTTACATATTTATAAAAATGTAAATATATATTTTTATATTTATAAATAGAAATATATACAAGATGTATTTATATATTTATATTCATGTATATATTTATATGTATGAAACATATAACACATATATATCCTTTAATAAAGATAACATCATTGTATATGTTTGTTTAATTTACATAAATTCTATTATATTAAATATCTTTACATTTTCTATTTGTAATACTCAGAGCAATGCTGTGAGGTCTATCTGTATTATATTAAATAAATCCAATTAATTACTTCATTGTATTACATGGTATTCCATTGTAAGCAAATACCACTTTATACTTCACTTATCTAGAGATAAAAACTAATTTGTGTTTTTTTAATACCATCACATCTAAAATTTTATATCTCAAATTTTTTTCTGTAAGTCCTATACTGGACAAATTATAACTGAAAATGATGGATTTACAACATCAAAAATTAAAGATTTGTGTTCAATAAAGAACACTATGATAATAATGTGTTATTGGCTGGATAATGGACTGGAAAAAGATATTTGTAACATCCACAATCTATGAAGAAAGCAAAGGTATAACACATAAGAAATTTAAGCACCCCATAGAAAAAACATAAATGAGTACAGAATTCATGAGTAGGCAGCTGTTTTGCTTTAGTTTTGGCCTGTATTTTTTACCAAATGCATTGGCATTCCATTAGAAATGTGTCAAATATAACACACACTACACACCACACACACAAACACACACACACACACCACTAATAACTGAGTGAATACATGGAAAAATTAATGTACACATGAAATATGGCATTATGTAGTCTCTTACACATACACAGGTATATGTGAATCTAGTCTCTTATTTAACTCAACATAAATATATATTAAAATTGGATCTATGTCATAAAAAAATTAACAAATAAAATCTTGGGCTAGAATATCATTCAGTTCCACATGATATCCACTTAAGAACATAAATTTTACACTTAAGGAGGCTGAGACAGGTGGACCACCTGAGGTCGGGAGTTCAAGACTAGCCTGACCAACATGGAGAAACCCCGTCTCTACTGAAAATACAAAATTAGCTGGCGTGGTGGTGCACGCCTGTAATCCCAGCTACTCAGGAGGCTGAGGCAGGAGAATTGCTAGAATCTGAGAGGCGGAAGTTGCAGTGAGCCGAGATTGCGCCATTGCACTCCCCTTTGGGCAACAAGAGCGAAACTCCGTCTCAAAATATACAAATTTTAATGTTTTATTAAAGAGAGCAAAATAGCTTTAAAATTTTTGTTTTCATAAAATGAAAACTTCTGTTCATTTATTCACCTCCTTCTTCATGATACATGATGCTGTGCATGATGACTCTTTCTACATATGCATAATGTTGTGCATATCTTTTGTTGTATACGATTTTGCAATTTAAAACTATTTGGTTTATATGCTATAATTTTTTATTTGTTATCTTTGCCTTGGTACTGTTAAAATGTGCATGTTTGATGTACAAAATGGACTCCCCATGTCTAACTGTGATGAGTTAAAATAGAACTAGTGTGCCAGAGTTGAGTGAGCAAGTGGTTACATACTCTGTGTTCTCAGAAAGGTGTTGTAAAAGTGTAAGAGGACTGCCCTTTCTATATAATCAAGCCAACCAGTTTCTGCTGTAGGTACTAAGAAAAATTACAGCAAAGCCTCTCTCATCATTTTAAAGAAACATCGACAGAGACTTCTGGTTTAGGGCTTGTAAATCAACCAATCAGAGCTTACCTGAACCAACCAATCAGAGCTCATCTGAACCAACCAATCAGAGCTCACTGTACTGACCAAACAGGACGCAGCTGTGGTGACCAGTTAGAACTAAGTAAGTTGGATTCTTTCATTTGCATAAACACACTTGATTGGGAACCTGGGTAAGAACTATTGCTTTAAAACCTAAACCCTCTCTTTGTTCTCTAAAATACACCTTCACTTTACTCTGAAGGCTGCATCTGTTTGCTAACTGTTCACTGGAATAAAGCCTCTTTCCTCCAAATTACTTTTCAGATAAATTTGATTCACTGTATTCATCATATTTTAATTTTATTACTTGATATTGCATTGTATATCCTAATCCTGTAAATGACTCTTTTAAAACAGAATATCCCTTTGTGTTTTACTCCGGCCTCTTGACCTTCGTTCTTTGAATTCATTACTACTTGATGCTCTTGAACAGATGACACAGAACATTCTGTGGTATATAATGGCACTTGGAATAAGTCTGTAAGTGACAGAGTTGATTGTAAGTTATTGGTCCTTCCCTCCCCTCCCAGCAATGTAGTTTGCTGTTAACAAAGCTAAACAAGCAAGTATCATACAGTAAAAGGGAAAGAAAAATAGCTTTATCTTCATCATGAAAATGCCAATTTTTAAGGGATTGTGTTTATATAAACAAAAGAGCTAAGACTTCTACAGGTAATAGAGCAGGCTGTTAACCTTGGGCTATATCTTTTGTGGTGCTAAAGAAAGTCAGTTTGTTTTAAAATTATTAAGTTCGTTTTTCTACCAACCTTCAAAAACAAGACTGCAGATAAACTTCATAGCATTTTTTGAAGAAAATATATCATGTCTTTAAAAAAGAATCTGGATTCTCAGGTCAGCAGTAAAGCAAAGAAAATTACCTCTGAAGCAAGACCCAAACGGAGGTCACTAGCAATTCTCCTATATGTTTCTCCTAAAATTAAACTACAAATACTATAAATAATCGGTCATGAAACTTGAAGGAAATATTGCTTACCTAACATGGTGACCCCTGAAGTGACTTTCTAGATCAAAGTGGCACTTTATTCTCAGAAATAGGACACAAACAGCATGCTTGTGTTCAAGGGGAAAAAATAAGGTACTTTAGTGTCAAATAGAACCAACTAAAAGAATGTAGCGGTGAGTTAAAACTGTTTCCTTAAAGCAGAGAGCCAGGTTTTCTTAGCTAATAGGTTTCTCTGCATACTGAAACTTTAGTATTAATTTTTAAAATTTATGTTTGCTCATTTTAAAAATAGGTATTAATATTCATAGCACAAAATTAAAAGTCTACAAAAAGGTATTATAGAAAATAAATTTCCTTACCATTTCTTCCCCAAGCCATGTAATTCCCTACCCAGAGGCCACTTTTAATACCACCTTTTGTGTATCCTTTCAGAGAGATTCTATCTCATGTGTTAGAACAGGGATGCATGGCAGTACAAACTCAGCACTGTACAATCCAGGGACATCATTTATATGTATTAGGATGTAAACGATGCTTCTAAAGTGGTGCAATCGAGGAGCTCTTTTATCAACAGACATGTATTTACACACATTGTAATATAAACTTCACCCTGTTATCAACAGACATGTATTTACACACATTGTAATATAAACTTCACCCTGTTCTGCATTCTTTTTTCCCTCCCCTTACAGTATTTCATAGTAATAAAGTTACCTCATTTTTAGTAGCTTTGCGGTGCTCCAGTTTATAGATATACTATAACTTATTTAACCAACATTTGCTTTATTTATTAATTGATTTAAATTGACAAAAATTGTCTATACTTATGGTATGTATAATGTTTTGAGATATGTACACATTGTGGAATGTCTAAATGAGGTTAATTAACATATGCATTACCTCACATACTTTTCTTTTTTTGTGGTCAAAACACATAAAATCTACTCTCTTAACAATTTTAAATATATTGTTTCAAACTTTAGTCACTATAATATACAACAGATCTCTTGAACTTATTCCTCCTGTCTGACTGAAATTGTGTATCTTTTGACCATTTCCCAATCTTCATTCCCTCCAGCTTCTGATAACCACTATTCTGCTTTAACCAACTTTTAAGAAAGAGTTAGTTTTTTATATTTAAAGCAATGCTGCTATAAATTTCTTACACATATTTATTTCACATATGCTGGTATATCCACAGGACAAATTCTAGTAATTTGAATTTCTGTCTCAAAGAGTATATGTATTTTTGATATTGAAAGTTATTATCAAATTGTTTTAATAGAGCTTACCCAGTAATAGTCCTACTGACCAACAGTAGAACATTTTAATTTTTGATCCTCATTCTGATAGGCAAGAAAGTGTATTTCAATAAAGTTATAAGTAAAAATTATAAACCAACACATCCAGGAAATTCAGCAATCCCTCAAGGCAAGAAAATAAAGATAGAGGTATATGTATATAAAGAATTACATTTTAAATTATAACTTCACAATTTATAAAATGTTACCAAAAAATGTAAATTATACATTTTAAATATATGCAATTAATTGTACATCAAATATATCTTCAGAAGGTGTTGTATAAAAAAAGAATATTCTATAAAATGGTTATTGTAAATATGGCATTTTATGTAAGAGAACTTACTCTGTTTGGCTGGTCTAGAATGGCCTTGTCTCTCATCTTTTACCTAGCTATCCTGGGCATTTTTTCATTTTTGAAGAAGCAAGAGTCACAACAGACCATGACATTTTCAAGTTCCTGCTTGCATCCTCATTTCTAACATTCTATGAGTTAAAGAAAGTTAAATGGATGGGAGAGACCATCCCACTCCCAATGGGAAGAGTGAAGAAAAGAATGACCAAAACTACCCGCTTATTTTGAGGCTGACATTAAAATACAAGTTTTACAACCATAATATGAAATGGGAGAATATGTTTATGTGGAAGTCTAATATTTAATTCACATTAATTTAAAATCATGGTGACATGATATATAGTTATAAATCGAGTATACAAATTACAATTGTTCATGGAACTAAAAATTGAAAAAAAAATTACTCCATCCAATCTAAATAAGAAACAAAATTTCAATTTGTATTTTTTCTCTCAGATAGAAAAATCAAATGTTTAAGACTATGTCCTTTTCTGTAAAACATCTGTTGATTTCTTTGGACATTTTTCTCTTGAGATGTTTTACCTTTTACTCACTGAATTACTTTGCAAACAAATTTATCTAATTCCTTAGATAAGGATAACAGCTTTTTATCTAGGAGTTTCAAGCATTTTATTTTTCTTTATATTATTTTAATTTTGACATTTGGGGTTGTTTTCTGAAATGTTTTAATCTTTTGAAGTCTTATTTTATAGCTTTTGATGGGTTTTGGATTTGAGTCAAATGCAGAGAGGTATTCTCTAAGTTGTGAATATAAGGAAAATATCTCAACTTGTTTCAAACATTTTTATGACATTTTTGGGTTTATTTTCTTCATTCTGACTTTTTTAGTAAGATCTGTTGTAAGTATCCAGTTTTACTATTTTTTTGTATCTCTATTTGTCCCTGAAATTTATTGAATTATGTATCCTTTCCTGACATTAATGAGATGCTTTTAATTATACATTACTTTTAGTACATTTGAAACTATTTTCAGGCTTTTTTTATTGACATTTTTCAGTATTCTTGTGTCATATAAAAATATTATCATGAATTTGCAGTTTAGTATATGGTGACAACCATTCTTACTACCACTTTCTTTTCAGAAAGGTCTTTTTTCTCCTTTTTTAAAATTTTTTTAAATGAATTTTGTAACTAACTTCCTTCCCTACTTCCCCCAATTCAGTTGTTTTGCTGTTGTTGTTGTTGTTTGGTATTTTTATTGAGGTGGAGTTTCACTCTTGTTGCCCAGGCTGGAGTGCAATGGCACAATCTCAGCTCACTGCAACATACGCCTCCTGGATTCAAGCGATTCTCCTGCCTCAGCCTCCCGAGTAGCTGGGATTACAGGCATGGGCCACCACGCCCGGCTAATTTTGTATTTTTAGTAGAGACAGGGTTTCTCCATGTTGGTCAGGCTGGTCTCGAACTCCCAACCTCAGGTGATCCGCCAGCCATAAGTGCTAGGATTACAAGCATGAGCCCGTGAGCCACCACGCCCAGCCTCAATTTTTTAAATAAGACAATGATCATTCATAGAACAAGATAGCAGAAGAGAAATCATTATGATGTTAACACTTTGTATTCAGATGTTCTTCTATGTGCCCCAGCAGCATTTCAAACAAATCCTTATATACACCATCCACATTTCTTACAAAGTTTATTTCTGATTATTTTTGCTACTTTATTACCCATTTTTATTAAAGAATAGTGCATCAAATTTTGTGTACAAGACACTCTTCTAGGAAACAGTTGAGATTTTAGAAGATAGTCCTCTGATAACCAATGCTTCTGCTCTCTTTAGTGTACCACACAACACTATCATTTCCATGCTAAGAAAAGCAAATATAATTCTTTCCATATTTATGGTTTTTAAGAAGTAACGATTAAGTCGTTTTTTAAAGTTATGCTTGTTAATGGAGCCCTAATAAATAGACTTCTTCCCTAGTAAGCATAACTCTAGTAACAATGAGTTAAAAAGAAATTTCCTAGAGCAGAGAGACAAACAAGGTTAGAAGGAAAAACACACAAAAAGAAGGAAAAGGATAACTATCCAGTGAAATTTTGTCTTTATTTTTTTAATGTGCACAGAAAAAAATTTAGAATAAAAAAGTACAGTTTTTTCCTCAATTCTATATACAAAATAATTATATAATTAGAATACTTAATCATTCCAGCTCAAATCCAGGAAGCAAGAACATATACCTTCCTAAAAATGCAATTTAGGTTCAATAAAGCATATTGACCACTTAATGATGTGCCAAGTACATATGCTTCAAATACTCATAGTGACTCATTTTAAAAATATTTTTTAAACTATTAGTTTAGAGAACTGAGAATCAAGGTGATTAAGTAATCTGAGGACATCATACTAAGGGTCTCTGAACTAGAACTGCCACACCTAGATTTTGTTATTATATTCTAATATACTTGATTTACCATGTATTTATACATCTATTTATCCGTTCATTTATTTTGTGGGTTTTTTTGCATGTATATCAGTACATGATATGCAAAATACTTCGTTGTGCATAATTCTATTAGAAATCACTATTTGCACATGCCTTTTTCTTTTGAACATATGATGAAATAACTAGATAGTTTGATGAACAAAATCCTAACCTCCAATCAAATATGAAACATCGCCATCACCCCAGAAAGCTACCTCATTTTCATTTGCAGTCAGTCCCTACTCCTAGAGGCAATCACCATCTGATTTTTCTCTACCATGTATTAGCTTTGCCTGATCTAGAATTTCACTTGCATGAAAGCATACACTATTTAGTCCGTTCCATAGAGCTTTTTCAATCAGTGTAAGGCTTTTCAAGATTCATGTATGTTGTGTGTGTTTCCATAGATCTTCCTTCTTGTTGAATATTTATTATTTTTAGGGTGTGTATATATATATATGTGTGTGTGTGTGTGTGTGTGTGTGTATCTATATATGTGTATATACACATCACCATTTGTTTATTTGTTCTTCTGTAGATGAACACCTGGAATGTTTCCAGTTTTTATTATAATTAGAGCTGCTAGGAACAATTTTGCAAACTTTTTGAAGATAGATAGTCTGACTGCTCACGACCTGTACAAGAAAACCAAAGTAGCAAGAGCAAGGTATGATAAAAAGAGTGAATTTTTAAATCTGTTGCCAGCAAAGGGTAATATGACTGGAATCCTTTCCAAAAATTTCCACTTTCCAATTTCTGGAGAGTGGGCAGGAGTTTAAGGAGAGGGGCTTGGAATACAGGAGAGGCAAGGGGGCTACGAGGTGCTGGCTATGTGACTTGTTCCTATGGCTTATCTTGAATTATTGTTTTATCTGGTGAAGGGACAGCATCATCTTGGACCCAGCCAGGTTACAAATCAACTGCAGTCAATTTTGCAGTCGATCCCTAGCCAGAGGTGAACTTTGGCTTTGAAGTAATCTTCTACTAGGGAGAGAATTCTCCGGGTGTCTGGTCCATGTCAGGATTTGGCCCCTGAAGCTTCTAAGGAAATACATGACCAGATAAGTGAGCATAGTTTGAGCCTAACAAGCATCCAGGTAAATAAATGTGCATAAAGCATGGAAGCATAAGGTGGGAAAAGGAATGCAGCGAAGTTTTAAAACACCTGGAAAGGCTATATTTCCAGACAAAAGAAAATACACGTGTAGTTTGTCTCAAAGCTACATCTTGAGACTAGGGAGAAAGGAGGAAAGATCAAGTATTAAAACACGGCTGGAAGCTAAGCTGCTCTGTTACAGTTGGTCATAGTGTAGTCATAAAAGATTATACCGTGTTACACTCCCACCAACAATGGATCAGAGAAAACCCAAAGTAGTACAGTCTAGAGTAACAATAATAACTGCCATCCTGTGTGTATATTTTCCAAGTCCGCATGCCCGAACCCATTCTTGTTGTTCAGTTTGTTATTCCCACATTTCAATTTTCTCACAAAAGAAATCCTGTGCCGGGTGCAGTGGCTCACGCCTGTAATCCCAGCACTTTGGGAGGCCAAGGCGGGCAGATCACGAGGTCAGGAGATCCAGACCATCCTGGCTAACACGATGAAACCCCTTCTCTACTAAAAATGCAAAATTAGCCGGACGTGGTGGCGGGAGCCTGTAGTCCCAGCTACTCGGGAGGGTGAGGCAGGAGAATGGCGTGAACCCCGGGAGGAGGAGCTTGCAGTGAGCTGAGATCGGGCCACTGCACTCCAGCCTGGGACACAGAGCGAGACTCCGTCTCAAAAAAAAAAAAAAAAAAAAAAAAATCCTGTGAGCCGAAGTCCTAAGGCTGGAAAGCCCCCAAAGAGAAAACTACTGCTTGATGTTTCTTGCCCATTGCTTCTCAACAGGTTGCAGTTTTGTTCCCCAGAGGACATTTAACAAGGCCCGAGAAAATTTTTGACTGTAATAATTTGGGACAAAGTGCTGCTAGCATCTGGTGAGTGGAGACCATGGATACTGCTAAACATCCTGCTATTCATAGAATAGCTTCTGAAAATGTGAATAGTACAGTCGAAAAATCCCACTTTACTGTGAAGATTATTTCTTCCTAGATTTCTGTCTTAACATGCCCTTTTCTCAGAAAGAATGACTTTAAAAACATTGACTGCTTCAGGAAATCGTCCCCTCCCCACCACACATACCATCATACATTGGAGGAAATTAGGATTTCGTTTCATTCTTTGGTCCCCAGGGAACTAATTACTTCAGGAACAGTTCAACATCTGTACTTTGGGGGTCCTGAATTAATACCAATAATTGTATTTAGTTCTTTTTTTTTTTAATGTTTTCAATCATGAAATAAAGAATGTGCCCTTTGAATTCTCTGTAGCTCCCTTTGTTTTAGCTCTTGTACTGGAAACAATTGCTCATAACGTTTAGAGCACACTGTTCCCCCAATTCAGCTTTCAAAATGAAAGAATTGGCTACAACAATAGAAAGATATTGACAAAACTAAGAAAACAGTACTGAAGTTTTAAATTTGTATTATTTACTCCATTTAAATAGGGACTGCATAGATTTTTTTTCCCCAAAGCAAGTAAATCTGGTTATAATCCTTTATGTAGAGCAATCAAGTATTTTTTATCAGAAAAAAAGATAAGTGCATTCCAAGATGAGTTTTGGTATCCTTGCTCTTTAGGACTTCAAACTGCCCGATAATATGTGCTAATTCCTGATCCAATTCAATTTTGTCAATCTGTCTTTGGTTGGTGGGAAAGGTGTTTTGACTAGAAAACAGAAAATAGGTGTACCAGCCATACCCTGCTGTCTAACAGACATTGTGATATTCTCCATGGTTGGTACTCTAGGAAAACAAACAGGCTATCTCTGCAAAAATGAACTTGCAACTAAGAAATTGGATACTGAATTCTTTCCATCAGAGAAATTAATATGGCATATAACAGCCCAATGCCCTATCCTTTTAGCTGAAACTCTCTCTCTCTAGTTTACTTAAAAATCAACCACTTAGGCAGTTAGGTTCTGTTAAATACTCTGTTAAGAGTGGAGAATAAAACTTTTAGGGGCTGTAAATTTAAAATCTCTTCTCAATCCCTAATTTTGACTTCTGGTGTTTATGAAAATGGCTTCACAAAACTAATTTCAGCCTTCTCTGTAGCTCTGCTGTTTTACTTCCAGTTTGATAACTTGATTCCAGCTGTTTATCTTGATTTATTTGTTTATTTGATAATTTGCTGTGGAATTTCGAACCCTAATGCATGACCTGTTTTCACTTAACCACAACTAAGCTGTAAGTGACTAGCAACTTTCTCCTAAATTGCTATTTTTATTCTAAGATCAAGATTCTTTTAGTGCATAGGCTGCTGATGTTACTTTACAACAGTATTGATTACATATAAGGCAAATATAGATAAATGTGTGTGTTAATGAATGTATCATTTTTTATCTCATAAGAGTAAGAAGTAAGACTATTGGTTTTAGGTACCGTCAATTTTATATTCAACCTAGTTTTTAATTTGCTAAGTCCTTCTTTGTTTTCTTATGATTTACAGTCAATTAAGAAATATTGACATAAAAATTGATAATGTGAAAAGAAGTACAGCTTTTTCCACTTAAAGTGTTTTTTTCCTAAAATTTTGCATTAGAAAGGAATTTGACATTACTCATTGCATGTTGCTAGCATCGTTGGAGAAAGGCAGCTTGATTAACAATTCTCAGTCTCCACTTGTAATTTATAATCTGACAAAAGAGTCAGTGAAAATTAAAAGAAGTTTTTACAGTAAATTGCCTTTTACAAAACAAAGGACAATACTTTCCACAGGAAGGATGATAACTCAAGACGCCAAGTATTTTTAGCAACAGGTAACTAACATGAGACTTTTCTCCCTGGAGCAAAATAGATTCCTGACCAGATAGGACAGCAATGAACTTCAGATAGAAGACTCAAGGGAATCTAAGATTAACTGCATATAATTTTCACACCTGAACTCAATCTTAGCAATTAATTAGTAGAACACACAGAAGACCTTTAACAAAGGATATTAGCAAAGGAATCTAAGAGAGAAATAACGAATATTTATTTGTAGTCTTTTATACCTATTGTTTGCATTCTAAAATTGCACTCATAAAATAAATCCAATATATTTAATGTTAAATGATTAGTAATTCACTATGTGGGAACATGAAGTAAAGGTGTAATGTATGTTTTGTACATTGTTTCTATTCATGGCAGCATATTCACAAAATAAATAATAAGCATTTCAAAAACACGTAATAATAATTATTATGAATAACTATTGTTGATTGCTTACTTCACACCTGGGATTGTTCTAAATGCTTCATGTGTATTTATTTACTATTATTGTATTGCTATCTCTTTAGGTGTAATATTTGTTTTATGAAACTGGGTGATCTGATATTAGGTGTATATATACTTAAGATTGTTATAATCTCTTATTGAATTGATCCCTTTATCACTGTAGAATGACTTTTTTTTAATTGCTGTTAATTTGAAGTCTGTTTTATTGAATACAACTATAGCCACTCCTGCTTGCTTTTGATTTGCGTTTGTATGGAATATCTTTTTTCATCTCTTACCTTCAGTCTGTAAGTTTCTTTACTAGGAAGGTCTGCCTTTTTAAAGCAGCGTATAGTTAGTTCAGGTTTTTAATCCATTCCATCTCTTAATATATTTTTAGTTGATCATTTAAGCTGTTTATGCTCAAGGTTAATCTTGATATGTGAGGTTTTGTTTATGTCATAATGTTAATTTTTATCTGGTTTTTTGTAGACTCTGTTTCATTTTTTTGTATGTTTGTCTTCGAGTTTGGAAGAGTTCTGTCATGATATCATTTTATTTGTTTTTTATCCTCATTTGTGTAATTGTTTTATAAGACCTATTTGTTTTGTACTTTGTGTGTTTTTATAATGGCAAATATTGTCATTTTGTTTCCATGTTAGAACTCCTTTGATCATCTTGTAAGACCAGTCTAGTGGTGATAAATTTCCTAAGTGTTCTCTTTGGGACTTTCTTTCTCCTTCATTTCTGAAGCTTATTATGATAAGAACAAGCTTATTGTTATAAGAGAAGAATAACCATGCCAACCATGAACTTATGATGAGATAAGTTATAGTTACAAGGTATTACAATAAGAATAAATTCATGGTTGGCAGGGATTTTTACTTTAAGTACTTTGAAGATAATATTCTGAACTCTTCTGGCTTGTAAGGTTTCTGCTTAGAAGTCCATTGTTAATCTGATGGGGGCTTGTTTTTTTCTAATAGGTGACTAGATGCTTTTCTCTTGCTTGACTAGATGCTTTTCTCTTGCTGATATTTAGATTTTTTTTCTTCATCTTGTTTTATACAGTCTGGTGACTATATATTATGGTGAAGCCTTTCTTGCAATGTATTTATCTGGGGTGTGTTTTTTGGGGGCACTTGTATCTGGGTGCCAAATATCTTGCTAGACTCGGGAAGTTATCATCAACTATGTTCTTAAATAGATTTTGTAAGCCTTTTGATTTTTCTTCTTCCTCAAGAATGTCAATAATTTGTAATTACAGTCACTTTATATTGTTCCATAGTTTCTGAGGGCATTGGTTTTTTAAATTTTTTATTTTTGTCTGATTGAATTAATTCAAAAGATTTGTCTTCAAGTTCTGAGATTCTCTCTTCTACTTGATCTAGTCTATTACGGAAGCTTTCAACTGTAATTTATAAGTCCTTCAATACATTTTTTATCTCCAAAAGTTCTGTATGCTTTCTTTTCAACATCTATTTTCTTAGTAAACTTCCCATTCATATTCTGAATTGGTGTTCTCATTTCTTTGTATTGGCTTTCAGATTTCTCTTGCATCTCATTGAATTTCTTTAAAATCAATATTTTGAACTCTTCATCTGGCATTTCTAAGATTTCTTTTTTGGTTAGGATCTACTGCTAGTGTACTATTGTGTTCCTTTTGGAGTGTCATAACCCATTGCTTTTTTATATGTCCAGTATTATTCTGCTGAATTATTTGCATCTGGAGAAAGTCTCTTCTTTTTATTTTTGCATTTGTTTTTGTTGGGGCAGGTCTTCTGCTTTTTATTTTCTCCTCGAGTCACAGCCTTGAGGCTGTGACTATGATGTGTGTTGAATAAGGCTGTTTGGCTTTGCTTCTTAATACGTTTAATGGAGAAGACTCTGTATAGTTTTGTTACTTATAAATAGCCTTTGTGTGGTGACTTGGCATGCCATTTGCTGAGTGAGTTCTCTCCCTCCTTGGTAGCCAGGTTACTATTGGTAATAATGGTAGCAGAGGTATCAGGAAGCTTGTCCATTTCCTGAGCACTGTGCACTAGTGTCAACAGATGTAGTAATGAATTTTGTCAGTGGACCTCCAAGCCAGTAGGTAGAGCTTGGATATGACAGCCAGATGCTGTGGTAGCAGTATGGTTTATACTTAATCTTTGTTAACGAATAGAAGTACACATGCCTCAGGTGATTAATTGGGCTGTGAAACTCTCAGTTGCCTGGAACATATGCTCTGCATCTAAGGTAGGGGGTGGGGCAAAGATGGTAATGGCTGGGTTGAGCACGACTTCCCTTGGACCCCAATGGTAGGTGCAAGTGTTGGCCCTGACAGGGGTCAGGGAGTAGATCTCAGGCCCCTGGAGAAATGCCCCAGTGAGGAGGAAAGCAACAATCACTGTTGTGCCAAAGTTCCAGCCTGGGTAAAGAAGGGCAGTCCTAGCTTCACCGCCAAGCAAGAGGAAGTGAGAGCCACTTTGCTCTCATGCTTCAGACCCAGGGGATTGCCCCCAGTGGCCCAACTCAGGCAGCAGGTGACAGTCAGCCAAGTCACATGCAGTTTGCCTTCAATCCGTGAAACTGCCCCAGGTTGAAACCACGCCTCCCAGGTAAATCTCCTCCCACTCTAATCCCATGAAGGAAGGTGCCCAACTCCAGCACAGCTGGTCTGTGCCCATTCTACACTTGCTTCCCAGTTCTGGCCATGGAGGCCCCTCACCTGCTTGATCGAGTCCAGATTGCCAGTCCCTTTCCTGAGACTCTCAAACCAGTGGCTGCCACCCTGGAGAGCTGACAGGCTCCCGGGCAGCCTGATACGTACTAGGATGAGAAATGGTTTCCTTCTCTCAGTGCCTATGTCTGGAAGTAAACGTAGGACGCATCCCAATACTCTTCCTTCTCACAGTTTCTCTGCTACTCCTCAAGTTACATCCAGGGCTTAGGAGTATCAATGAGCTTCCCTATGGCCTGGAATTCATGATGCTCAGTGGAAAGCTCGAACTTTCCACTGTGTGTGTGATCCACTCGATCACAGAGGGACACTCACTCACTCACTCCTGTACTGGGGCTTTACTGACAGTTCTCAGCCAGGCCCTTCCATGCAGCCTGCCTGTCCAGCTTCTTTTCCCCATGATCTGAAATGTCCTTTGCTTCCGTTGAATTCCTCTGCTCTTTATTGGATAAAAGTTCACATTGTGAATCTCTACACACCACTTTGATTCTTCCAAGTGGGTGAGGGATACTAAAAAGGCTCTGGTTTGCCATATTGGAAATTAACAATTTTAAGCAGTAGACATGTTTTATAGTTGCGACTATTTTTAATATAATGAAAAATTAAAATAGTCATCCAGAGTAATTTTATATTAAAAATGCCAAAGCACAGTTTATTAATATTGCAACTGCCTTATGTGATTTCTTTTTTAATCAAATTTTACCTTTTTAGTGAAAAGATCCTCAGTTGTCTTCTGCCTATTTATATCAAGGATCAAGGACATTCCAACTATCTTCTCTGGAGAGACATATGCTGGAGGAAGAAGAGCAGGAGGGACAAGCTAAATGAAAGTTAGAATTACCCTGCCTGCAGTTCACTGTTCTTGATTTTATGATTACCACCAACTAAGAAAGCAAAAATCAGAAAGAAACATACATTATAAATTATTAACATTATACTAACTGATAAGGATTTTGTTGTATTCACCTCTAACTATTCCAGCATTTCCTTAAAGTAGGTTTTTCAGGGTTTTAATTCTCTTTTCAGATCTTCTTATGCAGCTCACTTTGCAAATATGAGCTACTGACTCAATATTCCCTTATCATTTTAAAAAGTAAATATTGTATGCAAAAACAAAGATAAATACCAATATAACAAACACTTGTATCAACCATAGAGTTTAATAACCAAAACATTGTAGATATAACTGAAGCTTCTTGTTTACTTAATTGATCTCAGTCCCCCACAATGATTCCAGAGATAACTACTATTCCAAATTTAGTGTCTATAATTCCTACTATGTGTTAATTTAAAATATATGTATAAATATAAAGAATATATGGTATTATAAAAATATATATGGTATTATTTCACATGCTTACAAACTCCACGTAAATGGAAATCTGATGTATATGCCTTTTTACCTCTGACATTTTCAATGTCATTGTGTTTTAAGATCTTTTTCATTTTACCAATAATGTTAGTTTAATTATCTTCTAGATTACATATACGAATATACTTCAATACAAACATTTTTAGGGTAGAATTTCTCTAGGGTATATATCTAATAGTATACTTTCTGGGTTATAGGATAGATTCAAGATTCATATTAATACTTATTACTGAATTGTTCCCCCAAATGGTTTTTCCCTGTATTTATTTTCACTCTGTCAGCAATATTCCTCTGCATCAAATCTGAAATTTTATTTACATTAGTAAACTTTTCTTTTTGGTTTGAAGTGAGTAATATAAAATGATATCCTTTTATCACTTTAATGTGTATCTATTAGACTACTTAGCTTTTATGTAGCTTCAAACATGTATTGTCTATTGCAACTCTCGCTATAAGTTGCTTGTTGTTATGGGTTGTCCTTTTTTCCTGTTTGGATTTTAATTAATTTTTATAACTTAATTATTTATTTTAGAAAATAACCCTTATTTCTGAGATATTTTTATCTGTAAATGTACATATGTAACTATCAATATACCCATCTATGAATAACTTCATTAAATGTAACTATTATTTCACAAATCGGTTACTTTTCACTTTTTTGGGGCGTGGATGGGGTGGAGCCAGTCTTGCTCTGTCACCCAGGCTGGTGTGCAGTGGCACGTTCTCCCTCACTGCAACCTGCACCTCCCAGGTTCAAGCAGCTCTCCTGCCTCAGCCTCCTGAGTAGCTGGGATTATAGGCATGCACCACCACGCCAGCTAATTTTTGTATTTTTAGTAGAGGCGGGGTTTCATCATGTTGACCAGGCTGGTCTCGAACTCCTGACCTCAGGTGACTCATCCACCTCAGCCTCCCAGAGTGCTGGGATTACAAGCATAAGCCGCGGTGCCTACTCACTTTTCACATTGTATTTGGTGTTTATATTTTATATTTCACATTGTATTTGGTGTTTATATTTTAATGTACTGTTACTGTCTTCAAAGCCTCTTTATGTAGATAGTGTATCTGATATAATTTTCAGGTATTTCATATTCTAAGGATACCCATGTTTTGACAATGATTAAAATATTAATGTGAATTAAATAAAACTCCTATTATTTCAGGATTTGGACATCAATCATTGCTCCATTTCTTCTTGAGCAACAAACTCCATAGTAGCTCCCAGGGCACTTTGTTTGTTATTTCATTTATTCATTCACCAAACATATGGGGAGAAACTTAAGAAGAGGGGTCAGAGAGAAGCAAAAGATAAATATGGTGACTTACAAATTCATTTGCTATGACATATTTTAACTTGAATTATAGAATCAAAATGATAGCATTATTATTACTGGTAGTATAGATGGGTATTATTTGGAGCCATTGAAAACAACATCCCAGTGGCTCACACTTGTAATCTCAGCACTTTCGGAAGCTGAGGCAGGAGGATTGCTTGAGCTCAGGAGCTCAAGACCAGTCTGGACAACAAAGTGAGACCTCATTTCTACAAAAATATAATAACAATCAAAAACTTAGCTGCATGTGGTGGCACATGCCTGTGGTTTCAGCTACACAGGAGGCTTAGGCAGGAGGATCTCTTGAGTCCATGAGGTCAAGGCTGCAATGAGCTGTGATCATGCCACTGAACTCCAGCCTGAATGACAGAATGAGACACTATCAAAAAAAAAATCCCCCCGAATATGCCTTTTATTCATTATTTCTCCAGATACTTGTTAGCTTAATACAAGGTAACGAGAGCTTGGGGCACTCTGTGGAATGATAGTAAAACCTAACTGACCATCTGCATGGGCGGGGACTTTGAGAGGAAATTACTGAACATTACCTCAGAACACAGACACTCCAACAACTTTTTGCAGGTTTACTCTTTTCAAACACAATCTTTAAGGCTGACAATACCTGAATATAATTTTTTTCACTTAAAAATTAAATCTACTTGCATAAATAGGCTGAAAGTGTTCCATTATACTTTATGATTTAACTTTTACTGTGAAGGTTTTTTATGAGGAACAAATATTATTTCCCAGCTAGACTGTAATGAAGGAAAAAAGAAAGTTGAAGACCAGACTGATCCAACCACGATATTTTATTTGAATATTTAGCTAAATAAGACCTATTTTGATGTTTCAAATATAACTATTACTAGCTATAAAAACATTTATGTTCATGCAGCAATTTGATACTTAGAACTAGAGTATGATAATAAGTGCATAGCATCCAAGTCATTATTATTTTCAATGATTTTTTTTCTTGCCTATATTCAAAAGCATGTTCTAATCACAAGTAAATGTTTTGCAACAAATGCAGATGATTTTAAATTACTCTTAAAAGTTGGGCCTTCGAACTCTGGTTCTTACTTTTCTAACTGTGGGTCTCCTTCTATGGTCTTGTCTTTTGTAAAAAAAATTGTGAGCTCACACAACAGAATTAGTGACATTTAAATGAAATGTTTTTGTTTTGTGTTCATATGTATACATAATTCATTTTATGTAACAACTTTAACTTGCAATTTAGCTTATTTGAAATCTTTAAAAAGAATTATAGAAATGTTAATTTAAAATTGTTTAGATCATCTATCAAAAAAGGAAGTAAATAATTTATAGGTGTTTTTATCTATAAATATTATGCAGCCTAGGGAAAGATATGTTTGCAATTAAAGGGAATGCAAATATCTTTCAAACATGAGTGAATCTAAGTTATTCATAAGAACATAATGTGTTTGAATTTAGGTGGATTTAATTTACTTCTCTTATTGTTAATATAATTAAAACATAAAATGAAATTCTTCTGACGAAAATAATGAATCGTTTCTACTTATATAATTTTACATTAAGATTTTACATCACATTACAATTTTACATGAAGAACAATATTCAGTGTGAACTGTGCATACAAGATGTTCAGTAGTGGGTATTGACTAAAATACAGTGTAACAAATTTATCTGGATTACAGGAAACCAATTAAATTATAAAAATAAAATATTTTAAAATAAATTTCCAACCTAAGGATTTCTTCCGGCTGGTTTTGATTCAAATTCTGGAAATCTGAGTTGATGGTACAACAGCACCAATCAATACAGATAGATATTTTTGATTTAGCATTTAAACCATCCACATAGAACATAACGCAGAGTGTATTAAAAAGTCCCTCCTGGAGAGCTTCAGTTATACAAATGACTTACTTTAAAATGCACTGCTCTCTTCAAGGGACTTTTATCATGAGTATGTACGAGTTACCATACTCTTGTATTTCATATGCCTGCTTCTCTATTTGACTGTAGCCTCTTTGAGGACCTTCTGAGTCCATCAATGAATAATCTTTGTTTCTCAAGAAACCAGCTGTGTCTGGCAAAAAATTACCAGCAGGACTAAACTGAAGCACATCGTAGTAAGCGAGGCTACTATAGTGGTAGATGTCTTCAGAGTTTGCAGGAAAAGATGAATCTGAAGAAAGAGGATGATTTATTGAGTTTTATATGAGGGGGAAATATCAGAAAGAGAAAGTCCAGGAATACTTCGTAAAAATCTCATAATTAAGTCAGGAATTTGAGGGAATGAAGCAATACTAAGATATTAGAAAACATTATTTGAGTTTATAACATTCTCATATTTGTTATTTATATTCTCTATCGGTTTCTCTGTAGTGATTGGGGAAAAACCCCAAAAACCTAAAAGCCAAACATGACTTGTGCTCATTTGTAAAGAAAGCAAATATGTATGGGATGGAGTTAGCATACTTAACATTAGACATTTTCAAACTGTGTGCCACAGAAGACCCTAAGTGGCATCTGAGAAGCCACTGAAGTCCAAAAATACTGTCCTAAGCCTTTCATCCAACCTGCTTAATAAGTTTTACTTACTGAACATCAGAGTTAACTTTCATTTGAAGAAAGCATTCCCTGTCTTCAAATTTTGAAATCCACTATGCTTAATGAAAGCAAGTAATTTTGTTTACTTAAAAACATTTACTCTTAGTATGCTTTTTCTCTTGTCATGTGTTCTCCTACAGAACTCAATATTATACATGCATACACACACACACACATACTATATATATATATATATATATATATATGTGTTTATGTAAAGGTCATTTGACACTCTCCCTGTTGAGTTTAAGAAAAGAATTGCAAATACATGTCATTATTATTGTGATATAAAATCTCAATTTTCTTAAAGCAAATTATATCTGCAATCCCAAGTGTATTGTTTAATTATATCTTGTAAGACTATTTTCTTCAGTATATTGAAATAATAAGCTCATTTCAGTTGTACCAAATCACCTAGTAATTGTCAAATGCAACCATGTTCATTTGTGAACTGCTGTGGGGGATGTAATCAAGGAGCATATATAATTAGATTATGTAGATCTGTGTAGGTTTTTCTTATAAAAATGACTTTCCTCTTATGGTAAATTTTACATTTAACCTAACGAAACAATAAGAATAAAATAATGCATCGTTATCAGTATCCTCAGAGAAAGTTGGTATCAGCTTTGAAAAAGGTTCACATATCACTGATAATCTGCCAGAGTGATGAACAAATGTTTCCACTCTTAACAGTATTAAACATATTTATGCAAATAATGTAGAGCCTAATGTAATTAATCGAAAATTTAAGTGGGAAATAATGTCAATCTACCTAATATACTGCATATATTAATGCAAATATTGTTTTTTCTTCAGCTTCCTATTGTATGAAAAGTGAAATATGAAGTGCTTTAAGAAATCATTGATTGTACCAAATAAAAAGACAGACAGAGAGGTCAGTATGTAATTTTTTTCCAATGTAAATTTTTTCCAAATTGATTGCAAACATTCAGTGATTATACTAAAACTTAATACTAGTTTATCAGTTTCCTGTGAATAATAGGGTTCTTATTAAGATTATTGGTTTGTTACACGATAATAAAGCCCTGTCAAATTACACAAATAGATTTATTCTTCATTAGATACAGCACGTTCTTTTAGCAGTCATTTAAAGAGCTTTGAAAATATGCACTAAATGAAGTTGAAAACTATCAGTTATCTCTCTACTACCCCCGCTTATAGGTTATCTCAATATAAAACAACTTGCATTAACTAATCTTTTGTAGTAGCCTCAGGGCATATAACGTGGAGTGAAAACAAGTTAAGTTCATGAATATTTAATTAGTTTACACAAAAAATAGAAAATATGCCCTATCTAGAGAACAAGAAATCTGTGTGAATTCAGGGAATGGATAATCCATGACAAAAGAAATATACTATATGATAATGGATGAACTCCCACAAGTTGCTTATTAGTGTTCTCCCCAAAGGGTCTATAATTTGTCAAGACTATCTATTGTTCCATACTACCTGTCAATATCTCAAAATGAATAGATGGCATCCACAATTGCTGATGGCATTTTAACAGATGAGAAAATTAGAGTATTATAAAGTATTTCTACTTTTTCTTATTTTCAACTAAAACTTGAAGATTTTCCAGATGATAAAATCAGCCATTTATCTTAATTTGTTCTTTAAAGGTCAGAATAACAAAAAAGGGAATTAGTGACAATATAACACACCATGTAAGAAACAATATTTGGTATATGTCACATAATGCATATGCGCTTATTTGTGTATATCTACATATGCTTATATAAGTGTATATACTTATATGTCTTCATGAATGAATAAGAATAGAATTCATAATTTAATTGATTTTAAAATATGTTATTAATACTCTGCAGAAGTAGAAACATGGCAAACTCACACAACTAAATGTAAAAATCTTTCTGATTTCCAGATGCGTAGAGAAACTCTCTCTCTCTGTGTATAGGCACAGAGAGAGTTCATAGGTTCAATGCTACCATGTGTCATGGGTCAATAGTAAATATGGAAACTTTTTTTTAATTTCATGTTCAATTAAGTAGCTATTCTCATTTCTGGTAGAAGTGAAAACCTTGAGTGATTTGAACTCAAAGTAGAAAAATATAGAAACAAACAAGGACTAATAAGCCAGGTTTTCTGCAGTCTTTCACCCAAAATAAAATAGATGTCCATAACAGAGCTTACCAGATGTTTAGACCATAAAACCAAATCTTCAATCTTTGCTGCCACCAGTGGAAAGTAATATATCAGTTGTAAATGAATCAAAACACAAACATAATAGAGAAAAGAATTAAAATTAGGAAAACAAAGAACCATCAATATTCTGTTTTCACTTTGGATGAGAAACTATAAATGATGTCAGTTGACTTAAGCAGCTGGTGAGATACAGCGCTCTGGAGATAAAGTGTATCTAGGCTTGTCAGGTAAATCTACCACGCACCTTGGTGCGACCTCCAAACTAGTAAAAGGTACATTTCCTTAAAAAATAAAATCACAACTCATACATTTAAAAATAGTACATATGAATAGTTTTACTTAGCTCAATAATTAATTTGGAAAATTGGAAAGTTGTTACCACTTAGCTAAAAAGAAAAAGCAAAAAATAGACCTTTTTTTAGATTAGGAATGGATACAAAACTCTTAACATGGGTGGATTGTCTCTTCGTATTTATAAGCAAGAATAACTTTTGCAGTGTTTTCAGTTATCTACAAAGTACAGAGGTTGAAAAAACTCAAAATGGATAAGTACTTCAGAGCTTTGGTAGAATCAGAAGATTCTGAAGGACATGCTAAAGAATGAAGTTTTTGGGGAGGCCGAGGTGGGCGGATCAGGAGGACAGGAGATTGACATCATCCTGGCTAACACAGTGAAACTCTGTCTCTACTAAAAATACAAAAAATTAGCCGGGAGTGGTGGCGGGAGCCTGTAGTCCCAGCTACTTGAGAAGCTGAGGCAGGAGAATGGCGTGAACCCGGGAGGCGGAGCTTGCAGTGAGCCGAGATCGCACCACAGCACTCCAGCCTGGGTGACAGAGGGAAACTCCGCCTCAAAAAAAAAAAAAAAAAGAATAAAGTTTTTCACTGGAAGACAGCTTTTTATTTGCATGGGGAACCCTTCCTTTGGACAAGCCTTAGTTCTGGTATTCAGGGCACTAGTGCTGGAACCTGACATCCCATTCTCTGGGATGCAGAGCTGCCCCCACCTCAGTGCTCAGGATCCAAAGGGATTCTCAAAGATTAAATCCCTTCCCCTGTGCTTTTAGCCGCTGACTGAGGCACAGCTTTAACTCAGACAGATTACTGGAAATTCCACGTGGTTAGTTGCCTCAGAATGCAAATTGCCATTGCTTGTTTGGGTCTTTTGTTACCATGTAACTGTCCATAATATTGAATTTCTTAGAAATCAGTAACAGAGAAATTGAGATTAATTTTATCATATTAAGTACTTTGGCATAATTTGGTCCTTGGGTCACCTCGGTGGGGAACAAATCCAGTCCATCAATCCACATTCCTGGTTTGATCTCCTTCTTGCTCGCCAAACATCCTTGTGTAAATAGACCACAAAGTTGAGTACAGTCATTCTCTATATGATGACACTTTGCTTTGCAACAGATCACATATATGATGGTGGTCCTGTAAGATTATAAAGGAGCTGAAACATCCCTTTCGCCTAGTGACGTCAAAGTCATTGTAACATCCTACTGCAATTAGTGTATGTTTTTAATAAATACAGTGTAGCCTAAGTGTACAATGTTTATAAAGTCAAGAGTGGTGAAGAATAATACCCTAGTCCTTCATATTCACTCACCACTCACTGACTCACCCAGAACAACTTCCAGACCTGCAAGTTTCATTCAAGGTCAATACCTGATACAGATGAACTATTTGTTATTTTTTATACTGTATTTTTGCTGTACCTCTTTTATGTTTAGATATGCTTAGATACACAAATACCACTGTTATACAATTGCCTACAGTATTTAGTACAGTAACATGCTGTACAAGTTTGTAACCTAGAAACAATAGGCTATACCATTTACCCTGGGTGTGTCATAGGCTATACCACCTAGGTCTATGTAAGTACACTGTGTCATGTTCATGCAACAATAAAATAATCTAAGAGGCGTATCTCAGAATGTGTCCCCTTCATTACACAATACATGACTGTACTTGCAGCCCATGATTGAATTAGAACTCTAATCCATTAAAGAATGAATAAATTAAATACTATAAAACTGTTAAATGGTTTGTTCAGTACAAAAACTGCAAGTAGAACTCAAATTGTATTTGTTCTATGATAGCCTATGTACTATAATAAGTACTGGATTAGATATCAGAAAAATGATTATATTCTCATCCTTTGAAAACAAAACAGTTATTATGTGAGAAAGACAAATAATAAACAGTATGTAAAATAAAAGATAAGTGCAATGTACCATAAACGTCTAGCGCAAGTTTCATTACATGTTTCTCAAATTATTACATATGAGGATATTGGCATCTGAGAAACTGAGCAAAAATTTCAAAATCATTAGTCTATTAAGTGAAGAGCTGAAACCTAGAACAAATGTTATGATTCTGATCCTCTAGTTTACATTTCATTTCTTATCTTGATCTCAATATTTTAATAACTTGAACTCATAAATATCTAGTCCAATCATGTTTTAAACATACAAGGCAAAAATGAGCTAATTTATGCTTACCAAATTGTATTACTTACTGAAAATGACATACTTAAATAAATGTATTTTTTTATAAATATATCTCTCTGCAACAGAATGACTTATGGAAAGCAGAGCTATTATAATTCTGAATTGTACTATAGTTGTATCACATACAGCACATTGAACTTGGGAACTGGAAACTAATCATTGTACCTTTTTAATTACTCACTTTGACTCTATTTAAAACCAGGTTATGTATAGAAATTTAATTTTTACTGTCTGTGTGCCCCTGCAATTTCCAGAATTTCACAATAAAATTTTCTAATGTAACATACTGAGCATTATTTATAGTGTCTCTTATGTTTTTTAGCTAATAAGGTTGTCATAAATTCAGAATAAAATGCATTTAAAAGCCTGCTTGTTATTACAATAATAAGACTTAAGAATTATATGAGAAAAGATGAAGGCGGGATAAATTGTGTTAGAAACCAAACTCAAGCATACTTTGCTTTCCTCATTTTTTCCAGGTTTTCTAACAGCCATAGCAAAAGGAAAATTAATAGATTATGTAGATGCTATTATCAGTTTTAATGAGCATATTTATTTTTCAGAATAGACAAACACTGTTACCTTTTCACTAAACTCAAAGGTTAGTATTCTGTATTAATTTTATTTGTAAGTTTAGTCAGAGTTTAAGACATCTTCATCAATATTTCATTTATTGAATTATTATATAGCTTCTGTTAACATCTGAGAACATAGTACATTACAGCTTTATGAAAACATTTTTCTATAATTACATATTAATATGTACTTTTGTTTGTAATCTAGTTTAGTAGAATCACAAATTTTATTTAATACAACAAAAGAATTGATGGTTAGCATGACCAACTGGCAATTTTGATCATATGTTTCTAGAGAGCCATGCAAACAAGTCTTAAGATTAAATAGTGGCATTTATATTAATTTCCTGATGTAAAGATATTTGTTCTAATAGAAAATTATTACTGATTTATAAATGCATACTTCATTATTGCCTAATAACAGTTATAGGATAAAAATCAAAGGTGGTCCTTTTATTGAGCCTACTTTGTTATCCTGTTGGATTATTGACCAGTTCTTTCACTAACCCAACATTCTTGCTGCTGTAGGTGCTTCAACTAATGACCTCTCAGCTTTACTAGACAATAATCACTGGGAAATTGGGACCACCTTTCCTGGAGGTGCCTGGCAGTTATGCCCCTCCCCTATGCATGATGGTTTGTGTTCAATTATTTCCTGGTGCAGTGACTGACTCCTTGCAAGGGGCTACAAATTGCCCTTCCCCTATCTGAAGGTGGGAAAGACACTGGAGCTCCATGTGAGATCAGAATAAAGCCAGACCTCACCTCAAACCACAGTTTTAAGGAGCTTCATCCCCACCTTCAATTCTGCTTCCCTCCTCCCTGTTTCTCCTGGTAGTGCTCTTCCAAGAAATCTTTACAAACAACTCCCATTTTAGGTTCTGAAGCTAGTAAATCCAATATAAAATATTCATGTTCTGAAAGTTTTGAATGTCTTCCTCTGGTTCCATTTTGTTCTATTATGGTGTGCTTTTCATACATCAGGAAAAGTTATCCTTTTTAAAAAAATTTATTTTCTGATTAAAGTCCTATCACAATAAGAATGTCATAAATGTTCTTACCATGGTTTATAAGGATTGGTAAAATCTGTTCCCTGGTTACTTCTCCATACAAATATCCCACTACTGTTTTAAGTTGCAAAATCTTATCTACAGGTTTTATCTTGTTTCTGAAAAATAAATAAAGAGGCAAAGTCTTGGGAGAAGAGTTCAGTAAGCATAATACAAATGACCCAAGGTAAGAATAAGCTTCTTATTTTTCTTTACTTCCTTCTCACCACTCATATTTCTCTTGAAATGTCACCACTTTCAAGTTAGCACTCTTAAAAATGGTGTATAACATATTAGTTGTATACCACTGAAAGTAATGGCAAAAACGACAATTATTTTTGCACCAACCTAATATTTTCATATATCTAGTAATAATCTGTCATGTGATGACATTGAAGAAACACAATTTATTCAATTTGTAAGAACACGTATGATAGCACTGGTGATGAGGGGAGTTATTTCTATATCCATAGACCACATAAAGAATGTTAAATGACAGTCCATAAAAAATACATATTTTTGTCATTATAGTCAATAATAACGTATCTTTTCCCCCACAATTGCAGTAAAAAGTCTATCAGTATCTCTCTCATTTGTTTTGTTTTTAAGTATAGAATGCAGATACTGTCGTTAGTTTCTAATATCTTCATACTTAAAAAATATTTTTATAAGAAGGTCTAATTATGTTATTTATTATAAATATAGTATCATAATGAATAATTATGATATCATTTATCTTATTATTATTTCTTAATAAAATAACTTTTTCCTTCAAAATTTATTTTTCTGACCTTCTGGTTCAAGTTGATAAATTGATTCCTACACATTCAACTCTAATCTCTACAATATTCTTAGTGAAATAATAAAGGACAAATGAATACTTGAATAAATATATCATACACTGAAGAGAAATCAAATGACACCAATTTTGGGGATCTGTTTATATAATTATTTCTTCAGGTTTAGGTAATTCTTTGTTATTGTCTTTTAGTTTTAGGGCTAGTAATGACTCTAGGATTTCACTATCCTTCTCGGATACTCCACCAACCTTTGTTGCTTTTCCTAAATTCTGGATTCACTTTCGTAAAGAATCTCTTTTTTTTTTTTTTTTTTTTTTTTTTTTGAGATGGAGTTTTGTTCTTGTTGCCCAGGCTGGAGAGCAGTGGTGTGATCTCGACTCACTGCAACCTCCACCTCCCGGGTTCAAGCGATTCTCCTGCCTCAGCCTCCCGAGTAGCTGGGATTACAGATGTGTGCCACCATGTCTGGCTTATTTTTGGATTTTTAGTAGAGATGGGGTTTTACCATGTTGGCCAGGCTGGTCTTGAACTCATGACCTTTGTAACCCCAAAGTGCTGTGATTACAGTCTGGAACCACCACACTGGCCCATAAAGAATCTCTTTATTAAATTACCTTAATATAATCTCATTTGAATGTGTCATCTGTTTCCTGCTGGGACCCTGACTATTGCATTATGACATTGATACAGGTTTAATATTCCTTATCTGAAATACTTGAAGTTTTTTTTTTTTTTTGATTTTGCAGTATTTGCATGTACATAACGTGCTTAGATATGGGACCCAAGTCTAAACATGAAATTAATTTATGTTTCATATATATCTTACACACATTTTCACTGCAGTCCAGTTTTCCCAGAAGCTTAATTGTGGGAAAATTATCTGTGCTAAAAATAAACATAAATACTTTTCTTTCTACTTTTCTTATCATTATTACCCATAGAGAGATCTGCAGGCCTTTGTGACACTTTTGATAGTGTCTTTATATCACCACACATAGAATAAGCAGAAAAACGCAATGAATAGTATACATTGGTCTTGGCCCCATGTGAGGCTTTGTGGGGAACTTGGTGTGTTCAGCCTGCACATATGCCATTTTATTATCCTCTGTGAGTGTGCTTGAGTGGAGGAATATAGGCATACACAGAACAGATATATCAGAACTGAAAGGGGTTGGGAAGGTCTTTTTTCCCTTGGGAACACTGAATAAGATGTATGTTGCCTTTTGAGTACAACCCATTATATGGGGTCACTTGTAGAATTTTTCACTTGTGGCATCATATCAGCACTTAAAAAGTTTCTGATTTTGAAGCATTTTAGATTTTGAATTTTTGGATTAGTGATGCTCAACATACACTTCTAAAAATTATCATGGTTTCCATTAAGATAAGAAAATTAGCATCATGTACGAGTTCTAAATTATACTCCATATGAAAATTCTCTCTATCCTGTATCATAATAAAATGAATCCCACATAGAAAAGACTCATTATAATAAAAGCAAAAACATGCTTTTTATCTTAATAAGATGTATTTAGCTAATGAGAATATGTTGTTGGTCTTTAAGATTAGAAGAGGTATTTTTTCCTGAGAGAAGCCTTTTAGAAATTAATTCTTCTTAACATTGTGTCACTTTATATAACCTTGTTTATATTTGTCCAACCAAATACTCTAATTTCAGACAATTTAACAGTATTATGTTCATATATTATGCTTGTTTTCAACTGGCTTAATCAGTGATTTTGAAACTATTTGTCATCAAATCTGTTGTTTAAATAAAACTTTTTAGTCACATGCAATAAGAAAAAAATTTGGTAAAATATTATTCAGTTATTTTCTCTTCAGAACTTTTAAAAATAATTGCATATTTAATTAAATATGATTTTATGAGAATATGAATTAAATATTGATACCTACAATATCAGAGATGACATAGGTGCTTGATTTTTATTTTAGAGTAATATAATATATGTTCTTGCTATAGGCAACCCTTTTATTTTGTTATAATTCATGTTAAACAACTAATGTTGCAATACTCAATATATTATCATGATGAAACATCAATATTCCCTAAGCTCATTGGAAGACACATAAGATTTTTAGCAATTAAACGTAACTCTGTAATGACAGGGCCTATGGGTTGTTCACCATTGAATTTATCATGCATATCAAAATCATGGTACATAGAATGTGATAAGCATATAAAAGTATTGAGAATTAAGACAAGATTTCTGTCTTCCATGAGTTTATAATCGAGAGACAATTATATTGTGATCTAATCATGATATTACAATATACAAGGACATGTCTAGTCTGGTGTTTCTAGTTGCATGTAACAAAATACCAAGATAATATGGTTTAAACCATGAGTAACTATGTGTATGGATTAGCTGTTGCACTTTTTACTCTTAATTACGACAAGACTACTTGTGGTTGGAATACTCTACCATTCCAGTACCAAGCCTAACACATGAAGGACTGAGAATACTAATGTCTTATCAACTCTGGAATCATTCACAGTCAACATCTTGGTGATCGAGTTTAAATAAATGGGTTTTTGTAATTGGGTTTTGATATGACAGCAAGTACAAGCATTGCTAATCAGAAGATGATTAATTTAATAACATAACAAATTTGGCAAGAACACCAGTTTTTTGCAATTCTCGACTCTGTTATCTTCATGTTTTTCTGTTTAGCTCATGTTTGTCTTATTAGTATTTCAAGATATCCACAGCTTCTGCCAGCATCATGCGCACACATAAGTATTGCCAAAAGAAAGAAGTTGGAGAGTTTCTACTTACAAACTATGCATCTAATTTTACTGGGGAACACCACTTTTCCCATAAGGTCTCATATAATCTCCTCTTCAAGTCGTATTGACCAGGAGCAGATCACATCCATGAAAGTCCATGTACATGAAATACTAGGAAAATATTTAAACTTCCATAAAATCAACACCTAACATACATTGATTTCTGGCCAATATGAAATGAGTGAAAGAGATCATGTGAAAAGAAGAAAAAGAAGTCTAAGGTTATTCAACAATTTGTACTGTTTGCTATGAAACCCAAAGAAGAATTCAGTTCACAAATAGAAAGGTTTAAATATATTGGAGTAGCATACTGGAGATTAAAATCGTATTTTGGAGACTTTTTTTGCTTTTAAACTAGAAAACTCGACAAATAAACATATAAAATTTACAAGATAGTATTTTCATTTGTGATAAACAGAGCGTAATAGAGAATCATTTTAACCTAACACTTTAAAGAACCCCAATAAAATGTCAGACCACAGTGCACTCAAACTAGAACTCAAGATTAAGAAACTCACTCAAAACTGCTTAACTACATGGAAACTGAACAACCTGCTCCTGAATGACTACTGGGTACATAAAGAAATAAAGGCAGAAATAAAGATGTTCTTTGAAATCAACGAGAACAAAGACACAACGTACCAGAATCTCTGGGACACATTTAAACCAGTGTGTAGATGGAAATTTATAGCACTAAATGCCCACAAAAGAAAGCAGGAAAAATCTAAAATTGACACTCTAACATCACAATTAAAAGAATGAGAGAAGCAAGAGCAAACACATTCAAAAGCTTGCAGAAGGCAAGAAATAACTAAGATGAGAGGAGAACTGAAGGAGATAGAGACATAAAAAAACCCTTCAAAAAATCAAAGAATCCAGAGCTGGTTTTTTGAAAAGATCAACAAAATTGATAGACCACTAGCAAGACTAATAAAGAAGAAAAGAGAGAAGAATCAAATAGACGCAATAAAAAATGATACAGGGGATATCACCACCGATCCCACAGAAATACAAACTACCATCAGAGAATACTATAAACACCTCTATGCAAATGAACTAGAAAATCTAGAAGACATGGATAAATTCCTCGACACATACACCCTCCCAAGACTAAACCAGGA
The DNA here is from genome assembly GCF_029281585.2 of Gorilla gorilla gorilla. Classification (NCBI taxonomy): domain Eukaryota; kingdom Metazoa; phylum Chordata; class Mammalia; order Primates; family Hominidae; genus Gorilla; species Gorilla gorilla. Next base: position 106,369,467 of record NC_086017.1, on the reverse strand, counting down.
AGAAGTTGAATCTCTGAATAGACCAATAACAGGCTCTGAAATTGAGGCAATAATTAATACCTTACCAACCAAAAAATGTCCAAGACCAGACCGATTCATAGCCAAATTCTACCAGAGGTACAAAGAGGAGCTAGTACCATTCCTCCTGAAACTATTCCAATCAATAGAAAAAGAAGGAATCCTCCCTAACTCATTTTATAAGGCCAGCATCATCCTGATACCAAAGCCTGGCAGAGACACAACAAAAAAAGAGAATTGTAGACCAGTATCCCTGATGAACATTGATGCACAAATCCTCAATAAAGTACTGGCAAACCGAATCCAGCAAACCTTATCCACCATGATCAAGTGGGCTTCATCCCTGGGATGCAAGGCTGGTTCAACATATGCAAATCACTAAACGTAATCCAGCATATAAACAGAACCAAAGACAAAAACCACATGATTATCTCAACAGATGCAGAAAAGGCCTTTGACAAAATTCAACAGCCCTTTATGCTAAAATCTCTCAATAAATTAGGTATTGATGGGACATATCTCAAAATAATATGAACTATTTATGACAAACCCCCCACAGCCAATATCATATTGAATGAGCAAAAACTGGAAGCATGCCCTTTGAAAACTGGCACAAGACAGGGATGCCCTCTCTCACCACTCCTATTCAACATAGTGTTGGAAGTTCTGGCCAGGGCAATCAGGCAGGAGAAGGAAATAAATGGTATTCAATTAGGAAAAGAGGTAGTCAAATTGTCCCTGTCTGCAGATGACATGATTGTATATCTAGAAAACCCCATTGTCTCAGCCCAAAATCTCCTTAAACTGATAAGCAACTTCAGCAAAGTTTCAGGACACAAAATCAATGTGCGAAAATCACAAGCATTCTTATACACCAACAACAGACAAACAGAGAGCCAAATCATGAGTGAACTCCCATTCACAATTGCTTCAAAGAGAATAAAATACCTAGGAATCTAACTTACAAGGGATGTGAAGGACCTCTTCAAGGAGAACTACAAACCACTGCTCAGTGAAATAAAAGAGGATACAAACAACTGGAAGAACATTCCATGCTCATGGATAGGAAGAATCAATATCATGAAAATGGCCATACTGCCCAAGGTAATTTTTAGATTCAATGCCAACCCCATCAAGCTACCAATGACTTTCTTCACAGAATTGGAAAAAATTACTTGAAAGTTCATATGGAACCAAAAAAGAGCCTGCATTGCCAAGTCAATCCTAAGCCAAAAGAACAAAGCTGGAGGCATCTCACTACCTAACTTCAAACTATACTACAAGGCTACAGTAACCAAAACAGCATGGTACTGGTACCAAAACAGAAATATAGATCAATGGAACAGAACAGAGCCCTCAGAAATAATGCCACACATCTACAACCATCTGATCTTTGACAAACCTGACAAAAACAAGAAATCAGGAAAGTATTCCCTATTTAATAAATGGTGCTGGGAAAACTGGCTAGCCATATGTAGAAAGCTGAAACTGGATCCCTTCCTTACACCTTATACAAAAATTAATTCAAGATGGATTAAAGACTTAAATGTTAGACCTAAAACCATAAAAACCCGCGAAGAAAACCTAGGCAATACCATTCAGGACATAGGCATGGGCAAGGACTTCATGTCTAAAACACTAAAAGCAATGGCAACAAAAGTCAAAATTGACAAATGGGATCTAATTAAACTAAAGAGCTTCTCCACAGCAAAAGAAACTACCATCAGAGTGAACAGGCAACCTACAGAATGGGAGAAAATTTTTGCAATCTACTCATCTGACAAAGGGCTAATATCCAGAACCTACAAAGAACTCAAACAAACTTCCAAGAAAAAAACAAACAAACCCATCAAAAAGTGGGTGAAGGATATGAACAGACATTTCTCAAAAGAAGACATTTATGCAGCCAACAGACACATGAAAAATGCTCATCATCACTGGCCATCAGAGAAACGCAAATCAAAACCACAATGAGATACCATTTCACACCAGTTAGAATGGCGATCATTAAAAAGTCAGGAAACAACAGGTGTTGGAGAGGATGTGGAGAAATAGGAACACTTTTACACTGTTGGTGGGACTGTAAACTAGTTCAACCATTGTGGAAGACAGTGTGGCGATTCCTCATGGATCTAGAACTAGAAATACCATTTGACCCAGCGATCCCATTACTGAGATCATGCTGCTATAAAGACACATGCACACGTATGTTTATTGCAGCACTATTCACAATAGCAAAGACTTAGAACCAACCCAAATGCCCATCGATGATAGACTGGATTAAGAAAATGTGGCACATATACACCATGGAATACTATGCAGCCATAAAAAGGATGAGTTCATGTACTTTGTAGGGACATGGATGAAGCTGGAAACCATCATTCTTTTTTTTTCTTTTTTTTATTGTCATACTTTAAGTTTTAGGGTACATGTGCACAATGTGCAGGTTAGTTACATATGTATACATGTGCCATGGTGGTGTGCTGCACCCATTAACTCTTCATTTAACATTAGGTATATCTGCAAATACTATCCCCCCCACCCCCACCCCACAACAGGCCCCGGTGTGTGATGTTCCCCTTTCTGTGTCCATGTGTTCTCATTGTTTAATTCCCACCTATGAGGGAGAACATGCGGTGTTTGCTTTTTCGTCCTTGCGATAGTTTGCTGAGAATGATGGTTTCCAGCTATCCAATATATCCAAGAAGATGAAGAAAAAATTGAGTATGTTAAGTAAAACCACTAGCATACAAAAAAAATCAAATTTCCAGCAGTGAAAACTATGATATCTGAAATGAAAAAAATGTGAGGGTACAGAAACTATAGAAATCAATGTAAAGACTCTTTTTTAAGCAGTTAAAATTTATTATAAGACAGCAAATGTTAAAAAGCACATACCAACCATATTTTGTGGTGTTAATAACTTACATAGTAAAAAACTCTGAAACACAACACTAGTATAAAGGGTGGGAGGGAGAAGTATAAGTATTTTGATTCACAGAATAAATATAATATTGTTTCAATATTAATATTTTATGTATATATTTCATAGGAAGATGTGATAAGTTAAATATGTATACTTGAAAATAAGTATGAAAAAATAAAGAATTATGTCTTATAAGCCAATAAATGTGACAAAATAGAATCATAAAAAGTACCCAATTATCCTTAAAAAATGGATGAAAATGAAACAAAGAACACATAGGAAAATAGAAAACCAATAACAAGATGGTATATTTAAATATTTAAATAGTGATTCAACTGTATATCACCTACCAAAAAAGAACTCACTTTAAATAGAAAAATAAAAATAGATTATATGTAAAAGGACAGAATATAATATATCATGCATATACTAATTAAAAGAAAACTGGAGTACTCACATTAACATCAGACAAAGCAGGTTTCAGATAAAAGAGTGTTACTATGATTTTTAAATTATGTCATTTCATAATGAAAAAGAGGTTTATACATCAGTAAGATATAATTCTAAACACATATGCAGCCAGTATCAGAGCTTCAAAATACTTTATACAAAAACTGATAAGCTGTAAGGAGAAAAAGGCAATTCAAAATTGGAGTTTCAGATTTCAAAACCATTTTCTCAGTATTTTATAAAACTAGCAGAGATAAAATTAGTGAAGATACAGGAGATCTAAACAACACTATTAATCAACTTTACCTAATGGACATTTGCAGCATACTTCACCCAACAACAGCAGAATAGAAAATCTTTTTAAGTGCACATAAATAGACTATATTCTGTGCCATAAATATTTCAATGGATTTTAAAAGATTCAAGCAATCAAAGTATCTGACCACAATGTCATCAATAATGAAAAAATAACTGGAAAAGTTTCAAAAATAATAGACTTAAGCTGCTTCTACATGATCAATAGGTCAATTAAGAAATAGAAGTATAATTTCAAATAATTTGGAACCGAATGAAAATTAAAACACACCATATCAAAATTTGTAAGATGCAGCTACGAAAAAGGAGGTACTTAGAGAAAAATCTATAGCAATTGTATCTATATTAAAAAATGAAAGATCTCAAGCAAAGGTCTCAGATACTCAAGAAATTAGAAAAAGGAAAGGAGAAACAAATGCTCAATGTTATGAATGAGAAGACATCTCTAAGATATTAAAAGAATAAAAGATTATAAATGTTATGCCAATACATAGAAAACTTAATGAAATGAACAAATTACTTGAAATATGTAAACTATTAAAGTCAACTCCCAAGATAAGCATATACATATACATTAAATAAATCAAATGTAAGACGTATTCTATAAATGTCAATTACATCCAGTTGATTAATGGTGCTGTTTGTTCAACTATATCTTTACTCATTTTCTGCCTGTTGAATCCATAAATTACTGTAGAGTGATGATAAATTATTTTAATATCCATATTTAAAGGGTCAAATAATACTGTACCTCTTCAGAGTAATGGCAGGCACCTTGCAATAGAGTTTTACAAATTCCTCCCTTCTATCCATCTTAATATTGCTATCATTAATTATACCAATCCATCCATAGGACATAATCCAAAATACCTTGTTGCTATTATTACTTCAAACAGTTTTCTATGAAATCAATTATGAATTTAAAAAATTAATGCTTTTTTAATTTCAACTTTATTCTTTCTCCAACTTTTTCCCCATTTTTATATAGATCCAAGTTTCTGACATATTTTTTTCCTCTCTGAACAGTTTTTTTAACATTTCTTGCAAGGCAGGTTTACTGGTACAAAATTTTCTCAGATTTTGTCAGAGAAAAATCTTTATATCTCCTTCATATTTGAAAGGTAACTTTGCTGGCTACAGAATTCTAGGTCAGTATTTTGTTTTTTCTTTCAGTGTTTTAAATATTTTACTTTACTCTCTTGTTGCTTTCATAGAATTATATAAAAACTGTAATGGAACATTTTCCTTGTTCCTGTAGAGGTAATTTTTTTTTTTTTTTTTGCTCAGGCTTCTTTCAAAAATTATTTTATTTGCGTTTTCTGCAGTTGGCATATGATATGCCTAGTTGTAGTTTTTTGGTATTTATCTTTGATGTTCTCTAAGCTTCCTAGATATGTGGTTTTGTATCTGTTATTAATTCTGAACAATGCTCAATTATTTTTGCTTTATTTATTTATTCTATTATATCTACTCTTTTCTCTTCCTGTGGTATGTCATTTTCAAATATATTTATGTTACACATTTTAAAATTGTTCCACAGTTCTTGGATATTCTGAGGTTTTTTTTCCCCATTCCTTTTCTCTTTGCATTTTAGTTTTGAAAGATTTTATTGACCCCTCTTCAACTATTTCTTACGTTATCCATATCCAGGCTACTGATGAGCCCACTAAGGTATTCTTTATTGCAGTTACAGTGTCTTTAAGTTTTAGAATTTATTTTTGAATCGTTCTATGAATTTCATAGCTCGTATTACTCATTTATTCTCAGATGTTTTCTGCTGTTTTCCATTAGAGCCCTCAACATATTAATTATAGTAATCAAAATTTCCTATGTGATTATTTTAAAATCTGTTTCATATTTGAGTTTCATTCTGATGCTTGTTGTATCCCTTCAGGCTTTGATTTTTCTTGGCTTTTAATGTGCTTTATAATTTTTTGTTGAAAACTGGACAGAATGTATCTGGCAGTAGTTTAATGGTTGCTATAGTTGTAGGTGCCAGTGGTTCCAATTTTTTTGTAATTTCCTCTTTTTTTCTCCCTATTGTCTTTAGATGTTCCTAATGACTTCTTAAATGATGTCTGTGTCTTACAGCTTCTTAGTTGTAATCTACTGTTATATACTAGAGCCCTATTGATGGGGTAGTAAGGTGATGGGGAAAGAGTTTTCTATAAACTTATTATAAAACTCAAAATTTCAGTGAGTCCAAGTTCCTGGGCTGTGACTTTCAGAAAAGCCTTTCTTTGACTCTTTTTTCTCCATTTGGGTGAGACAGGAGAGCTAGAATGAATGAGTTTTCTGATTGTCCTTTTCTCAGGTAAGGCAAAGCTCTCATAGTTTCTCTTGTGTACCAGCCTTTGTTATGGAGAATGCTCTGTGCTTATTTCAACATAGTTACACATACCATATTCTTGCTTGATGCACATGAGAGTTTTTCTCTGATTTTCACGTGAGAACTTACTGGGGCTCCTGAAAGTAAAATGTACAAAAATGTGGACTCTCCTTAAGGCAGGAGCCTCAAGCAGTTTTTAACTTTAAGGTGCCACATAATTATCCTCTTGCATTTATTGATTGCTATTTAAATGCTCCTACTAGTTACTGGTTCCAATGGCTTTTCCTCCAGGTAATCCGATCTGTGCTGTGTAATTTCCTATATTTACCTTTCTTTCCAGTTTTTTGAGTGATAGTTTGTCTGTGACCTCAATTCTCTGAAAGATCTAACAAAAGAAGTTGATTTTCAGTTTGTTCATTTTTTTTCTTATTGTGAAGATAGATATGATAACTTCTAAGCTCTCTACTTGTCAAAGCTAAAACTGGAAATAAAAAATACACAAACTGCCCCAGAAACAGAGTAGGGGGAAATGTTTTTCAACTGTGCTATCAGCATACCATTATACTGATAATCACAACCAACAACACTACAAGAAAAAAAAAACTATGAATTAATATCCTCTATAAATACAGATCCAAAATTTTAATTAAAATGTTAGAAATGAATAATTTATATTATGTAAAATGAATACTATATTATGACTCTGAGAAGTTTATCCCAGGAATGGGATATCCCAGGAATATGACATCAATTAATAGGATTCACAATATTACCAGAGAAAAAAATAAATCCATATGGTAATCACAGTGCACAGAAAAAAGTGCTTAAAATCCAATATCAGTTTCTGTTTAAAACAAACAAAAAACCTCACATCTAGTGGGCTGATAAATGACATCTAAGGAAAACATATAGCTAACACAATTAATGGTGAAAGCTTAAAGACTTTTTCCCCTAGGATCAAGGACTAGATTAGTTCAAGTTACCATTTTCAGTCAACATTTTAGTGGAGAGTCTAGCTAGGTGCGATTAAGCAAGAAAATAAATTATGCGCATCCAGGTTGAAAAATAAGTATTAAAATTGTACTAAATCATAGAAAACACACATTTTTACATAGAAAATGTTAAAGAATGCATAAAGAAGCTGCTAGGATTAAGTAAGTTTAGCAAATTTTAAAGATATAAAACTAATATACAAGCGGGCGCAGTGGCTCACACCTGTAATACCAGCACTTTGGGAGGCCGAGGTGGGTGGATCACAAGACCTGCCTGGCCAACATGGTGAAACCCTGTCTCTGCTAAAAGTACAAAAATTAGCCAGGTGTGGTGGCGGGTGCTTGTAGTCCCAGCTACTTGGGAGGCTGAGGCAGGAGAATTGCTTGAACACAGGAGGCATAGGTTGCAGTGAGCTGAGATAGTGCCATTGCCCTCCAGCCTGGGTGACAGAGTGATATTCTGTCTCCATAAAACAAAACAAAACAAAACAAAAAAACACTAATGTATACACTAATTGCATTTCTACAGTGTACATAGTAAAAAAATAAAATTACCTATTTACAATTGAACTTTTAGAAATGCTTCAAATGCTTAGGGATAAATTTGACAAAAGATATGCATAACTTGTACACTGAAGATTATAAAATGTTGCTGGATAAAATTATGGAGGAACTATGTAAATTAGATTCATACATTATTAAGGGATTGGAAGACTCAATATTTTTAAAATATTGATCATCCAAAAATTGATCTGTAGATTCAACACAATTCTAACCCAAATCCCAATTATTCTTAATTTTTTCATTTGACAATATCATTTCAAAATTCATATGTGAAAACAGAAGACCTAAAAAGCAAAAACAACTTTGAATGTATGTATCCAGTTGGAAGACTGACTCTACATCAATTATAAAACTACAATAATTAAAACAGGGAGAAGTCAGCATAAAATTACACAAATAGATCAATGGAACAGAATAGAGTTCTAAAAGAAACTTACCTATATGTGGCCAACTGATTTTAGATAAAAGTACAAAAACAATTTAGTGAAGAAAGAAAAAATTTTCTACAAATTATGGTGTAATAATTTTTTACATCAGAAAAAATAAACTCCATCCATACCTTGATAAAAATTTAACTCAATGTTAATCACAGACTAACTTTAAAAACATTATAAAATTTCCAGAAAAAAAAAAAACAGAAGAAAGTATTTTGGAACATGAGTAAAGCAAAATTTCTTTGATATATTACCAAAAGAATGTAAAAGAAAAAATGAACTTGATAAAGTAGACCTCACCAAAATTATAAATTATGCTTTCAAAAAACATTCTTAAGGAAGATAAAAGATAAGCCAGAAACTGTAAATTAACATATCAAATAACAGACATATCCAGAATATAAAAAGAACTCTCATAACTCAAAACAAGAACACAAACAATATAAAAACAAAAACGTAAAAAAGAAGACATACAGGTGAGAAATGTTGAAAATAATTCATACAATTTACTACGGATATTCAGACCATTAATTGTTAGGCAATTGCAAATTAATACACAATCAGATACAACTACTGGCCTATTATAGAATCCTAAAATAGAGAGATCTTTATGTCTGGGTTTGGCAAGGATTTGGAACAATTGAAATTCTTAACCAGTATTCATGGGAGTCTAAAAAATCAACAGACACATGAAAAAATGCTCATCACCACTGGCCATCAGAGAAATGCAAATCAAAACCACAATGAAATACCATCTCACACCAGTTAAAATGGCGATCATTAAAAAGTTAGGAAACAACAGGTGTTGGAGAGGATGTGGAGAAATAGGAACACTTTTACACTATTGGTGAGACTGTAAACTAGTTCAGCCATTGTGGAAGACAGTGCAGAGATTTCTCAGGGATATAGAACTAGAAATACCATTTGACCCAGCCATCCCATTACTGGGTATATACACAAAGGATTATAAATCATGCTGCTATAAAGACACATGCAGACGTATGTTTATTGTGTCATTATTCACAATAGCAAAGACTTAGAACCAACCCAAATGCCCATCAATGATAGACTAGATTAAGAAAATGTGGCACATATACACCATGGAATACTATGCAGCCATAAAAAAGGATGAGCTCATGTCCTTTGCAGGGATATGGATGAAGTTGGACACCATCATTCTGAGCAAATTATCACAAGGACAGAAAACCAAACACCGCATGTTCTCACTCATAGGTGGGAATTGAACAATGAGAAGACATGGACACAGGGTAGGGAACATCACATACCAGGGCCTGTCGTGCAGCGGGGGGAGCGGGGAGGCATAGCATTAGGAGATATACCTAATGTAAATGACCAGTTAATGGGTGCAGCACACCAACACAGCACATGTATACATATGCAACAAACCTGCACCTTGTGCATATGTACCCTAGAACTTAAGGTATATTTAAAAAAAAAAAAGTTGAAGGGAAAAATAAATAAATAAATGTTTTAAAATTCCTTGAAATCCAGTAACACAGACTGAATTATCAAACTCATAGACTAGAGAATCATCTTATTATTCAATATTGTCAGATTTTTTGATTAAGTGAACACCTGAGAAATTTTTAATGTTTTATGAGTATACCAGGTGGGTTGATTGAGGTTTCTTTCTATATATTAAATATTTTTGATGAATTTGAACCTTTCATCAAAAGCACATGATACGTCTCTTAACTTAAAATTATTTTAATAAAATCTCTGAGAGATTTTAAAATTTTTGGTGTAAAGTTCTTGCACTTTATCAATTTTTCTGTTTCTGTGCTTTTGTAAATATATGGTTTTTCATATTCAGTCGATTTATGCTGAGGTATATAAGTGCGACTGATTTTTAATACTGTATTGATCTTGTGGCCTCTGACCTTGCTAAATTAACTTCACAATTTTGATAACATTTTTGCATATTATTTATATTGTTGGTGTATAAAATTAAGCCATCCCCAAATAAATAATTTTATATTTTAAAATATGTTTTAAAACCTTAATCTATATGAGTCTTTTTCTTGCCTCATTTCACTTTCCAGGAACTCCAGCCTAAGTGATAGTATAAAAGATATGAGACTGGACATCTTTTCCTAGTTCCCAAACTTGAGCAAAATATTTTATTTCAAAATTAAATATGATGTCACCTTATTATGTTCAATAAGTATTTCTTCATGGAAATTAACAAAAGTTAAGTTAAATTACTCTTATACAGTACGTAGAATAATTTCAGGATTCTAAGTATGTGAATAATTTATTATTTACTGCAAAATAGAGTAAGAAAAAAATAGCATTTACTTGATCGATATATAAATTTCCTATGTATGGAAAGTTGTTGTTTTTCTCTGAATTTTGAGATTTTCAAATGTTGATTTATAGTTTTACTTAATAACCATTATAAAAACATGCTCAATGAAATTATGGTCCCTAATTAAAAATTATTAACATTAGTAATTGTACAAAAAATCAGCACAAATTGTCTCTAAAGAAAACTGAAAAAAAACTTCAAAATTAGGAGAGTTACAAAGTGACTCCAGCATATACTACTAACACTCTCCCATATCATAGTCCTCTTCAATCACCAACACTTGAGTCTTTGTGTTGATGGACTTTCCCTGGGACACTGGGACCTATTTTACTTTTTACTTGTGGGCACAAAGAGGCCTTAGGAAATAACACCTTTCCACCAGGTTACCACAGCTCTTGAAAAATGACTGGAGGTTGAGTGATAATTAATGTACTATCTCCCTCATTCCCTAATGGGAACAACTCAGAGGTGTGAACTGAATTTCATGGTCTACAGGGCTGGTTTTAGATTTCCCCCCTACTGTATTGAGTCTAAGTTGACCTCTATGCTACTTTAGCTTCCTTTACTTCCTAAGGCTCCAGTTTTCTAGCATCTTTCAACTACAGAAACTCCTTAGTAAATCTTTTTTTTTTCTTTTTCTTTTTTTTGAGACAAAGTCTCACTCTGTTGCCCAGGCTGGAGTGCAATGGCGCGATCTCAGCTCACTGCAACCTTCACCTCCCGGGTTCAAGTGATTCTCCTGCTTCAGACCCCTATTACAGGTTCCCATCACCACGCCCAGCTAATTTTTTTGTATTTTTAGTAGAGACGGGGTTTCACCAGGTTGGCCAGTCTCGTCTTGAACTCGTAACCTCAGGCAATCCATCCGCCTTGGCCTCCCGAAGTGCTGGGATTACAGGCGTGAGCCACCACGCCCAGCCCAATAAATCATTTTCATATGACTCCTGCATTAGAGTCAGTTTCTGGGTCCCGAAACTGAGACTGTGGCCATTTTGTAGTTATTAGTTAATAAGAAGGTACTCTAATTCATCTGTAAAGGATTAGTGTCTGGCACCAATCAATATTCTGCAAAACCTTTGCTCTTTTGATACATAACTAGAGCACCCTAACATATAGTGCATTTGTTGAAAACATTAAATGATGGTAGTGCTAGAAAAAATATGATTAATAACATGTAGACATTGGCTAATCAACCAATGCCACAAATATTAATATCATCTGTAAATTGTTTTGTGCGTTAACGTTCTTAAATAGTGAATGTAGAGTTAAAGCTCTCTTTTCTGTTCTTCCAAATTGCGCTTTTAAATATCTATAACATATAACATCTTGAATAATATTCACAATAATTTTAAATTATTAACATACAAAATTATTTCTTTGTATGTAACTGTTAGACACTTGGAAGCATGATTCCTTTAGTTGAAATTCAGTAGATTGTTAAAAATAAAAGAAAACTTATTTTTGAAATAAATAATGGCATAAATGAATGAAGAGATTGGTATTTGTGGCTTAGGTAGTGTTAACAGCTAACAGACAAAATTGAGTCTCAAAGTCATAAATCCAGAATTAATACAATTCATAGTAACTTGAGTGCTCAGTTAGCCCTTTGCTTTTTCTTTAAACAGTTATTAAATAAAACTGTAATAAAACTATAACAAATGAAATATTTCTTCCCCTATTTTTATAATAACCAAATGCTCGCAGGTGTACCTCATCTGTATGTATTATGACTTTAATGATTTATCATCATACTACTTTTAGAACTTAAATTTGATAACATACGGATTGATGATAAAAGGTTGACATTTCTTAATCTTTGACTAATATCTGTGTTGGAGGTAATAACATAGCAGCAATAAGAAAAAAAAATCAAAACATTTAGTACTTCCCTAATGCGTCTCTGGTTTCAGTGATATCCTCACAGCATCCCGTTAACAGACTGACAGTAAGCTAATTTTAAGCTGGTAAGATACAGTAATGCCATTTCAAAGCCAACAGAATGTCAGAATCATTGTATATTATGAAGCTGAATTGAGTCATGGGAAAAATTCTTTTAGTGAAAAGAAGATAAATAATTCTGAAAGTATCATTTTTTACAGAAATGCAGGGTGACTCTATAGTGGAGTCAAATGTTTCTGACTTTATCTTACAAAGGGACACATATGTCTATATCATAAACTATATTTAGAAGAGGCCAGTATAACTCTTCTCTTTGACTGCAATCACACAATATAATTTTATGCAACACACCAAAATGTCCCATTATCCACTTTTCTATTTATATTGAAGCAGGACTTTGATAATACAATTTCTTTTCTAAATACACTTCTTTATTACAGTATAAAATTTTCATAATTGGGAAACCCATTTTACTCTAATCTTTTTTTAATTGAAAGTATGTGAACTATAAAATAGCAAAAAGGAATGTATCTTCATGAAATCCTCTTTTATCTTTCTGTGCACAAACCAGCACCTCAATAGTCTAATTAGTAACTGTGCTAATAGCTTTGGGAATATATTAAAGCACTAAAATTTTTGGTAGGGCTTACAAATAATGACAGTTATTTTACAAATGTGTAAAGCTGCTGATTAGTATTTGATTCTAGTGAGTAATTCTAATTGAAAAAGTGGATAGATAATGTGTGTACATTAAAAAAGTTAAGAGTGTCATTATAGAAATTGTCCATGCTAAAAGATATCCTTTAAGCTGTCCTAGATTTTATATTTTTAAGAGCAGTGTAAAACATGCTCAACTGTGCAAGTTTGAAAGCACATACACATACATTTGTATATTTAAAACTTAAAACAACTTGCTGCTTATAAGTTCAAATATTTCTAAAAGGAATAAAATATAGATATTCAGAAAATTCATATAACTCTGTCGAAGGAAAATCTAAAAATCTCAATCTGTGTTTTCTTATGCCTGTTGGCCATTTGTTTCTTCTCTTTGGAGAAATGTCCATTCAGGATTTTTGCACACATTTTAATCAGATTATTTGGGGTTTTCTTGCTATTGTGTAAGTTCCTTGTAAATTCTGGATATTAACCCCTTGTCAGATACATAATTTATATATATTTTCTCCCATTCTGTAGGTTGTCTCTTCATTCTGTTGATTGCTTCTTTTTTTGTGCACAAACTTTTTAGTTGGTGCAATCCCATTTGTTTATTTTGCTTTTGAGGTCTTAACTAAAACATCTTTCACCAGTTCAATGTCTGTAGCATTTCCCCCTTTTTTCTTCTAGTAGTTTGATAGTTTGGGGTTGTACATTTAAGTCTCAGTCCATTTTGAGTTGCCTTTTGTATAGGGTGAGAAATAGGATCTGGTTTTATTCATTTATCATATTTATTGCAGCACTATTTACAATAGCCAAGGAATGGAATAAACTTAAGTGCCCATCAATAGATGAACGTATAAAGAAAATGTGATATATATACACAAACGGATACTATTCAGCCATAGAAAAAGAATGAAATTCTGTCATTTTCGATAAGATGAACAAGCTTGGAGGGCATAATGTTAAGAAACAAACCAGGCACAAAATAACAAATGCTGCATGATTTCATTCATATGTGATATCTGAAAAAAATTATCTTATAGGAGTTGAGAGTAGAACAGCAATTACCAGAAACCAGGGAGAATAGAAGGGAAGGGGAGATGGGAAGATGTTGGTCAGCTGGTACAATGTTACAGTTAGGAGGAAGTTCTGGTACTCTATTGAACAGTAGGGTGACACTCATGCTAACAATCATGTATATTTCAAATAGCTAGAAGAGAGGATTTTGAATATTCTAACAAATGACAGATGGTTATGCTGATGGATATGCTAATTATGATTATTTGAACATTATGAGTGTAAGTATCAAACCATCCCATTGTGTCCCATAAATATATGCAATTATTATGTGTCAACAAAAATTACTAATTTGTTTCATTATAGCTACAAATATACTTTATTTGATGTAATGTGACAAAACATTTTTAAATTGAAAGCCATTCTTTAAGGCACAATGTTATCTGGCTTTCCTCATTTTCTTTAACTGCATTTACCACTACTCTGCCTAATCTCTCTCTTACTCAATTCTTTACTGCCAGCATTACTGCCTCCTTTCTCTTTCAAGAATGTGAGAGACATTTACTTTGCCTCAGAACATTTTACTAGTTCTACTCTCTGTCTAGAAGACTATTTCCTGAGATAGCCACAGCGTAGCCACTTCTGCTTAGTCACTTCTCAATGTAAACTTTCTTAAAGCTTTATATTTTAAATTATGACCTATTTTATGCCCACATATTCAAATCACTTTGCCATGCTATCTTTTTCATAGCACTTGTCTTACCCTTACATATTGTACCATTTATTCATTGTGTTTAACGATTTAACGATTATCTGTTCACCCCACTAAAATGTAGATTCATGATTATAGAATAATTTTGAAATAAATGTATCAGAAGCTTTGAATAAAGTATCTGGGAGATAGCAAGATGCTCAGATAACTTTCAAATGCATAAACTGAACAACAACAATGAAAACACAGATAAAAAAATCAAAGCTTAAGGCAAACAATAAATAATGGAAATGTTATTATAACACACCCTATGCTAAAGACTTGATACTATATTAATTGCTTAGTTCAATAAATCAGGCATATTTAGGAACTAAAGCTAAATGTATTTTCAAACTGAGATTACTTACTTACTTTCATATACATTCATTTAGTAGCATTACAAATAAATTACTTATCATTGGAAAAGAGTGTAGAGGAACAAGCCTTTCATTTCTCTGTGTTTTGACGTATAGGTTGAGGGGATAAGTCAACAAATTATCCAGAGAGAAGCTCTCAAATACTTTAATCATAGATGTGCAAATATTAAATTCTTTTCTTTTTTTTTTTTTTTTGGTAAATGTGAAAGCTGCGTTCACATTTTTCTAACTGGAAATATTCCAGAGTAAATTAGAGATACTCAATCCTGGTTCAATTCTATTTCTAGTGAATGTGGTAACAAACAGGTCACTTTTGATATAGATGTAAAAAATAATTTTGGAATATAAAAAGGGTATGCCTGTTAAGAGGAAGTTTTTGAAAAGGCTTGAACACCTACAAAGGCATTGTGTGCTCAGGGAATGGTGAATCCTCCAATACAATTACTTGATATGGAATTTGCAATGAAACATTAAGTAGGAAAACAAAAGGGTGAGAATAATTTTATGCTAAACTAGCTCTATACTGGATTTATCCTGGATGTTTTTAAGCACAACAAGGGGAGAACTAACTGAATAGAACATAAAACAAAATATGTTTTCTTGACAAGCATTTGTTAGTTACACTACATATATTTTGTATGAGTTTTTACTTGTACACTTCTTTTGTTAAATATAAAAATGCTGATTAGAACAAAAATGTAAGGCACATTTAAAGACAAAGATGAAAATGTAACATATTTCTACAAAAAGAAATTATATTTTTTAGAATAGAAAAAAGCTGAAATTTCTACTTGACAAAAGTAAAAGTTATAATACTAAAGTTACCATTTGCTAAATTGCTTCCAGTATTTTAAGGAACTTGTATGTGATTATAAAACCATAAAATTCAGTGGTATAAATAAACATTAAAATTCATTATTTATCTCAGTAGAATGCTTTTCAAGTTTATTTTAATGCATAGTAAATTAGAAAATTCACTTGCTGTTAAGTGATGTGTCTCTCTATTCTGTTTATTAGTTAATAGTATTTTCACTACACACTATTAGTTTAATCTCTGGGAAGTGATGATATATTATGACTTCACAAAACTATTTCATAGTTATCAAATATCAAAAAATGTATTAATAATTATTTTATTGGTATTTGTCTTTTAAAAATAGGTATAAAAATTGGCATTGAATTATTTTTAATATTTAAGACAATATATCTGCAGAAAGATGATAAATTGAGCAGTTTTCTGCTATAACTTTCAAGTGGGAACTCTTTGGAATCACCATGGATATGAAGTTACTTTTAAATTTTATAAGTGGATTTTACAAATGTGCAAGATAATAGGGCTTTCATTAATTATTATACAAAACACACACATAAGACTGAATTTTTAAAGGAATGCCCATTAAGAAAGAAAACAAACTTAAGAATTAGGGGGAAAAGAGAATACAGTGTTTATTTTGTATTGTCAATTCAGTATTTTCAAGGAAGACCCTCTTTGTGAGGTGAATAAACATCAGAATGTTGTTTCATTAATGCAGAAAGTAGACAAGAGGAATGGAACAGGTTCTCTTCCACAGTCCTCAGACTGAACCAATCATACTGACACCTCGATCTTGAACCTCTAGCCTCCAGAATTATGAGACAATGAATTTCCGATTTTTAAGCTACCCACCTTGGGTGTTTAATTACAGCAACTCTAGTAAACTGATAAAGTTAGTCTGAATACTTTGTTCTTTAGAGGAGAATATTTTTAGTATAACCTCTCTTTCTCCTTATAAGGTAAGTACAGCATTAAAAACTTTGACTTATTGATATATGTTGGTTGCTGGCAATAATCTCTAAATTCTGAAGTCTTAGTCTGTTGATACTACTCTTGCTGATTGCCCCATTGCTAATCAGTCAAACAAACAAACAACAACAACAACAACAAAAACAGCAGAAAGAGACACATCTTTGGAAAGCTTTATTCTGATAATATCTTTTTTAAGCAGATATTATCATCTACAAAAATAATGATACAAAATTTTAAACTTTGAACTAGAAAAAGAAATTAGACTAGTGTGAATTTTTATCAGGACACATATTAAAGCACCTTTTTTGTCCAATATATTGGGTTAGCTGTTTTTATTTTCTACTTCATAGCATATAGCAAGTTATTCACATAAATGTACAATATTTTATTTAAAATAATTTATGTAATTAATGACACTATTTGGGAAGCTACATTAAATGAATTAAATTTATCTAAAGGATATCAAATATAATGAGAATACACTCTATGTTTACTTTCCAGGTGAATGTTTGTTTTTACCTACATTATCATTAGCAGCAGTATTAATATTGCTAACTTCCATAATGAATGCATATTTATTTTTGCTATTGCCACACTACCTGTGACTATATATTTGCAAGGAAAATGCAAACTTTATAGTTGGCACTAAACAATGAACAACTAGAGATTAATTTGATAGCAAAGTGAAGAACAAGTTGGCAGGTGAAAATGAGAGGGCAATAGCACTATAGAAAAAGAACCATATGGCATTACATAATTCCTTTCATACCCAAAGGCCCACTCCACAAACTGCCAAGACACATTTATTCATGATTCTCACTTGAAACTTTTTTGGGGGGCATATAGACGGATAATAAAGCATTTTGAGAGATCTTAAAATGCAAAATACAGAAGACTGTTGGCACTCATTACACAAATGTAACATAAATAGTGTTTTAAATTCATGCAATGACAGGCTGTTAGGAAGTGGAGAAATACATGAGCAAGATCATTGTTATAACAGAGACAGATGTTACAATCTGTTTCTTCTTTGGTCATTCACTATCAAGATACTTAAGAAAGTGCTATAAAAAGAAATGTCTTTGATAACTATTCTTTATGGTAACATTAATCAGAGCACATATTAGTTAATACTAAAATGTTTAGTTAATTAAGAATATTTAAAAGATAATCAAAGGTGGCAAGTAGATAGAGAAATAAATCATCTCTATTAGAGAGAGAGAGAGAGAATAGATAGATAGATAGATGATAGATAGATAGAAAAGGATAGGAAAGAATAGGGAATTTGTAGTGAAATAACAAATGCAATTTTTAATTCTATTCTTTAAGAGCTGGATATCCTTCTGTATTCACAAATACTTTAATTCACTTAATATATGATGTGAGAATTCTTCAGAGAGTTTTTTTTAAATCAAAGAGTATGTGTAATGATATGAATAAAAATGTTTAATCCTCAAATGCTTAATTAGCTAGTACTGCCAAGGGAGTTTTAATGGCTTTACAGAGAATGCATTAAAAATGAGTTGATTTCAGCACCAACTCTTATAAAGCAGTGACTTTTCTTCCCAATTGAATTTAAAAAGCTATTTAACTAAATTTGTCAAAAACAAATTAACCCAGAAAAGAGAATGTGGACATTTTCGGTGCTCATTCAGGTTAGAAAGAAAGAGACTCAGGCTTTGTAAACAAATAAAACAATGATCAAAGTAAAAACAGAAAGAAGAGTATTAATTTTACAGCAAATATTACGGATTTCAAACCATACATAAACATCAACTAGTATAAATAATATGAGAGATAATTATTAAGAAAAATGCAGATAAGTATCTATTACGTATCTGTTAAGATATAGTTTTTTAGAACTTACTATAGAAAAGTTAAATCTACAGAATCAAATCTGATTTATTTGGCAAAATAAAAACTATAAGACAACAATATACTGGAGTAAGGATATTCTAACACTGATAATGGGTTTATACATACACAAAGAGAAAGAAAGATAGTGGGCTTAGAGGTATAAGGACTTAAGTTCTTCTGTTTCTAGCCAGGACAGAGTAACAGATTTACCTCCCTCATCAGACAACTAAAAAATGGACAAATTATATTAAATAATAGTTCTTAGGCATGAGAAAATAACTATCACGTAACAGTGATTCCTGATACAAGAAAAAAGAATCAGCTGTAAACGAACTACTTGAGAGAGCACAGGCCTCAATACAAGTATATAGAAACTCGACAGAACATGTCTTCACTCTGAGTTGAGAAGACAGAGTTGAGTATTCAGGAAGTCAAAAGTAGCTTGAATTGGCAGACTGTTCTATCAAAGTTGAGGAATCTGTAAGAGAAGAGAGGGTGGCCAAAGTCAGAGCCGCATATATCTGCATGGGTTTCTCCTCAAGTCTACAACTGAAGACTGCCAATAAGCACAGAGATCATCAGTGTATGTGGGGAAACTTCTACTATTATAGATGTAGACAGAGTTACTGAAAGAGAGGAGAGAATGGAGGGTGATAAAAATATTAAAAATAATAATAAAGACCAATTTTTTTCAAATTTGATCAAAACTCTCAACCTACATATTCAGGAATACGAAAAAACATAAAAGTCAATAAACATAAAGAAAACAAAATGAGGGTATGTCATAATCGGACTGTTCAAAACAAGTAATAAAGAAATCTCAAAAGCAACCAGACAAAAAGGATACATTACCCACAGAGGAATAATGAAAACAATGTTAGCAAATTTCTTGTGAGAAACAATACAAACAAAAGACAGTACAGCAACATCTCTAAGTGCTGAGTAAAGAAAACAGAAGAAAAACTGTCAACCTATAACCTTACAGTGTATATAAGATGTATGTATCTTTTTAAAATGTAGGTGAAATGAAGGCTCTTTTAGATATAAAAAAGCTGAAAGAATTAATTTCCAAAGGATCTTTACCAAAAAAAACTAGCAAAAGAAGGTTCTTAGGCACACAAAATATACCAGATGGAAATCTACAACTACATAAAGTAATCAATAGCAACAGAAGTGGCATATATGTGAGTAAATGAAAAGTACTATTTTTTTATTTTAAATCTCCTCAAAGATAATCAAAAACAAAAATGAAAACGGTATTCTAGCATTTATGACATATGTAAAATAAATGTAAAACAAAAATAGAATAAAGGTTTGGAGAGACAAGAAGGAAGGAAGACTTAAATGACAATTTTGACCAACTGCTGGAGTCAGTGTGGACTACAATGAATACTTCCAGGGTCTAAAGTCTTGGAGGAGCTGCCACAATTATATCCAGAAACCCCACTAGGTTCTCACATTGAAATCTCAAAACAGTTTTCTAATTTTGGGGGTAAGGGAAGAAAAAATTAGCCATTTGAAATACACCCAGAGCATTATCTCCATAAGAAGCCTAATCTAAGAGGAGAGAAAACTTTACAATAGCCTTAACTTAAAAAAAAAAAAAAAAGGCAAGATACAGATGCAAATGTTATTTTAAAAGTTATTCTGAGAGACTGAAAAACAACAGGGAGATCAAATGAGGACAGTACAGTAAAATAAAACCTCAGGCATTCATATGCGTACTGAGGATAAATACATTAGTTCTCGTAACCAATATCCAACTGCTAGCCAGATAAATGTAGAACCTCACAATAAAGACCTGTTTAGCTCAGTTCTTACTACGAGTTCAGCATTTTCAACACCCAACCAAAATTACAAGACATGTTAAAAGGAAGAAAAAACACAATCTGAAAAGACAAAGCAAACATCAAAATTAAGTTACAATGAAGCTTGTGAAGTGATCAGATAGGAAGTTTAAAATAAATAATAAGGTGTTCAATTGAAAAATTAGACGGCATGAAAGACAGGTGTTTTCAGCAAAAAAAAATTTCCTCTAAGAAATAATCAAAAGAAAATGCTAGAAAATAAAAACATAGTAAATGTGTGCCTTTGATAGGCTCATCAGTATCCTGAACATAGATAAGAAAAGAATCATTGACTTGAAGAGAGGCCAAAGGAAATGCCCAAAGCTGAAATAGAAGGAGAGAAAAGAATGAAAAGGAAAAGGACCAGAATCTCCTAGAACTATGCCATAATTTAAAAAGGAGTAGCATAAATGTAATGGATTACCAGAAGAGTATAAAGATAGAAAGGAGACAAAGAAATACTTGAAGTAATAATGGCTGAAAGAATTCAGTAACAATGTAGGAAAACACACCACAGATATAGGAAGCTCTGAGATTACCGAGCAGGATAAATACCAGAAAATCTACACCTAGGCATGCCATATTTAAACTGCGTGAAGCCAAATTCAAAGAGAAAATTTTAAAAGAAGCCTAAGCAGAAAATAAACCTTATCTGTAGAGCAACAAAGATACAAATTACGGCAAACGTGTCAGAAACCAGGCAAAAGAGTAGAATAAAATATAAAAAGTAAGAAAACATCAACCTAGAATTCTATATCCAGCAAAATTGTCCTTTATAAGTAAAAGAAAAATAGAGACTTCATCAGTAGAAGTCTTTTCAGTAAAGCTAAAACAAGGTTCATTTTGTTTTTTGTTTATTTTTTCTTGAGACAGAGTCTCGCTCTGTCGTCCAGGCTGGAGTGCAGTAGTGTGATCTCGGCTCACTGCAACCTACACCTCCCGTGTTCAAGTGAGTCTCTTGCCTCAGCCTCCCAAATAGCCAGGATTACAGGCGTCCACCACCACACCTGGCTACTTTTTGTATTTTTAGTAGAGACAGGGTTTCACCATCTTGGCCAAGCTGGTCTTGAACTCCTGACCTCGTGATTCACCCACTCACGAAGAAAAAGGTACAGGTCACAAACTCTGATCTACAGAAGAAAAGGAGATTGCTGGAGTAGGAGTATATGAAGGTATATAAACTCTTTTATTTTTTCTATTCCTAACTAACCTATAGATAAGTATTTAAAACTATAATAGTAACATTAAATTTTGTGATTATATCATATAGATAAGTAATATGAATACCTGCACTCTCTGTGAGCAGTATAATACGATTTTTAAAAATCGATTACCTGTAAATGGATATCGCATACTCTAGGGAAACTACTGAAACACATCTTTTATACAGAACTATAATTGGTGTGCTAAAAAAAGAGAGAAAAAGTAATGATAGAAAATTATCATTTAAGACCAGATAAATCAGACAGAGATGATAAAAAGGAAACAAAGAAAAAGTGCAACAAACAGAAAATAATTACAGGCATGGTAGATACTATTCCAACTATATTAACAATCAATGTATCTATGAATGCTTGAAATACACCAATTAAAGATAGACATGGTCAGAGTGAAAGGAAAAAATATATTGTCTAGAGGAAACCCACTGTGTATATAAAGGCACACACAGATTATAAGTAAAGGGATAGAGAAAGATACGTGATACAAACACTAATTAATAAAAATATTGAGTAGCTATATTCATTTTGGGTAAAGCAGATTCCGAACACGGGGAATTTTCAGAGATTAAAAAGGGCATTATATAATGATAAAGGAGTCAATTGTCCAACAAGACATAACAATGATTACGATGTATGCACCTAACAACAGCATGCCCAAATATGTGAGACAAAACTGATAGATCTGCCAGGAGAAATAAACAAATCCACTATTACAGTTGGAGACTTCAACATCTCTCATACTATAATTGATAGATCCAGCAGGCAGAAAATCAATAAGTATATAGTTGAACTCAACAGTACCATTAATCAACTGTATCTAATTGACATTTATAGACTAGCTCATCCAGTAGCGGTGGAACACACATTCTTCTCAAGCTCACGTGGAACATTTACCATGATAGACCAAATTCTGGGCCATAAAATACACCTAAGCAATTTGAAAGAACAGAAATCTTCGAGTATGTTCTCATACCACAATTAAATTTAAAAAGATATTAATAATAGGAAGATAGCTAGAAAATTACAAAGTATTTGGAAATTAAACACCATACTTCTAAATAGGTCATGAGTCAAAGGATCTATTACAAGATAAATTAATAAGAGAGCAAAGTTGGTATAAAGCATATAGGAACATTCTATTAGCTTTGAAATTATTTAGTAAATCTAAAATTATTTTTTAAAATTAAAGCCTTTAAAAACAGATGTAGCTAATGGACTGATAAAGGATATAAAAGATGGTAAAAAAGATACTCAGCTAATAAAAATAATGCCAAATGCAGGAAAAGGGAGTAAATAGTTGGGACATATAGAAAACAAATGGCTAGGTATGAGATGTAAACACACCTATATCAATAATTATATTAAATGTAAATAATCTAAAGGCAGACAGATGAGATTAAAAAAATAAAATTTCACCACATGCTGCATAAACTGTTAAATAAATTAAATTGAAAATAGAAATGCATCTACATAAAAATAATAGGAAAATACACAAAGCTAACAGTAATCCATAGAAAGCGATAGTGGAAGTGGCATATTAATATAGAACAAATTAGACTTTAGAGGAAATAACTTTATCAGGGATAAAGAAAGTTGGTCCATAATAGTAAAAGGGCCTATTCATCAAGATGATATAAAAATACTAAATATTTATGTATCTTATAACAGAGTTTCAAAATCAAGAAACAAATGTTATAGAAATGCAAGCAGAAACAGACAAAATCAAATTATGTTTATATAATCTCATACCTCTCTCAATAATTAATAAAATTAATTACAGAAATCATTCAGAATGTAGGGGGCTTGTATAATACTGCCAATTAATTTAACATAATTGATAATTATAGAACATTTCAACCAAAATTAACAGAATACACATTGTTAAGTTTACTTATTGCATATACCAAGATAAACCATATTCTGGGCTGTAAAACACCTATCAGTACATTTCAAGGACTTAAATACATGTAAGATATTCTCTGACACAATCCAAAGAAAGTAAAAATGAGTAAATATAGCAATCTAAAAAATCATCAAGTATTTGAAAAAAATTACACATATTAACATAATAATTGGTTAGTAAAGCTATATAAATAGTAATTAGAAATTAACTGAACTGAATGAAAATGAAAAGGTGACCTGTCAAACCCTGTAAGACATCTGAAACATTGCTTATAAGAAATTTCATAGCAAAATATGCCTCTATTAGAAAGAAAGGAAGGTCTTAAATCAATGACCTAAGCTTTCACCTGAAGAAACTAGAGAAAGAAAAGCAACTTAAATCCAAATAAGCAGAAGGAGAGAGCTAGTGAAAAAAAAATATTAGAAAGTAGCACATTAAAATGAAAAAAAAATCAATGAAATAAAAAACTTCTTCTTTGAATAGTAGCAATGAAATTGATTAAAGTTTAGGTGGATTAATTTCACAAAATAAAGAAGACATTTATAATATAATGGAAGACAGTATTATGTATCTTATAAGTAATATAGACATAAGAATCATAAGGGATTATTATGAATAAACTGTATCAATTAATTTGACAACTCAGATAATATAAATAAATTTCTTGCAAACAATGTGAACAGATTAACAAAGCTCACTCAGAAAACTTGAGAACCGGAATAGCTGTGTTAAGGCAGACTTTGTAACAACTTGCATAGCCTTGTGTCTGTCAAACACATTGAACTTCTGGTTAAAAGCTTTCCCACAAAGAAAATTCTTACATATATTGTTTCAGTTGTGAATTCTATGAAATATTTAAGGAAGAAATAATACAAAATGAAACAAACTTTCTCCAAGAAAATTACAGAGGATAAATCACTTCCTAATCTATTTTATGAAGTCAGCATTGCCAGAAAAGATATTAAAAGGAAAAGAAAACATCAAACCAAACTCTACATACCAACAACCCTCATGATGAAAAAAGCAAATATCTTCAACCAGATATCAAACTGAATTCAGCAATACATACAAAGTATAATAATACATCATGATAAATCACGTTTCATTTCAGTAAGGCTGGTTTAACATTTGTTAATCAATCCATATAATTTATCAAATAAACAGAGTAAAAAAAGTTTTAAAAATTATCTCAATAAAGGCTGAAAGTACACTTGATAATATTCAACAGTCATATATGGCAATAACCCTCAAGTGAACAATGAATAAACAACACACTCATCCTTATGAAAATCACACAAAAAAGACTTGGCATTTACATCACCATAAATGGTGAAAGACTGGTATTTCTTCTATGCTTAGGAATATTCTACAATATATAAAATGTGACATATATAGGAATAAATTTGGATAAGCATATGGAAGACATACATCTTGGAAAATAGAATTACTGCTGATAAAAAATTTAAAAGAACCATATTGATAGATGGGAAAACTGTTTATTATTAAGATGTCTATCATCTCAATAAGTTATCTATTTATTCAAGAAAACTTCAACCAATATTCCAGCAGGCTCTTAGTAGAGATTAACAAGGGGATTCTAAAATTATACAAAAATGCAAAGAGTCTAATATAGTCAAAATAACATTGAAATAGAGAAAAATAAGAGGACTTATACTACCTAATGTTAAGTCTTATTTTAAAGCTTATAGTAATGAAGACAGCAAGCTATTAGCATAATAGTAAACATATTAAATACTTGGTATTTTATTCTGTAAACAAAATACAGAGTCCTTAAATTGACCCATAACCTATATGATCAATTTTCCACAAATATGACAAAACAATTCATTTACGAAAGAATCTTTTCACTAAAGAATGCTGAAAAGAATAAACATTGAGTAAGCATCTTGGCCCTTAAATAATATCACATGCAAAAATTAGCTCAAAATGTATCACAAATCTAAATACAAGGACTAAATCTCTAGCAAGTATTAAAAATAATAGTGAAAAATGTTATTAATAATGGTTTTTGCAAAATTTCTTAAATACAGCATAAAATGTATGAACTATAGTAGAAAAAAGCACTAAATTAGATTCTTTAAATTAAAAATATTTTCAAAGCATATATTTGACAGTGGACTGATATTTATAATACATAAAAATTCTTATAATTGATGTCAACAGAAGTCAAACTATGCAAATTTTAAAATAGATAAACTATTTTAGCAGACATTTTACCAAAGGATATATACAGATGGCAAATAAGCATGTGAAAAGAATGTTGAACATCTTTAATCACTAGGAGAATACAAATTAAAATTATAATAGACTACTACTTACTCCCAAGAATGGCTAAAATTTATATATACACACAAACACATATATATATACACACACACATTTTATATATATATATACAAATACATGTAAAAATATAAATTATAGGTTAAGATGTAGAGAAACTGGACCTCTTTTACATTGCTGGTTGAAAAGTAAGATTGTGTGCTTTGGAAAGCACTTTTTTTCACTTTCGTAAAAAGTTAAAGATATGTTCACCATATAGCCATTTATTCCATTTCTACAAATTTACCAATGGAAAATGAATACACATGTCAACACAAAGACTTTGGGACAAGTGTTTACAGTAGTTTTAATTTTAATAGCCCCAAACTGGAAAGAATCCTCATGTTCTATAGTATATTGACAAAAAAGAAATACTACTAAGCAATAAAACATTGAATCACATATTGTTACATGAAATATCAGTGAATCTCTAAATAATTATCATGTGTGAAAAAGTGAGTCTAAAACTACTGCATGTTTTTTGTTGTTTTTATATAAAATTCTGGAAAATGCAACCTAATCTAAACAGACTAATGGTTGATTGAGAATGAGGAGAGTAAGGGAGAATTTCAAAGAAACATGAGAAAACTTCTCAGAAGGACATATATATGTTTAATAGCTTATGTTTTGAGGGATTCACAAGTGTTTACACATTTTGAAATACATGCAGTTTATATACATCCATTATATCTCAATAAAATTAAAATGTAGACATAAAGGCATTTTCAGTCATTGTGTGAGTATGAATTGCTACATTCTTCTGTAAAGCTATCTGGAAACCATAACAAAGGTTTTAAATAGCGTTTATTCACTTCGACCATTATTTCAACATCTACACATTTAATGAAAAAGTAAATAATAAATGTCCATGAAAAAAATTAGGAAAGAGTGCTTTGCCTTTTTATCTGAAAGTATAGCCTGGTTTAACCATATACACATAGTGATTATCCTTTTTAAATTAAATTTAATTTATTTATATATTTATTTTGAGATACCTTCTCATTCTATTGTCCAGGCTGGAGTGCAGTGGCAAAATCACATCTCATTGTGGCCTTGACCTCTCAGGCTCAAGTGATTTTCCTGCCTTGAGTAACCGGGACCACAGGCTCATGCCACGATGCCTGGCTAATTTTTTTTTTTTTTTTTTTTTTGGTAGAGACAGGGGTCTCTCTATGTTGCCTAGACTGGTCTCAAACTCCTAGGCTCAAGCGATTCTCCCACCTCAGCCTCTGAAAGTGCTTAGCCTCTGAAAGTGTGAGCCACTGTGCCTGATCTCATAGTGACTACCTTTACAGTGATTGTGATTATTAAGATAGTCCAAACAGAATCCACGAAATTATACCCCCACCTCAGGACATAAACTTGTTTATGTTTACTTTAAAATATTAATTACAATTTATATCACAATCAATGTTTTTCAAATGCTTAACAGACATCAAAAAATTAAATATTTAAAAATAACACTGTAAGTGGTACTGATAAACATATTTTCCCAAGGCAGTTACCAAAATATTGGTACCTTCCATAAATGTTTTAAGTACCACAATCAGGAAGAATTGTGTTAGGTAAGGATATAGTTAAAAAACTGTTGAAAGTAATTAAATACAAATATATATGTGTGTGTGTGTGTATGTATACATGTATGTATATGCATACATATACATACATACACGTATACACACACGTATACATATATACACATATACATACACATATACACTCACGTATACATATGCACACATATATATGTATACACACACACTCTCTACATATACACACATATATATGTATACACACACACACACACACACACACACATATATATGTAGCAATAAATTATATGTTCTTTTTATTATCTCTCAAAATAACTTGTCGAATCCTGTAATGAGAGTGGGTAAGAGAACATTTTTTATATTCGTCTAATTTGAACCCCTCCTCATATTGTCCAATTATATAAATCATATTTTCTTCACCAAAACTTAGTTTCTCATGCTGATTTGTACTGAGATATTACTCCCATGTTGGTGAAAAAAATGTACAATGTACAATGACAAAAACATCAAATATGTTTTTAATCTCTGGTGTTTCAAGAGGAATTTCATTTCAGACTACCAAGCTCTTTGACATGAAGGTCTGGTCCTGAATGACCTGACATGAGGGTCAGATATATGAGAGTCAGATGGTGGGAAGAGAAAAGTAAGAAATGGTTATAATACTTAAATAATTAGAATATCGATTTGTATTTAATAAAAAGAAAAATATATTTAATTATTTAATAAATAATTAGAATATCTAATCTAATTAGATTAGAAATCTTTACTTCATCCTAACAGTAAGAAAACACTGGTTGAGGCCAGGCGCGGTGGCTCATGCCTGTAACCCTAGCACTCTGGGAGGCCAAAGCAGGTGAATCACCTGAGGTCAGAAGTTCAAGACCAGCCTGGCCAAAATGGCGAAACCCCATCTCTACTAAAAATACAAAAATTAGCCAGGTGTGGTAGTGCACACCTATAATCCCAGCTACTCGGGAGGCTGAGGAAGGAGAATCGCTTGAACCCGAGAGGTGGAGGTTGCAGTGAGCCAAGATCACGTCACTGCACTCCAGCCAGCGTGACAGGAGCGAGACTCCATCTCAAAAAAAAAAAAAAAAAAAAAAAAAAGAAAAGAAAAACACTGGTTGAACCGATAAGCAACATCTTTTCTTGGGGCCATCAGAGAACTGAGGTCATTGGAAAACCTGCTACTCTAAAATCCTACAACAGACTCATCCAGAGAGATGTAGAAACAAAGATCAAATTATTTGGAGCATAGGCACGGCTTCACATGGCTTCAGAGAAATAGCTTGGGAATGTAGCAGCCAGGGAAAAAAGTAGGGGGCAGTGAGAAAAAGCTATGGAGAAACACTTGTAAAGAACAGCGCTCTCAGACACAGGTGCACTAAAGGACTGAGTTAATCGGAATTTTAGAGAATGCTTCCCCTCCCCTTCAAAGAACAACGTAACTCTCACAGGCCTACAAAATTAAAAAGTATTATATATTACAAGTAATATATAATAGCATGGCATATACTATAATATGCAACATATCAATATTAGTATGTTATATAATATACACCATAGTATACACACTATACTATTGTATATTACATATTCTAATACGTACTATAATATATTAACATGATATATGTCATATTAATTAATATAATAGATATACAGACATATATAATCAGAGTGGATTATAGCTGAAGACTCTGCGAAGTACATAATAAAAAAATAAATATAGGAGACAAAAATAAAAATCATAGAGCAGCACCTGGTGTTGTCAAAGAAAAATTGCACCGGATAAAATTAAACAGGAAAGACAGGCTTTATTTAAGATTATCACAATAAAAGAGAGAATTAAACTCTGTTAAAACAAAAAGCAAGAGAGTTTTTAAGCATTCAGGTGAACTAGTGGAAAAGTACTAGTTTTATTGTCTATTTAAAAATAAACTTTACTTATTTGATAATTTATTCCAAATAAAGTAGATTCATTGTTTAAAAATCAATCAATGCAATTCACTATATTGTATCAATTGAAGTAAAGCAATCATATGACAAAATCTAACATCCATTCAAGATATAAACTCTCATTAAATATGAATAGGAGGATGTTTTCTGAAGTTTATGGGGAATATTTACAAAAAAACTGACAGCTAATATTATGTTTAATGGTAAGAGATGAGAACTTTTACCTTATTATTGAGAGTCAAAGATGTCCCCTCTCATCACTCCAAGCCGACATCATATTGAAACCCCTAGCTAGTGCAATAAGATAAGAAAAATAAATAAAATATATGCAAATTGGAAGGAACATAATAAAACTACTTTTGATTCATTGTGTAGAAAAGACCAAATAATTTATAGACAAACAAATTTAGAAAACTCCTGCAATGAATAGGTAACTAGAGCAAGGTTATATGAGATACAAGGTCAATATGCAAAAGTCAATTTTTTGTCTACATGCCAGCAATGAAAAATTTAAATTTAAAATTAAAAATGCAATACTATTTGCAATAGCACCAAAAAAAAGTAAAAATCTATCAAAATGTGTATAGAGTCTATAGTGAAAAACTTCATAACTCTGATAAAATTAATCAAAGATTTAAATAAATAAGTTATTCTGTGTTCATGGCTTAAAATATTTAATATTTTTGTAATTCTTCCCAATTTGAATCCAATGAAATCAAAATTCCAGCAAATTATTATATAGATATTGTTAAACTCTTCTAAAAATGCATATAAATATATATATAAATCAAAGGAGCTAGAATAGCCAAGGGAATATTAAAGAAAAACAAAATTGAAGATGTCACATTTTCAGATTTCAAGACTTATTGTTCTGAAGTACAGTAATGTAGGCAGCATAGTATTGGTGACCGATTAGGCATATAAATTAATGCAACAGATCAGAGAGCACAGAAATAGACTAAGACAAACAGTTAATTTCTGACAAAGGCACAAAGGCAATTCAGTGGAGCAAAGGGTAGTTTTTAACAAACGTTCCTGGAAAAATAAGCAAAACAGAGACAGACTGCCCAGACATAGACCTTACTTTGACAAAACTTAACTCAAAATGCATCAGAGAAGAAATTGTATGATGCAAAATTATAAGCTTCTAGAAAACAACAGAGGAGAAAACCGTGTTGACCTTGGATTTGCTCCTGAGTACAGTAAAATAACAAAAGCACAATGTGTGAAAAACTAAGATGGACTTTTTAAAAATTGAAATCTTCTGCTCTGGGAAAATACGATATGAAAGACAAGTTAAAATTGGAAGTTAATATTGCAAAGCACATTTGATAAAGGACTTTATCCAAAATAGTCACAGCTTCTAAATATTAGGAAAGAAATCCAAAATATAACTGGAACTTAAAAGAAAATCAACAGTAAGAAAACTAATTGAAAAGTGGGCCAAAATCTCAACAGACATCTCTCAGAAGATATTCAGATGGTATGTTAGCATATGAAAAAATACCCAATGTCATTTCTCATTAGGAAATTGCAAATTAAAACATCAAAGTGATACCATTATACACACATTATAATACCTAAAATCCCAACAACATAAATATCGATTGCTGGTGAAGGTGCAAAGAACAGAAACCTCCCATTCCTTGCTGGTGGGAATGCAAATAACACAAGTTCTTTGGAAGACAGCTTGGCAGTTTCTCATAAAGCTAAACATAGTCTTAGCATATAATCAAGTAATCCTGCTCTAACGTATTTAACTAATTTACTTGAAAAGTTATGCCTGCACAAATAACTGTGAGAAAATGTTTATAGCACATTTACACATAATTGCCCCAAACTAGCAGCCATCAACATGTCATTCAATTCAGGCGTGGTGTTGTGCACCTGTAGCTTGTAGTTCCAGCTATTCGGGAGGTTGAGGTGGGAGAATTGCTGGAGCTCAGGAATTGAAGGCTGCAGTTGGCTATAATTGCACCATTGCAAGCCAGCCTAGGCAACACGATGAGACTCCATCTCTAAAAAATAAAAATACTTAAATGAAAATGTCATTCAATAGGTGAATGAATAAGCATACAGTGAAATGCTGTTCAGTGATAAATAAAAGACTGTTCCATCAAGACACATAGAAACACAAATAAATTTTTTTTTTTTTTGAGATAGAGTTTTCCTCTTGTTGCCCAGGCTGGAGTGCAATGGTGCAATCTTAGCTCACCGCAACCTCCACCTCCTGGGTTCAAGCTATTCTCCTGCCTCAGCCTCCCGAGTATCTGGGATTACAGGCATGCACCACCACGCCTGGCTAATTTTGTATTTTTAGTACAGACAGGGTTTCTCCATGTTGGTCAGGCTGGTCTCAAACTCCCGACCTCAGGTGATCTGCCCGCCTCGGCCTCCCAAAGTGCTGGGATTACAGATGTGAGCCACCAAGGCTGGCCGAAACACAAATAAATCTTAAATGCATAATATTATGTAAAAGTTGCCAGTCTGAAAATGGTGCATATAATTTCAT
The DNA here is from genome assembly GCF_029281585.2 of Gorilla gorilla gorilla. Classification (NCBI taxonomy): domain Eukaryota; kingdom Metazoa; phylum Chordata; class Mammalia; order Primates; family Hominidae; genus Gorilla; species Gorilla gorilla. Next base: position 106,337,432 of record NC_086017.1, on the reverse strand, counting down.
TTATATGACATTTACAACTCCCCACTCTTGAGTATGTGCTACATATACTGACTTCCTTTTTACAATACAAAATGGAAATGGGGTGAAATAAGTTATGTACAATGGAGAAAATTAACAAACTGTATCGCAGGAATGGGATCGAGTAAACATGAAGAATGATTAAGTAATGATGATAGTGTGTTTCCTGATATGATGCAATTAGAATGGCACTTTATCTCTGTGTGGTCTTATTCCAAAAGTCCATTATTATACCCTAGTATAATAATGAAATTTCTCTATTCAGGAACATTGTATAAAATGCCTTAGCATTTATCAAAACCTTCAAGGTCATCGAAACAAGGTAAGTTTGAAAAACTGTCACAATCAAAAAGAGCCTTGGAAGACATTAAGACCAGTTTTAATTTTATTTTATATGATACACGGGATGTAGGAACAACAAAACAGACACTGTGTAAAAACAAGAAAATGTGAATAAAACATGGATTTTAGTTAATAATAATATATCTTCAATCATTCATAAAAGGTAAATATATCATATATTGAAAGATTTAATAATAGAAGATACTGGGTGTACAATATATGGGAACTTTCTGTTACGATTTTCTGTAAATCTAAAACTGTTCTAAAATGAAAAGTTTATTTAAAAAACAAAAATATGTAACTCCGAAAGGAATAAGCTATGATACTTCCTAAATGAACCCCATGTTGAGGGCAATAAAATTAATGTGCAAGTTGTTTAACGAAAACCTGAAGATTTTTAAAATATATTTTCAGTGGCTTTTTTCTATATCTTACTGCTTCTTTGAGTTCTAATCCCATAATGATTAACAATCCTTAACATTAGAGAATTTTCTGGGAACCATTTCTTTAGCAACAGTACCAAAGAATATGGTATAATGAAGAATGGTGAAATAACAGATAATTATTTCTTACTTTTCAATTAACATGGGGTAAATTTTTTGGCAACATGGGATGTGATAAGTCTAAGTTAATTATTTAATCATTTTTCATGTCTATAATATCTATATATGTATAGATATTAATGCCATGGTTGCACATCCTTTTTTCTGCTAGCTGAAATATTTTGTCATAAAATCTGCTAATATATAACTTTTATGCAAAATTTCCATTATATCTTGTTTTAGAAAAATGTAATTAAGGTATATAACTTATTTACTCCTTAGATAAATATAAAAATCTACACCAACCCTTTAAAAATATTTATATGTAATTGTATTACCTAATCCAAGTATTTTTCTATGTGTGACTCAAGTTTTATGCTTCACTCCTATTTTGCTCAAGCAAAATGAATGAATAGATCAATCAAGCAAATTATTCTTCAGAATGATTAATACTAAAGACGAGTGCCTAAACACACACACACACACACACACACGCATACAAATGCACACTCTCTCACACACACACACATAGAAACCCGCATGCAGAATCCTTAAACATAATTCTCTTTTAATTTATCTTTTGGAACTGACCTTCAATGATACCTGGCACAAATGGTAAATGGAAGTAAATTGTTTTATTATGTGTATGTTTATCCTGTCATCTAGAACTATTCTTTCAAGACTTTGCTCATACGAGACAATTTATAAGTAGGGCTTTTCCCATTTTTTTCTGTAAGCTATGTCTTTTCTACCAGATCCCATTCTCCACTTGAGGAATGAGGAATCCTTAAAAAAAAAAAAAGTATAGCAGTAGGTGGTGCATCAGAGTCAGTTTGGAGACATTTGTTTCCTTGCCTGTTATGCCTGAACATCTAAGAGGATCATATTTATGCCACTCTACTGAAGTTTTATGAGTCTGTATAACAGTGGTACATAGTTGAAATTGATTAACACATTTCAAAGTGGGAAAATAAAAACTTCATGTTAAAATAAGAAAATAGTACAATAGAGCCATCATTTCTAGGTAACCCAAAGCAAGATGCATTCTACATGGATCTGCAAGTAATTTTGCAGCATAAGGAGGACAAAAAAAGAAGAAAAAGACACAGACATACATACATGCAAATGTATATTTTTTTTTACATATGCCATACTTCTGAGGTTAAAAGGAAATTTCTCTGTGTGAATGTATTGATTCTTTTGCCTTTTGAATAGCCCAAGCCCTTTCAGGTGTCATTAGTGAATTGAGTTTTTGTGGGATGACAGTATATTATGTTTGAAAACCTATATGCAATCCTATGAAACCTAAAGTTAGACCACCTAGATTTGAATTCTATCTCATCTATTTACTATCAGCATAACCAGAGGAAATTTTCTCAAATTATCAATTTTCTCATATTTAAAGCTGAAATACAAATAACTTATTCATAGCGCCATTGCATTGATTTTCTGAATACAAGGAACTTAATGCATTGTTGAGCATAATATACATATAAGAAATGGTAGGTACTCAATATTATTGTCTACTAGTAGACTGCCTCTTCAACAAAATAATCAAGAGACTCATTTCTATTGAGAATCTATATTTGCAATGACAGGTACTTTCTTATGTAGGACTGAGGTTTTGGAATACTTGATCTAAAGTATTATTTTACGATAACAAAGCCATATCATTACCAGATAATAGGGATGCATAATGTTTGTGTCTACATTCTGAAACCAGAGAAGTAGAAAAGTTTCTGTCACATTCTTACATCAGAATGAAGTGATAGTAATGGAAAGTTACTGCAATGGGCATATTAGATTATTATTTGTGACTAGAAAAAGTTGTAAGTACATAATTGACAAACAATTTATGTGGTCGTTATTTTAAAAATGAAATACTGGTTGGGTGTGGTGGCTCACACTTGTAATCCCAGCACTTTGGGATGCCAAGGCAGGTGGATCACCTGAGGTCAGTAGTTCGAGACCAGCCTGGCCAACAAAGTGAAACTCCGCCTCTACTAAAAATACAAAAATTAGCTGGGCGTGTTGGCAGGCAACTGTAATCCCAGCTACTCAGGAGTCTGAGTCACAGGAATCGCTTGAACCCGGGGCGGAGTTTGCAGTGAGCTAAAATCACGCCACTGCACTCCAGCCTGGGCGATAAAGTGAGACTCATTCTCAAAAAAAAAATAAAACTAAAAATAAAAAAGAAATACTATTAGGATGCAAAGATAAATTAATCACAGCCAGGAGTACCAGTTACTATTCAGGATTATTTGGCATCAAATCTTGCTTTGTCTATTTGTCAAAAAGGCCATTTGTCTAAAAATCTCTTTATTTTAATAGATTATATTAAATATCATCCTAAATTTTATAATGCAAATTTTAAGATAGTAAAATAGTCACGTTTCTTTTTATTTCCAAGATGTGAAAATCAAGTGTGAGATGAATTATTTCCTAATGGCTTCCTCCATTGACCTTTTTGATCAACATCCTATAAGAGCAATTGTTTTGTGTGTTTCTGTTTTTATCTCACTTACACTGTGTAACAAAGACCAAAGCTTCTTCTCATATATACTTTCCTCACTTCAGATCTGAGTTATAGGAAATCAATTTTGTTACTGTTTTATTGTCTCTTTCCTGTATAAAGACAGAGATTAGTAAATGTTCAACTGACATTCCAAGGAAAAAAGGCCCTGATTTGTAGTGTTTGCTGATTTCTGTGGCAAAAATGCTCCCATCTGGCCAATTTCAAACTACCAACGTGATGTTGCTGAACTAGGAGTTCAAAAAAGATGTGCAAAATTGAGTTGTGTAAACTATTAAAATCCAGCTCCAGCACATTTTGTGTGTGTGTGTGTGTGTGTGTGTGTGTGCGCCTGTCTGTCTGTCTCGATATGCCAGGATTTGTTTCAGATAATGGGAAGAAAACAGACAAGAATATAAAATGTCTGTTTTTGTGGTATGTGTAATTTAGGGGGAGATACAAACATTGAATTAGTAAATGAATTAATAAGCCCAATGATTTCCAAAACACTAAGCAGGGAAAAAAAATAATACAAAGATATGTTGGAGAGTGACTTGGGGGATTTGATGGTCAGGATAATTCAGACAGTTGTGTCAGTAAATCTCTTTTTAAAAAAGGGGCATTTGAACTGAAACATATACTATATCAAGGAAAAACCTTACAAAGTATTGTGAGCAGTATGCTCAAAACTGCCCTGAGGTAAGAACATGCTTGGTGTGCCTGAGGAGCAGAAATAAGCCCAATGTGACAACTGGGAAATGAGCAAGGTGAGATGTAAAAGATGAGGTCAGAGAGATAGGGTACATTATGTAAAGCCCAGTTGTGTATGACACTACATCAGAATTTTAGTGTTACAGGCCATAGTGTATTAGAACCGAACATTTGCCTCTAGAGGAACAGTTTTAGGCAGAGACTTCAGAAAAGTATGAGGATGTCTGTACTTGGCATTGAGAGAGACAGCAAGTTAACGTAGAAGCCCTTCATCTCAGTAACATTTTGACTTTGAAGCACTGCTATGGAAGTCTTCAGATTTTGATGAGCAGGCAAAAGTTGCATTTTACATTCAAGATTAAAAATTAGGACTTTTCCAATTGCTATGGACAAATTATACACTGTATCAAGATAATGAATATCAGTGACTTGCATTTGTCCACGTTGAGATTTTCAGTAATTTTTCTCACTATTTATTTTCTTGTATTAACATAATTATTCTATGAGATAGTCAGGTATTTCTTATTATTCAAAATTAAAGTGTAGAAAGTGAGAGTCAAGGAATTCTGGTGACTGGACCATGCCTGATACAACTTTAATTCTTATCTTTTCTATTTTGTTCCCATGTTAATTATTGCTTCCATAATTTTTATTTATTTGAGATATCCTAATTATTTTTTGAGTGTTATTCATCTCATTAAATATAAATTAATGAAATTTAACAAGCCATTAAAAATAGATTCAATTGTCATATTTAAAGCTTTAAGTCATAGTGTAGTAGCTTTTCCTCATAATACTCTACTTCTATGTCCTATTATCTCTGTGAATTTTGGATCTGTAAAGATCCATAAGTACTATTTAAATTATGAGAGCCTGTTCAAATATTAATATGATCTCAGAGAGTATTGAGTTATAAAATATATAATATATAATACATAGTATGGTATAAAAACAACAACATTTTTTCCTCGATCCTCAGTTTGATGTATGTTATTTTTGAAGAATTTTATTTCAGTTTAGAAGTAGCCTTCACTAAGAAACTTATTAATGTCACTTTGATAGCTCTGCCCCATGCTTTAATATTTCAATTAGATAACATATAATTAAGTTATCTTAACTGTCTTTCAAAGAAATAGAGAGCTCAAAAACTTAGTGCATTAATGGAAATAATTTAAGAATTATGGAGGAATAAACTTGAAAAAATTTAAATGTGAATAATTTTGTTACTTAATTTATAATATTTGATAGAGTTTACAAAATTGATATTGTCAATTTATTATGTACCTATATTTAGTCTTCACGAAATATACAGGAAATGAATAATTCAGTAGCATAAAAAGATTTATTACCACCAGAAGAAGAAGTACTTTTTGACTGTCCACTGCTGCCCAGGCTTACATACAACAACTCCTTCTTAGCTCCTCTTACCTTTGGGAGATGGAGTTTGTAGTCTGATTTGTCAAAGTTAAGGTCATCTTATAGCTATTATGGTACTTTGATTTTCATTCAGAGATTCTCCCTTATGTGTAGATTTCCCTTGAAAGCCCGGTAGAAAAGTGATATAAATGGTAGGCTAAATTTAGCTATCCTTAGACCCCTGGCCTTCATGCCATTATAATAGCACAAAAAGAAACCCGGGACTCTTTGAATTATTTACATCCTCATAATTATGGTGTTAAGGGGGATAGTTACAAAGATGGAGGACAGTTTACCTGCCATCAAGAAGTTCATAGTCTAACATAGGAGACACTCATATAAATAATGAAATCTTCTTCCATAGGGACAAAAATATAGGGGAGCATATTTGATTCTGCTCTGGTGTATAAAGCAGGAAAATTTTTCATGGAATGTGATATTTGACTTTGACCCCGAAGGGCAAATTAATTTATTTCTAGATGTAGAATAAGAAAGCACATAATAGGATTTAAGAAGCAAGCTTGAGTAAGTATTTGAATGTCCATGACTAAAATAATCAGATAGTTAATATAAGGGTTGGGACAAGAAGTGAAGATGAAATTTTTAAAAAATGCTTTATATACGTAAGAAACAAGATTGGGATAACCATAATGTCTTTGAATTGAGAGGGAAGAGTGAGGTGAAGAAACTCAAGTGTCTCTTTGTGGATAGAGATCATGTTGGGCCTCAAATGGGAAATGAAAGTAGATAAACATATTTGGAAGGTGAGTTATGAGAAACTTTTAGAGATTGGTTTGAGGAATCAATACAAATGTAAGTAGAGAAGTATAGGGGACAATCGGACATGAATATATGTTGCTCAGGGTAGAAGGTAGGTTTTAAGATATGACTTTGAAAGCCATCATGGTATAGAAAATACCATGTAAGCTGAGAAAAATATAAACTGACAATACACCTCCAACAATCTATCTAGTGAATTGTGGTTTAAAATTTCCCTTTATTTCTGCAAAATATATGAATGCTGAGTTGAAAGATGGATAATGAAGCATGGAAAGGATGTTGATAAAGCCTTCAGAGACTTGCTGGATGCTCCTTTCTGAGATTCAAGTGACCAGATTCAGGCAGATACACAGGGAGGGACAGGAAATAGAAGCTTTAAAAAAAATCATTATCTGGTGAAAACAAATGAGACCAAAGGTCAGTCCTAAGCTGAAAACGGTGATCAATTAGTATTTCTGAGTCTACTGGTGGTAAACATAATAATCTCACTGGAATAAAAAGGCCTTACCTCATGTAAATGTCACAGGAGCTCCAATACTGTCTGAAAGTCCAGCCGTTCATGGATACAGCGCACTCTGCTGAGCACACCACCAAAATCACTTGCTGCAAGCACAGACATTTCTTTGGCCGTAGTATCTGTGCATGGTAGAAATGCAGAAATATTTCCTCTCTGCATTGCCCATATTACAGCTGTGTTAGGAGGACAGTTCATTTTCAATAACCAATAAATCACCAGCTTGTGTTGTTTCTAAACCTCTAGAGAGAATTATCTAAGTACAGTGATAGAGCAGCACATCAGTTCCGGTAAATGCCTGGTAGAACAGAGGAGGTACCCTAAAAGAAAAACTGAATTTCCTGCTGTGAGAGGTGGCAGTTATATCATTGTTCTTTGCAGTATTACGGTGCATGGTAGAGCGTTTTATTTCCTTTACTTTAATTTCAGGTTACTCCCATATCATATAATGTTAACACTAGCTACTGTATTAGTCCATTCTCACATTGCTATAAAGACGTACCTGAGACTGGTAATTTATAAAACAAAATTAATTGGCTCACAATTCTGCAGGCTATATAAGCTTCTTGTTCTGTGGAGTCCTCGGGAAACTTACAATCACTGCACAAGGTGAAGGGGAAGCAGGCATGGTCTTCACTTGCCCAGAGCAAGAGACAGAGAGAGAGAAAAGGGTGAGGTGCTATACATGTTCAAACAACCAGATCTCTTGAGAACGCTATCACAAGAACAGCAAGGGGGAAGTCTTCCCCATGTTCAAACACCTGCCACTAGGCCCCTCTTCCAGCACTGGGAATTACAATTTGACCTGAGATTCGGGTGGGGATGCAGAGCTCAATCACCTCATTCTGCACCTGGCCCCTCACAAATCTCAAGTCCTTTTCACATTTTAAACACAATTATGCCTTCCCAACTGTATTAGTATGTTTTCATGCTGCTGATAAAGACATACCAGAGACTTGGAAGAAAAAAAGAGGTTTAATGAACTTACAGTTCCACACAGCAGGAAAGGCCTCACAATCATAGCAGAAAGCAATGAGGAGCAAGTCACATGTTACATGGGTGGGAGCACACAAAGAGAGAATGCTCACTCAGGGAAACTCCCTTTTTTATAACTATCAGATTTCGTAAGACTTATTCACTATCACGAGACCAACACGGGAAAGACCTGCCTCCATGATTCAATTACCTCCCACCTGTCCCTCCCACAACACACGGGAATTCAAGATGAGATTTGGGTTGCAACAGAGCCAAATCATATCACCAACAGTCCCCAAAGTCTTAATGTATTCCAGCATTAACTCAAAAGTCCAAGTCCAAAGTCTAATCTGAGACAAGGCAAGTACCTCTGCCTATGAGCCTATAAAATCAAAAGCAAGTTACTTACTTCCAAGATACAATGTGGGTATAGGCTTTCAGTAAATATTCCCTTTCCAAAAGGCAGAAATAAGCCAACAGAAAGGGGGCTACCGGCCTTATGCAAGCCTGAAACTCAACAGGGAAGTTATTAAATCTTAAAGCTTCAAGATAACCTTCTTTGACTCCACATCTCACATTCAGACCACACTAACACAAGAGGTGGCTTGCAAGGCCTTGAGAAGCTCCGCCCCTGTGGCTCTGCAGGGTAAAACTTCTGTGCTGCTTTCACAAGCTGGTCTTGAGTGCTTGTGGCTTTTCTAGGTGCATGGTGCAAGCTGTTGGTGGATCTACAATCCTGGGGTCTGGAGGACAGTGATCCTCTTCTCACTTCTCACAGCTCCACTAGTCAGTGCCCCAGTGGAAACTCTGTGTGGGGGCTCCAACCCCAAATTTTCCCTTCACACTACCCTAGTAGAGGTTCTCCATGAGGGCTCTGCCCCTGCAGCAGACTCCTGCCTGGACATTCAGGTATTTCCATACATCCTCTGAAATTTAGGTGGAGGCTCCTAAGCCTCAACCCTTGCCCTCTGCACAGCTGCAGGCTTAACACCTTGTGGAAGCCTTGGCAGCTTCCAGCTTGAACCCTCTGGAGCAGTGGCCCAAGCTTTATTGTGGCTCCTATTAGCCACAGCTGGAGCTGGACCAGGACCAGCTATGATGCAGGGCACCATGTCTCGAGGCTGTACAGAGGAGTGGGGCCCTGGGCCTGGACCAAGATACCATTTTTCCCTCCTAGGCCTCCAGGTCTGTGATGGGAGGGGCTGTCATGAAGGTCTCTGACATGCCCTGGAGAGATTTTCCCCATTTTCTTGGCTATTAACATTTGGCTCCTCTTTACTTATGCAAATTTATACAGCTGCTTGAATTCTTTCCCAGAAAATGGGTTTTTATTTTCTACCCGTGGCCAGGCAGCAAATTTCTCAAATGTTTATGCTTTCCTTTTAAATGTAACTTCCAGCTTCAGGTCATTTATTTGTTTATGCAAATGAGTACAGACATTTAGAAGCAGCAAGGCTACATCTTGAATGCTTTGTGCTTAGAAATTTATTCTGCTAGATACCTTAAATCATCTCTTTCAGGTTCAAAGTTTAATAGATCCCTAGAGCAGGGACACAATCCCACCAATCTCTTTGCTAAAGCATAGCAAGAGTGACCTTTATTCCAGTTCCCAATAAGTTCCTCATCTCTATCTGAGATCCCCTCAGCCTGGACTTCACTGTCCATATCACCATCAGAATTTTGGTCAAAACCATTCAACAAGTCTCTAGTTAAGTTCCAAACTTTCCCTTATATTCCTGTCTTCTTCTGAGCCCTCCCAAACTGTTCCAACCACTGCCCATTACCCAGTTTCAAAGCTGCTTTCACATTTTCAGATATCTTTATAGCAATGCCTCACTTCTCAGGTACCACTTTTTTGTATTAGTCTGTTTTCACACTGCTATAAAGGCTTACCTGAGACTGGGTAATTTATAAAGAAAAGAGGTTTAGCTGGCTCACAGTTTTGCAGGATGTACAGGCTTCTGCTTCTGAAGAGAACTCAGGAAACTTAACAATCGTGACAGAAGGCAAGGAAGAAGCAATCATAGCCTTCACACGGTCAGAGCAACAGAGAAAGAGAGCAAAGGGTGAGGTGCTACACACTGTCAAACAAATTTCTCATGGGAACTCTATCACTAGAATGGCAAGGGAAAGTCTGCCCCATAATTCAATCACCTCCCACCAGGCCACTCCTCCAACACTGGGTATTACAATTCAACACAAGATTTGAATGGGGACAGAGAGACAAGCCATATCAGCTATCAAGCTAGAGAATTTTTCTTTATCATAAGTTAAGAGTTCGTCTGGAACTTTTATTTTATTTATTTATTTACTTATTTATTTTGAGATGGAGTCTGGCTCTGTCACGCAGGCTGAAGTGCAGTAGTGTGATCTTGGCTCACTGCAACCTCTGCCTCCCAGTTTCAAGCAATTCCCAGTGAATTTTTGTATTTTTAATAGAGACAGGGTTTCACCATGTTGTTCAGGCTGGTCTCAAACTCCTGACATCAAGTGATCCACCCACCTTGGACTCCCAAATTTCTAGGATTCTATGCATGAGCCACTGTGCCCAGAAATCTGGAACTTTTCCTGAAATACTATCCATAAAATAAAAGTGACAATGTTGTTACTATAATATTAACTAAAGATTTTCATAATACAAATGGTAACAGAAAATAATGACATTGTGTTTCCATATGTCATTTCACAAATTTCACAATTTGTCATAGTTTCACAAATTGTCATAGTTTTGGACAGACATTAGTTAGCCTTCTCTTTGTATTTTTTGAGATGGAGTCTCGCTCTGTCAGCCAGCCTGGAGCGCACTGGTGCAATCTCAGCTCACTGCAACCTCCACTTCCCGGGTTCCAGCAATTCTCCTGCCCTGCCTCAGCCTCCTGAGTAGCTGGGATTATAGGTGTGCACCACCATGCCCAGCTAATTTTTGTATTCTTTTTTTTTTTTTTTTTTTTTGAGACGGAGTCTTGCTCTTTCGCCCAGGCTGGAGTGCAGTGGCCCGATCTCAGCTCACTGCAAGCTCCGCCTCCCGGGTTCACGCCATTCTCCTGCCTCAGCCTCCTGAGTAGCTGGGACTACAGGCGCCCGCCACCACGCCCGGCTAATTTTTTGTATTTTTAGTAGAGGCGGGGTTTCACCGTGTTAGCCAGGATGGTCTCGATCTCCTGACCTCATGATCCGCCCGCCTCGGCCTCCCAAAGTGCTGGGATTACAGGCGTGAGCCACCGCGCCCGGCCCAATTTTTGTATTCTTAGTAGAGACAGGGTTTCACCATGTTGGTCAGGCTGGTTTCGAACTCTTGACCTCATGATCTGCCCACCTTGGCCTCCCAAAGTGCTGGGATTACAGGTGTGAGCCACTGCTCCTGGCCTAGTTAGCTTTCTAATGTCAAATATAGACAGTTCTGCAAAGGAAACAAAGAGATTTGCCCAACTTTAAATAACAATGGTTTAGGAATACATATTATATTTGATAATTATTCCACAACTTCTTAATTTGAGGAAATAAACTAGAATTTATTAATAGTACTTACAGAACAATTTCTAGCTGTTATCATGCTGAAGTTATTTTAATGCCATTTTATTTGTTGTTTTTCATCAGTCACTAAGTGACATTTTTCTGCCTGGCCCTCAAAGCAACATAAAACATACTGGCACAGGTAGTCCTGTTCATTGCTAGCTCAAAAAGGGAAGATGATAATGTTATAGAGAATACCCAGGGTTTACTTTTCAAACAGCAAGTCAAATACTTATACTTTTTATAATAATTAACAGAGTAAAAATGTCTTTGAAGGAATTAGGTTATGAATGAGTGATAATTAAGTTTACCTATACATAGATATCAATATGTTTATTCTCTGAACACTGAAAGAAAATATCTTTCCCTGGCTTCTAGTAAATTAAATTTCATAGCAATAATTTAAATAAAAATATTTTACTGAGTATAATTTCTGGAGAGAAAATGAAATATTCACATTAGGACAGTTGTTAGAAGCTATAGCCATTGAACAATTGCTAAATTGTATCAGGCCATCTTCAGCAAAATACACTGGGGTTTTCATTAAAATGTATGTTTCTGGTCTCCAACCCCTCCTGATGATTGACTCCTATAAGTAAAAAATTGAATATGCACTTTTTAACGAGCTGAGATTTGTATGTGATTTTTATGCAGACGAAGACTTGAGAATCTCTGATATAAAAGTAGGCTCATCTTATTTTTGGTTTGTTTTTCCTCCTGAATCTTTTATAATGCAATAAGTAGTAAGCATAAACCTAGGAAGACCATATTCTCTGTAAAATGAGACTATGTTAATCAGTCACGACATTCAATTATTAGGCAAAGGTCAACATTAGAACATGCAAAAGAGGAGGCTTGAGAAGCAGTTTATGTGAAGGGCTAGTGAGCTGACTTTGTATAAACTATGAAAAAGAACAAGGCACAATGGAAACTAACCTGATTGTAGTTTGCAGATGGATTGGGGTGTTGACAATAGGAAAAGAAAAGAAGAAGAAATAGAAAAGTGTTGGTCAGAGTGTGCCCTAAAACTTCTCAAGGAAAATGGATAAAAGAAAATACACCATTATCAAAGTTCACAAGTATGAACAAGAAATGTTGGAATAAACATACTGCAAGTAAAAAAATTAACAACAGAAGATCCAGAAAGAGGAAAAGAATTGCTGAGAAAGCTTCTTATATACAAGAATTAAGGGGGAACACAGCTCATGCATCATCAAATTCTTATTCATTTAGGAAGGAAGTAGAGAGACCTGGAAAATAATTCACTCTAATGTTGGGTGTGGAATGTTGTAAAAGTTATATCACTATAAGAAATATCATAGCAAATTAGGCCATAGAAAATGTGGCCTGAATGTCAAAAATATAATAAATGATATAATGATGTTTTGCTTCAGCAACTAACAAAATGCACATTACACAGAATAGTCATTTTGTACAGGTGACACAGAATAGTCATTTTGTACAGGTGAAAACTATGCTGAGGGCTTGCTACCCAGTCAGATGAGTTATAGAGACATGACTTGTTTGCAATAAATTACTTTGACAGGGAAATGCCTTGGCATTTAGGGGGCAAGCAATTAATCCTATACAAGTAAGAAGGCTATATTTTAAAGAACAGTGAGTAGGGAAATGACAGAGTTCCCAGAGCTAAATTCTAGAACTTGAATGCATTTCTACCTACTTCCTGCTTTAACCCATCCATAAATATTTGAAAAATTTTTCATTTTCCAATACAATTCAGATTATAACACTATCAAAACTGGACTACTAGACATATGAACTGCTCAGCTGCAGTCCTTGTAGAAGAAATAGAATTTCACAGTTGTAGACATTGATTATCTTTTTGTGTGCTTTTGGTCATTATGCAATTTGTTGTGTGTGTGATACACAGTAATATATATAATATAATATAATATAATATAATATAATATAATATAATATAATATAATATAATGTATGTCACAGTTCATATCATTGTACCTGTGAGCAGTAACCAGACTGCTTTACAAAATGTACATGACATATATGAAATTAATGGTTGACTTCATTTTAAAAGATTAGTAATGTAGAGAAATTTTCAAACCTGATGTCTACTCTGCCTTACTGTCCGTGAAGATGTTTGAAATTGGTGAGTGTATGCAACTGACAATGATAAGAATCCATTTTACATAATAAAAGAATTGAAGTTGTTGCGTTATAAGCATATATTATATGTATCACCAAAAGATCATTCTATTTAATACATAATTACTAAGGATTATGAGAAAGAATAATTCTGAAAAATTTACTTGTTGGACACCAGTTTAAAACAATTGCACTCTTTTGAAAAAGCCAGTTGAGAACCATAATGAAGATTTTACTTAATCTTCCAATGATCACAATTGCAGTATCCTGGTCTTCATAGGAACAGAAAATAATTCTGGTATATAGCTTACTTATAATCAAATCAAAATATAAAACAATATGGATGGTTAGACACAAAAGGTAGGGATTTGTTCTTAAGGCCATTCAACTATTACTGTTATGTTTTGATTATCTCAATCTGCCCCCAGGTATTTCAAATGTGTCTTAAACTCATTCCCTAAAGTAAAAAAAACTGAATAAATCATGTAAATCGTTAAATAAAGAATATTTTATGTTTGGAAGAAAAATAAGCAAGGATACTTATTATGTACTTACATGAAAATTTAGATTTTAAAATTCAGGCACTTAGCACTTCATTTAACTCACTTCATTAGACTAGGAATATAATTGTTAAAGAAGGAATGTTTTATTTATTTTTTATAATTTTTGTAGTACTTCACCATACCTATTTTGAGGATATTGTGAAAAATATCTATAAAACACACACTGAGTGATATTTACATTTATTATATAATTAACTAATGCTTTTCAGTAAACCTTGTATTCTAAAATATTTTTGGTTACATTTTACAAAAAAGTAAGAATTACTTTTCTTGACTATATTTGAAGAGGGATTAAGTTCATGTTCATTTTTGATTACAGAACAATAATCCTTTAAAAACCACATGAACATACCCAAAACACACAACCAAAAGTAAAACCTTGAAGTGTACTTTCTATTTTATTTAAGCCCATCAGGAGAAAGTAAAATACTTTTTCTTTTATTCCACAAAGCATATAATCCCGAGCCTTGATGGTAAAATCAGATACTTTGTGTTTCTCTGGAAAAAAGTGAGTAAAATAAAATCAGTCTATCAATTCAACATTATTTTAGAAATATAATAATAAATAATATAATCAGCAAATATAGAACTTCTAAAGTGAGTATAAAATATATTTTTGAAAGTGTGAAAAAAGGAAACGTGAAATGTGATAAATGAGTTAATATTGTCAAAAACTTTGAAAAGTTGATTTTATAATAGTAATGGATTATAAATTCAATAGTAAAATTACATTATCTATCTATCTATCTATCTATCTATCTATCTTCCTGTGAATGGGATATAGTATGCAAACATATTTGACCTTTAAAAAGATATTTTGATATTTTATCTATGCAAAACAAAACAAAAGTATTACCATAGATGTAAATGATTATCTTAGCATTGTTTTTTTTTTTATTTATATAATGAACTGTTCAATTTATGTGCTGTGTTAACTCTAGCAGAAAATGCTTTGGCAAGATGTATTTGATGGTGTAGTTTGCAGGACAGTAATTTATGTGAAATACAAATGAAAAAAGTGGCTTTATTTCAGATGAAATAATGAGTAGAAGTTGCTACTGTAGAAGTCATATAGACTACACACACACACACAAACATATATATTATATATATATATATATATATACACACATATATATATGCCATCAAGAGATGCTCTATTGGCTTAGAATAAATTTTATCTATTTAACCAGCCATAGAAGACATTTTATATGTGACCCCTGCCAAAATCTGATGAGATAACTTATTACTGTATTTATGGAAACATGCATGTCCATAAATATACAGATCCCTATATTTACAGTCCCAAGAGCATATTATCACAATTGCTAATCCTTATACATATCCTTCCCATCCCTGCATTCTTCATTGAATGTCTCTTTTAAGCTTTAAGACTCTTCTTCAAAGTCTTTTTTTAAAATTTTTGCCATTGATTACAGTTTAACTGCCCTATTTTTTAAAATAATTCCCTATTCATATCTCTGTCTAGGTGTTATTATATCATTTTGTGATTAATTTACTTTGATCCCACCCTTCAACAACACAGGAACAGTGTTATGTATATCTCACTTTGTATCTCAGGGAAAGGAACAGAAGATATATGTATTCCAAAATATGTGAACAATAAAAATATATGTTTATTAAGCAGCACCTTTACTCCTTGCAATGTCTATGAGGCTGTCGATTATCACTGTCATTTTATAGATGGAGAAAATATTTATTCAAGGTCACATCAATAACTGGAATTCCTGGGATTTGGACTTAATTTTTTGATAATTTCCTAGTTCTCTTTATTTTATATCACATTAATAAATTAATCTAACTGGGGGGTTCCAAGATGGCTGAATAGGATAAATTAATCTAACTGAATAGTATTTTGCAACTTTTCTTTTTATTTTATTCATTGTGCTACTGCTTCACATAAAAATAGGCTTTCTAAAGCAGTATTAGGGAGGTAACTCTTCCATATTTTTCTAAGCTATACACCGTTTGTAAAATTATGGTACATCACAGTTAAGGCAAAACCATAGTCATGGTTAGAGGCAGTAAATCAAGGCTGATCCACTTATCTATCTTTGATTTATGATGGATGAGCTCCTTTTCCATGGATGTTTGAGCAAAGTTGTTTCATTCACCCACAGATGATTTATCTTGGGGGATCTACTTGTCCAATGAAGATTTATTACAGAGGATCCACTATCCACTGTGATTAAATATGTGCAATTGGCTTGTCCAGAAGTAAGCAAGAAAAACGGAGACACGCATGTACATTGTATCCCAACCTAAATCACTGAACCTAAGTACAAAGCAGAAAAGTAAATCATAGCTCAAGAAATTATAGATGGCCCCTTTGTTATTATATATTTTTAAATTATTTTATTACTCTGTGTCAATATAGGATTATACCATTAGAAATATATTTTTGTGAATATAGGTGGGCTAAATTATTAATTTGAATAAAATCTTGAACAGATGCTATTCTAATTTATATTGTTCAGAAAATTTTAAATGGATTTTATTATTTCTGATTAGAAATCATCTGAGTCAAGTCGGTTCAGTATGTGAACTAATTAACAGTTTTATCAACATGTATTAAAGCTTAGAGTAATATTATATTTTTATTGCCTCTATTTTTCTAAATAAATCAAACCATTTAGAATGTTGATGTATATTTTATTTTTCCAAAAGCAGCTCACCTGTAGTCACATATTTTTTCTCCAATATAGATAATTATCATAATTATTCACTTCTTCCTGTAGACATTTATCCAATTATTAAAAGGTTCATAATCTCCCCTAAATGTTTAAGCTCATTTAAAATCTCTTTTTGTCTCTTTTGTAAGATAATCCTATTCTGAATTTTTCCTCAAAAACTAGATCCTTAAAACTGAGGCAGAATCACTGATAACCATTAAGGTTGAGGCAAAAGTTAATCATTCATTCAGTCATTAGAAATGGTCGATAATTGTACTTAGCTAGCTTGTGAAAAATAATTTCATATGGCATGGGATAAAAATATTCTTAAAAATATCTGTACAGATTGTCACTATTCTTTCCCTTTGTCTATCTGATCTCTTTATTTATCACATGAGGATATTAACTGAGATTAGTACAATTTCTTTTCAGAGAAATAAAAAATTCCAGTTTTTTATATTTGCCTAGATAACTGCAATTTTATTCATGTCTTATTCTAATTTACTTGCAATGCTCCATGTTACCGTAATCTATCTGTATTTTTTGTTTTGTTTTGTTTTGTTTTGTTTTTTGACACGGAGTCTTGCTCTTGTCACCCAGGCTGAAGTGCAATGGCACGATCTCGGCTCACCGCAACCTCTGCCTCCTGTGTTCAAGCGATTCTCCTGCCTTAGCCTCCCGAGTAGCTGGGATTACAGGCATGCCCACCACGCCCGGCTAATTTTGTGTTTTTAGTAGAGACCAGGTTTCTTCATGTTGGTCAGGCTGGTCTTTAACTCCTGACTTCAGGTGATCTGCCCGCCTCGGCTTCTCAAAGTGTTGAGATTACAGGCATGAGCCACCACGCCCGGCCTTCTATCTGTAATTTTTATGTCTATATATATATATATAGATGTATGTATCTTATTGGAATTTATATCCACGTGTGTATCTATCCATTTTTTATTTCTATTTTATTTGATTTTATTTATTTTGAGATGGAGTCTCACTCTATTGCCCAGGCTGGAGTGCAGTGGTGCCATCTCGGCTCACCGCAACCTCTGCCTGCTGGGTTCCAGCAATTCTCCTTCCTCAGCCTCCCAAGTACCTCGGATTACAGGCACCCGCCACTGAGCCCGGCTAATTTTTGTATTTTTAGAAGAGATGGGGTTTAGCCATGTCGACCAGGCTTGTCTGGAACTCCTGATCTCAAGTGATCCGCCCACCTCAGCCTCCCAAGGTGCTGAGATTACAGGCGTGAGCCACCATGCCCGGCTCATTTTTTATTTCAATCAGAAATGCATCAAAGTTCCCATTGCCCCACATCCTGACTAAGATTTGGAGTTTTCAGTTTTCTGGATTTCAGTCATTTTAATGGAAACGTAGTAGTGGTTTTAATTTTCAATTCTCTGCTGGCACATGGTGTTTTCTACCTTTTCATATGTTGATTTGTCATTTGACAATCTTCATTGGTGAGATATCTGTTCAGATCATTTGCCAATATTTCATCGTGTTTAATTTCTTATTGTTGAGTCTTAAGATTTTTTTTGTATATTTTAGATAACAGTCTATTATCAGATATGTGTTTTACAACTATTTTCTTTTTGTCTTTGCCTTGTACTTTCAGTCTGAGCAGCGTCTTTGGCAGAAAAAAGTTTTTAAATTATCGTCAAGTTCACTTTATAAAATTTTTATTATGTAAATTATGGCTTTGGCGTTGTATCTAAAATGCCATCACTGAACTCAATGTGATCAAGATTTTCTCTTATGCTATATTCTGAAAGTTTTATAGCTTTGTGTTTCACATTTAAGTCTATGTAAAATGTATAAAGTTTGATTCTTTTTGTGTCTATTTTGAGCTATATATTCTGTTCCATGGATCTATTTGCCCATGCTTTTGCAAATACCACACTGTGTTGATTATTGTAGTTTTATAATAAGTCAAAGTCAGTCATTCAAGTTTGTTCCCCTCCAATATTGAGTTGGTTATTCTGCATCTGTTACCTTTCCTTATACACTTTGAATCAGTTTGTCAGTATCTCCAAAGAAACGTACTGAGATTTGGAGGGAACTCCATTGAATCTATAAAGTTTGGAAGAACTGACATCTTCATGATATTGAGTTATTCTATCCACGTGTATGAAAAATATCTCCAATTATTTGGTTCCTACTTTTCTTTCATCAGAGTTTTGAAGTTTCCCTCATATGGATTTTGAAGTTTTGGTTTGTTTTTTTTTTTTAAGATTCATACTTGACTACTTTTTTTGTGCTAATGTAAGTGGTATTGCTTGTTTTACTTCAAATTTCACTCTTTTATTGCTGGCATATAAAAATGCAATTGAGGCCGGGCGCGGTGGTTCACGCTTGTAATCCCAGCACTTTGGGAGGTTGAGGCGGGCGGATCACGAGGTCAGGAGATCGAGACCATCCTGGCTAACACGGTGAAACCCCATCTCCACTAAAAATAATAATAATAAAAAAATCAGCCGAGCGTGGTGGCGGGCGCCTGTAGTCCCAGTTACTCCGGACGCTGAGGCAGGAGAATGGCGTGAACCCGGGAGGTGGAGCTTGCAGTGAGCCAAGATCACCCCACTGCACTCCAGCCTGGGCAACAGAGCGAGACTCTGTCTCAAAAAAAAAAAAAAAAAAAAGCGATTGAATTTTGTCAAATTTCTTTTATTCTCCAAATTTGTATAACAGCTTAGGGACTTCCGGAATTTGTTTTTGTTAATTATTTTGGGTTTTCTACAGATGATCATCTCATCTTCGAATGACATAATTACACTTTTGGTTCACTTCTCAATAATTACACTTTTGCTTCAAATGCTGCACTTTTTGCTTCAGCTAGGACTTCCATTACAATGTTGAATAAGAGCGGTGATTTAGGAGGACATTTTTGCCTTGTTCTTGATCTTAATGGGAAAGTACCTAGTTTCTGTCTATTAAGTATGATGTTAACTATAGGTGTTTTGTAGATATTGTTTATGAAGTTAAAGTTCATAGAAGTTTCCTTCTATACCTAGTTTTCTGAGAGTTTTTATTACCAATGGGTGTTGGGGATTTTGTTGTTGTTGTTGCTGTTGTTGTTTTGTTTTGAGATGGAGTCCGGCTCTATTGCCCAGGCTGGAGTGTAGTGGTGTGATCTCAGCTCACTGCAAACTCTGCTTCATGTGTTCAAGCGATTATTCCACCTCAGCGTCCAGAGTAACTGGGATTACAGGTGCACACCACCAAACCCAGCTAATTTTTCTATTTTTGTAGAGACGGGGTTTCAACATGTTGGCCAGGCTGGTCTCGAACTCCTGACCTCAAGTGATCCACCTGCCTTGATCTCCCAGAGTGTTGGGATTAAAAGAGTGTGCCACCATGCCTAGCTGGGTGTTGGGTTTTGTCAAATACTTTTCTGCACCTATTATGATCATATGATTTTTCTTTTTGAGGCTATTGATGTTATGGATTATATAAATTAATTATGAAATGTTGAGCCAGTCTTGCATTTGATTAAAATTCAATTGGTAATGGTGTATAACTATTTTATGTATTGTTAGATTAAATTTGCTAATATTGTATAGATTATTTTCATGCATGTTTATGTTGTATATTGGCAGGCAATTTCCCTTTTTCCTTTTGTATAATGTCTTTATCTAGCTTTGGTACCTTTTATTTTTATTTAAGAAAAAGCAACATTGTAGATATTATCTTCGTCTATGACTGTTTAAAATTGTGGCTTTATCAAAATGTAGTTTTTCACTGGTTTAAATTTATAGTTAAATAGGTTTTGACACAATAGGTTTTGTTATTATTATTATTATTTTAATTTTGTTTATTTATTTATTTATTTTTAAGATGGAGTCTCGCTCTGTTGCCCAGGCTCGAGTGCAGTGGCACAATCTCGGCTCACTGCAAGCTCTGCCTTCTGGGTTCAGGCCATTCTTCTGCTTTAGCCTCCAAAGTAGCTGGGCCTACAGGCACCCGCCACCACACGCAGCTAATTTTTTTGTATTTTTTAGTGTAGACAGGTTTTCACCATGTTAGCCAGCTTGGTCTCGATCTCCTGACCTCGTGATCTGCCCGCCTCAGCCTCCCAAAGTGCTGGGATTACAGGTGTGAGCCACCACACCAGGCCTAGGTTTTGATACAATCATGTAACATAGCACTATAATTAAGGTAAAAACAGTTTTCTCGTTTCAACATGTTTCTTCTTAAGTTAATTATTTTCATCTGCATACTCAGTTAGTAATTTACTCTCTATCACTATAGTTTTGCTTTTTCTCTAATTTCATATATGGTATTTTGAATCCTAGAACAAAAGAAGTCAGTCTTTTGCCTGACTTCTTTTATATAGTAAAAACTCCTTTGCAAAGCTGAATAGAATTTTGTTATATGAATATATCTGTTCATAGCCTATTGATGGATGTTTAAGTTTGATCTACTTTTTTGTTTGTTTTGAATTAGCTACTATGAATAATGCTACTTAATATTTGAGTTCATTTATTTGTGTCCACATATGTCTTCATTTATCTTGAATAAGGACCCAGAAATGGAATTGCTGAATCATTTGCCAAGTGTATATTTATTTTTTGTAAGAAGTTGCTAACATAACTACCAAAGATGTTGTACTATTCCTCAACTCCACCAGCAAAATTTGAGAATTCAGGCTCTTCATAAATACTTGAAATTGCCAGTCTTTTCCATTTTGGCAATTGCAATGTATACAATAGTACTCTTTCATTTTGGTTTAATTTTAAATTTATTTTATTAAATAATATTATTGAGCTTTTTCTTTTGTTCTAATTGCCATTCCTGTTTCGCTTTTCTTAATGTCTTTTTCAGTTCTTCATCTTTTTTTTTTTTTAATGAGTTGTTTGTCTCTTTGCCACTTAATTGTAAAGTATCTTTATTATTCTGGACATATGTCCTTTAACAGATGCATGTTTTATAGAGATTTTCTTGCCCCATTTTATTTCCTTAACCTGTTTTAGTCCCTCTTTACTGCACTATTACAGTCTTGTAATCTGCCTCAAGGCAGAAAATCGGAGTAACCTAACTGATCACCTGTCTTTCTTTCCCCTTCTCTTAGACACCGTATTCCTGCTCTGCATGCTGTTCACCACCTTGAAACTTTTGTTTGATTTATTTTTTACAGTTTTCTAGTTGTTTATAAAGGCATGTCAATTTCTGTAACAATCATTCATGAATGTAGAATCCCTTCTCAAATTTCAAAGGTTGATATTTTTAAATAAAAATAGTGTTAATTGGGTATACATGGACACAAACATGGGAACAGTAGACACTGGGAATTACAAGAGCAGGGAAAAAGGGAGAGAGGTAAGGGCTGAGAAACTATCTATTGAACGCTATGCTCACTACTGGTATGATGGGATCATTTATACCCCAAACCTCAGCATCACAAAATATACCTATGAAACAAAGCTGCATATGTACCTGGTGAATCTAAAATAAAAGTTGAAATTATAAAACAAAAAAAATCATTCTTAAACTTCCTTTAAAATAGAAATAGTGATTCAATAAGTGATGTTGTGGCAATTAGCTATCCATTTGATAAAAGTAGGTATCTCCTTGCCTTCTGTAATTAAATCATTTATTGTTAATCTCAAATGGCCCCGAAAAATAAAGAAAAAATTATAACAATGTTAGAAATAAACACATAAAAATATGTTTAATATACTGGAATATTTAAGGACTTCTTGAACAAATATACAAAAAAAAAGACATAAAAAGAAAAAATGATGAATTTGGTCATATTGATTTCTTAAACAGATATATTCATATAACAAAATTCTACCCAATCATAATTACAAATAATCCTTTCTTTTACTGTCAACAACATTCTAGTTTAAGTAATAAATTATATGGTTGCCATATGCAAAAAGGTAGGTAAACTCATAGGAAATTTGGATGTATTTATTAAAATCAATGTGTCGACTTTTTACTTCTTTGCACTTATTCCATAGAAATTTTTACATATGTGCCTAGAAGACCTCTAAAATGACATTTTTGTAAGCATCATTTATAACATTTGAAAAACAAAGTCAGAGAAAATGAAAACTGTGGCAGATACTTTCAGTTTTTTACCAAATAACCATTTCCTCATTTCCCTTGCTATATATAAAAAACAAAACAAAACTGTTTTTT
This sequence comes from Gorilla gorilla gorilla, assembly GCF_029281585.2. NCBI lineage: Eukaryota > Metazoa > Chordata > Mammalia > Primates > Hominidae > Gorilla > Gorilla gorilla. The sequence continues at coordinate 106,314,594 of NC_086017.1, read as the reverse complement.
CCCCCAGGTATTGAACATGTGTTCATGAGCACCTTCTGAGCCACACCTTCTGAGCCACAGCAGGAGAGGAGGGTGGGTGGCATAAATGTTGATTAGTCTGTTAATGACGTTAATTTCATTCACCTTGATGGCGATTACTGTCAGTATGAGAAGGTAATGCCAGTATAGCTAGTGAGACCTGAGGTAAGTTTACTGAAGGTATTCTAGGAAAATAGCACTTCATGTGAATGCTGATCATACAGAAGTGACTGGTCATTTTCTACCTATGAATATGGATAGGTGATGAGGTAATGACAGGCATAATTGCATTAACTTACAATGATGAAATAAACCTTAAGAACAGTGAAGGTGGGGCTGGGCACAGTGGCTCACGCCTGTAATCCCAGCACTTTGGGAGGCAGGTCAAGGTGGGTGGATCACTTGAGGTTAGGAGTTCGAGACCAGCCTGACCAACATGGTAAAAAACCCTGTCTCTACTGAAAAAAGAAAAATTAGCTGGGTGTGGTAGTGTGCACCTGTAATTCCAGCTACTCAGGAGGCTGAGGCAGGAGAATCAGTTGAACCCAGGAGGTGGAGGTTGCAGTGATCCAAGATCACGTCACTGCACTCTAGCCCGGGTGACAGAGCGAGACTCTGTTAAAAAAAAAAAAAAAAAAAAAAAAAAAAGAAGTTGGCTAAGTTGGCTAAACACAGAAAAAATGGTAACTTGGGAATTTGATGATATAACAGTGCTCCTGGTTTACTTATGCTGGAAAACACATACCCGTCACATATCTTGCCATGTGAGATAATACCTTTTTTATTTTTTAAGCTTCATCGTAGATTTCAATTGATCCAAATGTTCATCTATAAGGTCAGGAAAAAACAAATTATAGTTTATCATTATGCAACCTTTCGCTTAGGTAAAAAAAGATTGAATAGAATACCTAAATAGGTCATTTTGTTGTGTGAAGGGGAAATAGAGATTTTTATAAACTCACATCACATGTATCGATAATACAATGTCTTCTAAGATATATATGCGTATGATATGCATTTGCTATGCACGCAGGCATACGCATTTGATGGTACAGGGCATGCTTTGGATGAATATGAACTAAATGGACAACCGTGATTATGTTTAGAAAGGGTGGTGGGAACTGGTATGCAGAGTTGTTCAATGTTGTTCTTATTTGGTCTATAATTTAAAAAATATTTATTGTACAGAACATATTTATATATAAATGCTATAATTAATATAATTACAGAAAATAAACAATTAAAATATATTGAATAAAAATGATGAAAACTTATAGAAATTATTACTTTGTAGAAAATGTGCTGGTAGTAGATTGCACATTTATAGAATGCTTCGGGCACATAATAGGGTAGGAGGAAAATCTTTTTTATGTGACAGTGAAGCAAATGTCTCTAATCTCATCTGTAGAGGCTTGGCAGTATACCCTGACTGAGTTATCATGAAAAAGAAGGCCTGCCTGACTCTCAGGGATCCATCAACCTCTGCCCATCATTAGCCTCTCCTTTGATATTCCAACAGAAAATATCCTAGGCTACATTTATCTTTAATAGTTGAAAAGTTCAGGGTTAACATAAGAAGCAAGTTACTGCTATAATGATTTAGGTACCATTTAATACACTAAAGCAGTAATTTACCAAATGGTACGCTAGAGGCTTAAAAAATTAATATATTTTCTAAAAGTGCACAAATTAATCCCAGGGTATAGTTAATATACTGTGAGCCATTATTTCAATGTTTCTATAAATTCTGGAGGGATTTAATTTTTGTTATTAATTCAAGTGGAAAAAATATTTGTTTTACCTGTGTTTGAATTTAATTTGTAAACACTAATTGTTAATGTCTTATTAGAACTTTATTTGTTGGCACATTTTTCAAACTAAAAATTTGTTAATACTATTTAATTTGTGAGGAAGAAATAAATCATTACATTACCAACCTCGTGCTCCTTAAATTATCTTACAAGCTAGATGGAATCCCTACAGTTCAATTAATAAACCTTTTTTTTTAAAACCATTTTTTCTGTAGTCCATGTTGGAGTGCAATAGAGCGATCTCAGCTCACAGCAGCCTCTTACTCCCATGCTCCAGCTATCCTTACACCTCAGACTTGTGAGTAGCTGGGACCACAGGCGTGTTCCACCATGTATAGCTTTTTTTTTTTTTTTTTTGTAGAGACAGGGTTTTGCCATGTTGCCAGGCTGGTCTTGAACAACTGGACTCAAGGGTTCCACCCGCCTTAGTCTCCCAAAGTGTTGGGATTACAGACGTGAGTCACTGCCCCTGGCCAATAAACCTATTTTTAAAATTGGCTAATGGAATGTGAATTCTGCCACAACTTCTCTCTGGAAACTGCAAATGGATTGGTGGAAATACGGATGTTCCAAGTGGTTTGATTTGTATTAGGCAAAAAGACAAGGCCTTGTCAGAATAAAATAAAGAAAATCATGTATAATATAATTTTAAAATATATCCTTAACATTGAAAGGGGTGAACATATTACAGAATCCAAATTAATACAATCCTAATATTTAATAATCCTTGTGTGTACTTGATAGTATACAGATGCTGCCTCAATTATTTTGATTATAGAGTTTTCCATGCATCACAATTGCTCCACTTGTAATTTAAAAACACCAAACTATACAGACTATATACTATCAATAACCTGCAATGTAAACTGATATAATACCTTCAATTTTTATGCTTGGTTTTGGTAAACGAGTTACTGAGGAGGACTCAATTCTCATTCCACCAAATATTATCCATGTCACAAGTAATGTCACTCTCCAGCCTGCTAGTCTACCCTGAAGATTTTTGACTTGCCAGTTTTCACTTGTGTGATACAGTTCCCTAAATCTCTCTCTCTCTTTCATATCTGTGGATATATATGTATATACATATATTTATATATTTTGTTTGTAATACATTTGTCTCTATTTTTTCCTGATATATCTATCCTTCATGCCTCTTGTCTCACCATACATAGTTAATGGAAGTGCACCAATTGATTTGCTATTTCTTGACATCCTATGATCTTATATTTCATTGTTGATTCACTTTGTTCACTTCATTTGTTTTCTTATTCATCTATACATACAAAACATAGCTTTGAGGAACTGCTATTCAACAGAAACCGAATGGAGTTCCATGCTTGGGAAAGTAAGCCAGTCATGTGATAGAAGGAATACATACTATCACTTCTGTTCATACTTATGCAATATGATAACCGCTAGCCTCATGTATCTAATGAGCACTCAAAACATGTCTAGCCAAAATTGAGATGTACTATGATTGCAAAATACACACTGGACTTCTAAGACCTAGTACAAAATAAAAAAATTATTCTCATCATTTACTTTTTACTCTTTTTAATATGTTTACTAGAAAATTTAAAATTCCATATGTGACTCTTCTGAATTCTGTTGTCAGCGCTGGGCTAGACCATCCTATCTTCTCCATCATCCACACATCCTTTCTCAGATATAATATTCTCCATCACTGACATGTACTTTCTCAGACTAATATAAGATTTGCTTTACTGTGTTCCAATCTGTATATGAATAATTATTATATTATAATTTTTCATAGTATATTCCAAATTACCATTTGACAAACATTAACACTTGAACATCCTTGGCAACTAGTAGATACTCAAGAAATGTTTGCCAGATTCATTTTATTAACAAATAAAACAGTGCATATTTCACTTACAGATGATAAAGGGATCTTGTAGAAGTCTTACAAATCATTTTGTTTTTCTAGTTAAAAATATATTTTTGCTATCTGAATCCTCCTTCGTTCTATATGTAATGTCTTCATTCTGTGTTTTCTTCAGACAGTAGTCTCCATTTGCCTTAACTCCTGAAGAACAATTCATGCTGTGCTAATTTCAACTTGATTCATTCTGCCATTGTGTAGTTAGCAACTACTATGTGTCGTGCTCTACGCTAAAGGTGGAGCAGTGGACAAGAGAGAAAATTTCCTTGCTCTCATGGACTTAAATTTGAGATATAGTACACATGATGAAACCAGAAAACAAATACCTTCATTAAAAAGTGTGTCAAAGACAAAAAGATTAGTAAAAGGAGGGAGTATTTTTAGATTATGTGAGTAGGGATGTGAGCTGAGAACTCTGTAATGGAAAGAAACAGCTAATCAATGATGTGAGTTCAGAGGTACTGAATCATGAGTAGGCTTGGAGTGTGTGAGGAATAGCAAGGAAACAAATAAAGCTAGCGTATAGTAGGTAAGAGTGAGTAGAGCAGGAAACGAGGTCAGATGAGTGGGGAGTACCAGCTCAAGTACTGCCCTATGCAGAAGGCAAGCAGTTTGGATACATCTTATAAATGCAATGCGAGGTCATTGGAGTGCTTGGCACATGTGGGTAACATGACCTAACATACATTTTAAATATGTCACCTTTTTGCATAAAGAATGGATTTTAAAGCAGTAAGTGTAGCTTGCTAGAATCAAGGAGACCATTTAGCAAGCTGTTTTCGTAAAAAAAAAAAAAAGGGGGAAGAAATTGATGTCTTGGAAAAAGAAGTTTGCAGTAGAAATGAAATGCAGAGATTGTGGTTTTATACGCCAATTTCATCTTTGCCCTACACATAGTTTCTGGCACATTCTAAGCAATGATAGCTATTTTTGTTGAGTGCATTTACAGTGTTCCAAGGACCATTTAAAGCACCGTACACACATACACACACACACACACACACACACAGGCACATACACACACACACATATATGTATAAATTTCTATTCATATTTAATAACCTAATTAGGCAAGTACTATAATTATTGTTAAGGAAATACAATAAGAGAGTTTAGCCAATTATTTTCTTAATAAATTGTTAAGCGTTGGGGTGAAATTCCTCAGGCAGTTTGACAGTTTGAAACCATAGAACTACTCTTAAAATATACTATCACACTTATTTGTCAAAGAACTTATTGGATATAATAAATTTAAGTCTGAGGAGCAGATATAATATTTATATACTGTGATTTAGGCATGTAGAAATGCAGCTTCCCAGATTTCATGCATGCCTTGGAGGACAGAAAGGGCTATCTTGGCGTCTCTCTTCTGAACCAAGCATGCCGCTATGTCTGCTCTTCTTGGTCTGCCTCCTGTTTCTGTAGGAGTACCTGGTAAGCATTTGGTTCCCACAGTCAAAGTGGGCCACTAAGCAGAGTCTCCTTCAAGTTTTAAGTTCTTCATCAAAATAGCTCAGGTTTCTCTATCCTTATAACTTAAATTTCCTTTTCCTGTGAACAAGATCCTAGAGGGTCAGATGCCTACATCCCCTTTCTGAATTATCTATCTATCTATCTATCTATCTATCTATCTATCTATCTATCTATCATCTCTCTCTCTCTCTCTCTCTCTCTAATCTATCTATATCATCTATCTATCATCTACCTACCTACCTATCCATCTCTATCGTCTATCTACCTACCTATCTACCTATCTCTATCATCTGTCTATCATCTATCTATCTATCTATCTATCTATCTATCTATCTATCATCTATCTATCTACTATCAATCGATCTCTATCATCTATTTGTCTATCTACCTACCTACCTACCTATCTCTATCATCTATCTATCTATCTATCTATCTATCTATCTATCTATCTATCTATCTATCTATCGCTATCTATCTATCTATCTAATCTATCTCTCTGGCATCTCTCTATGTATATATATTAGTGCATTGCATCTCCAAAACTTCTATATTTTTCCAGGTTCTCTCTTTCCCATCCAAGCAAAATAACAACACTTTTTCCTTCATAAATGACAGGAATTTCCTCCATGATATATCCAACGTGACTACTCCATGAGTAAACATGCTTTCTGAATTCTCTAATTTGTGCATTCATGCTTTTTTTTTTTTCAACTTTTATTACATGGATACAAATAAGAAAACAATAGCCACCGGGGCCTACTTGATGGTGGAGGTGGAAGGAGGAGGAAGATGCAAGAGGAATTACTTGCATGATAATTCTTGCATTGGAATACATTGGTTTTTTTCTTCCCCACTGAAACTCAAGACTTAATTTTTGAAATCATCCTGGGTTTTTGTCTTATTTTCTCAGTTTAAGTAATATATGCCTTATCTTTAATGGCTTAATAGGTTGAGAAGTACAGGGCAAAACAGTAATAATTAACAACAACAAAGAGTATGAATAAAAGACACATTGGGCAGTGTTTCAAACTGTCTTTTATCCTTGCAGACTGTTTTGTGCCTCTCTTTTGCTGTTTTGCTTTCCATCTAAATATTAGAGGATTAATTAGCCTGTGTTCATTTGTATTTGAGATTTTCTTTTAGTTTTTCTTTGTTGTAATTACTTTAGCCTTTCCTCACCATGCAGAAAAAAAAAAAAAAAAAAAGAGTGTGTTGAATGTTGGGAAATGCTATTAGTTTCCTGAGATTAAGTTTTTGGATGGCAGAAACAACCTGCCTCTCCATAATTTGTATTTGTCTCACAGCTCACAACAACTGGATTAAAATACTAATATTGCCGGCTATATTTAATGACCAGGGAGAAAGGAGAGAGCATCATCTAATCTTGATGGTCTTCTCAATTAATAATTATTAAATGTGATCCAAGACTCTCTTCAGGTCTTCCCATAAGTTGACTCTAAGCTTGGAACATCATCATGGTTACCTACAGTCACCCTTCTCTGTAGTTTCTTATAGTTTTATTTGCACATAAAGCTGTTCATTCCAATCAGCCTTCTGTCTTTCAGTAACTGCTCAAAACTATATTTTTGGTGACATTTTGTTATTTTCTAGCAATGCAATAAATTTATTTATTTTGAAATACTTTTTTCCAAAAGAATTAGAGATTGGAGGGAGAATAGATATATGTACCAATTTTGGAGTATTGATCCATTCTCAAAATAATTTGATTTTTCTTTCCTAAAACACAAAGTTGAAATTCTCTCTTTACAGTTTAGAGTCCCTTATCGCCTGCTTATAACCCCCAGGGCAATAACCACATTTATTAACACATCACTAGAAGGCCTTTATTATTATTATTTATTATTTTAGCTTAAACTCTAATCAGTCTCATCCCTCCACCGTATGTTAGTCACAGTGGAGGATAGAGGTTATAATACTTGAAATCAATATGCCTCTTTTTACCTTTCACTGCAGTATTTTTCACTTACTCTTTGCCTGGCTTGAGTTTTCTCAAGCTTTATGATACAAATTTAAAGTCAATCTAACACTATACAGTGAATTCTTTGACTTTTCCCTCAACCTAATTAGATGGCTTGTCTGTGCATTCTTAACATTTTAGGCATATATCTATTTCAATTCTTTTTATCACATTATGTTACAATTTTTCACATAAATGTCTCTCTTCTAGGCTGTTAGCTCCTTAAACACAAGCTATACCTTCTTTATCTTCATAGTTTCAGTGCCTGGTGTCTTATAATATGTATGCTAAAACATTACTGTATAATTCAATGAACCACAACATAGTCATGAAATATTATACAACTTTTAATAGTATCAGCAAAGGAGAGCATAATATCAGTAGCTCAGTGACAATTGATTTTATAAACACAATATCTTTCCAAAGTTAATCACGGGAACTTCACTTTAGGCCAAGCTCGACTTTGGCCTTCCTTAAGAAGACAGAAAAAAACTTTGATCAAACTTGGAAAGCATAATTAAATCACTCTGAGGAGTTATCTTCCCACTTGGAATAGCTTAGACATGTTTCATCTTTGTACATAAGTATTCCTAAAACTTAGTCATCTTACACTTCTTCTCTGGAATGTATTTGAATTCTTTATCCAAGTCTTGTTAAAGGAAAATGGAAGCAACCACAAATTTTAAGGTTTAAATTATTATCTAATAAAATGAATTATTTTTCATTGTTAAAGAGCAGAGTTTCTATTTTCTCAATGACTGTATATGATTTTTCTCTATCACTCAAATTTTAATTAAGTTCATCTGAAATCTGTGTTTCTATTCCTAATGAAATTTTGAATTTCTCATTTTCCAGCTAACCTCTTACCAAGGAAATGTGTCTTGTTATCTATTAATTTAATATCAATCTCTTATGAAAACAAAAATTTTTAATGCTGATTGTTAATGCTTTGAATATTTGGAGATAAAACCCTTAAAATACAAACTATTCAGGGACAACATATTAATATTATGTGAAAGCTCCCTTCCACAGATCTATGAATAACATTTAAGTTTTAAAGTTACTAAATTTAATTAAGCAACTAATTGGCATTTTCATGGTCCGAATGAAAGATTTCCTTAGGTTTCATGACATACAAGTTGTGGAGTTCACTGCCGGCCATCAGTGAAATTAACCTTCTCAATTTTTTCTGCTAATCATTTCCAAAGCAAACTCATGATAGAAGACTAGCTAGCTCAGTTATTCTATCAAGTTCAAAAGTTCAACTCGAAGAAAAATTAAAACTGGCAAATGGGAGCATAATTTCTGATGTAAATGATACCCAAGATTACTAGAAATGGGGTTGTGCAGATGATAAACTTTTCAAGGTGCAAACATTATATGTAATGCTGTATGATTTTGTGCTGTCATAAAATAATTATTGTCAAGGGAGGACACATTTTTTCTTCTTTATACACTTTTCTAATGTCATAGTCCTGCATCAATTATTATATGCACATTCTTTATCATTTTTTGATACAGAGTTCAGTCCAGGTACAGTAAAAGTCTTGAACACAACAAGAGAAAGAGAATATAACACTGATGATGGAGAAATTCAATGAAATATCGAGGGTCTAGTCTAGGCCGAACCTGTGTGTTGAGCAAAAACAATTTTATCCAGCGTGTCCATAATAAAAAGATCTAGCAGTTTCATAGTGCTTTACATGTGCCCACTTATGATCTAAGAACTTTCAGATGTCAATTCATCATTTAATTGATTTTTTAAGTGAGAATTGAAATAACTATCATTTCAGATAAGTGAATTAACTCAGGTAGCCAAGTAAATGGTAGAGCCAAGGATTTAAAGAAGCCAAGGAGTCTATCTTCAGAAATAATGCCCTATTCCTTAAACCACACTCTCCTTCCAATCTATCGATGATGTAGCTAATTAGAAGGGACTAAGTTTAGATTAAAAATTTCTCCCTTCAATTCCTCCCTACTATCTAACTAAAATATTGAATAAAAGAAAGCAAACAAACCAAAACCAACAGCAATTTTATTAGATTAGTTGAATCTTGGAGGAAAACTTGAGAGATATAGTATATAAACATTCAAATAAATTTATTTTTAAAATTAAACTTACTTCCCAAATAAAAATTCAACAGGATCATCAGTAATCAGTACTCCTGTTTCTTAGTCACGCATGTGAAAGATATACTTAGGCATAATAATTTGTTTAACCAATAAAGTTTGAAGGAACTTACCTATATTTACCATTGTAACTACTAATTTTACCTCAAGAAAAAAAGTTACAATAGTAAACTGAATTTATTGAATTAAACATAGAAATGTTTAACCTTTTGTCCCCAAGTAGTATTTTTAATCCCATCCAGATGTCCATTCATCTATTGATTTATTTTTTTTCATCTAGAACAATGCTTTCCAAACTTATACATGGAATAGCAAAAGTAGAAAATGTCAATATGTGTATGCACATGGGGTAAACTAGTGCAGATTTTGAAGCATCTATATGTAAAAATATGTTTCTTTAATGAAAGAAACATTTTTTTCTTGCAATTATATAAAGAAGTAAAGAAAAGTGAAGCACACATTTTTAGAGAAGATGTTAAATACTAAGTCAGTATACAATTTTCAAAATAATATTTTATTTTATAAGGAAGTATATTTGTATACCTTCACAGATCAAAGATGTTTTATTTCATATTTTATGCTTGAAATACTGTCTTCAAAATCTTGATTATGCAGTTCAATAATAAACTTTTTCAAATGTAAATTTTAAGCAGCAAATGGAAGAAAAATCAAAATATAACTGATAAAACAACAACAAAAATTATTGTTAACCTTATTTCTGAAATAAGGTTTGATTTTTGTCAGTAGATATTAACATATATTTTAAGCAGTTATTGAACATTTCATTACAATTAAATTTCCATCAATACAATTAAATTTCAGTCAAAACAGTATGTTTTAGTGATTAGTATCATTCAAATAAATTGCAAATAGAAAAAATTCAATTTTTTTCAGTTTTTTGACTCATAACTTTTTGATAAAATTCTACTTTGGTCATCAACCCATTATCATGTTTTATAAAAGCAATTTGTTAAGGAGCACTCTTGTTTTGATGATGTTGACACATACATGGTTGATTATGTCACTTTGGAAGCATTTAATATAGAAATCAAACCTAGAAGCCAGCTTGTATATAAGAGAACTCCTTTCCCTTTTTATGTTATCCTGTCATTGAAGCTTACTTTTACAACACACATACATATATGTTTATCTAATTTTTTAATATTTCATTCACATTCAAATTGTTGATATATCATTATACATAATTTATTCACAGTAACCTCTTTAAGAAATTATATAGAGAATGCACAATATTCTCCTCAGCCCCTTTCTTCAATAAATCTATTAATATTTATTGAGGAAAATATATAAATAACTGTAGATTTATCAATCTGCAAGGAAAATATTATAAATTTAATAAACTTCAAGATAATGTTGACACCCTCATGAATGCATAACCAGTAATGTTCACTAATAGTGTCATGTGAAAATGGCACCTTTTCTATTTCCTTTGATTTGTTGCTCTCAAACATGACAGTGACCATTTCCAATATAAGGAAACAAAAATTAAACTATTTTGTTGGGGCTATTAATTGTTCAACTTTGGCTGTTTACCGGAGCTGAATCTGATACTTTAGTTGCATCTCCATAGCACATTTGTAGCTAGCTATGTGATTTATTTTTATTAATTCTTTCTATAGAAATAAGACATTTAGGCAGAAGAAGAGATGAATTTTCAGAATATAGTAATTCATAATTGTGATGATCTTCATGCTGCTTATTTACTGATTTAAATTACGTATTTTGACATGTTCTTTCTCTGAATTGATAATTGTTGATTTTATTTTAAAACTGTTGACTATGATGTGGAAGGGAATATCAAAATATTGTATTTAAATACACTTAAAATATGTAATAACTGCCAACCTTCATGACCAGAAAATTCTTATTTTTACAAATATATAATAATCTGTATTTATAATTTTTATTTATATAAAATAACCAATTTTATTTAATCACACATTTTGAAAATACTATGTGATAAGCAAAATGAGAAGAGCTAAATATTACTTCTCACTTATTTTAATATTAAAATTTGGCAAAAAATACAGATTTCAATAGTATTACCTTATAGGATGAAAACATAATGCAAAACATATTTTTTAAACTCTTGGTACCCATAGTACCTTAATAAATCACTAGTGCATAGTGCACTGCAATAAATTATGTTTTCCATTTAAGAAATATTATTTACTTTTGAAAACAAATATTAATGTATTAAAAATTTTATAAATGTTGACATCAATAGCCAATGATTAATAAATGCTTGAAATTAACTATTCGATAAAATCAATTTTGTTCTTTACATAGAAATATCTAATTCCAGGTAATAAAAATAGCAATCATAGATACTAGCTTAGAAAAATCTTTTTAAAAAGTTTTAATAACAATTCTAAATACTTAAATGCATTCTAATGATAAGGATTTTCTCTGGTGATATGAAAATCTTGACAATAATGAAATCAGATTAAGTGGTTCTACTCAGCAGAGAGTCAGAGAAACTCTTCTTATAGGCCTGGACACAGGTCCTGCAGATAACAAAATTAATTATTCAATTCATAACAATCATAGAGAGGAGTCATCTAAGGACTCTTTTAGTAGACTTTCAACTGTTTAAAAGTCAATAATACATTTTAAATACCATCTTACTATACATGTTTTACACCCATCTTGGAGCACACCTCTAATCTGGGGTTCAAGTGTTCGTGTACCTCAGTGCACTGGTGAGAATTCCCAGCTTTGATCATCAGTGACTATTATTTTTCTGCAGAAGCCTAGAAGTAAATTCCATATGTGGTACTTTTTAAAAAATCAAAAATAATGTTTTAAACTTTTAATGAGATTTAAAAAAATAAATTTGCCACCACAGTAATGTAACAAATTACTAAAGAAAAGAGGGCCTCATAAAATCAGTAGATGAGTGGGATATCATCATGTGCTAAAGCAATTTCATGAAACTTCATTGCTTGTTTTTAAATCTTGATTCCCAAGCTCAAAACTATTATTCTCTTAGTATCCATTAGGTTTGATGTGCTGCCTTTTTTAAAAAAAAATAACTGATGGAAGATTTACACTGTTTGGTAATTAGATCAACATATTTCTCTCTATTCACACATTTTGGAAAATAATAAAAATAAATTCTAAATATATAAGAAAAATATGTTCATATATCATTGTATCACATAGATTAGATCATTATTTTTGTATTTAAATTCTTCACTTTCATTAAGTAAAAAGTGTCTCTCATCTCACTTCTCATGAAGCAAATGCTGCATATACTAACTGTTTTATTAGGGTCTGTATCTTTTAATTTGTATCTTTATTTACTATTAATTTCAGGAACAAATTTTGGATAAACGTGACTGTTAATTTGTTAAAATTAATAAAAAGATAACACTCTAATGTATTGACTTGCCATATTCTGTAGTATGTAGATTTATACTGTCCTTCAGAGTAAACAAATGTTATATTCTCCTATGGCATGTTTAATATTATCAGTTGTTGCTCTGGACCTTTGAATCAGAAGACCTTTCAAATGTTAAATTACCTCTAAACTAGGCATTCTCATAACTGGGTAAAACTAAAGGATAACCCGGAAATGTAAGGCCATTCTATAGGTTCTGAGACCAAAATCTGTCTGAAAAAAAAATTGGAGGAAAGACAATTAATTCTAGTGAACAGTTTGCCAACTGGGTAGACAGCCTTCAGTGCAAAACAAAGCTATATTCCAGAGAACAAAGAGAGGGTATGGGTTTTATAGCAAAAGTTCCTTCTCAGGTTCCCAAGCAGGTCTGTTTATGCAAATGAAGGATTGAAACTATCTAAGTTCTGATTGGTTGGTACAGCTAAATTGTTACTGGTCAATGTAACTGAAACTTGATTGGTTGATACATCTGAGCTTCGATTGGCCCAGGTAGGTGAGCTCTGATTGGTTGGTTTCCAAGCCCAAACTCAAATACCTCTATCAGATGTTTATTTCAGATGGTGGATAGGCAGGGAATTTCTGGCCAGAGTTTATGTTGGCACAGCCATCAGGAACTGGTTTAGCTCCATTTTAGAGAGGAAGGCCCTGTGATACATTTACAACATCTTTCTGAGATCCCAGAGTATGTGACTGTTTGCTCACCAAATCATGGCTCCCTGGTTCTGTATTAACTTTTTGCGCCTCCTTAGCCATGGGGAATTAATTTCCACTGTTAGCCAGAGACATACAGTTCTGATACTAACACACAGAGTGGGTACCTGCTCCTCTCTTGGTTAGCCTGCACTACTCAGAAAACAGTGAACTAAGAGTTCCATGCAGGCCCTCTCAGAACATCCAATTTATACCTACTCCTCCTCTTTTCATCTTCCCATCACTTTTTTCCTTATAATACTTTTCCACATGTAGCCACATGAAAATTACCTCAAGATCTTGTTAAAATGCAGATTATTTTTAGAAGATTCATGGTGGGGTCTGATTTTCTGGATTTCAGACAAGTCCCAGGATTGGTGCAGATGTTTCTTATACTTTTAATAGCGAAGCACCAAATCACTTCTAAGCTTTGTTATTTACTAAATCTAAAGAATGAATAGTTCCTCTTTTATTATGCCATTATGGGCTTTTATATTTCTATAAAATGTTATGAAAAATATGGAAAACCTCTTAAACTTTTAATAAAATAAGGATATACAGTCTGTCTTTTACATCTATGGGTTTTACGCTCATGGATTCAATCAAACCTGGATTGAAAATATTTGAAAAATATATCCCACAAAGTTTCAAAGAGCAGAACTAAAATTTCCCACCCACTACTGCATTAAATTCACATAAATGAGGTGATGTGTAGGCATTGTATGAGGTCGTATAAGTAATCTAGAGATGATCTAAAGTATATAAGAGGATGTGCACAGATTATATACAAATACTTTGCCATTTTATAGAAGGAACCAGAGCATCTGTGGATTGTGGTATTGGGAGAGTTTGGGAACCAATGCTCCTCAGATATTGAGGGATGACTGTAATCTCAAATGATAATACTTTATATCTGATATTTCACATGCATTTCTACTATGTTTCTTAGTGAATGAGCAAAACTAGTTTAAATTAACCAGTCATGGTTGAGACAATTATTTTGGTGAAATGGTATGTTGTTTGAATTAAAGTAATATTTCATTAATCTTTTTATTTTAACATTTATTTTTAACATGAAAATGATGACTGACCTAAACTCTGGGATATTAAGAAAATGCAAGCCAATTAAAATCAAATTTAAAATAGTCAAATATTAGATTTGTGGCTAACTGATAAATATATTCACATTTTTAGTTTCATAAAATTTCTATTAACATTTCAAATTTTACAAACATTGGAAATCATTTCCTAGAATATATAAAATCGATTGAAGCAAAAAGTTTAAAAATAGCACAGAACAAAACTAGAAAAGAACAAAATAGGAAAATGGGCTAAGAGGCTAAAGGTCTAGTTTTTAATTTCCACTGGAAAAATCAAAGAAAATTAGATTTATGTAACTCTACAAGAAATTTTACCAACTTATTTCTTGCATATGATTGCATTACATTGTGTTTCCAAAGAAGATCATTTCCAATTTGACCTCTATTAAATCTCAAAGCATCCAATTGTTTTCAATATTACCATTGTTTTTTTCTTACTATGATTTCATATCATATTTTTATGTCCCCCATTCTTTATGTTGTTTCTACTATTAAACAACTGTAAAGTATCATTAGTTGATTAAAAATTAGAGTAGATGGATCTCACTACCCCTTGACAAGTACAAGCCTATACCAATTTGGCATATGGTGTAGATTCTCGCAATTATTTAGCTATTACGTTGGTTGCATCAGAAGAATGTATTGTCTTCTGGGACCTTTAGTCTGAAAATTCCTTGTTTACCTATCACCAACCATGTTTCTGGAACATGGTGCTCAAGTCTGCATCTTGGAAATTCACAGTGCCAGATGTCCCCAGAAAGGAGGTAGGAAATAAAATCTCTCAACTTGAGATTTTATCCTTGTTCTATCTATCTTTTCTCCTTGTCCCTTTGGGAGTTTGGCTAAGCAAGCAGAAGAATTAATACACATTTTATTATTACCTATGGAATTCTGTACTTTCCCCACACATCTCCAGCCTTTCTCTTTTCTCATCTTTTATGGCCACTGGAAAAATAGGTAATATATAATTAATTATATATAATCTATAAATCATATATATTATAAATAATTATATAACTCACTAGTCATTTTAAATGTGTAATGTTTTAAATTCTATCCACAATTTAAATATAGCTAAATGATTGAATCTTTACGAAATGTCAATTATTTATAATACATGTTATATCTTATATATATGACATAATATATAATTCTACACTACTGAAGTAATGCTAGAGTCTGAGTTGATCAAGCCTGATCTTGATATGAAAGCCAAGGGAAACCTAGTGATGATAAATTTAGAAGGATAAAAAATTTTTTTTAACATGCCAAAATATTATTTCTGTTCCGGTATAACTAGATACAACATTTCTAAGAAAATGCTTGAACCTTTGCAAGAAGTTGACAGTAAAATTTAAATTTCAATCTCATATTCTAGCATCATTGCTGAATCCATATTATGGTTGCTAATTTTATTAAAAGTTTTTCTCACTTGACTACCAAGACTACTCCAGACCTGCCAAGGCAGATGAAGTAAAGGAGGGTGTAGCTGAATCGCGAGCTGAGGATGTTTGTACAATTCCTTGCATTTCTTGACAAGGAGTTTAAATTTTATAGAAATTTTAGCAGGTGAGTAAAATGTTCCAATTTATTCTTGCTGCCTTTGTTAGAAAAATGTTGTAGGGGCTGGACAAAAGTTATTGCAATAATTTAGTTTGGAGAAAATATTTTAAAAGCTAGTGGTTTGGACAAATGTGAAAATAATATAGATCCTAAGAAATTGTGGCAATCTTTCTAACATTTATTTTGGTAAAAAAGATGTATTTTATAACTGTAGGTGTATTGTCGTGGAAAGAAAGCAATATTGCTCCATTTTTTTTTTGCCCTAGGATATGAAAGAATGGTGGTGCCAGCTGATGGAGAGTGAGCGTGAAAGCAAGACATGTTATGATCCATATGCCTCCTTGAGATTCAAGTGGAGAAATCAATTCATATAAATAGAGCTCGAAAGAATTACAAAAGCTTCTAAAGTTATTTATCTCTTAGGAAATGCTTGGATTATATAATGGAAACTTGATTATTGACCTAAATTCTCATCTTAATCCTTAGTGGAACAGTGCAATCTTTCAAAAAAATGAGTTTAAAATTATTTTATTTCTATTTGTAACTTCTATATATATTTTATAGCAAATATATATATAGAAGCCTTATAGTATACATATACTATATATAAACACACTATATATACTATATATACACTATATATACTATATATACACTATATATACTATATATACACGCTATATATGCTATATATATACACACTGTATATACTATATATACACTATATATTGTATATATATATATATATATATACTATTGAAGCCTATAAATACTTGAAATCATTTTCATTGGCATTTACTGATATTTTAGAAGGCCAAAACTCATGAAACAATTAAATTAATCCATTTTGTAAGACTAGGTTGTTTCTTAAATATAGATAAAATCTTATTGATTAATGGAAAAAATAGTGATACAATGGTTAAATTATAACATAAAAACTCTCCTAACAGTAGATATATGTACACAATACAGACACACACAAATACATATACATATATGTGTTTTAACATGTAGAACTTATTACTCAAGTTTGCTGAGGCCAACAGATGAGTAGATGATTGTTGCTGAAAAGATAGTTTCACAGTTCCCAGCAGCAGGGGGCACACTGTGCCACACAAGGCCACACAGAGACACGCCAGGGTCAGTCAGGAGGAAGAAGGAATGAGGGAAAAGTGTGGACGGGAGACTTTCTTGTGCTTTCTGTGGGGATGGCAAGGCATGGTAACAAGATTTAGAATTAGCCAGTTTCAAACAGCATTAGTGGGCTATAGGTGGTAGGAGTTGTCTTGAATTGTCTGTTACCTGGCCCTGAAGTGATATTAGGCAGGGAAGATAGTGGCTCAACCTCTGAGAGCTGAAGAAAGAGGGTAGTTGGCCAATATGAGCTCTGAATTGGTTGATTTGCATATGAAGTTTATGCTCCCATTAAAGTCATTTGCTCTTTCTAGGAATTAGCTAGTTATGGGAGTGGCAGTGTTTTTAGGATTAGCAAGATGTCAAAACATTATAAAATACAAAAAAAAAGTGATTCATATAATATGCTTACATATTATGCATATTATGTTTACCTAGTCTATGTTATATACATATACATTATACATATATAATAAATATATGTTTACGTAGTAGATATTATATGTATTATATATATTTATAAATACATATCTAAGGAAACCACAGAATATACAAATATATAGTTGAAAATTTATGGCTTCCTTACAGTTTTCTTTTAATCAAAATATGTTTTCTTAGAATAAAGTTTTTAAAGTATTTTTAAATAGACAGATAAAATTACATGTATTTGCCATGTACAGCATGATATTTTGAGTGCAAGATTCACTTTGTATTATCCTTCTGATGCCCCTTGGTTTCCATTCATTAAGTCAGCAAAGGAGAATGAACTTCCTCATTTACCAAAATTGAAACAATATTAAAGTTCTAGCTGAGTGCTCAAATACATTTCCAATTATTATCTTGAAAATAAAATGCTGTAGCATCCTTCTGCTTTCCAATATAGTAGAAGATGCCAAGTTCTAATCAAGATCACAATGTTTAACTATGCGATTCAAAATCTCTGTGTATGTGTGCTTTCTTTTCTATTTTTAAAATTCTTATTTTAAATCAATTAAGACAAAAAGCTAAAATATGTCATTAGAATAAACATAACAAAAACAAACTATTTAAAGAAATTTATTTGTCTAGTGTAATTTGAATTTGCTTTCAAACCGTTATGGATAGTGTTACATTACAGTATACGTGTATAAGCATTAAAAGAAATGAGGCTTCAAAATTATAGTGAAAGTTGGACTAAGAATATTATTTAAAACTTACTAATAAAGCTAATTTGAAAGTGCATTTTAAACTATGTTACAATGAGTTGAAATTCAAGTATTTTTCAAACTAATTTTGCAAAACTCAAGTTTAAGTGAGGCAGGTAAGAGCCTTCCTTTGAATTTCAAAACCAAACCAATTATTTTCCTCCCTAGAAGAGAGATAACAAATAGATTTTAAATCAAATACAACTCTAATCTATTGGTGTTTCCTCTCAGTTATGCCATAAAAGCAGTGAAAATAAAAATGGAGTCACTAATATTGAGAAAAACCTCAGAAATAGAGCCAATGAAGATCATGAAGAGAGTCCTCACACTTGTATGCCTGATAGTGAAAAAATACTACAAAAAGCGAAACTTCTACAATGACATCTGCCCAGAAATTGCCTGCTCAACCTCAGACTGCTGTCATCCTTGTTATTTATCTCTGTAGGCAAAGATAATTATTTCCAAAATAATTATGTAATCTTTCTTATTTCGTCCTTTAAAAACCTTTGTCTTTTTTACCTTTCTATACATAGTTTACTATGGCGTGCATATTCTTATTGCAATGCTGTATTGCCAAATAAATATGTTTCCTTTCAGAGACCATCTTTTTGTTCGTTATTTGTTTTGTCATATATATGGTATCTGAAATGGGACCTGAGTAAGATCACTATAAGAAGAAATTGGCAATTCTTGGAATTAGTGTGAAGGAGTAACTTGAGCCTCTGCTTCCATGCTTCACCGTGTCTGGCCTTGCAAATCTTCTAGGTTCAGCCTTCACCCTTTTGGTAGAGGCTTTTTTATATAAGTTGGGGAATCTTATTTGGATAAGGCTACCTTAATAAAGAATGGTATATTCCTCCAGGGATGATAAAAGACGTTTTGTCTTTTCTGCTTATTCCTTTCTGGTATAAAGATAAGGATCTTTCTAATTGAGTAGTCTTATTTCTACAGGTCTTACATTCTGTCTTTAAGGTATGTCTTCTGGTGAGTAATTTCAGTCTAGACTGTGCATCTGGTTTAATATTTTGTTGATCTGCACACCTAGGTTAAAATTTTTGTGCTTATCCTTATTTTGGTTTCGATGAGTTCTGTTTGACTCTTTTCCCTTGCTTGTTTCTGAAAGTCTTATGAGAGCAAAAATAAACATTCAAAATAGTAAATGCAGGATAGCTAATTTAAAGCTACTAGGACAATTGTCACAATCTAAAATACCAGTCTAAACTCCTGGCATTCCCTGACAAAATTTATATAATTTTTATTTTTGGTATTTGTGAGATTAATAAGAAATGGAATGGGATTCTCAAACATTAAGAAATGCCAGGTTTTCTGAGGCTCCAGCTGACTACATTTTATGGTTTGTTTGTGGGAATACTTTTAAACTGGTGGGCAAATTACATCAAGGAAAATTCAGAGCTCAAATAGTAATTACTAGAAAAATTAGCAGCTATAGAGTTAACATGCAGAGTCTTCTAAGTTCTCTATCTAGCTCTCTGTATTTTTTCTGTCTACTTTGAATCTGCTGACTTTTCTAATGGCATTGAAATAAAATTCACTGTTTATGGCATTGCAGCCTCTCTCTCTCTCTCTCTCTCTCTTTCTATATATATATATATATATATATGTGTGTGTGCATGTGTGTGTGTATATGTGTGTATATATACATATATACATATATATATATATATATATGGCAACATGGCAAAACCCCATCTACACAAAAAAATACAAAAATTAGTTGAGTGTGTTGGCATATGCTGTGGTCCCAGCTACTCAGGAGGCTGAGGTAGGCCCTTGAGTCCCAGGGTTGGAGATATATATATATATATAAAATAAAATATTTTATTTTAAAATTTATTTATAAATATGTAAATATATTTATAAATATATAAATTGATAAATAAATATAATTTAATACATATTTATATATACTTCAAAGGGAATCTTAAAGGGCTTTAAAATTAATGGTTTTTTACAAATTCTGATGACTCCATAATAGCCAACAAATTGAACACCCGTTAGAAATGTAATTTTAGATTTGCTTGACTAACAATTGCATATGATGATAGAACATAATTGAATAATTAATTATCTAAAAAAAAGAACTAGGAAAAATGTTTTAAAAAGTTGGATCTCCAATTAAACAGATCAAAATCTTCAGTTGAAATCAATTACATAAGTTGTCTCAGTCATGCATAAAAATATTTTTCTTTTTTCTCCCACAGAGAGGCCGAAAGTAAAAAGTCCAAAAAAAAAAAAGAAAGAAAGAAAAGAAAAAGAAACCGCTAAAATTCTTTTATACTTGAATTTGCTAGTCAAGCAAGTCAGAAAGCAAATAACAGACACATTTGTCTCTAATTCAAGACTACTTGGATATTTTGTTTATCTTATAAAATTCAGCTAGTCCTAGCTAAAATGTGAACACTAAAATTTTAACCCTAAACTCTTTTTTTTTTTTTTTTTTTTGAGGCAGAGTCTTGCTAACTCATCCAGCCTGGAGTGCAGTGGTGCAATCTCAGCTCACTGCAAACTCCACCCCTGGGACTCAAGGGATCTTCCCACCTCAGCCTCCTGAGTAACTAGGACCACAGCGTGTGCCAACACACCCAGCTATTTTGTATTTTTTTGGGTAGATGGGGTTTTGCCATGTTGCCCAGACTGGTATGTAACTCTTGGGCTCAAGCAATCCACTGGCCTCAGCCTCCTAAAGTATTGGGAATACAGGCATGAGCCACTGCACCAAGACCTTAAACACATTTGAAACTAAAAATGGTGCAAGAAAATAAGAGAAGAGGTTTTTTGCTTCTTTGTTTGTTTGTAAAATGAAATTGCCATGGGAAACGCTTTACCCAAAGTTTTGGTCCACAACCTTTGTTAGATTATATATTGGGGCTAAAAATGTTTAGTTATGTGAACTTGTTCCAATTTTGTCTGAAATACAATTTGGATTCAACTCTCTCTTATAAACTGGTGTATTTGTTGTATTACTAGCTCATGTCTAAAATTTTAAAATGAAGCTATAAGATCTTTATTTGTGTGTGTGTGTGTTTAGACTTGTTTATGCATATGTACGTGTATCATGTTATATATTCTGACTATACTAAAGACAAATGAGTGCTCATATAAAATATATAATTAACCCAAATGTCTTTTTGTCATGTTAATTACGCAAATATTTAATAAATTAGTTGGTTTTTAAATTATTCATAACATAAAAATAGATACGTCTTCAAATTTGCCAGCATACAGTTTTGCCTGGATTTACTGGTAGTTTTATATTTGTTTCTACTAGGTATTTTCAAATGTCAGGGTTTTATACAAAGGTTATAAAAACTATAAAACCCGTATAAAACAGAATGATATTTGTGAATTTTTTCGATGAAATTAATTTAATATTGTTGGTTTGATGAAGCCAGCTGTATGTTCAGATTTGTCAGCAAAATAACCACATACTTAACTTAAGATTTTTTTACTTAGGTAAACACCAGATAGTCATGGGCTATAAAAATGGTTAACAAGGAAATAACTAGAAGTGAGGACTATCATTGTCTAATGTCTTGGTTTTTATAAGTAATAGACGTAACTGTTAAAAATAAATAAATTAGATGAATGTAAAAGTGGCAAATATCTATAAATGAACTTTTCATATAATTTGAAATATTTAAGTTATGTTTAATAATAGATACTAATAAAATGTCTGGGTCATATCTAAATAAAATTAAAAAAATTACTGACCGTAAATATAACTTTGTTTTTGCCTTCTCAATGTTTGTAGAAAGACTAAATATATTTGAGTCAATTAATATATGTAAAATTATGTTATGAAGAAACATGTTTCTAAAAAATATAAAATGGTCCTCATCTATAAAATACTCATGTATGGGCAGATAATTCAAGATTGCTTGATTCCTAGGTTTTCATTAAAATTTAAGGTTATTAAGAGTTTAAAATCCTAACATATGTAAACAGTTCTATATATAAGTGCACATACACCTAAGTTGTTTTTAATAAAACAATTAGGAAAGACATAAAAATGCTTTCTTTTTTGATAGAAAAGCATTTTAATCTAATTTAAAGGAAATTTAATGTTGCTTCAGACTATGGGTTTATGAAGAAAATAGAAACAAGATAAAAATAAACTAGGAAGTAGGAGAAAGAGATGTGAAGAAAGTTATGAAGATTAAGATGCATTCTTGGCAAAGAAAGTTGATTAGAAGAGAGAATAATTTTGTATGAGAAAGAAACTGGTATGGTAAATTTTGTTCTAAAGCAAAATGACTATTTTATTTGTTTGGAAAGAGGAAGTATAGGATAAAGCAGAAATTTTAAGTGTGTTGCCAACATTCTGAGTAAGTTATGATAAGGTTCATGAAAATAGAATTTATTAAAGGAATTTTGTGTGTCATTAAGTTGGCTATAATAAAAAAATTATTTAAGTCTTTGTAAAATTTGAGCTTTGACATTAAAAATGAACTAACACAAAAACTTTTAAAGAAGGTCCTTATGTTAGAACAACAAGGTTTTCTTACGATATTAATTTGCTCTTAGTAAAGTTACAAAAGGTATTGATTTTTGATTCTGAAATCTGTTTCTTTATAACAATCATCTTCTAAATTACATACAGTTTCTATTTTTTTCTGAGATTTAAACCATTTCCCTGGTTTCATACTGGAAATACTGTCTTTTTCATTCAGACTGATAATTGTATTTCTTGAGGTAAAATTTATCTTTTTGAAACTTTTGAGCTTTATATTTCAGAAGTTCAAATTTTGTTGTATCTCACTGCATGTGATTTGCAGGTCATAAATCACTGCCTTCTGTTTTATTTTTCTCCCTTTAAAAAGGTATGTCTCTTTGGTTGGCTAGGGTAATTCCTCTCTCCTTCAATCTTTTCATCAACTCCTGTAACCTTTTTTTCTCTGGCTCTAACTCTGCTTTTATGGCCTGATGCTGCAATGTTTATCTTGAAGGTCTAGAAAACCACTGTTTTTCTCCAGTTTAACTTGTTTCCATACACTTGGATTTTTAAAATATGCCTGAATTATTTAATGTAACCTGGAAAATTCCCATGCTGTTACTGAAATCCATGTATTTTCCTGCTCAAGGTACTAATTTGTTTGTTTTAACATTCCTTTATAATATAGTTTACACTCATAATGCTGGATACACTCTTCCTGTGTCTGATTAAATTCAAGTACCCTTTTTATCAGGTTTGACTCCCAGGTTACCAAAATGGACTTCCCTTAAAGAAAAACAATCACATTGTAGTATGTTTTTCTTTATTTTTATGGAGGCTGGCCTAAAAAGAAAAACAAACAAACAAACAACTAAAAACAACAATTTTATGTTTTATCAATTCCTGTATTGTCTTTATTAAGTTTTAATTAAGAAATCCAAATTATAATAGGGATAATGTTTTTACATCCATATAACTTTCTGTATTGCTTTAGAAGTGTTTTGATTATTATTCTGATTAAATGAATAGCTATTTTTTTAACATGACCTGTGATTCTTTTTTGATCAAGTGTTTTGGGCCTTTTGACATTTTTGATAAGTACCTTCAGAATCAAAATCCTATATTAAGTCTTTTTGGCATAAACTTCATGTTAGGGTATTTTAGTTGGGTCCCTGGATAGCTTTGAAGTATGTACCTCTCATCATGCAGATATGTTAAATTGTAGGACTTATTTGGTAAACTGTATGAGAGCCATAGTTAAATGATAAGTGATATTAGATTTTCCTTATATTACATTTCTGAATAAGTTACTGATATAAATGTCCCAGAAATTACATAAACTTATAAAAATTGAATGTTTTGTCATACTTTTGATTGTTATATTAAATCTTTTCTAAAGTTATGTTCATATAAATATGTTATTAATGGAGGATTCTAAAAATTATATGAAATTTATAAAAGTCTGATGGTTCTGATGTGATGCTGTCTGATTCTGGATCTCATCTTAAAATGCCACATGTAATGCAAGTAATTAAATTTCCTTGCCAATTGAGAGCTTTCATCATATTTTAAAATGGTTATTCTGTTTGTCATCCACAGTTATTGTTTTGAATTCTTCTGTAAAAATATTTGCAATCAGCGATAGTCCAAAAATGCTTTTCATGGAAAAGGCTCTAACAGGTACTCTTGAACACAGATTTCTGAAAATTTTAAGATCAATGGACTAAATAAATATTTCTAGAATTCTAGTGAAGAAAGTCATGGATTCATAAAAACTGCTAATTAAAATCAAATTTAATAATTGCATAAAATTAAGAAATTGATGAAGATAAAATTTTTATGACTTTTATTTAAAATGTTTTTGATTCTTTACTTAAATGTTTTGTTTTCCAGATTTAAGAAAATTTTCTCTCATAAGCTGTCTATAGTTTTTAACAATTTGGAAAAGTATACATTTGTGAGAAAGATGCAAGCATTTGCTTTTTCTCCCACTTGATTCCTCCCAATTTCAGAAATTATTCATGTGTATTTGTATTCTTATTTATATAAGTTCAATAAAAATTTTCTCTCTCTTTATAAATAAGCAGGGTACAATTACAAACATTAGTTCTATTTCCAAGACTTTAACTAAAATGTCATATTTAATAATGTGTATAAAATGCCTGGTTTCAAGAGTTCCCAGCCTTACAATGAGTGAGTAAAAATAGTAACTACCTGGCAGACTCAAGAACCTTAAGACTGTAAGTAAATTCTAAATTCTGCCTAGACTCAAGACGTTTTTAAATAACAGATTGCTATAGGATCAATATACAGAGAAAAAGGTATCATAAAAATATCTATTATATAGCTGTTATTAGATTGTGGTTCTATGCATTGTTTTCAAGTTCTTGTTATCTACCTCTAGACTGGACTAGGTCCTGAATTCTCCCAATTCCCTCCAATATTTGAGTACAACTTTACAACTAAAACCAAAAGCTATTCTCTTCCCAACACCTTGCAGGCTGAAACTAGGTAAATTTTAAGGATCATTCTCATGTCCGATGTATAGACAACACAAAAAGTTCACCAAACTGCCAATGCCATGACCAGAGTCATTCAGACTACAAACTAGGAGAAAAAGTTGATGTTTTCATACCGTAGACAGCTTTTCCAGATGTTGGGACAAGGCTTCATATCATAATGAAACTTTTACTCTTTTAATGCTACTTTTTTGCTTGACAGGTTAATGGTGTAGTGGAAAGTTACAATCAATAGCTTCTGCTGGAATTTAACAGAAACTAACCTAAAAAGTCCTTTTAACTATTGGTTAAATAAGAAAATGTCTATGCTATTGCTAATACTAAAAGCTGTGCTTCGGTAAATACATCTGGGAAAATAGAAAACAGACCACATGGTTACAGTAGGTCTCACTTAATTCCTTATATTTATTAAATTTATTAAATTAGTTGTCTTTAAGCCTAGATTTGTGGCTCAAAATCATTATACAAATTGGAATTGTCTTATTACTATTAATTTTACTTTTTATTTTCCTTTTTTAACTTTGCATCTATTATTTATTAGATTTTTGCAGAGAGACAAATCCTAACAAAATAATGCTGGTCAAGCATTTTGAAGCGAGAACAACAGACTATAGAACAAACAAAACCGAGCTTAACGATAGGCTCCAGGCAGACTTAGCCTGAGAACAAGTCTTTCTAATCGCCACTGTCGTTCAAATGTGGCCACTGACTCCTAGTTTCCAGTCACTCCTCCCCATGTGAGATAAGTCAACTAGAATAGGCCCATCCACCCACTGAGGGACATCAAATCCTAACAAAGGCATGACTTATTACTGATACTTTTGGAGAAGGACTTTGATCAAAAGGGATAAATGTGAAGGTTATCAGAACCAAAGTGGGGTTACTAACGTTAAAAAAAAGAAAAAAATAAATAATGGAGCCAAGGAAGTTCAAAAAGAGATAATGATCATACTTGTATGTCTGATAGCAAAAAAGACTGCAAAAACTACAACTTAGCAACCACACACAACCTCACACACACACAAATACTTCTGCAAGGATATCTGCCCAGCAACTGCGTGTGCAGTCTCAAACTGGTGACACCCTTGTTATTGATCTTCGTAACCAAAGATGATTATTTTAAAACAATTAGGTATCCTCCCTGTTTTTTCCTTAAATATTTTCACCTCTCTAAATATGCACATAGTATGCTACGGTACCTGAATTTCCATTGTGATGTTCTATACCTAAATAAATATGCTTCTTTTACATAGCCTCTCCCTGTTTGTTATTTAAACATGCTGAATTAAAATCATTCCATCCTCCAGGATTGGAAGAGATTGGTGCACTTTGTACTGTGATTAGCACACTTTGTTATGTGTGTATTCTCACAAAGACTCTATTCCTCCAAACAAAAGTACAACAGAGAACTTACAGTTTGCAGTCTGTCATGTGAGAAGGTTGGAAATTTAGCCACTTCATTCCAACAGTAAGTAAAATGCTAAACAAATTGAAAAATCAGTAACCGGTTAGTTTAGATCCGTAGGAGAAATGAATTCTTATCAGCTCAGCACAGAATCCCAAAAGTTGAAACCTCTGTGGCCAGGGCAGGAAAATGCCAGGGTAGGAAAATCTAAACTGCAATTGACGAATTGCTGGAGGCTCAGTATGGGCAACTTTGGGTCAAAACTACAGAGGAACCTGTCATGGCAGTGGGGAGGGGTTAATTTTTATAAAGTTTATCTGGTGGAGCTTCACCTTTTTTTCACAGTGAATATCAGAGAAAATACCCTCTGGAGGGGAAAGAGGAGAGGAATCATTTTAAAATATATCAGAGTATTCTGTTCTTGTTAACAAGGTCAGCTGTGAGAAGAAACTAATGAACTAAAGTCTAACATTCTAGGGTTGGATCAGAGCCTAACTGACCTGGAGGAAGTAAGATACCGAACTCCAGCCTCCTGAAGCCTTCCAAGTAGGAGAAAAGAAATACTCAACTCCAGCCTTCAGCCCACTTTAGTCATTCTGTCCAATCTCATGGAGATGGGAGTCAAAACAGAAAAGCACTTAGAAAGTTCTCATTCTAGAGGCATAGGCTCACTAAAAGGTTGAAATTTAATCATAGGACTGCAGAACACTTCTCCTCCTTCACACCTTACCACAACATTACTAACAGCCTATTTACAGCATTCCTTTGATCATGGAGTCTGGATATCAAGAAAAATTACAAGGCATACTAAAAGGCAAAGAAAAAAAAACCCACAAAAAAGACAAATAAAGCATAAGAAGACTCGAATGTGGCAGGGATGAGGAAATGATCAGACTTGGAATTCAAACAATTATGATTAATATGTTAAAAGCTCTTCTGGATAAAACAGGCAAAATGCAAAACAGAAGGACAATGTTAACAGAGATAAACATTCTAAGAAAGAGCTAATATGCTAGAGATAAAAAACACTGTAACAGAAATGAAGAATGCCTTTGTGTGTCTCATTAGCAGGCTGTACACAGTTGAAGAAAGAATTTCTGAACTTGAGACTATCTAGATAGAAACCTCGAAAATTGAAAAAGCAAAGAGAAAAAAGACGGGAGAAAAAAGAACAGAATATCTATGTTATCCTGTGGGATAATTTTAAAGGTATAAATGTACATTATGGGAATATCAAAATGTGAAGGAAGAGAAGAACAGAATCAATATGCAAAGCAAAAATGATGCAGAATTTCTACAAATTAATGTCGATATCAAGCCATAGATCCAAGAAGTTCAATCAGAATAAATGCCAAAATATAAAAATGAAAACCTACAACAAGGTATATCACTTTTGAACTACATAAAGTCAAAGATAAAGAAAAAGATCCTGAAAGAAGCCAAAGGAAAACAAACATTGCCTGTAGATGTGGATAGATAAGAATTGCATCCAAGTTTTCCTCAGAATTCATGCAAGAAAGAAGATAATTGAATATATTCTTTTAAATGCTGTGAGGGAAAAAAATGCACACCAAACTAGAATTTGATACTCTAAATAACTGTCCTTCAAAAGCAAAGAAAAAATGAAGCCTTTCTCAAGGAGAAATTGAATGAATTTGTTATCAACAGACCCATCTTACACGATATCACAAGTTCTTAAAGAGAAGAAAATAATATCAGTAAGAACTTCAAAACTACATTAGAAAAAGAGAGTATCAGAAAAGAAATAGGTAAAGGTGAAATTTAAAAATTTATTTATATAATTTTTAACTGATCTGAGAGATAACAGTCTTCAAAATAATAGAAACAATGTATTTGAATACGTATGCTTGTGTGTGTGTGTGTTTTCATGTATACCTATGTATAAGCAAAATGGATAACAGCAATGATTCAAGGGTTGGTAGGGAGAAATTAGGATTGTTTTGTTTTCATTAGGTACTTGCGCTACCCCAAAGCAGTGCTGTCTTATTTAAAAGTGGACTTGGATTAGTTGAAAACATATATTGCAAACTCTAGTACAAAAACTTTAAAGAGTGAAAAAAAGCAAAAGTAATATGTTAAGAGAAGTGAGATAATGGAATCATAAAGTGTTCACTCAAGTAAAGCCACAAAAGGCAGAAAAGAAATAAAAGAGAAAAAGGATAATAAATAGAAAACAGAAAAACATATGGCAGATATGATTCCAGCCATACCAATATTCACTTTTAATTTGAATAGTCTAAATGTACCAATTAAAAGATACAGCCATTTTGGAATGCAGTTTGGCAGATTAAAAAAAAAACTGATTATACTCAACATACAATCCCGCAATTACCATAGGATCCTTCAATCATGTCCTTGGTATTTACTCAAAGTAGTTAAAAAGTTTTGTCCACACAAATACTTGCACATGGATGTTTACAGCAACTTTATTCATAATGGTCAAAACTTGGAAGCAACCAAGATGTCCTTTAGCGGGGGAATAAATCAACAAACTGCAGTACATCCAAGCAATAGAATATTATTCAATACTATAAAAAAAGAGGTATCAAGCCATGAAATATATGAAAGGGAACTTAAATGCATATTACTAAATGAAAGAAGACCATCTGAAGAGGCTACATACTATATGATTCTAATTACATGACATTCTAGAAAAGGCAAAACTATGGAGACAGTAAAATAATTATTGGCTACCAAGCATCAAAATGAAGGTTGAGATAAATAGGCAGAGTACAGAAGATATTTGGGGAAGTAAAACTTTTCTATATGAAAATGCAATGGTGGATTCACATAATTTATACCTTTGTCCAAACCCATACAATGTACAACAGTAAGAATTGACACTAATGTAAACTATGGTCTTGATAATTGTAGTGTCATATGTTTAAGGATGTGTCAGTGTAGGTCCATCTATTGTCACAAATATCACTCTGATAGGGGATGTTAATAATGTGGAAGATGATGCATGTGTGGAGGCCAGAGATATTTGAAAAATCTCTGTGCCTTCCTCTGAATTTACTGTGAGCCTAAAACTACTGAAACAATTAAATAAGAAAAGTCTATTTTTAAAAGTCTAGCAGAAAATTCCAGGGAAGAAAGAGGAAAGATGATTAAATCACCAAATTTACAATGCAGAAGTTGCTGAAGAGTGACACTAGTGAAGATCTGTTTGCCGCTTCATAGGGTGATGATGACTGAAAAGCTAAACTGATGCTGGGATAATATAAATTTTTAAAAAATATATTTAATATCTGCTGATAGTAGCAGGAGACAGACAAATCTCTAGGCAGACAGGGGTTGGTCCCCAGTGAAACCTGACCTTCAAGCCAGAGACAGCCCCAGGTAAATCCTCAGACCAGATTGAGAATGTCTCTTCCCATTTTGCATGCTTTTTTCTGATTGATTCCCAACCTTCACCTATTTTACATATACCTACCCTTTCCTAACTGGTTTTCTACAGTGTCATGCCCACCTTTGAGTGGTGCCTTTGTTTTAGCCTTTTGTGCATATTCACAAACCAACCAGCATGCACTTTCCATTCTGAGCCTATAAAAGCCACAGACCCAGCCACACTAGGGGGAGGGCACCCCCATGTGCCCTCTCCACTGAGAGCTGTTCTGTTGCACAATACAATTCTTCTTCGTCCTCCTTACCGTTCAATTGTCAGCATACTCTGATTCTTCTTGGATGCAGGACAAGAACTTGAGAACCACTAAACATGGGTACGTGCTATAACACAGGTGGGCTGGGCATGGGAGGGCCACCTCCTGCAGCAAGTAGCGTGGCCAAGTGAGGCCCTGACAGGGGCGTCACCAGCTGGAAGTCCCCCACTAGCAAAGTAACCAAGGAAAATCCTGCATCACTACTAGGTACCAGGAAATAGTATTTTCTAGAAACACAAAGATGAGCAAAATGCCCTCTGACCTTCAGGAATTTACAAGTGATAAAGACTATTGGTAACCAAAGGATAAGCACAATGATACCCAGGGCTTGCAAGAACAAATATGTATTTCCTGCTTACATTGCTGCTGTAGTTATTCACAATCTGCAGGGCTTTTCACAGTCTGCTCCATGTAGCTTCCACCTTCTGGAATAAAGTAAAATAGATCCACCCGAGACCTGATGAAACTGCAAAATTGCTGTTTAAAGTTTTTGCTCAGAATTGGCAGTCATTCCTGCTCTCATTTTCTTGGCCAAAACAAGTCACAGACCAAATTGATGTAAATGTAGGAAAGCAGTATACTCCTCCATCAAGAGAGAAGTAAAAGTCATACAGCAACAACCGGGAAAATGTGTTCCTCTGTGTGTGTGTGTGTGTGTGTGTGTGTGTGTGTGTGTGTATCTGTGTGTGTGTGTGTATAAATTTCCTCTTACAAGGAACTCAGGCAGGGGGATGCAGCAAACACTTTAGGACAGTTTCAGAATACAATATAACCTACCAGTGTAAACACCTAGCTGTTGTTTTATGCCACTTATTTCTGATGTCCCAACAGAATGGTGTAATGAATATCCAATATATGCCCTTCTTGGGAATGCTTCAAAGTTTTACTGGGCTCTATATCCAGTATAGAAATTAATAGTCTGATTTTGATCACGTAATCTCATTTCAAAGCCTACATGCCGTGCATAAAGTTTCTTCTTCCTCACATTTCAGTTGGAATTTTCTAGCTATTTGAAGTTTGGTAATTTGACAGTACAAAGTGAAGTGTTACACTTTTAAATTGTTTGTTTTATCGATGTTAGTTTTGCTACTAGTATCCTTATATTTTCTAAGCTAGTTAGCAGAAGTTCTTTTATATTATGTTCAATATTGTCACTTTTGGACACTAAATTTATATTCTTCCATTGTCATCTGTTAAATTTCATCCATACCTGTATCCTTTACATCACGCTCATTCAATCATCCACTAAGCATTGTTCATTCTATTGCACTTTGCCTCTGAGAAATAAAAATGAAATCCTAAGCCCCATGACTAACTAAATGGACTCCTCTTGGCTAAGGGGACCCCAGAGTAACCTTGAAAACTGAGTTCTTGGTCATGATGGGAGATCAGACATGCCTTGTTCTACCCCATCCCTCGCTAAGTGTACTTAGGCTTTCTTCTCTGATGGCTACACAGAACCAGTTTCTTTAAAAGACTCTACTGCAGAGAATAGAATCTACTGACCTTTCTGCTGCCCCTCCCTTTTGCAGTTTCGACAAAACGAGCAACTGGCATTTCTTCCTGATAAGATACCATGGACCTTGGAGCAGTTCTGGTATCTATGGCGGATGAGCAGTAAGGTTTTTCACATCTTCTGCTTCACGTTTTGACTTCACAGGGCCTAAATCTCCACCCTCAGATCCTGCTAACTTGGCCATTTTTTGTACATAGTACCCATGAAGGGGCATGAAGCTCAATTGCACATGTGCATGTTTCTCCTTTAATAAATATTCATAACTCCACTTATAGCTTTTTAAATATATATATTCATACATCCTGCTCAGCATAAATTCCTTTTCCCTTTGCGTCTCTCTTGAAGTGTCTGTTTCTAGCTTTTGACTGGAGGTTATGCTTTCTTCCCTGACAGAATGGCCACCCAGCAGGCTGCAATTATTTATGTGAAATAAAGCTCTGCTTTCCAAATTAGTGATTCCCAACCACTCGTCAGTTGACTCCTGTCAAAACTATGTTTCCATCCTTCTCCCCAGCCCATATGTTAATTTAGTTGAGCATCATCTATTGCTGGACCACTGTAATAACATCTAACATTTTTTTCTGTGCTGTTTATACATCCCTGATGTATTTTTCATAATGTAACCAGAGTAATGGTCCTATAATTAATAATAATAATAATAATAATAATAATGATGATGATGTCTAGAAGAAAACACTTTTCCTCCACAGTCTTAGGTTCTGAACTGGTGACCAATTAATCAAACCATCACAAGATGAGTAATTGGATAAAAATCATGTACTCACATGCACAAGGGAGCGAACAAAAGAAGTAGCTAGCTGTTTAAACAGTTAAATTTAGAGGCTTAAGTACCTAACTTATTAAGGGAAATAGAGGAGGGGAGTAAAGGCTTTATGTGAAGAACAAATCAATTTTTTTAGGAAAAACAGCTAGGTTTTTAAAATGAGAGGAAGATAGAGTTTGTGATAATATTTGTTTATGACGGAGCAAGTGGTCTTCTGTCTTCTTTTTGGCCATGACGCTTTCTCGAAGACAAGAGTTTTATAAGTTTTACTTTTAGTCTCTGTTATGGGATAGACCCATCCCAAGGAGAGAATTTATGGCAGCCTCATTTCCCAGCAGTTGATGCTTTTCGTCAGATAAAGGAAGATCCTAGAAGGCTTTTCTCTGATCTGTTGAATCTCATATGTCTTCCGCTTAAGACAATCTTCATACCAAACCCTGGTTTCTGAGTCACCACAATGGCAATCATTTATTTAGTGTTTACTCTTTACTAAACATTATTGTAAGTTCTCAGCATGTATTAGATAGTATAATCCCTAAAATAATCCTGTTAAATATATACCATTAATACATACCTAAATGTTCCCATTAATATTTTAGCTGAATGAACTGAGTTCAAGGGGCAGCATAGTAAAGTGATTAGACTGTGAACTCTAACAGCACACTGCTAAGGAACCACCATTTACTGTCTGTACACTGCTGCTTAAACTAATATTCTAATCATGCCATTCCTTAGGTTACAAGGTTTAATGTTTTGGCGTTACTTATAAGGAGTTGTAAATCTCACCTCTGCTTACACTCTGACCTCAATCTTTTATATTTCTTCTTATTTCTGAAAGTCTATATTGAGCAGTGCTCTCCCCTGACCCCAGGCTTTTGTGCTTGTAATTCTTTCTTTCTTAAGGTCTCTCTCTTTTTTCCCATAGCCATCTAACTTTTATTTAAGATTCAGGTATTGAAGATGACACTTTCTCCAAGAAAATTTCTTTTTTCGTACAGTGGGTGCTTCTCTTATGTACTCTCATTGTATCTTTGAATTTTCTTTATAGAATGCATTGCACTATATTTATCTGGTTACCTTCCTTTCTGATATACTAGGCTTTAAGCTTTGCGAAGGTATTTTATTATTCCCTGTGTGATCCCCAAACTAACATTATGCTTGCCACATAACAGACACTCAAGAAAATACTATGTATAGAAAGAAAAAATAAAAGAAGGGAAGGATGCAAGGAAGGAGACAATTAAATATAATTGCAAACTTTAAAATGATTAGGTGAGAAAACCACTTGAGGGCAGGAGTTCAAGACCAGCCTTGGCAACAAAGTGAGACCCCATGATATGGTTTAGATCTGTGTTCCCACCCAAATCTCTTGTTCAATTGTGTCCCCATTGTTGCAGGTGGGGCCTGGTGGGAGGTGACTGGATCACTGGGGCAGAGTTCTTATAAAAGGATTAGAACCACCTCCTTAGTGCTGTTCTTGTGATAGTGAGTGAGTTATCATGAGATCTGGTTGTTTAGTGTGTAGCCCACACCCCTCTCTATCCCTCCTGCTCCAGCCGTGTGAAGTGCTGGCTCTCCCTTTGCCTTCTGCTGTAAGTTTCCTGAGGCTTCCTTGGAAGCTAAGCCAATATCAGCATCATGCTTCTTGTACAGCCTGCAGAACCGTGAGCCAATTAAACCTCTTTTCCTTATAAATTACCCAGGTTCATGCATTTCTTTATAGCAATGCAAGAACAAACTAATGAACCCTATCTCTGCAAAAAATAAAGAAAAAAATATTAGCCAGGCATGGTTGTTCTCACCTGCAGTCCCAGCATCTTGGGATGCTGAGGTAGGAAGATCACCTGAGCCCAGGAGACTGCATTGAAGTGTAATCATGCCACTGTCTGGGTGACAGAGTGATACCCTGTCTCTAAAAAAAAATGAAAAAAAAAAAAAACCAGAACCAATTTGTAACTTTATATAAGTGATGTGAAAAGTTAAATGAAAGTGTTTCATCACATAAAGGTTCTTAGAACAATAACTATCAACACCATGCACAAGTGAAGAAAAGGGGTAATTATTAGAGTAAGAGTAGGAACATGGCCATCTCCTGTTTCTATCTTTGTTTCTATTTCTGCTTGAGAGTGAAGGCCAGAGTCTACTAGAAGCACAAATTGTGCTTTCATGTTGTGTTTTTCTGACCTGGTTAAAAGATATCTGTCATGTGTTCAGCTGGCCAAAGGACATTAACATATGCCATTTGCAAATACGGGAAAGATTGCCAGGATCAGTCCCAGTTGCTTGCCCTTGCCAATATTTTGTGAAACACATACTTGTTTCTCTTTAGAGTTGCCAGTCTCCAGCCTTCTGTGAGCCAGAGACTGAACAGATTCCACCTGGACTGCTATGTTGCCCTGCTTCCTGTCATATGTCGTCTTCTTATCTTCTTTTAATGTCTCTACAAACAGCAGAGTGAGAAATAACACAAATAACACTAGATATGCTGGTCATGCTTTTATAATTTTGTTACTTTGAAACAAGAATATTCAAAATGGAAGAATTTGCTTTCAAATTTGACATGCCTCATGATGATAGGAAAAGATTTTTTTTGTCAACTGGCTCAGTTAGAATCAAATTCTGTCTAAAAAACTTTGGCTCTTTCTTGGGAAAAATGTAAAGAAGAAAAGCAGTCTCTGAAAGTGAAGAAAAGAAAGTTCAAGTTACAAGGAAAACTTTTGTCCATTTCTCCAGTCAGCATCAATATTTCCCTGTGGTTGGCCTGCCCCATATCCAGCTGTTTCCCTAAATACGTTGTAAATGCCAGTGAAGGGAAAAGGAAGAGGAAACTGGACCCACTTGGCTGTGTGCTCATGTATTCAGCAGCCAGTAGCTTCCTGCTAGATGAGAGCTTACTACCTGCTCCAGAGGTAAACAAATGAATTATTCACAAGAAGAAATTTTCCAGCCAGTTGTTCACAAATATGACTCTTTCGAACAATTTGACATCACATTTTCAGCTATTTTGTTTTTTTCTTAAAAAATGTTTTTGTCATTATATTTCTTTTTGGGCAGAGTGTGGCTAATTTCTTTAATGCTGCTGGGAAGTCTAACAAATTTTGTGTGGATTTTCCATTCTTTAAAAGCGTGTGATTAATTTTGTGCTTATTCTGTTGGGCAATGCTTTTATGACCTAAAACAAAACAATCTCCCACTACTAGAATGAAAACACCTGAAAGCAAATACTGTGCAAGTGAACAGTTCAATTCAAATCTAAAAAGCATGTGATTATCTTGATAAATTAGGAAGAAGGAATGCATACTACTCAACATTCCTTTTTGATTGTCTTAATACGGCCACAACTCAATAGCATCTATAGCATAGCAATGTGTCAATATTCTACTAATAACAAACTATGAGATTAAAACTTTGAAGAAAGAAATGTTTCTCTATATTTTCTAGCAAACCTAAATATAAGCTATCATGAAATTACAAACAAGAAATATATTTTGTGGATGAACTAACTCCATAAACAGTATAAAATAAATAAGTGAAAAGTTTATAAGAAATAAGAACATGGGAAAATCACAATTCCTCGTCCTGTTCAAATATTGAGATTGTTCTCAAACTCAGAGCCCATTAACTGAAGAAGACACCTGGTTCTCTTAAGAAAGAACCTGCAATGTGACCAGTGTGTGTGTGTATGTGTGTATTTTCTCCAATCTTTCCTGAAAGGATCATACATTCATCACAAAGGAAGGGAAATGTCCAGATATTTGAGAATTTTTGGATTTTGTACCTAAGACCCAAAATGCTAACATGCTTATAGTCTTTGAGTATAGATATATCAAGATCAAGACCAGGTGATATATAGATCATTCTGGCCCACATTCTTTTTTTTTTTTTTTTTTTTTTTTTTTTTTTTGAGACAGAGTCTTGCTCTGTCGCCTAGGCTGGAGTGCGGTGGTGCAATCTCGGCTCACTGCAAGCTCCACCTCCTGGTTTCATGCCATTCTCCTGCCTCAGCCTCCCAAGTGACTGGGACTACAGGCGCCCGCCACCACACCCAGCTAATTTTTTTGTGTGTGTTTTAGTAGAGACAGGGTTTCCCCATGTTAGCCAGGATGTTCTCTATCTCCTGACCTCGTGATCCGCCCACTTCGGCCTCCCAAAGTGCTGGGATTACAGGTGTGAGCTACCGTGCCCGGCCCTGGCCCACATTCTTTTACATTGAATGCAGTGATCCTTAGACCCATCTTGAAATCATTTTTATGAGCCTTGAACCCTCACCATCATTCAAGGAGATCAACTAGTCTTGGACCCTCTCATTCTTTTTCTTTTTTCTTTTTTCTTTTTTTTTTTTTTTGAGATGGAGTTTCGCTCTTGTTGCCAAGGCTGGAGTGCAATGGCGTGATCTTGGCTCACTGCAACCTCTGCCTCCCAGGACTCCCTCTTTCCTGAAAGGGCCAGGAGTAGCAAAAATTTATACTTACTGGGATTGTCACAAATTCTAGAAATGAATTTGTCTTGTCTAATCACATTGCTTCTGCCAACACCACTCACTGAGGGTTAGCATGACACATAGCATGACCTCAGTCCAAGAATGGGGTAATTTTATAGTGAAGGAAAAACAATGAAGGGCACACGTTATAGAAGCAAAAATTTCTGCCCATATCACCTGTGCAATGCCGTTATGATAGAATTTTAAATAGCCTTTCAAAGGCTCAGGAAAATGCATCATGTTGTACG
The DNA here is from genome assembly GCF_029281585.2 of Gorilla gorilla gorilla. Classification (NCBI taxonomy): domain Eukaryota; kingdom Metazoa; phylum Chordata; class Mammalia; order Primates; family Hominidae; genus Gorilla; species Gorilla gorilla. The sequence goes on along the minus strand of NC_086017.1, from coordinate 106,277,095 downwards.
TGATGTGGAGTTGGGAACCCTCCCAACTATTTATGCTGCTGCTGTTTTTTCTCAATAACTAGTCTGGGAATCAAAGGGTAGAAATAGGAATGCCTTCTTTCTTCATCATTTCTGTTGTCTCACTTGGGGAATTTTAGGTTCTCATCTGTCCAATATTGGAGTTTGTGGGATTAGAGACTGGTACCCAGAGATGAAATACTTTGACCAGAGGGTGCAACAAATGCTTCAGTACATGAGACACCATAACTTCTCCTGCTTCATTGTGGGACAGGATAATAGGTCAGAATCCAAAGACAGGGTCTCCTCTCCTATAAAGACTAATTGAAGCTCATTTACTAGATGTGCTAAAGTTGCAGCTATATAAAGGGCAATGAAAACGTTGTGTGGAATTCAAGGACTTATTGAAAGTTCTTACTTGTGCTTCCATTTCCTGTGATAACAGTGGATTGGTAATTAAGGCCACTGTAGGGTAATAAAAAACCAGGTAATTAGGAAATCAGAACCTTGAGGAATTATGACCTAAGCCAACTCACCAGGACAAGTACCTAGGCCAGTGGAATTCTGACCAAGAGAGATGGGACTGAGAAATAGAAAGTAGATGAGGAAAGCTATGAATACACAAAATTGTCTTGGGACTAGCGATAGCCATAGGAGTGTAATTTTTCACCATCCTTCCCATTTCAAATATTCTTTTAGAAGTTGATACTAGCTACCACCTGGAAGTCTGAATATTGCATCTCCACACTGGGGACTCAACGTGACCATGACTAAAATAGGATAGTATAAGAGATATAACATACACAATTCATGCCGTACAGTCCACTTCAGTTTATAGGCAACTATATTAGATCTTTTCCCAGCACATAAATTACACCTTCCTGTCTTAAAAGACTGTTTTTATTTCCTGTTCCTGAGAGCTTTCTTGCACTGCAATCATTCAGCATCAATTGCCTACTAACCCAGAGAAGGAAAGGTGACTCCCCAGGGAAGATAGAGAGCCCCAACCTATTTGTCTACAATGTGAGTCTGCACACTAATGAACTGACGATTGTCTTTTCTCTTGTCTCATACTTTTTATTTCCTCATGAGTGCTTCATGGGGTCACCTCTATAAGTACCTAACTCTATATCTCAAGTATTTCTTTGAGGGAACACAGATAAAGAGTTGAATTATCATCATTAGCCTTGTATACGGGATGCTCAGGCCCCCTTAAACAGTGTATCCATCCCCCAACTGATATGTATGTTGGTTGCTGATAATTCACAGCTGTACTTTCTCTGGAGCACTGCCACTCTCTTCTTCCAACAGGTCAGAGTTGCCTATCCTTCAACTTAGACCTAAGGCAGTGAGTGATCCTGCCTAAGGTAAGACAAACTCTGTTGTACAATTTTTGCCTAGAACCTCTTTGTGGTATCAGACTGAAGCTAGTCTTCAACTGAGACACAGGCTTGCTTAGTGTTCCCCCAACACTGCCTTATCCTTCCTTTTGCCTTGAAACATCACTTGAGTCAGTGAAAAAAAATCGCTATTACAGACTTTGCTTCTAGAGAAGCTGACTTAAAACTCGTGACATTGTAAGGCCCTTACACGTGTAGGAACTCCAGAGACTATACTGATCCTACCTGTGTTGGGAGGAGAAAAAGAGTTCAAAGGCAATTAGATCATGAGAAGGGGGCTTGTGCCTGATATTCCAAGGTGTTAAACCCTAAAAGGTAGCAGTGACCTAATCTCCAGAGAGATTCGAATGATTTAAAAGCAAAGAAACTTCTGCCTCATTTTCTACTGTTTCTTTAGAAAGGTATAGCACATGATTACACAAAGAAATGGCTATGTGATGCTGGAACTGGCCTTACAGATTTTCTTGGGTTCATCTTCTTTTAAAGATGATGTTTCTGTAAGCATGCATGACAAATAAGAAGTGCTCTTCTTAATATTGTAGAATTCCATGAATCACAGCATGGAGTAGGAACTACAAAATATGTCCTGTGCATACAAGACTAAACCACACATAATACAGAGAGCCACTAGACCTAAAGAGACCTGATGGAACAGAACAAAAAAACTTTGCTGTAGTGACCTATGTGGAATGAAAACAAAAAATCAGAAAAAAAAATTATGATGAGTACAATAAATGGTGGCTAAGAATAGTTCATGCTCGTCTCTCCCTGAAAATATAGCTTGATTTGTTGAAACACTCAGTCAACTTAATTCAGATGAAACTTTACAAGAAAAATGGAAATTCCCTAATTTTTTACAAATCAATAAAAGGGAATTATTACACAAAACTTTATTTTATTCAAAGGTTTGTCATGATCACAAGAAATATAATTTTCTTTCTTAAATAATTTATAATATAGAATAGGACATCAGAAGAAGGTGTAAGTGAAAAAAAATCAAATACATCTAAAGAAAGTGCCAACATCTATTATTGTAAAGCAGGTGATAGCAAGCGATAGCAAACACACAGTGACAACAAAGCCTTTGGATATTATTTATAATAAACATTTTCAGATATACATGCTTTGGATACAACTGTCTGGGAAATATACTTTTTAAGGATATTGATAATTTCGGTTCTTATGATAGGCTAAAAATTACATAAACATATACAAATCCAGAAATATATTTTTAAGCAAAATAACTATTAACAACATAACAACATAATAGATATTCACTATTTAGCAAGGAGAAACAAATGCAGTTTCTTCATTTGCACAAAGGAACAAATCAAGGATATTTTTGTATGAAAGGGAATTTGTGTTTTACTTAGTCCAACTGCTTTAAAGATCAGCATATGGAAATCGGAAGGTGGAAAGTTCTTGCTCATTGCTTCTACAGCTCGTTCATAGCAGATCTAGTATCTTAGCCTTGTGATATTTTTCAATAGAACAAGCTGAGAATAGTGAGAACCTGAGATTTTGAAATTCAAGGTTTTTTAATTTGATGTTTTCGTAATTGTTATTGAAATATTCTCACCTTTAATTAGATTACTATGTATAATATCTTAAAATAAACACATAGTGAACACAGAACATGGAAAATAAAGCATCTAAGAGATGAAAACAATATGAAGCATAGGTGGGATTTTTTTAATAGAAACTACATTTTAAAAGGTTTTTCAGCAGCATAATTTTATTATGAAGTATGTGAGCTTTATCCTTTGGCATTTAAAACAATTTCCAGAAGTAGCTCTTCAAGCAGTTTCTGATTTTATAGATATAGTCCATCAGAAATTTCTGTATATGGAAAATAACTTTGGTATATAATTTTTTTAGTTTTATTTCCTTTAAAAAATTTTAAATTATTATTATTATTATTATTTGTAAAGATGGGGTCTCCTTATGTTGCCTAGGCTGGTCTCAAATTCCTAGCCTGAAGTGATGCTTCCACCTCAGCCTCTCAGAGCTGGGAGTACAGCATTATCCACCATGCCTGGCTGATATATGACTCTTAAAATTGCAATTATTTTAAATTATATGTGTAAGATGCTTGTTGAATTACACCTAACTGTATACTTTGTGCATATATTTATCTTACTGGATACTATTAAAGGAAAGGATCATCTTACCTTGTTTTTAATTATCACATGAAAGCCAGACACAGTGGCTCATGTCTATAAACCGAGCATTTTGAGAGGCCAAGGTGAGAGGATTACTTAAGCCAGGAGTTTAAGACTAGCCTGGGCAACATAGTGTGAACCTGTCTCTACATTAAAAAAAATAATTATCTGTGTATAATGGTGTCTGTCTGTAGTACTAGCTATTGGGAAGGATGAGGAAGGAGAATCGCTTGAGAGCAGGAGTTCAAGGTTACAATAAGCTTTGATAACAAAATTTATTCTTTTAAGCTTAGGGATGTATTAGTCTGTTCTCACGTTGCTATGAGGAAATACCCAAGACTGGATAATTTATAAAGAAAAGAGGTTTAATTGACTCACAGTTCAGCATGTTTGGGGAGGCCCCAGGAAACTTACAATCATGGTGGAAGGCACCACTTCACAGGGCGCCAGGAGAGAGAATGAGTGCCAGTAGGGGAGATGCCAGATTCTTATAAAACCATCAGATCTAGTGAGAACTCACTAGCTATCATGAGAATGGCATGGCAGAAATTGCCCCCATTATTCAATTATCTCCACCTGGTCCTGCCCTTGACATGTGTGGATTATTACAATTCAAGAATGAGATTTGGGTGGGGACAAAGAGCCGAACCATATCAGGGTAAAATAATAAAAACACAAGTTGATAGCTTATATGATAATCACAATTCAGTGGGATAGATAAAAAAGTTCAGGTTATATTTCTCCGCTTCACCAAACCTCAGGTAAAGGAATAGTTTTAAAACACGTGATTTTCCCGACTGACTTGTAAGTTTTGATGGTTTGTAAATATTAAAGATTTAGAGATTTAGAACTGCAATTCATAAATTTTCTGTATAGCAATTTCTCTGTATGACAAGAACACAATGTTTGATGGACTGCTTAAGTCACTTTATTCACCACTGAACTGAAACTAAGAAGAAACATCGTATGGAACAAAGTGACATGATTCAAACATTTCAAGAACAGAAATGAAGAGGAAATTGATGATTCATCATATAACCAAAAAATGAATTTATTTGACAATATAATTATCTTAATTTGCATTAGTTAAAACTGAGGCTTAAGTTTGCCAGTCGTTTTAAATTACTACTAGTTAATTAAGGGAAAGTATGGGAAAAACTTAACTCCGACAAATATGACTGCATCTGCAGCTCTGTTTATATAAACACATGCATTTTAAACATCAGCTTAAATAATGCCATGCACTAGGGAATAAATTGTAAAATAAAGTCATTATTTGGCTTGTGACTGCATTAGTGTTTAGAAGTAGTTTTTCCTTTTGTATTTCTCAACTTTTTAAAAAATTTCTATGCTGTTACATGCACTGTAAAAAAAGTGCTTTATTCAATGACAAATTCTCAAAGCTAATAAGGTTAACATTATTATACAATTGCAGTAGTTTAGCCAAAAATAAATAAGAATCTTTTATATTTAAAATAAGTCTATTTGCCCTATTTATGATTTTTTTCTTTTTTTTGGGTATGAATTGCTTTGTTTAAACTTTCATTTTGAGATGACTTCAGACTTAGGGAAGTATTGCAAGACAGATACAAATAACTCTAATATAAGTTTCATAAAGATTCCCCAAGTGTTAACATTTCACCATATCTGCTTTATAATTTTCTCTACATCTATACATATATATTATTATCTTCTCACCTGTGGAGAGTAAATTGACACTAGTCATCCCCTAAATAATTCATTTTGCATTTACTAAAATCAAGAACATTGTCTTGTATATTAATGCTGTAGTTATCAAAATTAGGAAATTAACATTGAACGGTTATCTGTTCAATAGACATTATTTAGATGTCACCAAGTGTTCCTATAGTGGTATTTCTTGTAAAATGTTTGTTTGTTTTAGTTTCTGCTCCAGGATGCAATCCAGTATAACACAATACATTTAGTTGTCATGTCTCTTTGGTTTTCTCTAATCTGGAATAGTTCCTCAGATAGTCTTAGTTTTTCAGAGCCTTGATATTTTTGAAAATTATAGGCCAGTTATCTTGTAAAATGCCCCTCAATTTGGCTTTGTCTGATATACCCTCATGATTAAATTCAGGTTATGCAGTTTTGGTACAAATATCACAAAAGTGCTGTTGTGCTGTTCTCAGTGCACCATGCCAGGAGATGATAGATGATAACTTGATTATTTTAAATAGCCTAGCTCAAATATGATTTTACTTTTACTATCATCATTCTTGTCACAATGCCATTCTTTTCAGGGTATGTAATATATTACAAAAACCGTTGTATTTGTTGCTTTTTGGGAGCTCAGGATTTTCATGTTGTTTAACTATTTTTACTCTTTTTTTTATATAAGTATTTTTACTCTTTTTTCTTTTGATGTTTCTTTTTTTTTTTTTTTTTTTTTTTTTAGAAGGAGTCTTGCTCTGTCACCCAGGCTAGAGTGTGGTGGTGCGATCTTGGCTCACTGCAACCTCTGCCAGGAGGGTTCAAGCAATTCTCCTGCCTCAGCCTCCAAAGTAGCTGGGATTACAGACATCTGCCACTGCACCCGGCTAATTTTTGTATTTTTAGTAAAGACGGGGTTTCACCATCTTGGCCAGTCTGGTCTCGAACTCCTAACCTCGTGATCCACCCACCTCAGCCTCCCAAAGTGCTCAGATTACAGACATGAGCCACTGTGTCCGGCCGACATTTTTATTCTTTATTATTCCAGATATAGATTTAAGGTTGATGTTTATTAGTTGTTGTTTTTTTTTCTTCAGGTGTTTAAATTTATTATTTATTGTACATGGCCTCATCAAGTGTTTCTGTTTTGTCTTCCATCATCTGTATAATAGAGAGTTACATTGGAAAGCTTTTAAAAAAAGAAGAAGAAAAAGAAAACTCCCATATGGCTACCACTGAAATTTCACTTTCTTTCAATTTCTCTTCCATGTGGATATGACTTCCCTTCATAAATATTAATCACTAACACAAAGTTTAGTTTCCTTACTCAGTAGACCAACTGTTGAGAAAAAAATAAATCAAATTGATTAAATAGGATTCATAAAACTTATGAAATCTCAAATAGATCACAAATAATCCAACATCTCAAGAACTGGAATTTCTCCTGAATATAGTCTGAAAATATGATGAATAGGATGAAAATATTATATCTCATTGAGTAATTTTATAGATGGTAGTAGAGCATCTCACTAAATAATTCCACAGATCACTAATTTAATTAAAATGAGGTGCGTTCAAAAAAGTCATTTTTTTAAATCTACAATAAATTTATGTAGCAGCACTGAGGCAATGTAATTGGTGCTTGAAGTTACCCCCAACAACATTTTAGAAATTAGTTAATTTGTATTGTGTAGCTGCAGGCCATGTATATAGTGCTGAAGATGTAGACGAAATTCTAACTCTTTGGATTTTAGACAGAAGTAATTGATCCAAGACTGTACTGAGAATAGTTCTTGTTGCTCCTCCATTTCATCATGTAAATTCCCCGAAAGCAACTGAATGTTAATCATTTTTGTTGATTTCCATAAAAGAGTCATTTCAATTACATCTAAAATAAAATACACAAGTTCAGCTTGAGTGTATGCACCTCTTATGTGTCTTAAGTTACTTTTCCTTTCTATGGGGAAATTTGTAATTTGCCAATTAGGTATTGAGAATAACAGTGGGCCTGCTATTGTGACACATAATCCTTAAAAGTCATCCTACTCTTCTTCCTATAAATTAAACTAGGCTTTATTGCATGCTTTCATGGTTTAGGAAATCTAATCATTATTTTTTTTCTTCTATTTTGTTATTAGATATAATAGACCTGCCATATATATGGCATACTTTTTTTTTTTTTTTTTTTTTTTTTTTTGAGATGGAGTCTCACTCTATCACCTAGGCTGGAGGGCAGTGGCCCAATCTGGGCTCACTGCAACCTCTACCTGCTGGGTTCAAGCGATTCTCCTGCCTCAGCCTCCTGAGTAGCTGGGATCACAGGTGTGTGCCACCATGCCTGGCTAATTTTTGTATTTCTAGTAGAGATGGGGTTTCACCATGTTGGTCAGGCTGGTCTCAAACTCCTGACCTCATGATCTGCCCACCTTGGCCTCCCAAAGTGCTGGGATTACAGGCATGAGCCCAGCTAGGCATACTATTTTTAATCATGTTATGGGGTTGAATATGGACTTGGATGAGTATTTTTTCTCAGGAGTTGATCTCATAATTGGTAACATATTCACTTTCACGTGGTAGTAGATGCTGAATATTTCCCTTTCTGATCGCCTGAACCAGTTGGTGCATCTATCTCCCAGCTATTTATGAGGCCTGTGCTTAGCAAATAACTCTTATCTGACCTCTTCTCCAGAGAACTGCTCTCAGCCAAGCAGGATCCACCACCACAGAAGTTATATGCCACTCCCTGTGTGTAGGGCAGACTTTTGCTCCTGACTGACTGATATAGGGTCCAAGGTAGTTAGTTGCAAGGCATCAATGTATTGTTGTAATTTGCATTCTACAGCTTCCACATGGTATCAGACTGAAACAAATTTCCAGCAGATATGACATTATTGCTTAAAGTTTTTCTCCTAACCTTCACTGTTTCACTGTTTTCCCTCCTCAGAGCTTTCTGTAATAAGTTACATGGAAAAAAAGTCTCCTCTTAGATTCTGCTTCTAGGAAGCTTAAGACAGTGTATGCCAGGAGTCATCCTAGGAAGGAGTCCTGGAGGATGTAATTCTGGTTGGCGATAAGGATCTCAATGCTGATTCCAAATTGAGTCTGGACAGTCCTCAAAATGCTGTAGCAGTGGAATTGCTAAGGCTTCATCTATGATGGTCTGGAATGGGATATAGCAAGAAGAGGATGCACTGGCAATGCAATGTCTCAGGTGTTTGAGATTAATGAGAGAGCTGGCAAGAACAGTAGAACAGTAAAATTAGATTGGTGTTGCTAAGCTCCAATGATTAATTTATCTGAAAAAGTGATAGGCTCATATCTATTAATCAACAATTTAAAGCAATTTATGAAAGTCAGAATGCCTCTTTGGCAGTTGTTAAAGAAACCATCATTTTCTGCAGCTAAGCAGTGAAGACAGTTGGATATCAGGCATAGAACATAATTGTAGAAAGTAATAGAAATTCAGAGAAGACTGAATTCTTAGCCTAGGAGCATTCTCTATGCCATAGTCAATACAAGTAGAGAAAAGAAGGGAGAAATGAGATTAGGCATGGGGATATAAGGGTAGGTGCACCAAGATCCTGAATGCTTGCATCCCTTTGTAGAGGATAGTGGCAGCCCTTTGCTTGACGAGTGTGAAGAGGCTATTGGCAGGACAATTCTCTTTTCAGAATCTGACATAACTTATTTCTTTGCCAGCAGACCAATAAATGAGGCTTAGTCTTAATATGAAAAAAAAAAAACAGAAAAGTGTCTTTTCTACTAAAAGAAAAAAGGAATTTTAAATGGGAGGAGCTGCAGAACCTGGAAAATATACACTCACAGGACCATGAGACTATGCATAGGAGTGAATATTTTAAGGGAACTAAATAAGATATGAGTATGCACACATATTTTAAAAGTGGATAATGGGTTTTGTCAGTATCTGAGCACTCTCCTGTGAGTTGGAACTTAATGCTCTGGAATGTTGCTCAGGCCAATTCTGATGCATGTGGAGTTGAGTTGGCACGTGGAAAATAAGAAAATAGCAACAACCCACATTAAACAAAAGGATGCTTGCAGAAGAGGAAAGGCTGAGAATAAATGAAAGGAGAAAAGTCCCAGAGAAATAAGAAATACCAAATGTAAGACACAAGACACCAGAAATCTTTGTTCCTCGACAAGACACGTATGACACTCCATTTACAATGGCAGCAATAACAGCCTATTTGAGGTGGGTACTGATATCATAAAGAAGCTCAGTGGCAGATGTTCTCTGTAGACTAATACTGACAATAGGAGATACTGTTGCAGAACTGGGCTCTCAAATTGACAGTAATATAATTTCTGAAAGAAGCAGCCAGGTAGAAGCATTTCAATCACGGAGGTAAGGTGAACATCATTCCCTTTACGGAACAATAAATGTATCTTTTGTAACACCACCTTAATCCACTGAACCCACTTTACGGCAAAAGAGGTGAAGTGGTGAGCACCATGGGATCTGATAGCTCTACCATATGCCACATTTTAAAGATGCTGCATTCCTGGTACAGTCAATAGTACTATGCTGTACCAGGAATGCTGCATTCCTGGTACAGCATAGTCAATAGTACTAGTAGGGCGTCAGTATGGTGATGACATACCACAAACGTGGTGAATTGTAAGGGAATACACCTGAAAGGGATGTACTATGTGATTCAGTATCTTGTCATTTGAGATATATAGGATAAATAATAATTATAACCACTTTGATACATTGAAGACAGAAAATAGTCAGCTTATACCAGTCAATTACCGATTTCTTTTCATCATTCTGGACTCTGCTCATACATCAATTCTTTAGAGAGACTTATTTCCAACTAATGACTGAGCACAGTGAGTGTACTAGAACACTAATCTTGCTTGATGTAGGATCCCTTTAATGGGAAACATTTGCTTGAAAACTCGCCAGTAGCCTACCAAGACTTTATCAGGGCTAAGCTGCATTTGAGGCTCTTTCTGCCTACCTCATCAACCCCTTTTTCCTCACAGATTAGAACTTCCATCTTTATCTGAAGGCTATCACTGCCTATGCCTACATCCTGCCCCTTAGTCAGTTTAGTAGCTCACAACAAGGCTATTTGATCCTGCACTGTGATAGTAAACATAGCTGAGGAGCAAAATCAATATCTGATAGTAAGGGTTATGAAGCTTGAAAGATTTAAATTCTCACCCATGCCAGTTCTGTTATGACAAGATCAGGACCCTGGTTGGGGAAACCTAAGATATTAAAACATAAATGAGAACATCTGAATGAATGCCCTAAGAACTTTGGCTCTGCAGATTCCTGTGAGTCTTCAAGGCTTGCCGAGCTGGCTCAATGCTCTGGAGTATGAGCTAAGACTTTCTCTCTATGGGAACAGACTGCAGAAGTGTTTCTTTGACAAGTCAACAGGTGACCTTTAAGGTAATTTATCCATTTTGCATCCTGGCTGCCAGGTTGGTAATTAAACTAAAATATTAGCATGATGTGGACAGGGATATGTTGGGCCTGTAAACACTAAAGATACTGCATTCTACAGAACTTCAACAATTAGCAAACATGTGTCAGCAGGGGCAGGGGAGCAGGCCTAGAATTAAATTGTGAGGGTCCTTTATCAGAAGGTGATAATAAAAACAAGTAATAAATAAATAAAAGTAGATAAGTAAGAATTCATTGGCCTCTTGGCCCTTTCTTGGCAGTTATGTTTTGCTGCACAGGTCTCCCTTCCAGATATTTATCTCCTTTCCAGATATTTATCTCCTTTCCAGATATTTATCTCCAACTCAGAATTCTGTTGTGATTTTTAGATTCAGCTTCACGTTAATGTATTTCCCTCATTGAAAGCATTTAGTGGTGGTAGCAAATTATTACAAATAAAGCTAAGTTCCTTCCAGTAGTGTGTCTTCAAATCCAGAAAATGCTATTTTTCTTCCTCAGTCCTTTGCTTGGGCTGTTCCTCTCACATGGAATTTTCAGTTCTTTGTATCTCCCACATTATTCTTTTCATCAATAGCTAATGAATCTAAAACCCTTATTCCCAAATAAATGTATCCCTATATTTAGAAATTTCTGATATGTGGCCAGATGTTATGATAGTCAAGAATAATGGTTAGATATCACTCAATATAAGGTCCAAGATGATGCCCAGTCATTTAATAATTTAATCTTGGACAAGCTTTTACATTTCTTTATGCCATAATTTGACATTATTAAATTGTAAACAAGGGTATTTACTAGAAATGTAATAAGAATTGAAATATATAAGTTATGTGCCTGGCAGATAATTCAATAAATGAGTTATGTGTTTATAGTTTTTTATTTTTATAAAATATATAAAGCATATTTATTTTGGTTTACTTTCTTCAATATGTACATATTCACACATACAAATCCCTCCTCCCCCATTTATTCACTTCCCACTTAATTTCTTCTTAAAAATATATCCCACTACTTCTGGAGTACAGCATCATAATCTATGTTGCTAAAGTGTGTTGCTGGCCTCCTTCCCACTTAAATTGCCTAGGAAAATTTTACAGTGAATTAAATGGGAAACTACTTTAAATATTTTGAGTGATTAATATGTTTTTGGAGTTGGTCACAGAAAGATTTATCAAGAATGAGAATTGATGCCTTTTATCACATTGGTTCAACTTAAAATATTGATTGTAGAAGGATATAGTTAAGAAATGGGGTAAGATTTTTATTTATGTGAAGATATAAAATCTTGACTAAATACAAATGATTTATGTTTTTAGTTTTTATTCATTACTTGAAGAGGGTGAAGAATATGGTAATATATTGGCACCTTTGGCTTAAATCAGAATTTAATTTTTAAATAGAAAATTATATAACAATTATTAACTTTTTCTTTTATTATAAAATATAAAAAAACTGGTTAGGTAGTTTCACCAGAAATTGTTACTATATATCATGGCTAATTGATGATTATGATGGTAAAATACTATTGAAATTAATGATCTATTAAAATTACTATTAAAATGCTTCCCAATATAACGTGTAATATATATTAAAATCAAAGTGAGTTGTTATCTAGAAATATGTATATTTTGCCATGTAGCCATTCCTACTCATTAAGCTGCTAGATATTTCATAATTCTCATTTCAAAAAAATACTTAACTTTCTAATTTTTATTAGAATTAATGGAAAACATTTATATTTCCCCATATATAAAGTCATATTGATGTATTCACTTAAAAATGATAACAATGCATTTCTGGTATTAGATAAGGTTGATTTTATAACAAATTTTTAAATCTCTCCTCACTTATATTACCTCACCAATAAGATATAATTTTTCTTTTTAAAAATAATCATTTTGAGCATATTTTTTTAATATGAGAAACAAGAACATGTTGTATACATGAAATACAGCAATTGTTATAGACAACACTGTCATCCACAAAATTTTGTGTTGCTGATCACTTTAGAATATACAGAGGTGTATTCCATATAGCTCATTTAACCTCTATCTACTCCTACTTCTTAGAAGAATATCATATCTCAATAATGATTTAATCGAGTGGGCATTTAAATCCTACAAACTCAAGGAAAGATTGTGGGTAGGATAGAACCCTATCAACACAATCAAACATCGAAATCTCAACAGTCTACCTAGACTTTATATTACAGTATGTGATTCACATCCCAACCAATCAAAATACACTCTAGTAAAGTAAGAAGAGTACAATAAATTAACAAGTCCGCGATCTATAATGAAAACACTAGGTACTTAAAAATAATTCTGTACATAAAATAAATAATACTGTAAATTAAGTTCTGACAATTTCTGGTCTCTTCTTACTGAAAAACTGGTGGTAAATATCACCTATGTCACTGGGAACTTTTCTTGACCAGTCTGGGTAATATTGTGTTGAATAAGTTCTTATCCTAGTTGGTTTAGCCTGTGTCCAAACATCTCTTATTTGCTTATTTATCTGTTTAAAATCTTCAAGTAACTGATGTTCGAAGCTCAATTTCTGGGAAAGTTACTTCTTTCTTTCAATATGTTCAATGATTTCAGTCTGCTGTTGAACTTTGTATAACTACCCCAAACTCCTTTCATACAGATTGATCTTCTTGCTTGTTTATGTTATGTTGTCATTGCGAGATCAGAATGAATCAGGGAGCTGTGGGACAGGATACTCATTTTAAAATCCTTGAAGACAGAACAGTCGATATCTGCTTTGAGTGGAGCTAAAAACTTTTTTCTCATTTACTCCACACCATGCAACCTCCTATATAACAATATTTGATAGCTTTTTCACAGCAGTAGTGGTGGCATTGATGCTTAATTACGTTAAGCCAAATGTCATGTAATGTTGTGATATTGCTTATACATTTTCTAAAATATTCAGAACATAGTGGCCACTATTGTGTACTACTTTGCATCAGGAATTATTTACTTAGTGAAGACATTTTGCTTATTTGAGTTTACTACTATGGTGTTTCTGTGGGGAGAAATATTAAAAGACAAAATCAGAAGTTAGCCTCTACTGCTACCCAGTTCAATCTTTGTTCTCTAGGCATCATTGTTGTAGTTCCTGAATGATAAACGAAATAAGCACATAAAGAAGTAATGAACATTTTTAAAGTATTTATTTTACATGGTACCAATTTCTCTCAACACAACAGCTAATTCATAGCATAGTGTATAAGTAAAAATAAATAAATATATATATCTGCAGCAGAAAATGTTACTGTTACTGTATGGTTTGAAACATATACTTTTGATAATGATTATACTCTAAGAGATAAAGACTGCACTGTGAAAAAGGAAGGCAATCATAATATTTGAAATGTCAATTATATTCTTGTGTAATGATTAGTTTCACTGACAAAAACTACTTTATAGAACTCTGAAATACAGTCAACTTTTTTTGTAACTCTTGAAGGAAAAAGCCTAATCAGAATTTAGAGCATTCCTTTTGGAAACAGGAGTAACTTTTTAAAATAAATTATTTTTTTCTCTAAAAGCATTTTATATTTACAATATTATGAAAGGTTTTGAAAATTGCTTATATATACTTTAAATCAGAGGTTAAAAAATAATTTCTATTTGCTTGATTTTCTTGAAAGTCTTCATTAAAATATAGTGTATGTGAAAATTTTTCTTAGCCCTAACAGCATTTTTGTATGTAGACATACATTTTTGTATACACATTTATACCTCTATCTGTCTGTGTATAATGTACAAACATATTTTGAAAGGAACTGAGTTTACTGATATATTTAACATAAGCATGCAATGTGCTAATATGTGCAATTAAATGCACAATGTATTAATAAATCAGAATCTTGCCTGAAACAAATTAGTCATATTTTATAGTACTACTGTATGAAAACCATCAAAATAGCATTATAAACAATGACAAAATATTCTTATTTGTTTATAAATAAAATCTATGGTTCAAGGACTTCTATAAATCATTAGGACAGATAATTTAACTTCATTTATGTTGCAATTTATGAACTATAATAGGATGTACCAAGAGAATAAATAAAATATGAACTGAAAATAAGCAAGACAATTATAATTTTGAAGTATATTTGAAAAATAATTTGATTATTGGGTGAAGTAGTTGTCCATCAAAACAGTTCTAAACGATTACGTTTTACATTCTTTTTGCAACTGCTCCACCAAATATAGAAGTTGGGATAATGGTAAAAACAAAATAGCTTTCCAAACTCATAGTGTAATTTTTGAAAATTTTTCCAACTATATCTCTAGAGAAGTAAAACTCAGAAGATAATATATTGAAAGTGGGACAATGCAGAACATTGAAGGAAAAAAATTGTTAGCAAGTGATATTAGCAAATGCCTGCCTAGAAATTACACGGTTGAAGCTTTAATCATTAACTCATTGGACATGAGTCGAAGGGAGATGTTTATAATAATTCATACCCTAGACAAGAAAGATTTTAATATTAACTAATAAATGGAAATATTCTATATGTTTTAGATGAAACAAGAAGAGAAAATGCTAGAAAAATTCTACGATGATATAAAAATTAGTCCCAAGTAAAAATAAAACATTTTTCTTTAGGTACAGAAGGATGTGGTAAAATAGAAATAAAAAAAATTGAAACGTGCTTTGAAAATACATCTGGATTACTGTGTTATGGTTTGCTACAATTGGCATTGACTTGATATGTGACTAGAAATTGATGCAATATAAGATAAAATGCAATCATTTATATGGTATTTGTATTAAGGAAAAGCAAATTTTAGTTAGTGTCAGTAAAAACCTATCAAACATGTGATAACGAATGTTCAGAAAAGTGTGAATGTCAGGTCTGCAATGGACATCTGTTTGTTTCATTTTGTTGCTTCCCTGGAACATTTTACCCTTTCTCTAGTAAAGAATCTCTCCCAACACATGGATGACATAATTAAAGTATCCTTTCATTCAGACTACAGTGATTGGTTCAGTGTGGTCTAAACTAATCAAATCAGAGTTGTCTCTATGAAATTGACAGATTTAAGGGCAGAAAAGTTATGGAGTTGCCATTTAAGAAAAAAAAAATGAAAGTAGGCTGCCAATGGCCCATGTTTGCTACATGGAATGGGTTTATCTGAGAGATGGAGAAAGGGAGACCAGATGATATTGTTTGAATTGGTGTCCTTCTGTTTCTGAACTTAATTTTGCCTTAGATGTTTCAGTTATTTGAGAGAATTAATTCAACTTTTTTTATTAACTAGGTCAAAATGAAGCTCTCGTATTGCAATTGAAGGAAACATCAATTCATATCTTACAAAGATACAATAAACCTGATTAGGAATACTTCCTGCAAAGGAAAGTACTACCTGGTTTAGTTTCTCACAGAATAGTGCTTATAATTTTTTGTCACTTATAATTTTTACCAAGCTTTTTAAAACCTCTGTTAAAATCAAGTTATGGTTTGCATTCTTCTTATCTCACATTAACTTTTCTCCTTGCCCTGACAAGATCCTGCCTAATACTGCCACATGTTTATACTAAGAAGATTGTTTTCACGTAGTAGAATTAGTATTATTATTTTAATTACACCCTCATATTATTGGTCAAAATCTCTTCCATTTAAAAATATCTAGGCCTTGCATTGTGTTGCTTTCATATATGCTTATTGCTTTCTGCTTCTACACTTATTACATTAAGAATGCAATGTTAAAATATTTGTGGTATTATTCCTTTCCAAATCACAATGATAGCTTTTCATATGCTATCAATTGTCTTCTCTTACAGTATACTTTTAATAAAAGTGATAACTTTAGGATTAACAAGAGGAGAAGTATTTCCCCATTGTATAGAAGTTTGGGCTCTATGGCACTTTTATAGAAGACAATAACTTTTTATAGCTATACAACAATTTGATTTTATTAAGAAATTATTTCATGTAAAATATCACAAGCCTATTAATACTTAACAAATGTGATTAAATTGCTATGGCAAGAAACATTTTTAGTATATTTTTAGAGCATTTTTAGTATATTTGTGTAGAGGTCTTAAGAAATCCAACTTAGATATAAAGTGATAACGTAAAAAAGACTCTAGGAACTGAATGAAACAGGAAAGTAGAAGATTATAAAATTATTTAAAGACTTTTTTTACAGAAGCAGAGAAAATAGTGAAAGGAAGAGGAAAAAGGATACAAGAGACAAACTGAAACTATTATAGTTACTGTGGAGACAGATACAGTGGGGCTATAAACAAGGAAAGGTGAAATATTTTCTCAGAAAGAATAATTTGGGTAACTTTAACTGGATTATTAAAAATCCCATTTGAACTTTGATGCTGCAAGAAAAAAAAAAAGAGAGGGAAAGGAAATGGTAATGAAAATGATCCAAGGCAATGAAAAAAATCTAAAAAAGTCATGAGCTCAAAGTAAGCACTGAAAAATATTGAAGGAGCCTGAATGACCCTATACAAATATGTTCTAGAGATTTTTAAATAGATCAAGTAAATGTTTCTATAATTATACATCTGTGATTTAATGTACCTTTGTACACATTTTAAGCCTTCTGGAATTATGTGCTTATTAAAAGAACTTTATGCATTATCCTTGTTACCGTATTTAAAATTTATGTTTTATAATAGAAATAATAAATTTTGAGTTATTCTGTGGCAATAGAATCTCTTATTATTGACTTAATAAGATACATTGATATCATTCTATTTGGGGCCTTAAGTACATATTTAATATACTTTGAGAGAGGTATTTGTTTTGGTGACATGCCTGAGAAGTCACTTTTCTACACTTAACTAATATTATTCATGATTCAAAAATTGTAAACGAATGACCTACTGTGAGAAACTGAAAAATGCTTTAAAATTTTTTAAAAAAATAGTTAAAGTAATTACGGTTTATTTAAAAAGCTTATGAGATAACACATATAGTATGTGGCCATAGAAATTATAATATTAGATTGAAAATGATAAGCGCTCTTAGAAAAAATTGTAAATGCTGTGGTTTCCAAAGCAAAATGAAGATTTCTATGAAGGCAATTCAGGGAACATTCTTGGAAGGGAGGCTTATGAGTTTGTCTTTATAATATGGATGAGCTATAAATGGATGGGACAAGGCACTCAAATCAGGCAGATGAAATACTCTGGATTATTATACAGAGGCAGCGAAAGTGTGAGGCATTGTGAAAAATCATGATAATAACACTTAGAAATTGGAATATAGCTTGTGAAGTTAAATAATTAGATAAATCACTTAAAAGTGTTCAGCTCTTAAGTGATCTTAAATATTGGTCTAAGGGCGTTTGTATGCCTTTCGTCAAGGCAAATACAGAACTTTATTATATCTATAATATATTAATAAACATGAAATATAGAGTACAGATACAAAATTTTTACACTATTATGAATTTTTCAAAATTACAGTGTATATTTTGGGTGAAGAAGCTGATTTTCCAACTTGCAATATGGAAAACAACTTTTCGAATTGTGAATTCAAGGTTGATTTAACATACACAAATCAGTGAATATGATTCAGCACATAAACAGAATTAAACACAAAAATATATAATCATCTCAGATGCAGAAAAGACCTCTGATAAAATTCAACATTTCTTCGTGTTAAAAACCTTCAACAAATAAGGCATCAAAGGAACATACCTTACAATAATAAGAGCTATCCATGGCAAACCAACAGCCAACATCATACTGAACAGGCAAAAGCTGGAAGCATTGCCCTTGAGAAGTGAAACAAGACAAGGATGCCCACTGTAACCAGTCCTATTCAACAAAGTACTGGAAGTCGTAGCTGGAGTAATCAGGTAGGAGAAAGAAATAAAATGCATCCAAATAGGAAGAGAAGGAGTCAACCTACCTCTCTTCACAGATGGTATGATTCTATAGCTAGAAAACTCTATAGACTCCACCAGAAAGCATCTAGAACTGATAAGCAACTTTAGTGAAGTTTCAGGATACAATATCATCAATGTACAAAAATCAGTAGCATTTTTATACATTGATAACATCCAAGCTGAGATATGAACCAGTAATGCAATTTTATTCACAATAGCCACAAAAAGAATAAAATACCTAGGAATATGAATGACATCTACAATATAATTACAAAACACTGCTGAAAGACATCAGAGATAACATACACACATGAAAAAAATATTCCATGCTCATGGATACAAAGACTCACTGTTGTTAAAATGGTCATACTTCTCAAAGCAATTTACAGATTCAGTGCTATTCCTGTCAAACCTCACATGTCATTTTTCACAGAATTATAAAAAGCTATTTTAAAATTCATATGAAAACAAAAAAGAGCCAAAATCACCAAAGCAATCCTAAGCAAAAAGAGTAAGACTGGAGGCATCACACTAATTGACTTCAAATTATATACTACAGAGCTACAGTAACCAAAACAGCAGGGTACTGGTAAAAAAGCAGAAACATATTCCATTGAAACAGGTTAGAAAACTCAGAAATAAAGTGACACACTGACAACCACCTGATCTTTGACAAAGTCAACAGTAACAAACAATGGGAAAAGGACTTTTTATTCAATAAATGGTACTGGGATAACTGGATAGCCATATGCAGAAGAGTGACACTGAGCCCCTTCCTTTTACCATATATGATAATTAACCCAAGATGGATAAAACATTTCAATGCAAGACCTCAAACTATAAGACCCTAGAATAAACTCTAGGGAATACCACTCTGGACATCAGCCTTGGCAAAGAACCTTATTGAAGTTGAACTGACATAGGAACAAAAAACTAAATAGTATGTGTTCTCATTTATAAGTGAGAGTTAAGCACTGAATACAAATGGATGCAAAGAAGAGAACAATAGGCTCTGGGGACAGCTTGAGGTGGGAATGTGGGGAGGAGAGTGTGGGTTGGAAGGCTACCTACTGGGTACTATGCTTATTACCTTGGTGATGGGATTTCCCATACACCAAGCCTCATTAACATGCAAATTACCTAAGTAACAAACCTGCATGTGTACCCCCTGAACATAAAATAAAAAATAAAAATTAAAATAATTAAGATTAAGAAAAATAGAAGTATCACATTGTATCTCATAAATATATACAATCATTATTTATCAAATAAAAATAAAATAAAACTTAAAAGTGTGCAAAAATAAAAAATAAATGAGTAAATTCCTCATTTCAAAAAAAGAGAATATCTTAAAATGTCAATGAAAACAGAAAATCGAATAAACTCGGAGACATTATTATGATAACATACTTTCTTACATTCTGTCTGGGTTATGTGAAAGAGAAAAAGACACAAGTAATGTATCAATCAGAATTTTCAGAAGAACTCTAATTTTAAGGAAGCTATATGAAAAAAATCTGACTAAGCAACCTGATGTTTTGGCCAAATAAATACATGTCTTCATTATGAACAGTGATTGATTAAGATAAATTTCATGTTTGTTTAAAGTAATGTCCTTTCAGCTAACTGAAAATCCAATGGCCACACCATAACCTCAACCAATTATATCAAACGTTCTATATATTTTATATATCCTAGTTCTTATTATATCAATTATAGACCGATTATATCAAAAGTTCTATAATCTAGTTCTTATATCCTGGACCAAATTATATCCAATAGGAACCAAGATGAGTACTTTAAAAAACTCTTTGGGTGATTTCAGCATAAAGCCAAAGTTGAAAGCTGCTTATTTACAGGTCAAGTTAAGAAATAAAATTGCCTACCACAGCACATTTTACTGTGATTATTATGTCTTATTTTTGTTAGAGACAGTAAACAATAATTATGTATTTAAACAGTTAATTATCAACCAACTGATTTACTAAAGTTTTTCATCATATTTACATGCTTCTTGAATGTTAATATTCTATAAGCTTTGCCCTTTTATGCTTTATATAATTCAGGCAAAATTAAGTCCACAATATTTTTGATGTGGCATGTCCTTTTAAAAAGATAGGTCTGAATATGGTTCCTTGTTTGCTCTACCCTCCTGTAAACACATAGACTAGCAGATATTTACATTTAGAGTGAGAATACATGGAAAAAGTGACATAAACTTTATTGAATTTACTAAATTCACTTTATGTCACATAAGCTTAAAATGGCTTAAATTTTCTTTTTAACCAAAATCACTCAGCATTTCATGATTACTCTTGTTATGTCCACGAATAAAATTAAATTATTTACTTCTTAGTCTAGGTTTCTATGTATTTCAAAAGGAATTCTTCTAATAACTTTCTAACAGCAATTATTGTCCAAATTTTAATATTATCAAATGTTTTGCTCATGTGTGCAAATGATCCAAATTAAAAATAAACAATAAATTTGTAGGCTTATCTATGTTTTGATAGCCTTGTTCCATGCTACATATATTAGTTATATGCATATTTATATCTGTTTATATAGATATAGATATTCATGTATTACCCACTCAAATTACTTATATTTTTAATCATACAAAAACTAAAAGGAAATGTTAAAGCCATCCTTATACCTCAGTACATATATTTTTAATAATATCCTTTTACTAAACTTACCTGATTCTATTTCATATCTTTCACTTTAACTTTCACTAGATCAAACATTTTTATTCAATGACAGGCACTAGATTAGGCCCTAGTAATAAATGAAGAGTAAAACAAATGTAGACTCTGAAATTATGAAATTTAAAAGTCGGCTAGTGCCAATTCACAGCCATCTATTACAATGGGAACCATGGAGTGATATAATTTTGATTTGTATTTAGAAATTTGGTTCTTACATTTTCTAAGAAAAATACGTTCTCTCATATTTATCTTCAGAAACATGAATATTCAGCTATTACTAAAATAACATTGCATTCTTTGAGAATCCAGCAGTGAATTCAGGTAGTGCTACGGTTTGAATGATGGTGTCCGCTCCCACATTCATGTTGAAACTTAGTTCTCTATGCAAAAGTATTAAGAGGTGTGGCCTTTGGAAGGTGATTAAGTCGTAAGAGTAGAGCCCTCTTGAATGGGATTAGCACCCAAATACAAAAGCTAGAGGTTGAAGGGAACACTCTTTTGCCTTTCCGTCATGTGAAGTCACAGCACTCATTTTCTCTGGAGGATGCAGCAACGAGGCATGATCTTGGAAGCAGAACCATACTGAACCTGTTGACACTTTCCTAGGAGTCCCAGCCTCCAGAACTGCAGGAAACAATATTTTTCTTGCTTATAAATCACAGTCTCTGGTATTTTGTTATAGCGGCACAAACAGATTAAGACAGAAAGTACGTGGTGAAAATGTTACATTCTGTGTAATCTCTGAAGACCCCAAATACAATTTTTAAACATTGCTATGCACAATCCACAGAACTGATCATCTACACAAAAGTGTTCAATATGGAAAATATTGATAGTCTTACTACAAGAATAAAGATATATACAATGGTAAAAAAAATTCCTAGAATCCAGCAAACTATATTTTAAAATTCTTGGTGTGTACACTGTGTCAATTTCTTAGCATCTTTTTTACATCACGGAGGACGGTATAAGAGATGATGGTAGTTAATAAAAGTCATCGTGGAAGTTAGAGGCACTTAAAAAAATCATTTCCTCCCTGTCCTGGAGAAAACTTGTAGCCTCGCAACTCACATAAAATGTTTTTTATTGAAGAGAAAAAAAAAATAGAAAAAAAATGAAGAAAACAAGCAAAGTAAAAGAAAATAAAAAAGAAAGAAAACCTGAAAAAAAATACAGCCATGACAGAAATTACTATTTCTCTTTAATATTTGTGTTATACTTGTTCTCCTGGTTAACAGCTGGCTTTTGTTTGTTGTGTAATCACTTGTGTTTAATTGTGGGTACGTCAGTGAGGACTGTCCATTGGAAAGTGTGCAGAAATGACAGGTACCCTCTTTCAGCCTGACTTATGTATATCTCCTAAGTGTGATCCTCATATTGCTTCTCCATCTGCTGGCTGAATGCAGAGATCTCTAGGATCAAGACAAGAGCAGAGTCATGAAATACAGGAGCCTGAGTTCTTCAATAACTGGAAGGAGTAGAGCTGTCGTATGCATATTAGATGGTTGTATTGGAAAAATATAAGCTTTCCGGTGGTAAAGAAGTGGAATTTTTAAATTATTACAGCAGTTAATCCACTCTGAGTGAACCATACCAACATTCTTGACATTCTCAGATTATACTAGTGGTGAAACAGATTTGTACTCTCAGAAAAATATACTTGTATTTCACATTTATATTAATAGATTTCATAATATTTTTGAGTTAACCGTGGAATAATGAAACTATATTAGCTGCTAATAAATAAAAGAAAATAAAGCTTTCTTTTTGTCTTTAATGAGAAAGCACCTCAGTGGGAAATAGAGCCCTCTAAGTTGTAATGCATTTTTTAAAGTTTTATAATACTAGCATTAACATAATATTAAAGGAAAACACACAAAAATAATTACTTTTAACAACAGAGGTAAGGAATAGCTGTATATAGTAGATATAATTTAGGTTGCTTCTGAAAAGTAATTATGAGTTTACTGGACAGCAAGGACAACATGAGTTGCATATAAAGAATTTTTGATTTTGTGCCATGTTAAAATTTGTGTTTATGAAATATAACATCTGGAATTGTTCAATCTGTTGCTAAAAATATGTGTGAAGCTGACAGAAAACGTTAGATAGAAGAAATATATGGATGTCATCATTTTATAATAGGCAGTGGCTACCACAGGCATGGATAAAGAAACCATCTGGTGATGTGATAGAGCAGGAGTCAGCAAACTGACACCTGGTCCAAATTTGGCCTGCAGCCAAATTGTGAATAAAGTTTTATTGGGACACAGTCATGCTCATTCACTTACAACCAGGAAAACTGACAATGTTTTCTATCTTAAACTTTACAATGAAATGTCTTGACTACCTCTATACAGGGATTACTAGAAGAAGGCCTTGTATTAAAAGAGTACATGTCAACATTAAAGGCTGGTACAGGGTGACATGCAATAATCAGAGACATGGCAGAAGATGGAGAATAGAAAAGACAAGATTCTGAAAAATTAATAGAAGACAAAATTGAAGTAGTAAACAGTATTAACTTATTACGGTAGAAAATTGTAATAATTTGGTCTAATGAATCCAACATCGAATACCTAACACGGTGTTTTGAAAGAAGAAATAAGATTGAATCACACTGAAGAATGGAGATTAAAGAACATTATTATTTCAGAAGATGTAGCAGTGGAAGGGAAAAAAGGAAGATACAGCAACATGTACTTGAGTGATTGGCGAAGCAGTGGGATTCTATTTACTTGTTTACTTATTTATTTACTAGTTAGAAGAGGCTGTAAAATGTTGCAAACTTAAGATAAGTCAAAGGAAAAAGATGTAAAATTGAAAATAATTTCAAAAACAGATTTAAGAAAGGCAAAAGGGAAAGAATCCAGTATACAGGTAATGGGACTAGCTAGAATAAAAAATGAAATGCCTCATTGTTTGCTGCAATGTAACTGAGCTGACAATTATACATAGTATTATTACGGATAATTTTAGAATTAGAACTGATGGAATGTGATAATGACAACATGTGCATGGTGTTCTCTTTTTCATCTATAGCTTAGGAGGCTCATTCATCTGCCTGGATATGAAGATGGTGGTCTTCAGTAGTGCAATAAACAACCCTAAAGGGTGTAGAGTTATGGAACCTACTCAAATTGAGTTGAAAAACATAAATCTTTAGTCATATCAATGGACACATAAAAACTTTTCTTTTTTTTAATTTCATCGCCAGGCGCAGTGGCTCATGCCTGTAATCCCAGAACACTGGGAGGCTGAGATGGGCCAATCACCAGAGGTCAGGAGTTTGAGACCAGCCTGGCCAACATGGTGAAACCCTTTCTCTACTAAAAATACAAAAATTAGCTGGGTGTAGTGGTGGGTGCCTGTAATCCCAGCTACTCGGGAGGCTGAGGCAGGAAAATCTCTTGAACCCAGGAGGCGGAGTTTGCAGTGAGCCAAGATCACGCCACTACACTCCAGCCTGGGCAATAGAGCAAGGCGCCATCTCAAAAAAAAAGAACAAAAATTGGCCGGGCATGGTGGCTCACACCTGTAATCCCCCCAGCACTTTGTGAGGCCAAGGTGGGCAGATCACCTGAGGTCAGGAGTTCAAGACCAGCCTGGCCAACATGGTGAAACTTCATCTCTACTAAAAACACAAAAATTAGCCAGGTGTAGTGGCGGGCGCCTGTAATCCCAGCTACTCTGGAGGCTGAGGCAGGAGTATTGCTTGAGCCCGGGAAGCAGAGGTTAGAGTGAGCCGAGATTGTGCCACTGTACTTCAGCCTAGGCAACAAAGCAAGACTCCATCTCAAAAAAAAAAAAAAAAAAAATTCATAATAGGTCTTTTTCTTGATGAAATAACATTAGGTGGAGTTCTGGGAATTACCATTAGCTGAGCATGGGGACTCCACTATGAAGAAGTCTGGGCACAAAAACCCATATCACTTGTGAGGAAATAAAAATGTTGAAATCTGCACTAGATATTGTTAGTTGGCAGCCATTAAAAGTTCCAACCCATCATCCTGTGGCCATACAGTGAGGATAAGAACCTCACAGCTCTGCAGTGCTTCAAAGTTTCACTTTTTTTGGATGGGGGAATAAAAAACTATATTTTCTTCCTTAGACATTTTCATTCTTATTTATGAATTACTTGACCTGAAAATTTTACATTACACCTGAAAATAATCATCCCTAAATTTTAGGCTAATTATACAAATGATATAGTTTAAATGTGGAGTAGTTATACATATTTGAATTGCTATTCCTGATGTTTCTGACTATATCTAAAATGTATGCCCTTGGTAGGGCAAAGTAAATAAATTTAGTAAAACAGAATAAATAGATCACTGATCATTGATTACTGTTTTTTTCATATTTCTAAGAAATTTGTGTTAGAAAGCCATGTTAATTTTAGCCAGGAGGGTGGTTATAATAGTATTGAAACAGACTTCTTAACATAGCAGCTTAGGATTGAATTCTTGTCACAGCCAGCTCTTTGGGAGAATTCAATGTATTAAAGACACAGAAATTTAATGAGTGTGGTAAGCTATTTGTCCTTTTAACATAATTGCCCAGATCATCCTGAGGTTTCCAGGCTGTGTTGTAGTAGGTATGAAATATTAACTGCCAGGAAGTGCAGAACTGCCCACAGTAGCAAGATCTTTGGAGGGACTTAGCTTAACTGAGTACAATGCAGCTCTGTACAATTAGGTCTGTCATGTTTCTACTCCCCAAAATGCTTTGGGTCACAAATAAGTTAGACTGTTTTCAAATGAAATTGAAAGAAGTTATCTACCCCTAAATCAAACAGACTTTGATCTAAGTATGTTAAAATGTAAAATACTATATCGTGACCTAGTGTCAACAACCTTTTTAATTGACTCATCTACCGTAAAACAGATATATTAATATTAAAAAAAGATTTAAAAGATAAACCAGTAAACCATTGGATTATTTTTGCTATGGATTTGTCTACTTAAAAGCAATTATACTACCTTAATAATTGAAAAAAATATTTAGATAGTTGATGTGATAGGGTTTAACTTTTGTATTGGAAGTAATTTAGAAAGCATGTCTTAGCTGATTATTTAATAATCTCACAATGTTTTTCAAATAAAACTATTATACTATTACTTTAACCCAAAAATTTGTTTAAAGATTACATAATGTTTCTGATATACTGAATTGCGTGGCAATCCCCATACTTTCCTAACCATTATGGCCATATAATTGCCAGAATCTTTTGAATAATTGAAAGACTGATTAAAATGTTCAAGTGTTATTAAAGTTGCTCCATATTTAAAGTATGCCATAGTATAAGTTTGACATGTGTATAAACCTGTAGAAATGGTCACCAAAATCAAGGTAACCAACATATCCATCACTCCAAAAAGTTTTCCCTTGCCCGTTTGTAAACTTTTCCTCTTGTTCCTCTCTGCCCTTTGCCCAATCCCCATGCAACCACTTTTTGTCACTATAGATTAGTCTGCTAATTTAAACAAGTTAAAACAATGTTAAAGTATTGCCAGGATTGCTCTAAATCCTAAATGATTATTTTTTAAACTATGTTAAATTGCATCTATATTAATATTGATAGGTAGTAATAATAACAACAATAAATACTTTAGAAAAGCTATCGTAGTGATATGTATGACTGAGATCAGTGTGCCAGAAATTGTCAGGGATTGGATAAGTAGGAACTGTTTATACTTGTCTTTGGAATTCTATCCAATTCTCCTGTCATGCTACTATAAGGACATACTGGAGAATGGGTAATTTATAAAGGAAAGAGGCTTAATTGACTCAGTTTAGCATGGCTGGGGAGGCCTCAGGAAACTTACAATAATGGCAGAAGCAGAAGTAAACACGTCTTATTTTTTTGTTGTTTTTTTGTTGTTTGTTTTTTTTTTGTTTTTTGTTTTTGAGATGGAGTCTCGCTCGCTCTTTTGCCCAGGCTGGAGTGCAGTGGTGCCATCTCGGCACACTGCAAGCTCTGCTTCCCGGGTTCTCCCCATTCTCCTGCCTCAGCCTCCCGAGTAGCTGGGACTACAGGCGCCCGCCACGACACCCGGCTAATTTTATTTTTGTGTTTTTAGTAGAGACGGGGTTTCACTGTGTTAGCCCTGTTAGCCAGGATAGTCTCGATCTCCTGACCTCGGGATATGCCCCCCTTGGCCTCCCAAAGTGCTGGGATTACAGGTGTGAGACACTGTGCCCGGCCGCAAACACATCTTTTCTTCATAGGGCAGCATGAAGGAGAATGAGAACCAAGCAAAGGGGGTAGCCCCTTAGAAAATCATTAGATCTCATGAGAACTCACTAGCTATCATAAGAACAGTATGGGGGAAACTGCCTCCATGATTCAATTATTTTCACCTGGTCCTGCCCTTGACATGTGGGGATTATTACAGTTCATGGTGAGATTTGGGTGGGGACACAAAGCCAAACCATATCACCTGCTAAATTATATAGATCGATGATAGATAGATAGATAGACAGATAGATAGATAGATAGATGATTGACAGATAAATAGATAGATAGATAGATGATTTGTTACCCTTCACATGTTAGTTCTTAGAGCACTTTTATATAAAATTATTATTATTTTTCTAAAGGATGAAATAACATATTCATTATTTTAAAGACAAATAATTTTATGGTCTTGTAAGCATTTTTAAACTTAAAACATTCTATAGGATAATCCTTTTGTTCTTATGCAAAGTTGTCAAGGCTTAAAATTTTGACTATGAAATAGAATTAATGAGAAAAGGAAACAACTAGTAGGCATTACCAACGTGTAGTCTCTTATAATAATTTATTAACTGATGATAAAAATTAAATCAATTATTTAAAAACTGGCATATGGATGTTGATGTGCATGTTCAAGAGTGTGGCTAATATGAAAAGCAATCGTAAAGAAAGGAAAGAGCTGCCTATGAATGCTTGTTTTTCTATGAGAGCAGAAGCCAAATTTTAGCACATTTTTCTCCATATTTTAAAAACAGAAAACACATTGCAACACATTTTCTCTAATTGTCACAAAAATAATTTATAGTTGTAATGATGGACTACTTAAGTTATAAACCAGACATTACTAAATTGTGCAATCTTTGACATAGAATCCCAGGAAGATTTCAGTTTTCTCCCATCTCTTTAAGTGAGGAATGCCTCTATCAAGACTATATCATAAATGAGAAGAAAAATTTAAAATAAAATCATTGTTTTAGAGAAAGAATTGAAATAGCAACAAGAAGAAAAATTTTAAAAAATGAAGAAGGATACTAACTTATCTAAAGAATATTTAAGTGTATTTTTAATAGAAGTGAAGACAAGTCTTGCAAGTATGAAACTACCTTAGGGATATAGATAATATTCTCCAAGACCATGTCCTCTAAAAATATATTTCAAGCAATGAATGTTTCAGAGTCTTAGAATGTCATAAAACATATTCTATTTAAGCAAATATCTTTCTCGTACTGTTCATTCTGTCTTACAAAAACCTTTGCCACTGCATCTTCAAAGAAGAGAAAATCAGCCTAGCTCTGGTGAATAAATTGTCATGATCCCTGATCAACTATCCAACCATTTGGTTCTATTTTGCATTTGAGATACAAAGTGAAGGGACACATGTATAAGCTTGGAATCTTTTCTCAATCTACATTTTGAAAAATGTAGTGTGGAATACTAAATTCTAGTATCTCTAAGTATTAAAGAGATAGCTAAATGCCAAACTTTCTACAATAGCAGGAAGTAAATATGTTACATTTCCTTTGAGCATAAGATTTTACAAGTTTACTAAGAAGATGAGATAAATATACAACCAGTTAAGTAATAACATAATAGTTTCAGATTTAGGTTTCACAGAGAAGAAAGGTTGAAGGGTATTAGAAGAAAAAACATCAATTTTAGTTGGTTAGGTTTGTCTGGATTACTTAAAAACTGGATGACTTGACATGAAGAAAGTCATAGCCTCTGGCTGGAACATATTTCTGTTATAAAGTAACAGGACATATAGTTAGAAAGGTAACACATTGCAAGTTTATTTGAAGTTTAAAATTTACTCAGCAGTATTTGAACACGGTCAAAAGAGATAAGAGTTATTGAATTGTTCTTACCAATAGAATATTAATATATAACCTTATGGTTGTATGTAGAAAAGGTTAGGAAGGGAAAAGAATGGGGACAGGGAGATAACTCACAGCAAGGTTCAAAATAGCCCCATGAAAGAGACCAGGGGAGTAGAAGCGGGAGTCAGAAAGAAAGGGAGATCTAAGCATATTTCATCATATGTAATTCACAGTGAAATGACATTAAGAAAAATCTAGTATATTTCTTCTTAGATAACACAAGAATTAAAATGTATTATGAGAAAATAGATACAGGAAATTAGGAAATGGAAATAGAATTTGAATTTCACTATTTAGGTATAAGAACTTAGTCATTCTCATGATAGTTTTTCAGTATGTGAGTAATTATTTATAAGATTTTATATGATAGCTTACATGTAAGGTATAATAGATAATGAAATATAAATTATCTAAGTTTTATAGTAATCTGATACTATATATTGGATTTACACACATGTGTGTACATCTGCATGTATATATCCCTAATAATATATATGTGTATATATGTTTGTATGTATATAAATATAACTAAAATAACAAATGTATATTTTGTTGCTAAATATTGTTGAGATTTAACTCACATAAAATCAAACTCACAACATTTAATTATATACATTCCTGTAACCAGCACCTAAATTAAGAGAATGAATATTTTTTGATCCCTGGAGGTTTTTCTTTTTCTTTTCTGGGCAGTATTTACCAAGAGTAAACAGTATTCTGATATCTATCACCAATAGCTTTAGCTATTCTTGCACATCAGTTAAATGATATAATACAGTTGATACTTTTTATTCATGTTATTCTCCGATTACTGCATTTGTAAGATTAATGCTGTATTAGTCTGTAATGTTCAATTATATTAATATAATAGTATTTATTTATCATTCTACTAAGGTAGACATGTGGCTTATTTCCAATTACCACTATTATGAATAAAACACTTATAAGCACTCTTCTAAATACCTCTTGGTAATCGATTGCACTCTGAGGATACACACAGTCTCAGGAGTGAAATTCTGTGTCAAGTTGTGGTATATCTTTTTTTAAACACGTGTCCAAAATCGAGGTTCTAAGCTAGACTTTCTGGATTCTCACCCTTTGTCTACACTTTAGAGTCATCTAAGGCCAAGGAGAAGTTTGTACATATTTGGGGGTGCTTCCTCTGTGGTTCTCTCCTGTATGTAATCCACCTCACAATCTCATTCGACTTGCAAATTGGAATCCTAATCTTTGGTTCCTCCAGTCAGTGAAAAAGCTACTTGCTGATGGTGGTTAACTTTTCTGTGGCCCAGCTTAGAAAGTACACACAGGAAGAGGACCATGGGGAATGATGCTATTGGAAATATGGAGCTCAACTCTCAGGCTTCTTTCTCCGTAAGGACTACAACCTAGATACGGTTCAGATTCAATGTTTACTGCTAGAAAATATGGCTTTTATACAGTGAGAGGACCTTCCCAAGAACAGATAGGATATCATAGCGGATATGTTGATATCTAATTCATCGCATAGTGATTTGAATCCAATTTTAAAAAATAGAGAATTACTACAATGAACACTTTCCCATAGGTCTGGGCATTATTTGGATAATATTAAAGTAAATATGTAATATTAAAAGAATCAATTATTATTTAATAAAAACCTCTGTGGGAGAAAGCTTACATCAAGAGTTTCACTACCATAAATAACACAGAATTTATTGCACAGAACAAATCTAAATATTTGCTTCCTCAAAATTTTCTTAGAAATATAATTTCAAAAAACACATAAAATTGACTTTCTTACAAATTTGGTTTTCCATTTCCTGTTTCATATTTTAACGCCCTTAATTTTCTTATTGGATATGCACTGCTGAATTCCCAGCTCTAAAACAATTCACATAATAAGTAGTGTGCCATAGAGCATTGCTAACACTCAATTCTTATGCACAAGTAGAGGAATATTGGTTCTTTATAGTCTTCTACACTGTTTAGACAGTTCTATGGCTTAGGAAGTTTTAACTATTTTCAATGCAAACACTGCCAGGTAATCATTGCACAGTGACCTAAAATGTACCCAGCTGTTTGAGACTTGCATGTAATTAAGTGGGAACAATCTTCTTCTTTACGGAATGATGTGATTTTGCTCTGTGTCCACACCAAAATCTCATCTCAAATTGTAATCCCCATGTGTCAAAGGAGGAACTTGGTGGAAGGTGACTGGATCATGGGCAGGCTTCCCCCATGCTGTTCTCAGGATAGCAAGTGAGTTCTCACGAGATCTGATGGCTTTATAAGGGGTTCTTCTCCTTAGCTCTCTCCTTCCTGTTACCTTGTAAGACATGCCTGCTTCTCCTTCTACCATGATGATAAGTTTCCTGAGGCCTCCCCAGCCATGCAGAACTGTGAGTCAATTAAACCTCCTTTCTTTATAAATTACTCAGTCTTGGGCAGGTTTTACAGCAGTGTGAAAATGGACTAATACAGAAAATTGGTACCAGGAGTTTGGGACACTGTTATAAAGATACTTTATATATATATAATATATATATTATATATATAACATATATTATATATGTAATATATATTTTTATATGTATATTTATGTATTTTATATATATATAAATATATATATTTATTCTACTGTATATATTCCACCATATATATATATATATATAGTGGAAACAACTTTGTAACTGAGTAATGGACAGAGGTTGGAATGGATTGGAGGGCTCAGAGAAGACAGGAAAATGTGGAAAAGTTTGGGGCTTTCTGGAGACTTGTTGAATGGTTTTGACCAAAATGCTGCTAGTGATATGGACAATGAAGTCCAGACTGAGGTGGCCTCAGATGTAGAAGAGAAACTTTTCTTTAAAAGTGAAGCAGAATATAAAAGTTTGGAAAATTTCCAGCCTAAACATGTGGTAGAAAAGAAAGTCTTTTTCTTGGAAGAAATTCACCCAGCTGCAGAAATATGCATAAGTAATGAGGAACCAAATGTTAAAGAGGAGACAATGGGGAAAATATCTCTAGGGCATGTCAGAGACCTTCGTGGTGGCTCCTTCCATGATATGCCTGGAGGCCTAGGAGAGAAAAATGGTTTCAGGGACCAGGATTCAATGCCCTGCCTCCCAGCCACTCCAGTCTTAGCCACAGGCTAAAGGATCAAAGGTACAGCTTAGGTCATTGCTTCAGAGGGGGCAAGCATCAAGCTTTGGTAGCTTCCATGTGGTGTTGGGCCTGTGGGTGCACAGAAGTCAAGAACTGAGGTTTGGGAACCTGTGCCAAGATTTCAGAGGATGTATGGAAACACCTGGATGTACAGGCAGAAGTCAGCTGCAGGGATGGAACCCTCATGGATAACTATGTTAGGGCAGGACAGAAGGGAAACATAGGGTTGGAGCCCCCACACAGAGTCCCCACTGGGACACTGCCTAGTGGAGCTGTGATAAGAGGGCCGATGTCCTCCAGACCCCAGAATGGA
This sequence comes from Gorilla gorilla gorilla, assembly GCF_029281585.2. NCBI lineage: Eukaryota > Metazoa > Chordata > Mammalia > Primates > Hominidae > Gorilla > Gorilla gorilla. The sequence continues at coordinate 106,244,265 of NC_086017.1, read as the reverse complement.
ATATCCACCAACAGCTTGTACTGTGTGCCTGAGAAAGCTGCAGACACTCAATGCCAGCCATGAAAGCAGCCAGGGAAGAGGGTGATGAGGAGCTGTATCCTGCAAAGCCACAGGTATATAGGGCTGCCCAAGGCCTTGGGAACCCACTTTTTGCAACAGCATGGCCTGGATGTGAGATATGGAGTCAAAGAGATTATTTTGGAGATTTAAGGACTGTGATGACGGCCCCACTGGGTTTTGGATTTGCATGGGGCCTGTAGCCCCTTTGTTTTGGCCAATTTCTCCTATTTAGTATGGGAGCATTTATCCAATGCTTGTACCCCTATTGTATCTTGGAAGTAATTAGCTTGCTTTTGATTTTACAGGCTCATACATGGAAAGGACGTGCCTTGTCTCAGATGAAACTTTGGATTTGGACTTTTGAGTTAATGCTGGAATGAGTTAAGGCTTTGAGGGACTGTCAGGAAGGCATGATTGTGAGAAAGACATGAGATTTGGGAGGGCCCAGGGGCGGAATAATACGGTTTGGTTCTTTGTTCACACCTACTTCTCATCTTGAATTGTAATCAATCCCCGTCTGTCAAGGGAAGGACCTAGTGGCAGGTGATTGGAACAGGTGAGTGGTTTCCCCCACGCTGTTATTGTGATAATGAATGAGTTGTCACAAGAGCTGATGGTTTTAAAGTGTGGCACTTCCTCATTCTTACACAATTTCTTTCTTGCCTGCCGCAGTGTAAGACATGCCTCCTTCCCCTTCCACCATGATTGTACATTTCCTGAGGCCTCTCCAGCCATAGAGAACTGTAAGTCATTTAAATTTTTTTTAAATAAATTACCTAGTCTCTGGCAGTTCTTTATAGCAGTGTGAAAATGGACTAATGCACTGAACTCTGGCAAAAATAACATAACAAAGAGATTTGTTTAATATTCCTAAATTGGTCCTGGAACAAAATCCTAATCTGATTCTGGCAATTTGCAAAGAAGAGTAATAAATTTCAAGTGATACAGAAACAGAACCCTGGAGATTATGAGACGATATTAGTAAAAAAATGATTTATAGGCCGGATGCGGTGGCTCACACCTGTAATCCCAGCACTTTGGGAGGATGAGGCAGGTGGATCACCAGGTCAGGAGTTCGAGACCAGCCTCCCCTGAAACCCTGTCTCTACTAAAAATACAAAAATTGGCAGGACATGGTGTTGAGTGCCTATAATCCCAGCTACTCGGGAGGCTGAGGAAAGAGAATCACTTGAAACCATAAGGCGGAGGTTGCAGTGAGCCAAGATCATGCCACTGCACTCCAGCCTGGTCAACAAAAGCAAAACTCTGTCTCAAAAAAAAAAAAAATATTTATAATAGTATGAGAAAAGCTAAATAACTCACAATGAAGGAAAGTCATTACCACGTCCATGCCTATGTATAAAGAGGCAAGGGGTGATAGAAACAACTGGACTCTCCAAATGAGAGCTGCATGCATAGGAGAGGGCCATGTGATGGATACTCGAACTGCAATAGAAAAAAAATAGCTACTGCCAACAAGAGAGTTGGCAAATGAAACCTCAACCTCACTGTCCTCTCACCCTCAAATCTGCTCTGTTCCTTATTGTCTGAACCTAATCTGAATCCACAGGGTGAAGAAATCAGTCCCTAAAAGTCTGCATCTCAGGGTAGAGAACATTGTAGAAAACAACAATACGTGGATTTGAAAGGCAATACAGTTTGGATATGTATCTCTACCCAAATCTCATGTTCAATTGCAATCCCCAATGTTGGAGGTGGGGCCTGTTGGGAGGTGATTGGATCATGGGAGTGGATGCTTCATGAATGATTTGGCACCATTCCCTCCTTAGTACTGCATAGTGAGTGAGTTCTCACGAGATCTGGTTGTTTAAAAGTATGTGGCACCTCCCCTTTCTCTCTCTTCTTGGTCTTGCTCCTGCCATGTAAGATGCCTGTTCTGGCTTTGCCTTCCATTATGAGTAAAAACTCCCAGAGGCCTCTACAGCTATGCTTTCTGTACAGCCTGTGAAACTGTGAGCCAATTAAACCTCTTTTCTTTTTAAATTACCCAGTCTCAGGTATTTCTTTATAGCAGTGTGAGAATAAACTAGTACCAAAGGATACACGGAAAATACTCAGCATACCACTTCAGTGATTCTGTTTGATAATCTTCCAGCTAAACTATGTTTTCTTCATTCTAAATAAACTAAGGGCAAAGTAATTGTATTTGTAATGATTAATAAACAGATACAATTATGTTATATGAGAATGAAGACTTAATGATATTAACAAAATATTTATCAAGCACAAATTAGTATATATAATATAGTGCATTTGCTGCCATATTTTTTGGCTGTATGTTTGCAAGAGATGTTTTCATGTCAGCTACTAGTAATCATTTGTAGGAAATTCTAGTTTCTCACATGCAAAACTGAAACAATTTTCTTGGATTGTAAGTTTTTGCTGACTTTGAAAATAGTAAGTGTAATTGTAGAGAAAATTCTTGAAAAATAAAAGTAGTCAGGTTCCAAATTCTTCAAACACCTTAAAGTTCAATTCTGTTTTTGCCTAGGTCTAAGAATATCTAATATTTTATACTGTCATATAGTAAAATTTTAATTTGCTGGGATGCAGTAATCAGTAGTAATATCTTTTTTTTAGAAGTCTGGGTAAAGAACACTAATGTTAGTATATTTACTTATCATTATATTCTTAAATAATGGTATTATTCATGTTAGAGTTAAATAATACAGTATAATTTAAATAATATTAGAAAACAGATCAAAATAAATAAATAATACACCAATATAATGTAGGATATTACAAACATGATAGCGTCTGAAGATATATTCAGTATTCAGAATTTAGTGTTAACACAGTATTTAGTAGAAATAAAGGGGCTGTTATAATACACATAACATTAGTTTATAAATTATAAGTCCTCCTAATACTAATACTAATGTTGCATTGTCCGTGTGAATCAAATTAAATTAACAATCATATTCTATAATTCATGTTCCAACATAAACATTTTTGGCAAAAGCCAAATTTTTCCAAAAATAAAAATTTTAAATATTATTTAAACTAAAGTTTCAGTGAATTAAAAACATATTTACATATATTATAAAATGTGAAAATATCATTTTGTGAGATAAATTGGACAGCTTTTCATTTTTTAAATTTAGTCAATAATAGCTGTGTAGTTATAATTTTTCATATAAAATTTAACAAGTAAGAATTTTGTTTGAGAGCATAATTGGCAAAAATAAGTATAAGCATAAGAATAAACCTACATATATTTGTGTAGTTAATCCCAGAATATTACTTTTCAAGTTATTTTGTTAGGGTACCTTCATTATTTATTCCACAGATTAAATATTAAATTAAAACTGTAAAAACATTTAAATTTTAAGATTCAGTGTGAAGTGTAGTAATGTATTCTCTGGACATTTACAGGTGAAAAGTTAGAATAAAGACATTTTCTTAATTATTGTTATAATCTTGAAGTAAAATGAGTTTATTTAAAAATATTTTCTTTCGTCTTGTGCATAAATGTGTGCATAATGTTTTTGCTGTGAAGATGTTTCAAGAAACTTAGATTCTCTTGAAAATTTTCAAGAATCGTATTAGCCTAGAGCATGATGCAGAGTTACAAGGACTTTTTAAAAATCATCCTTCTGTCCAACTTGTTTTTACTCAGATAATACATATTCAATAATATCTAAGAACAAAGGGAGAGATAATCTGGGGAGAAACCTATCTTTCAATATGTTTATCAGTGGAAGTTTATGATATCTTTTTCATTCCTAGGAAGAAAAGATCCTTTGAAAGCAACTACAGTTGTTAAAAAGAAATTTAATTGCCATATATGATGATTTTATAAGTAAATTCCAATTTTTTCATATTTAGTATATGAATCACTTTTATGCACATATTTGCAAACAAGCTTCTCATCATCTTGGATGATGATAAAAAGTATACAGTTAAACTTAAATTGATATTAAATGTAAAAATAATGTAATTCACTGAACTGAAAGACATCATAATCCTCAAGGACTTCAAAATCTAGTTTCATTTAAAATACTGATAACTATATGCAACAATTATTTGTATATACTCATAATCAGAGAGATAAAATCAGTCTCACTCCACATTTTTTAACTTGTAAATACACTGCATAAGTGACCAAAGTCTTTAAATATTTACAAGCATAAGTATAAAGGAAAACATGGAGAAAAATAAACAAAAAGGGAAATATAAATTTATGTTTTTCTTTTTTAGACTAATCTTAAGTATTCAAAGTGAAGGAGAAACATGTTGCTATTTACATGGCAATAATACAAAATCTTTAAAAATATTTTATATCTGACCCAAAATACCAGACAATTCAACAGCCTCAAGTCATATAGAATATAAGAATAATTCAAACACTTCCCATGTTTGAATTGAGAGTGGCAGGTGGGCTAATTGAAAAGGATTTGTTACAAAATCTGTACTCCAGTCAGAGCCCCGCCACATTGTGCTGTGTAACCTTCATAGGTTATTTACTTCTCAGTTTATCTTTAAAATGAAAGAAGACAGATGTACAGTATCCAAAACATCTTTATAATTCTAAAATTGTATAATTCAACAAGAATTCATGTTTTTCAATGACAGAAGGATATAATCACAATATATAAAGGTCCCTTTGATATGCCAAACTAATATTAAGCTTTAAAACATTAGAAAAATTATAGCTTTTATTTTTATGTGGAAATTGTTCAAGCTAAACCCATATAATTTAATTCATTTTGATATGTGTGTAAGAACTTTGTTATCGTTATCATTTCTGATGACATTTTTTCTATGAAATATTAATTGCATCTGTTATTTTCAATTACTGTTGATTCATTTTTATTTTATTGATACTCATAATAAAATTTAAGACTTCATTATTTGTTTCATTGAAGAATACTTTTTCTTCAGAGAATCAAGAAATCTCCTATGATATATACATCAAAAAATAACTCAATTTTTATTTCAAGTGATATGAAAAATATCTCTTCTTGTGAAAAGTGAGTTATAATTGCAAAATGGCAAACAATATCTAAAACTAATGACAGCATGTGTCTGCTTGAAATGTGCTCCCAAATTAAATTTCTTAATGCTACTGATATTAAACCATGTAACTTCAAATATGTAGCTAAATGATAAGAAAACTATTCACTACATGCTATATTAAATTATTCATAAATAGGCCAGGTGTATTGGTTCACGCCTGTAATCCCAACTCTTTTGGAAGCCAAGGAGAGCAGATCACCTGAGGTCAGGAGATTAGCCTGACCACCATGGAGAAACCCCATCTCTACTAAAATAACAAAATTAGCTGGGCATGGTGGCGCATGCCTGTAATCCCAGCTATTCAGGAGGCTGAGGCAGGAGAATCACTTTAACCCAGGAGGTGGAGGTTGTGGTGAGCGAAACTCCATCTCAAAAAAAAAATTATTTATAAATTTGTGTTTGGTATGATCTTATTAGAAACTGTAGTACATAAAAAATATTTTACTCAGTCTCTCATTCATTTATGTAACAAACAGTTTTCAAATACCTACTGACATTCCAAGCACTAAGCTAATTCTGAAATTACTAACATAAATAAACATAATAAAGCCTTCATGATAAGTTCACATACAGTTCAACAGGAGAGGCAGAAAAACACAGCAGTGAATACAATAAAATATTTTAGGTATATTTAGAGACTTATGTTCCAAATATATGGGTAACATAAAAAAGAATAGTTAACTTTAACATGAATTTTTATAATGGCAAAATATAATTTAAAATGCTCTTCACAATATTATATATATAATTCAATTAAATATAAGGTACTTTCTTTTAGGGATTTGAAAATTTAATTCTGAAGATCATCTGAAAATGTATACGTATAAAAAGGTCCATACAAATATTATTGAGTTTGGGGATACTGACTTATCAAACAGCAAAGTTCTATAAACTTGTCATTTGTGAAATTCTATGAGAGGAAAGAGCCAAGGTGGCCGACTAGAAGCAGCCAGGAAGAGCTTCTTACACTGAGAGAGACTAGACCAACAAGTAGACCAGCACACTCTGAACAGACTTTCAGAAAGAAGGAAATGGGAGTTAACAGAGAGAGGACACAGACCCTGGGCTGAAAGAAGAGGAAGCTGGGAACCCTACAGAAGGTTGCTGAGCACCCAGCACCACAACTCATTCCTGGCCCTGACTGGCTCCTGGAAGAGCAAGTGAAATGGGCATGTAGTGGCCTGCTATCACCACAGACCCTCAGGATCCTAGCTTCAGGGGACTCTACAACCCCACAAGCATCTGAGATGGCAGGAAAATTGCATGACGGTGGGTGAGACAGAACTCCAGCCTGTACAGAGTCCAGAAAGTTTGGCCTGGGAAAAGCTGCAGTACAGCGTAACCATGAACCATGAATATCTATTCCCCAAGGCTGGGCATACTCCCCTAGGCAGCTTTAGCCTTTGTTTCCTGCTGAACTACACAGAACAGGGCTGTCTTGCCTGTGGGATGGGGCCAGTCGGATCTAAGTACCCTGGTGATTGCCACCCTCTCCCGGGTTCCCTCCCTACCCACACCCACTTGCAGACCAGCTTCAACTTGCCAGTGACAACCACAATAGCCCTTCTGCTGGCCGACTGCACCTTCCTATTGAAGCACTTTTGTAGATGGTCTTCTGCCAGTGCAGACCCATCCAGATCTCCCCGCTGCTGACCCGCCAGTGCACACATGCGTGGAGACCTGCTGCTACCCCCTGGTGCATGTGTGTGGGGCCCCACTGCAGCTCCACTGGAGTGCCTTTGCTGGCTGCCCCCATTGGAGTGTTGTTGATAGTGGGCTGGGAACACCTCAGTCCCTCCAGGACAGCAGGTGCTTAACCATGGAGAGCCAAAGAACAAAGCCATGAGCCTGATCCCAGCCATCCAGGGGTAGAGTACACAGCCCAGGAGTGCTGACCTGAGCCTTTCCCCCTGAATGCATATAGAAATAAAGCCAATCGACTAAATCAAACTACTATCTTAAACCCTGAAGGGCTCATATCCATAAATATTTTCACCTTGTAACACTGAAATTCTGTACTTATGAAACAATGACTCTATTCCCAATCTCCCCATTCCCTGACCACCACCAGTGTAAGCGCCTCATATAAGTGGAATCATGTAGTTTGTCTTTTTGTGACTGGCTTATTCCACTTAGCATGATTTCTTTCAGGTTCATCCACAATGTCACATATTGCAGAGTATTCTTCTTTTTTAAGGCTGAATAATATTTTGTTGTATGTGTATACCACATTCTGCTTCTCTACTCATTCATTTTGTTATTTGTGCTTAGATGGTCACTTGAGTTGCTTCCATATTTCAGCTATTGTGAATAGAGCTGATATGAACATGGTGTACAAATATCTCTTCAACACCCTGATTATAAATATTTTTGTTAGGTAATCAGATGTAGAATTGCTGGATCCTATGGCAATTCTATTTTTTTTTTTTTTTGAGAAAATCCTCTACTCTTTTCCACAGCAACTATACCATTTTATATTTCCACTAACAGAGCACAAGGGTTCTAATTTCTTCACATCTTTGTCAACACTTATTATTTTCTGTTTCTTGATAGTAGCCATCCAAATGGGTGTGAGGCATTATTTCATTTTAGTTTTGATTTGCACTTCCACAATGATTAATGTACCAGTCCATTTTCTGCTGCTATCACAGAATATCTGAGACCAGGTAATAGGTAAATAATAGAAGTTTATTTGTTTCACAGTTTTGGAGGCTGAGCCATCTAGAATTGAGGGGTTGCAACTGCTTAGCTACCTCCTGCTGCAACATCCCATGGCAGAAGCAGAAGTTTGTGAGTAAGTAAGGAGGCAACATTTATCCTTTCATCAGGAACTCATTCCCATGATAACCTACCAACTCTCATGGTATTAACAGCATTAATCCATTCATGAAGTCTCTGCCTATTAAAAATCCCATTTCTCAACACTGTGGCATTGAGGATTAAGTTTGGAATAAATGGACTTTGAAGACACATTCAAACCATAGCACTTAGTGACCATTGAGAATCTTTTTGTCTGCCTACTGGCCATTTTTAAATCTTCTTTGGAGGAATGTCTATTCAAGTCCTTCGTGTATTTTTTAATTGGATTGTTTGTGGTGATGCTGTTGTTGAGTTTTAAGAGCTTTATTTATATATTCTGCATATTAATTATTTATTAAATATATAATTTTCAAATATTGTCTACCATTCTGTGGGTTGCTTTTTACCCTGTTGATAGTATTTTTCGTGGCACAAATTTTAAAATTTTTTGATGTTCAATTTGTGTATTTTTTTCATTCGTTGCCTGTGCCTTTGGTGTCATATTCTAGAAATCTTTGCTAAATACAATGTTGTACAGCATTTTTTTTATGTTCCTAGTTTCTTTCTAAGAGTTTTATAATGTTAGGGTCTTACGTTTAGGTAGCTGATCCATTTTGAATTGGCTTTTGTGTATGGTATTATGTAAGGATCCAACTGTTTTTTGGTTTTTTTTTTTTTTTTTTTGCAGGTGGATAATCTGTGTTCACAACTCTTTAAGAGACCATCTTTTTCCCTCTTGGCATCCTTGTTAAAATACATTTCACCTTATATGGCAGAGTTCATGTCTTCACTATTTTATTCCACTGGTCTATATGCCTGTCTTTATGTTAGTACCACACTATTTTGATTACTGTAGCTTTGTAGTGACTTTTGAAAAGTCCTCTAGCTTTGCTTTCCTTTCTTAAGAAGCTTTTGACTACTGGTATTCCTGATGTCCTACAAGAATTTTAAGACAGGTTTTTGATTTCTGCAAAAAATATTTTTGGGATTTTAATAGGTATTACATTGAATCTGTAGGTCACTTTAGGAAGTTTGTACAACTTAACAATATTAATTATACCAATCCACCAACATGAAGTATGTGTCTAGTTATTTACATTGCTTTTAATTTCTTTCAACAATATTTTGTGGTTTTAATTGTACAAGTTTTTACCTCTTTGATTAATTTCTAAGTATTTTCCAGTTTTTGAAACTATTTTACGTAAAATTGTTTGCATAATTTCCTTTTGAGATTGTTCATGATTAGTGTATAGAGATGCAATTGAGTTTTCTGTTTTGAGTTCCTACCCTGCTGCTTTGCTAAACTCATGTTGTTAGTTCTAACAGTTTTTACTGTGTGATTTTTTTTGTGAAATCCCCAAGGTTTTTAATATACAAGATCACATCATTTGCAAACACAGATTACTTTCTTCTTTCCAGTTTGAATGACTTTTATTTCTTTCTCTTTTGTCTAATTGCTCTAGCTAGCATTTCATGTATTAATTTTACAGATGTGACAAAAGCAGGCATCCTTGGCTTTGTCATTTCAGAGAAAAAGCCTTCAGTCTTTCATCATTGTGTATGATGTTTGCTGTGAGTTTTTTTAATATATAGCTTTTACTATGTTGTAGTAGTTTCCTCATAATGCTAATTTGTTGAATATTTTTTATCATAAAAGTGTGTTGATTTTGTCAAACTCTTTATCAGCATCTATTGAGATCATTTTGTTGGTTTTCCTTTATTTATTTATTTATATATTTATTTATTTATTTATTTATTTTTGAGAGAGAGTCTTGCTCTGTCACCCGGGCTGGAGTGCAGTGGCATGATCTCAGCTCACTGCAACTCCACCTCTCAGGTTCACGCCATTCTCCTGCCTCAGCCTCCTGAGTAGCTGGGATTACAGGTGCCCGCCACCACACCCAACTAATTTTTTTTTTTTTTTTTGTATTTTTAGTAGAGACAGGGTTTCACCGTGTTAGCCAGGATGGTCTCAATCTCCTGACCTCGTGATCCACCTGCCTCGGCCTCCCAAAGGGCTGGGATTACAGGAGTGAGCCACCGCGCCTGGCCGTTTTTCCTTTATTTGATTAATGTGATGCCTTACATTTTTATATGTTGAATTATATTTGCATTATAAGAATAAAAACCACTTGGTCATTGTGTGAAATTATTTTAATATGATGCTAAATTATGTTTGCTAGCATATTGTTGATATTTTTGTTTATATTTCATAAAAGATATTGGCATGTCCTTCCTTCCTTCCTTCCTTTCTTTTCTTTCTTTCTTCTTTCTCTCTCCTTCCTTCCTTTCCTCCCTCCCTCCCTCCTTCCTTCTGTTTTCTTTCCTCCGTTTTTCTTTTTTTCTTCCTTCTTTTCTTTCTTCCTTTTTTCCCCTCCCTCCATACCTTCCTCCCTTCCTTTCCATTCAATTACCTTCCCTTTTCCTTCCTTCTTGCTTTCTTTCTTTCTCCTTCTTTCCTTCCTTCCTACCTTCCTTCCTACCTTCCTTCCTTCCTTTCTTCCTTGCTTCCTTCCTTCCTCCTTTATTTCTTCTTTCTCTCTCTTTCTCTATTTCTTCTTTCTTTCTCTCTTATTTCTTTCGAGATGGAGTCTCAATCTGTCTCACTCAGGAGTCTCACTCAGGCTGGAGTGCAGTGTCATGATCTTGGCTCACTGCAACCTCCACTTCCTGGGTTCTAGCAATTCTCTTGCCTCAGCCTCCCAAGTAGCTGAGATTACAGGCATGTGCCATGATGCCTGGCTATGTTTTTTGTTTGTTTGTTTATTTGTTTGTTTTCTTTTAGAGATGGGGTTTCACCATTTTGGCCAGGCTGGTCTCAAACTCCTGACCTCAAGTGATCTGCCTGCCTTGGCCTCCTGAAGTCCTAGGATTACAGGCATGAGCCGCGACACCCAGCCTCTCCCTTTCTCTCTTTCTTTCTTTTTTCTTTCTTTCTTTCCTTCCTTCCTTCCTCTCTTCCTTCCTTCTGTCTCTTTCTTTCTTTTTCTTTCTTCTCTCTCCATCTTTCTCTCTCTTTTCTTTCTCTTTCTTTCTTTCTTTCTTTCTTTCCTTTTCTTTCTTTTTTTCTTTTCTGAAGTGTTCTTGTCTGTCTTTGGTATCAGGTTAATGTTGGCCTCACAGAATATATTACAAAATTTTCCATCACCTGAAAATTTTTGGTAGAAGTTTGAGAGAAATTAATTTTATTTCTCTTTTAATGTTTGGAAAAATTTACCAGTGAAGTCACCAGCTCCTGGTCTTTTCTTTGCCAGAAGATTTTAAATTACTGATTCAATCACTTTGCTACAGTTCTATTCAGATTTTTTTTATTTCTTAGTGAGTCTATTTTGGCAGGTTTTTTTTTTTTTCTAGAAATCTGTCCATTTCTTCTAGGTTATCTAATCTGTTGGTGTATATTTATTCATAGACCTCTGTTACAATAGTTTTAATTTTCTGTAGAATCAGTAGTAATGTACCCATTTTCAATTCTGGTTTTAGTAATTTAGTCTTCTTCCTTTATTTTCTTAATCCAGCTAGCTAAATTTCTGTTAAATTTGTTGATTGTTTAGAGAAGCAACTTTTGCTTGAATTAATTTTTCTTACTTTATTTTTCTTCTTCCTTTATTTTCTTAATCCAGCTAGCTAAATTTCTGTTAAATTTGTTGATTGTTTAGAGAAGCAACTTTTGCTTGAATTAATTTTTCTCTATTGTTTGGCTATTCTCTATGTCATTTATCTCTGCTCTAATTTTTATTACTCCCTATTTTCTGCTAGCTTTGTGTTCAGTTTGCCCTTTTTTAAAATAAGTTTTAGTTGTAAATCTAGGTTGTTTATTTGAAATTGTTCTTTGTTTGTCACGTAAATATTTATAGCTACTAATTGTTCCTTAACACTGCTTTTGCTGTATCCCATGTTTTGCCATGTTCTGTTTTTATTCATTGTTCTCTAAGTATTTTCTAATATAGTTTGTAATTTTTTGATCTACTGTTTGAGTACATTATTTAATTTCTAAAAAAATGTGAATTTTCCAGTTTTATTTTTGTTACTGATTTATAACTTTATCCCATTGTGATAAAAAAATACTTCATATAAAATCTATATTTTAAATACATTGGGACTTAATTTGTGACCTAAACATATAGTCTGTCTTGGAAAACATTCCTTGTGCTTTTGAGAAAAATGTGTATGTTGTTGTTATTGGATACAGTGTTCTGTATATGTCTGTTATATCTAGGTGGTTCATGATGCTGTTAAGGCTCTCTGTTTCCTCACTTATTTTTGTCTATTTTATTCTATGTGTTATTAAGAGTGAGGTATTGAAGTCTTCAACTCTTAATGTAGAACTGTCTATTTCTCTCTAATTTGGTTACCTTTTTCTTCATACACATTAATGATCTATTCTTAGCTTTCTGAATGTTTACAATTATTATATTTCCCAGTTACATTGAAACTTTTATTAGTAGTAATATCCAGTTGATGCAGAACTTTGCTCCTTAGTTTAGCTAAAATTCGGTTCTTGTCACATGACCAGGAAACATTAGGCATGTGGACATATTGAAGGGTAAGTAGAGGATAATTTATTGGGCAAAAAGGCAAAAAAAAAGAAAAACTTTCAGAAAAGCAAGAGAGGATCCTGACAGTGTGCTTCCATCTCACAGAATGAATTCCAGACCACCACACATGAGCTGAAGAGTCAGGCTTCTCTTCACTGCACAAGGTGCAAACTTCCCATGACTCCACCCCCTTCTCCCAGTGCGCAGGTGGGTTGGAGATTATCTGGGGACCCTCCTCCTTATCTACCTCCTGCATCTATCATTGCCCCACTCTAAGAAGTACATCTAACTGCCGTTAGAATAAGAGTAAGAAGAGGTATGAGGACTGATCTTAACTGCTTCCTGATGGCAAGCGACGCTGTTTAGGGAAAACAGCAGTCCGATGTCCCTCGGAGGCCTATTTAAGCATCCCTGGCAAAAAGGGCCATCATCTGAGGCTCCAGTTGAATGACCAGAGTTTGATGGCCTGAAGGTGAGAAGAGGCAAACCAGGTTATTAGAAAACATATATCAAAACAAAACAAGTGGGGGAAAGGAGAATTCAAAAAGTTGAGGCCTTTTACCAGTTTTCACAGTGAGAAGGAGGTTAAAAGCCCAACTGGTAAGAAAAAAAAAAAGAAAAGAAACACACACACACACACACACACACACACACACACACACACACACACACACACAAAGTCTACCCTTTTGCCAGCATGTCAGGCTTCTGGGTTTCTTTGCCTTGAGCCCAATCCTAAACCAACCAGTTTAAGGTTTGGGGAATTAACTTTTCCCAATTTGGAGGATGCATCTGAGGGAGTGTCCCATAGTATGAGACACAATTACCTATCAGTGAAGAGAGGACAGAAGAGGAAGAAGGAAAAAGAAGGCATTTTTTCAAAGGAGTCCCAGGGGTTCAAGACTGAAAATGCATGGCTACTCATCTAGAAAGAGGAGAGTAAGGTGTCCCAATTCCCTTCTCTTCTTAGCAAATACCCAACATACGTGACGGAGAGAAAGTGAGGTGTTACTCTTTCTTTCTTCCATCCTTGTTTCTATGAGTCCCAGAGACTACAACAGGGTGCTACCCATGGGTGTCAAAGCAGTTTTCACCTGTGTTAACAGGGGGGCTTAGAAGGTGGGATATCTGCTCTTACCCATGTATGGCTATTTCCCCTGCTGTCAGTGGCCTTTGAATTCCCTAGACCTCATTTATGCCATGGATATTAGCATGACCTTTATTCATGAAATGGGAAGCTTGGCTTAATTGGTAGGAGCTTAATCATGCTCACCTGCACTGTGCCTTTTAACTTCCTTTATCATCAGCCTCTGGATCCCTCAGATTCAGTTTTCTGTCCTAGGGCTTCAACCTGAAGCTTGGAATTGAGATTGGGACAAAAATGTGTCTCGGGAAGGTTGCGTGGACTCATTATTATAAGCCAAATGCTAAGTTGAACCTTTCAAATTGAGTTCTCCTCCAACAAGTGAGAGAAAAGGATGTCCTGTGACATGCCCAGATAACTGGTGGCTATAGTTATGTCTGCTAATATTTGGATGCCTGGAGCTTGGTTTTGGCTGACTCCCTTGGTTTTACTTTCCCAAAAAGGAAACCTCCAGGTGATGGGTACCCTATTTATTCTCATTGCCTGACAGCATTTGCAGGATAATGGCTCAAAACTAGAATAATGATCTAGATTTTTACATTACCCATCCCCTTCTGTTCCTTCTGAATGCCCTTAAAAATTACTGGATGGTTCACAGGCACAAGCAGGGTTAGTCTAAAATGTAGGCAAGAACCTAAAACAACTCAGTCTAGAATTTAATGACATAATTTTTCTCTCTCCCATCCTCATTTTTGTTAAAAACTAATAATAATAGGACTGAGTTGTTTGCAAAATAGACTTTCGTCTTATACTTGGCCCGATTATTTGCATAAAGTGCAGCAAGAATAATTATCTTTACATAGGCCTTTTAGATGGGCTTTCATGGAACTCTGTTCCACAAGGAATCTCAGATAGGACTTTCTAAGGCTGAGCTTAGCCATGGGTTTGTCTCCTCAACTACCTGTGAGTTGGGTGATCCTTTCCTCTTAAGGTCACAAGATAAACTTGGAACCCTTGGGCCTGTCAGAAAGTGACATTCTTTACTTACCACAGGTCATGAACCCTGTACAGGGATTCTGTAGACAAGGTATGAGGACAGTTTTCCCGAAGGACTTTTATCAGCTCTGCAAGTCAAGCTTGACTCCTTAAAGGGTAGCACAGCCTTCCAGTCAAAGCCTTTGTAAAACAACCATTTTCTCCATTGCATCCTGTTGCAAAAGAAAATGGATTCTTATTGCACTGATGCAAACAACTATATTGCCATAAGTCAAAAATACTCATAACTAGTTTCCAAATTCTGGAGAAGCTAGGCAGAAAGAGAGAGATAAATATGCTCCAAATTTTGTTCACAAGAGTATACCTTACTCAATTATTAGAGGCTGTAAATAGCTGAAAATAAGTTTCCTTGACTCCGATAAACAAAACAAGAATCAACAATGCTTCAAAAGTTTACTTCAGTTGTCTAATTAGTTCAGTCCATTCAGTTTATTCTTGTTTTGCTTGATACTCATGAACATTTGAGCTCTTTATGAGTCCTGTACATTTGTCCTTTAATACAATGTCACAATCTCCAAAGTTATCAGAAACCTGTGTTTTAAAGCACCTGTCAAAGTTCTATCGGTGATTATAAACCATCATTTGAAGAGGATAAAAATAAGACAACAGTTGTCAGTGAGTAACAAAATGTCCAGGATAGTACAATGAGAAAAATTATTGTCAAAGAAATTTGGTTATACCCATGATTTACAACAATTTAACATAACAACCTTGACTGTGATTAATAGCATATACTTAGACATTAGAATTTTAGAAATCCCATATAATTTTGGAATATGTATTAATATTATTCGCTAAAATATAACCTAAACAAGATTGAATAGAATTTTGGCAATCCCATGTACCTAAAACCTGTCAGGTAATCTTGTTTACCTCTCTTCTGGATACCCCAGGGCGCCTCTGTAACATCCAAAACCCAGGTGTCAGGAAAGACAATTTTGAAACCAAAGTTTGATTTTGGGAAGCCTATTAAATGTTAGAGATTTAAAACATGTAATATTATGAAATAGAATTTCAGACTACCATAAGTCATTTATTTTGCTGAAATGAGGACTCAGAAATTTAAAAAAAGCAAAAACCTTTTAGAACCCTTTATAAATTTTGCTAAAGAACAGATTAGTGCCCTAAGAGTACCTTGTTGTGGTTGTATTTCAATGCTGAATTTACAGAAAAACCATATAATAGCTTTTTGAAGTTAGTCAATATGTTCACACAGAACTTCCTTTGCAAGATTAAATTTTACAACCCTTTCACAACTTGTTTGAACTTTTAGTTTTATTTTATGTAATTCAAAACAATTCTGTAAACCTAGTCAAAAATTTGCAGTTTGACATCTGCATTTTACCTATAATCTTTAAGGCCTCTGGATGGAGCTCTTTAAGAGACAGGGCTAGGAAAACATGCACTTCCTAAAGCCTAAAAACAGGCATAGCTGGGAGGCAAGAAGAGATTTTGAGAGGGATCTATCTGCTTTTCATTCCTGGGGTTCCATGAGTAAAACAGGTTTCTCCACAAAACAGGGTCAATGGTGCCTTCTCTGTTTTTCCCAAGGAGTCCCATGTCCCCAGGAGTTATCTTAGGGCATCTCATGAATGCATTAAGAGTGGCAAAACAAAATGCAGAAAAAGAATGTAGTTTACTGAGAAAAAAAAAACTTTCTTAGCAAAATACAATCTAGGAAGAGAAAAACATAAAGGCCTTTTAAATATACCTATAACTTGGATATCCACTTTTAATTAAGCGGAGCACTCTTTCAGAAAATCCTTTTAAATCCCTTGTTATCTGGCTTTAGTCAAGTAAAGTGACCAATATTTCTGGCTTTCAAACTTCACTAAAGGCTCAGAGAAGGGAAAATTCAAGGTGGTTTGTGGAGAGGAAAAGAATCAACAAATGTCAAAAGGTCATGCAGATATCAAACCAGAAAGGACTCATTCCCTAAGTTAGGATTTAACCAGGGCTGCCATTGTTAAACGGCAGAGGTTACAACAAAGCATTTCCACGTAGTTACAGGTCACACTTTCAAGGACGTAACACAAGATGGAGGCCTGCAGCAAAGTTTGCTACTGACCAAACAGAAACACATGCAAAACACACGAGATTGGCTACAGCTTAAGGCCAACCTCACAAATCCTTTTTCATAATTCAAACTTTACAGAGAATATAAACAGTGATCCTTATCACTCCTGGCATAGTATAACATCTTTTAAAAAGAAAAAAAAAATGCTTCTTTTAAAAAAGTTAACTCCTGACCTGGTGGAGAAAAAAAAAAACAAAAAAAAACAGCTTAAACGCAGAGCTGTGTTAACTGCCGACAGGTTGGAGAGAAGAAAAAGGTACCTGGGGAAGAACTTCTCATTCTTATGCAAATGGATTCCTCCAAGAGGGAGAGACTTAAGGTGGGGAATGCAGGCCAGCCTGCCACCTGGGGCCTTTAGGCCATAGCCACCATTCACCCATTTATCCTGCGCTCACCTGCAGCTGTTGGGGTGTGGTGGTGCCTGGTTTCCTCTACCCTCATAAGAAGTCCAAGGAGAAAAAGGCTTAGAAGAAAAAGGGTAAAAGATCTTTTGGTCCGCATATCACTCACCTTTTCTCACGCCCCATATTTGGGCACCAAAATGATGCAGAACTTTGCTCCTTCATTCAGCTAAAATCAGGTTCTTATCACATGACCAGGAAAGATAAGGCACACGGACACACTGAAGGGTGACTAGAGTGGAATATATTGGGTGAAAAGGAAAAAAGTAAAAAAAAAAAAAAACAAACCCTCAGCAAAGTGAGAGGGGATGCTGATAGCAGGCTTCCATCTCATAGAATGATTTACAGGCCACCACACAGGAGCTGATGAGGCCAGGCTTCTCACTCCCTGTACAAGGCACGAACTTCCCGTGGCTTCACCCCATTCTTCCAGTGCACAGGTATGTTGGAGATTCTCTGGGGACCCTCCCCCTTATCTGTCTCCTGCATCTATCACAGTTTTGTATCTTTTAACCTGTTTTAAAGTTTAATTTGAATATTTTGTCTAATATTAGTGTTAGTTTGATGTAAGTACAGCCACCCTTGCTCTCTTTTGGTTACTATTTGCATGGAATATATTTTTCATTCCTTCACTTTAAATCTCCATTAATCCTGTCCACTGAAAAAGCCTAAAAACAATGATACCACAATATATTGAATAGATCTGGTTGCCCAGAATTTTATTCCTAAACACTGTAACATTCTAAATGATGAGGTTTTTGTTATTAGTATTGTTGAAAACTTAGAAGATCACCCTAAATGGAATAGAAGCCATCTTGAAGGAATTCCACTATCCAAATTAGGGACAATTGGGAGGAAAAATAACAATTATGGTAGTAAATGTAATGGATAAAAAATAAGTAATAAGTCCATTTGATACACAAAATACACAAGCTCTGAGGAGAAAAATTTCTTCTATAGAATAAAAAACACCCCATGATGTATCAAAACATTATATTCATTGATTACTAATTAACTACAAAAAAAATCTACAATTTTTACATGAAGAAATCTGGAGGATACTGCATGATTCATATGATCAAACAACATCAACAATAATATTACAAACTGACTTCACAGCCTCACTCGAACAATAAATGACACAATATTAGTTGCATAGTATTCTTGACAAAGTTGTTTATTCTGAATAGGCGGAAAATAATCAGACAAATTTAATTTGGGAGATCTACAACCGGTACTCACAAAAACCTGAATTTTTAAAAATATCCATGACAGAAAAGACATACAAAGGCAAAGGCACTCTTCTATTTTACAGGAAAATTTTAAAAATGCCTACTAAACACAATGCACAGTTCTTGGCTGGATCCTGGGTTTAAAAATAAACAAATATTAACCAGGCATAAAGGACATTATTGGGCCAATTGGAAAAAATATATATAGTTGCTTATTAGTAAGTTTTATTATTTGAATTAAAATTCTTGAGTATCACTAATGGTATTTTACTTAAGTAGAAGAATACCCATTTTCTTTAGAGATACATGTTATAGCAAGTACGAGTGACGTGTCAGGATGTTCGCCATTTAATTTCAAATGATTCTTGAAATTTTCAAATGATTCATCCAAAACAAATCTGCATTTATACTATATCCAGAACTATATTAGAAAGAGAGAGAGCTATATTATTGTGGTCAATGTTGAAAACTGATGTATCAAGGATGAGGCTGTAGTTGTAGCAGCTTATTTTATGTTTTCACCTTCTCTGTATTTCTTAAGAAATTCTAAATAAAAGTTGGGAACAAAACCAAAGCAACCAAAGAACAGAATATAAGAGACAAAGAACTATAATTAATTTTTGCATATTTCTTTAACTGGAAAATTATATTGAGTCCCTTGGCTTATTTTTGTAATCTAGGGAAATTATAAAGTGCAGGCTATTGTTTATTTTTCATGTACATATGCTACGAAGTACATTTTAATCAGTTTAAAATATGTATAATCTTCCAAAGAAATAAAAGCACAAGAATATCTATACCCAAGTGATTGGAATATTTTATTTAAAGTTATTTTTTAGTAAATTAAGTACTTACATAATGAAGAAGTAAAACATTTATTTTTGCCTGAGACAGATGTCATCTTTCATCTCTATAAGCTTGTCTGAATGAAGAAAGGATGTATTTCATAAATTACCACTTTCCTTTTTTGAAATAAATGTTAATGTTTATTTGGGGGAAATTATTTCTGGAGAATTATTGGAAAGAATGCAATAAAATATGTAATTTAAATAATTTATCATATTTTA
The DNA here is from genome assembly GCF_029281585.2 of Gorilla gorilla gorilla. NCBI lineage: Eukaryota > Metazoa > Chordata > Mammalia > Primates > Hominidae > Gorilla > Gorilla gorilla. Next base: position 106,224,914 of record NC_086017.1, on the reverse strand, counting down.
GAGAATATCTAAATGACTACGGGAAAATTAATTTACTACAGGAACTCATTCCTAGGGGAAAACAAACAGGATACAGCAGTTAAATTTAGTTTTTTCAGATATATCCCATCTATGCATATTATCTCATAAAGGTTGTATACATATCCTTTTTGAGTCTCATTTATTTATTGTAAAATGAGAATAATAATGTTATCATAATATTGTTACAAGAAGTTAAATATAAAATGGAATACACCTAAACCAAAAACAGATAAGTAGTTTAATGGTCAATAAATAATAAACTGCCATTGATACTATGTTTCCTAATGTTAGCAAGGCTTGTTTTGTTTATATGTGATCCACATGAGGTCTCCCAGCTTGTTTATAAATATTTCTCAGGATTTCTAAAAAGCAAATGCATTGTGCTATTACCTTCAATTTATGTGTGTGTTGGTGTGAGTCTGTACACGTATAGCTTTCATCTCAAGAACACATGGTAAATGTATTTTTAAAATTATTATTATTTAAGATTTTCAAGGTCTCCAAGAAGAATGATCTTAGAAGAAATACTCTGTTAGGATGTATTTTTTATAAAGCAAAAAAGAGAATATACTCAAATTAATGTATGGGCATAATTAGAGGTGAAGATTAAAATATCTCTTTAACAAAAATAGTTTACCTAAATTCCTACTGAATATTAACAAAATTTGACTTATATCATAGTTTGAGTTACATTTTACAGTGCACATAAATTTTCATGAAAATCATATTATTATATAAATAAAATATATGAATAGAAAGATAAATTGCAATACATAAATACATGAGTTTGATAACCTAAGAATTTAGAAAATGTTCTTTAAGTGCTTAATATTTGGTATCATTTAAACATATTACCTTTTGAAGTTTTGATATATTTACATGAACAACAGAACTCTCTAACATAGTAATACAATGAATAATTTTGTCATATTACATGGGAAAGCATTCATATAAAATTATCAAATATTATTGCAGAATTAAAAAATTGGGACAAGTAACACTCCAATATTTCCATATAAACATATTTCTATGTAAATCTCTGCAATGTGAAATCATTTGGATTTCATTTTTGAACTAGCTAATATCGACATAAATTATCTTTAAATAAAGCTCAGATCTATACTGTCTTCCTCCAACCCTCCCCTTCCACCCTCAAAACTTGCTCCACGTTCATTAAGGAAATAAAAGAAAATAAATTCTAAAAATTGTGATACATCATATTATCAGTGATGGGATTTTTAGTGTGCAGAAGATGTTAGAAACTACCTATAAGGTAGTTTATAAAACTGGTTTCAGGAAAATTCTTCATTTCTCATCTTTAAAAATTACTTTTTAAAAATTGTGCTCTCTTCATTTTCTGCCACCTTCTACGGATATAGTTCATAAAGCAGACACAGTGTCATCTACAACTCTTCTTGTGCCATCTACATCTCCCCAACTTAGGGTCAATATTTTTCTCATTCACATTTATGTGGAGAAAGTTCTTTAAAGCAATGTATTTCTTTTAGCTGTATTTCAAATAGACTAAATCACATCTCTGACAGGAAAGCTGATGAGACTCCAAATTTTGCATTTTTATGTATTTCTTCAAGATATTTTTTATACTTTGAATTTGAGAGCAAACTTCCAGGAATGTGGGCAAGAAAGAAACTTATTATGACTTGTTATGTCTCTTCTATGAATCCCTATCAGATTGTACAACTTAGCAAGGACAAGCAGCCAGCACAATTTGCGGCTGTGTGAAGCTCTAAATATAGTGAAGAGGATTGTTTCCGTAAATATATTCCTTCAGTGGTGAGTGTGTGTGTGTGTGTGTGTATGTGTGTTGAGGAGGTGAGTACAATGATGGGGACAGTATTAACAGGAGAGAAGAGCAAAGCTGGAGTTACAGATATTTTCATTTAGAAATCACGCCTATATTAGTGAAGCAAGGGTTTTGAGATTTTGATTTCTGGGCATAGGTAAAAAAACCTAAAGAGAAGATCTATTGTATTGTATTGTAAGTATTGTATAATACTCTTTCTTTGTATCTTATCTAATACAGTGTGTGACCAATCTGTTATAATACAATGCAGTTGAGGGTCAAAGTTCAAACACAGAGCTGTGTGAACACACATCTCTCTCTCACACAGATATACATATATTCAATTGCAGAAAGCTAGTAAATTAAAACAGCAATCAAAATGAGGTCTTAGACATTATTAGTAATTTGTTTTCTAATCAAAACATGCCTAGAATAAGATTTTCAAAATCTGGGATAGTGTTTACATTTCAGGAGATAAGAGTATTGGGTTGTTGGACAAGATGTTAGTTGTTTAAAATATGTATATACTTTAAAAAGAACTATATAAAATATGGCAAAGTACTATTCTCAGTTTAATCATAGTTGCAGGTATATAAATTTCTCTTACGTTAGCCTCTATTGCTGCACACGTTAAATATTTACAATTTAATAAAATAAATTAATAATAAAAGTAAAATAAAATAAATTCTCAAGTTGAGATATTAACAAAGTCATGGCAATTTACCAAAATCCACTCAACTTGATAAAGAAGCCCCTTTAATTTTCTCTAGTATTCAGACAAGCTGACATGTGCATATTGTGATTTTAAAATTATCTTGGGTGATTAATTTTGTATATTAATATGGCCAACAATACATTGAGGAATTGTCCCTAAGGAAGCAATCTTGCAAATTCAGACTACCAATGAATGATGTCTTGGCAGAAATATTGCCAATAATAGCATTTAAGTATTGCAAAATTATGGTATCAGATAATGAAGTCTTAGAGTATATAACACTCAGACAACTGTCAGGTTGGTTGCAGGCCTTGAAAGATTTAAATGTTTATTAGCAGGAAGGTCATATATTAACGCAAATTCAGTAATTCATTTTCAGGACATTGAATTAAGTTGAGAAAGAAGAGGGAAAAGAAGCTCTTATTAAAGATACCATGATGTTCAAGGTCGTGTGAATGTGCTTAGCATGTAGCTGCCTATATCATTTTGCCAAATGACTGGATTAAAAATAGCTTAAAGCTTTGTAAAATGTAAATTCCTCTTCTAAATTTCAGGTGCCCTTTATAATACTTATTTAAACTTTTAGTAAAATTTTGGAAAATAAAGTTATTTGGATTTGCTTCATTATCCTTCCATGTTCCAAGAAACAACTGGAAAGTAATGGAAGCTGTGCTATAACAAACCTTCAATGTATGAATCAGGACACTTGGCCGGGTGCCGTGGCTCATGCCTGTAATCCCAGCACTTTGGGAGGCTGAGGCCAGTGGATCACCTGAGATCAGGAGTTCAAGACCAGCCTGGCCAACATGGTGAAACCCCGTCTCTACTAAAAATAAAAAGTTAGCCGGGTGTGGTGGCACGCACCTATAGTTCCAGCTACTTGGGAGGCCGAGGCAGGAGAATCTCTTGAACCCAGGAGGCGGAGGTTGCAGTGAGCAGAGATTGCGCCACTACACTCCAGCCTGAGCGACAGAGTGAGACTCTGTCTCAAAAAGAAAAAAACAAAACAAAACAAAAAAAAAAACAGGACACTCATGTGCCTATTAGAATTTAGAATGAATTCATTCCTTTTCATTGTATTGCTATCACTGGCAGGTTTTGGAAGTCTGAATCTCTCTAAGTTGGCATGCATAATATACTGAATTTTCTAAACAATCTATTTAGATGAAGAAAATTTCACAATCTCGGGATTTCCAAATTCTACTCTTTTCTGTTTTAACCCCTTGCTTATTTTTTGCCATAATAAGTATCACAATCCGGCAGTTTTTTGGGTCTATTATCATATTATCACTAAATGTTTTGTTTTCACTTACCTCTAAGAAGAATGTGTTTTATGTCAGTGGCCACATACCTCATTTTCACTTTTGTGTGCCCAATCTTTAGCATAGTACCAAACAACACTAGAGTTCATTAATTACCTAGGGACTAAATTAATGACTTAATGAGTGAATGAAACAGGCCAGAGCTTGTTACTATAATTAATGTTAATGTGGTTATGCAAAGAGAATACATTATGTAAGAGACAACCTGGCAAACAATCCAAGAGCAAAAAAACCTTGAAAAATAAAACTTGAACGTTAACGGTAGGCAAAGTGAGGATATGAATGTGTATCAATTATTGGCAGTTGCACAGGGTCAAACTGCATTTATAGGAGCAATTACTAAGCAATGATTTTTGAAGTAATATTAAAGCAGAAGATTCATTGATTGTTGAGGTTTATTGTTGAAAATATTACCAAATATGGTTCCAAGGGAAAGAATCAGAGATAAGTTCCTGGTCCTCTGTAGTAATACTGCTACTACTATCATACTAAAAAGAAGAAAATTAGGAGAATTTGCCCTGCAGTGTTTCACTCTATCTCTAACAATAACATCCAATTTCTCTGTAAAAAATAAACCAGTTTAAGTGATTTTTTGTTTCCAAGTATGAGACTAGCATCAACATCCACCCAGTTACTTAAGTTAAATACCTGGGAATCCCTGAAACTCTTTGCTCCCATAGAATATTTATGTCCTTATAAATGTCCTATGGAGTTAGAAATCAAGCTCCATAAATTCTAGTTAATTAATGTTTCCTGAATCTGCTCTCACTTTTTCCTTAATAGTCATAATGGCTTGGTCAAGATTTCATTTCTTATTTAGATTATTACAAAAATTTACTAACTGCTCTCTCTTCATATGATCTTGCAACTTAGAATCCAATTCCCAAACTGCTTATGAGAAGACTGCCTAAACTATGAAACTAGTTAAATTTTGATTGCTAAGTATGGTTTCTTAATAAAGTTCAAAGTTGTTAACTGAGCCTTTATAACCTGCCTGTCCCTATAATCTCATCAGTAATAATGCTGCTACATTATTTCCTTCATTATTCTCTTCAGCGCTATTGCTAATTTCTTGTACTCGAATATCTCCACTATTGCATACCTATGAGAATTTACATACATAATTTCCTCTAACTAGCATGCTCTTCTCTTTCTTTTGGTCTATATCAGTCTGATTAAAATTTGGTGAGTAGGAACCTAATCTTTGGAGTTAGACCGGCTACTTACTAGCTGTGACTCTCTACACTCAACTTTTCCCCTCAGTGAAATAGTGCAACAAGAGTTAATAATGTTGAAGTCTATAATAAACTGAATGCTTGCATCCTCCCAAAATTCACATTAAAATCCTAAACCCAATGTAATAGTATCTTGAGGTGGGCTTTTGGGAGGTAATCAGGTCATGAGGGTGAAGCCCACAGAATGGGATTAGTACCCTTCTAAGAAAAGGCCACCGAGCCAGCCTGCTTTCCTTCTGCCATGTGAGCATACTATGAGAAGTAGACAACCTGCATCTCAGAAGAGGGCCCTCAATAGAAGCAACCATGCTGGGACCCTATCTTGGACTTTCATCCTTTGGAACTATGAGAAATAAATTTTTGTTTGTTTATAAGCCACCCATCTATTATACCTTATTTTAGCAGCCCAATCTAAGACAAAGTTTTTAGAGTGTCTGGCACCTGGGAAGTGTCTGATGAACATTAATTATTGCTTCAGATTTTCTACACCTATATCAATTGTGACCCACCTAGAATTTTGTTATTTCTCAATATTTTAGCAAAATTTTCATTGTTTTTCTATAGGGCACTCCTTCGCCTATTTTTAAAATATTTTAAGATCGTCATTATTCATCCCTCAATAATAAATTTTCTTTTATGTGGCTTTTTCTAATCCCTACAATGATATGCTATATATTTATCTAACCTTTAATATTTTCACTTTTATAGTACACATTATACTTTTTAAAATATCTATATACTTTTACCATAAACATTTTCATGCTATGAAAGTTGTTATTAATTTGTCCATATTCCTACCTAATTTATAAATCACTGGGGCTAAAGGATATATTATTCATGGTAGGCAAACAGTTGCATCATCACACCTAAATTTTAGTAATTATTAAAAGTCCAACATGGGTGTTCTTTGGTACACCTTCTGGTACACATTCACTCTTCTGGAATGTTCTTGTAGTAGCAATGACTCAAGGACCTTAGTGCTTTTCTGCTTGTCTCTTCTAGAATTTGACTTTGTCAGAGTCCTTAACATTAAACTAGCAGTTGGGGAAAGTACAGTACATATGCTCTCCCTCCCTTTTTCTTTACGCCTTTCCCCTGCTCTCCCCTTCTCATCTTTCCTTCTTTTAATGAACAAGGCCTGACAGTGATGTGCAATATTTCAATCTATATTTTGCTGGCTAGGACTTAGTCATATTCTACACACATCACTCTTGCATACAACCCTTTCAGACAAAAGGTCTGGATTAAAGTAGGCAGCAATTTTTTTAAATGTAAAGTTGTGATGACTAAATGAGACAGCAATAACAACCAAATAAACTAAAATCCCAGCACCTGAGCAGGGGTAGAGGGCTGGATATTAATGATCTTTTTATTTCTGACCTGCTCTTGAAAACTTGCTACTCCTTCTAAAAAAGAACTCCCCAGGCTGCCTTTCCAAGCTGCTGTGAGTACATTTAATTCAGGCTAAATACTGAATTTATCGTCACACCTGACTGCTAACTAAGATAGCAGACAATGGTTTCAGCTCCTGCACTTTCCTGGCAAAACACCTCCTGCACTTTCCTGGCAAAACACCTCCAGATGTTGTCCGCAGTAGTGAGACATATTAACTGATGTCATGGACACAAAACTATTTAAATCGAACTGCCTCAGAAAACAAAGACTGAACTGACTTGTTCAGTCTGGGTAGGGGACCCCAGGGCAGGAGGCCACATGCTGGAAGTCCACAATCAGGGCTTCAGTTACCCCAATTACCTGATTAGTGAATATCATGTTTGCAGTGTTCTTACATTGAAAAACTCTGTTTCCAGGGCACCAAACATCTCTGATGGGATTGTACTTTTTGTGTATTATACTTTCTCAGGAAATTGCCTTAGCTCTGAAAGATATTTAGGTTAGCCTCAACTTACTGGCCAGAATTGTGCTGTATGTAGTACGTTTATGCGTTAGGCCAGATTAATAAAAAAAAGATACAAAATATTTATGATTCTTTTTTTTTTTTTAAACTTCCTGGTTCTCTAAAGTAGATCCAGAGGGGCTATGGAACATTTTGTTTTTTTCTGTTTTGGCAATGGTTGGGCCTCATGGTTATAGTCAAGAAGGGCCTGATCATTCTGCTAGGAATAATTTTAATCATAACCATGATCTTCTGTTGCGTCAGACAAATTACTGACAGGCCTCCAAAGTATGACCTATTTGGTTCCATGGTAAACTGGCCTATTTTCTTGCTCAAGTCCCAAAAAATCAAGGAGTGGAGGTGAAAAGTGTGGCTCCTGGTTACAAAAGTGTGGCTCCCGGTTACAAAAGTGTGGCTCCTGGTTACAAAAGTGTGGCTCCTGGTCACAAAAGTGTGGCTCCTGGTTACATCTGTTTGAATTTTCAGACCTAACGTTAGGGGATTATAAAGCCTTTACCTGGAAGTTCATCACAAGAGAAAACTGCCCTCCCCACACCAGATGTGGTGCACAGCCAGTGCAGTGCATCCTCTGAAGGAAGCTGCAGTCAAGGATTCTGTTCCTGCAGGCCAACAAGCTCTTACACATATTTCCATTCTTAGCTCTGGTACCTTCGTTCATAGTTCTCCTTTTCTGAGGTTCCTTATGGGAAGGAGGAAGAGGAAACCTTGAAGACTCTTCCCTACTATCTCAGTACTCATTATTTTTCTGCCCCTCTTTTCGCCTTTCCCTGGGCCTCAGGGTCCATAAAACTACAGCCTCCCCTTGTCTGGGCTACCTCAACAATGAGGACCACCACATCTGCGCCAACCCTCCTGATCCTTGAACCAGTGCACCTGTTCCATGGGGCAATATGGAAAAGGCCCTTTCTCTTGTTTTAGCTTCTTGCTTTTACTATCAAGGTAAGTGATCAAAGTCTTAATAGTTAACCATCATTTTGGCTTGTTGTTGCTATAAGTGACTACTCTGACACCTGGCAGCTCGGCTCTCTCTCCAGCTGAGCTGAGCTCCCAACAGGTAGGTACATACATAAGGAACTAAACAATAATTTAGGGATTAAACTACAATATCTTGAACAATGGCCTACAGAAATGAATTTATAAAGAAAACAGATTAAAGTTACATAATATATTAAAGAAAAAATATATAGATTATCGAACTAAATCATTTATGATGAAAAATTAATATTTATACAAATACTACAGACAAAAGCTACTGACAAATACTCTGAACAAGTAAGTCAGGTTGGTGGGGTTCTTGAGGTTCTTATCTGAACAAGAATAGGAAAAGGCTGTGAACTGTTGATTTTCATCGTTCACCACGGTTTGAACCAAACAGGTATTATTTTGTGTGGAAAGGATGAAGAAGTTCAGGTTCAGCTCAGAGAGGTCTATAGCTTTGATCAGATTCAAAAAGAGGATTCAAAATATAATTTTTAAGAACTAAGGATAGATATTAATAAAATACTTTTCAAAAATTAAACCTTCAGTTATATGTAGGTATTCATTTGCTTTGTAAACAAAACTTTTTTTTTCCGTTTTATGCAGGTGTTTTCTCATCTTGAAAACATGTTTATGTTTAGTATGCCCATCTGCCTGTCCTTCTGTGATATTTTTTTCTGGATACAAAGATCTAAATTAAACACCCCCATTCCTCACTTCACAGAACTTGGATCAGAATATTCACATGAGATACAGTAAGTTATCGGTTTTGAAGTCAGTTTCTCCCTGTAGCCTGTGCTATATCTGCATATTCTAACAGAGTAAATACTCCATAAGTGCATGCTGTTGAATAACATTGAACTGTTCTTGCTGATATGACATTACCAGTCAAGAAAAATCACATTTAAAGAGATCAACACACATTTCAAATTCATTCATTCATTAATTTAAAAGAAAAGTTTTAAAAACAACTTGTTTTGGTCTCCATCAATATTCTGAAATATGTATTTCATGTGAGTTTTCAGCTTTCTTAGCCAATGCCCCAGTAAAAAGGCTTGCACTACAGTGCCTGCAGCAGTGGGAAAACTGTTTCACAGTAAATCATGCAAAGGCTGTTTGCAACTTTAGCTCACATCCTATTTTACATTAATAGAAACAGTCAATAAAATCACATTAAAAAGCACATATTATTTTCACCAACACTTAATAATATTAAAAAACTACTATGAAAGGGGAATGGTAGAAATTAAACTATGTATGAATACTTTCTAAATAGTCTAATTTTCACTTTGTCAATACTTTTCTTACAGAGTGTATTTCAGTTTATCCTTTAGAATTTTCATTTTATGTTGCCTGTCTTTACTGTTGAGATTTTTTGGCTTGCATATTGAAACTTTAAAAGTGCAAGTTTATGTCTCCTAAAATATTTGGGGTTTCTTTGTTAAATTTTTACAATTTAATGCAAATCATATTAATTGAATTATATCAATATATAAGGTAATATATTTCTTTTTACATATTGCTTAATAATAATCATTCTTATACTATCGAATGACAAGCTGAGCATGATTGTTGTAACTGGAAAACAATGAAAAGGACCAGGATAAACGAGAGGCTGGTTTTCTCTCGAGTCTGCATAATCCATGCTTGCAGCACCAGAATGTAACCTGTGAAGAAAATACCAGAGGGGAGTCGGTTCAAAAATCAGTAGTTAATAACTATCAATATCATATGAAATTAAGTCTAAATTCTGTGATATTCCAGGCTCTTTCTTTTCTCTTTCTCTATGTTTTTTGATCTACTTAGCTCCTTCACCTATTTTTAAAATATTTTAAGATTGTCATAATTCATCCCTCAATATTAAATTTTCTTTTATGTGGCATTTCTGAATCCCTACAATGATATGCTATATATTTATCTAACCTTCAGTACTTTCACTTTTGAACGTGTACTAACACGTTGTACTTTTCCTAATATCTAAAGACAAAGACAAAATTGATTGTTTACGACTATGCCCCTAGTGCGTAAAACATTTCTTGCTTAATATAAGTGCTCACACTGGTGAATGAGTGCTATACTGTAAGATCCAGAGGGGGCAGGGAACATGTCGAATATTGCATACCAAACGTCTTATTATGTGGCCAAAATATATCAATAGAGATCAATTGAATGTATTATTGGAAGAGCAAATCAGTTTCTTTCATCATCAAAATCACACAAATCTGTCCATTGGAAACAAGGTTAAAAAACTGTGCTTATTTCAGAAAGAAGGGAAAATCACATGAAGAAGAAACAGCTTATTTGGTATGAATCATAACAATTTGTAATTTTCTTTCCACATTTAGATTGTATATAACTGTAACATTGATTGTTGTAGAGATGCATAGATACTTGGTGGTGGTACATACATTTTTATGCATCTGATAAAGAGGATTTAAAAGATTGCTCAGAGCTGTCATACTTTTTTTTTTATTTGGAAATGATTAACCCCTTGAAAAATAGCAAACAAAATGAATTTTACTTCTAATTTTGAGTCTAGTTTTCTTATATTAGCTTATTTTTTATTTGGGGGATATATGATATTATATGTCCTGCACACTTATTTAGCTACATATTTCTATGACTAATTCTAAAATGATTTAATTTTATTAATCTCATATTGTGAACTTTAATAAAATATATGCCTTACTAGATGAGATGCAGTTTTGGCAATTAGGAGGACAAATTGTGTGCATGTATAGTCTTCTTGGAAATAAGAACACTAACTCAAAATAGTGTTTTATTAAATGACTCAAAATTTAATTTTAAAGCAGTTTTACTGATAATCATGACATTTCTTAGAAAATAATTACACCTTTATAACATGAAGTCAGACCTTCTATAACCTGAACAAAACATATTGGTAATAAAACTATGATTGGGAAAACTGTGCATATTTAAAACTATAAGAGATAATTTAGTCTTGTGCAATTAATGATATGATAATTAATAGTTTTCTTTTGTGTGGGGGTTTTCTCTATGTGGTCTTATAAAATTAGAATAACTAATAGACATTTAGTGGTATATCCAATGTTATATGTTTTATTGTTTACCTGTGAGAAACAGATGGTGGTACAGTTTAATTTTGTGGTAGGATCAATCCTGGAGGGAAGACTTAGAGAGCTAAACAGATGGATAGAAAAAGAAATGCCCCAGGTACAGAGAATGAAATAGAAAGATAGTGGAAAGATGCCCAGAGAACAAAAATGAGGTAAACCATCAAGAAGGTATGCAGGCTATTATGTTTAATTATTTGATGGGAATTTAAAGTGGAGATGAGACAATATAGTCAGGTTTTAAAATGAGAAGAGACTGTATTTGAACCTCTTGAAATAATAAAAATATAGTTAGTAAATGAGCCAGAAAACATCATCTTAGCTAAAAGAATAGAAAGTTGGGGCAAACTAATATGGCTAGTTAGTTTTTACCTATGTGATATAATAAAAACTATCCTGATTGTTTTTTTTATTTTAGAGCCTAATGTAGTGTCCAGAATAAAAATTCATTTAACGAATGATGGACATGATGTAAATGCCAGTCTATATATCTTTCATTCAAAGCTATCAGCTGTTTTTTTTCTAGAAAAGGTCAGCAGTTATGGAAAAATAAAAGAAATTCAACAAGAAGTATGGATATATGACTTTGCAAACTGAACAGAGAATACAAACACCACTTCTCCACTGAGTATCAGGAACTTTTTTTTTTTTTTTTACCTCAAGCTTTCCTTTGTTAGGGGGAAGAAAAAAATCTAAACCTGAATGATAACAAAAACACTGTACAGAGTTTCAGATATTCAGACTTTTGAAGTACTAGCATATGCTTGTTATTTTTCTTCAGAAAAATAAGTCTCAACCAAGTCTCATTTACTACCCCAAACATTCTACTGAATATGAATAACAACAAACTTAAACCATCTACTTATGTAAGAATAAGAACTTCAGCACAGTGGTGTAAGATTTTTTGCATGCTCCAATAATTGTGGTGTAAACTTAGGTTTCTAAAACAATTCTTTGATCATTTTTAAATGAAATTATAATAATGTATACAACAAACTATACAGAAATGTTTCATGTGATAAGTTAGACAATCGTATGCACCCGTGTGTATACAGCCAAAAATTACACATAGAACATTTCCATCACTCCAGAAAATTCACACAAGTTCCTCACCATTCATTTTTGTCTCTCCCTGAGTCAGCTGCGTTCTGGTTGCTATCATTATTGATTAGATTTGCCTGCTAATGTGAATAAACTATCAGTGTTTGTGGTTCCTTTTGTTTAAAATACTGTCTTTTAGATTCATCTATGATGTTTTATCAATAATTTGTTTTTTCATAGCAAAATATTACTCAATACCATGAATAAATTTTAATGTGATTTGGGTTTTGTCCAACTATAGATTCTCATGAATATATATGTACAAATATTTTTGTGACCTTTTGGTAATTTATATGGTTAAGTATCTACATATTAATTTGCAATGTTATAAGCTAGATGTATATTTAGCATTAATTAGAACAGTTTTCTAAAAGGTGGTTATATGACTATTCTCCCACCGGCAATGTTTAAGTGTTCTAATTATGTCAATATTTGCCAGCATGTGGTAACATAAGTACTTTTGGTTGTAGCTATTTTAGAATGTATGAAATAACCTCTTAATGTGGGTTTCATTTGCATTTTCAAAATGAATAATAATATTTAACATATTTTCCTGTGTTTATTCGACATTCTTACTTTTTTTTGCAAATTGTGTGTTCATATTTTTGCCAATTTTTGTTAGTTTTTCTTTCAGTTGCAGAGGTGTATGAATATCTTAAAATCCGAGTGTTAGTTCTTTAACAGATATATGTTATGGCAAATATTTTCGTAAAATCTGTGACTTGCATAATCAATTTCTTAATGATGTATTTTTAATAGTAAATACATTTTATATTATGATAATTTGTCTTTTTAAAAAAATGATTACTGCTTACTATATACCATCTAAAAAACTTTAATTAACCCAAAGTCATTAAGATATTTTTATGTTTTTTATGCTAAAATATTTGTGTTTCTGTATTCTATAATTGTCTCGAATTATTTTTTAATGTACAGAATGAGGTGAGTGGCATGTCTCACTTTTCTATGAAAATATTTGACTGTCATCAGTGCCAATGGTTCAAAATATTTTCTTTTTACCATTTATTTGACATGAAAAGTGGGTAAAAGGTATCAATCAAAATAAAAACATATGTGTAAAAACTCAAAAAAAAAAACAACTATGAATACATATGTATAGGTCTAATTCTGCATTATTTGTTATGTTCTACTGATCTATTTGTTATTTTTATGTGAATGCAACACTATCTTGACTGTGTAACCCTTAAAGCAAAACTAGGCAACAGTAATTTTAGGTCATTTCACTTTGTTAATCTTTTCTTAAAAATCTTGGTATTTGTAGATTTTTTGCATTCCCATGAAAGCTTAGGGGCTGCCTTTCCAGTTTTTCAAAAACTTGCATGCATTCTGAATGCAGTTGTGTTGAAACTATGTATTAATTTATGCAGAATGAATATCATAAAATACAGTCATAATTTCTGAATGTATTACATATCTACTTTTATTTAAATCTTTTTAATGTTTGCTTAGCTCTACATTGTAGTGTACTGTGTAAAAGATTTGCACAATTTTTACAGATCCATTTTAAGATATGTATATGCTATTATAAGTTATATTAGTTTACTAAAATCATTTTGCAATTGTTTTTTGTGAATATATGGATATAAAATTGATCTTGGGTATTGATCTTATATCCTGCACATTGCTAAATTCACTTATTGGTTCTAGCAGCATTTTGGAGATCCTATACTAATTCTTATATAAAAGATCATATCATCTATAAAAAAAAATTGAAATGCTTTTCTTAAGGCCTTTTGCTTTATTTTTCTTGCCTTATGTTATTGCATTGCCTAAATAGCATTGATAAACAGAATAAACACAAAAGGTAAGCTGAACAAATGACTATTTTGTTATTCTTCATAAATTATAAAATATTTATGGGAGAATAGAACCCCTTTTAGTTATTACTACTTGTGGTATTGTAACCCATTGAATAGAATTTGTGTATGAACTATATCCACAAGCTCTAAAGAAAAACCATGCAAACATTGCCTTTGCTAACTTATGTCAGTGATGGACTGGCAATAAAATATTAACCTCTACTGAAGTTCAGTTTCATTTGTGTGAAATTGCTTTTTGAACTGATTCATGCTTTAAATAAAAAAAATGAGAATGATAGAAATGTATCAATGGTTCCTAATCACAGCTCATTATATTCCCTTTGCTAGTATTGAATTGGTATGTAACTCTTGAAACTGCTTGCCAAACCCATCTGGGAGTTCAGGTTATAGAGTTGAGGATACAGATAAATGCCATTTTTAAATAGAATATGGCTCAGGGCCAGTTTGTGACATATTTGCCTTCTGGAAGTTGATTTTGATAATTATAACTGTTTCACTTTTGGGGGACCACATATGATACACTTGGAGTTAAAGATATCATTTTGGATTTTTCGGTCATATCAGTGATGCAAATGTTTCTGCATATTCTTAGGGGAAGCTTATAGCACAAACCTTCGGAAGATAATTTCTTTCCCCACTTCTCCACAACAAGAGTTTTTCCATAGTCAGGTAGGAGTTTGGTACTGGGCTTATTTCTAGTTCACAACTTCTATTGACAACGTAGCCTTTATTGTACATATTAATAATTGGTGTTTCTCCTGTTTAGCTGTCCACCATTAGCATTAAGACCATTCATTGTTAAGGTAAATCATTACAAACCTTCACTCAGATGTGATATAAAACTAATTTGCATAAATCAAATAAAGAGTTTTGGAGGACATACGTCTTTTTATTCAGCAGATAATTATTTCTTGCTTTCAGGCAGCTTTCACATATCATAATCCCTTATATTTTCCATTAGAATTCATCTTCTCTAATCACAACGTTTTAAACGACTTCATTGAGTAAGAAATAGATAATTTTGAAAATGATTGAAGCTCATTAAAATTCTATATGCTCATCCAATTTGGCATAAAAAATAGCCTATGTAACAGCTCTAAATTGTATAGACAATTCAGACACTGTTGAAACATCTTTAGGCTGCAAACAAATAACCTCATAAAAATTCCTTACAATATGTTATTTCAGGCCTAAAGAAATAAAATATCCCATGTAAAAGAATTAAATATAAATAATTCTAAGAGTTCCAGATTAGGTGATAGTGGAGTGAGTTATAATGTACTAACACTGCGGCAGCAATGACAAGCTCAAAAAAACTGTATATTTATACAAAAAATTATTTAGTATCATGGTAGAGGACCAAAACTTGTAGATGACTTAACCTTTGAAAAAAGAAACCTCGACTCATTGAGTGAGATTTACATTTATATGTTTTTTTCCCTGAGGCCATTAAACTCAAGCAGAAAGCTACTATTTTATTGACTAGATATATCATAAGATGTCAATCAAGGCTGTCAGCATAGCTGGAAATTGAAGAGAGAGATCCCAGAAAGGAGAAAGTCATATGGTGAGAGAAGCCCTAAAATATATCTATAAACTCCCTTTAAATATTTGGCTGACACCAAATCCTCACTGTAGCTCAGGAGAAAGCAACATCAGAAAAGAACAAAAGAATGTTTCAGTGTAAAATTGCTTGTGATAAATCAAGGTGATAAACACATTACGAAATCTGTGGAATGAAAGAAAGGTGAAATCATCTGAGTACTGAGATGCTGGCTGGCTTGTGTATCATTACGATCCTCAATAGCTTGTCAAGAATGGAGAAGTGGAGAAACAGTATATAGCTCTACAGTACTACTGCAAGCATTAACCTTTTAGTGTGGACAAAAGGAATATTCACTGCTCAGTCAAATGTGATATGTGTGATCAAACTTTTGAATTTGCTTTCCTTGAAAGTGATTTATACAGTACATGGGACGATTTTGCTACTGAGAACACACTAAAATACCCAGTGGCCCAGATATTATTTTAATGTCAAAATAAAAAAAGTAGGACTTCCTCAGTATTGATTTCTATCCCTAATTATTTAAGATTCATATGTATAATTTCAAAATTATTTCTAAAGAAGATATATTGAGATTATTAGTATGATTTCTGAAAGCAATCAAAATGATGAAATAATATTTTCTTAAAATTATTAAGTTTAGCAAATAACAAAATCCTCATTACATATAAAGTACAAAGAACACCTAGTTGCACTGTATAGTTTTTGAGTATTCCTACTCAAAACTATGGAAAAAAATGGAAATTTACATTTGTGAACTTGAGTAGGCTTAATTAAGTATTGAGATTCTTTTACTCCATTTCGACTGTAATTGGAAAATAGACATAACAGCTAATTAACAATAATATTCTAATATTTCTAAGAAAGTAATCATGACTTGATATTTCTTTTGTGATTAGAAATTTTCTATGGCATTACAAATAGGTATATAAAATGAGACATTTTTAAACAGTATTTTAACAAAAAATTAAATATTTAAGATTAATTTCTTAAATAAACTAATGAATTTATATTTGTAGCTTATAATTGGAAAACTAGTTAATTTATTCTATTATGGTGCTGTACATGTTTATTTGTGGAGACAAGTAAACTATTAAAATGACTTGATAAAACAAACAAAAAGGACAAAGTGTATGAAACAATAACTTACAAATAACTTCATCAGACAGTGAAAGAAAGCAATTCCTGAGAGAAGAGAAACAATTGAATTCAGTCCAGCAATTACCTTGACTTCACTTACTGCCTTTAAATGTTTTTTTTTTGTTTTTTTTTGTTTTTTTTTTTCAGGAAACAGCACAGGAAGGAAAATTCCAAGAGGAGACTAACAGTTTCCCTGATTTGAGGAAATAAAATTGAAAGTCCAGAGTGATCAAGTCATTGAAGCACAATGAGAAACATTTGGAGATGTGCAGAAGTTGTCCTTGGAACATTAAATGAGTGCATATCTGCACATACCTGAGGGAAAACCACTCCTGATTTGGCATTAAACTACCCAAAAGGATTAGTAATAGCTGCGTTCATTGCTGATGTAGAGTTGGATATAGTGCCTTTTTCTATGAGTCAGACTGGAAAAGCTCTACATTCATAGGGTGTTTTCTCAGCAGTGAGAAACAATAAGCCCTAGACTCAGGACTATTCCATTAGTATCCATAAAACCTTAAAAGCAAGACTCAACTTTCAATTTTGCTCCAGGTAACCTTACTACATCACAGTTGAAAGCTCAAGAATAGAGAAATAAAAAATGTCTACCAGGCAACAAAGCAAAATTCATGATATCTACCATCCCATCAAAAGTTCTAAAAAGCAAAAAACTGTGACTTATAATACGGCAATAAACTAATCAATTGAAACTGACATAGACTTGGCATAAATGTTAGATTTACCAGACAAGGATACAAAGAGTTATTAAAACTGATTTTCATATGTTCAATTAAAACATGACATGGAAGAGAAAGAGAGGTGCAGAGATGGCAATGGCGCCAATGTTTCCCTCCGTTTTAAGCAAAAGTGCCGAAGCAAGAGTCTAGACCTGGGGCACAGGAGGGTGCCTTATCATGTAGCTTTTATCTGCCCCAGTGCTGCCCTTCACCAGCCATTAACTTCCCAGCACTGTGCTCATGGCAGCCTGCAGTTGCAGTCCCCGCCCTTTCATCACAGTAAATAGAAACCAGCAGCGTGATATAAGCAAGGTGGCAGACTGCAAGGTTCTAGGCCTCAAGCACCCTCACATCCCCAATAAAAACAATGAGTTAACAACTGTTTGTGCACAAAAGTAGCTCTGGGAGTGCTCCAGAGTGCAATTAAAAAGCTGCAGCAACCCAGGAAAATAAGGAACTGAGAACAGCCACTTAGAAAAGTGTAGAAAAGATTTTACCCACATTACCCCGTCTGCCAGACTGACACAGCTCAATGCCAAAGAGAATCCCCTCAGCCATGACTTCCTCCATGGGAGAAAACGAGAGCAGAAAACCCTCAGCCGCTCTTGCAACCAATGTAGACCCACACAGCCACTGCGGCAGAGCATCCCATAATTTTGGCCACTGCAAACCCCAGCTAGTAGATCTGCACAGAGACCATCTAACTGCACTCCCCTGGAACTGAAGCCACTGCACTTCCCAGCCCTGGGGCAGCCACACATCACTCAGACCACGAGCCACCATGCACCCATTGGACCCCATCACTGCCATAAGCCCTACCAACCTGGTCCTCTCATGTCCAACTATTTGTGAAGGTTTTTCCCCACCAAAGCCAGCCTGTAAAGTCTGGAGGAAGGGACTTTTTTCTTCAAATGCACAGACACAAATGGATGACTACAATAAGGAAAAACAGGGAAACAAGACACCACAAAAAGAGCACAGTAAATTTCCAGTAACCAACCACAGAGAAATAGAAATCTATGAATTACACTCAAAAAATTATTTTAAAGAAGCTTAGCAAATTATTAGAGTGTACAAACACCTCAGGGAAATTAGGGAAAACAATACATAAAGAAGATGAGAAGTTTAACAAAGAGATAAAAATCATAAGAACTAATAAGAAATTCTGGAGCTGAAAAATATAATGAATAAAATAAAAAAATAAAATACAGAGCTTCAACCAGCAAACTCAAAAACAAGCTATTTGAAATTATCCAGACAGAGGAGAAGAAATTAAAAGAAAAAGGTGAAGAAAGCCTTTGGGATCTATGAGATTCCATCAAGTGAAGCAATATACCTATTATGGAAATCCTAGAAGGAGAAGAGAGAAAGAAAGGGAGATAAAGGTTATTTTAAAAAAATGAAAACTTTAAAAATCTCTAAAAGAAAATAGACATCCTGATTCAAGTAGCCCAAAGCCCTACACATAGTTTGATGATAAAGAGTTCTACACTGAGACACGTTATAATTAAATTGCCAAAACTCAAAGCCAAAGAGTTTTGTATACAGCAAGACAAAAGTCACTCATCACATGCAAAGAAGCCCTCATAAGACCATCAGTGGACTTCTCAGTAGAAACCTTTCAGGCCACAATAGAGTGGAATCATGTATTTGAAGTAGTTAAAGAAAGACCTACCAACAACAAGTAATATACTTGTCAAAACTATCATTTAAACATGAAGAAAATAAAATATTTCCCAGGCAAAGAAAAACTAAGAAATTTCATCACCACTAGATCTGCCTTAAAAGAAATGTTTAAGAAAGTATTTCAACTTGAAAAGAAAACATGCTAAACAGTACCACAAAACCACATAAAAGTATAAATCTCTCTGGTAAAAGGAATAATATATACCCATACAGAATAATACAGCACTGCAATGTTGGTACATAAATAACTTTATCTCTAATATAAAAGTTAAAAGACAAAAGCTTACTCTGCATGTATGATATAAAAAGAAGTAAACTCCCTGAATTTAAGAATGCAAAATTGGGGGGAATAAAAATGCAGAGTTCGTATCTGATTGAAGGAAAGTTATTACCAACTAAAAATAGATGGTTATAACAACAACATATTTTATGGAAACCTCAAGCTAACCACACATTAAAAACCTATAACAGACTGGGCATGGTGGCTCATGTCTGTAATATCATCACTTTGGGAGGCCAAGGCAGGCAGATCACTTGAACTCAGGAGTTCAAGACCAGCCTGGGCAACATAGTGATACCTCATCTCTACAAAAAATACAAAAATTAGCCAGGTATTGGGTCACGCACTTGTAGCCCCAGGTACTTGTGAGGCTGGGTGGATCGCTAGGGCCAGAGAGGTAGAAGTTGCAGTGAATCAAGATCATGCCACTGTGACAGAGCAAGACCCTGGCTCAAGAAATAAAATAAGATAAAAATAAAATCCTATAACTGATACTCACAAGATTAAAAAGAAAAGAATAAAAGCGAAACACTGCAAAACACACATAAAACAACAAAATTGCTATAGAAAGTCCTCACCTGTCATTAATTACCTTAAATTCCCCAATGAAAAGTTATACAGTGGTAGAATGAATTATTTAAAAAAATATGGTTCTGAACTCTACTGTCTACAAGAGACTCACTTTAGATTTAAGACACATATAGACTGAAAACGAAGGGATAAAAAATGATATTCCAAAAAATGATATTACCTATTCATTCTCTACTAAACTGTCCACTTGTGATGTGTGTATTTATTGCACGTGAAGTATATATCTCAAGAAGAAAAACAAATGTCCAGTTAAAAAAAGACATAAAAGATACAAAAATTTCCAAATGGACCGTTGAGATATAAAACTATGATGTGCATGTAAAAAAAAAAAACACTCGATGAAAATAAGAACACTTTAGACTTTGCAGAAAGCAAGATCAGTGGACTTTAAGACATAATGCAGTGAAATAGAAAGTCTTCATAATTAACAGAAAAAGAAAAAAAGAATTAATAAAATTGAACACAGCATCAGTGAGTTGCAGGACCACACCAAGTGTCTTAATATATGTGTAGTTAATGTTGTAAAAAAGGAGAAGAGAGAAGGGGAAACAGAAAAAAAAATAAAAGAAATAACTATGGACATATTTTATAAAAAGAATAAAAATTACAACTAACTCCAGGAAGATCAAATACAAACAGGCACAAGACGTAAAGAAAACCATACCAAGATATATAATAATAAAGTTCATTAAAATCAGTGATAAATAGAATGTCTTAATACAGCCAGAGAAAAAAGAAATGTTACATATAGAGACATAAAAATATAAATAACAGTAAATTTCTTATTCGAAGCAATGCATTAGAGAGCATGTTAAAATACCTTCAATGAACTGAAAAAATATAATACAACTATCATCTATCTATTTTTTATGGAGAGAAGAAGTCTTTCAAGTATTAGGCAAAATAAATATATTTTTTAGGATTCATCACTAGCAGAGCACACTATAAAAGAAGTTACTCAGATATCTTTCAGACACAAGGAAAATTAAAAACAACAGATGAAAACATAGATTTTCGTGAAAGAATCAGAACAATGTGAAATGGAAACTAGGCAGGCAAATAGATATTTTATTCAATTCGTTCATTTTGTCAAAATATAATGTATTGTTTAAAGAAAAATAATAACAGTGTATAGTTAGCAAAAACGTATAAACGTGACAATGACACAAAAAACAGAGAGGACACAAAAATAATTTATGTAAACTTAATCTACATCCAAAATTCAGTATCATTTTAAGATAGACTGTTGAGGGAAGTCGGGGACCCTGAACGGAGGGACTGGCTGAAATATCGGGTGTGAATTTTGCCCGATAATAGACTGTGATAAATTAAAGATGCGTGCTATAAATAATATAACTACTAAAATAGCAAAGAGTTATAGCTAATACATAAGGAAATATTGTAATAACAAGTGATAAAAAATTCACAAATTACCCAAATGATGGAATATAAAGAGGACATGAAGAAGCAAGATCGTATGAGACATAGCAACAGTATGATGAAAAATTTAAACCTAATCAAACAGTAATCATATGAAAAATGGTATAAATACCACAATTAAAAAGTAGAAGTTATATGATTGGATATAAAACAGCAACCAACTAACTGGATGTTGCCAGCAAGAAAAATGATACAAATATAATCAATGAAAAATAAATGAAAGGAAATAAAAATAAAAATAATGGAAAAGCATATATAATTTTTTAAAGTACATAAACACTAATCAAGTGAATCAAATGGTGTGGCTCTATTAATATCGGACAAAGTCAATTTCAGAAAAAAAGAATATTAGCAAGATAAAGAAATTAATGTCATAATGACAGAGTTTAGTTCATTAAGAATACAACATACTCCTAAATGTTTGTATACCCAATTAGAGATATTCAAAATACATGAAGAAAAACTGAAAGCGACACTAAAAATTCTACAGCTATTGTCAGATAATTCTTTCCTTAACAACTGACAAAACAATTAGAATGAAAATTAGGAAGAATAGAGAAGATTTAAACAAGTCTATCAACCATGGTGACCTAATTGCTATTTATAGAACATTCTACCAAACCACAAGAGAAAATATATTTTATTAAAGTAGGCATGGAATACTTAGTAATATATCCCATACTCTCGCCATTAGCAAGCCTCAGTATATTTTAAATGTTCAAGTCATGAAAGGTCTGTTCTCTGAGAACAAAGGAATTAGATCATAAATCATTAACAGAAAATAATATTTGGAAATCAAATCTCCAAATATTTGAAAATTAACTACCACATTTCTAAAGAATTTATGAGTCAAAGGAAAATCACAAGGGACAATAGAAAGTCATTTGAAAAGAATTAAAATGAAAACAGCACAGCAAACTGTGGCATGCCACTAAAGCAATATTTAGTGGGGAAATTTGTAACACTGAACCCCGAAATTTGAAAAAAAAACTCTCAAATCGGGAATCTCAAGTTGTAATGTAAGAAAGAAGAGCACATTAGATACAAAATGGGGGTACAAGAAATAAAGTGGAAAAAATCAAAGTAGAAATGCATGAAATGGAAAACAGAAAAACAACACAACAGAGAAAATCAATGAAACTTAAGCCGGTTTGTTGAAAAAACAAAATAGTAAAATCAGTGTACCTAAAATGAAACAAAGTAAGAAAAAATATAGAGAAAATAAATTATCAAGATCAGAAATGAAAGAGATCCCATTCCTAGGCTCTATACATATTAAAATTATAGAAATATTAATAACTTTATGCTAATAAATTAAATAATTTAGGAAAAATGAAAAAACTTCATTGAAAAGCCAAAATGATGACAGATTACTCAGAAGCAAACTGATAGACTTTAACAGCTTTACAGCAATTACATTAATTGAAACCGTACTTAAATCTTGCACCAAAAGTCCCACCTCTGATGGCTTCAGTGGTGATTTCTACCAAATGCTTAATTTAAAAAATAATATAAACACTACAAAATATACCAAACACTGAACAGTGGGTATTGAATCATAATTCATTATGTACGGCCAATATTACACTGCTACCAAAACCAAAGACATTATAATAGAAGTAAACTACAGAATAACAATTTGCTTGACATTGAGATTTTGCAGATGTAATGGTTTGAAAGCAGTTGACTTTGAGTTAAAAAAAAAAAACTATACTGGATGTATACAAGTAAAAATGCTTACTAAAAGAAGTAAACTGCTGAAACTGCTGTATTCTGAGAAGACCTATGAAAGACCCATGTTGCAAGAAGTATGGAGATAGCCAGGAACTGAGGGTCCCCTTTTTGACAAATAGCAAGAATGCGAAAACCTTATATGCCTAACCATAAGGAATTGAATTCTGCCAATAGCAAAATGAGCATGAAACAGAGGCCTACGCTATAGAATGGAATGTAGTCTGACTGACACCTAGATTCCAAATTTGTGAGACACTTTATCAAGAAACCTAGTTAACACTGCGTCTAGACCATGACCCAAAGAAACAGTAAAAGAATGAACCCATGTTGTTTTAAGTTGCTAAGTTTGTGAGTCTTTACATGACGATAGAAAACTAGAACAAAACCCAACACCATATAAACAGATAATAAAGATCAAGGAGGGTTTTCTCAGGTATCCAAAGATGGTTCAACATTCTAAGACCAATTTATCTAACCTACCTTATTAATAACTACAACAAAATCCTGCATATCTAAATATACAGGCATGCTTCAGAGATATGTGAATTCAGTTCCACACAACTACAATGAAGTGAATATTGCAATGAAGCAATTCTCACGTTTGTTTTTGTTTTCCCAGTACATATAAAAGTTATATTTACACTATACTGTAGTCCTATTAAGTATGCAATAGCATTATTTCTAAAAAGTGTGCATGCTTTAATTTTAAGATACTTTATTGCTAAAAAGTACTAATGATCATTTTAGCCTTTAGTAAGTTGCAATTTTTTTGCTGATGGAGGGTCTTGTTCTGATGTTAATGGCTGCCTACTGATAGAGTTGTTACTTGCTGAAGGTTGGGGTTGCTATAGCAATTTCTTAAAAGAAGCAACAGTGAAATTAGACACATAGCTTCACTCTTCCTTTCATGAGATAGCATGCGATGCTGTCTTACAGCATTTTACCTACAATAGACATGACTTTTTTTTTTTTCAAAATTTGGTTTAGTCTTCCAAAAGTTTGCTTCTGCTTTATCTAATAAGTTGATGTAATACTCTAAATGTTTTGTTCTCCTTTCAGCAAGGTTCACAGCATTATCACCAGGCGTAGATTCCATTCTCAAGAAACCACTTTACTTCCTCATTCATAAGAAGCAACTTCTCATCCATTCAAGGGTTATCAGAAGATTGAAACAATTCAGTTCCATCTTTAGGCTCCATTTCTAATTCTGGTTCTCTTGCTATTTCCAGTACCTCATCTATCACTTACTCGAATGGAGCCTTGAACCCCTCAAAATCATCTGTGAAGATTAGAATCAACTTCTTCCAAACTCCTGTTAATGTTGATATATTGACCTCCTCCCATGTGTCATGAATGTTCTTAATGACGTCTAGACATCTAGGTGAATCTTTTCCAAAAGATTGGCACCTTTACTTTGCCAAGATCCGTCAGAAACATCACTCTCTATGGCAGCTATAGCTTTACAAAATTCATTTCTTAAATAATAAGACTTGAAAGGCAAAATTACTCTTTCATCCATAAACTGCAGAATAGATGTTGTGTTAGCATGCATGAAAGCAACATTAGTCTCCTTACACATCTGCATTACAGTTCTTGGATGACCAGGTGCATTGTCAATGAACAGTAATATTTTGAAAGGAATTATTTTTTTGTATTCCTGAGCAGTAGGTCTCAACATACTTAAAATATTCGAACAGATTTATTATCATCCAGGTTTTGTTGTTACCTTTATAGAGCACAGATTAAGTAGATTTAGCATAGTTCTAAAAGGGCAATAAATTATTTGTTAAAATGATAAATGAACATTGGCTTCCACTTAAAGTCACCAGTTGCATTCACTCCTAACAGGAGAGTAAGCCTACCTTTTGCAACTGTGAAAGCAAGCATTTTTAGCTATGAGGAACCTACATGGCAACTTCTTCCAATGTAAGACTGTTTTGTCTATATTGAAAATCCGCTGTTTAGTGTAACCACCTTTATCAATGATCTTAGCTAGATTTTCAACATGCTGTAGCTTCTACATTTTTTATTATTTTTTAGCAGTTAATAGTTTCAGTCTTAGATTTAAGTCTTTAATCCATTTTGACTTGATTTTTGTATATGGAAAGAGATAGGGGTCTGGTTTCATTCTTCTGCATATGGATGTCTAGTTTTCTCAGCACAACTTATTGAAGAGACTGTCCTTTCCCCAACATATGTTCTTGGCACCTTTGTTGAAAATGAGTTTGCTGTAGATGTATGGATTTGTTTTTGGGTTCTTTATTCTGTTCCATTGGTCTACAGGCCTGTTTTTATGCCAGAATCATGCTGTTTTGGTTACTATAATTTAAAGTTAGGTGCAGTATAATTTAAAGTTAGGTAATGTGATTCCTCCAGTATTGTTCTTTTTGCTAAGGATGGCTTTGGCTATTCTGGGTCTTTTGTGGTTCTATGTAAATTTTAGCATTTTTTAAAATTACTGTGAAGAATGTCATTGGTATTTTTATTTGAATTGCATTTAATTCGTAGATTGTTTTGGGTGGTATGGATGTTTTAACCATATTGATTTCTCTAATTCATGAACCTGGAGTATCTTTCCATTTTTTGTGTCTTCTTCAATTTGTTGATAAATTTTTTATAATTTTCATTTTAGAGGCATTTCACTTTTTTGATTAGGTTTACTTCTAGATATTTTATTTATTTTCTGACCATATAATGATCCTATTGAGATTTTAGAACCCGTATTGCCCATGCTTATTCAGTAAAATATTGAACTCGCAGAGAGTAGGTCATTCAGGCAGCATTCCAACAGAGAAGAGAGGAGAGAAACTGTTGGTAATTCACAGTCTCTTACCTGACTTGTGTGGCTAGAGACAGACCTTCAGCTAGTCTCCTCAATTCAGGGACTACCTGATATCATGACAGAATTGTTGGGGAAATGTAATTAAAAACAAAATCTTCTCTCAACCCATAAAGACTCTGCCCAAGGGTAGAAGAGAAAGAAAAACAATTTTGTTGTTGAATAAGCACTAAAGCAGAATATTATATGCATCACAGGCAATCCACTAATGAAATTGCAAAAACAGAATGAAAGCTCGCTCTTTGATATAACAAAGCAGACAACCCACTGCACACAAGTTCTCAAAATAAACAGTAACCACTCCACAAGACAGAGAAATCGATAGCACCATTAATCATACATGGTTCATTCAAAATTCACCTCATAACTGAGGTGGTCATCTTTGCTAACTGGCTTTACTCAAGGAAACAATAAACTTCTCATGTTTTTATGGGAAGAGGTAGTTTTGAAACTTGGAGTTAAGTGCCCACAAAAGTTAAGCTCCATCCCTTTCAGCTCCTAGCCTTCCACAGAAACCAGCAGATAGTGACTCTGTCTTCCTTGATAATTACATTTCAAAGAAATGGCTTCCAAGTCCTTGAAAAAGATGTTCCTGGGTCAGAAATGTGGCAAGAGGCTTATTTAGCTTTAAAGAGGATTAGCATATATTTTAAGGAGACAGATAATTTACCATTACAAGTTTTCTAGGAGTAAATGTTCTAAGAAAAGACAAGGACAAGAGTGTGGGGCAGGAAGTGATCTCTTCCCTTATCTTCAACAAAGATAATTAAGTGTCTTATTTTTTTAATTTTTAACTTGTATTAGTTCTTAAAATGACAATAAGCAAAACATCTACTTATTTATTAGTTAGGGTATGCTAATAGCAGTAACAAACAACTCCAAAATCTCAATGGTGTCAAAAAACAGAGACAGGCTTTGTTTATGTGAGTCTAATATCATGAAAAGCAGGTTTCTCACCACAAGTATTTCAGGATCTCCAGAATTTCTGCCTCTAGATTCTTCGAACAAGCATCAGATAGGCCAATAAGCAAAGAGATGGGAGGGTCTCTTAAGATGTTAGGGGAGGGAAGCACACACATCTTATTTTGTTTTATCTCTACAATATTTCAGATTTTTAAGCATATATATTTTTATGATATTAAAATTTGTTTTATCACAAAAACATTATGTTGTGCAAAAGAATCCAGGAGTATTTACTACATAGTTTTATTTCTATGAAGTCCAAGAACTGGCAAAAGTAACCAATGATGGTAGAAATAAGGGTGGTTGTCAGTGGGGCATGTAAAGTTCAAGAAAAAACAATCTTAGGTGAAAGATACATATCTTGTTTTGTATGGTGAATATGCAGGTTATACAATTGTCAGAATTCATATAAATAAGCATTTCACATCTTCAGATTTTAGCACATGTAAATTATATTTCAATGTTAAAATTTTTTATTGGAAAGCAAAGCTGATCCCACTTTCTCCAGCATTTCTTTATTGCACTTACATTTGACTTTGATTTATTTTTAATAGTAGCCATGTGCTCTTTTTAAGGTAATAAAGTATATAAAGGCAGCTCCAATGTCTACTCACTTCTTTAACATTTGACATGACATGTTACATTTATCAAGTGCACAACAAATATTTGCTTTATTTAATTTAAGAATAAAATTTCTTATTAATAAATAACACTTATTAAAATATGTTTTTTAACAAAATATGTAGACTTTTACGTTTATTTATTAATTCATCATTCATCTTTTAGTTCACTTATTTTCTCTTTAAATATTTCCCAAGTATATTCAGCACCAAAGTCTGCTGGGCTCCAGGCATACAGTGGTGAATAGGAAAAATATGTAGGCTGTCCTGGAAGAATTCCATCTACAATAATCTGAATAAAAGCTTTTCTTGGTCACTTTACATTGTTGTTTTATATATTTTTTCTTTAATTGTATGAAAAAATTTAAAAGATTAACAATGCAATTCTATATATTTTGTCTTTGCTATAATTGCTGTGATTTTATTTTCATTCTATTTTGGTCTTAAGCTAAGAAATTCACAATTATGTTTGAAAGGTGTCAGTGATTTTTTTTTTATAGATAAACCCCACCTCTATATATAGTAAAAGATTTTAAGTACTGTTGATCAAGTAAAAAACTGTATGTAAACACACACATACATACATATACACACATACAATTTTATATACTTTTATTTTGATAACAGATTAACTTTCAGAGGGAATATAGATATAACTCCAATTTCACTTACATGTATATGAAAAATTGTAGTAAACAAATCACATTAAACTGACAGCAGTTTGTGCACTTTGATATGTTTACAGCTTTACCTGATTAAATTTAGAGCACAAAATTTTTCCCCATAGCAATTTGTATGACTGCAATTCTAACAAATAACCTGTTTGTTGGGAAGTAAAATATATATGTGACTGCAGCATTTGAAGCATGCATTTCACTCAGATTTGATATTTAATTTAAGCTGAACAAGCCAATAGTATGGAGTTGTTTAAACACCTAACATATCTTAAAATTCATTAATAGAAACTTATATCAAAAGCAAATACACATTAATGATTTTCATTAATCACCCACATTGCAGGTATTTTGATCAATTGTAAGTTTTTTGTTACTAGAAGATTGTGATCAAACTAATAAAGGTTCTGGAAATAATAGAAACTCATTTAATCCTTATGCCAACTCTGAAACAGAGATAGAGTCATTTACATATTTTACAGATTATAAAAAAATGTTAACTTTCCAAATCTCCATAAAATTGTGATGGTTGAATACCAATTTAGAGAAATCTTAATAACAAAGACCATTCTTTTAAACTGATTCACGCTATGTATTCGTCAACAAACATTTTATAATTAAAAGTGATTTACAATATTGTGAAAGAAGAAATCTGAATGTAAGAGAATAGGTGACAACTCATTTCAAAAGCACTCTGTAAATATGTAAAGCAGGGTACCAAACAACGTTCATTTAGAAAGAGTAGGTATAAAAAAAGCAACTGATCCAACATGGATATATAGGTTGTTATATCCAAAGTACTATTTGGTCTATATGTTCAGTGTGACTTTATGTGTGTTCCTGGAATATTAGATGCATTTAAACAGATAGCAGATAATCATCCTTTCCACCTGAACTAATCAGTAGTCGCTCCTAAATATATTTTAAATTTGTAAAAGAAACCCACACATTCATGTTGAACTTTCTTGTGATGTGAGGAGAAAGATGAGTATGCCTTGGCTAAATTTCATGCTTCCATGGACCTCAAAAATAATTTACAGAGTTATCAGGGCATTCATTCAATTTCCTTATTACCTGGCAGTTGTAATACACAGGTATGTCAGATTAGAGAGAAATATTTTAATATTAAGCCAAAATAAACTTTATACATGTATTGAAAAACTTACGGCAAAAATTACTTTAACATGCATATTTTGACATATTATATATGTCATTTATATTTTATATCCTATAAAACTGCATAACTGTATTTGAAGTAAAAAATCTGTAGTTGTAAATTGAGCAAAGAAATTGCATTTACGATACATTTTACAAGTTATTTGTTGTATTTTATTTTCCATTCCAGAAGTAACAATGAATTTGTACATACAGTTTAGCCCAGACATTTGTGTAGTTGGAGTAGGTCATCATGTGCAAAGTTCAGTTTATGGGAGGACTTAAAATGTAACCTGTGCGTCAGCATATTTCTATATCGTTCTGCCTCTAGTTCCTCTCACCATATTTAAAGTTAAGTCATTGCAGTTTAGGACCATTAATTTTGAATCTATAACTAGGCTCAAATACATGTTTATTTATCAAAATAGGAACACAGTTTTGCCAACAAGAAATAAGTTTATTTCTGTAGCATAAAAATCAGTCCTTTGGGATTCCAGAAACTCTTGGAAAGTATTTTCTGCATCCTGATGATTGTGGAAGCATTTTCTCTGCAAAAGGGTGTCTAGATGCTTGAAGAAGTGGTAGTCGGTTGGGGAGAAGTCAAGTGACTATGGCAAATGAAGCAAAATTTCTTAGCCCAATTAATTCAACTTTTGAATTGTTGGTTGTATGACATGCCATCGGGTGTTGTTGTGGAGAATTAGGTCCTTTCTGTTGATCAATGTTGGCTGCATGAGTTTCAGTTTTGCGTGCATCTCATCAATTTGCTGAGCATACATCTCAGTTGTCATGGTTTAGCTGGAATGCGGAAAGCTGTAGTGGATCAGGCTGGCAGCAAAACACCCAACAATGACCATGACCTTTTTTTGGTGCAAGTTTGGCTTTGGGAAGTGCTTTGAAGCTTCTTCTGGGTCCAACCACTGAGTTGGTTGTCACCAGTTGTCACATAAAAGCCACTTTTCATCGCACATCGCACATCACAATCAGATCAAGAAATGGTTCATTGTTGCATAGAGTAATAGAAGACGACACTTCAAAATGATAATTTTTTTTTTTCATTTTTAGTCTGCTCATGAGGCACCCATTTATTGAGCTTTTTCACCCTTCCAATTTGCTTCAAATGTGGAATGACCATAGAATGGTCGAAGTTGAGTTCTTGGGCAACTTCTTATATAGTTGTAAAATGATCAACTTTGATGATTGCTCTCAATTGGCTGTTGTCAACTTCCAATGGCTGGCCACTACACTCCTCATCTTCAAGGCTCTCATCTCCTTGCAAAACTACTTGAACCACCACTGCACCATACATTCGTTAGCAGTTCCTTGGCAAATAATGCTGTTGATGTTGCGAGTTGACCCTGCTGTTTTACAACCCATTTTGAACTCAAATAAGAAAATCGCTTGAATTTGCTTTTGGTCTGACACCATTTTCATAGTCTAAAATAAATACAAAATAAACAGCAAATAATAAGGCATTAGCAACAAAAAGTGAGAAATGTGCATTATAATGATGTAATAATATAAACAAATTTATTTAAGAAGGCATTTCAATATTAAATGGCAAATTTCAACAACGCAAAATTAAAATTACTTTTGCATCAACTTAATATGAGCAGGAAAAATGTTAATGGACACTCAACCATTATTTTCTATGTAATTATTCTTTTCTAGAAGCAAATAAAATACTCAGAGGATATGGGACAAAAACCCTATAAATGAGGAAAAAAATGAAAAGAATGGAAACTTATCTAAGGACATATTTGGAGATATGTTCAGAGAGCGTCTCTGTGAGATTGCATATCCATAAGTAGAACAGAGAATGACACTATACGTTTACAATAGGTTTGTTGAATAATCAGGAAAGGAAGGAAAGTAAGAAGGAAGAAAGAATGGACTTACTTCTCTCCAAAAGCCATAAAACAAAAAGACATTGAATGGATGTATTTTAAAAGCATATGTATTTTCACACACACAAACACACACACGTGCACACACACACAGAGAATTATATAACTGACAAAAATATATCTTTCAAACAGAAAAGTAGAAATAATTATACTTCAGACAAACAAATCTGACAGGTTTTTTGGCAGCCCACCTTCATACTACAAGAACTATTGAAGGAAGTTTTTCAGGCAAAAAAATAAAAATAAAAAAAGACACATTACCAGAGAGAAATCTGAGTATACACAATAATTTAAAGATAAAATAAATTGATTTTTATTTTAAAACATTCTGAACGATAAGTTGCTGTCTAAAACAAATTGTTAACAAAATGCTCTATTTAAGTCACAGGACGGTGTAAAATATGTAACAATAATATCCCAAACACGAGAGGCAGGGAGATATGAGATGTACTATTGTAAGGTACTTGCACTATGTATGAAGTGATGTAATATGATATAAAGATAAATTCTGATTAATTGATGAAGTATTCAGTATGTTTTGGGGCAACCACAAAAATAAATTTTAAAAGATATAATAATAACCTGTCAATAGAGGACATTAAATCAAAAGAAAAATGAATGCTAAATTAAATTGATAAATGGTAGAATACAAGGAAATTATAAGTTACAAAAGACAAGGAGCAAATAGAAAACAAACTAATTGTAAATTTTAATCCATGTATATCAGTATTCATGTTAATGTGAAATATCTAAGTTTATTAGGTAAAAGACAGAGATTTTCAGATTAAGCATAGTTGACAACAGCAAGGAGTATGTTGTCAAAAAGAATTTAAATATAAAGATACAAAAAAAGTTTGCACAGGAATGGAGAAGATTTACCATAAACAATAACCAAAGGTAAAGTCAAATAGCTTTCAGATCAGGAGATATTAACAAGGATAAAAAGGACAATCCTATTGTTGTAAAATCAATTCTCCAAAAAGTCATAACAATTTTGGCTATCTGTATAACCAACAAGAGAGACTCAAAATATATGAAGTAACAATAAATAGAAGTACAGAGCTAATAGAAACAGCACGGAGTGTCTTTATCACTGTTCTTTCTTACAAATTGATAGAATTTAAATGAAGAAAACTGGTAATAATGTAGAAGACTCAAGTAAAACTACCAACAAATTTGATCCAACTGATCTCCATTAAACATGCTTTTAATAACACTAATAACAGAAGAGGACATGCTATTTTTAAGTGTATATTAACATTCATTGAGAATGTTTTTTATGGTCTAAAAAATTTAATACAGTTAAAAGCATACAAATAATATGCAGTATTTCTCAGCCCATAATTGAATTAAATTAGAAATTAATACAGAAAGATAATTTAAAAATAGTTCGGTTTCAGAAAAGAGGCAATAAAATTCAAAATAACCAATGGGCCAAAGAGGCAGTCTCAGGATGCATTTAAAATGTTTTAAAATGAATAAAATAAAAAATCAAAAAAATTTAACTAAAACAGGACATAGAGGAAAATTTACAGCATCAAAACTTACAATCAAAAATGAAAAGATCTTAAAATAATATGGTTAAAATTAAAGAAAAAATCCTAAAATGTAAACTCAATGCAAGCAGAACAAACAAAATGATAACAATATGGGGAGGACTCTATTTAATTAAAAACAGAAAACAACAGAGAAAAAGCAATAAAACCAATATAGAAAAGCAATAAAACCAGTTGCTGTCTTTATGAAATATAAATAAAGTTAATAAACCCCCAGCCAGAGTGAGCAAAAGCCATGTATGACAAACCTATAGCTAACATAGTACCAAATGGAAAAATATTAACAAACTTTTCTCTAAAGACTGGAACAAAACAAACATGCCCACTCTTGCTGCCATTATTCAAGATAATACTGGAAGTACTGGCCAGAGTAATTAGGTAAAAGAAAGAAATAAAGGACATCAAAATTGGAAACAAAAACTTTAAATTAGTCTTGTTTGCAAATGACATGATTTTTAAATTAGAAAAACCTAAGACTCCACCAAAAAAACCTGCTAAAACTAATAAATTCTGTGAAGTTTCAGGATACAAAATCAATACACAAAAATCAGTAGTATTTGTTTGTACCAACAGCAATCAATCTAAAAAAGATATTTTTTTAAAAAAAGCAATCCCCTTTAGCTACCAAAAAAAATACCCTGGAATAAATTCAACTAAAGAAAGGAAGGACCTCTACAACAAAATACATCAAATGCAAATGAAAGAATTTGAAGAAGACACTAAAAATGAAAAACAAATCCTATGTTCTTGGATTCGAAGAATTTATACTGTTAAAATGCCCATACTACTCAAAGCAATCTACAGACTCAATGCAATCCATATCATAATATCAATGACAATCTTCACAGAAATAGAAGAGACAATCTTAAAATCGGTATGGAACCAGAAAAGACCTCATATATTCAAGGCAAACATGAACAAAAAGAAAAAAGTTGAAGAAATTACACTACTCAACTTCAAATAATATACAAAGCTATAATAACCAAACAGCATGGTAACAGCATAAATATAGACATATAGGCCAATGACATACAAGAGAGCACAGAAATAAATGTATGCATTTACAGCCAACTCACTTTTAACAAAGGTGTCAATAATATACATTAGGGAAAGAATAGTCCCTTCAATAAATGGTGCTGTGAAAACTGGACATTTATATGCACGGGAATGAAACTAGACCCCTGTCTCTTATGATACACACACACACAAAAATAAAATGAATTAGAGATTTGGATGTAAGACCTACAACTATAAAAATACTAGAACAAAATTTTGGGAAACGCTTCAGGATTCAGGACATTAGTCTGGGCAAAGATTTTTGGGGTAAGATCTTAAAATCAGATGCAAGAAAAGCAAAACAGATAAATGGATTATATCAAGCTAAAATGCTTCTGGACAGCAAGGGAAACCACCAAAAAATAAAAGAAGAGACATCCTATAGAATGGGAGAAAACATTTGCATACTATGCATGATGAGGGAATAATAACCGGAATATACAAGGAACTCAAACAATTCCACAGCAAAAAAAAAAAAAAAAAAATCCAATTTTAAAAATGGATGAAACATCTGAGCAAATATTTTTTAAAAGACGACATACAAGTGGCCCCCAGGTATACAAAAAAAGTCAACATCACTAATCATCAAGGAAAGGAAAATCAAAAGCACAATGAAATACCATCTCACCCTAGATAAAATGGCTGAAATAAAAATACAAAAAATGACAGATAATGGTCAAGATGCAGAGAAAGGGGAATTATTCTACACTGCTGGTGAGAATGTGAATAAATACTGCAATTATGGCAAAAAATTTAGTGATGCCTCAAAGAATTCAAAATAGAACTACCATGTGATCCAGCAATGCCATTGCTGGTTATATATAAAGAAGAAATAAAATCAGTACATTGAAGAGATATCTGAACTTCCATGTTTATTGCAGCACTGTCAACAATAGCCAAGATATGGAATCAACCTAAGTGTCCATCAGTGGATGAATGGGTAAAGAACATATGGCATATATATATATATATACATACATACAGGCACCAGCCATCACACCCGCCTAATTTTTTGTATTTTTAGTAGAGAGGAAATTTCACCATGTTAGTCAGGATGGTCTCGATCTCCTGACCTCGTGATCCACCTGCCTCGGCCTCCCAAAGTGCTGGGATTACAGGCATGAGCCACTGAGCCCAGCCACTTTCTCACCAATAGTTTATTGGTTTATATAATAGTTTATATAATAGTATATATATATATATATGCCATAGATATATGCCATATATATGCCAGTGGATGAATGGGTAAAGAAGATATGGCAAGTATATATATATATATATATATATATATATATACACACACACATATATATATATATATTTGCCGTATGTATATAGATATGCACACAGTGGAATATTATTCAGCCACAAAAAATGAAATCCTATTATTGCAACAACTTTATTGAGCCTGTAGAACATTGTGTTAAGTGAAGTAAGCCAGGAACAGGAAGCCAAATATCACATGGACTCTCTCATATGTGGAATCTTTAAAGAGTTGGTTTCAAGAAAGTGATGAGTAGAATGGTAGTTGCTGGAAGCTGGGATGAGTAGAGGGTCACAGGAATAAACAGCTTTTGGTTAATGGTATAGAAATAAATGGTTGGATAGAAGAAACAGATTCTTGTGTTTGATAGCACAATATGGTGGCTATGGTTATCGATTGTTTACTGTATAATTTGAAATAGCTAGAAGAGACTTGAATCTTTTCAACACAAGAAATAATAAAAATTTGAGGTGATGGATATCCCAGTTACTCTGATTTAATGATTAAATACTGTATACATGTAAGAAGATATCATATATACCTCATAAATATGTATAATTATTATATGTTAATTAAAATGTGGAAAATGTAGAGAAAAAATTCACAATTGTGCTAGGTAAGTTAAGTGAAATGTGATGCCTATTTGGTAGGCAAATTATAAGGGTGAGAAAAGAGAAGAAATTAATGTGAATTGTCTATCACAATATTGATTGACTATTCAACCAAAACAGCACAACCTTTCACTAAAGAAACCCACAAAATACTCAGTTGTTCTGTTGCTTTTTCAATCACCATGTCTCGAAAATAGATTCAAATTGTTTGATGGCTTGATTAGTAATACATTATTTTCCTTTTCATCAATAACGCCAATATTAAAATTAGATACTTTAAATATTCCGTCTCTAAATCTCAACAGGACATAAAACTGATTTAAAACAAACAAATATACTCAAAACCCATTTACTTGTAATATCTGCAGCTTTGAAAGTTTAGAGTTCTGACAGTACTAAAACGTGTTTAGAAATAGGTTACCTTGGTGACCAAAACAAGCAGCAAAATGGGCATGTATCTATATGTGAATTAATTGGGTGTTCAATTCTTCAACTGGTTAAATTTTATATGCAATAATTTAGAGTAGAAATACTGAATTTAATTAGAAATATATTTTGTGACTGATTGCTTATTCATAGACTGAAACACTCAGCATTTTTATTCTACTATTTTAACAAAGTAAACAAAGTTTGAGTCTCAGAGAAAATTGTTGCCTTACTCCAAAATTAATTATTTTCAGTACAGTGCTTAGAAAAGTATAGAAAATAAAAGTAAAAGACTGCTGCCAAGGATCAATGAACATAAAAAAAGAAGAGATTACTTATATGTTCAGTTTTTATGTTAACGACCATGTGAATAAGTAAATGAAATACGAATCTAGCATGTCAATGTTTTTGTTGATGAAATTATGAATAGTAGTAAAAGATAGAAGAGATTTTTAAAAATATAATTATGGAATGGAAATTCTTTCTAGTGTTATTTTACTTCTGCTTTATTTTTTCATTTTAACTGTGGCTTTTATTCCATAAAAATGTGTCATAAGGAAAAACAGCTATAGCTGCAATTATATGTTTTTATTCAAATAATAGAATTTATAAGTTTTAAACATCACAGGACAGACATCCAGATTCACCTAAGTTAGAGTAAGCAATGACAGCAACAACAACCACCACCACCAATGTAGAATACATAAAATACCTATAGTTTATGAAAAGTAAATAATTGTGGGAAAACTTGGAAAGGAAATAAATTCCAAGAACTAATGCAGTGGTATATTCACTCTTTTTCTACTTTTTTTTTTTTTAATTTTGTTTTGTTTTGTTTTTCTTGTTTTTTTCAACCCATATCTCCTGCAAGGCAGCCTGATCCCGGAACTGCATAACTGCATAGCTGACACAGACAGAAGTGTTCCCAAGAAGAATAAAAAGCAGAAGCAAAACAAAGAAAACAAAAGGGATAAAGTAAGTGGAAACTACACACCCCCCTCATCTCCATCTCTCTCTCTCTCTGTCTCTCTTGACCTTCTGTCTCTGTCTTTCTGGTCCTATTTTCAGGCAAGCCCCACTGATGAAACTATATACTCCCATAGTAACTACAGTGGTGGTAGAGGTGGAAGAAATAATGGTGGTGGCAATCACGGCCATAGAACATGGAGGTACCTTGAAATAAAATATTTATCTTGGACCAGAAGAAGTAAAAAAGGTTCCTTTTGTGGTTTGAATGTTATTAATTATTCTCTATTTTATCTCATTGCTCCACATAGAGTCATGCAAGGCAAGGAAATTTAAGAACAAGGAAAAGGGGACACTGGGAGCTGACGAGTGCGATCAAAATGATCATAAGGAGGAACCAACATGAAAAAGATTGAAAAGAGCCCGGGCACGTGGCTCACGCCTGTAATTCCAGCACTTTGAGAGGCTGAGGCGGGCGGATCACGAGGTCAGGAGATCGAGACCATCCTGGCTAACACGGTGAAACTCCGTCTCTACTAAAAATACAAAAAAAAAAAAAAAAAAAAAATAGCCGGGCGTGGTGGCGGGCACCTGTAGTCCCAGCTACTCGGGAGGCTGAGGTAGGAGAATGGCATGAACCCAGGAGGCAGAGCTTGCAGTGAGCCCAGATTGTGCCACTGCACTCCAGCCTGGGCGACAGAGCAAGACTCAGTCTCAAAAAAAAAAAAAAAAAAAGAAAAAGAAAGAAAAACACTGAAAAGAGATTCTTGCACTGAGAAACTTGATTTCTCACTGAGATTAGGAAAAAGGTAAAGATCTCCACTCGGTATTGCTTTACAACATCATACTGGCAGTCCTAGCTAATGCAATGAGATAAGAAAGGAAAATAAAAGGTATAATGATTGGAAAGGAAGAAATAAAACTGTCTTTGTTCACAGATAATATAGTCATCTAAGTAAAAAATTCAAAAGAATCAACAAAAATAACTCCTGGAACTAATACATGACAGAAGTGGGTTGAAGAATGTCAAGAAGCCAAAATCTAGAAAACTGACATTAGATGCTGAAAACGATGTGTAGATGTAGGAACTCTTATTACTAGTAGGAAAGCAAAATGGTATAGTCACTTTAAAAGGTGGTTTAGTGGTTTCTTTCAAAAGTAGACCTACTCTCACCATATGACCCAATAATCATGCTTCTTGGTATTTACCCAAAGGAGTTGAAAACTTAAAACCCACACAAAAACTTGTACACCAAAGATTATAGCAGCTTTATTCATAATTGCCAAAATTTGGAAACAATCAAGATGTCCTTCAGCAAGTGAAGGGATAAGTAAACTACGGAAGATTCAGACAATGCAATATTATTCAGTACTAAAAAGAAATGAGCAATCAAGTCATGAAAAGACACAGGGGACAGGGGGCAGAGGGAGGAAGTTAAATGCATATTACTAAATGAAAGAAACCAATCTGAAAAGGCTACATGTAGTATGATTCTAATTATATGACACTCTGGAAAAGGCGAAACTGTGGAGACAGTAAAAATATCAGTGGTTGCAACAAATGTTGGGTGAGGGATAGATGAATAGGCAGAGCACAGAGGATTTTTATGGCAATGTAACTACTCTGTGTGATACTATAATGCGAATACATGTTATTACACATTTGCCCAAACCCACAGAACGTAAGATACCGCTTGTTAACTCTAATGTTGACTACCGATATTGGGTAATATTGTGTCAATGTAGGTCCATCAATTGTAACAAATGTACCACTCTGTTGGGGGATGATGATAGGGGAGGCTATGCATGTAAGCAGGCTAGGTACATACGGAAAGTCTATTCTATGTACTTTCCTCTCAGTTTTGCTGTTAACCTAAAATTACTCTAAAAATGAAGTCCACTGAGAGAGAGAGAGTCAGCATCAGCATTACTTTCCAAGCATCAGGGTGTGGCAATACACATGGAGTACTTTCAACCTGCTGAGCCTTGGTGTTCAGTGTTTTACTTTCGGCTGAATCACACAGGTACCGTTGATTGTTCACATAGGTGACGCAGTCTCAAGTTTCCAGCTCCTCTAGAGGTCTGCTGATACTGCATGATTAAAAGCCCCCACCCTAAATCACATTGTTAGGCTATCCAGTGTGACACAAGGCTCTCAGACAAAGACACTCTTATTGGGCATGCTATTCTAAGGGTTCAGAGACTAGCCCCAATAAGCCAAAAACAAAGGTCAGAACTCTCTTTGGGTAAGATTATGTTGTTTATGACATAGGGAGTATAGGAATTATATGTAGAGCTAATTTGAAGATTAACAATTTCTTCCTGATCATTCCTTAGTATAATGCTTTATTCTTTCTGCTGACAGCAACCTCAAGCCACCCTTGTTGATACAACCTCTAGATGGCAACCCAGTAAGAAACGGGTAGAGGGGAGTCAAACAATTATGATTATATTTATAAAGATGATTTTAACCCTCTTGTAAACTGACATTTCCAAACAAAAAGTTTGGGTGTGTGTAGAGGATTATATATATATATATATATATGCATATATATGTGTGTGTGAGTGTGTGTGTGTGTGTGTGTATATATATTTGTTTTGTTTTGTTTTGTTTTGTTTTGGTGTTTTTTTTTCTTCTTTTTTTTTGAGACGGAGTCTTGCTCAGTTGCCCAGGCTGGAGTGCAGTGGCGTGATCTTGGCTCATTTCAACCTCCACCTCCTGGGTTCAAGCGATTCTCCTGCCTCAGCCTCCCAAGTAGCTGGGACTACAGGCACAAGCCACCATGCCCAGCTAATTTTTGTATTTTTAGCAGAGACGGGGTTTTACCATGTTGACCAGGGTGAACTTGAACAACTAAGGTCAGGTGATCCACCCTCCTCAGCCTCCCAAAGTTCTGGGCTTACAGGCGTGGGCCACCACGCCCGGCCAAAATTTTGTTTTTTTGAGACGAAGTCTCACTCTGGAGACTGGAGTGCAGTCCAGGAGTGCACTCTAGGCTGGAGTGCAGTTCATGATCTCAGCTCACTGCAACCTCCGCCTTCTGGTTTCAAGTGATTCTCCTGCCTCAGCTTCCTGAGTAGCTGGGATTACAGGCGCCACCACCCCCAGCTAATTTTTTTTTTTTTTGAAACGGAGTATTGCTCTGTGGCCCAGGCTGGAGTGCAGTGGTGTGATCTTGGCTCACTGCAAGCTCCGACTCCTGGGTTCACACCATTCTTCTGCCTCAGCCTCCCAAGTAGCTAGAACTACAGGCGCCCGCCACCACGCCCAGCTATTTTTTTTTTTTTTTAAGTAAAGATGGGGTTCCACCATGTTAGCCAGAATGGTCTCGACTGACCTCGTGATCAGCCCACCTCTGCCTCCCAAAGTGCTGGGATTACAAGAGTGAGCCACTAGAACGGCACACCAAAAATCTGAGGCTTTAAAGGAGGGCAATAACTTGGTTCCTGGGATGGGAACACATTAGATTCCAGGAGGTACAGAGAAGAGAAAGAAAAATAATAATATTTGCCTTTCAGAGCTATTTATGACTGAGGACTCACTTATTTACTTGGGGAACACAACAATTGTGAACATTTTCTTTCCAGGAATGCCATTTGAGTTCTGGGTATTGTACTTCTTGTGTGAAAGCCCAGCATTAACTTGCCTCTCTTGAAAATATGGTGAATTGCACCTCGGGGATGGTCATAAGAAACCTTACATGTTTAAGAAAACACCTACTCAACCCTTAAAAGCATTCAAATTGGATTCAGTTACTGGCCAGCATTGTTGAAAATAACAGAAATGCTCTAAGTCCCTTTTTAAGGGGCAAAGTGGAGTCTGTAAACATTAGAACATTCTGTCCTACCTGGATAAATGCCATGGACAAAATACAAAAGCTCATACAAAAAGTTAAAGTGAAAGCCCCCAGTATTCTAATTATTTACTGTTTAGGGGATGAGAGTTGGGACACTGGGAGAATGGCTAAAGTCAATACTGCAGGTTGGCCTCATTCCTCTGCCTTCAGTCCTACTGATAGTAGCTTCAATTTAATACTGTATAAGATGAATTGAATAAATTTGTTCACATCCCTATTTGGTTAGATTAATTTAAAAAACTGTCAGAAGGTCATATTGATAGGAAAATTTGCCAGAAGCTAAGATGTAGAAAAAATGTAAATACTGTTGGGAGACAATTTACCATTACTTCTTGCATTTCTGCATGACTTGTATCAGCTTTTGTCCCAGAATCTCTTCTCAAGGTTGTTTGTATAACACACAGTCTGAGAAGACAGACATAGCGTCCACAATCTTTATCCCCTCCGGAGCTAAGACGGAACAGATTTACTAGCAAAACCCTTATAAGATTGTCAGTTTAATAAACTCAAGTTTCTTTATCTGTGGAGCAAACCGACTGCCTCTGGAGCAAACCGACTGCCTCTGGAGCAATCCCACTGCCTTTGGAGCATCTATCTGGGCCTGCCTCTGCCTTATCCCCAGGGAACTTTAGGGACAAGGTAAACAGAAGCAAATCTGAAACTCATGCTGCCTGTTGAGTTCGGTGCAATCCAGTCCATTTTCCCTGTCCCACATATCCATGTCTTTTGCCAGCAAATTAGAAAATGTAACAGGTTAAAATATCTAGCCTACCAATAGAAGAAAATCTCAAATCCTTTGCTTTTGCTATTAAAGGGAAGAACACAACGGGAGGACTCATGTTACCTGATTTTAAGATTTATTATGAAGATACAGATAAAGTAAGGACTTGCTATAAAGACAGTATGATAATGATGAAAGTTTAGACATACAGATCAATGGAGTGGAAAATAGAATCCAAAAATAGAGCCACATATATAGGGGTACTTTATTTATTTATTTATTTTTTATTTTATTTTATGACAGAGTCTTGTTCTGTCGCCCAGGCTGGAGTGCAGTGGCGTGATCTGGGCCCACTGCAACCTCTGCCTCCCCTGTTTAAGTGATTCTCCTGCCTCAGCCTCCCGAGTAGCTGGGTGTGTGACATGGCATCCAGCTAATTTTTGTGTTTTTGGTAGAGATAGGGTTTCACCATGTTGGCCAGACTAGTCTTGAACTCCTGACCTCAGGTGATCCACCCGCCTTGGCCTCCCAAAGTGCTGGAATTACAGGAGTGAGCCACCACCCAGCTGGGTAATTTATTTTTAACTTTCAACTTTGAAATGATTTTAGATTTAAAAATCACATAGATTATAACAAGTAAGTAGTACAGAGAGACCTTGTGTATCTTTTATCCAGTTATCTCTAATGGTAACATCATATAAAATTGTGATACAGTATCACAACCAGAATATTAACATTGACACAATCAAAATATGGAATGTTTCTACCAC
Source organism: Gorilla gorilla gorilla (assembly GCF_029281585.2). Classification (NCBI taxonomy): domain Eukaryota; kingdom Metazoa; phylum Chordata; class Mammalia; order Primates; family Hominidae; genus Gorilla; species Gorilla gorilla. The sequence goes on along the minus strand of NC_086017.1, from coordinate 106,182,327 downwards.
ACAAGCATTCCTCATGTTGCCCTTTTGTAGCAACACCTACTTCCCTTGCATCCTCACCCTGTCACCTTAACCATTAGTGACTACTATTCATTTCTCTACCTGGTAAATTTTGTCATTTTACAAAGTTATACAAATAGAATAATTGGATGTAAACATTTAGGATTCCTTCTTTTCACTCAGCATAATTCTCTGGAAATTTATCTAGGTTGCTAATTTTATTAGTAGTTTCTTCCTTTTTATTGCTAAGTGCTATTTTGTATCTGGATGTACCACTGGTAGGTTAGCCATTCACATTTGGTACATTGTAATTGCTTCCGTTTTTGGCCATGATGAATGTTGTAAACATTCATGGAAAGGTTTTTGTATGAAAATAAATTTTGGGTTTTTTCGTTTGTTTGTAGTTTTTCTGGGATAAATTCTCAAGAGCAAAATCATTGGTCATATGATAGTTGCCATGTTTAATTTTGTAAAAAGTACCAAATTTTTCCAAAGTGGTCGTGTAATTTTATATTCCTAACAGCAATGATTTAGTAATCCAGTTTCTCTGAATCATCTCCAGCAATTGGTGTTGGTATATATTTTTAATTTTTAAATTTAGCCATTCTGATAGATGCATCATGATATCTCATTGTGGTTGTAATTTACAGTTTCCTAACGGCTAATGATGTTAAACATCTTTTCGTATGTTCGTTTGCCATCTGTATAATCTTTTTGGTGAAATGTCTGTTCCTTCCCATTTCTAGTCCAATTGCTGGTTCTTTTCAAAAAATGTTTATTTTGGAGAGTTCTTTATATATTCTACGTGTAGTTTTTGTTGAATATGTAATTTTCAAATATTTTTTCGAAGTTTGCAGCTTGTCTTATCATTACCTTAACAGAGCCTTTCACATGACAAAAAAAATTAATTTTGATCAGGTACAACTTATAAATTTTGTATCTATGGGTTCTGATTTTGATGTCAAGTATAACTCTTTGATCATGCCTAGATTCCAAAGATTTGCCCATGGTTTCATTATTTTTTTTGTAAAAATTAAGAAGGTAAGTCTTTCACAGAGTGAAGTTTTTAATTTTGATGAAGCTCAAATTATGGATATTTCCTTCACTGTTGTTGTCAGATCTAAAGAACTTTTGCTTAGCATAATGCCTGTCAGACATTTTCCCAAGATTTATTTTTCCAAATGTTTTGTAACTTTACAGTTAACATGTAAGTTTATAATCCGTTTTTGAATTAATTTTTTTATTAGGTGTAATGTTTAGGTTGAGAGATTGTTTTTGTTTGCTTTTTCTATGATTGTTCAATTGCTTTAAAAACATTTGTTAAGAGTTTATTCTTTCTGGGTTTTCTATTCTGCTCCATTAAATTGTGCCTATCTTTCCCACAGTGTTACACAGTCTTGATTCCTGTAGCTACATAATAAGTTTTCAAATTGGATAGGCTCATTCTTCACGTCTTTTTCAAATTTTTTTACTTTCTTGACCTTTTCGTATATATTTTAGAATAATTTCATCTTTATGCACATAAAAACATTGTAGAAATTTATATATAAATCATGTTAAACCTAGGTACTAATTTGGAGACAACTGACATATTTATGTTTTTGAGTTTTCCAATTCGTAAACAAGGTATCCCTTTTATCTAAATCTTCTCTGATTTCCTTCATTGTTGTTGCATATATTTTGGCATACAGACACTACACATATTCTGTTAGTTTTACACATATATTTCATTGTCTTTGAAGTAATTGTAATCATAATTGTAAATGCAAATTATAATACTGGATTATTAATTTTATTGTCTGTTTCATCATTGACAGTATATAGACGTACAGTTGATTTTTTATGTTTTATCTTACAATTTTTGAACTTACCTGACATGTCCAGGTTTTCTTTTTTTTTAGAGATGTCTTATTATTGTCTCCATAGACTATCATGTAATCTACAGATAGAGACTTTTGTTTCTGTCTTTCTGATCTGTCTTTTTTTCTTTTTTTTTTTTGAAACAGTCTCACTCTGTTGCCCAGGCTGGAGTGCAGCGGCACAATCTCGGCTCACTGCACTGTGTGTCTTTTATTTGCTCTTCTTGCTATATTGCACTGGCAAAACTTCCAGCACTATTTTGAATAAGAGTGGACAGCTTGCTTTGAATAAGAGAATGGACATGCTTTCTTTGTTCCTCATCTTTGAGCAAGTGCTCCTCTATTCCTATTTTTTGAGTTTCTGTCATGAATGTGTGTTGAATTTTGTTGAATGCTTTTTCTTCATTAATTGATATGCTCATCTGATTTTCTTCAGCTTGTTAATTTGGTAGATTAAATTAATAGCTTTGCAAATATTGGAAGTCTTACATTTCTAAAATAACTCACTTGTTCATGGTGTATAATTCTATTTATATAATGTTGATTTCTATTTGCTAATGTTACAAAAATTTTCTTCTATATTTATGAGGAATATTAGCCTGGGATTTTTGTTTTGTTTACTTTTTGAACTATGTTTATAAAATATTTAAATTATGTATTTCATATTTAGTGAGTTCCAGTAGTTTGGTTTTATGGGTAACTGGTCCAGTTCATCTAAAATGTCAAATTTATGTTTGTAGAGTTTTTCATAATATTCTCTTTTTATCCTTGTCATATCTGCAGGGTTTCTAGTGACATGCCCTATTTCATTTCTAATATTAGCAATCTGTGTTTTCTCTTCCTTTATTAGTCTTACTAAAATTCTATCAGTTTTTTATTATTTTCAAATTACCAGCTGTTTGTATTACTGAGTTTCTTTATTGTTTTTCTGTCTTCAATCTCATTGATTTTTGCTTTTATGTTTATTATTTCTTTCATTCAGCTAGCTTTGGGTTTATTTTCTTTTTCTAGATTCTTGAGGTGGTAATTGAGAGTAGTTATTTGAGGTGTCTTCTTTCTAACGCACACATTTAGTGTTACAAGTTGACCACTCGTTAGTTTTAGCTATGTTCTGCAACTATTAATATGTTACATTTTCATTTTTATTCACTTAAATGTGTTTCTTGATTCCTCTTTGACTCATAAATTTTCTACGAATTCGTTTTTTTCTGATTCTTCAGAATGAAGAAAAAAATTGTTATTTATTTTTAGTTTGGTTACATTTTATGTTGAGAAGAGATTCATAATTGTAATTATTTAAATTGGTTGAAATTATTTTGTTGCAGTCTAAGACACGACATATCATAGTAGGTACCTCAGAAATGGAGCCTGTAGATGTCCTGAGTCACTCTAGAATAAGGTAACATGTAGAGAGAAGCAGAAAGTATTTACATATCATTTTATAATGGTTAAAGAGTCAATACACCAAGATTGTATATCGATTCTAAATGTGTATGCACCAAACAACAGAGAGGTAACATATGTAAATCAAAACTGATAAAACTGAAATGGAAGCATATTTAAAATTGTAGTTGAAAATTTCAACACCCCTTTGTCAACAGTTAATAGAAGAACTAGACATAAAATCAGCAAGGGGTATATTAGTCACACACACACACACACACACACACACACACACACACGGATAGATATGGAGACAGATGCTGAGACAAAGAGATAGACAAAGGCAGAGACACAGACAAAGAGAGACAGAAATAGAAAGATAGACAGGAATTGGCTCGTGCAATTGCAGAAGCTTGGAGATTCTAAAATCTGAAAATCTGATTGCATTGGCCTGCAGCCTGGAGACTCCTGGAAGAGCTGTACTGGAAGTCAAAGCAGTTTCCTGGAAGAATCCCTTCTTGCTTGTGAGAGGCCAGTCTTTGTTCTAATAAGGCCTTCAACTGTTTGAATGAAGCCCACATATTATGGAGGGCACTCTGCTTTACTCAAACTCTGCCAATTTAAATGTTAATCTTATCCAAAAACACTACCATAGAACCATCCAGGATAATGTTTACTAAATATCTGGGCACTGTGGCTCAGCCAGGTTGACAATAAAATTAACCATTCCAAAGAGTATATAAAACTAGTCATATATTTGTCTACGTTCTTTTAACTTATTATCTCCAAATTAGTTCAAATTGCAGGTTTCCTTTATGCAGTAATTCAAAATTACAGTTTATATATATCTTCTAACCTCCATGAAATTTAGGTAATGAAATTTAAGCAGAACATATAAACCTTACTACTCTTTACAGTCCTTTATTCTCTCTGCTTATAATTTATTAGACTTAAATATTTTCTGTACATATATTTAAACTGTATCAGTTAGTATTATAATTTTTGCTTTAACCATCAACCCTGATTTAAAAAACTTAAAAAGTGTAAGAAAACTTACTGTATTTTTTCCTAATTTTTGCTTACCATGTATTTTGTTCTAATCTGATGTCATATCATTCCTTCTCTCAATGTTTCTTTTCTACTTAGAGAATTTCTGTTAGTCATTCTTTAGGGTAAATCTGCTGATGACAAATTCTTTCTTTTTCTTCTTCTGAGAATGTTTTTACTTCTCTTTATTCTCAAAGGATATTTTCCCTAGATGTAGGATTGTGGATTGACAATTCTTTTCTTTCATCATCAAAACGAGTGTGCTTCTTTCTTCTGGCCTCCATGACTTCTGTGAAAAACCTGTCATTCAGATAATTTTTTCCCCAAAGTATGATGTTACTTTTTTTCTGGCTGCTTTCAAGATTGTTTTCTTTTTCTTTGTCTTTAGTTGTAAGAAGTGTGATTAAGATGATTTTGGCATAGATGTCTTTGTGTTTAATGTTTTTGAAGTTCTTTCAGTTTCTTCAAGCTGTAAGTTTATGTCTCAACAGATTTTTTAGAGTTCTCAGCCATTATATCTTCAAGTAATTTTTCAGCTTCCACTTCTTTCTTCTTTACTTTTGAAATTCTGATAACATGAATATTAGATCTTTTGTGATAAACAGGTCTGTAATGCTCTGCTTATTTTTTTCAGTCTAACTTTTATTTATAATGTGTATCTTTAATTGTCCTCTTTCAATTCATTAATTCTTTCCTTTTTCCATACATCTTAGCAATATTGTGCCCCTTCACTGAGATTTTATTTTAGATATTGTATACTATTGCAGTTCTAAATTTTCCATTTTATTCTCCTTTTTTGTTGTTGTTGTTGTTGAGAAATTCTATTTCTTTGTTAAGCCTTTATCTTTTTTCATTTTGTTTCAAGTATGTTCAAAATTGTTCATTGAAGCATTTTTACCATCACTGATTTAAAATGCTAGTTGGGTAATTCTGGTGTCTGTGTCATCTCAGTGTTGGCATCTATTATCTTTTTTTAAAATTTAGTTTGAAATCTTCCTGGTTCTTGGTATGGTAAATGATTTGCTATTAAATCATGAATATTTTCATATTATGTTATGATATTTTCAATCTTATTTAAATATTCTGTTTTAATTGGCTTCCTCTGACAGTGCTGTGGCAGGAGAAGAATGGATGGCTCATTCCTTCCAGGTGGCCTCCTTTGACACTTGAGAGGGAGCTCTTCATTACTGACAGCCTGAGATGGAAGTGTCAGCTCCTCACATGGTCTTCACTAACACTGTGGTTGGAGTGGCTTTGTTACAACTTGTTACCAGATGATTTTGAAAGTCCTAGTTACCCACTAGGACTTCTCTGAGATAGCCACCACAGAGCAGCAAGGATGCCTTATTACTGCCAGATGAGGGTAGGTGTCTAAGCTACCCATGTGGTCTCCAGTGAACGGCAGCATAGGGGGAGGGAGGTCCTGTTATTAGCTGGTGATGATGAAAGTCCTGGCTCCCTATTTGGCCTTTTCTGGCATTACCCCTGAGATGGTATTGTAGCAGGACGAGCCGCAGACAAAACCTCTCAGACACCGAGCTATAGAAGGAAGGGCTTTATTCAGCTGGGAGCATCAGCAAGCTACTGCCTTAAAATCTGAGCTCCCCGAATGCACAATTTCTGTCCCTTTTAAGGGCTCACAATACTAAAGATTTCACATGAAAGGGTCATGACTGATTTGATCAAGCAAGGAGTATGTGACAGGGGCTGTATGCACCGGTGGTCAGAGAGAAACAGAACAGGGCAGGGAGTTTCACAACGTTCTTCTACACAATGTCTGGAATCTATGAATAACATCGCTTTCTAAGTCATGGGTTGATTTTTAACTACTAGGTTTAGGCCAGGCAGGCCCAGGTCCAGTTTTGGGCCTAGCGCCGGGCTGCCTGTCTTTGATTTCACTTCCTTGTTTTTTTTTCTTAAAACAGGTACTGAGTATAAAGCAATATGAGAGGGTCTGTCTCTTCCCTCAGTATTGTGGAGCTTCATTACTGTCTTATGAGAGTGGACTTCTAGTATTCTCACTTAGCCTTTTCCTGTGTGTATGGAACAAAGACTACTATTTTTCTATAGTGTTTGGCTATAGAGTAACATTATTATTCAAAAGTTTCCTGTTTTTCCAGGCTACCCCTAGGATGGTCATTTGGCAAGTGAGAGCAATCTTTTTTATTTTTTCTTTTTTAATCTGTGTAGCAATTTATTTTTAGAAAGCTTCAAATATACTTCACTGGGGAAAAGCTGGTCATTTAATAAAATTGTACTGGTATAATTTTTTTTTATATATAACCATATGTAAAAAAAAATCCATGCACACCTAAATGTGAAATGTAAAACTACAAAACTTCTATATGAATGCCTAAGATAATGTATTTGTAAACATGGGTTACTCGACAGATTCTTAGATAGAGCAGAAAAAGGAAAAACCATGTGAGATAAAGAAATAGACCATACAAATTTAACATTTTGCCCTATAATAATATTACTAAGGGAATGAACAGACAAGCTGCAAATCAGAAGAATATATTTGAAACCATTTACGTAACAAATAATCTATGTCCAGAATATATAAAAACTTTCAAAACTAAACAAGAATGCAAACAAAACAACTAAAAAAATGAAAAAAGATTTGAATAAATACTTTATCAAAAAATGTATACAGTTGGAAAATAAACTGCATACATTTATTACATTTAAATAATGATTCTTAAGATAATTAGTCATTAGGAATATGCAAATTAAAATCACAGTGCCACACTAAAAAAATAAAAAATAAATTAAACTGACATTAATGAGTGTCAGCTGGAATGTAGAGTAATATGAAACTTCCTACATTGTTGGTAGGGATAGAAGGTGATGGAAAACTGTTGGCAGTTTCTGAATTGTTACACATACACTTACATGACCAGCAATTCCACTCCTATGTATTTAAAAATATTCGCCAAAAAATTTTGTTCACAAAAAAATCTGGTCATAGATGTTTATAACATTTTTGTTTGTAATAACTCACAAGTGAAAACATGCCAAATGTTCTTTAACAGGTAAATGAAAAAAACAAATTATGTAACATCCATACAATGAAATACCAGTCAGCAATGTAACAAAATGAACTGACACACACAGCATGAATAAATCTCAGATCCACTATGCTGTGTGAAATAAGCCAGGCTCAAGCTCATAGGTATTATATGTTTCCGTTTCTGTGACATTCATCAAAAGACAAAAGTATGACAGTGGATAATAAATGAGTGATTTGGAGTAAGTGTAAATGACTACAGAGACAGCATGGAACTTGTATACAGGGCAGTTAAGGAAGTGTTCTATGTCTTAATTTGGCCTGTGGTTTTTGAATACTGTGCTGTCAAAACTTACAGAGTGTATAACAAGATTGAATTGTACAGAATAAAAAATACATAGGTAAAATAATAATACAGAAAGCCAAATATGATATTTTGCTTTTACTTGGCATTCATCGAGATGAATGACAATACTATAAGCTAACTGTCTATTTTTAAAAAATACCTTATAACTTCATGTGTATAGATACATAATTTTTCATTGTAATTATAGGTACAAATAAATATTTACTATTATATTATTCATTCTGGGATCAACATTCTAGACTTAAATCTATCTAAGAAGTAAAAAATGCTTTCTAGAACGATGTTTAAAATTCCTTTTTCTTTTATGAAAATTACAATTTAAAATAATTTTATCCTTGCCCTCATATTCTCATAAGGCAGCCAGTATGAGCCTTTGAATGTATAAGTTACATACTGTCACTCCTTTGCTTAAATCTCTGTAACGTCTCCTTGCCTTATTTCAAGTAATGACAAAGGCCTTAAAATATTCTCTAAGGATCCTTATGACTTGGCTACTTTATTTCTTGCTATTCATTCCCCCCACCCCCTGCATACTTCTCCCATTCCTCTGCAGCTACACCCATCTTCTTTGATAGTATCAACCACAATACGCATGCTCTTTACTTAAATCCTTCGTGAAATCTGAATAATCTTCCATTTCCTGATGGATATGCCTCCTTTGAGCTCTTACCAAATGTCAGCTTCTTAGAGAAGTCTCATTTAAATAACATTGCTACAGACACAGCCACCCATTTGCCCGGATCTACTAGTATTGTTTAACTTATCACCTACCCTCTTCTTACAGAGTATATAATTTGCTTTCTTCATTTTATTCATTGATTATTGCCTCTCCCCTAAAATTTAATTTCTTTGAGAGCAGGAAACTTGTCTATTTTGTTCTCTGATATATGCAAAACACCTAGAAAGTGCCTTGAATATAGTAAGTGTTCAACACTCAATTGTTAAGCAAATGAAAGACAGTAAATGGACCCATATAGTTGTACAATTGCAACACCTCTATGGGTGTGTTTGTGTGGTTGAGCATAGCAATTTATTTAAAGATAAATAAACATGATAAAACGTATATTTCATGAAATTCTAAGGAAAAGTCCCTCCTTAACTAGAGATTTCATACTAGTTTATGATAAGATCAGCATCCCGTGACCTAACAGTTCTCTCTAACTTGAAGGTAAAGCAAGGATAAATCTAGAGAGCTGTTCCAGATGTGGATTTGCAAATTATGCCTATAAAGCTTCGATACCAAGGAACACATTGAGCTCTGGAAAACCAATATACCTCTTTTTATGATTTTTACAAAAGTAAGATCATTTGGCTCTTACTTTAATACTCTTTAAGGAGTAAAAACAATAGTAAAAGGATTTTAAAAATTTGTGTTTGAGGTCCATGACGCCATAGCTAAAATTTTATTTATAAATACCCAGGCTGATAATGTAAAATACTCTCCTCGTGGTTCCACATATAGTAAACTTTTATGTCCATAAAGAAGAAAATTCTCACTCCTGGATCTTTTGACTTGGAGGATCCATAGGATAACTGAGAAAATAAGCCAGCTAAATCTTTTGCAGTGTGCAGCAAGAGCTGAAATAGAAGTAAAAGGGCTTGAAGGCAATTGGTTTTTTTTGAGTTTCAAAGCAGTGGAAGTTCAAGAACAGGGAGGTTGTTTCTGTATTTAGGGAGAGTGAAAACGAAAACAGTCATTGCCTACATTGTAATATATCCCCAATGCTGAGAGAAGTTGAATGTTTCCCAGTGATACTTCTTGTTCAGAAACACCTGCTTCAGAAAGTTAATTCAGCAAACCTATTCATATTCGGGAGGAATGCAAAGCTGTTATTCTTCTCACTCATGTACCTGTTTCAGAACATGATACCAAAATGAACCTTCAAAATATCAAACAGTATAGCTAATACAATGTGCAGATTTAGGGGTGTTCATGGATTATAGGATTTTGTGGAAAGTATATTAATATCAAATAATTTTATTTTTTATTTCATTTTATTTTGAGACAGTCTTGCTGTGTTGCTCAGGCTGGCATGCAATGACATGATCTCGGCTCACTGCAACCTCCACCTCTCGGGTTCAAGTGATTCACACCAGCCTCAGCCTCCTGAGTAGCTGGGACCACAGGCACCCGCCACCACAGCCAGCTAATTTTTATATTTTTGGTAGAGGTGGGGTTTCACCATTTTGGCCAGGGTGGTCTTGAACTCCTGACCTCAAGTGATCCACCCACCTCGGCCCCCCAAAGTGTTGGGGTTACAGGCGTGAGCCACCACTCCTGGCCTGAACTGCCATGCCTGGTCACGTCAGATAATTTTAGATTTAGACTAGAAACACAACCAAATGAAATGGTGGTATAAAATATATGCACTTAAGAATTTGGTAGATGTCCTACTTAATGTTCCCGCTTAATTTTACACATTTTAAAAGAGTATAGAAGTTTTTTCATTGCTTTGTGTTTGCAAACTAATGCTTGTAAGGTAAGCAAAGCCAATGATTTACTGATTTACAAATGTTTGAGTATGTAGTTTGTGTGTGTGTGTGTCTACACATTTGCTTATTTAATATTTTGCAATAAGGTTACAGCTTGTATGAGATGCTAAAATAGGAACAGTAATAATACAATGGAATGAGAATTAAAGAATTAGAACACTGAATTTAGGTAAAGGGAAATCAAAGTAATTTACAGCTGAATATTTCCTGTCCACAAGTAATTATTTTTTTCATAGTTTGGCAGGACTTACAATGTAGACAAGTGATTCATAAAGCAGAAATTGGTCTTGCTATGAAAATTGGCATAACTCCTGCTAAGACACTCCAGGAACAATGATTTGAATGGGGAGCTGATCTATTGCTTTGTGAAAATTCATGTTGTTTTGCAGGAATCTAATAGATAAATGCAAACTTGAAAATAGCTCCCTTTTGACAACATCTCCACCTTGGATATTGCAATAGCACTGAAATGAGTAGAATTTGTCTGAATATGTGTTAATTGGGTTTGCCACCACACACTGTTCATCCTTATAGAAGTGTAGTGTCTACCAGGATTATCAACTTTTAACAAACACTTTATGTATTGATTTTGTGCTTTAGTTTCTCACTTTAACCCCGCTATGCATCAGCATGACGGTTTTCTTTTATTATTATTTGTTACTGTTATAGACTCTGACATGCAGCTAGAAATGACTCTAGAAATGTAATATGATTAAAATGAGCATATATCATTTGTCATTTTCTTAACATCTTTCTCTGTTAATAAGAAAAAACTTGAAAGCAAAATAATCCACTGGATAGGTTTTCATACTCATTTATTGGTATAGGAGAGTAATGAGAATTTATAAATTCTCATAAATAAAGTGTTCAAGAATCCACTATTGTCGTAGTTAAAAAGACAATGATAAATCTAAGTTGGTATAAAATTATATAAATTAATTAAATATAATAAGATAGATATAGTTACTGCATCTTTTGTTTTCTCTTGTTCAAGATGAATGACTTTACTAGGAGGAGAAGGTTTGAAAATACAGTTGACTCTTTATAAATAAATGGTGAATAATTGTGACTTGAGTTTTTCCAAAAGCAGAACCTTAGAAAGATAATTGTGTGCAGATAGTTTACTTGAGAACCGATTTCAAGAAGCATAGCAATGGAGGGGAGAGAGAGAGAGAGAGAGAGACAAGTTAGGAGGAGTCTCAACATAAGGATGCTATAGAGTTGCTGCCATGGGGTGTTTTAAGACAAATACAGAAATCCTCTCAGTATGGTCTTTCTCAATAACTAAAGCTGGAGAATTTTTCCATTCACTCTGATGGACATATTATACCCTTCCTGCTCCTCTTAATGTTCCTGCACTTCCAAATTGTGTTTGTGTGTTACTGGGAAAATTACAGGCAAAAATCAGAAAAAGACATGGCATAGGATCGAGACAGTATGCATGTGGTATGAGGTGACTGTGAGCCAGACTGGAACCTCACATTGTAATTGCAGCTAAAATAAGAAAGAGAACCATGGTTGTACACTTAGCCTCTTACCGAGGGACATGCAGCTAATTCTCCTCAATTGAAAGTAAGCAAAAATAGTTTGAACCACTTTTAGTCCAGGGCTCTCAACAGAGTGGGTGTGTCTTTTTCATACACTCTTTCTCTTTCCTGGCAGCTATAACCTGGATGATGAAAAGAATCTATGGAATGGTGGAGCCATATCAAAGAAAGAACTTGCGTCCCTTATTAAACTCCCAGAGCAGAGAGCTTTCTTAAAGGGAGCTCTCTTTGGAATTGTTACATAAGAAAGAAATGAGCTTTGGTTGTTTTTGGAACAACATTTTGAATTTCTTTTCAGGATGACTTATTATGTCATTATCTCAGTACAGCAATGTAAGTTTTTTTTTTTCTTTAATGAAGACTATCATTATTAGTGCATAGTTAGTTTTTGCCAAGTGGGTACACATTTTACATGCAGTTACTCATTAATCCTTAGAAATAATTAATGAAGGAGTTATTATCATCTTTATTTTATAAATGTGAGAATTGAGGTCGCAATATTATAAGAAATGTGCCTGCTTTCACAAAGGTTTGCTCCAGACAATCCTTAAACCAAAGACCTTTTTCCTCACAGAAAGTTTACAGAATTTTTCTTTTCTTTAAGACAGTACTACATTTTAAATCAAAGTTGAGCTCGTCTCTTGGTTTATTTTTCTAGATTCTGCATCAGTCTTCCTCCATCATGAATATTCATCTGGTAGCAGTGGAAGGTATTCGAGTTACATGGCACCAAAATATGTTACCAGCAGGTCTGCAGCAACCTCATTCTTGCCTCCTCAGAAGAGAGAATTTGAAGGACATAAGGGATAAGGAGAGACCAAGGCAAGTTTTAGCGCAGCAGTGAGTGAAAGTTTATTAAAAAGCTTTACAGCAGGAATGAAAGGAAGGAAAGTACACTTGGAAGAGGGCCAAGTGGCCAACTTGAGAGATCAAGTGTGCAGTTTGACCTTTTGACTTGGGGTTTTATATGTTGGCATGCTTCCGGGGTCTTGCACTACTTTTTCCCTGATTGTGCAGTGCTTGGGGAGCGCTTCCTGCATGTGCAGTGCCTGCCTAGCACTTGAGAGGGGAGGATGCACAGTGTGCCTGCTGGAGTTGTACTCATGCTTACCTGAGGAGTTCTTCCCTCACCAGCTGGATGTCCCCAGGAGGTCACATACCAGTTAAACTCTGCCATTTTGCCTCTTGCTCAACTGCTCAACTGCTGAGATCTTGTTGGGAAGCTGCAGATCAACACTTTCTGTTTTTTTTCTATGTACAGGGAGACTGCCTTTCTCTGGCACTGACTGTGACCAATGATTATTTTAGAGAAACAGTTAACAACTGCCTGACCATCAATTGATGGTCGTCTGACATTCCAGGTGGTGCGGGAAGCCCTCTCCTGCCCTGCTCATGCCTTACTAGCTACCTACTGTAATACACCTTGTCTTTAAATAAATGTGTCTGTTGTCTCTATGCTTTGTAAAACTTACCCTCACAAACCCAAAGATGACTTGTAAAGCCTATATCCATCTTTGTCTTCTTGTTTCCTTTAGAATTTAGATCAAAACTTATCTATTAGGGAGGCTATTTCCACAGATTAGTGTAGTCCCATAAAATTTATTTTCACTCCATTAATTAAGGTTAGAGAGCAGCACTGTGCAGTGTTTAAGAACTGGTTCTGAATAAAATTGCTTGTTTGAATCTTGACTCTACTACTTACCGTCAGTACCAAAGGCTTGGAATAATTTACAACACATAATAAGTGTTCATTATATGTGTTTTTGAATGATGATTTTTAATACCAGGCATAGAAATTTGAACTATTGTAACTGCCCAAGGGGTTCTTCCTGCCCACTGCATAAAAAGAGACCACAGCATCTTAGTAAAGAAAGAGTTTTATAGACACTAGGCCAGCCACACCATATGGGAGATTGGCGTTGGTACTCAAATCATCTCATGCAAAGCTTATAGGTTAGAGGATTTTTAAAGGCAGTTTGGGGGAAGGGGTGGCAGTGGCCAGCTGTTTGTTGCTGATTGGTTGGGTTGAAGATACAATCATAGGAGACGGGAGCTGTCTTCCTGTGAGCTGAATCTCTTCTGGGTGGGGACATAGGAGCTAAGTTGGTGGGTCCAGTTGGAGCCTTCAAGGTGGAGCCATGGCAGACATGCAAAAACCTGAAAAGATTTCCCAGGAGTAATTGGGGAAGCAGCATATCTTATAACCTTCCAGAATAATGCCTGACAATTGTCTATGTCTGTGCCTTAGCAGCACTCCGTTTCCTCTCCTCTCCCCAGCCTGATGACCTCCCATTAGCTTTACAAAACCTACTGAGTTTTGGGCAAGGCCTATTATCATTTAAACTATAGCCTGAATGACTTCCAAAGTTAGCTTGGCCCAGTAGCCTAGGATTAATTAAGGGAAAGGCAAAATGGTGGTTGTGTTAGCTTAGCTTACTAATATAATTTTTCTCACTAATATATTTTTTGCAAAGTCAATTTCACTATAAACAAGGCCTACGCAGGTCTATTGGTTTCTAGTCAAATACAGTATTAATTAAGAAGTTACTGTTAATCAAGCACTGTGTCTATTACTAGAGAAAAAACACATCACCACCACCACCACCACCCCCACCAAGTCCCCTGGCACTGACTTTTTGTTTTTGGTTTACATGTAGGTAGGAAATTTTGTTTTGTTTTGTTTTTTTGACAGTGTCTAGCTCTTGTCTCCCATGCTGGAGTGCAGTTGCATAATCTCGGCTCACTGCAACCTCCGTCTCTCACATTCAAGCGATTCTCCTTCCTCAGCCTCCCAAGTAGCTGGGATTACAGGTGCCTGCCACCACACCCAGCTAAATTTTGTATTTTTTCAAGTAGAGACAGGGTTTTACCATGTTGGCCAGGCTGGTCTGAAACTCCTGATCTCAAGTTGTAGCAGAACGAGCCGCAGACAAAACCCCTCAGACACCGAGTTAAAGAAGGAAGGGCTTTATTCGGCCAGGTGCGTCGGCAAGACTCACATCTCAAAAACCGAGCTCCCCAAGTGAGCAATTCCTGTCCCTTTTAAGAGCTTACAATTCTAAGGGGGTTCACGTGAGAGGGTTGTGATCGATTGAGCAAGCAGGGGGTATGTGACTGGGGGCTTCATGCACCAGTAATCAGAACAGAACAGAACAGGACAGGGATTTTCACAGTGCTTTTCCATACAATGTCTGGAATCTATAGATAACATAACCGGTTAGGTCAGGGGTCGATCTTTAACTACCAGGCCTGGAATGCAGCACTGGGCTGTCTGACTACTGATTTCACTTCTGTCTTTTCTTTAACTCCTACCTTTCCTTTTAGGCAGAAATTGGGCATAAGACAATATGAGGGGTGGTCTCCTCCCTTAAAGTGATCCATCTGCCTCAGCTTTCCAAATTGCTGGGATTACAGGCATGAGCCACTGCCCCCAGACTATTTTGTTTACTTCTAGTTTAAGTGGGTAAAATTTAAGACAACAGAAGAACACTGAAGAAATGTAGAATGGAAGGAAAGAATAGAGAAAGATACAGTATAATATATCAAATAATAACTGACACTAGCAAGACATTTCATAATATGAACTCCTTATCTAATTCTTAGCTGGTATTTTCATCAACCTTGAAAATATGAAGATCAGTATTGACAGCAAAGATTCCATCTTTGATGTGTTATATTTTTGTCAATTATTAAACTTATTGACACTTGTATAATGTTATTAAAGAATTTGGTACTACGAATAAGTCTGCAATAATACTAACGTGTGTGTGTGTGTGTGTGTATCAGTATATATCAGTTATTGTAAATAACTAATGAGTGTTTTAAAAAGTGTTTTGGTTAAAAACTACTACCTAGGTAAAAACAAATACATTTTTGTGTGATGATGTATGGACACATGTTCATTTATTAATGGGAAAAAGAATTGAGAAAAAGAGAGGATAAAATAGGTACTTCTGTCTACTTGAAGTGAGTAAAACTGATCATGTTAAATTTCAGCTTTATTAGACAATTTAAGTTTAAAGTGATCAAATATGTGGAGGAAATTCAGCTAAAAATTTCTAAGTAGAAATATATAGTTTTACAAATTGCAACAAAATGAAGCAAAGAAAACTCAAAACATCAAAACGTAGGAAAAGACATGTATAATCAAACTAACAAAATGATAGATTAACATGAAACAAAATTATAAAATATTTTCATTCACATCAGAAATCACAATCACATGAATAGGTTAAAGCTACTAATGTAAAGGCACTGTCTTCCTATTGGAATTTCACTCCCTCTCCCTCTCCTCAAAGGCTCTATGTCTTTGACATGAGAGGGCTTTAAAACTAAATGATACAAAAAACTTAACAATAAATGTAGTAGAAAGATACACCAAATGTATATCACCAAAATTAAGGTTGATTTATTATTTGTTTTGTAAAACAAATGAAGATTTCAAGGTGTATAGTATTCAAAGAACAAAAATTATATTTTATATTGATAAAAGCCCTTTTTCCACACAAGTGGATAACCTTATTCTTACAATTTTTGATACAAACACATTATTATTTGATCAGAATATTGTGTGCAGTTTGCACTTTTTGTATTGTCCATTATCAGCCAAGGAAACAGCTATTTCTCTAATTATCAACTTTTTATTACATTGGAGAGTGGTTTTTAAAACCAAGATCTGGGTGCTATGTGGACATGTAGCTCCTGGGAGGTCATTGTGTCTAGATTATTTCAGAACAAAAAATATACTGAAAATACTGAAATAGATACTAAAAAATATGCTGAAATATATATTCTATATATAAAATATTTTAAACTATAATTACTATTGTATTCTATTCAAATTTAGCAATAAAGTTTTATTAGTTTATTTTATTCAATACTTTTATACTATAAAAACTACTTCCCAATATCCTCAATAAGTTTATTTATTTTCTTTATCCCATAATATACATTATCAGATAACTATCTTAAATAAATTTATAAATATTGAATATAGGTTAAAATAATATATTTAATGTAGTTTAAAAATTACAGTGTCAACATTAGTGCTAACAAAAAACCTACTGAATAAAGTTTAAAGTGCCTTTGTAGTTCATTTTGTTCTTAGATATATTCTGTTATATCCCTACACAGTCAGGAACTGTGTTAAAACTACTTGAAATATTTATTCTTTAGCACAATGTTACAAATTCAATAGAGTTAGATTTGTTTTTTAACATTTGTGCTTAATTTTACATTTATTTTTTATATTTTTTCATAGTACTTTTCTGTCCTTGTACTGAATTTCATTTTCAGAAATATAAAGCATAAATATGGCTCAAAGTGAAAACTAAATTAATTTTCTTTTCTGTATTGTTTTACTTAAAAATTCAGTAGTTAATATTTCAATCTTAAATTCCTTGAAATTAAACAAATATACCTGCATAATCTTCTTTAACCTTTTTGCAGAAAAGATAGCATGCTGTATTAGCTGTCCCCCCACTTCTTATTTTTTCTCATAAGAGAGTGGTGCTTTATTGTGTAGATAAGAGCACCTCAATTTCTACTCTGATGGCATAGTCTTTCTTTTATTCCTAACCTCTATACAAAAATAAGCAGAATTTTAAAGACATATGAATTTAGTAACTATCTAAAAAGCATATGCAGAAGTATGCAAAAAAGACTCACACATTTAATATGTGCCTCAACTAGTATGTATGTATATGGAAAAATTTTATAAAGCATATGTGATGATTTCCAGAATCAGTTTTCAGTATTTTGTTTCTTAAGAAATAATAATAAAAGCATGGTTATAACAATAGTGTTTCTTCTGTCTGCTCTTGATCTTCAGTGTTTTGCTGTCTGGTGAAGAAAGCAAATATAATTCTTTAGGAATTGTTATTTCCAAGTTTTTGTTTATACCTTGGTGTACCAAGCAGTTTTTTTTTTTATTTCTTCTGTGTGCTCAAAGGGAATGACTGAAGACTGTCTTTTTATTCTTATATAATCAACCATTTTCTTTTCATAGTGACTAGCATTCATCTGTTTCTACAGTGATCTCTGTATATATCAAGGAATTGGGATGAAAAACAGGAAAATCTCTTACCTGTGAGTTGTGACTAAAAATGTATCTTCATTTCCTTATCTGATATGGTTTGGCTCTGTGTCCCCACACAAATCTCATGTGGAATTATAATTCCCAGTGTTGAAGGAGGGGCCTGTTGGGAGGTGACTGAATCATGGGGGCTGACTTCCCCCTCTCTGTTCTTGGGTGAGTGATAGTGAGTGAGTTCCTAGGAGAGCTGCTTGTTTGAAAGTGTGGCACTTCCCCCATCACTCTCTCTCCTGCTCCACCATGGAAATTAGTGCCTTGCTTCCCCTTCACCTTCTGCCATGACTAAGTTTCCTGAGGCCTCCCCAGCCATATGGAACTGCGAGTCAATGAAACCTCTTTTCTTCATAAACTACCCAGTCTCAAGTAGTTCTTTATAGCAATGTAAGAATGAACCAATACACTATCACTTGCATAGTGCTAGATATGGTGGGATATTACAATAAATAATTATGTGGCTGTTTATAAGACTGTATTCAAGTGCCAGCTATTTCTTTTACTGGCTTTATTGTCTTGACCATTTTATTTCACTCCTCTAATCTTTGGCTTCATTGTCTACAAAATTTAGAAAGTATAATAATAAAATATTGGCCATATCATTGTATGTATATTTATATTATATATGCATGATATTATCTAATGATAAAGCTGATAGGGTGAGTGTTATGATTAAATGAGATAATACATATTAATCATTTGGCACATGGTCTGACCTACAGAAAGTTGTCAGCTTTAGTACTTATTGTCATTGTTGTATTCATCACAATTAAAGCACTCTTTGAACTCTGTCAGCAAAAAGAGAAAGTAGTGGGATAACTTCATGTTAGCATTTAGATTTTAAATTTACATGACTACTGTGGAAACGTATATGACATAAATTTTACTGAAAAATAAGACAAATTTGCATATGTTGTTCAATATAAAAATTTTAAAAAGATATAAGTATCCATAAATAGCATCATTGGGCTTTTAATGGAAGAAATAATTGTGATATTCCTTATATTTATACTTATATTTATACTTTCATATATGTGTATTTTATTAAAATAATGTGCATAAATATTATGATAAAATATATTTTCCTCCACAATACAAACATGTTCTTAAAAACTTAAACTACTATTTATTAAGGACATAATACTAACCTACGCATTTTACATAATATCAACTAAGCAACACTCCCCTACTTTGATCAGGCATCTAAAGCATTCTCAAATAAAATATCAAGGTTAACTGTGCTAGCCATCTAAACCATCTCCTCCTTGCTGAGTGCACAATATTTATCTTGACAGATGTCAGCTTCATAATGCTTGTGAGAAGTTTGTGGCTTTCATTACCTGGATTTACAATAGTGTGCAACAGAGGCTTAAATTGCACTATGAGCCATGACAGCTGGCAAAAACATGCCAGAAGGACAACTTTATCAAATCTAGGGAGCTCAAGAAAAGCTTAGTGTAGTCGATGAAAAATATAAAAGTTGAAGAGTATAGAGACAAAAGAATAAGAGAAAAAACAAAATGAATGAAAAAGGAGAGGAGGACTACTAAGCCTCCAAATGCCTGTGCTGGGATTGCATGTGGCTCCAGACAGACGATTGGTCTTAGCTGCAGATAAGCAAAAAATGATTCAGAGTATGTGCAGAGTAAGTTAGTATTAATGAAATGTCTTTCAGTGGATTTATATCTGTATTTTATCCTCCTACATATTTATAAATTGATTCTGATTGCTTGGCAGTTACAATGACCACAACCAATAAGGATTTAACAAGCGGATTTTATTACTTGCAGCAAGTAAGGAGGAAACTGGGGGTGGATCTCAAAGCAATGCCACCTTGAACAAAGGTGAAAACAGGGCTTTTATTGGGCTGATAGGCTGAGTCATTATATGTAGAGGTGGAGTAAAGGCAGTGCAGGTGCAGTCATGGGTCATGCTTCTATATATGTCCCAGGTATAGAAAATGGCCATGAGCTTCTCCCTTGGCAGAGATTTTACTAAGATAAAGAGGAAAGTTTGCCAGAGTTTATCTACAACTCAGGCGTCTCTGGATCCAGTCAGTTTTTGTTTTTTCTGGGGCTGAGCTTCTTCCTAGAACTTTTTAAAACAATGAGAACTCAAGTTACAACATTTGCAAGTGGTTACTTTTTCACAGTGCATAACAAAAACCCAACGACCCTGGGTTACAATTTGATTTACTTTAATTTGATTGCCAATCTACCAATAAAAAAGGCTCCTGAACAAACACACAAGCAAGGTGGGAAAGCCAATGGGAGATTAAATTGAATAATCAGAGTAAATTCAACTAATCTTATAGCAAGTGGAAAGAGATAAAAAATAACAATCAATGAGACAAATATAAAAGAATGTCGGTAGAGTTAAATGTAATAATTTCAATAATTAGTTTACACTTAAATGAACTATACACTTCAAGAATGTGCAGACATTTGGTGTCTTGATCCAAAAGCAAGGTGGATCTATATGCTGTTTATAATATTTGCAATTTAAATATATAAAAAAGACAGTGATAAAGTAAAATGATAAAAAAAATCACAAGCCGGAAAACACAAATACAAAGTTAACAGGATTACATTATTGACGATATTGTTATCAGATAAAAGAGACTTTGGGTTCAAAGGAGAAATAACACACAGAGAAAAAAAAGTCTCAATGAGGAAAGAGTAAACTCATGAAAAAGAATTGACAATCTTAAAAAGCCTAGTAATAAATCGTCAAGACAGATAAGTAAAAACTGAAAATCTAAATTTGAAATAGATAAAGCTGATGGTTTTACTGGAGAGACTTCCACATAAAAGTTTTATCCTTTTCTGAAATATGAAGATAATATCTTTCCTTTCTTGAAGAAAGATTGAGGGCTAATAGTGGAATGAATTCATTCGTAGTCACAAAGGAGACTCCATCTATAAGTAATTGTTAGCAAAAGAAGACAAAAAGTAAATACACAGAATATCTGAAACAATTTTGAAACATATTAATTGCCATCTTTGAATACTCAAAAACAACACAATGCATTTGAAAATGTAACACCAAAGACAGGGCGCGTAGTGGTAATGTCAGATCAATGAAAGAGATTAGAAAGTGCAGTAATAAACTCAGACTTATAGGCTGAGTTCTATAACCCAATTCTAAGTTAATAAATAAAGCAAATATAGTCGTATCAATAAATGGTGCTAAGACAACTTAATAGTTCTGTGGAAAAATAGTACTTTCTTCCAAAAAATTAGCAAATGATTTTGAATAGATTACTCACAAAACAATATTTATGAATGGCCAAGAGGCACATAAAAATACGTCCTGCAACATTAGTCACCCAGAAAATGCAAATAAATTAAAACTATAATTGGATAATACTACACAGTTACCAGATTTGCTAAAATCAAAACACTTGACAATACTCAATATTAGCAAGGATGTAGTGTTGGGATTCACTCAGGATGGTGGCAGAAATATTAAAGGGAAATATTAGGGGAAGTTATAGGGAATAGTCACAAAGCTTTTTGGAAGGCTGAAAGGTTACATAGCTTATAAAAATTGAACAGGCTGAAGGCAGCCGGTTCTTACCTTAAAGCATTAGGTCATAGGGTAAATACTAAGGACAACAGAGGCTTCCTCAGTTCAGTCTGTTAACCCTACCTCCATTAACTAACCTTTAAGCTAGATGGCCCTCTGTGGGGTGGCGGGGAGGGTGACGGGGAGGTCGACCAGGGAAATTGCCCCCAATGGTATTTACTTTAGACTGCGATACCTGAGCTTTAATCATTCCTAGAACTACTCTCTTAACCATGTTAATCATCCACAAGTGTGTTTACTCAAAGCTTCTGTTGTTAATTGTACACTCAATAAATGCCTGGAGTGCGAGCTGCTCAGGACCGGCCTCAGTGACAGCCTCTCTTGGTGTGTAGGCGGTCAGACACTCCACAGGACTGGGATAACAGAATATCTGTGTGTCAGTGTACGTTTTATTCATCCGTCATTTAGGTCAGGGTCTGCAGGCAGACCCTCACAGCTGATGCCCTCTTGTGAGGAATGGTACCTCAGTGTAGAACAAACGGAATGCTCAGAGATATCTGATTGAAATGTGCAATGTTGTAGTCATCAACCAGTGAATAAAAAATCTGTGATATCTCATTCCACAGGATATTACCCAACAATAAAAAGAAACAAAATATTTATACATTAAAAAACATGAATGAATATCAAACATATTATACAATATTTTTAAAAAATGAAGCACAAAAGAATAAGTGTTATGATAGGGTTTATATGCAAGTACAGAAAATGTAGAACTATAGGGACAGAAAGGAGATCAGTGGTCCCCAGTGGTGGCGGAGGAGGCAAGAGGAAGGAAGAACTACAAAAAAAGTCAAAGATACACTTTAATTGGCTGGAAATGTTTTATAGTATGAATGATGTGAAAGTGATTATATTTAATTGACAAAATTCATCAGAATGTACACATAAAAAGGTGAAATTTATTCTGGTTTAATAATGTGTCACTGACATCTGTACTTCAGCTAAAATAAGGTTCGTATAATACAGAATTGGAGACTACTCCTTCCTTTGCAAAAATTGAAGCTCACTGTAGTCCATGCATATCCCTTCTGATCCCTTTACCGTTCCCATGCACATTGGGTACTGGTATGCTTCCACTCGTAAGAGTCAGTGACTGCATCTTACTAAAGTCTTGCTCTAAGTCTGCCTGATCACAATTTACCTGTTCTTCCATGGAGAGCCAGCATCTCCTTTCCCTTTTGTAACTCAATGACTGACAGGTGTTTGTGGCATATAAATACTCCCGCTCCTCTTTTCCTGTTAAAACAGCTCTGAGTTGGTATTTACCGTTAGCCCAGAAATCCCCTGCAAGATGGAACTAAAGTTGTCCTTTAAAGGGCTTTGCTTGTTTGAGCATCTTGCCCCCATATTCTTACTCTCCTGAATTTTTGCTAAAGACTTCTTAATAAATTACTTCCACATAAATGTTCATTCATGAATCTCCATTGGTATATTCCATCTAAGACAAAAAATGATATTCTTTGATGGTATTCATGAGTAACTCAGTTAAATTTTAAAAATCCCAATGTGAATCAGATTAGGTTTTAAATACAAAGGAAATATGTTGGCAAAAATGCCTCTGGACTGCAAAGGCTCTCTCTATTATCTTTTAATTTCTCTTTGTTTCAACTTAAATTTTCTCCTGTTACATGAATATATTCTATACAATATATAGAGAGAGGGAGTATCATTATCAGAGATAATCTGAGGCCAAGTCTGTCTGTTTACAGAATTTAATATGACAGCAAAATGCTTAATTATTAGGCTGCCATATATTAAGGGGAAAATAAATATTTTCCATGTTCATTGTTTTAAATATTTTTTCCTCTTCCCAATATGACTCTTTATAGAGACATACATATTGAGATACACATGAGATATTGGCTTTATTGAATAACAAGAAATATAGCACACATATATGGCAAACTTTATTAAATATTTGTTGATTAATTTTTTTTTTTTTGATGGAGTCTTGCTCTTTTGCCCAGGCTGGAGTGCAGTGGCGTGATCTTGGCTCACTGCAAGCTCTGCCTCCCAGGTTCACACCATTCTCCTGCCTCAGCCTCCCGAGTAGCTGGGACTACAGGCACACGCCACCACACCCGGCTAATTTAATTTTTTGTGTTTTTAGTAGAGACGAGGTTTCACCATGTTAGCCAGGATGGTCTTGGTCTCCTGACCTTTTGATCCACCTGCCTCGGCCTCCCAAAGTGCTGGGATTACAGGTGTGAGCCACTGTGCCCGGCCTTGTTGATTTATTTTTATGTTGAGTAGTAGTAAAATGTGGTTGAAAAATAGATGGCTAAAAGCTCTGGTTGAACTATGTAAAGCAAGTACACATTCATATATTAGCTGACAAAAACTAACAGTTTATATTCTTTTTAGATTATAGAATCAATAAGTTTTCTCTAGACAGATGTAAACACTGATATTAATAAAATGAGAAGGCAGTAGCAAGAAAGCAATGAGGTTGAGATGTACTGGGATGCTTGATTTTATTTTTGATCATGTTTTCTTGGTTCTGGGATTTTGTTGTTTGTTTTTGTTTGTTTGTTGTTTAACTTCACCCTATTATAAGGTGAACAATCCATATAAATACATGTAGAGATTTTCTGGGTCAAAAACATGAAATATTTGCATTTTGTAAAATACATTAACTTTTGAAAATTTGTGTTTCTCGCATTCATACTTGTCACTAGTAAATGTTCCACAAACTTTAAAATAATTACTTTCTAATAATATGATAATCAATTTAACAAGGAAGTAGTGGAGAATCTTAAAATATCTCTAGGAAGAGGAAATTACAACTAGCAGAAATACCTTTTTAAATCAATACTAACTACAGATTTACCTTCCCTACTATTGGGACTGTAATAAGAAATATACACTAGATGTCCTCAAGGTTTTATGCTATGACAGCAAAATCCATATCCATAAGAAATAAGAAATAATTAACATTGTGAAATGATCCTTGAATGGCATAACATGATATACAATAATCCAATGTCTTGGAAGTAAATATGAATATGAAAATAATGATGCTTATGTAAGTAGGCAGTAAAGGGAAAGTAAAGAAGAAAAATATAGCAGTGTAGGAGAGTGAAAGGGAAGAGAATGAAGTAAAGAGTGAGAACAGATGGGAAAGGGAAAAAGTGTATGAAATATGGAAAAAGGAGATGTAGGAGAATAGGTGGGAAAAAAACCAAGAGAAAAAGGAAACAATTGTTTTATGTAAATTTAGTTGAACAATTTAATAATTACATTATTGGTCATTAAGAGTTTAGAATGTTACACTTAATTTAACTTGGTAATTTTCTTCTTTTTATTGAGTAGATATGAGGGTTTTAAAAAAAAATTTAGTGATCAGAAGATGCTTATTACCTGGGTGATGAAATAATCTGTACACTAAACCCCTATGACATGAAATTTACTTGTATAACAAACCTGTGCATGTACCCCAGATTCTAAAAGGATTACTTATTTACTTCATAGATAGCGATTAAAAAACTGGATTTGGTAACTCTTCTCTGTAATCCTCTCAATATAGACAATGTATGAGTACACCTATAGCAATATTTGTGTAATATTTCTATTATGTTTTATATCAAGAATTGGCAGGTTAATTGCTTAGAGTATTGGAAATATGTGCCAACAAAACAGTCACAGTGTAAATGACCAATCCTGGGGTAGCCTTAAGGTCAATGTAGTGGTGAATTAAGTCAAATATGAAATAAGTGGCACCAGGGAAGTAATACAAATTGAAAAGTAATAAAAGTGCCAGTAAATGGCTATTTTCAAGATAGATGTAAAACTAAATTAGCATGAAATACAGATATATATTAGAAGAAAACAAAATCCCTCATGAAATATCCAAAATATTCCATCACGTTCTAGGGTGGCTTCTACAGAATGAATTTATCTTCAGAGAGACTGCTGTTTTTCCTTAGCAGCTCAGTGAAGTAAGCTCTACTGCATACCAAGGGCAAGAAACACTGAGTATGTGAACAATAGACAAGAAATGCTATTACTGGCTGATAGTCTAATCTTTTAAGCCAGATACAAAATAGTAAGAACCTAAGCATTCTTCTTCAGCATAAATTTGGCTGGGAACCATTGAGATATTGATTAATGTATGGACTTGACCAAAGACCAAGCCAACACTTGCACCTAGGATCATTTTTTGTTCTTACTGGGAAATTAGGATCATTTTTTCATCTTACTGGGAAAGCTAACAGGTTTGTGTAGAGTCCCAGAAAAATATCTGAAGAATGCAAGATACATGTCATTTTTTTTCTGGGGTCCTGCCACTGAAATAGTTTACTTCTTCCAAGTTCTTTCTCTTAGATCCAGATTATATTGTCAATGACCTGTTTTCTCCCATGCTGCTCATCTGAAGGATGAAACTTTGTCTCATTGCAAAAATGTAAAGCTACTAGAAATAAAAACATTAAACAGATTTTGTCACGATGTACAAATTTATCTTGAATTAACTGTTTAAGTAAACCATGTTTATTTTATATATCTTAAATATTAATATAGATTTACTTCTTCCTAAGGATGGTAGTGGAACTTTTATGAAACTCATCTTGTATTTTTCTTTTTAAGATAAAATATACTCAGTATCTAATTCTTAACATTACAATGGATTTGAAGACTATTAATTGCTTTTATCTTCTAGAAGATAAAAATATGTTTTGTATATAGTTTTTGGGAAAAAAAATCTGCCATTTAAACCCAAATCCAAGGGTAGAAAGTTACTGAAAAAAGCTTAGGAACTAGTCTCAAAAATGGTATTGAAGCAAAAGTTATTTAAAAATTTACAGCTGGTATGGAGAAAGGATGTGCTTAATCTACCACTGTTTTAAAAGTACAGTGACTCCAAAAGCGGCAAAAGATCCTACAAGCAACCATTGAAATAATAAACCATGACGGTAGAGATTAGACACCAAATATCTTCTAAAATATAATTTTTGAAAAAGTGATGAATACAATGGCTGTGTATGGAAATACATAGTAAACATATATAAGCATACACGCATATGAATTGAAATATTTACTTACAAAATTCTCCTTTCCATAGTCTCTTTATAGGGGGGTACTACTGTCTTCATTTTCTCTAGAGGTAGAAATAATTCTAAGCACCTTAATACACTACACAGAAAATATCTGAGGCGTGTTTGAAACATTATTTTGAAGAAAAAAATGTTTACATAATAATGTTAATGATCAACATACACTTATAATGTCTCCGACTAATACGATATTCTCCTTTGTATTTTAAGTAGTATTTTTATTTAAAAAGTCATATATCGTACTGATCAAATACCCTTGATTTAAAATTCTATGTGGTAATGGAAGCTTAACACATAGGCAGAGAATGTTGTTAGACTTTGATTGAGTAGAATTATTTAGCAAATATAGCTGTAACAATTCAGCAAAAGTCATTACTGAGCTACTAGCTGAACAGAGTGGGAAAAATTATAAAAAATGTAGAAATAAACTTGTTTTGAGGAGAAAATTAAGGAATGGATTGATAAAATAGTTTAAAAGAGTCTGGGAAAAGTCTGGATTTCAGAATATAACCTCTGAAAGTTTTAACAGGTTGAGGAAATAAAGGCAATATTTTAGATTTGTAATTTTTCAAGAACTATAAGCGAGTATCTCAAAATCTATAAATAGCAACATCACTTTTTAAAACAGTTTATCATTCATATACTTTATCTATGAGTCCAGTACTATTAATATTTGAAATTCTTTGTATTATTTAAATTGTGTATTCCAGGCCTGCGGAAGTCCCACTTTTGAAACTGAAGCCAATATGCTTTACCCATGAGAAGAAAAGGGAGAGGAGGGGAGAAAGCTGTGGCTGTGCCTTGTTTTAATAACAAAACTTTCTGAATAATTAAAATGTTTTATTTGGAAGGAAAAGCTGACAGGTAGCAAACCTTATACAGCATTTATGAATATGTACATAATAGATGTCAAACAGCAAAAACCACTTCAGTAATTACTGTGCATAGTATTTGAATACTATGTGCATAAAAGAGAAAAAAAGCACAGGAAATTCATATTTATTCAAATACATTCATAATAAAAATCTTAAGAATCTTTTAACCTAACTCTACTTGACTACTTTTTAAATTCCATGTTTATATATTGTCTATTTTTTGCATAAATTCGAATACCACATGTTCTCACTTGTAAGTGGGTGCTAAACCAGCGATACTCATGGACATGAAGATGACAACAACAGATACTGGGGACTCCCAGAGGGAGGCTGAAGCGGGAGTGAAAAACCAACAACTAAGTATATGCTTAGTACCTGGGTGATGGGATCCACCCATTTTCCAGTAACAAACCTGCATACGTACCCGCCACATCTAAAAGTTGAAATTATGAAAAAAATTAAAATAAAACAATAAAAAGTCTCTGCACAAATCGTGCTCGAAGAGAAAAAATGTTTTTAGTTTGTAAGAATTTAATTACTTTATTGTGCTTATGATATACATTAGCATAGTTAATGTTAAATAGCCAGGCTTTTATGATAGCTACAGGGGTATTAAAATGTGTTGATATTCAGTGCAAATTCTCATTAAATTTCTTAATATTTGTGCAAATCCATAATATGATTTGTACAAATACATGAAATATCAGCTTGTCTAAGTTACTTTGACAATCAAATTTCTGGAAGGAACATTGTAAAACTTCTGTACTTAAAACATTCAATATAAATGTTCTTCAGATTTTTGTACATTGATAGAAACATAGTAGCAGATAGGTGAAAGATTGAATCTGAAAATATATTCTGGAAGTAATAAAAAGTGAAAGGCTTACAATAGTGTGAACACTTATACCACACAGTACATTTTGAGCTTTGGTATTCTGTCCTTAAAAATAAATTTTTTTATGAAAAACAAGGATCTTCTCTGTTGTCAGAAATGGCATACCATTAAATTCTTCAAGTTAAAAGAGTTACATTGAATAACTTTTCTTTCTGCATTTTGCCAAATGTGAGTAAAAAAAGAAATACAGGTAATAATGCAACTATTATTAAGCAGGCAGCAATTTGGCATCTTTCCAACAAACCATCTGGCTGATGGACTAAAATTTCACTTTTCATAGAACTCTTCATAAAATATAAATGTGGCAAAGATTCTCACTATTTTTGGGGAAAAAATGACTGTCCTGTCATGTTTTAAAATGCAGTGATGCACAAAGTGTGTTTTGTAATTCTATGTAAGACATTTAAAATATTTGATAAATATTTACCTGATATTATTAAGATTTTCTACTGTACTTTTTAAAAGTATGAATACTACAAAATAGATAGTTTTCTGTTTTCTTTAATTCTATTCCATTTATATTTAGTCTTTTTTTTAATTTTCTATGTTTAACTTTATCCCTAGGCTTTGATGAGCATCTTTATACTAAAATAAATATATAGTGTCCTAGTCCATTTGTATTGTATAAAGAAATACCTGCACCTGGGTAATTTATAAGGGAAAGAGTTTTACTTGGGTCACAGTTCTGTAGACTGTACAAGAAGCATGGTGCTAGCATCTGCATCTGGTGAGGGCCTCAGGCTGCTTCCACTCACAATACAAGGTGAAGAGGAGACAACATGTGCAGATCACACAGAGAAAGAGGAAGCAAAAGAGAGACGGGAGGAGGTGCCAGGCCCTTTTCAACAACCACTACTTGCGGGAACTAAAAATGAGAACTCACTTACTCCAGTGAGAATGGCAGCAAGCCATTCATGAGTAACTCCCCCCAGGAACAAAACACCTCCCACCAGGCCACACCTCTCACATTGGGGATCAAATTGCAACATGCGACTTGGGGACAAACAATTCTTATCTAAACTACGGGACACAGTTTCAATGACTGGTTACTACTCTTCTTCAATTTGGGCTTAGTTAGCATACCTTAAAATTTAACGTACCTTAAAGATTAACATGCCTCATTAATTCTGGAAAAAAAAAAAAACTTTTACTGTTTATAATGTCTAATTCTAAAATAATGTTATATATACTTTCAGGACATTATACATATGTAGATGTGCATATATATATATATATACACACACACACACACACACACACATGTGCACACACAAACACACACGTAATAAGTACCAAACAGCAGAAAATATAAGCCAGCAAATAGGGTTTCATTGGTATACATGTTTTGTGCACTTACACATACACATGTGCACTCACACACACACACGAGTGTGTTAATTTTGAATATTATATAGTAGATATTGTTTCTGGTTGTCCTTTTTCACTTGAAATTTTGAGATTACTTTGAAGTAGTTATTTCACTGACAACATGGTTTTTGCCACCCTTAAAGGGAAATGCAAGTTATTTTTAGGTAGCTGTAGAACATTCCTGAATATTTTTGAGTTCCCTACCTATTATTGTATAAATATATTAGAGGCAGAGTTTAAATGTGGGTAAAGCAGACTTTCTATGTAATATCTATGTTTTGATTTAGAAAGCAATTTTCTCCTTTCCTAATCATCTACATAAGGGGAGTCCAATCTTTTGGCTTCCCTGGGCCACGGTGGAAGTAGAAGAATTATCCTGGACCACACAAAAAATACACTAACACTAACAATACCTGATGAGCTAAAACAAAAAAAATCACAAAAAATCATTCTCATAATGTTTTAAGAAAGTTTATGAATTTGTGTTGGGCTGCACTCAAAGACATCCTGGGCCACAAGAGACCCACAGGCTGTGAGGTGGATGAGTTGATCTACACATTTCAAGTATGTGACATTCTCTAATATAATATATATGTATTTCTTCACGTGAGAAACGTCTTTATTTTTTGTTCATCTTTGCATTCCCTAGTAAGGCTTACAGTAGTTGATACAGGCTTTATTAAGTAAAAAATATCACCCCAGTCTAGTTATTGAATTTATGTATATGGATGGGAATTTAAATATGTTGTATTTGTTTCCTTTATTGTCCCAAATGTAATCCACATTTACCTGTTTTTGGTACCACACCATCTGTATTCATTATATAGCTAATCTCTGTTTACACTATTTTGCTAGTCCTACTGTGTCTGTTTTTAAACATTGGCTATTTGCTATATTATTACTGAAAAAAGAAAAATTAGAAAAAACACACTATAATGCTAATAAAAAAAAAGATGGCAGCTGCTTTTCTGTACATGCCTATACTGAATGTAAAATAATGAAAACTCTCCTTATCTTATTTGTTTTGTGACCAATATTTGAAATTCATTATCAAAGTTTAAAATAAATGTATTTAATTTTT
The DNA here is from genome assembly GCF_029281585.2 of Gorilla gorilla gorilla. NCBI lineage: Eukaryota > Metazoa > Chordata > Mammalia > Primates > Hominidae > Gorilla > Gorilla gorilla. Next base: position 106,151,675 of record NC_086017.1, on the reverse strand, counting down.
TTCTATGTAATATTTTCTTCATTGATGTGATTTAACTACATAAAATAATTGACCATCTAAATTATTTTTCTCATGGAATTTATCTTTCACTGTGTTTAAAAATAGTTTGCTTATTCATCAGAATCAAAGGAGGTTTTTTTTTTTTTACAAATAATAGTTTGTGTGTAGATTACAGCAGAAACTTTAAAAAAAAAAGATGCACTCAATGAAATAAAAAGTCACAGTGAGAAAGAAAACCAAACTTTTACAGAAAACTGTTCCTGTGTAAGAATCTAGATCAAAAGAGAAAATATATTTAATATATTTACCTGACATCACCACAAGTGAATAATTGGAGAAACATTTAGCATAATATACTTCTTAATAAGTATTCATTATAAATTTACATAGAACTTATTTAGAATAGAAGTAGGACAAGAAAAAATCCATTATTTATATATTTACTATGACCCAGGCATATGTTACCAAGCAAGGTACATCCATGTTTTAATTAATTCTTATTAATTAGGTATAAGATTTTTCAATTTTTATATAAGATCATACAAAGACTTAGAAAAGTTAGTTATTTGAAAAACTAAGAAATTGAATGTGAAGATATATTCAAACCCAGTTTCCATCTTACTACAATATATTTTCTATGGTCAAATTAAAAATATTAAGATTAAATAAGTCTACTATTCTACCTACACTTAACCATCATAGCTCTTAAATTTTACATATGATAAATCACATAATTGTACAGATGAACACATATATGAGGTTCCATATAAACTGAGTTAAATGCAGATACACATAAAATGTAAAGATAATTTTTACCTATATTTTTAGGTACTTTTAAAAAATAGAGCACATTCAAAGGTTTTTTTTTGTTGTTGTTGCTGCTGCTGCTGTTATTCTTGTCCTTGTGTTAAAATTCCTATGTATGCAATGAAAGTAAATTGTGATTTTGTTTGTGGTTGAAATCACTGACCTTTAAAGTCTACCTCCTTTTCCACTTTATCCTATTCTGGTTTTCTCTTGTTAGTAAAAAACATGTGAATAACAATACAAGGTGGAGGTAAGCATATTTTTGGCAGAAAAGATAATGTCTTACTAATTTTCTCCCCAAAATGATATATGCTGCAACATGTATCTATTTTATGTTTTGAAATTAGAATATTTATTTTAGGAAAAAATAAATTGCTTCTTCATACTGTATATTGTAATAGAATTGTTTTAGTCCAAAAGCAATTTAAGTCAGCAACATATTGAACTGTAATTAAAGATTTATGGTTCCATTAAAAGGTAATGTTGTAGTTAATGCCTAATAATAAAACACTTCATAAAAGTTCAGTGTTATACACAAAGGAGAATATAAATGATAAGTCCTCCCAAATATTTACTGGGTTTATGATTCCATAGCAAATGTTAACACTTGAATTTTTAATAATATATCAGACTGATTTTAGATTTCATTATGGAATTACCTTTATTTTTTGCATATATTTATAGAAAATATTATGTATTTCCATAGATAACTGGATATCTTTTGAAAATATTATGATGCTTTGTTTTTTCCAAGATGACTGATTGGAATCAGTGTTAGCATTTCTCTCCCATGTGGAAAGACAAAATCATGTGTAGAGAGTCATGTTGTAAAACTTTTTTCCAAGAAGTAATGCAAGAATTTAACAGGAAAACTGAAAAAATTCCACAGACCCTTTGAAAGAAGCAGCAGGCTGCAGCCTACATCATGAGCTGGGTAGAAACTGTAAGTCCCTTGGTTGGAGGATATAAGCCCTCCACCAGGTAACCTGGCGATCCAGCCCACCGTGGAAGGCCTCAATCCTGCCCAATGCTGGAACTGATATAGCGTGCAGTGAGAAATATAAAAGTAGGAGAAGCAGCACAAAGATCTCTGCACACATTCCCAGTCTCCAGTGTGGACTGAGGAAAGCCATTCCTGATTGTACTCGCAGGTGACCTTGTGGAAGTCTGCAAACTAACTTAGGCAGCAGTTGCAGATTGAAATAAACTCCCAACTAAAATGTAAAATATAAACTTCAGGGAGGACAAACTCCCTTGGCCAGAACTGGGGGGCAAGTGGGAAGTGGGCTGCAGTCATGGCACAGGAGCTGGGTACCTGGGCTTTGCGGGGAAGGGGAAGGGTATGGCCTGAAAGCCACACTTTCTGTCTCTAAAGGGAAGGCTTATTGCCTGGGACACTTTTGAGTTCTGAGCGTTGATGGCTTGGCTTGGAATTCAGCTAGCTGCCGTTAGTGAACACTGTGGGTGAGAGTCCTGCCTTGCCAACTGCGTGGAAGCTGGGTGAAGCTTACGGCCACCAGATACTCCCCACTCCCTATGTGAACTCTTCTGTGCAGCAGATGCAGGTACACTCCTTCCTGCAACATTATCCCAGTGGCCAGAGAACCACCCCCAATTCCCAAAAGGGCCTCACATACCTATATGTGAAGAGCCAGAGTACGGACCTGCCTGACCCAGGCTTCACCTGGATTTGTCCCTTCACCCACCCTCATAGCTTAATATAAAGGACAGAAACTTTTGAGAGAAATCAGAGTATATCCCTGGGTAATATAAGGCAAGCACAAATCGCACTGCTTCTATGGCAGCTGGTGCTCTTTTGCAAGCACCAACTCTTGGCTAGAGGCCAACCAACATAGTCTAATACAGCATCTACAGGTAGAATAACTGCACTCAGGAAGGATAAAACTTGTGCATGACCTCAGCTATCATTGCCTTCATCACCCTAGCTAATCAGAAGGTCTTAAGTCTGTCCATGTGACAAGTTCTTTACTACTACAATTAACATCTGAGAAAGCCAATGCAGTATGGCTATTTACAACCAAAGAATCTCACAGAGTCTATGTCACTCCCCTGTCACCCCCATCAGAACCGATCATATTACTGGACACCTTGCAGACATTCCTCAATACCAGCCTGCAGTGTCAGCCCCATTGAGAGGCTAGACCTCAAGGAGCAGCAGCATCCATAATAGTCTGGTTCTCAGGGAATCTTTCTCCTAAAGGAAGAGGGGATGAGCCACATCTAGTGAACACTCTATGGAACAAAATAATCTGGATGGTAGGCCATGAGTTTCAGATTTTTCCACTGACAGGAAGTTTATTTCAGCACAGGCAAAGTTGCAGTGCTGGGCTTAGCAGGGAAAGTCTGCAGCTCTACCTTAGCAGACATGTAGCTCTGCACTTGTGAAGAGTCTTGAAGAAAGGAACTTCTTTATCCTGATGTCAACCACTGCAGACACAACTGGGACTTCTTCCATGGAAGCTCAGAACGGGTGCACCTATAGACAGCCTTTCTAGACCACTTTTTTTTTCTGGAAAGACACTCCACCCCACAAGTGAAGCACCTTCCAGGTTCAGGCATGCATGAGAGGTAGAGTCACAGTTCCTCTCTATTTGGAACATCAACATTTCTGCAGATGAAAAGAGGATACTACCTGATCCAAATAGCTGGAACTGGGTCAAGAATGTGTCTAGGAGGTGGATGACTTTCCTGCTCACCTGGCAGGGGGTCTGAGGTGGCTCCCACCCTTCCCCATGATAAGACCTCAGTGCATTTCACTGAGAGCTCCCTCAGCCACCTCTGTCAAGGCTGGGACCTTGGCTCAGCATTGGCCATTGCATTTGCCCACCTGCTTTAGTCACAACTAGTTTCTACACAGGGACATCCTCCCTGAACTATTCAACACAGTAAACAAAACACTGGGAAAAAATAAATAAATTTAAAAAGTGAACATGACCGGGGGAAAAATGTAAGCTTCAAGATATCTCTGCCATTTCAACTAAATAGGAAACAGTGAACTTGCTCACACACCAAGCACAGCAACTACAACCAGAATCTGAAAAAGCTATCATACAGAGTTTTTACTCCTGAAAGCCAAATTAAGGCATAATAAACTATAAACATTAAAGTCATATTCTTAAGAGAGAAAAAGAGAAATTTGTTTAAAAAGTCAAATAAGAAATAAATTTAAGAATAATTAGAAAAAAATAGTCTACCCAAATGAGAATGAACTAGAAAAATAATTCTAGTAATACAACAAAACAGGGTTCTATAACTCCCCAAAAGATCACACTAACTCTCCAGCAATGGGTCCAAATCAAGATGAAATCTTTGAAATAACAGATGAAGAACTCAAAAGGTTGATTGTTAAGCTAGTCAAGGAGATACCAGATAAATGTGAAAACCAATATAAAGAAATTAAAAAAATTCAGGATATGAATAAAATATTTTCAAAAGAGATAGCTATTTTAAGGGAAGAACAGTCAGAACGCCTGAGAATGGAGATAAATTTAGGGAATTATAACATGTAGTCAAAATTTTCAACAATGGATTAGAACAAGTAGAAAAAAGAATTTCAGAGCTTGAAGACCAATATTTTAAATTAACCTACTCAGACAAAAATAAAAAATAAAAATAAATTGAACAAGTCTCCAAGAAACATGGGATTATGCAAAATGGCCACACCTAAAAATAATTGGTGTTTCTGATGGAGAAAAGAAAGCAAAAATTTGGAAAACTTATTTGAGGAAAAAATTAAAAAAAAATTATCTGGACTTGCTAGAAATTTAGATATTTGAAATACAGGAAGCTCAAAGAATTCCTGGGAGATTCACCACAAACAAGACTTTACCAAGGTGTATCGTCATCAGGCTATTTAAAGTTAAACATGAAGTAAGCAATTCTGTGAGCAGGGAGAAAAAAGCACAAGGTAACATACAAAAGAAATCCTTGAGACTAACAGCCAACTTCTCACCAGAAACTGTATAAGCCAGAAAGAATTGGAGTTCTGTCTTTAGCCTCCATAAACAGAATAACTGTCAGCCAAGAATTTTGTATCCAGCAAAACAAATTTCTATAAATTTAGGAGAAATCAAGTCATTTTCAGAAAAACAAATGCTGAAAGTATTTGTCACTATCACACCAGCCCTACAAAAAAGTTCGAAAAGGAGTTCTGAATCCTGAAACAAAAGGTTTATATGCACCAGAATAGAACCTCTTGAAAGCATAAAACTCCCAGGGTTGATAAAATAATAATACAATGAGGAAAACAAGTATCTAAGTAACAATTAGCATGACCACTAAAAAAGTACCTCACATCTCAATATTAACCTTGACTGCAAATGGCCTAAATGCTCCACTTAAAAGACACCTAACAGCAGAATAAATGAAAAAAATCAGAAACCCAGTATCTGTTGTCTTCAAGAGACATGCATAGCATGTAAGGATTTATATGAACTCATGGTGAAGGGGTGGAAAAAGATATTTCATGCAAATGGAAACCAAAAGCATGCAGGGTAGCTATTCTTACTGCTGACGAAACAGACTTAAAAGCAACAACAGGAAAAAAAAAAAAGACAAAGATCATTATATAATGATAAATGAATCAATCCAACAAGAAGATATTACAATTCTAAATTTATATGCACCTAAGACTGGAGCTCCTAGATTCATAAAAGATTTAGTACCAGACCTCAGAAAACAGATATTAACTTAATAGTGGTGGGAAACTTCAAGACTTCACTGCCACCACTAGAGAGATCATGGATGCAGAAAGTCAACAAAGAAGCAATGGACTTAAACTACACTCTATAGCAAATGGAGGCCTGGTGCAGTTTTTTATGCTTGTAATTCCATAGCTTTGGGAGGCCAAGGCAGGCAGACCACTTGAGGCCAAGAGTTCAAGACCAGCCTGCCCAACATGGTGAAATCCTGTCTTTACTAAAAATACAACAGTTGCCTGGGCATGGTGGCACATACCTGTAATCCTGGCTACTCAGGAAGCTGAGGTAGGAGAATCACTTGAACCCAGAAGAGGAGGTTGCAGTGTGTTGAGATCATGCTACCTCACTCCAGCCTAGGTAACAGGTGAGACTCTGTTTCAATAATAATAATAATAAATAAAACAAATGGACCTAACAGATATGTGTAGAACATTCTATCCAGAAAGTGCAGAATATACATTCTTCTCATAAGTACATGGTATGATGGGATATTCTCCAAAAGAGACCATATGATAGGTCAGAAAACAAGTCTCAATAAAACTTAAATACTGAAATCATATCAAGTATCTTCTCAGACTACAGTGAAATAAAACTAGAAGTCAACTACAAAAGGAACCTTCAAAACTATACAAATATATGAAAATTAAACAACCTGCTTTTGAATCATTTTGGGGTTAACAATGTAATCAGGTTGGAAATTTAAAAATCCTTGAAATGAATAATAATAGAGACACAAATTGTCAAAACCTCTGGGTTATAGCAAAAGCAGTGCTAAAAGGAAAGTTTATAGCACTAAATGTTTACATCAAAAAGTCTGAAATATCCCAAATTGACCTCTTAATGTCACAAATCAAGGAACTAGAGAAACAAGGTCAAACTAAACACAAAGCTAGCAGAAGAAAGGAAATAACAATGAATACAGCAGAATTAAATGAAACTGAAACACCAACAAAAAAATACAAAACATCAATAAAAGAAGCTGATTCTTTGAAAAGATAAATGAAATTGATAGACCATTAGCTAGATTAACCAAGAAAAGAGGAGAGAAAGCCAAGTAAACTAAATTAGAAATGAAACTGGAGACATTACAACTGACTCCAGAGATACAAAAGATCATTCAAGACTACTATGAACTAGAAAATCTAGAGGAAATTGAAAAATTTCTGGAATCGTATAATCCTCCTAGGTCAAATAAATAAAATAGAAACTCTGAACAAATAAATAACAAGCAGTGACATTAAATCAGTAATTTAAAAATTGCCCAAAACAACAAAAAAGACCAGGGCAGGATGGATTCACAGCTGAATTCTATCAGACATTCAAAGAAGAATTGGTGACCATCTTACTGAAACTATTTCAGTACATAGAGAAAGAGAGAATCCTCCCTAATTCATTACTTGAAGCCAGTATCCCTAATGAACTTAAATGCAAAAATCCTTAACAAAATACTAGTTAAGTAAATCAAACAGTACATCAAAAAGATAATACAGCATGTTCAAGTGGGTTTCACTGCAGAAATGCAGGGATAGTTTCACATGGGCAAGTCAATAAACATGATACATCATATAACTGGAATTAAAGACAAAACCTTATGTTCATTTCAATAGATGCAGAAAAGTATTTAATAAAATCTAACATCCCTTTATGATAAAAACACTAAACAAACTAAACATAGAGGGACTTACCTCAAAATAATAAAAGCCATATATGACAGATACACTGCCAACATCAGACTGAATAGGAAAAAGTTAAACTATTCCCCCTGAGAAATGGAACTAGAAAAGGATTCCCATTCTTATGACTCCTGTTCATTCTTATCACTCCTATTATCACCAGGCCTCGCTGGAGCAATTAGACAAGATAAAAAAAATAAAGGGCATCCAAACTGGAAAAGAGGAAGTCAAACTTTCACTGTTCACTGATGATACGATCAAATATCTAGAAAATCCAAAAGGCTCCTAGATTTGATAAATGAATTCAGTAAAATCTCAGGCTATCAAATCAATGTTCACAAATAAGTAGAACTTCTATACATAAACAGTAACCAAGAAGAGAATCAAATTAAGACCTCACTTCCTTTTATAATCGCTACAACAAAAAATACCTAGAAATACACTTAACCAGATGAATGATGAATGCAAGGAGAACTTAAAGCAGTGCTGAAAGAAATCATAGATGACACAAACAAATGGCACCAAATCCCATGTTCATGGATTAGAAGAAATAATATAATGAAAATGGCCATATTGCCAAATCAAACTACAGGTTCAATGAAATTCCTATCAAGATACCAACATCATTTTTCAAAGAATTAGAGAAAGCCATCCTAAAATTCCTATAGAACCAAAAAAAAATTTCCCAAATAGTCAAAGCAATTCTAAGGAAAAAGACCAAATTTGGAAGCATCACACTACTAGACTTCAAATTGTACTAGAAGGCTGTAGTTACCAAAACAACATGGTACTGGTATAAGAGTAGACACACAAACCAATGGAACAGAATAGAACCCAGAGGTAAAGCCAAATACCTACAACCAACCAACTGACTTTTGACGAAGGATTCAAAAACATAAGATAGGGGAAGGACACCCTATTTTTAAAATGATATTCAGAAAACTGTCTAGCCACATGTATAAGAATAATACTTGATCCCTATCTCTCAACATAGCTAAATATCAACTCAAGATAAATCAAATATTTAAATCTAAGATTTGAAACTATAAAAATTCTAGGTTATTTACAAAGATAACCTAGGGAAATCTATTCTTGACATTGGCCTGGAAATGTCAAGACTTAGAACCCAAAAGCAAATTTAACAAAAACAAAAATAAATACAGAGGTCCTAATGAAAATGTTAATTAATCAAAAGTGAGCAAATGACACAGACAGACATTTTTCAAAAGAATATATACAAATGGTTGAAAACATATGAAAAAATGTTCAACATCACATTATTAAGGAAATGCAAATTAAAATCGCAATGAGACAGCACATTACTCCCGCAAGAATGGCCATTATTAAAAAGTCGGAAAACTATAAATGTTTGCATGGATATGGTAAAAACGGAACACTTACACACTGCTGGTAGGAATGTAAATTAGTTCAACTTCTATCAGACAGTATGGAGTATTCTTTTTTTTTTTTTTGAGACAGAGTCTTGCTCTGTCGCTTAGGCTGGAGTGCAGTGGCGCGATCTCAGCTCACTGCAAGCTCCGCCTGCCAGGTTCAAGTGATTCTCCTGCCTCAGCCTCCCGAGTAGCTGGGACTACAGGCACATGGCACCACACCCAGCTAATTTTTTGTATTTTTAGTAGAGACGGGGTTTCACAGTGTTAGCCAGGATGGTCTCAATCTCCTGACCTCATGATCCGCTCGCCTCGACCTCCCAAAGTGCTGGGATCACAAGCGTGAGCCACCACACTTGGCCCAGTATGGAGTATTATTAAAGAACTAAAAATAAATCTATTATTCAATCCAGCAATCCCACTACTAGGAGTCTACCCAATGCAAAAGAAATCATTGTATCAAAAAGACACCTGCATGTGTATGTTTATAGCACCCAATTCACAGTTGCAAAGATATGAAACCAACCTAAGTGCTCATGAACCAATGAGTGGATAAAGAAAATGTGGCATATATACACAACTGAACACTACTCAGCCATAAAAAAGAATGAAATAATGTCTTTTGGAGCCACTTGAGTGGAGCTGCGGGCCATTATTCTAAGTGAAGTAACTCAGGGATGGACAATCAAATACAGTAAGTTCTCAGTAATAAGTGGGAGCTAAGCTGTGGGTACACAAAGGCATGCAACAGAGTGATATAATGTACTATGAAAACTCATAAGAGGGAGGGTGGGAGAGTGTGCAAGGGATAATTTATTACATATTGGGTACAATGTACACTAATCCAGTGACGGGTGCACTAAAATCTTGGATTTCACCACTGTATAATTTATCCTTATAACCAAAAGCCATTGAAATTAAAAAATAAATAAAAGAAAAAAGAAAAATATTGTGATGCTTTACTTGTTTTCTATGAATTTTATTTCTTAACAGAATGATTCCTTTCTGGTCAGAAGAATATAGTATATTGATGTGCAATGCTCTTTCTCAGCTCTTAATACATAAAAGTGAGAGAAATATTATAAATATAGCCAATTGAAAAGGCATAGCCAGGTTGAAAAAAACAAGACTAAATGTATAAAGTGTTAAAGACCATGGGCCCTTGACCCATAAGCATATAATGATGACTGAGAATTTGGCTCCAGCATGATAATAGACAACATGTGCACTGTGAGAACTGGGAACAAAAGTGAGGCTCACCACTTTACTCTCAAACTTAATAGGCTGTCAAGCTCCCTATCTCAGCAAAAGAGGCTAGCAAAACTATTGTAGAACCATGTTCTTTATGGGGTTGCCACTTTCAGCAAATAAGACCACCAAACCTAATGGAACATGTTTATAATTTTTAAAAATCCACTGTTTAGTAGAAATTCAAATTTAACTTGGCACTCTGTATTTTATCTGGCAACTGTACTCCTAAGGCAACAATTTAAAGTAACATACATCACTTGAAGACACGGAAGTAAAGAAAGATGAGGATAATAACTATGTTTCAATGTGGATCTCCCTAGTTACCACCATAGAGTTGAAAGCCTCATATTTTATTAAATTAACAAGGTTATAAAATGTCAACAAAGGCCTCTAGTATAAAAAATTAATAGGTCAGGGAACAGATACTAGAAAACTATTGGTTAGGAGGAAATGAAAGTAAATCAAAACGTAGTTGAAAAAAATAGGAATAAATTTAAAGAAGAAACTCCTTTTCCTGTGATACAATATACTGAATTCCAAAATGCCAGAAACAAACAAACAAAAAAAACTAATACTAAGAAAGTAAAAAACAACTTGAGAAGTAGTATGTAAGTTAAATCTAGATGGCCTTGATTTCATAAAATGGTCTAATGTCAGGTTTAAATTAAGTATGCTTGTGAAGCTCAAATAGTTAACTAAAAAATAAATTTAAAGAAAAAAGGCATTAGAAAATAGAAGAGAAGGAAATAAGAACTTATAACAATGAAAAAAAGAATTTAAAATATTGGTCACAAAATATATGTATTTTTTTCTTGAAATAGAAGCACAATATTAGTAAAAACTTGATAACAAGTGGAGAAAGTCTTAGCATCCTGGAGGACACTACTCAAGAAGTTGCCATGAATGCACCAAAATGTTAAGATGTTAACATTGGCATAATGTTAAGATCAATGTTATGAGGTATAGAGATAACTAAATAGATATTTAAAAGAAGTTTCAGAAGAAGAAATTGAAGGGGTATCAGAGTGTAGTAGGCTGGTGGAAGGCAACCATGTTGCACTGTTAGTATCCTTCTTACAAGCAGTTGATTATTTTTGTCTGGAAGAAATATAGGTGAAAAGGCTGGCCTCAGAGATACTCTCATTTCATAATGAAATTCCCTGCTATGCTATTTAATGACCCTGCTCCACCTGATAAAAGTTGGATCAGGAAGTAGTTACATCATTAAAGTACAAGTAAAATGTAAAATGTCAAGCATGTGGTCTACAAGATAAAAGAAGAAAAAAAAAAACAAAAAGGAAAAATAAAATATTAACACTCTTTAGAAAACAAAAGTTAGGCCGGGCATGGTGGCTCATGCCTGTACTTACAGCACTTTGGGAGGCAGAGGAGGGCAGATCACCTGAGATCAGAAGTTCAAGACCAGCCTGGCCAACATGGCGAAACCCCATCCCTACTAAAAATACAAAAATCAGCCGGGCATGGTGGCAAGTGCCTGTAGTCCCAGCTACTGGGGAGGCTGAGGCACAAGAATTGCTTGAACCCGGGAGGTTGAGGTTGCAGTGAGCCAGGATCCCGCCATTGCATTCCAGCCTGAGCTACAGAGTGAGACTATGGTTAAAAAAAAAAAAAAAAAAAGAAAGAAAAAAGAAAGAAAGAAAACAAAAGTCAGCAAAACAATTACTAACAATTAATGTAAACATTGTGACCAAAATTTTGCTGTTACATTTAAATATAAAATAAAACTATGTATCATTGTACTTCTGTGATGTGTAAATATCACAGAAATTAGAACATAAAACAGACAAATAAGATCTCAGAAAAATATGTCAGAACTAGAGAAATAAATAACCGATGCACTGGCTGACCCCTGAGAAGAATCATAAGAGAAAAATCAAATGATATCAAGGGAAAAAGAGTAATTACTTCGAGGCAGCACAAAGGATGCAATATGGAATACAAGATAACTAAAAAGTTTTAAAAAGTAAATTTAAAAATATGAAACAACATGAAATTCAGGAAAAATTTCATTAAAAAGTATTGAAATCACCAATCGAAAGGACTTACTTTGTCTTGGAAAAAAATCAACAGAATGATCAATATAGAAATATCATAATGAAGCAATTGATTTAAAATCTTATCAATAAATGCATTGTCAGTTAAACAAAATATCATTCTATCTTTCAATATAAAACAATAGGCTGGGCTAACATTTTTCCATCATTAGTAGTGAACTCTGTAAAGGTTTTTTGCAATGCCTGCAAAGCTCCCAAGAAACGAAAGTATGCATCAGTAATCAGCAAACTGTCATTCAAATGTAAAAGTAACAAATCAATCTGTCAAGCATTTAAGAGCTCAAAGAAAGCTTTTCTCAAGAATCGTTCTTGAAGAAACTATTAGAAGATAAACTTCAAATAAGAAATGGTGAAATGACAGCAAAAGACTTTGCAGTGGTATTAACTAAATTGCCTCATGTTTTGTGGTAGGCAGAATAATAACGTGAGACTCCATGACCACACCCTTGAAAAATCCTGTGCCATTTGGTGTAATGCAGGCCTGAAGCTTGCTTCTAACCATTAGAATGTGGCAAAGTTTAGGAACATTACTCCTCTGCTTCTGTCCTGTTGTATGGCTAAGGTGAAGGAAATTTGCAGATGTCATTAAGCCCTGTAATAAGTTGACCTTAGTGAAAGGAAGATGATTTTGGATGAGTCTGATCAAATCAGGTGAGCCCTTTCAGAGAGGACTTAGGAGTCAGAGACAGAAGAAGTCAGATTCTTTCTTGCTGGCTTTAAAGAAGCAAGTCACTTCAGCCAGCAGCAAGAAATAAATTTTACAGTGTGAAGCAAGACAAGACACCAAGCCTCAGCTGAAACTCTAATCCCTGCTTCTGCCTTCATTCACCGTATGTAAGACCCTGAGCAAAGGACTCAGCTAGGCCAAGCTGGGCCTTCTGACTCTTAGAAACTGTGAGATAGGAAATTGTTGTTATATTAAACTGTTAAATGTGTGATACTTTGTTATGCAGCTAAGAAGGATATTACATGCATATAAGACAAAAACTTGGCAATTAAGATGATTAAAGAGACTATGTATGTAATAAACTGAAAATATAAAGAAAATACAAATATAGTTTTTAAAGAGAAAGAGTGAGAGTATGAATATGCTAATGCTTTCCTATTTTATAACCAAGGAGAACATTGTGCTGGTAAATTGAGCAATAGAAGTATAAGAATAGTTGAATTTATAAAAGTATATACTAAGAAATATAATGTAATCAGATAAAGTCACATTGTTAAAGAGATTTAGGATAAAGTGTGACTATAGCAATTGTATCCTTGCTTATATTAGGGAATCTAACATACTTTCCAAATAAATAGAAATTTATGTATATAATACAAAGAAAATAAAAACCAAACTGTACTGTGAAATATTTTTAAGGCATGATAAAAGTATAAATAGTAAATATAGTGATAAAGTGAAGGCCACACATGTTTATCATTTTAATAAATCTAATGCACTAACTTATGTATTAAAAAAATAGGTTGCCCACTAAACAACAGGTAATACAAAAAGCATATCCCATACAGAAGAAAATGATAGAAGAGCATACTTAGAAAGTGTCTGTCAAAGACAGACAGGAGCATTGAATTCAAAAACAAATAAAACTGAATTAAAGGCAAAGGTTATTGCTTATGTCAGAGAGAAACAATTCAATGATAAATGTGAATAGCAAGAAATTGCAATGGATCTTATATAGGATGAGAGACAATAAAGAAATGTTATACTAAACTTATGGATATACTTACATGACAATTCATAACTTTACTATTTCTAGTCTAAAAAAGAAAAAATTGAAAACGAATGGCTAAAATATTAAAAATGAAAAAATACTAAAAAAAAAGCTAAAAATAGAGTGAGTTCAAAAATAACATAAGTTTAAAAATAGCCATTGAGAAAACAAAACACTGTGGAAAAGACTACAAAAAGCTGATTTTATAAAAAAACTGGTGAAATAGAACTATTTTTGGAAAAATCACAAAGAAAGTATCTAATAATACATTAAAAATGAAAATAGATTTGTACTTATAAAGTAGAACTCTGTTTTTTATTTTATTGAAAGTTGACAATTTATAAGTACACATATTTACAGTGTACAAAGTGATGTTATGATTTATGAGTACAATGAGGGATAATTAAAACAAGTTAATTAACTTATCCATCACTTCAAACACTTATCATTTTTTTGTAGGGAGAACATTTGAAATTTACTAACTGAGTAATTAAAAAATGTACAATATTATTATTAATTATATTCACCACACTGTGCAATTGAACTCCAAAAAAAAAAAAAAACAGACTAAACTTATTTCTTCTGTCTAACTGAGATTTTATACCCTTTGACCATTATTTCCCCATTACTCAAATTCTCCAGCCTCTGGCATCCACCATTCTACTCTTTGATTCTAGAAGTTCTGTTGTTTTAGATTTCATATATAAGTAAGAATATGCAACATTTGTTTTGCTGTGCCTGGTTTATTTTACTTACCATAATGTTCTCCATTTCCATCCATGTTGTCATAAATGAGAGAATTTCCTTCTTTTTAAAGGCTGAGTAGTATTCTGTTGTGTATATACATAATGTTTGCTTTATCCATTCATCAGTTGATGAATACTGAGGTTGATTCCATAACCTGCGTATTGTGAAGAGTGCTGCAATAAACATGGGGGTGCAGACATCTCTTTGCAAAGCTGATTTCAACTCTTTTGGGTAAATACTCAGAGTGGGATTTCTGGATCATATGGTAATTCTGTTTTTAGAGTTTTTTTTTTTTTTTTTTCCAAGGAATTCCATGCAGTATTCTGTAGTGGTTACAGATAGTAGCCATTCTGACATGTGTGAGATGTTATCTCATTGAGGCTTAATTTGCATTTCTGCCATGATTTATGATATTGAACAATTTTCTATGTATCTAGAAGACATTTTTATGTCTTCTTTTTTGGTATGTTTTCTTTTGTTTGTCCATCAATGTCCTTTGCCCATTCTTTTAATCAGGTTACTTTATTTATTTATTTATTTATTTTGTATTTAATTGTTTCAGTTCCTTATATATTTTGAATGCTATATTAACCTCTTATAAAATGTATGGTTTGCAAATATAAACATACCTTGTTTCATTGCACATTGCTTTATTGTACTTTATAGCATGTTTTTTACAAATTGAAAGTCGATGGTAACTCTGAGTCCAACAGGTCTAAGTGGTGCCATTTTCTCAACATTGTGTACTCACTTCACGACTCTATGCCACATTTTGGCATTGCTTACAATATTTGAAACATTTCCATCATTATTATATATGTTATCATAATTTGTGATCAATTATCTCTGATGTTACTATTTCAATTGTTTTGGGGAGCTGTGAACCACACCCGTATAAGACAGCAAACTTCATTGATAAATGTTGTGTGTATTCTGACTGCTCAACTGATAAGCTGTTCTTTCATCTCTCTCTCTCTCTCTCACTCTCTCTCTCTCTCTCTCTCCCTCTGTCTCTCCCTCTCTCTCTCTGCCACACTGCCTTGGACCTCCCTATTCCCTGAGACACAAGAATGTTAAAATTATGCCAATTAATAAACTTACAATGGCCTCTAATTGTTCAAGTGAAAGGAAGAGTTACACATCTTTCACTCACTTAATCCAAAAGCTAGAAATGATTAAGCTTAGTGAGGAAGGCATGCTGAAATCTGAGATAAGCTAAAAGGTAGGCCTCTTGTGTTAAACAGTTAGCCAAGTTATGAATGCAAAGAAAGTTCTCGGAGGCAATTAAAACTGCTACTTTAGTAAATACATGAATAATACAAAACAAAACAGCATTACTGCTGATATGGAGTAAGTTTTAGTGGTATGGATAGAAGATTAAACCAACTTCAATATTCCCATAAACCAAAGCTTAATCCAGAACAAGTTCTTAACTCTTGCTCAATGCTATGAAAAGTGAAAGAGTTGAAGCTGCAGAAGAAAAGTTGGAAACTAGCAGAAGTTGGCTCGTGAAGTTTAAGCAAAGAAGCCATCTCAATAACTTAAAAGTGCAAGATGAAGCAACATGCGCTGATGTAGACCCTAAACCAAGTTATCCAGAAAATCTAAGAACATTGATAAAGTGGCTACAATAAAATACATATTTTCAGTGCAGATGAATAGCCTTATAGTAGATAAAAATGCCATCTAGGACTACCAGAGTTAGGAGAAATCAATGCCTGTCTTCAAAGCTTCGAAAAACAGACTGACTCTCCTCTAAGGGGCTAATACAGCTGGTGACTTTGAGTGGAAGCCAATGCTTATTTGCCATTTCAAAAACCCTAGGGCCCTTAAAAATCTTGCTAAATCTATTCTGCTTGTGTTCTATAAATTGAACAATAAAACGTAGACAACAGCATATCTGTTTACAGAATGGTTTACTGAATAATTTAAGCCCACTGTTGAGACCTACTGCTCAGAGAAAAAAAAAAAATTTCAAAACCTCACTGCCTGTTGACAATGCATCTGGTCACCCAAGAGGATCTGATAGAGGTGTATAAGAATATTAATGTTGCTTTCATGCCTGCTAATGAAACATCTATTTTGCAGCCACAGATTAATAAGTAATTTTGAATTTCAAGTCTTGTTATTTAAGAAATACATTCTCTAAGGCTACAGCTGCCAAACAGTGATCCCTCTGATGGATCAGATCTAAGTACATTAAAAACCAAAGATTCATTCTAGATGCCATTAAGACCGTTCATTATTCATGGGAAAAGGTCAAAATATTAACTTTAACAGGAATTTGGAAGAAGTTGATTTGAAACCTTGTGAATTACTTTCAGGGGTTCAAGACTTTACTGGGTGAGGTAACTGCAGATGCAGTAGAAACCACAAGAAGACTAGAATTAGAAGCGGAGCCTGAAGATGTGTCTGAATTGCTGCAATCTTATACTAAAGCTTGAATGCATGAGAAGTTGCTTCTTATGGATGAGCAAAGAAAGTGGTTTCTTGAGATGGATTCTCTACCTGGTGAAAATTCTGTGAACCTTGTTGAAATGACAACAAAAGATTTAGAATGTTACACAGACTTAGTTGATAAAGCAGCAGTCGGTTTGGAAAGGATTGACTGCCATATTGAAAGAAGTTCTACTGTGGGTAAAATGCTGTTAAATAACATTGCATGCTATAGAGAAATCTTCCTGTGAAATGATAGATCTTCTGTCTATCAATGCTGCAAACTTCAACATTCTCTTTATTTTAAGAAATTGTCCCCGCTACTCATACTTTCACCACTCCCCACCCTGATCAGTTAGCAGCCATCAAAACTGAGGAAAGATCCTTCACCAGCAAAGAAATTATGACTCCCTAAAGGCGCGAATGATTGTTAGCATTTTTTAGCATAAAGTATTTAAATTAAGATGTGTATTTTTTTTAGATACATTGGTATTACACACTTAGTAGGCTACACCATGGTGTGAATACCAGCAAAAAGATTACAACTCACTGAAGGCTAAAATGATCCTAGCATTTTTAGCAATAACTTTTTTTTGTTTAGTTTTGTTTTTGTCATGCAGGCAGGATTGCAATGGTCCAATCTCGGCTCACTGCAACCTGTCCTTCCCAGGTTCAAGCAATTCTAGTGTCTCAGCCTCCCAAGTAGCTGGAATGACAGGTATGGCACACCCAGCTAATTTCTGTATTTTTAGTAGAGACTGGGTTTCTCCATGTTTGCCAGGCTGGTCTCTAACTCTTGACCTCAAGCAATCCTCCCGCCTCAGCCTCCCAAAGTGCTGGGTTTACAGGTATGAACCACTGTGCCTGGCCCACAATAAAGTATTTTTAGTTAAGGTGTGTATATTATGTTTTTAGACATAATGCTATTGCACACTTAGTAGACTACAGTATAGTTTAAACATAACTTTTAGGTATACCAGGAAACCCAAAAGTTTATGTGACTTGCTTTATTGCAATATTTACTGTATTGTGGTTATTTGGAGCTTGATTTATAATCTCTTTGAGGTATGCCTCCAATTTCTGTCACTCCATAGGTTGTCTCTTCACACTGTTGATTATTTCCTTTGCTGTGGTGAAGCTTTTTGATTTGATGTAATCCTATTTGTCTATTTTTGCTTTTGTTGCCTGTGCTTTTGTGGCCAAATTAAGAAATTATTGTTCATACCAAAGTCAGGTAGTTTTCCCCCATGTTTTCTTTTAGTAGTGTTACAGTTTCTGGTCTTATGTTTAAGTCTTTAAGTCATAATGAGTGGATTATTGTAAATCATGTAAAACTTGAGCTTTAGCTCAAGTTTCATCCATTTGCATGTGGATATCCAGTTTTCCCAATGCTATTTATTAAAGAAATTATTGTTTTCCCATTGTTTATTCTTGGTAACTTTGTTAAAAGCCAATTTATTTACATGTGTGGGTTCATTTCTGGGCCCTCTATTCTATGTCCTTGTTCAAAGTATCTATTTTAAAGCTAGTATTGTGCTGTTTATATTAATATAGCTTTGTAATATACTTTAAAATCAGACAGTGTTAGGCCTTGAGCATTGTTTTCTTTCTTTTTTTTTTTTTTTTTTGCTCATAATTGCCTGGACTATTCAGGTTTGAAATAGAACTTTAGAAAGAAATGATATATAAAAATTAAAGTTGAAACATTTATTTTATATTAATAAATATCTAGATATTTAATGGTATAACAGTGACTCAATAAAGTTTAAAATATGGCTTAAATATTAAAATTTATCTAATAATACTCTCTTTTGACAAAAGGCTTCATATGCAAGGGCTTTATAAAACTTCAAGAAAATATGATAACTTTCTTATTCTCAAAGTTTGCTAAAAGAGAAAAAGAAAATTAACCCAAAAATTCTTAGTATAAAGTTGATACAAATCTGGACAAGCATAGTATAACACATAAATAATAGAAAAACATAAAACTTACTAAACCAAGTATTTTGGTTAACATTGAAACAACTGTCTCCTAATTGTATATGTTTGCAATAATTTATAATCATTAAACAAAGATGTGGTGTGATCAGATTAAATCCAACCAACATAAAAAACGTATTTTCATTGATTGAGTGGAAAGCTAAAATCATTTTCTACCATGTTTATATTTTGACATAAAGTACCTTCTACATCAATACATATTTCTACATGAACACATACACTTCAATATTTTCTTTCTCCCTCCCTCTTAAATTTTGGTCAGACCCTTCAGTCTACAAACTATGTGTTCTTTCTTGCAAAAATGAATAGTTCTAATTATTTAGGCCTTGAATAATAGTAAGAAATGTTAACTAGTTTTAAAATAATTTCCATAAATCTTAAAGTAATTATTTAGATTTTGACAATTTTTATTATTTCATAACATGGTTTAAGTCAGAAACAATGGCATGTAGAATTTAATTTTTAGACACAAAGTTGGATTTTGTTAATATCAAATATATTGCATAGAGAAATGTTCTGAATTTTTCTAACTCTATATGTTCAAAATTTCAGATTTTTTTTGTTTTATATAGAAAGTATACATGATGTGTTTGATGCTTCCATCAGATTCAAAGACAGTGCCTGTTGTAAGGAAATGGGCAATCTGTGTTGACACACTGCTGGTGCCATGTAAATGTCTTCATAAGGTATCACATTAATATTTCAAATGTTTCTATAGTCATAGTCATTATTTGTTATCCTTCAGAGGAATGGGATTTCGAATTGTGCGAGAGCAGCTGTTCGAAGAAGCCACTTGAGTAGTGAGGGTTATTACCGACAGTCTCAGCATGATGATTACATTACTGTGTGCTGAAATATGATTTTGAAAAATAAGAAGTACTCTATCTAGGCAGAGAGGAATGACTTCCTGTTTGTTTCTGAGTAACTCCATTCTGCCACTTGTTAAATTGAGAGATAACAATATCTTATAATGATTATTGAAACCTAGGTAATAAGCTTCATTAAAGCAAACTGTAAGGTAAGTGAAGTTTGATATATATTTATTAAAGTGCTGATAGAACTATTGTCTTTAAAGAATAAGTTAAGAGGTTCAAGTGAATAAATCATCAAACCTAGTTATTGCCAAAACTATCTTACTATCATTATTATTGATATTTATTTTATTTCATTATAATATTTATTTTATTTCAAGACTGAGTATAGTATGGGTACTATTTACTGTATATTTTAATTGTATTCCAGGAGTTATGTGCAAATTTTTGTTTTGATTATTCAAATTTTATTTTAAATATACTAGAAAAATATAGGACATAAACTACCATAACAATGAATTATTTGATTTGCAAATTGCCACTTTAAGGAAAACAATCACCTTTTAATATAATAATCTATATCTGGGTATTTAACATTAGTAAGGCTATTATAAATCTATACTTTTTACGTGCAACTTTCATCAACATGATTAAGCAAATAACTTTATGTATTAACATTGGTATATGTATTGTTGTGGACTAATTTTTACAGTGCTTCAAACTATCTTGAAGTTTACATGCATTCTCTAGGTTATATTATTTTGTCTTATCTAAAGGAAGATTCAAAGTTTTTTTAGGCCCCAGAAGAGTTGGATTTGTAATAAAATACTGTTGTACTTAGGAGCATTCTCATTTGTCACCCTGAAATGCTATTATATTTTACTTCTTACTTTGAAGAAGGTAAAACAAACAAAAAAAAAAACTACATACTATACTGGAAATACTCATCCTTTCAGTGTCTTTATAAGTTCTTGATCCATAAGTTCATCATGGAGGCAAACTAAATCAATTTTTCAGGGGTATAGTGGAGGGAATATGCTCGCTAAAGTTATTTCGTGCAGAAAAGTGGCTAATTCAGGGAACAAGGCCTTATAGCATTATTAGAAGGGCTGAGAAAGTAGAACCCAGGGAATGGCTTGTAGATGCTAAGGTCAAGCTATTACATTTTCCTCTCAGAGGTCAAGAAGTAGTTAGGGACTACTGATGACAAAGCCATCCCACAGCCTCAGAGCAGCCACGGGGTAAAAGATGAAATCTGGTTATTGCAAACTCAAGTTAGCTAAACTTTACTCATTATCCATCACAGCTGCAAGGAGAAGAAAGCCTCTGCTTTTCTTTCACTTTCTAAGTCTCTTCTGAGTGCATCTCATTGGAAAGACCTTAACCACATTCAAAACACTAGTAACACTAGTGTGGCAAATGTATTTACCAGGGTTGCAGATCCCATCACTTAAGGAGAGCACAGAAAGTGTGAGATGTCCATAAAAATGGAAAAAAAAAAAAAATCAAGGAGTAATAAGAGGGATGAATTCACTCCAGTTGTAAGGTATTATGAAAATCAACTCTGAGTGACATTAGTTTGTGTTAATTCTTAAGGGGTAAATAATAATTTATCAGATGAAGCTTTTGGAAAAGTGATTGAAAGCAGAAGAGAATGAATATTGAGATATAGAGGTATGAACGAGCATGATATAGTAAGCAGTGAACTATGGTTGGGTGCAAGTTGCATGATAGGTATTGGAGAATCCTCAGCAAGGCTATGAAGGGCATATCATGATTTAAAAAAGGGATTTTAACTTTATCTTCATAGTGATGGAAGGTATTAGAGAGAGTTTCATGATCAGACGTGTACTTTACCAAGGATGAGTGGAAGGGGACAGAAACAAAGGAAGAGAAATCCACTTCTTCAGAAACACTTCCTTACGTGGCAGAAATTATGACAGCTTTTCCACAGACACAAAGAAGAGCTTTGTGAATTAATTTGTTCAACCATTTTTTGTTTAGGATCTACTCTGTTTAGACACTGAGGACATAGAAAAAAACCAGACAGGTTTCTACTCTCAGGGAGCTGAATCTGAAAATTGGCTAGTCTGAAAGTAACCGAAACTAAAATATCATGATTTCATGGAGTTCATGGTTTTCAGATACTCTTAAAATTATAGAGCTTTTTACAGATAGTCATTTTCTGTGAAAAATCTCATAACATTCATTAAAAAGAGAACTATGATTTTCAAAATCATTAAAATGTTTATCCAATTAAAGAACTTTTAATGCAATATAGCCAAGAATATTAAATTATTCATGTACTCCTCAAGTCCAGATGATTAATGTAACAAAAAAATGCCAAGAAAAAGAGTGATCATTTTTCTGCTTTAACTTTCCTCCTCTGATCTTTCTCTTTCTTTACCTACCTCTCAGTCTCACAGGCATGTGCATGACTAGCTTCTCAAAGGGCTGGCAGCTCTGGGTGGTGTGCTGAATCTCTCAAGGAAATGTCCTAATTCAATAGCTGGTTGATGATACCCTACATCATCTGAGGTCCAATAATTCTGTGCTCCAGAGAAACTTGTAAGATCAATTGAGGTATTTTCTGTGACTCTATTTCAATTTAATGTTTTTTCTCTGTCCAGTCTCAAGAAACTTCCCATTAAATTTTCTATACACAAATCTCCCTCTTAAAGTCATCTTCCAGGAAACCTAGCCAATGACTCAAAAACTTACAGACATATATACAGATATACCTACTTCTTAAACACACAATACAATATACACATGCACACACGTTTGTTTTTGATGGCGTTTCTCCTATGAGCATTTTTACTTATGCGGAGGATGTGTTTGAGAGTTTCGGATACTACTCCTTACTATAGGAATATGGCATAAACTTCTTGGCATAACCTATGTCTCCATGACTGATTACCCTCAGACAGTGCATTACCTGGAAAATAGTGAGCACACAATAAGGACTGATATTGAATGATGGGTCAAATTGAAGCATAATGTTTCCCTTACATTTTTGCGGGTCTTGTGACAGAGGTGCCTAGTTTACTCAGCCTGCCACTCTCACCTCCTCGTGGGAAGGATCGTGTGAGTGAATGAGGCAGGAACTGGAGAGCACAAGTGCTGGAAACGGCCTCCACATAGGCACTGGAAGAATCAAACTCCACTCACTCGGACCTGCTGCACTTCACCCCTCGTGGGAGGGAGCATGCAGGTGAGTGGGTGCAGGTGCCCAAGCAAGTGCTTTTGGGTGCTGGCAGTAGCAACCTCCATGCAGGCCCTGCAGAAGCATCTAGGTGGCGGTGGCTGCCACCTACAAAGCCCCAGCGGGTGTGTTACAGGGCTCCTTTAGCTCTGCCATCTGTGGACAGCTTAAATGTTAACAGCTCAGTGGGCATATTCCTTTTCACCTACGGCAGCTGCCCTCTACCAGCAAGGGTAAAGGACCAGTGTGATAGCCTTTTGTATCTTTACTTGTGGCTCCTGAGATGTTGTCTAGCACGCAGAAAAAAATGAGGTTGTATAAACGAATTAGAGGTGGGAAATGAGGGGGATTTTATTGCTGATGAAAGTGGCTCTCAACAAGAAGGGGAGCTGAAAAGGGAACGGGGGACAGGTAATCTTCCCCTGATGTCTGGCCATCTCCAGCTGGATTCTTCTCCAAAGTTATGCCATCAAGCTGTCCCTCTGAGGTCAAGCTGCTTGTCTCCCACATACAGCCATTGTCCCTGACATCCAGCTACTTCTTCTCTCTGCTGGCTGAGTCTGGGATCTTTATAGACACAGGATGGAGAGAAACAGGGGGCACGGGTAGTTCAGGAAAAGGTAACACTCTGGCTGGGAAACAGGGAGAGAAGTTCTCACTTTGGGTTGTGGGTTTCGGGCTTTTTGCCTTGAAGGTAGAGTTTTGTCAGAGACCGCCCTTTTCTGCCTAGAATTTCTGTGCCCCTGTCCCAATCAAAATGAAGGAATGAAACATAAATTAGCCATCATTTTTGTTCCTGGCCCTACTGTATATTTATATAAGAGAGAGAGATTTGGAGTATACTGTGCAGTCCTATATGGATCCATAAGACACATGTGACTACACAGACTTAAATGTGTATTAATGAGTATTTTTTAAAGGCCCATAGTATCTAAAGTGATCTGCAAAATCAGTGTAATCCCTATCAAAATTCCAAAGGAATTTTTCACACACACACACACACACACACACACACACACGCAATCCTAAAATTTGTATGAAAATGCAAAACCCCCAAAGAGCCAAAGCAATCTTGAGAGAAAAAAATTCTGGAGGCATAACCCTTCATGATATCAAACTATATCACCAAGCTGTAGTAACATCAAAACAGTTTGCAGTTGGCATATAAACAGACACAGACCAATGGAACAGAATAGAAAGCCCAGAAATAAACCTACACATATATGGTCAATTAATCTTTGACCATGGTGCCAAGAATAAACAATGACTAAAGGAAAATCTCTTCAATAAATGAACTGGAAAAAAATGAACATCCACATGAAAATAAATAAAATTGGACCCTTGTCTTATCCCATACATAAAAATTGACTTGAAATAGATGAAAGACCAAAATGTAAGATCTCAAACTGTCAAACTCTTAGAAGAAAGCAAAAGGCTCTTTGACATTGGTCTTGGCAATGCTTTGTTTGGGTGTGACATCAAAGCACAGTTAACAAAATAAAAAATAAACAAATGGAATTACATCAAATTAAAAAGCTTCTGCACACCAAAGGAAACTGCAAAATGAAAAGGTAATCAATGCAATGAAATAAAATATTTTCAAACTACATATCTAATTAATCTGGGTTAATATACAAAATATATAGGAACTCACACTACTCAATAGCAAAACAAACAAACAAACAAAAAAAAAACATACACATGTATAGCCTGATTAAAAATGGGTAGAGGACCTGAATTGAATATTTTCAAAGAAGACATATAAGTGGCCAAACAGTATATGAAAAGGTGCTCATCATCACTAATTATCAGAGAAATACAAATCAAATGAGTTATCACCTCAGACCTGTTAGAATGACTATTATCAAAAAGGCAAGAGATAGCAAGTGTTAGTGACAGTGTGGAGAAAAGGAAACCCTTGTACACTGCTGATGGAAATCTAAATTGATGTAGCTATTATGGGAAAGAGTATGGAGATTCCTCAAAAAATTAAGAAATAGAGCTACCACATGATCCAGCAATCTCACTTCTGAGTATACAAAGGTAGAGAAATCAGTGTGTCTAAGAGTTATCTGCACCCTCGTGTTCATTGAAGCACCATTCACAATAGCCAAGATATGGAAACAACCTAAGTGTTTATGGACAAATGAATGAGTAAAGAAATGGTGGTTTATACAATGGAAATTATTCCACCATTAAAAAGAAGGAGATCCTGCATTTTTACAACACAGGTGAACCTGTAGGACATTATGCTAAGTGAAGTAAGCCAGACACAGAAAGACAAATATTGCATGATCTCATATGTGATATTTTAATAAGTTGAACTCAGAAGACAGAAGAGAATGGTGGTTGCCAAGGGCTGGAGGGTAGGGGTTGGGGAACTGAAGAGGTGTTAATCAAATGGTACAGACTTTCAGTTTTAAGTTGAACAAGTTCTGGGATCTAATGTACAGCATATTTAATGATAGATGTGTTTTTTAATTTGATTATGATGATTGTGTAATGATTATGATAATCATTACACAATGTATATGTATCTTATCATAACATTGTAAACCTCGAATATTAAAATAAATAAGAGTTGTAAAATTTTTAATTGGTTGTATTTATTAAATTGAAAATTAAAGACATTATTTTTTCAGTCTCACTAGCCACATTTCAAATGAACAACAGCGACATGTGGTTAGAAGCTAATATACTGGGCAGCTCAGATTATAGAACATTCCCACAGTTGCAGAAAATTCTATTCAATGGCACTTGGTTAGAGGTTAAATCCTGAGAGAATACTTGTTCCTTTTAGACATAATTTATCTTTAATGGAATGTTGCAACATTTGAGTGACTGCTGAGATGCTAGAATCTCAAAGAATAAGATGCTCAGCAGAAATATGGATGGTGATGGTGTTAGGAATGTGTTGAACATCTAAAATTGTAGTCATTTTGGGAGAAATGCAATGTGTGAACAATCCTGTAAAGCAAACATACAAACAAACAATTGACCAAAATAAACAAGTAGGCATTTGTAAAAGAAATCTAAATTTTGCTATAAACAGTCTTTCTTAAAAGCACATCTTCTTAAAAATTAAATAAATATGGGCACAAAAACTACAAGCACCCAAGTTCTAATATGATACTTCAATGAAGTTGCAATTATTTGGTAGAAGAGCACAGCTGTTCCATGTTTTCATCTCTGGGCCCATTGTGAGAAAGAGTACTGAACTGGTGCAATGATCCAGCTATAAATGAGGCCACAAGTACTTCAGTACCATGTGTTTTTAAAAGGTATCTGTGCCTGGATATACGAGATACAGACAAATATTCTACATCCCAGGGTAGTAGCTCATATACATGTATACATATACATACAAATGTATACATATATAAACACATGTGGAACTTGGTGTACAGGCATGGACACACTAACAGAGTACTCATTAGTAAAAATATCCAGTTACTGGTCTGCATGTGAAAGTAAAGTTGTCAAAGCACAAAAATACTCACCAAAGGACTGATCACTCAACAGTTCTCTCTCAAACATCTCTCCCCATTTCAAACAAAGTTGCATCTCTGCCAATTAACTTTACACCCCAACATTCTTCATCATTCAGTGTTTCGTTTTCCCTCCATATCTTAAATATTTTCTTTGTTTTGAATTTGTTCATATAAGATAATACAATGCAAATTAATTTCAAAGTGAAATTGCAAATATTTGAAATTTTAGGACACTATGCTAGGCAGAGGTATCAAAACCTCTGCAAAGCTGTTTCCAAGTGAGGATTTATCAAAAATAACAATTCATTTAAAATTACACATTGATAAGGGCTCATTAGACAATTACACGTTCATTAATTAATTTGTTCAGTTAACACATGGTGAACCAATGCTCACTGTTTCCCAAATGTTCTAGTTTCTAATAATAAAGCTGGAATCAAAAAGCAAAACTCCCTATCCTCAATGGTTTTGATCTCTCCTTGGGAAGAGGCCTGCTCTCTGACCTTCAGCTGAGACAGACATCCCTCAGCATGACAAGTGCTTGAGGAAATAAATATAAGAGACTTGAAACGATAATCCTACAGGAAATGTCCTTTAAAAATTCATAAATTTATTAAATTTATTGCAAAATAATGTTATATGATTATGCCACAAAGGAAGAATGTGAATTTAAAAAATGACCCATATAGCTATCAAAATATATTGCCAAGAAACTTTGGAAAATAAAATGGCAAAGAGTAAAACAAGTGATTTCATTATGAAGTTGTTTTACATGTTAAAGTACAGTTCAATTTTGATTTGAGTTTTGATAAAGTTATAAATATGCTTTTTAAAATTTAATATTTTCATGATAGCATTCAAAATAGCTTATAGTTGTATTTATGACCTATATTATTCAATTAAAGATAAAAGTTAATTTCCTCCCATGTTAAATTTTCACTACCAATTTGTTTTCATTTTGAAGACAAACATCTCAAAAATCTGGTTTTTGGAGTGTTATGCACACAAAGTATCACAATAAAAATTTCACCTCTTATATAAACAAAACATGTGTATTGTTATGGACAAATTTCTCCATCACTCTTGTCCTTAAACCTTATAGAGCCTTAAAATATACATTTGATTTATTTGTCTATGTCTACTTTTCTCATCCATAAATAAAAGACATGTCTATGCCAAACATTATTTAAAATTCTAAGTTCCTCTTCTCTTTCACTAGTGCTTATTATCCAAAATCAGCAAGAATTTTAATCTTATGTGATTTCCTTTATTTCTGTTCTTTGCCAATTTCCATTTGCAAAACATAAATTGATAAAAATATGTTAACTGCATGAATGATAAATACTTGGATGGTAGATGAATGATCATATAGGCATACATATATCCATATATGTATATTTATAAACAGCTATGTGTATATATGTATATGTATGAATAACTATTTGTGTATATGTGTGTGTGAAGACAGAAATAGAGTATAAAAATGTAGACATTTTTCTCTCTTTAATTTCAGCTTGATGCCAGTTATCAGTAATCTTTTTTCTTGAATCAACGCATGAGTTTGAAAAAAATTATACTTCTCTATTTTCTCCTGTATTGAGCATAGTTTAACATAGGTTAGCATAGTAAAATAGTCCAAAGTAAAGTGAGAAATGGAAGAGAAAAAATGAAAGGACAAAAAGAATTGCAAATTAAAGTTGTTCCATTTTGTGATAAATTTTCAGGTTATTTTTCATGTTCGCCACTAATTTTGTAATCTTTCTCATGATTTTATAAAGACTAAAATTGACACCCGATGGAAGAGTACAAGGTATGTCTTTCAGTCTAGTGATATATTATTTTTGTTTTGCTGTTTTCTACCATCCTGTTTCACACTTCTCTTCTGGGGAGGGAAAGACATCTCTAATTTCCTCTCTAGAGATACTATTAATCTTAAAAACACAACTGTTGTATTTATTACGTGACTCAAGAAGGATCAGAAGGTTTTATCATAGGTAGTAAGAATTATGATTTTTTTTTTTTCTTGAGACAGAGTCTTGCTCTGTTGCCCAGGCTGGAGTGCAGTGGCACGGTCTCTGCTCACTGCAACCTCTGCCTCCCCAGCTCAAGCAATTCTCCTGCCTCAGCCTCCTGAGTAGCTGGGATTACAGGTGTGTGCCACCATGCCTGGCTAATTTTTGTGTTTTTAGTAGAGACAGGGTTTCACCATGTTGGCAGAATTATGATTTTTTAGAAGAAAACATGACAAATTGATATTGAAACTGCAAATAATTAAGTAAGTTGGGAAAGCATATATGAAGACCTTAATAAAAGAGGAAAGTTAAACCAAAAATCCTAGATAAAGAGAAAAAGAATGGAGAAATGATGGTGTTGCTATGTTAAGAGCAAGGAAAAATCATTGAATGTATTTCTGAGTAAAGTAACGTTTTCAGCTTTAGGTTTGAACTTTGTGGAAATAGTTGGTATGCATCTTTAGTTTCTTATAATTCTAATTTGACAAAGTCTAACACATTTAGCTGAGTGACAGTTCATTTTCTTGTCTCTGTGTTGGTGAGAGTACCGATGATTTCAATAACATTGATCCTTCTTAGCACTACGATCAAATTCCTTTCTCATGTGCTCATTTTGATTTACCAAGTTTTAATGAGAATCATAAGTTTTACTTTACTTAACCAACAATATGCACATGATGGTAGCTGGAGAAATCAGAAATTGTTATTGAACTTAGTCAACTCACAAATCAAGATATAAAGTTAGAGTCCTTCTCTTCAATAAATATTGATTGTGTTGGTAAGATATTTTAGGTGCTACATTAAATCCTGGAGAAACAGATATAAAGGAAAGAGTGCATGCCTACAAGGAAATTACAGATTAATGATTGAGAAAGGCAAAAAATAAGAAATGTAATAAAACAATAGAAGAAGATCAATGCAGGGGCTAAAGGGGACTATGAGACAGACATAAAACACAGGTTATTGGTTAGTAAAAGCTTCCTAGAGGAAGTAGTTATTGAATTCAACTTATACAGCTAACTAGGAATTATCTAAATGAAGAAGAAAGAAAATGGAGACATTAAAGTAAGAATGTTCATAAGAAAAAGATGTGACATATATTGAGAAGAGCAGGTAATTCCATATTAATAGATTATGAATGAAAAGAAGAACAAGATTCTTTTGTTGAGTAATTAGGACAAGCGATCTAACCAGAGAAGGCAAGCAAGAGAATATACCATTTTTTTTTTATTGTGGACCTTATCATAGGGCTGATGAGTATGAGAGCAACTGCTCTATTAGAAGAATGACTGGAAACTGCATAATTAAATTAATTAATTTTTACTTTCATGGTAATAGTCTGCTTTTCTTTATAGGCAAACTATATCAATTCATCCATTTATAGACTTATTATAGCATTTTTTCAATAATTTTAAAATTGCATACTCCATGAAAAGGTCAGAATGGTAGCTGATAAGAACATCAGCTGTGTTTTTGTTATATACATACAATTCATTTCGTCTCTTATGTAGTTCAACACTGTTGTAAGCTCTAAGAATGTAAAACGGTACATTTTACCATAATTGAAGTTGAAATATATTCATAGAACTATTATATTTATGGCCAGTTTAAAATAAAATGATTATTAAAAACTTGTTAACAAAACGATGAGTAGAAACTAGCTTGATTTTTTTTTCTGCAAAATAATGAAAAAGAAACCACCCACAGCAAACAATTCGTAACATATACATAAATAGAAATTTCTTCCAGCCAGACGGATTTCCCTTAGAAATCATGATACTTCTAGTTAATGTTATGGAAACAAGTTTTAAGTAAGTTTCTCTATGCTTTTGAATGCAAAAACTATTTTCCCATGATCACACTGCTTTGGCTTTTGATGACCAATGCCCAAACCATTTTCTCCTCCACTATAGTAGCAGAATATTGACTTTCCAAGCTTCTCTACTTGATAAGGGCAGACCTCATTGCACAATTCTGAATAAACAGGTATGATAAGCAGAAACTTTCTTTTTACATGACATTTCTTCCTAGTTAAAAAAAAAAAGAAAATCCTAATTGATCCCATACCTCTTCTTCTTCTTCCTGGCTTCAGCCTGAACATGATACAGCAACAGGTAGAAGGACAAAATTATGAAGAGTATGTATTTGATGTTATAAGAAACTGCAAAACTCTTTCCCAAAGAGATTGTATGAATCTATATTCCCACTAGCAACGTGTGAAGGTTCCGGTGCTCACCATTCTTAAAAGCACTCGACGTTCTTACTATTTTAAACATTTTCAATTTTTGCTATTCTGTTGGGTATTTGGTAGTAACTCATGGTTGTTTTAGCTTGTAATTTCCTAACAACTAATAATTTAGAGCATCTTTTCATGTCCTAATTGGCTATTCGTTTGTCTTTCGTTTTTGTCCACTTTTTAATTAGGTTGTTCAATTTATTATTGAGCTACAAATATGTACTGTTTTGCAACAATTTGTTACTGCATTTGTTTCTTTTCTATCACTTCACAAAATAAAAGTCAAGCCAATTTGTAATAATATATTATTATATTGAGCTATAAATATTTATTATTTTGCAATGAACATTCTGATGAAAGTCTTTTTGCGAACACATATTTTTATTTCTCTTAGATAAATACATGGTTGGAATTGCTGGATCATAGAGTAGTTTCACGTTTAAATTTATATTAAAAAGAAACTGAACGATATTCCAAAGCAGTGTCTAACAGAATTCTCCTTGAGTTTCTCATATTTATGTATTTCTTACCAGCAAAAACACTGACAGCCATTGTTTCAAACTCTCTTATTTGTACATATGTATGGTGAACAGTTCTGGAAGACAGATTCCCCTTCAGATTTGTTTACTATCCAATGTAAAAATCATGTCTTCCTAAGGGCCAGAGTGCCTGTTATAGAAGCATGTAGTTCCTTAAGCCTGTGATCCCTTAACTGCGATGCAACTCACTGGGCCCATCTAATGGACTGCTCTGTGTTGCTTTCGTAGGACTTGGGCGCAGGGGAAACTGATACAAACATAAAGCTTATGTTCCCTGCTATGCCATGAGTAATAATCTTATTTATATATTAACCAGGAGTCTTATGTTTTCTGCTAGTATCCAGGAAACAGTAAGAGGATAAAATATAACTTGCACATTATGGTAAAATCTCAGACTATTCAGTTTATGACAAGTGACCATACTACCTTACACTTCCTCCAACAATGTTTAACGGTATTGATTACTCCATATTCCTCCCCAAATCTGATGTTTAACTTAGCTCTTGATAATATTTAGGCTAGATAAAAAAATTTAAATTGATATTATTTTTCATTAAGACCTTAAAAACTTTGTCTCTTTTCTTCTAATTCCCATGGTTTTGACAAGAAAATCAGTCATTTCATCATTCTCCTGTATGCAAGTCACCTTTGATATTTATTTATTAATAGTTTAAAATAAGCCTTAGACAAGTTAAATTTAACAGAGGTTAATTGAGTAGGGGAAAAAGACAGGTTCATAGACCAAGTAGTACTCAGTATCAAAAATGATACAGAGAGCTCCTTCCCCCAAGTGTGCAGGCTATGTTTATAGCCACAGAAATAGTAATGATATTCAGAAATAATCTTTTTGGTTGCTGTTTAGTGTTTGTCTTATTTGGACATCTTTTGACAGACTTCAGTAATTGGCTTGAGGTTCACTTGTTATAATTGGCTGGGCCTTGGCTACTTGTTTCACGAGTATACTCTTAGGTAAGACTACAAGTTGTTTACACATTGAGTTAGGTTACAGTTCACTATGTATGGAGGTGTATGGAGGCAGCTTTAGGTCAAATTTAATTCAAGTTAACAATAATTTCCAGCAACTAAATTATCAGGTGTCATACAATTTTATACATTTTTCCTGCTTGGGTTTTTTAAAGATTCCTTACATTTTTAAAAAAATTGAAAAAAAATTGTACATATTTTTAAAATATGTTTCATACTCAAACTTTCTTGAACTTGAATTTTGTGTAGGATGACTATTTTTATTGCCCCACAGGTCACTGAATCTCCATTTTTCCTCTGCAGGTTTCTTCTCTTTGTGTGTCTGTTTAGTTAGTTCCTGTTCCATGTCTTCATGTTCAATAATCTATGTTTTTGTACTAGGTTTAATCTGTTATAAAAGTTATTCAATAACTTTTGAACTTCAGATTCTGCTTAATATTTTTTCTTGATTCTATTAAATATTTTTTGTTCATCTTCACAGACTGTGGTTTAAGTACTTGAATGTGTTGACAATATTTATAATAGGTGCATTAGTCCATTTCACACTGCTAAAAAGAAATATCTGAGACTGAGTAATTTTTAAGGAAAAGATGTTTAATTGGCTCATGGTTCCACAGGCTGTCCAAGAGGCATAGCAGTATCAGCTTCTGGGGAGGAATCAGGGAACTTACAATCATGGCAAAGGGCAAAGCAGAAGCAGGTGATTTCACATGGTGGGAGCTGGAGGAGGAGGGAGAGGGGTGAATTGCTACACACCTTTAAATAACCAGACCTTATGAGAACTCTATCAGGAGAACAGCACCAAAGGGATG
The DNA here is from genome assembly GCF_029281585.2 of Gorilla gorilla gorilla. Taxonomy (NCBI): domain Eukaryota; kingdom Metazoa; phylum Chordata; class Mammalia; order Primates; family Hominidae; genus Gorilla; species Gorilla gorilla. The sequence continues at coordinate 106,118,764 of NC_086017.1, read as the reverse complement.
TTGCTAAACATTTATGAAGGACCCATCCCCATAATTCAATCACCTCCCACCAGGCTTTACCTTCAACACTTAGGATTACAATTTGACATGAGATATGTGTAGAGACAGAGATTTAAATCATATCAATAGATGTTAAAACTTTGTCTGCAATCCATCATCTCTAACATTTCTGAGTCTGTTCCTAATGAATGATTTTTCTCTTGATTGTCAGTCACATATTCCAATTTCTGCACAACTGTATTGGCTTTTAAAACTACAAACAGTGTAACTATTACATTATTAAGTGTAAGTGGATTTTGTTTTACTGTGTCTTTGTTTACAGATTGTTAATATTTGTTTTATCAAGCATTTTAGTTATTTACAAATTAATTTCATCTTGTTAAAGCTTATCTGTAAGCTTTGGTACTATGTGTCTAACATTATTTTAGGCTTTTATTCTAGGATTGTGTTAACCCTACTCTTGAAATATGCCCTTACTGATTTCTGAAATCTCAGGTGTTCAGTGACGACTTTTCCACTTCTGTGTGAGCTCTGGGAAATGTTCATCTTATAGTTTCCCTGACACTATTTCTCTGCGCTCATGTTATTTCACTCTATGCATGGAATCCCTTTGTATTTCATCAACAGATTCGAAGATACTCTTATGCAGATTTCTGGAGCTCTTTTTCTATGTAGTTCCCTCTTCTGTACTCTTCTACTGCCGTCCACAATGTCTGGCCACTAGCCTTCCTAAATTCTCACCTCTGGCTCATCAACTCAGCAAGATTACTGTGTATTGAGTGGGTTTCCTAATTGCGTTATCATCTGGGAAACTACCTAGGACATGAGCTGGGGAGTTGCAGAACCCTCATAATTTGTTTTCTTTCCCGTAGAAGAGTAGTCCTCTATTGTCTGTGGTTCAATGTTTGACAATAATTTGTTTTATATTTTGCCCAATTTTCCAGTAGCTTATGACAGGGGGGCAATTCTAGTACTAGGTATTCAAGAGAAACAAAGGTCTCTGATACTTGCATTTGAAGTAGAAATAAAAATTACAAATGAAAAAACAACAGCAGCCACATACACACACAAAGCTTTAATCTAGACAGTTTAAAATATTGACCCTTTTTTCACAACAAAATAAAAAATAACTCTAAAATCCAAATGTTACACATTTCTGTAATTGTTTGTATATGAACTTACGATTTGAAAAAATTGATTTATGATATTTTTAAAATTTTAATGTGAAGTCCTAGAATGTAGGTTAATATTCGTTGAATGGATGCATAGTAATTAACAAATGAATACATGAATGAGTAATATATGGCTAGTAGAATATAAGAATATAATCCATGTGGCTGTTAAAAATAACTTTGGAATACACAAAAATAGTAATTTACACTCTTTCCCTCACAATCCCAGGAAACAATTAACTATTGAATTTCTTAGGCTCTGTTACGTAATATTGTTTTAGTCAAAAACATTGTTTCATAATTAAGTATAAATTAAGTTAACTGAGGTGCATTACTTAAATTATTCAAATGAGTACATTGCTTGGACATAGAAATAGGCAATGCACTTACACTAATCATATCTAATAGAACCTCACACCTTCCACATATAAAAGACAGTTGGAGTGACAGCTGTGATAGTTGTGAGATAAGAAATACAAAAATAAGGACAAGGTAAAATCTTCTCAAGTGTATGGACCTACTCAGAATAGATAAAGTACTATTTCCCATTAGTATTGTCCTATTGAAATGTGGTAATCTTTTATAACTAATCCAAGAACAATTCTGACTCATATTACCACAAGTTAATCTTCAATGGACACTGGAAAACACTCACATGAAAATGTCATACACCTCAACAAAACAATTTTCAAGCTGCGTAGATGATCCTTTCTACAATGTTAAAGGGGAAAGCTGAAAGAAAGAAAAAAAACTTATTTTTCAATCTAAGTCTTGCTTCTTTATTTTAAAAAAGCACTTCACTTTCTTTCTTAGCACATTCTTGTTTTTAAATAATTACATTCTAAAAATATTCAAAAATACACATTTTTATTTCCTGGAAACTTTCGAAACATGGTGCTTTTGATACTTGTTATAGTTCTTTGTCTTTATGGAGATTTATGAAAATCTGAATACCCAGAATAGTTATTCAGAATTCTTATCACAAAAGAGATGCTTCCATGAGGTTTCAAAGCATTTTTCCCTGAAATGAATTTGGTGTGACCATCATTTTATCTAGTCTCTTCATAAAACAATCTGCAAATACAAACCTCCTTGTGGGTAATAATACAGCCATATTTGCAAAGGCTGTAATCATGAAATTTAATATAAATAAAAAATGCAACTAAATGATGCTCCAACCATACTCTACTGCCCCACTGTATATCACAATCACTCCATAAATGCAGAGATTTTTCCATTTCTTTCATAAGGGATTTCTCATAGTGAAACAATTTTCTAGATACCCTTCCTCTTGGCAGCTTTCTTTAATATAAACGTTACTTCGAGTGTAACTATACCTTAAATCTTGACATCATAGATGTCATTAGAAATCAGGAACCAAATATTTCTGTATCCTGGGAGTCATAAAACTGAAAGGATATTTCAGGTATGTAACTTGTTTTTACCTTTCTCTTAAGTACTATATTTTCTCCATAATTAACCCAGCAAGACTCAGAGCTCAGTGGCATATTTAAACATTAGTTTAGTAGTGCTTCGTTGGCTCGTAACAGCAAATTACATGACATTTCTAAAGGGAGATAATGAAAGAAATAGAATCTAAGCTGCTGGGGTTATAGGGCATCTATCAAAGTCCTTTTTCTGTTTTATTCTTTCCCTAAATCTCAGAGTTACAGGTATTTTTATATCACAAATAACTTAAACTTAACTTTTATATCTTGGTGTTTCAGGCAAGTTTTCATAAGCAGCATTTATTTTCTTGCTATTGCTAGATTGTATTTTTTAAATTAAGATCTCTAAAGTACCTGAAACTCTTAGTGGACTGCCTTTACTTCACCATTCTTCAAACGAGATGTGACAAATAGATTCCCTGAATCCATTTATGGCTTTCTTTCCTGTAAAACATTAAAAATCAGTCAAATATATTCAGAAAGCACTACTTAAAAATCCAAACAAGAAAAAAAACTGATATCATTGGTTCACTGGGCCAATGAATATCTCAAAGAAGGTATTAATTACCTTATCTGATTAAACATACACAATGTTTTCTTTTTTTGTCAGATGTATCTATTAACTTACTCATATTTTTGGACGTATGTATAATTATTTTTTAGGATAGTTTCAAGTCGCTTCTGAATTCAGAATGTTTCTCCCAAAATAGTTACTTTTCTTGGATTTCTCAATAACAAGGATAACATGTAACTCTTTAAATATTTTAAATTTTTTAATCATTCAAAATGTCTTTCATAACACTGCACATAAAATATTTCCTTTCATCATTTTAACCTTTTATTTGTAACTCACTATTACATAGCTCTTTCTTTAAATGTGTTATAAATTTTTACCACCCACAGACTAAGGATCAGCCATGTACCATGACATAGGTAGCTCTTCATAATTTTGATACCTTCTCAATCACCAGATCCAAATCCTGTTATGTCTTCCAAACCTGATTCAGAATTCTTCAGCCATATAATACTGTCACATCTTTTGTGTTTGTGAGTACATGCCTTCAAATGCATGTAATCCCTTCTGTCCTTTCAACTACTGGTATTTGTCAGTTGTGCCATCCTACTCACCTGTGTTAGTTTGCTAGGGTGACCTTGACAAAATACCACAGATTGAATGGTTTAAACAACAGAAATTATCTTCTCACAGTGCTGGAAACTGGAATTTCAAGATCAAGGTTTCGACAGGTTAGTTTTCTCCTGAGGCCTCTGCCTTCGGCTTGCAGACGGCTACCTTGTCACTATGTCCTCCTGTGGCTTTTTCTTCGAGTGCATGTATACCTGATGTATTTTTTGTGTGTCTTAATTTCCTCTTCTAATAAAGACATCAACCATACTAGATTAGGGTCAACCTTTCTGACCTCATTTAACTTTAACTACCCCATTAAACTGCTTATCTCCAAGTAGGGTCACATTTTGGGTTGCTGAGGGTAAGGGCCTCAACATATACATTTTGGAATGATACAATTCTGGACATGACACCATCCCATTGTAATATACATTTTGATTTTTCTAAATTAGAAATTGCATTATTCCAGAAAACCACTATGTTCCAAAGACATTAGTCACCCCCACAAAAAACACAATACATGTATTTTTCTAAATGATATTTTGTTATTAAAAGAATCAAACAGATCCTATTAGAATACTTTTAAAATAATTATCTAATAAAAATAAATCAAATATATTTGAAAAGTAATTTGAATTCCTAAATTATTTTGTTAGTGAACGGACTAAAGTAAGCAAAGCAAATCTTTCTTTACCTGCCAGATAAAGTGAAGAGATGAGAAGTATGACAATCCATCAGAACATACACAGGTCATTTTGAGTAGACTCTAGCAAGCTCTTTGAGAACATCTAGAATATGACAACACATGCCTAGAGCTCTGAAAAAAAATACTTTGGTCTTCAACTATAAAGGTCTTGAAAATGATCCCAGTGGGCCAGGGTCTCAGCTTCAGTCTTTACTCTTTTAAAAATATTTCTTTCAAACTGTAAATTCTCTAATAATCAATTTATTATAGCACCATATTCTGAGTTCAAATAAATAAATGCTTAATTCAATAACTGGGTTCATGATATCCTAACTTTTATTGTTATATGTGCATTACTTGCTTTCAAAAACTCACTGACACTAGCATCTAATTATGACTTTAATTCTTCTCTAACATTGCTAGAATGCCTATGATTAGGATAAATCTTTCACCAGTACTTTCCAACAACACCATAGGAATATCTGAATTGAATCGATTCATGGAGTAACAATAAAAAACAAGCAAAAATAATGTTTCTTAATTGCTAATAGTTTTAGGTATAGTCAGGCAGTTGTTTTAGTTATAGTTTTAGTTGTTTGGTTATAGTCAGACATTTCTGTGTTACCAACTTCTACATTGCAGATTCATTAATAACTACAGAAAAATATCCATCTCTGCTAATAATAGATGTATTCCTTCTTCTCTAAAGGATTAGATGAAACTGGGGCCAGGCATGGAGGTTCATGCCTGTAATCCCAGCGCTTTGGGAGGCCAAGACAGGTGAATCACTTGAGGCCAGGAGCTCAAGACCATCCTGGCCAACATGGTGAAACCCCGTCTCCACTAAAAACACAAGAAATTAGCTGGGTGTGGTGGTGCACGCCTGTAATCCTAGCTATTCAGGAGGCTGAGGCATGAGAATCTCTTGAACCTGGGAGGCAGAGGTTGCAGTGACCCGAGATTGTCACTGCACTCCAGCATGGGTGACAGAGTAAGACTTTGTCTCAAAAGTAAAAGAAAAAAAATAATTAGATGCAGCTATCTTGTAGGAAAGAAAAGATAAGACTTTACAGAGAGTTTTACAGAGAGGTCTTTATTAAAAGGGTTACCTAGTGAAGGTATTAGTGATCTCAAGTTTCTCACTGGGGTGCATATTTATCTAGAATAACCACCTCACATTCTCATGATAGAGTTCAAAGTCCATGACATGGATTAAGATGAACCTCTGTGGTTATTCAGCTAAAGTTTTGGGCTAATTGAGAAGAAATACAAAAAAAAAAAAAAAAGTTATCACTCACTGACATTTTTCTGAAGAATTCTTGAGCATTAGATAGGTGGAAAATGTATCAAATACATCAGCAAAACTATATAAATGCTACAATTACTCTCTTTTTTTCTTTTGAAAGTTGGCTAAGGCCAACTATCTCAACGGAATGAAGAGGAGCTCTTCAGTCTTAACTACACATGTAAGGTACCTTCCTTCATTCACACTCGAATCTATCACTGCTTCATTCTTCAGACACCTTTTTGCTCAAACATCACCTTATTTTCCTCTGATTACTACCTAGATATTCAATCCAATCCTTCCCCTTATACTAAGTACAAACAATGTTTTTCCTTCATATCCATTCCTAAGCACATTGCTCAATACATCCCTGATAACACGTGTAGCCAGTGGTTCACTGACTTAAGCTATCATTTGTCCCATTCATCAAACTGAAGCTGTTCAAATCCCAGGACCTCTAGGGGATGTTCATTTAAGTATGGTAACCATTTACTACTGCTAGTATTATGATGAATTGAAAGTGATGATAAAACTCTACTACAGGGTGTTTTTATATTCAATTTTTTCAGACTCATTTTTGAATCCACAGAGCATGTAAAATTTCTTTGTCAACATCTGAATTTTTAATGAGTAACATCTATCCTTTTTAATTGACATAGAACTCTGTTGGTTATACCCATGTATTTTTAAATAGCCATGATTAAATATAATTAATTAGATAATCTTCTCTTATGGCATATCTTGGATAAGTTCATTTTTATTGATCAACTTTCAACTCAATACATTTCTTTCTAAAGTTATACTCTTTATGCTTATCATCATCAGTAATCAGCTGTATTAGTCCATCTTCATGCTGCTCATAAAGACATATACAAGAATGGGTAATTTGTAAAGGAAAGAAGTTTAACTACTTCACAGTTCAGCATGACTGGGAGGTCTCAGGAAAAGTACTCTCATGGTGGAAGGGGAAGCAAACACATACTTCTTCACATGGTGGCAGCAAGGAGAAGTGCTTAGAAAAGGGGGGAAAAGCCCCTTATAAAACCATCAGATCTTGTCAGAACTCACTCACTATCACAAGAACAGCAGCATGGGAGTAACTGCTCCTATGATTCAATGACCTTCACCAGGTCCCTCCTACCACACGTGGGAATTATGGGAACTACAATTCAAGATGATATTTAGATGGGGACACAACAAAAACCATATCATTCTGCCCCAGGCCCCATCCCAAATCTCGTGTCCTCACATTTCAAAACACAATCATGCCTTCCCAACAGTCTCCCAGAATCCTAACTCATTCCATCATTAATCCAAAAGTCCAAGTCCAAGGTCTCATCTGAGACAAGGCAAGTCCCTTCTGCCTATGAGCCTGCAAAATCAAAAGCAAATTAGTTACTTACTAAATACAATGGGGATATAAGCATTAAGTAAATACACCCATTCCAAATTGGAGAAATTCGCCACAATGAAGGGGCTACAGGCCCAATGCAAATCTGAAATCTAATGGGGCAGTTATTAAAGTTCCAATATGATCTCCTTTGACTGCATGTCTCATATCCAGGCCTTGCTGATGCAAGAGGTAGGTTCCCATGGCCTCTGGCAGCTCTGCCCCTGTGGCTTTCCAGGGTACAGCACCCCTCCTGGCTGTTTTCACAGGCTGTCATTGAGTGCCTGTGGCTTTTCCAGGTGCAGGGTGCAAGCTGTTGGTGTATGTACTATTCTGGGATCTGGAGGATAGTGGCCCTCTTCTCACAACTTCACTAGACAGTTCCCCAGTGGGGACTCTGTGTGGGGACTCCAACCACACATTTCCCCTTCACACTGCCCTAGCAGAAGTTCTTCATGAGCCCTCTGCCCCTGCAACAGACTTCTGCCTGGACATCTAGGCATTTCTGTATAACCTCTGAAAACTTGGTGGGGGTTCCCAAACCTCAGTTCTTGACTGCTGCACATCCACTGGCCCAATACCATGTGAAAGCTGCCAAGGCTTGGAGCTTGCACCCACTGGAGCAACAGCCTGAGTTGTACATTGGCTCCTTTTAGCCATGGCTGGAACTGAAGCAGCTAGGACACAAGGCACCATGTCATGAGGCTGCATAGAGCTGGGGGACCCTGGGCCTGGCCCACAAAACCATTTTTTCCTACTAGGCCTCCAAGCCTGTGATTGATGGGGCTGTCGTAAGGGTGTCTTATATGCCTTGAAGGCTTTTTCCCTATTGTCTTGTTGATTAACATTTGGCTCTTTGTGACATGGAAATTTCTGCAGTCAGCTTGAATTTATCCCCAGAAAATGGGATTTTGTTTTCTATTATATAATCAGGCTTCAAATTTTCCAAACTTTTATGCTCTGCTTCCTCTTGAATGCTTTGCTGCTTAGAAATTTCTTCTACCAGATACCCTAAATCATCTTCCTTAAGTTCTAAGTTCCTCAAGCTCTATGGCAGAGGCAAAATGCCACCAATCTCTTTGCATAGCAAGAATGACTTTTACTCCAGTTCCCAACAAGTTACTCCTGTCCATCTGAGACCACCTCAGCCTGGACTTTAATGTCCATATCATTATCAGCATTTCAGTCAAAAAGCCATTCAACAAGTCTCTAGGAAGTTCCAAACTTTTCCACATCTTCCTGTCTTCTGAACCCTCCAAGTCTATAGGAAGTTCCAAACATTACCACATTTTCTTGTCTTCTTCTGAGCCCTCCAAATGTTTTCAACCTCTGCCTGTTACCCAGTTCCAAAGTTGCTTCCACATTTTCAGGTATCTTTATGGCAGTGCTCCACTACTTGGTACCAATTTACTGTATTAGTTCATTCTCATGCTGCTAATAAAGACATACCCAAGACTGGGTAATTTATAAAGGAAAGAGGTTTAATGGACTCACAGTTCAGTGTGGCAGGGGACGCTTCTGGAAACATAATATCATGGCAGAAGGAAAAACAAACATGTCCTTCACATGGCAGCAGAAAGAAGAAGTGCTGACCAAAAGGGGGTAATATCGTTTGGCTGTGTCCTCACCCAAATCTCATCTTGAATTGTAGCTCCCATAATTTCCATGTGTTGTGTGATGAACCCAGCAGGAGATAATTGAATCATAAGTGTGGGCAATTTCCCCCATACTGTTCTCATGGTAGAGAATAAGTCTCACAAGATCTGATGGCTTTATAAGGGGAAACCCTTTTCACTTGGTTCTCATTCCCTCTTGCCTGCCGCCATATAAGATGTGCCTTTCGCCTTCCACCATGATTGTGAGGCCTCCCAGTCATGTGGAACTGTGAGTCCATTAAGCCTCTTCTCATTTATAAATTACAAATTCTTTATTAATTGCCCCTCTGATTCAATCACCTCCCACTGGGTCCCTCCCAGGACATGTGGGGATTATGGGAACTACAATTCAAGATGAGTCTGTGGTGGGGTCACAGCCAAACCATATCATCAGCCCATGCTAATAATTTTTTTTATTCTTTACTTTATTCAGTTTTACCACCTCTTCAACCAAAATATTTAGTGGGGTAGGTTGCAGTGATGCTTGCTGGCATTGTAGTAAATATGAGTTACATTGCTAATATTTCATTATCAACCTATTCTCTAATATTTCCCTAGAGCAGAGGAAATATTTATCTTCAACAGATTCCTTTTTTAACAACATTTGTAACATGGTTTTGCAAAGATATATAAAAATGTTTTTTTCTCTATGGTGTCTCCTACATACCTGATGCAACTAGTAGTAACTTAGCAGTAATACAAAGAAAGGAGAACACGGTTTGAATAATTACTTTTTATTAAAATTAATATCATATAGATCTGATTATACAGTAAAATTAATGTTTTTTTTAGTTTTTTCTATCATTGGCTATTTTATTAATTTTTATTTTAGATTTTTTATTTGAAATTGAGACAAATATGCCATTTTGTTGATAACAAAACAAATTGTTCATTGCCTGAATAGTTTAATGCAAATTTGAACATTATTTAGGAATTTAAAATCTACTTATATATTTTAGAATGGAGAGTTTCCACTCACAAGAGGCATAGGGGTATGACAGTTGGAAAGACTAAAATTCAGTATAGATAATTCTATGTGCCTTAATATAGTTTCTTTAAAAACAAAGGATTTGGGAGACTATTTTAAACTTTAACATAATTAAAACTGTTAATTTGTATTCTTGTGTCTTAACAACTAGAAAATCTGTAGGTGTGTTCATTCCTACCCACAACACATCACAAAAAACAAAACCTATGTGAGGTTAAAAATGAATTCTGACAAATCATCACTGAATTCCCACTGCTGAAAATGTCAACTATGTAATAATAAAACAAACAGCAAAAAAAGCTACATTTATTAAAAATGAGTTACTTAGAAAATTTTTCACATGCCTTGCTTTTTCGTCACCAGTGAATCATTCTTGTTCACTATTTCTAGAGTGAATACAAGAAAAGATTGAGATAACAAGATGCCTATCTTTGAAAAAATTGTATTTTTCTCTTTCTAAAAATAAAAACATCATTTCAAATGTAGATTTTTAAAGCAAACATGGAAATTAAACTAGAATATAAGGCTAATTAGTTTCTTAGAAAATACATCTTATAGTTGTCAACATAAGACAATTTTGTGAATTTTTTTTTAAACATAGTGACTATGATGGAAGCAATTTCAAAATATCTTGAATCTGGATAAAAGAGTTTGCTTTTGAAAATACTTTCAAATACATACACTTGTGTAGTTGTTATAATAACTGTATGAATGACTGAACAACTTCTTTCTCAAAACCATATTTAAACTTAGAACAGAACACAATCCTGGTGTCAATCCTATGTTCACATAACTCTTTTTGTCAGACAACTAAGCCAAAAAACTCTGACTAAAAGAAAATGAAGGCTGGGTGCAGTGGCTCACACCTGTAATCCCAGCACTTTGGGAGGTCCAGGCGGGCAGATCATGAGGTCAGGAGATTGAGACCATCCTGGCTAACATGGTGAAATCCCGTCTCTACTAAAAATACAAAAATTAGCCAGGCATGGTAGCGGGTGCCTGTAGTCCCAGCTACTTGGGAGGCTGAGGCAGGAGAACGACCTGAACCCGGGAGGCAGAGCTTGCAGTGAGCCGAGATCATGCCACTGCACTCCAGCCTGGGTGACAGAGCAAGACTCCATCTTGAAAAAAAAAATGAAGACAGGATTACCAATTCACAGCTAAAAATTAAGACATTTTGGGGGAAGTAGTGATATTGGTGGATTTCTCCAGCTATTAACTCTCCCACTTAGTTATTTCAAGGATTACTTCAAGCTTATGCACAGACAGAAAAAAAAAATGTTAACAATTGATTAATTGGGTAGGTTAAACTAGATATGCTTTATAAGAAAAAAAAATTTGACTTCAGTTTTCAAAAGTGTAGAAAAAGATTAACTAAGAAAAATATTACCATTAAAATATTTTCTGAATGATTTACATTTTAATAGAGTGATGATACAAAAAGAGACACTGAATTCTTTTTGTCATTCAAACTTTGTAATTATAGGTGTGTTTTCAGTTAAAAAAATAAAGAAAAGTTTCAGTTCTGGTAGTTTTTTGATTCATTTAAATACACTTTCAGATGGTGGTTTTTAGAATGATGTGCATGAATCTTAACATAGTCTACTGATTATCTGCCAAATAAATTGCGGCTAGCCTATGATTATGGTTTAGGACAAAGAATCATCTCTTTTACCTATAATGTAGTTGCTTAAGTCCCATTTGTTGTCCCACTATTGCTGAGCTATTGTCACATTAACCATTTTAACTGTACCTGAAAAATCTGTCATGATGCCACTCTCTTACTCCAGCTTCTCTATTTCTTTCTTCTTCTTGTTAACCTCTCAAAAGTTGATTGGGTAAGGGAAACCTTTCTTGGTCATTGCTGGAGGAGGGCAGCCAAGATGGTCAAATAGGAACAGCTCTGGTCTACAGCTCCTAGCGTGAGTGATGCAGAAGACGGGTGATTTCTGCATTTCCATTTGAGGTACCGGGTTCATCTCACTAGGGAGTGCCAGACAGTGGGTGCAGGACAGTGGGTGCAGCGCACCATGCATGAGCCAAGGCAGGGCGAAGCATTGCCTCACTCGGGAAGCGCAAGGGGTCAGGGAGTCCCCTTTCCTAGTCAAAGAAAGGGGTGACAGACGGCATCTGGAAAATCTGTTCACTCCCACCCTAATACTGCGCTCTTCTGACGGGCTTAAAAAACGGTGCACCAGGAGATTATATCCCACACCTGGCTTGGAGGGTCCTACGCCCACAGAATCTCGCTGATTGCTAGCACAGCAGTCTGAGATCAAACTAAAAGGCAGCAGCAAGGCTGGGAAGGGGTGCCCGCCATTGTCCAGGCTTGCTTAGGTAAACAAAGCAGCTGGGAAGCTCCAACTGGGTGGAGCCCACCACAGCACAAGGAGGCCTGCCTGCCTCTGTAGGCTCCACCTCTGGGGGCAGGGCACAGACAAACAAAAAGACAGCAGTAACCTCTGCAGACTTAAATGTCCCTGTCTGACAGCTTTGAAGAAAGCAGTGGTTCTCCCAGCATGCAGCTGGAGATCTGAGAACAGGCAGACTGCCTCCTCAAGTGGGTCCCTGACCCCTGACTCCCGAGCAACCTAACTGGGAGGCACCCCCAACTACGGGCAGACTGACACCTCACACGGCCGGGTACTCCTCTGAGACAAAACTTCCAGAGGAATGATCAGACAGCAGCATTCGCGGTTCACAAAAATCCACTGTTTTGCAGCCACCACTGCTGATACCCAGGCAAACAGGGTCTGGAGTGGACCTCTAGCAAACTCCAACAGACCTGCAGCTGAGGGTCCTGTCTGTTAGAAGGAAAACTAGCAGAAAGGACATCCACACCAAAAACCCATCTGTACATCACCATCATCAAAGACCAAAAGTAGATAAAACCACAAAGATGGGGAAAAAACAGAGCAGAAAAACTGGAAACTCTAAAAAACAGAGCACCTCTCCTCCTCCAAAGGGACACAGTTCCTCACCAGCAATGGAACAAAGCTGGATGGAGAATGACTTTGACGAGTTGAGAGAAGAAGGCTTCAGACAATCAAACTACTCCGAGCTACAGGAGGAAATTCAAACCAAAGGCAAAGAAGTTAAAAACTTGAAAAAAATTTAGACTAATGTATAACTAGAACAACCAATACAGACAAGTGCTTAAAGGAGCTGATGGAGCGGAAAGCCAAGGTTCGAGAACTACATGAAGAATGCAGAAGCCTCAGGAGCCAATGTGATTAACTGAAAGAAAGGGTATCAGTAATGGAAGATGAAATGAATGAAATGAAGTGAGAAGGGAAGCTTAGAGAAAAAAGAATAAAAAGAAATGAACAAAGCCTTCAAGAAATATGGAACTATGTGAAAAGACCAAATCTACGTTTGATTGGCGTACCTGAAAGTGGTGGGGAGAATGGAACCAAGTTGGAAAACACTCTGCAGGATATTATCCAGGAGAACTTCCCCAACATAGCAAGGCAGGCCAACATTCAGATTCAGGAAATACAGAGAACGCCACAAAGATACTCCTCGAGAAGAGCAACTCCAAAACACATAATTGTCAGATTCACCAAAGTTGAAATGAAGGAAAAAATGTTAAGGGCAGCCAGAGAGAAAGGTCGGGTTACCCACAAAGGGAAGCCCATCACACTAACAGCGGATCTCTCGGCAGAAACTCTACAAGCCAGAAGAGAGTGGGGGCCAATATTCAACATTCTTAAAGAAAAGAATTTTCAACCCAGAATTTCATATCCAGTGAAACTAAGCTTCATAAGTGAAGGAGAAATAAAATCATTTACAGACAAGCAAATACTGAGAGATTTTGTCACCACCAGGTCTGCCCTAAAAGAGCTCCTGAAGGAAGCACTAACCATGGAAAGGAACAACCAGTACCAGCAGCTGCAAAATCATGCCAAAATGGAAAGACCATCAAGACTAGGAAGCAACTGCAACTAATGAGCAAAATAACCAGCTAACACCATAATGACAGGATCAAATTCACACATAACAATATTAACTTTAAATGTAAATGGACTAAATGCTCCAATTAAAGACACAGACTGGCAAATTGGATAAAGAGTCAAGATTCATCAGTGTGCTGTATTCAGGAAACCCATCTCACCTGCAGAGACACACATAGGCTCAAAATAAAAGGATGGAGGAAGATCCACCAAGCAAATGGAAAACAAAAAAAGGCAGGGGTTGCAATCCTAGTCTCTGATAAAACAGACTTTAAACCAACAAAGATCAAAACAGACAAAAAAGGCCATTACATAATGGTAAAGAGATCAATTCAACAAGAAGAGCTAACTATCCTAAATATATATGCACCCAATACAGGAACACCCAGATTCATAAAGCAAGTCCTGAGTGACCTACAAAGAGACTTAGACCCCCCACACAATAATAATTGGAGACTTTAACACCCCACTGTCAACATTAGACAGATCAACAAGAAAGAAAGTTAACAAGGATACCCAGGAATTGAACTCAGCTCTGCACCAAGCAGACCTAATAGACATCAACAGAACTCTTCACCCCAAATCAACAGAATATACGTTTTTTTCAGCACCACACCACACCTATTCCAAAATTGACCACATAGTTGGAAATAAAGCTCTCCTCAGCAAATGTAAAAGAACAGAAATTATAACAAACTATCTCTCAGACCACAGTGCAATCAAACTAGAACCCAGGATTAAGAAACTCACTCAAAACCGCTCAACCACATGGAAACTGAACAACCTGCTCCTGAATGACTACTGGGTACATATCGAAATGAAGGCAGAAATAAAGATGTTCTTTGAAACCAACGAGAACAAAGACACAACATACCAGAATCTCTGGGACACATTCAAAGCAGTGTGTAGAGGGAAATTTATACCACTAAATGCCCACAAGAGAAAGCAGGAAAGATCCAAAATTGACACCCTAACATCACAATTAAAAGAACTAGAAAAGCAAGAGCAAACACATTCAAAAGCTAGCAGAAGGCAAGAAATAACTGAAATCAGAGCAGAAATGAAGGAAATAGAGACACAGAAAACCCTTCAAACAATTAATGAATCCAGGAGCTGGTTTTCTGAAAGGATCAACAAAATTGATAGACCGCTAGCAAGACTAATAAAGAAAAAAAGAGAGAAGAATTAAATAGACACAATAAAAAATGATAAAGGGGTTATCACCACCAATCCCACAGAAATACAAACTACCATCAGAGAATACTACAAACACCTCTACGCAAATAAACTAGAAAATCTAGAAGAAATGGACAAATTCCTCAACACATACACCCTTCCAAGCCTAAGCCAGGAAGAAGTTGAATCTCTGAATAGACCAATAACAGGCTCTGAAATTGTGGCAATAATCAATAGCCTACCAACCAAAAAGAGTCCAGGACCAGATGGATTCACAGCCGATTTCTACCAGAGGTACAAGGAGGAACTGGTACCATTCCTTCTGAAACTATTCCAATCAATAGAAAAAGAGGGAATCCTCCCTAACTCATTTGATGAGGCCAGCATCATCCTGATACCAAAGCTGGGCAGAGACACAACCAAAAAAGAGAATTTTAGACCAATATCCTTGATGAACATTGATGCAAAAATCCTCAATAAAATACTGGCAAACTGAATCCAGCAGCACATCAAAAAGCTTATCCACCATGATCAAGTGGGCTTCATCCCTGGGATGCAAGGCTGGTTCAATATATGCAAATCAATAAATGTAATCCAGCATATAAACAGAACCAATGACAAAAACCACATGATTATCTCAATAGATGCAGAAAAGGCCTTTGACAAAATTCAACAACTCTTCACGCTAAAAACTCTCAATAAATTAGGAATTGATGGGATGTGTTTCAAAATAATATGAGCCATCTATGACAAACTCATAGTCAATATCATACTGAATGGGCAAAAACTGGAAGCATTCCCTTTGAAAACTGGCACAAGACAGGGCTGACCTCTCTCACCACTCCTATTCAACGTAGTGTTGGAAGTTCTGGCCATGGCAATTAGGCAGGAGAAGGAAATAAAGGGTATTCAATTAGGAAAAGAGGAAGTCAAATTATCCCTGTTTGCAGATGCCATGATTGTATATCTAGAAAACCCCATTGTCTCAGCCCAAAATCTCCTTAAGCTGATAAGCAACTTCAGCAAAGTCTCATGATACAAAATCAATGTACAAAAATCACAAGCATTCTTATACACCAATAACAGACAAACAGAGAGCCAAATCATGAGTGAACTCCCATTCACAATTGCTTCAAAGAGAATAAAATACCTAGGAATCCAACTTACAAGGGACCTGAAGGACCTCTTCAAGCAGAACTACAAACCACTGCTCAATGAAATAAGAGGATTCAAACAAATGGAAGAACATTCCATGTTCATGGGTAGGAAGAATCAATATCATGAAAATGGCCATATTGCCCAAGGTAATTTTTAGATTCAATGCCATCCCCATCAAGCTACCAATGACTTTCTTCACAGAATTGGAAAAAACTACTTTAAAGTTCATATGGAACCAAAAAAGAGCCCACATCGCCAAGTCAATCCTAAGCAAAAAGAACAAAGCTGGAGGCATCATGCTACCTGACTTCAAACTATACTACAATGCTACAGTAACCAAAACAGCATGGTTCTGGTACCAAAACAGAAATATAGATCAATGGAACAGAACAGAGCCCTCAGAAATAATGCCGCATATCTACAACTATCTGATCTTTGACAAACCTGAGAAAAACAAGCAATGGAGAAAGGATTCCCTATTTAATAAGTGGTGCTGGGAAAACTGGCTAGCCATATGTAGAAAGCTGAAACTGGATCCCTTCCTTACACCTTATACACAAATTAATTCAAGATGGATTAAAGACTTAAACATTAGACCTAAAACCCATAAAAACCCTAGAAGAAAACCTAGGCATTACCATTCAGGACATAGGCATGGGCAAGGACTTCATGTCTAAAACATGTCATTTTGGCAACAAAAGCCAAATTGACAAATCGGATGTAGTTAAACTAAAGAGCTTCTGCACAGCAAAAGAAACTACCATCAGAGTGAACAGGCAACCTACAAAATGGGAGAAAATTTTTGCAACCTACTCATCTGACAAAGGGCTAGTATCAAGAATCTACAATGAACTCAAACAAATTTACAAGAAAAAAACAAACAACCCCATCAAAAAGTGGGTGAAGGATATGAACAGACACTTCTCAAAAGAAGACATTTATGCAACTAACAGACACATGAAAAAATGCTCATCATCACTGGCCATCAGAGAAATGCAAATCAAAACCACAATGAGATACCATCTCACACCAGTTAGAATGGCAATCATTAAAAAGTCAGGAAACAACAAGTGCTGGAGAGGATGTGGAGAAATAGGAACACTTTTGCACTGTTGGTGGGACTGTAAACTAGTTCAACCATTGTGGAAGTCAGTGTGGCGATTCCTCAGGGATCTAGAACTAGAAATACCATTTGACCCAGCCATCCCATTACTGGGTATATACCCAAAGGACTATAAATCATGCTGCTATAAAGACACATGCACACATATGTTTATTGCTGCACTATTCACAATAGCAAAGACTTGGAACCAAGCCAAATGTCCAGCAATGATAGACTGGATTAAGAAAATTTGGCACATATACACCATGGAATACAATGCAGCCATAAAAAATGATGAGTTCATGTCCTTTGTAGGGACATGGATGAAATTGGAAATCATCATTCTCAGTAAACTATCGCAAGGACAAAAAAACCAAACACCGCATGTTCTCACTCATAGGAGGTAATTGAACAATGAGAACACGTGGACACAGGAATGGGAAGATCACACTCTGGGGACTGTTGTGGGGTGGGGGTAGGGGGGAGGGATAGCATTAGGAGATATATCTAATGCTAAATGATGAGTTAATGGGTGCAGCACACCAGCATGGCACATGTATACATATGTAACTAACCTGCACATTGTGCACATGTACCGTAAAACTTAAAGTATAATAATAATAAAATAAAAAAAAAAGAAAACCTTTCTTGAAAAGAAGGCATCACAATTTTTGTCTATTTAAATCACAATGTTATTTTTTCTTTGGAGCTCTCTGAGAGTTACCAGCATTGGTACTCTGATCATTTTAATAGAAATACACAATTTTCTGCTCTGAGATATTTCTGGTGTCACATTTGCAGAGCATGCAAAATGCTCTAGGTTCTAATGCTCTGATCTAATATCTTATAGCTTAATTTCTAAAAGAGCACTTCTGGAGAAGTAAATGTTTTTCCTTTCCTTTATAAAACCAACAAATGATTCAGCCATGTGCCTGTCAACTTCTGTAATGATCCACAAATCCATTTGCATGCATAAAATATTACTCTGGTTGGATTAAAACCAACTTGATATTTATTAACTTATATTTCAAATATAAAAGCATATTTGACTAATTGATATTTCAAGAAGGTTTATGGTAAATCGAACAGCCTTCCTATTGTAAATAATTATAATATGAGATTAATTTTTTTAAAAAGTCATAAATATAAAGATAAGGTGACAAGAAAGTAAAGACTAATTAGTCCAAAAAGCAAATGAATGTAGAAACCAGGAAAAGCAAGCGGAGAATTTAGGCTAGTTCTGCATTTGCCATACCACAGGAGTTTGAGTTTTGTTGACCACATCAAGGGACTGAGGACAAAGCTGGGACCAAAGAAGGGTTCAGAGATATTGATGTTTTACATTTGGACTTCAGTATTAGGAACAACAAGTGTTCAATATTATTCTGTTTTATATTATACATATTTCTCATATAACTCTTTTTTATATGTATACTCTATTTCACAATTCACAGTTTAAAACATTTGAAACACAGTGCCAGTAATAAGCACCCTAAGACTATCTTTATGGCAGTACACTGTCCAACTTTATAATATGCAAACCAAAATGCTACTTATCTTTCCTTGGTAAAATTTTTCTTAGCACACCAAAATAATTACATCTTTGACTTAGTTGAAAATTCAAATTACTCCTTGCTCTTTACACCCAATTTGGAGCAATCAGGTGTAATATAATTAAAATTCTTTCAACTTCTAATTCTGGCTGTTTTGTCATTTTTTCTTCTTCTGTTCTCTTAATTAATACTGTGCTATACTTTAATTTCAGCTCTCCTGCTAGGTAGGCAAACACAATTCTTAATTTATGCCTTTCCCATTAGTTTAAAACAGTAACAAAATAATAATAATAGACACTCTATGGTTAGTTGCTGAAAATTTTCTTTCTCAAATAATACTTTTGTTGTAACTTAAAGATAATAAAAAATTTTGTGGCATTTATAGCCCTTTAAAACTGGACTAAATATTATAGGTAGGTTAAGACATCTATTAGAGCCCATTCCACTGTGAACATACAAAGAATAAAAGGCCTCTATAAGATTCATTGGAAATTGACATGAAGCCTGAGGTAATTGTCTGAAAAGTATTTCCCTCCTGAAAAATTGTCAATATTATGAGCACATCATAACTGACTTTACCAAAATATGCTTGCTACTAAAGTTTTGATTTCAAAATCCTTAAGAACCATTTTCTTCTGCCCAGTAATTCTCACCCTCAGTAGATAAATGACTGCACTTTTGCGCTCCAAAGCCAGCTATATTAGCTCTTCTGAAACAAACTTTGTCAAACCTCTGTCTGGATTTTTCCCTTCCTTTTGCCTCAAATCCAAGGTTATTGATGATTTTATTTTAGTAACAAGCCCTTTCCTGCTCCTACTATGCCTAATAAAATCTTGTTAATGTTCCTTGCTAGTGTTTTTTATAAAAGCACGTTTACTTAGCGTATGACTGACTTGTAGACTCAGAATAACTTTAACTATTTCACTACATGTATCAAATTTACCTTTTTTATTTATAACATTTTATTAAAGAGGCATCACTCTTTCTATAATTATAAATTTTATTTTGTGGTGAGAGTTTGCTTAGATTTCTTTACTTGTTCCAATACTTGGAAATGCAGATATTGATAGATAGCACCAAAAACAGGATGCATGTGGAGGGGGGTAAGGAAGCCTCATTCTTATTGGAATGACTAAATTCTGAACTATGTTGCTGCAGCCTTTATTTTTAGCACATAATAAAATTGAAAATTAAAAAATGTTTTGAGAAAGCTACCTCAGGATTCCTTAAAAACACCTCATGGCCAATAGATTTAATATAATACTGATGCAGGATTTTTGCTCCTTAATTCAAGTAAATCTGGGTTCTTGTCTCACAACCAGGAAAAATTAGGCACATGAACACATTGAAGGGAAAGAAGGACGGAATTTTTAAGTGAAAGGAAAGTTACCAGCAAGGAGAGGGGTCCTGCAAGCGGGTTTTTTTCCGTCGCACTTGAATACCAGGCCACCACACACGAGCTGAAGAGACCAGGCTCCTCCCTTGAAAAAGGCGCAAATTCCTTGTGGCTTCACCCCTTCCTTACAGTCCACATGTGGGCCCTTAGTCTGATCCACTCCACATTGATTAATTTCCCTTACTGCATGTCTGTTAAGGGAGAGAATTTTTCACTGTGAGCATGTTTAGGCAACTCCCCAGTGCAAAATGACCTGGGTGAGTCTGAGGTTCTCCAGAGACCCTTCCCTATCTACGTAGGCATTTGGCTGTCTCCTGCGTCAATCATTACTATGCACAAGATTCCTCAGGAAAACCTGCTCCCATACAGATAGCTATGCACCTTGCAGAGATACTCTGATTCATTCTGTCTAGGTCTGCGGTTTTCTACTTTAATGGCACATTACAAACTTCTGCAGAAGTAAATCTCCAACTATGGTCCCTAGACCAGCACTTTTAGCAAGAGCTAAGAATTTGTTTAAAATGTAAATACTGACTGGGTGTGGTGGCTCATGCCTGTAATCCCAGCACTTTGGGAGGCCAAGGCAGGATGATCACCTGAGGTCAGGAGTTCAAGACCACCCTAGGCAACATGGTGAAACCCCGTCTACACTAAAAACACAAAAATTGGCCAGATGTGGTGGTGCGCTCCTGTAGTCCCAGCTACTCAGGAGGCTGAGGCAGAAGAATTGCTTGAATCTGGGAGGTGGAGGTTGCAGGGAGCCAAGATCGCACCACAGCACTCCATCCTGGGCAACAGAGTAAAACTCCATCTTAAAACAAAACAAAACAAACAAACAAACAAACTGTAAATACTGCTATGCCTAGACTATTAGTTCCTTAAAGAAGACTACTAGAGTCCAGAGTCAAAGCCAAGAGGCAAGGATCTTTACTACAAGTTCGAACCTGGTCCCTCCATTCCACAGCATACAAGAGGGCCCTGAACAATGCAAGTGTTTGCTTTTTATAGCCTGAAAGTTACAGGGGAACAAAGGAATTCTTTTGGTTCCCGCTCTTTTAGTAAAACTTTGAACGGCTGTCTCCTTATCGGAGACTTTCCTGGTGGTGTTTGTACCGGGCTCAGGAAGTTTGAGAGATATATGGCGATATCTGGTGAGATGAGAGGATGGGATGTGTTTGTACTGGGCTTGTTTGTTTTGAGCCCGGGGCTGAGGAATGTGCCCGGCTCCTTTCATTCCCCCCTTTTCTTTTCAGGTATTTTTAGAGCCAATCTTGGGTCTTATAAGTCTGATTCTGCTTCAGCGTTCACAGGTTGGTATTGGGCTCTGAGGACTATGAGTTGTACAGTGTCAAACCTTTCTCTAACGAACCGCAAAATTCTGTTAACAACACAAGGTCCTATGGTAAGCAGAAATAGTAGAATCAGTAGGGGTCCAAGGAAGGGGGCTAACAGAGAAAACATAGGTGAGTTCCACCATTGGTCTGCAGCTGAAGCAAACTGCCGTGTTCTTACTTCTGTGCTTAACTTGCGTAACTGTTGGACCTGGTCTTCTATGAGCCTTGATTCATTTATGTAGAAACAACAGTCTTCTTTTAGAAACATACACGTTCCTCTTTTTTCAGCAGTGAGTAGGTCTAAGGCCCTCCGGTTCTGCAAGGTTACCTGTGCTAGGGACGTGAGCTGCCGCTGGAGGGAGGCAAGGGACTCAGCTGACTCCTCCATAGCAACGGCAAATTGTTGGTACAGCTTGTTACGTTCTATAAGGGTGTGACCTAGGGCTCCCCCAGCTAGTCCGGCCGCCATGAAGGATGCGGTGAGGGTGATTCCTGCAATGAGGGGGAGAAATATGGCTTGTGCAGGTCTCGGTCTAGGGTCTGGGTGAATAACAGCACTAGTCCAGTTACCGGTATACTTTAGGAACTCGCCGGCAGTAAGTGGAGTTAACTGGGGAACTAATGTGACAGGAAGACACAGTAGGTTGGTAACAGAGGGGCTTGATAGGTTTTTAGATAATGTTCCATTACACCAGAAGAATATGCCTGGCGGAGCCTTTAAGGTGATGTTAGGGGGCGTTGCAGTGATGTTGCAGAGGCTGGAATTAGTTCCTGAGAAACAGTAGGGAAACTTTTCTTGACTGGGGTTTAGGTATAGTGGCACGTTAGGGATAGGGGCATATGAGAGGTTTCGGTGGTTGTTAGCTTGGGCTGAGGTGGAGGATCCTTATGGCAGGGGGACAGCAGTTAGCGGTGGACACCTTAGAGTGGCACACAGAAAGCAGCCAGACAGGCTGTGAAGTCCTGTAAGGTTGGCAAGTTCTAATCTTTCTTGCAATAATTTTAACCAGGAAAAAGGACGTAAGTCTTGTGTCAGGCAGTTTTCTTGTCACTGGATATTTTCATGGACTAGGGGCCATACCTGCACTAGACCTCGCCACAGATAGAGGTGACTGCTAGGCCATGTGGAGGCGGAGGAGTAGTATACAGCCCCGTGTTGAGGCGTGGTCCAGTGGGAGTTCCAGGGGTCTCTAACTATCCATGTATGTGAAAGGTCTCTATCTCGTCTGCGATGGAAGGGCCATCTGGGATCTATCTGTTCTTTTCTACCTCACCATTGGTATTTATGGATGTTACAATAGTTATAAGGGCAGCCGGCACTTTGGTGCCACCAATAGTGTTTACAATTGTATTCAGTCTGATCATACTTGAAGCATATTATTGGTGCCACTGGTTTGGCTACTGGGAAATCGGTAAAATTTAGTAAAATTCGGCTATTGCACCTTGAGGAGGGGCAATCTGCACTGGCCACTAATTCCCCGGGCTTATGAGGTTGCCTAGGGTGGGTTTGGTTTTCATAAAGCCAGAATCTCCAGACAAAGGGATTAGGAGCTGGCTTTATGTTTTCCTTAGCGGCCACTAGGGCGACTAATGTTAGAGTTAGACTACTTAACTGCATGTTTGCAGTGAGCTATGCTGCCGGCTCAGGGTGAGTTTTAAGGGGTTGTTCTTAGCTCTGTCCACAGTCCATGTGTCCGGTGCTTCAGCCGCTGCCGTGATTGGCCTTAGAAGGTCGGAGGTTGGGTCCACTGGCTTGACGCGGGTGTAGTGGATCCACGACGCAATGCCTTCTACCTTCAGGGCGGTGGGTGTGGTCAGGAGTACTTGGAGTGGTCCTTTCCACCTGGGCTCTAGGGTCTCTTGTCGGTGTCGCTTAACCAGGACCCAGCCTCCCGGCTGGTACGGATGGGGTGTTGGTGGGGGACTGGTCTCATATAGCTCTTTCAGCTTGGGCCAGATTTCTTGGTGAATTTTCTGTAAGGCTTGTAAGGAAAATAAGAATTCAGAGACATTTTCTGTTTCAGACTTAAGCAGGTCATCTTTTAAGCTAGGAACCAGGGGTGGAGGTCTGCCATACATGATTTCGTAAGGGGTAAGGCCTAGTTTTTAAGGGGTATTACAGGCCTGGAACAGAGCATAGGGGAGAAGGACTACCTAATTAGCGCCAGTCTCTATAGTCAATTTAGTTAAGGTCTCTTTTAAGGTCTGATTCATCCTTTCTACCTGTCCTGAACTCTGGGGCCTGTAAGCGCAATGGAGTTTCTAATTTGCCCTAAGGATGGAAGCCAAGTCCTGACTTACTTTAGCGACGAAAGCGGGCCTATTATCTGACCTTATCTGGATGGGGAAGCTATACCTGGGAAGGATATCTTCCAGAATTTTCTTTGCTACGACCTGAGCAGTTTCTCTTTTGGTTGGGAATGCTTCAGTCCACCCTGAAAAAGTATCTACAAAGACAAGTAAGTACTGGTACCTGTACTTTCCTGGCTTTATTTCGGTAAAATCTACTTCCTAGTAGATACCGGGCCTGGTTCCCCTGAACCTTGTTCCTGCTGCAGCTTGAGATTGGGGGTTTGCGTTGTTAAGCTGGCAGACTTTGCAACTTGTCACAATACTGCTGGCCGTCTCAGCTATATGTCTGATTTTGAGCTTGGAGCGTCTGATCAGGTCTATCATCCGCCGGGCCCCCAGGTGGGTGGTTCGGTGGATGTGTTCTAACACCTGTTGTCCTAGTTTTTCTGGTAGGATGGTTTGGTCATTAGTATCAGTCCACCACCCATTCTGGATTTGTTTCAGGGGAACTTTGTCAATCTACTGGAGATCTTGTTCTGAATATTCAGGGAAATATGGCAAGTCCTGGGGGCCCGGGTCAGGGAGCTGGAGTGCAAGGAGTTGGCTGGGAGCCTTCACCACATTCCTTGCAGTTTGGTCTGCCAGAAAGTTGCCTTGAGCACTTGGAGTAGTTAGTTTCTGATGCCCTGGGCAATGTACAATGGCTAACTTTTCTGGCCTCCATAGGGCTGTTAGCAGGGCTAGGATCTCTTGCTTGTTTTTTATCTCTTTTCCTTCAGCCGTCAGTAACCTTCGCTCCCTGTAAATGGCCCCATGTATATGCGCCGTTGCAAAAGCATATCGGCTGTCTGTATATACTGTCAGCTTTTTCCCTGCCTTTAAGGTAAGAGCTTGGGTGAGCGCCATCAGTTCGGCCTTCTGGGCCGATGTCCCCGGGGGCAGGGGTTCCGCCCAGATTACCTCAGTCTCTGAAGTTACTGCCGCTCCAGCGTACTTCTGGCCTTGATGCATGAAGCTGCTCTTATCAGTGAACCAGACGAGGTCGGCATCAGGAAGTGGGCGGTCCTGCAGGTCTTCTTGAACTCCGTGCACCTGAGCTAGTATCTTGGTGCAGTCATGGAGTGGGGCATCTAGGTCCGGGTTGGGCAGCAGCGAGGCAGGGTTTAAGGTCGTTGGGGGCAGGAAAATTATCCTGAGAGGATTTAGTAGTAGTCCTTGGTAGTGGGTGAGCTGGGCGTTACTCATCCATCGATTAGGTGGCTGTTTGAGTACACCTTCGATGGCATGTGGAGTAACGACCCGCAATTCTTGCCTCATGACAAGTTTATCAGCATCTTGCACCATCAGAGCCATGGCCGCAATCATTCGGAGACAAGGGGGCCACCTGGCAGCTACTGGGTCTAACTTCTTTGACAGGTAGGCAACTGGCCTCTGCCAGGGGCCTAAGTTCTGAGTTATTACCGCCTTGGTGACACCTTTATTCTCATCTACGTATAAGTGGAAGGGCTTGGTAACATCAGGTAGTCCTAGTGCAGGCGTGGAGAGTAGGGCGGTTTTAATCTGTTGGAAGGCCAACTCGGCTTCGTCTGTCCAATTAAATGGCTGTTGCCTCTGTGTTGCCTGATACAAGGGTTTAGCCAGTTCTGCGAACCTAGGTATCCATAGTCTGCAAAATCCTGCCAACCTCAGGAATTCTCTCACTTGTCGGGTGGATTGTGGCCTGGGGATCTGCAGAACAGTTTGTTTCCGGGCGTCTGTTAGCCAGCGCTGCCTTCCTTTAAGCAGGTACCTTAGATATGTTACCACTGGCTTACAGATTTGAGCTTTCTTTGCTGAGGCTCGGTAGCCTAGATTCCTCAGAGCTTGTAAGAGACCCTTGGTCCTTTGGAGGCAAGCTTCTTGGGTCTCAGCAGCAATTAGGAGGTCATCAACATACTTTAGTAAAATTATTTCAGGGTGTTTACGTCAGTACTCACTTAGGTCTTCATGGAGGGCCTCATCGAACAGGGTAGGAGAGTTTTTGAATCCTTGCGGCAGCCTGGTCCATGTCAGTTGGCCACTTATGCCCCTATCAGGGTCATTCCACTCGAAGGCGAAGAGCTTTTGGCTCTGAGGGGCTAAAGGCAAACTGAAGAAAGCATCTTTCAAGTCTAAAACAGTGTACCATTGATGTTTAGGGTTTAAGGTACTTAGGAGGATATACGGGTTAGGTACAGTTGGATGTATGTCTACAACCTTCTTGTTGATTTCTCTTAAGTCTTGTACAGGTCTGTATTCTCCACTATTAGGTTTTCGTACTGGCAACAATGGAGTATTCTAGGGTGAGTGACATGGGCGAAGGACCCTTTGGTCAAGGAGCCGGCGGATATGCGGGGCAATCCTTTTCTTGCCCTCTAGGGGCATCGGGTATTGGCGTACCTGCATGGGGTCTGTCCTAGGCTTTAGTTCAATAAATAAGGCAGGACGGTGTTTTGCCAGACCTAAGCCCCCCGTCTCTGCCCATGCTTCTGGATATTGCTGGAGCCAGGTTGCTATGTCCTGGTCAGGGGCCACTTTTTCCTGGTGGAGCCGGTACTCATCTTCTAGGTTTATAGTCAGGACGGACACGGGTCGATTGTGGGAGTTGGTCACTATGGGCCCCTCAGGGAGGAAATGGATCTGTGCTCCTATTTTAGTTAGCAGGTCTCTCCCCAATAGGGGACAGGGGCTCTCAGGGATGACTAGGAAAGAATGGGTTACATTCTTGGCTCCGAGGTTTACTGTTCTTTGTGTTGTCCATGGGTATTTCTTAACTCCTGTGGCCCCTTGTACCCATGAGGATTTGGAGGATAATTTCCTATTAGTTTTAACTAAGACCGAGTGCTATGCTCTTGTATTGACTAAGAACTGGACTGGGGACCCCTCCACTTGCAAAGTTACCTTAGGTTCGGGGAGGGGGTCCGAACCCCGTCTTCCTTAGTCTTCGTCTTGAGTAACTAGTATGGGTGTAGACCTAGGGGGTCCGGGTCCCTGTCCTCGTGGTTTCTTTTTGGGGCAGCCTCTTACCTAGTGGCCAGCCTCCTTACAATAGGCACATTGGTCTTTGCTCAGATTATCATGCCGGGGCGGCCACCTAGGTTGGGTGTACTCTGGCTGTAGATGCTTTTTCTGTACTACTGCTGCCAGGACTTTGGTCATTTTTTCAGTGGCCTTAAATTGCTTTTCCTCTGGAGTATCTCTGTTATTGTAAACCTGCTGGGCTATCTGAAGGAGGTCCTGAATCCGCTTCCTCTCCAAGTCTTCCAATTTTTGGAGTTTTCTTTTAATATCTGGGGCTGCCTGATTTACAAAAGACATTACAACAGCTGCCTGACTTCCTGGAGCCTCTGGATCTATGGGGGTGTACTGTCTAAAAGCTTCCATTAATCTTTCTAAGTAGGTAGCTGGGCTCTCTGTCTTCCCCTGCAGAATAGAATATACTTTAGCCAAATTAGTGGGCTTGCGAGCAGCTGCCCAGAGACCTGCCATTAGAGTCTGGCGATAAAGGTGTAGCCGTCCCCTACCTTCTGCCGTATTGTAGTCTTACGCCGGCCTGGTCAGAGGAAAGGTTGCATTTATGAGGTCGGGGTTGGCAGTCGGTTGACCGTCGTCCCCCGGGACCAGCTTTCTAGCTTCTATCTGTATTCTCTCTCGCTCCTCCGTGGTGAACAAGATTCGGAGGAGCTGCTGACAATCATCCTAAGTGGGCTGGTGGGTGAACATGACACTATCCAGTAAAGCCAGTAAATCTTTGGGGTTGTCTGAAAACTGAGCACTCTGAGTCTTCCAGTTATACAGATCACTGGTGGAGAATGGCCAATACTGGAGCCTGGGGATTCCTGTGTCATCTGGGGGTCTTATTTCCTGAAGGGGTAAAGCCACCGTGGAGTCAGGCGGCTGAGGGGGGCTAGTCCGCGAAGTGCGCCCTCGCGTCCTCCCCGCCGGCCTTTCAAAGTTATTTTCCTTTTCAGCGGGCCCGTGTGTGCCGGCCGCCTCCTGTCCGCCTGCTCCCTCCTGCAGCTCAGCCAGGGAGGCTGGGGCCTGGGGCCCAGAGGGGTACGGAGCGGGTTCTGTGAACAGTGGGTCCTCGTTGTCAGGTAGAACAGGATGGGGGGGGCAGTTGGCTGCTTGGATTTTAGTGGTCGAGCAACCAGTGCCTTACAGGGTTCAGAGGCTAATTGGAAAGGGGACAGCCAAGGAGGCGGGTTCTCAACAAGGTCCTGCCATATGAGGATATATGGGATTTGATCTAAGTGGCCTGCACGCCCAGGTAGGAAAATCTTGGACTTCACTCTAGTGATGACAGCAAGTCGGAAGGTCCCTTCAGGTGGCCACCTCACCTCAAAGGCAGGCCATTCAGAGTGACACAGAGTAATTAGCTTTCTTTTCCTGATTTCTATACCAAGATCATGGCCCCTTGCTCTAACTTCTTTGAAATTACTTATAAGGAGGGATAGGGGAGTTCTCTGGGTATTACCTATCCTGTAATAATTTGTAGTCTCTTCTTATAAAGGAATGTGGGTTTTAATCCTTGTAAAGGAAATCTGATTTGACTTCTTAATGATATCTAATCGCAGGCGCACTTTGGCAGCCTGGGTCAGAGTTAGCTGCCTGGGTCCCGGTCACGCTGAGGCAGCCCGGGTCAGAGGCAGCTGCTGCCCGCCAAACCGGGGCAGTTCAGATCGCAAGCGCGCACCGGAAGCCCGGGTCAGAGTTAGCTGCCTGGGTCCCGGTCACGCTGAGGCAGCCCGGGTCAGAGGCAGCTGCTGCCCGCCAAACCGGGGCAGTTCAGATCGCAAGCGCGCACCGGAAGCCCGGGTCAGAGTTAGCTGCCTGGGTCCCGGTCGCGCTGAGGCAGCCCGGGTCAGAGGCAGCTGCTGCCCGCCAAACCGGGGCAGTTCAGATCGCAAGCGCGCACCGGAAGCCCGGGTCAGAGTTAGCTGCCTGGGTCCCGGTCGCGCTGAGGCAGCCCGGGTCAGAGGCAGCTGCTGCCCGTCAAACTGGGGCAGTTCAGATCGCAAGCACGCACTGGAAGCCCGGGTCAGA
This sequence comes from Gorilla gorilla gorilla, assembly GCF_029281585.2. Lineage (NCBI taxonomy): Eukaryota > Metazoa > Chordata > Mammalia > Primates > Hominidae > Gorilla > Gorilla gorilla. The sequence continues at coordinate 106,089,987 of NC_086017.1, read as the reverse complement.
GTTAGCTGCCTGGGTCCCGGTCGCGCTGAGGCAGCCCGGGTCAGAGGAAGCTGCTGCCCGCCAAGCCGGGGCAGCTCAGATCAGAGACAGCTGCTGCCCGCCAAGCCGGGGCAGCTCAGACCGCAATATAGATCAGATGAGAGCCAGGGGACGTCTCCCACCGGTCTCCGCTGGCCGTCCTATAGCGCGTCCGCCAGGACTGTGCCAGCTCCAGTTTCAGACCTCGCGGGTCACAGATTCGGATTCAGAACAGACAACAGACACAGACAGACAAACGGAGACGAGCCAGCTCACCTATCAGTAGATCGATCCTAGCAGATCCATTGACCCGGGGTCTGGTGGGCTTGGGGAATCCCGGACGAGCCCCCAGATGTTATGCCCAGACCATTAGTTCCCCAAAGAAGACCACCAGAGTCCAGAGTCAAAGCCAAGCGGCAAGGATCTTTACTACAAGTTCGAACCTGGTCCCTCCATTCCACAGCATACAAGAGGGCCCTGAACAATGCGAGTGTTTGCTTTTTATAGCCTGACAGTTACAGGGGAACAAAGGAATTCTTTTGGTTCCCGCTCTTTCAGTAAAACTTTGAACGGCTGTCTCCTTATCGGAGACTTTCCTGGTGGTGTTTGTACCGGGCTCAGGAAGTTTGAGAGATATATGGCGATATGTGGTGAGATGAGAGGATGGGATGTGTTTGTACTGGGCTCGTTTGTTTTGAGCCCGGGGCTGAGGAATGTGCCCGGCTCCTTTCAATACTTACTCCTCACCTCAGACTCAAGAGTAGGCCCCAGGAATCTGTGTTTTAAAAGCTCTCCAGATGATTCTGAGGCGTGCTAAAGTGTGATAATCACTGAACTAGTCTGTTCTAATTATGGCCTATCATGCCTTGTTCCAGGGTGAAAATTTCAGAAACATGAACTTTCATGTAAAGCACAGGTGGCATAGTAATTAGCAGAATAATCTTTGGATGTGATCTGGCATGTTTTAGCAGTTTACATTTCTTCAAATGATTTAATTTTCCTTACCACATTTTCTCTATCTATAGAATGGGGATATTCATATACATTTCATAGAGTTGTCATAAAAATCAAAGAACTAATTTTTCAGCTCTTAGTACTCTCACAAGGCATATCAATAAAATGATAGTTATTGATGATATTCTTATAGATTTGAGTAAATATATTTTTATTTTTAACATAACAATTGTTTTCACAATTTTTATTATTGAATCTATTTTGGGTTTGACATTCAGCTGGCACTAGATAATCCTAGTTTATAAAATAATACTCACTATGGCATTTCTCTTTGTGTTGAGGGGAGGATATTGGCACTCAATTTTCTATCATTTATTTTCTCATCTTACAAGTTGTTAAATTTGCTAAAACTATGCTTTTCAAAGTTTTATGATGATGATCTCCAGTAAAAAATATATAATTTATATGATCAATCTTATTAGGATGTGTGTAGACAGATAGCTATAAACTGAAATAAAATTTACAAAATAATACTATCTTGGCTATATAGGATTCATTCTGATATTTTACATTCTATATGTTTATCTCTAGTGTGTTTAAATAAAATAGTCTGATTCCATCCTGTATAGGATTGATAAGGATAGTATGAAGAACCCTGATTAAATCAAACAAAATTTAGTAAAAATATATAATAACTTCACGTTTTGACTATATCAGATATCATAAATATATAATTCCAAAGTGGCATAGAGTTTATTGTTCACTTTGTTTTTCAATAGCTCTTGATTATTTAAGCAGTTGTCACATTACATCATAACTTTTATGTTTCTATCACTCCCACTCTTAACAAAAATTGGAGTTGTTTTAGAATACAAGCCATTCACAGTGTCTAGTGTAAAATATACTTTCAAAGTAAGCACAGTCAGATGTCAAAAACACCAGATTTTTCTGTTTTTATATTACTGCTCAGCTCACAAATATTCTTTATGGTTTAAATGGTTACCAATTAGCACAGTACATAATATATAGAAATAAGTTGTAATTTTTGTTGTTTTATATATTGGAACTGCTTTTCTCCTCTAAAGTATGTAATTAAAAATGTCCACTAAAATAGCAGATTTTCAACACAGGCAGAGCATTTCAAACTCTCATGTTCTACATATTAGCCTTTTTTTCTTGTGATTTATATATCAATATTATTTTTAAAGCATCATTGCTTTGATTTTGTGAGGTAATGTTGATTGTATCACATAGATTCTTTCATCAGAGTATTTTTATTATAATTAACATGAAAGTATTGAATACAAGCTTTTTAAATAGTCAGATTTATTTGCATTTCCTTAGTGTTTCAAATAGGTATCCAAGGATTTTCTAAGCATTAACATTTCAAATACACATCAATTTCCGTAAGTATGTGTTGAATAATAGGCTATTCTTCTCTTAATCATTTGCAAATACGTATTGGCCTGGATGTGAATGCTTCCCCTTACATTTTGGCTTATCAACCTAGTGCAATAAATACATATATTAAATAATAGAGTCAGAGATTGTCTTCTGTAGGGCAACCATATACACTGTTTTATAAAAACCACGATCCCCAGATTTATTTCCTTCATATTTACTGATGAGGTTAGAAAAAAAAAATGACCTTTCTTGGCTGACTGCCAAGTAAATTCTTCTTTCAGACACTGAAGGCAGTTTTTGATTGTGTTTTGATGTTTTCACCAGCCTATTACTGTATTGACTTGATAGCAGTCAAAACATACATTTGTGATCCCATTTTTCTCCAGCAGTTTTTTCCACTCAATCAGACTTGTACACAAATATCCACAGGACAGAAGAATGCTTTTAACTGAAGCAAATCTCTTGGGAATCATGTCATGCAAGAATCTCTTCTTGAAATACATTAGTTTGCTGTTTGTGCCAAACGTTTTTTCCCTTAGTATTAAAAGAATAACATTGAAATTCATGTCAGAAAAAAGGGTGCATTATAAACAAATGATTTTAATATCCCAAATGCCTCCTATGGTGCTAAAGGTTGAATAGTAATGGTACATTTATTGATAAAGACCAAAAGACTTTTAACTTTGATTTGATTGCTGTGACTAAGTATTAAGCTGCAAAAATCCCTTTGAGTTAGCATCATGGAGTACTTCTTACTGATGTCAAGGAAGAGCAAAAAAATGAATCAAAAATGCGTTTGCTTCTTCAGAGAGAGAGAACCCAAATAACAGCTGTCTTTCCTTGGTTCTTCCTTATAGTTCATTACTCTAACAGTGCTTTACTTCTGATATTAAAAAATAAATTATAGCATAAATCTAGATGTTGTTATTACTAAAAATAGTTTAGGAATTCTCTTTTTGATTATGTTCTTTCAGCTTACAGGAATTATATAAGAAAATGTATACTTTCACTGTAGAGTGAGGTCCAATATTGGGCATCAAATCGTATTTTTAATGATCATGGAATGCATTAATAGTTGGCACCAAAAGACTTTCAGATATTTTTAAAAATAAATGAGCCTTCAAGGAATTATATTTTGCCACTATAACAGTGATTTTCTAAAAGGATGTTTAAATTTCAGATAATATTCAAGATACAAATCTAGTCACACAATGTGACCACTCTATAAGATAACCTAGGTGAAAATTTTTTATATTAATTAAAGATTGTATATCACTCACCACTTTAATGATTTTTCAGCATCAAACAAAACTTGCAGTGACAAAATAGCTGAGTGTTTACACAGGAACGTCTTTAAATCATTTTATGTCAGAATATTTTCTGTTTCTGTAGACTTCAGAGAAATATTTTCCCTTTTCTATTCATTTATCAAAAATAACTTTTTCTGTATTTTTACTGATTTCTAACAGTAATTCCCTAATGTTTTCAAAATTAATCAACCTAACTAAACATTGTATAGGTAAGATGTCAATTCATTTACTATTAATCCTTATAAGGAATTCAAATTCAACATTTATGTTGTATAAGTTGATTTCAACCAAAGTTAGTTTTAATTCAAAATAAAATATGATAAATGAATAGTAAAATAGAACAAAAATTATAAAATTAACATATCTATAAATATTTTCTTTAGTATTGAATATATAATAAAAAAAATCCATTTTTTACACATATATTTTGGAGGTTTTAAAAAAACACTGAAAAATATATACAATACATATAATTTTGCCTGCCCCCCCCAGCAGTCCTGCTATTGAAAAATACTACTTTATATTGAAAAATAAATGCTACTTTATTGTTAATTTTATGAAAAGTCCAATTAATTAAAAGCATTAAATCAGATATGTATTTATCAAATGTTTATTATTCTAAAAGGAGATATAATCTCTAGTTTGCAGAGTTGTTTAAACTATATCTTTCTGAATGTTTATTTCTAAATACATTTAATAATATTAGTTTTAATTTTTTCTTATGTATTTATGTATAGAATTCTGCTTCCTTTAAATAATTATTATTAAATTTCGAAAACATGTTCAACGTAATCACTTCCAGCATTTTTTTTATCAGTACCAGTATGCATGCCCTCTCTTTTTTGTATTGTGTGTGTTCAACTCTATATACAAAAATATAATCTTCTTTTGAATTAAATATTAATGATCTTTATTCAACAGAATGCTTTTATTAAATATGTTAGATTGTATCAAAACTGTGGGAGTTAAGAGTTTGAAAAAGACATGTTTTTATCCCTTCTGTTCTGAACATTCTGAATAAAATGTCCAAGGCATTATCACATAAAGAAGAATGTGACCCCAATGTGCCAAGTTCTTTTGGAAATGAGTGTAGAGGAAGATATTCCCGTAAGGAGGCAAGTGGATGAGACAGTTTTGGAGGCTAACCTTAAAGCATTGTTGGAATTTAATTGATCACTGGAGAAGAAAACATTAAAAAAAAAAAAAAGATATAGCATTGCAATTTGAGGGATTGTCAAAACTACAGAGGCAGAAAATTGCAGAACATCTGCAACACCCATCAAGCGGTCCAGGTGGTTAGAATACAGGACATGGAGTTTTATACTTTCCTCTACACACTTCAATTTTTCCACACTAAATCCATGTTGCCTAATATTCAACTATTGAATGTTGCTTTTCCCACTCCTCACTAAGCTTCTTTTTTTTTTTTTTAATTTTGAGATAATGGAGTCTTTCTTTGCCGTCCAGGCTAGAGAGCAGTGGAATGATCTTGGCTCACTGCTACCTCTGCCTCCCAGGTTCAAGCGATTTTCCTGCCTCAGCCTCCCGAGTAGCTGGGATTACAGGCACCCACTACCACGCCCGGCTAATTTTGTACTTTTAGTAGAGACTAGGTTTCACCAACTTGGCCAGGCTTCTCTTGAACTCCTGACCTCGTGATCCACCCGCCTCGGCCTCCCAAAGTGCTAGGATTACAGGTGTGAGCCACCGTGGCCAGCCTAAGCTACTTTTTTATAAATATTCAAACTTATTCATATCCCCTTAAAATATGACTTTCTTTGGCTGGTATAACCCATGGATACTGATACTCAATTTAACTGTTTTATTAGCTATACTACCTAAGTTTGTCGTCAACAAAACTTCCAAGAGTTTTCTTTCCTCACCTTCTCCTCTCACTCTCTATCTGCTGTTAAACCAGGTCTCACCAACTGTGAATTATTTTTATCCTTAATTTGAATTTCTTGATGCTCAATTTCAAGCTGTATCATTTGATCCTCTAAAGAGTATACCTGCCAAGTTTTTTCTAATTTTTTAGATATTCCTGTGCATATTTTTAAAGTGTTTGTCTAGCACTTTAAATGCTATTTCAAGGCATTAATCAAATACCTCAACAGAGAATACCCACAGAGTTAATTCAATCCCTCGATCAAGATAAACTAACTATAATTTTTCAATAATGACTGAGTTGTAGCTACTTTCTTAAACTTTGACAATTGATTTGTTTACCAAACTATACTTTTTCTGTGTCATTATCCCACACGACTAATCTTATAATTTTATGTTTAAATGTCAGTTTTACAAACTGTGAATTATAAATCAGTGTTCATTTCTTTCATTAGAAGTTAAATTATTTGAATGTTTAACAAGACTGAATATCAAAATAAATATAAAACAAGTACACCATCTTCGATGGAGATGTACTGGTGCTATGTGGAAACTGAACTTCCAAGAAACAGTTTTACCTATGTTTACTTTATTTGAAATGATTTTTGTCAATTCCTTTTTTTCCATTTGACGTAGAAGAATGAATAAAATTAGAACTAAGTATTGCTGCCTTCCTTGTGTGTTCTATCACACCACAAAGATTAGATCTTTCCCTTTCAAGTTACTCTCATTATATTGGCATCAAAAATTATTCACTTAATAAACTTTTCTTTTTCTCAAATGCAGTTCCTAGTAGCAAGCTGGTATTTTTAACACAAACTTGTTTCCTGTACTTAGAAAGCCATATTTAACTTCATATTAGAGATATCCTTTTAATATCTTTTAGACAATATAGCCAAAATTTAGCTACCCAAGTTGTCTCTCTAAGTTGACTTCTTCTAAAGGTAAAATACTGAATTCAGTTAATAAGAAGAATGTTTTCAGTCCATATTGTCAAATTGTTTAGTAATAATCTTTGGAGCTCAGACAGGCAATTTTTCCTCACTCTCTCACTACTGGAAAAATAGACACACACATATACACTCTGTTAACCACAGAAGGGATTTCAAAAAATAACAACAGAATATCATTTCCAACTAGTGGGTTTGAGAAATTAGGTAAAATGATGTACATAAACTATTATTCACCTTTAATAACAAATAAGAACTTAACATGTATAAATTATTAATATATAATCTCATGAATTATTCCTATTTATTTTTTAAGAGTCAATCTAGCAACCTCTGCCCTCAAAACCAGGTACAAATGATTTTAAAAAGCCAAACTTTCTTTTGTTGTTATGTCAGAGAATGAACATGAAAAATTCTTACTTTCCAATTTTCTATGAAACAGTCATATTGTCATCTATTCTCTTACTTCACAAAATAATTTAAAGCACCTATTTATGTCAAAGTTATTTTTGGCAAAGCATTTAAAACAAAACACACACACAGAAAGGTAAGAAAACGTTTTTATATTGTCACATATATCACAAAAAGGCTTGAGGAAACAAGGAAAACCCTCTGGTTGACATTTCTGTGGGATTAATCTCTTTAATTCTCTCCACCTCCCCTTTAGCATGCAAAAGGGCTGCAAATCACTGTAGCTACATGAAATTAAACATAGTTTTTAAGTAAAAACCTAAAACAGCCTATTGATTCACTTAATGCTATAGAATAGGTAATAACAAAAAGTCATGGTTTAATTAACTGAATTTTCCATGTGATATTTGTTAAACCCCTTTCAGATATTTTTATTCAGATATGTTTAAAGTACACTTCTATTAAATTATTTTTTAGATTCTACTTAGATTAAATCAATGTCTAATCCCAGTGGTAAACTCTGTTTATTCTGCCAAGGTTGGGAAAATGTGTAGTGTGCTTACTCTATCATGTGGCTGCAGCACGTGGCATCCTAGGAGTGACAGCTTCAGCAACACCATATGTTTCAGCCATCTGGATGATGGTGCATTACCCATGTAGTGGTGCACACTTTTTCTTAACAATTTTTAAACAGAAACTTACAAACTTTATGAAGTGATTACCATTAAGTCAAGTCAAAATTACTGACATATTGGTGGGAAGAATTATGTAAGGCTGTTTAGTACACATCTTTATATTGTAATAAGAAATAAATTAACAAAGCACAGTTTCAAGTCCTACAGTCAACAAATCACATGCTAGAATTTGAGGCTTACAAACTCCATTTATTTTGATAATTTAAAATTTCTTACATATTAGGTGAGAACTTGCTAGGTTTTAATGAAGCCACTAAGATAACTTAAAACTATTAAATTTTTTGAGATGTTTAACACAAAATTATATAATTAAATCATCATTATTTTTTCAAGTATTTATTTGCACAGCCCAATTTTTACTCACACATTCTCAGAGTTCATTGTTTGAAATGATGGTTTTTTTTTTTAGTTATATTAAATAATACTTTTACAAACACAAGAAATGTTGACATTCGAGAAGAAAGCATTTGGTATGGAATAGCTGCATATATCTAGGTGTCAGTGCCATAACATCGAAATTGGATCTTCCATGAAATGTTTAAAATAAATGTTTTATTTAAAACCATGAATCTTATCACATATTAGGAACATTTCCAGTCAAATCAGTTAATTAGTATCTTTTGAAGTTAAAGTGCTGTCATCTCTACAGTTCCTGTATGCCTTCTGATACATATCTAATATGTATTTGATTGATTGAAATATGCTATCTGTCAAATCTGATAGAAATAAGGTTAAATAAAAGGAAAAAAAAATATGTTCCACTTCAACAAAGTGGCTCAGATCTTAACTAGTGCCAAAAGTTCAAATACCGATTTAAAGCAAGTCATCTGAATTTCAACTCAAAGTTAAGAATTGTATTTTATAAATAATAAAGGGCTAAAATGAAAATTTTGCCAAAAATTTAATAATGGATAAATAGAAAAAGAAAGGAGGGAGAGATAGATACAGTATACAAGAATATGAATTTGAGAAAATTTAATTGGATGATGATCATGCTGACATTTTAAACTATGTGATGCGACATGAGGACAAGTTTCCATTAAACAAGTGAGAAAGAATTAGCATACACACATTGGTACAATGTTTAGAAAAGCAATGCACATATTTATTGTTGGATTGGACACCTTAAGGACATTATGTGAAACTGACTCCCTTTGCCCCCACTTATCTGCTCCTTAATGTCTTGTTAATTTTACATTTTCTTTCTTTGTAAATGTTGCTAATTTGAACACAGTTGTACAACTGTTCCAAGCACAGCCAGGCATATAATTTCTGTTGCAATGTGAAATGGTGATGATAAGATAGCCTGTCAGTATCTGCGTGTGGGATAAATTAAAATGCATGAAGCTGTTTGGAGTGTGGGAGACATATTCTATGTCAAATATATGTCAAAAGTGTAATGTCAATATTGTAACATGTCACCTACCAATCATTTTTACATGTTTATGCAAGACAAAAAATTTGTGAATAATCTAATAGAAGTGAATATTTTAGACCAGCTCCAAGAAATCTAGTCTTAGCCTAGTTTTCATCTCAATCTTTTTTCTCCCTTCAGTGTTCATATCTAGAAAAACTGGCTGCTGCTTAACAGCTACAAATTCATATTATTATCCATAGTCATATTATAGTCCTACACAGTTTAAAATGGTTGGTCAAATGCAAGTCTAGCTACTTAATTTGCAGGGCTTACTGTAAAATGAAAATATGAGTGAGTCTCTCTGTTAGAAAAGCAGGGAAAAAAGCTGCTGTTAATGGTAATAAATAGAAAGATTTTTCCATTCTTCTATGATCCGTCTCTCAAGTTGTCATTATGTTTTTTATTTGCTATTTAATATCATTATAGGCAAAGAAAAATTATATTTGAAATCATTAGCATGAGTTTTACCATCATCTTTATCTTGTGCAATGGTAGTTTTAAAATCACTGAAGTTACATTACACAATTTGTATTTTGTAGCTCATACATGTATATGAATTTATTACAAACAAGGATAACACTGTACAAATTTAACTCAACTGCTTTAATTTCACTTCTTGATATTTGCACCATCTGTAACACTCTCTGAGAGTGTACAGAAACACAGCAAGTAAAGGACTGAAAGGAAAGCTATGGGTTGCCCTATCTTTTATTTTTCTTCTATGTAATCTTTTTCAGTGTAAGTGGTTGGCTAATATAAAGAAATAATATAAATAAGAAAAGATATGTTAAGGCCCTTTGTGTGTGTTTCTTAGAACATTGTGAACTTTGTTTAGTATTCAAAGTGAGTTCTGGTTCAAATGGCAGGTGTAGTCTCAGAGCTATCATTACCCTTGCTTACTTGGTTGTAGATGTGACACGCTTACCTTGTCATTGGTTTGAGTCTCACTGAACTCCCATGCATACTGGGTCCTATGGAATTCTGTGATCATGGGGCATCGTGAACTTTATATAAAAATAAGATGAAAAAAATGGTAAATATGCAAATCTCAAGTATCTCCTCTTTTCACATGAATGTTCCATTGGCTCCTCAGTCTTCACTTACAGAACACAAATTTGAAGATAAAATTATTAGGAATTTCAATATGTTGATGTTAGAGCCATAAAGCAAGTGTGGGGTCCTTCGAGTCCATGGTCCTGCTTGAAGACCTGGATAACGTGGCCATGATGCTGGCCCTGGTCAAATCCTAAACTCTTTTCCAACGTTCCCTCTTGTGATTTTCCTCTAATTTGGTCTCAAAGTTTCTCTCTGAAGTGTGAGTATAATTTATATTTCTGCCCTGACAGGATTCTAGAGGATTAGGTTGTGAATGTTTAAAGTATGCTTTTCATGAGATACATTTTGTCTTGCAGACAGCCTAATGCTCAAGTGTCTGGACCCATGCCCAGATGTCCCTCTCACAGGAAACTTGTTTATACCAGCAGATACCCTTGTGGCTCTTGTCTGACCTGTGTCTAGTTTATTCCTGCTAAGATAGACACTCTCAGCTAGGCACGGTGGCCCACGCCTGTAAGCCGAGGAGGGTGGATCACGAGGTCAGGAGTTTGAGACCAGCCTGACCAGCATGGTGAAACCCCGTCTCTACTAAAAATACAAAAAATTAGCTGGGCATGGTAGCGCGCGCCTGTAGTCCCAGCTACTCCACAGGCTGAGGCAGGAGAATTGCTTGAACCCAGGAGGTGAAGGTTGCAGTGAACCGAGATCACGCGGCTGCACTCCAGCCTGGGTGACAGAGCAAGACTCTGTCTCAAAAAAAAAAAAAAAAAAGATACGACACTTTCCAGGAAAGCCGTGACTGGAAAGAGAGTTAGGTTCTGGTGTGTTGGTCAGATGAGACATAGAGGAGACAGTATGACATAAAATAACAGAAGTCCTGTAGTACTTACAGATCCCAGAAAGAAGAGGGCAGCAGGCCTCACAGGGCCAACACGAAGCAGGGAGCTGCCCAGACACGCATATTCAACCAATGGGTGAGGAGCAAGAGAGAGAGAGGACCTTTGGGACTATGCCTTTATTGGCATCCTGGGCGCTACTCAAGCAGGTTTCCTGAGAGGAGTTCTAACTAACTGGGTTTAAAGCAAACAAATATAAATTCGTGGAGTCACAATGTGACTTACAGTGCCACTGTGGCATATTTGCTCAGTCCATAGGGAGTGTGGGAGTCTCAGGGGTAAGTCATGTAAATTGCATCTAGCCATCCCATAAGGAGATGGGTACCAGGAGGCAGAGGTAAAAGGCAGATATCTGCATCTGGATCAATGACCTTGAAGCACTGGGAGGACACTGAGAACTGGAAACTCTGTAAAGGGTGACTAAGCCCTGCTTCTGGTATGAAAAAATCAAAGCTAAATTCAAAATGGATGCCAAAGTAAACATCAGATTATAAGAATTCATTACATCCAAATAGCCAAGATTTTCCCCAAATTTTGGGATCTTTACCATAATATATTCATGATTATCAATTAACTTGAAATCAGAATAATTCAGTGCATCCAGACTCTTTTTAAAAGATCTTCGTGGAAATGTTTGATCACTACTCACCAGAATTTTTATGTGAAAATTGTATAGATATTCTTTTAAAAAAATCTACATAATATATTGTTTTGATGTATTTTGTAGAATTGAATTTTTTTGTTTTATTGTTTTGTATTTTAAAAAACCACTATGCAAATGCATTTAAAATAACTAATATGCAAACTTTTTTCTAAAGTTTTCTGTAATTGACTCAAAGACTATGTACATGTGTTAGTCACAGTTTATTAGTCACCTGTCACTAAAATAATGCTGTGTAAATATGCTCCAAATTCAATGACGTACAACAGTATTTTGTTTTTTGTCAATCTCTTTTATCTGTGACAACGTCACAGTTGCAGCTAGTACAACTGTGGTTTGTTGCACACATTCATGGTAAATAAAACACAAATTTTAGTTAGAGGCTATTAAAATAAACTGTTGTTCCTTCCCTCTCATCTGAGATTGTGCATATGTAAGTAAGCTCAACATAATGTTCAGATAAAAGACCCCTCAAAGATCACAGAGTCTCTTTTCAACTTCGGGACAAGCAAACAACTAAAAAATACTACCAGTCTTTAAAGCAAATTTTGGTATTAACTGTGTTCCACTGAGATCCTGTGAGATCCAGTTTCTGATCACACATACATACTTTGAAAACAGACTGTGTGATCTTTGAGTGATCTTTTAATAAATATTGTGGTTGGTGCTCAACAGATCTTTTATCTGTGAGCTGGCCGGGCCTTTGCTGAACTCCGATGGGATGGGCTTCTATTAACTTCAAGCTGCGTGGTTCAGGTTTGTTCCTTGTGTCTTTCTTCAATTTCTTTGCACTAATGAATGGCAGTAGTGCAAGACACTAAACTCAACTGTGCAAACACATTTAAAGCCTCTCTTCACATTATGCCATCTAACATGGATTAACCAAAACAAGCTACGTGGTGAAGTCCAAAATCAGTTGGACAGTGAAGTACTTCACATGCCAAGAGAAGTGGAAGGGGGCTAATCTGAAAAACTAATCCAATATATCATATAAAGGAATTTATACACATGCCTGGTCATATATTTACATGAAAAGGAGATTTAAAAGTGGAAAGTAATTCAATGTACATGTATCCCATGTATCAAAGCTCACAACTTTTATGTGATAATTAAATATCATTTTTTAAAATGAATGAAATTATATTATTCCGAGCATGTAGGGAAGATGTCGCATAATCTAGGTAAGTCTTGGTCATATTATGAAAGACTGGTTTTGTCACTAAGATAAAAAGGTGTATCAGCAGGGCACAGTAGCTCATGCCTGTAATCCCAAGAGGAGAGGTGTGCAGATCACTTGAGGTAAGGCGTTTGAGACAAGCCTGCCCAACATGGCAAAACACTGTCTCTACTAATAGTACAAAAATTAGCCAGGTGTGGTGGCAGTTGCCTTAGTCCCAGCTACTCGGGAGGCTGAGGCAGAGAATTGCTTGAACCAGGGAGGCGGAGCTTGCAGTGAGCCCAGATAGCTCAATAGAGTTGAGCTCCAGTCCAGGCAACAGAGCGAGACTCCATCTCAAAACAACACCACCACCAACAACAACAACACCAATAACAACCACCAAAACCCCACATATATTATAAACAAAATAAAAAACCTAAAATTAAAAAGGCTACTATGACATTTCCCTTGTCCAGTGCCACTTATATACATGAAACAACCGAAGCAAATTGTAAGAATGGATCAAAATAATGTCTGCATTCTTGCCTATATAAATGAATGGATTTAGGCAGAATAGAAGTCTTTACTATTTAGAGCAATTAGCAAAGGCTTTAATTGTGAAAATGTATTCTAGTGTTTCTTTTGACACATAATTTTTGTAATATGTCTTCAAAATAAAAAATTATAAATAATGTTATGTGTGTTTCCAAATATATTGCTAGACTTTAGGAGATAATTTAGCCTGCTTTTCTTTACTACAATTCATTCTCCCCACCCTCTAAAAGAGAAATATCAATCACATTCAAAATTCTAAAATGTCATTGAGCCAAAATGCTGAGGATGGAATTTTAGTGCTTAAAAACAAAGAAGATGAATGCTTGGGTATCTTTGGAGTATGGTCTGTTTTTGAATTTTTCTCTTCTCTTTGAAGGTATTCACTTAACCATTATAGTCTCTAGATTTCTTCAGTCATCTGTTAGGTGAATCATGTAGTATGGATATATATTAAAACTTATTTACATTATATACTTCCACATTGAAACAGTATGCTCAAAAATATTAAGACTAGAAATATAAAAGGTGAAGATGAAGCAATTTACTTGAATCTATAATTCACAATGAGCAGAAGTGAAAATATTTGCACAGGACATTTTTATGAGGATAAATAAAAAGTAATTGATAATGTATATTTTAACACTTACTACATGTCTTATATTGAGGAGCAATGTATATTCCCGCCATGAAAAAAGGGAAATGATCTAGGAAGCTTCTTCATAGAATTAAACCTTCCCTCAGAGGTGCTAAATGGGCCAGTACATTCCTCCCCAGGTCATTCTTGGTCACTGCTGCTTGCTAATACCCACCAATGTTTGGGGGATGGAAGTCAATGAATTGGGGGTAGAAATGACATGATTATTCAGTATTCACACTACACAACTCATACTCCCCTTCTGAATTTGCTTGCTGAAAATTCTCGAACTCTAATTTCTGGATATCTTTTCCTCTAGAACATCTAAATACAGTTTCTAAATGTATGAGTAGCACAAGTTTTCGTTAAGGTTTTAAAAGAAGTGTAATTAAAATAAAATTTTGTCAAAGTGAAAAAGAAGCCATTAAAATAAACTTCAATTATTGTATTTTTTCAAATTTTAAGACAAAAGAAAAATATTTATAAGTACACATTTGCTAAGAAAAGAAGCAACAACGTACTATTCCTCAATAACATGATTACTGTTCTCTTCTATACTTAGTTCTTTAAACACAGAAACAATTTTTTTATTTGAAAGTACTGCCATCCATTCCAATTAATAAGATATCATACATATTACTGTCTCATAGATGTTCTTCAAATTAGTAAGCTATAACTTAAAAGGCCTTCAAACATAAATTTAATGTTCATGTTTTATGTAAAACTTAAATTTCATTTCACATATCTATTATGTATGTAACATATTACATATATGTAATGTATATGCTTATACACCCACATGCATACATATGTACATACAAACAGACTCAGGCAAAAAGCAAAGTTATTTGAAGTGAATACTACCACTTAAAAGTGTAAAGCCACTTAACACTAAAAAAAATTAAAATCAACAGGATTTAAGGTAAAGCGGCCTTTGATAAATAAGAAATAAATATGAGGGGATGTAACTTCATTTGAATTGAATAAGCATAGCGAACAATGTTAACAAGTTACTCATCAACTCCTCCTCAAATGCAGGGAGAGAGATGTAACACAGGACTTTAAAATCTCTCAAATAAGCTAAGGAAGAAAGCAAGCTATTCTTCAAGGATCAATTGAATGATGAATGTGCACATTTCTATTTATGCAACCACATTCCAAATGCTGATGTATGTCAACAAACAAGTAAAACAGATGTTATCCACGTCGCCTAAAGAGACAACAACAGATGGGCTGGATGTGTTGCATTAGAGCAAAAATGCACCTGGGCTATGTCTCACTGAGTAGATCCCATTGACCAAACCTCTTTTGCAGTAGCACAAAAATTATTTTTAAAAACTTTTTTTTAAAAAAGAAAGTTTGGAGCTGATGAAGCTGTTTAGCTGTGGTCAAAAATAAAGAACTGGCACACTTTGTAAAATCTATAGTAATGGAACAATAAAAGCATACACATGAGAGGCTGGTTGTGGTGGGTCGTGTCTGTAATCCCAGCACTTTGGGAGGACGAGGCGGATGGATCACTTGAGGTCAGGATTTTGAGAGACCAGCCTGGTCAACATGGTGAAACCCCATCTCTGCTACAAATACAAAAATTAGCCTGGTGTGGTTTCACACGCCTGTAATCCCAGCTACTTCGGAGGCTGAGGCAGGAGAATCACTTAAACCCAGGAGGTGGAGGTTGCAGTGAGCCGGGATCGCACCACTACACTCCGAGCCTGGGCGACAGAGTGAGACTCCGTCTCAAAAAAACAAAACAAACAAACGAAAGAGCATACAAATGGGACTATATATGAAATCAATATTACGTATTTGTAAAAGGTTGAATCAATGATTATCTGTTGTTCATTATTAAATTGATTTTTACAACATTCTGAAAAATGAATTGTAATATGTGATGCCCTCAAAGCTAACTTATGCTTTATAAAACACTTTGAAATGTTGTACCTTTACAAAAAATTATGCACATACATACCTATATTGAGATATTTTTTCTTCAGAAACAAACCTAGCAGAATACAATTTGAAAACATATGATCATTTATTTTCAGCATTTTCATAGAGTAAAATACAAATAAATTAGGAATCAAAGAAAGAATACAGTGTTGTTGTTGTTTTTTTTTTTTTTTTTTGTCTATACTATTTATCTTTGACAAAATCAATTGCTCTTTACCAGAGATTTCCATATCACCTACCGTTCCATGAGGTCAGTCGTATATTCTGTGGTCATCCCCATGCTGTTGTTAGGGTTCAGGACACACCATGCCAAAATATGACTATAGCAGGCCAGAATGTGCCACCCCAAAGTATACTTATTTATTTATTTATTTATTTGAGACAGTCTCGCTCTGTCTCCCAGGCTGGAGTGCAGTGGCGCGATCTCGGCTCACTGCAAGCTCCGCCTCCCGGGTTCATGCCATTCTCCTGCCTCAGCCTCCGGAGTAGCTGGGACTACAGGCGCCTGCCACCACGCCCGGCTAATTTTTTTGTATTTTTAATAGAGACGGGGTTTCACTGTATTAGCCAGGATGGTCTCGATCTCCTGTCCTCGTGATCCGCCCGCGTCAGCCTCCTAAAGTGCTGGGATTACAAGCATGAGCCACCGCGCCCAGCCACCCCAAAGTATACTTCTTTGGCATATTTTGAGTTGGTTATTCTCAGAAACTGCAGAAACAGGAGTAACTCTGTAAAGGTGTCATTTTGTAAAGAAAACGTAGATCTCTAAAGGCAATCTACATTAGTAGAATATCTGTAACAAGCAAGAGGGCTGCTTTGTGATCATTTCCATTACCTGAGATAAATTTATCTGCGTAGCAGGAGGGCCTTTGTTCAGATTGCATTTACTCCTTTTACCCTCCCGTGGTTTATTGCTACCTTCCTTTAATTTGCTGTAGGCCCCAGTTACCTATTCCTTTCTGTAGCCCAAGCTAATACATAAGCTTCTAGATCTCACTGGGTTATGGGGAGTATTCACTTTTTTTTTTCTGTGCTATCAAATACACGTAATAAATGTGTATTCTTTTTCTCTCGTTAACCTGTGTATTCTTTTTCTCTCGTTAACCTGCCTACTGTTAGTTTATTTCATAGACTCAGTTACTGAACCCTCAAAGGCCAGAGTCTTTTCTCTTTTGTATACTGTTTTCTGCTTCCAGTGAGGCAAGCTCTATCTCAGGGTAGCATAACTCAAGAAGCTCTCTATGAGTGTTTACCAGAATATCTTTGAACACTGAGACTTCTTTTTTATTGGGAACTACAAGATTGAAGAGTTGATCTCCAGCTAAACAATCTGGGCATCATCTACTTTCCTTCTATGAAACATGTAAAAACAACAATTCCATCCATGTTTCAACCCCACCCCTCATTCCCACCCACCCCAGGCATCAAACTTTCCAGGTTATTGTCTCCCATCCTTATTTCTATAATGCCCTAAAAATATCCTGAAATGGCATATCTCACATCATTTCTTATTGTCACACTCTCAAATAAGTGTCCTCTGGAGATTGAAATTTGTCACTAATATACTCCTTGTATCTTCATTCTGACTACTCAGTGACATAGTTACTTTCTTGCTCTAGTGGAAACGTGTGGGTCTGCTTCTAGTATAGACAAGTAAGCTCCTACTCAACCCCAAATCCCTCTTCTCACAGATGATAACTATAAAGTCTGGAAAAATGCAAGAAAATCATTCAACTTAAATCAGTGGAGATAAGAAAAAACAAGGACAAAATTCTAGAAGACAGAGTGGAAACTAGTGAAAAAGAACAGCACTATGTGATTTTCTCATTTTTTTGAGGCTTTTGCCCGAAGGTAGAATGAAATCCTACTGATAAGGCTGATTAAAAATAAATAAATAAACTGATAGAAAACCCAAAGTCTCGCCAGATGAACAAGGAGACTGACGTAGAAACAACCACAGACCCTGGAATGTGAGAAAAGAATCCCAAAGAGAAAAACTATAAGGGTGTGAGGCCCAGAGTGTATGTACAAACTCCACCCATTTCCCTGGCTGAACCCAGAACCATGCACTCAAATGGCACAAGGAAGTTTGATGAACTAAACTGAGAAAATGTAAGGAACATGTATTGCTGGTGGATGGAGTCCAGGTTTTTGGTGCCTTGAACAAAGAATTGGACAAAATGCACAAACAAAGCAAGGAAGGAACGAAGGGATTTATTGAAAATGAAAGTAGATGCTACACTGAGGGAGCAGGCTGAGCATAGGGGCTCAAGGTCCCCGTTACAGAATTTTTGGGAGTTTAAATACCCTCTAGAGGATTCCATTGGTTACTCTGTGTATGTCCTATGTAAATAGAGAGGATGAAGTAAAGTTACAAAGTCATTTACTCAGCATACGCCCCATGGAGAGGATATTTCCTGTCACAGCCAAAATGTGAATCAGCCTTATGTTCCCTGTCTTCAGATCCTATATTCTTGCCTCAGAAGGAGAAAATATATTCAAGTACAAATAATGGTTGGGATTGAGAATTATATCTAAATTACACAAATCTAACTTTTTTCAAATATATTGTCAATGCACAAGCAATTTGGAATGGGCACATACTTGTTTTCTATTCATATTTGCATGTAGTACCTCTCATTAATAGGCTTTGAAGTATTTATATGTGATTAATAAATTTATGCAGTGCATTTGCCAGTTCAGTTTTAGACTTTAGTCCATAAATCATAAACTACGTTCAGAATATGTCTATGTACTTTGAAATAATAAAAAAAAAACTCCCACAAGATGGATACCTCTCATTGGGCAATTAAGACATATATTTATGGAAAAAACTAACAATTAACAGCTGAATAAACAGGCAAAAATGATATAAATAGAAAGATTAAAAACAACATTGTACATGGTTATGAAAAAAAATTTGAAAGCATCCCAAATTTGGGGGCATATGAGAGAAATATGAGATTGACACAGCTGATTTGATATTAATGACTTGTACCATCTTCTCAAACTATCTTTAAAAATATGTTACATGAGCTAACAATGTGGTCATTCAATGTTTCTACAGGTACGTCTGGAATTACATAACAAGGAAGATATATGATATACATACAGGCTACACACGGACATAAATTTTGCATATACACACATCCAACATTTTGCAAATTTCTGGCTTCACGAAAACCTGCTAAATAGTTAAAATGAGTGTTACTGTATACATCTTATTTCTAATTAGTCCATGTTGCAAGTTTTGTACATTTAATTTTTTTAGGATAAGCGTTTGTAATCCCTCCAAGAATTGGTGTTACTCTATAAATCCACTCAGAGGACCTTCGCTTACTTTTTTCTTTTTTCTTTTTTGAGATGAAGTCTCTCTCTGTCACCCAGGCTAGAGTGCAGTGGTGCAATCTCGGCTCACTGCAACCTCTACCTTCCAGGTTCAAGCAATTCTCAGCCTCCCGAGCAGCTGGGACTACAGGAGCATGCCAGCACTTCCTGCTAATTTTTGTATTTTTAGTAGAGACGGGGTTTCACCATGTTGGTCAGGCTGGTCTTGAACTCCCGACCTCTGGTGATGATGTCTATATAACAGTTTGATTTTATCTGTTACACATTACACAAACTTTTGTCTGTTAGGAAAGGAAGAAATGAATGAAGAAAGAAAAAAGGAACAAGAGAGGAAAGAAGAAGGAAAAGAAGGTAGATTGGAAGGAGAGAAGAAAGCAGAGAGGAAAAGGAATGTAGAAAGTGAAGAAGAATGAATATCGGTATTTGTATGTATTATAAACATTATATTTGTTAAATGTATATTTAAATAGAATTTCTTTCTTTGCTCATTTACTTCCTAATAATAGTTTTTATTCATTAAAAAAATCATGTTGCCTTTCCTGTGTATTTTAAGAGAGAATGTATTGTAGATACAGAGTAAAGCTAGAAACAAAAATCACATGGCAAGCCAGTTAATCACCATTTGTTTCTTTTGATTTCACAGTTAGTTTGAATGGCTGAGAAAGCAGGCAATTGTTTCTGTCAGCCAGATTTGAGCTGGAGAGATTATAGAGTCTCCTTACCCTCTGAAACAGCATCAAGTTTGGTTCCCTAAGGTTTTCAATGAGCTGAATATAAGTTAAGCCAAAGTTGAATACAATTTAAATTGACAGTTGAAAGTACAAGTTACAAGCAGCATGTTGCCTAAATAAATCAGTAACCTTATAATCAGGCACTACTTGCACTTTTCAAAGGCCAGACATCATCACTTCACAATTGGTATGATCTTCTTCTCAAGTAAAATTTACGATTTTCTTCAAGTGCTTACTTGTAACAGCACTTAAAAAGACAATGTTCAAGGCTATTTTTCAATATATAATCTTCCTGATTGTGAGTTACCTTTGGCTCTTTCAAGCTGTTCATCTTAAGGGATTTAGTCATTAGAAAAGTGTTAAAAGCTTTTAAAACATAATTTGTCAAGAACACATACTGATGGCTTTTTATCATACAATGCCCTCATGATTTTTAAAATTGGACAGAAAATTCCACCTTTAATAAAGGCAATGAGTATCATGACCTTGTTAGCCTATTGGTTTCAGCCATCCCGTCTTCAGCTGTAAAAGAAAGTTAGATGGGAGGTAAAGAAAACACCAACTTCTGACAGTCATTTTTATATATTTTATTTAATTCCCTTAAAGTTTCTCCAAGGTATTTGTTCTACCCATTTCATCCCTTATTATCTTATTAGTGTAGATTGGGATTGAAACTAGTATCTGTCCAATTTCCAAGTCCAAATGATTTGCATCATGCCAAGCTTTGTGCAAATGAAGGAATGGCACTGTTAGAATTTCTTGTTTTTTATTGGAGTAAACTTGGTTTATATATGTTGAGGACACTACATATCAATAAATAAATCATATCAATTTAATGCTCCTGAAATAAAGCATGCCAAATATATAGAGAAAATATGACAGGATAGTGATCAACTCTACGTCATTACAAAACATTTACTGTAGAATTACAAAAGCAAAACTTTTGCAACTAAAAATGAAACAAGCCATTTAGATTAGTAGCACCCGACACCCTAAAATATTTACTTATATTTATTTTTTATTATATAAAGTGGCATATTCCAACTAAACTGTGTTTACAAATTTAGAATACCTGATTGTTACAGGGCAAAGTACTAAATAAGCACAAGAAAATTATTATTAAAAGTATAATTCAAAGTTCATCATTGACTTTTCTTAAGAAAAGTATTTTGCTAGATTAAAATGGATATTGTTTATTAAACAAATGCACTAGAAATTCAATTTACTACAGACTATGAATGTTTACAAATCATCATTTATTCCAAAAAAGTTATAGCAATGGAACATGATTCTAAATTTATTTTTCAGCTGTACTTGAACTTCCAATTGAAGATTAATATATTCATTTTTACTTGTATTAATTCAAACAATCCAAGCCTGATACTGAGCCAGAAACAGTTGCAAGCATTAGAGATACAAGATGAAAGTAATCTACTCTCCAGGAGTGTGCAATTGATGGAAAACAATACAATTTTTTAAAAATACAGCACCCCAAAGTGAAGGTTTCGATGAGGATAAAAAAAGAATTATAAATGTATCTCAGTAGAAACCTGAGAATTTTTAATTTCTGTGTTAAACTCACAATTATTTCAAAATTTCTCACATATATTGTTTGGTAGTGTATTCGTTATCTTACTCCAGATGTCCAGAGGTTGCCAGAGAACCTGCTAAATTTTGAGGCTGAGCATTAAACACAAAACCACAGGTAATTTAGATTTGTGTCTGTTTAATAAAAGGATACTTGAATATTTTTGTTGAGAGTATATGAATCAATGCTGTCAACATAAATGCTGAACATATTTGGAGTCAATTAAGAAAAACATATTCTATTTTATTTCAAGATCCAAGTCATTATATATTTAGCAACAATAATGGTTTCTACTACTGAGTACCTGGCATAGGTCTATGTGTCAGGCATTCTGCTAGGATTTGTATTACAAGCACACACATACACACACATAAATACATGAAATCACATAAACACAGATATATGAGGAAATATTAATTACAGCAAAAATAAAAACTAGACATTATTATCCCTATTTCTGTGTTGAAGATATTGACATTTGGAAAGACTGAGTTATCTGCCTAAGGTAACACAGCTCTTAAGAGGATAAGTTGGTATTTGAAGGAAATGAAAATTAAAACAGCAATGACCTATCACCTCACCACTGTTAGAATGACTGTTACCAAAGGACAAGAGTTAACAAGTGTTGGCAATGATATGGAGAAAAGGGAACTCTTGTGCACTGTCGGTGGGAATGTAAGTAAGTACAGCCATTATGGAAAACCATTCTGTCTCAGCTACTGAAAAAAGAAAGATGGAAGCTGAAGAAAATGACAACTTCTGACAATCATCTTGCTGACTAGATGCTCCTCCAAAATTAAAAATAGAATTACCTTAGAATCTAGCAATCTCACTTCCAGGTGTAGATCCAAAGTAAAATAATGAGTGTGCATATTCGCTAGAATACTATTCAGACTTAAAAAAAAGAAAGAAATCCTGTCATTTGTTACCACATGAATGAACCTAGAGGACATTATATTAAGTGAAATAAGCCATGCAGAGAAAGACAAATATTGCATTACCTCACTAATACATAGAATCTAAAAGTGCAACAAATAGAATCATAGAGTAGAGTGGTGGTTTTCAGGGTCTGAAGTTGGGGGAAGGGAGTGAGTGAGACCTGAATGATAGAGGGTGATTTCAGGAAAATAGAACATTCCAGGCAGCAATTTCACATGACTAGCAAAAGGAAACTATTGAAATAGTTGCAGAGGCTATTCGCTGATAAGACCCTGAGAAACAACATGTGGACCAAGTTGTAACTCCCCAATGGGTTCACCCTGCCCGCTGCCTAGACAGTGTCGATTCTTCAAGACAGGGCAATCGCAATAGAGAAAGAGTAATACACACAGATCTGACTGTGCGTGGAGGAGACAGGAGTTTTTATTATTATTTAAATCAGTCTCCCCATTCATTCAGGGATCAGAGTGTTTAAGGATAATTTGGTGGGATTGGGGGGGGCAGTGAGTTGAGAATACTGATGAGTTGGTTCGGAGATGAAATCATAGGGAGTTGAAGCTGTCCTCTTGTACTGAGTCAGTTTCGGGTTGGGGGCCACAAGATCCGATGAGCCAGTTTATGGATCTGGGTGTTGCCAACTGGTTCATCAAGTGCAGGGTCTACAAAATATCTCAAGCAGTGATCTTAGGTTTTACAATAGTGATGTTATCCCCAGGAGCAATCTGGGGAGGATCAGAATCTTGTGGCCTCGAGCTGTATGACTCCTAAACCATAATTTCTCATCTTTTGGCTAATTTGTTAGTCCTACAAAGGAAGACTAGTCCTCAGGCAAGAAGGGGGCTTGTTTTCGGAAAGCTCTGTTATTGTCTTTGTTTCAAACTATAAACTATTAATATAAACTAAGTTCCTCCCGAAGTTAGTTTGACTTACACCTAGGAATAGGCAAGGACAGGATGCAGGTGTTACTAGCAAGATGGAGTCAGTTAGGTCAGATGTCTTTCACTGTAATAATTTTCTTAGTTACGGTTTTTGCAAAGGCAGTTTCAAAGCCTGCTTAGACAACTTTGGTGCTGGATTTGACCTATGTTTCGCCTACGACCTTATTATATGCTAATTAGCATATTAAATCACACACCTAGCAGCACCATGACAGTTTCAGGAACAATCATATTTGGTGTAAAAATGGGTGGCACCATAGTTCTGAGAAACCACCTTTTTCCAGAAATTTTCATGAATATTTCGCTCCTTGATTAAAGAAACCCATAAAGGCCCCAAAATTCCTTGGCCATGACTGTTTTAAGTAGGCTTGTATTCCCTTTCTTGAGTGTGTGGTTTTCACTGCAATAAATCTCCATAATTTCACATTTTCTGACTCATCCTGACTTCCTTCACATGATGGTGTCAAGAGTCTGGACACCAGTTGGGGTTGAGGCCCCACTGGTATTTGGAGACCTCCCCCAGCCCACTGGTATCAGAAGATGTTGGCCAAAGGGTACAAAGTTTCAATTAGAAAGGAGAAAAATTTCTGGAGATCTACTGCACAGCATGGGAACAGACTATTAACAATAATAACATAGTATATAATTAAAGATTCTTAAGAGGGTGGATCTTAAATTTTCTCACCACACACACAAATTGATAGCGATATTAAATCTCTAGAAGGTGTACTAATGAGTTTCAATAAAATTAATTTTTCTGGATTGGGGAAACATGTATACAAGAATTGTGAGGCCGGGCGCGGTGGCTCATGCCTGTAATCCCAGCACTTTGGGAGGCCGAGGCGGGCGGATCACGAGGTCAGGAGATCGAGACCATCCTGGCTAACACGGTGAAACCCCGTCTCTACCAAAAATACAAAAAAATTAGCCGGGCGTGGTAGTGGGCGCCTGTAGTCCCAGCTACTCGGGAGGCTGAGGCAGGAGAATGGCGTGAACCCGGGAGGTGGGGCTTGCAGTGAGCCGAGATTGCGCCACTGCACTCCAGCCTGGGCGACAAAACAAGACTCCGTCTCAAAAAAAAAAAAAAAAAAAAAAAAAGAATTGTGATATTGAGAAAAATAAAAAGGTAAATTTTTCCTCCATTAATCTGGGTGGTAAAAGAAGGGTGCTAAGTACTTTAAAGGAATAAATTTCCTCTAGATTTAGTGTAGATCAGTGTTATTGATTGAATTATGTTTCCCCATAGTTTATATATTGAAGCCTTAAGCTGCAATGTGATTGTCTTTGGACATAAGGCCTATAAGGAGGTAATAAAGATTAAGCGAGGTCATAAGGGTGAAGCCTTAGTTTCATAGGACTGCTGGCCTCGTGACAATGGGAAGAGACAAAAGAGACCTCTGTTTCTCTTCATGCATGCATTGAAGAAAGAAGAAAGAGAGAAGGCAGCTATATGCAAGCCAAGATAGAGCCCTGAAGAACTGAATCTGGCCGGGCATGGTGGCTCACTCTTCTAATCCCAGCACTTTGGGAGGCCGAGGTGGGCGGATCAAGAGGTCAGGAGATTGAGACCATCCTGGCTAACACAGTGAAACCCCGTCTCTACTAAAAATACAAAAAATTAACCGGCCGGTGGCGGGCGACTGTAGTCCAGCTGCTCGGGAGGCTGAGGCAGGAGAACGGCGTGAAACCGGGAGGCGGAGCTTGCAGTGAGCCAAGACTGTGCCACTGCACTCCAGCCTGGGTGACAGAGCGAGACTCCATCTCAAAAAATAAAAAAAAAAAAAATAAAATAAAATAAAGAACTGAATCTACTGGCAAATGGATCTGTATTGATAGCCTACAGAATTGTGAGAAATAATGTGTGTTGTTTAAACCATCCAGCTTGTCGTATAATATTTTGTTATGACATCTTGAGCTGACTAGGACAACAGGGTGATAAAGCCAATGATGTCAATGACTTTTCATTCCTTTCTTTCTTTTTTTTTTTTTTTTTTTTTTTGAGACAGAGTCTCACTCTGTGGCCCAGGCTGGAGTGCAATGGTGTGATCTCGGCTCACTGCAAGCTCCGCCTCCTGGGTTCAAGCAATTCTCTGCCTCAGCCTCCCGAGTAGCTGAGACCACAGGCACCCACTACCACGCCTGGATAATTTTTTTGTGTTTTTAGTAGAGACAGGATTCCACCATGTTAGCCAGGATGGTCTCAATCTGACCTTGTGATCCACACGCCTCAGCCTCTCAAAGTGCTGGGATTACAGGTGTGAGCCACCGTGCCTGGCCCATCAGTGACTTTTCTTATTAGAGAGTGTCATTATATAATAGAGTATTTCATTAGAAAGTATTATAAAATAGGTGAAGAAAAAAACTCATGTACCCTCACCTGTTATTCCTAAGTCACAGGGGTGAGAGGACATTCTCAAATAACCAAACATTTCAAAGAAAATGTCAGGGTAGCTAGGCATATTTTCTAAAGATAGACAAAGCAAGGCAAGAGTAATTGTAAAATATTCTCAAAAATAAGATGAGGGAAAAGAAAAATTCATCTAATCCTTGAAAATATGCTGGAGGACAAGAAATGCTTCTGAAAAACAAATATTGCAAGAATGTGAAAAAATTTGTTCAATATCTAACATGGGTTTTTAACAATAGCTGAGGGGATATTGTATCTATAAAACTAGAGAAAGAAAAATTAAGGGAAATTATTTGACTTTATTTAAGATGAATCTGACAATTGTCTATAACAAATTACAATGGAACAGGATACTGAATGTACAGAAAAATGACTAAGAGTACAAAGACAATGAAAAACTTCAGGTATGCTCCAAGAATTTATATGAGAAAGATACAAGATAAAGCAAATAAAAACATTAACAACAACAAAAAAACCTTATAAACAGATACAGAAGATCTCATTTTGTATAGAATTCGATTCAATAAAGCAATCCTATGATTACTGACAAGACAAAATAGTACAGACTTCACTTGCCAAAAAAAAAAAAAAAAACAACTTTTTAGTGGCAGGAAATAATTGATAAAAATATTTTGATACCTATATATAGTACAGTGTTTTTATTTAAAAAAATTATAAATTAAAATTTCCCAAATCTCCAGGCAAGAAAAATATACACAACAGAAAATGAATAAAATATCACTCTGACAGTACAATTGTTACAACATAGTATGCTACAATTAAAATAAGACTAATACGATCTTATAATAATGTAACTATTCAGGTTGCTATAAAAATCTAACAGCCACTGCCAAGTAATTTTTAGAGTATTGGAAACCAAAAAAAAAAACAAACAAACAACAACAACAAAAACAAACAAAAAACTCTTTCTGAATGAAAGTTAAAAAAAAAAAATTCAATCCTGTGGCCTAGATATAAAGCAAAGCAAAACAAAAACAAAAACAAAACACATAAAAAGTATCATAGAAGATTTCCTTAAATCAAGTTTAGCCTAAAGCTTCCTCCTTATGTATTTGAAGTTCAGCCTAAAGATTGTTCCGCACATTGTGAACTATATCAAGTGAAGGTGTAAACAGACCAGACATTAGCTTACACTTGCGCCAATCACAGAGTTTTGGCCAATCAAATGTAGCCAACTATTCCAACCATGTTCAAATAAGGCAAAGGTGGAGCTATAGGCAATCCAGCTGTTTCTGTACCTTATTTCCATTTTCTACCCCTCACTTTCCTTTTTCTGTCTATAAATCTTCCACCATGAGGCTGCGCTGGAATCTCCAAACCTACTCTGGCTGAGAATGCTGCCTGACTCGCGAATTGTTCATTGCTCAATTATGTGCCTTTAAATTTAATTTGGCTGAAGTTTTTCTTTCATCAACTTTTATCATGAAATATTTTGAAAAGTGAGGTGTAATGTAGCCAGTTTAAACATGGTTAACTGTCATCATTATCATCATCACCATCAGACTCACCATCACCACCAACAACCCCTTAATTGTATCAATAAAATGCCAAGTAAGGTGAAGAAGTAAAAATGTGCCAAACTTTTAACTCATAAAGTCTGATTGAGTATATTTTACTCTTACCTTGACAATATCAAGGAAAATAATATAAAAATAATTATTAAATTAAAGACAATTACTAGTAGAATAAGACATGCCTTCAAATCACGGAAAGGAAAAAAAAAGGAAATTCTAGATTATATAGAAGAAGAAATGTGGTTTAAAAAAGTTAGGTGACATAATTAAGACCTATTTAACATAATACCAATGAATCCACAGCACACTCATAAAATGCAATTATTAAAGTGCTTATGACTTCATTCATATAAAATAGTCACTTATGTTTGTAGGTGACTAAAGGAAAAAATATTTATATGCAATATAATGTAACATTTATTTTAAAAATCAGTCACATTTATAACAATGACAAGGATAATAGTAATCCTGATTTATGGAGTTATATAGTTAATCTTCAAGACTTTGCTATGAGAAAATATCTGTGGCAATGACTTAAAAAATAAACACAAGAGAGTTTCTAAAATTTTACAATTTTTGCATTAAAAGACAGCTTTAGGGCACAATTCTAAATTATGACTATTTGTATCCAAAGCCTGAGTTTGTATTACGATATTGATATTAGCAAATGACAAGTAACTACAATGTTGACAATGTTTACTCTAAAGGAGACACTATTGGAGATTTACTTTTAACTTTCTCAGTCAATATTTACATTATTATAAGATATATATCTGGGAAATATATATGGCATAAACTTTCAAATATAATATCTATTAAAATGAAATATATATATATATATTTAACCTGGGTAGCTAATGTTGTATAACATTCCATATAATAATAATAATAATGCTGTTTTAATAATATCTTGTCTGTTAACTTTTTTAGTCTTCAGAGAATGCTTAAGACTACATTAGTGATGAGAAAGTTGTTGGAAGTGTTAAGCTACCTTCATTCAAGAGCAATTGGAGTAGGGAGTGGGAACAACTCAAAAGCATTTCAGAAAACAAAGGGTGGCAGTTTTAATGGCACTAGGGGCTTACTCAAAACCTCTGCCAGCTATAGACTAAACAATAAGCTACTGTGACCCAGGGGTAAGTCCTAGGAAGACAGTCATAAAATATAATTTCACACATTCCTGGCAATCTGAAAGACTATGTCCAATTCTAAGGATTTATACTCTCAGGAGGAATCAGAGAGAAGAAAAACAATCTAAGCTCCTGGTCCTTGGGTGACAGTAAGAAAAAATAACTCTTTAAAATCTAATAGCAACCTCCAACAGCTAAAATGGAAAGAGTAAAATCTTACCAGTAAGCTTCAACATAACATTTGACAAATATAACTTATGCTGATCTAAAATAGCAAAGATATTGATTAAAAAAAATCTGAGAAGAAACAGCAGAGGATGTATACTGCATAAAAATGAACTGCATGGCCAGGCGCGGTAGCTCACGCCTGTAATCCCAGCACTTTCAGAGGCTGAGGTGGGAGGATCACGAGGTCAGGAGATTAAGAACATCCTGGCTAACATGGTGAAACCCCGTCCCTACTAAAATACAAAAAATTAGCCAGGTGTGGTGGTGCGCACCTGTAGTCCCAGCTACTCGGGAGGCTGAGGCAGGGGAATCCCTTGAACCCGAGAGGCAGAGATCGCAGTGAGCCGAGATCGTACCACTGCACTCCAGCCTGGCAACAGAGCAAGACTCTGTCGCAAGAAAAAAAAAAAAAAAAAAGAAAAAGAAAATGAACTGCATATTATCAGTTCAGCCAGGTCATTAAACAAGTAAATAAATGACTAAATAAAAAAACAAAAACAAAACATCATTTCCAAGATTGAGTTGTTAAGAGGTTGAAAGTCCAGAATATCTATCTATCTATCTACATATATATGTATATCTAAAATGTCCAGTTTTCAACAAAAAATATATCCAAATATATAGGAAAAAAAGTAAGATAATAAATCTGTTCTTAAAGGAGACCTGATGTTAGACTTGGCTAACAAAGAGTTCCGAGTAGCTCTTTTAAATATGTTAAAACAAACAAACAAATAAACAAAAAAAACTAGGGAACATGTCATCTAAAGGATGTAAAGAAGATACAATGAAAATGTCTCATAAAATAGAGTATACCAGTTAAGAGATAGAAATTATAAAGCAAACCAATGACAATTCTGGAGTTGAAAAGCATAATAATGAAATGAAAAATTCACATGAGAATTTCAAAGTAGACTTGAGCTATAAGAAAAGTCAGCAAACTTGATGACAGATGATTATGTAAGCCAAGATTAGTAAACAGAGAAAAAAGAGGACAAAGAAAAATTAAGAGACTCAGAGAAATATGGGATAACTTCAAATAAGATAGTTACAAAGATTTTTAAAAAGCTGCATAGCCCCCTCACAATTTGCCCACAAGGAATTCCTTATGGGCATCAAGATCTTTACCCTAAAACAGTTCTGTTGAATTTCACTCTGGCAATATAAATTGATAGCTTATCTTCACAGGTGCAGGACAGGAAGTCACCCCTCTGCTCACCTGAGAAAAATGCTTATCTCCTTGCTTCCTCTGCCCTATCGTTTATGTAAAAATGCAGATTCACTAAGCCAGACTAAGGCATAAATCACTATTCCTGTATCCTGCTCTCACACATAAATTGTGTATTCAGTGAAAGGCTGGTGAAAGACTCAAAAGAATGCAACCAATTGTCCCTTATCTATCTATGACCTAGAAGCCACCTGCCCCCTGCTTCCAGTTATCCTGTCTTCCTGAACTGAACCAAACCATGTACATCTTACACATACTGGTTGTTGTCTCATGCCTTCCTAAAATGTATAAAAGCAAGCTGTACCCCAACCACCTTGGGCACATATCAGGACCTCCTCAGGCTCTGCATGTGCAAGTCCTTAACCTTGGAAAAATAAACTTTCTAAATTGGTTGAGACCTGTCTCAGATAATTTGAGTTCACAGTACCCACCCAAGAAGCTCAAAACTTCCAAATAGGATAAACACTCTCAGATACATCAGAGTCAAAACGTTGACGGCCAAAAACAACAGCAACAAAACATTACATATGAGGGAACTGCAATAAAATTAACTACTGTGGACTTTTCATAAGGAAAATTAGGGGCTAGAAGGCACTGGAAATACACATTCAAAGTGCCGAAAGTAAAAATACGTAAGTAATAATTATTACTATTATTGGGTTTATAAATATATAAAGAAAACTAGCACAAAGAGGAGGGATAAAAAACTGTAAAAGACTAGGTTTCTTTATTTCTAGAATTGTTTCCTTATATCTAAATGTATTTGATAAGGTATTAAAGTAAGCTCTGAAGCAACCTGTGATAAAATAATTCTAAGAATATTATTAAAAGAAATAAAAGAATTAATAAGTTACACTGGTAAATACCCATTTAATAAAAAGAAATATTTATAAATAGGGGGATCAGGGAATAGAATAGACATGAGACACGTAGCAAAATACAACATGGCAGGAATCTAGGTATCAATTGTACCACTTCAATAACGACAATACAGGTGAATGTATTATACAATCCAAACAAAATGTAGATACTAGTCTTATTATTTTCTAAAAACACAATTAAATGTTGACTCTAGGAGACACAATTTAGATTCAAAGAAGTGAAAGTTTGAAAGTAAAATGATGGAAGATATATTTACAATGCAAATATCAAATTTAAGACAATTGGAGTGGCTGTATAAAAACAAGCCAAATTAGGCCCCTAATAAAACATGTTACCAGAGATAGACAGACATTTTAAGATGACAAAGGCCATAAAGCAAACCTTAGTAAATATGAAGGGATTGAGATCATAAAAAGTATGTTGTTTGATGATTTTTTAATGAAATTAAAAATTAATTCAATTTCCTTCAATGGAATGAAATTAAAAATTAGAAGGAAATTTAGAAATTTTACAAATATATGAAAATTAACATATTTCTGAATTACCAATGGATCAATTCAGAAGTCACAAAAAAATTAAAAAATCAGAAAAAATTGCTTTTAAAACATATGGTATGTAGCCAACAGTTATGAGAGTGAAATGTAAAGTTTTATTGCCTATATTAACAAAGAAGATCTCAAATCAATAACTTAACATCTGCCTTAAAACGTTTAAAAATGTACAGCAAATTAATTTCTAAGTATTTAGAAGAAAAAATGATAATAAAGTAGAAATAAGTTTATTATAGTATATATTACTTTTAATATATAAAGCCAACAAAAGCAAAAGTTGACTCTGAACAGCAACAAAACTGAAAAACCTTTAGCTATATAAGTCAATAAAATAATGAATTGTTACTATAATCAGAAGTGAACAAGGCGATATTACTTACAGATAAAGATAATAATTAAAAGGGAATATTTTGAACAACTGTATGCTACAAGAGTGGATAATATTTAAAAACGAAAAAGTTTCTAGTAAAATGTAAACTATCAAAATAATTAAAGAAGAAATAAAATTTTGAATAGAACTCTAGCAAGTAAAACTATTCAACTAGTTAATCTTAAAATTCCCACAAAGCAAAGCATAGGACTGGACTGACTTGACTGGAGAATTAAACCATTTAAAGAATTAATATAAATCCTCAAAAACTCTTCCAAAAATAGAAAATGGAATACTTCTCATATTTTCTGGCATCAGTGTTGTTCTAATGCTAAAACTAGGAAAATACACCACAAGAAAAGAAGCTATAGATCAATAACTCTTCTAAATATTGATTCAAAACTCCTCAACAATAGATTATTAAATTTAAAAATACTGCAACACATAAAAGGAATCATATGCCATGATCCAGTGAGTTTCATCCAAAGAGTACAAGATTGGTTTAGCATGAAAATCAATGAATTTAACATACCATTTCCATAGAACAAAGGGCAATAGCCACAGAATTATATCATTAAAATAAAATAACATTTGGCAAGATCCAACACCCTTTTTTGATAAAAGCACTGGACTAACTGGCAATAGAAGAGAATTCCTAAAACTGTTAAAGAACATTCATGAAAAAGGTACAGTTAACATCGTGCTTAATGATGAAAACCGAGTGCTTTCTTACTAAAATCAGGACAGTAAGAATGCCCTTTCTTGCACTCTTACTGCTTCCACTCAACATTGTATTGAAAATTCTATCTGGGGAAATTAAGCAAGAAAAATGAACCAAAGATATTCAGATTAAAAAAGAGGATATAAACTTTTCTGTGTTTGCAGATAACATAAATTTATATATTCTAGAATTTCCATAGAGAGAGGGAAGATATTAGGACTAATAAACAAGTTTAACAAGATTACACAATATAAAATCAACATACAAAACCATTTTAATTTTCATACACTATCGATGAACAATCCTAAAACAAAATTAAGAAACACTACTTATAGGATCAACCAAATAATAAAACACTAGAATAAATGTAACAAAGGAGTATAAGACATCCATACTATAAACTACAAATCATTTTTCAAAGAAGTTGAAGAAGACTTAAGCAATTGGAAAAACATTTCATGTTAGTGGGCCAGAACACAGACTCTTCATTGTTGAGATGGCTATATTCCTCAAATTTACACATTCAGTGCAGTCACTGACAACATCACAGATTCCCTTTTTTGCAGAAATTGACATGCTGATGCTAAGATTCAAATGGAAATGGGAGAGATGCAGAATACCCGAAATAATATTGGAAAAAAAGAATGATGTTGGGGGACACACACTTCCCAATTTCAAAATGTACTGCAAAATGAGAGCAACATGACTGTGTGGTACTGGCACAAGAATAGGCATTTAGAGAAATGGAATAGAATTGTGAGTCCAGGAAAACAAACATACGACAAAAAAAAAAAAAAAACTAACACTTAAAATCAATTGATTTTTGGCAGGGTTGCCAGTAAGAATGGAGAAATAATAGACTTTTCAAAAAATGGTACTGGGAAAAATATACATTTATATGCAAAGGAATGAGTTGGGTCCTTATTTACACCATAGGGGGATATGAGTTCTGGACCATAGATGTCAATGTAAAAGCCAAAACTATAGAAATTTCAAAAGGATACATACAATAAATTTTTGTGATCTTGGTTTGGGCAATTGTATTTTAGATGTGACACCAAAAGCACATATGTTGAAAGGAAAATCATTATGTTGGAGTATCTCAAAATTAAAAATGTTGTACTGCAAATAATACCATTAAGAAAGTGAAAGACAATCACAGATATATTTGCAAATCCAATCATCATGTATTTGCTGACAAATAAATATCAAAAATATCTGAGAATATTTACAACTCAATAATAAAAAAGACAGGTAACCCAATTAATAATGACACTGGAGCTTCATTTCAAGTCAGCAACAGGTATTAAAAATAAAAGTGATAAAATAATGGCACAGTATTTGTATGGAGTTTTTCTCAAAGATAATACACAAATGGGTAAAAAGTATATAAAATAATTTTCAACATTGCTTGTCACTAGAAAAATGCAAATTAACATGATGGTAAGATACCACTTTGGACTCACAAGGATGACTATCTTCAGAAACATAGATAGCAACTGTTGCCAAGAATGTAGAACAATTGTAACCCTTATATTCACTGATGGGGATGTAAAATAGTGCTGACTTTTGGAAAACTGTCTGTTCCTCAGAAGGTTAAATGCTGAGTTACCTTATAACCCAGGACATCTGCTCATATGTTTCTATTCTAGAGAAACAAAAACATGTCCACACAAAACTTGTTCATAATGTTCATAACAGCATTATTCATAATAGTCAAAAAGTGGAAATAACACAAATGTCCATCAACTAAAAAATTGATAATAAGTCATAGCATATTCATACAATGGAATATTAGTCCACATTAATACATAATGAAATACAGGTACATTCAACAACTTGTATGAAACTTGGAATCATTATGATAAAAAGAATCAGTCACAAAAGATCACCTAGTATATGATGTCATTATTATGAAAATTAAACACAATTGTGTAGGGATGAAATAAAGATTAGCATTTGTATAAGTAAGGGAGGGAAGTGAAGAGTGGTTGCTAATGGGAAGTTTTTTTTTTTTTTCCTGGAAAGAAGATGAAAATATTTTAAATTTATACTGTGGTGATTGTTTTACAAGTGTTTTAGGATATACTAAAAGCATTGAATTGTACACTTTAAATTCTTGCATTTTATGGCATTTTGTGGTACATGGATTACGTCTTAATGTAGATGCTGAAAATTATATGTAATTATACTATTGCTATTAGAATGTAATTTTTGCATTAAATAAACTAATATGCTCCAAATAATATATGTAACACCACTTGTTAAGTAGTATTTATATGAAGTGAAACTAATTGAAATGACTTCATAAATATTTCATCTCTCTCCTCTCTCATTCTCTATCATTTTAATTCTGATAGCATTCAATGTAGTGACAAAATTAATTTCAAAAATAGCTTAATTCTTAGTCATGCCCTTTTTTGTTAGAAATTTGGAAATTATAACAATACATTTCATTTTTATATTTTAAAAAATTTTAAGTTAAATTTATTATTTGAGAATGTATGTGATATTATTCAATACTGTATTAGTCCATCTTCACACTGCTGATAAAGGCATACCTGAGACTGGGCAATTTACAAAAGAAAGAGGTTTATTGGACTTACAGGTTCCCCATGGCTGGGGAGGCCTCACAATCATGGTGCAAGGCAAGGAGGAGCAAGTCACATCTTAGATGGGTGGCAGCAGGCAAAGAGAGAGATTGTGCAGAGAAACTCTCATTTTTAAACCATCCTATCTTGTGAGACCCATTCACTATCACGAGAACAGCACACGAAAGACTGGCCCCTATGGGTCCCTTCCACAACTCGTGGGAATTATGGGAGCTACACTGGATCCCTCTCACATCACGTGGGAATTATGGGAGCTTCACTGGATCCCTCTCACAACACGTGGGAATTACAAGATGAGATTTGGGTGGGGACACAGAGCCAAACGATATCAAATACTAATGTAATTTTAAAAGTAATATAGATCTAAATAATATAAAATTTACCTAATAAATATATCAGAGATTATCAACTCACTAATTGGATTTAACTTAACTCTAAACTATCATATCTTTTAAAGGAAGTAAATTACATGCCTTAGATATTTCTCATTTGTTTTCCAAAAGCTCTAATATGTAGAATAAGAAAATAATATTTCAATTAACATTCCTTTTATATTCACTCTACTGCTCTATTCAAGAACATGAAATGAGAGTGAAAACAGTGTTGGGAGAGAGAACTAAGATTCTCTCCCACACATTTCGCTTTTCATACTGACACTGGTTCATTTATCTGTTGTCTGAGAGGCTTAATCATCTCTAATGAATTCTGGTGGTATTTTGGGTTAATAGACTTTCTTCATTTCATTAAGCTTTTATGAATTTTATGGGTTTTCAAAATAACTAGTTTAAATTTATTCACACATATGCTCAACTAATGATTTATTTTACTTTGTTCATGTATGACAGTAAGAGGAAAGTGATTTTAAATTACTCTATTTTCTGACCTTTTACAGTACTCCACACATTAGTATTTCCCAGTTGCTCAATGATACATGACCAGGTTCATCACATTTTGACTCGAAACCAAAGACCATACTAAATAGGAAACTAGTCTGATCTTTCTGAGTGCAACTTCCCACCTTGAAAAAATGATAGAGAAAAAAAAGAGAAGATGAAAGACAAATAAGGGGGAGGAAACAGAGCAGGAGAGACAAAGAAACAGAGAAAGAAAGGGACACACAGATTTAGAGATGCGGAGAGAGCCAAAAAGAAACAAAGACAGATACACAAAGACAGTGATCATAATTCCAAAAGGATTTAAATATTAATTTCAATAGATATACTGTGGCTATTACTGATTTTATAAGGAGGGGGAAGATTATTCTACTTTAATCAACTAGAAGCTTATTTTATTAAAACTATGCTTCAAAGGAAATTTAAAGCCATTAACACAATTACAAAAATTAGATCTTTAAGATAAAATTTACCCAGAGGTATTTGTGTAAAATTGTTTCTTTAAGCCTGTAATGGTTGGTCATTAAGGGTAAACACCAAGAAAGCACTTTCCCACATAGCACATCTTCACTGACCTTCTTTCTAACTTAGTTTACCTTCCTTGGAGAAAGTAATTATATTACCATACTTCAATGTGTTCTTTTAATTTTGTTTTCTTTTGTCTTCGCAGAACTATATATCTCCACCACTTTTTATGGTAGCTGATTATTTAATTTTATAAATAAGAAAGAGATGGAATAAACAAAACCAATTGTGCATGTTTGCCACAAAATTAAATAGTATGGAATTATGAGTGACATCTTCATTGAACTATGAATAAGTAGGAGGAACATTTGCAGTAAGCCACATTCACAGTTCAGAACTGAACATCAATGTGCTTATAAGTAATTTTAGTGAATACTTATAACTAAGTCAAATAAGATTATAAAAAAAGTTTGATTTGTGTCACATAACTGTGAATAGTTATTAAATAATTTTGGTTATAGTTGATTATTTCTGAAGCAATTTACTTTAAATTTTACTCAAAGACAGTGCATATTTATACAAACTTGCACACACCAAAAAATGATGATGGGAAAACGTATCTTGTATTACATTTTTATTTTAAGAGCTATGTGTATTATTAGCTTGAAAACAAATATCAAAGTCATACAGAACAATAGATCCATTAAACCATACAGAAATTTTGAATAAACTTGCAGCTTCAAAAGACTAATCAAGAAATAAAATAGCCACTGCTAAAATTTTCTCTATGCAATATTGAAACTATAAAAACACTTGCTTGATAAAGGGACATGAACACAGGGAGAAATATCCTGAAATTCCTTGTCAAAAGCTATAGTAACTGAGCGAATGTCAGGGACAATTCACTCAATTGACATTTACTCAATTACTGTAAAATGTAGTCTAATTGTCTAATTGTCTGTGCCTTTTCCTCCTTCGGCAGATTAATATCTTTGATGACTCCCCACATTAGTTCTAGGATTACCATTTGATTTCCATAGCCAAGTGGACACATGCTTCTGTTCAGCTTTATTTTCTCCATAAATAAAATAATCAGGTGACTAGCCTGACCTTGTTTAATGACCATCACCTATATCAGAACTATTCTGGTTCTCAAGTACCATTGATTTAATGCCTCACAGTTTTATACTGTAGTTGGCAACTTGAATTTTATTCTTGAAGGAGACACAGAAACAAAATGTAGAAAGAAACATAATGAATTAAGCAAATGGATAAATTAAAACTAACGGCTGGGGAAAGCAGAGAAGCAACAATAATAATTTTTATATAGTGATTGAACTTAAATGATAAAAGAGCTACAAAACAACTTAGAAAATATAATAGCCTTTACTAAACACAAGAAAACAATTACTATTTTTGGAAAAGGAAAATAAGACTTGGAACATTTGAATGAGTTATCCATCAATACAAAGTGATAGCGTGATAAGAAAAGGACCTAGTTCTAGATCATTTGACATCACTTTGGTCGTTTCCATAATATATCTTGAGAGTGAAAAAAAACTATTCCTTCTTAGGAAGGTAAGTTTTCATAATACTTTATGTTCTCTTTGGTATATCATAATTTTGTCTTCTTTTCTGAGAACACTTTGTTTCTCTTCCATTTATGTTTCTTATTTCAATTAATTCTTGCTTCATTTCTTCTATTCTGTAAAAATCCATTATCCGTTTTAAAATTTATCTTTCATATTTTGTTTTTAAATAATATCCCCAGAAGTGTGGTCACAAACATGTATTTCCTTTTAGAGTGTGCTACTTTGTAGCTGCTTCAGTTTTGTGGGGTTTCTTTAAGAAAAATGTTATCATTTGGCACATTAATTTTCATTTTTTGTTTTATTTTTGTTGCTTTGCATAAATGATTAAATATTTTGTCTACTTATGAACAGGATTCATGTTCATCTTCTTTTGTTAGTCTGGCAAAGAAATTTTGCAGTTTTATCTATGGTTTCTTTTATTCATTTCTTTCTTTCCATGTTCATTTTTTTTTAATTTTTGGTAAGTGTTTCCTACATCCTTTGATATTTATTCTCTTTTGTCTTAAAGGTTCTTCAATATTCCTCTCATTATTATTATTTTATTCACTATTTAGTCTCCAAAATGTCTTACTCCCTTATTTTCCCCAGTAGTAATGAGTTTCAAAGATTGCCTAAAGCTCCCATATTTTAAAATAATTTTTTCTGTATCTCTTTGCTCTACCAAGACTTCTCTCTTGTATTTTCACAGTAATGAGCATTTTTGCTTCTTGAGAGCTATTTTAGCTGAACTTATACTCTTTGCTTCCCATTTCAAGCTTTCAAGTAATATTAAGTAATATTTCATGTGCTTCATTCTATATTGCTGTAAACCAATAATCCAGAAATTCATAATTATTTGCTTCATGATACTTCTTTTTGTGAAATACATTATTGCTGTTGTTACAGTTTGTTATTTTAGACAGTATATTTTGTATTGGTGATTTAAACTAGCATTTCTATAGAGTTAAGGTATAAAACCTATACCTTGTATTATAGAAAGACCATCATATAACTGAGTAATACATGCTGGTCTTCCCCTTTATTCTAGAAAAATGTTAAACTTTTGGGAAATCAAATATGAATGTTATAGCATTAGTCAACAAATCATACAGCACCAGTGCAGCAATATCAATTTCATTTGAAGGGTAAAAAGAAGTTCAGATATTCCATTTGCTACTGACTTGCAATATATACAGGTAAGAAATTTTTATTCTAATTTAAAAATGACAGAATAGGAATCCATCTTTATGTAAAAGATAACTGACATGAATATCAGTGAAAAACACATTTTTTATAACTTGCTCTGAAATTTTATGCTTTGATATCTTATAAAAATATTTGATTAAAGATAGACTAAAAATGCAGGAGATGGAAAATAAATTTACGTATCAGTGAAAAACCTTTAATCTTATGCAAAATAAAACATCATCAGCACACTGCAGAATTTTCAACACAAGGAGAATGTGGCATTACTGAAGACTCAACATAACCAAAGGTTACAATTTTAGTATTTACTTATTTATTTATTTATGATTGCTTTGTTTAAATGAAAGACATAGATTATCTTTTTCTAAACTCATTTTAAATCCTGCAATTGCCTCTAGCTAAGACTCATTTTAAAAAAGGCCGTGCCATTAAAATGTAGCAAGGTGAACTATCATTATAAAAGTTCATTATCTTTAGCATTGTCCTAATGCTGAGGACTTGACAAATTTTAAGAAATATAATGTATATTTCTTCTTTGGAAGCCATTTTCCTTTACTGAATTTGAAAAATTCAGGCTGGTCATGGTGGCTCCCAGAACTTTGGGAGGCCGAGGCAGGCAGATTGCTTGAGACCAACATAGGCAACATGGTGAAACCCTGTCTCTAGAAAAAAATACAAAATTCCCACCTACTCAGGAGGATGACATGGGAGGATAGATTGGCCTGGGAGGTTTAGCCTGCAGTGAGCCATGATACTTCAGCTACTGCAGACAGAGTAAGACTGTCTCAGAAAAAAATCAAAAGAAAAATTCTTACTTATTCATAGACAAAAATTGTAAATGTTGAATTTTCAATTGATACTAGAATGAAATTACCATTTCTAGTTTGATCAGGCCATAAATACACAGTCTCAATGCTCTCTGCAATTGGCTTTGACTATTGTGTACCATAATTTATCAGTTTGCAGAGTTACTGTACTGAGGTCTCATGACATGACTGTGCCTATGAAGAGAGCCACCTGGCATGGAACTGCTGGCAACCTCTATGAGCTGAATGTAACCCCCATAACAGTAAGAAAGAAAGCAGAATCACAAGCAAATGAATTATGTGGCATAACTGTGAATTCTGTGTCACAACTGTGAATTCTGTGTCACTCTTCTCAAAGCCCGGGATCATAGCCTCTTCTTCTTAATAAAAATGAGAGGATTTGGCCGGGCACGGTGGCTCACGCCTGTAGTTCCAGCACTTTGGGAGATCGAGGTGGGTGGATCACGAGGTCAAGAGATCAAGATCATCCTGGCCAACAGGGTGGAACCCCGTCTCTACTAAAATACAAAAATTAGCTGGGCGTGATGGCGGGCGCCTGTAGTTCCAGCTACTCAGGAGGCTGAGGCAGGAGAATTGCTCGAACCCCAGAGGCAGAGGTTGCAGTGAGCCGAGATTGCACCTCTGCACTCCAACCTGGTGACAGAGCAAGACTCCATCTCCAAAAAAACAAAAAGAGGGAGAGAGCAAGAAGGTTTGTAACTGTGTTGCTCAATTCCCTTTAAGCAAGAAAATACAAAACTTTCAAAGATGGTGATATGGACAGGAAGCAGGGAAATACTGGGTAGAAGAAGTGGTTCCCTGGCAAATGCAACACCCTCAAGCCTGAAAACCCACAGTCCTAAATGGAAACAGACATTCCTGTTTTCATGACCAAATGTTGCCTTTTGACATGCCACGTCCACCTACCTGTACCCCATCTAAACTCCAAACCCCAGACTCCACCAGCAGAAGAGTAGCAGAGCAGCAGAGTGGCACAGCAGAGAAAGAGAGAAAAGGAGGATCATCTGAACATAGAGAGGACTTCAGCTGGGGAGGGTCAGTGACGAGATCAGCCATGGGGCAACCGAACTCCAGGGGAAGATAATCTTCCTTCTCCATCCTCTTTCTAGCTCTCCATCCAAACAGCTGAGAACCACCTTCATCACTCAGTAAAATCCCCACATTCACAATCCTTCAAGTTCATGTTATCTTATTCTTCCTGGAGGCTGGACATGGACCCAGGTACCAAGAGGACAGAGTGTAAAAGGCTGTCACTGTGACTTTCCCCTGAGCTGGTCTAACACTTGGTCATCCACAGATAGCAACTGCTATAAGAGTATTAATTGTAACAGACTCCTAGATGCTACCATGGGACCAGAGCCCAAAAGCGCTCACTCCAGCTCCTGCACCTGCTGGTCTGCATGCTCACCCTCCTGTAAGGGGTCTGAGTGTGCAACGACAGAGCAAACGAGCCACACCCCTGTCATAAATCCTGCAAGGGGGTCAGGGAACTCTCCCATTTCATTGGTAATGTTTACTTTTAAGCCAAGTGTGTGTATATGACTGCTCTTTGATATTATTTTTGTTGAATTTGTACACTCATATATTCTGTTAGATAAGTCACAATAAAATTATTCTTTGTTAAGAATAAGTAAAATTTGTTAAGAATATAAATTGCCTAAAATTTAGATCTACTTATAAGTACTATTAAGTTGTATTACAGGGTAAGTTTACTAAGAACCAAAATTTTTGTTCACTGCCTGATCCCTAGTGCCCACAAAAGTGCCTTGCCTGCAATAGGTGCTTAGTGCATATTGATGATTGAATAGAGTTAATATATAATAATCTAAACAAAATCGAAGAGAAAAAATATTTTGGGATTTCAGTGTATTATTATCACACCTTCATTTTCTAAATATACAGAGTTTAATTTACAGAATTACTTGTTGATCCAGCTATCTTTTTGACCCTTTTTTCCATAATTTTCCTTGAACTGTCAATTCTTTGCTAATATCGCTTAGAGGTGTCTCCTCTTTTTGTATCCAGCCAACATTACCTTTTGCAATACTTCTAATCTTGCACTTAAATTCCTGATTTTTTCTCAGGTACGAATTATTGTATTCAAAAGATACTCTTCAGCTATCTGCAAAGGGTTAGCAAAACAAGCTCCCTACAAAAGAAAGGTGACAGATAACCTGTAAATAAAGGAATGAGAGGGAAATTAATTATGTTAATCTTTTTTTAATCACAAGGACCATTTCTAAAAGGGACAAAACTAATTTTAAAATTGTTGTTTGTAATACATATTATCTCAATATGGAAAATATAAATTCCATGCCAAACAAATAATACAAATATTTAAGTACTTAATATTCATTTTCTTTGTGTCAAATATTGAGCAAGTTACTCGTGATACAAAAATTAAGAAATAACACATGGTCCCTACCTTCAAATAGCTTGTAGTCTAGTTAAAGAAATAGATACTTGTAGCATATTTTTAAGTGCTACAAATAAATATTCACAAGTTTATGTGGAATCCAAGTGAACAATGTATCCTAACTAAGCAAGTCAAGAAATGTAATTCCAAGTAGTTATTGAAATCTACAGGTTTTTCCAGGTGAAGAATAAAAAAAGAAGGGAGGGGAGATAGATTAAGCCTTCCAGGAAGATGATACAGAGCTGTCAAAGCATATGAAAAATCCAAGGAATACAACCCAATGAAGCTGGATCATGGGTGTAATTGAGGCAGTGTTAAGAATCCACTAATAAGAAAAAGTTCAAATTTAATTTCAGAAAGAAATTTAAAGTGCCCTGCATACATATTAAACCATATGATCAAGGACATAACTCTTATTTTGTTTCTTTATAATTTGTCTCTTGGTGATTGATAGAATAAAAAGATAGATGTTTTACAGTTATTCTGTAGATCCTCTTCCAGGAAGGAACACCTCGTGTATACATCAAATATGAAATTTGGATTTGCTATAAAGTCACAAAATCAGTATTGAAGAAGGGAAATACATCTTAACTGTCTACTTGGTGTGTCTTTAAGAAAATAGTTATTTTAAGCTTGACTGTTCAGAGACGTTCTTAAGTTCCATAATACCCCAGAAGAATATATTTTATTAATTTCATCTTCTAGAGATTTTCTCTATCCCTAGTTTCCAATAGGCCCGTCTGTGAAAGGTGAACACTCGAAATACTGTTTCCATTTTTTTTAGTACTACAGAAAACTAGATTTTCTGCTACATTAAAATAAGCAAAAAGCTTCATGGCATTGGTTTTGGCAATGCTTTCTTGGATATGATACCAAAACCACAGGAAACAGAAGCAGAAATAGGCAAGTGGTACTCTGTCAAACTGAAAAGCTTTTGCACTGCCAAAAAAACAACAAAACAAACAAACAAACAAAAACACTCAACAGAGTGAAAAGGCAACCTACAGAATGGGAGAAAAATGTGTGCAAACCGTACGTCTGAGAAGGAGTTAATATCCAAAGAATCTCTTACAAATCAATTGCAAAACAAAGCAAAACAAAACAAATGTCCCCATTTTAAAATATTGGCAAAGGACTTGAACAGACATTTTTTCAAAGAATAAATACGAATGTCTAACAAGTATATTAAAGATGTTCAACATCACTAATCATGAGGGTAGTGCAAATTAAAACCACAATGAGACATAACCTCATATCTGTTAGTATGACCATTATTAAACAAAGGAAAC
Organism: Gorilla gorilla gorilla; assembly: GCF_029281585.2. Classification (NCBI taxonomy): domain Eukaryota; kingdom Metazoa; phylum Chordata; class Mammalia; order Primates; family Hominidae; genus Gorilla; species Gorilla gorilla. The sequence continues at coordinate 106,046,158 of NC_086017.1, read as the reverse complement.
CATAGTAAGTGTTGGCAAGGATGTGGAGAAAAGAGAATTCTTATATACTGTTGGTGGAAATGTAAAAAGATGCATAATGTAAAAAGCAATATGGGGATTCCTCAAAAAATTAAAAATAGAACTACCATAGGCTCCAGCAATCAAACTTCTCAGTATTTACCCAAAAGAACTGAAATTATAATCTCAAAGAGGTGTTTGCACTACCGTGTTTACTGTAGCATTATTCACAAAAGACAAGATGTAGGGGCAACCTAAATGTCCATGGATGAATGAAGTAATTTTAAAAATGTGTGATATATACATACCATGGACTATTTTGCTGCTAAAAAGAAGAGGAAGATCCTGAGATATGTGACAACATAGATGAAACTTGATTACATTATGCTAAATGAAAAAAGCCACAGAAGGACAAATACTGCATAATTACACTTATGTGCAGTATCTAAATAGTCAAACTCTTAGAAGAGGAAACTGGAATATTGGTTTTCAGGGGCTGGAGGGTGGTGAAGACAGGGAGTTTCTCTTCAACCTGTATAAAGTTTCAGTTACGGAAGCTAGTCACTTCTAGAGTTCTGTTGTTCAACGTTCTGCTCATAGTTAACAGTACTGTATGCTTTCAAATTGATTAAGAAGGTAGATCTCATGTGTTCTTGCCAAAACAAAACTCTTTTAAAATACCTGCTATAGGACCTTGTAGACATTGCTCTGCATTTTCTGGCTATCTTCTGCATATATATTTTCCCATCTCCTGATCTGTTCTGAGTTCTAGAACTCAGTTTTTTGATGTACACTTCTATTGTCTCCTTTCTTACGCATGTGTGTGTGTAAATGAAACTCCCATACCCACATACCAATTTCCCCATGAGCACATTTTCTAGTTTGTGACTTGACAAGCAAATAAACTTGGATAGCTATACATTCATTGTTTCAAAGGGAAAGCTCACTTTACTCCCAATTCAGAATGGTTTATTTTTATATCACTTTTGGGGTCTCCTGGTTTTCTGTTCTGTTGTCATCCAGTTTGATCAATTGTTCCACCAACCAATCTTTATGAAATATTGAGCTATTGCTTTGTTTTAGACACTAGAGTCAAGTAGGAAAAAAGTTCCCTATGTCAAAACTCAAAACTTCCTTTTACTTCCCCACCTTCATTTTTTAATATCTCTGCTGCCTTTCGCGGCCATATTTTAAGATTTGAAAGAATAAGAATGCAGATACTTACTTGATTGACTGCTATATTCTTTGATAGATTAAGATTATTTGTGGCTTGGAAATAACCACCATCCAATGTTCCTAATTCTTCAAAATGTAGGACAACTGGCAAAGTTTGCATTATCTAGGCCAAAAGAACATCTTGATCATTCCCGCTGCTGGAGCATCAGGATCTACCGACATCTAGACTTAATCAGATTCCGATTTTGTACACTAACACAGACTTGATTCTAGTCTTTAGACATGTTTTTACTACTCAGTTTTCTCTCACGACCTTGTTTGTAGTTCATCCTGTAGTTCCAAATTTACAGTAAATTTTTTTGCTTTCCAGACACAACATTGTATAAGCCTTCCTGGCATTTCATCCCTATTAACTTCATCCTCCTGAAATATACTACTTGCTTCAATACTCACTGATTTTTATTTAAGTTACCATATCTAAAACCAGCAGAGGACTTGTCTCTGACAGTTTTCAGAGGCAGTGATGCTAGTTTCTCACAACTAGAAGAGTAGTAGTAGGAACTCAATTAAACTGGAGCGAAAAGGTCAGAATATTACTGAATATAGAACTGACAATTCTAAATTGCTGAGTTTTATACTAGAAACTCCTGCATTCTCTTAGTTCTGAGATAGGATTAGTGTTTCATTAGTATTAGAAAAGGGAAGCAAATGGCTCTTAGCTATAGAAGTTAGAATAATGTAGAAGCAGGAGCTTAGCAGAATCTTAAACAAAAATATATTTTCCATAAGTTTGATTTACATCCCATCCTGCTGGTGCATACTTGACAAGAGTGTGAGGACACCTCTGTTCCTGTGAAAAAAGCAGGCAGAGGCGTGATTGTCTCCATTTGACTCATGAGGAGGCAGAGAACAAAGTTGTCTGCCTTGAGTCAATGCTGCCTTGAGTCAATGCTGATGCTTTTAAGAGCAGTTATTTATATCCCCTATGTCATAGTTAGATATACAAATATTTTTATTATAGTGTCAGTCACTGAAGAATTGAATTATCTTATAAACTTGCAAACTTTCTAAATATTCATAAAAGATTATTTGTAACCAGTGTTCATTTGAAGTTGTCTAAAAAGACAATTCAGCTTTTCCCCCCAAACATCTAAGATCAGTAAATCAGATACCCTGTAATGTCTTCGGTGGATATGATTGATTCGTCAACTTTTAAATATTCTAATATTTTTTAAAAACTGCATTAGTTCTCTAAACCCAAGTTTTTACTTAAATTAACTTATTGCCTTTTATCGAAGCTATACAAATTGATTTTAACTATTGGGTATCCTCTTTACATAAAACAGTAGAGGAGGAGGGGAGGGGAAGTAAGAGAAGAAAATTGAGCATTTAGTGTAAGTTATAATAATAACTGATCATCTGCTATTATAAAAATGTCTTTTGCTCCAGACCTCGTGTCTTATTTGATGATATTTTGAGTCTTGACATATTTTCATGTTGGCGGAAAATTATTTCTAACTACTTTAATTTAATACTAGAGTATTTTGGAATGGCATTTCCAAGTACATATGGTACTAGAACTTTACTTTTATTGGTTTTTAAAATTTATTATTCTAGTTTTGTTAGTATGGGAATATTTATTATTGTAATACTTATAAAAGTTGATATATCTATATATAGTCTGTCTTGAGATTTAAATGGTAGCTTTTTATATTATGATAATATTGATTCTTACTTGGGATTTTATATATACCAATCAATAAATTTTAATTTTGAGAAGTAATTATGTGCTGAATTTTTTTGTTAAAGTATATTTCTTTTCTATACTTAGGAAATCATGTAACTAAACTCATGGATATAAGAAGTATTCATCCAGTTTTTAATGTTAGTGCTCAAATAGTTCAGTGACTATGTCCTAGTCTTGGGATTTGGTACATGGAAAAGTTTTGAAACTAGTCTAAATCCTAGTGCTGTTTAGACACATAAACATTTAGATGTCTAGCATTTTTAGGCCTTTGTCTTCTTATTTTTCTTAAGATAATATCATTTCAAAAGAGTTAACAAAGATAGAAGCAAGTGTGTTATTTGATCGACTTCATACAAAAACATAATGGTTATGCTTTATTATAGAAAAACATGGATAAATTTAATTTTTTCCTTTTTTTCTAATATTTGAACTGTTTTACTTTATAAAAACAAAGTTCTGTCTGCAAAGTTCAAAAAAGTTAATTTTGTTTCCAAGGAAATAGCTTTAATTTGCATTGATTTTCTGTGAGGTTCTTTAGCCTAATACTTGAGACCCCCACCTGCTGACACCTTGTACAAAATATATGAATATTTTAGAATAGGAATGCAAGAACATGGCAGAGTAAAAGTGATGCTATTAAGTCTTAATGACTAACATTCTGTTACTAAGTTCTAATCTAGTCTAAATGTCCTGTTCAGAATGAAAAAACAGCCCTAAATGGTAACTCAGAACAATATAACTCTAAGTAGTAATTTAAGAAAATTCAAACACTTTCATAATGTTTTAGGTTTAACATGATAAAGACACACATTTCATTTCTATTGAATTTCATTTATGCCTAGTGATGTGGTTTCAATTTTTTATCTTCAGAAATGTGTGCTTTATTATAATAAAAGCAGTATGATCAACTGATTACAGGTATCATTCCCTACAATGGCCTTTAGTGACATAAAATAATAATTTCTTAAGTGAAGCTTTTTACTTTGATTCACATGTTTGATGCCTGTTGGACAGTTATTCATAGCATGAGTAACTTAAATACTGTTGAATAAACAAAAAATGCACGTGAAAAGAATTATAAACAAAACTATATTTTAAAAAGTATATAAAAAAGTATAAACTGTCATATAAAAAAGCATAAACTGTCATAATTGTGATATAAGAGCATAGTTCTCAATGCAAAAGTTTCATAGCTCAAAGTTATTCCTATTTCAATTAATTTATTAATTAATACAGTAATTTTGATTCTAAATTATACCTTTTCTACCAATGTCTTAAAATATATCTGTCACTACGTTGAAGTCTGGCATTAAAAATTGAACAATCAATTAACTTGATCCACCCAGAAATCTTCAAAAACTCATTATAATGTTCTTTACTTCAAACGAAGTAAATCCGGCATCACACAATGAAATGAAATATAGACAGACTAGATCCAGATATTCGGTCATCAAGATGCAAGATGGTTGATCTGCAGGAAAGATACGTGATTTATGTGCTTTGACTGAGAAAGCTTTAGAATGGTTAGAATTGGATCAAGTGAGCCAGGAAAATTGTCAGTATGAACAATACACTGAGTTACTGTTTTCCAGTCAATACCTGCAGCATTCTGTGGGTAGTACAACAATCAAACGAACCAATGGAACTGTCATTAGTAGCTTTGCACTCATGCCCTGCTAATGGAAATTGGCAAAAAGACAGATAGTATGCAAAGAGGGCATAAAGGTTTGAAATCTAAATTGGACAAATTAGCAGAGAAAGTTAATAATCTGGAAACACCAATCAATAGCCCAAAGGAACAAACTGCAAGCATTGACTGAGTCATTACTTGGAACTCAAAGGAAGCAATACACTCTAAAAATTTTGCAGCAGTAGGAGAGAAAGGAAGGTAAAGTTTTGTGATTTTACCTAGAAAGCACTGATAACTGTACATGCTCCATAAACATTAAATTTACCTCAGGGGATAGGAAAACCAACCAGGTAGCCTACTGGAAAAATGATGACTCCAAAGTCTAAATTGAACACAGGATGCAGTTAGCCAATTCCTCAGGAAAGAAAGCAGCAGAAAACATCTATAGTCTTTTTTTGTGTGTTTGTTTGTTTGTTTTGCCTGGTTTTCAGGAAAAGTCCATATATTTTTTAAATTGACAATTGTACAACAAAGTGAAGTAGTTCCAATTTACTTGGCAGAAATATTAGTCAAAAGCATTTCCTCTCTTGTATGATTTTCATGATAAAATAAAACTTCAAGAGAATTAGTACAATGAGAAAAGGACAAATTAAAATGAATACACCCTTGCAAATAAACTATTATTTTTTAAACCTGCCTATTCCAGATATATTATTCATTATCATTTAAATTTATTCCTCATTCTAGACTTAAATAATGCGCCCAAAGTCCCCACATTTCACAGGCACCATGCAAAGATGTTTGAATTAATTAAGATTTATTTAGAAGTTCACATTGGGAAATGGACTTTGCCAAAATACTCTTTTTCGTTTTTTTGCACTATATTTTAAAGTCACACAAAAAAATATTCTATTTATTTGGTCCTTCCTCAGAACATTCTTTGCTCTACACAGTTCTCCCTCAATTTGGCAACATTGTTCAATACCTTCAGTTGCCTAGTACTAACCCATCTGTGTCATATAATATGTGATAGGATTTGGGTTCTTGGAACAGAAGTATGACACAACCTGCCACATGTCAGAATCCATTGACAGCTTGGAAATTCTAATATACTAAGAAAAATACTAAGGATGTATCAGAAGAGTCCAGCAAAATCTAGTAATCCATAAGTTAGACACATCTAAAACTTTTTGTTCTACATTTATTTGACATCTGAAGGGCCATATTGAATCAATATTTTAACAGAGGAGCAACATGAATGGCCAGGACATTACTCTAACTTGTAAGATCAGAGTACACAAGATCAGGCATTAAATGGTACCTGGGCAGACTGACCCTAATGGACTGTTCTGGGGCTCACTAAAAAAAAAAAAAAAAAAAAAAAAGGAATAACAGTACAAATGTGGAATCATGAGAATATTCACTAACAAATATTGAGGTGCTTTTCATACATATTCTTTGATTTTATCAGTCAATGTTTTAGCTTTGAGCAATGATCTCTCTGACATTGCCCAAGTCACTGCCTCCAGATAATGGATTTAGTTTGTTAGAAGCTTTTGGCTTTGGCAATAGAAAAGCTAAGGAATTTGGAGTTGTTCTATCTCTTATTCAATACATTAAAGTTCATATATATATATAATATAAATATAGAGAGAGATAAATATATAGACAGCAAAAAATAAATTGATGTGTGTATATATATATATTTCTTCCTCTCATAAACTTTTATTTTTCTGTTTTAATAAAGCAGATCAAAATATTTGTCCAAAATTCACTAAATAGAAACCCGCTATAACTAATGCTGTGCATGCAATAGTGAAAATGTTTACATAATTACAACTCCATAGGAGGGAAAATGACTTGCATTACACTTGCAGTCCATCCATTCTCCTAATAAGATATTGTCTCATACATCTATCGTTTCAACAGATATTTTTGTATCATTTGCCTTCCCACCTTTACAAGCTCTCTCAATTCAAACCACTGCCTAACAGCAAGTTACTATAGCTTCCTACTTCCTCTCTTGAACACCAAAACTTATTCATTTTCTCAATTCTCAAATTGATCACAGAAGCCATTTTTAATCTCCTTTTTGTTTTATGTATGTAAATGCTATTTTATTTTGTAACTGTAATGTATCATTCCATTACTAATTATTATTTGAGCATATTTGTGAAGTTGGATAAAACAATTATTAATATAGTATTGATAAAATAATACATGCACACATAAACACACGTGCTAATTAAGAGTTAATTAATTAAACAAGTCATTCTAGGAATGCTATATAATTTGAGGAAATCCTTAGTGGTAAGTTATACAGAACTTTAAGATGGTTTTAATGCTTTGGGGAGAAATTGATTTAACCTTTTAAATGAACTAGAGATTTGTTATTATTTTACCACTTAATATAATGGAATACAAGTTTACACTCTCTCAAAATTTACTGTTACTATTTAATATGTTTCAAGAACTGATTAGATTCAAATAATGAATGCTAAGTCATAGTATATATGTTATTTTACATTATAAACTTAATATTATACTCCATGTTGCCCTATAGAATTTTCCCTTGTCTACATTGATTTGGAGAATAGAAATGCTACCTATATTTTAAAATATATATTCTTTTAAAATTTTCTATTCAAATTACAAATACAGAACATTTAAAACCTTTGTTCAGCATTTTAGGTATGTTTAGCTTCATTACTGTGAGGCTGTAAAAAGCAATGCTAGCAGCATAGCACCTCAATAATTTGCAACCTAAAACATCCTATAACATTTTGAATGCTGAAATTCCTCCCGAATGGTGATGGCAAATAGTATAGATAAAGCAACATGAATAAAAAATATCACGTTTTTATTTGCACTGCCTAATGTCATGTCAGTGGGAGAGAGGCAAGTGGCTGCATTATCCAAGAAGTTTCAGAGCTCACAATCTTGTTCAATGAATTTGATATGCAATACAATGTTATTCACTTAAAATTGCACCTTGTCCATTGCACAAACATATTTTAAATATTTTATCATATTTCATTAAAGAAAAACATATTAAATTATGTCAATCTACTACTAATTTTTGTAGTAAAATGAGGTGAGGTGACTTCTCATTCTCACAGGAGAGGATGTCATGGGATTGTTTGTATAATTCTGCTAGCCATCAAGGAAGTGAAGCCCACAACTCAAAGGTAAGTAGGCATTGTGTCTGATCACTGTGATGAAGAGGATTTTTAGCTAGGGAACCTTATCTGCAAGAGCAAGATGTAAAGAGAAACTTGCATTTAAGGAGCTCCTAGTTTTCTCCAGATGAAAGGTACATGTACTAATTGACATGTACTAATTGATTTCAGGCCTCTTACCACATTATGCCAATAATCAAAGAACTCTTTGCTTTAAATATAAAAGTTTATTATCAGTTGTATGAAGCAATGAATAAAGAATTACTAATGTTTAATGTGTCCGAAAATAACAAACTTTTGATTGTAACCAATTATTTTGTAGAATTTACTTACGTTTTTCCACTGCTGTTTTTTCTCTTTCAAAGTTTATTTTTATACTTGTATTTAAATTTAAATGAAAAAATTTAATTACTATACAAACATTTTAATTAGATCACAGTAATTTAATTTAATATAATTAAATTATATTTAGTAAATAAATTATATTTAGTATATATATTAATAGTTGTTTTATCCAACTTCACAAATATGCTCAAATAATAATTAGCAATGGAATGATACATTACAGTTACAAAATAAAATAGCATTTACATACATAAAGTATGTATATTTAGTATATATATAGTATATATAAATGTATATATATTTAGTATATATAGTATATATAAATATATATACTTAGTACATATAGTATACTATAGTATATATAGTAACTTTTAATTACTATACAAATATTTTTGATAATTTTAAATTATTTTAATTACTTTAATTAAATAATATGTACTGTTAACACTTAATTCTATTTTTTAACTTAAATAATCATCTTTTCTCTGATATTATGTTTTTTTTAATGAAGACACATAAGATATCAACTCTTTTTGCAGCTGTCTATTTAGGGGCATGATACAGAAGTCCTTAGAAAAGTGATGTTTTATTTGAATCGTAGTAATTGTTACACATATGTTAAATATTATACTACTGAATGTGTCATAAAATCTTTTGAGAAATATGTTTTTTAAGTAATAAATTAAGAAAACACTGAATTTATTAAATCACTTTTATTTTACCAAAAATTTTTATAAAATATCTACCTGCCCAAAAGAGAGTATATCTTTTATATTTCTTTGTTCTTATTTTTAAAAAACTATGCAATAATGATATGTTCATTTATTTTTAGCTTTTTTCAAACTCATTTATAATTTTATTTTTATATTTACATCTCGAATCTATCTGACAGTTATTTTGGAGGAATATATAGGATCGTGCTTCAATAATTTTTTTCCAATTTTTGAGGGCAACAATTCTTAGTTTGTTTTTTTCTAAATGTTGGAAGTAAACGCTCAGTGACGCCACGTGAAAATAACACTCAGGCAAAAGTTTCCTCAGCAAGGAAATTTACTTCTACAGAAGGGTGGATCTTGTGCCTGGAAAAATGGCGAGAGCACACCGGGCAAGGCAGGGGAAGGGAGTCTTTTTTTTTTTTTTTTTTTTGAGACGGAGTCTCGCTCTGTACCCAGGCTGGAGTGCAGTGGTGCAATCTCAGCTCACTGCAAACTCCACCTCCTGGGTTCACGCCATTCTCCTGCCTCAGCCTCCCAAGTAGCTGGGATTACAGGCACAGGAAGGGGGTCTTATTCCTAAGGCAGCTAGTCCCTACTGCTGTGTCTTTCCCCTATTGGCTAGGGTTGGACCACGCAGTAGAAGCTAATTCTAATTGGCTATTTTAAAGAGAGCAAGGGTATGAGCTGGAGTGGCGGGGTGGGTAATTTTAGCAGGAAGGACAGTTTACAGATCAGGTAACTAAGGATGACTAAGGCCTGAAAAGGTGACTAAGGATGACTAAGGGCAGAATAGGTGATAGAGGCTTGGAGGGGGTTGTTTACTGAAACTGGGGGCAAGAGAACAAGGAAGTTAAACTTTAAAATGGAGAACAAAGAACAAGGAAGTTGAAGATACTGACATATTGGTTCTTTGAAGAGGAACTCAGAACTCATTGTACTTAACAATTTTTCTCCCTCTTGAATTTTAAAGGAAGTTAACAGGCTAAACTTTGAAGAGGAATTTACTGTATCCTACCTAAATATATTAGAAATATTATTTTCATCTATTAGCTAAAATGGGTGCCTACAATGGTGTAAAAACTTCCTAAAAATTTTGAATGAATAGTCAACAATATGAATAAGGTTCCTAGACTTTTTACATTTTAATTCTATTGGAGGAAGAAAAAAGTGCACTAATAAAATAATTCAAGATGATGTTAGGTTATATGAAAATATAAAACAGAAAATAGAAATGTTTTCATAGAGAGAGGATGAGTTAAATAACACAGTCCAATTAAGACTCTCCCTTTTGAGACTTAACCCCATATATTTCCTAGTTTTTTTTTATATAACAGTACAAATCTGCTTCCTCATTTTACGTCTTGAATATATGCAATTGAAAACATGATTAGAGATTATCTGCGGGAAATCTAAAGATGACTGAATTTGGTTATTTATTGGAAGTTGACTTCAGATCTCTGGTAGGTGACCCTCCTGCTGTACTTCTTTTTTAAACAGTGGATTGAAATCAAAATAAGATAAAGAAAAATATCTATTTAATTTCAATTGCCTTTGCTAATGAGTAAAAATTACCAAATTTCTTAAACATATTTAATCTGCAGCCCATGTAGAATTCAGTGTGTTTGTGTTTGTGTGTATACATTTGTGTTCACTTTTTAGTTTTGACTAGAAAAGAAACAAAATAGTAAACAATTGAAATTTCACTAGCAAAATATCATTTCATTTACCAACTCTAAAGCTCTTCTAATCAAGCTCTGTATGAGATTAGACTTTAAACACTAAAGCTGTGCCAAAAATAATAACTGTGCAAATATCCCCATTACATCCATTTTCTTAGAAATGTCCCATCTGAAGAAGATTCAATGAACAGTTGTATCAATCAGGGTCTCTAGGAACAAGTCGCTCACTCAATCTGCATAAATGGAAGTAATTTTTAAACATTAATTGTTTATAAAGGAATTTTGAAACACTGGCAAGAAATGGTGTCATTAAAATCTAGACTGAAGGGCGAAAGGAGGGAAGCATCAAGATAACTCAGCAAGTGCAGAGTTGTGGCTTGCACAACCTGATAGGGGTTGTGGCTTTTGCTAGAAGAACACACCAACCTGCGATATTTGAACAAAGAGTATGCTGAAGGAACAAACACACTGGTATCTTATTTCTCCCGTCTTTTAATTTTGGTTGGCTAAAATGCAACCCAATGAGGAAAAGATAACTTGTTAGCACAGTCTTAGTGGTCAATCCCTGGGGCAGAAAACTGCAGAATGACAAATAGTGGATTTGGAAGCAAAATGAAAAATATCTAGCACAATTAGCTACAGATGCAGAGAAGCAAAACTTGCTTTGGTAAGCTGAAAATATAGGAGTGAATTTTAAATCATAGTGCACATAAATTTGTCCACTTGTAAACTGTATTCCACAAAATGGTCAGGGCAGCAACCAATCAAATCACATCATCTTTTTATCATTTAGGGAAGAAAAATTGGAAAAAAGTGATCAGAATTAAAGAAACTATTAAAGAGACAAGAGAATATGAGTCCATAAGATTTGTGTCATTAATAATGTAATACATTTTCATAAATAATACCGGGGCTGCTGGGAAGTCGAGATAAAAGGGCTTTCCCCCAGTGCAACGAACCTGGTATGCCAAAGGGTAGCCAGACGCTTCTTCAAGCAGGTCCCTGTTCCCATGCCTCCTGCCTGGGTGGGACCTCCCAACAGAAGTCACCGGACACCTCATACAGGAGAGTTCTGGCCAGTATCAGGTCAGTGCCCCTCTGGGACAGAGCTGCCAGAGGAAGGAGCAGGCAGTCATCTATGCTGTTATGAAGCCTCTTCTGGTGATACCTCCAGGTGTGGGTAGTGGGGAGACAGGTAAACAGGCTCTAGAGTGGACTACTAGAAAACTGCAGCAACTTGCAGAAAAGGGGCCTGTTAAAAGAAAAAGAAACAAATAGAAGACAACAACAACATCAACAAAAAAAGACCCCACAAAAAACCCATCAGCAGCCTCAAAGATTGAAGATAGATAAACCATAAAGATGAGAAAAAAATCAATGCAAAAAGGGTGAAAATTCAAAAATCTAGAGTGCCTTTTCTCCTCCAAATAACCGCAACACCTCTCCAGCAAAGGCACAGAACTGGGCGGAGGCTGAGATAGATGAATTGACAGAAGTAGGCTTTAGAAGATGGGTAATAATGAACTTTGCTGAGCTAAAGGAGTATGTTCTAACCCAATGCAAAGAGGCCAAGAACCATGATAAAACATTATAGGAGCTGTTAACCAGAATAACCAGTTTAGAAAAGAACATAAATGATCTGATGGAGCTGAAAAACACAACACAAGAACTTTACAATGCAACCATAAATATCAATAGCCAAATAGATGAAGCGGAAGAGACAATCCCAGAGCCAGAAGGCTGTCTTGCTGAAATAAGACAGGCAGACAAGATTAGAAAAAAAGAAGAATGAAAACAAGCAAACAAACCTCTGCGAACTATGGGATTATGTAAAAAGACCAAACCTATGACTAATTGGGGTACCTGAAAGAGACAGGAAGAATGGAACCACCCTGGAAAACACACTTCAGGATATCATCGAGGAGAACTTCCCACACCTTACAAGACAGGCCAAAATTCAAATTGAGGAAATCCAGACAACCCCTGTAAAACATTCCATGAGAAGATCAACTCCAAGACACATAATCATCAGATTTTCCAAGGTTGAAGTGAAGAAAAAAATGTTAAGGGAAGCCAAAGAGAAAGTCCAGGTCATCTACAAAATGAAGTCCATCAGACTAACAGAGGCCCTCTCAGCAGAAAGTCCCTATAAGCCAGAAGAGATTGGAGGCCAATATTCAACATTAAAAAAAAAATTCCAATCCAGAATTTTGTATCTGGCCACACTAAGCTTCAAAAGCTAAAGAGAAATCAGATCCTTTCCAGACAAGCAAATGCTGAGGGAATTTGTCACCACCAGGCCTGTCTTGCAAGAGCTCCTGAAGGAATCACTAAATGTGGAAAGGAAAAAGCATTACCAGCCACTACAAAAACACACTGAAATACAAAGATAAATGACATTATGAAGCAACTACATTAACAAGTTTGCAAAATCACCAGCCAGCATCATGACGACAGGATCAAATTCACACATAACAATATCAACCTTAAATGTAAATGGGAAAAATGCCCCAATTAAAAAACACAAAATGGTAAGCTGAATAAACCATAAAGACCTATCGGTGTGCTGTATTTGAGAGCCCCATCTCACATGCAAAGACACACATAGGCTCAAAATAAATGAATGGAGGAAGATTTACGAAGCATATGGAAAGCAGAAAAAAGCAGGGGTTGCAATCCTAGTTTTGAACAAAACAGACTTTAAATCTACAAAGATTAAAAAAAAAAGAAGGGCATTACATAATGGTAAAAGTTAAGTTAAATAAGAAGACATAACTAGCCTGGATATAAAGGTACCCAATACAAGAGTAGCCAGATTCATAAAACAAGTTCTTAGAGACCTAGAAAGAGGCTTAAACTCCCACACTATAATAGTGGGAGAATTATAATACCCCACTGTCAATATTAGGTGGATCACTGAGATAGAAAATTAACAAAGAAATTCAGGACTTGAACTTAGCTCTGGATCAAGTGGGCCCAATAGATATCTGCAGAGCTCTTCACCAAAAAACAACAGCGTATACTTTCTTCACAGTGCCACATGGCAGTTACTCTAAAATTGATCACATAATTGGAAGTAAAACACTCCTCATCAATTGAAAAGAAACTGAAATAATAACAATGGTCTATCAGAACGCAGCACAATTAAATTAGAGCTAAAGATTAGGAAACTCACTCAAAACCACACAACTACATAGACATTGAACAACCTGCTCCTGAATGACTCCTGAGTAAATAATGAAATTAAGGCAGAAAACAAAAAGTTCTTTGAAACTAATGAGAACAAAGAGACAATGTGTCAGAATCTCTAGGACACAGCTAAAACAGTGTTAAGAGGGAAATTTATAGCACAAAATGCCCTTATCAAAAAGCTAGAAAGATCTAAAATTGACATCCTAACATCACATCTAAAAGAACTAGAGAACCATAGACCAAATAAATCCAAAAGCCAGTAGAAGACAAGAAATAACCAAGATGAGAGTGTAACTGAAGGAGATAGAGACACAAAAACCCTCCAAATAATCAACACATCCAGGAGCTGGACTTTTGAAAAAATTAATAAAATAGATAGACCACTAACTAGATTAATAAAGAATAAGAGAGAGAAGAATTTAATAGACACAATAAAAAGTGATAAAGGGGATAGTACCACTGATCTCACAGAAATACAAACAACCATCAGAGAATACTATAAACACCTCTATGCAAATAAACTAGAAAATCTAGAAGAAATGGATACATTTCTGGACTAATACACCCTCCCAAGACTGAACCAGGAAGAAGTTGAATCCCTGAATAGACCAACAAGGTGTTCTAAAATTGAGGCAACAATAAATAACCTACCCACCAGAAAAAGCCCAGGACCAGATGGATTTACAGTTGAATTCTACCAGATACAAAGAGGAGCTGGTATCATTTCTTCTCAAACTATTGCAAACAATTGAAAAGTAGGAACTCCTTCCTAACTCATTTTATGAGGTCAGTATCACCCTGAAACAAAAACCTGGCAGAGATACAACTGAAAAAGAAAACTTCAGGCCAATATCCCTGAAGAACATCATTGTGAAAATTCTCAATAAAATACTGGTAAACTGAATCCAGCAGGATATCAAAAAGCTTATCCACCATGATCAAGTTGGCTTCATCCCCAGGATACAAGGCTGTTTCAACATATGCAAATTAATAAATGTAATCCATCACATAAACAGAACCAATGACAAAAACCACATCATTATCTCAATGGATGCAGAAAAGGCCTTTGATAAAATTCAACATCCCTTCACATTAAAAACCCTCAATAAACTAAGTATTGAAAAAACATAACTCAAAATAATAAGAGCCATTTGTGACAAACACACAGCCAATATCATATTGAATGGGTAAAAGCTAGAAGCATTCCCCTTGAAAACTGGCAAAAGACAAGGATGCCCTCTTTCACCACTTTTATTCAATATAGTATTGGGAGTTATGGACAGGGCAGTCAGACAAGAGAGAGAAATAAAGGGTATTTAAATAGGAAGTGAGGAAGTCAAATTGTCTTTGCTTGCAGATGGCATGATTCTATATCTAGAAAACCTCGTCGTCTCAGTCGAAAAGCTTATTAAGCTGATAAGCAACTTCAGCAAAGTCTCAGGATGCAAAATCAATGTGAAAAACCAGAAGCATTCCTATACAACAACAACAGACAAGCAGAGAGCCAAAACGAATGAAATCTCATTCACAATTACTATGATGAGAACAAAATACCTTGGAATACAACTAACAAGGGAAATGAAGAGCTTTTTCAAGAAGAACTAGAAACCACTGCTCAAGGAAATTAGAGAGGACACAAACAAATGGGAAAACATTCCATGCTCATGATTAGTAAGAATCAATATTGTGAAAATGGCCATGCTGCCCAAAGTAATTTATACATTTAATGCTATTTCCATCAAACTACCATTTACATTCTTAACAGAATTAGAAAAAAAAAACCTATTTAAACATGTATATGAAACAAAAAAGAGCCCTTATAGACAAGACAATCCTAAGCAAAAAAAACAAAGCTGGCGTCATCACACTTCATGACTTTGAACTATACTAAAAGGCAATAGTAACCGAAACAGCATGGTACTGGTCCAAAAACAGTCACATAGGCCAATGGATCAGACTAGAGAACCCAGAAGTAAGATAGTAATCTACAAACATCTGATCTTTGACAAACCAAACAAAAACAACCAATGGGGAAAGAATTCCCTATTTAATAAATGGCGCTGAGAAAACTGGCTAGCCATATGCAGAAAACTGAAACTGGACCTCTTCTTTACACCTTACACAAAGTTTAACTCAAGATGGATGAAAGACTTAAATGTAAAACCCCAAACTATAAAAACCCAAGAAGAAAATCTAGGTAATACAATTCAGGACATAGGCATAGGCAAAGATTTCTTGACAAAAATGTCAAAAGCAATTGCAAAAACAAAAGCAAAAATTGACAAATGGGATCTAATTAAACCAAAAAGATTCTGCACAGCAAAAGAAACTATCATTAGAGTGAATAGACAACCTTCAGAATGGAAGAAAATTTTTGCACCCTACCCATCTGACAAAAGTCTGATATCCAGAGACTACAAGGAAATTAAACACATTTACAAGAAAAAAGCAAACAACCCCATGAAAAAGTGGCCAAAGGACATGAACAGACACTTCTCAAAAGGAGACATTTATGGGGCCAACAAACACATAAAAAAAAACTCAACATCACTAATCATTAGAGAAATGCAAATCAAAACCACAATGAGATACCATCTCACGCCAGTCAGAATGGTGATTATTAAAAAGACAACAGATACTGGGGAGGCTGCGGAGAGACAGGAATGCCTGTATACTGTTGGTGGGAATGTAAATTAGTTCAACCATTGTGGAAAACAGTGTGGCGATACCTCAAACACCTAAAACCAGAAATGCTATTTGACCCAGCAATGCCATTACTGGGTATATACCCAAAGGAATATACATTATTCTATGATAAAGATACATGAACTTGAATGTTCATTGCAGCACTATAGCAAAACCATGGGACCCCAAATAACCATCAATGGTAGACTGGATAAAGAAAATGTGGTACATATTTAGCATGGAATTATATGTAGCCATAAAAAAGAACATAATCATGTCTTTTGCAGGGACATGGATGAAGCTGGAAGCCATTATCATTAGCAAACTAATCCAGGAACATAAACCAAACAATACATGTTGTCAATCCTAAGTGGGAGCTGAACAATGAGAACACATGGACACATGAAGGGCAAGGGAAACTACACACACTGGGGCCTGTCAGGGGTGGTGAGGGGAGGGAGAGTAGCAGAAAAAATAGCTAATGCATGCTGGGCATAATACTTAGGTGAAGGGTTGATAGGTGCATCAAAGCACCATGGCACACATTTACCTATGTAACAAACCTGCACATCCTGCACATGTACCACAGAACTTAAATAAATAAAAATAAATAAATACATAAATAAATAAATAAAAGAAAAAATTATACCAGGGCTATATCTACCATGTACAGTATATATGGGATTTTAGAAAGCAAAATTGCATTAATTTATTAATATCTGAACCATTACATAAGTATTTGCTTTTAATTAATGATAATTCAGAATTCATATCTAAATACGAGAAGTCAAAGGTTTAGGAAGTAAAGAGCATAATGAAGTATGGTACAGTTTAATATCAGTCAGAGCGATGCTTGAAAGTCCTCATTTCATAATAGTTTGAGAATAGCAGCATATGTTTAAATGCTAGGTAACTGGTATAATTATAATTACTGTTTTATTATGCTTACTTAGGAATGGGCATGACAGGTTCATTTACTTTCAATTAGTTATAAAAATTGTACAAGATATTGGTATCCTTATGAAAGAGACCAGATACATATAGTCTAAAGAAATGACCTTTCTATAAACATAGGAAACACAACTCCTCTGGGAATATATGCTCATCCATTTAGGCAAGGAGAAGCATGGTTTAAACTGCCAGTGATTTGTTTCATAGATTACACTAATAAATTACAAATTATTTATAATTACCAATTACTAATACATTACCAGTAATTAGAAGTTAAATGTATAAACATAATTATTGGGCAAGAAAACTCACAATGTAAACATCAGCCCCCAAAAATGTGTCATAACTCTATTTAGAAACAAATTTATACACTAGGAAAAAGTGACTAAGGAAATTACAGTGATTAATTAATCGTTTATATTTGGTAACACTTTGTCAAATTTTTACTTTTATAACAGATTCTTAAAAGTAAGCAAATATTTAAACCCTTTTTCTATCAATGATTTATTTTATTTCATCATGATTATACCACTCTTATATTAATACTAATTTTTCTTACATGTCTTTGGAAGTAAAAGTACACTTCACAGTGCACATGGCTTGAAACTAAGGGAATGATGTGAACCTCAGCCAAACCAGATGCGAAAACACTCAACTACTGTTCTGCTTCATCTTTTCCACCAAAAGAAGCAATTTTTACTTGAAAATAGGAAGGCAAAGGGGTTAAACCTTCAGATTGTTAAGATATTTAGAGATTAAATCTACAATTAACAAGCCATGATTCATTTTAATGTGGGGTACAAAGTGAAATTTTAGATGATATGGCTGAACCATCTTGAGTATTTAAAATAAAAGCTATGTTTCTGTCCGAGTAGATAATATAAATAACTGCTATCTGGATAAATTGACAAATTCAGTTTTATATTAAGTCAGTTTCATTTTCATAATTATTAGTTAACCAAAGCTGATTGTGAAAACTATATTTAATTAATTGCAGATGGTTATTTTATTCATTATCACAAAAAACTCACATACATTTTAGATTCAAAGAGGGCAGCACGTTACTAAAATCACATGGAAGTTTTCTAAACCTTTCTATACCTTACAACAGCACAATATTGCCATAAGAGTCAGACAGTTAGTACAGGAATGATACATAATTTCTTTCTTACAATTACAACTTTACAACTTTACAACTTTACAACTCAAACTTTAGTTGATCATAGCACTACAAACTGGCTTCTCATTTAAAGAAATAGTTTTACTTTAGCATGTAATGTGCTTTTTTAATACTCAGTGTAATTTCAAAAATTGAGAAAATTATAACCAGAGGGTAAGTTCCAAAGCACTTAGAAACAAATAACTTTGTAGAACTACATTATTAATGTTATCTCTTCTTACCTGTCTGTAGCCCCTGGTTTGCTTTTCTGTAAAATAAAAGGAAATTTATTTATGCATATTAACAAAGGAAAATCTCCAAAAGGAAACATAAATAATTGATGAACTATTTCCCTATGAAATGGTGGATGAGAAAAATGCCATATGGTTTACTGATGGGATCTGAGTTAGAAGGCTTCAAATTCTTTTGAAAGAAAACACATTTCCTAGAGTAAGTGCATACAACAATAATTGTTTAGTTTGACTTGCAAATACATTAAGAGCTTCAATTTTTACTGTTTGTAACATAAAAACATTTGACATGTTAAATCAAACATAAACAGACTTTATATTTTCTTTGTCCTCCTAAGTATTTTTAACACAAACATCAAGAAATGAATATTAAACTATATATATTTTTCATTTTTTGATGCACTACAAGCTGCTGGCATTATTGTCAAATTTTATTTTTTAACACATAAAAATTTGCTTTGCAGAAATCTGTTCTGTACCTGTATGTATAAATAAGGAATTTTTTTCAAGAGAGAAAAGAAAGATAAATAATGTGTGGTCTTGTTTTTCCAATTGCCTGATATTCCAAATTGTTTTACCAAGTTATATTAGAAAAATCATTGAAAATTAGGTCAACTTATCATTTAAATCTACCTCTTAATAGTTGAACAGGGTCAACAATGTCACTATCCCTCTTAATAAATATAATGAATACTAAACTTAAGAAAAAAACTTTAGCTAGAGATGTGTGTGTGTGTGTGTGACAGAGTGTGTGTGTGTGTGTGTGAAAGAGAGAGAGAAACACATTAGAAATCAATAAAACAAACATTTGTAAAATTGTCTCCAGGTAGAAGGTAAACCTGCCTAATTTAACAGTGTAAACCTCGTTTTAGAAGAAGGTCCAAGTATAAAGTGTTTTGCCAACTTGGAAGATATGATTGAAGTTTACAATATAAATACATGGAATCAAGACGCCAAGAAATTTGGTAATTTAAAAGGTCATAATATTCTGAGCGAATCTCTAATTTTTAAGGCACAATCCAGAAAAAAAGCCCAGATATGTGTAGAACTGCAGTCCTGAGTCTCAGAAAAAATAGAATTTTCAACAAGGGATGAATGCTGATTGAAATATTATAGGGATGAGTACTTTAAAATTTAAGATCTCTGAACACAGATTGAGGCAGATGCAAGTGATATAATGCCAACTGTCCTCCTCTGGATTTTTATAAGCTAGGATACAGGGAACCCATGTAGCTCAAAAACTGCTCTCAAAAGAACCCTTTATATTATATCCTCCAGATATATCCTCAAAAAATATACTAACCCTGTGTGAACCCAGAAAATCTGAGACACGTCTCAGTTAATCTAGAAAGTTTATTTTGCCAAGGCCGTGACACAGCCTGAGGAGGTCCTGATGACATGTGCCCAAGGTGGTCGGGGCACAGCTTGGTTTTATACATTTTAGGAAGACATGAGACAACAATCAATATATGTAAGAAGTACATTAGTTCCATTTAGAAAGGCAGAGAAAAGTAAAAGCAAACCACTCACCACCCCCCAGCCAGGGGCTTCCAGGTCACAGGGAGGTGAGAGACAGATGGTTGCATTCTTTTGAATTTCTGATAAGTCTTTCCAAAGGAGGAAGTCAGAATATGCATCTGTCTCTGTGAGCAGAGGGATGACTTTGAATAGAATGGGAAGCAGATTTGCCCTGAGGGGTTTTCAGCTTCAAGGGGCCCAAGATATTTTCTTTTTACATTTTCCCCCTTTTCTTTTTAAAAATCTTTTGGAGAAACCACTTTACAAGAAAATGAGTCTCTGGTCTCAGGTTTCATACGATCTCTCATGGCTAGGATGGTTTATTTCTAGATGGGTATGTCCTGAAAGCTCATTTTTTAACAAGTTGTGAAGTCTCATGTCCAGGGAAGGGAAAATAAGGGGGAAGAAGGGAGGAAAAACAACAACAAACAAAAGAGCAATCCTGAAAAAAATCGATATAGGCCACATTACTCTACAGTCCACACATTACTCTGAAGTCCATACCAGCAGGTATGAAAGTGGCTTATGTATGTAAATAGGTTACTGTTACTTTCTTCTGAAGTTTAAGTTGTCTAGTTTCAGTTTGCAGGGCTTTAAGAAAATACAGCTTAGTTTTCAGTGACTGCCAATGAGGAAAAAATGGAAAAAAAAAGAAGAAAAAGAAAAAATAATTAAAAACATTGTTCTGAAGACTTGTAGCCAAGAAAAAAATAGAATTTAGCCCTAACTGTGGAGAATAATAAAAATGGAAAAAAAAAATTAGGCAATATTAGAATCTAACAACAGGTGTACTATCATTTTGAAACATATTTTTTTCTCTCTCTCCAGTTTCCCTTTTCACTAAAGACAAATCATGAGGCCAGGTTTTCCAAAGGCTTTATTGGCTTAAGTCGATTTTGATTCCTTAAAGGAAGGCACACCATTCCAGTCAAAGCCTTGGTAAAATAATCAATTTCTCCAATTGCGTCCTGTTACAAATGAAAACAGATTCTTATTGCACGTATGCAAATAACTGTATTGCCATAAGTTAAGAATACTCACAAATAGCTTCCAAATTCTGGAGCAATCAGGTAGAGAGAAACAAATATGCTCCAAATTTTGTTCATAGGAGTATACTAAATTTTGAAAACCTGTCAATAGCCCAAAAGAAAAGTTTTATGAGTGAAAAAAAAACAAAGGATCAGCAAACATTTTAAGCAAAAAGTTAAAAAGATTGGTTCAGTCCATGGAGTTAATTTCTGTCCTACTTGATACTCACGAATATTTTTAGCTCTCCATGAGTCCTGAAAGTTTTCCCTCTATTGTGGTATCACAATCTCCAAAGTTATAGGAAACCTGAATTTAAGAGCACCTGTTGAAGTTTTATAGCTGATTATAAAACCACCTTCTAAAGAGGACCAAAACAAGACAATTGTCCATTGATGAAAAAACAGTTTTAAGGTAGCCATAGTCAAAAGACAATTGACAAGGAAATTTGTTACCTCTGTGGCACCCAATAATTTTAACATAACAATTTTGATTGGAAAGTTTGTCAAATTCTAATGTAACTTAGAATTACAGGAATTTCTAATATAACTTAGAATTACAGGAATTTCCCATAATTTTGGAACATATACCAATAACATATTTATATAAATAGATCCAAAAGAAAACCAAACACCATTTCATATTTGACAATGCTTCCTGTGTAATTTTTATATGAAATAAGCCTAATTATGTAATTTTTGGACTTTAGGGGAACCTAATATATTAAAGTATTAATTAGGTTAGGAAAAGACATAACTTATAATTTGATTGTGGAAAGTTTGTCAAATATAAAAGGTTTAAAACACTTAACATCACAAAATAGGATTACAGGTCATTATAAAGTCATTTATTTAACCAAAGTGATAATTCAAGGATTTCAAAAAAAAGCAAAAACCTTCATCCTTTGAGAGAGGAGACTTAATTTTCTAAACAAGAAGCCATAAAAAAATGAAGCCAATTACATTTGGTTTTCAAAATTTTCAATATATAAAATTTAAATTAATTATAAAATATAACTTCCATAAGCCTTTTATAACCTTTATTAAAGAGTTAGTTAATGGTTCAAGAAAACCTTGTTATTCTGACACAGGGGTCCATATACTGGTTTTCCATTAGTGTGCCTTTGGCATTAATGATTAATTTATAGAGAAACTGAACTTAGTCTAACAATGTTTCAAAATCAGCCCTTTGAATTTGATGTGCCCAACTTTTCGGTGATAGTCCCTGGGCCTTGAGGAGTTGAATAGCTTTAATTTCTTGCCCTGTGTCTCAGGAATGAAGTTTGTTTCGATTGGCATCTTCTATGGGGCCTGAAGATGATGGTTTAATTGCTGTCAGGGTTTAAGATTAAGCAGGACTTGGTGTCCTTTTTAGATCCAGGAGTTAAAGCCCTCTAACTCAATGTTACAAGGACTTCAAAAGCACATACGGGAAAAGGCTTGGATGTAATAACCTTAGTTAAAAAAATTATCTCAGTTTTTTTCTAAGTAAAGCAAAACTTAATATGACTTTCTGGTTTGTTCTGAACATCCCTCCTTTTTAAACGAGCAATTATTTTATTTTAGGACTAAATTTACCATAAAAGTTTCTTTCTTATATAAAATTATTTTTCTTTAAGATTTTTTAACTCAAAAAATCCTTCTTATTTTTATACCTTTATTTACATCTTGTTTTAGTCCTGCTTCCTTTTACCTTATTTTATATGTAACCTTTAAATAAGCTTTGAATTAGACAAAACTTGTTCACCTCTTTTTTTAAAAAAAAAAATAAAAAGAAAGGACACACTTTTTTGGTAGCAAGAATGTTTTTCTACCATACACATTTGTTGAAAAATACCCAAATAATAAAATATCTATCATTTAATTAATATAACTATATATTTTAAATTATGACCAGTTTGTCTAGAAGTATTTATCCCATTACATTTGCCTAATTATATAATTTTAATTATTTACCTA
This sequence comes from Gorilla gorilla gorilla, assembly GCF_029281585.2. NCBI lineage: Eukaryota > Metazoa > Chordata > Mammalia > Primates > Hominidae > Gorilla > Gorilla gorilla. The sequence goes on along the minus strand of NC_086017.1, from coordinate 106,022,949 downwards.
GATTATTTATTATTTATTATTATTATTATCACAGAAAACTGTGATAGTCATGATTTGAAGTTATGAAACCACCATTGCAGAATTATAACTGAGACAGTAAAAAATGATTTGACCTCACTGACTCCATCTTGCTGTTAAACTCCAAGCTGTTCTAGATAATTCCTGGGCTTAGGCTGAACTAACTTTGGGAGGAACTTAGTTTATAGTTTAGTTCTGAATCAAAAACGGTAACAGTCCTTTCCCCAAAAATCTCCTTATTATCTGTGGGCCAGATTGCCTAAAGCCACAGGATTAGAAGTTATGGTAATCTTACTAAATTCAAGATGCAGCTATTTTTATTAAACCTATATCAGTGTCATTTATTAAAAAATACAAAAGCAAATATCATTCTGTTTTGGGCTGGGTTATACTTTTCTATCCCTATGTCTAATTTTGACACCTTATAATATTTGCCAGGGATAAGTATGAAATTTGCTTGATTAATAAATGCAAAGATGTATGCTGCAATTTTTAAGACATTTCTAATATTACTTTACCAAAAATTTAAAAATCAGTTTATTTACTCAAGATTTTACTTAAGTTACATAAAATTGAAAAAACATTTGACTAGTCTTTTTTTTTTTTAGTATCTGACTTAAGCACTTTTTTAAGCCAATTAATTAGAGCTTTAGAGCTTTTTTATATGTTTTTAGTAGTGACATATTTTGTACAGAACACATAAATACATATAAAGACATGTTAGGCATGCCAATGGAACTACATTTTACAGATTAATAAAGACCCCCCTGGCCAGGCGTGGTGGTTCACGCCTGTAATCCCAGCACTTTCGGAGGCCAAGGCGGGTAGATCACCTGAGGTTAGGAGTTCAAGACCAGCCTGGCCAACATGGTGAAAACCCATCTCTACTAAAAATAGAAAAAATTAGCCAGGCATGGTGGCGGGTGCCTATAATCACAGCTACTTGGGAGGCTGAGGCAAGGGAATCACTTGAACCCAGGAGGTGGAGGTCACATTGAGCTGAAATCACATCATTGCACTCCAGCCTGGGCAACAAGAGCAAAACTTCATCTCAAAATATAATAAAATAAAATAAAATAAAATATAAATATAAATATAAATATAAATAAAGACTCCCCCTTTTTTGTTGTTTTTTCCTATCTTAGACTTTCAGATTCTTGATAACCTGTTTCACAACCCTAAGCAGTTGTCAGCTAAATAGCCTTAAATTTGCACATTAAAGGAAACCACTTAGGTGAAAATCAAATAGCAAAATTTACCTCATAAAGTACAGAGAGAAAATGTCTGGTGGTGTTAGAGAGAGACACTTTTACAGTCCACTTAAAATTTTTTTAAACGAAAACATTTCTGAGTGTCTAAACTACATTCTTCTTTGAAAAACCAAAAGTAGACTTTGTTGCAATAATTATTTTAGTCAGAAAATCAGGTGAAAACAGAATTTAGTCAACTGAGAAAGAGAAATTTGCTCAAAAAAGAGACAAGGTCTTAGGACAGAAAAACAAACAACCCCCCCCCCCCAAAAACATAAAGTCTTTTTTAATACAAACATACACATATACACACACCCCTCGGATGTTAACCTTTTAATTAAGCTGATTTTTAACCATTGAGCTCTTTAAAAAAAAAAATCTTTAAATCTCATTACCATATTTCAGCTAGGAGAAAATGCTGCTATTTCAGAAGTTCAGCCATTGCTCTTTCAGTTTGGTGTGGCTGGCAAAAGGTGGCCTTATTATGTAAATAAAGCCCTTTAAGTAGTTACAATTAATTTTTTTTTCCTCTTGCTGGCCATTTTCCTTTCACTTCAGAGACCTTGTTCCCCATGAGTTAGGGTTTCCCTTAGGATTTGACCAAGACAGAAACAAACAATAAAACAGTTAAGCAAAATGAACTATGATCACACAGATTATATGATATCTGAGTGCTCTAAGTGTGAGCAGAAATTAACAGCAGCTGGTTGTTAAATGCTAACTTTAGTCATTTAAAAAGAATTTGCAAGACAGAATCCCAAACCAATTTCTTACCTAGTGTTGGGTCTCAGGTTGTAGACTGCTTTCTACAATTGTAGAAGCAGGGAAAAAAGAAAAAAAAATCATCTTCCCTGTTGGAAGCAAGCTCAAATTCCATAAAAGAGTTGCCCGCCTTCCATCATCACGGAAGCAGGAAAACTTGCCTTCCTGTTGAAAGCAAGTAAAACTCCAAAAAAAAAAAAAAAAAAAGGAAGAGTTGTACAGCAAAATAAACTTTAGATCTCCACCAAATTTTGGGAGATCAGGGATTCTCTGGAGGGAAAGCTCTCAGGCCTCAGCAAATTGTCCTATTGGTTTAAGCCATAAAGTTAGCTCATGCTTGTACAAGCACCTAAGGGAGATTTGTCAAAGGTCAAGGGCATCTCCACTCAGAATCCTTTGGTGGTTACAAAAAAGTGAACCTGGAAAATCTGAGATAGGTCTCAGTTTATTTAGAAAGTTTATTTTGCCGAGGTTGAGGACTGTGACACAGCCTGAGGAAGTCCTGATGACACGTGCCCATGGTGATCTGGGCACAGCTTGGTTTTATACATTTTAGGGAGACATGAGACATCAATCAATATAGGTAAGAGTCACACCAGTTTTGTTCAGAAAAGTGGAGACAACTCAAAGTAAGGGGACTTCCAGGTCACAGGTAGGTGAGAAACAGATGGTTGCATTCTTTTGAGTTTCTGATAGGTCTTTACAAAGAAGGCAATCAGAATATGTATCTATTCCTGTGAGCCGCGAGATGACTTTGAATAGAATGGGAGGCAGATTTGCCTTGAGTGGTTCCCAGGTTGAAGGGACCCAAGATACTTTCCTTTCACACCTATCATAGCCTTCTGGCCTGGAACGAGAGCTGAATCATCAGAACTACACAATTCATGACATTTCAATCCATTAGTTTTACACTCTGAATAAATGGATGTTTTTCTTTTTGTTTTTTTTTTTAAGTGCCCAGTAGAAGAGTGTTCTTAATTCATTTTTTCTCTACAAGTGATTAAAACAGTTTTTTTGTTTGTTTGTTTTTTTGACACAGAGTCTCACTCTGTTGCCAGGCTGGAGTGCAGAGGCATGATCTCGGCTCACTGCAAACTGCAATCTCCACTTCCCAGGTTCAAGCAATTCTCCTGCCTCCGCTTCCTGAGTAGCTGGGATTACAGGCGCATGCCACCACACCCAGCTAATTTCTGTATTTTTAGTAGAGATGGGGTTTCACCATGTTGGCCAGGATGGTCTGGATCTCTTGACCTTGTGATCCACCCCCCTCAGCCTCCCAAAGTGCTCCTGTCCTTGAGATAGTCTTATGTTCTCCTCGCCATGATTGAATTTTAGACAGGTCTTTCCCTGTCTTGGCTCCTGACCTTCCTTTTTCTTAGAGCATTCACTTTAGAAAACTTACAGTTGTACCTTATTTCCATGTACTTTTTAAAAACTCTCTTGCCAGTTTTACAGCCCAATAATGTCTTTCTCAAGGACCTTGAAGCCATTCATTTGAATAAATGTAACCATCATGGAAGATAGGGCCTCTATCTCCCAGCCCATGTGGGAGGGTAGGAGCCTAATTTAATGAGCACCAATTAGCAAACACAGATGGCCTAATCACAGAGAAAAACATTGGCAAGTTCAGAAATAATTCAACATTCTTGGAACACATTCCAGTGACCAACTTCAGAAGTAGGCAAGGAGAGCTCTCAGGCAGGAAGTCTAGTCTGAGACCTGTAAAAGGATAAAAAAGTAGAAACAAATGGTTATATAGAGAAAATAACATATTTCTGCACTCTTGTGAGAAAGAGGCCTACTAAGACACAGAAACTTAGAAAGATTACAGAGCATACCTTCTAATAGATTACTACTATACCAATATAATATTGATATCATTATAATGACATCATAATTACAACAGACTTCAACTGAAAGAGTTTGAACTAACAGACTCTTTTTGAGAAGAAGCACATAAGGAAGCCTCGAAGTTAAGAGAGGAGACAAAAATAGGGACATTAGAGGAACTTGAAACCTCTGGTATATTTAACTATAACAAACATTAAACCCAGTCCAAACACTAGACAGATTAATTTAAAACCTCATTTTGAAAGGCCTATTCAATATAATTCCCATACTAGTTAAAACATGTCTAGCATAAAACAAAAAATAAATGATGAGCTATAGAAAAAGCTTTTTAAAAATCACATAAAACATTAAATTAAAACAAAATAATGCAGAAACAGAGGATGAAAAGAAACAAAAAGTGCCAAAATCAAAAAGTAGTTACAAACATGTTAGACATTAATCTAATTGTAGCAACAACTCTGAATGTGAATGGTCTAAACACATCAAAACAACATACCAATTAAAACACAGAGAGGGTTAGTGTTGAAACAGCAAAAACAACAACAAAAAAGACCCAATTGTATGTTTTATTTAAAAAACCCAGTTTAAATTAAAAGATTCAGAAAGGTTAAAAATAAAGGGATGAAGAGAGATAGTACAATAATACTAAAACGAAACAAATGAAAACTAAAATAACTATGTCAAGGATACTACGTAAAGACAAAGCACTCCTAAAAGTGTAAGACTGTAACAGTTGAACATCAACATACCTGAGGGAAAAACTGAGAATTGAAAGGGGGAATAAATCCACCAGTATGGTCAATAATAAATTAAGGAGGCAGTGATTAAATAAGGATACAGATGACCTAAATAGTACCATCAATCAATTGACTTAACTGACATTTGTAGAATACCCCATCAACAGCAGTAGAATACACATTCAACTCAATTTTGCATACAGCATTCACCAAGATGGAACACATTCTGTGGCATAAAAGACACCATTCATACTTAAAAGAATAGAAGCCTCAGAATGCAGTAAAATTAAACTACAAGTCAGTAACACAAGGAAAACTAAAAAATTCCAAAATATTTTGAAATTATCCCAAATAACATACCAAATAACGTGTGAATCAAAAAAAAATGAGTCATGAAAACCAAAATGTGATTATTTAAAAAGACTAAGAAAATTAATAAACTAAAAAACAGAATAAGAAAATAAAAGAGGAAGCATAAGCCATCAATATAAAAAAGAATGAGTCATTCCTAATAATTTCATAGATTAATACTATAAGTAACTCTATGCTTAAAAAATTAATAGCAAAGATAAAATTAATCAGTTCCTTGGAACACACAAACTATTGAAATTTACATTAAGAGAAACAGCTAATCTCGTTGTAATAATTTTAATATAATATAAACTTTTTCAAAGACAAAAAACAACACAAAACCTTACCAGGATCAAAGGTCTTACCTGTGCAGTCTACCAAACATTTGAAGAAAAAATAATTGCTGTTCTCCTCCATCTCTTCAAAAAAACAAAAAAAAGAAAAAGTAACACTTTTTACTCATTTTATGGGGCCAGCAGTATAATACTATCACCATAAAATACATCATAACAGGAAAACAACAGCCCATTCTTTCTCATGAACATAGATGTAAAAATCTTCAACAAAATATTAACAAATATTAGCAATATATAAAAAGAATAATATATCAAAACCAAATTGAGTTTATCCCACAAATGCAACACTGGGTCAACATTTGTGAGCAATCATTTTGAGCATCATATTATCAGACTGAATAAGAAAAAGTATGTACTATCTGTAGATGCGCAAAAATTATTTGACAAGTTACAACACATTTTTATGAAAAAACTCCAAACCTAGGACTAACAGGAAAGTTTCTCAACCTAATAAAGGGAATATACAAAAAACAAAACAAAATCCAAGCTTACTTTATAGTAAATGGTGAGAAATAAACACTTCTCTTTTAAAAATGGGGAACAAAGCAAGGATGTCTTCTTTCCACACTGCTTTTAAGCATAATATAAAAAGTCTTGGCTAATACAGTAAGACAAAAGTCAGTATTTGATAAATAAGACAATAGTCAGAGCTATTCATTGATGACAAGATTTCTTAAGTAGAAACCCCAAATAATCTAAAAAAGAAATAACAGACAAAAAAGAGCTAACTAATGAATTTACAAGGTCACCAGATATAAAGTCAATATACAGGAGCCTGTGACTTGCTCTAAAAATGTTGGAGGCTGAACTGCATCATATTCGGTGAACTTAATGCCAATAATTTACATGTAAATTTGCATCACCCATTAATGTATATTTAGAGCATTTCAACAAAGAAATAAGTTTAGTGACAAAAGTTTTAAAGTATACTAAACAATAACTCCTGGAATTTTAATGAACCATTTAACCAAATGTCCTAAAAATGATGAGTACTTTCAAAAGTAAAAAGTACATAAAATTTAACATTATAATTAAGAAATATCTTAACTTTATGTAAACCTATATTGAAACTGCAAGTTTGTTGATTCCTAAAGTCAATATACAAAAACTCATTCCTTTTTTATAGCAAACAATAAAAACTAGACTTGAAAATTTTTAAAAGTACCATTTACAATGTCACTAAAAAAAGAGAGATACTTAGGTAAGATTAACAAAATATCACAGATTTTTTTTGTAAAAAAATAAAAAGCACTGAAGAAGCAAATAAAAGATTTAAAGAAATGAAGCATTATTCATTGTCCATGGTTTGGAAGAAGCATTATTTCTTTTCCAGGGATTGGAAAATACAATATTGTTGAGGTATCATTTCTCAACCTGATCTATATAATCTATGCAACCCCAAACAATATCCATTGAGCTACTTTGTAGATAATCAAAAGCTGATTTAAAGATTAATGTCAAAACATAAAACACTTAGAATAGTTAACACAATATTGAAGAAGAACAAAATTTGAGAACTCACAGTACCTGATTTCAATACTTATTGTAATACTTAATGTAATACTACAATAATAATAACAACATAATGTTGGTGAAAGTATATACCAAATTTGGATATAGATCATTGGGACAGAATGGAGAGTCCAGAAACACACCCAGACAAATATGGCCAACTGATATTTGACAACAGAGCAAAAGCAATGCAATGAAGAACAGATAGTCTTTCAAAAACAGTGTCAGTACAGCAGTACATTTCTAAGAAAAAAAAAAAAAGAACATAGAAACAGACCTTAGATCTTATATCTTAAATAAAAGTTATTTCAAATAGATTGAAGACATCATTTTAAAAGCAAAAATACAGAACAACTAGAGTAAAAACTAGGATAAAGTCTATATGACCCTGGACTTAATACTATTTTAAGATGAAACACCAAGAGTATAATCCACGAAAAAGAAAAAAGATATATTGTTTTGGATTTATTAATATTAAAAACTTTTGCTCTACAAAGTACAGTTAAAAATATGGACAAGTCATAAGATAGGAAAACATTTTTGCAATTTATATATCTGAGATATTACTTGAATCCAAAATATACAGACTTCTTAATATCAACAGTAAGGAAATAATAAATCCAATTTAATTGACAAAAGATCTCAACATACACCATATCAAAAAAAACGAAATGTAGGTGGCAACCAAGCTTATAAAAATATGTTCATTATTATTTTTCATTATGAAAATGTGTATTGAAATAATAAGACACCACTTCTGAAAATACACATAGCTGAAAATTCCAATTATTGAAAGAATATGAAACAACAGAAACTTTCAATTATTGCTTGTATGAATACAAATTAGTACAGTAATTTTGAAAAGCAGTTTTTCAGTATCTTAAGCAATAATTGAAGTCTTACTGTAAGAGCCAACAATCATGTTCTTAAGTTCTTTGATTTAAAATTTATGTTCTCACAAAAATCTGCATGTGAAAGCTATAACACTTTATTCACAATGGCCAAAAACTGGAAACAACTATGATGTCTTTCAGTAGGTGAGCTGATACATTGCACTACATACATAAAATGAAGTGATATTCAGCAATATAAAGGAATCACCTATTAAGTTACACAAAACATTAAATTTCAATACATATTGTTAGTGAAAGCCAGTCTGAAAGTCTACTGCGTAATACTATGTAATTCCTTTTATATAGCATTCTAGAATTACAAAGTTATAGAGATGATAAAAGATCAGTGACTGTCAGGGATTGGGAGGAGGGAGTTTGAAGATGTCACGCACACAGGATTTTTTAAACTGATGAAATTATTCTAATCGTGTTGTGGTGGAGATATAACACTATGCATTTGTCAAAACCCATAGAACTTTACAACACAAAGTGTGAACTTATTGCATGCAAATTAAAAATAAATCACTTTAGGAACTAGAAGGCTCCAAGAATAGAATATGGAATATGACAAGTCAGTCTGACGCTATTACAAACGTATGAAACAACTATGCTCAAGGGAGCTGGATAAATGGTGCTTTGGATATTAGTGGAATCTGTAAGTCTAAAGGCACCATATGTCCTGTCTTCAAGTGGAATACGTTGTTTCCCACAAAGAAAAGGATTATCAATTTTGAAACCACTATACGTAATTAAATTAATAATATAGTAATTGGATATTTAGTAAATAGTTTGCTAATGTTGGGAAGCAGATTTATTACTGTTGGAGTTTGAGGTTACATACGCCCAGGGAAAGAACGTAAGAATGATAGATATGGTACTAAATTGGAGGTGGAGACATCAAAATGAACTCATATTTAGACTAATTTAGACACAGATGAATGTATAGTGTAATACTTACAGATATCTATATATTTACATGGATTAGCATACACTATTTTTTTCACATCTGTCAGTTGAACCGGCCTAGCAGCAAAGACACTTCACTATCGATAGCACATAGAGCCCTTAGATCTTGGTTTTCAACACCATTCTTCAATCAAAGAAATGAAAGCATCTTAGAGAAATGGCTGATTTTAGCACTGGTCTTGGGAATATACAAATGAGCCTGAAGCATCTCACAGTATCAGAAGGTAAGAAAATACTGAACAAATATGCATGCACATGCACGTGCACATGCACATACACACACACACACACACAAAATGAAAGGGATAGGTCCAAGTGACACAAGAGCTAAAGAACTTCCAACAGCTAAAGCTGAAGTGATTTGAGCAACAAAATAAATAACTTAGTACTGTTTTAAAACTCGAAGAATACCACAAATAATACCCACAAGTTAACCCTTATATAAATAAATGATTGTTAATAATTGCAGAATAGGAGAAAATAAAAAAAAACTGCCAGTGATGAATTTCAAATTATTTTTGTAGACACTTGGACCTTAAGATGAAACCTAACTAACTCCCCATTCCTTAACTGCGGGCTATGCATAGTGACACCCTCCAAAGATTACAGAATAAAATGATGACAGACTAAAACTCCACAGTGAAGAAACCTGACAAAGACTACTTCAGCTAGGCAATATAGCTAAAATTAACAGTAACTATGATGTTAATATATGTGCTTTTTATATGGTATAATGAAAATGTCAGTTTACTCCTTTGATCTTCCTCTCCAAACTCACAACCTTAGTCTAATCAGAGAAAAACATCAGAAAAATTCTAGATAAGGGCCATTTTACAAAATACTTGACTAGTACACATGAAATCTATTGGCGCAGTGATTCTCTATTACGATGATAATCAAAAACATTCACTGTGATCCCTTATTCTGATAAAGATAATCAAAATATTGAATGTAACAACATGTTAGGGAAATAAACTTGATTGAACTGTACAAGAGGTAGCAAATGACAGTATTGGGGTGGGGCCAAGATGGCCGACTAGAAGCAGTGGTGGTCAGAGGCTCCCATTGAAAAGAACTGTAATAGTATGCAAATCCTGCCCTGCCAACCAAGGTATCTAGGTGGCCACAAGGCTCTCATAAGAACTGACTAGATGGCTGGTGTGACCCAAGAAGAGGAAGGAAGGCCAGTGTGGTGTGGTGGCCCACCTGAGAGCCACAGTAGGTAGGGGAGACCCACCGCGCAGCCAAGGAAGGCAGTGAGTGAGCATGCTTCCCAGCCTGGGAAAATGTGCTTTTTCTACACAACTGTGCAATCCATGGATCAGAAGATCCCACTTGTGAGCCCATGCCACTGAGGTCTAGGGTCTCAACTACGGAGCTGCGCAGATTCTCAACAGCCATTAAGGTAGAATCTGCTTAAGCCTGTGGAGCTCCTGGCGGGAGGGGTAACCAGCACCACAGCTGCCACTGCCTGCTGTCTAGGCTGTTTGAGTTCCTTGCAGAAGGGATGACAGCCAACACTGGGACTGATAGCTGCCTAAAGTACTAAGCTCCCAGGCCAAGAGAAGTGCAGCATCCATCTTTATAGCTCCAGGCTGTGCTTTTCCCCTGCTGGATCCAGGGACGCTGGACTGCTTGGTCCCAAGAGGTATCGCCCTCACAGCCCAACACACAGGCTGTGGCAGACTACAGACAGAGCGCCTCTTCAGGCCTGACCCTGACCCATCCCTTCTCACTGGGTGGGGCCTCCCTGCAGGAACTTCAACAACTCCAGCCAGGGGCTCAGGGACAGAACTCTGATCTCCCTGGGCCTGAGCCCCTAGGGGCAGGGGTGGCCACAGTCTCCACAGACCAGCAGACTTAGTCATTCCTCCTGTTAGTTCTGAGGAATCCAGGCAGCACAGATGAGTGAGTTTTTCCTCCACCAAAGCATACCCCCTCCACCAAGGGACAGTCAAAATACTTCATTAAATGCATCCTACTCCCCAACTGGGTGAGACCCTCCAACGAGTTGTCAGACAGCCTATACAGGAGCAATTTTAGTGGTATCAGTTGGGTGCTTCTTGAGGTCAGAGATCCCAGAGGAAGGAGCAGGCACCCATCTTTTCTGTTCTGCAGCCTCCTCATGTGACATCTCCAGGCACAGGAGTGAACCAGATGAATAGGGCCTGAATTGAACCCCAGAAAACCACAGCACCCCTACAGAAGAGGGACCTGACCATTGCAAGAAAAACAAATAAACAGAAACAACAGCATCAACAACAAAAAAATTCCCCACGAAAACCCCATCCAAGGGTCAGCACCTCAAGGATATCAATCCTTGACATGGGACAGGAGACAAACTCATGAAGATGAGAAAGACTCAATGAAAAACGCTGGAAACTCAAAAGGCCAGAGTGCCTCTTCTCCTGCAAATGATCATAATACCTCTTCAGCAAGTGCACAGAACTGGACATAAGATGAGATGGACGAATTGACAGAAATAGGCTTCAGAAGGTGGGTAATAACAAACTCTGCTGAGCTAAAGGAACATGTTCTAACCCAATGCAAAAAAGCTAAGAACCTTGATGAAAGGTTACAGGAGCTGCTAAATAGAATAACCAGTTTGGAGGGGAACATAAATGACCTGATGGAAACACAGCACAAAAACTTTGTGAACCATACACAAGTATCAATAGCCAAATTGACAAAGCAGAAGAAAGGATATCAGAGATTGAAGACCACATTGCTGAATTAAGGCATGCAGACAAGATTAGAGAAAAAAGAATAAAAAGGAACAAACAAAGCCTACGAGAAACATGGGACTATGTAAAAAGACTGAACCTGCTATTGGTTAGAGTACCTGAAAAAGATGGAGAGAATGGAACCAAGTAGAAAAACACACTTCAGGATATTATCCAGGAGAACTTCCCCAACCTAGCAAGACAGCCCAACATACAAATTAAGTAAATACAGAGATCATCACTAAGATACTGCATGAGAAGATCAAATCCCAAACACAGAATCATCAGATTCTCCAAGGTTGACATGAAAAAAAAAACCAAAAAAACTGTTAAGGGAAGCCAGAGAGAAAGGCCAGGTCACCTATGAAGGGAAGCCCATCAGACTAAGAGCAGACCTCTCAGCAGAAACCCTACAAGCCAGAGGAGAGGTGGAGGCCAATATTCAACATTCTTGAAGAAAAGAATTTTCAACTCAGAATTTCATATCCAGCCAAACTCAGCTTCATGAGCAAATGAGAAAATAAAATCCTTTCCAGATAAGCAAATGCTGAGGGATTTCATCACTACCAGGCCTGTCTTACAAGGGCTCCTGAAGGAAGCACTAAATATGGAAAGAAAAAGCTGATACCAGCCACTGCAAAAACACACCAAAATATAAAGACCAATGACACTATGAAGAAACTGCACCAACTAGTGTGTAAAATAACCAGGTAACATCATGATGACAGGATCAAATTCACACATAAAAATATTAATCTTAAATGTAAGTGGGCTAAATGGCCCTATTAAAAGACACAGACTGGAAAATTAGATAGAGTCAAGACCCATTAGTGTGCTGCATCTGATGGGTCTCACATGCAAAGATACGCATAGGCTCAAAATACAAGGATGGAGGAATATTTACCAAGCAAACGAAAAGGAAAAAAAAAGGAGAAGTTGCAATCCTAGTCTCTGACAAAACAGACTTCAACAAACCAAACAAAAACAAGCAATGGGGAAAGGATTCCCTATTTAATAAATGGTGCTGGGAAAACTGGCTAGCCATATGCAGAAAACTGAAATTGGACCCCTTCCTTACAAAAATTAACTCAAGTTGGATTAAAGACTTAAATGTAAAACCCCAAACCATAAAAACCTTAGAAGAAAACCTAGGCAGTACCATTCAGGACATAGGCACAGGCAAACACTTTGTGACAAAAACGCCAAAAGCAATTTCAACAAAAGCCAGAATTGACAAATGGGATCTAATTAAACTAATGAGCTTCTGCACAGCAAAAGGAACTATCATCAGAGTCAACAGGCAACCTATAGAATGGGGGAAAATTTTTGCAATCTACCCATCTGACGAAGGTCTATTATCCAGAATCTACAAGAAACTTAAAGGAGTTTAAGAAAAAAAAAAAAAAACTATCAAAAAGTGGGCAAAGGATAAGAACAGACACTTCTCAAAAGAAGACATTTATGTGGCCGACAAACATGAAAAAAACCCCTCATCATCACTGATCATTAGAGAAATGCAAATCAAAACCATAATGAGATACCATCTCACACCAGTTACTATGGTGATTATTAAAAAGTCAAGAAATAATAGATGCCGGCGAGGCTGTGGAGAAATAGTACTGCTTTTACACTGTTGGTGGGAATGTAAATTAGTTCAACCATTGTGGAAAACAGTGTGGTGATTCCTCAAGGATCTAGAACTGGAAATACCAGTTGACCCAGCAATCTTATTACTGGGTTTATACCCAAAGGAATATAAATCATTCTACTATAAAGACACGTGCACACGTATGTTTATTGCAGCACAATTTACAATAGCAAAGGCATGGAACCAACCCAAATGTCCATCGATGATAAACTGGATAAAGAAAATGTGGTACATATACACCATGGAGTACTATGCAGCCATAAAATGGAATGAGTTCTTGTTATTTACAGTGACATGGGTGAAGCTGGAAGCCATCATCCTTAGCAAACTAACACAGGAACAGAAAACCAAACACCACACATTCTCATTCATAAGTGAGAGTGAAACAATGAGAACACTTGGCCACGGGGAGGGGAACAACACACACCAAGGCAAGTCAGGTCGTGGAGAGCGAGAGGAGGAAGAGCATTAGGATAAATGGCTAATGCATATGGGGCCTAAAACCTAGATGATGGATTGGTAAGTGCAGCAAACTACCACAGCACATGTATACCTAAGTAACCAACCTACACATTTGGTACTTGTATCCTAGAACTTGAAGTAAAATAAATAAATTTAAAAAAACAGAATCTTGCAAAGTGGCCACTTCTCATAAAAAAATTTAACCTGGTTCTTGCAGATTCCAGAAGAAACTGATGACTTTTTTTATTCATCTTTGGCCTTTTGCTTTTGGAAGGGAATATTTATTCTGTTGAAAATAAAAGTCTTGATTTAAAAAATGCCACTATCAAATATTTTATTTACATTTAGAAAAGAGAACCCATGTTTATTTAATTATGCATTATTGAATTATTAAATTATTATTATTATTGGTAGCTCTTTAGATATTTTTTATTTTAGTTTTTTTATTTTAAATATTATTATTTTTATTTTAGATATTCTTTAGATATTAAAATCTTAAAGACATACTTTAAACATATGAAAATTTAATTAGAGGATAATTTAAATGCCATTTATAGAATACTAGATGTGAATTGTATCAAAAACTACATATTTTTACTTTACATTCAAATTGTGTGCAATCCATAATAATAGGGCATCAAGTATCCACATTAGAAATGTGATTTTTCTAAGAATTTCTAAAGATTTATTAAATTTTGTTTGAATTAGACAAAATATTTTGCTAAATACTTTAACCTGCACAGTTGGATTTTAAAAATTGGGGTATGCCAAGTTTTAAAAGGAAAGAAAACAAGGTAGTACTTGCAAATAAACAGAAAACATAGCTCAAGTTCCGGTCTCTAGCGAGGTGGAAAAGTGCCATTTGGTGAAGTCGATACTGTAAATGAGACAGATGGACTGTGTACTGAATTTAGAGAGGAAAATCCTCTAATGATACGTAGAAAAATCAAGTTGGATAGCTAACACATACCATATATAAATTTCAGGTAGACTATCAACTAAAATATGAATATTAAAGCTAATAGAAGAAAATGTAGGAGTCTCATGGCCATGGTCTCATGACCATAACGTAGAGAAAATTTGTTAAACAAAGCTCAAACGCTTCAAACTGTAGGGAAAAAATATCGATACATTTTAATACATAAAATTAAGAATTTCATTTGAAAACCACAGAAACCTATGACAGATGAAAAACTGGGAGATGATATCTTCCACATTTAAAATGGACATAGGATTAATCTCTGGAATGCCAAGATATTACTACAAACTAGTAATAACATAAAAACTTGAGTTTCAATATTAAAACTTGTGACAAGAACATGAAAAGTAAGTTTATGCAAAGAAAAATGTAATTGGCCAACAAATTCAAAGAAAAAATGCTGAAATTCACTAGTGAAAGAGAAATGCAGATTAAAATTATAGTACAACATGCTTACAAATTTAATATTAATAAATGTTTAATAGACAATTTCAAGCATTGGTTATGAGAGACAATAGTAAATAATTTTTAAGTCCATTGGTTTCTCAGTGTAAATAATATTTTCCTGTATCAAGATGATTCAGGTTTGAAGAAGAATTTTAGATCTAATTTATCTGTAAATATAAAATTGAACTGAATTGTAAATAGGAATAAAATACAAACTGTCAGGAAATTAAAAACATAAATACATGGGACAGTCACACAATAATAAGAATACATTTTTCACTATGTATTGTGATTCTATTTGGTTGTTGTATTCTAGATGGCTCTTTATAACTAAAATGGTCAGATGCATTTTTCCCAAGGTAACTACTTCATTTACTGCATTTATTACTATTTACTTTCTGTTCTTGACTCCATACAGAGGTGACATTGAATACAAATAGAAACTGCTTAACACAATTTAAGAGAGTATTTTAAAATAAGAAATCAGCCACAAAAATGGAATATAACCTTCAATTTGGTCACTTTTTAGGCAAGTAGAATTTAAAATGTTTTAAAGAAAAAAATGAAACAGCATAAGCACCCTTGACTCTCATCAGCTATAATTGATTACTTCGTTGCAAATTCTGTTGGAATAGCTTAGTGTTTTTCTATTTATTTTTAGTATACAATCATTTATTGTCCATTCTGTACACGACCCCATGCAAGATGCTGCAGCTGAAATAACTGAAAGCTGAGTCGTATTTTCCTTATGTGGTTGGAGAAACAAAACTCAGTCATATACTCACCAAAAAATATGACAAAGCAAGAATATCTGGCATTGAGAACAGAAATGTAAAACTTAGTGGGCAAGATTTGATGTACCCATATATGTAATTTTATATCAATTTCTTGGATATAAAATGAATCCAAGAAATGAATGAAAATGTGGGTGAAAAATACAACCAATGACAAGTGAGGAAATTCTTCTGAAGTGTTTAAGAAATGTAGAATTATTATTGAAAATAAATACACCTGGAAAAGTGAACCAGAATGCAAGAGAAAAATGAGTTTAGCCAGAGAGAAACAAAATAAAAGTATTGTCCTGAATCTCAATCTTGTGTCAATATATATGATTTTAGGGGGGAAAACAATTATAGGCATTAATATATCATTTGTAGTAATATAGGTATGGATTTACAAAAGTGTTGAACAACAGGACAGTGACAATGGAGGGGAATAAAAACATTTGGAGGAAAAAGTTTGAGAATGTAGAATGTGTGAATAGGAAGAAGAAATAGAGAAGAAAAGGTTGATAAAATGTAGATGTTGACTCTGAGTGAATACTAAAATATTAATACTGGAGGCAAAATACTGGAAAGGAGACTAGTCTGAGGAAAAAAATTATACAAAGTTTTTTTTCCAAGTACACTTGGAGTTGGTTATTGAAAATACAGGATGGTGGCACAAAGTATCAGAGCCTTCACAGACAGAACACCTGTTTACAGGGAGAGGGAGAGGTGTAGAGTCACAAGTGGTGGCCCTAAAAGCTTAGAGCGTGTTGGAGCACGAGAGGGATGAAGTAGGCATCCATACCGGCGTATGGAAGTAGCACTAAACTGATGAAAGATGTCAGAGACTGAGCTGGTGAAACAGGCATCTGTGAGGGAAGTGGGAGGATATATTCAATCTAAAATGAAGGGCTGGGCATCAAGGAATGTGAGACGTATGTCCACAGCGAGAAAAGACTAGAGAAGAGGGTGTCATGAGCAACAAGAAATTGGTTACATACACACAATCTGTCAAGCAAGTATATTTAGTGAGCGTAATGAGAGGGTGTGTGTGTGTGTGTATGTGTCTGTGTGTCTGTGTATTTGTTTTTAAATATTAGAGAAAGATAGTACAATTAGGGATAAAGACTAGAATGAATCCTGTGATACTGGGTTAGAATGAGAGGTACGAATGTATATGCATGGTTTTCAACATTGTTATTATGAATGTGAAACCCCAAAATTAATGTTGGAACCTAATCCCCATTATGGTGGTATTAAGTGATAGGGTTGCTTAGGAAATAATTACATCATGAGGGTTCTGTTTTTATTAATGGGATTTAGTGCCATTGCAAAACAGGTTGAAGTGAACTCCCTTGCCTTTCTGCGGTCTGAGGAAAACAGCAACATCGCACCATCTTTGAAGCAGAGAGCCCTTACCAGACACTGAATCTACTGTTGCCTTAATCTTGGACTTTCCAGGCTCCAGAACGTTGAGAAAAACATTTCTGTTGTTTATAAATTGCCCAATCTAAGATATTATGTTGTAGCAGCCCAAACAAAGTCAAGTTTATACAGATAGATATATATGTATAATAAATACATAGATGCATAGTTAACATGTATGATATGCATATATATTATATCTTATCTCTGATCACTGAGAGCCTGGGAAAAATGACACTCAAAAGCAGCAATGAGCAAACATAGTTTCCAGATCTTTGTTTCTAAATACCAGTGTCCTCCAAGAGGAACCAAGAAAAAATTCCAGGACTTCAGCAGAAAAATACAAGATAAGTCTGAGATATCTTATTATTCATAAATAAGTGTTCAAAGAATGATTTTCTGGGTGTAAAGAATATGGAAGCCAGTTTGAAGGGGCTCCCACTGGACAAAGAGCAGCAAATAGAAGCATGATAAATAATGACAGTAACAAATCATAACTCATTAAATAAAAGACAAATCCATGAGTCTATACTGATAAAGACACAAGAATAGATGAAGAAATGGACAGAAGTAAAGCTTTTTCTTTACAGCAGAATGCTAAGAACTATGTAAGGTATTGGATTAGAAAATCATCACTCAGTAAGCATCGTAATATGAATGAATTTACGCATTAATTATCAGCAAGTCCTTAAAACTGTGAGGGAAAGTTTTATGAACAATAGGATATTTACAAGTCTTAAAGTACTTTCCCACAAAAAGCTACATCTTATATGAGTCTATTTATATAAAATGTCTAGAAAGGCAAAACTTTAGGAGAAAAAATGACGCCTGGTTACCTCAGGCTGGGAGTGAAAATAGAAATTGACTCTAAATAACCATATAGATCTGTTAAGGGAGTGAAGGAAATACTTTCAAAGTGGACTGTGGTAATGGTTTCAAAATCCTGTAAATTTCTTTAAAATCATTGAATTATACATTTAAAATAGGTAAATTTTATAGTATGTATGTAAATTATACCTCAATCAAAATATTAAAAGTTATTTTCTGACTAAGAGAAGAAAATAAGCTGTATAATAAAGTTATCAAGCAGTATCTGAATTAAGGTGAGTTAATTTAGCATCATCAATAATGAACCAAATGAAAATCATGTATCACCTGACCAGAAGCAATGAGAAGAATACAGCAGTGCTTCTGACATATTTCTGGTACATATGCATAAACTTATCTAATAAAATATTAAATGAACCAAAATCAAGGCACATTCTATAAAATAATCGGCCTTCAGTCTTCAAAAGTGCTGCAGTTATAAACATCAAAAAGAACGACTGGGTTACTGTTACAGATTGAAGGAAAAGAAGGACGTATGCAACAAAATAGAATGCATGATCCTGAGTTACAGCCTATAGATGTTAAAAAATATTTTCAAAAATTGAAGAAATTTGTGTAGGTTCTGAAGATCACGTGGTAGCATGTATTACCGTTAATTTTCTTATTTTAATGGTTGCCTTACAGATACAGATAAGAATATATTCCTGTGTAGGAAATCATATGAAAGTATTCATGGGAGATGAAACATCGTATCAGAAGCAGTCCCAAACGGTTCAAGAAAAAATAGTGCCATATTTTCAGCATTAACGAAAGTCTAAAATTATTTCAGAGTAAAAAAATTACAACTTTTGAGATTCAGTAGAAAAATTCTCAGGAATCAACACATTGGTTTATCATATTTAAAATGCCAATGCCAATAGTGGGACTAATATTATCTTTCAGGGATCTTATTTGTAGGAAGAACAGCAAGAATTAAGTTAACAATCATTCATTAAGCACTTAGTATAAGCATTCCATCAAAACAATTTCCAGAAATTCTAAAATACATACCTAAAGAAAGACATTGCCTCTTCTTTAAATGAACTGCTTATATTTAATGTTGCCTATTGATCTCTTCCCTAGGACATTTTGAAATTTTATCATGTCATATTCTTTATGGTGTATACTAGTATATATTTGTGTCTTCTCCATAAGTGGCTCTCTCCTGTTTGTCTAGATAACTTCAGCAAATGCAACAGTAACAGATACATACTAAACACAGAGAAAGTTTCATGAAATGAATCTAATTTGGGATATTAAAAAGTCAGCCTTTCAAAGAAATTAATCAACAAATAATTCCAAGGTACTTAGAAAAATAAGAAAATGTACAGGTCTAGGATCATTTACAAAAAACATGGAACTCAATGATTGAACTAGCTTCATGTCACTTTTCTCTTAGCTTTTATCACCCTTATTAGTCCAACAGTTAGATTTCCTGATACATGCTGTACTTTACATTTCATAGGTTGTTGAAACAACAACCCATGGAATGAAACTGGAATGGAAGCAGTTTCGAATTACCATTAAATTTACTATTGGCAAGGAATTTCAAATGGCATATTCTGCATTTTAAATCTAGCTATACATAAGTCACTCAGACTCCTCAACTTTTAAAATGATAACCAAATCAAAATAATTAAAATAGCAAAAACATTATTTCATGATGAAATAAAAATCAGACATTTGATGGTGATGCTGGATTCTGACATTTTTATGTTATGACATAAGGGAATCTGTATTCTAATAACTGTTGAGTCGCATAAGAAAATGTTATAACAGTCTAGGTTTTCCTCATTATGAAAACAATTCTTATTCAATATTTATCATGGATGGATATATAAAACTAAGGACTTTAAACACATATTGCAATTATAAGAGATAGTTGTCTGATTCTTCCATTAACTCATATAGGAACCTGAGTAAAGCATGGGTCACTGGGAAAGTAGAATGAAAGAGTGACTCTTTCATTTATCATAGGTTGAGTTATTAAGTCATCCTTGTCTTACTTTTCACTATTTGTTATAGGCACAAAATACATATTTAATTGTCCAATGTACCGCCACTGCATGCAGTGTGTGCCAAGGTTTCATTAGCCCAAATTGTATTTTTCTTTATGATTTATGATGTTACATCAGCAATTAATTTGGTCAAATCTCCTCAGATGTTCACTTTCACTGAAAGCCATTGTTATTAAATTTTAAAATTTTTTTAAAAATAATTATTTTACATTTAACATCATTTGTGAAGCATACAATGGTACAAAGAAATAACTCAAAACATATTCATTAACATATTTAGTGCAATCCTTAATCTTCTACTTTAATGAAATTTATTAAAATATTTTCAAAAGTACTAATTTGTCTATTAATTATGTTTTACTTAATATGAATATTGAAATTCTTAATACTTACAATAATATGAAATAATATTTTTATGTTAAACAGTAGAAGACAAAATTGTTTGGTAATGCTTCAGACAAATTTAGAAATGACAGTGAAGGCTGGAAGGTACTGCGTGGTATTACACAAAAAGCACGAAAGATGAACTTGGGAAAATAGATGTTAATCCCAGGACTATTTACTGTTTGTGTGACTTTAGGCAAGTCATATCACCTCATTTGGTGTTAATCACCACTTCCCTTAAGTAAGAGTTTTGGTGTGACCTCTAAAACCCCCTGCTGTTTTAATTATCTTATACATATACTCCATGTGATAATTTCTAAAATTAAAGTTCTGTATTAATTATGCCTCATTTTGAATACAACTCTCAGGAAAAATAAATATTTGACTTTTGGTGTTTAAGTTAGTTTTATAACATGTAAAACTTCTTAAATAAAACCTAGTAGTAGCACTCCTGTGATATATTATTATAATATGTCATCAAGGTATCTTCAAGAGAATTATGGCAAATATTATATAGATCATCATATAGAAACATGGAAAAATAAAGATGCTGTAGGTGACTCTTTCAAATTATATAATCAGTTATTTTTATAGAGTTTTTCTTTCCTCCAGTAAGTAGAGCAAGTTACTACCTGAACATGAAGTTCCTATGAAAGATAAACTCACATTACATGTATGAAATAATGATTATATAATTCAGACACAGTTCATTCATTGCATCTGTAGGAAATATGTCTGCTAACTGCTAATTGCTAGAGTCTAAACACTGTGTTTTGGATGAGGAGGGGGTCATTTAATGTTTCAATAATAAAAGCATTGTGTGAATAAAGTTGATGGTGTCTAATGTACCTTGAAATGTGCCCTGAAGTAGATTTCTATCAGTCCAGCTACGGACTTGAAAGAAAACCGATCTTAGTTTTAAGTAAATTAGAAATCCCATACCACTTCAATTTATTAGCAAGATAATAATAATAATAATAATAATAATGTGGCTTCTAAGATGAAGAAGACAAAGATTTCCAATGTGAAGCAAAATGCATCTTAATGGCCTCAGATTGGTGTCAATTATGTTAATTGTGGTACTAGTGACTCTTGACAAACAAGACTATCTCATGACAAGTGAAAACAAAAGCATACTCAAACTTTCAATTAGATAAATATTTAAAAGTCAAACTGATATTGTTAACTCCTTAAAATGTTGAAACAAAAATTATGAAAAGAAAATTATTCTAATTTTAAAGGATTGAAAAATTACAAAATAAAGCTGTGGTAAAAGTGGCCAGTCTGGCTCACAGGATAATAACAAATTATGTATTTTAATTTGGGGCACCAAAGGTAACTCACTAGTCATGATGGAAATTTAGCTTTCCAAGATATTGACCTTTAAGTAATTGGTTAGTAGCGATAAACTTGTTTGCAGTTACCACCACCAAATCCTTTATGGCTATAGCTCTTGAGATATATTCAGAATCCAAGGACTTCTCATTGTGTTCATTTGTCCCTACCCTCTTGCAAGCTGCTGTCTTTTCTTGTGCAATGAATGTAACATATCCTAAAGGCTTCTCTTATTCAAACTTTGTCTATATGCCTCCTATGCATTGACCCCACATTCAACATAGAAGCTAGAGTTATTCTTTTAAAATATGTTAGATATTGTCACTCTTTTGAACCCTGCAGGTTCTCTCCATTCCATTCAATATGAAAAAATCAGAATCCTTCTCTAGCCTCCAGAAGATGACCTTATCTGACCCCATTACCTCTCTGATCTTCTCTCCTACTACCCTGCTTCACAGCTCACTCTGCTCCTGTCACAGCAGCTTACCTGTTCCTTATATGCATGGCTAACTACCTCACAAATTTTATTGTTTTTGTTTGATGATGCCTAACCTATTTAGTGCTGCAAACTGCTCTCCTATCACACTCACAAACTCACCACCATTCTCTCTCTCTTTTTTGTTTGCCGTAACTCTTACTACCTTCTAACATACAATATGATATACTTGCTTATTCTTCATATTGTTTGTTGTATCTTTCTGTGCTAGAAAAGGGGTATTTGAAATGGTGTGCTGGCAAATGGGCTAAAAAAGAAAGCCATGCTTTGTATTGTTTGCACAATTTCCATGTTGTAAAATATTCCCATCATGGCTGATTTTAAGCTAACAATGGCAATGTTTCAAAAACCGAATCAAAACATGCTAAATATTTAACAATCTGTTCTAGTAAACTGTGGTTTCCCAACTCTAGCCTACCATTGAATGTCTATGTGTTTTATTCACTAATACATCCCAAGTGACTATAAAAATGCCTGGCAGAAATAGGTGCTCAATAAATTGAATGAATTCATGGCTAAATTAACGAAGTTGTTTCCTCAAAGTATTTCTTTTAATTTATATCTGCCTAATTAGAAAGACTATTAATTTTGATATACAATAGATTTCTCTTCAATTATTATTATATTCAAGTTTAAATGATTACTATCTTTCAGAATCACAAATGGCAGATTTACACATAAGTTTATAAATCTGCTTAGCAAATATATCCATTTTTGTCTGTATCTTAAAACTAAGTGTAACATAAACCAGGAATTCTATTCACTTATATCAGAATTACTGCATTCATTTGTAATTAGATTTTTATGAGAGTAGTAAAATAATGAAAATTATCTTTAGTCCTTAAATTGTTAAATATTTTTGTATATTTCTTAACTTCATAAATAATCAGCTTTCTATATATTGTATTTTTACATGAGATGTGTCTACAGTTATGTTTTACAGTCTAATACACTTCTTTGCAAACTTCATTACAAATGTAAGCCTTATTTTCAAAGTATTTTTTATTAAAATCACTTCAAATTTTTGTCTTTTATAAATTTAGTAAAAAACAATTAACATCATATCTATCTTTCATAATTTTCAAAGCAATGATTAAATCTCATTTAAGATTCTGGGTCCACATAATGAAAATTCCTTTTTAATTGTTTTTAACCCACATTATACTCTGAAATTTGTTTTTGGTTTCTTGACATAATTTAATCCTTTTTACATAGTCAAATTTGAAGGCCAAAAGTTGGCATTGTGTATATGTATATATAAGAAATTAAGTTAAATGGGATGTCTAATTATCATCACTACTTAAAATAATTAATGGTTTTTTGTCTGAGAAAGAAAATACCACATAAATAAGCAACAAGCCAAAAAAAAAAAAACCTGACATTTTAGAGAAAATAATATATTTTATATTTTAAAGTTAAATAACTGGCCGGGCGCGGTGGCTCACGCCTGTAATCCCAGCACTTTGTGAGGCCGAGGCGGGCGGATCACGAGGTCAGGAGATCGAGACCATCCTGACTAACAAGGTGAAACCCCGTCTCTACTAAAAAATACAAAAAAAAAATTAGCCGGGCGTGGTGGCAGTCGCCTGTAGTCCCAGCTCCTTGGGAGGCTGAGGCAATAGAATGGCATTAATTCAGGAGGTGGAGCTTGCAGTGAGCCGAGATCGTGCCACTGCACTCCAGCCTGGGCGACAGAGTGAGACCCCGTCTCAAAAAAAAAAAAATAAAAAATAAGTTAAATAACTGAAAAGCCACAATAACATCAGTTTTATATACAAAAATTACAAATTTTATAAATTGAACGCAAGTTAAAAATGCAGCTTTCTAAGGTGTTATACTTTTGATGTGATAAGTAGTTCCAAATAAAAGGGCTTTAATTTGGAAGACTTTCAGATATGTAAAGCAGGAAAATGACTAACAGTTGTTGGAAGCATGAAAGAAATGAATTTCCAGAAATGAAAGCACGAATTTCCAGATGTTGGATTAGAGAATGGCTTCACAACAAGTCTAATTTCAATCTCAAGTGGTACTGAACAGCGTTGAGTCTAAGTTGTTCTTCTTTCTTGTTTGTTTATTTAAATAACTTTCTATCACCTTGAAAATTACTTTATATTCTATCTTCATAACAGATTAGAAATCTCTTTAATGTATTTATGACCTGCAAATTATCTAAAAATTAACTAAACTTTTTCATATACCATCAGAAATGTAAGACAGGACAGCCTTTATGCCAAAACCAATATTGTGATTTTTGCAGAAAACACTAAATTATTCCATCAAGCAGATCAACATATGGAGAAGACTGGCAAAACATATAGCAACTGCCTTTTCCTGGAAGGTCCATCAGTTTGTAAAAAATCTGATACGCCTTTAGAATAATCAAGAGTTTCTGATATATGAGTTAACAATCAGATAAAATTGTACTTGGTTATGAACAGAAAAGCTGGTTCTCTTTCTCTATATATATGTTTTCTTGTTGTATCATCATTTTAACCTCCTTTCATATTCCATAAAACCATACATTTAACTATTGCAACTTTATAATGTATTTAATATCTGATAGATGCATATCCCCTTCACCTTTTTTTTTCTTTTTGAGACGGAGCCTCTTTCTATCTCCCAGGCTGGAGTGCAGTGGTGCTATTTCTGCTCATTGCAATCTCCGCCTCCCGGGTTCAAGTGATTCTCCTGCCTCAGCCTCCTGAGTAACTGGGATTACAGGCATGCACCACCACGCCTGGTTAATTTTTGTATTTTTAATAGAGATGGGATTTCATTATTTACAAGTGACCATGTTAATGTCCAGTATTGTTAAATAAATAGCTCTTCATTGCTAAATTAGTAAATTGCTAGTGCTGTCTAACCTGTGGCATGCTCATATTTGAAGCCATTACTTTGTTTTCCGATTTCATTTTAATATGTCTGATGTGATTTCCCAATGAAGTGTCATATAGACCTCTCACTATAGATTATTTTCTGCTTTTCTGATAGATGATTTTCCGTCTCTTTGAAGTTTTCCCAAAGGTGCCTAAAATGATTTTACAACCCACATAGTCTAAGTCATAAATCATATTATCTGAATTCCATAGCCCAAATTTTATGGATTTATGCTCTCGTATTTGGATAGTCTATAAAATGATTGTCTATTTTTTAGTGTTCCTTATGAGAACAGCCTACATGTATATACAAAATAACAGACAAACCAAGTGACAAAAACATGGAGACATGTATTGTGCAATGTACAAAGGCTCAGGAGTTAGATAATTTCAAATATCTGACTTTGAGTGTTTTCTTAACAACGGGAAGATTTCACTGAGCTTCAACATCTAGCTCAGTAACTGTGTGAATGCTAACACATGTAACAAACCTGCACGTTGTGCACATGTACTCTAAAACTTAAAGTATAATAAAAATAATAAATAAATTTCTTTATTTATTTATCAAGTAAAACTTTTTAAGTAAGTAGAGAATATATTTCTTTTTTTTTCCAATGTAACACAGCACGTTGGTTCAATGATGACTAAATGAAATATTCCAAGTATGTGGGAGTAGAGAGAGAATGCTTATTAAAATGACAAGATCTAAAATGAAATACTCAAATTAAAATGAAAGAATGACATTTTAAATGAAAAGCAATTTTAATTAAGCTACCAAATACTTAAACTAATCTAAATCAGCATAGTGTCTTATGTGTTTTACTGTACATATTATACAGAGAAGCATGCTAAGTTCTTATATATGCTGCCCTATTTATATTTTTCCACAAATATATACATATATATTTACATATATACTAAAGAAATACATAAACTCTATTAAAGAAATGCATTTTATTCAAACTTTGTTGTAGAAATATATATTATTGAACATATTTTTACATTTCTGTAAAATAAGTTGGAGTATGTGTAAAAATTTCTTATATGCAAAACTTTAAAAATTAATTTAAGGTTTTATAATCATGATTATAAATAGATTAAATAAAAAAGAAAATGTTAAAACAAATACAACACAAAAGCGTATCAAAAATGCCAATAAATTATGACAATTTACAGAAAAATAACAATTTTCTTGACAAACACAGATACAAAAATCTGACAAAAAAATAGAAAACCTGAATTTTTCTATACCTTACAACCTACTCAGAAATGACCTCATTCATCAATTCTTCCAAATATTTAAATAAAACATAATATACAATTTACATAAACCCTTTCAGAATATACAGAAAGAGCGAACATTTTCCAACGCATTTATGGCCCTAGGACTTTAAGAACCAAATCTAAAAAAAGCTTTCAAATGAAGAAAATTACAGACCAATGTTTGTAAGGAAAATCCATGCAAAAATCCTGAATAATATTAACAAATAACATAGAGCTATAAATTAAAATGTTATTTATGAAGATATTTGAATATTTAACAATGAAGATTTCCACATTATCTGAATAAGATAAAAAAAGATCATCTTAATAAATGATAAACCACAGTTGATAATGTTTAAAAGCAATCATCATAAATAAACACAAGTAATTAAGAGTAGAAAGAAATTTCCTCAGGTTGAGGTGCTTTCAAAACTATTTTAAGCTAATATGCTACTGAATGATAGACTATTGAACACTTTGTATCCTAAGTTGAAAAATATCAACAATCAAATATTAGCAGTATTCTCAACGTTTGTTATAGCTTGTAGCAAGCGCAGAAACATAAAACACTGACAAATTTTTACAGGGAAGAGATAAATTGTCGTTTGTGTATAGATGACTGTATAAGAAAATTAAAGAAATCTACAGATACTTATTAAAAATTGTTAAATTTTGTAACATCAAAGAATAGGTCAACATACAACATCAATTGTACTTATATACGTTATTGAAAATTTGACTATACGAATTATAAAAAATTATAACAGCATTAAAGTCAAATATTGAATAATAAATTTTTGGAAAAATATGCAAGACCTCTAGGATCAAAACATTGATTTCTCCTTACATTTAATTGTATTTTTCTGTTTCTTTGTATGCTGGTAATTTTTTTCTTCAATGTTAGACGTTGTGATTTTAGTTTATTGGTTGCTGGACAGCATTTTTATGCTTTAAAAAATATTCCTAAGATTTTTTTTCTGTGAAGTAGTTGAGTTTCTTGGGAAAAGTTTGATGCTTTTGAGGCTTCTTTTTATGCTTTATTAGGTAAGACAACAGAAGCCTTTGAGTCTAAGACTACTTTTCACCCACTACTCAGACAATGCCCTTCTGAGTACTCTAACTCATGTCTTATATATTATCATGCTGTTTCACTGATAGGAGCAAATCTATTATCAGTCCTGGGGAATTCTTAAGGATTTTTCCACCCATTCCTGTCTAGCGGCTCTTTCCCTACCTCTGGTAGTATTCTTATGTAAATTCACTAATCAGTACTTAGCTAAAGTCTCAAGAGTAATCTTTGTGAGGTGCTTTCCCTATGTGTGCAATTTTCTCTTCTCTGTGCTAATATCTCATTTTCAGTATTTTGTCCCATAAATTATAGCTTCTATTGAAAGAAGCAAGCAATATTATAGTACAAACGTTTCTGAAGGAAGGACATTTTTGGCATTATATATTGAGTCTTTAAACATGTTTAGAGCCTTCTTAATAAGCATATTTTGAGAAACGTAACTTTAGGAAATAAAACTGTTCATGAAGACTTATGAATAAGAAAGTATATTAAAGTTCTATTTATAAAAATAAAAATTAAAGGTATCTGATGTTTCCCAAAATAAAAAACTGTAAAGCAGAGTACCTCCTTTTATCCAAATAGAAGTCTACAATTAAAGCCATGTGTTGAATGCTGTTTAGTTCTATTGGAAAATTTGCTGGTATAGTATTAAATAAAGAAAAAATACAGTTTCCTGGGAATATGAAGGTTTAGATAGTCTGATAGCCTTTTTTAAAAAAAACTTACTGAATACTTAAATATAAAATGTGCTTTCAAAAATCCATTGAGTCTCAAAAAGATTTCTGTGGTTAAGAATGGGGGATAAAAAAGAACAAAAAGTATATCAAGTGTTAAATCTATTAATAATATAGAAAATATAGAATAGTATAAGCTTAGCCCTGGAGTCTGCTACACACACAGAGTTACTTCAAAAACAAATCTATGAAGAAACAGACAACAAAAACAGTATCTTGAAACTAGGCAGTTGCTTTAAGAATGCACCTGGTACTCAGTCTGATGGTATACTTGTAATCGCTGCTACTGCAGAGGCTGAGGCAGGAGGGTTACCTTAGGGCAGGAGTTCAAAGCTGCATTGCTCTGTGCTCTATGATCATGACTGTGAATAGTCACTGCATGCCAGCCTGGACAACATAGCAAGACCCCATCTCCAAAATAATAATAATAATAATAAAATATAGTGCATCCAGAGACCTGGAGAATTCATGAACACTGAACAGTCTTAATGAAGGTTTCTGAGTCTACCATTATTGTGCTTCACTATAAATGAAGCAATATATTAAAAATGGACCTTGAGCTATTATGTTCTAGATTCCTGGCAGAAGTAATTGCTGCCTCCTCCACAGCTGCTCCACACTCAATAAGCCTGTCTGCACGCAAAATATGGAGTACAGCTGTTGCCAACACCTCATTTTTTGGAACCCACTTATCCAATTGCATTGCCACTAAAATTTGTCATTTGCCCTTCTACTGTGTTTTACAACTTCATTTGAATTGCAGATCAAAAATCCGATCTAGAAACTGAGCTTCAAGAGAAACTGGAAACACGTTTTGTAACAAATATTTTTTATTTTTCCAATCTCTCAAAATGGCACAAAGATTAAATGGTGGTTGAATGATCCAATACAAGGGTTGTGTGTTTTTTACATCTTCTTTTGTAATCTATGTATTCTCATTAGCCTAAAATTATTTATATTGTTCACATGTTATCTTTTAAAATGTTTGCTATACGTGAAACAGATATAAAATATTTAAGTATGTGTAATTACCAACTATTAGAATTAAATATTCATGTTCTCACCACTCAGTTTAATGACTGAATTTTGCAGTCTCTTTAATATCCCTTGTTCTCTTAGCAGCTGCAGCACTTTCTGTCCTTGTTGAACTTCCTGTCTCCCACAAAACAACAAACTTGATGTTGTGTTTGTCATTTTATTGGTTTTTCATTAGTTTTACAACAAATTTATTTAGTTAAAATACAGATTTTTATGTGTTGAATATTGAATCTTTTAATAAATGGCAACTTTGTATTCCATTCAATTTTTAGAATCTTGGAATACATTCATGTGAGTGCATGCAGTTGCAATTCACCAATTTTTTTATTGTTATATATGTTTTTGTTATAAGAATAAAAAGCACCATTTCATATGTATTAACCTATTATTGGACAATAGCTGCTCCCAGCACACAGGATTATGCTATCAGAACATTGCTATTAAGAGTTTTCACAGATGCAATAATCTCTAAAATATTTTTTAAGATTTATGTTGTGATCAATTTGTGGATTATTAAGTCAGTTTAATGGTCATAAGAATCACTTAAAAGAATAACACAGAAGAGAGGAAATGAAGCGTAATAAGAAAATATGAGGATTTCTGGGCAAGATGGCTGAATAGGAACAGCTCCAGTCTGCAGCTCCCAGTGGGACCAAAGCAGAAGGTGGGTGATTTCTGCATTTCCAACTGAGGTACCGGGCTCATCTCATTGAGACTGGTTAGATAGTGGGTGCAGCCCACGGAGGGTGAGCCGAAGCAGAGTGGGGCGTTACCTCACCAGGGAAGCACAAAGGATAGGGGGACTCCCTTAATCAAAGAAAGGCATGAGGCCGGGCGCGGTGGCTCACGCTTGTAATCCCAGCACTTTGGGAGGCCGAGGCGGGCGGATCACGAGGTCAGGAGATCGAGACCATCCTGGCTAACACGGTGAAACCCCGTCTCTACTAAAAATACAAAAAAAAAAAAAAAATTAGCCGGGCGTGATGGCGGGCGCCTGTAGTCCCAGCTACTCGGGAGGCTGAGGCAGGAGAATGGCGTGAACCCGGGAGGCGGAGCTTGCAGTGAGCCGAGATTGCGCCACTGCACTCCCGCCTGGGCCACAGAGCGAGACTTTAACTCAAAAAAAAAAAAAAAAAAAAAAAAAAAGAAAGGCATGAGGTACCTGCCGTGAGGGACATTGCTTTCCAACCCAGATGCTATGCTTTTCCTATGGTCTTCTCACCCACAGACCAGGAGGTTCCCTCGAGTGCCTACACCACCAGGGCCCTGTGTTTCATGCAGTAAACTGGGCGGCCCTTTGGGCAGACACCCAGCTACCTGAGGGAATTTTTTTTGTACCCCAGTAGTGCCTGGAATGCCAGGGTGACAGAACTGTTCACTCCCCTGGAAAGGGGGCTGAAGCCAGGCAGCTAAGTGGTCTTGCTCAGTGGATCCCACCCCCGCAGAGTCCAGCAAACTAAGATCCACTGGCTTGAAATTCTTGCTGCCAGCACAGCAATCTGAAGTCGACCTGGGATGCTGGAGCTTGGTACGGGGAGGGGCATTCACCATTACTGAGGCTTGAGTAGGTGGTTTTCCCCTCACAGTGTAAACAAGGACACCGGGAAGTTCAAACTAGTTGGAGCCCACCGCAGCTCTGCAAAGCTGCTGTAGCCAGACTCCTCTCTAGATTCCTCCTCTCTGGGCATGGCATCTCTGAAAGAAAGGCAGCAGCCCCAGTCAGGAGCTTATAGATAAAACCCCCACCTCCCTGGGACAGAGCACCTGGGGGAAGGAATGGCTGTGGGTGCAGCTTCAGCAGACTTAAGCATTCTTGCCTGCTGACTCTGAAGAGAGCAGCGGATCACCCAGCACAGTGCTTGAGCTCTGCTAAGGGACAGACTGCCTCCTCAAGCGGGTCTCTGACCACCATGCCTTCTGGCGGGAAGACACTGCCCAGCAGGGGTGGATAGACACCTCATACAGCAGAGCTTTTGCTGGCATCTGGCGGGTGCCCCTCTGGGACAAAGTTTCCAAAGGAAGGATCAGGCAGCAATCTTTGCTGTTTTGCAGCCTCGGCTGGTGATACTCAGGCAAACAGGGTCTGGAATGGACCCCAGCAAACTCCAGAAGACCTGCAGAAGAGGGGCCTGACTGTTAGAAGGAAAACTAACAAACAGAAAGCAATAGCATTAACATCAACAAAAAAGACGACAATGCAAAAACTTCATCCTGAAGTCACCAACAGCAAAGACCAAAAAGAGATAAATCCATGAAGATGAGGAACAACCAGCACAAAAAGACTGAAAATTCCCAAAACCAGAATGCCTCTTTTCCAAAGGATCACAACTCCTCGCCAGCAAGGGAACAAAACTGGATGGAGAATGAGTTTGACCAATTGACAGAAGTAGGCTTCAGAATGTGGGTAATAATAAACTCCTCCAAGCTAAAGGAGCATGTTCTAACTCAATGCAAGGAAGTTAAGAACCTTGATAAAAGGTTAGAGCAATTGCTAACTGGAATAACCAGTTTAGAGAAGAACATAGATGATCTGATGGAGCTGAAAAACAAAGCATGAGAACTTCATGAAGCATACACAAGTATCAATAGCCGAATCAATCATGCAGAAGAAAGGATATTAGAGATTGAAGATCAAATTAATGAAATAAAATGTGAAGACAAGATTAGATAAAAAAGAATGAAAAGGAACGAACAAAGCCTCCAAGAAATATGGGACTATGTGAAAAGACCAAACCTACGTTTGATTGGTGTACGTGAAAGTGACAGAGAGAATGAAACCAAATTGGAAAACACATTTCAGGATATTATCCAGAACTTCACCAACCTAGCAAGCAGGCTAACATTCAAATTCAGGAAATACAGAGAACACGACAAAGATACTCCTCGAGAAGAGCAACCCCTAGACACATAATCATCAGATTCACCAAGGTTGAAATGAAGGAAAAAATGTTAATGTCAGCCAGAGAGAAAGGCCAGGTCACCTACAAAGGGAAGCCCATCAGAATAACAGTGGATTTCTCTGCAGAAACCCTACAAACCAGAAGAGAATGAGGGCCAATATTCAACCTTCTTAAAGAAAAGAATTTTCAACCCAGAATTTCATATCCAGCCGAACTAAACTTCATAAGCAAAGGAGAAATAATTTTTTTTTTACAGAAAAACAAATGCTGAGAGATTTTGTCACCACCAGGCCTGACTTACAAGAATTCCTGAAGGAAGCACTAAATATGGAAAGGAAAAACCCATACCAGCCACTGCAAAAACAAACCCAAATGTAAAGACCATCGATGCTATGAAAATACTGCAACAACTACTGGGCAAAAAACCAGCTAGCATCATAATGATAGGATCAAATTCATGCATAACAATATTAACCTTATATATAAATGGGCTAAATGCCCCAATTATAAGGCACAGAGTGGCAAATTGGATAAAAAGTCAGGACCCTTTGGTGTGCTGTATTCAGGAGACCCATCTCACATGCAAAGACACACATAGGCTCAAAATAAATGGATGGAAGAAGACTTACCAAGTAAATGGAAAGAAAAAAAAAAAAGCAGGGGTTGCAATTCTAGTCTCTGGGCCTGGCCATATGAAACCCCGTCTCTAATGAAAATACAAAAATTAGCTGGGCATGGTGGAGCATTCCTGTAATCCCAGCTACTTGGGAGGCTGAGGCAGGAGAACTGCTTGAACCAGGACGCTGGAGGTGGAGGTTGCAGTGAGCCCAGATCGCTCCACTGCACTCCAGCCTGGGATACTGAGCGATACTCTGTCTACAAACCAACAAACAAACAGACTTTAAGCCAACAAAGATTAAAAAGACAAAGATGGGCATTACATAATGGCAAAGGTATTAATGCAACAAGAAGAGCTAACTATCCTAAATATATATGCACCCAGTACAGGAGCACCCAGATTCATAAAGCAAGTTCTTAGAGACCTACAAAGAGACTTAAACTCCCACACACTAATAATGGGAAACTTTAACACCCCACTGTCAATGTTAGACAGGTCAATGAGCAGAAAATTAACAAGAATATTCAGGACTTTAACTTAGCTCTGGGCAAAGCGGACATAATAGACATCTACAAAACTCTCCAGCCCAAATCAACAGAATATACATTCTTCTCAGTGCCACATAGCACTTATTCTAAAATCGACCACATAATTGGAAGTAAAACACCCTCAGCAAATGCAAAAGAATGGTAATCATAACAACCAGTCTCTCAGACAAAATAAATAGACCGCTAGCCAGACTAACAGAAAAGAAAAGAGAGAAGAATCAAATAGACACAATAAATAATGATAAAGGGGAGATCACCACTGACCCCACAGAAATACAAACTACTATCAGAGGATATGATAAATACCTCTACATAAATAAACTAGAAAATCTAGAAGAAATGGATAAATTCCTGGACACAGACACCTTCTCAAGATTAAGCCAGGAAAAAGTCAAATTCCTGAATATATCAATAACAAGTTCTGAAATTGAGGCAGTAATGAATAGCCTACCAATACAAAAAAAAAAAAAAAAAAGCCCAGAACCAGACGGATTCACAGCCAAATTCTACCAAAAGTACAAAGAGGAGCTGGTATCATTCCTTCTGAAACTATTCCAAATAGAAAAAGAGGGGCTCCTCCCTAACTCATTTTCTGAGGCCAGCATCATCCTGATACCAAAACCTTGCAGAGACACAACAAAAACAAAAATTTCAGGCCAATATCCCTGATGAACATCACGCAAAAATTTTCAATAAAATACTGGCAAGCCAAATCCAGCAGCACATCAAAAAGCTTATCCACCACGATCGAGTCGGCTTCATCCCTGGGATGCAAGACTGGTTCAACATACGCAAATCAATAAATGTAATCCATCACATAAACAGGACCAATGACAAAAACCACATGATGATCTCAATAAATGCAGAAAAGGCCTTTGATACAATTCAACACCTCTTCATGCTAAAAACCCTCAATAAACTAGGTATTGATTAAATGTACCTCAAAATAATAGGAGCTATTTATGACAAACCTACAGCCAATATCATACTGAATGGGCAAAAACTGGAAGCATTCCTTTTGAAAACCAGCACAAGACAAGGATGCCCTCTCTCACCACTGCTATTCAACATAGTATTGGAAGTTCTGGCCAGAGCAATCAGGCAAGAGAAAGAAATAAAGAGTATTCAAATAGGAAGAGGGAAGTCAGATTGTCTCTGTTTGCAGATGACATGATTGTATATTTAGAATAACCCATCATCTCAGCCCCAAATCTCCTTAAGCTGATAAGCAACTTCAGCAAAGTTTCAGGATACAAAATCAATGTGTAAAAATCACAAGCATTCCTATACACCAATAATAAACAGAGAGCCAAATCATGAGTGAACTCTCATTCACAATGGCTACTAAGAGAATAAAATACCTACGAATACAATTTGCAAGGAAAGTGAAGGACATCTTTAAGAACTACAAAACACTGCTCAAGGAAATAAGAGAGGACATAAACAAATGGAAAAACAGTCTATGCTCGTGGATATGAAGAACCAATATCATGAAAATGCCCATACTGCCCAAAGTAACTTATAGATTCAATGCTATCCCCATAAAGCTACCAATGACTTTCTTCACAGAATTAGAAAAATCTACTTTAAATTTCATATGGAACCAAAAAAGAGCCCGTATATCCAAGACAATCCTAAGCAAAAAGAACAAAGCTGGAGGCATCATGCCACCTGACTTCAAACTATACTACAAGGCTACAGTAACCAAAACATCATGGTACTGGTACCAAAACAGATATATAGACCAATGGAACAGAGCAGAGGCCTCAGAAATAACACCTCACATCTACAACCATATGATCTTTGACAAACCTGACAAAAACAAGCAATTGAGAAAGGATTCCCTACTTAATAAATGATGTTGGGAAAACAGGCTAGCAATATGCACAAAACTGAAACTGGACATCTTCTTTATACCTTATACAAAAATTAATTCAAAGTAGATTAAAGACTTAAATGTAAAACCCAAAACCATAAAAACCCTAGAAGAAAACTTAGGCAATACCATTCAGGACATAGGCATGGGCAAAGACTTCTTGACCAAAGCTCCAAAAGCAATGACAACAAAAGCCAAAATTGACAAATGGGATCTAATTAAACTGAAGAGCTTCTGCCCAGCAAAGGAAACTATCATCAGAGGGAACAGGCAACCTACAAAATGGGACAAAAATTTTGCAATCTATCCATCTGACAAAGGGCTAATATCCAGAATCTACAAGGAACTTAACAAATTTACAAGAAAAAACAACCCCATCAAAAAGTGATTGAAGGATATGAATAGATACTTCTCAAAAGAAGACATTTATGTGGCCAACAAACATATGAAAAAAACCCTCAATATCACTGATCATTAGAGAAATGCAAATCAAAACCACAATGCGATACCATCTCACGCCAGTTAGAATGGCAATCATTAAAATGTCAGGAAATACAGATGCTGGAGAGGATGTGGAGAAATAGGAACGCTTTTACACTGTTGGTGGGAGTGTAAATTAGTTCAACCATTGTGGAAGACAATGTGGTGATTCCTCAAGGATCTGGAACTAGAAATGCCATTTGAGCCAGCAATCCCATTACTGGGTATATACCCAGAGGATTATAAATCATTCTATTATAAAGACACATGAACACATATGTTTGTTGCAGCACTATTCACAATAGCAAAGATTTGGAACCAACCCAAATGTGCATCAATGGTAGACCGAATAAAGAAAATGTGGCACATGGAATACGATGCAGCGTTAAAAAAAAAATGAGTTTATATCCTTTGCAGGGACATGGATGAAGCTGGAAACCATCATTTTCATCAAACTAACACACAAGAACAGAAAATCAAACACCACATGTTCTCACTCACAAGTGAGAGTTTAACAATGAGAACATATGGGCACAGGGAGGGTAATATCACACATTGGGGCCTGTCGGGGGTGGGGGGCTGGGTGAGGGATAATATCAGGAGAAATACCTAATGTAGATGATGGGTTGATGGGTGCAACAAACCACCACGGCACATGTATACCTATGTAGCAAACCTGCACGTTCTGCACATGTATCTCAGAACTTAAAATATAATAAAAAAAGAAATCAAAAAAGAAAATATGAGAATGTAACTTCAGTTGTAATGTTTACCCTCTTTTAATTAAACTCTATTTTAATCATGTGTACGGATGCATGTATGTGTTATGTGTGTGTATGTGTGTGTGTCATCTGAGACATATATTTCTTTCTTTCTTTGAGTCAATAGTCCAACAATTTAATTATCACTGATAAGGTCTAATCCAGCTTGGCTGGATTGTAAGTTTGCAGCATCTTCAACTGTACTATATTTTGTAATATGTGCACAAATTTGCTATCTCATTAAAAAATAAGAATTATGATTACTCATTTTTTCCCAATGACTTACTATTGAGGAGTTTTTATTGCTACACTGATAAGTCTAAGTATTACTTCATTGTGGTTTCAATTTGTGTCACATTCTTTATTAAGGAGGCAGAGCCTATATTTAAGTTTATCTGCCACTTATGTTTTCTTTCTTGTAAAATGCACTTTATGTATTTAGACATATATGTTGGATTGTTTTACATTTCCTCTTTGTTTTTCATTTGTAGGAGTTCTTTAAGTACTTATGATACTATTAATAGCTTCTGATCAATTATATATTTTGTAAATAAATTTCCCAATATCTTGTTTCTCTTTCACTTTGTTCATAATGTCATAAGATGAACATATGCAACTAGTTAAATATATTAAATATAGTTTAATTCAACAGAAATTCCCTATGGTCAGTGAAATTTTCATATTTTTAAAGAAATACTGTAATGATAAAATATTTTTTTAAATATATTTTTTCTATCTTTCTACATGCTTAATCTTTTTCCCCCTTACATTTAATTTTCAATTCATCCTGGATTTCTTTTCATATATGGTACAATTTAAGCCTAATATTTTCCCATTTTTTCCAATTACTTAGTGGTAGTTAAATGAAAAATTTCTCTTTATTCAGGTTGCAATTCATGCTCTGCAGTAATGATTTTTCTTATACGGATCTGTTTAGTAGTTTAATATGTACTTCTTGCATTTGTCTATCTCTCTCTTTCTTTGTCACTCTCTTAATCACTTTAGCTATATTTAAACTTCTAATGTCTGTTATAAGTACTTAACCTGATGGAAATTTTAGTTCACTTTAGTTTTATTTTTTGTTCTTATTTATTTTCTTTTAAATTATTTTGTACTTAAAGTGCATGGCTTCTATGGTATCTATTTATATAAAGTATTTGATTTTGCTTTATGGCAAAGTGTGTGAAATATTTTACAATATATTTTTACCATTTTATTTTATGTGTCACAACAGAAGAATAGGTATCCTAAAACGGTTTGTTTTATAATTCTTATAAGTTTTGGATAAATGATAAAGAAACTTCCTTTAAATGCTAACTTGCTATATTCTGGCACTTCACTTAAAGGAATTAATCTTTGGGGTGTTTTTTTGTTTATTTGTTTTTCATGTCTTCATACAAAACTTCAATGAATAAAGGTTATAATCTCATTAGTTTCCTTTATTATTTAAGTTAGCTCATGCACGTCTGATGCCCAGTCTCCTATATTAGCAGAAGTGGTCATGATTTTGATTAACAACAATCTCACAGTCTGCATTCTGTTTCACCCAGCACCAAGTTCTCTTAGCTTTGGGAGTTATTCTGTACTGACTACATAGTCACTACATATGATGATGAGTTGTGAAACATCTTCAGAAGCAGTCAGCACTGGGGTTGACTTCAGCTGTCACCTCAGGTGTATGCATCTAGCCAAGCATGCAACCCCTTTGCATTATGATACTAGATCTCATTTTCCAGTGCATCTCAGTAATACAAGTTCATCATCCCCGAATCTCCAGGAGACATAGGTGTTTGGTCTAATATACAAATCTTGGCCAGATTATTAATGATGTTGGATTTAATATAAATAAATTTTTAATAATTTCTTGGGTTACTGTTTCAAAGAGGATCTATACCTTAGATATCATCTTTGTGGTTGCAAGGCAGCTGGACCAACAGTTAACCATTTTCTCCCCACATTCAATTTTTAACCAGTGTTTGTTAAAACCCACAAGGGAGAAGACCTAAATCTAAATTTCCTATATTAAGTCAAGAATCCAGAAGACAACTCAGTCGATTAGGACAACTTGTTTCCTGTTTATGTTTCAAACCTATTCGGACTAAAGATTTTGCAGTTTAGACCATTAGAATGCTCACAGATAAGATTCAACAAAATAAGCAGAAAAACAAGTCACTCTGAAAGAGAGTCAGAAAAAAATACAGAGAATATTTAGATTAAGGATTATATATATTTGAGGTTTGAATTAATAATATGAAATAAGTATGATTAATATATGTTAAAATAAAAGAAGAAATGTAACTAAAGGAGTATAATAGATCATTACAAATAAGAATGATTTGAATACCAACATAATACATTTAGAAATGAATAATATAGGCAAGAAAAGTAAAATTGCAGTTGGTGGGTTTAAAATAAGAGTACACCAGCTGATGAGAGAATCACACATTATATATAATGCACCATAGAGAGATAAAGAGGTAGAATACACTAAAGAGAGGTCAAAAGACAGGGAGGGGAGAAGAGAAGGTCCAGAATACATCAAACAAATGTGAAAATCAAAATCTAAAGCTTTTATAAAAATAGGGGTATCTTTATGACCATAGGGTTAGAGAAGTTTTTCTTAAGACACAAAAAGCTAACTGTAAAAAATTCTCTTCTTCAAAGGACATCAAAAAGAAAATGAAAAGACAAACCACATAATGAGAAAAATTATTTGAAATAGATGTATTTCTACGGTATTATATCTTGAGAATTTAATAAACTGCAAAAAGTAATGAATTGAAAACATAACTGGAAAATTTGACAGTCATTTTAACAAGTATTTCACAAAATACAAAATAAGTAAGAAATTAAAACAGTCAAATTATTTAATCTTATTAATAGTCAGGATGATACACACCAAAACTATAGTAAGATACCAACTTAAGTCTATTAAATTGGCAAATCAGTAAATCTACACAATGCTACAACTAGACAAATATATGATAAATGAGTATTTTTAATACACTTGCAATTGGAATTAGTATAATCAATTCTAAAAACAATTTAGCTTGATTGCTTAAAGTAGAAAATACAGATACTCCTAACTAATTGCATTTTTAATGAATGAACTATTAAAGAAAAAATTATTCAATGGTATTTATTAAAGCATTTCATTCAAAGCTATTGCAATAAACATAGGGACCACTGCAATGGGGTCTTGCAGTGGGGGATAGAGATTGGGCTGAACTTCAAATATAGCATGAGCAAGTGGAAATTTATACCCAAGGAGTAGGACGGAGGTCACTGGTTGCAAAAGCAAGGGGCATTCTAGACGAACAGACTTAACAGATTCTTTCTGAATATATGCCAGTGTGAGCCAATAACACCTATGAAGCAGTGGCGGATGAAGAATTGGATCAGATATTGAAGGTCATCAGATATGGAGCGTTGTAGATTTGTGCTAAACTGACTGAGCTGGGTTCTTTGCTAAAACTGGATTTATAAGAAGGTGCACAGAGAGGCCTAAGAGAAGGTTCAGGAACTCAGCTAAAGTCCTGCCAAGTAAAAGTACTTTGTCAATAAGGTAGGAAAACGCTTGTAAATGTACATTAAAAAGACTTTCTAAAGAATGCACCTGGCCATCTTGCTTATAGTAGCAAAATACCAAAGAGAAAACAAAACAAAACAACAGCAAAAAAGGAAAATAAAAATAACAGCAAACCAAATGTTTATCAGCACAATTAATTAATAGGGAATTAAAGGTTTGCAGAATCCCTTGAAAGATGGGTAAGCCAAAGGCAGAGAATATTATTTTAAAAATTATGCTGTAGTCATAAAATGGGATGTTTTGCAACACTAAATAATAATGTCCACATATATGTAAAATACCATAGATAAATAATAGGCATATAGTGTTGGTGAAAAAGCAAGTCACATACGACAATTTTGAGTTTAATATCCTTTTCTGAAGCTCAAAAAAACAACAACAACAAATGTATTTGGGAATTCATACGTGCATAGTCCTGGAGGTTCAGACAAGAACACAGATATTTTCCTATGTATAGGAGGCAGAAATAGTAGTTAATAGGGAATTCAAGGCTTACAGAATCCCTTGAAGAATGGGGAAGCCAAAGGCGGAGAACATTGTACTGACTTCTAAATATCAGGATGCTGCAGAAATATCAGAAAATAACCTCATAATCTCATTGGCTAGTAGTAGCATCAAATAGATGATGTGCATGAAGATGCCTACATGCTGATCAAAATCATTCTGTTCTCTTTGGAGGCTGATGGTATTTCCTTCTCTTCTGCCTTCCAAATATTACATGCTTCTTAATATGGAAATCTAACCCAAAATGCTGTTGGCAGTTGTGTCAAAGAAATATAGCTCCAGGCTTCACTCCTATGAGACAGGCAAAATATAAGAGAGAGTGAAGCTGATGCTGAGTTGAAAAGAGATAATCTGGCACAATAGCAAATATATTCTTTTAAAATTAAGGCAGTGATAAATACAAAATTCAAGATATTTGTTACCCTTATATAACAAAGGGAGAATCGGTAAACCCCATATATAATAGTCATGGGCACTGGTAATGTTCTGGTATTCAAGTTGCTTCCTGGGAGTTTATTTTTATTCTTCAGAACTTTCACAATACATTTTATATCCATTTTAATGTGTGAAATGCTACATTATAAAATTTGAAAGATTGAAAGTATTTCATTTAAATATTCAAAATCTAAACTGTACCACTCTGCTGTTAGTGCATAAATTTAACTTACTCCAGGGAAAAATTTTATATGTAGAATCAGCACACATTTTAACAACACAAATGGTTCTGATGTATGATATATGAGTAAATTATGTGTTGTTTACAAAAATAGCCCATTTGAATGCAAAGATGCACAAACAAGTCACATCATTTTTCTACTTTCTTAAAACATTAAGAATTATGTTTTCTTTATCTGCACTTTTTTTCTGAACAACATTGATTGTTCTAGGAATAAAGAAAAATTGCTACTAGAGAAATTCCAGAAGAAAATAGTCATCGAATTCAATGCACAGGTTCAGGCACTAATTAACTTTTTTCATGATAATGTTATTTGTTAACAGTACAAATATTAGGTTTTCTTTTAGCCTAAGTAAGATGCCAACATATGGCCTTCAAACCACTAGTCATAGTAGGTTATTTTTTCCACGTTTTAATTTAAAAATGCTGGGTATTAAAACACATTATATTCCCCTAAACTAGATAATATATCTGTTTTATAAAATGATAATTATAGAATACATACATATAAGAAAATCCAAAGAGATAAAACAAGGCTTATTTAAGCTCCTTGAAAACCAATTGAAACAAAAAATATAGTAAGGAATTATCTTAATAATTAAACATCTAGTTATATTAATAAATATAATTATTATTTTAATAAACACAAAGGAGAAAAAAGCAAACATAACCATTTTGAGACAATAACACACTAAAAGACAAATTGACATTGTTTTTTAATGGAAAGAAACTTTATTTCACACTCAAAACATCAGTCCTGATTCTCTCTACTTACATAAACTGTTAGGATTTTTTTGTGTGTTTGTGTACATGTGCAAGTATGATATACAATAAAGTATATCAATGTAATTTTAAAGAAATCCGTATCAGGTCTTTATGCTAGAAAACGATGTTACCTAACAAAGGCTTCATTCTCTTTGAAAATACATGTAAAAGTATTTTTCCCATGCATTTATTTATTTTTAATTTTTTAAATAACAAATAAATTTTACATATTTATTGTATAAAACATGTTATTTTGAACCAAGTATACATTTGTAGAATGGCTTAACGGGGCAAATTCACATTGACAATGGCATTTAAAAAAATGACTTTTGCTAGCCAAGAAAACCTCAAACAATACTTTCTGTTTCAGATCTCTAAATTCAGTTCATACGTTTTAAAGGATGCTTACTGAATACATATAATTTATTTCACTGGAAAAGGTAACACGCCATTTTCTCTGTCAAAAAAAAGGGGACAAATGTTACAGTGGAAAAGAAACAAGGGAATAAAAGAATTGGTAGAACCACAGCTATTTTTCTCTTGATTTCTCATACGGAGTCCTTTTTATTTGCTGAACAAATAGCCAATTGTTGGTGAAGTGAGGAGAGCTGTTCAACTGTGCCAGCTACTACCACCTGCTGCAACTAATTAAGTGTGATTACAGTGAAGAGGTGGCAACATTATCATAAACACCTGAAATTCTTGGTTTGAAAGAATGCCCAGAATTCCAGGGCACTGAACCAACAAAGACAAATCATTCAACTGATAAAGAAGATCTCTGAAGTTATTTAGCCCAGTGTTTCTTTGGCTACTTATAGCATCAGGTCAACAAGTGAATTAAATATATTTAATCTGCTATCAGATAATACAAATCAGCATGGAAGTCAAACCAACTGCTACAATACAGCTGACTTGATTTATTTTTTTATGAAAAGATTTCACTTTCCCTGAAAGATAAAACATATTACATCTGAAGTAGCAATTTTCCTACCAGAGTGATTTATTAACAGACAAAGCCTACAGACCTATTTGTTCTTGAATACACCCACGATATGACTATAGCAGCCAGTAGTTTCACTGTGCTGGCATTAGACATGAAGGCCCTAGAAATGGCTCAGCCCTTTACAGTCTGGAATCTTCTTTAGTTGCTCCAGGTCTTCATGCAGCTCATTGTCCAAACCAGTGGCCAGGATTTGGATACATTTTCTATCATTTACATCCTCTATCTGTTCACAAACAACTCTGGGATTTTGTGCTAGTGTAGATACTGCATAATGGTGATAACATGTTCCACCTCTTCCTCAGTGAATTCTCCTGTCCTCTTGGTGAGGTCAATGTCTGCTTTCATCAACACCACATGAGCGTACCTTTGACCTACATCCTTAAAGATAGTGATGGCAGAGGCTGTTTTCCACCCGCCCCCCCCCCCCCCCCCCCCATTGATGTTACTATTGAGTACTCGCAAAATATGCTGGAACTTCTCAGGGATGACTGGAGACATGATGGCAGCACTGGTGGTAGGCATGTAGGCCTCCTGTGGAAAAGCCCAAAGGAATTTACATTATAAAATTTTATCAAAATTTTAATGCCTTACAAAACACTTGTAATGAGCAGAGATATCAGCAAATCTCAACCATTAAGAAGAAAATAGTTGATTCTCTGAATGTAAAGCCAAGTTCATTGAAACCAACAACATCAATTACTTTGTCAACATTATTCCGTGCAAATTATTGAAACTAGGAATACTGTCCCCAAAGCAAAAACGGAGATACTACAGAAATTGCAATCACATTAGAAGTCTTTCAGGCCCTTTCCTTCTCTTTATGGAACTACAGTTTATAATTCTACCGGCTCAGTTTGGGATTGCCAATACAACCTAAAGAATATAAATTGATAAACATATAAGGGAATTAGGGAAAGTATCTGATGAATTCAGGCAAAACAAGAAAAACACTTCTAACTAAAACATTTTAGAAAGTTGGAAGAAGGGGGAGGTGGAAGTTGCAGGGGGCTGAGATAGCCCACTGCACTCCAGCCTGGGTGACAGAACAAGACTCCATCTCAAAAAAAAAAAAAAAGTGGGAAGAAGGAGTTCTTTTAAACCTAAATCTCCCGAGTAATTGTCCTGCTTCTTTGTGGGCAATGACATATATTGAGAAGGTGTGCATGGTAAAGGAGAAACAGTTATGCTACGGGAGATACAAACGATTAGCATAAATATATGAAGATGATTTCAGGTAATTACTGCATTACATAGCCATTTAACAAAGATTAAATTTATGAACATGTTACATAGTTAATCCTTGTGACTGTCAAAATAAGTTCTTGAAAGTAGTTTTAAAATGCAACAGACAACAGAAGATATCAGACAAAAATACCTAGGCTATATATTTAATGGGATATAGGATTCATTTGCAAGAAAGGAAAGAAGGAAGGCAGGAAATCAGAAAAGAAGACAGGAAAGGAGAGTGGATGGAGGGATGAAGAGGGAGAAAAGAAAGGGTGGAAGGTAGGGTTAAGATGTCTTTATCTGAATATTTGATCTATAATAAAACTAGGATGCCTGCTACATTTCTGATTAAATGACTATA
Organism: Gorilla gorilla gorilla; assembly: GCF_029281585.2. Taxonomy (NCBI): domain Eukaryota; kingdom Metazoa; phylum Chordata; class Mammalia; order Primates; family Hominidae; genus Gorilla; species Gorilla gorilla. The sequence continues at coordinate 105,978,413 of NC_086017.1, read as the reverse complement.
AGAATGAGGCCTACCTCCTAAAAGTATTGTTCATAAGGAATATATATATGTATATATTTAGAAAACTACTGATGTATGTGGATTTCAGGTACATTCTTTTTCTATGTGATTTTATGAGACATAATACTAAGGGATCAGGGAGAATAATTTAATAAGATATCTAATACAATTGAAGCTACACTTTTCAGATTCCCAGAAATGCGTATGAGTGGACAGGAAAATGGAATTTAAAAGACATGAAAAGATGGGATAAAACTTTGCTTTTTACTCAGACATCCCAAGAAGTGAGTATACAAAAGCAGTTCTGCAGACAAATTTGCCTTTCAAAGGTTTGGTTATTTTTCATTAAGTAAATGTATTGGTTTTCCTATTAGAGTAATAAAGTAAAACAGTTATATGCATTTGAAAAGTGAAAAGAAATAAAAAGCAGCAAATGAGAAGAAACTATACACATGACACCTCAATCAATCAACCTCTCAACCCTTCAATCTCCTTCCCCTAGCCTCTCTTTTCCCCACATGCATACACATATTCATTTGTGGAACTGGAATTATGTATAAAATTTGAATGAAATTTTTATTCTACATGTGCAAATTGACTTTGCAGTATAGTTTCCTAGGCTATTTTTTTTTCCAAAATAAAACTTCATTTTGGTATTTTCCTAACTCTTTAGTATTTCATATTTGGTTGTGCCTCTGTTTACGTGTAGTTGGACACATATTTTTATGGAGTTTGAATTAAAAATAATACCTTCACCAAGGACTAGATTAACTGCTTGTTGGAACCCAGTAAGGGAGTAACAGTAGAGAGCATTTGCTGAAGGTTATACCTGGTAACTCTTTGGGAGATGTTTCTCCAGAACCCTCAGTGCTCGCAGTCCTTCAATATCTCATGGTACCCAGGAAGCAGAGCAACTGCAAGTCTGGCACGAAGCCTTCCTTTCCCAGTGGGAAAAGCAAACCCTAGATATTTATTGGAAGGTCAGGGCCATTACAATAATTAAAGAATAAGTTTTTATAGTGTTGGTTACAATGTTGTTACTTATACACATGAGCACATGAGTAACAAAATCATAGCAGAAACACTTGATTACAAAAGCGTACTTTTACCACCCACTTCATATATATATATATATGCACGTATATGCGTATATTTTCTGACTTGATATGTTTTCTTTTTCTGTTGTTTGGGACAAAAACCCTTTTTTGGTTGTCCTCCTTAAGAATAAAGAAATTCTTCAAAATTCTTTACAACTTTTCTCAGCACTTCAGGTTTCGAATTTCAACAGGAACTGAGATAAAAGGTTTTCTCCTAAATAATAGAAGGCTCTCATCTTTAATATCCCATAATCCAATCAGAAGAAAGGCAGCAGCCACCAGGGATATTTCTCCCTTTCTCAGAAATATTCCTTCAGATGGTTGGATTTCCAAAGTCTTTGGGAAACTCTTCATGGTACAGAAGGCTTATCCAGCCCATTGATGCCCGATGCGTGTACTTTAGAAAAAAGTATTAGAACTAAACCCTTTTAATCTGTATGCTTTTTAGTATGTATATTGTGCTTCGGCGGAAAGTCCTATTTAATAAAAATGGGCACCAAAAGTGCCGATTGACCCCACTCTGAATATGAACTGAAAGCCTGATGAAAGCTTGGCATTGCTGCCCCTTGGGTTGTCCTGCCTGGTACTCAAACCCAGATGAAGAAATACTGTGTTACCAGCATTCAGAAACTCAGAAGGCACCCATGTGGCCTGATGAAACTTTTTTTGGTGGAGGGACGGAGTTTCGCTCTTTGTTGCCCAGGCTGGATTGCAATAGGGTGATCTCGGCTCACCGCAAACTCTGCCTACCGGGTTCAAGCGATTCTCTTGCCTCAGCCTCCTGACTAGCTGGGATTATAGGCATGCACCACCACGTCTGACTAATTTTGTATTTTTAGTAGTGATGGAGTTTCTCCATGTTGGTCAGGCTGTTCTGGAACTCCCGACCTCAGGTGATCCGCTTGTCCCGGCCTCCCAAAGTGCTGGGATTATAGGCATGAGCCACCACGCCGGGCCCGGCCCAGCCTAATGAAACTTATCTAAGTAACTTCAGTTCTTTCTAAAGTATCCACTAACCTGACTTCAGGAGCATAGATTAATTTGCCTGTTCTCGAATTGTATAAATAGAATTACATAGTGGTAGATGTTGTGTCTGGCTTCTTTCACTCAACATTACATCTGTGATATTTAACCTGCTGTTACATGTGGCAACCATTTGATCTTTCTTTTCTGTTGTACTGTCTTCCACTGCATGTATTTTCCACATTATATTTATCCATTCAACAGAGGATGAAGGTCTGTGTTTAGTGATATTATTTATGATTTGTATTAGTTTTGTAGGGCAGCCATAACAAAATACCAGATTGGGTGGCTTAAACAGCAGAAATTTATTTCTCACATTCTTGGGGCTGGAAGTCCAATATCAAGGTGCTTGCAGGTTTGGTTTCTCCTTTTTCAGGAAGAGTCCTCCCTTCTTGGCTTATAGACAGTCCCGTCTCTCGATGTCCTCATATGACCTGTTACCTGTGTGCATACATACCTGGTGTCATGCTCTCTTTTTATAAGGATGCTAGTCATATCGAATTAGGACTTCATCCTTACAACTTCATTTAACCTTAATTACCTCTGTGAAGATACTATTTCCTAGTACATACAAATTACAGTTTACGGCTTTGACATATGTATTTTGATGGGACACAATTCAGTTCGTAACATCATCTCTCACAGTAGATTAATTTTTACTTTCTAGAATTTTATATAAATGACATCATAATATTTATTTTTCATCTAGCTTCTTTTACATTGCGTATTTATTTTGAAATTTGTTCAAAATTGATATTTGTTGTACCATATATCAATAACGTATTTATTTTTACGGATAAGCCGTATTCTATTGTATGGATATGTCACAGTTTATACACCTGTTACTGGACATTTTGGTCATTTCTAGTTTCAGCTCTTATAAATAAAGCTCCTATGAATTTTAATACACATTTTTAAAGAATATATGTTTTTAATTCTCTTGTGATAATATGTAAGAGTCAAAATGGCTGAGTTGAATAGTAAATGTATTTTAATATTTTAAGAAATCACCAAGATGTTTTCCTAAGTGATTCTATCATTTTGCATTCCTACTAGCAATATATGATTATTTCAGATTCCCCACATTCTTGCAAACAGTTGATATAGTCAGAATACTTAAATTTAGCCATTCCAATAAGTACATGGTACTTATCATGGCGTCAATTTGAATTGTCTTAATGACTATTATGGTGAGCATTGATTTATATAAATATATGCTATTAATACATGTTCTTTGGTAAATTATCTGCACAAAGCTGTTGTCCTTCTTAAAAATAATTGTTTGACAATCTTTACAAATTCCAGATACAAGTCCTATATTAGATATATGCCTTACAAATTGTTTTCGTGCTCTGTGATTTTTTTTTTTTTTTAAGTTCTCTTTTAGGTTCTAATCTTGGTCAACTCTAAATTGTTCTTTCATACTCACAACACCACGTCTTGTGAGTCATACCTCAGAAATATTTGTCAAGCCCAAGGTCACAAATTACTTATAGAAGTTTTACACTTTTAAGTGTTATATTAGGTCTGTGATGTATTTTGAGTTAATTTTTGTGTATATGTTAGCTGTATATCAAAGTTCCTTTTTTACAAACTGATATCCAATCTTTCCAGCTCCATTTGTTGAAAAGTTTATACTTTCTCTACTTAGCTTCTTTTGCATGTTTGTCACAATTAGTTTTCATGTATCTATGTGTGTATTCCCGGACTCTGTTCTGCTCCGTTTTCTATATGTCTGTTTTTATGCCAATTCTCCACCTTCATGGTTAATGTAGTTTTAGAATAGGTCTTTAAATTAGGTAGTGTTAAGTCTTCCAATTTTATCCTTTATCGAAGAATTTTTAGCTAATTTAGATTCTTTGGATTTATACATACAAAAAAAAAACCCCTAGAATTGGTGTCAATTTTTATAAAACCCTGCATAGATTGGAATTGGAATTTTGTTGAATCTATAGATCAATTTGAGGAGAATATAGACTATATAGAATCTGCTGACCCATGAATGCTTTAAAGCACTCCATTAATTTATATTTTAATTTCTTATAGCAACATTTTATTGTTTACAGTATACAGGGCTTGCATATTTTTTGTGCAATTTATCACTAAGTATTTCTTATTTTAAGGGTTATTGCAATGAAAAATTGCATAAAAGGAATTATTTATGAATTTTAATTTCTAATTGTTCATTACAAATATATAAATCAATGTTTTATTCAGTAAATTTCTTAAACTTGCTGATTAGATTTTTGTCATAGTAATTAGATTTTCTACATAATGGATCATGTTTTCCCTGAATAAAAACATGTTTACTTCTTTCTTTCCAAACTGAATGATTTTTTTTCTTATCTTACTGCATTAGAAAGAGCCTTCAGTATAATGTAGATTCAACTTCCTCTCTTAACCTTGATTTTAGAAAGAAAGTAATCTAGCTTTCACAATTCAGTGTGATATTAGCTACCGCTTTTTATATATGGGGAAATTCTATTATATTATTAATTTGCTGAGAGTTTTCACCAGGAATTATTGTTGAATTCTATAAAATGTTTATTCTGCATCTATTGAGATGACTGTGTATATTTTATCCTTTTTAAGTTTATCAATATGGTAAATTATATTATTGATTATACATTTTAAACTAACCTTTAATTTTAGCTAAAGCAATGTTGAGAATTGTTGCATGTTTAGAAATAAGGGATATTAATCTGCAGAAAAATTTTCTTCTCATTTTTATGTCTAGTTTTTGTATTAGGATAATATTGCTTCATAGAATTACAAAATTATTATTCCGTTTCCAACTTTCTAGGACAGTTTTGAATAGAATTTTCTTTCGAATTATTTGCAAAATTTACCAAAGAATCCATCTGAACCTTGATGGTTTTATTTTTTCATGAAGGTTTTTAAACTACCTTTTCAAGACCTCTAAAAGATATAGAGATAGGCACGTTTTCAATAACTTTGAGTGAGCTTTGGTAATTTGTGTCTTTTAAAGAATATGTTTTTCCTCTATGTTTCTAATATATTGACTTAGAATTTTGCAATATATACCCTTATTATTCTCTTACATCTAGAAAATATATGATGAGACTATTTCTCATCATCTATCATTCCTGAAACTGGCAAATTTTACGTTCTCTTCTATCTGAATGAGTCAGACAGACAAGAGTATTATCAATTATACTGATATTTTCAAAGGCCCAGCTTTATTTTATGTGTTATTTTTATGTTTCCTATTATATTAATTTCCACTCTTATCTTTGTTATTTCCTTTATTGTAATTATTTGCTGTTTAATTTGAAATTATTTCTCAGGTTTTTAAAACAGAACCTGTTTATTTATTTTAGATTGTTCTTCTTTTATAAGAATTTACTTCTATAAATTTCCCCATAAGTACTACTTTATCCATATCTTTATATACATTTCACAAATTTTTGTTCTGTTTTTATTTTGATTCAATTCAAAATATGTTCTAATTTCTTTATTTTTATAACAGTTATATTGATGTATAACTCACATGCTATACAATTTACCTATGTACATTATGCAATTCAATTATTTTAAACAGGTTCACAGAGCTATGCGGCCATCACCATAATCAAGTTTGTCAATATTTTTGTCACCTAATGATCCCCTCTTACAATAACCCCTTATTTATTAGTAGTCATTCTCCCTTCCAATCCAGCCTTGGGCAACCATGATGCTAAGTTATGTTTTTTGTATAATTTTCTATTCTGGACATTACATACAGATTGAATTATACAATATGTGATATTAAGTGGTTGGCTTCTTTTCCTTAGCATAATGTTTTCAAGGTTCATCTAGGTCGAGTCATTTATTGCTAAATAATATTTTATTGTATGGTGTGGTAAGCAGAATAATTACCACTTAAGGAAGTCCATATCCTAATCCCAGAATTTGTTACTAGATGAATTTATATGGCAAAAATAACTGTGCAGATGTGATTAAGAATTTTGAGATGTGATTGAATTAAGGATCTAGGGGACATTGTCCTACAGTATCCAGGCGGGCCAAATGCAATAATAAGGGATCCTAAAAGATGGAATATGAAGGTGAGTTAGAGTCAGGAACAAGATGTGATGAGGGAAGCAGAGGTCAGAGTGATGCAAATACTTTTCTGAAGATACAGGATAAGCCCTCAAGTCAAGGAATAAAAGCAACCTCTAGAAGCTGAAAGGGTAAAGGTACATCTATTCCCCTAAAGCCTCCAGAGGAAACAAAGCTCCGATAGTACAGTTATTATAGTTCTTTGACATCCATTTCAGATGTCTAATCCACTAAATTGTAGTATTTTTACAGCATCTGTAGAAAACTAATATATATAACACATTTCATTTGCTCTTTTTTCAGTTTTGGATATTTGGATTGGTTCTACTTTTGACTATTGTAAATAAAGCTTTTATTATCATTTGTTTATAGATTTTTATGTAAACATGTATTTTTGATTCCTTAAGGTATACATCTAGGAGTGGAGATTTTAGGTCATATGGTAACTCTAGGTTTAACTTTTTGGAGAATTGCCAGACTGTTTTTCAACAAGCTCCATCATTTTATGTTCCTACCAATAGCACAAAAGGGTGCAAATTTCCCCATACGCTCACTCAAAAATTGTTATTTATCTTTATAATTTCAGCCATTCTTGGGGCTGCAAATGGTATGTCATTGTGGTTTTGACTAGCAGTACCTCATGGTTAATCAAGTTGAGCATCTTATAATATGCTTAGAAGCCAATTTTGCATCTTTTTGAAGAAACATCTATTAAGATTGTTGACCTGTTTTTAATTTGGATGTTTCTCTTTTTATTATTAAATTTTAAGTGGATACTCACTTGCAATTTATATGTATTTTTAGATAAATGTACTTTATCAAATATATGATTTGCAAAAATGTTCTTTCACTCTGTGAATGTCCAGACTTTATCAATAAGAAGCTTGCAAAAATGGGAGGAATATCATATGTTCAAATGAAACAATTAACATAAATCCGTATGTATTTATGCTAAGGTGTTTAAAGAAATTGTTATAAAACTGGTTTAGAGTAAGAACAGCTCAATTATAAAATAAAGAGTGCATCCTGTCCAGCAATTCTAGGGAAAATTGAGAGAATGCCATTGTTGGGTTAATTCTTTGTTCTTTTCTGTATCAGTTCTTATGGCTCTAAGCTGTCCTGGCTACTCAAGTCTTCTAATTATGTTCACAGGAGGAAAGAAGCTAAAATGCTAATTTATGATGGTGTAAAACTTTTTCAAAAGTCTAACAGTAATAGTGTATGGAAAATGAAAATGAAATTTCCTTTGCTTAGTGTTAAAATTCTTGTTCATATGATCTGACATTAAAGAATGAAAGTAAAACCTTTAGGCAGAAGGAAATAATTACACATTTCTTTCTATATATTTCCTGTCAGATATCTTCCTATCATGTATATTATTAGAATTCTTAGGCATTTTATGAAAAATCTGCTATCATTTCATTATTCTGATGAGATGATTTTGGGCTAATACATTCAATTCATAAGCACTCTAGACTTCCACGCTTGGCACTTCCAGGACAACTTAGAGCCCTGAATCCATTGGAGCTGAATAAAATAGGGAAATATTTTTGAAGGCATCTGTATTAGTTCGTTCTCACACTGCTATAAATAACTGCCTGATATTGGGTAATTCAAAAAAAGAAGAGGTTTAATTGACTCACAGTTCTGTATGGCTGGGGAGGCCTCAGAAAAGTTAAAATCATGGCAGAAGGGGCAGCAAAAACATCCTTCTTCACATGGTGGCAGGAGAGAGAAGAGTCAAGCAACAGGGGAAAAGCCCCCAGTAAAACCATCAGATCTTGTGAGAACTTACTATCACAAGAACAGCATGCATGTAACAGCCCCCATGATTCAATTACCTCCCAACAGGTCCCTCCCACGACACATGGGGATTGTGGGAACTGCAATTCAAGGTGAGATTTGGGTGGGGACACAGACAAACCATATCGTTCCGCCCCAGTCTTTCCAAAATCTTATGTCCTCACATTTCAAAACACAATCATGCCTTTCCAACAGTCCCTCCAATGTCTTAACTAATTCCAGCATTAACTAAAAAGTTAATGCTCACCCAGTTTCTTTGTACCAGAACTCGTATAGCTTCTACAGGTTTCCATGGTTTTCACATTAGCAATTAGAGTTTTTCTGATATCACCTTATTTATTTTGAAAACTCCATTAGGGATTATAATTATTATTGTATCTGGTGTTCTCTCTTATCCATTGAGGCAACTAAAATATATCACAGCATATATTTTATTTATTTATTTTATCTGTCCCACCCTCTATTGGAATAAGCAGATATTTTTGACAATGTAGTTACTGCTTTATTCCCAATATGGGGAACACATAATGCAAGGGACAAAATATTTGTTAAATATACACTGCAAGGCCAGATGTGGTAGCTCATACCTATAATGCCAGCACTTTGAGAGGCCAAGGGGTGGATCACTTGAACCCAGAAGTTCGAGACCAGCCTGAGCAACCTGGCTAAACCCTGTCTTTACAAAATTCAAAAATAGCTGGATATGGTGGGTTACACCTGTATTCCCAGCTACTTAGAGGCTAATATGGGAGGATGGCTTAAACCTGCAAGGTTGAGGCTACAGTGAGCCATGATCAAGCCACTGCACTCCACCATAGGTAAGCGATCAAGACCCTGTCTCAAAAAAATAAGAAATATATATATGTATATATTTATATTACACAACCAATACATCAATTAATCATTCAATCTTTTCTTTAGTCTATACATCATACTAATGAATACAAACTTATCTTTGTTACTGGATATCATTTTTTAGAAAACTAAAACTACTTAACATATGAAGACTTACATGTCAATATAAATATTTTTTTCCCATGCCCATGTCCTGAATGGTATTGTCTAGGTTTTCTTCTAGGCTTTTTATGGTTTTAGGTGTTACGTTTAAAAGCAATGGCAACAAAAGCCGAAATTGAAAAATGGGATCTAATTAAACTAAAGAGCTTCTGCACAGCAAAAGAAACTATCATCAGAGTGAACAGGCAACCTACAGAATGGGGGAAAAATTTTGCAATCAATCCATCTGACAAAGGGCTAATATCCAGAATCTACAAGGAAGTTAAACAGATTTACAAACGACCCCATCAAAAAGTGGGCAAAGGATGTGAACAGACACTTCTCAAAAGATGACATTTATGTGGTCAACAAACATATGAAGAAAAGCTCATCATCACTGGTTATTACAGAAACGCAAATCAAAACCACAATGAGATACCATCTCATGCCAGTTAGAATGGCAATTATTAAAAAGTCAAGAAACAACAGATGCTGGAGAGGATGTGGAGAAATAGGAACGCTTTTACACTGATGGTGAGAGTGTAAATTAGTTTAACCATTGTGGAAGACAGTGTGGCAATTCCTCAATTATGTAGAACTAGAAATATCATTTGACCCAGCAATCCCATTACTGGGTATATACCCAAAGGACTATAAATCATTCGACTATAAAGACATATGCACATATATGTTTATTGCAGCACTATTCACAATAGCAAAGGCTTGAAACAAACCCAAACGCCCATCAATGATAGACTGGATAAAGAAAATGTGGCACGTATACACCATGGAATACTATGCCGCCATAAAAAAGGATGAGTTCACATCCTTTGCAGGGACATGGCTGAAGATGGAAACCATAATTCTCAGCAAACTAACACAGGAACGGAAAACCAAACACCTCATGTTCTCCTTCATAAGTGGGAGTTGAACAATGAGAACACATGGACACAGGGAGGGGAATATCACACACCCGGACCTGTCAGGGGGTAGGGGGATAGGGGAGGGATAGCATTAGGAGAAATACCTAATGTAGATGACATGTCGATGGGTGCAGCAAACCATCATGGCAAGTGTGTACCCATGTAACAAACCTGCACATTCTGCTCATGTATCCCAGAACTTAAACTACAATAAAAAAAGAAAGAAAGAAAAAATTACCAGTTGGGTGCAGTAGCTCATGCCTGTAATCCCAGCACTTTGGGATGCCAGGCAGGCTTGAGTCTAGGGGTTTGAGACCAGCTTGGACAACATGGCAAAACCCCGTCTCTACAAAAAAAAAACAAAAATTAGCTAGGTGTGGTGGCTCAGGCCTGTAGTCCCAGCTACTTGGGAGGCTGAGGTTGGAGGATCATCTGAGTTTCAGAGGTTCAGGTTGCAGTGAGGCATGATCTTGCCTCTGCACTCCAGTCTGGGCAACAGACCATGACCCTGTCTCAAAAAAAAAAAAGTTCCCAATTTATTAATAAAATGACATATTTTTTTAAAAAAAGAGAGAGAAAATGCCATACTGTTTCGAAAGTGCCATACTGTTTTCCACTTAACAGCATTATATGAGAGTTCGAGGTACTTTGCATCCTCATCAGCACTTAGTATTGTCAGTTTCCTTAAAAAAAAAAGTCACTCTAGTAGGTGTGTAGGGGTGTCTCATCGTGGTTTTAATTTGCATTTTCCTAATGATTAATGATTGAGCATCTTTTCATGTGCTTATTTGTCACCAGTATCTCATATTTGGTGAAATCTATTCAAATTATTTGCCCATTTAAAAAAATGGAACATTTGGCGTCTTGTTACTGAATTTTAAGAGTTCTTTATATATTCTGGATACAAGTCCTTTGTGAGTGTATGAATTAAAAGTGTATCTCCCCCAAAAAATATTTTTTGTTCAATTTCAATGGTAGAGAAACATGAATACATTGGACAAAAAAGTCCTAATACTCAAGTAGATTGTTTTACCTATCTTAAATATAAAAACTGGCCTAATAATCATCTACAAACAATAAATATGCCATTATGCTCTAAGATTCCTAACTTATGGACTAATTTTCAAACCTAGAATTAGGTATCTTTAAATATTATATCATAAAGAGATTTGGGAAAATAACAAAATTAAGTTTTGTGTTTTTTTAACCAATCAAACCCAAAGTACTTTTGTTTAGACAGATGATACAGTTTGTCTCTGTGTCCCCAACCACATTTCATGTGAATTTTTGTCCTTAATGATTGAGGAGGGACCTTGTGCAAGGTGATTGGGTCATAAGGGTGGATTTCTCCCTTGCTGTTCTCATGATAGTGAGTTCTCACAGGATCTAGTTGTTTGAAAGTGTGTAACACTGTCCCTTTCTCTCTCTCTCTCTCTCGCTCCACTACGTGAAGATTCTGCCTGCTTCCCTTTTGTCTTCCATCATGATTTTAAGTTTCCTGAGAACTCATCAGCCATGCCTCTTGTACAGTCTGCAGAACTGTGAGTCAATTACACTTCTTTTCTCCATAAATTACCCAGTCTCAGGTATGTTTTAATAGCAGTGTGAGAATGGACTAATACAGAAAATTGGTACCAGAGAAGTGGGCCATTGCTATAAAGATACTTGAAAATGTGGAAGCAACTTTGGAACTGGGAAATGGGCAGAGGTTGGAACAGTTTGTAAAGCTAAGAAGATGACAGGAAGATGAGAGAAAGTTTGGAACTTCCTAGAGATGTGTTGAATGGTTTTGACCAAAATACTGATAGTGATATGGAAAATGAAGTCCAAGCTGAGGAGGTCACAGATGGAGATAGGAACTTACAGGGAACTGAAACAAAGGTGACTCTTGCCATACTTAAGAAAAGAGCCTGGCAGCATTGTGTCCCTGCATTAGAGATCTGTGGAACTTTGAACTAGAGAGAGATGATTTAGGGTATCTGTCAGAAGAAATTAGTAAGCATCAAAGCATTCAGAAGTGACCTGGAGGCTTCTGAAAGTGTACACTCACATGCATTCACAAAGAGATGGACTGAAGTTGAAACATATTTAAAAGGGAAGGAGAGCATAAAAGTTTGGAAAATTTTCAGCCTGATTAGGTGGTAGAAAATAAAATCCTATTTTCTGTGAAGGAATTCAAGGGGGCTGCAGACATTTGCATCAGTAAAGAGGAGCCAAATGTTAATAGCGAAGACAATGGGGAAAATCCCTTCAAGTCATTTTAGAGAACTTTGTGGTAGTGACTTCCATCACAGATCTGGAGGCCTAGGAGGGAAAAATGGCTTTATGGGCTGGGCCCAGGGCCCTGCTGTTCTGTGTAGCCTTGAGACATGGTGCCCTGCATTAAGGCTACTCCAGTCATGGCTAAAAGGGGCCACAGTATATCCCAAATCATTGATTCAGAGGGACTTCACAAGCCTTGGTGTCTTCCACATGGTGTTGGGCCTGCAAGTGCACAGAGGGCAAGAGTTGAGGCTTGACAGCCTCCATCTAGATTTCAGAGGATGTATGAAAACACCTGAATATCCAGGTGGAAGTCTGCTTCAAGGGTAGAGCCCTCATGGAGCACCTCTGTTAGGGCAGTGCCAAGGGAAAATGTGGGGTTGGAACCCCCACACAGAGTCCCTACTGGAGCACTGCCTAGTAGAGCTGTAAGGAGGTGGCCACCATCCTCCAGACCCTAGAAAGATAGATCCACTGACGGCTTGTACCTTGCACCTGGAAAATCCACAGGCACCCAAAACTAGTCTGTGAAAGCAGCTGAAGGGGCTGTATCCTGCAGAGCTGCCCAAGGCCTTGAGATTTCACCTCTTGCATCAGTGTGGCCTGGGTGTGAGACATGGAGTCAAAGGAGATTATTTTGGAGCTTTAAGATTTAATGACTGCTCTGTTGTGTTCCAGACCTGCATGGGGCCTGTAGTGCCTTTGTTTTGTTCAATTTCTCCCTTTTGGAATGGGAGCATTTTCCTAATGCCTGTACTCCCCTTGTGTGTTGGAAGTAGCTAACTTGTTTTTAGTTTTACAGGCTCATAGGCAGAAGGGACTTGTCTTGTTTCAGATGAGATTTTAAAATTGGACTTTTGGGTTAATGCTGGAATGAGTTAAGATTTGGGGAACTGTTAGGAAGGCATGATCGTGTTTTAAAATGTGTGAAGGATATGCAATTTGAGAGAGGCCAGATGTAGTATTACATGGTTTGGCTCTGTGTCCCCAGCCAAATCTCATGTTCAATTGTAATCCCCAATGTTAGGAAAGGACCTGGTGGGAAGTGATTAGAGCATACGGGTGAATTTCTCCCTTTCTCTTCTCATGATAGTGAGTTCTCACAAGATCTGGTTGTTTGAAAGTGTGTAGCACTTCCCCACTTTGTTCTCCCTCTCTCCTGCTCTGCCACGTGAAGATCGTGCCTGCTTCCTTTTCACCTTCCACCATGATTTTAAGTTTCCTGAGGATTCCCCAGGCATGCCTCTTGTACAGCCTGCAGAACTGTGAGTTAATGAAACCTATTTTCTTCATAAATCACCTAGTCTCATGCATGTCTTTATAGCAATGTGAGAACAGAATAATACAGTGAATTTCACATTTTTCCTGTGTGCAGGAGTTAAATTATTGTTACATTGAATATTTTACATAATCTTCAAAATATTTTAAGGTGCCAATAGATTTGCTTAGCCCCATTTTATAAATAAATAAAGTAATTAAACAAAGAAACGTAAGTGCTATTTCTAATGTCAGATGGATAGTGAAGCTTAGATTTGTAAACCGTGTAGTTACTTCATAGTTACACATGTTAAAAGGAAAACTTTAGATGAATTAAATTTAGCAGAGTTTATTTGCTCAAGAAATGATTCGTGAATTGGGCAACACTCCAAACCAGGACAGGTTTTTAAAGCTCCACCCAACAATGTGGACAGGCAGTATTTATAGACAGAAAAAAGAAGTGATGTACAGAAGCAGCGTGATTGTTGACAGGTTGGCATTTGCCTTATTTAGGCATGGTATGATGAGGCATTTCCTTTATATGGACATGGCCTGAACAGTTGGTAGCCTGTGATTGACTGAAACTCAGCTATTTCTTACAGGAATATACGCTTAAGTTAGGTTGCAGTGCACACTATATACACTTGATATGGAGGCAGCTTTAGGGCGAATTTAATTTAATGTAACACAATGAGCTACATGTAATGCACTATTTTATCGTTTCAATTTTCAACAAAAGAGAGTTGTTGTCTAGTGTTTTGAGAAACACACTATATGTCTAGTACTCTTAATACTTTGTTCCATGGCAATGGACTTCTTGAAATTTCTTGGTGTATGTGTATGTGTGTGTATGTGTGTGTGTGTGTGTATGTCTTCATGTGTTTTTTGTTTACTGTTTGTGACTTGCATGGATTCAATTTCATAATTTTTTAAAAAATTTAGTGCTTTTTGTTTTGTTTCTAAAAATCGTTTGCCAATCTCAAGGTCATAATGGATTACTCATATGTTTTCCTCTAATTTGTTTCATAGCTTTGGTTCTCCTGTTTAGGTCTAACATCCCTTTCAATTATTTTTATGTGTACGATCTTTAAAATTTTACTTGCCTTCTATTTTCTAGAGTGTTGTCTTTATGTGCCCTAGCTTCACTACAAAGTAGTTGTTTAAGTTTGAACTGATAAGCCCGCTTGCTTTTTCTAACATTAAATTTACTAGTAGTAGAAATAAAACTCCAGTGCCATACTGATGACACCAGATCCATGTATATCACAAATTGTCAGCATCATCTGTAAATGCATATCACAGACAGATAAGGCCAAAAATGAAGACCAAGTGAGAAACACAATACTTTTTTTTTTTTTTGCAAATAAAAAGTATTACAAATAAGGCTATATCTCTTTCCCACAATTCTATCCCTTCAATGTTTTCACAGTTGCAGATGAATCTACTTGCTATAAGATTAGAATCAGGGGAAATGAAAACAAGAATCACATAATGTACAAATTTAAAAATTATAATTTCTCAGTTTCCTTTGCAACTGTGAAGCAGTACTTAGATAATATCCCCTTGGGGTACATTAAACTCTATTAGAAAATCCTGAATGCAATTATAACACATTAGTAGAGATTTTTAAAAGTAAATTTAAACTGACCTTTTCAGAATGCTGACTACAGGTGGTATTAACCATATGGATCCACAGACTTTAATTAGACAATTAAAAATAAAAAGGTTAATGAAATGTTTTACAATATGATATTTATTTAGTAAGGAAGAATCTGTGTTGTAGAACATTGAATAAAGAGTATAAAAGCTTCAGTTTAGGTGAGTGAGATGTATTTTTGAAATCACAATGGAATCATCTGCAAAATAGCTTTTCTATGTATATTCCAGCCTAAAAATTTATTATTCTGAAAATATTACTGTTAAAATTCTCTTGGGCATGGACCACGTTGGAAGTCCTCTAAGATCAATGCTAAGAATACTACTGCTCATTTTAAAACCATAATACTGATAATTTTTCCTTGCTCACCATATTTATATCTTTCAAGTATATGATTCACTTGTACTTATCACCAACATGTTATAAAATCATAGCCACAAGTATTATGGACATTTTTCCAAATTCCTTCAAAGTAACTAATATAAAATATATATTGTGAAAAAAATAATAATCTTTATTATGTTATCTGGCATTATACATACAAAAAGAAAATTTAAAAATGTTAATTATGTATTTGATTTGATATCCATTAAATGATGGGATTATTTAAATTAAACATGTAATTGCACACTTTTGCTGAACACATTAACCATATTAATCAATTATATAACTACCCTTTTGCTTTATTAATTCTTTAAAGGCAGAACTAAGAGTTTTATTTTCTGAATCTAAAGGTCTAACATTGTCTTTTATGACTTTAGCCTTCTAGAAGATTAAAGTTCTTTCCTGTAGAGCTTCCAGTTAAGGAAACACAAGTCTGGATAATTTACATTTTGCAGTAATTTATTTTATTCTGCTCATATACATATTTCAGCCTTATTTCTTGCTCCCATATTTTATTGTCCCAATTTGCATAAGAAATAAGATTTAGTGCATTTTTCCGCTTTGTCTACTTATTACTAAATCAAATTTTCATGTTTTACTAATATTTAAATTTGATACTCCAAAATACTCCCTAGCATATACAGTAGAAAAGATATTAAAATAACCATTAATCATCAGAATTACATATAAAATTTGTAAAACTATTACTATAAAACTTAATAATACTTTCCATTTATTTAAATACCCATACCATGCCTAGAATTTTGTTAACTGCTTTACATATTATATCTCATTTAGTATTTACAAAAGCTCCTCAAGATAGGTATTTTTCTCATTTTAGAAATAAGTTTCAAATATCTTCAAAAAATTAAATAAATTGTTCAAAGTTACACAGATATTCAGTTTATAATTCAGACCTCTTTTTAATAAAGAAAAATCCCTTCTTATTGAATACTATGTTACTTTACTTTATATTAATTCTACAACTACAGAAAACTGTATTTGTGATTTACTTAAGTACAGAAATACAAAAATAAATATTACTTCCTTCAAGTTAATAAGGATAAAATTAATATTCTTTATTATCTTCATGTTGGAATTGGAAATTTTTAACGGAATGAGAAAAATTAGAATTTTACCTAAAAAAAGGTGTTAAACTACAATTGTAAGTAATAGGAGTACATATTTAATACGAAAATACAAAAGGTATATTCTCTGACAACTGTGAAATTCTGTTCCCAGTATCTAAGAGGAATAATCAGGTTTGACTACAAAGGAAAAATTTTATGCTGCATATTTTATAGGCTCTTGAAAACTGTTTGCATAGTCGACCAGCTCAATTCTTCCAGAGGTTTCTAAACAAAAACACAGAAGAACAATATTTATCCCATCATGAATTATAAGAGAAAGAAACACATTTGTACCAATCTGTGCACAAGATAACATTAGATTTCAAACTATAGTATCCTTTATATCAGGTTTGTTATACAACACATTTCAAAATACTCTTGTAAGAAAGTGGCTAATCTCTTAACACAGAGCAGTCATGCTGGGAGGTAAATGCTGAGAGAAACTTATGTAGGGCATGTCAGTCTTAGGAAGAACTATCAGCATGCATCAAACACTTCTCATGTAACCGACATCATTGTTTACAGCACTTAGCAAGCCTAAAAGATATAGAACACATCTGCAATGAGACTTACAGTATTTGGCCAGTAGCCTCTTTCAACAGTGAGCAAAGCAAAGAACGTTTTTATTTCCACAGATTCAAAGCAAACACACAAAGACAAAGAGTGAACAGAAGAGAAAAAAATCACAGCATTATAAAATTGTTTGACAAAGTTAAAATTGCAATATTTACTCTTATGAGAAGAAATAAATGATAACAGCACAACATTAAAGAAAATATCTTTATGAAAGTATTGTAAGTATTTGGTGTCTACTTTTATGCATAGTCACACAATTTTCACATTTTATATTGCTTCAAATTTAATTTATGGATATTATTACAAGATGTTGTAGAAGGCTTGCGTAAGCAAGTAGATTTCCATATGACTGGTTACCACAAGACGTTTTGAGATACTAGTTCAATTTATGTGACAATCAAATCCCTGGAGAATAACTCAATTTTAAAAATCCAGAAGAAAATAAATGTTTTTAGTATAACACATTCAATTAATTAAAAATGTATGTTATTTGTCTTATTCAGAGTTAGTCCAAAGAAGGTTGCTATTAACATATTTTGCCTGGGTTTTAACTGAAATTTAAGTTCAGATTAATTGTCTCTCTAATCTATTTATTATTTTAAATACATTTATTCTTAAAGATGCATAATCTTTATCTAGGCTACTTTTCATTTTCCCAGAGCTTAAATTCCTCCTCTCCCATTATGTTATCTCTGTGTTTTTCCAGAATCAGGTCATTAAATTCCTATCCAACTCAGGGATATCATCTATATTTCAGCTCATGTCTTGGAAAGCATAGGTATCATATCATTTGTATCTTAATCCTTTCCTCACCAAGTTTATAACAAGGTATCACTCACAAAGTATCACTATTATATTATCAATTTCAACTTTAAAATATGATAACAACTTTATATAAATTATAATATGTGCTTAAGCTTTTACTTTTTTGTAATTAGTACCCATCAAGTGCTGAAAGCAATATAATATTTTTTAAAACATACTCTCAGATTAGAGATGCAAGTGTGGACATACATTTTTATATTCATCCTCTTGAAGCTGCACTAAATTATGGTAAAGAGATAAAAGATTTTAAACTACAAAAGAAGTAAAAATACATTTAAAATAAAAATATCAACTACATTTTGTAAGTGTAAAGCTGATAAAAACATATAAAGTTTTGAGGAACGATCCAAAGTGAAATTCCAGCCATTCAAGAAAGCACAAAAGCAGATTGATTGTATCTCAGAGCCTCAGAAAAGCATAGCCATTAGCCTCTTCATTGAAAGGTAATTGTGGGGCTGGCTAGAAAAGTGGGATTGGAGTACTCTGTATCTTCTTCCACTACATGGTAATTACCAGCTCTGGCTCTTGCAGAATATTTCACATTTCATTTATTGCAACGGTGAAACAGAGACAGTGAACTCAGGACTCAAGCTTGCTGTGAGTTGGAGGAATGTACCAAAAATAGTGAGATTAAGTGAAAGGCTGTATACTGAACACTGAAATTCCCAGAAGTTTTACCCTTTAAACTCTGCCAAAAGGACCACTAGCCGTATATCAGTCAGAATTCAGAGAGGTTGTTCATTCAATTATATCTAGCAATTCAATTTCCCCTCCAAATCCATTGCCCATCTTTTGGCACCTGTTGGCACCATTGCCCGTCTTTTGGGTGCATCAGTGGGTTCCATATTTTTCATTCTAGATTAGGTTGGGCCACTAAGCATCCCAGGTAGGAGATCCAGAAGAAAATAAACATTTTTTGTTTGTTTTGTTTTGGTTTTATAGAAGGAAGAGAGTGAAGCTGAACTTCATATTTCTTCAGCTCCCTCCAGGTAGAAACTATTGGATAGCTGTGGATAGCTTACCCACACAAATCTTTCTGACATGATTTTTATTTGCTACCACTCTCTCCTGTTCTAAGTTTGGGCCAAGGATGGTACCACAGCTTGCCAGTTTGTAAGGCTGAGGTTAGAGCAGCATCCTTTGTGTGGTACAGCTACACACACAACAATAAACCCTCATCAAAGTAATAAATATCGACTGTGTGATCAGTTTTCTAATCTGTTTCACTGATAAACTATTGCTTTTCCTCCAATCCTTAACAAGTTTATTAAGCTGATCATAATTAATTTATTCTTATGATTTGTGTTTCTTAATAACAAAAGTATTTACAGCTCTGATTTTATCTCTGAAAATATCCCTTGGCATTTATCATAGGTTTTGATGTTTAGTACTTGAAGATTTTTCTAAATAGTCAGAAATTTTGTTTGATTTATTACTCTTCACAAGTCCTTTATGACTATTTTGTACAAGCAAACAATTTTTTACAGGCTCAAAAATATAAAAGTTACTTTTAGTATGGCTTTCTTGCACTGTAGTCAGTTAAGGCAACATACGAAATCTCAGTCATTTATTGAGGGCTTCATTTTGGCTTTATATGAACAGTTTATGTGAATAATCCATGGATATTTAAATACTAGAGGTATGTCACCTTTAAAGCATAAAATTTAGCATTTTACAGGAGAAGAAAACAGAGATAAGGCATAAATAGACAATAAAAGAAAGAGAGAATAAGGCAGAGAGAGGGAGAGAACAGAGAGATTGATGAGGGAGCTGAGACAGAGACAAGGGGTAAACCTGTGTACAGACATAAAGGTGATGGGGTTGAGAGAGGAGAGTAATGAGGTGTCAAGTAGCCCAGAATCAAATTTCAAATTCTGACTCTGATACTTATTACCCACGTTAGCCAGTTAACTGTGTTATGTTTTAGTTTGTAAATCTGAAAAACGGGGATATTAACTGTTGCATCTCACAGAATTACTATAAAATAATCCATGCAAAATGCCTGGAAGAGAATCTAGCACTGAGTACAAACCAAATAAACGTTTTCTAACAGTATATTTTAGTAGAAGATTTTATTGTCATTTTAATGTATATTTATCCACGAGATACTAAATGTAGTGTTTTGAATTTTGCACTAAATTTTATTTTTAATAATTCTATTAATTTTTAGGGCTGCCATAACAATCTACTACAAACTGAGTGGCTTAAACCCACAGAAATTTATTCTCTTACCAGTCTAAAGGACAGAAGTCTGAAATTAAGGTGCTGGCAGAGCCTCCTATGAGGTCTGTAGGAGTGGATTCTCCTTTGCCTCTCCCTGTTCTGACAGCCCCAGGTATTCCTTGGTTTGTGGCAGCGTAACTCTAATCTCCTACTCCATCTTCACAAGGCTGCCTTTTTTCTGTGTGTCTATGTGTCGGTAATGGTTAATTTTAAGTTTCAACTTGACTGAATTAAGGAATACTTAGAGAATTGGTAAAGCATTATTTCTGGATGTGTCTGTGAGGGGGTTTCCAGAGGAGAATGGCATATGAGTCAGTGGATTGAGTAGGGGAGATTTCCCCTCAATGTGGGCTAGCACCATTCAAACATCTGAGTTCCTGGATAGAAAGAAAAGTTAGAGAAAAGGTGAATTCTTTGTCTCTCTCTATCCTGGAGCTGGGGCATCTTATTTCTCCTTCCCTTGGACATCAGAACTCCAGGACCTCTGGCCTTTGGACTTGCACCAGTGTCCCCTAACCCCCAAGATTCTCAATACTTTGTCCTCAGACTGAGAGTTTTTACATCAGCTTCCCAGGTTCTAAGGCTTTCAGACGGGCTGAAACACACTACCAGCAGCCCTGGGTCTCCAGCTTGCAGGCAGCCTGTCTGGGACTTCTCATCCTTCAGAATCACATGAGTCACTTTCCTTCATAAATCCCCTCTTATACATCTGTATCTTTCTCTCTCTCTCTATGTGTACCTGTGTCTTCTGTTTCTCTGAAGAACCCTTACTAATACAATAATTGTGCTTCTTCCTCTTGTAAGGACACCAGCTATTATTAGAGGCCATCCTAATTCAGTGTGACTTCACCTTAACTTGAATACATCTGCAAAGATTCCCAAATAAGGTCACATTCACATGTATGAGGTTTAAGACTCTCTTTCTGCTAGAGACAATTTAACCCATTACAGGGTTGTTATTACGTTATGTAGGTCATTTTCCATTTTTAATACATTTCTTCCTATATATATTTTGATGTTTTCTTAACTAAGGTACATTATGTTTCTCAAGGATCTTATCTATATATAATGTAATTAATTTTGAACTAATTCTCATATTTCATACTGAGGTTAACTACCTGATAGAACATGTATGTGCATGTCCAACACACACAAGATAATCTGAATCATCTTATAGAATCAGAAAGTAGAAAAGGGCTAAAAACAAATAAGCTAAACAAAAACACGGGAATAATGAGAATTTGTCAAAGGGGCACAGAGACCAACTGAAAGGGCTCCCGATGGCCAAAGCTAAAACAATTTACATAAAAATAATAAAAAGTAGTATTGAATTAAAACACAAAATGTAAAATAAATAAAGTGAATTCATACAAATATACATAAATGATTCAATAAATTGATAAGGCAGAAAAGACTAAACTTCTTTGGAGAAAAATGGAAGAAATCTGAATAAAGTATAAACTTTAACAAATTGTCCTATATCAACATCAGTTCATTAATTGTGACAAATATGCCTTACTAATGTATAATGTGGGGTATATGAAAATTCTCCAGATGATTGTGACGGTCAACATTCTATAAATCTAAAACTATTCTAAAATAAGTAGTTAATTATAAATACCTAATGTTATACCACACTAAAGATATCTGAATATTAACGAAAACCAAAATGTCAACCTGTAGAATAAAAATTGTTTCTATTTAGAAGACATGCACATATAACGGTGACTAAAGAGAAGAGAGGATATTTGAAATGGCTTCCATAGATTTTTAGAACATGTTTTGCCTACTCAAAAATTTGGCCTCATCACTGTTTTTGTAAAGATGTCACCAAATAGTTCTAAGGAAGAATATGTTCAAAATTAATTGTTACATATAATATCAGCTAGTTTTAATATATTTCACTCTCATTTTACTTCTTGATCTTTAATACTGTATCCATTAGTTAATAAATACTAGAAAGAAATTACCCTTCTTGTGAAACATTTCTTGTGAAATGTTGAAATATTCCCATGGTCAGAGATATGCTTACATTTCACTTTTATTTCCATTCCCAAAAGAAATCAGAAAATACGTGGGTCTTGCTATATCTCTCTTTCCTCTCATTTCTTTTTTCTGTTTTTCTCTTTCTCTGTTGCAGGGGGAGAAAGTCTGGGATCACTCTTAATGAGAATGCAAACAAGTTTATATCCTAAGAAGTTTTAACTTAAGCACTATAAATTGTGGCACTTATTTTGATTTACTTCTTTGTTGAAGTCACAATTTTGAGGCACTTGTCTATGAATAAAATAGCTCATCAACGCAATGCTTTCCATTAACAAGAAAAATAAACTAGAGGCAAGTGAAATGGCAAAGAAGCAAAAATACTCACCATTAAAATGTTTTTTAAAAGTGAAACCAAGAAAAATTGGGTATATCAGGTGTCTGTTCAGCTTTTTCAGTTATAAATTAAGGTCACGACAGGAAGAAGAACATGAATATCTCTTTTTCTTTTAAGTAAAACACATGCAAAATTTACACTCACCCTACACTACAACAGCTATGAGGGACAGCATTTTCAACCTTTACAACTAATGAATTCATCAAGGTTCTTTATGCGCATTTGAAATTCCTTTTTAATTCTAAGGCAACATGCCTTTTCCTCTTGAGTGTCTATGATCATTTGTTGATAAAAATTATATTTTAGGGCATTTCAAGGAGAGCTTATGTGATTTTCTAGAGGCTAAGGGCTTGATATGAACCTCAGTATAAAAGGATTGCATAGTCTAATTTGGAAAGGATGAATGCTTTAGTCATTTGGAACATTTGTTCAATAATTTGCCAGGACACATTTCAACTTGCTTTCAAACAGTGATCAACACATAGCTAATTGACTAGTGCTGTGAAGCTGAAAATTCCAGTGAGCATTCCATTGGCTTTTTTTGAGGTTGTAACTTTTAATCAACTTTGTTAGATGAAAAGGAGCATTGAGATTACTGTGAAATAAACTAAGACACTACCTCTGTTGCCCAGAGGATTTTTTCATCATTCTGTTTTCTAAACTGATATTATTGATTCAATCACAGGAATATTCATGTAAAATGATGCATTATTTTGTATATCAAGGCATTATTGTACATTAAGGAATAATTTAATATCTTTAGTAAGTTTTATATTTAATATGTACAATATTTCTTATATATTGTCACAATTTTGGTATAATGTCTATAAAAAGAAAATAATAATTCATTATTTAAATGTACTTTTTTTGGCTCAGACAATTATAATCTGTGAGTGGCTTTAAATTAGTTATCTTTAATGTAAAAGTAAGGGCCCTATGATTCCTTGACTTTTACAAAAAAATTGTGTACAATTTTATTTTACATGAAAAGCCCTAGCATCAATCAATATTGCCATAGACTGATTATTACTGTGGAATCAAAACTTATGAGTGACTTGTATCCACAAATATTATGTCCACAAAAATGCCCTTTAGTACAACTGCCAATAACTTTGAATAATTAAGAGCTTTTGCAGGAATTTGGTTTTAAATTAGTCCCCAAAATGAGATAAACCTAATTTAGTTACCATGGTGTGCTGTTACAGAAACTCTTTTAAAAAATCTATTTTATAGCCTAAGATTACGAATCCTGCAGTATTTTACATGGAGAAAGTTAACAGGAAGCTTGTTCCATTTTATTCCTAGGATTAATTTGTGCAGTAGGATCCCAGAAAAGTGAGGGAAGCTGGTTGATAGAGCTTTAACGGCTTTGATATCTATTGTTTATGTAGGATTTGGAATTAATATTTTAAACACATGATGATGACAATTTTATATTTTAAAAAAGCACAAAATAAGCCTTTACCCTCTGGCAATCAGTGGGATGAGTTCAACTGTACAATGAGTGACTTGGATTCTGCGTACCCTGAAGAAGCTTGAGGAAATCTTCTGTGATGTACTCTCACCTCTACTTTCACTACTGCTCCAACCGGTCATCTAGATGAAATGTGTCAGCAACGCTCTTGCAATTCAGCAGGTTTAGGTATGAATGTTGTCTATGCACTTACTGTTCGCAGTAATGTAATTAATTCCCTTAACATTACTGACTTCCGTTTTTCTTTCTTTTTTTTCTTGGCTGTACTTCTTTATTTGTAAATAATGTTTTATAACATTTAACTCTTATGGTTGTCATGAAGACTAAATATAGCCATATAAAGCTCTTCCCATTGTGCATGCCAATAGTTTAAAAGTGCTCATTAGAAATAATAGAGAAAAATTTAATCTTAATGTTAATGCATTAAGTTTACTCCAATTATGCATAATTTCAAATAATTGAATTAGTCCAAATTTTTTATGCCATTTTACCATCTCAAAATAAGTTCTGTGCTAGGATTTATAAGACAGATCTCTTCAAAAGACACTTTTTTCCTTTTTTGTACGCCAGTCCCTAATG
The DNA here is from genome assembly GCF_029281585.2 of Gorilla gorilla gorilla. NCBI lineage: Eukaryota > Metazoa > Chordata > Mammalia > Primates > Hominidae > Gorilla > Gorilla gorilla. The sequence goes on along the minus strand of NC_086017.1, from coordinate 105,953,762 downwards.
AATAGCTATAGTGTATGGATATTGTTGTCTGCATGCCCCTTTCCATTAACAAGTGCTGTGTAAAAAGTATCAACTGCTTTCTGATCTTACAGATGAAGTTTGAATTTTTGTCCAGATGGTAAATTATAGTGATATAATTTTAGACCATATCAACTTATAACCTGATTTAACTAAACAAAATATTTCAGGCTGTTGCTTTATGTAAAGGGCACTTTGTGAGAACCAATGACTTTTTGTTATTAAATTATCATTAATGCGGGCAAAACAGAATATTTCATGTAGCTGTCCATAAAGTTTTGTGACTATATTAATTGTTTAATTCAATACTTTTAGTTCAACATAAATCAAGTATGCCTTAAAACAGCTATTTAAATACAAATTAGAAAATAATACCCTTCTATGTGGCTCCAAAGTTGTCATCATTGTACTAATAGACAAAATATGTATACTTATATATAAATATAAACTTTTTATGTCAGTATAAGTTAATATCATAAAAAATGGGTGAAGTTACAGATGAAGTGGTATGATACCTTTCCTTCATCCAGCACTCTTAATAAGGTGTGTAGAAAAAACAGCTTGTAAGACTTAAGTGATATGACAATCATCTCCAAACATGACAACCCATGGTAATTTTCCACAGTTGTTTTTAGCAGTTATCCTTCTGTAAAATTTACTTGCAATCAGGTTCTCAAATATAAGTGAAACTTAAAAAATCCCCTACATGATTTTTCCCTCCCTCAGCATATGTTAGAGTTGAGTGGCAAAGGCATTTTTCCAAGTGATAAATTAAAACACTTTTTTTCCTAAATATGTGGGTACCCCTCACCTATCACATATTTGTGGATAAAATATGCTGTTTACTAAATTATTATTTATAAATTTATTTTTCCCATTTGTCTGATATATAAAGTGCTTATTATTTAGACTTATTCCAATACCTCGCTGGTATTTTATTGTTTTTTGAAATATTTCTTTCTCTATATATGTATTTTTTTATCTAATTGGATTAGTTATAAACTCTATGTCCATAAAACTCTGTAAAATATACTACCTACTTCATTTTCTAAAGGTGAAGTATGCTGTTTACTAAGACAAACTCAGAACTTATCAATCAATAGAAATTCCAAACTGAAGATGGCTTCCTTCTTGGGATTTAATCATTTTCATTGACATACTGTGTGACATAATAGGAAGTGATTATAATTTAGAACGTTTTAAGTTATTCAGAGCAAAGAAAAATATATACAACAGCATTTAAATATTTTCGGGAAAAATGATTCAGTAGTATCAGTATACAGGGAATGCAATTAACTTATATTGAAGGTTAAAGAAAAACTGTTAGGTAATAAACTTCTATTATTTATTTTAATTCTTACACCACCACTAAAATAGTTAAATGTTTATTTTACATGAGATAAAAATGGCAGATAATTTAGGTGAGTTACTCAAGGTAACACAAAACATGTTGGCATTTTAAAAACTCTCTCTGATTCTAGAGACTAACTTGCCACATCTACATTTTTCTTTTTCTACTCTGACCTACTGCCTTTCTGCCACTAAAAAATAATAAGAAATAACATGTTATCTAAATAAATTAAATAAATTAGTTTCATTTTTTGAGCAAACAAAACAAAATGCATACTCATACATTTACATGTATACTGTATCTGTATGTATATTCACACACGTTTGCATATACACATACATACATTTACAGGAGATACATATATATGATGCAAAGTCTGAACATAAAGCAGCAGTTTCCATCCACACAGACAATAGATCACTCTCCTGTGGTAAGCAGAATTGTGTGAAATGAATAGGACCCACAGGTGATGAAAAAACTATCTTCTATCTTCCATGATTCTTTTGTGTTTGTTTGTCTTTAATGTGCATTAACAGAATGCTGATATCTGAAAACTGTGCTATTCTACTGTTATCTCACAGAAAGTTAAGAACAGAGTTTTTTTTTTCTTTCAATCACATATTGCGAACTATCTCCAGATAAACCATTGGAAACTGCGTGAAATATTGTTTTGTGAAGAAACCACTGAAGTCCTTACTTTGCTACTACAAACCTTGTATATTTGTAGCACTTAAAGAGATTTCAACATTAATATAAACCTAGGCATTTGTTTGAGTCTTGTTTATTTTGCAGTCATTCTTTAGATTATACATAATATGATAGTTCGGTGTGGAGGCTCTGGAGCCAGATTGCCTGGGTTTGAACACAGCCCAGGAAGTTGACTTAGCCTCACTAAACTGCAGCTTCTGCACTGGTAGCATGAGCGTAACAGAGGGAACTACTTCATTCAATTTTTATGTAAGGAGTTATATCAAAACATTTAGAACAGAATATGGAAAATAAGTCCAAGAATATTAGGCTATCTGTAGAATATCTGTAGAATGTAATGACAAATTATAAAAGAAACACACCAGTGTCTACCACACAGGTTAATAAATTAATTGTAACCTATGTCTTGGCAAACGTGTATGCTCTTGCCCAAAATCTCAATCACTTTCTTTCTTTGAAAAGCTAATAACTATTCTGAATATTGTGTATATCATTTGATTGTTTTTCCCCATACTTTTACCACATATGTATCCACCATGTGGAATACATAGACAATATATAGTATAATTGAACATATCTTTGAAATTTTATACATGGACTCATACAGTATGTGCAGGGTAAATCTACCTGTTTTTGGAAAGCTCGGTTATGTGTGTGTGTGTATATATATATACACACACACACACACACACATATATACACATATATATACACATATATATATACACGAGAGAGAGAGAGAGATACAGATTATTTTTAAAAGTTGGCTCATGCAATTATATATGCTGAGAAGTACCAAGATATGCAGTTGACAAGCTGAAAACTCAAGAGAGCCAATAGTGTAAGTTATAGTTCAAGTATGAATCAGAGTCCAAAAGTAGCAGAAGAATGATAGTCCACACTCAAAGACAGTCAGGCAGATAAAGATAATTTTCTCTTTGCCTTTTCATTCTATTTTGGCCTTAAACAGTTTGGATGAGGTCCACCGACAATGGGGAGGGCAATCTGCTTTACTTATTTTACTGAATCAAATGTTAATCTCATCTAGAAACACCTCCCAAGCACTCCCAGAATAATGTTATCCAAATATCCGCGCACCTCTTGCCCGAGTCATGTTGACACATAAAACTAACAATCACAATAGCTTTCACACTGGCTTCTTTCATTTTAGCCATATGAATTTATAGTTTCTCCATGTTCTTTCATAGCTTGATAAGTCCATTTCTATAGTTGAATAATATTCCATTGAATGGATATGTCACACTTGTTGATCTGTTCATCTATTGAGAGACACCTTGTTTGCTTCCTTTTTTGTGAATTATGAATCAAGCTGCCGAAACTTGTGTGTGCAGGTTTTTGGATGGATATAAATTTTCAATTCCTTTGAGTAAATATCAAAGAGCATAATTGCTGTATCATATTGTAAGCCTATGTTTAGCTTTGTAAGAAACTGCTGAACTTTCCTCTAAAGCAACTGTACCACTTTGTATTTCTTCCAGCAATAAGTGAAACCTCTAGTTGCTCCACATCTTCATCAGCGTTTGATATTTTTAAAGATTTGGATTTTAGCCATTTTAATAGCTGTGTAGTAGTATCTGTTTTAATTTACAATGTTCTAATGACATAAGATTCAGTATCTTTTTATATACTTATTTGCCATCTGCATATTTTCTCTGGCAGCCTGTCAACTTTCCTTCATTTAAAAAATGTATTCAATCATTTGCTATATTACTATGCACTTATGAATCTTTATTGTATACTTTAAGTTATAATCCAATACTAATTGACCTGTTTTGTTGCTCAAATTATTGTATCTTTGACCACCGATAACTCTTTTGTAATCTTGAAAAGTAGCTACCAATAAACGTAAGTGAATTTAGCAAAGTTTTAAGAATACAATAACAATATAAAAAATCCAAACCATTCCTTTCTGCTAACAATAAATAATCCAAAAGGGTAATTTGAAAAAAATAAAAAACAATAATGTCAAAAATTTAAAAACAATTTGTGATGAATCTAAAAATGTTTTTTTCAAAACTTAGTCACTGAGAACTATAAAACATTGCTGACAAATTAAAGAAAGCTGAAATATATAGACATATCATGTTCAAAGACTAGAGAAGAAAAATTGTTATCATGGCAATTTCATTTAAATTCATTTGCAGATCCGGTGTAATTCCAATAAAAATCTTAGCAGGTTTTTTTTTTTGGGTGTAGATTTTGAAAAGGTGGTTGTAAAAGTGCATATGAACTTGAAAAAGCTAAAATATCCAAGACAATTTTAGAAATAGCATAATAGGAAGATTAACTTTATCTAATTTAAGAGTTATCAAAAATTTATAGAAACCAAGACATTATTTTAATTGCATGAAGATAGACATTGGTACAGCAATAGAACAGAATTGAGAATCTAGAGATAAACCCACACTTAATGGTAAAGATTTTTTAACAAAGTAATACCATTGCTAAAGGATATTTTTTCCCCAGAAATAGTGGTGAAATTAAAGAATATTTATATAAGAAAACATGTACATTGACTTTTCTTCAACGATCCACAAAATTTACATCTAGATAACAAATCTGTAGGTAATATAAAACGTTGCAGAACTTTTAGAAGAAATCATAGGAAGGCTGGGTGCAGAGGCTCATGTCTTTAATCCCAGCACTTTGGGAGGCCAAGGCAGGAGGATCACCTGGGGTCAGGAGTTTGAGACCAGCCTGGCCAACATGGTGAAACCCCGTCTCTACTAAAAATACAAAAAGTAGCTGGGTGTGGTAGTGCATGCCTGTAATCCCAGATACTTGGGAGGCTGAGGCAGGAGAATCACTTGAAGCAGGGAGACAGAGGTCAGCCTGAGCCGATATCACACCACTGCACACTAGCAGCCTGGGTGACAGAGTGAGACTTCGTCTCAAAAAAAATAAAAAAAAAAACTTAAAAAAAGAAAACATAGGAAGCTTTTGGTACTTTTAGATATATAAGAATTTATTAGAACAAGAATTCAAAAATTATAAAAGTAAATATTGGTAAACTGGGGTTCATCACTATTATAATCTTCCTTAATCAAGAGATACCATGAAGAAAACAAAAGAGAAAGCCATATATTAGAAGATATATTTGCAAATCATTTATCATTGATACAGCCATTTTATCCAGAACTAAAAAGAGTCCCTTAACAGATTTCTAACAAGAAAATCAGTAATCCAATAAAAAGAGCACAAATATTTGAAAATGATTTCCAGAAGAAGTGACTAATAAGCACATAAAAATATGTAGCTGTCATTTGTTATTAGAAAATGCAAGTTAAATCTACTTTGTCATATCAGTACACACTCAATAGAATAGCTTTATTTGAAAAGACAAACAAGGATATGGTTTACAATGTAGACTCTTATGCATTGCCAACAGCAAAGTAAAACAGTGCTGTCAAATTGAAAACAGTTTGAGAGTTTTTCCTAAAGTTAAATATATCCTTAACATACGACCTAAGTTACATTTCTAGGCTTCTACTCTAAAGTAAAAATGTATCTACAAACCCTCTGGTATTTAGATGTTCATAGTAGTATATAATAGCCATATACTATTTGTGTTTGCACTTGAATGATTATATGTATTTGAATGTTTATAGTAGCATAAAGTAGTATACAATAGCCAAAAACAAAAATAACTCAAAAGCTAATCCTCCTCACTCTCAACCCTGATCCCAGTTAAACATAGATCTGCTTTTTTTCCTATAATTTCATGCCTTCAGGATACTTTCTATAAATGCAATCATGCAATGTTTTAAGTCTGATTTCTACCAGTTACTTACCATGACGACTTTTGAGATTGATGGACATCTGTGTCTTTCAGCAATTTGTTCTTTCTTTGTATGTGAGAGGATGCTGGGTGGTATTCCACTCTATAGGTATAGGGAATATTGTTTATTCACCTAATGAGTGCTGAGAGGAAAAGGCAAAACATTTAAGGCTAATATTGCAAAATAAAAAAGTTTTCAAATTAATATTCAAATTTTCTACCATAAGAACAAAAAAGAACTAATTAAACTTTAAAAAAAACAAAAAGATGAAAATCTTTTGTTGATTATTTAGTAATCAACAAAATATGTACAAATAAAGCAAAAATCAATAAACTCATATTCCAGCTTTTTTAATATATGTATTTTTATTATACTTTAAGTTCTAGGGTACATGTGCACAATGTGCAAGTTTGTTACATATGTATACATGTGCCATGTTGGTGTGCTGCGCCCATTAACTCGTCATTTACATTAGATATATCTCCTAATGCTATCCCTCCCCTCTCCCCGCACCCCACAACAGGCCCCAGTGTGTGATGTTCCCCTTCCTGTGTCCAAGTGTTCTCATTGTTCAATTCCCACCTATGAGTGAGAAGAGGTGTTTGGTTTTTGTCCTTGCGATAGTTTGCTGAGAATGATGGTTTCCAGCTTCCTCCATGTCCCTACAAAGGACATGAACTCATCATTTCTTATGGCTGCATGGTATTCCATGCTGTGTATGTGCCACATTTTCTTAATCCATTCATTAAAGAATAATGAAATTGATGATCTGCTATCCATATTGATTAGAAAAAATATATAAATTACCAATATCAGAAATAAGGAAGATTTATCACTTTAAAACCAACAGATTTTAAAACGATAATAAGAGAATATTATAAATTATTTTTTCAAGGTTTTCCAAAAGCTTCAACTAAATGCACAATTCAAAATACTCATAGCTAATAATATCCCCACAAAGTAAATTCCTGGCCCAGAAACCTTTAATACTAAATTCCACTAAACATTTTAGGAAGATATAAAATAATCCTACATAAACTCTTTAGGAAATTAGAAGAGATGGGAACACTTCTTAAAGAGCTGAATTACCTCAATATTTTAAACAGGCAAATATAAGAAAAATGCTATGAAGTATGTTCTTCAAGAATATGCGTGAACATTTTTTTAAACATTAAAAAATCAAATCCAGCAACATATATATAAAAAAAGAAGATATAATACAACATGACCCAGTGGTGTTTTTCTCAAGAATGGAAGGTTAATTTAACATTAAAAAAGTAATTTATTTGAACATATTACTAAAAAGAAAAAACATGATCATGAAAAAGCAACTCAATCTATAGGGACAGAGAAAGATCAATAATTGCCTTGGGAGGGGAAGAACATTAATGACGTGATGAAGAAAGTGGAGAGGGGATGAATATGTTCATATTCTTGATTATGATGATGATTTCACAGGTGTATTCATATGTCAATTTAAATTATGCAGTTTATTATGTTAATTATAATTCAAGAATATTGAAAAAAACAACAACGAAAAAGACAAGAAATCACAAGCCAGAGACTGGGAAGAATATTGTTAAAACATTGATTTGAAAATTAATCTGTATATATAGAATATGAAAGACACATTACTCATTAATAAGAAGATAATCCAACATAATTGAACAAGGATGTTGAACACACATTTTGTCAAAGACTTTAAGGATGCCTTGCAGTTTTGCTTTTGAAGACAGGGGCAGTCAGTTGCCATGTAAATAGGTGACTACCCAGAAACACTGTTCTGCCTGTACAAGCTCAAACTCACCACATGGAGAGCCTCCTTGAAGGAGAACTGAGGCTCTTGTTTCAGCCGCAGATGACAGCACTAATTTGCTAGACTTCTGAGTAAGGCTCTTTTGAAGTGGATCCTTCAGTTCCAAATTAACAATCCTAGGTGATTCAACGTGGAACAAAGATGAATTTCTCCCACTAGTCTTTATCTAAATTTTAGAATTGTGAGCCAACTACTAAGCCTGTTGTTTTAAGCCACTAATGTGAAGTTGTTTTTAACCTAGCCATTGAAATTAGAAACCAAGCCAAAAACGGAAAAATCCCAAGCCACATGGAAAGGCCAAGTGGAGAAAAAAATAAGCCTCTCTGACTAATATTGCTCCCTGACCTCCCAGGTGATAACCAGCACTAACTGCCAGTCAGAAATGGCATGCCAGTCCATTTTGGACCATTCAGACACTGCTACTCCCAAGTCAATAATATATAAAGTAGAGAAACCAAGTTAATCCTCAGAATTGTGAAAAATAAAGAGTTGTCTTTGTCCAAGCTACTAAGTTTGTTATGTTTTATGATTCAGGAGTAGGTAGCTAAAATATGATTCTGTAGCTTTCACATCTTGTTTGTCACAATGTCTTTAGAGAAGAATCATTTTCTGTTTTTGTGATTCCAAACCTCTATCTTGTCTCCTAATATTAACTCTTTAGAATTTATGTTTTCCATAATCCACACTCTTACCATGTTCAAACAAGAACAGAATGGAGTGAAACATTTAAAGCATTGACAGGAAAAATGTCAACATTGAGAGCTTTATACAGGAAAATTATCCTTCAAAATGAAGGAGAAATAATAGTAAAAATGTGTTGGATTTGGATCATAGTATATGGACAAATAAAATGAATTATAACAATAAGGAATACGAGGGAATATTTGGGAATGTTCTTGTCAATTGAGGAATCACAACGTTTATAGAATTGGAAAGGAGAGCTTTATTTCTCTTAAAGAATTATACCCTGCAAGCTAGCCATTCTGCAAGCTGGGAAGTATAGCCTCTAGTAGAAGTCCAGAGCAAGCACTTCCAGGACAGGAAAGAGAAAACAGGATTTTATGCCGAGTGGGATGGCTAAATATTCGTATTTAATAAGCTCTGAGAGGAGTCATGAATATTTATGAAAGAAGAGACATGCACATGCACAATTGAGTTTCATGCCTCTTCATGGGTCACATGGTCAACAAACTGCAGCCACAGCATGATCCTAGGGTGGAGTTTCAGCCCTCCTATATCAAAGGTGAAGCACAGGACACACAAACTCTCACTGCAAATCTTCCTTTTTGAGTTGGCCAAAACTAGTCTCAAGGTGATGCTCAGTTTTTATTAATAGCAAGGAATGCATTATGAAACTAATGAGCCATCACATTGGAACTGCAGAGAGGGAGTCTAGTCGCAACCTCAGATGATCGGCTAAAGGTAATAAAGAAATGAGGCCTTCATTTTTTTTGTTTTCCAGAGCTGGTTTCTGCTTACTCTTCAGGAAAGAATTCTGGTTAAAGGTTAGTAAGTAATGAACATAATGAAGTGTGTCCAACTTTTATCCTGTCATTGCCAGGAACTCAGTTTTTAAGATTTCTCTGGGGCCCTGCTGGCCAAGAGAGGTTCTGTTCAGTCAGTTGTGGGGCTTGACAGATTTAGGATTTTATTTTTATTTCTCACTGTAAGGTATTTGCACTATACATGAATGGTACAGTGTTATTTATGCATTGCCTAAGATTATTTAAAAATAAATATTGTAAACTATAGTCAACTGCTAAAAGATATAGATAGATAGAAAGATAGATAGATAGATCGATGATAGATAGATAAAATCACATAAAATGCTCAAATAAGAAAAGGCAGAAAAAGTGAGCTTAAAAAGAAACAAAGAACAAATCCAACAAATAGGAGACAATTGCAGATATAGCAGATATAAATTCAGTTATATAAATAACCATTATACATGCGGATAGTCTAAGCACACCACTTAAAATACAGAGGTTGTTAAACTGAATTTAAAAAAAGAGCCCAACTGTATGTTTTCTATCAGAAACTAATTTTAAATACAAAGACTCAAATAGGTTCAGAGGAAAGGATGGAGTATGTCAACACTACTTAACAGAAAGCTAGAGCAGCTATATTAATTTCAAAATGAATTTAAGAAGAAAAATTATCAGGTAAAAAGAGAAGTATTACATAACCCAGTTTGCAAAATGATGTAATCCTTAAGCGTATGCACCTAACAGAGCATCACATTTTGAAGATGTTGAAACTAACTTTTTTCAGAACTATCAGTTTTGACATATATTAAATTTGGCTCAAATATGATGAGTGGAATGGAATCTAATAAATGAGATTACTTACATTCTCTCTAGAATGTAATGATTTAAAAACACAAATGAAAAATAAAATATTCATATATAGAAACCTAGATACATTCTTCCTCTAGTTAAGTCACATGCATCCAAACCATTCACTGCTGTTTGTCAAAAACAACATAGTTTTTCATAATCTCCTGTCTAGATTTCACATTTATCATCCAGGCAAAGTTAAAGTTAGATAGATTATTTATAGAGGTATCCTTATTGTTATACTTGGAAAGAAGACATCAGAGATAATTACATCATCTTTTATTTTTTTAACTTGTTTCTCAATTCAGGATAATTATATTGAACATTGCAATCAAAAGAGACAAAGAATAATTTCTGTCTCCCTAAAGCAATGACAATCAACTAGTGAGTGAACAGTTTGCCTAATGAGACAGTTATGACACTCGACGATTCTCTAAAATCAAGGTTATTTGAGCTTCTGAAAAGTACTTCACAGTCTCTTCATGCAATAGGGGGGTGGGGCCATAAAGCATTACAAAAATTTAATATAATCTCATTATTTTCTTTAAAATATTTTAAAACACATATTAGTAATGATTGTTTAGGTTTTCATAAGCAACAAATACTTTCCTAACTTAAAAATTTGTTTTAAATGAAGAAAACTCTTCCAGTTTAAGAACAAGTATCTTTGCTTTAATTTTTATATTTGAATGGTACTTTGATTTGTGCTAGAGGTAAGCATGAAACAACTGTTCCATCAAATAGTTACTTTTATTTAGAGTTCTCCTACTCAACAGTAATCATCGTATTATATGCATAATTAATAATAATCATAGAGAAGCGGGTCTGTTAGCATCGTCTGGGAGAGAGGCCTATTAAAAGCACACCAACTGAGACATTTTGTTAGGTAAGTCCATAGTGGGAGCTTATTCTTTTGTACTCTGGAAAATATCACATAAAATTTCTATTGCTACCCAATTATAAATAAAACACATAAAAGAATTTGGGAGATTGTATAAGTACCAAGATTATATAAATTATGTAAAAAAGCAGATGGCTGATGGATAGCAGTTACTAAATAGGTGTAACCAAACATTATACTCATAGGAGTTCAGAAGATGACAGAAATAATAAACAGATCTTAAACATAAAGTTATGTAGAAATGAGAGAAGTGATCCACACAGTATAGACAGCTAGACAAGGAAATTGACTAAAAGGCCTCAGTGGCCTCAATATTTCAGGGTAAGATCAAGTAGAGAAGTTATCCTTGCTTCCAACTTTCTTTAAAATTCTAGATTGAAATGTAAAAAGCTAGTCTAAATATGCAAATCAACTTGTCTAAAGCAAAAGTCATTATTTCTGGCCAAATGTGCTTTTCCTACTTACCATTCTTTTCCTAATAATGGTAGTTTAGACATTAGTTTCAGAATCTCACAATAACCTTTGTCTTCTCAGTTTTCTTTGCCCAACATTTACTAAAGTTAACCATCCAATCTTAGCAAAAAGTCTTTTTTGTGGGTTTAGCTAATCATCTATTTGGGAGAAAAAAAATGCTTTGCCCTTTGGTTCTAATCCTAATGTCTTGGGACCTAAGAGGTGCTCAAAAATACTAGTTTGTGACTTTAAAAAATGAGGTTCCTTTGGTATCATAAGCTTGAATCTTACCCACCATTTCTTTTACACCATCACGATGTGCTCTTTGTTACCTGGAATCTGTGGTATTACTATAGCCTTCCAATCAACCTGCTTCATCTCTCATCAAAACCTCTAACTGCTAACAGATTAAGCTTTACAAGTACACCGTACCCTTTTTCTCTTCCTTCTCCTATTTCTTCTTCCCTTTTTCCTCCTCCTCCTCCTTCTCCTTCTGCTTCCTACCATCAGTTACCCTCCACAGCCTAATAAATAACATTTGCATTTCTCTGTCAATCAAGCTATTGTCTATTTTATTATAAAATACTTTTTAAAAATAATTCCAACTTTTAGACTTGAGGGTACATGTGCAGGTTTGTTAACTGAGTATATTGCATGACGGTGAGGTTTGGGGTGCTATTGATCCTGTCACCCAGATAGTGAGCATAGTATCCAATAATGAGTTTTTCAAACCTTGCTCCACTCTCTTCTCCCTCTAGTAGTCCCAGTGTCAATTGTTGCCATCTTTATGTCCATGAGTACCAATATTTGGTTCCCACTTAGAAGTGAGAACATGCTGTATTTGGGTTTCTGTTGCTGCATTAATTTGCTTAGGATGATGGCCTCCAACTGCATCCATGTTACCACAAAGGCCATAAAGAACATGTTTTTGTTTCTTTTTTATGGCTGGGTAGTATTCCATTCCATATATATATATATAATTTGCTTTATTCAATCCACCATTGGTGAGCACCTAGGTTGATTCCATGTCTTTACTACTGTGAATAGTGCCACAATGAACATATGAGTGCATGTGTATTTTTAGTAGAACATTTTGTTTTATATATACCTGGTAATGGGATTGCTGGGTTGAGTAGTAATTTCATCTTAAGTTCTTTGAGTAATGTTCATAATGCTTTCCACAGTGGCTGAACTAATTCACATTCACGCCAACAGTGTGGGAATGTAAGCATTCCTTTTTCTCTGCAGCCTCTGCATCATCTGTTGCTTTTGACTTTTTAATAATAGCCATCCTGACTGGTGTGAGATGGTATTTTACTGTGGTTGAAATTTGCATTGTTCTGGTGGTTAGTGATGGAGAGCATTTTTTCACGTTTGTTGGTCACTTGTATGTCCTTTTTTGAGAAGTGTCTTTTGCCCAATTCTAATGGGGTTTTTTATTTTTTGCTTGTCCAATTGTTTAAGTCCCTTATAGACTCTGGATATTAGATCTTCGCTGAAAGCATAGTTTGTAAATATTTTATCCCGTTTTGTAGGTTATCTGATTATTCTGTGGATAGTTTCTTTGGCTGTGCAGAAGCTCCTTAGTTTAATTATACAATACTTGTCCATTTTGGGGTTTGTTGCAATTGCTTTTGAGGACTAAGTCATAAATTCTTTCCCAAGGCTGATGTCTAGAATGACATTCCTAGGTTTATGTCTAGGATTCTTATAGTTTGAGGTTTCACATTTAAATATTTATTCTATATCAAGGTAATTTTTGTATATAGTGAAAGTTAGGGGTCCAGTTTCATTTTTCTGCATATGGCTAGCCAGCTATCCCAGCACATTTTATTGAATAGGGAGTCCTTTCCCCATTGCTTAGTTTTGTTGACTTTGTCGAAGATCAGATGTCTGTAGGTGTGTAGCTTTATTACTAGGCTCTCTATTCTGCTCCATTGGTGTATGTGCCTGTTATCATATCAGTACTGTGCCGTTTCAGTTACTGTAGCATTATAGTACAGTTTGATGTTGGGTAATGTGATGCCTAGGGTTTTATTCTTTTTGCTTAGGGTTTTGGCTCCTTTTGATTCTATATGAAATTTTATTCTTTTTGCTTAGGCTTGTTTTGGCTATTTTGGCTCCTTTTGATTCCATATGAAATTCGGAACAGTTTTTTCTAGTTATAAAAAATGGCATTGGTAGTTTGATTGCAATAGCGTTGAACCTGTAGATCACTTTCGGCAGTATGGCCATTTTAATGATATTGATTCTTCTAATCCCTGAGCATGGAATGTTTTTCCATGTGGTTGTGTCATCTGTGATTTCTTTCAACATTGTTTTGTAGTTCTTCTTGCAGAAATGTTTCACTTCCTTGGTTAGATGTATTCCTTGGTATTTTAATTTTTTGTGTGGCTATTGTAAATAGGATTGAATTCTTGATTTGACTCTCAGCTTGAGAGGATAGAAATGCTACTGTTTTTTGAAAATCGATTTTTTTTTTTTTTAGATGGAGTCTCGCTCTTGTTGCCCAGGCTGGAGTGCAGTGGTGCAATCTCGGCTCACTGCAACCTCTGCCTCCCGGGTTCAAGCAATTCTCCTGCCTCAGCCTCCTGAGTAGCTGGGACTACAGGTGCTCGCCACTAAGCCCGGCTCATTTTTTTTATTTTTAGTAAAGACAGGGTTTTAACATGTTGGCTACGCTGGTCTTGAACTCCTGACCTCAGGTAATCTGCCAGCCTCGGCCTCCCAAAGTGCTGGTATTACAGGTGTGAGCCACCGCACCTGGCCTGAACATTAATTTTTGTATCCTGAAACTTATAAAATATGTTTCATTCATATCAATAATCACACTAATGTGTGATTAATTTTGTATAATCAAAATGAATTATTGTTTTTTCATACCTGGTACATATTCACTTGTGCTTTTGCTCAAAATGTCTTTGCTATTCCCTATGCCATCTTTTTAACCTATCAAAAACCTATCCCTAGTCATAGACACAAGGGAAATCCCAATTACTTTAGTCATCTATCCATCAGGATTCCCCCCACAACAACACAACTAGCAAAAACAGGACGACCTCCTCTTTGAAATAAGAAATATATGTGTAACTTATATTCCACATGATAGTGCTGCTATTCATACACTCGTATTTGCCCCAACCCATTTGTGTTTCTTTGTATTTCCTATAGCTTTGGGCATTATTTCCAAAAGTAGGTACTGATTAACTTTTCATATGAGTAATTAAATTTTAAGTCAAACTTTCTTTCAAAATAGGATGTTGGCAAGATTAGTTTATTAACTTGTAAATAATAAATTAATTAAACAAAAGAAAAAAATAAACAACAAAATGCTTTGCTGACCAATAATATCAATTTATCAAAAAAATTCCATACATGAGCATCTACCAGATAGCTCTTGTGAAGGTCGTATTTAAGCTGAATTTCCCTCCTGATCAAATAAGCCTGTTATTTAGTTGTTGAAATGATCCAAGTATGTTTATAGTCTGTGTAATACAAAAAAATAAATACTTATACAATGCACATTTCAACAATAAAACTTATCAACTTTTTAGTTGAAACTTCTATTTAATTGATTCCATTTAACACTTAGCTGAACACCAAGGAAACACAGAGGCTGACACACAGTATGAAAGTAAGATAGCAACTGATGGAAATTAGTTGTAAGCCTTATTTTCCAGAAGGAACAAAAACATAATTTCTGAGACTGCAACCCATTCCAATTAATAATTACATTATTGAAATCATTAAAAATAAACAGACTACCTAAATAAATGTAAAACCCTATTCTGATTGCAGTGAAGTTTAAAAACTTTATTGTAGTTGTTAGGGAAATTAAAAAATATGTACAGAACAAAATGCTTGATATATATCCAATGATTATATATTACTCACAATATGCAATTGTAGCGAAAGTATAATATGAAACTGATTATTTAAAAATAAAGGCAATGATGTGCATTACTTTCTAATATATATATTATTTATTCTTTATACTGGTGAATTTTCCACTATTAACATTAAACCTGTTATTTACATTAAATCTACATTTACATTAAATCTACCATAGTTTAATAATTTTAAAACTGCTTTTGAAAAAGATAATACAATTTACAGGCTTTTATCCTCATGATTATAATCAACTTTTGAAAAAAGTAGAGGTGTTTGAAAAATGTTTTGTAAAAGCAAATAGAATTAATTTCTTGGGCTAAGGATTACCCTGGAAAAGAAAACACACACACACACACATGCCCAGGCAGACACACACACAAACACACACACACACCATAAAATCATACTCTCTTAAATTTCAAGTCAGGGACATAGAAAAAATATTTTTCTAATCACATTAGAAAATTGCTTTACTACATATTATGCACGAATAGTGTGTGTGTGTGTATGTATATACATATGTTATATATATATAGTATAAAATTATTTTGCAACCATATAAATTGGAGTATGAAACATGGCTTTCTGTGTCTTAAATTTTATCCTTCCTTTTCGATATGCCCTGTCACTTATGATCTTAGTGCAAGACTAATCACTGCTGTTCTTGATAACACTCTAGCCTCATATAGCCTCTTTGTTTGCAGTCTCTCTTAAAAATATACTACTAGCTGGTCCTGAGTGACCTTTTAAAAGGACTATCCTTTTTTAAAGGACATACATTTTATTACATAATTTCTCTGCTAAAAATACTCGAACAACTTTCTATTACATTTGAGATAATATCTAAATATTTAGCCTGATATTCATAGTCATTTAGAGAGATATAGACACAAATATAGATGACTTATAGATAAAGGCATAGATGTCAATATAGATTGAGATACAGATAATCTTCCCAGTTTTCTTCTCTAGTCTTATTTTTCCCACTGTTACCTGATGTTAGTGTCACATGGAGCTGTTTACAATTCTCCCCCACAAGGGCATCATGTCCTCTTTGAACATGCTACTCTATTGCCTATAACACTTATCTTACTAATTTTCTTCAATAAGTTGTACTTGATCCTTCAATGTGTTGTAGTTGTACCTCCTAAGCTTTATTTATCACTAAAAAATGGGGAAGGAGAAAATGAGAGAAAGGGGAAAGGGAAATGATGAAAGAAAAAGATGTAGCGAGCTATAACAATAGCTCTGAGATCTGCAATGAGATCTACAAGCATCTTATTGGTTAGGCAAAAAAGACTTTTCTTTTACAGGGAGGAGTAAACAAGGCTAGAAAGAACACTGGATGGAGGAGTGGGATGAGTAAAGGGGCATGATGGGACAATAGATATGAATGTTTTTACCTGAGGCCCAGCCTATTCTCAGACGGGGTCATTAAAGAGGAATTGTGTGCTGGCTTAAGGTGAGAGCCAGTCAAAGTTTAGGGCCTTGAAGGAGAAGATAAATCTAATTAAACTTTGATTAACAAGCATTTGGTTCTAATTGATTAGTGGAGACAAAACAGTTCAACTCACTTATGAGGCAAGGAGGGAAAATTTGGAAAGCCTGTCTTGTTGAGCCTTGTCAAGATTTATTGAGAGAGCATCTATAAGTCTTCTAAATCATATGGTGAAGAGGGGTTGTTTGCAGTAAGCCCTTTTCTGAAACACAAACGATGGCAGGCCAAGTCTCACTAACAGCTGAACAGGCAGGCCTCTATGACAAGGGTTTCAGCAGTGACTGAGTGGTTAGGTTAAATATTAAAGATGGAAAGAGCCAGTGCCCCTATACAAAGGCTCGAATATAACAAAAGCCCACCAGGAGTTTTGCCTAGGCCTTTACTGGGCCTTGAAGCATGACAAGATAATGAAGGAATTCTTAACAGGACCTGTTTAAGATTAAACAAGTTTTATCGGGGGTCTGAAGAAACCCTTCAGACTGCCCCCCTTAGCTGGAGATAACATAAAGGTAATCACCTCCAGAACCAGGAACTATCTAGAATAAGCAAATTTACGGAAGTTCCGGAGGAAGGTATCCAGGATCCAGACCTTAGTTATAGATTAGAGAGAACCAATCACTTGTGTCTTCAGATGAATGCACGCTAACATGTAGCTATGTAGCTTAGAAGGTATATAAGCACTGAAAAGCTTTGTAATTTGGAGTTAGTCTGGTGAATTTTTCCTGGCCTTCTCCCTGTACCTGGTTACAGAAATAAACTCTCTTCCCTTCCACTTTGTCTAGATCTCATTATTGGACTGTGAGAACAAGCAGCCCAACCTTCAGTTTGGTCCGGGAACAAGCCTGTTGGTGGGTTTCTTAATTGTCGCTATTTTCTAAGAGCACAGGGCTCAGATAAAATTCAATTTTGTCACACCCTACAACTCAACATGTTAAACTGTTGAGTTTTGAAATCAAACTCACTCTATTCTTCTTACCAATTAGTCTATCTCCAAACTGTGTGTCACTGTCCATCCAGTTGTTCAATCCAGAAGTCTGAGTTACCATTTGACTCTTCTTCCTACAGACAACCGCTCTTCACCTATATACTATCTATTCTCCATCTTAAACATATTTCAAATTTTAAAATACTTTTCTATCTCAATAGCCACCTTTTTGTTCTAAACTATTATTTCTCACCAAACTACTATTGCAAACTCTAGTCTAGCTTTCCTTCATGTCATTCTCTCCACTGTAGGCAGATTACCTTTTAGAATGCAATTGATGTCCTGCACTACTGCACTGAAAATATTCCTTGCTTACCTTTGGTCTTCAGATACTAACCAAAACCTTTAACCTGACCTCTAAAGCCCTACGTGAAATCTGACCTTTGTTTCCTTCCAGAGCCTCCTCCCATTACTTTCCACATATGTTCGAACATCTCAACCTGATTTCCAGATCTTTATTTCCCGGACTCTTACCCTTTTCTTCATTTATTGTCAATTGTGATCCCACCTGCAACTGGTGAGTTAGCTATACTGAACTTCTTTCCATGTCCCATATATATTGACCTGCCATTTCTCCATGTATTTACATGTAATATTCTCTACCTACAAGTGCAAAGCATTTCCATGTTCTCTGCCCCCAGGATATCTCCCATTAACTATAATTTTTCTGTGACTATGGGAGAGTAAGTTTTGCCTGCTCATCACACCACTTGGTTCCCACTTTGTAGAGTGCATGACACATGATATGGGGTCTGAAAAATGCAATGAGTGATGAAAATTATTGAATAAAAGGTATAACTTATTAAAAGTGCAAAAATATATTAATAGCTATCTAGCTAGCTTCAAATGTTTCTATATATATATAGGACAGTACTTATTGGAAGATTATAATTTTGAAGTATAAACGAAGTATTTAATAGATGTTAAATGAGATGAGCTAGTGATAGTTAAAGGATGCAGGCAAATTCCTAGGCAGACAAGGATGGGTTCCTGGTGAAATGCAACCTTCAAGCCAAGGACAACTAAGCTTCCAGCTCCAGATAAAATCCATGGACCAGAGTGAGAACTCCTATTCCCATTTGCCTTGCTTTCTCCCGATTGGTCTTTTACTTTCACCTATTTTACATATACCTACCCTCCCCTGACTAGCTCTATACACTATCTTGCCTCTTTCTGAATGGTGCTTTTTCCAAACCCACCCACAAACCAATCAGCATGCACTTCCCCATTCCAAGCTCATAAAAACCCCTGAACTCAGTCATGTGACTGGCAACCCACTTTTGGGTCCCCTCTCACTGCCAAAAGCTTTTTTGTAACTCAATAAATTCTACTCTGCCTTACTCACTCTCCAGTGCCCATGTATCACATTCTTCTCGGGTGTGGAACAAGAACTCAGAACTTACCGAACGACGGGAGTGAAAGAGCTGCAACACTAACTAGATCCTGCTGACATCCTCCCTACAGATACTTGATTTAGTGTATTATACTAAAATGATTGAGAACAACATGGTTTGTGAACATACTTTATTTCAACTGTACACTAATTTAAAACTGCTTTTCTGAACCAGTCTGAGTATCTAACCACACTTATAATATTACTTTTAACAATCAAAAAAAAAGAAAAATTACAGAGGGTTAAATCTGAGGCAAAACCAAAAAGTTCTGCCCTTTCTTCTTTCATCCTCAGTTTCTTTGGCTATTATTTAGATCATGGTGAATAGTTTCTATTGTATACAAAAGCTAGCCTTTCCTCTACACCTTTGTGCCAGTGGGGGATCGGAAGCCTTTATGAAACTCACTTACGCCCAAAAAAAAGACATATGATGTTCAATAAGTAGGTGTGAATATCTTATTATATAAATAATTATTCACAGTAAATATGAGTCACTTTAATTTTTGTTTTAAGTGATATTTTTTACAGACTAATTTTTGCCTTACATTGTAAGACATATGACTACATTATGCCTCTAAAATTGTAAATAAGAACACAATTTTTTTAACTAAAGTCTATTCCTAAGAAAGAAATTTGTGAGTGAAACCTCATTTTATAGTTGATATTTTGTTTCTTATTAGGTGCAAATGTTTCCACAAAATATACTTAAGTTAAACAATTGTTAGCTAATATTGTAAGAAAGGGACAATTGTTAATGAAAGAGCAATTGTTAACCAGAAAATAATTTTATTATACTGGTTTCACTTTTATCTAAATCTTGAGTACATGAACATGACCAATTAAAGCATAGATAATTTTAAATTAAAAGTATTTTGAGATTTTTAGTTACAATGTTTGGCAATAATTATGTGGAATTTTATGGTTTTTTTAGGTGAATTCATTTGTACTGGTAACAATGCAAAGAAGAATTTTTTAGAATGTACACATAGAAGTGTATATTTGTTTTCTAGGCTGTAATTTTATCTTTTAAAAATTGAGATTTTTTTGTATTCCATGCAACTATCTTAGAATCTATTTCTTGTGGTTATTGTAGAAGTATACAAATATCTAGTAAAAACTCTGTTTATATTTTTCTGTTTTCTCATTAAAAGCTTATAGTATAATTAATACAAAATTTAAACAAAAATGTCAAATAGTACTAATGTGACTGAGTACCTCTTTTCCTAAAAATTGTTTTTCCATTTCCCTTCTTTTCCTGTTTTCCATGTGTGCTCACTGCTTACTTAGCCCCTTAGAGAAGTAATTGTGATCTTTGCTGTTTTTCACCAGATACCCCTTGCACTGCTAGCTTATCTATGTTTTCTTAGAAGTTCCAGAGATGGAGTCTTGAAACAATCCAGGTGTCTGTGAAATTCTACCCTACCATCAGAACACATCAAGGCTGTGATTAATTTACACTCCAGTTGTGCCTGTGATGGTGTCAGCCCATTCACCAGATGTAGCAATAACTCAAGTCATAGGAACAAGTAGACTTGCACCACCTCACCCCCCATGCATACCCCTAATGCCGAGCTTCCCTTTTTAAACCTTCGCTTTCCGCCCCATATTTGAGGTGGTTCCATTAAGAAAAGAGCCTAAACCACTTCCCCATTACTAGCTTTAGACAATAAAGTCAGTTTCTTTCTACCTAACCTCATCCTTGTTATTCGACATTGCAAACAGTGAGCAGCCAAACTTGCCATTTGGTTACATTAATGCTGTCTATAAACTGATATTGCTTTATTTACATTGTTTTCTTGGGTTTTTGAAAGCCTTGCAGAATAGCTCATCAAAAATCAAAAGGGAAAGGTGCATATTACTAGTAGGACTACGTGCATATTGAGTTTAAATTTACTGTGCTGGCCAGTAAACCTTTGTATACTTCATGAGAAAATAGTGTTAGCTGGATTTCTGATAGTTTTTGGTATTAGAGCACTTCAAATCCTTTGTACATTGCTTGCAAGAACCTAAAAAAAAAGTTTGTTTATATGAGGTTTGTATCTGCCTCTTATTCTCTTTAAAATTGTGGTTGACAGAATTTGTAATAGGTTTTCACTAAATGGACAATACTTTTTCTAACACAAAATAAATATTAATATTTTAAAATTAATCATGAAACCAAGCTGAATACATTTATTTTATCTTTATTTCTTCTTCCTTCTGGTAATTATTTAATTTTTTTCTTTTTAAAATATCTTTGCAAGTTTAGTGCTTATAGAGGGCAAATATTAGCTTTCCCAAGATTCTCCTAACAACTTTTGGAAGTTTTTTGGTTTGCTTCATACATTTATAACCTTTTCTCATTCTGCATTTTCTGTGGTCTCCTTGACTCAGTTGAAAAAGCACTTGGACTTTTATACCTGGAAATTTTCAAGTTCCCGCTACCAGTTTAACGCTTTGAATTTTGAGAGTTGCCAATGAAAAAAAAAGTTTATAATTGACATTTGTTCTCCAGGGAAGTAATCTAAGAAGTAGAAATTTGAACTCACCTCTAGAAAAAAAATGACTTCATTTCTATCTATCCTAACTTTTTTTTTTTTGAGATGGAGTCTCTCTCTGTTGCCCAGGCTGGAGTGCAGTGGCGCAGTCTCGGCTCACTGCAAGCTCCGCCTCCCGGGTTCAGGCCATTCTCCTGCCTCAGCCTCCCTAGTAGCTGGTACTGCAGGCACCCGCTACCACGCCCAGCTAATTTTTTGTATTTTTAGTAGAGACGAGGTATCACCATGTTAGCCAGGATGGTCTCCATCTCCTGACCTCCTGATCCACCCGCCTCGGCCTCCCAAAGTGCTGCGATTACAGGCGTGAGCCACGGCACCCAGCCACTTTTAACAAACAAAATGACAGTGGCTGATGGTAGATCTGCAGAAGCCTATTTCAATCCCCAAACCTTGATGTTTTGTTGTCTTTTCATCATAATTGCTTACATTAGTCTCCATTGAATGCGCATTTAAATAATTTCACAGAATGTTAAGGAGATTAAAAGTTTTAATTTAATTTTAGATGGAGGAGCCTGTCAAAATCATAAAATTTTATAAGAGCTCAAGCCTGTTATGTTCTCAATATTATTATTCTCAGCAGTGATAGCTATTATTTGTCTGACAATAAATATAATGAAGCCTCCTGTTTCAGTTTCACCATGTAAAGGGCTTGAAAGTGTTCACAACATGCTCACAGTAATAAGGATTTAGACAAAGTGAAAATCAATGAATTTTCTTAAACCCCTAGAGAATTGAATTTGCACAGCAAACTGTTACCCTGATCTCTAGAGAAACAGGCTAATATAGAGTCACAAATGAGATCAACTTCCCTAGAACAGAAACTGTTGGAATCATAAACTTGTAGAAAATATTAAGCAGTAATTTTAAAGCTAGAACCTGTGTGGACTGAAATAAAAGTGTGAAAACAACAGAGATTGCAGTCTTAGAAGGGTCCCACATTTTCATTGTTTAACCTGCAGGAATTGTGCCAGAGGGTGAAGAGATTAGAAAGATCTCACCAGGACTCCATTGCTCTGGTGGGGAGGGCGGTGGTAATGGTGGTAACAGAGTAAACTTTATGGAATATATCCAGAGGATTTTATACAGCTAAGTTGTACTCTTAAGGGAAAAAAGAGGTTCTACGGAAACCTTATCGAAGCTTGGGGGAAAACATTTCTCCTGCAAGTCCCTCTAGTCTTCCTGTCTCAACAAAGAGTGGGAGGAACAAAGAAACACTTGTGAAGGTTATAGCCCAGAAACACATGCCCACTAAAAGTCTGTGGTTTAATCATAAGATTACAGACTGCTTCCCATCCTTCGTAGTTTACCCTCATGCCTCCAGGGCTCCAGTACAACAACAGGAGATTACAGCTAAGAGAGCTGAAAGTGCAGCCTCTATTGAAGGAGTTCTTAGGGAAACCTAAAGACAGCAAAGAAACCAAAACAAGGACACTAGAGGAATATTATTTGGCACTTATAGCTGCAAGATGTGTTAAACACAGCTCAACTTCCTGCCATGAGAATATCAAAGTTATACACACTGAAATTTTTAACAAAAATTACGGGTCATACTAAAAAGCAAAAAAAAAAAATTATTCTAAAGAGACAAACTATTCCGGAAAAAAATTCAGATATGACACAATTGTTTTATTATTAGACAGGGCTTTTAATAAACTATGAATAATACAGTATGGGATCTAATTTAAAACAATAGAGTGTAAGAACAAATGAATAATATAAACAGAGAAGTAAACAGTAAGAAATAAAAAAATAAAATGCACTATAATAGAAATTAAGAATGCCTTTAGGCCAGGCGTGGTGGCTTATGCCTGTAATCCCAGCATTTTGGGGGGTTGAGGTGGGCGGATTATCTGAGGTCAGGAGTTCTAGACCAGCCTGGCCAACATGGTGAAACCCGTCTCTATTAAAAACATAAAAACTAGCCAGGCTTAGTGGTGCACGCCACTTAGTCCCAGCTACTTGGGATGCTGAGGAAGGAGATTTGCTTGAACCTCGGAGGCAGAGGTTGCAGTGAACCAAACACACTATTGCACTCTAGCCTGAGCAACAAGAGCGAAACTCCATCTAAAAAAAAAAAAAAAAAAAAAAAAGGCCAGGCACGGCGGCTCACGCCTGTAATCCCAGCACTTTGGGAGGGTGAGGCGGGTGGATCATGAGGTCAGGAGATGGAGACCATCCTGGCTAACAGTGAAACCCCGTCTTTACTAAAAAATACAAAAAATTAGCCGGGCGTGGTGGCGGATGCCTGTAGTCCCAGCTACTCCAGAGGCTGAGGCAGGAGAATGGCGTGAACCCGGGAGGTGGAGCTTGCAGTGAGCCGAGATCGTGCCACTGCACTCCAGCCTGGGCGACAGAGCGAGACTCCGTGTCAAAAAAAGAAAAAAAAAAAAAAAAAGAAAACGCCTTTGATGGACTCATTAGTAGAGTTCACAGAGGGAATGAACTAAAAAGAATTAATGGGCTTGAAGGTACGTCACTTGAAACTTCCCAAACTGAAGAACATAAAGAAAATGATTTTTAAAAAAATTACGCAGAATTTTTAAATAATAAGGAACAATTTCAAAAGATTTAACATTCAAAACCAAGAATAAAAGTAGGAAAAAAGTCTACATTTAACCACAACATATACAAATTACAAAAAAAGACATTTTTGAAAGAAGGCAGAGAATTAAAACATCTAACCTGTATAGAATTACATAAGATATATACTTTCAGTGGATTTCTAATCAGAGCCAAACAAATAAAAAGAGATTAAAGTGCAACTTTTAAAGTACGGAAAAAAAAAGTGTAGGCAAAACATCGTCTGAAGTTCAATATCCAGTTAAAGGTGAAAAAAAAAAAAAGAAAGAAAGAATTTCCAAAACGAATAAAAACAGAATTTATTTTCAACAGATCAGCCATGCAAGAAAGTTTAGACAAGTTTTTCAGGGAGAAGGAAAAGGATATGGTTAGAAACTCAGATTTTCTAACCACACTTGACTCAGGCAGGAACTGTGTCAGAGAAGAAAAAAAGGTAATTTAAAAATTTTCATTAGCTTTAATTAAACTAAACAGTAACTATTTAAAGTAATAATGTATTGGATAATTACAATATATGAATAAGTGAAAAAAATGACAGCAACACCATGAAGAAAGAATTGGAGAAGTTGAGAATTATTTTTTATATTTGCACAACACATGAAGTGGTAGAGAGTTATTTCAAAGTGGACTTAGATCAGTTGAAAATGTATATTGGAAAACTCTGGGGTAACCTATGAAATATTTCTAAAAACCGTAATTGATGTGCTAAAATGAAATCATAAAATATTTGCTTTTAAAAACAGAGAAGGCAGAAAAAAAGGGGAAAACAAACAAAAAAGCAAATAGAAAACCTTTATAAATATGTTGTATATGAATCCAACTATATCAATAATTTAAGTGTGAATATCTAGATAAATAGATAAAAGTATAAAATACCACTATTTGTTGTATATAGTAAATTTCCTAAATATAAACAATCAGGTAGGTTAGAAGTAAATGGATGGAGAAATATATACCACATTAACACAAATCTAAAGAAAGCTATAGTAGGTATATGCGCTTCAGAAAAAGGAAAAATAGGGATAAAGAGGAGCATTACATAATGGTAACAGGGTCAATTCTCCAAGGAGGCATGATAACCCAAAAGCTGTGTATATCTAACAGCAGAATCGTAAAATATGTGAGGCAAAGACTGATACAAATATAAACAATTCTTTTAAAATTAGCAAATTGATTTCAGCAATGTACAAAATAAGTATACCTGATATCTAAGTGAGATTTATTCTAGATATGTCAGGCTTATTAAATGTCTTGAGGTGATCATTGCAACCCACCACATCAAAAAACAACAACCAAAGAAAAATCATACAATCACATCAAATGATGAAGAAAGTATATCTGACAAAACCAAACACCAAGTAAAAATAGAGGGAAACTTCCTTAACCTGATAAAACACATCAGTTAAAAAAACAACCCTACAGCTAACCTACTTAATGATGTGAAACTGGACATTTTTCCCTACATTCAAAAACAAGGCAAGGATGTCCTCTTTCTCCACTCAGTACACTGTACTGGAAAGTCCTTGGTACTGTAGACTTAAAAAAAATTTATTCAAACTTGAAGGAAAGTGATAAACTGTTTGCACATGATATTATCTATGTGGAAAACACTGAAAAAATATAAAAGTCCTATAAATGAGCTAAAAACATATGTCCATGGAAAACCCTCCCATGAATGTTTCCAAGAGCTTTGTTTATAATTGCCAAAACTTGTAAGCAACCAAAATGCTCTTCAGTAGGTGAATGGATAAACTGCGGTACATTCAGTCAATGATATATTGTTTAGTGCTAAAAAGAAATGAACTATCAAGTCATGAATAGACAGGGAGGAACCCTAAATTCATATTACCAAGTGAAAGAAATCAATCTGAAAAGAAGTACACACAGTGTGAACACAGCTATATGACATTTGGCAAAGGCAAAACTATGGAGTGAGTAAAAATATTAGTGGTTGTCAGGGATTGGGGCATGGAGAGATGAATAAGCAGAAGATAGAGAATTTTTAAGTCAGTGAAAATAAACTGTATGAAACCATAATGATAAGTGCATGCACATTTGTTCAAATCTATAGAATGTTAAACATCCGCAATGAACCTTAATATGAACTAAGGGTCAAAGTCATCCAAAACAAGAAAATTCTGAGAAACTGTCACAGCCAATAGCAGCCTATGGAGACATGACTACGAAATGTTATGTGGTATTCTGGTCAGAGCTCTGGAACAGAAAAAGGACATCAGGTAAAACTAAAAATTCTAAATAAAGTATGTTTTTTAGATGATAACATTATTATCAATAATTGTTTTAATAATTTTAACAAATGTACTATACCAGTATAATATATTAATAATGGGGAAAACTGGGCGCTGGTTTATGGAAAATCTCTGTTTTTAAAAGTGATGTAAAGTTTTATTTCTCTCTCACATAGAAACAAGTTGGAGGTAGCAGTTCAGGGCTATCAGAGGCCCCAGACTGTCATCTTCCACTCTCCTACACATGACTTTCATCCTGTAGCTCCCCTCATTGTCTGGTGTGGCTCCAGGGGCTCCAACTCTCATGTCTGAGCCATTTGTTGGCCTAAGGAGGAAAGGCACAGGTAAAGACCCAGGTAAAGAGGAGGCCTTCCCTGCTGCACCAGCTCTCTTTAAGCAACATTCCCTGAAGTTCCATGAAACACTTTTTAGTTATCTCTTGCTTGTCATATGCCCACACCCAACTGCCAAGGAGGCTGAGAAATGCAGACTTTTAGCCCCAGGTATAATATATCCAATTAAAAACAAGGGTTCTAGGCCAGGTGTGGTGGCTCATGCCTGTCATCCCCGTGCTTTGGGAGGCTGAGGCGAGCGGATCACCTGAGGTTGGGACCAGCCTGACCAACATGGAGAAACCCCATTTCTACTAAAAATACAAAATTAACCGGGTGTAGTGGCACATCCCTGTAATCCCAGCTACTAGGGAGGCTGAGGCAGGAGAATTGCTTGAACCTGTGAGGTGGAGGTTGTGGTCAGTCGAGATCAGGCCATTGCACTCCAGCCTGGGCAACAAGAGTGAAACTACATCTACGAAAAACAAAAACAAAAACAAAAACAAACAAACAAAAAACCAAAACTGAAAAACAAAACAAAACAAAACAAAACAAGGGTTCTTTACTAAGGAGAAAAAAGAGACTAGTTGTTGTGGATATGGCAGCAATGTCAGCAAGTGGTATTTTGAAAGTAGTGAAATTGATTGTGGAACTTTGTGAAGTGACCTCCTTCCTATGAGTGAATGCACTTTCTTCACACAGATAATTCCCTCCTTTTATGTAAAATGTATTTATAAAATGAAAGGTTAGATGGAGAATAAGGTGTCTTCCTAACAGCTGCTCTGAAAAAGAGTGATTTGGGACAAGTCAAATTATTATATATAAACATTCTATGTTATAATTAACTAGTCATTTTTTGTATTGTAGCAGTTCCATTACTTAGACACACAAAAAAAGGCAACGTATTTTTGTAGTGCTTTGAATACAGCTGTGTGAGCCGTCATCTTTTGGGAAACTTTTCAAAATGCTGAATGTATTTGCTTAGCTATGAAAATGATTACACTTCTAAGACAAAGAAGATGAAAGAACAGCAAACATGGGTACTGTTGCGGATTTCTAAACAAAAGAGCAGATCTCAAATAAGCATTAAAAAATCAGCATGTTTCATATTAAAAAGTGAAAAATAAATATACTATCTCTATAAACCCATCAAATAACAATAGCTAAGAGGGGAAAACAAACAGTATTAACTGGATATTTATTATTGTGATGCTATCCGTAACTAACTGGGATATTATTTTTAATGACTATATGTACATGTCTTAGGTTTATATTAATATGTGTATCTTATGTTTACATGCATTATATGTTTGATATAAGTATGTGTATATATACACACACATACAGAAGACAATGTATAATTCAATAAGTATTGAATATATTACCTGGCAACAGTGGGTGTCTGTTTTGAGATGTGACAGAATTTCTCAAATTTAGGACCTGGGAAACTTTAGAAGTCATAATTAGAGCTAAAAATTTTTGCAAGTCTTAGTGATTCTCATTATTACAATAGCTAAAGGCTGGGATTACAGAGGCCGCTGGTTTTGAGAAGCTAAGTCAGAGAACTTTAGTGCAGGATCCAGATGACATAGTTAGGCAATAACAATGATGAAATTAGAATTCAGGCTTCCTGACTTCAGAGGTAGTATTCCCTATATTATATTATTAAGGTATTAGACCACTTTGGGAGCCCGTGTTTTAGATGTGTATACAGAGCATTCACAGGATTGGTCATAATTTGGGTCTACTGAAAAATACCGAATGAAGCAGGCACTAATTCCACTGCTCAGATTTGATACTGCAGACATTCGTTTCAACACTAGAAGGTGTTTTGCGGTGAATGTCAAGCCTTTTGTTTTATAAGCAGGATCTCAAAACAATCTTAAGTAGCATTTTTACTTCATGAACTCAGGTCTTAGGACCTTCATCTAGTAGCACATCTAGGAGGGCATTGCCATTTCATTTAGTTAAGTTTTACAAATACTAACTTCTAACAATGTTTAATCAGCCTAATATTTCTGATCTTGTCTGTCCATAAGTATTAGGGTTTTCCAGAGAAAAAGAATGAATGGGATAAATATTTATATTTATATATATATTTGTATATTATATTTTTATATATGTCATATGTTTTATTATATATTACATCTATCTTTTTATATGTGTGTGTACATGTGTATGTAAGAGAGGTCACTGGCAAGTCCAGAATCCATAGGACTTGCCACCAGCAGACTGGAAACTCAGGAAACAGTTGATGTTGTAGTCTTGAGTCCAAACTATTCTTCTGGAAACCTCAAACTTTGCTCTTAAGGTCTTTAAGAGATTGAGTGAGATATACCTACATAATGGAGAGTAATCTGCTTTACTATCTGCTAATCTAAAAGTTGATCATATTTTTAAAATATACCATCACAGGCAGCAATATCTGGACGACTGTTTGACCAAACATGCTGCCACCTTACTCTAGCCAAGTTGGCATATAACATTGATCAATACACCTTCTGTGCCAGATTGTCTTTCAATCTTTCAGTTTCTTATGTAATAGAATTATATATCCACATATTTTGTCATGTGACTCTCAGTGTTTCTTGGTTTGTCATACAAAGATGTAAACACAAGTAGTTTTTTGAGGGATGATATATAAAAACATTAAGTGATGTGTGGAGAGCTGACAAGGGAATTAGAAGCAAGTCAATTAAGATGTGTTATTAAGCTAATTATTATCATGGGAAACTAGAGCTCACTCTACTCCAGTTGTTTGGCATCATTGTATGTCAAGAATCTTACTTCCAAATGAGGATAGAGGGTTATTTATAAATAACCAAGTAGTTATTATTTATTAATAAAAATTTGTAAGCTAACTTCCATATGCAATTGTTTGAGGGTCTACTCTCAAGGTACTGGGCGGCAGTCCTTAAATCTGTTCTGCTTTGTGTATGAGAAGAGCATAGACCAATGATCAAAAGCATCTCTGGAGACAGAGAGCACATGGGTAGCCAATAAGCAGCCAATGGAGAATTCTAAGGTAATATGGATATGACACGAAAGCTACTGATACGGTCCACTTCTTATACTGTTTAGATCTGCAGGTGATGTATAGTAAGTCCCTCTGTCCTGTCACTGATGGGAACCAATCACAACTAGGACCAATCACAAAGAGTCCTAAGGCAGTCATTCCTTGTTCTATTAAGCTACTACTAGTGAGGTGCTATCTCCTTATTCTGTTGCTTATTTTAAAATCTCCTTACATTCTTCCGGCACTTGTAATCTTCTAGGTTGTCTGCCCAATAAGATAAAGGGGTCTTCATCTGTGAATGTCTAAATCATGCATACTTGCACAATTGCTTATTCACAATATCTAAGAAGATATCCTAGTGATTCCTCTGGATTCCAGGCATGTTCCTCCCAATCCAATCTCCTCATAAAAATTCAGAAGAATCACCCCTGTAACTGTAGTCCTGTTTTTTTTCCTTCTTGCATGAGAAACAAAAAAATGACCAGACAGCAGCCACAGTGTTAAAGTCAAAGAAACTTCACTCTGTCTCCTCATATTCTTCAATGACCCATATCCCAAATCTTTAGTCTAGCAGAGCCTAAATTTGCAAAACTAGACGAGCATATCTCAAAGCTGGTTCTTAGGTGACATTTTTGACAGTCAGTGCACATCTCAATTCCAAAGGTCTTTGAAAAATGGGGTGTTCAACTTTACTCAATGCAAATTTACTCAGTAACTAAATAGCAGTCATTTTAAGAGAGAACTGCAGTAATGATTACTGTCTGTATTTGCCAAATGGTTGCTGTCTCCTTCTTCAAGTGAACATAATTTCCCATTCACAATATGGTCTTTATGTCTCAGAATTGACTTTGATCTACAAACTGGATGAGGGATTATGGTATTCAAGTGTGGTGGAAGAAAGCATGCTTCTCACTCACTTTTGAATTTTTTTCTAGTTGCTGTTGTCATTGGACATGTCAAGCAATATTACTGACTCCATATTTATCTAGCTTCTAGGAACTCCATGTTCTATCAGCCATAACCAATGATCCCTGGTTGCCTTTTTAGCTTTGTTACTCTCTATGTACACATACATATTTGGAATATATAAATTACTTTATATCTCAGTAATTAAAACTTCCAAATTTTAAAAATGGCTAAAGAATTGGAATAAACATTTCTCTAAAGAATGTATAGAAATGGCCAGTAAACACAAAGGTGTTTGATGTCATCAGTCTCAGAGGAATGCAAACAAAACCCACAATGAGATAGCACTTCACTCCTACTAGGATAGCTAGAATCAAAAGCCAAATTAAAAAGATTTTAAGCAAGGATGTGGCAAAATTAAAACCCTCATACACTGCTGGTGAGACTGTAAAATAGTACAGCTGCCTTGGAAAACATTCTAACTGTTTCTCAAATGATTAAATATAGAGTTATTATAGAACCTGATAAATGCACTACTAATATATAAACCAAAAAATGGGAAACCTATGCCTACATAAAAAATTATATAAATGTTTACAAAAGCTGCTAAGAGGCACCCAGACTGCCTCCTTAAGTGGGTCCCTGACCCCATGCCTCCTGACTGGGTCAGACCTCCCAAGAGAGGTTGCCAGACACCTCATAAAGGACAGCTCCAGCTGGTATGAGGTTGGTACCCCTCTGGGATAAAGCTTCCAAAAAGGGTGACAGGCAGCAATATTTGCTGTTCTCTAGCCTACATTGGCGATACCCAGGCAAGCAGGGTCTGGAGTGGACCCCCAGCAAACAGTAGCAGACCTACAGAAGAGGGTCCTGACTGTTAGAAGAAAATCAAACAAACACAAAACTAAAACAACAAAATCAACAAAAAAGACCACAAAAACTGTGTCCAAAGGTCAACGGCCTCAAAGATTAAAGGTAGATAAAGCCACAGAGTGAGGAAAAAACACTGAAAATTCCATAAACCAGAATGCCTCTTTTCCTCCAAATGATCGCAATGCCTCTCCAACAAGGGCACAGAACTGGGCTGATGCTGAGATGGATGAAGTGACAGAAATAAGCTTCAGAAAGTGGGTAATAACAAACTTTGCTGAGCTAAAGGACTGTGTTCTAACCCAATGCAAAACATCTAAGTACCATGATAAAGGATTACAGCAGCTGTTAATCAGAATAGCCAGTTTAGAGAGGCACATAAATGACCTGATGAAGCTCAAAAACACAACACAAGATCTTCACAATGCAACTGTAAGTATCAATAGCTGAATCAACCAAATGGAAGAAAGACTATCAGAACTTGAAGACTCTCTTGCTGAAATAAGGCAGGCTGACAAGTACACAGACTAACAACACTATGAAGCAACTTCATTAACAAGTCTGCAAAATCAACCTGCTGGCCTCATGATGATAGGATCAAATTCACACATAACATTATTAATCCTAAATGTAAATGGGCCAAATGCCTCAATTAAAAAACACGGAATGGTAAGCTGGATAAAAAAGACAAAACCCATTGGTGTGCTGTATTCAAGAGACCTATCTCACTTGCAATGACACACTCATAGCTCAAAATAAATAAATGGAGGAAATTTTACCAAGCAAATGAAAAGCAGAAAGAAACCAGGTTGCAATCCTACTTTCTGACAAAATAGACCTTAAACCAAAAAAAGTCAAAAAAGACAAAGAAGGGCATTACATAATGGTAAAGGATTCAATTCAGCAAGAAGAC
Source organism: Gorilla gorilla gorilla (assembly GCF_029281585.2). Classification (NCBI taxonomy): domain Eukaryota; kingdom Metazoa; phylum Chordata; class Mammalia; order Primates; family Hominidae; genus Gorilla; species Gorilla gorilla. The sequence continues at coordinate 105,921,209 of NC_086017.1, read as the reverse complement.
CTATTTTAAATATGCATGCACCCAATACAGGAGCACCCAGATTCAAAAAAAAAAAGTTCTTAAAGACCTACAAAGAGAGTTAGATCCCCACACAGTAATAGTGAGTGACTTTAATACTCCAATGTCAGTATTAGACAGATCATCAAGACAGAAGGTTAACAAAGATATTCAGGACTTGAACTCAGCTCTGGACCAAGTGGACCTGAAAGATATTTACAGAACTCTCCACCCCAAATCAACAGAATATACATTTTTCTTGGTGCCACATTGCTCTTACTCTAAAATTGATCATATAATTAGAAGTAAAACATTCCTTAGCAAATAGAAAAATAAACTGAAATAATAACAGTCTCTCAGACTACAGCACAATCAAATTAGAGCTCAAGATTTAAAAACCCACTCAAAACAACACAAATACATGAAAATTGAAAAACCTGCTCCTGAATGACTTCTGGGTAAATGAAATTAAGGCAGAAAGAACTCAAAAAAGTTCTTTGAAACTAATAATAACAAGGAGAAAACATACCAGAATCTCTGGGACACAGCTAACGTATTGTTAAGAGGGAGATTTATAGCACTAAATGCCCACATCAAAAAGCTAGAAAAATCTCAAATTGACACCCTAATATCACAACTAAAAGAACTAGAGAACCAAGAGCAAACAAACCACAGAGCTGGCAGAAGACAAGAAATAACAAAGCTCAGAGTGTAGCTGAAGGAGATAGAGACATTAAAAACCCTTCAAAAAATTAACAAATTCAGGAGCTGTTTTTTTGAAAAAAAATAAAATAAAATAGACTGCTAGCTAGACTAATAAAGAAGAAAATAGAGAAGATTCAAGTAAACACAATCAGAAATGATAAGGGGGATACTACCACTGACCCCACAGAAATACAGACAAGTATCAGAGAATCCTATATACACCTCCGTGAAAATAAACTGGAAAATCTAGAAGAAATTGATAAACTCCTGGGCACATACACCCTCCCAAGACTGAACCAGGAAGAAGTTGAAACCCTGAATAGACCAATAATAAGTTCTGAAGTTGAGGCAGTAATAAATGGTCTACCAAACGAAAAAAAAAAAAAAAAAGCCCAACACCAGATGGATTTATAGCTGAATTCTACCACAGGTATGAAGAGGAGCTGGTACCACTTCTGATACTATTTGAAACAACTGAAGAGAAGGGATTACTTCCTAACTCATTTTATGAGACCAGTATCATCTGATACCAAAACCCCGGCAGAGATATAACATAAAAAGAAAACTTCAGACTAGTATCCCTGATGAACATCAATGTGAAAATCATCAATAAAATACTGGCAAACTGAATTCAGCAGCATATCACAAAGCTTATCCACCACAATCAAGTTGGCTTCATCCTTGGGATGCAAGGCTGGTTCAACATATACGAATCAATAAACATAATTCATCACATAAATAGAAATAAAGACAAAAAACACATGATTATCTCAATAGATGTGGAAAAGTCTTTGATAAAATTCAACATCCCTTCATGTTAAAAAGTCTCAATAAACTAGGAATTGAAGGAACATATCTCAAAATAATAAGAGCCATTTATGACAAACACACAGCCAATATCATACTGAATGGGCAAAAGCTGGAAGCATTCCCTTTGAAATCTTGCACAAGACAAGGATGCTCTCTCTCACCACTCTCACTCACAGTACTGGAAGTTCTGGCCAGGGCAATCAGGCAAGAGAAATAAATAAATGGTATTCAAATAGAAAGACAGGAAGTCAAATTGACTTTGTTTGCAGATGACATGATCCTATATCTAGAAAACCCCATCAACTTAGCCCAAAAGATTCCTAAGCCAATAACCAACTTCAGCAAAGTCTCAGGATACAAAATCAATGTGCAGAAATCACAGGTGTTCCTATACACCAACAACATGCAAGGCAAGTGCCAAATCAAGAATGAACTCATGGCTGGGCATGGTGGCTCATGCCTGTAATCCCAGCACTTTGGGAGGCCAAAGTGGGTGGATCACCTGAGGTTAGGAGTTTGAGACCAGCCTGGCCAACATGGTGAAACCCCATCTCTACTCAAAATACAAAAAATTAGCCAGGCGTGGTGGTGCGCACCTGTAATCTCAACTACTCAGAAGTCTGGGACAGGAGAATTGCCTGAATCTGGGAGGCAGAGGTTGCAGCGAGCTGAGATCATGTTGCTGCGCTCCAACCTGGGCAACAAGAGCAAAACTTTGTCTCAAAAAAAAAAAAAAAAAAAAAAGCTGTGAACTCACATTCACAATTATCACAAAGAGAATAAAATACCTAGAAATACAGCTAACAAGGGAAGTGAAGGACCTCTTCAAGAAGAACTATAAACCTCTACTCAAAGAAATCAGAGAAGATACAAGCAGATGGAAAAACTTCCATGCTCATAGATAGGAAGAATCAATATTATGAAAATGGCCATAATGCCCAAAGTAAATTATAGTTTCAGTGCTATCACCATTAAACTATGTATGACATTCTTCACAGAATTTGAAAAAAATTATATTAAAATTCATATGGAAGCAAAAAAGAGCTCATATAGCCAGGACAATCCTAAGCAAAACAACAAAGTTGGAGGAATTATGCTACCTGACTTCAAACTGTATTGCAAGGGTACAATAACAAAAACAGCATAGTACTGGTACAAAAACAGCAGATAGATGAATGGGATAGACTAGAAAACTAAGAAAGAACACTTAACGTCTATAACCATCTGATCTTCAACAAACCTGGCAAAAACAAACATTGGGGAGAGGATTCCCTACTTAACAAATGGTGCTAGTAGAACTGGCTAGCCATATGCAGATAATTGAAACTGGACCTCTTCCTTACACCTTATACAAAAATGAACTCAAGATGGATTAAAGACTTACATGTAAAACCCCAAATTATAAAAACCCAAGAAGAAAATTTAGGCAATACCATTCAGGACATAGGCATGGGCAAAGACTATATGATGAAATCGCCAAAAGAAATTGCAACAAAAGGAAAAATTGACAAATGGGATCTAATTAAACTAAAGAGGTTCTGCTCAGCAAAACTATCATCAAAGCAAACAGACAGCCTACAGAATGGGAGAAAATTTTTGCAATCTATTCATCTGACAAAGGTCTAATATCTAGAATCTACAAAGAACTTAAACAAATTTACAAGAAAAAACAAACAAACCCATTCAAAGTGAGCAAAGGACATGAACATACACTTCTAAAAGAAGATATTTATGCGGTCAACAAACATATGAAGAAAAGCTCAATATTACTGATCATTAGAGGAATGCAAAACAAAACCTCAATGAGATATTATCCCAGGTCAGGCATTATGGTGATTATTAACAAAGTTAAGAAACAACAGATGCTGGCAAGGTTGCAGAATAATAGGAACAATTTTACACTGTGGGAATGTAAATTAGTCCAACCATTGTGGAAGACAACATGGCAATTCCTCAAAGAATTAGAACTGGAAATACCATTTGACCCAGCAATATCATTACTGGTTATATACCCAGGGGAATATAAATCATCCTATTACAAAGATACATGCACACATATGTTCACTGCAGCACTATTCACAATAGCAAAGACAAGGAATCAACCCAAATGCCTATCAGTGATAGAATGGATAAAGAAAATGTGGTACATATGCACTATGGACTACTATGTAGCCATAAAAAGAAATGAGATCATGTCGTTTTCAGGGACATAGATGAAGCCGGAAGTCATTATCCTCAGCAGACTAACGTAGGAACAGAATACAAAATACTGCATGTTCTCACTTATAAGTGAACCTGAACAATGAGAACACATGGACACAGGGAGGGGAACAACACACACTGGGGCCTGTTAGGGGAGGGCAGGGGCCAGAGAGCATTAGGAAAGAGAGCTAATGCATGCTGGGCTTAATACCTATGTGATGGGTTGATAGGTGCAGCAAACCACCATAGCATGCATTTACCTATGTAACAAACCTGCACATCCTGCACATGCACCCAGAACTTAAAAAATAAAAAAAACAAACTGCCTTATCTCTCTTGGATGTTTTATTTTGTGGGGTTTTTGTGTTTGGTATTATTATTCTTTTTTTTCTTTTTATATTTCAGTTTTGGAAGTTTCCATTGATCTGTTTTTAATCTCATTGACTCTTCCTTGGTCATGTCCAGTTGCCCGATGCCCACTTTGAAGGCTTTCTTCATTGCTGTAACTAGATTTTTTATTTCTATCATTTCCTTTTGATTTTTTCTTAGAGTTCTATTTCTCTGCTTACATTATTTGTCTGTTCCTGAGACATTACCATGTTATTCATGGCTATATTAGATTATTTGATAATTCCAACATTAGTGTCATGTCTGAGTGTGGTCCTGATATTAGCCTCTGCCTCTTGCATTTTCCTTGCCTTTTAACATGTCTTATATATTTTTTGTTGTTGAAATCAAGTTATGATTTATTAGGTAATAGGACGTGAGTTAATTTCAAGATACTGTTTTTAACTATTTTTAAAAATCTATCCTATTTGGAACTTTAACATAATATGTCATCTTATTTTCAAGTTTTTTTTTTATTTCTTAGGAATGTTTATTTCTGTATCTGTTTTCTGTCTCTATCTTGGACACTTATAAAAGAGCTTTTCATTATATCTACTTGTTTCTTAAATGTTATCATTTATTTGATGTTTCTCATAACTTTATCAGTTGTTGACTCCTTCTGGTAAAATTTTATATTTGTTGGCTATTCTATTTATCCAACCTCTTGAATTCTTTATTTTTCATGTAGTTTAATCACATTATTCCCATTTGATTCAGGAGAACTTCTATTATCTTTTTTCTCTTTGAGATGAAAGACAGCCCTTATTTTATCCTTCTTGGTTACACTAGAAAGAAAGAGGAGTTGGCCGGGCACGGTGGCTCACGTGCCTGTAATCCCAGCTACTGGGGAGGTTGAGGTTGGAGGATCACCTGAACCCGGGAGGCAGAGGTTGCAGTGAGCCGAAATAGCACCACTGCACTCCAGCCTGGGCGACAGAGTGAGACTCCATCTCAAATAAAAAAGAAAGAAAGAGGAGTTGAATGAACTCCAAGGTAGAGTATTTCCATGTCAGTCCCAATGAGATGAATTGCCTCTTTGAAACCACCAGCCAAATTCATCTGGCCATTATTATTTATCCTCTGAATAATTACGGAGAACTCAGTGGAAGCCACATTTCTTCCATATGTGGACAACTCTGTGAAGTACTCCTCTAAAACATTCTCAATTATAGATCATACCTTATTCACACTGGCTGTAATTTCCCCCTTATAGGGATAAAATTCTCCTCTCTTTCAGCAGTTCCTTATCTCAATTAAGTATCACCTTTTCAGACTCATATACCTCTATCTTACTTCTGTTCATAGCCATTTTTGTGTAGCCTGGCCTAATTTTTCATCTTTCTGGGTAATCAGATAATTTAACCACTGATTCTTTATAAATCTACTTGCATAATTTTTATATTCAAATTGAAAGCAATTCACAAAGCAGATGATAAAATCTTATAATAATATTTAAAATATTCAAATACAAACATGAGTCCTTCAACTTGAAGGGAAAAAAGTTTAGTATACAGTATATTTTTAACTGATAGAAAAATCTTAGCTATAAAATTAAAAACATATTCATATATTCTAAGTAAAACGTCAAATATTAAACAGAAATTTAAAAAAATCAAATTTGGAATGTCCCTATTGCTTAACACATTGCTATTTAAAATTTTTTAAAAATCCTCCTAGCTATTATATTATCAACATGATCAATTTTAAATGAAATAAAAAATAGCCTAGTTGGAAGAGGATTAGATATGTTTAAAAGCAATGATGTTCTTTTTATGATTTTAGTTCAGGTAATTTTATCTTCTCAGATTGTGACTGTATTAAAGTATAATACGTCAGTTTCACACAGATTTTGTGAGTGAGCCACAGTAAAACGTGACTGTGATGCACAACAGATTGTAATATAATGGCTTGTTTAATTATTTCCATTGAGTACAACTTTTTAAAATGTAAATTAGTCACAGAGAAGAATAAAAATCAAACAAAACTATTTCAGAAAGAAAACTGATATTGTTTATTAGGTAAGTCAATTTAGCTTTTAAAATGGGCAAAATTATTAATTATTAATTGCTTCAATCTGAGGAAAATAAGTAATCAAAAAGAGTAATGTAAAATCCACTTTAGTGCAGATATTACCTTCCATCCAAATTTGGGGAAAATACAGTTAGAAAATCATTGAATACACAAAGTTAAATAAATAATTCTCAAATAATTTGAATATGTAATTTTTAACAAATCTCTATTAGCAGATTATTTTGATAGACGTATTAAAGAGTGAATTTATAATTGAGAGTAACACAAACATTTAATTGGTATAGCTTCTGGTGAATATAGAATACAGAAATCTAAAATTATTTTGAATTGATTATTGTAGTAAGTTTCTGCAAGATACAATAAAAAACTAAAAATTTTGCCCTTTATTTAAATATATACAAATATTTTCCAATATTATTTAAATAATTACATTGACATAGCTATATTACATTCTCATATATTCTTTAATTTTTTAACTTTTAATGTTTTAATTGCAAATTGCAAATTTATAGTTTTATATATTTAGTTGGTACAGAGTGATGTTATTATTTATGAATATAAATTGGAATAATTAAATCTACATAATTGACATATCCATCAGTTACAATTATTTTTATTCATGATTTTCTGTCCATGTGTTATAAGTTTTAGAAAACATATACTATTTCAGAGAATGAAAACATAGGTGGGCACCGTATTTTGGTCTCTTGCGTGAACATTAAAGGCATTAAAGAAGGGCAGAAAATTGCATATTTGAATGAGGACGCAGTTTAACCTAAGTATGATAGGCATATTACTAAGCACTTTTCATATGCGAACTCATTTAATCTTCATTACCTGACTTAGAAATATATCTTATTTTCTTCTTACAGAGATAGCACTAAGACTCAGATGGACTGAATATTTCACTTTATGCAAATGGCAGAAAAATATGATAACCAGAATTTATGATAAATGATTCAGTCAACAGGTTTTTACAAGAAGACATTCTAGAGAAACGAGTGAGTCTGCTGAAGCTGGGGAAATATTCAAATAGAAAAAAAGTGTTTGATTTAGAGATTATTTTGTGAAGTCAAACTTCTGTAAATTTTTTTTTTTTTTTTTTGAGACGGAGTCTCGCTGTGTCGCCCGTGCTGGAGTGCAGTGGCACGAGCTCAGCTCACTGCAAGCTCTACCTCCCTGGTTGACTCCATTCTCCTGCCTCAGCCTCCTGAGTAGCTGGGACTACTGGCACCCGCCACCACGCCTGGCTAATTTTTTTGTATTTTTAGTAGAGATGGGGTTTCACCATGTCAGCCAGGATAATCTTGATCTCCTGACCTCGTGATCCACCCACCCCGGGCTCCCAAAGTGCTGGGATTACAGGCGTGAGCCACCGCACCCGGCCTCTATAAATTTTTTTTATAAGATGCCTGCTTCTCTGAATCCAGACTTTGAAAACAATATACATGAAAATCATCAATCTTTATTATTGACTTCTTACAAATCTCCCCTTTAAAAATAAATAATAAAGGATTTCTTATTCTTCATCTTTTTCTGCTGGAAAATATATAAAATTTAAATATTGAATAAATATATGTAAAAAAATGGTAATTCAAATATCTTCCAAAGTAAGTGCTTTAGCACTTGGTTATCCACATAGGGGAGTACATGTAGGACATTAATTTTCCACCTCATAAATAATCAAAATAAGAGGGCATTAATCGTGATCCCAGCTCCCCTTGAATTTTAATAAATTCTATAATATTTCTATAAGATAAATTTACTTAATAGAGCAATAGGCTAAATTATCAGAAGCTCTTTTTTGTAAGGTGACAGTAATAAAAATGCAACTTGAAATCTTGACCTTTGAATTTTAGTTGATTTGTCACAATGTTAGTCACAGATGCTGACTGAAGAACCAATTTGGAATGTAAACTTCATGAACCTAGAAGTTTTATCTTTTGACAAAGGATTATAAGGAATAAAAGGTGCAAAATTATCATAGTGAAGCATACAAAAATATATTGTCTATTTAGTGTAACATAATGAGTAGTCAATACATTTTTATTCTTTTTGTATTTTTATTTTTGTAATATAGGTGGTATACTATACAAACAATCTCACAAAACTGAAGCTTGGGTTACCATGATGTGGGTAAACCATTTACTTTTTCTAAATCGAATTGAATATTAACAGTGAGGTCAACCTAGAACTCAATGCACTGAATATCTGTATAATGAAGCAATAAGTAAACCAAAAGGCAGAGAGTACTAGGTTTAGGAGAATTGACTGGCTTTTGCTACTTACAATCAGAGTAGACTCAGTCTAGTTACATAATTTTTCTCAAATTTAATACGAATGGAAATAACTTTTTAACAGTGTTGTTGAAAAGATTACATATCACCTGCTTGCTAAAATCTATGGCACACAGTATGTAGTCAATAAAAAGTAACGGCAATGGTGCACTGTGTAATGATGCTTTGGTCAATAATAGACCACATATATGAACAGGAACACATAGCTTAAAGGGCAAGAGAAAAGGAAACTGCAGGAAAAGAAAAAGAAGAACCCCCTAGAAAATTCACAGTGAAGAGTTTAGCAGAAGCTTTTGCAGCCCTCAACAAGCAACTTAAAAATTGAATACACGGGCCCAACACTGAAAAATGTTCATTAATAGAGAGGAGCATTCAGGGCACATTATCTGTTTACAAGCAAATCTATGATAAAAAAAAGAATTAAACCAAGAAAAACAGTAGGAACATATTTCTGAAGAGTACACCTTTTATCTTTTAACTTTCATTTTTGGTCTGGGATACATGAGAAGATTTGTAAACTTGTGTCTCAGGCATTTGTTGTACATATTTACACCACTCAGGTATTAAGCCCAGTACTCCATATTTATCTTTTCTGCTCCTTTCCCTCTTCCCATCCTCCACTCTCAAGCAGACCCCATTGTTTGCTGTTCTCATCTTTGTGTTCATGAGTTCTCATCATTTAGCTCCAACTTATAAGTGAAAACATTTGCTATTTGGTTTTCTGTTCCTGTACTAGTTTGCTAAGGATAACAGCCTCTAGCTCCATCCACGTTTCCACAAAACACATGACCTTGTTCTTTTTATGACTGCATAGCGCTCCCCAGTGTACATGTACCACATTTTCTTTATCCAGTCTGTCATTGATGGACATTTAGGTTGATGTCATGTCTTTGCTATTGTGAATAGTGTTGCAATGAACATTCACATGGATCATTCCACCATAAAGGCCACACCTTCTTAAGAAGAGTTTTAGGTAGGTCTTTCAGGAGGTTTTTCAAAAGGAAGCATTGCTATGAGCAGAAATGACTGCTCTATGCATGTTACTGCCTCTGAAGACCTTCCTGTGGAACAAGATATGGAGGCAGAAGACAGTGATATTGATGATTTTGACCCTGTGTATGTCTAGGCTGATATGTGTGCCTGTGTCTTAGTTTTTAACAAAATACTTAAAAAATTAAAAAAAAGAAAAATAGGAAAAAATTATAAATTAAGTATATAAAAATGAAAATATAATTGTAAAACTATACTGTGTTTGCATTTTAATCTAAGTGCTATTACAAGAGCCAAATTTTTTAACCATTTAAAAATTTATAAAGTATAAAAGCGACAGTGGACTAAAGTTAATTTATTATTGAAATAAAAATTTTAAATAAATTTAGAGTGTCCTAAATGTACAGCGTTTATAAAATATACAGGAGTGTACAGGAATGTCCTTGGCCTTCACATTTACTCACTGACTCATCCAGAGCAACTTACAACAAATGGAGCCCTGCAAGACCCATTTGTGGTAAGTGTACTATACAAGTGTACCATTTATTATGTTTTATGCTAATTTTGAGAAAATGTCTCGCTCTGTTGTCCAGGCTGGAGTGGCATGACCATAGCTCACTATAACCTTGAACTCCTGTGCTCAAAACAGTCTTCCCACCTCAGCCTCCCAAGTAGCTGAGATTATAGGTGCCTGCCATTATGCCCAGCTATTTATTTTGTAGAGACAAAATCTTGCTATGTTGTCCAGGCTGGTCTTGAACTCCTGGCCTCAAGCAATCCTTTCACCTTGGCTTCCCAAAGTGCTGGGATTGCAGGCATGAGTTACTGCACCTGGCTTTCTACTCTATTCTTACTGTACCTTTTCTATATTGGGATATGTTTAGATAGACAACATATACCATTAGTCCATTTTCATGCTGATGATAAAGACATACCCGAGACTGGGTAATTTACAATGAAAAAGAGGTTTAATGGACTTACAGTTCCACTTGGCTGGGGAGGTCTCACAATCATGGAGGAAGAGCAAGGGACATCTTACATGGCAGCAGGCAAAAGAGAATGAGAGCCAAGAGAAAGGGGAAACCCCTCATAAAACAATCAGATCTCATGAGACTTATTCACTACAATAACAGTATAGGAAAAACTGCCCCCATGATTCAGTTATCTCCCACCGGGTCCATCCCACAACACATGGGAATTATGAAAGCTACAATTCAAGGTAAGATTTGAGTGTGGACACAGCCAAACCATATCAAGGCTATACCACATTACCTACGCATGTATTAGTCTATACCATCTAAATTTGTATAAGTCCACTCTATGATGTTAGCACAACAACGAAATCACATAATGATACATTTCTCAGAACACATCCCCATGGTTAAGTGACATATGACTGTATCATAATGACACACACAGGTTAAAAATGCATGTGAGCATGTAATTCTGTTAGGAATATAACTAGGAGTGCGATTACTGGGCTACCAAATATAAGTAATTTCAGATATTAAATGAATAAATTTTTTTAAGTATTTGGATAAATTTTTTTTTCAAGATATTGTACCAATTTATAGTCCAATTTGCAGGGTATGGGAGTGCCTGTTGTGCTAATCCTTGCCAATACTTAGTATCAAGTGTTGATTTTAGCTTTTCTGAAGAAAAAGAAAAGAAAGAAAATTAATATCACCATTAAAAGATATGCAGAGATACCTTCTTGCCATTTTAAAATTTATATTTCCAAATTTACTAATAAATTTGGATATTATTTTACATGCTAATTGGTTAAGTTGTACTTGATCATAAATCAAGTGATCATATATGCATTCATCTTCTTGTCTATCTTTGTCCAATAGCACACTATCTTTATTACCAAAAGTGGATAAAAGGGCTTGATACACAAAAGAACAAGTTCTTCCATCTTTATTTTTTTAAAAACTGTCGTGCCAGGCCGGGTGCGGTGGCTGACGCCTGTAATCCCAGCACTTTGGGAGGCTGAGGCAGGTGGATCACCTGAGATCAGGAGTTCGAGACCAGACTGGCCAACATGGTAAAACCCGGTCTCTACTAAAAATACACAAATTAGCCAGGCATGGTGGCAGTGCCTGTAAATCCCAACTACTTGGGAGGCTGAGGCAGGAGAATTGCTTGAACATAAAAGGCGGAGGTTGCAGGGAGCCGATATCACACTATTGCACTCCAGCCTGGGCAACAGACCGAGACTCCATCTCAAAAAAAAAAAAAAAAAAAAGTGTCATGCTTACAGTTGGCCTTTGCATTTCTTTACAAACTAGAATCAGCTTGTCAATTTCTACAAAAGAAAACAATATATACAGTTATTAAAAATGAAAATAAGTATTGGGATTGTCAATGAAATTGCACTGAAACAAACCATAAATAAATTTTCAACGAATTGTCATTTTTACAATGACAACTTTTCCAAAAAATGTTTATGCTATATATGAATATTTATTTAGTTCTAAAATTTTCTCATTTTGTTGTTTCATTGCTTTCCACATAGAGATATTAAGACAGTTTTTCTTTGAATTATTCCTAAGTATTTGATTTGTTATGTTATATTAAATCATGTTTTAGCTATTATTTTCTAATGGTTTCATCTCTAGTTATCTTCCTACCTATGTCATATATTTTGTCCATATATCTAATATTTTGTCTATATATCTATATAGAAAAGCGGAATTACGTATTAATTTTTAAAATCCATGAGATATTTAAAAAATGTATATACAATCATATAATTTTGCAAAATATAATATTTGTTTTTCTTTTTTTATTTCCCACTGAATTATTATTACTTTTTTCCTAATGCCATTGATAGGATCTATGAGACAGTGTTCAACTGAATTGTTAATAGTTGGGTTATTATTGGTTTTTAAAACCTCATTTAAAAATGAACCCTTTCAGCATTTCACTATTAAATCATATATTTTGTATAGGTTTTTGTAGACACTCTTTACTCAGCTATGACTTTTCTTCAAATAATTTCCAGTTTTCTAAAAGCTTTTACCTTTAGATGGTATTTTAATTCTATCTATTTTATCATTTTGTCAATTTTTCTGCATCTGTTGTGATCATATTTTATTTCTATTTAAATCTAATAATGTGCTAAACAGTTTCCTAGAATAAAATCAGTTTGACTTGTATTTTCATCATTATATATGGCAGATTTGGTCTGTTACTCTTTTGCGTATATAAAATTTAATGTTTAGGTTTGGAATTAAGTTTATCCTGACATGGGAAAAAAGATGCAATATACACTTCCATTTTATGTTCTATAAAAAATGTATCTTTGGACGGGCGCGGTGACTCACGCCTGTAATTCCAGCACTTTGGAAAGCCGAGGTGGGTGGATCACCTGAGGTCAGGAGTTCGAGACTAGCCTGTCCAACATGGTGAAATCCCGTGTCTACTAAAAATACAAAAATTAGCTGGGTATGGTGGCATGCGCCTGTAATCCCACTTACTCGGGAGGCTGAGGCAGGAGAATCGCTTGAACCCGGGAGGCAGAGGTTGCAGTGAACAGAGATCATGCCATTGCATTCCAGCCTGGGCAAAAAGAGTGAAACTCGGTCTCAAAAAAAAAAAAAAAAAAAGAAAAAGAAAAGCACCTCTAAGAGTAGAATTATTTAGATTTTGAATAGTTAGCAAACTCTTCTGGTTCAGTCATGGGCCTGGACATTTATTTCTGAAAAAAATATTTAATTTAAAAAGAACAAGTCCTTCCATTTTTATTTTTTTCATTCTTCTTATAATATTCTTATATTTTATTTTTCATTCTTCTTATAAGATTTTACGTGTGACATTAAAAAGGACAAGGAAACAGATGCATCTTTAATCTGCTATTTTAAACCCAAAAGCCCAAATCACAATTTTGATAGTACTGAAAATGTAAGAGCCTTATCTTTCACTTCCTCAATAGTTTTTTTTAGAAAAGATGTAATCATTACTCCTATGCAAATATAAAATGGGCATATATCAAATGCTTTATTTAATTCTTAAAAAGTGAATTCAAAGAGAATTATTTGAATTAACACAAACAGGTAGTCATGAAAGGTGAAACAAATTTTCAATAGATACACAATATTCTCTATCCACAGACCAATAATCAATTGCATTTAACTGGACAAAATTCACTTACATTTTTATTAAGAAGAATAATTTGCATTATTATCAATTTTCTATAATTACAACCTTGTAAAATAGTTCAAAGACAATGGACAGTGGAGAGAAAGCAGAACAGCACTAGGCAGAACAACCAAGAATCTCCTTTGTCTATTTCAGTTTTTTTCAACTTTTCCTAAAACATCCGGGTGTGGAAATGAGTTAAGCTTTTTGATTGCCATTCCAGAATTTCAATTTTAACACTTGGGCTGTTCACAGCATGTAAATTTGTTATGTTCCTCAACCTCTACATGTTCAAAGTTGTTTCTGGCACTCTGCCAAGACTCCAATCACTTGATAGTTACCACTTACGACTTTCCCCCAAGGGATGGGTCCCAAATATGTCTCAATAATTTTCACAGAATAGTTCCTCCTAAGAGAAAATATGAATAATCTTTTAGTCTTCTCATTTAAACAGAATACATATTCAATTTCTAGTGTTGTTTTATGTCAATAAAGCTGTCTTTTGGGACATTAATTCTTCACTGTGCACAGTGAGGCCATTTCTAAGTACTAAGTGACAGAGGCTCTCTATGAGACTTAACTTTGAACATGTTACCACTGCTGGATTCACTCCACATGAAATAAATACCCTTAAATATATTAACCTCAATATATGGTAATTCATAAAGAATAGTTTTATTATTTTACACAAATATTAAGTGAACAGCTGGACAAGTTTTTACAGGTGTATACATTTGTGTAACTATAATCCAGGTCAAATGAGAAACATTTACTGCATCTTAGAAAGTTCACATATGGCCTTTCCCAGTCACCTGATCAAGCAGTATTAATTGAAAAGAGACATCAGAGTATAAATCTAAAGGAATTAAATCAGAATGTCAAAGAGGTATCTGTATTCCTATGTTCATTGCAGTATTATTCACAATAGCCAAGATATGGAAGCAACCTAAGTGTCCAATAATGGATGAATGGACAAAAAAATGTGGTATATACATATGGAATACAAAACAGCTTTAATAAAAAAGGAAAATACTACCATTTGCAACAACATGGATGAACCTGGAGGATAATATTGTAGATGAAATTAGCCAGGAACATAAAGACAAGAAGCACATGATCTTACGTATATGTTGAATCGAGAGAAGTTCAGTGTGAACGAGCTGAGAGCATATTGGTGGTTACCAATGGATCAGGGAAGGCAGTTGGGACGGGCCAAGTGGAGACGTTGGTCAAAGGATACAAAGTTCCAGTTACACAGGAGAAATACATTCTAGTGTTCTATTGCACAGCAAGGTGACCATAGTTAATAATAATGTATTGTGTATTTCATAATAGCTAAAAGAGTAGATTTTAAATGTTCTCTCACCACAAAAACAAAAAGATAAGCAAGTGAAGTGATAGAAATGTCAATTAAATCAATTTAATATTTTTACAATGTACACATATATCAAAATATCACATTCTATCCTATAAATATATAAATATTATTTATTGATTAAAAACTTTAAAAAGAAAAGATGAAGATGATACTTCTTCCCATTACACTGTCTAAATCAGACGACAATATATATACAGCCAGTTTCTATATTACTATTTGTTTCACTGCTCTATTTGTTTATACTTGTACCATGCAATTTTAATTAATATAGATTTTTCTAAGATTTATGTTTATAGCATAATCCTCCAGATCTGTTCATTTTAGTATGAGATTGTGTCTTTTCTATTTTTGGCTATTTGGGGAATTTTTACGGGGCTTGCCTTGTGTCTTTGGGGAAATTGATATTTTTACAGCATTATTCCTTCTAATCAATAAACATGGAGTTTCTCTCCACTTATTTAGGACACAATAAAAATTTTCTCAATCATGTTTTCTAGTTTTCCATGTAGAAGTCTTACATATCTTTTATTAAGTGTGTCTCTAATAATTTACAATAACAAATAATATCATTTAATACTATTTCTATATGTTTTCTATACATCCAGTATTTGGTACACATAAATTGGGGATTGTTACACATTCCTGTGGATGCATTCTACTATGTGATGTTAACGTTGTCAGTTTTCTGTATTTGGTGTGTTTATATGGTATATCTTTTTCATTCCTTTGCCTTTAAACTTTTTTATCTTTAAGAATATTTAAGTATATTTTAAATAAACACTGTAAGTTTGGATTTCGGACCGTTTTGTTTGTCTTTTTATCTGATTATTTTTCCAGTGTGAGAATCTTAATCTGATGGTGGACTATGTGATATCCTGGGGTTTCTAATAATTTACAGTAACAAATAATATCGTTTAATACTATTTCTATATGTTTTCTATACATCCAGTATTTGGTACACATAAATTGGGGATTGTTACACATTCCTGTGGATGCATTCTACTATGTGATGTTAACATTGTCAGTTTTCTGTATTTGGTGTGTTTATATGGTATATCTTTTATCCAGACAATAGAGTCTGGACTATTGGAAGTTCATTAGAATATGTCCACATGACCAGCTCCCAATAAAAAATCCTAAACTCTCAGTCTCAAATAGGATTCCCTAGGCAGAAACACTGCATATGTGGTGTATTTTTCCTGCTGTAAAGACAGTACACTCTGTGTGATCCCTCATGGGAAGAACAGAGTATAGGAAACCTGCATACATATTACTTGAGACTCAGATTGTGTCTTTTTCCCTAACTGAACAAACTGAGTATCCTGACCATGTTACCTGTAAAAATTTGAAACATGGAAGAAACTATATGCTGAGCTTGTGAGTCCTAGTAAATTACTGAGGATATGGGTGGTCTTGTGGACTCCTGAAACAGCTGTCATGTATTTTATTTCCACACATATCTTAAACTCAAGGCTGAGACATTATCTTCATTAGCTTGGTAAGTGATTCTATTTCATTCTTTCTTTGCCCTTCTTTCATTTATGTATTTTTATGGCTGCATCTGGGATATTTTTCTTCTGTCAAAAGAACTTATTTTAAAAATAGTCTCAACATATATTTGTTATCTTAATTTTTGATCATCATGAATTTTTTTCTGAAAATTATTTTATATTTATATTTAAAAAGCATATTTGCTAAGTATAGAATTATAGGCTAGCTGATTATTTTCCAACCCTATTAAAACTAATGATTATTGTTCTTTAACAGCTTTTAAGCTTTTCTTTTTTAATTTATCAGTGGTTTGGCTATGTTGGGCCTATATGTAGTTTCCTGTAATTTTGTCCTGTTTGGGGTTCAAATAATTTATTGAATCTGTGGTTTGCTGTATTTCATTAGCATTTGAAATTCCTTACCTAATATTTTTATAAATATTTATTTTGTCTCATTGTTTCTCTGTTTTCTTTCTGAGACTCCAATTTCACATACATGAGAACTTTTTCCCATACCTCACATGTCATATTAGTTGTTAGATGGACAATGCTATATATGGACCCATCTGAGTTTCTTGTTTTCATCTCCCGTGTATTTCCTTCCCTGCCAAAATGTGACTCTTTATTTTAACGTATTTTTTTAGGTCTTGTTGTTTTATTCTCATATACTTTATTTTAAAATAAATCTCCCCCTGTAGAGATAATTTCCCCTAATTTTCCTTAATCGATTATAATTAATTGTGCATAAATATAAACTTGGCTTTTGGAATGCCTATGAATAATTCTTTATAAACATTTCTAAATATTTTATGTTTTCATTTTTTTATTAGGTTAGAAAATATTGTGTATTAAAAATGCATAAGTAATTGTTGTTTTCAACTTGCTGTAATGCTAAAAAAGTATCACATATTTATTTTAATTATCAGAGTTTTACAGAATCAAATGGATTTATACAACCATCTGCAATGCTCTCTTCTGAATTAGAAAATTAATGTTGCACATTAGTTAACTGAGATAAGAGTTGGCAATACTCGTCAGAAATACCCACATAGTCCAAAAAATTATTTGAGATAATACACATTGGTTACTAAACATTAGTCTTTTAAAACAGTTATATAGTTTCTGTTCTTTATCTGTACAGAAAGAATGAAGTAATTTTATAGATAGCATTCTAGAAATATGATGACTTTGATCACCTGATTGTTCCTAGTTCACAATATTCAGCACTATCTAAATTTAATTTTAATTATTAAAATTTAAAATATCTTAAAATAAAAATTAAAACCCATAATTATGATTTACTTCCTACATAACATATGTTAACATTTTATTTATCTTATTTATCTTAACATTTTGTTGAGTTGAAAAATATTCAAGGCATTACACGTTTTCAATCATATGAAACTTGTATCACAGAAATATACGATATACACTTTTTTTCATCATTTCTTTTTTTTTTCCTTTTTTCTTTTTTTTAATTATTATACTTTAAGTTTTAGGGTACATGTGCACATTGTGCAGGTTAGTTACATATGTATACATGTGCCACGCTGGTGCGCTGCACCCACTAACTCATCATCTAGCATTAGGTATATCTCCCAATGCTATCCCTCCCCCCTCCCCCAACCCCACAACAGTCCCCAGAGTGTGATATTCCCCTTCCTGTGTCCATGTGATCTCATTGTTCAATTCCCACCTATGAGTGAGAATATGCGGTGTTTGGTTTTTTGTTCTTGCGATAGTTTACTGAGAATGATGATTTCCAATTTCATCCATGTCCCTAGAAAGGACATGAACTCATCATTTTTTATGGCTGCATAGTATTCCATGGTGTATATGTGCCACATTTTCTTAATCCAGTCTATCATTGTTAGATATTTGGGTTGGTTCCAAGTCTTTGCTATTGTGAATAATGGCGCAATAAACATACGTGCGCATGTGTCTTTATAGCAGCATGATTTTAAAATAAAATGCAAAATCTTTCCTCACAAATGAATGAATCAAAAACAGATTATAAAGCACATAAAAATATATAATCTACTTTGTAAATATGGTAAGTACCTAATTATTGATTTACCAAAATCTCTACCCCAAACCAAGTTGAATCTAAAGAAACAAAAGTTAAAAAATTATCGAATTTAAAAACAAGGAGACTCAAACCTACTCAGATTGGATGTGATCTGAACCTCATTATAAAATAAACAACAACGTTAGCACCCCATGTAAGCTATTGCTCTGTGTAGACACCTTCCTTACTTCACTTGAACTCTTATATCTCATTCCGGTGGTTAAAAGTTTCTTCACTTTGCTCTCTCTCTGACTCCTTGCAGCAGTGCACCCCCTATCATGTGGATACCATCCTCAGCCAAGTCCGCCTCTGAAACTTGCAATGGTCTGTCTCTCACCCCTATCTTTTTTGTGTGTGTATTACCTGCCCTGTTTAACCTCACCATCCTAAGCTGGGCCATCCTGTCATGCAAAAGACTTTTGCTTTTTTTGATTTCAATTTAATTTTTAGATTCAAGAGGTGCATAGGCATGTTTGTTACATGGGTATACTGTATACTGCTGGGGACGTGGCTTTTAGTTTCCCCCTTACCCAGATAGTGAACATTGTACCTGATACGTACTTTTTCAACCCTTACCTGCCTCATTCCCTCGCCACTTTTGGAGTCTCCAGTGTCTATTATTTTCATCTTTGTGCACGTATACCCATTGTGTAGCTCCCAATTATAAGTGACAACACATGGTATTTGAGTATTTGATTTTCTGTTTCTGAATTAGTTCACTTAGGATAATGCCCTGCAGCTTCATCCATGTTGCTACAAAGGACATGAGCTTATTCTTTTTTATGGCTTACTCCGCGTAATCTTTGACTTCATATACCAAGCTGCCTCTTCAATTGGGTACAAACTTATTCACTCTGCTTGGGGTTTTCTGTCCTTTGTCGGGCGCTGTTACCACTTGTACATCTCTTTCTCAGCCTTCTCAGGTTTTGCCACTGCAGTGAGACATCACACCTCCCTCAAACTCAGCATGATTAGTAATCTTGTGTGGCCTTATCTAATGTCTTTAGGACTGAATTATTCTTGAGTGGATGATATATCAATACTAATATCCTGATCTTGATGGTTGTGTCATAGATACAACAAAAATTGTCTTCATTTATAGGAAATAAATATGGAAGTGTTTGAGGATGGTGTACACTATCTTTACAGTGAAACCAAGTGGTCCAAGGAAATTAAGGGAAAATAAGTGAGGAATTTGCTACAAGAGTCAATAAACAAAAAGACTATTGTCATAATCAAAATGATAATTTTGCAGAACAAAAAAATACATATTTCTTAAATTCTCAGAAGATTTTCTGCCTGCCATTTAACTCTGTTTAACTTAAATATTTAGATCAGTAAATGTGTTGAAAGAAAAATCTAATTATTTAGGCCTCACAAACCACTGATTTTATTTCTGCATCCCCAGGTAACCAAGACAACTTCTACTATTCTATCCTCCCCAACGGCAACAATCTAACTGGACAAAATTTGAGTTTCTAGACTCTAGTAGTGTGTATTCAAATTTGGACAATGACTTTCTTGCCGTTTTTAATGTAATTGAGGCAAATTAGGGACCCCACTTAGGAGCCTACTGGGTTCCCCTACCCTGCCCTGGCATGGATAAAAAAGGAAAAAAAAAAAAAACACTTTGAGGCCCTTCAAAGGAAATTGCAGGCAGCTAGCTAGTCTTGTGGCCAGCCATTAGGGCAGTAAATTAACAACCTGCTAAGCAAGAAGATAATTTTAGCTTAAATAATAGTCACCCAAGTAAATCAGTCATAAGATGCTCAGTGCTCTACAGAAACTAAAGATAACATCTTGACATATGGCCCTGAGTAGTTTTTCAGAAACAAGGACCCCCACCTGATGGAAAATGCCAACTGCTGTCATATAGACCTCTGCCAGCCTGTAACCAGAAAATGGATGAAGAAGTTCCAGAAATTTCCCAGCCCTTAACTCACTTTGAAGATCCCCTCACCTCTGTCTTGAAAAACCCTTGCTTGTAAGCCATCATTAAGTCCGAGTCTTAAATATTAGCTCTTCATTCTTCTTGCTTGGAACCCTGCAATAAATGCCTTACTTTCTCTTGCTGTAAATCCTGGTGTCAGTATGTGGCTTTTCTATGTGACAGGCAAGCAGATCCAGGTTCAGTTCAGTAACAAACCCAGGGATAAACCAGCTGCAAAACTTCAGCTCATGCCTCCGTATTTCTCCCTTCTCCAGAACTGCCTGTTTCTCATAGCTTTAGTAGTTTTCTGATGTCTTTAAGCAAATGCATTTTGTGAATAAATGGTGGCTTCTTAAGCAGTTTTTAGGGGGAATGGTGTTTTTCTTCAGTTTATTCATACAACCTAAACGTCAGTCTCATTTTCTAGATGTTTTAACTCATTTTTATTTAACATAAACTTGGCTTCTTGGGCCTCCAACACAACATGGCTTTATGCATCATGATATAAATCAGCTGTCTCCAATATCCTGCTTTTCAGATTGATAAGAAATTTTATTAGTAAAAAATAGTGAGATTCAATTTTTTTCATGATAAGATACTAAATTATCTTTTTTTTTTTTTTTTTTTTTTTTTTGCCGGAGGGGCGTATTTGGCATTGCTTGCATGAAATATATATGTTCAGAATAATATAGAAAAAAGTTAGTGTGCACATAAACATCTTATTTACATTGTATTAAAATCAGTGTTTTCTTGTTTGCTTTTCATAATCTTTATCGGTGTGCATAGATATTTTATCTCATTTGTCAGATTTGGTAAACAATAAATACATAGATAGATGCATAATGGACACACAGTTAATTTTGGATTTCAGATTGGAAAAAGAATATTTTTTCAGTTCAAAATACAGTTTTTTAAATATAATTATCCCAATTACTGCATAGAACACACAAATATAAATATATACCTACAGAGATATATTTTTAAAATGTATTTAACTGGAATTCAAATCCAACTAAATGCCCTATATTTTATCCAGCAATCCATTTTCTCCTTAAAGTCAAGAACCTATGTAGGTCAGGGAAACATAAGCAGAAAAAGTCAGAAAACACTGACGCTTTATTAACCAAATGATATTGATGAAAAGGACAATAGAATTGCTATTGTGCAGAAGATAGTGAGACTTACAAAATATCAAGGTCCAGTGGCTTTTCAAGAAAACCTTAGGAATAAAAGCTTCGTGTATATAATGAAACACATAAGCATTGCACTGATTTCTTCACTTTAGTGTTGCTTAAGTATACTTTAGTAAAAACAGAAACAAGTTCCAAAGCATAATCTAATTTGACACTCATAGACAAATAAATGAGAACATAAACTGAAATGAGGATGAATGGGTAGAAGTGAAAGCAATTTCTGTAAGGTTGCAGGATGTTAATTACCTGAAATACTGGCATGAAATACAGTTAAATAAGTTGATGGGCATTTTAAGTGATTTGTTTTTCATTATCCATGCTAAGTTAAAAGGTTGTGATTTCCTTTAGTCTGTTAAATACAGGCATTTTGTATCAAATAACTTTGTATTGGGGACAAATTTAGGTTAATCCATCATTAGTTTCTGTTTATAATACCACATTTGCAGGACCAGACTTTAAAACCAACATGCATATAATATTCCGATTTTGAACTCTAATTTTTGGCTTTTGGGCAAGGATTTTTTTCTGTATTTTCAGTAATAGCCAAATTCTTAAACACTTTACGTGCTTCCTAGTTTTTTTGTAATTCATTTATTTTAACTTCTTTTTGAAATTTACTTTTGAACTTGAGCATATAAAGTTTGTATTTTTCAATTTGCTACTATCTCATTAGTACCTTGAAAAGTGCTCAGCATAAAATTACTCAATAAAGATTTGTTAAATGAATGAATACTTTCAATCAGAGGGGAGATTAGAAGGCATTAAGAAAAAAAATCAAAGGAATGGAAACAAAATTATCATGATCCATTTAAAATTATAAAAAATGAATCACAATTAGTTAAGCCTGAATACCACTTTAAATTATAAGAGTGGCCAAGGTTTAATCATGTCCTATTTACCTAATTAATAGGAGAGAGTTTCCTGCCCTTGGATTATGGGGATGGCCAAACACACAACGCTTGATGCAAGAAAAATGAGATTGGCAGCGGTTTATTGGTTACGTATGCTCATAGCCTGTGAGAGAAGGGCGCCCCATACCACACAAGCCCACACAGAGGTTGCACTTGGGATTACAGTGAACTGCCAGAGGCAGGGGGATGCAGGCTTTGTATTATCAAAAAGGTGAAGTGCTGCCTGGTTCCCAAGGAAGAATACAATCGCCTTATTTAAATAACTCAGTGGGCTGTCAGGGAACTGAAACCCACTCCTCAGGAGTAAGCAGAAACTCACAATCCTTTGATAAGAAGGACTGTTTGGCTGGTCAACATTAACTGCAGAAGCAGTGTGGAAGATAATTTGCTATTAGGTAATTCCAGTCTCTCTCAATTTTACCAGATATCAAGGCAGTATATAGCGTTGAACCTTAACTTTAGGCCTCAAACCACAAGCCAACACAGTAAACATTTATGTTTTTGCATATATTATGTTTTACCTTCAGAGGAAAGGAAGTTCAGGGGTAAGATGAAAGCTAAGACTTAGTGTTCTCTTCTGGGATGTCATCAACAATGGATTCTTCATGTGACCAGTAACCCACACTGGACTTGTCACAATTACCTGCTATTAACCTAGACCTGAGGGTGAGAAAGGAAGGAGGGAAGAAATAAAGAAACTTGGCATGTAAAGATTTTTTTTTAGTCTATAACTTTTCTCATAAAGAAAAAAGAAATGTTATGTTAGGTTGGTGCAAAAGTAATCGCTAGTTTTGCCATTAAAAGTAAAGTTGTTTTGCCATTAAAAGTAATGGCAAAAGCCGTGATTACTTTTGCACCGACATAATATTTTTATCTCTGACCAAAAAAAATTATATTGTCCTCAGAGACCTTTCAGTGTCCTCTTCAACAGTAATTCTAGAAAGAGATGAAGAGACAACATTTGAAATGTTAGAGTTGAAAAATTGTCTCACCAACACATATTAAAAATCAAAAGATTTATTTATTTGTTTACTTCTGATGAAGACATTACACATATATTATAAGGTTTTAGAAAATATATCACTGTATCTTTCTAAAACAACCACTTGAAAATAGAATTCTGCTGAAATATTGATCAAAATAACCAGCTCAAGAATATTTGCAAACTCTGCATCTGACAGGGAATTAATATCCAGAATTTAGAAGAAATTCAAGCAACTGACACCGCCACCACCACCATTAAAAACAAATCTTCCATTAAAAAGTAGGCTAAGGGCTTGATTAGACATTTTTCAAAAGAAGACATACAAGTGGCCCATAAGCATATGAAAAAATATTCAACATCACAAATCATCAGAGAAATAAAAATTAAAACGAGATATCATCTTGCACCAGTCAGAATAGCTATTATTAAAAAGACAAAAAATAACACATATGGACAAAGATGCAGAAAAACAGGGAACACTTATAAACTTATAAAAATGGAAACAACTTATAAATGGTTGGTGAGAATATACATGAATACAATCTTAATGGAAAACAATATAGATATTTCTCAAAGAACTAAAAATAGAACTACCATTTGATTCAGTATACTGAGTATCTATCCAGAGGAAAAGAAATCATTATATCAAAAGGACACTTGTACTTGTATATTTATCACAGCACTACTCACAATAGCAAAGATATGAAATCAGCCTAAGTGTCCATCAATGGAAGATTGAATAAAGAAAATGAAATACTATCCAGTCATACAAGAGAATAAAATCACGTCTTTTGCAGCAACATAGATGGAACTGGAAACCATTATGTTAAGTGAAACAGCTCAGACACAGAAAGCAAAGTATTGCATGTTTTTACTTATGAGGGGGAACTAAAGAATGTCTATGCAGAGAAATAGAGTATGGAATGATAGAAAACGGAAACTTGAAATGGAGGTGAAGTGGGAGGAAGGCGTATGATGAGAAATTACTCAATGGGTATAATGTGTGTTACTCAGCTGATGGATGCTCTAAAAGCTCTGACTTTACCACTACTCAATCTATGCATGTAGCAAAATTGCACTTGAACCCCATAAATTTATACAAATAAAAATTTTAAAAAAGGATGGGAGGAAATGTGTTATTAAATGACAGTTACTTGATAATGAAATGAGTTAGAATAGTAACTATAATTACAATGCAATGGAAATATATTATAAAAGATGTTAGTATTTCTCATTAGATGACTTGAGGAAGAAAAGAACACTGAATTTACTAAATAAAGCATTTTACTTGGGATACAGTCAATATACATATGAAAAAGCAGATTTAAGTGTATATATAATGTACACACTTAGAAATATATTCAGTTATCCATGATTACATATGGTCATTTATATGCATACAAAATATGAGCTTATAGAGATAACACATTCATGAAATAAATACTTCTCAATATTTAGACAATATCACCTGATATAGGATTATGGGTCATTTAATTTTCGTCCTTTTAGTATTCTGCTCTTTTGTATTTCCACAAGAAATATTTTAATTTTATAGGCAGAAAAATCACTTTTTTTAAATTTTTGAAAAAAATTTGCAAATATTTTTTAAAGCAAATTTCATTTTTCTTCATGTGCTCCTTCAAGTTTTTTTCCAGTGCCTCTGCATGAGTTCTTAAATCTTTCAGAGAGAGCTTATTTATTACATTTCTGATGGAAATAATCTTGGTATAAGGTCAATTCTCTTCTTTTCATCATTCTTTGGCTCTTTGGATTGCTGTATCCCAAAGAACATTCACTCCACACCTCCACCCCACAATCCCCCACTCCCCCACCACACACACAAAAATATATATATATACACACATTTAAAAATCTGTTTTCATAGTTACAGGACTCATTATTGTTACTTAATGGCAGCCGAGGGAACTTTAGGATAACCAAAGATTAAGAGTAGGGAATATTTGCAGCTGACACTGAATCACCAGGGAATACTGTTTTTTGACAGATTTCCCTTTCTTCCTCTTATGTTTGCTTGTGTGACTTAGTGCTTAGCTCACAGATGCCTATTTTAATGAAATGTGTTATTTTCACAGTCTGTACATGGTGAGAAGTGCTTCTCACCATAAGAACTTCACTGCATTGATGTGCTTGGATTTTTTTAAAAAAAAATTTTAAGATAAATACGGCTCAAATATTCTTGCTCTTTTTTATTTTTACATTTAATTAAAAACACTGTGGTCATCATAAGGTTGGCATATCTATAAAACAGCATAAAATCAACATACTGTTTTAGCCAATAATTAATTTACTTGCAATCTTATGATCCTCTTTACACAAAGTATAAACAAACGTTCTTTGTCATTATTTACTTCATAATTTATTAGCTGTCAACCTAATAATAAATGAAAGAAGCCAGCATATCTCCATTCATTTTCAGATTAGACAGTTGTATTGCCCATGTAATAGGGCCGAAAAGCAGCCAGACACAAAGTAAGAAAAGAGAGGTGGAGTTGCTGATGTAGAAATTAGTATTTTTTTGAGAAACGATGTATTCTATTTCTAATATTTATCAACAACATTTGTTAGGTTGACATATGACAATTCTAAAGATGATCTCTGAGTGATCTAGATTCTCCGATACTCCCAGGAACTTTCTAAAGTTTTTAACTCAAATTTGACCAAAAACCTGATATTCTTTATACAATTTAATAGAATAAAAGTCAGAATCATTGGCAGGGAGAAGGTAAATGAGACCTCTCACACAAAACCACTTTTTAACATATTAAGGTATTCATCTCCATTTGAAAGGAAAAAAGCAATTATATCCATAACCCATAGTGTTTACACGAATATCCTCTTGCCTAAGGACATACATAAATACACATGTAAAGTGAAATTTACCATCTTTCACATCCTCTTTTTAATCTTTGTCAATGTGAGAATGAAAAATCTCTGTTTACCCATTAGATTCTAAACTCTCATTTCCTTCTGTCCAATTTATGGTCTTAGCTGATTAAAGTCTTCTCCCCTCCCTAACTCCTTTTCCCATTTTGTTCTCTGGAATGCCTAGTCATCAGATTCCATATATTCTAAAACTATTTTCTGAATTTCCCCTTTACATCCGTTTTTTGGATGAAATATTTTTTTTTCTCTTAATATACCATTTTCTTCAGTCCTTAAGGTGGAAAGGCTTTATTTTCTTTTCATGTGCCACATATCTTAAATTTGAGAGCAGTGTTTGTATCCTTCTTGCTTTCCAAATATATACTTATTCTCAGTTTTTGGCATTCTCAACAATTAACTGTATACCTTCTCTATGATTTTTCTTAGTGGTCCTCAATCAAAGTTTCAGGCATTATTCTTTTAGACACAGACATTACCAGCTAGCCCATATTCCTTAATCTTCCGTTCTATTCCTCTCTTTGATATTTAAATTATCTTTGTATATCTCGTCTTACTCTTCAAGCTCCTTATATATTAAGCTCCAGAAATGTTCTTTTCCTTTATCCTATCATGTTGACGTGGTGTATGTTTTCATTATCAAAAGTGAACCATCTCCTAAATAGCTCATTAAAACTTCCCATTATAAGATTTTTTTTTAACATCAGTAAGAAGTCAAATATACGATCTTGCATGTTTTGCTATATGGCCTTAAGCAAGTTATTTAAGTTCTTTGTGTCTTTGTTTCACCTGTTAGATGAACATAATGATAATAGTTTTTTAATAGAGTTAATGTAAGGAATAAATGAATTAATACATATAAAATGCTTAACACAATCCTTGGAACACAGCAAATGTGCATTAAATAGTAGCAATCACTATTATTGTTTTGTTTTTTTTTTTTTTTTTTTTTTTTTGAGACGGAGTCTGGCTCTGTCGCCCAGGCTGGAGTGCAGTGGCGCAATCTCAGCTCACTGCAAGCTCCGCCTCCCGGATTCACGCCATTCTCCTGCCTCAGCCTCCCGAGTAGCTGGGACTACAGGCGCCCGCCACCACGCTCGGCTAATTTTTTGTATTTTTAGTAGAGACGGGGTTTCACCATGTTAGCCAGGATGGTCTCGATCTCCTGACCTCGTGATCCGCCCGCCTCGGCCTCCCAAAGTGCTGGGATTACAGGCGTGAGCCACCGCGCCCGGCCTATTATTGTTATTTGACTTTATAATCTTACTATCATCTTATCATTCTTTCTTTTCTTATTTTACCTTGTGATCACTATCCTCAAATAGATACTCTCTATACCATCCATAACATCCTAATTTTTGATTGACAACTATAACCTACCAATGACACAAAGTTAATTTCATTCTATGACATACAGCAATGTATGTAAATAATTATGAATGATGATCAAGTGAGATTTATCTAAAGAATGAAAGGTTGGTTTCACATTCAAAAATCAACTAAAGTAATAAATTGTATTCATAGAATAAAAATAGAAAAAAATTACATGATCATCTCAATATATACACAGAAAGCATTTGACAAAATCTGATACCCTTTCATGATATGTTTCTTTCAACAAACTAGTCATAGAAGAGAAGTTCCCCAACTTAACATATGTGAAAAGCTCATAGGTAACATTATACTTAATGCCAAAAGACAGGATGCTTTCCTCTAATATCAGGTAGAAGAAAATAATATCCACTTTCACCACTTCTATTCAACATTGTAATTGAGGTTCTAAGCAGGGCAATTAGTAAGAGAAAGAAATACAAGGTAACAGGATTAGAAAGGAGGAAGTCAAACTATCTCTTTTTGAGATGACATGATCTTGTATACGAAAATTTTAAGTAACCCCTTAAAAAACTATTAGATGAATTCAGCAAGTCTACAGAATGCAAGATCAGTATAAAAAAGTAAGTAGTATGTTCATACATTTGCAATACAAATATAAAAATCAATTTATTTTGGGGGATTGTGGGGTGGAGGTGTGGAGTGAATCTTCTTTGGGAGAAATTTAAAATCAATTTTTAAAATTTCATTTATATTGGAATCCCAAAGAATAAAACAGGAATGTATTTGCAAAGGAAGTGAAAACTTACACTTTAAAAACTATAAAACACTGTGGAAAGAAATTAAAGAAGATCAAAATAAGTACAAAACATCAGATGTTCATTTATTAGAACACAACAATAAAATAGATACACTCTTAAAGCTGATCTGCAGATGCATTCCAATTCATATGCGAGTATCAGCTAACTTTTTTGTACAAATTGACAAATTTATGCTAAACTTTACTGCTGGGTATGATGACTCGATCATATAATCCTAGTACCTCCACAAGATGAGATGGGAGGATCCACTGAGTCCAGGAGTTCAAGGCTGCAGTGAGCTATGATGATGCCGATGTACTGCAGCCTCAGCAACAGAGTAAGACCTCACCTCAAAAAATAAATAAATAAATAAATAAAAGTGGAAACAAAACATTTGAAAATTATATATCTCATAAAGGGCTTCTATATAAACTACATGAAAAATTCTCATAAATCAAAATAAAAAAGGTGTTTTTTTTAAAAATGGGCAAGGGATTTAATAGATAACTTCTCCAAGGAAAACGTATAAATAGATAATAAGCACATGAAAAGATACTTCATTAGTTATCAGGGAAATGCAATTCAAAGCAACATATCATTTCACATTCACTAGATGGCTAGACTAAAAAAGTCAGATAATAAGTATCAGCAGGAACGTGGAGAAATCAAACACTGCTGGTGAGACTGTAAAATGGTGCAGTCTTCTAAAAGCAGTCAGCTAGTCTCTCGGATGATTAAACACAGAGTTACTGTATGACCTAGATTTCGCTCTGAAGTATGTACCTAAGAGAAATAAAAAACTGACATCTCCACAAAACTTTTTGCATGAATGTTATAACAAAATTACCCAAATAGCCAAAAGGAGAAAACAACCCAAATGCCTATCAATGAATTAATAGATATATAAAATGTGGTTTATATGTACTTTAAAATATTATTCTGACATCAACAGGAAAGAAGAATTGATACATAATGTAACATGGTTGAATCTTGAAAACATTATGCTAAATGAAATAAGCCAGTCACAAAAAAACCACATAGGATTCCATTCATGTGAAATATTGAGAACATTTATAGAGACATGGTGTAAATTTATAGAGACATGGTGTAGAGTAGTTCTTGCCTAAGGCTGAGTGGGTAGGAAGTTGGAGAGATAGGGGTTGGTAATTAATGTATATGAAGTTCCTTTTTGGGGTGGTAATTTAATTGAGTTTTCCATTTTATATTCTCTTTTTTGTCTTGAAAATTAACCAAGTTTTTCAGCATATTTTTAGATTTGAAAATACTTTTGAATGTCTACTCCATTAATTAATATTTAGAATGAGTTAAAATATTTGGACTTAGAATTTATCTATATAGAATTTATTCACACATCTTCCAAAAAGTAGGCGGCCAGG
Organism: Gorilla gorilla gorilla; assembly: GCF_029281585.2. Classification (NCBI taxonomy): domain Eukaryota; kingdom Metazoa; phylum Chordata; class Mammalia; order Primates; family Hominidae; genus Gorilla; species Gorilla gorilla. The sequence goes on along the minus strand of NC_086017.1, from coordinate 105,891,262 downwards.
GAGAGAGGAGGAAGGAAAACAGAAAGGAAGGGAATAATAAGAAGGAGGAGGAAGAGAAAAGAGAGCAGTTTAACAAAATACTAATTTATAAATGTACATAGAGGAGGTAAGATAAATGGAGGTTTATTGTACTGTACTTTCAATTCCATAGTAAGTTTGAACTGTTTCAAACTAAAAGCTGGAAGAAATGAATTTCTACTCCCATAACCTCCAAGGCTTTAAGCTTCCATGGAACAGGACAATGTCTATTTTACATAAAGCTACCAGGATAATGCCTGGCTTTGAATAGGTCTTAAAAATACTTGCTGAATAAATGAATGCACATTGTTCAATTCTATTATTTAGAGACAGATATAAGTCAATTTTCACAAAATTTAGAACCAGGAGGTTTTTGTCCCTCTTGAATTATAGGTATGTTTCCTTTAGTCAGGCATTATAAATCAAATTTGGCATCTTGACTTCTTTTTGTTTTATCAAGTAGGAGGTTTAAAATTAAATACAACTGTTAGAATCTGTATTAAATCAAATTCACAATCAAATAATCTGCTCATTATTTACTTTAATTGGATTTATATGTATAATCATTATTTTGATGTGGAACAGAGTTTGATTTTTATGCTCATGTAAACAGATATGACTCCAAAAAATGTTGTTCTAATTGTTCTTGCTGAAAAACAAATTATCTCAAAACTCAATGCCTTAAAACAACCACATTTTTAGGTCAAAATTTTAGAGATCAGAATTTGGTAAAAGTTGGGCAGCAAAGTACATACTTGAGTTCCCTCATCAGCCTGTAGTCAGATTCTACTAGGTCTGCCATCTGAAGGTTTGGTGTGGTTGAATATTCGAGATGATTTACTCCAAACTGGTGGCTTCGTGGGGTTGTTGTTCAATATCCCTTTATGTGGCCTCTCCTGCCTGACAATTTGGGATTTTCTATCGTCTTATATAGTGGCTTACTTCTTTCAGATGCAGCTTCTCAAGAGGCTCCTAACGTTCATTTGCATTTTACAACTGGATTCAAGGGAAAAAGTAACTTAACACAGTATTCCTCCAACTTCAGTCTTAATATTAAACTTTCTCCTTCCTTCTTTATGTTCAGATGGAAGAGGACATGTGGAGGTCAGACATGTGGACATCAATCCTTTGAGCTTTAGCAGTATACCTTAGGCTTTTTGTCAGAAACTGTTTGGCTGAGAGTTATGCATCAACTTCCTTTGGGCATTCCAAGGCCGCCTTCTTAGCCTCCCATTGAAGGTATCTTACAAGAGGCAACCACAAGACTCCAGTCTCCCTCCAGCATCCCCAGTAATCTTTTTCACAGTGTCTTGAATACTCGTCATGCACCTAACCTCAACAATACATTGAAAAGCATGTTTTGTTTGGCAAAATATGGGGAAAGATTTTTGTGGCAGGGGACATTAAGGAAGTTTTCAAAGTCACAGTTTCTCTCATTGCTGTCAGTGGAACACCAGGGGTTCCGAAATCCAAACATGTTTCCTTGTGTTTTGGAAAGAAAAGTAACTGGGAAGAGGATAAAGGTGAGCAGGTCTTTCAAACACTGCCTCACTTAATCATTTTACTGAGGGTGTTTCATAGGAATTGTTTCAAGAAATTCTCTGCTACTGATTTTTTAAAACAACTAACATATATTCCAATAAATCAATTCATTTTTAAAGACAACATTAACGTTACTTGTTCATATGTAAATAACACTGAGGAAGGAGTTCACATTTCGTCATTATTATTTTCGACATGTTTAGATATTTTTATGTTAGCTGTGCATCTGGTGATGCATTAGTTTAGTGATTAAATGAAAGGGAAATGTCGCTGAGTTACATTGTTTAGTGAAGTCATTTAACCCAACATTTCAGGTTGGCATTTTGCACAGTAACTTTAAAGCTGGCATTTCACAAAAATATTTAAAAAATAAATGTCGTCTACATTATATACTTTTTGTAAAGGTTAAGTGCACAGTGTTTCACTTTTAAGGTGATTCTTGAATTGACAACAAAGTTACTCCCTTTTTTTTCAAGATGTCAACCATAATACATGGTTCATTAAAAAATGGCCCATGGTCTTTCTCACTCTTAATGCCTTTCTTTCAGTATTTTAAATAAAAAGCTATACTTGACTCCCTCACCTGGAAAATTTATTTCCATTAACTTTTCTATGTAGCAATCAAGCATTGTAATTCACCTCTTTGTACTCTATCTAAAATGATTTATTTTTCTTTAAAAAATTAAGGCAAAAAATTAAGTCAATGGTTGAGGTTTAGATATGTATGCTTCTAAATGTCCCCCTTGACTACACACAAAAAAATGAGTCACTGAAGGGTCTATAGTGCTATTCACTTTACCATAATATAAAAATCTGAATGCTAGCTAATTGCATATAGTTTAGATGACATTAGAATTTACTTTAAGTGATGGTTTTATTTATTTTGTATAGTACAACCAAATGGAATGCCATGTGAATAGTATAAAGATTTACTATGAAGAATCAGCAGGCAAAATGTATCTCAAATAACACAGAAAATTCAGACAGACAGACACACACACATATACACACACGCACATCAGGTTAAATAAATTACTGTGAGAACTTTGGAGCTCAATCTTAATATGCAAATAATATATTGAGCACAGAGTTTCTCAATAATTCTGGCTTTGTGACAAATTTTGTCTCCTTTTAAGTTGTGGAAATGAATGCAACAATGCATTTGCTAAAGCAAAAAACACATCTCTTTTTTGGATGTGACACTGATGTGAATTGTGTGTGTATGTGTGTGTGAGAGAGAGATCTCTTTTGGATCACTGATTGACTCAATTGTTTTAATTTGGATTTGTGCCACTGTGAAACAAGGGTAGATAACAGGACTGATGATTTACACACTGTTTTTGTCATTACTTAAGACATTAGTGTAAATTTTCCTTAGTGTAAGACTTCTAACATATAGTTTTTTATCAATTAAAATATCAGTGCAAATTACATATTGTTATGTGTGAGCATAAGAAAGTAAGCAGGCTTCCATCAATAGTTCTCTTACCAACTGTTTATCCTTCCCAACTCCTGCCTTCTCTCCTCCAATCAAAATAGTTGATACTGCAAGCATTCTCCCATTTTCCCATGTCTGAAGTTTCTGAGTAATATAATTTCTTCTCTAAAATATTTTATATTCTAAGGTGTTGACTGGAAATAAGTATGTATCATTTTTGGGGTTCTGAGCAAAAAGTCTGGTTAAAATCAGCACTTGGCACAGTGTAGACAGTTATTCTATTACCTCTAAGCTTTTCTTATACCCAGCCATGTCCTCCCTACTCAAAACTGTAAGTTTCTTGCCAAACTCCAAGTGCAGGTTTAAGGCTAACTGATTGTATACTTTGTATTCTTTTAAATAAAACATGTGCCTAGTAACATGCAATTTTGAAAAAGTAAGACTAGAAATGACACTATGTTTAATTTTTAATAATGTTGGTAGTCTTTGTTTTTCATTTATCATCATATAAAAGAACAAGAAACAGACTACTACTGTGATTTTCACATGTACTTTTAAACAAATTTTATGTTGTTTTTTATTGAGGTAAAAAATACATATAAAATTTGCCATTTTACTATTTTTAAGTATACAGTTCAATGGCAATAACCATATTTTTATTCTTTTTTCCCTTCATCTGCCACTCCCTGATACTCTTCCAGGCTTCTGGAAAGCACCATTCGATTCTCTCTCTTCGTGGGTTCCACGGTTCCACTTTTTGATCTCCCACATATCAGTGAGAACACATAATATTTGTCTTTCTAAGCTTGGCTTATTTCACTTAACATAATGGCCTCCAATTCCATCTGCGTTTCTGCACATGATAGGATTTCATTCTTTTAGGGCCGAATAATACTCCATTATGTATATACACCACATTTTCTTTACCCATTCATCCATTGATGGGCTCTTAGATTGATTCCATAATTTGGCTATTGTGAATAGTGTGGAAATAAATAGGAGAGTGCACATATCCTTTCACTATATTAATTTCCTCTTTTGGATATATACCCAGTAGTGGAATTACTGGATCTTGTGGAGTTTTTGAGGAACCTCCATACTGTTCTGTATGGTGGGTACACTAATTTACATTCCTAGCAACCGTGTATGTGAGTTCCCCTTTCTCCACATCCTTGCCAGAATCTGTTACTATCTGTCTTTTTGATATAAACCATTGTAACTAGAGTGAGACAATATCTCATGTGGTTTTGATTTGCATTTTTCTGATTAGTGATTTTGAGCATTTTTAACCTCTAGCCAGCCTTCCCACAGTGCCATAATAATACCTTTGAGATCCCTTCCATGTATGCTCTTCAAATGGACAATATACATTGGAAATAACCTCTTAATTACATCAGCCAAAGCAAGCTCCATGAAGAACTCTGGCTCTTTGTTTGACTGATTTCGAAGCAGTTCTGACAAACCTTTTTAACCAAACAGCTGGAATTTTATGATTTTTTCCTTTTCTGAAGTGACTGTCACAACAAATCTCATCTCATTCTAGTGATCAAACTGAGATTTTATGTTTTATTTTTCCATTAAGAAAACTTAAAAATCTTCACATTGTAAACTTAAGTTGAAATGTGAAATTTACTCATTTAGTTTACTCATTTTATCCGTTTTGTAAACTCCTTGATAACAATAAGCAATAAAATTAGATAAATATTTTATAAGGAATAAACTCCACTGTGACCACTAAATAACATTAATCAGCCAACAATGTTTCTAAGAAAAATATGTGCATATTTGAAATAAATGCACTTCTGGAAAAAAATGAGAATTTAAAAAGTATTTAGAGAAATATGTGAACTTCCTCAGAAAACCTGCTTCGGATGACATCAGTCTTTGAAACTTCTCTGTCCAAGTGTTGTAGCTCTTTGAATATAATGAACCTCAGAAAAGAAGATTTGGGGCAAGACAAATTTTAGACTAATTTACAGATATCAGAAAAACAACATAGTATTAAAAAGTTAAGGAAATCACCAGATATTCACCAGATATTTTGAATTATTAGTTGCTGGTTAAACATCTGTATATGTAACCAAACGTTTGGTATCTACATGGAGGTTCAATAAAATAACGATGCTAAACTAAGAGATAGAAAAGTCAGATTCCACCACCAATTGGTTTAAACATGGCAATGTTGGGCTCACTTTCTTCTTGTTATTATAAACCTTCAATATCTAAGCTTCTGTTAAATTCTTTATTTATATATTATTTACATAAATATAGCCAGAGGAATGAACAGATGTTAAAAGTACATTTGATTTGGTGATAAGTTATTGCTTTTTGTGTGTAAATACTTATTAACATAGAATCATTTCTTATCACTTAGTATTCTTTGTATACAAAAATGAACAAGAACCAGTACACCAATCAAGGACTCTGAAAAAATTACACTAGTCTTGATTTCTAATTTTAGTTTTTTGTAGAATTGAAAATGGTGATATCAAGTGCATTAGTTAAATATTAAACCATAGTTAACAGAAAAGTTTCCTAGATTACTTCTGTTATTATATTTCTTTATAAAGTGGATTTTTCCCAAATTGTCAGAGTAAAAGAATGTGTAAAGTACATAATACTTGTCTCAGTGTTTGTTATAATAAAGAAAATATTTAGTTTTCCTATTAGAGAATGATTTTAAAAATTACGGTGTTTTCATGTCATGGAATAATTTGTAGGGATTAATATAATGTTTCAGAATATTTAATAATGTGGGAAATGTTGACAATATACTATTAAGGAGATAAGGAATACATACTTCTTAGGGAGCATGATACAAGATATCTATGAGTGTGTATACATGTGAATACAATGGACTTTGTGACATCACTGCGATTTCCTTACAGTATTCCTAAACTCTATCAATAGTGCTTCAGCTCAGAATATGCTGGACATTAGGGAATTAGGTTGGAGCAAAATGCAGAGTTATGGTTTGATAGATGGTGTCCCCTCCAAAGTTCATATTGAAACTTAATCCCCAATACAACACGATTAAGAGATGTGGCCCTAGGTGGGTGATGAAGTCACAAGAGCTCTACCCTCATTAATGGGTTTAGCACCCTTGTAAAAAGGTCTAGAAGTTGAAGAGAGCATTCTCTGGCCCTTCAATCCCCTTTGTCATGTGAGAACATAGTGTTCCTCCACTCCTGAGGATGCAATGACAAAGTGTCATCTTGGAAGCAGAGAGCAGCCCTTACCAGAAGGTGCCAGATCAGACACTAATTCTGCTGGCACCTTGATCTTGGACTTCTCAGCCTTCAGAACTCAAGAGAAATAAATTTATACTATTTGTGAATGACCCAGTATCAGATATTTTGTTACAGCAGCACAAAAAGACTAGAACATACACAAAAGAACTTAGTTACAAAAAGTAAAGAGGTGAAGTGAGAAATATGGAGCATTAGTTCTTAGAAAAATATAACAAGGAGAAAACTATATCGGATTTCTATCACTTGTGAACAATTTATTAAGGAAATAAGTGATGCTAAAGAACAGTGAAATAAAAACGGAAAATTCTGCAGTTAGTCAGTTTGGAGGCTTGGATAGTGTTTGTTACATATTATTCAAAGGGTGAACCCTGAAAGCTGGAGAACCTGGACTCATGTGCATTGTGTAAAAAATATAGGCTAATTTTCTTTGGCTGCAGGCTACCCCAAAAGCAAATTTCTTGAAACATAATATTGTATTTTATTCATTGCCTCATTACAGTAATCTAATTTTGAAAGATACAATGTTATATTATTTTAATTCATGGTCTTCATTTATTTTCTACTGACCATATGACAAAACTTTTTGTCCCTAAATCATGATCAATAACTATATAAACTCAGTTTTTCCCAGATTTTACTGGTTGTTTCTATGTTTTAAAAAGTGGCAGAAATCAAATAAGCAGACATGATCTAATCCAGGTCTACAGCTTTCCTATTTGTCTGAAGAAATTTATGGGACAAAAGTGTAATTTTGTTACATGAATATATGGTGTATTGGTGAAGTCAGGGCTTTTAGTGTATCCATTACCCGAATAACACACAATGTACCCATTAAGTAACTTTTCATCATCCCCCTGGCCTACATTTAATATATTTAAAGCGAAGCTGATATGAGAAATGCATTACAATATTTGTGATGATTAGCTTTAAAGGTTGCCAGATTCAGTGAGGTCACCATAGACAAGAACATACATATCACCAAAGTCAAGAACCTTACTAATTCTTCCATTTAGTGGTGCCAGATTATAGAGAAAGTGTTCATGCTACCAAAAGTTAGATAACATTGAATTATGTTTAATGGCAAATGTATATAAAGACCCAGGTCAAGAGTTATTCAGGAGCTAACAGCATTCTATTGAGTTAGCTGTATTCAGAAAATCCATTCACATTATAAGATGACAGCTTCAAATATAGTGAAATTGAGTAAACACACTTGCAGGCTGTCAAAACAAACCAAAACAAAAACACCGTAATAGTCATATATCATTCGGAAAACTTAGTCCTTGGATTTTGCTGCGTAAAGAATAAACCATTCGTATTCCACTTCTTATAAAATCAGTGAGCTTCCTACCTTCAGAATTAAAATTTGCAACACATTATTTCTTCGATTCCTAATTTCTACATTCCTGAGTATATTATCTGTCCTAATGTCAGTCATTACTCCTGTTTCTTGAATGGACTTTAAGTCTATTGTGTTAATTTCATTTTGACTCAATTTTCTCCTGTCTGACCTGCTGTGTTGACTATTTTCACATCCCATTCAGGTGGCTTCTTGTCTTTCAACATCTGTAACATTTTTTCCAACTTCATTATTTTTTTCTCGACATCATAATATACTTGGATATAGAATGAAGCATATGTGTCATTTGTTAATGAATAGAGATCTTGATTTCCTCTTACTTCATTTTGTAAAATACATTTATTGGTTTACAGGCAGGAAACAGGTAAGCACAATAATTTTTATTTATTTCTTATACCTTTACAAAGTATATTCATCCTTAAATATTATTAATATGATTGCTATATCTGACTCCACTTTTAATATTTGATGCCAACAGAATTTTTTTTTTTTTTTTTAGACAGGGTCTCACTCCGTCCCCAGGCTGGAGTGCAAGTGGCACAATCTTGGCTCACAGTAACCACTGCCTCCTGGGCTCAAGCCTCCTCCTGCCTCAGTCCCCCAAGTAGATGGCACTACACACACGAGCCACCATGTCTGGATAATTTTGTATTTTTTGTAGAGATGAGATTTCACCGTGTTGCCCAGACTGGCCTCGAACTCCTGAGGTCAAGAGATCTACCCACCTCCACCTCCCAAAGTGCTAGGATTACAGAAGTGAGCCACCGCGCTCAGGTGCTGGCAGCTTTCATGGCCACCTCTTCACTCCCCCTCTGCCTGGTATGTGGGCAAGCTGGTAAGAATGCCTGTGCCCCTAGGATCCCTTTGTTGCTGGCTCTCTAGTGTACTCTCTAACCACTGAAATACCTAACTCAAGGCAGCCTGGACTTATTTGTGCCTGTCCTCCTCTCCCTAGGTTTCTCTTGTGTGAGTACTAAACTTTGCTGTGTACTTTTTTGGTGTGCAATGTTATCAGACTAAACTTTCAGCTTATTAATTGGGAGGGGATCTAGCTCATCTCCATAGATGACCACAAAATAAATATATAAATATCTGTGTGATATCCCTATGTTTATCTCTCAATGATGTACTAATAAAAATGGAGAAAGTACTAGAATATGAAAAAATAGGAGTGGTTCCTCTAGCAAGGTCACACAAGAAGTACTATGAATCCAGATTAAACACATCCCTCATTTTCCAGTTTTTCTATTATCTTAGCACATTAGATAGAAACTTGAAACAATGCTAACATAGATATGTTTGGTAGGAACCTTTAAAATGAACTAAAGGGAATCTGTGGAGAGACATTATTCTAATCTATGAAACAAACCCATTTTCAAACTTACAACAGTAACTACATGGAGAAGCTACTCAGTGTATCAACTACCCTCTGTGTTTCAGAAAGACAACCCATAGCTAGGTTCAAATTAATCTAAAACCAAGTTACCAAAAGCGTACAAATAACTTATTGTCATCATCAAAATTACTGAGGCTTTCCACGTGTATTCAGGAAGATTAATTTGTCATATACCTAAAGGTCTAAAAATTTTGAAATGTTAGATATATAAACCAATATACAAACATACACACATATATATGTAGCTCTCATTGTATATACTTTTATATGAGATACTCATTAAACCAGGATCAATGGATCAATATTCTCACTTTACCATGATTAGACATATAAATCTGCACAGTTAACATAAATTGTTTAAAAAATGTATTTCATTGTGGAAAAAACACAATATGATAGTTCTCCTCCTAATACATTGTAAGTGTATAAAACATAATGTTAACTATTCACACAATGTTGTTCAGAAGACCTCTATAACTTATATTGTATAAATCATATTTTATACCATTAATTAACAATTTCCCATTTCCCCCTCTCAGCCCTGTCAACCACCATTCCACTCCTTGATTCTATAAATTTAACTGTATAAGTGGAATCATGCAATATTTGTCCTTTGGTGGCTAACCTATTCCACTTCACATGATGTCCACCAGGTTCTTCGTGTTGTCACATATTGCAGAATTTCTTTTTTAAGGCTGGATAATATTTCTTGTATATGTCATCATTCATCCATCAATGGACATTTAGGTTGCTTTCACTTCTTAGCTATAGCAAATAGTGCTGCAAATAAATATGGGAGTGCTAATATCTCTTGAACATTCTGATTTCAATTCTTTTGGATAAATACCCCGAAGAAGTGGAGTTGTTGTATTATATAGTAGGTCCATTTTTAATTTTTTGAGAAGCCTCCATGCTGTTTTAAGTAGTGGCGGAACCATTCTCACCAGCTGTATGAATCACATACTGTATTCTCACCAGCAGTATATTAGGTTTCCAATTTCTCCACATCCTCACTAAGACTGGCCCTTTTTTGTTTTGATAATAGCTATCTTAACAGATGTGAGGTCATAGTAATGCCAAGGCCAATGTCATAAAGTTTTTATGCTATGTTTTCTTCTATAAGTTTTACAGTTTCAGATTTTATCAGATTTTATGTTTAAGTCTTTACTGTGAATTGATTTTTTGTAATGTAATATAAAGTTCAACATTTTTCTTTTGCATATGGATTTCCAGTTACCCCAACACCATTTGTTCAGGTGGCTATCCTATCTTCATTGTGTACTCCTGGCAACTTTGTTGAAATATAGTTGTCTGTATATGTGTGGTTTTCTCTCTGGGCTCTCTATTCTGTTCCACTGACCTGTGTGTCTGTCTTTATGCCAGTACCATATTATTTTTAATTGCTGTAGCTTTGTATTGATTGAAATCAGGAAATGTGATGCCTCCAGGTTTGCTGCTCTTTCTTAAGATTTATTTGGCTATTTGGTGTCCTTTTTTGGTTTCATATGAATTTGAGGTTTTTTAACAAATAATTGCTATTGAGATTTTGATATGAATTGCATTGAATCCATAAATTGCTTTGGTTAGCATGGACAATTTCACAATATTAAAAATTCCAATTCATAAATATATCTTTCCATTTATTTGGATTGTGTTTAATTTTTCATCACTATTTTCTAGTTTTTAGTTTATAAGTTGCTCATTTACTTAAGTTTATTCTTAATCATACTTTTTTGTACTATTGTAAATGGAATTATTGTCACAGTTTCCTTTTCAATTTGTTGTTAGTGTATATAAATACAACTGATATATAAATACTGAATCTATATCCTGGAAGTTCTCTTAATTCATTTATTATTTCTAAAAGTTTTTAAATGGGGTCTTGAGTGGTTTCTATACACAAGATCATGTCATGTGTAAAGGGACAATTTCACTTATTCCTTTTTGATTTCATAGCCCTTATTTCTTGTTCTTGCTTAATTCCTCTGGCTAAGACTTTCAGTACTGTGTTGAATAGAAGTGGTGAGAGTGGGCATCCTTGCCTTGTTTGTGATCTCAGAGAAAGGGTTTTCAATTTTTCATTATTAAATAAAATGCTAGCTGTGGGACTGTCATATTTAGTCTTCATTATGTTGAGGTAATTTCCTCCCAATCCTAGTTTTGTTGAAAGTTTTTATTATAAAAAGGTGTTAAATTTTATCAAATACTTTTTTGTACCTATTGAGATGATTGTATAATTTTTATCTTTCCATCTGTTAATATGTTGTATCACATTAGTTAATTTTGGTATGCTGAACTATCTTTGCATCCTAGGCATATATCTTACTTGGTCATGGTGTATAATCCTTTCAAGATGCTGTTGAATTCCATTTACTAGTATTTTGTCAAGAACTTTTACATCTGTATTTATCAGGGATATTGGCCCACTGTTTGATTTTCTAGTAGTGTCTTTGTCAGGCTTTGGTGTTAGGGTAATGCAGGCATCATAAATTTAGTTTGAAAGTGTTCCCTTCTCTTGAATTTTTGGAATTTTTGGAAAAGTTTGAGATTGTTGAAAAACAATCCTCAAACAGTAAGGAATGAAAATATTTAACTGTTAGGTAGAATCCACCAGTGATGCCATTTGGTCCTGGGCTTTTTAAAAATGGAAGTTTGTTATTTACTATTATAAACTTCATACTACATACAGGTCTTTCAGACTTTCTATACTTTGATAATTTTGCTTTGGTAGGGTGTATGTTTTAAAAGTTTATCAATTTCTGTTAGATTATCTAGTTTTTTGGTGTATAATTGTTCATACATGTATCTTATGATCATTTCGTTAAATTTTGTGGCATCAGTTATAATGTCTGAATTTTCCTCTCTTATTTTTGATTTTATTTGAGTCTTTCTTTTCCAGTTAGTCTAGAAAAAGTGTTGTCAACTTGTTTATCTTTTTCACAAACGAACTCTTAGTTTTATTTTTTTCTACTCTCTTTGTCCTCGGTTTCAGTTATAATTTTATCATTTCCTTCCATTTGCTAGATTTGTGAACACTTTCTTCTTCTTTTTTTAATTCCTTGAGATGTAAAGTTAGATTGCTTATGTAATATCTTTCTTATTTTTCAATGTCGATACATCACTATAAATGTCTCTTGTAGTCTGCTTTTGCTGCATCTCATAAGTTTTGGTGTTTTATGTTTTTATTTTTATTTGTTACAAGTTATTTTCTAGTTTTTCTTTTTATTATTCTTCTTATTATTATACTTTAAGTTTTAGGGTACATGTGCACAAAGTGCAGTTTTGTTACGTATGTATACATGTGCATGTTGGTGTGCTGCACCCATCAACTAGTCATTTAGCATTAGGTATATCTCCTAATGCTATCCCTCCCCCCTCCCCCCACCCACAACAGTCCCCAGTGTGTGATGTTCCCCTTCCTGTGTCCATGTGTTCTCATTGTTCAATTCCCACCTATGAGTGAGAACATGTGGTGTTTGGTTTTTTGTCCTTGCAATAATTTACTGAGAATGATGGTTTCCAGCTTCATCCATGTCCCTACAAAGGACATGAACTCATCATTTTTTATGGCTGCATAGTATTCCATGGTGTATATGTGCCACATTTTCTTAATCCAGTCTATCATTGTTGGACATTTGGGTTGGTTCCAAGTCTTTGCTATTGTGAATAGTGCCACAATAAACATACGTGTGCATGTGTCTTTATAGCAGCATGATTTATAGTCCTTTGGGTATATACCCAGTAATGGGATGGCTGGGTCAAATGGTATTTCTAGTTCTAGATCCCTGAGGAATCGCCACGCCATCTTCCACAAGGGTTGAACTAGTTTACAGTCCCACCAACAGTGTAAAAGTGTTCCTATTTCTCCACATCCTGTCCAGCACCTGTTGTTTCCTGACTTTTTAATGATGGCCATTCTAACTGGTGTGAGATGGTATCTCACTGTGGTTTTGATTTGCATTTCTCTGATGGCCAGTGATGATGATCATGTTTTCATGTGTTTTTTGGCTGCATAAATGTCTTCTTTTGAGAAGTGTCTGTTAGTTTTTCTTTTGATTTTTTTCTTTGACTCATTGATTATTCAGGGGTGAGGACATGTTGCTTAATTTCTTCTTAGTTGAAAATTTCCCGTTCTTCTTATGTTATTGATGTCTAGTAGAATTCAATTTTGGTTAGAAAAGATAACTTGGTATGAGTTGAGATTTTATAAATATTATTAAGTCTTGTTTTGTAAGTTAACATGTGATCTATCCTGGAGAAGTTTCCTTGTGCTTGAGAAGAATGTATATTCAGCTGCTGTTGGGTAGTATGTTATGCAAAGATCTGGTATGTCCATTTGGTCTACAAATGCTCCCTGACTTTTAAGATGGGTTATGTCCTGAACAACCAATTGTAAGTCAAAAATGCGCTTATTACTTTGGTAAATACACCATGAGGTCAAAATATTACAAGTCAAATCATCATAAGACCAGATTCTCCTCTTCTTACTATGGAGTTAAGTTCCAAAAAACACATGGTAAGTTGAAAAAGTAATTAGTAGAACCATTGTAAGTTGAAGGCTGTGTGTATATTGCTGCTAAAGGTTGCTATTTTGTTTATTTTCTATCTAGTTGTTCTATTAATTATGGAATATGAACTATTAAAGTCTCTCACTATTATTGTACTGCTATCTATTTCTCCCTTCAGTTCTGTCTGTATATGCTTTACAGATTTAAGTGCTCTGATGTTGAGTGCACATACATTTATAATTGTTATATCTTCCAGTAAATTGGCCCCTTTACCATTATAATGTCCCTCTTTGTCTCTTGTGGCCAATTTTGAGTGGAAATCTATTTTGTCTGATACAAGTAAAACCACTTATGTGACTTCTCCCCTTTGTTTACTATTTGCATGAAATATATTTTTTTTACTTCTTACTTTTAGGCTATGAATGTCCTTAAACCTAAAGCAGGTTTATTGTAGACAGCATATAGTTAGATTTACATTTTGTCTTGTTTTTTTGTTGTTGGCTTAAAAAAAAAAATCCATTTCGCCACAGCAGTTTTTTTTTTTTTTTCAACTATTATTTTAGATCCTGGTGATACATTTGCAGGTTTGCTTCAGGGCATATTGCACCCAAAAAACCAATTGCACTCCAAAACCATGCCCCTTCCTTTTCTACCCCTCTAGTAGTCTGCAGTTTTGATTCTTTGTATGTTTTTGTCCATTTGTGGTCAATGTTTACAACCTTCTTATAAGTGAGAATATACACTACTTGTTTTTCTGTACCTGCATTAGTTTGCCTAGGATGATGGCCTCCAGCTCCATAGTTGTTGATGCAGAGAATGTGATTTTGTTCTTTTTTTATAGTTGCATAGTATTCTATGGTGTATATGTTAATTTTTTTATCCAATTAAACATTGATGGGGATCTAGGTTGATTCCATGTCTTTGCTTTTGTAAATAGCTAGGTGATGAACATACTAGTCTGTGTGTCTTTTGGGTATAATGATCTATTTTTCTTTGCTTATATACCCAATAATTAGATTGCTGGGTTGAATGGTAGCTCTGTTTTAAGTTCTTTGAGAAATCTCTAAACTGCATTCTACAGTGGCTAAACTAAATTGCATTTCCACCTACAGTGTATAAGTATTCCCTTTTTCCTGTAGCCTCTCCATTATCTGTGTGTGTGTGTGTTTGTGTTGTGTGTGTGTGTTCTTTTCAGTAACAGCCATTCTGACTTGTGTGATGTGGTATCTCATTGTGGTTTTGATTTGTGTTTCTCTGTTGATTAGTTAGGATGAGCAAGTTTTTCATATGTTTATTGGCCACTTGTATATCTTCTTTTGAGAAGTGTCTGTTCATGTCCTTTGCCCATTTTTTTTTTTTTGATGGAGTCATGCTGTGTTGCCCAGGCTGGAATGCAGTGGTGCAATCTTGACTCACTGCAACTTCTGCTTCTGTGGTTCAAGTTATCCTCCTGCCTCAGCCTCCCAAGTAGCTGAGATTACAAGCCTGCACCACCACACCTGGCTAATTTTTGTGTTTTTAGTAGAGATGGTGTTTTGTCATGTTGGCCAGGCTGGTCTCGAACTCCTGACCTCATGTGAGCCACTTGCCTTCGCCTCCCAAAGTGCTGGGATTCCAGGCATAAGACACCACAACCAACCCTTTGACCATTTCTTAATTGAGAATACAGCAAACCAAAGTGGTTGAACATATGTACAAGGAGAATGATGAAACACTGCTGAAAGAAATCAGAGATGACCCAAATAGATGAAAAAACATTGCATGCTCATGGATTGAAAGAATTAATATCATTAAAATGTCCACACTGCCCAAATCAATTTACAGATGCAACACTATTTCTATCAAACTACCAACATCATTCTTTGCAGAATTAGGAACATCTATTCTAAAATTCATATATAATAAAAAAGTGTCCAAATAACAAAAGCAATCCTAAGCAAAAAGAACAAAACTGGAAGCATCACACTAGCTGACTTCAAACCCTACCATAAGGCTACAGTAACCAAAAGAGCATGGTACTGGGATAAAAACAGACACATACACCAATGGAGCAGAATAGAGAACCTGGAAATAAAGCCAAACATGTACAATAATCTGATCTTTGAGAAGGTTGACAAAAGCAAGCAATAGGGAAAGGATATGCTATTCAATAAATGATGCTGTGATAACTGGCTAGCCACATGCAGAAGAGTAAAACTAGACCCTTACCTTTCAACATATACAAAAATTAACTCGAGACAGATAAAAGATTTAAATGTAAGACCTCACATTATGGAGAGAGCCAAGATGGCCGAATAGGAACAGCTCCAGTCTACAGCTCCCAGCATGAGAGATGCAGAAGACGAGTGATTTCTGCATTTCCATCTGAGGTACCGGGATCATCTCACTAGGGAGTGCCAGACAGTGGGCGCAGGACAGTGGGTGCAGCGCACCGTGCACGAGCCGAAGCAGGGTGAGGCATTGCCTCACTCGGGAAGTGCAAGGGGTCAGGGAGTTCCCTTTCCTAGTCAAAGAAAGGGGTGACAGATGGCACCTGGAAAATCAGGTCACTCCCACCCTAATACTGTGCTTTTCCAATGGGCTTAAAAAACGGCGCACCAGGAGATTATATCCCACACATGGCTCAGACGGTCCTATGCCCACAGAGACTCGCTGATTGCTAGCACAGCAGACTGAGATCAAATTGCAAGGTAGCAGTGAGGCTGGGGGAGGGGCGCCTGCCATTGCCCAGGCTTGCTTAGGTAAACAAAGCAGCCGGGAAGCTCGAACTGGGTGGAGCCCACCACAGCGCAAGGAAGCCTGTCTGCCTCTGTAGGATCCACCTATGGGGGCAGGGCACACACAAACAAAAAGACAGCAGTAACCTCTGCAGACTTAAATGTCCCTGTCTGACAGCTTTGAAGAGAGCAGTGGTTCTCCCAGCATGCAGCTGGAGATCTGAGAAGGGGCAGACTGCCTCCTGAAGTGGGTCCCTGACCCCTGACCCCCGAGCAGCCTAACTGGGAGGCACCCCCCAGTAGGGGCAGACTGACACCTCACACGGCTGGGTACTCTTCTGAGACAAAACTTCCAGAGGAACGATCAGACAGCAGTATTCGCAGTTCATGAAAATCTGCTGTTCTGCAGCCACCACTGCTGATACCCAGGCAAACAGGGTCTGGAGTGGACCTCTAGCAAACTCCAACAGACCTGCAGCTGAGGGTCCTGTCTGTTAGAAGGAAAACTGACAAACAGAAAGGACATCCACACCAAAAACCCATCTCTACATCACCATCATCAAAGACCGAAAGTAGATAAAACCACAAAGATGGGGAAAAAACAGAGCAGAAAAACTGGAAACTCTAAAAAGCAGAGCGCCTCTCCTCCTCCAAAGGAACGCAGTTCCTCACCAGCAATGGAACAAAGCTGGATGGAGAATGACTTTGACAAGCTGAGAGAAGAAGGCTTCAGAGGAGCAAACTACTCCCAGCTACAGGAGGAAATTCAAACCAATGGCAAAGAAGTTAAAAACTTTGAAAAAAATTTAGACAAATGTATAACTAGAATAACCAATACAGAGAAGTGCTTAAAGGAGCTGATGGAGCTGAAAGCCAAGGCTCGAGAACTATGTGAAGAATGCAGAAGCCTCAGGAGCCGATGCAATCAACTGGAAGAAAGGGTATCAGTGATGGAAGATGAAATGAATGAAATGAAGTGAGAAGGGAAGTTTAGAGAAAAAAGAATAAAAAGAAATGAACAAAGACTCCAAGAAATATGGGACTATGTGAACAGACCAAATCTACGTCTGATTGGTGTACCTGAAAGTGACAGGGAGAATGGAACCAAGTTGGAAAACACTCTGCAGGATATTATCCAGGAGAACTTCCCCAATCTAGCAAGGCAGGCCAATATTCAGATTCAGGAAATACAGAGAATGCCACAAAGATACTCCTCGAGAAGAGCAACTCCAAGACACATAATTGTCAGATTCACCAAAGTTGAAATGAAGGAAAAAATGTTAAGGGCAGCCAGAGAGAAAGGTTGGGTTACCCACAAAGGGAAGCCCATCACGCTAACAGCGAATCTCTTGTCAGAAACTCTACAAGCCAGAAGAGAGTGGAGGCCAACATTCAAAATTCTTAAAGAAAAGAATTTTCAACCCAGAATTTCAAATCCAGCCAAACTAAGCTTCATAAGTGAAGGAGAAATAAAATACTTTACAGACAAGCAAATGCTGAGAGATTTTGCCACCACCAGGCCTGCCCTAAAAGAGCACCTGAAGGAAGCACTAAACATGGAAAGGAACAACTGGTACCAGCCACTGCAAAATCATGCCAAATTGTAAAGACCATCAAGCCCAGGAAGAAACTCCATCAACTAATGAGCAAAATAACCAGTTAACAGCATAATGAAAGCATCAAATTCACACAACAATATTAACCTTAAATGTAAATGGACTAAATGCTCCAATTAAAAGACACAGACCCGCAAATTGGATAAAGAGTCAAGACCCATCAGTGTGCTGTATTCATGAAACCCATCTCACGTGCAGAGACACACATAGGCTCAAAATAAAAGGATGGAGGAAGATCTACCAAGCAAATGGAAAACAAAAAAAAGTGGGGGTTGCAATCCTAGTCTCTGATAAAAAAAACTTTAAACCAACAAAGATCAAAAGAGACAAAGAAGGCCATTACACAATGGTAAAGGCATCAATTCAACAAGAAGAGCTAACTCTCCTAAATATATATGCACCCAATACAGGAGCACCAAGATTCATAAAGCAAGTCCTGAGTGACCTACAAAGAGACTTAGACTCTCACACAATAACAATGGGAGACTTTAACACCCCACTGTCAACATTAGACAGATCAACGAGACAGAAAGTTAACAAGGATATCCAGGAATTGAGCTCAGCTCTTCCCCAAGCAGACCTAACAGACATCTACAGAACTCTCCACCCCCAATCAAAAGAATGTACATTCTTTTCACCACCACACCACACCTATTCCAAAATTGACCACATAGTTGGAAGTAAAGCTCTCCTCAGCAAATGTAAAAGAACAGAAATGATAACAAACTGTCTCTCAGACCCAGTGCAATCAAACTAGAACTCAGGATTAAGAAACTCACTCAAAACCGCTCAACTACATGGAAACTGAACAACCTGCTCCTGAATGACTACTGGGTACATACCGAAATGAAGGCAGAAATAAAGATGTTCTTTGAAACCAACGAGAACAAAGACACAACATACCAGAATCTTTGGGACACATTCAAAGCAGTGTGTAGAGGGGAATTTATAGCACTAAACGCCCACAAGAGAAAGCAGGAAAGATCCAAAATTGACACCCTAACATCATAATTAAAAGAACTAGAAAAGCAAGAGCAAACACATTCAAACGCTAGCAGAAGGCAAGAAATAACTAAAATCAGAGCAGAACTGAAGGAAATAGAGACACAAAAAACCCTTCAAAAAATTAATGAATCCAGGAGCTGGTTTTTTGAAAGGATCAACAAAATTGATAGACCGCTAGCAAGACTAATAAAGAAGAAAAGAGAGAAGAATCAAATAGACGCAATAAAAAATGATAAAGGGGATATCACCACCGATCCCACAGAAATACAAACTACCATCAGAGAATACTACAAACACGTCTATGCAAATAAACTAGAAAATCTAGATGAAATGGATAAATTCCTCGACACATACACCCTCCCAAGACTAAACCAGGAAGAACTTGAATCTCTGAATAGACCAATAACAGGCTCTGAAATTGTGGCAATAATCAATAGCTTAACAACCAAAAAGAATCCAGGACTGGATAGATTCACAGCCGAATTCTACCAGAGGTACAAGGAGGAGCTGGTACCATTCCTTCTGAAATTATTCCAATCAATAGAAAAAGAGGGAATCCTCCCTAACTCATTTGATGAGGCCAGCATCATCCTGATATCAAAGCTGGGCAGAGACACAACCAAAAAAGAGAATTTTAGACCAATATCCCTGATGAACATTGATGCAAAAATCCTCAGTAAAATACTGGCAAACACAATCCAGCAGCACATCAAAAAGCTTATCCACCATGATCAAGTGGGCTTCATCCTAGGGATGCCAGGCTGGTGCAATATACGCAAATCAATAAATGTAATCCAGCATATAAACAGAACCAAAGACAAAAACCACATGATTATCTCAATAGATGCAGAAAACGCCTTTGACAAAATTTAACAACCCTTCATGCTAAAAACTCTCAATAAATTAGGTATTGATGGGACATATCTCAAAATAATAAGAGCTATCTATGACAAACCCACAGCCAATATCATACTGAAAGGGCAAAAACTGGAAGCATTCCCTTTGAAAACTGGCACAAGACAGGGATGCCCTCTCTCACCACTCCTATTCAACATAGTGTTGGAAGTTCTGGCCAGGACAATTAGGCAGGAGAAGGAAATAAAGGCTATTCAATTAGGAAAAGAGGAAGTCAAATTGTGCCTGTTTGCAGATGACATGATTGTATATTTAGAAAACCCCATTGTCTCAGCCCAAAATCTCCTTAAGCTGATAAGCAACTTCAGCAACGTCTCAGGATATAAAATCAATATACAAAAATCACAAGTATTCTTATACACCAACAACAGACAAACAGAGAGCCAAATCATGAGTGAACTCCCATTATTCACAATTGCTTCAAAGAGAATAAAATACCTAGGAATCCTACTTACAAGGGACGTGAAAGACCTCTTCAAGGAGAACTACAAACCATTGCTCAATTATATAAAAGTGGATACAAACAAATGGAAGAAGATTCCATGCTCATGGGTAGGAAGAATCAATATCATGAAAATGGCCATATTGCCCAAGGTAATTTTTAGATTCAATGCCATCCCCATCAAGCTACCAATGACTTTCTTCACAGAATTGGAAAAAACTACTTTAAAGTTCATATGGAGCAAAAAAAGAGCCCACATCGCCAAGTCAATCCTAAGCCAAAAGAACAAAGCTGGAGGCATCACACTACCTGACTTCAAACTATACTACAAGGCTACAGTAACCAAAACAGCATGGTACTGGTACCAAAACAGAGATATAGATCAATGGAACACAACAGAGTCCTCAGAAATATTATGCCGCATATCTACAACTATCTGATCTTTGACAAACCTGAGAAAAACAAGCAATGGGGAAAGGAGTCCCTATTTAATAAATGGTGCTGGGAAAACTGGCTAGCCATATGTAGAAAGCTGAAAATGGATCCCTTCCTTACACCTTATACAAAAATTAATTTCAAGATGGATTAAAGACTTAAACATTAGACCTAAAACCATAAAAACCCTAGAAGAAAACCTAGGCATTACCATTCTGGACATAGGCATGGGCAAGGACTTCATGTCTAAAACACCAAAAGCAATGGCAACAAAAGCCAAAACTGACAAATGGGATCTCATTAAACTAAAGAGCTTCTGCACAGCAAAAGAAACTACCATCAGAGTGAACAGGCAACCTACAAAATGGGAGAAAATTTTCACAACCTACTCATCTGACAAAGGGCTAATATCCAGAATCAACAATGAACTCAAACAAATTTACAAGAAAAAAACAAACTACCCCATCAACAATTGGGTGAAGGACATGAACAGACACTTCTCAAAAGAAGACATTTATGCAGTCAAAAAACACATGAAAAATGCTCACCATCACTGGCCATCAGAGAAATGCAAATCAAAACCACAATGAGATACCATCTCACACCAGTTAGAATGGCAATCATTAAAAAGTCAGGAAACAACAGGTGCTGGAAAGGATGTGGAGAAATAGGAACACTTTTACACTGTTGGTGGGACTGTAAACTAGTTCAACCATTGTGGAAGTCAGTGTGGTGATTCCTCAGGGGTCTAGAACTAGAAATACCATTTGACCCAGCCATCCCATTACTGGGTATATACCCAAAGGACTATAAATCATGCTGCTATAAAGACACATGCACACGTATGTTTATTGTGGCACTATTCACCATAGCAAAGACTTGGAACCAACCCAAATGTCCAACAATGATAGACTGGATTAAGAAAATGTGGCACATATACATCATGGAATACTATACAGCCATAAAAAATGATGAGTTCATGTCCTTTGTAGGGACATGGATGAAATTGGAAATCATCATTCTCAGTAAACTATCACAAGGACAAACAACCAAACACCACATGTTCTCACTCATAGGTGGGAATTGAACAATGAGAACACATGGACACAGGAAGGGGAACATTACACTCTGAGGACTGTTGTGGGTGGGGGGAGGGGGGAGGGATAGCATTAGGAGATATATCTAACACTAAATGACGAGTTAATTGGTGCAGCACACCAGCATGGCACATGTACACATATGTAACTAACCTGCACATTGTGCATATGTACCCTAAAACTTAAAGTATAATAATAATAATAATAATAATAATAATAAACCTCACATTATATAAATCTGAGAAGAGCTGGGCATGGTGGCTCATGCTTGTAATCCCAGAACTCTGCGAGGCCGAGACGGGAGGATCACGAGGTCAGGAGATCGAGACCACGGTGAAACCCCGTTTCTACTAAAAATTCAAAAAATTAGCCAGGGTTGTGGCGGGGGCCTGTAGTCCCAGCTACTCGGAGAGGCTGAGGCAGGAGAAAGGAGTGAACCCGGGAGGTGGAGCTTGCAGTGAGCCGAGATTGCGCCACTGCACTCCAGCGTGGGCTACAGAGTGAGACTCCCTCTCAAATAAATAAATAAATAAATAAATAAATAAATAAATAAATAAATAAAAATCTGAGAAGAAACCCTAGAAAATACCATTCTTGACATCAGCATTAGCAAAGAATTTTTGGCTAAGTCCCTAAAAACAATTGCAATAAAAACAAATATTGATGAGTGGGACCTAATTAAATTGAAGAGATTCTGCACAGCAAAATAAACTAGCAACTTACAGAATGGGAGAAAATATTCACAAGCTATGCATCCAGCAGAGGTCTAATACCCAGACTCCATAAGGAACTTAAACAATTTAGCAAGCATTCTATATCTTTTGATAGGGGAATCTTATCAATTTACACTTATACTTGTCTATCTTACCATCTGGGAAATTATAAAGATAATTTTACACAAATTCTATTGCAGGTGGTAGAGAGGAAAATTCTTGGCATTCTGATAGTTGTAAGAGCAATAAATGGTGTATTCACAGGGCTTACAAAATATGCAGACATATAAGCATGCTGTTTATTTATAGTCATGTCTGTAAATTGCTTTAGTTTACGTTGTATGAAAACAGATGTTAGAGTTAAGCATCGACTGAAAGAACCAGCTGCACCACATATGACAATAATGTAGTCTCTTTTATTAAGAATAAAGGTTCCGAAATAATAGTATATACAGTTGCTATGAATTCATATGGTCTTTTTAATATTAAGCTGTTAATATTCATTGACTGATACTTGTTTTCACTTTTCTTATTGATTCCCTTTTTTGCTTGTGCTAAACTATCTGTTATAAACCTAGATTTATTTATAAAAATACCTTCCGCTTGGTTAGAGACAATCAGAATTTAGGCTGTAATGGCATTTCATACCTTTTTTTGATCCCTGTGGAGAAGGAAGTCTCAAGTTGACCTTCATGTATCTATGTAAGGAAAGCTATTATTGAACTGCTGTACTTGATAAGGAGATCTAATTCCACAGGAATAGTAAAACTGAAGAAGAGGATAATCATATTTGAAAAAGGGTAGGCTTATTCATTCAACAGAAGATAGAGAAGAGCAAAGCAATATTAGGGATGATGTTCTCATTTGGTACAAGGTGAAAGGGGCTTAAAAAGGGACACTGGTTCAAAATTCTCCAAGAACAAATTTTAAAATATTAATTCACACGTGTAAACAAAGACAAAGCTTTACAATTTCTACACTACATTCTTTGTGGTAAGCAACTTGTCATTATGGAGCTAGTGACTTGTTTATACTATTTAAAGATTTCTATTAGAATACACAGGCATCTATTGTTCATTGATTGTATTTAAACTATAAGTATAAAATATTCATCAATTGGGGTTAGACTGAGTTAAAATGACAAATGATAATGTTGATTTAAGAAACAAAAGGGAAATTAAGTAACTGTATTTCATTCCCTAAGCATCGCTTAATTACATGCCTTTGATTTCCAGTGCTAAGACCAGAAGAAAAGAAAGACTAGGTAAAACAAAGCAAACTAGGGAAGCTTCACAGGTTTAAAAAAAACCCAAAAGCTAGTTAGTTCAATGTAGGGTGTTCCAATCTTCTCAAGAAACTGTTTTCTTCATAGACGTGGCCAAAAATCCCTCATTGAAATATAAGATTTTTCCTTTCACTTGTCTCTTTAATTACTCCTATTCATTTAAGGACCACCTCGTAGGTAACAATGCTCTGGTGGATTCTGTGAATAAAAATGGGTAATTCATATTTCCTTACTTTCAGGAAATATCCTAGGAAACAATTACAAAACAGTAAAAGGCAAGTACTCTTACGTCCTCATGAAGGTAAGTACAATATACTATAGGAGCAAAGTAGGTAAATCGGTTAAGAATAGATTTTTATTTAGTTTTGATGAAGTTTTGCAATTAATTAATTGATGGCAACTTTCCCAGAGAAATATTACTGAATTGAACCTAAACTTCGATTGTGGTATCACAATAAGTGGATGAAAATTGAGATAATTAAGACATTAAATGAAAGTTGAGGCAACAGCTCTTGAAGGGAATGATGAATTAATTGGTAGAAATCTTAAAATATTAAAGGGGTAAAGATTCCTCACTACAATTCTAAGACAAGTAGTATAGAATATCACTTTTCTACACATTTTCATTCAATTCAAGAGTTAAATTGAAAGTCTTTATTGTTGTTACTCATATATATTTATCAAATGCACAAATAAACTAATTTCAGAAGTTTTTATTGAAATGCAATTTGTATTTAGTTATCGCAAGTAGATTATAACATAGTGAATTATGCTGTTGATTATTACAAGTTCTGAGTATTCCTAGACTTCTTTCAGCTTACAGTAAATCTGCAGTCACTTTAATTGTCAGAACCATAATAATACACAGGCCTACAAAAAAGTAAGTGGGCAAGCTCTTAGTCATCACTTTATCCTACCTTCAAAGTATCCACTAATAAGACATAATCAAAACTTAGAAATAAAGGAGAAAAGGGATTGCATGTCATTTCAATGTCATATTAGAACACTGCCTAATAAAATCTCCTTAGGGTTAATGAACTAGAAGAATCCAATTTTTTTGACTTGCTATTTACTATTGTTTAGAAAGCAAACTCTATATTAGTGGTTAATTTGTAGAAAATTGATAATGTGAAAATGATTCTTCATCTGGTAGAGAAAGTATCTCTGAAGGTTATGGTTTAATTACCTTCTAGGAGACTAGCCAGTTTTGTATTTTATTGACCATCGTCTCATTCTAGCATTCTTTGTTCTTTGTTTATATCCTCCTTTAAATTAGTTGTTTTGTTTTTGTTTTTTGCCCTGCTGATTCCAGTATTAACAAATTAAGTTAAATTCAGCCATATATAACTAAATATATAAGGGTCATATCTTTAATATTTTGAGAATTAAGTCTTGCCATACCTCGAGGAGATCCAAGGGGATACTCCACATGTGATATTACTTTCAGATAGGTCATATGGTCGCAGCTTATTACTATTGTAGTTTAATCACCATTTTCATTAGTTTCCTGCTGCTATATAAAATTTATCACAATCTTGGTAGCTTAAAACGATACAAATTTTTTTATCTTATAGATTCCATGAGTCAGGAGTCTGGCATTTCATGACTGGATTCTGTGCTCAGGGTCTTACGTAGTTGAAATTGTGGTGTCATCTAGGGCTATATTTTCACTTGAAGCTCAGGATTCTCTTCCAAGCTCATAGAGTTGGTTTGTAAAATTCAGTTTCCTGCAGCTGGGACTGATATCCCCATTTTATTGCTGGTATGAACCAGGGACTCTTTTTGCCTCTTAGTGGATGTGCACCATTTCTGCTGCATAGCCCTCTCCATAATGTTGTGTTTGTGCCTTCAAAGCCAGCAGGGGAATGCTTTGTTATTTCTAATCTTTGACTTCTCCATCTCTGATCTGCTGACCAATATTTAAGGTCTCATATGATTAGTTCAAACTCATCCTAATTATCCCCTTTTTGATTAACCTAAAGTCAACTGATAAATAACCTTAGCCATGTCTGCAAAAAATTCATTTAAATATAAAAAGTGTTTCATAGGAGTGATGTCTCACAGTCCTGTTCACATGCAGGGAGCAATTTTGCAAGGGCCAGAGTTGTCAGGAATTATTCTACCTACCTGAGTTCTCCTTCCGTCTTAATGAATTCTGTCTTCTAAATCCTGGAAGTATCCTTTTGCAATTAAAAGTCAGTTTAATCTTTCCATCACTTTCTCGAAACATGCTAACATATACCTATAGATTGGGGTGGAGACTGTTCAGACTCTTTCAATATGCACTTGGCCATCATGGAAAGTAGAAAAACATAGGATTTGGAGTGGTGGCAGGGAAGTGGTAAACAATAGTTCTGACCAAAAGAGAACACTGTTATAATGTCCCTCCAGTAAAACTCTTGCAGAAATTCATGTACTGATTAAAATGAAGTGGATTTGCAGATATCTCAAGCTGTGAGTGACAACCTTGCTTGTCACTTCAATAATGGAATCTAAGCAATGGGGAATCACATAAGCTTCCCTTTAGAAAATAACTGCCCTCTCTGGATATTGACTCCGACATAGGTTCCATTATGGAGGAATGCAGCTGTGAGAGACAGCATCTTTGCAGATTTAAAATGTTAGCAGAGCACAGTGGGTAGAGTACAAGTTCTGGACTCAGGAAATATGTGTGTGTCTGTGTTTGTCTGTGTGTGTGTACAATTTGTGACAGATGCAACACCTGTGAAACTGTCACTGCAATAAAGATAATTAATATAATCTTCATACCCTATTTCCCCATACCCCCTCATCATCCTTCCCTTCTATCCCCTCAATTACCCTCACCATATCCTGACAATGATTGATTTGCTTTCTGGGGTTATACAGTATGTATTTCTTCACTTAGCATAATTATTTTGAGACCCACGTTGTAGCATGTTCAATAATTCTTGCATTTTTTCACTGCTAAATGTTTCTGAATGGTTGTGTTCATCCCAAAATTCATGTGTTAAAATCCTTACCCCCAAGGCGATGGTATTAGGAGGTAAAGCCTTTGAGGTAATGATTAAGTCATGAGAGTGTGGCCCTCATGAATTGATTTTGTGCCCTCAGAAAAGAGAACCCAGAGAGCTAGCTGGTCTCATCCATGTAAGGACACTGCAAGAAGGTGCCACTCCCTGAATCAGAGAGTGGAGCCTTACCAGACACCAGATCTGCTGACACCTGAATCTTGAATTTCCCAGACTCCAGAACTGTGAGAAATAAATTTCTGTTGTTTGTAAGTCACCCAATTTATGGCATTTTGTTATAATAGTCCAAATGGGCAGAGGCACTGATTAATATTCTATTGAATAGATAAACCACACTATAATTATTTATTTTGATGAACATTTATTTGTATCTAGATTTTAGCTATTGCAAATAAAACTCTAATGCACCTTCATATATAAGCATATATAGACATTTTCTTTTATTTCTCCTGAGTAAATACCTAATACTGGAATAACTAGAACATATGTTATATATATATTGAATTTTTTAAAAAACTGCCAGCCTTTGTCCAAAGTGATTTTACCATTTTATATCCCCACTAGCAGTATATGAAGATTCTACATCTTTCACATCTTTGCCAACACTTAGTGTGATTTGTCTCTTTAATTTATTGACTCCAGTAAGTGTGTGTAGTATCTCCTTGTGGCGTTATGCTACATTTCCTTAAGAAGTGACAATAGTGAACACTATTGTGTTTATTTTCCTTGTGCATATTTTATTTGATCAAGTGTCTCTTTCAAATATTTGCCTTATTTTTAAATTAAAGTTTGAAACTTACTGTTATATTCTGGATACATGTCCTTTTGTGGGACATATAATTTGTAAATACTTTCACCCAATGAATAGTTTGTCTTTTCATATTTGTGTGTTTTATAGAGCAAACTATTTTAATTTTGGCAAAATACTATTATTTTTGTGCCTTACTAAGGAAATGTTTGCCTAGCTGGGGTCACGGTTTTCTCATATGTTTTATTTTATAAGTTTTATAGTTTTCAATTTTATGATTCATTATCTATTTTTAATAAAATATCTATGTATGATGCAAAGTAATGATTGAAGTATACCTGTTTTATATAAACACCAGTTGGTCTAGTGCCTTTTGTAAAAAGGCAATGCTTCATCCACTGAGTTTCTTTTTAACCTTTGTCAAAAATTGGTTGTATATTTATACGTGGGTTGTAGGTGCCAAGGGAAACCTTCCCTTCCACCCTTGGAAGGTTTACTGAAAAAAATCAACTGACAAAAGGCAGATTAATAGGATAAGTGTTAAATAAATTTATTATTGTGCCTGAGGGAGAATCAAATAGTGACTGCCTCACCACACAATGGGGTACGAATGGTTATAAGTCCTACATTTTAGGGGAAAGCATGATGGGTAAGTGTGGATAATTTTAAGGGGTTAATAAATAATTTTTAGGTAAATTCAGTGGGCTTGAATAATGTACAGTGGCCTGGGACAAAATCTGTTGGGCCCACAGGGCAGAGAATGGTTTGTGACAAAAGTCTGTCCATGTGCATTGACAGATTTCAGTCTTTCTTCCTGCTCTATGAGTTCATTCAGTTAACGAAAACTCAGGGAAGAGACCCGAGGTAATTGTTTTCTTCGTTGATGGGTCTAGATGTTATGTACATAAGGAACTTTAGAGAATAATTTCATCTTGTGCTTACAGAATGATAGAGGATTGAAAGACAGGAGTAGGGGAGAGTTCTTGGAGGCCTTAAGACTTCTTCAGTTCAGCATGTGAAAGTGCCATATTTTAAAGTATCAGTTTCTGGGCTCCAACAGTGTATATTTCTGGACTCCGTTCTATTCCAGTGACCACTTTGTCTATCTTTAAACTATGTTTTCTTGATAACTTTTTCTATAACTTTTGAAACAAGGTAATCTAAGTTCTGTAACTTTGTTAGGTATACCATGTATATTTTTGGCTCCTGAAGTGGTCTCATGGGTTCATCAATGCTTGCTTGCTTTCTTTTCTTTTTTTTTTTTTTTGTCGCTTTTCTGTTTGTGTTTCTTTTGTGTCATTTCTATTATGATGGATGCATGTTCACCAACCTCTGCTTTTCCATTTTTGCTTTTCTTTGATTTGCTATTTTTGGTCCTTTGCTTTTTCATATGAAATTTATAATAGGTTTAGCTTTTTACAAATAAAAAAGCCGTTGAGATTTTGATTGGGATAGCATCAGATCTGTAGATTAACTTGAGAAGAATTCACATCACAACAAGATTTATTCTTCTAACTCATAAATATTATGTCTCTCCATTTATATGTATTTAGGCTTATTTAATATCTCCCATCAATATTTTACAATTTTCAGCATACAGGATTTTCACATTGTTGTCAGATGTTTGTATGCTAGTGATTATTTCACATGTTCTGTTTCAGAAAAAAAATATTTATCTTTGAAAGGTATTTCTATTAAACTAGAATTCTTGGATGACAGGTTTTTATTTGTTTTTTTCTTTACTGTTTCCTTGAACACACAATTTCCCTTTTTTTTTTTGTTCTCCTGTCTCAGCCTCCCAAGTAGCTGGGACTACAGGAACCGGCTACCACGCCCGGCAAATTTTTTTATGTTTAGTGGAGACGGGGTTTTACCGTGTTAGCCAGGATGGTCTCAATCTTCTGACCTCGTGATCCGCCCGCCTCTGCCTCCCAAAGTGCTGGAATTACAGGAGTGAGCCACCGCGCCTGACCCTTGAACACACAGTTTCTAACCAGGAATCTATTGCATTCTTACCTTTACTTCTCTATGAAACATGTATTTTCTTCTTTAGTTACTTTTAAGATTTTTTTTTATGGATCTCTGGCTTGTTTAATCAGTTTTATTAAAACTGATTAATAATATTTCAGGTCAGACATAGTTACTAAAAGGAAAAACACATTTTAAAGTTTTCTAATTATTTTTATCACAATGTTTAGAGAAAAAATTAACATAGAGACAAAAGGAAATCAGAAATTTAAATCTGATAGCCTGTGATGGTATATCTGCAAGATAATCGTATTTTACAGTATAAATGCAGATAAGCAATTAGATATTTAAAAATATTCCTATTAAAACATTTTGGATAGAAAACCTATAGGACTTTGCGTATGTTAGAAAACAGCAAGATAGAAAGAAACGAAAATTATCAACTCATAAGAAGAAGCACCATTATAAAATGGGGAGGAAGAATAAAGATTGAGATGAATTGGGAAGATACACATCAAGTGATGAAATTTTAAGTTTAGTTAGAAATTCAAGTGTATATGTCAAGTAAACAAAATGTATGAGTCTGCATCAAAGCATACAGATATGAGCTGGAAAAGATAGCATCATTTAGTATATAGACAATATTTAAATTTATGATGTGATAGAAGGTGAATTATTAAATACTCATACAAATCATTGTCTTTAAACAACAGAAAACATAAATAATAATCCAAACAGCACAGATCAATATACTGTATTTTTGAAATAACTTGAATCTTTCATAAACGATTTCAGGAAAAAAACTATTCTCACTTTACTATTTATTTGGGGTTTGGATTAATTGGACAAAATTCTGAACAATGTATACAGAAGTGTTCTCAAAAGAAGCCATTTGCTTTTGGGACTTCTCTGTTTTCATCTTATTACCTGGGACATTGTACAGCAACATGAATGCCATACTACCCTGTGGCGTCTTGTCATAGTTTAGGCTATCCATGGTGTTCCCCAAAATGTACCAAGTTAGCCTTAGTCACTAGTCTTACTTACTAACTACAGATCTTTGACAACACCAGAGTCCATACTGTCTTTCCTGAGTCATGGTACAAGCCCTCTATCAGAACTACTTATAGGTTTTTTTGTTTTTGTTTTTGTTTTTGATTTTGACTGAGTCTCGCTCTGTCGCCAGGCTGCATGCAGTGCAGTGGCGCGATCTCGGCTCACTACAACTTCCGGCTCCCGGGTTCAGGTGATTCTCTTGCCTTAGACTTCCAAGAAGCTGGGACTATAGGTGTGTGCCACCACGCCCAGCTAATTTTTGTATTTTTAGTAGAGACGGGGTTTCACCATGTTGGCCAAGATGGTCTCAATCCCTTGACCTCGTTATCCACCCACGTCGCCCTCCCAAAGTGCTGGGATTACAGGCGTGAGCCACCACACCAAGCTAGGATTGGTTTTTCATCAGTTTGGTGACAAGCCTAGCCAACACACAGGTTATATTTTATCTTTCCTATCTGACTGATAGCTGATGCGATTCTCCTGGAATAGTGCATCTATAAGATCCCTAAAAACATGAGTAAAATAGACAACTAAAATTCTAACATCACAGCTAGATTGACATGTCCAGTTCTAATCAAGTCACTACATAAGTTCTTGCCACAGGATATCTGTAGCATAAAACAGGATGGGTACAACATAGCATGCAGATAAAATATGTAGCCCACTAAACTGTCCATTGGGCCGTCTTGTCCTAAATACAGCTTGGTATGAGTGGTCATGAATAGCATGTCTGCATCTCAAAAGTAGAGTTATTTGTGATATTTGGCCACAGTATCAATCCAAAGTCCCCATCTCTTGAGGCTGCTCAGCTACCATGCCAGTTTTTTGAAACGCATTTAATCTTCATTCACTTTTAGTATATTCAAAGGAGCAAGTCAAGTGCTGACCTTCCGGGAAGGTGGAATAAATTGGCTTCCGATCATCCCTTGGCAGCAGTCTTAATTTGTCAGGTGGTTTCAAATCCACACCTTGGACAGAAGCTAAGCAACATGATCCACGTGCAATATTTATCTCAAGATATATTACAATAAAAACAAAATAGTAAAGAGTCTACAAATCATGAATCCAATGTTAGCTCCAACTGATTGAATCAGAGGACAGTGCAACACATTTTTTCTATATATTCTGCAGATTGAGTATTTAGGCAGAGCCTATAAATCAGCAAGTCAATTTCCATTCTTTGTGCAAATGGCTATTTTTACAGATCAAGTGGCTTTTCTCACACATGCCATTAGTTAACACCAGATCTTAATCATAGCTAAGACTATTATTCTCTTGCTCTGAGATACTGTTATGGGATTAAAGTTGCTGCATTCATCCCTGGGATTACAACCAACATACAATTCCTTTCCCATTTGCCATGAACTCTTCTTTCTTTATTACTTAACTGACATTCTTCCTTTTCTGAAGGAGTGCTCTGGCTTCGACATAACGCCTTACCCATAGACAGAAACATCAGTGATAATTGCCTCACCATATCCTGTTGTTATCTCATTTCTAGGAAGAAGTTTTAGGACTTGATAGGTAAAAACTTAAGAGACTGTTTCTGCCACTTGGTAATCAGGACACAGTCATAATTATACCTAAATTAGCTAGAAGGGCTAAAATTTTGTCTGGCCCTAAAGTTTATTTAGGACTATTCCCTGACAAACTTAGCTAATAGATATTACATCTTATGCATCAAATTTTTCTCTGCCCTGGCACATGTAAATGCAGCCCTTGCCTTAGGGCAACAAAATCAGGCAAATCCAAAGAACACATTTTTAAAACTGGACAGATACAAAGTTGTATCATTGCATTATTGCTCAAGACCTCATTCTCATCTCCTCATTGTAGTAATTGTTCTGATGAAGTTCTTCCTTTATGTCTATCATATTCTGTCAGGACATGTTCATTTAATTGATTCAGCCAGCCTCTCAAATTTTTGTATCACCCATTTTATTATAAATGTATATTATTCAAAATTGTGGATTCAGTGAAACTACTCCGAGAATATTAAAAATGTAATATATATCTTTAAAAGTATATTTTCTTGCTTGCTTGCTGTACATTGGTAAGAGTAATGTGTGTAGGTTAATTAGAATAAATATATTTTGGTGAGCCAAATTAACAACCTGTTTGCTATTCCAAACCTTAATTGTATTTTTCACAGTTGCTTCTGAAACTGAATAAACGAAACATAGAGTAAATATGCTGGAAATTCTAAAGAACACCCATCAGTAGCCCCCCCTTGGGCTACTGGCAGTAGTTCAAGTATTCCAGCAAGGTGCTGGCCCCTGAGCACTAAGAATTCCACCTAGAGCCATCTTAAGGAGATTGGTTTCCTGCTGGCACAAGCAGAGTTTCTTACCACATTAGTGGTTTCATCTGATTTGAGGAGCAATTGTGTGTGCACAGTCTGAGCATATTATGCCTACTCATTTCATGAACTTGGGAAGCTAACTGTAAGTACCTGACTCAGGTAGTCTCTGTAGCATTCCAATTCCTTAGCTGACCACTTGACCTTTTTGGAGGACATCTACATGAATGACCTGATTGTTTCTGTAAATTCCCACAAAGACTTCCATAACTGAGTAACTCAAACTGAAGTCCTGTTTGTCACACAGTCAGCTAGGATCTCCCTGTCTCAATATACTGTAAGGACAATGGCTACAGCACAAGGGTTAGTGCATGTCCAAACACTATTCTCAGAGTGGGAGCCTCACTCCTTATGTGCCTGTTATTTAAACTGCTCTCAGCTTTCCCTAGTGTAAAAATGTGGATTTTCCTCTTCCCCTGGGGTTTTACACTATCCACCAAGTATATTGCAATCAATTTCCAAAACAGCCATTCAACTCTCAGTTCTAGACATTAATTGTGGCCCAGTCAGCATTATTTGCTTTGATGAAAAGAAAACATAGGGTTTAGAACATACTGGGTAGGGGTCAGGGAGATCCCTCAAGAGCTCTGTCATCAGTTGTGCAGGCAGGGGAGAAACCTGGTCCAGTATGTGGGAATGCGTAATGAAATTTCTCTGATATATGGTTTTGAATATCATCTCCACTTTATCAGTGAGAATTATTGTGCTGCTCTCTCTCTTTGGGACTCTTTCTCCAATATTACCAAAGACATGGTAGATATTACTAGTCTCAAAATTATCTGATATCCTTAAGTAGCAGGAAAATTCTCTTTCAATGCCCAATTGCAAATTAGAAATTTCCTTCCAATAGGCTCTACAAGGGGCTGCATCCAGCAGTTTTAGAGCTCAAAACACAAGAGGTTTTGGATGAAAATAGTGGTATTTACTGTCTGCCAGAGGGTTCAGTCTGCATAAGTTCTAGTTACAAACACATTTAAAATCTTATGATCCATAAAGTTATAATATACCAGTGAGAGTACCTGAACAACTGCCTTTAGTTAATATTTTAATAATTCTGCCCAAAACCATTTCCAATTTAGATTTAATTTTAGTGACTTTATGAATAGAAGCCAGCAAAATTCCTACGTGGGAATTTGGGTTCATAAGAACCCAATTAGTACCATCAGTCTTTTGGAATACTTTTAAGTGGTGGAATTAGAAAATTATAATTGATTCTCATAGTTTCAGGAGTATATCTGATTTTATTGGAATACATGATTTCTCTAAATCTCACACATTGGGGTAGACCTCGACATTTAGCCGGATTCTGCCAGCCTTTTATATTTCACATGGGTGACTGCAGTTTTTAACTTGTCCTTCATTTATTTACATAAGGAGTCCACAAACTGGCATCACCAATACAGTGCACTCTCATACTTAATGGTTTTCAGATCCAGGTACTTACGATACCATATTAAGACCATTCTGATGAATTCAAATATCTTGGGTAAGGACCATAAAGGCAACGAATGCGGGTCATGCATATACTTTTAGTGATGATGTCTTTTGCTGGCTCCAGGCTCAACTGCAGACTTTCTTAATCCTTTAATGAACATTTCATTCAGATATTTCTAAGTGAAAAAATGATGTCAAGATACAAAGTTAAGAGATTGGTATCTATTTCAACTATTTTTAAAAAATGGGTGAAAAGTAATTGTCATCTAGTTAATTTGGTC
Source organism: Gorilla gorilla gorilla (assembly GCF_029281585.2). Classification (NCBI taxonomy): domain Eukaryota; kingdom Metazoa; phylum Chordata; class Mammalia; order Primates; family Hominidae; genus Gorilla; species Gorilla gorilla. The sequence goes on along the minus strand of NC_086017.1, from coordinate 105,856,667 downwards.
AAGAATTAAACTAAATAAATGTAACAATTGAGACAGTCTCTGGTAAAGAAAAAAATATAGTTTTTGGAGTTTGATACAGATGGGTTTCTATCTTACCTATATCACTTAGAAACTATGTAATATCAAGAAACCAAACTGAACTATCTTTACTTGCAAACTATATTCATCACTGTTTTTTATTAAAAATTGAGGGTGATAATGTATCATACCTTGTAAGGATGTTCAAAGAATTAAGAGAAAATTTCTGAAAAAAATGTGTGCTTTAATAGAGCAGATGATCCAAAAAAGTTGGTGTTATTAATTTCAATCAACTGAGATAATACTTACATAGGATAAAATAGTGTAGCATATTTAGAAGGAATTACTTGGTAGATTAAGTTAAATAATCAGTCAATTCTATTGATACAAAGATACTAAAAAAGACAGTACAGAGTTAAACACTGCAATCTTGTTGCTTATATTTTAGGCCAAGTAGATGAATTTTCTGCAATGACTTAAACTTTCTTTGGTATTTAAATTGGTTATAAAATTGTGACATTTTTATATTTCATTATGACCTCATATATTAGAAAATTTTGAAAATTATGACAAAAATTAAAAATTATATTTCTACAGATTCATCATTTCTGGTTTTATTCCTAGAGTTCAGAAAATTGAAGAATTTTGGAATGAGGCCATATAACACCTGTATAACTCTCCTGATATTATTTTTAATAATTAATTAATGTGTAAAAGAATCATAATGATTCCACAAAAGAGAATCTTTTCAAGAACAATAATTCGATGAATTTCTAACTGTTTTTAAGTTACATAGAAAATTTCGTTTACATAACTAGTTCCAAGAGAAGGGGCTCACTATGGCAAGTCTGTTTCTTGATCTCCTTCCTCCCACATGGACATGTTTTCTTACATCTATCCGGACAGGCATCACAGATAACAGTGGTATACCCAAGAATGCTCATACAAGGAATTTTATCTAGTTATATGTGAAATATTGTACAACACAGACATTTTCTGATTAACAATAAGGATTAAGAATAATATTTTGTCGATACCCCATTTCCTCTGGGAACTGGCATTCTTTGCTGGCACTCCAGTAGACTTTTGACTTGCTAGTAGCAAACTTTGACCTTCTTGTTTCTGCAGATTACTTTGTACCCAAGAGTCAATGATGCAAAATATTTTACTTTCCTTTTGTGCCAGGGCTATTGTTTCTCTTGATTCTTCTGAGCATCTTCTGCCCGCCTAAGTTAACTCATTACGGTAGGGAATCTGTTCCTCACTCCTGATTTAGTATGTTTTGATAAAAGCATGCTAGCAGCAAATGTTTCTGAGAATTCCTTAATGATAGAAATAAGATTTATTTTCAAGACTGTTTTAAAATTATTTTATGAGTAGTAGCAGGAAAATTTTTACTCAAATTTGTGTTACAATTTTCAACTGTTAATGGATTTATTTTGCTCTACTTGTAAAGCATAGCAATGCATTATGTATACATGCTGAAATATCTAATGTCACTAAAAGTTATCTTAAAATGAAAATATAATAACAGGATTATCTCTAAACAGAGTAGTATTTTTTAAAAGAGAAGTTGGTGTTTGTATCACATTATGACTACGTTTTTAAAAATCGAGAATTAAATATGATTATTTGAAAGCAGAAATTAATGCACTTAACACTTTAATTTTTCTTTTTCACAAAACTAGTAATTATATAGGATTGAAAAATAAAGAAAAACAAAGGGGAAAATAAAGAAAAAAAGATTTGAGATACATGGTGAATCATTTAAATCAAATTAAAAAAAACTACTGGGTAACAGAAACAAAAGAGAAAATGTGAATTTATATCACGGAGACTGAGTTCCTCCAGATAATTTCTATCTCATTAAGTAAGAAAACAAAATGTCACATGATTTAGAAAGACAGATGTGGAGTTTTATATAAATAAGAAATAAATTCTACATGTTCAGAGAAGAGAACAGTGGTTTTAAATACATGTTGCGGAATTCCCCAGAAACTGTGTCGATCCCAAACTGGAGAACTCCAAAGAAGGGTTTTTACGTCTGAGAACAACATGTAAGTACTATCTCAGTCTCTACCTCCCCATGGAATACCTGCGGGCAGTTCCCTGACTGAGGGAAAGGCAGTGACTGTTACTTAGTCACTTGACTCATTTCCCTATAGGAAGTTACTAGTGCCCTTTTCAAAATCAAACCACAGAGGGAAAAAAAAAAAATCTCTTTACAGTCCATTTTGGATGGAGAAAATATCACAATGCATGGATAATTTGGTAGGGGTAAGGGAGAAGACAGAATTATTTGAGTAAGTGTTTACTGAGCCTGGTCTCCTAGCTAACTTATTTTATAAACACTTTTAAAGTATAAAATTTAGTCATGCCTTCATGAAACTTACATTGAAGGATAAAGAAAAACTCAAATGAAACCAGTATTCACATTCCAAAGTAGGCAATGGGGAAAAATGCTACATATTTTAAAAATAAAATGTTAGAGATATATATCACTCTCTATGTATACATGTGTTTATATTTATATCTATAACATATAAACACACACATAAAAACTAAATATATCTGTTTTTATTTTAAGTATTTCTTATTCTTCAGAATTTACTGTGAAGCATGTTTACAAAGTTTTAGAAAAATAAACCTTTTTTTCTGATTTTTAGTTATTAAGTGGAAAGTACTATATGTATAATGACATCTATTTTGCTTCTATTATTGAGCAATTAAGCCAAATATGTACTCTATCAATCAATCAGTTAAACACAGGAGGAGTTGATCTCAGCAAGATCCCCTTTTCAGTCCATCACTTATGATAAATAGGAGTCTGCTAAGACTGTACGACACACTGTGTATGCAAAGAGGGGTATCCCACTGTGTTTTTGTATGGCTTCGATTCCAAAGGGTAAAAGAAACACCCTCTACATTATAATATAGTTCACAGTATTTGCCATTGTGCAGTCTTGCAGATTCCTGAAAAAGATATTTTATTAAACTCAGAAAATAAAAATTGGCTTTCAATTTTTTCAAAACTAGAAATCAGATTATTGATTTATAAAATGGAAAAAAATGGTTCAATTCTAATTGCCCAACTATGACTAAAAAATTAGATCAAACATTATTTTCAAATACTAATTAGAGTCAAATGAAATTTGACTAATGAAATTTGACTAATGAAATTTGACTAAGTCTAATGAAATTTGACTAAGCTAATACAAAAATGAATTTAATGGAAATTCAATTTTTATAGAATACGGTTATAAGAAATGAGTAAGAACAATTTTTTGTCATGTTTTTCTTTAATGTGTTTCCCCAAACAAGCTCTCTAAGGGTACTTGATTCAAAGCAATTGCATAAGTCTTCACAGAAAGAAAAAAGAGGGAGTGGGAAGCCAGAAGACAGAAAGAGGTAGAGAAAGAGAAAAAAAGCGGGGGAGAGAAAAGGAAAAATAAGTAAGTAATAGCAAAAGACAAAAACTAGTGTTTAAGAATCAAACAGCGCAGTTTGTAAATTTGATGTTTTCTATCAAAGACAAAGTTTACAGTACCTGGAATAATAGTGTAGTTAGAGTATTATTCCATAAATATTCCTTGATTTCTTGACTTGTTGTAGTAAACCTCAAATCATTTTTCCAAGGTGTTCCATAAGGTGTGTGCACTCCCATCCAAAGAAAGTGTTCTGCCTTCAGTATAAATGGTCCCATCTAATTTGCCTTATTTAATTTTGTATACCTAATCTTAAGATCTAGGTGTGGCACATAGTAGCTGGCTAAAAAGTTGTTAAATGAATCAATAAATTAAACTTAGAAAATTCTGTGTAGTCACTTCCTTCTCTAGGAACATAACATTTTAGAAACATGTATATACATCAAGAATATAATTACATCCTTCTAACTCAAGTGCCCAAGAAACACGATATCTTTAATTTCTATACAATTTAGTTCTGGGCTTTTAGCCCCTAGGTGACTAGGAGGCAGAACAGTTCATCTCAAACCTCCTAGAGCATCTTCTTTTATTTAAGGTGATGCTATAACTCTGGATTCTTCTTAATAATCTTAAAATATTCAATATTAATCTTAAAATATCCAAGATCGAAGATTCAGATCTCTATCTTGAGTTAATGAATGAATTTCACACATAATATTAGGTCTTAATATAACAGAAGCTGTTTGTTTACTCTAGCAGCTTTTGGATCAGTATAACAAACAAAAACAGTCAGTAGTTTCAGAAAAATTGGAGTTATGAATAGAATGAGTTAACTGTCCATGGAGGAACTTTTATGTTTGATATTCAGAAATGTAACTAAATTTTCTTCTCTGAAGAACCTAAATATAATTTGAAGAGATTAGAGGCAGGTGTTCTGTAAAGTATAGTATCTAAGAAGGAGCACACCGGGATGACAAGACTAGGTGGAAAGAAGTTATCAAAGTTAAATTTGGGTTTGCTTGTCAATTTGTTTACTTTTTTCCCTGTGACCAATTCAGATGCTACAGAATAAGGCCCATTTCTCTAAAAATGAAGATAAATCTCATATTTGGATGTGCGATATCTGGTCTTAAAACACCTCTGCTTCTCAACAGAGAAAATCCTATAACTTGTAAATTGCTTGTCATCTCCTATCTTTGACCACCAAACACATCAAAATCACAACTCTGTCTTTTTCTTAATAGTCAAAAGTGGCTATGATTCAATGATGGTATCATAATGTGTGAAACAAAGTATATTCTCAAAACATGCATACCCCTGTATTAATTGATATAAAGAAAATTCTTTAATTCTTGCCTCAAAACCTACCTGTTATAGTTTCTTTTTGTAATTCTATGCATTTGTTTTCCTTTCAACTATTGATATAAAAAAGGAATATATTTTCTCTGATGCAAAATGAGAAACCAAGTTGATAATGTTGTGGATACAATTTATGGATATTATATTTGATATTGCATTGATTATGAAATATTAACCATGAAGTTTAATGTTTATTTTTTAAGATCTGAACCCTGAGTTATTCATACAATAAAATTTCTGCAAATAGTTGCAAAAAATTAAAATCTTGTTACTAATATTTTTCTATTAAATGTGGTTTACAACAGTTAATATTTGAACCTCTTTATAGTGGTTACTGAATTTATTAAATGACAAAGTTTGGTATTTTTGGCACATTTTATCTATATTTATTTTATTTAAGAAAATAAAGGCAACATCTATTTGTTTGTCATGCAAAATGTAATCAAACTTAATTTAATTAAGTTTTATATAGTATATAAGAATAGTGCTGCTTCAGATTCTGTGATTCAAATACTAAGTTTAAAACAGGGTGAATTTTGACTTACCCCCCAAAATATGTGTTTATAATAAAAAAAATCACATTTTGAATATAAACCAAATTAAAAACTTCTGATACTATCAGGTAACTCAGTTGCTACAAGTATTATTTCATATAATAGTCCATCAAATTTTGGAAATGTGCCTTATGATTTTTAAAAAAATATTTTTTATCTGTGTTAGCTATCCAAGAATATTAATAGGAAGAATGGCATAAAAAATAATTTAAATATTATATAACAGATCTTTTGGCTTACATCTTATAACCTCCCTATGGCTCCTGAATACACATGATGGGAAAGAAGTCTAGCATACTAATTTTTAAAATATTATTTGAGATAAGCTGACAAAAGCAGTAAATAATTAGAGTTGAATTTAGCAATTCAGGCTATAAATATCACTTTCTTTTATCCTGTCCACTGCATAGACAATAAAGAATACATTTAGTTAATATAGGCCAAGCTTCATGAATAGATGGAATAGAGGATATGAACTGGCATTCTGTTTCAAGTCAATGCCAAAAAAAAATGCCCTTTTCAAATCTAGATATTTCCCATTTAATCTTGTGAATTTTCTTCCATGAGATTCTCTTATAAAATATAAACATTTGTGGGAGGTTTTTTTTTTCTTTTTTTTTTGAGACAGAGTCTCACTCTGTCACCCAGGCTGGAGTGCAGTGGCACGATCTCGGCTCACTGAAACCTCTACCTCCCGGGTTCAAGCAATTCTCCTGCCTCAGCCTCCTGAGTAGCTGGGATTACAGGCGTGTGCCACCATGCCCAACTAATTTTTGTATTTTTAGTAGAGACGGGGTTTCACCACGTTGGTCAGGCTGGTCTCAAACTCCTGACCTTGTGATCTGCCCACCTTGGCCTCCCAAAGTGCTGGGATTACAGGCGTGAGCCACCACGCCTGGCCTCATGGGAGTTTTTTTGTAATAATAAGAATAATCATGATTATCATGACAATGGCTAACATTTCACAATGTTTACTATGTGCAAGGTACTATTGTAAGTACTTTACATATAAGGATTTATTGCAACATTACAATAAATCTAGAAGGAGATATGTTATCAGTTTTATAGACAAAAAAGCTGAAATACTGAAGTGTTAACATGTGCAAGGTCACATGTCTATTATTGACAAATCTAGAATACATTATACAAAATTTCTCTGCGCTGTTGAAGACAAAGAATCACATTTCTCCTAAGATAACAAAACAAAATGCACCATTCGATAAAAATATTAGCTGTCTGGATAAGGCAGCATGTATGCATGAAGAAGGGAGATAAGACACAGAAATTGTAAAAGTGAGTCCCTGATGAAGGAAACTATAATTATTCAAGAAATGAAATCATTTTAATAACAACCTTTAGCTACTCTAGGGTTCTAATTTACAGCTTTTCTTTTAAGCATTTTTTTTCTGGGTTGAATTTATATATAATACAGTTTGTTGAAATCTTTTTATTATTTTCTCTCTTTTTTTGATATTTGAGTAGCATTACATTGCATGAATGTACAATACTTTGCTTCCCTAGCTCTTAAAAGTGGACATAGTCACTTAGCCAGTCAGATGCTGCCTCCCAGGACCTGAAATTCCACTGAGCTAACACAAAGACTTCATCAAAGTGGGGAGATCATTCATGGTGACAGCACGGGGAGAGTCCAAAGGCAGCAAAAATCCAGTGATAGCGATAGAGGTCAGAATGGAATTCTAAACACACGTTTCAGTTGTATCATTGATACGGTTTGGTTCTGTGTTCCCACCCAAATCTCATGTCAAATTGTCATCCCCGCATGTTGAAGGGAGGGCCTGGCGTGAGGTGATTGAATCTTGGGGGCAAACTTCCCCCTTGCTGTTCTCATGATAACAGTTCTCATGAGATCTGGTTGTTTGAAAGTGTGTAGTACTTCCCTCTTCTCTCTCTCTCTCACTCTCTTTCTTTCTCTCTCTCTCTCTCTCTCTCCTGCTCTGCAATAGTATGACGTGTTAGCTTCCCCTTTGCCTTTCGCCATGACTGTAAGTTTCCTGAGGCCTCCCAGCCATGCTTCCTGTACACCCTGCAGAACTGTGAGTCCAATAAACCACTTTTCTTTATAAATTACTCAGTCTCAGGTAGTTCTTTACAGCAGTGTGAGAACAGACCAATACAATCATCATACCTACAATTTTTCTACCTAGGTTTCCTTAGCTCTGCCCATATTCTTAGACTGATTCTCCAGCCTTGCTATGAATTCTCAGAGCTTAATGATATCCTTTGATTTAAGTTTCTGCTTATTATAGCAGAACCGCTTTCTATTACTTGCCACCATGAATCTTTATTGGTCAACTCAGTTCTTTCAATACCTCAAGATTATATGTCCAACACCCTTATTTTATAGTAATGTGAGGTTTAAAAAAAAGTTTAAAATTTCTGATTATACCAATAGAAGCAGTTAACGACAGTGGTTAAATTTCCTTGTCGCCAGGTCAATAGTTACCTATAATTCTGAAAGGTATAAAAGCTAAGAATCATGAGTCTTCTCATTTACTTCTTTGTTTATTAATTCATTCATTTAGCAGAAAATAAGTACAACATTATTGACATAGAAAAATGTCCATTTAGGTAAAGAAAAATTGTGTGTAAATAGTAATATACATATGGTCATGTATAAAAGAGATGTGTGTACATTTTTGTAAATATATTGAGATGCTGTATTTTAAAATTAAAATAATGTTTGTATATGGGTAATGATAATTTTAAAAAATTATATAATTAATTTTTTTTGTATTGTCCACAATAAACATAAATTGCTTTAAAATTAGAAAAAGATGTGAGGGTAGATGACAGATAACAGGGTTAATGTACAGCTCCCACATGGATGGACAGAACAATGTGTGGAGACTCACACTATGAACTTTTGCTCCAAGAATCATCACAGGAACATACCGGAAAGACTGAAACAATTCACAGATTATTTGAAAGAAACAGCACGCCACTGCAAATTCCGTGGGACAGGCAAAAACTGTGAGCTCCCAAAGTGTGAGGGGGAGGGAAAACCTGCCTCCGAACACACATTCTCACTGGGGAATCTGGAAATCCAGATTACAGGAGAAGGATTTAACCTGACCTAGAGCTAGAATGGATTTAGAAAGCTGCATGAAATATAAAAGTAGAAGTATCATCAGGAAGAGCCTTATAGGCACTTCCATTCTCCAGCTCGAGCCCAGGGAAACCATCTCTAACTACACCTCACAGAGGCTCTCGAGGAAGGCACCCAGCGGAGTTAGGGAAGGGTCTTGGGGTATAAGAAGCTTCCAGCTGAATTTTGTAATAATTTTGAATGGGCATGAAGTTTTTTGAGCAGAATCTGAGGGGTGAACAGGAACTGCTGCAGATATGAGTGCAAGAACCGTGGTTGACGTTGTGGACAGACAGGGAGGAGTTAGGCCTAAAAGCTGAGCATTCTTGCTCAATGGGGAAGCTTACAGCCTGTGGCAGGTTTGAGTTCCACACAGGCTGGCCAGATCTAAACTGTTGTTGGCGGGGTACTAGGGGAGTGAGAACAGACTGAACAACAGTGTGGGAGCTGGGTGAGGCCTTTCACTACTGGCTATCCCCCACTTCCCTATCAAATTATATGCCACAGCAGAGGCAGCCATAGTCCCCTCTGGAACATAACTCCCTTGGCATAAGAACCACACCCGTGTCCCCCACAGTGGCTATGGCAATCCCCGCCCAAAGAGAGTCTGAGCTAAGACCCATCCAACCCTGCCCCCACCTGATGGTATTTCTCTACCCACCCTGGTAGCCAAATACAAAAGACATGCAATCCTGAAAGCTTTATGGTCCTGCTCATCCTTGAGAAACCAGAATACTTCCCCCCCGCCAACTTAGGGCAAGCTTATACCCCACTGCTAATACTGCAGCTGCTGCTCTCCTGCAAGCTCCACCTCTGGGCTAGAGGCCAATCAACTCAGGCCATTATAGCAACTTATTACAGAATAATCCTACTCCCAAGAAGGAGAAAACAACAGGTAATACCACAAACTGCAACATCCTCACTAACCAGAGGTCCATGTGACAATTTCACTACTGGAGTAATCAGCATTCAAGAAAGCCAGCACACTAAACATCTACAACCAAAGATTCTCACAGAGTCTCTTCTCTCCTCTGCTACCCCCACCAGAGCAGGTACTGGTATCCATGGCTGGGACACCTGAAGACAGATCACATTACAAGACTCTTTGCAGACATTCCCCAGAACCAGCCCAGAGCTGGTAGCCCTGCTGGGTGACTATCCCGAGAAAAGCAATAATAATCACTACAGTGCAGCTGTCAAGAAGCCCGTCCCTAGGGGAAGAGGAAGAGCACCACATCAAGGGATCACCCTGTACAGCAAAAGAATCTGAACAGCAGGCATTGAGTTCCAGATCTTTCCATTGGTGCATGGTTTATTCTAGCAGAGACACAACTGCAGCGCTGGGTGCAGTAGGCGAAGTCTGTACCTACACCCCAACAGGCAGGCAGCCTCTGTGAACATTAAGGGCTTTGGAGAAGGGGTCCTTGTTCCCCTCTGGTACTACACAGCAGACACAGGTGGGGCTTCCCCCAAAGCAGTGCAGCATGAAGGCACAATCCAGAGGCAGCCATAGTCCCCTCTGGAACATAACTCCCTTGGCATAAGAACCACACCCTTGTCCCTTTCTGGAAAAAATCCAGGGTGAAAGCAGTTCCACAGGAGGAGCACACCCCAGATTCAGGCCTGCACGAGAGGCAGAGTCATCATTCCTCCCTACTTGGAGCATCAACATTCCTATAGATGAAAAGAGATGCCTATCTGATCTGAATAGCTGAAATGCTACAACAAGAGTGAGGCTATGAGGTGAATAGATTTCCTGCTGACCCAGCAGGGCAGCTGAGATGGTTCCCACTCATCACACTGATAAAACGTCAGCACATCTAACTGAGATCTCCCCCAGCCATCCTCATCAAGGCTGGGACCTCAGCCCACTGTTGGTTATTAGATCAATCTGCCTGCCTTAGCCACAGCCAATGCCTACCCAAGTTTACCTCCCCAATTGTCCTGAACCCTGAATCATCAATTGAGTAAACACTGGAAAAAATTAAATAAATAAATAAAATATACACCACAAGAGAACGAAATAAATTCAAGAGATTCCTGCTATTCCAACACAATAGGAGACAGTGAAGTAGCTTGCATACCAAGAATATAATCACTACAACCAGCTTCAGGGAAAGCCAGCACACAAAGACATTCTATGACTAAGGAATTCATACAGAATCTTCACCCCTACAAATACCAAGAACCAAATTAGTCTAAGGTAAACATTAGTCTGTTCCTTAAGAGGGGGGAAAAACAGTCCAATTAAAAATATATTAAGGAATAATTTGAAGAAATAGTCTACCCAACTGGGAAGGAACCAGAAAAATAATTCTGGTATTATGACAAAACAAGGTTCTATAACACCCCCAAAACATCACACTATCTTCCTAGCAATAGATCCAAACTAAAAAGAAATCTCTGAATTCTCAGATAAAGAATTCACAAGGTAGACTATTAAACTACTCAAAGAGATATCAGAGAAAGGTGAAAAACAACTTAAGAAATTAAAAAAAATAGAGGATATGGATGAAAAATTCTCCAGATAAATCGATATTATAAAGAAAAAACAATCACGACTTCTGCAAATGAAAGACACATTTAGAGAAATGCAAAATGCATGGAAAGTTTAAACAATAGACTAGAACGAATAGACATTGAGATTACTGAGAAAGAATATAAATCTAAAAGTTTGTAAAACATATTTAAGGAAATAATCAAGGAAAACTTCCCCAGCCTTGCTAGAGATCTAGACATCCAAATAAAAGAAGTTCAAAGAATACCTGGGAAATTAATCACAAAAAGATCATCACCTAGGCAAATAGTCATCAGGCTAATCTAAAGTCAAGATGAAGCAAAGAATCTTAAGAGCTGTGAAGCAAAAGCATCATGTAACCTATACAGGAAAACCTATCTGATTAACAGCAGATTTCTCAGCAGAATCCCTACAAACTAGAAGGGATTGGCGTCCTGTTTTTAGCCTCCTTCAAGAAAACAATATTGAGTCAGTATTTTTGTATCCAGCAAAACTAAGTTTCATAAATGAAGTAAAGATACAGTCTTTTCCAGAGAAACAAATGCTGAGAGAATTTGTCACTACCAAGCCAGCCCTGTAAGAATTACTAACAGGAGCTCTAAATGCACCAAAATAGAACCTCCTTAAAGCATAATTCTCACAAGATCTATAAAATGATAACACAATGAAAAAAAAGCCCCACAAAGTATTCAGTCAACAACTAGTAAGATCAATAGAATTGTACTTCACATCTCACTGCTAACATTGAATGTAAATGGCATAAATGCTTCACTTAAAAGACACAGAATGGGAGAATGTATAAGAATTCACCAACCAAGTATCTGCTGTCTTCAAGAGACTCACTTAACACTTAGGAACTCCCATAAACTTAAGGTAAAGGGGTGGAAAAATATATTCCATACAAATGGACACCAAAAACAAGCAGGAGTATGTATTCTTATGTCAGATGAAACAGACTTTAAAGCAACAACCATTAAAAAAGACAAAGTGGTACATTATATAATGATTAAAGGACTAGTCCAACAGGAAAATATCACAATCCTAAATATACATGCAGCTAATACTGGAGCCCCCATATTTATAAAACAATTACTACTAGACCTAAGAAATGAAATAGATGGCAGCACAATAATAGTGGGGGACTTCAATACTCCACTGACAGCACTAGATAGGTCATCAAGACAGAAAGACAACAAAAAAACAACAGATTTAAACCCTAGAAAAAATGGACTTAGCAGATGTGTACAGAACATTCTATCCAACAACTGCAGAATACACATTCTTCTCATCAGCACATGGAACCTTCTCCAAGATAAACCATATTACAGGCCACAAAACAAGTCTCAATAAATTTCAGAAAATCAAAATCATATTAAGTATCTTCTCAGATGACAATGCAGTGAAACTAGAAATTAACTCCAGAAGGAGCCCTCAAAACTATACAAATTCAGGAAAATAAAATACTCTGCTCTTGAATGATCTTTGTTTCAACAATGAAATCAAGATGGAAATTAAAAAGTTCTTTGCACTTAACAATAATAGTGACACAACTTATCAAAACCTATAAAATTCAGCAAAAGCGTGCTAAGAGGAAAGTTTATACCATTAATTGCCTATATCAAAAAGTCTGAAATCACGAATAGACAATCTACAGTCACACCTCAAGGAACTAGAGAAACAAGAACAAACCAAATCCAAATCCAGCAGAAGAAAAGAAATATCGAAAATCAGAGCAGAACTAAATGAAATCGAAACAAACAAACAAAAATGCAAAATATAAATTAAACAAAAATCTATTTATTTGAAAAGATAAGCAAAATTTTTAGACCACATGTCAGAATAACCAAGAAAAGAAGAGAGAGGATCCAAATAAGCTCAATTAGAAATGAGATGGGAGATACTACAACCAATACCACAGAAATATAAAAGATCATTCAGGGTTACTATGAACACATTTACACATACAAATTAGAAAATCTGGAAGAGCTAGATAAATTCCTAGAAATATACAACCCTCCTAGAATAAATCAGAAAGAATTGTAAACTCTGAACAGACTAATAGCAAGTACTAAAATTGAAACCATAATAAAAAAAATTACCAACAAAAAGAAGAACAGGACCAGATAAATTCAGGGCTGAATTCTAACAGCCATTCAAAGAAGAATTGGTAGCAATCCTGCTGCAACTATTCCAAAAGATACAGAAGGAGAGAATCCTCCCTAAATAATTCTATGAAGCCATTATCACCCTAATACCAAAACCAGGGAAAGGACATAACAACAACAACAAAGAGCTACAGACCAATATCTCCGATGAACATAGATACAAAAATCCTCAAAAATACTAGCTAATGGAATACAACAACATGTCAAAAAGATAATACATCATAATCAAGTGGGTTTCATACCAGGGATGCAGGGATGGTTTAACATACGCAAGTCGGTAAGTGTGATACATCATATAAACAGAATTAAAAACAAAAATCATATGATCATTTGGATATGTGTATGCAGAAAAAACTTTTGATAAAATCCACATCCCTGTATAATAAAAACCCTCAGCAAAATGGTCATAAAAGGGACATACCTCAAAGTAATAAAAGTCATACATGACAAATCCACTGCCAACATTATGCTGTAAAGGAAAAAGTTGAAAGCATTCCCCCTGATAACTGGAACAAGACAAGGATGCCAACTTTCACCACTTCTATGCAACATATTACAAGAAGTCCTAGCCAGAGCAATTAGATGAGAGAAAGAAATAAAGGGCATCCAAATCGATAAAAAGGAAGTCAAGCTGTGGCTGTTCAATGATGATATGATAGTATACCTAGAAAACCATAGAGTCAACCAAAAAGCGTGTAGAACTAATAAATGAACTCAGTAAAGATTCAAATCAATGTATACAAATCAGTGGCACTTTTCTACACCACCACCAACCACATTGAGAATCAAATTGAGAACTTAATCCCTTTAAAACAGCTGCAAATAAAATAAAACAAAAATAAAATAAAATAAAATAAAATACTTAGGAATATATCTAACCAAGGAGATGAAATATCTCTATAAGGAACACTAAAATCTTGCTGAAAGAAATCATAGATGACACAGACAAATGGGAATACATACAATGCTCATGAATGGGTAGAATCAATATTGTGAAAATTACCATACTGCCAAAAGCAAGAATCAAATCCTCATCAAAATACCATCATCTTTCTTCACAGAAGTAGTAAAAAACACTCCTAAAATTCTCAAAAAGAGCCCCTATAGCCAAAGCAAGACAAAGCAAAAAGTACAAATCTGGAGACATTACCTTACTTCAAACCGTACTAGAAGGCTACAGTTACCAAAACAGCATGGCACTGGTATAAAAATAGGCACATAGATGAATGGAACAGAATAGAGAACCCAGAAATAAAGCCAAATATTTACAGCCAGCTGATCTTTGACAAAGCAAAAATAAATAAATAAATATAAAAATAAAGGGGAGAAAGCACACCCTATTAAACAAATGGTGCTGGGATAACTGGCAAGCCACATGGAGAAGAATAAAGCTAGATCCTCATCTCTCCCCTTATACAAAAATCAACTAAAGATGGATCAAATACTTAAATCTAAGACCTAAAGCTAAAAAAATTCAAGAAGTTAACATTGGAAAAACTCTTGTATACATTGGCTTAGGAAATACTTCATAACCATGAACCCAAAAGCAAATGCAACAAAAACAAAAATAAACAGGTAGGACCTAATGAAAATAAAATGCTTCTGCACAGCAAAATAAATGATCAGCAGAGTAAACACAACCCACAGAGTGGGAGAAAATATTCACAAACTATGCATCTGACAAAGAACTAATATCCAGAATCTACATGGAATTCAAACAAACCAGCAAGGAAAAAACAAATAATTTCATCAAAAAATAGCCAAAGGACATAAATACACAATTTTGTGAAGAAGTTATACAAATGGCCAACAAACAAATAAAAATATATTAATTACATTAATATATTAAAATATGTATGTATTTTTAAAATGCCCAGCATCACCAATTATCAGGGAAATGCAAATTAAAACCACAATGAGATACCACTTTACTCCTGCAAGAATGGCCACAATTAACAAATAAAATAATAGATGTTGATGTGGATGTGGTAAAAAGAGAACACTTTTACACTGCTGGTGGGAATGTAAACTAGTTCAACTACAATGGAAAACAGTATGGAGATTTCTTAAAGGACTAAAAGTAAATCTATTATTTGATCCAGCAATCCTACTCCTGGGTATCTATCTACCCAAAGAAAAATAAGTCATTATCTGAAAAAGACACTTGTACCTGTATGTTTATAGCAGCACAATTTGCAGTTGCAAAAATATGGAACCAGCCTAAATGCCCATCAACCAACAAGTGGACAAAGAAAATGTGAGATATATATATATATCTCACATTTCTATATATATTCTATATATATACATAGATCTATCTATCTATCTATATAGATCTATCTATCTATCTATCTATATAGAGAATGCCCATCAACCAAGTGGACATTCTATATATATTCTATATTATTCTATATATATTGTATACATCTATATATCTATATATTCTATACATCTATATATCTATATATATTCTATATGTAGATATTCTACATATCTATATATATTCTATATGTAGATATTCTACATATCTATATATATTCTATATGTAGATATTCTACATATCTATATATATTCTATATGTAGATATTCTATATATCTATATATATTCTATATGTAGATATTCTACATACATTCTATATGTAGATATTCTACATACATTCTATATGTAGATATTCTACATACATTCTATATGTAGATATTCTACATACATTCTATATGTAGATATTCTACATACATTCTATATGTAGATATTCTACATACATTCTATATGTAGATATTCTACATACATTCTATATGTAGATATTCTACATACATTCTATATGTAGATATTCTACATACATTCTATATGTAGATATTCTACATACATTCTATATGTAGATATTCTACATACATTCTATATGTAGATATTCTACATACATTCTATATGTAGATATTCTACATACATTCTATATGTAGATATTCTACATACATTCTATATGTAGATATTCTACATACATTCTATATGTAGATATTCTACATACATTCTATATGTAGATATTCTACATACATTCTATATGTAGATATTCTACATACATTCTATATGTAGATATTCTACATACATTCTATATGTAGATATTCTACATACATTCTATATGTAGATATTCTACATACATTCTATATGTAGATATTCTACATACATTCTATATGTAGATATTCTACATACATTCTATATGTAGATATTCTACATACATTCTATATGTAGATATTCTACATACATTCTATATGTAGATATTCTACATACATTCTATATGTAGATATTCTACATATCTATACACATTCTATATGTATTCTACATATCTATATACATTCTATATGTAGATATTCTACATATCTATATACATTCTATATGTAGATATTCTACATATCTATATACATTCTATATGTAGATATTCTACATATCTATATACATTCTATATGTAGATATTCTACATATCTATATACATTCTATATGTAGATATTCTACATATCTATATACATTCTATATGTAGATATTCTACATATCTATATACATTCTATATGTAGATATTCTACATATCTATATACATTCTATATGTAGATATTCTACATATCTATATACATTCTATATGTAGATATTCTACATATCTATATACATTCTATATGTAGATATTCTACATATCTATATACATTCTATATGTAGATATTCTACATATCTATATACATTCTATATGTAGATATTCTACATATCTATATACATTCTATATGTAGATATTCTACATATCTATATACATTCTATATGTAGATATTCTACATATCTATATACATTCTATATGTAGATATTCTACATATCTATATACATTCTATATGTAGATATTCTACATATCTATATACATTCTATATGTAGATATTCTACATATCTATATACATTCTATATGTAGATATTCTACATATCTATATACATTCTATATGTAGATATTCTACATATCTATATACATTCTATATGTAGATATTCTACATATCTATATACATTCTATATGTAGATATTCTACATATCTATATACATTCTATATGTAGATATTCTACATATCTATATACATTCTATATGTAGATATTCTACATATCTATATACATTCTATATGTAGATATTCTACATATCTATATACATTCTATATGTAGATATTCTACATATCTATATACATTCTATATGTAGATATTCTACATATCTATATACATTCTATATGTAGATATTCTACATATCTATATACATTCTATATGTAGATATTCTACATATCTATATACATTCTATATGTAGATATTCTACATATCTATATACATTCTATATGTAGATATTCTACATATCTATATACATTCTATATGTAGATATTCTACATATCTATATACATTCTATATGTAGATATTCTACATATCTATATACATTCTATATGTAGATATTCTACATATCTATATACATTCTATATGTAGATATTCTACATATCTATATACATTCTATATATAGATATTCTATATATCTATATATCTCTATATCTATCTATCTATCTATATATTTATACAGATATAGAATTATATAGAATGCATATTCTATATATCTATATATGTATATATATTCTCTCTATATATATCTATATGTGTATATATTCTCTCTATATATATATTCTACATATATATACACACCTGCACACACACACACCATGGAATACTACTCAGCCATGAAAAGGAATAAATAACGTTATTTGCAGCAACCTGGATGGAGTTAGACACTATTTTTCTAAGTGAAGTAACTCAGGAATGGACCATCAAACATCGTATGTTCTCACTTATACATGGGAGCTAAGCTATGATAAGGCAAAGGCATAAAAATATAACAGACTTTGGGGACTGTAGGAGAAGTGTGGGAGTGGGGTAAGGGATAAAAGCCTACACATTGGGTACAGTGTGCACTACTTTGGTGACAAGTGCACCAAAATCTCAGAAATCACCACTAAAGAACTTACCCATGTAACAAAAAACCACCTGTTCTCTCAAAACTATTGAATAAAATAAAATATAATAAAATTTTTAAAAATAAATGAATAAAATAACATTGGAAGAAAATAGATTTTATGAAAAGTATAATCCAATAACTAGTTTGTTCTGTCTATTTTTATTAAGGTTTTATTAGGTGAAATTGCCCCATAATTAAGATTAAAAGCCTTTGGTTTCAATCTTAACCAACTTTTTTTAAAAAAGAGTATATTCTATTGATTTCATTTCTCTGTTTCTAGTATTTTCAACTATTAAATCTAATAAAATATATGTTCTGTTAATGTAATTAGTCTAATGTAGTATACAGCTTGAATGATTGCAACACATATACTTATCCTTAAAATTTGTAACCATCCTTCTTTAGAGAAGAAATTGCTACTGGTCAACATACAAATGTTTTTTATTTAGATATCACCATTTAATTCAGGAAAATTATTGCACAAATGCCTAGTTAAGTCAACTTTCCAGTAAAATCAGACACATAATGTGTGTAGCTGATACCAAAAGGTTGTTTTTTCTCATTTTTTTATGTCGAACAAAGAATTTCATTCAAAAGTCTTACCATCAATAAAATGCAACAATGAAATAGATTCAGATTCACTTTATAGAGATTTAAAAATAAAATGTAGTTTGGCATATCTGCAGAACAAATCTATTTAAACTCCACAGGGTACTTATCTCTTTTTTTTCCCTGAGGCAATCCTGTCTGATGCTGAATAGAGTAGCATATAGTAATTACCATCAGATTAAAATGACAAAATTTAGCTTCTAAAAGGGTTAGAGGACTAGGATGAAAGAAAAAAGGATTAAAAAACACAGAGACACACAAAGCAAAACCATTAAGCATTCATTCCAGAAGACAGGAGAATTTAAAGATGCATTAAAGAATTTGGGTGTAGGTTTTACCATCATTTATGGCAGGTATTTATGGAAATGATGAGATTCTGATTTCAATTTAACCTTGACATGAGAAATAAGATTTTCAGATAAAAAAATATATTTATGAAATGTAACCATTTACTAAAGGTTTAAAACATTTTGGATATATTTTATTTGTAAACAGTTTCAGACTTACAGAATGTCATGGTCTGGATATTTGTGTCCCTCCAAAATTCATGTTGATATCCTAAGCTCCAAGGTGACGTTATAGGGAAGTTAAGCCAATTTTTGTTGTCTCTATAGTTTTGCCTTTTCCAGAATGTCATATAATTGGAAAGATGCAATAGGTAGACTTTCAGACTGGCTTTTAAAACTTAGAAATAGGAACTTTGAATCACCTATGTATCTTTATGGCTTAATAATTCATATTTTTATTGCTGAATATTATTCTTTTGCATGGACGTACCATATTTTATTTCTTAATTCTCCTATCAAAGAGCATCCTGATTGCTTTTAATTTTTGGTGATTTCGAATAAAGCTTCTACAAACATTCTTGTATATATTCTGTGTAGACATAGTTTTCAAATGATTTAAGTAAATGTCTAGGAACACAATTGCAGGACTATATGGTAAAACTTGGTTTACATTTGAAAAAACTACCAAACTGTCTTCTACAGTGGTTAGGCCATTTTGTATTCCCACTGTAAATGAGAGTTTTCAGTGCTCCATATGCTCCCCAGGAATTGATGTTGTCAGAATTATCGTCCTTCAGCCTATGTCCAATAAGGCTATTACAGTGTTTACATTAGAGGGCAAGACTTTGTTATGGAGAACGTATGGGTTTATTTCACTGTGGTTACTGTTTTCATTCCTCTGCTTCTGATTTTACTTGGTTTAAGAACCTCATGGATTTCCTGAAAGTGAACTCATGAAAGTAAATGTATTCAAAGACTGTGGTCCCCAGAAATTTCTTACTCTCATACTAGTTTACAGTCCTCAGAATTCATGAAAAGAATCATACAAGTGTTCCAGATAGTGTAGGACTCCAGTGGCTTCTGGTCCAAATAAGCCGATTTTGACTGTAATTTTATGTATTCTCTTGTCTCTTATAGATCCCAGGGTGGTGGTTTGCCCAGAGTCCTCAATTCTCCAGTGAGTGAGAAAATGTCTTTGATTTTTCGTTTGCTCAGCTTTTGTCTTGTTGTAAGGATGCAATTGATGTTTTCAGTCTTGTTATATGTAGAAACTGAAACTTTAAAGTCAGCTTCAATTAATATTTTCATTGTTAATTTAGAATATATTTACTGGTATTGCGTAGTCACTGTAGTCCAATGAATCTTTTCTTATCTCTCAAAATATTTCTCTTACCTACTACTAATTGTTCACCTTTTCAACCCATATAGCCATGAATCTTCTCATGCATCCACAATTCATTTTCAGTGTAAAATGCAGAGTTATGCGCTGAATGATTCACTTAATATCCTTGTGTCTCAGTTTCTAAATATCTCAAATGAAAGTTAGAATGTGGAATACCATTCAGGATTATTTGTAAGTTATTTTTTTCATGGTTAATATTCTATATACAGTTGCATGTAAAGCAACATTTTAAAAAAGGAATCACAGTTTGAATGTTTTAAAGCAGTGGTATTCAAAATGCAGTTATTGAACTAGCAGCTTCAACCTTATCTAGGAACTTTTTAGAAATGCAAGTTTTTGAGCCCCACACCTGAACTAAAGATACAGAAACTCTGAAGGTGGGATGCAGAATCTGGTTTTAACAGGCCTGGCAGGTGACTCAGAGTCAAGTTATAATTGAGAACCACTGATTTAAAACAGTGCATTCATTGCTTTACATAATCTTTCTCTAAATTGTTATTAAATTACATAATCATAATTTAGTGTACATTTATTATTCTTTTCTATTTGGACTTTCATAGATTAGTTTTTAAAACATGCTTATATATTTACTTATAAATATGGTCATTTGTATGAGTATCTTAATAGTGTAACTTAGTTCTGTAGGTATGTGGGACTGTAAGCAGGTGGATCATTCAGTATGCCTAAAGATTCAGTTGAAAGCAAGTGTCAATATAAATGGAAAGGAGTCTATAATGATATGAGGCTTCATGAGCATGGATTTTTTAATGAATTTGTAGTACATGTTTAGAGTTTGAACTTCCACATTGACACATGTAAACAAAATTAGGATCAAATTACCAGTTATGATTATTTCAATTTATAGATGTGAACATAATTGGAACTTTTTTTTCTAACAGGCTTAACAGCCTTTTCCTGTTACTGAGTAAACATTTGTGTGATATTGTGCTTTACCACAGACAAATAATCCCATATTTTCTCTGCATCTATACCTACTTGTTTTCAATATGCTTAATATCTGGCATAGATCAACATTTATGTCAAAGAACACATTATTTTCTCAGGTGGGAAAACTTTAAAAAGATAACCTTAGAGGTTTTCCATAGATAAACACTTCAGGTGAGGTTAAGGATAAGACAACTGATTGGTAATTTGTGAGCAAATAATTTTTTGACAAGATTAGAAAAGTTTGTTATAAATTGAGGTGGATGTTGAGAAAGATGAAGTCAAGATTTTCTATAACACATACTATTGTGATTCCTTTATAAAGCAACTATTTATATGATATATCTCACATCAAATCATCTCCTCCATTGTGTCTGCACCAATCACTTTCTATGTAAAATTGGTTAGGACGTAAAGCATTAAGTATTATACAACGAGTTATTAATATTTTAAAATACTGATTCATCTCTCTAGAGATACAATATAGTAGGGAACATTTCTATTAAAACAATTTAAAATAATAATAAATATAATCACCTCACTTTAGACTATCTGATGAGAATGAACCTAATTTGAAAAGCAGTAACTTATCAAAAGAAATCATAGCTTTCCATCCTTTCTATTATTTTCCTTGTGTCCTGAGAAAAAAATAAAATAAGACTTACTGGTTTCATGATATTTTTATATTGTGCATTAATGATGGGTTTCACGTGGTGATGGTAGCTTAGACTGAGAGGCATTGTTCACTTTTAGAACCACATTGATTTTTTTTCACATCTGTTTTATGAATCACAAAAGCTAAAGCCATAATGTGTTAGCAAAAGGGTCCTGGTATAATTTACAGTAAAACAATGTTGACCTGAAAAGAAAAAGCTGGTGGTATTTATATCAATATGTAGAGTAATTCTTGAACTATATTAGCAGTTCAATAAATACTATTGAATAAAAAATAATACAATTAAATGTGTAACCATTTGCTTAACAGAATATGTACATGGGATAGATTAGGAATGTAAATAATAATAAAACCTAAAATTAATTAAGAAACACACATTATTTACAATTAATTTCTAAATAAAATAAAAAATGCTAAAATATTAAAATATTTCATGTTTTTAAATCTATACCATGACAAAGTAATAGCTCATCTGGGCCTGGTGTGGTAGCTCACGCCTGCAATACCAGCACTTTTGGAGACTGAGGTGGGCAGGTCACCTGAGGTCAGGAGTTTGAGACCAGCCTGACCAACATGGTGAAACCCTGTCTCTATTAAAAACACACACACACACACAAAAATGGCCAAGCATGGTGGCACCCATCTGTAGTCCCAGCTACTCAGGAGGCTGAGAAGGAGAGTCGCTTGAACAGAGGAGGCGGAGGTTGCAGTGAGCCAAGATCGCTCCACTGCACTATAGCCTGGGCAGCAGAAAGAGACTCCATCTCAAAAAAAAACAAGAAAAAAAAAAATAAGTCATAGCTCATCTGATTTTACTCAGAGAATAATAAAATACAAATAAATCTTAAGGGGTCCCATGACCTTCTGATCTTGTTTTCCCTTGCGAGGATGGCCATATTTTCCATTGAACATTGATTTAATAACTAATTTTAGGAAGTTACTCTCCTGAAAATGTGCTACCATGAGCTGTAGTCCTCTTAGTGCCCACTCTTTCTCTTTGGATAAGAGGTTAATAAGTTTGGAAGAATATATTAAGCATGGAACTCCTTGCTCTGTATTAATAAAATATATGCCCACAGAGAGGGAAATTTGTTTCTTTCTTCTCCAGGGACAGGTCTGTCTGTGGCAGAGACCTACCCACATTCAGGGAAGATAAATATGTATGTTAAATTCTGGGCTTTCTATTAGAAAGTATAGTTTTCCATAAATAGCAGCAATACAATCTAACCTACAGATAATCAATAATTACACCTCACTCCCTTTTATGAAATACTTTTTGTACTTGGCTTCCAAGGGACTACTTTTGACTCTCTTTTTCTGTCATGAAAATTTTACGTGAAATGTGATATGCACAAATGTGAAAAATATATACAAAATTGCATAAACATATAAATGTAGCTTTATACTGCAAAAACTCTATGTATCTACAACGATGTCAAAAAATAAAACATCACTACATACCAGAAACTTCTATTTGCCCTTTATTAATGAGAACTCTCTCTCTGCACAGGTAGGTAACTGTAATATTATTTTTATGGTATTCATTTCCTTACTCTTCTGTTTCTTTTCACATATAGGTAACTGTAATATTATTTTTGTGGTATTCACTTCCTTACTACTTTGTTTTATTCACACATCCATCGACCATATATACCTATAAAATATTAAGTGTTTGATTTTGAATAGAGAGCTATATATATATGTACACATATATAGAATATATATGTAGATATATACATTTATATCTATATATACACATGCATATATAGATATAAATGATATCTATATATAGATATCTAGTATATATATGCACACATATATAGAGAGATATACATGAATATCTATCTATCTATCTATCTATCTGGGCATAACTTGGAGATAAGTTTGGTTCCAAGTCACACAAATATTTTGTTTTCCCAGTGCATATAAAAGTTACGTTTACACTATGGTCTATTGCTATGTAAGTGTGCAATAGCATTAGGTTTAATAAAAAAAAGAAATCTAAATTAAAAACACTTTATTGCTAAAAAATACTAACAATTATCTGAGTCTTCAACAAGTCATAATCTTTTTGCTAGTGGAGACTCTCGCCTCAGTGTTCATTGTTGTTGAGTGAGCAGGGTGGTGGTTACTTAAGGCTGGGGTGGCTGTGACTATTTCCTAAAATAAGAAAATAAAATTTACTGCATGAACTGACTTTTCCTTTCAAGAAAGATTTCTATTTGGCATGCAATGTCATTTGATAGCATTTTACCCACAGTAGAACTCCTTTCAAAACTGGAGTCAATCCTCTCAAATTTTACCACTGCTTCATCAATTACATTGATGTAATATTCTAAGTCCTTCATTGTCATTTTAACTAGGTTCACAGTATCTTTACCAGAAGTAGATTCCATCTCAAGAAACCACTTTCTTTGCTTATCCATAAGAAGCAACTACTCATCCATTCAAGTTGTATTCATAGGATTGCAGCAACTCAGTCACCTCTTTGGGCTCTACTTCTAATTCTAGTTATCTTTCTATTTCTTTGCAGCTGTTTCTCTACTGAAATCTTTATCCCCTCAAAATATCAAAATCATCTATTGGGTTCAGGATTAATTTTTCCCAAATTCCTGTTAATGTTAATGCTCTGATCTACTCCCATAAAACGTGGATGTTCTTAATGGCCTCTAGAATAATAAATCCTTCCCGGAAGGTTTTCAATTGAATTTTCCCAGATCCATCAAAGGAATAACTATCTATGACAGCTATAATCTTATAAAATGTATTTCCTAACTAATAAGACTTGAAAGTTGAAATTACTCCTTGATTCATGCACTGCAGAATTAATGTTGTGTCAGCAGGCATAAAAATAAATGCACTAAACACCAGAGCACCCAGATTCACCAAACAAATACTACTACACCTAAGAAACACATGGATCACAATGCAAGAATAGTGGGGGACTAGACATACTAGATCTGATATTATTATATAGATCATCAAGGCAGAAAATTAACCAAGAAACTCTGGACTTAAACTGGACTATAGACCAAATGGACCTAACAGACATTTACAGAACATTCTACTCACCAACCATAGAAATAACTTCCTTATCTTCTGCACAGGGAACATTCTCCAAAATCAACCATGTGCTTGGAGAAAAGCGTATGGTTTCAATGAAATAAAGAATCAAAATCATATCATGTATCTTCTTGGACCACAGTGAAATAAAACTAAAAATCAATATCAAGAATAATGCTCAAAACTACACAAGAATATGGAAAGTAAGTAACTTGCTCCTGCATTACTATTGGATAAATAATAAAATTAAGACAGAAATCGGCCGGGTACAGTGGCTCATGCCTGTAATCCCAGCTCTTCAGGAGGCTGAAGTGGGCGGATCACTAGGTCAGGAGATCGAGACCATCCTGGCTAACATGGTGAAACCCCATCTCTACTAAAAATACAAAAAAATTAGCCGGGTGTAGTGGTGGGCACCTGTAGTCTCAGCTACTCGGGAGGCTGAGGCAGGAGAATGGTGTGAACTTGGGAAGTGGAGTTTGCAGTGAGCTGAGATCGTGCCACTGCACTCCAGCCTGGTAACAGAGCAAGACTTCGTCTCAAAAAAAAAAAAAAAAAAAATTAACGCAGAAATCAAAAAAAAATTTCAAAACCAAAAAAATACAGACAAAATGTACTTAAATCTCTGGGATACAGCAAAAGTAATGCTAAGAAGAAAGTTTATAGTGCTAAATGCCTACATCAAAAATATAGGTAGATTTCAAATTGACAACTTCATGCGGAACCTCTTTCAGGGAACCTGCCCTGAAAATCACGTAGGTTCTTTTCTATTTTCCTAAGTGTTGGCTGGCTTGAGAAATAAAGGGACAGAGTACAAAAGAGAGAAATTTTAAAGCTGGGCATCTGGGGGAGAAATCACACATTGGTAGGATCCGTGATGCCCCACAAGCCACAAAAACCAGCAAGTTTTTATTAGGGATTTTCAAAAGCGGAGGGAGTGTGCGAATAGGTGTGGGTGACAGACATCAAGTACTTAACAGGATAATAGAATATCACAAAGCAAGTGGAGGCAGGGTGAGATCACAGGACCACAGGACCCAAGCGAAATTAAAATTGCTAATGAAGTTTCGGGCACCATTGTCATTGATAACATCTCATCAGGAGACAGGGTTTTGAGATCAACTGGTCTGACCAAAATTTATTAGGTGGGAATTTCCCCTTCCTAATAAGCCTGGGAGTGCTATGGGAGACTGGAGTTTATTTCACCTCTGCAATCTCGACCATAAGAGACAGGTATGCCCCGGGGGGGACAGTTCAGAGCCCTACCCCTAGGTGCGCATTCTCTTTCTCAGGGAGGTTCCATGCTGAGAAAAAGAATTCAGCGATATTTCTCCCATTTGCTTTTGAAAGAAGATAAATATGGCTCTGTTCTGCCGGGCTCACTGGCGGTCAGAGTTTAAGGTTATCTCTCTTATTCCCTGAACAATTGCTGTTATCCTGTTCTTTTTTCAAGGTGCTCAGATTTCATATTGTACAAACTCACATGCTGTACAATTTGTGCAGTTAATGCAATTATCACATAGTCCTGAGGTGACATACATCCTTCTCGGCTGACAGGATTAAGAGATTAAAGCAAAGACAGGCATAGGAAATCACAAGGGTATTGATTGGGGAAGTGATAAGTGTCCATGAAATCTTTACAATTTATGTTTAGAGATTGCAGTAAAGACAGGCATAAGAAATTACAAAAGTTTTAATTTGGAGAACTAATAAATGTCCATAAAATCTTCACAATCCACGTTCTTCTGCCATGGCTTCAGCCGGTCCCTCTGTTTGGGGTCCCTGACTTCCCGCAACACCTCTAGGAACTAGAAAAACAAGGACAAACAACTCTCAAATCTAACAGAAAAAAAGAAACAACAAACAACAGAGCAGAACTAAGTACAAGTGAGACCAACAAAAATGATACAAAGGATCAACAAAGTGAAAAGTTGGTTATTTGAAGGATAAGCAAAATTGACTGATCACTAGCTAGATTAACTAAGATAAAAATATTCAAATAAGTACAATGGAAATGATAAAAGAGACATTACAACTGATACCACAGATATACGAAAGACCATCAGAAACTACCATAAACACCTTTATGCATACAATCTTGGAAACCTAGAGGAAAAGGGCAAATTTCTGGAAACATACAACATCCCAAGAATTGAACCAGGAAATAACAGAAATCCTAAACAAGCCCATAATGAGTAACTAAACTGAATTCCTAATGAATAATATTTGAACAAAAAAATCCCAGGATGAGACGGATTCACAGCTGAATTCTACCAGACATACAAAGAAGAGATTGTACCAATATTACTGAAACTATTCCAAAAAATCAATTAAGAGGGATTCCTCTCTAACTCATTCTACAAATACAATATCACCCTGAAGTCCAAATCAGGCAAAGACACAACACAAAAAGAAAACTGCAGGTCAATATTCCTGATGAACATAAATGCAAAGATCCTCAAAAAAAATACTAGCAAACAAAATTCAACAGCACATCAAAAAGATAATTCATCACAATCAAGTGGGTTTTATTCCAGGAATGCAAGAGTGCTTCAAAATAGGCAAATCAATAAACAGAAGTAAAAACAATAACCACATGATCATCACAATAGATGCAGAAAAAAGCACTGAATAAAATCTAACATTCCTTTTGATAAAAACCTTCAACAAACTAGGCGTTGAAGGAACAATACTTCAAAATAATAAGAGCCATCTATAAAAAACATACAGCCAACATCATACTGAATGGGGAAAGTTAGAAGCATTTCCCCTAAGACCTGGAACAAGCAAGGATGTTCATTCTCACCATGTCTACTCAACATAGTACTGAAAGTCCTAACTACAGCAATCAGGTAAGAGAAAAAAATAAAAGGCATCCAAGTTGAAAAAGAGGAAGTCAAATTATTTCTTTGCTGATGACATAATTTTATACCTAGAAAACCCTAAAGATTCCTATAAAAGATACTTGGACTTGATAAATACCTTCAGTAAAGTTTCAGGATACAAAATCAAAGTAAAAGTATCAGTAGCAATATTGGATATCAAATTTTGTAACACATATTTTTGTATATTCTTAAGATATATATATACATATATAACATATGTCTTTTAAAAAGAAACGTAAATACAATGGAATAATTAAACAGATATTACCTCTATTTAACAAAAAATAACAATAAGTTTATTTTTGACTTATGATATAGTAAGACATTTTACTCTTTGTTTTTCTTTCCAAAAACACTCCTCTGAACTGTATCAAGCCTTTAGGACATCCATCTTTTTCTTGATGCATTGGGAAAACTGAATAGGGTCGAAAGTAAAATTCAATCTGACTTGCAGCTTTGCCCTTGTAAATCATACATTACACTGACTTCTACTGTCAGTGTAATATGAGGACATTAGTTAAATCTCCTCTGAACAAAAGTGTTTGAACATGGACTACCTAGACTTTTAATTACTGGCAACTGCAGGTTTTCAGACTTGTATGAATTCATTTCTAGCTGTCCAAAAATGTCCATCCATTTAAACATAAAGGCTTTTTTTTTTGCAGTACAGCTGTTTCTGAATCAGGTGGTTTACATCTATGAATTCATCAGATAGGCTATCCATGTCTAAAATATCCTCATTTTAAAATATTCTGAAGCACATTGGATGTCATCATAAATAAAACATCTATTCTCAGAGAAAATAGTTTTAAATCATAGAGAAAATTTGAATTTGTGAAATCAAAGTTGGATTCCAAATTAGCAACAGTTTTAGCAAAAAAAAAAAGGTGAGAAATTCCTTTAACATTCTGGGTAAATTTTTTGAATTCTGAACTAGTAATCCTTCAAGAAATGAGTGATTTTATTCACAAAATGGGTTTTTGTGAAAACATACCAAGAACGCAGAAAACATAGCTGTAGTCAGTTCAAATTTTCTAGGCTCCCTGCGGCCTTTTCAAAGATCGTCAAACAATTCTAGATCACAGGTCTTAACAAAAACAAATGGTGGATCCTATTTGACCCAACCCTTATTCTAGGCGATGAATATAAATAAAGATACGGTATTCAAAATCTCATCTTAGTGGAACTAAAAGAATTCAAGGTTTTGAGTAACAGAAAGATATATCATAGAAGACTAAAAAGTGTTATGTAAGATGAGAAAAGATTAGAAGTGGATATTTTAGACATGGATAGCCTATTTGATGAATTCATAGATGCAAACCACCTGATTCAGAAATAGCTGTACTGCAAAAAAGCATTTATGTTTAAATGGATGGACATTTTTGGACAGCTAGAAACGAATTCATACACGTTTAAAAACCTGCAGTTGCCAGTAATTAAAAGTCTAGGTAGTCCATGTTCAAACACTTTTGTTCAGAGGAGATTTAACTAATGTCCTCATATTACACTGACAGTAGAAGTCACTGTAATGTATGATTTATAAGGGCAAAGCTGCAAGTCAGACTGAATTTCACTTTTGACCCTATTCAGTTTTCCAATACTTCAAGAAAAAGATGGATGTCCTAAAGGCTTGATACAGTTCAGAGGAGTGTTTTTGGAAAAGAAAAACAAAAAGTAAAATGTCTTACTATTTCATGAGGCAAAAAAAACTTATTGTTATTATTTATTAAGTAGAGATAATATATTTAATTATTCCATTGTATTTACGTTCCTTTTTAAAAGACACACACATATATATGTATCTTAAGAATATACAAAAATATGTGTTACAAAATTTGATATCCAATATTGCTACTGATATTTTTACACTGATTTTGTATCCTGAAACTTTACTGAAGTTATTTATCAAGTTCAAGTATCTTTTATAGGAATCTTTAGGGTTTTCTAGGTATAAAATTATGTCATCAGCAAAGAGATAGTCTGACATCCTCTAGCATGTATAGAAATGGGGACAAGTACAAATGTGATCACATAGTATAATTCCAAACATTCAAAATATAAAAATCAAAATAATAGTTACATAAAAGGTGACATATCCACGTACTATGAAAAATAAGAATCCATATTGACAAAATTAAAAAAGAAACTTGAGTAAAGCTATGATTTATCTATTGGTAAGCAAAATATAAAAGCAGCATTAATTATTATAATACATGTCTGTGATGATTTGTTCATGTTATTGAATAAGCAAATAAATAAATATACTGCATTTAACAAGTCATTATGCATTCAAAAAATGTTTATCTTCTCTTCATTTTAACAAAATCAATAATTATGTAGTAATAATGTTTCACATTTAGATTAATTTGATAATAATATAAATATACATAAAACTTACCTGTATTTGACTGTATAAATTTTCAATAAATTTTAACTAAAAATAATTATCAACTATTTGTATCAACTGTTTTTATACAAACACTTCTCAACTTACAATGGAGTTATATTCTGATAAATCCATAAGTTGAAAATACTGTTAAGTCAAAAATTCATTTAATAAACCTAACTTATCAAACATCATAGCTTACCCTAGCCTATCTTAAACATTCTCAGAAAAATTACATTAGCCTACCATTGGGGAAAACTAACACTAACTCTATTTTATAACAAAGTGTTGAATATCTCATGTAATTTATTGATTACTACACTAAAAGAAGTAAAAAAGAGAATGGCTTGTGGCCACTGCCGAGCACTGTGAAATAGTATCATATTGCATTATCACTAGCCTAGTAAAAGATCAAAATTCAAAGTGTGGTTTCTACTGGATGTGTATTCTGCAGTTGTATGGTACAATTTTTGATGTATTGCATTAAAGCATATTATTTCCAGAAATAGCAGCATTAAGTGGAACACAGAAGAAGCAATAAATAAATAAATAAATAAATAAGGGACCTCACACTATTGAAAAATAATGCTAAGTTGTAGAGGGATTTCAGCTATATGAGAGAAAGACTTTGATAAATTCATAAATTTGTAATTTCTGTACTTTTTTTATTATACTTTAAGTTTTAGGGTACATGTGCACATTGTGCAGGTTTGTTACATATGTACACTGTGCCATGTTGGTGTGCTGCACCCATTAACTCATTATTTAACATGAGGTGTATCTCCTAATGCTATCCCTCCCCGCTCACCCCACCCCACAACAGTGTGTGATGTTCCCCTTCCTGTGTCCATGTGTGTGATGTTCCCCTTCCTGTGTCCATGTGTTCTCATTGTTCAATTCCCACCTATGAGTGAGAACATATGGTGTTTGGTATTTTGTCCTTACGATAGTTTGCTGAGAATGATGGTTTCTAGCTTCATCCATGTCCCTACAAAGGACATGAACTCATCCTTTTTTATGGCTGCATGGTATTCCATGGTGTATATGTGCCACATTTTCTTAATCCAGTCTATCATTGATGGACATTTGGCTTGGTTCCAAGTCTTTGCTATTGTGAATAGTGCCGCAATAAACATATGTGTGCATGTGTCTTTATAGCAGCATGTTTTATAATCCTTTGGGTATATACCGAGTAATGGCAAGGCTGGGTCAAATGGTATTTCTAGTTCTAGATCCCTGAGGAATCGCCACGCTGACTTCCACAACGGTTGAACTACTTTACAGTCCCACCAGCAGTGTAAAAGTGTCCCTGTTTCTCCACATCCTCTCCAGCACCTGTTGTTTCCAGACTTTATAATGATCACCATTATAACTGGTGTGAGATGGTATCTCAGTGTGGTTTTGATTTGCATTTCTCTGATGGCCAGTGATGGTGAGCGTTTTTTCGTGTGTCTTTTGGCTGCATAAATGTCTTCCTTTGAGAAGTGTCTGTTCATATCCTTCACCCACTTGTTGATAGGGTTGTTTTTTTCTTGTAAATTTGTTTGAGTTCTTTGTAGATTCTGGATATTAGCTCTTTGTCAGATGAGTAGATTGCAAAAATTTTCTCCCATTCTGTAGGTTGCCTGTTCACTCTGATGGTAGTTTCTTTTGCTGTGCAGAAGCTCTTTAGTTTAATTAGATCCCGTTTGTCAATTTTGGCTTTTGTTGCCATTGCTTTTGGTGTTTTAGACATGAAGTCGTCACCCATGCCTATGTCCTGAATGGTATTGCCTAGGTTTTCTTCTAGGGTTTTTATGGTTTTAGATCTAACATTTAAGTCTTTAATCCATCTTGAATTAATTTTTGTATAAGGTGTAAGGAAGGGATCCAGTTTCAGCTTTCTACATACAAGCAAATGCTGAGAGACTTTGTCACCACCAGGCCTGACCTAAAAGAGCTCCTGAAGGAAGCACTAAACATGGAAAGGAACAACTGGTACCAGCCATTGCAAAAACATGCCAAATTGTAAAGACCATTGAGGCTAGGAAGAAACTGCATCAACTAACGAGCAAAATCACCAGCTAACATCATAATGACAGGATCAAATTCACACATAACAATATTAACCTTAAATGTAAATGGGCTAAATGCTCCAAATAAAAGACACAGACTGGCAAATTGGATAAAGAGTCAAGACTCATTAGTGAGCTGTATGCAGGAGACCATCTCACGTGCAGAGACACATATAGGCTCAAAATAAAGGGATGGAGGAAGATCTACCAAGCAAATGGAAAACAAAAAAAAGCAGGGGTTGCAATCCTAGACTCTGATAAAACAGACTTCACACCAACAACAAAGATCAAATGAGACAAAGAAGGCCATTACATAATGGTAAAGGGATCAATTCAACAAGATGAGCTAACTATCCTAAATATATATGCACCCAATACAGGAGCACCCAGATTCATAAAGCAAGTCCTGAGAGACCTACAAAGAGACTTAGACTCCCACGCAATAACAGTGGGAGACTTTAACACCCCACTGTCAACATTAGACAGATCAACAAGACAGAAAGTTAACAAGGATATCCAGGAACTGAACTCGGTTCTGCACCAAGCAGACCTAATAGACATCTACAGAATTCTCCACCCCCAATCAACAGAATATACATTCTTTTCAGCACCACACCACACCTATTCCAAAACTGACCACATAGTTGGAAGTAAAACACTCCTCAGCAAATGTAAAAGAACAGAAATTATAGCAAACTGTCGCTCAGACCACAGTGCGATCAAACTAGAACTCAGTATTAAGAAATTCACTCAAAACCGCTCAACTACACGGAAACTGAACAATCTGCTCCTGAATGACTACTGGGTACGTAACGAAATGAAGGCAGAAATAAAGATGTTCTTTGAAACCAACAAGAACAAAGACACAACATACCAGAATCTCTGGGACACATTCAAAGCAGTGTGTAGAGGGAAATTTATAGCACTAAATGCCCACAAGGGAAAGCAGGAAAGATCTAAAATTGACACCCTAACATCACAATTAAAAGAACTAGAGAAGCAAGAGCAAACACATTCAAAAGCTAGCAGAAGGCAAGAAATAACTAAGATCAGAGCAGAACTGAAGGAAATAGAGACACAAAAAACCCTGCAAAAAATTAATGAATCCAGGTGCTGGTGTTTTGAAAGGATCAACAAAATCGATAGACTGCTAGCAAGACTAATAAAGAAGAAAAGAGAGAAGAATCAAATAGACGTAATAAAAAATGATAAAGGGAATATCACCACTGATCCCACAGAAATACAAACTACCATCAGAGAATACTACAAACACCTCTATGCAAATAAACTAGAAAATCTAGAAGAAATGGATAAATTCCTCGACACATACACCCTCCCAAGACTAAACCAGGAAGAACTTGAATCTCTGAATAGACCAATAACACTCTGAAATTGAGGCAATAATTAATAGTTCACCAACCAAAAAAATTCTAGGACCAGATGGATTCACAGCTGAATTCTACCAGAGGTACAAGGAGGAGCTGGTACCATTCCTTCTGAAACTATTCCAATCAATAGAAAAAGAGGGAATCCTCCCTAACTCATTTGATGAGGCCAGCATCATCCTGATACCAAAGCCTGGCAGAGACACAACAAAAAAAGAGAATTTTAGACCAATATCCCTGATGAACATTGATGCAAAAATCCTCAATAAAATACTGGCAAACCAAATCCAGCAGCACATCAAAAAGCTTATCCACCATGGTCAAGTGGGCTTCATCCCTGGGATGCCAGGCTGGTTCAACATATGCAAATCAATAAACGTAAGCCAGCACATAAACAGAATCAAGGACAAAAACCACATGATTATCTCAATAGATGCAGAAAAGGCCTTTGACAAAATTCAACAACACTTCATGCTAAAAACTCTCAATAAATTAGGTATTGATGGGACATATCTCAGAATAATAAGAGCTATCTATGACAAACCCACAGCCAATATCATACTGAATGGGCAAAAACTGGAAGCATTCCCTTTGAAAACTGGCACAAGACAGGGATGCCCTCTCTCACCACTCCTATTCAACATAGTGTTGGAAGTTCTGGCCAGGGCAATCAGGCAGGAGAAGGAAATAAAGGGTATTCAATTAGGAAAAGAGGAAGTCAAATTGTCCCTGTTTGCAGATGACATGATTGTATATCTAGAAAACTCCATCGTCTCAGCCCAAAATCTCCTTAAGTTGATAGGCAACTTCAGCAAAATCTCAGGATATAAAATCAATGTGCAAAAATCACAAGCATTCTTATACACAGACAGAGAGCCAAATCATGAGTGAACTCCCATTCACAATTACTTCAAAGAGAATAAAATACCTAGGAATCCAACTTACAAAGGATGTGAAGGACCTCTTCAAGGAGAACTACAAACCACTGCTCAATGAAATAAAAGAGGATACAAACAAATGGAAGAACATTCCATGCTCAGTATCGTGAACATGGCCATACTGACCAAGGTAATTTATAGATTCAATGCCATCCCCATCAAGCTACCAATGATTTTCTTCACAGAATTGGAAAAAACTACTTTAAAGTTCATATGGAACGAAAAAAGAGCCTGCATCGCCAAGTCAATCTTAAGTCAAAAGAACAAAGCTGGAGGCATCATGCTACCTGACTTCAAACTATACTACAAGGCTACAGTAACCAAAACAGCATGGTACTGGGACCAAAACAGAGATATAGACCAATGGAACAGAATGGAGCCCTCAGAAATAATGTCACATATCTACAACCATCTGATCTTCGACAAACCTGACAAAAACAAGAAATGGGGAAAGGATTCCCTATTTAATAAATGGTGCTGTAATTCTGTAATTTAAAAGATTCTGCTGTTCACATCCTCCTTGTAACTTGAAGTATTGTTTATCTCTAATAGTAGTGGCAGCATTACCCACATTTCAAGATACTTGCATGTAATTAACTTTCTTTTCAAATATAAAGCAAGTGATGTGGAGATTTTTCCTGGAGCCCTAAGTGCTGTTTGTTCACCAGAAAGCTCAGTAAGATAAAACTCCTCATTAGATTTAGCATTACTATTATGCTTAAATAGATTTTTATATATTTATATATTTTAACAAATTTAACATGAAATTTGGTTTATCATTAATGTTTCTTCTTTGATTTGGTGAAAAGGAAAATGTATTTTTTAGGGTTGTTGACAAATAATCTCCCTTACTTCAACATACATCCTTGAGTTAGTCAGGACCATGTAACTTGCTTTGGACAATGGAATAACTGCAGAATTTCTATGTAATTTGCAAGTACAAATATTTCAGCATCCACGGAGAACTCATCAGATCCTTTTCCCTTGCCAAGGTGACTGTTATTCCAAATGCTAGAAGTCACATCCCATTCATTTAGATGGAATTAAAACAGATGCCCCAGACAATTCATAATGAACACACAATATAAATAATAAATAAATCTTGTTTTTTAAGCAACTTCAGAATAACATAGCCTATTCTGATTGAAACAGGAAATTTTATAATAATCAAATTACTTGAACTTCACGTCAATGAAAAATTTCTATGAATATGTGAAATGTAATTATTTATTTATAGTCATTATTGATTGATGATCCTGCCAAGTAAAACAAATTGTTTCATATTTGTAAATATTTCTGTCAAGAGTTTTCAAGATAGAGTTTTATTAAAGTTGTCTAAAGATGCCCCATGTGTCCTTTTCTTATAAGTTCAGGTTATTCTTAGTTTTTGCGTGTTTGTGTGCATATGTTGAGTTTCTGTAAACATAAATATATGTATTTACATGAGAAACATTAAACCAAGATCATTTTCTCATATGTCAAAATACTTTTGTAAGCAATTTTAATTATTTAAATTATGACCACTCAACAAACTAATGATAGCCAAGATAAGGAGTGAAAAAACATGGAAAGAACTGTATGCCGGAGTCTAAATTGATTATTTCAGGTTGTTATATCTACTCCAAAACATAGAATGAGAATCCCCATGGGTTCCTATGCCTAGAGAAATTTATGCATGGATTTTTAATAATATCTATCAAGGATGTTTTTCTTCTAGATCTTATTTATTACTTTTACTATGAGATATTCCACAAATTGACTATTTCTTATCTGCCGTTTTTAGAATATTCTGTTTACATAGTTGGGGAAAGCAGTACAGTGTAGTGACAAGGAGCCTGAATTTTGTGCTATATAGGTAAGGATTTGAACCCATGCTCCTCCACCATACTACCATGCAGACTGGAACACATAAGGTAACTTCTTTGAGCCTCAGTTTTTAATTGGAAAATTGAAATTGAAATGTAATATTTATATACTATAATGGATTATATACTTAAAATGAATATCAAAGAGATAACCCCCATAAGATGCTTAATATCTTCACTGAATAAGTATATTCATTATGTTTTATTATTTTCTATATTTTATGATGTTTTGACATCTCTTGGGGGCCTTCCAGACTTGGGAAATGACTAGCTCTCCTAGCTAATTCTTGGGGGTGGTAGACAACTTGCCTGGAGCATGCCTTTTATGATCAAACTAGCTAATCCAAGGCCAGGCCCTCACCTGGCTCTTTATCCCCTCAACTCCTTATCTCTCACACAACAAACCACTATCTTCTCTGCAGTAAAT
Source organism: Gorilla gorilla gorilla (assembly GCF_029281585.2). Classification (NCBI taxonomy): domain Eukaryota; kingdom Metazoa; phylum Chordata; class Mammalia; order Primates; family Hominidae; genus Gorilla; species Gorilla gorilla. The sequence continues at coordinate 105,819,601 of NC_086017.1, read as the reverse complement.
CAATTCTGTGCCAGGTTCCAAACCACTCTTATATAGAAAACCACTCACATAGAGACCACTCTCATAGCCCAAAGCCTGCCAGAATTATTCAAAGTGGCCAATCCTAAACTGTGTATTCCTGCAGAAACACCACTAAAGGCTCTGGCTTAAGCCTTTCCCCTGACTCCTGCTTCTGTTTCCTGACCAAAATCTGATGGTTCCCTTGTGATCTTGCCTGGTGTGTTGCACCTCGAGATTCTGGGGGGAATGTGAGTAACGTTAAACTTCCATGGCATCGATCTCTCCCAGTTGTCATTCAGTCACCTTCATAAATTAAGACCTAGGCACAGAATAGGAAGCTAATATATATTAGCTAATATATATTAGCTAATATTAGTTCTAGTAATTGTAATTATAATTCTGGTAATTGTAGTACATACAAAGTAATACTTGATGGTGATGCAACCACAAATATAAGAAACAATTTTTTGTTACTTGAAGAAATAAATAAAAATAATATATAATTGTTCAAAAAACACTTAAATGACTTACAGGAAAGAGAGTATTTCTCCAATCACTTATCTGAGATGTTTTCTGTATTCATGGACATTTAGAAAATCATTTAGCTCCAAAGTGTTTAAAAATGATGTGGTAAATAACGAAGTTATGAAACTGCTAACAAAACATTCTTAGAAGTTATTACAAAAATTTTATATTCTCTGTGATCAGAAACAAATAAATATATTTCACTTCTAGATGTTGGCTTCTTTTCTTTCTATTGGCCAAATAGAAAACAAAACAAAGCAAAAAGTTATAGAGTCAGTTTTCCAATGTCCAAGTTGGTAGTGAGACAAATATTTAAATCTATATGGTGACATTTTTTCATGGCAGTACCGTTTTAGAAATTTAAGTTTCCTGTTTGCAAGGAATGTGATTACATTTGTAATCAAATATTTAAGGAGAACTTACTCTTTTCCTAGAGTTTTTCAATGTAAATATCTTTTAGCAATCAAATTAAAATTTTCATTTTTATTTTTCTTCTTCAGCTTAAAGAAGAAATAGTCATCAATGTCCAAGAGACTAGATGCAAAATTGGCTTGAACTCACACACGTTTGTAGTGAACTATTCTTAATGTCAAAATAAGTACTTTTCCCAAATAAATCACCTTGCATTAAAAAATTAGTTCTTTTATATCAAAAAATTACGTGGAATATTAGTTCATACATCTGGAGCTCTTCCAGGGCTGATATTTTGAGAAAAAATAAATGCTTCCAAAGCATTGACAAACATTCTGCAAATTCAAAAGTAAATGAATATTAGCTGGCTCCTTAAAATTTTGTTTTTCAGAACTTCCATTTGGACCTTGCTTATATACTTACATAATGTGTGCATGTGTGTTTGTGCATGAGTGTGCACACGCACACGTGTGTGTGTAGAACAAAATACTTTAATAAACACTTGTAATCTAAAAAATAACCTAAGTTAATTGTAATTTTTTTAATGAATGCCTCAGTTCCACAAAATTTGGGGTTAGCATCTCAACCTAATTGACAATATCTAAAAACGTTTTTTTGTTAAATCTGTTCTTAACATATAATTTGTTTTCTGGGATAATATAAAATGCTTAAAACACAAAAAAAGTTGATAGTAAATAAATATATTTTAATGACAATTATTCTGAAATTAAATTGTGTTAGCAATTACTTAAATGAATTGTTATACTTTATATATTCTCAAAATTTACTTTATTCAATAATTGATGAGCTATGTAGGTTGCTGTCATCTAATTGATACAAATTGGAATTATTTTCTGAAGTTTGTGATCCTACAAGTATTTGTATTCTATTCCCTGATAACTAAATAATCCATTTAAGAAATATTTTCTTTCATAGTTCCTACATAACTTATTAAAGTCACAGTGTATAGTGACAAACATAACGATATTCTAAAGTTCATGATCACCTCTGCTGGGTGCTGAGTGCACCATCACACAGTACAAAGGTCAAACATACTTACCAGGTAATTGGCATTCACCTTACGGGTATGTGCTTTTCTCATTGCCTCCTATGACCTCCTGATCTCTGGACCCTTGCATATACACTTACATTGAATGTTTCCTGATTTTTCTGCATGACTGAAAAACTTCTTTGGAATTGACTTTCTACTTTTATAGATGTAAATTGATATACTGAAAATTTAACTTCCCTATGAAATTTGAGGTTAGGTAATTTCACAAGTTTGTCAAAAATCTAAATCTCAGATCTTTTTATACTACCTTTCCCCATTCTGTAAATTGTACATGACTCAGTGGACTTTTTTGACTACAAAAACTAGTGAAAGTCCTTGTTAGAATTCTAGTGCTGCCCACCCAGTGCTTCCAGTGTAATAGGATCCAATGGAAAAGAAAAGGCACATCTAAGTCCTGGGATATATTAGGACACAAAAAAGTAAGCACCTCCAGCACGATTAAAATTAATTCCACTTCTGTGTAATCCCTCATGTTAGTTAATAGCTTCATTATAACCCCAAGCTAAAAACTTAAGAATTATACTTGGCAATTTATCCACTTTGCACCCACATAGAATCAGTTAACAACCTCAGCAGAGTTTCCTAAAATTGCCCTGCTGCTTTTCAACCCCATTGCCATTTCCTTGCTCAGACCTTAACTATCTCTTATCTATAGTGTTTATCTATTCTCTCTGTTCTCCTTACCCTCAAGGAAATCAGCATTTTCATCCATATTTTCCTTTGATACCAGAATTATTTTTGCAAAGGGAAAATACAATTTATCAACTTTTTGCAATATATTCTAAAATTTTATTTTGCAGATAACAAACTGAGAGTCATAGTTTGCTATCTATGAAACAAAATAAAAAATTTAACATTGATGAAAAGTACTATCTACTAGTGAAATGCACACTTACATTTAGTTTTATCTTCTTCTCTGTATATATGTCCCTATACTCTATTCCCTTTAATCTTGCTGCTCCTAAAACATCTTCTAAAGCTGTTGGGCATTTCCTTGGGAATAACTTCTTTAATTTGGTTAAATCCTGGTGATCCTTCAAAAGCTAGTTTGAATATTAATGTACAATCTCTGCCTTCTCCTTTGTAAATTCACAATATTCTACCGTTATCTCATCATATTTTAGTACTTTGTTTTCACCACTGTATCTTCCACTAGATCGTGATCACATCAAGGAAAGAGATCATGTTGTATTAGTCCATATCCTTGACTCGTAAGTAATTGTAAAAGAAAGGATATATTGTTTGCTTAGTTATGGTTCCATGTAATAGAAAATTCTGATTATAAATAATATGTCCTGATCTTCCAGTGATATACATTTATGTATTTATTTTTATAAACAGGGTCTTACTATGTTGCTCAGCCCAGAATGCAATGGCTATTTACAGGTGTGATCATTGTGCATTACAACCCAGGACTCCTGGGCCCAAGTGATCCTCCTGCTTCACCCTTCTTGAGTAGCTGGGACAATAGGTGTGCATCACCATGCCCAGTTCTATGACATACATTTACTATAAATTCATATAATCTAGTTCGGGTCCAAAAATGAAGTCAACATAATCATATTAATTTTAGAGCTAACATTTAAATGTTGAGATTTATGATTCAGGGGTAAGTGTAAGTTCATGAAGTCTGATAGAGTTCCATGCCTGTTCTCACACGTTTTCCCATCACAACTAATTTAAATGCAATAAAAATGCCTACTTGGTTGTTTACAAGCAAGGAAGGGCTTAAATTTCTTCATCCAGGACCACCAGAGACTCTGGATGAAGTACTAGAATAAACAATTTAATGAATAAATAATTAACACACAATTAAAAAGTTATTAAAACAGTCTGGCATTAGCTATCTGTGTATTGAAAGTCTCATAGGTCTTCTGTAAATTAGCATTTAATACTTTTATCTCTATTATTAATCTTGGTTAATGGCAATTTTACTCTTAAGTAAGAGAATTTTTATATTATTATTTCTCCTAAGATTAAAAGGTATATAATGCCATATAACTAAATGCTTAATTTTAGTGTAGATTTTAGAGCAATATAGCCGAATTATTATTGTGTTTTACTTTAAAAAATGTTTCTAAATAAAATGCCACCAATTATTCCAGTCATGACAAGTACAGTCTTCTCATTAAAAAAAAATCCTTCAGTTGGCCTTTCAGCTGTAATGAGCTTATTGTCCCAGAAACTCTGGAAAATAGTGAGCAAATTAGGTTATTCCCAATGCTAAACACTTTAATTTCTTCAGTAACTCCTATTATAATAGTTTGTAGGGGCTTCTTTTCTGTATTACTTCTACGCTACAGTGACAAACTTAGGGATAATTCAAGTTATTTTCCAAATTCTAACGTTTGTTTCTTTGATCATTAGAACACTTTCCTTATAATAACTTTTAGACCTCTCAAGGCCCTAATAGAAGTTACTTTGACATAATTATTTGAATTATCTGTGCCTTCGCTCACTTAAAAACTTATCATGATTCAAGAAATAATTCTGAAATGTTATATCAATTATTGCATGTCCCCCCAAAAATGTTATATTTATTCTTATATAACTAATTCAGTTTTAACTCATCAGGGTCAAATTGCTTGGGGATTTTACTATTTTATTTTCTAAATCAAATGTTTGTATTTTTGATTAAAAAAAGGAGTATAACACCCATAAATGCACATATGCACACTCATACATGCACACACGAAGTAAAATGCTGTAACACGACTGGGAAAGGCTTGCAATTGTGAAACACACCTACTGCTTTATTGTGTCATGTTCACTAAGTATAAAGTAACAGCATGTAGACTATCAAAGCTGCTCTGGCACTTTGACATCATTTCTTCAATTTTTATATTATTTTAGGCTATAGCACAAAGGTAAGTGTGAATGTAAATCACTCACAAGTTTTAAGAAAATCCTTTAGAATATTGATAAATAATTGCATTACCAATTTGTTGTTGGGATTCACACAGGTCAAATACCCCTTATCTGACATGCTTGGAACCAGAAGTTTGGATTTCTGATTTTTCCAGTGTTTGGAATATTTGTATATACATAATGAAATATCTGTGGGATGGAACTCAAGACTAAACACAAAATTCATTATTGTTTTATATACACTTTATACCCATAGATCAAAGGTAATTTTACACAAAGTTTGTCAGGATTTTGTGCATAAAAGAAAGTTTGTGTTAAGTACTTACGTGTTGCAAAATTTGGAGCATTTTGGATTTTAGATTTTGGGGTTAGGGATTCTCAGTCTGCATCAGTAAATCCAAATCATTTCTGTTTTTTACATTTAATTATATCTCAGGAATTGACTAAGTGTCCTTATACTTATAAAATATTAATAATCTATGATGTCAACTATATTATATCCTATGAGTATTAAAAAGAGTTATTTAGGCTTAATTTTCACTGATATTACTGTTTCATTGTTATCAACTATTCTTATTGTATTAGTACCTGTCTACCTAGCAGAGTGAAGAAAAGAAAAAAATATATATGAGGTGCAAAATTTCAGATATATTTTAATTGTTATGTAGCACTGCTTTGGAAGCATTAGAGTTCATATTTACTTTCTGTTGTTGATTTTAACTTATATTGACAGTTAAATTTGAACTTTTATATTAAAAATACACATGTACAATAACACAAAGGAGTACATATTCTCAGCAGTTGGTATGACATATTTTTACTTGAATTATTGAGATAACTTGCTTTTGTTGGGCCTCTTAGGACATGTACCTAACTTTATAGGGAACAAAGATGATGACTAAATGATATGGTTTGGCTCTGCGTACCCACCCAAATCTCACTTTGAATTATAATAATCCCCATGTATCCTGGGGGGACCTGGAGGGAGGTAATTGAATCATGGGAGCAAATTTTTCCCAAGTTGTTCTCATGATAGTGAATAAGTCTCATGAGATCTGATGGTTCTATAAAGGGCAGTTCCCCTGCATATGCTCTCTCTTGCCTGCCACCGTGTAAGACGTGCCTTCCTCCTCCATTGCCTTCTGCCATGATTGTGAGACCTCCCCAGCCATGTGGAGCTGTGAGTCCATTAAATCTCTTTTCTTTATAAATTACTCAATCTCCAGTAGGTCTTTATTAGCAATGTGAAAATGAACTAATCCACTAAAAGAAGAAAAATGTTGGAAAACCTTAGTAGATATTGAACATAGACTAAAAGTTGCAGGAATGGAAGAGGCAAGAGAACAGAGCAAGAAAGAAGATGGGGCCATGAGAGAATAGAAGAGAGGGGAGAGAAAAAATGGAGGCATTGTGAAAAAACAGAAAAATACAGATATTTTCAGAAACAAATATCACAATTGGTGTTTTGTTTTGTTTTGCTGGTATGTGTGGACACTAGACCGTGTCTTCCTTCCTTTGTTTGCATTCTAGTAAATTCTGTATCTATATATCAGTCATACACATATGTGACTTGGAGTTCAGAGGGAAGGAGAAAAGGAGAAAAGCATTTTCTGTTATATCCTGCCCACTGCACTTGTAAGAATTTTGGATGTATAATTACAACATGTAGTGTGTGATTAGGAGATGGTAAGACGTAATAATCAAAAAGTATTATGCTTAGGGAAAAAAAACAGTTTCTGGAGTAAAATAATTAGGTTGAAATTCCAGCACTGTTAGATCTTGGGAAATCAATAAACTTGTTCTATCTTAAGTTCAGTTGTATAGACAGGAGAAATAATAGTATACAACTCAAAGGGCTTTGATGAAGATTAAATGAAATCTTATGAGGTCACCAGAATAATGCCTGATGTAGTTTTTGATCTGTAGACACATATTCATTTCTTATTTCACAAAGCAGAGAAAAAAGTCAATTTTTGTTAATTTTTTTGAAAATATTTCCAGATGTTCAGATAATGTTTTTATACAATTCTATAAAAATTATCTACTAGTTCAAATTGGTTCATTAAACTGTGAAAAAGGTGGTGCTTACAACTGCTTGGTGCAAGTTCACAGATACTCTCTTCGTTGTATAAATTTTTATCACTAGAAAGGCATATGTAATTAGTATTGCTTCTGTTATAAAATTTTATTTTTGAAAAAGTTTGATTTTTTTAAAAAAGTCATTCTACACTAAGTTATGCTGGTTTGGAGAGATCTAGGTAGTTTTACAGGATAAAAGGAACAAATGTGCCCATTCATATCCCAGTAGGTTAGCTCTGTAGATATGCAAAGCATTAACACTGATGTAAACAAGTAGGAAACTTTACAGATGCTTCCAGCTTACAATGGGATTGGTCTGGATAAACTCATCATGAGTTGAAAATATTATACGTCAAAAGTGCATTTAATACACCTGACCTATCGAACATCATAGCTTAACCTAGTCTACCTTAAATGTGCTCAGAACACTTACATTAGCCTGCAATCTGGCAAAATCATTTAAGACAAAGCCTATTTTATAATATGGTGTTGAATATTTCATGATTTATTAAATACTGTACTGAAAGTGAAAAATGGAATGGTTGTATGGGCACTGAATGAGTTTAGCTTTTGTATGATCACAGTCAAAAAAGAATATGTCAGGCTGGGTGCGGTGGCTCACACCTGTAATCCCTGCACTTTGGGAGGCTGAGGCAGGTGGATCATGAGGTCAGGGGTTCAAGATCAGCCTGACCAACATGGTGAAACTCCGTCTCTACTAAAAATACAAAAATTAGCCAGATGTGGCGGTGCATGCCTGTAATCCTAGCTACTCGGGAGGCGGAGGCAGGAGAATTGCTTGAGCCTGGGAGGTGGAGGTTGCAGTCAGCCATGATCATGCCACTGCATTCTAGCCTGAGTGACAGAGCAAGACTCCATAAAAAATTTTTAAAAAAGTATATGTCGGACCACTGTAAGTCAGGGACTATCTATATTCAGTTCCACTGGCTTACCTAAATAGAGAAAGTAAAAACACCAACCTCTTTTTTACCTTACTATTTCTACCGTTACTGTTTTTATTTGATTAAAGATACTGTCTCAGCTCAATTAGGAAAACTAGTCAAGTGAGTGGTTTGATGAAATCAGCTTTCTGCCTTGAAACATTTACTAGAGACTTGTGTAGGGATGCCTGACTGCAGTGACTTTGCTGAGACTGGAAGACAGGAATCAAAATTCAGAGAGTCAAAGGCAGCTGGAATTGCAGAGCAGAATACCAAAGACTAGAATGTTATACAGAGACAGACATCTAGAAATCTGTTTTGGTGTGCTATCAGTTTGGGTTTTATAAGATATATGTCAAAGTAAGACTCAGTTAGACCAAGGAAGAAACAAATACTGAAGAACTCTTAGCTAAAAACCTCCTGAACTTGTATAAGCTTAGGAGATGGTTATATTTGAAAGAATCAGAAACAATAGATTACACAGGGCTCCCAACATTTAATGAATATCCCCTGTCATGCTTTAGGACTGTAACTAAACTGGCCCTGAAATCTAGTCTAGACTCACATTCTAAGATGAAAAAATCAAGTTGAGACAAAATTTATTTGCTACTAACTAGAACAAAACTAAACATTCTAGAAACAAACAAAAAGGTACAGAAATTCAACTACAAAATTTACATCATCTAGCAGCTAATAAAAATGTATGAGACAGGAAAATATCACCCATGACCAGGAAAAAAAATTAGTACACATATCAGAAAAATTAATACATTGTAAGTATCAAAAAGGTCTTAAAAACAACTATAGTAAATATGTATAGAGATTTACAGAAAACCACAAAAATTGAATTTACTCATTAGAAAACACTATTCTGAAATTTAAACAAATAGTAGAAATGCAAAATTGCAGATTAGGTTATATAAATAAAAAATATCAAGAACTTGAAGACAGGTTAATAGAAACTATTCAAAATGAAACAGCTGGTACAAGATCTAAAAATAAATAGAACTTCATTAACCTGAAGCAACATTAGCAATTTTACAAGTGTATAATTGGGTCTCAGGGCAAGGTGAGGAGAAAAATATTTGAAGAAATAATGAGCAAATATTTTCCATTTTTAGATAAACCTACAGATCAATGAAACTCAGCAAAATTAGAGTAGAATAAAACTAAGGATAATCACTTCAAAATGTCATATTAAAATGCTGGAAATTAATAATTCAAAGCAAATCTTAACAGCAGCAAAGAAAAAAGGTGTATACAGGGAAGCAAATATAAAAATAAAAGCTTACTTTTCATTAAAGACAGTCCAAGCCAGTACAGCTAATATGGAAATCAGTATGTAATTCCTCAAAAAATTAATAAAGAACTACCATGTGATCTGGCAAACCCAATACTAAGGACATATCCAAAGGAAATAAAATCATTAGGCCAAAGAGATATCTGTACTCCCATGTTTATTGCAGCACTAATCACAAATGCCACCATATAGAATCAACTCAAGTGTTCATCAGAGGATGAATGGATAAAGAAAATTATATATATATATATATATATATATATATGACCTTTGGTTATTCAAACCAAAGGTGAAATAAGACATTTTCAGACAAAAGTTGAAAAATTCACAATGTAAGATATTGGGTACACCCAGTGAAATATCGTAACATAAGATATCACAACATAAGATACTGGGTATAACCAATGAAATATCATTCAGCCATAAAAAAGAATAAATCCTGCCATCATGTGGGTGAACCTGGAGGACATTATGTTAAGTGAAATTAGCTAGGCAAAGAAAGACAAATACCACATGATTTCATCAATATGTGGGAGCTAACACAGTTGATCTCTTAGAAGTAGAGGGTACAATGGTGATTACCAGAGGCTGGGTAGGTTAGGGAGAAGGAAGGTAGAAATAGGGAGATGTTGGTCAAAGGATACATAATTACAGTTAGGAAGAATGAACTTTAAAATCTCTATTGTTTAGTAAAACTATGACTATTAATAATAATACATTGTGTTGTTGAAAAATGTAAAGAGAGTAGATGTTATATGCTGCTGCCACAAAAACAATAACCATAACTATGTGAGAAATTACATTTGTTAATTAGCTAGAGTTAACCATTCCACAATGTGTGTGTATGTATATACATATGTATACTTCACAGCATTATGTTCTACATGTTAGAAACATACAATGTTATCTGTCAGTTTTTAAACAATTGAAAAATCAGATGAATTCATATATAAAATATGATATATATACACAATGGAATATTATTCAGTCTTAAAAAGAATGAAATTCTGATAAATGCTATAATGTGAATGAACCTTGAAGACATGCTGTGTGAAACAGGCCAGACACACACAAAAAATCTATGATTCAATTCATATGAGGTACCTAGAATTGTCAAATTCATAAAGATAGAAAGTAGATAGCAAATGCTGGAGCTGGGACAAAAGGGAAATGGGGAGCTATACTGTAATGGGTAGAGTTTCTGTTGGGATGATGAAAAAGTTGTGGAAGGAAATGGTAGTGATGTTTATACAATAATGGGAATGTACTTAATGCCACTGAATTGTACATTTAAAAAAGAGTTACTGTCATAAATTTTACACTGTATATATTTTACCATAATAAAAAATCTCCCTGTCAAAAACATTCCTTTGCAACAACAACAATAACAAAAAAGTGTAAGTCAAAAGACAGTAGAAGAAATTATCTACAGAACTGAAGAAAAAATTTTAAAACCCCCAACTTGGAAGTTTTATATTTAGAAAAAAATTTATTCAAACCATAGGTGAAATAAGACATTTTCAGACAAAAGTTGAAAAAAATCACAACTTAAGAAATATTAAGGAACATTATATATTCTAAAGAAAAACAATTATAGATAGAAACTAAAATTTTTACAAAGAAATAGTGCTGCTAATGATAAGAATGTAAATAACATGAAAGATACTTACAGTTTAAAAATAAAACTTGCTTCCAAACATATTTGACCCTTTAAAGCAGAAACTATACAAACATACTATGAGATTTATAACATAAGTAAAAATAAACCACATGACCACAATAGCATACAGGACAGGAAAAGACACATAAAAATAAATTTTATGAATTTTTTTTTACATTTTAGGTAAGGAAGTATAGTGTTATTTGAAGGTGCAGTGTGATAAAGTTACATATTATAAATCCTGGATGAAACCTAAAAATAGAAAATACTAAATAGAAATATATCCAAAAAGTGAATAAAGGATGAAAATGGAATACTAAAACATAATTCAACAGAATCCAAAACAATAAAATGAAAACTTTTAAAATCCCAGCAAGGTTATTTTAATATCATTATTGTGATTATTATTTTAGAAATTAGCAAAATTATTCAAAAATTTTTGGGAAATAAAAAGATCAAGAAAACACACACACACATATATATACACACACACACACGACAAAAGAAATTAAAAAGAGCAAAATTGGAAGAAAGTTTACTACCTGTTTTAAGATGTACCATAAAGCTATGCTGGTCGTAGAATGCAAAGTAATAGTCTCTCAAAGATGTCCATATCCTAATCCTTGGAACCTGGGAATATGTTAGATTACGTGAAAAGATAAACCTGTTTAAACTAATCTGTTATCTCTGATAGAGATCAGATCAGTGTTGCCTGGAGTGGGAGCTTGAAGTGGTTTGACTTAACCAGTGATTGAAGGAACTTTTTAGAGTTATAGAAATATTCTGGATTTTGATTGGGATAGTAGTTTCATAAGTACATATATTTATCAAAACTTTTTGAACTGTAACCTTGAAATAGCTATTTAATTGTATGAAAATTATGTAAATATAGTTTATATACAAAAAGACATCATCAAGCTTCTGTTAGCCATTTTTCATGTCACCAATATCACATAATGTGTGATAAACATAAGATATAAAGTCTCTGGGTTGTGCCCTATAACAGAAATATTGAATAATTAATGTATGTAAGTCACAGATAAGCTTCATCTGTAAAACTTTTCTGCTGTGAAGACATCATGTTGTAATGCAAAGTTCATAATCTGTACTTAAAACAGATCTGGGTCCAAACATTGCCTTTCTGACTGCTTGAATAAATAAACACTAACATTGCATAAGCCTCAGTTTTGTCATCTATACATTTAAGTAAGACTGCTTACTTTGTAGGGTTGTTTTGACTAAGGAGGTTACCTCTTACTCTTATCTGTTTCACCTCAAATTTTTGACATTGGTAAGTTCTTGGCTGCACCAAGTCACATTGCATGACATCAAAAACACCAAATTTGGTCCCATTTGAAAACAAAACAAAACAAAACAAAACTCTACCCATTCTGTTTTAATAACCTTCCAATAATGTCAATCATTTTCCAAAAAAGTAAGATGGAATAAAGGTTAAATGTTTACATATCTAAGATTCATAAAGAGTTCAAGTCTCATTTCTGCCTTTGAAGAGAACAGAAAAGTGATGCTCAGAGTTCCTGTATTTATTTCTGTTTTTCCAATATTAAAAAATAAAAATAAAAGACAAGTAATATGTTGGTACCTTCCACTTTGGAAGGCAAGGGCAGCCAGGATGAGACTCAGGAAAATGGGCAATCATTGGAACTTGCCTCTTAGACTTGGCTGGAATTTAGGCTTTCAGGGAGATGAGCAAAAAGAAAGAAAGAAAGAATGCATAGTTCTTTTGTTTGCCAGTATAAAAAGCAAATATGAAATGTGGAAAAAAGACCAGCCAGAAACCAAGACTGCACGTTTCACTGGAAGATCTAATCAGGAATCTGAGTACTTCAGTAGAGAGATGTAAAGAATCATTACATCAGAAAAGAAATGATTAATAACATATGTGAAGACCTACACAGTGCCTAATTATCCATACAGTAAACATTTTTTCCTTCTCTCTCCATTCTAATTGTGCTTAATCATCACTCTGAAACTACTAAGAACCTATAACAGAGTGAGGGCCAATTAGGATAGGAGGAAAAATCATTACTGCTTCTCATGTGTGTGAGCTAGGAGGAACCCAACATCAGGTGCTGGGTAATATAGTGTTTTAGCTGCTCATTTGTGCTTTGGAGCAGTGCTGTCAGACCAGGAAGCTGGTAACTGAAGCCCACAGTTTGCAAACATGGGAAAAATAAAAACACTGCTATATATGAAGACTTGAAAAACAGAGCTCAGAGAGGAACCTTTTCTTTCATGACAGATCTCCAAAAGGTGTCAGTTAATAATAAATCACTGACACAGCTCAGGAAGCCTTGCTGAAATCCCAAACTCCTAAATTATTCCAGTTCAATTCAGTTTTTGGTAGAAATGATCTAGAGGTCACACATCTTCAAAATGCTTGAAAACATGTTGATCAAATAGTCTGCACTTTGAGCCATGGGAAATTTTTGTTTTTTTTCTTTACTATGTTTATCTGTTACTAAAATGCAAACAAATAAAGATTCAAGCATGTCATGTAAACTTTTCTCCTTTTTTAAGAACCTGGATATTGTGACCATCAGGAAAAAAGAATTCTACATTTTCATTGCTAAATTAATAACTTTAAAAAGATTGTGGTGTCACTTTCAAAACTACAGTGCAACATAAATAATATCCTGCTGGTTGCACCTCATTTGTGTAATGCAGCATATAGAGTGCATTGGACAAATGATGTAATAGTTCCATAAATATGTTGACATTACCTAAAGTACACAGCTGTTCTGTTCCAAGGAAAAAATGTTTACCCATTATCCAAAATTTCATTTAAAACTAATTATTCTAGGGTTCATGTAGAAAATTATTTTGCTTTTGAAACTTTATAGTTAAGTACAGGTACCAAAAAGTGACTTAAACAATAGTCTTTATAAAAATTGTCTTTAAATACAGTTTGTATGTTAAGGATTGCTTATTACAGGGAAGCGATTATGTTATTTTACCATAGCAAATGTTTTTTCCCTATGCTTTCTGATGGCCTTATACTTTGTTAACAAGCCCTAGTTAGAGATGCAAATTAGTAAAAATGGCATTAAAGTGTTGTTATGAATATAAATAAAGGTGATACCATTAAATTTGATTATTTCTTAACCCAATTCCATTGTATATATTATTTACTTAATTAATATATAAATTATCCTGGATTACTAATCCATCTGACTGTAAATAATTTGTATAATACTAAATAATATTTTTATTTTGGCTATATGATTTGTTAAATTGAATAATTTTATGTGGAAACATTAATTAAGTACATCATTCAGAAGAAAAGAAATAAGAGTGTCTTAAAGTGTAGAGTATACATGAAATATTACAGAAAGTATTAAATATTCTGGATGAGCTGAGAATTTAAATTTTTATATTTAATAAATTGTTAGAATTTACAGTCTCCTTAGCCATAGTAGTACCTACATGAGCAAAATGAATTATCTGAATTTTTTCAATAAGATTCAATTTTTCAGATGCTGCCTTATTAACTGACAAAATGAAAAAGAAATTTGAGCAAGATACTTACCATATGAGGGTTAGCTATCTTAAGAACAAAATTAGATTCCAGCTACATTAAAGGGCATACCTCAGAGACATTTCCCAAATCTAAATATCTGCAACAAGTTTTAGTGGAATGAAATTCAAATAAGATAGATAATATTAGATGACAGTTTTAAAAAATTATTTGCAAGACATTAGTGCTTAGAAACCCAATGTAGGCAGAGTGTGATGTACAGAACTAAGGCCTGGAATAAAGTCATTTCCACAGCTTTCGCTAACTTTTTTTTTTGCCATCTGACTGTGTAAATAATTACTTATCAGTAACTAAATCAACTACACTGCCTTGAATCTGTGGTAAGACTTGCTTAGCAGAATAGACCACTGCCTAGCAGGCAAAGTTGAGAAAAGTTTGGGAGAGAAGATGAACAAGAAGCAGGGGAATGAGTAGTATAAAAAGGAAAGAGGGATGGTGGAGAAAGTAACATTGGAGGATTACATTTTAGGGAAAGTGCACTTAGGCTATAGCATGTTAGGTATATATGTTCAGAATGTTTAATGAATGATTAATATATAGCCAATAGTTATGTTTTCACAGAATTCTTGTTAATATATTCACCTTTTCTCTTCTATTTTTCAGATTTAGATAGAAAAAGCAAAACAATGGGCACCACTAAAAATTCAGATTCATTTTCTTTTTTAGGTTTTAATAATGGTTTATTAAAATTTAGCAGACATAAGATGAGCTATATATTTTTAAAGGATACAATTTGATAAGTTTTGACATCCATATGCATCTTTGAAACCATCACCACATTCAAGGTGATGAAGCATGCCCCAAAGTTTCCTCATGCCCCTCTGTAATATTGAATTCTCATCTCTCCCCTCAGACCCGACCCCAGGCAATGACTGATCTGCTTTCTGTATCTACATGTTAGTTCTCACTTTCTAGAATTTTATAAAAAAGCAATCATATAGTATGTACTCTTTTTTTGACTGTTTTTCTTTACTCAGCATAATTACATTGAGATTCATTCATGATGTAGTGGGTATCACCTACTACTGAATGTAGTAGGTTTATTTATCTTCATTAATGAGAATTCCACTGTGCAGATATACTAGTTTGTATACATCCAATATTCCCAGCATCTTTTGTCGAAAAGACCATCCTTTCTCCACTGATTTGTTTTAGCATCTTTGTGAAAAATCAATTGCTTTTATATGAGTTAGCCTTCCCGTGTTTTTCATTCTGTTCCACTCATGTATTTGCCTTTATGTCAGTACTACTGTTTTGATTATTGTAGTTTTATAATAAGTTTTGAAATCAGGTCATGTTAATTCTCCAACTTTGTTCTTTTAGGAAGTTGTTCTGGCTCCTCTGGGTCCTTTGTGTTTCCATATGAATTTTAGGATTAAGTTTTCAGTTTCTACAGTGCTGGGATTTTATTGGGATCATATTTAATCTATAAACAATTTGGAAGGAATAACATTTAGTCTTTCAACATATGAATTCAATATGGATTTTGTTTATTTAGGTCTTTCTTAATTTTGTTCAATAATGTTTAAAGTTTTTAGTGTAGAGTTGTTTTATAATTTTGGAAGATCCATCACTGATTATTTAATATACTTTATGATATATAAATAAAACAGAGGCCTCAGAAATAACACCGCACATCTACAACCATCTGATCTTTGAAAAACCTAATAAAAACCAGCAATGGGGAAATGATTCCCTATTTAATAAAATGGTGTTGGGAAAATTGGCTAGCCACATGCAGAAAACTGAAACTGGACCCCTTCCTTACACCTTATACAAAAATTACCTCAAGATAGATTAAATTTTTAAATGTAAGACCTGAAGCCTTAAAAATCCTAGAAGAAAACCTAGGCAATACCATTCAGGACATAGGCATGGGCAAAGACTTCATGACTAAAACACCAAAAGCAATGGCAACAAAAGCCAAAATTGACAAATGGGATCTAATTAAACTAAAGGGCTTCTGCACAGCAAAATAAACTATCATCAGAGTGAACAGGTAACCTAAAGAATGGGAGAACATTTTTGCCATCTATCCCTCTGACTAAGGGTTAATATCCAGAATCTACAAGGAACTCAAACAAATTTACAAGAAAAAAACAAACAACCCCATCAAAAAGTGGGCAAAGGATATGAACAGGCACTTCTCAAAAGAAGACATTTATGTGGCCAAGAAACATATGAAAAGAAGTTCAACATTACTGACCATCAGAGAAATGCAAATCAAAACAACAATGAGATACCATCTCACATCAGTTAGAATGGTGATCATTAAAAAGTCAGGAAACAACAGATGCTGGAGAGGATGTGGAGAAACAGGAATGCTTTTACACTATTGGTGGGAGTGTAAATTAGTTCAACCATTGTGGAAGACAGTGCGGTGATTCCTCAAGGATCTAGAACTAGAAATACCATTTGACCTAGCAATCCCATTACTGAATATATACCCAAAGGATCATAAATAATTCTACTATAAAGACACATGCACACGTATGTTTACTGCAGCACTACTCTCAATAGCAAAGACTTGGAACAAACCCAAATGCCCATCAATGTTAGACTGGATAAAGAAAATGTGGCACATATACACCATGGAATACTATGAAGCCATAAAAAATATTGAGTTCATGTCCTTTGCAGGGACATGGATAAAGCTGGAAACCATCATTCTTAGCAAACTAACACAAGAACATAAAACCAAATACCACATGTTCTCACTTATAAGTGGGAGTTGAAGAATAAGAACATATGGGCACAGAGAGGGTAACATCAACTACCTGTTTGAGGGGTGGGGGGCAAGGGGAGAGATAGCATTAGGAGAAATACCTAATGTACATGAAGGGTTGATGGGTGCAGCAAACCACCATGGGACATGTATACCTATGTAAAAAACCTGAACGTTCTGCATGTGTACCCCAGAACTTAAAGTATAATTAAAAAAAAAAAAGTAAAATAAAAATACTTTTTATTTCTGTATCTGATTTTTCACTGCCAGCATGTAGAAAAGCAATTGAGTTTTGCTTGTTGACACTTTGCAAAATTCACTTACTAATTCTAATAATTTTTAATAGGTTCCACCAGATTTTTTACAAGGATTATCATGTTATCTCTGTTTTTCATTTTTATTTATTTATTTATTTTTATTCTGGGGATACACGCAGAGGATTGTTACATGAGTATATCGAGCAATACTGACATTTGGGATAGGGAGGGTGCATTCACCCAGGTGGTGAGCATAGTACCCAATAGATAGTTGTTCAATCCATAATTGTCTCCCTTCTTTCACCTTCTAGTAGTCCCCAGTGTCTGTTGTTCCCATCTTTATGTCATTTTGTACTTCAAGTTTAGGCTTTGAGATTAAAATTCTTCATAAACAATGCCATTCATATAGAAATGAATTTTTTTCCTTAAATTTCTACATATACTACTTATACCATGGGGTCCAAAAGAGAATCAGGATATCACTATATACTTTCGAACAGCCCTTTGAGTTCTACACTTTTATGATTATCGTTTGATTTTTAATTAGAATTTCCATATAGAATCTAAAAAGACCCACTGCTTCCTAAAACAGGGATCAGAACAAATTTGTTCTATATGATTTTTATGGAACACTGTATATACTTAAAATAATGTGTGCTTCACAAAAAAGCCTGCAGTAGTGAATATTTAAGAGTTAACAAAAGAATATAAAGTTTAACTTATTGTTCTAGAGAGTAGA
Organism: Gorilla gorilla gorilla; assembly: GCF_029281585.2. NCBI lineage: Eukaryota > Metazoa > Chordata > Mammalia > Primates > Hominidae > Gorilla > Gorilla gorilla. Next base: position 105,801,465 of record NC_086017.1, on the reverse strand, counting down.
TCTAGGACCAAGATGTGGAAAACAGAGTTAACAAATTTCTACTCAACATAAGGGAGAACTTTTAGCAATGAAAGCTAGCCAAGCATAGAAAAGGCTGCATCTCAAGTAGTCAGTTCCCTGTCATTGGAATTATTCAAGCAGAAGCCAGATATATGACTATCATTTGGGGATGGTGTGCATGTGGTGAGAAGTAAGATTATATGACCTTTAAGGTCCCTTCAAACTATGATATGATTATAAGTAGATGTCTGATTAAAAATAGTTCACCATGCACATGGTGATGCTAAAATAACAAGCATAGTCAAATTCAATCGCAGCAAGAATAAATTAAATATAACGTGTTTGAGAGAAAACAAGTATATTTTCTAAAATGTAGTAGCAATAAGTTGCAGTGCAAGACACTGCAGTGAATCAGTGCTTGGCATGAAGGAGACACAATAATTTAGTGCTTCGACCTCAGTCCATGTGGAGTTACTTATCAAATGGCAGCAATTGCTGTAAAGCATGCTGGAATGAATCTGCTGCCCACTACGCAAACACCATGTTAATGTCACTGTCAATTGTAGAGTGCTTGCTTCTACATGTAACAAAAAACCAATGACACAGTGATTCCCTACCCCCATTACAATTTTGATTATAGGATCCACCTACACTTCCACTTTCAGTTATAAAACAAAAAGAAAGCTTGACATTAGGATAAAAACATATTAAAAATGAAATTTTAAATAGAAGTATTCTTTAACTTTTATCAAAAAGTATAAACAATGTTGTAGGATTGATATGAAATTAAACTGGCTGGACTTTCAGCTCTACGGTACATCCTTGTCCACCCAAGTCTGTGCTCTGAGACTGCTCTGTGTGGACACATCAATGGACTGTCTTGCTTCTGGCTTCTGGTTATAATCTGACAATGAAGAGACTCGCAGGAGTGTGGAGGGGGAAAGTTTAAGCCATATTAATTACTCCAGCTTCCCCTTTTTGAGGTTGGTTTCATTTGATTGAATACATGACCCACTCTTCCAGCATCTATAAGGTGATCCTCTCTCCTTAGTCTCTTTGTCTCTGGGTTCCAAGGAACTGCTTCCTCCCCTCTCCATATAGGTCAAGGAAAGGAAAGATCTTGGCTACTGGGTACTGGATACCTTAAAGCTCCACTACACCTTGTGCCCATCTTTTAAAATAATTCATTTATTAAACCCTCTGCAAATAACTCACATGGAGCTTATTCTCTGTTTCCTTCCAGGTTCCCAACTGATGCTCTTGATGATCTGTTCCCTGTATCACAAGTCCTATTTCACCACTCAGGCTTTCATAAATGTTTTAGGTAAATTCTTGCTTCTCATTCTCAATGAGAATGGAATGAAGACTGTTAAGAATATGTACTGTATCACATTATTTGTAACTAATATATTTTAGCTACATGTTTTAATTTTTAACAAGTGTTAAAAAGATAAGAACTGGAAATGTTCATATTACAGATGATACAGTTTGGGGTACAGCCCCACAACCCCAGAGCACTAAGTTGATTGATCACTCTGTAATAATGATACAGTCACACAAATGGGTATATGTGTATATTAATTAGAGTTTGGGCCAATAGTGACCAATTCGGTTATTTTGCTTTAGACTAACAGTATAATTTTCTCCCATAGCATTTAATAAACTGTCTAAACACTTTATCCATGCCATTAAAAAAGTATAAAATATATATTTAAATTATTTAATAAATTCAAATCCTTCCTGAAAACTCAGAATGCAACTTTATTTGAAAATAAGATCTTAAGAAATGGAATTCATTAGGTTAGGAGAAGGACATACTAAAGTAGAGGGAGTCCTAAATCCTGTCTGACTGGCATCCTATAACAACAGGGAGAGAGATCAAAGACACAAAGAAGGGAAGTCAATCTGAAGTCAGAGACAAAGATCAGAGTGATATATTGACCAGCCTATGAACGCTAAGCATGACCAGAAACTACGGAGCTGGAAAGGGGCAAGAAAACAGCCTCCCTTAGATTCTTCAGAGAAAAAATTATTCAACTCTGTTGACACCTTGATTTCAAATCTCCAGCCTCCAAAACTGTGAAAGAATAAATTTCTGTTCTTTTACGCCACTCAGTTTGTTGTACTGACTTATGGCAGCCCTAGAAAACTAATGCATGTACATGTTGAATATAAAATGTTATCCTACTTTCTTCTTAAAAAAAAATCTTATTTAAAATAAATCTGTAATTTTGAGCTTAACTCAAGATTAAATTTTATTTTTGACCTGATGTATTTAATGTAAAATGTTTGGTTAGCATGCAAAAAGAAAACACAATTATTTTACATAAATTACTAATTTTATTATTCAGATTAAAAATCATATTTCACTTTCAGTCTGGTCAAATACGTCATATTTATATGTCTTCAGACAATCTCACATTTAGAAATATATGCATTTATTTCTAAAAATAGCACATTCTTATCATATACACACAAAAAAAGCCGAAAATAAGTTATTAGGAAGAAAAATATGTTATATTATACTTTGTATAGAAAACCATGTCATTATTCTATCTATTTCAAAATGAAGGATGATACTTAAATAAAATTTAAATCAAGTGAAAATAAAATGCAAGATTTTTAAAGTTTAGTCAAATTTTATTTACTTCAACATCTTAAATTTATTCCATCATTTCAGTGAACAATAACAGACTATTGAAAACCCATCGATTTGCATTAAGTAAAAGGGCTTCAATTCAATTGAAAAAAATTCTTAAAATTAATTAAGATGTTCATTCATTTCCAATATTAATTTCTACTGAAGCAATAGGAGTCCGACATTTTTGCTTTGATAACAATGTTATTGTGTGGCTAATTTCCCTATAAGTAGTATAGAAATGACTAACAACAGGCCAATCGCGGTGGCTCACACCTGTAATCCTAGCACTTTGGCAGGCCGAGGCGGGCAGACTGCCTGAGCTCAGGAGTTCGAGACCAGCCTGGGCAACACGGTGAAATCCCGTCTCTACTAAAATACAAATAATTAGCCGGGCATGGCCGCGTGTGCCTGTAGTCCCAGCTACTCGGGAGGCTGAGGCAGAAGAAGTGCTTGAACCCGGGAGGTGGAGATTGCAGTGAGCCAAGATAGCGCCACTGCATTCCAGCCTGAGTGACAGAGCGAGATTCCGTCTCCAAAAAAATAAAAATAAATAAATAAATAAACAAATAAATAAAGGACTAACAACAATAATAGAAAAATTTTATTTGAGGGCATAACATGGCAGAGAGTAACCACAGCTTCTTAATTAAGTCTATGTGAGGCATAAAAAGGGAAGCAAATAGACATGTACTAATACCAAAATATGTTTACTGATTTCGGAATATAACTACCAATTTTATAATTTATCTGGCTAGTAATCTCATTTGGTGAGTATGTGATCCTAATAAAATCAAAGTCTTTCTGTCAGTTAACCTCTCCCTTACCATTTATCTTCCAGTACATGCATTTGGTTTTAAAAGGACAAGCAAATAAAGCCCTTTTTTTAAGTACAAGAAAGGAAACTCATTACAACTACTGGAAAACTGTACAGTGTTAATCATTAAATTTATTAATTCATATAATAATTATTTATTGTATATCATACTTATTCCAGGTAGCATTTAAAATACAAAGTGTGGCAGGCAACGTGTGTGCACATATCCCCTTTCTTGCACCTACACAGGGGATATTGCTGCTCATTCAAATTTGCTACAGCATTCACTCCAAAGCCACTGGAGACTTCCAGAAAATTGCATTGAGATCTGAACCTATTCTTTCCTAATTCTGCTTACTTTTTCCACTTTCCTTTCACAAGTGTCAGACCCGTGTCATGGTCTAAAGGCACTGTCATATTCTCTTGCCTTCACCTGCTTTATTCTTCATAGGTATTCCTCCCCAGTAAATCTCTTGTATGTCTAATCTTATTTGGGGGATCTGCTTCCTAGAGGACCAAAAATAACCCCCAAGGACAGTGAAAAATTGTTACACCGTGAGAAGTAAAAGACATGCAAATAGGTGAATATAAAGCAATTATTTAAATACCATAAAAATTATATGGCCAGATTGCTCAAGCAACAAAGAGATGTCATCCTGGGGAGCCAAGGAACAATTACCATTTGAACTTGCTCTTCGTAAGTGCCTAAGGATGGATCAAATTAAATGCTGAACATGGCGGGCTCCTTTTGCTCTGTACCGCCTTCAGATTCCTTGTCTAACTCACATATTAGGTACAACTGGTTAATGCCAGTGAAGGAGATGTCAGACAGAGAATGGGATAGAGCCTAAAGTAGGAAATCCAATGAAAGCATTCCAGATACAAGAAACAGCATCTTCAAAAGTGAGGAACTAAGAAAGAGTGAGTGTTGTGGAGTACAGTGAGATGTTCAGAGTGCAAGAAATGTTGACTTTATTCTGTTGTATTTTTTACCTACTTGGTGGTTCATTTACAACTCTGAGACTTGTCTTCATGATCAGCCTGGCACCTGTGACTGTAATGACCAGGTATATGGTAAGGATTTGCAAATCTACATTGTCAGTTCAAATCTCTCCCTGAGCTCCAGATACCTCTGTACTGCCCTGCTATTGTATAATATATAAGAATAACCTTAAATTATGCCATAAACAATTGTCTACCCCAAACTCTTTCTCCCCTCATCTCACCAACATATTTAAACATTTCCCTTCATTATCTCAATGAGCTTCTCTACCCAGATGCACAGGCCAGAAGCTGTGCCATCATTCTTCACATTGTCCCTTTTCCTGACATTCTGCTCCCCCTCCCGTATATTAATTTCCCAAGTGTTATTAATTCTCTATTTAAATTCTTTCAAATCCTTCTTTTCTTCTTACCTTCATTGCTACAACCTCAGTACAGAGTCAAGATATCTCACGATTGTTACAGGAATAGCATATTTGGTCTTTCTGCCATTTCTTTCCTCCTTCCATATTTATACAACTAAACACTCTAAAACAGACATTTGATTGCATATACCCTGTTAAAAATTTCTTAGTAGATTTTGTATAAAATATAAACAATTTTTCCTTATTGAAGATTTTTTTGCATGTTTGTTAATTTTTACATCTTTATTATTTTTACATCTCTCAACCTCATTTCCAAAATATAAACAGGGATACACACCCACATACATATACAGACACACTTGCTCACACATGCAACTCCAATGGTGCATGACTCTATTTATTCCCAGTTCAGTTTTTCCTTTGTTCTCTCTCTGTAATTTAAATCATAGTTCCCACTGCCTGCACTGTTCTTTACATTCTTTTTTCAGGCAGACTCCTTAACTGTCTTTGAGAGAGCCTGGCATTCTTATCTAAAGGTGGAAGCATCCTTCAGAATGTAAAATCATCTCCCAGAACTCAGAATCCTTCAGTTTAACAGAAAATTGTCTTCTAACAGATATTTGTGAATATGTGTGTGATCCTCTGGCTGTGACCAGAAATGCCTACACAAATAACCAGTCCCCTAGAGACCATTCTCATTCCCCTAGAGGCTTCCTGGAGCATCAGGAAGTAGTCATCATAAAATGTCATTCCAATAAGCTGGGTGGTAACTGGTATAAATAAATAAATGTAATGAACAAAATGTTATATCAACAAGTCAACCCTGATTTGTAAAATAATTTCTATCCACAGCGAGAATCCTATGCATAGATGTGTTTTTAAATATGTGCCACCATCCAAAATCTAGACTCTTTTTAGACTTATATTTATGATAAAAAACTAAAGCCTTTAGATATCAATAAATAGTTAAATGGGTGGTCAAAAATATACTGGGCTATTTTGTAGTTGGGACACCAGCTGTAAAAAGATAACAATTTGAGTCACTGTTGAGGCAGCAAATATAATGTAACAGCAGAGACAAGATGACAGTTTGATGTGAAAATATCCATCAACCCACATGGTTTGTGTGACACTGATTCTATAGAGTGGCTCTAACCTATCCATCCAGTGGATGTTTTATGAACTCAGACAACCAATGCTTTCAACTTTATGGATAGAACGATACAAAAGAAAAAAATCATTTAAATTCATTCAATGATACATCAATTTTCTCAACTTCCATGATTTATTAATGTAAAGAGAAAGTACAATTGAATTTCAAATAATGTTGATGCTATTCTGAGGTGAAAAATAAGCTTCAGCGGATGTTCAAATCAACAGAGGAGCTAGAATATGAGAAACATGCAACTGTCATCTACTTTTCCTGAGGCATATCTGCTGTGAACGGTTAGACAGCCCTCTATAGTTCAAATGGCTAAAATGTATTTCCATTTGATTTCTCACTCATTTATTCAAAAACAATGTGAGGACTGTACTATTTGCAAGACATTGTGCTCCATATTAAAAATGTAAAATGAAAAAGACAGAATTATAATCTCAAGAACCAATTGCTTGTTGTTGAGTACCAACAACCGAAGTGCAATGCATGACTGAAAGACAACTAGCACAGACCCTAAAAACATGACTTCTGAAGACAGAATGTTTGTTTAATCCCGACACATCTACCTAATAACTATGTTGCTTTATACGATTACTCAAACTCTATATGCTTTTCACAATTATAAAATGAAGAATAATAATAGTATCAATCTCAGAGGGTGTTATGAGGATTAAATAAGTTCATACTAATAAATTGCTGAAAACAGGGCTTAGCATACAAGAATAAGGTGGTTAACAATTATTAGCTATAATTAACATTTGTGTAAAAAGAGTAACAACAGCAATTCAGAGAGGGAACACAAATGCAAGGTTGCCTGATGCTCTTTAGTGAAAAATAATTTGAAAATGATTTCCAGGGAAATTGCTTCTCCTAGAGCTTTAAAAAATGAGTAGTAATTTCCCAGAATGATAGGTGGGCAGGCATTTCAGCAGAGAGGGCAACATGTGAAAAGGTAAATAGATGAGAGTTTGGAACATTATGATAATTATAGCAGACATTTATAGGAAAATCCATCCAACCCATTTATTCAGATAACCTTCTCGCTGTAAAAAAGATACTGAGGAGTACTCACAGTATGTTAAATGCTCACAAGTAGCTAAATCACACTTTTCTCCCATCAGGTCCATTTGTATATATACTTTCTTTTTCATTTTAAGTTGTATCATCAAAAGCAGTTGGTTTTCTTTCTAATCCTATTTATGCCACTTACAATTACTACGATAATTATGTAGTTAATTTGAATATTACATACATCAACTAAATTAGTTCCCAATAGTAATTATGATAAATAAATTACTTGTAACTACTTGACAAAGGTGAGCCATTTAAAATTTTATAGTCAAATTATGTGTGAAAAGATAATAGTCTTACGTTCGAAAGTTAATCATCGATATCTGGAATAAATCTGGAAAAACTGTCTTCAGAATGTTTGTTTTTCTTTATAGAAACCACAACTGGAAAATCTAGCTTATGATGAAAATTTAGAAGTAATGGAGCATTAAACTGCATCAGCAATACCATACACAAAGAAAAATAACCCTACAACAAAAGTTTGACAAATGAATATCTATGTATATGGTTCATGTTAAATGCAATGTTTATAATACCTAAGTATAATTTTCAATTTACTGCTTTAACAAGTATTTTTAATTAAATACTACTACAGATTGGTTAAGATACGATAGTTTCAGTTGTAACCTGGTTTGGTCAAAATGAAATGTGCCTATTGAAAATTGGTGGGAAATTAACCTGGACAGTTAAGCTAGGTCAGATTATAAAATATCAGTAACAACCAGAACTTTATAAATACCAAGATTCATTTGTTGATCATAAGACATTTTTGTGGAATTGGAAATACTTTCATTTATATGGCAAAATAGCCCTTTAATTTATATAACTTTGAAGGACAAATGTACTTATTCACAGTGTCTAAAGGTTGAAATAAAGTTTAGAGAATGTCTGAAGTAAAATAGGTTTTGTTTGTGGTATCTTTTCATAAGTTCTTGCCCACTTCTCGTAATCCTACACATTTTAAAAATTCTGCTTAATTATCATTCACTGTGTGACATCTTCCATGATGTCTCCTGAGTTAGTTGGTTATATTTCAATTTCCCTGTAATATTATTAAAATGTCTCTGTTAAGTCACATTGTCAGATAATTCTCAGCTTTGTTTAAACATGCAACATATTCCTAGTTCATGAGCTATTCAAAGACACTTCAGTATCTTGCACAATATTTCAAGAGGATATCCCAAGTAAATGTTTGGCTAGGCTGGCCAAAAAGCTAAATAAAACACTTCAAAAACACAAGTTTTATTACGTTACTCTTCTGCTCAAACATGTCATAACTTTGTCATTGTCTAAAGAAGATAAAAACTAATTCTATTTTCTTGAATTCTAATTTAATATAAAATCTCCTCACTTGATTTATTAGGCACGTTTCTTGCTGTAACCCCAACTGAAAGCTTTCATTTGAACAGGTTCACATCCTTACTAAATTCTTAATGTCTCTTAGGATCCCTGAGCCTCAGTTGATACCTTTTGTTCTTGACCTATGTATACGTATAATTTATATGCTACTCTCTTCTCCACTTCCTGCATTTTCCCCGACTTCTAGGCTACACAGGTATTTTTCATGTATACTCTTCTCTGTGTCAGAAGCTCAGCTAAACTCGAAAGAGAACCTAGCTTCTGGACGTCAGAGTAGCTGCTTAAGACAAACAGGCAAAATGGAAGTAGCATTTAAGCCTTTCAGTACTTACTGTTGATGGGATAAAGTGGAGAAAGTGTTAATTGCCCCATGTTCCAGTTTTCCCCATAGAATAGCACCAGTTCAAGATCAGGTGGATCAGCATAGACAGAAAAGACATAAGGGTAATCCCACTGCAGAGGGAGCCTAAAACAAAAGGATCCCGTAGTTTTATGGACCCAGATGGTGTGGAGGACACGGAGAAGGGCAGAGGGAAAGCAAGAAAGGGCTAACAGTGGAAAAAAGCTGAGTAAGAGTAGAGTAAAAATGTCAAGTTTCCCTGCCTTTTCTTTTACCCATAAGCTCTCAATAGAGGCGACTGAGGAAGGTCCCTGCTAAAGTCCTCAATAAAGACACCTCCAAATGAAGGCACTTGGGCTAAAAATGCAGCTATGCATAAGGACATGGCCAGGCAGGGAGAGCTGAGTCCTTGACTACAACTCCTTCGGAGACTGAAATGTGCTGGCTGTGTACCAGCACATTTCCCCGCAAGGGGAAGATTTCCCTGCTAAGATCTGCGAAGTAAAGCTTTTATAACTGCCTATGTTTGGGCCGGAAATATCGCGCATGGCATTTCGACCTGAAGTTGGACTCCTCACCCTGTAGCACTTAATCTAACATTGCCTAGTTTTACTCTTTGCTTCTTGATGGCAGGAGATCTATTTTTATGTTTTCCACTTATCACACTAATATTTTTGATTGACTATAGAAAGCTGACAGATACTATTCCTTATAATTCAGTTGTGGAGTTGGAAGGAAAACTCCCTTCCTGGAACATACATGTACATGGGATGGTGGTGAGTGCTATATTTACACAATTTGTAAATACTTTGCATACAGTAAGTGCCTGATAATTTAGTAGTCATGACAGTTTCCTAGAAAATACATGTTTTAAATATTAGAGAATAAGGTAATTTAGTAGATTAAGGAAGATAATAGAAGAGGAATAAAAATCACAGAAATCTATTTTACTTAAGTAACAAGAGCACTGGTGCCTATTGAAATTTTCATGTTCAATATCTTGAGACAAAAATGATCAGAATTAGTTTTCACTGAATAACTGTTAGTGTAAAAACATGCCTAATATCAAACACCATTACATCAAAATTTCTGAAAAAGGTAATATTTTTCCGATGCACATAGGAAGACAGTGCAAGAAAACAAGAGTATCTTACTTTGGCAAATTGAAATATGTTCAGTACTCTCAAGTAAACTGTCATAGATGAAATGTCTGCCCCAAAACAATGGAAGTTACCGTAATGGAATCTATACTGGCTTACAGTGACCAAATGTTAATTTCCAAAATGCTCCCCAGGTATTTTGCTGTAACCAGTAAAAATAATGACACTCTCTTATACTTGGTCTCAACATTGTTTTACTATATTTACATAAGTATTTTATCAACCTGTATGTCTAATGTCTGCTTATCTCCCATCGGGTCCATTGTAAAGAGGCATTAAGACAACAGAAAAAGGTACTTTGTTTGCATGTATGAGACACCACATTAATCAGATGAAAAATTGAAAAGTGACTATGACTAAATATATTATTTTGTTATTTGGGGATTACCAGGGAGATACCACAAAAAATAACTGGAAATGTTCCTTAAATCACTGAACTGTATTTTTTTTTTTTACTAAGTTGACCAGGCTGACATATTTGGGGCATTAATAACAGAATATATTTGATTTATTTAATTTTTAATGAATATTTTTGTTGTATATGTGGAGAATTTTTGTTTTGTTTTATTCTTTATTCAATAGTGTCAGAAATATCTAAATGAAGACCTTCGGATGAGTTCTTTTTTGGTCACACTCTTAAATAAGATTTAAGTATAATTGCAGCACCCCAAAATGCCTTAAAAAAAAGCAAAGCGTTTTAGACTTACAGACATGTTTTAAAAATTGGTTTACTTGTTCTTGATTTAATTTTGTTTTTAATGAAATCCAAACAAAACTTCAGAAATCATTTTTCATATGAAATATGCTTCACAGTCATTTATTGCAAGCAAAATCTTATCTGTGTAAACTTGATTGGGAGAATTTTGTGAGCATTCATTCTTTTGTTATAATCTCAACAGCATGTATCACAATAATTTGAATGTGGCAGCTATTTAATAACTTCTGGTTTGTTTATTTAATAGAATGTATATTTCTTGTCTGCCTAAAAACATCCCCTTATGATACCCTGCTTTTCTGAAGCAACAATATCAAAAATTTAGATTTATAATTGGTATCAGCTAGAATTATAAGAATGCAAGATCTAGTTTTATCTACTGGAAATTAAAGTATTATTCATTCCCACAGAAATTGAATTGATAATTAAGCATTTATTTCTTCAAATAGCCTGAGCATTTCAGAGAAAACCTTAAAAATCCCTTTAATTCTTAAAAAAACAAAACTGCAAAAATAGTCTTGTCAACTTATCAAGATTCTTTTAGAAGATCCTTTTAAGAGCTGAACTACTGCAAGCTGATTTTATGATGGATATAACAGTCGCATCAAATGAAGTAAATCCCTTTTTCCCCTTTGACAGACATTTCTTTTAAGTTCTTATGTGGTGAACAGAAGCTCAGTAAACACAAAGTAGATCTATCAATTCCATTTTCTGAAAAATTAAACCTAAGGTACTTAGAAACATAATTTTAAAGATATATAAGATAAGATTCCAAGAGAACCTCTATTTGCTTTGGCAATGAAAGACAGTTGAGTTACTGGTAATATTACTTCTTTAAATAGCTGAAAGGGATTTGAATTTCCCACTCTCATCTGTGACAAAAGAGAAAGCTAGACCTGATGTACAGCAAGTATTAATTAATAGAAGCCGTCCAGGCCTGTAAAGGTGCTTTGGTTTGGTAAGTGTTCATGCTGAACTGGTTTTTAAAAAATACATTTGATGAATGGAAGAACATTCCATGCTCATGGATAGGAAGAATTAACATTGTGAAAATGGCCATACTGCCCAAGAATCAATATTGTGAAAATGGCCATACTGCCCATTGAATTTATAGATTCAATGCCATCCACATCAAGCTACCAATGACTTTCTTCATAGAATTGGAAAAAACTACTTGAAAGTTCATATGGAACAAAAAAAGAGCCCGCATTGCTAAGACAATCCTAAGCCAAAAGAACAAAGCTGGAGGCATCACACTATCTGACTTCAAACTATACTACAAGGCTACAGTAACCAAAAACAGCATGGTACTGGTACCAAAACAGAGATATACACCAATGGAACAGAATGGAGCCCTCAGAAATAATACCACATGTCTACAACCATCTGATCTTTGACAAACCTGAGAAAAACAAGAAATGGGGAAAGGATTTCCTATTTAATAAATGGTGCTGGGAAAACTGGCTAGCCATATGTAGAAAGCTGAAACTAGATCCCTTCCTTAAACCTTACACAAAAATTAATTCAAGATGGATTAAAGACTTAAATGTTAGACCTAAATCCATAAAAACCCTAGAAGAAAACCTAGGCAATACCATTCAGGACATAGGCATGGGCAAGGATTTCATGACTAAAATACCAAAAGGAATGGCAACAAAAGCCAAAATTGACAAATGGGATCTAATTAAACTAAAGAGCTTCTGCACAGCAAAAGAAACTACCATCAGAGTGAATAGGCAACCTACAGAATGGGAGAAAATTTTTACAATCTACCCATCTGACAAAGGGCTAATACCCAGAATCTACAAATAACTTAAACAAATTTACAAGAAAAAATCAAACAACCCCATCAAAAAGTGGGCAATGGATATGAACAGACACTTCTCAAAAGAAGACATTTATGCAGCCAACAGACACATGAAAAAATGGTCATCATCACTGGCCATCAGAGAAATGCAAATCAAAACCACAGTGAGATACCATCTCACACCAGTTAGAATGGCGATCATTAAAAAGTCAGGAAACAACAAGTGCTGGAGAGGATGTGGAGAAATAGGAACGCTTTTACACTGTTCGTAGGACTGTAAACTAGTTCAACCATTGTGGAAGACAGTTTGGCGTTTCCTCGAGGATCTAGAACTAGAAATACCATTTGACCCAGCCATCCCATTACTGGGTATATACCCAATGGATTATAAATCATGCTGCTATAAAGACACATGCACATGTATGTTTACTGCAGCACTATTCACAATAGCAATGACTTGGAACCAACCCAAATGTCCATCAATAATAGAATGGATTAAGAAAATGTGGCACATATATACCATGGAATACTATGCAGCCATAAAAAAAGGATGAGTTCATGTCCTTTGTAGGGACATGGATGAAGCTAGATACCACCGTTCTGAGCAAACTATCGCCAAGGACAGAAAACGAAACACCGCATGTTCTCACTCATAGGTGGGAATTGAACAATGAGAACACTTGGACACAGGGTGGGGAATATCACACTTTTGTGGAGTGGGGGAAAGGGGAAGGGATAGCATTTGGAGATATACCTAATGTAAATGACGAGTTAATGGGTGCAGTACACCACCATGGCACATGTATACATGTGTAACAAACCTGCACGTTGTGTACATGTACCCTAGAACTTAAGGTATAATAACAAAAAATAAATTAAAAAATATATATACATTTGATGTTACCTTACCCTAGTGAAAACTCCAATTAAAGCATATTTGCTAGATTTTTTTGCACTTGTTTAGGGAATATTCTTTTGTTATTATAATGAGTTATTATATAAGAGTTTTATTCTCTTTAGTATTTAAACTTCTGGTGTCAAGATTTCCATATCGTTTTGTTAACTTACTTCTTTGGAAAAGCAATTTCCCAAAACCACAGTTAGTCATCAAAAATATTGAGAATTCTTTTCTAAATTGCAATGAGACAATGAGGGTAAAGTCATACTCAAATTAGTTATAATTATGTCTTTTCTACCTACCCAAGTACCATATGGCAACTTAAGTATTCTCAGAGCCATATTTGAAAGTGTAGAGAATTTGTGTGGATCAATCTTTAGGTCATGTTGCATTCTTTGCTAATCTATATAAAGCCCTGGTGTTATCTTCAGTTCATCACTTGAGCTTTTTCTCTAAGATACTTAGAAAAGCCAACACAATACTGAAGAAGAAGAGTTGGAAGGTCCATACTGGCCAAATCTGAAGACTTACTATAAAGCTACAACAATCATGGTGGCATAATATTTATGAAAGAATCTACACATAAATCAAAAGAACAGAATATATAGCCCCAAACAGATTTACACAAAAATAGTCAACTTGTCTTTGGCAATGGCTGAAAGGCAACTCAAGAGAGAAAGGATAATCTTTTCATCAAGTGATGCTAAAACAATTGAACATCAATACCCCCCATCCCTCAAAAAATAACTTAAATATATATTATATATTTTTTCACAAAATTAATTCAAATGACTTACAGGCCTTAATATAAAGCACAAAATTAAATTTTTTAGAAGGAAACAACAGAATATTTAGGTGGCCTGGCTTTTAGTGATAAGTTTTTAGATACAACTCCAAAAGCACAATTCATTAACAAATTTGAAATATTAGGCATTATAAAATAAAAATTTTCTGCTGTGAGAAATACACTGTTACAAAATGAAATAACAACTGATAGTATAAGAGAAAGTACTTGCAAAACAAATTTCTTATAAAGTACTTATATTCAAAATATAGAAAGAATGCTTAAAGGTCTGCAGTTTCAAATATCAACAATAAGAAAACAATTCAATTTAAAAATCTGAACAGATATTTTACCAAATAAGATATGCAAATGCAAATAAACACAAGAAAATGATTAATTATTCATTATTAAGCAATTCCAAATAAAACAATGAGATGCCATTACACATCTATTAGAATGGTTAAAGTACAAAAATAGAAATAGAAAGTAAGGATATCAGTGGATGGTGATTGCACAGTGCAGGAAGAAGTACCCTTCATTGACAGTGGAAATTCAAAGTGGTAAACCACTTTTGAAAACAGTTTGGAAGTTATTACAAAGGTAAACATAGTCTTACCATACAATCCAACTAAGTATTTATGCAATTGAATTGAAAACCTATGTCCACACAAAAACCTGTCCACAAATGTTTATAGTATCATTACTTTTAATCACCATAAACTACAAGTAACCAAGATGTCCTTCCACAGATGAATGGATAAACAAACTGTGGTACCTACAATGAAAATAATATTATTCAAGGATAAACAGAGATCAGTTATCAAGGCATGAAAATATATGGTTGAATGTTTAACACCTACAGCTAAGTGAAAAAAAGCCAGCCTAAAAAAAAGATGCATAACGTATTATTCCAATTATATTATATTTTTGTAAAGGTAAAACTATAGATATAATTTAAAAAATCAGTGGTTATCAAGGGTTTGGTTGTAGGAGAGTAAATATTGAATAGGTAGAGAATGGGAATTTTTAGGATCGAAAATTGTGCTCTATGACACTGTAATGTTGGATATATGACATTCAGTGTTTGTCAAAAGCCATTAACATTATACAAATCGTAAACTGTATTGTATGAAAATTTTACTAAAAATAATTTGAGAGTCTGGGGAATCCATCGATGGAATGCAGAATGTAACAATGCAATCTAACTATATTAAAAATGCATAAAACAACCTCACTAATAGTGATGGGATGGGAGAGAGGTGCTGACCTAAGAAACTTTAGAAATTTGAATTTCTAAAACATCCATAAAACTAAAAGAAACTATACCTAAGTACTATGCTCTAGTTAAAGTGATTGTCTTGTGGGTATGAATTAACAATTCTGAAACTGACATACATGAATAGTAAAATTAAACAATTCAGCAAGTGGATGACAGATGTTAAAAGCCAGGTTCTCATTGTCAGACTGGGAGTTTACAGATAAGTAAGGAGAGGAGGCTACAATGAACCATATGTTAACAGATTAGAGTTAGAGACATCTGTATGAACTCATGTTTAGCTTAATACAGATGCAGACATTTATATATAGGAATAGTTATTGATATGTGTACACAAAGTTTAATATATGTGCTTGTATTTCTTAACCATGTCAGCTTGAGAGGGTCTAGAAAGAATGGTACACCAGTAACAAACCTAATTCACAGAGCTTGGTTTCTGTTACCATTCGCAATACTTCAAATACATGTCAAAAATACATATTATTTGACTTAAGATTTCAGATATTCCAGTTATCTAATTAGTGTTTAATTGCTTTTAAGAAATGTATTTTTAAAAATTAGCAATAATGGCGTGGCAGCTAATTTTTTAAAAAACTAAAATCTTTATAAACATATGATCTAAAATATTATAGATCAAATGGTATGAGAATAATTGTTGAAAAGTTGATGTTAAGTACATGTGGACCCATTCTACTATTGTTTGTATTTTACAAATGTGTGCAATATTTCAAAACTATAATTAAAAAAATTAATGAACAAAGTGCAAGTCCTTGGGAACCTTTTTAACATTTTATAAATAAATTATTTACTACTAACTACCACAGTATAACTGATCCTGACTATAATAGAAAATGACCTGTGTGAATTAATTAGTAAAAATAGTTCAATGTATTTATAAACATATTTTATACACACAGACACAAAAGCATATACACAAAAGGGGTTTAAAGAAGAAAATGTATGCTATTTTTCTTGATTTTCTTTGACAAATCAACAAAGACCCTAGAAAAATCACATAAAAACCTTATAATTCACTGATACTTCTCTAAATATTTGCTTGTGTTCTTTTTATTATTCTCCTCTGTCTGTATCAACTTTATCAAGCTGTTACCTAGAATAAAATATGAATGCTCTTTTCTTAACATTTTTTCCCTTCTACCAGTCTATTTCATGCCTTTTCAGATTTCATTCCCAAATCTGTATCAGCAGAACAAGTGTTGTTCCTGATCTCTAGATGCCCCTAAACAGCATCACTACGTAAGATGCCCCTGGAAGCTACCAAACTCTTTTTGTTATCTTGTCACTCAATTTATGGGAAACCCCAAAAGGAACAGCTTCTTCTATACCAAATAGATACTATATTTACTTGTAGCATGCAGTAAAACTTATTATCTACAATAAAGATTTTCCTAAATGTTCTGGGTAGATGCATAATTAATAATATCCATTAAAATGTGCACTGGTGAAATAATTTTGGTATTACATAATAAATTGACTCTTTATTCTTTACAATGATCAGCAACATAGGAAAATCTTGTAATACAGTTAATAGTTTAGTTTTGTTTAACTCAACATTTTCCAATTTCAGTGACATAATATTTTCCAATGATGTAATGCATATTCAAGTCTAAATCTGCAGATAAGACTTTATGGTACATACTCTAGGAAATGCTTGAATTAAAGTCTTCTTTGGAAAGACCTCCAAAGAGAAGATGATTTACCTGTACCATTTCTGTTGTCCTTTAATTGGCAGTGAAAGACACAAATAAAATATTTGATGTTTCAACTGGAAAATGGCCGGGGCCCAGTTGGAAAGCAATGAGGTTCTTCTTTTGTTTAACTGAAGACAAACGGATTCTACTTCTACGAATTATTCTGATAAAATACTTTCCTGTTTCATGAAACAAAAAAAGATAATAAGATAAAAATGTAACTGTACTTTTAAATGTCAAGAAATGAAAAAAGCTACAAGTGAAATGTGGAAAAATAAATCATCTACCTGTTTTAACTCACTGTAAATATTTTTAAATTTCTCTAAGGTACTGAATTAAATTAGGTTTTTTTTAGATCTGCTTTTGTTTTATTTTATTTGTTGCTTTTTCATGGGAACTTAAACTTATCAAATATGAATGTATATGTCTTCCTCCTACAGATGACAGCTGCTTTTTCTCTTTGAATTTTAAGTGAAGAAGTAAAAAATGAAAGCAATAATTATGTTTTTAAAAGATGACTCATGTCATGGATATAGTGTAATGTTATTTTGTTTTGATTTCTAGTAACATTTTACTTTTTAGATATGGATATTTGCACATTAGATAAGGAATGTTAGAAGAGAATAAGTTTTTTTTCCTAAAACAAGTTGCTTCTTCCCATTACTGCCATACCAACACTACATTGTCCCAAGGAAAATTCATTCCTAAGGTTTTCCTCAGTTGTTTGTTCTGCATTTAACTAAAATTTTTCAAATTCTTAACAGAGAATTGAATGAAAGCAAATTATCAAAATTACTCAGATCAACATGGCTAATTATATGTATACACATACACACATATACATGGGCATATGTACATATATATAGGATTACCTTGAAACTATATTTTTACTGTGAGGTTTAATTCTGGGAGAGTTTTTACTCTATGTATATAACACGTATGTATGTATATATGTGTATATACATATATATGTATATTTATACATACATTGTATTAGTCCATTTTCACATTGCTATAAAGAACTACCTAAGACTGAGTAATGTATGAAGAAAAGAGGTTTAATTTACTCACAGTTCTGCAGGCTGTACAGGAAACATGGCTGGGGAGGCCTCAGAAAACTTACATTCATGGTAGAAGGTGCAGGGGAAGCAAGCACCTCCTTCACATGGTGGAGCAGGAGGAAGAGGGAATGAAGGCAGAAGTGCTACATACTTTTATACAAATAGATCTTGTGAGAACTCACTCACTATCAAAAGAACAGCAAGGGGGAAATCTGCCCCCATGATCCAATCACCTCCAATCAGGTCCCTCCTCCAACACTGAGGATGATAATTCAACATGAGATTAGGGTGGGGACACAGAGCCAAACCATATCATACATATATGTATGTATCACAAATGAGATACATGTTAAAACATAGAAATAGTTCTATGCAAATAGTTTCATATAGAAGCTAGACCAAATGACAAGCAGTTGCATACATAAGCAAAACCCAATTTCAAATCCTATATTAAAAAATGCCGTAATGTTCCTGTTAAAGGGGGAGATACCCATATCTGTGATGAGGTAAAACTCTCCCAGAATTAAACCTCACAGTAAAAATATTGTTTCAAGGTGATCCTAGGAAATTTTTCATGACTCTTTTCCCCTTTAGATTTCCCATAGAAACTTGAAGGTAAGGTGATGAAAAGGAACGAAATAGAGTAAAACTAGAAAGACGACATTTATAATATACAGTATATGCTTTAGGCAGATATGGTAGCAGCATCAAAATATTTCTTTGGTGACACTTTGTCTTAGTCCAATTTTTTAGTGTGTATTCATTATTCTTTTTCTTACCTTTTATTTTAAGCTCAGCAGTGCATGTCTAGGATGTGCTGGTTAGTTACAACTAAGTGTGTGTCATGGGGGTTTGTCGTACAGATTATTGCATCCCCCAGGCATTCAGCCTAGTATCCATCAGTTATTTTTCATGATCCCCTTCCTCCTCTTACTCTTCACCCTCTGATAGGCCCCAGTGTGTGTTGTTCCTCTCTGTGTGTTCATGTGTTCTCATCATTTAACTCCCACTTACAAGTGAGAACATGCGGTATTTGGTTTTCTATTCATGTGTTAGTTTGCTTAGTCCACTTGATGTTGCTATGAAATAATACCTGAGACTGGGTAAAGAGGTTTATTTAGCTCTTGTTTCTGCAGGCTGAGAGGTTCAAGGGCACGGCTCTGGCTTCCGACTAGGACATTAGTGCTGCATTGCAACTTAGCAAAGAAGGTGAAAGGGGAAGCAGACACATGCAAAGAGAGAGAAACCTGTGGGGTGTCCTGGGTTAAACAAGTCCCTCTGAAGAGAACTAATCCAGTCTGAGGAGAAGTAAACTAGTCTTGTGAGAGCAAGAACTTAACTACTGCAGGAACAGCACCAAGCCCTTCATGATGGATCCACCCCATAGATCAAACACTTCCCACTAGGCCCAGGCAGTACCTCCCCAAACCACATTATTGGGAATCAAAGTTCAACGTGAGCTTTGTTGGGGACAAACAAACCATACCAAAACCATAGCACACCTTAAGATTGAGGATACTTATAGCCTCCAGATGGATCTTATTTAGCAAGTAATACCTTATGGTTTCTAATTTGAATAATTTTTAAAATGTAAAACAAGACAGGTGGTTAAATAGAAACAGCAATAAAATTGAATTTTCTGTCACCAAACAGGGCATATTTCCAAAGTAACAGTAGTTGTTTAAATTTATGTAAAATAATTATAACTTGTTAATAACAAATGACTGTTTATTTGCATTATTCAGGTTTGGGCCATACTGTATTATACTTAATTAGAAAATAAGTGAAATAAATATCATACCAATCTTTTTTTTATTTCAAAGCTCCTTTGTCCCTACTGGACTTCTCATCATCTAGCATTTAAATCTCACCACTTATCACCTTCACGATCCAACTTCTGTGCCAAAGTGGAACAGCAACAACTCCTGTCTGTATTTATTTCCACACAAACCTTGTCTTCATGAAGATCATAAACCTTATGCTGAACAGAGAAGATTGCTGTTTAAATTCAGTGATGTCAGAGAAAGAGTCTTGACCATCAGAACCCTTAAGTTTACCTTTGTTTATTAAATATTGACAAATTATAGTTGTATACATTTGTATGGTACAAAGTGATGCTATGATATATTTATTATTTTTATGGAATCAGTAAATCAAGCTGAATAACCTATCCATGCCCTCAAATGTTTAATTTTTTTCTGATGAGAATGTTTGATTTCCTCTCTTAGCAGTATTGAAATGTACAGTATTCAATTATTAGCTATAGGGCCGGACGTGGGGGCTCATGCCTGTAATCCCAACACTTTGGGAGGCCGAGGCAGGTGGATCACTTGAGATCAGGAGTTCAAGACCAGCCTGACCAACATGGTGAAACTCCCTCTCTACTAAAAAAATACAAAATTAGCCGGGTGTGATGGTGAGCACCTGTAATCCCAGCCACTTGGGAGGGTGAGGCAGGAGAATTGCTTGAACCCAGGAGGTGAAGGTTGCAGTGAGCCGAGATCATGCCATTGCACTCCAGCCTGGGCAACAAGAGTGAAACTCAGTCTCAAAAAAACAAAAATTATTATTATCAGCCATATTCACCATGGTGTGAGATAGACTGCGAAAAAACCCTCAAACTTATTCCTTCTAATAACTGAGACTTTGTACCCTTTTATTACCATCTCCCCATTCCCCCTAACCCAGCCTCTGGTAACCACCATTTAACTCTTTGCTTCTGTGAGTTCAACTGTTTTATATTCCACATGTAAGTGAGAACATGCATCTATTTTTCACTGTTTGGTTTATTTCACATAGCATAATGCTCTCCAATTCCATTCATATTGCTGTAAATGAGTTTCTTTCTTTTTAAGGCTGAATTGTATTATATTATGTATATATACCACTTTTTAAGTGGTATTTGATTAATTGATGCACTGAGATTGAATTCATAACTTGGCTACTGTAAATAGTGCTGCAATCAACATGGGCATGCAAATATGTCTTCAGCAAATGAATTTCAAGTCGTTTGTGTATCTACAAGTGAGATTGCTACAAGTTAATATTGCTAATGGTCTATCCATTTTATTTATCTTCTCAAAGAACCCGCTTTTTGTTTCATTTATCTTTTGTATTTATTTTTTGGTTCAATTTTATTTCACTTAGTTCTGCTCTGATCTTGGTTATTTCCTCTCTTCTGCTGGGTGGGTTTGGGTTTGGTTTGTTCTTATTTCTCTATATCCTTGAGATACAACCTTAGAATGTCAGTTTGTGCTATTTCAGACTTTTTGATTGAGTGTTTGGGGCTATGAACTTTCCTCATAGAAAGATGCCTTTGCTGTATCCCAGAGGTTTTAATAGGTTGATAGGTTGTGTCATTACTGTCAATCAGTTTGAAGAATTTTTTAATTTCCATCTTGATTTTGGTTTTGACCCAATACTCATTCAGGAGCAGGTTATTTAATTTCCATGTATTTGCATGGTTTTGAAGTTTCCTTTTGGAGTTGATTTCCACTTTTATTCCACTGTTGTCTGAGAGAGTGTTTGATATAATTTCAATTTTCTTAAATTTATTGAGGATCATTTTATGCCCTATCATGTGGTCTATCTTGGAGAAAGTTCCAGGCACTGTTGAATACAATGTGTATTCTGTGGTTGTTGGATGAAATGTTCTGTATATATCTGTTAAGTCCATTTGTTGCAAAGTATAGTTTAAATCCATTGTTTCTGTGATGACTTTCTGTTTTGATTACCTGTTAGTGCTGTCAGTGGAGTATTGAAGTCCTCCACTATTATTGTGTTGCTGTTTATCTAATTTTGTAGATCTATTAGTAATTGTTTTATAAATTTGGGAGTTCCAGTGTTATGTGCATATATGTTTAGGATTGTGATATTTTCCTGTTGGACAATGCCTTTTACCATTATATAATGTCCCTTTTTGTCTTTTTTAACTGCCGTTGCTTTAAAGTCTGTTTTGTCTGATATAATAGCTACCCCTGCTTGCTTTTGACATCCATTTGCATGAAATCCATCCCTTTACTTTAAGTTTATGTGAGTCCTTATGTGTTAGGTCAGTCTCCCGAAGGCAATGGATCGTTGGTTGGTGAATTCTTAGCCATTCTGCAGTTAAGCGGAGTATTTAGGCCATTTACATTCAATGTTAGTATTGAGATGTGAGGTACCGTTTAATTCATTGTGTTATTTGTTGCCTGCTACTTTGTTTTTGTTTTTTGTTTTTCCTTAACTTGTATTTTCATTTTATAGGTTCTGTGTGATTTACACATTAAAGAGATTCTGTTTTGATGTGTTTCCAGGATTTGCTTCAAGATTTAGAGCTCCTTTTAGTAGTTCCCGTAGTGGTGGCTAGGTAACGGCAAATTCTCTCAGCATTTGTTTGTCTGAATAAGACTATCTTTCCTCAATATATGATGCTTAGTTTGCTGGATACAAAATTCTTGGCTGATAATTGTTTTGGTTGAGGAGGCTGAAGATAGGGATCCAATCCTTTCTAGCTTGTAGGGTTTCTGCTGAGAAATCTGCTGTTAATCTCATAGGTTTTCCTTTATAGGTTACCTGGTGCTTTTGCCTCACAGCTCTTAAGATTCTTTCCTTCATCTTAACTTTGGATAACCTGATCACAATGTGCCTAGGCAATGATCTTTTTGTGATGATTTTCCCGGGTGTTTTTTGTGCTTCTTATATTTGGATTTCTAAGTCTTCAACAAGGCCAAGGAAGTTTTCCTGGATTATTCCCCCAAATATGTTTTCCAAGCTTTTAGAATTCTCTTCTTCCTCAGGAACACCAATTATTCTTAGGTTTGGTCATTTAACATAATCCCAGACTTCTTGGAGTCTTTGTTCATATTTTCTTATTCTTTTTTTCTTTGTCTTTGTTGGATTGGGTTAATTCGAAGATCTTGTCTTTGAGCTCTGAATTTCTTTCTTCTACTTATTCAATTCTATTACTGAGAACTTTGCAAAGCAGTTTGCATTTCTATAAGTGTGTCCAATGTTTCCTGAATTTTTTTTCCTTTAAGCTATCTATTTCCTTGAATATTTCTCCCTTCACTTCCTGTATTATTTTTTTGATTTCCTTGCATTGGGCTTTGCCTTTCTCTGGTGCCTCCCTGATTAGCTTAGTAACTAACCTCCTGAATTGTTTTCAGATAAATCAGAGATCTCTTCTTGGTTTGGATACATTGCTGGCGAGCTAGTGTGACTTGGGGGGTGTTAATGAGCCTTGCTTTGTCATATTACCAGAGTTGGTTTTCTGGTTCCTTCTCATTTGGGTAGGCTCTGTCAGAGGGAAGGTCTAGGGCTGAAGGCTGTTGTTTAGATTCTTTTGTCCCACAGGGTCTTCCTTTGATGTACCCCCTTTTCCTATGGATGTGGCTTCCTGTGAGCCAAGCTGCAGTGATTGTTATCTCTCTTCTGTGTCTAGCCACCAAGCAGGTCTACCTGCCTCCAGGCTCGTACTGGGGGTTGTCTGCAGAGTCCTGTGATGTGAGCCCTCTATGGGTCTCTCAGCTGTGGATACCAGCACCTGTTCAGGTGGAAGTGGTGGGGGGAGGGGGGGTTAATAGACTCCATGAGCGTTCTTGGCTTTGGCGGTTTAAAGCTCTATTTTTGTGCTGGTTGGCATCCTGCTGGGAGGTGGCACTTTCCAGAAAGCATCAGCTGTGGTAGTATGGAGAGGAACCAGTGTTGGGTGGGGCCCTAGAACTCTCAAGATTATATGCCCTTTGCCCTCCACTACCAGGGTGGGTAGGGAAGGATCATCAGGAGGGGACAGGGCTCAGTGTGTCTGAGCTCAGACTCTCCTTGGGCAGGTATTGCTGTGACTTCTTCAGTTTCTCCAGTGGGTGTGTGTGTTCGGGAGAGGAGGCTCTCCCTTACCCACTTCCACCGTTGGGGCACTCACAGTATTTGTGGTGTCTCCCAGGTCCTGCAGGAGCAGTCTCCCTCCTTCAGAGGGTCTATGAGTCCTTTTAGGATTGCTGATTTTTATAAATTGACATTTTAGAATACTGCCTCCACAGACAAAGTGTGATCCAGGCGGCTCCGCCCCCTGTCACAGCTGCCACCGCCAGATGAAAGTATCTTTACATGCAGCTGAAAAACCATAAGTGATTGATATTTGATATTTTAGGCAGAAAATAAATGAATTGTGATGGCGAAGGTTAGAGTAAAAAATAGAACCTTAGGCAACCAGTTGAGATAAATAAAAAAAGAAACATACTGAGAAAGAAGAATAAAAATTCAATTAATTTTACAACAGTAAACACCAAGCTAGGCATTCTGTTGAGGGTATCAACACATCATATATGGGTTACAAGTCCTCCAGATCTTAGATATATTAAGGAAGTTGTTCAATAAACAAATCTTTATTTGATAAGAAAACTGAAAAACACATACACACAGTTATGCCTATTCGTTTAGAGAAAGTTCTGAGAGCAGAGATCCTCTCAGCTATGCCTTGACATAGATGCTTGGAATGCTTAATGAAATTTGCCTTCTTTAGGTTTTTCTAGTACTTATCAAATACACTCTCTAATATTTTATTTTATTTCATTTCATTATTTTCTTTTAACCTACTTTTCTAGTAAGCTTTATTGGGCCATGGCTCCTTGGAGTAAAGAAGAGTTACTTTGTTCAGGAACACCAGGTATTCTCTGCTTTTTCACTCCTGGACAAGGAATTACCCTTGCAGCATTCCTGTACATGAAAGTATCTAGATTTTTAGAGCAGATTATTTCCAATGGTTAATACAAACTTCTCTGTAAAAGGGCTGTGGCTTAGTGAAATTTTGGCTTCTTTCTTGATTTTATTAGGGATATGTGCATCACTACTGACAGCCTAACACTCCAAACCATGTGACAGTTCTTTCCGCCACAAGGCACTTGACTTCACTTAAGTTCCATATATTTAATTAAACATGTTTTCAGTTATGTGTGTGTGCTATAGTTTGGATGTTTGTCCCTCCAAATTTCATGCTGAAATTTAATCTTCAATGTTAGCGGTAGGGCCTAGAGGGAAGTGTTTGGATTACAAGGTGGAGACCTCATGAATATGTTGGTGCTGTCCTCACAGTAACGAATGAGTTCTCACTCTACTAGCTCCCAAGAGAGCTGGTTGTTCAAAAGAGCCTGGCACTTCCTCTCTCTCTTACTTCCTCTCTCACCATGTGATCTCTGCATGCATAGATTCCCCTACCAATTTCTTCATGAGTGGAAACAGCTTGAGGCCCTCACCCAATGTACACACCAGCACCATGCTTCTCGTACAGCCTGCAGAACTGTGAGCTGAATAAATCTCTTTTCTTTGTAAATTACTAAACCTTAAATATGTATTTACAACAACACAATGGAGTAATACAATGTGTATATGGAGAAGGGAAGTCCCTTCACCAAATTTTCAAGCTTAACCTACAGTCCAAAATTTCATGAATTTTAAACCTTTATCCACTAATCCACATCCATTTATATAGCAAAGGTTGACTGGAGGATTACAATGTTCCTAAAATTATCTTGGGTGATAAGGAATCAGCAAAGCACATTCGATGTATGCTACCCGGGCTGAGTGAACAAATACTATACCAGAGGAAGAAGATAAGCAAATATTAAAGAGTATGATATTTATAACACTGGAAGTGCAGTGTTACTGTAGTACTTAGAATGGCTTCTAAAGTAAGGAATGGATTCATAAATGAAGTGATATCTAGACAAGCATTTGAAATAAAATTAAAAAATTATGAGTTAAACAAAAAATATTGTGGGGAAATAGAAACTTATCTTCTAGATTAAGAAAATAAACTGTGCCAAGGCCAGGAGTGAAAGAACATAAGATATTAGAATAACTACAAGATGTCTGGTGAAAATGGAGATAGAATTCAAGGGTGGATATTAAAAAGAGAAGTGGAAAAGAGTTAAATAGTATAAAATATCCTCAAAGCCTTGGAAGCCACATTCATAAACTGGAATCCATATTTCAGTAATGTGAAATCACTCAAATGTTAAATGTTTAATTATTAAAGGTATGCTATAATTGTTTTTAAATTTTATAACCACAACTCTTACCATAGTGGAGATAATTATTTTCTGGGAAGAACAATTTAGCTAGGGATCCAAGTGACATTTGCTGATGACATAACTGTGGGAAAGTTATTGCAATGGAAAGAAAAATATTTATTTATAGTTATCATTTGCTTCATGGCATTTATTGTTATCTGAATTTACATATTTGAGGAGAATATCTATTATGTTCCAGAGATAGTAAACATTCTTAACAGCCTTAAATAACAGAAAATTTGTTCATGTTCTTTTTCTTACCTATAAATACGATTACTACTTCCAACAATAATGTAAATAGTACTTATTTTGCTGTTAAGACATCCTCTATAAGATCCTCATATTTAAATATTTTCTTAAAGAATATTAGAACATAGACAAGAGTAAGTCCTTTTTTGGTAGCGGAAAACATGTCAGCCAAAAACAATATGCAAGCATTGGCTATAAAATGGCCACTACAATCTGGGAATTATAAATAAATTCCTAGATTATTTATATTATTGGAACACAGATTAGAAAGATAAATTTAGGTCAATTTGTAGATAAACCTCCGTATCAGTCAGAAAATTTTCACTTAATTTTGTGGAATATTAGCAACCAGTGGATTTTTTTTAGAAGAGCCTATGGTGTGCTTAGTGTAGAAGAAATGAAATTATAGCATACGTTATTTTTAATATTAGAAGTAGACTGGTTCTATCTAAAAATATTTTGTGTTGTTTCAATCTAAGGATAGTTGAAAAGAAATAGATGAAATACTCATAAGTGGGGAAGAAGTCAATGTATATCAAACATACTTTAAAATGATCAATTCTTCTGTTGATATAAACAAAGGAAAGACAGAGACTGGGATGGAGACATGAATTTTGTGCTAAATTTTGTGCTAAAGTTTTTTTAGAAGTTCAGGATACTGTCCAGGATAGTAGATGAGAGTGTTTAGGGTGTGTTTTAAATAATGGTGTGTAAACTTTGAAAGAAGACAGGCTGTTGAGACATGGTGATTTAACAATGGTTTATGAAACACATTTAGAAGTAATAATTTTGCTGAATTTTCCTTGTTATTCCACAAGAAGGAGAAACTGGAATAATAATCATGATCTTTGGAGCAACTAAAGTCATATCTGTTGTTATTCACCAGGAAATTTCTATGGGTCTGTGTCAAAGCCTAAGTACACCAGATGGAAAATACTTAAAAAAAAAATTCTGAGAGCCATCAATGTTATGTGGGATGTCAGATACAAAAAAACAGACGCAATAGATTAAGACAAGTTCTAAGTATGCCTAAAAGTTGTGATAAACTCTAAATAATTCTACTCCTAACTTATTTCACATGAAGATGAAGGAAATATACAAGTTATAATCAGTGGAGCGAAGTCTAGAAATTAAGTGTAAGTTGGATCCTTTGGGAGTTTCATAAATGTGCATACCGTATAGAATATTTTTAATTTGACTGTGATCAGGGAGTCATTTCAATGACTGAAATCAGTAAAACTATTTCAATTATGATAAATTTGATTTAACTTGAATAAAACATGAAATGAAATCATTGTTTACTAATCTTTCTTTTAGCTTACTTGATATGTCTGATACCCCATGAGTCAATCATTCCACTAATATGTTCAGTTTTTCCCATCGTGAAATGGTCTTTATTCCTGCTGCACTAAAGCACCAACATAAATAACGCTATACTTATTTTATAAATCTAGGATTGAACAAAAAACACTGGATTATATGATTGAGCAGAAAACACCGCATTCTCAGATTACAGATACTATTTTACACTTTTAAAAGTATTCCATTCTTCAGTATAATTTTTCTGGGTTTTAATTATAAAAACTAATTTTTAACAGTATAAAGTATGAGGCTTAATGAGTGGAAATTCTGTGATTATGTGTCATGTGAGAAAAACTTGACATATAAATTTTTTTTAAAACAAGAAAAAGCTGTGTACCTGCAAAGAAGTAAAGAATCACAACAATTCAGCAGACACGTTTGATTTGAGTATTTTTTAAAGATTTTGGTGAATCCGTGATATTTGAGTTTTCATGTAAAATAGGTTAGATGCTTGTTCTCTAAAAACAGTGTTCTTTTAAAAACAACAGCAACAAAACCTATCAAAATATTGTGAGGTCAGCTTGACCAAGTTTATCACTCCCTTGGATATTAATAAAAGCACAAATACGGTATTGCTGTTTTTGTTGTCTCCAGTAAGAGTGAAAATAGCCAAAGGGGAGAGAAAAATTTACAAGAAGCACCAAAGTTCAAACATAAACCAGTTCCAAATTTGTGATGACTTGATAGTGAAACCTGTTACCTGGATCCCAGAAGAGATGCCCATGCAATCACTTACAAATCCAAGTACCTCCATATGCAGCTCATTCAGTAAATGGGAGATAAAAAGGAAGGGGGAGTTGTTTTCTCAGGGTTCATTTGACACTGTTTCTTAAATTTTTGTGCATAGTATTACCTGAAAAACTTGTTAAATGTTCTATGCCCCTATTCATTATATTACACTTGGAATTGATGTTGCCCAAGATATTCATTTTTAACAAGATCTCTAGATGATTCTGATGTGATACTAGATCAGAGTTGAGACACTACTAAAAACTACACAAATAATCAGAACTGCAACCTTCCTGGAATCCAAATGCTGTTTCCCAATCTTTTCTCCTTAGAAACTAGGTCTTCTCTCAGACTTATCTTAACGTTTACAGGGACAAAATAATAGCAGCTGGAATGTATTAAATTGTTTGTATGCCTGACACTGTTCAGGAACTTTATGTGCATTTTCTCTTTTAATTCCTATAGCCATTTTAGTATGCAGGTCGTATTATTACCATATCCATTTACTAGATAAGTGGCAAGTAAGGTAGCTAAAATAGGTCATTAGGGCTCACACACTAGTAAGTGGCAGAGCAAGAATTCTGGTGCAACTGATCTGGAACATAAGCTTTAATCATGATGCTGTTTTGAGAGAAGCAAGTAAAGTCAGAAAGGAGAGAAGAGGAATTGGCTGGTAATTTTCTTTTTGTATCTTATGTCAGTTCTCTGCCTCTGCATTTTCTAGATTCCCCTCCCCTTTGTCTTCCTGTGAGCTTTTGCTCAGGAATATTACAGAGGAGGAGAAGGGAAAATGCAGAGAGCATCCCTACCCATTTAGACAGCTTCTCTAAAATAATTGTGTCATCTCTATGATCCAGCTCCAATCTGGCATCCCTACAATGGATCAAGCCTATAATAGGTGGCACCAACTTCTGGTCTCCAGTAATAACACCTTGTAATTTTATTCTTCCTGTCTTAGGTTGCAGCTTCCTACAGTTACAAATACTGTTTCCTCAATTTCCCCAGTTTGAACTTTCAGTTTTTCTATCTGTAATTCGTTCCCTGTATTTTCTCTATGAAACTATCTGATGTAAACTTTGTTTTCTTAATTGGAAACAGATGGACTCTAGAAGGAAATATGGTATAGCAGAAGTAAAGGTAAAATAAATCTTTAAAAAATGCTGATCCAGAAGCAAACATTCTTCTATTTTTTATTGTATTTACTCACGACCCTTGTCTATCTTGTCTTAGAAACCAGCAGTCAAGCCTGTATGTACTACCTCAACAGGCAGTCTTGATATCTGGATTGACCAATGGGTGGGTGGGGAGGGGGGACCTGTTGGAGGCTAGAAGCTAAAGGAAAGGCAGATAAGTATATTTTTGTCCTGGCTTAATCCCATTGCTTGGCTTAGGATGATAGCATCCTTTTACTAAACACTAAGCTACTATAAAGTAAACATCTCCACATTCTTGGTACAAGTAATTCTTTCTTTTTATTAACTGGCAGGCCTAGACCTTCTTTTATGGTGGAAACTGCAATGCTTCACTCAGATTGCCCTTCGACAAAGAATGCATTACCCACCTCCACCTCCTCTGGGGCAGCATAACTCAAGCAACTCTGATTTTAGCTACTGAGCTACTACCACATGGTTAGCTGTGGTTGACTTGAGCTCACATTGTGCTGGAATTTTATCTCTATCCAATGCTGCTTTTTTTCTTTTTTTTTTTTTTTTTCCACAGCTGTTGGTCCTGGATCTGAGAGCACTCCTTAATAAACATCCTGTATGCTAAGCTCAGTCTCAGAATCTACTTCTCTAAAAAAATTCCACCTACAAAACCCAGAAGATTGTACTTTCTTTTTTCCTTTTTCTTTCTTTTTTTTTTTTTGTGACAGCATCTCGCTCTGTCACCCAGGCTGGAGTGCAGTGGTGCGATCTTGGCTCACTGCAACATCAGCCTCTAGGGTTCAAGCAATTCTCTGCCTCAGTCTCCCCAGTAGCTGGGATTACAGGCACCTGCCACCACACCCGGCTAATTTTTTTCTATTTTTAGTAGAGATGCGGTTTCACCATCTTAGCCAGGCTGGTATTAAACTCCTGACCTCGTGATCCACCCATCTCAGCCTCCCAAAGTGCTGGGATTACAGGCGTGAACCACTGCGACTGGCCAAGACCACTTTCTACTGTGTTGGTCTCCATAAACACTAATCAGACCTCTGTAAATAGATTCAATTATCCAGTTTGAATAGGCCATCTGTTGCCACTAGGAAATGAACTGATACAGCCTTGTTAGACACTTCATTTCCTCTGAGTATGATGAAAGCTACTAAAGACTTTTGGACAGACGGGTGATATGATGAGATTTAAATCAGATAGACTGCTCTATGAAGAATACACTACAGGAGGACAAGGGCAGAAGGAATGAGATAGGTGAGAAAGTTATTGCAGTAATACAGATATGAATGATGGCAGCTTAGGCCAGGGTTGTAGTGGTAGTGAAAATCACTCTGATTTGGAATACATTTTAAAGTGGGCCTACAATATTTACTAAGAGATGATGTGAAAGAAAGAGACCAGCCCACTGTAATTCCACATTTTTTATTTCTATCAATTAGAATATTTGAGTTACATTTTCTGAGATGGATATGGTTGCAAAAATTGCAATATAAGACGTGAAAATAAAAAGGTAACTTTTGAATGCTAGTTCTTGGGTGCTTTTGTATACCTGACTGAAAATGTCAACTCGACAATTTATATACCAGTCTGTACATGAGGGATAATATCAGGGCCAGATAAGTATAGTAGAAAGTCATACAACTTTAGGACAACACTTAAAGCAATATCAATAAGAAACAGTGAGTGACACTAGAAAAGAGAAGGGGTTCATAGGTTGAACCTTGGGTACTGTAAAGTAAACAAGTTAGAAGAGAACAGGAAAGAAGACAGAAAAACAGCAACTAATGATATAGGAAATGAACCAAGGAAAATGTGCAAAAGTGTTTGAAGAATGAGGAAGTGGGCAACTGTATCAAATTCTATTGACAGAAGTAATAAAAGACTAAGAATGAAACGTGGTATATCAAAGTGAAGATCATTGCTGATTTGGCAAAGACTGTTTTGTTGTACTGGTAGAGATGAAAGCTTAATTGTAGTTTGATTTACAAAATTCATGAAAATACATTAAAGAGATTATACACCGTAATCAAGTGTGATTTATCCCAAGGAGCAAGGATTGTTCAAAAGACAATCAATAAATGTGCTACATCATTTTAACAACATGAAGGATAAAAACTACACAGTCATCCACAGATATAGAAAAAGCATTCAAGAACATTTTACACCTTTTCATGATAAAAATGCTTGACGAATTGGGTATACAAGAAATGTACCACAACATCATAAAGGCCATATATAAGAAATCCACAGCTAACATTATACTCAATTGTGAAAAAATAAAAGCTGTTCTGTTGTAGGAAGTCAGGGAACTTATAAAATCAGCAACAACATGAAAATGCTCAGTCTTACTACTTCCATTCAACTCAGTACTAGAAATCTTAGCTACAGCAATTAAGCAATAAAAGGCACCCATACTGGAAAAGAAGAATTAAAAATGTCTCTGTTTGCAGATGACATGTTCTTGTATGTAGAAAACCCTAAAGACTAAAAAACATAAAAATAAAAAACAAAAACAAAACATTATTAAACACTGATGAAAGAAATTAAACACAAATAAAAGGAAAACATCCCATGTTGTTTGTTTGGAAGAATTAATATTATTAAAATATCTGTACTATTTAAGTGATCTACAGATTTAATATAATCCTATCATATTTCAATGTCATTTTTCACAGAAATAGGAAAAAACAATTTTAAAATTCATATGGAACCACAAAAGACTCCAAATAACCAAAGTAGTCTTGGGAAAGAAGAAAAAGCTGGAGGCATTGCACTTACTTACTTTGAAATATATTACATAGCTACAGTAATTTAAGTAGTATGATATTGCTATAAAGACAAAAATATAAACCAGTGTAGCAAAATAGAGACCCTAGAAATAAATGGATGTAAATATTTTCAGTTGATCAACAAGGGTGCCAAGAATACATGGGAAAAATTATAGTCTCTTAAACAAATAATGCTAGGGAAACTGAATTTCCATATGCAAAAGGATGAAATTGGACCCCTGTCTTACATGATATATGAAAGTCAACTCAAAATGTATTAAAGACAAATGTAAGATCTGAAACTGAAAAACTTCTCAAAGAAAACACAAGGGAAAAATTTCTTGACATTTGTCTGGGCAATTATTTCCTGAATTTGACACTGATAACACAGACAACAAAACCCCTCAAAATAAATGGGACTACTTCATATTGAAAAGCTTCTGTACAGGAAAGAAAATGATCAAGAATGAAAAAGACATCATATGAAATGGGAGAAACTATTTGCACACCATCTATCTCATGGTTTGGTTAATATTCAAACTATATGAGCAGAATGTGTAAGGATATAAGGATATCCTACAACTCAATAGCAAAAGAAAAAAAAAGAAAAAGAAAAGAAAACCTAATTTAAAAATGAGCAAAGGGCTTAAATAGACATTTCTCCAAAGAAAACATACAAATGTCCAACAGTTACATGAAAAGATACTCAAAACCACTAATCATCAGAAAAATGCAAATATAAACCACAATGAATTATCACCTCTCATCTGTTATGATGACTATTATCAAAAAAAAAAAAAGATAACAAATGTCAGTGAGGATGTGGAGAAATTAGAACCCTTATACACGATTGATAGGAACGTAGGATGTTACACTCACTATGGAACACAGTATGTAGTTTCCTCAAAAATGCGATAATAATATACACTATTATTGTCATTCAATTATGAGCCTGATGAGTTAAAAATATACATAGGAAAAGCAGAACTGCAGCATAAACTCATCTCTATTCTAATTTTAGCTCTTCTCTTTCTCTAGTACTCAGAGTTTACTGACTATGGTAGAGATGTGTAAGAGATAAATGCAGGTATAAATAGTTAATGCAAAAAATTCAAAATAATTCCATTACATTTCTGTTTTATGCATGAACTACCTGTATACAGGGTATTTTTAAAAATACATTAGCTTTCTTTCACTTATTTTCAATTGTCCAAATTGTTATTCAAAATGTGAGTACTTTTTATAAAATTATTTTATTTGCTAGATATCTAAATAACTCCATAGACAAGTCCTGTATATTTTTCCCAACCATGAAATTCTAAGTAGCTGTGTTATAATTAGATTTTTGTGTGTGATTCTAAGAAACTAATATGCTTATAATGAAATGAGATTCCATTTCAGTACTGCAGAGGATTACACAGCATAATGATGATTAAAAATACTTTGAAAGATTCTTATTCAGAGACAAAGCTTTAAGAAAATCCTATGTTATTAAAAAAGATACTAAATCATTCAAGTATTATATACATTTCTTAATAGCAAAGTATTTGTGATTTACAATATAAATTGTTACTTAGTATTCTATTTAAGCTGTCTCAAAAAATGGCATATAAAAATAAATATACATTTATAATATTATTTGATAGCATAGAAGTCAGGAAATTGTTATAGCTTCCTCTTACAGTAAAAGCACTTCATTCTCCATATGACCACATAATATTTAAATTTTTTTCTCAAAAGCACTTATACGATCTCTGAAGGTCATAAATGAATTTTGGTCTAGGAATAAAAGATATTTAATGTATATATAAAAATTATCAACATTATTTTGAATTTCTACTCATAAATGGAAACAGAATTGGCTCGTTTAAAGGAATTTATCTATTTTAAACCTCTAAGATTTCAAAACATTCAATCTAGTGTTCATTTATTACTATAATTTGTCATTGATTTAAATTTAATCCTATGATTACATTTTTTCTATTAAGGGTGAATTTTCTATTAGTCTCTACTTACTTGTAAAATGACAAGGATTATCAGAAGTTTTCCAGTACATATCATAGCTTATTTTGAAAACGGCTGAAAGTACTCCCCTTTTTTAGTCACCTTTTGCAATTTGACTTTGAAGTTCTTCTCATCAAGTGGTAGTTTATGTTGTTTGTATTTTGGTTCAGTTCTTGGCTTCATAAAGGAATATTGTAGCATCAGTAACTGCTAATTGTAATTAGAAGAAAAGAAGCTCAGAACAGAAGATAGTTCCCAAGTCAAACAACTTTTGATCAAATATAATTTCAAGATACATGTGTATTGAATGAGAATACTCTGAAAAAGTATCAAAAATCTTACTCCTTCATCTTTATTACTAAAATGCACACTGTGAAACCCATGATTATAGAAATGCTATAGCCCATTCCTCAACTTCTATTTTAATAACTAAGAACCCTGGAGAGCAAGTCATTATTCAGAACGATACTTTACAGCATTGAGAAATTTGACATGAACTGTGATTAATGTGACTCTGATCAAACACTGTGCAATGCTGAGATTTCAATTTGAGTTTTTAAATTAGCTTCTTTCTCACCATGCTAAAATCAAACATCCACTGATTAAATGAAAATAAATTATAAAGCAGAAAGATAAATTTTGAATCAGAAATTACATTTTTATCAATTGACTTTTAACTTATTAAAATATATATATTTTCTATTTGACCTACAGAGAGGCAAGTGAGAGAATTAAAAATAAAATTGAAGAAAGCACAGCATAACTCCTCAGGACAAACTTTTTAAAGGAAACATTGGCAAATCGTCATAAAAATGTTTTTAAGAAAAGTCAAACACATAGATTCTACTATTCTATTGTAAGGACCAAATACAAATTTAAAATTAGAGGTTTAATTCTCTGTTGAAAATAAGGGAAAAGATTTTCCTTTCTCCCTTTTTCTTTGGGCATTTACTTTAAAACTTATAAGTACACACTTTCTGTTTTTTGAAATGTATACAAATCCTTTCGAAGACTAGATTGGCCTTTTGTCAACTTTATGACCCAATAATGTCTTTCTCAAAGACCTGAAACATCTCTCTGACATGTAAACATCAAGAGAGATAGCACCCATATCTCCCAGTTTCTTGGGAGGGTAGGAACCTAATGTCAGTGGATGCCAAGCTTTAAGTTGTAAAATTACCTTCTGCCATGAAAACCTGATAAGCCTGTTTTTCCTCCAGATAAAGTCAATAAGCTAACACAGATGGTCACCACAATTGCCAGGTAAAGTTAGGATAAACTACATGTGATAAATAGTACTATCAAGTTCTCTTACTTAAAGACTATTTTTTATCTTGAAAACATATATGTAATGGGTTATATCTGCTTGGCTATGTACAAGAGTGAGATTTACAATCTTTTAGCGGATTGCCTGTGATGTTCGTTATACTCTCATTTAATAGAGCTGTGTTTGCTCAACGATGGAGACACATTTGAGAATGTGTCCTTAGGCAATTCTGTAATTGTACAAACATCGTAGAGTGTACTTACACAAACCTAGATGGTATGGCCTACTATACACCCAAACTATCTGGTATAGCCTATTGCCCATAGGCTGCAAACCACTCTAACACAACGGTATTTGTGTATCTCAACACATCTAAAAGTAGAAAATGTACAGTAAAAATAAAGTGTTACAATCTACAGCACCACTGGCATATATGCAGTTCATGACTGTACTTATCCAATGGTAAAGATACTATCTTTCTCCACTATTACTGTGGAGTTTTCCAGATTGGAAAATTTTTGTTTTTAATTATAATTACTCACACTATCTTGAATTAAATTAATTAAATCAAAAACTTTAGCAACACTGCAAATCACTTAATGACTCAAGGTAGGACAGAGGTGGAGCCCAGAGAGTGTACAGACAGGTGCTATGGTCTGAATGTTTGTACCCGACAAAATATTCAGATGTTGAAATTCTAACCCTCAACGTTATAGTATAAGAAGCAGGGCATCTGGGGTGGTGATTAGGAGCAAGAAGGTGCCATCTATGAGAAAGAAAGTCTTTAACAGACATCAAATCTGCCAGAGCCTTCATCTTGGACTTCTCAGCTCTCAGAACTGTGAGAAATAAATTTCTATAGTTTATAAGCCACCCATTCTGTGGGATTTTATTATAGCAGCCCGAATGGATAAACTAAGAGAATAGTTATTTTAAGAAGAAAAAAAAAAAAGGAGCCTCATCGAAACTATGCTTGGGATACTTGGAAAAAAATTATCTGTAGAAGAAACACCAGAAAAATAAAAATAAAGATGCCTAACACATAGAGTACTTTAAAGAATACTTATATTATAATGCATATGTTAAAATATTTTACAGCATTATAATTATAATATTACACTTTTTACCATACATGGCCTTAACATTTGTAGGAGTAAAAAAATCTCCAAAAATTGCATTTAACAATGGCATTTACTAAAAATGAGTTTTATACGTTGAAAATTTGTTGCTTTATTTCTTTCCCTCTCTTAATTTATTTAAATTTCCACCCCCTAAAAATAAATCTCATTTTATAAATATGCAATAAGCATACTGTAGGAGTTTTAAGATACAATAAGCTTTCTTCCTATGTTTAAATTCATTTAAAATATTTTATTTCAGATTTTTGTAAGTTTGTCAAAACACTCTTCATTTGTCTTAGTGCATGAGTTTAAGTGTTCATTATAAGCAAATGATTTCAGAGTATAACAGGTAAATACATGTGTAGCTAAGTTCAGTCTAGAAAAACAAATCTTAGTGATTACTAATTCTGTCTCTTTTTATACTCTAGGTCCTTTTACAACTGAATAGCTAAGAGAGCTGCATTTTTTTCTTGAATTAATTATATTTTTACCACAAACAAATATTTAAGATATTTCTAAATTATCATTGCCATGAAGAAGCTGATTACATTGTAGGTCATATAAAAGTGCATGATTTTCTCATAATTTTTAGAATTTCCAAATTCCTATTTTAAAAGATCCTGATCTTGACTGGTGGCTCACACTCTGCAGCATGCAAAAAAGGTAACCAACCTCAAGCTACAGACTATTCTCTTTACCTTATTTGGATCTTGAGAGTATCAAGAGTTTGGTTTGCTAACTACCCTATAAAATGAAACAGGCTGCGCCCGGTGGCTCATGCCTGTAACCCCAGAACTTTAGGAGGCTGAGGCGGGTGGATCACCTAAGGTCAGGAGTTCAAGACCAGCCTGGCCAATGTGGAGAAACACTGTCTCTACAAAAAATACAAAGAATTAGCTGGGCGTGGTGGCAGGCACCTGTAATCCCAGCTACTCAGGAGGCTGAGGCAGTGAATCACTTGAACCTGGGAGGCAGAGGTTACAGTGAGCCGAGATCACGCCATTGCACTCCAGCCTGGGCAACAAAGAGTGAAACTCTGTCTCAAAAAAAAAAAAAGAAAAAGAAAGAAACAATTGTCCTAAGGTGTTAAAAATCTTCTTGTTATTGTTATTAGATCTGAAATAAGCTGAGCAATATATTTGTCCTTTGATTCTGTTTAGGGCTACTGCAAATTACAAAAATATAAAGATTAGTTTTTCATATTGGTTAGAAAGATAAAAGGTCATATTTAAGCAAATCAATAGAAAGTAATTTTTCACCAAAAACAATCAACAGTCATGATGGTCATTATGATCCGAAAAAAACCAGCTGCAGATATTAGTGAAGGAATTGAAGCACTGTGTGGCAAAATGTAGAAGGCAGGAATTAATTGAGTGTTGTCCTTTTATTTGATTGCATCTATTTAAAGTTTGCTTCCACACCCTCAACCTCATGCCATAAATCAATTGCATAATATTTACATAGAATGTCCCAGTCAATGTATTTGTCCTTACTTCAAGATCACATCTGAGTTTTTTTTCAAACCTTTATTTTAACTTAGAAATCATAAGAGAATGTTCTGTGTCCTTTAAATTATGTGGTCCAGTTAGTGTTTAAAAGATAAACTAATTTTAAGTAATTTACTATGCAATGAAAATTATGATAACAAGGGTGCAACAAAATAGTTGTGGCAAATAAACATCTAAACATGATGGGGCTATAAAATAATATCTGTATACATTTTATGGTGTTGCATAATAGTATTAATTCTATTAACAATGCATATTAATACCAGAGATTACTATTTAAAGATAATACCAGAGACTACAATTGAAAAAATAGGACTAAACATTCTCTACCTGCTCTCGTCTACCCATTTTGTCAAATGTCTCTCCATAAGCAGTAGCTCTAATTGTGGAGGACAATCAGGAATCAGGGAGAGTATTTTATTCATCCAACAATGAGACTAGACTTTCTGTATTTTAATTATAGAAAACCAACATCTAAATCTCAAACCAATGGTGTGTGTGTGGGGGGTGGGGGGTTATATGCAATTCAAAACATGACTATTTATTTTATCCACTCACCTCTAGAATTCCAAGTTCCTCATAATGAGGCAGCTTGTTTTCTTAATTTTTCTCATTTCAGATACTGTCTCTATTACTTCAGAACAAGAATATTGATTGCACTTGGTGAATTAAGATATGAAGGACTGAAATTTAACCTTTCAGTGAAAGTTTTTAGAAGATTGAAATGGTTTTGAAAAATTGAAGTTTGCATTCATACCAATAAAATCAAAACAATGGGCCAGGTGCAGTGGCTCATGCCTTTAATGCCAGCACTTCGGGAGGCCAATGCAGATGGATCACCTGATGTCAGGAATTTGAGACCAGCCTGGCCAACATGGTGAAACCCCGGCTCCACTAAAAATACAAAAGTTAGCTGGGCATAGTGGCAGGCACCTGTAATCCCAGCTACTTGGGAGGCTGAAGCAGGAGAATCACTTGAATCCAGGAGGCAGAGTTTGCATTGAGCCGAGATAGTGCCACGGCCCTTCAGCCTGGGCTACAAGAGCAAAACCCCACCTCAAAACAAACAAACAAAAAAAAAACAATGAAATTATTTAACTCTGCATTTACAAAGAAAATGAAGTTAAAAGGTATAGAATGTATGTATATATACACACATATATACACATATATATTCCTCCATATATATGCCTGTGTGCCTATATACACGCACACACACACACACACACACACACACACACACACACGGAGAGAGAGAGACAGTATGTTCCAGAAAAGGCCACTGATAAAGCTGCAGGAAACTGTATCTTAAACTATTTGTTACGAAAATATACCACAACAAATAGACAAATAGCCTCTAAAGATCATTAATAAATACTTTGCATTTAAACACATAAGAGGGTTTGGGAGGTATAATTAGCAGGGTAAAGCCATGAGGAATATTATATTTGGGTTGAAATGAGGTGTGACTTTGAAGCAATAGTTTTTTTTTCTCTATAGATGTAGTTTTGAAAAAGCATGATAAAAATGAATTTCTTTCCCCCAAACTAAATAAATATTTCAGTTACTGTAATATAATTATTTACACTTGACTTTGTCACTTCTTGTGTTAAAATTTAAGAACTTATTTTATATTCTTGAATCTTATTTCCTTGGCAGTAAAGATTATTAGACTAAATATTGGTGTTTTTGAATAATAATGTCTAGTGGTAATACTGTTTTAAGAAAAAAAAGAAAAAGCAAGGGAGGAAGGGAGGAAAGAAGGAAAGAAGGGAAGGGAGGAAAGGAAGAAGGAAGGGAGAAAGGAAAGGAGGGGAAACAAAGGAGGAAAGAAAGAAAGGAAAAAGTGATAGAAAGGGAGGAAAAAAGAGTCATGTTATTTAAAGGTGCAAAACCTGAATGCTTAGAAAACAAAAACATATTCAATAACTTACTTTCTAAAAACAGTACCTCAGCACATTTATTTATTATTTTAAAATATGTGTCTATTCATATATGTATATAAACCGATTAGATAAAAACTTTCAATTTGTCTAAGATTCAGGTTGATTGGTTGGTACTGCCAAAAAAAAAAGAAAGAAAAACATGTCTTTTTAGAGCAGTAAATCTCTCCGACAAATAGATTAAATGAGAAGAATTTTGAAACTGAATTGTTTTCCAGGCTGCACACGACATCTGATGCTTGATTCATTTTTTTCGTAAATAGATGTCTCCATGTACAAATAAGTGTAACATTTGATGTATTTTGTAGGCATTGATATATTTGTACAACTGGAGCTCCATTTACCTGCCTTTTCCAGCACAAAGTATTGGTGGTTAACTTTAACAGGTCTTGCCTTTGATTTTATTTAATTGCACCGTATATTTAAGCTTTACGTTATACTATTGCTATCATGTGTCTGTAGAAAAAGTCCAAAATGTTTGGAATCTTTCCTTTTTTCTCTGCTTTTTTCTTTCATTTTATTTACCGATTCAGTTTTTCTTTTCCTGTGATTTACTTGTAGTTACAGCAGACTTGAATGCCTCTCATCTTGCCAGGAATGGGGACTTTCCATCACATTACCTCCTCTGTATTTAGAGAATTCCACTAGGTCTCAATAAAGCACAGAATTGATTTTTAAGATCTCGATGTTAACTCTCCGGATTTACACAACATCAATCTATTAGTTCTTCTTTGTTTTATTTATTTTTTCCTTTTTCTTTTCTTCCTGCCAAAATGACTTCATGACTTAGCCTCTGAAGAGGCTTTTCCTGCATTAAGCTATATTTTCTGTGGTGTTATAAGATCCCGGGGCAAAAGCATTAGTAGCATTATTTCTTCTTTTTACTTAATTGCATTTTAAACATAGTACCAAACAAGGTACTTTCTGTTTACCCCCATTTGGACATATCCTGTCCCCTTTGGAAGCAGCAAGTGTCAGCGAGGGCAATCAATGAAGCAAGCAGCCATAACTGCCAAGCAGAAAAGCTGGCTTGCAAAAAGTCACTATACCAATAGAATGAGCCTAATTTTATCCCAATTTTGTAATTCTCTCTATAAAGCAGTCCAATATATAGAATATGTGAAGGGATATGGATGAATAACTCATGTAGCTTATTTGTAATAGCTAACCAGTTTTGTAAGAGATACAAGTATGCAGGAATTAACTCAGTATTCTAAGTTTTATTTATTAACGCCAAGA
This sequence comes from Gorilla gorilla gorilla, assembly GCF_029281585.2. Lineage (NCBI taxonomy): Eukaryota > Metazoa > Chordata > Mammalia > Primates > Hominidae > Gorilla > Gorilla gorilla. The sequence goes on along the minus strand of NC_086017.1, from coordinate 105,759,909 downwards.
AAGCGATTTTCCACTGTAAAAGCAATTTCGTTCTTTGTTACCCCACCCTTCATTTCAACCTTTGAGTTTTTCCTCAAGACCCCTTCACAGATGAACTTAGCTATAATTCCTATTTAATATTTACTTCTCTTTAAATATGACATTTCTAGTTTTCACTTAATTATGGAAAGAAATGTATCATCAGTAATCAGAAACAGATCATAAATGGTTTTGTCTTTGCTTCTTTGTCTCATCCACCAAATATTCTTAGTTTTTCCCATTTTTATGATGATAAAAAGTAAATATTACCCTTATCCCCTCTTCCTTTTTTGAGGACCAGGAAAATTTCAGTATAGCACAAATAAATATTTATTTTTCTAAGTATATTTCTGCACTTTTCCTGCTTAAAACAATAATTGCATTATTCTATACTAAATTTGCTACCCAGTACATGGGATGACGTTAATAATTTAACTGTCAAATCAGACTAATACAAATCAAATATCTTGCTTAATATCAAGCTTTACTAATAATTTGAAGGGTGCCATCAGTCAATAGGCTCAGTTGAAGCAGAGAGGGGCCTGGAACATCAAGAGCAGCTCCCTATATCCTGTTTTCCCACAACAGAAATGTGTCCTTCTCTACAGAGTAATAGATGAGGTCTACAAGAGAGCTAACAGCAGAAAGAGTATGTGAGTTTTCAAACATTTCTGTTTTGTACAACAAGGTGTTGTACAGCTTGCACTAACTACTCCAGGGAGCCATGCTTCATAAATCCATAGATACTCTTTACTATAGGCAATCCTTAACCAAGGACATTCTGCTAAAGGCACTTCAAAGATAAAGTTTCCTCTTCCTAGCAAATATCACTTGTCTTTCAACCGAGAAGTCCAGATGACACAGTTATTAGACCTGGTAAACCGCCTCTTTTCTTCCCTTGAGAGGTGACCCAAGTAAAGAAAATGAGTGTTCATCCGGTCAGCTTCTGTATGTATCTATGTATCTCCTCCTTTGCCAGAGCTATAATTTTGATGTGAACACAATAGATTTTTCCACAGTTTGTGTGACCCTATCATATACAGAGTAAACATCAAGTTAGAATTGTATCTTGTCCTTCCTCACGTTGATCTAGTCTCTGCGTCTCTGTTTAGTTGTATCTCCTGCCATATTCCTCCTCATACTGTGCCCTACTACATACCTGAGTCGTTTTTCCTCAGCCGATTTGAGGTTTCTCCACAAACAATGATGTTACATGCTTCCTTGCCTTTATCCTTGCTCCTTTCTCTGGCAGGACCACCTTCAACCTGTCTTCCCTGACATATTGATGCCAGTTTGTCCTTATAGATTCAATATAGGCATCACCTACTTCAGGAAGTCTTCTATCTCACCCCAGTATGAGATATGATGACCTTTTCTTTGCACCTTGCATCCCATACCTGTCTTTCTTTAATGTTACAAACTTTATTGGCTTGGACTTTAACTCCACCCCACTTTTTTCCCACATAATTCAATTTGAGGACACCATATTTATGTCTCCTACATATTTATTTCCACAAGTTCTGGTTTATTGAATTACAAATACTGATACAATCTTTATTCAATACATTATTCCTAATAAGGATGGGATAAGGATGGGATAAATTGGAACAGTAGGGATTTATACACTATTAAATTATTTGTTGTATATCAATCCAGGGGCCCCAATGATATTGTGAAATTTAGTATAGGTTTTATCTCTTCAAATCTGTCGAGTTCTGAATACAGTTCAATCACTTTACAAAATGTTTTACATGTTTTAAATAATTTCAACTTTTACTTTAGATTCAAGGGGTACATGTTCAGGTTTGTAACATGGATATATTGTGTGATGCTGAAGCCTGCCCAAATGATCATGTCACCCAAGTATTAAGCATAGTGCCCAATATTAGTTTCTAAACCCTTCCCCCTCCCTCTCTCTCACCTCCATATCCCCCAGTATCTATCATTGCCACTTTTATGTCCATGAGTACCCAATGTTTAGTTCCCATCTATAAGTCAGAATATGTGATTTTTGGATTTTTGTTTCTACATTAATTTGCTTAGGATAGTGGCCTCCAGCTGCAGACATGTTGCTGCAAAGGACATGATTTCCTTCTGTTTCATGCCCATGCCTATTTTAATGTTCAAATTGTATTAACAATTTCTCATATATTTCCTGATAGGTAGAAATCTTGTTTTATTGCCGCATTCCCAAAATTGAATCCATATTCCCAGTATAAATATTCAAATTCCATAAATAAAGGGCATTTTTAAATTACTAAATAAACACCTACTTAATGAACTAAGCTTCTCTTAAGACAATCTCATTCTTTCCATTAAAAAAAAAAAAACTGTGCAAGTTGCTGTAGATATGGCAGTAGGTAAAATAGCCAGAACCCTGCTCTCACCTGATGGCATAGGGTAGTGCTGCTCAGGAAGTTCTCTACTAGCCACCTATGTCAGGATTTCTTGCATGGACAGAAAACTAAAATGCAGATGTCTAGGCCAAATACATGGCCAAAATGTCAGAACTCTGAGCATAGATTCCAGGCATTTGCATTTTTCTAAGAATTTGCCAAGTTGCTTATCATACACACAAGACTTTTGTGGATCTCTAGCTTACTTGAGACAAAATTCCAAGAATAATTTCATAAATTAAGATTGATTCAATGGTTAAGTTTTACTATACAAAAGCAGCCAGGCCATAAAGCATGTGTTTTCTTCATTTCAAAAATTATAGGATTCCAATAGAGTCACATAAAAATCATCCGTGCTATGATAGGAGACACACACATACACACACACATTTTACTGCAGGAAGCAAAACTGCTCAAAATTAGACACACTTCTTAATACTTGGTAAACCCTGACAACTTACAAAATAAAAAAGACCCCTGAATACTCCTGAATTTTTGAGCTTTATAGATATTAATCATATATCACTCATAATCATTATAATATATGCCAATTTGCATCACTGTAAATTATATAAGGTTTCTGGAGAATATATATGTATATATATTTTTCCCCTGAGGTGTATTTTTATTTTATATGTGTAGAAAATTTTTTAAATATATGTCCCTTTTCTTCCAAAAAATTGGCTATTACTTGAAATCAGTGACTGAACATCCTTTATAATTCCTATTTGTCCATAGCAAAATGAGAGTATCAGAGAACATCAAAGCTAACAGAAAAGCAGTTCAAAAGTAAAGTTTATACTTTAAAAAGCAAAATATAATATATAGAAAATAAAAAGTCCAGTTATGATTTGTTCATTTAATTTGTTTAGAAATAGTACGTTTAGAAATAAATATAGGGACACTGTTTCTATACTCTTATAATACTTTCTTACACTATTATTATAAAACTGGAAAATTCCATTTGCAGTGGCTTTAGGGCATTGCAGTTATATTTAGAGAAAACTGAACATCAGCCCTAGAATTTTAGGAAAGATGGACCCAGACTATCAGAAAGAGTAAGAGAGTGTTAATCTGAATTTTTTCCCTGAGGTGTAGTTTTATTTTTCAGTAGGACATAAGAAATATGTATCTCCCAACTCAGTACTGTTAAAGAAAAAAAAGACTCTTAATATTATTTCTTCTCCAAACAGTTTTTGAGGACCTTGTAATATCATAATCACACAGTTTATCTGTAAGCCTTGCTCAAATTTTTTTAAAGAGCCCAGTTTCAACTGCCTTCCACTTGGAAGAATGGGACCTTAATTGTCTCATAAATATATTTTATGTTATTTCACTTTTATTCAATGCGTGTGTAACCACATACTGAATTTCAGGTCATAAAGAAGGCATGATAGTGATAGAAATATGAATAAGACATATTTTACATGTTAAGGAAGCTCACAGCTTACTAAATGAAAGAGAACATGTAGTCAAAAAATGTACTAGGAGCTAGAAAGGATTAACACCAAAATAGAAATAAATATAAATCATGTTTTATGAATTTTGATAAGATATTTAACAGCTTTATTTCTTAATTTTCTCATTTGAATATGAGAATAATAATGACAAGATGGAAGAATTGTTTATAGGATTAATGACAATATGTTACAGTATTGTTTCATTCTATTAGTAGGTCCTCAAGAGATTAGAACTATTATCATTTTTACTTAAGAGACCTTCATGAAAGCAGAGAAGTTTTATCTGGAATTAAAAGAAAAGAGAGAGAGACAAGGAGACACATGTGATGTTCCCAGTGGGAGCTCAGAAGCACATAAAACATTCCAGGTATATACAAGAAAAGACATTAAAAGAGCATTTTTTTTATTCCAAAAAGACTAAGAATAAATTCTTAATAGAAAAACATCTCCACTGATTTGATTTAATAAATGAATATTAATTAATATTTTTTCACAAATGTTCTAGAAAGGTAGGCCACTTGGATCATGTTTTTTTTTTTGTATAGTAATGCATTATTTTTCCTTCAAAAAAGAAAGCAGAATAGACTAAACAACTGAGTGTAAATTGGTCAGTAAGGTAGGATCTATGCAGATAAATAGAATAAAACCATTAAAATTTTAACAATTCAAACATGACCACCACTATCCATGAACGATGATATGACGTGTAGTTTAAAAAATGTGATTGCCATTAGAACATAACCACATCTTTACAATGAATAATACACGTGTTGGCTTTGAGAGTAAGTGTAAGTATCAGAATGGAGGGAATGCTGCTCTTTTCAGAAAGAAGAGAGTAGCGCACATTTATCACTGCTCCATAATGTGCGTGCACCTCAAATAGTTATTATTTAGTCTGGGAATACTGATGCACTTGAGATAACTCATACTAAAACTCCTCAAAAAAAAAAAAAGAATTTGTTCTTTGATAACCCTTTATCATTGTAAAACAATGTCTTATAATATTTCCTCCTACTTTGTTTAAACAAAATCAAAATTATATGAAAATAAATTTTGGTAGAATTCTGATGTTTAGAGATACTTCCAAGCTTTTATTGGCAGATACTTTTTACTATTAACTGTGCCAAGAGAAACAGCAGGTATTTCTCTTGCCTGTTTTTTGGGGTGGAACTAAGTTCCCTAGTCATTTTATATTTTATCAAAGCTGCCAATGTTACCATATTTGAATGTTCAATGGACAGAACTAGCATATTTCTTGCTGCTCATGCTACATATTTTTTCCTAAGAATTATTCTCTCATTACTAGATTGTTTTACTTTTTTTATCTTTTCAAGGTAATATTAATAGGTTTTGCTGCCAGTTCTTCAAATGAAGTTAGGAAATTTTCCATTTATCTAAGTTGTGAATGTTGCTGAAAAATCAAAATTTCATTCTGTAAGATTTTTGCTTAAGCCCATGTTTGTATTAGAGTTCTCCAGAAAACAAGATAAGCAACAGGATGTGTGTGTGTGTGTGTGTGTGTGTGTGTGTGTGTGTGTGTGTGTGTGTGTGTGTGTGTATACACACACAAAGAGACTTATGGGGAATTGGTTTACATGATTTTGGAGGCAGACAAATCCCAAGATCTGCTGTTGGCAGGAGTGAGATGCATGAAGAGTGAATGTCTCATTTCAAGTCCAGAGGCAAGGAAAAACTAACATTCCAGCACAAAAGCATTCAGGCAGGAGAAATTTTTCTCCTATAATGGAGGGCCATCTGTTTTATTCAGTCTGTCAGTTTAAATCTTAACTCATCAAAAAACACCGTCGCAGAAACACCCAGAATAACGCTTGACTAAATATCTGGACACCCATTGTTAAGTCAGGTTAGACACACAATTTAACCATCACAGTACCTGACTTCACATTAAAAAAATGCAAGTAAAAAGATGCAAATTTTTAATAGCACTAGAAGGTAGGTATGTTGATTAATGTTATGACAGGCTCTAGAATAAATGTTCATTACTTATAGCAGGAAGAGATCCTGAGAAATATTAGTGGAGGGTGAGAACTATAGAGAAGAATACTATACCCTTTTTAAATTGAATCTATAGATTTACTTTAGGGGAATAGAATCTTAATTGATTGAAGAAGAAAACTGTCTCTTACTAAATCTATGTGACTTCTTAGGGCATATTCACAGTATTTCTATTAGGACTTCTCTATCTATTTTAAGATTACATTTCCCAATATTGTGCAAATAGTGTTAGACAATGCACATGCTATTACTGCATTTTGAGATAGTAGGAAGACCAAAAAATTAGGAAAAGCCACAGGAGCAATATACTGTGGACACAATATTGCTTTACACATTTATGCTAACTACGGAGAACCTCTAGTTCTCCAAAAACAAAGTACTTTCCATATAGCCAGAGCTAAATATGCAACTAAATAAGTGTTTTATATTATAGCAGAGCCAGTTTAAGTAAATAACTTCCAGATAAAGAAGTTAGTTATAGCCTATGAATGATACTGAGATACTGAAATCATTTACCTGGTGAATGAGAGATACTGAGATGATCCAGCAGTCAAGACTCACTAAATTACACACACACACACCCCCCACATACACAAATATTCACAAACTATTGTTTTGGAAACACAGAAAAAAGTTATATATTTAAATTAAAGTTTTAAAATGAATAGCTGAATGTTTTTAATTTATTTTCTTATGTTAATAACTGATAAACAATGTTTTGATGTTGTAAAAAAATGGAAAATAAATGAACCCACAGATCCAAGAAGTTCAAAGTCAAGCATGGAAACACAACACAACACCTTAGTTAAACGGCTTAAAACCAGTGATAACGTCTTAAAAATAGCCAGAGGAAAAAGACACATCATGTACAGATTAAACTGGACAGCAGATTTCTCACTTGAAACAACTCAAGTGAGAAAATTGTGAAGCAATTTATTTAAAGTAATAAAAGAAAAAAGGAATATTTTTCAAATACAAAGACCAAATCAAGACATTCTCAGTCATGCAAAAGCTGAAACAAATCTTACAAAGTCAGACGTAGGCAAGCTGAAGCAATCCAGCAGATCTGTACTACAAGAAAGTCAATTTTGCTCGTCAGACCACATCGTCTCAGCCAACTCCTTAGCCTGACTAAGAGAAAGAAATGTCAAAATTAGTCCTTCAGCAAGAAAAATGATGCCAGATGTCACTATGAATCCCCACAAAAATGCAAGAAATAGCAGAAATGGTAAGTGCATAAGTATAATAATCTTTTATCACATTATTTAAATATATTTAAAAGATAATTGTGCTTAGAAAAAGACAATAATTAATAGGAGACTTACAGCCTATGTAAAATTAAAATGTGTGGTATGAATAGAGCAAGTATCAGCAGAGGAGAACTGTACACATACCAACATCTGAAATTAAAATAGTCAATTCTGTTTTTTCTTTTTTTTAATTTATTTTTAGAAGAAGTCTCACTCTGTTGCCCAGGCTGGAGTGTAGCACTGGGATCTCGGCTCACTGCAACCTCTGCCTCCCAGGTTCAAGCAGTTCTCCTGTCTCAGCCTCCTGAGTAGCTGGGCCTACAGGTGTGCACCACCACACCTGACTAATTTTTTTTTGTTGTTAAAATAATCAATTCTTTAAATAAAACCCACTCTTTTCAAACAACTTTTTCTAAAACACTTAGTCCAATGGACTTCAAACTAATCTGAAATTACAATCCACTAAACCTAATACCTCTTTATTCTCTTTTTACCCTTATTGGAGTCTGTGGCCATCATTATCTTGATTAAACCTATGGTTCACCTAAGCCTGCCCCCTTTGTTATACACTTCTGGAAAATGTTTGGTTTAATCTGTCTATAGCTTACTACAAGCTAATAGAATCTCATTCCTGTATAGTACTTTTTATTTCTCTTGCCTTTAATCCAGGTAACTAATGAAGATTTTCTGAAAATCTGAAAGGGTTTTGGTACCAATTTGAGTTGACTCTAAGGGCCCTTAGTTGAAATAAAAGAAACTAACTTCCGCTAACTGAGTTTGCAGTGTCAGTAACAATGTCTCAAATCACTGCTCAGAACAGGTGAGAAAACCATGACCATCTCCACTGTAATCTAGATGTGGTTCTACTGACACTAATAGCACTAGATCAGTAATTGGCATGAAGCACATGCCACCTCAGAGTCCATCTTGCTGCAATTAGCCTGAACAAGAGAAAGAGATACTTATTGTCCCCAAATGGTTTAACCTTTTACTCTTAATTCAAAGTCTAAGGCAGTGCATCTGATAGATGTAGCTCAAATCACATGCCCAAACTCTGGCAACAAGAATGGCTGAGAAAATGATTATATACATTTCAACCTCCTTAGGCCTTGCCTTCCACTAACACTGATAGAATATTTATTATATATCACATCATAGGTGATAATGATAATATTTCAAGTTCCTGAAACTTAAAAAGATTGTTAAGATATGGGTGTTCAAGACTGGCTCAGGCTCCCAGCCTTCATCTTTCTTCCGTGCTGGATGCCATTGAACATCGGACTTCAAGTTTGTCAGCTTTGAGTCACAACTGGTTTCCTTGTTCCTCAGCTTGCAGATGGCCTATTGTGGGACCTTGTGATCACTGTGTGAATCTTTCACCAGCAACCAAGGTATTCAGATTCTCTCATCAAAACTGACTAAGAGGTTGGCATGAGCCATGAGAGGAAGGAAGAAAAGTGTAGTGTGGTAGCCCACCTGAGACCCACACTGAGCAAGCGACAACCCCTCCCCCTAGCTAAGGGAGGCAGTGAGTGAGTGTGCTACCCAGCCGGGGAAACCATGCTTTCTCCACAGAACTGTGCAACCCACAGATCAGAAGATCCCACTCACAAACCCGTGCCACCAGAGCCTAGTGTCCCAACCCTGGAATGCACAGATTCTCAACAGCCTCTCAGCTGGAATCTGCTGAAGACTAAGGAACTCCAGTGGGGAGGGGTGACCAGCACCGGCTGCCACTGCCTGCTAAGCCAATTGAGCTCCTTGAGGGAGGGGCAGCAGCCAACACTGAGACTCTCAACTGCCTGACACACTAAGCTCCCTGAGCAGGAGAAGGGTGGCATCCATCTCAATAGCTCCAGACTGGGCTTTTCCCCTGCTGCAGCCAGGGAGGCTGGATAGCTTGGTCTTCCACAGCCCAACACACCAGCTGTGGCCATCTGTGTGTTGACCCTGACCCATCCTTCCTCACTGGGAAGGGCTTCCTTGCAAGAACTCCAATAACTCCAGCCAGAGGCTCAGGGATAGAACCTGGATCTCCCTGGGAATGAGCCCCTGGGGGAGAAGTGGCCATAGTCTCCGGACCAGCAGACTTAGCCTTTCCTCCTGGTAGTTCTGAGGAATCAGAGCAGCCCAGATGAGCGGGTTTCCCACAAGCAAAGCACACCCTCTCCACCAAGGACAAAGTGCTTCATTAAATACATCCCCTTCTCCATGTCACCCAACTGTGTGAGATCCTCCAAGAGGGGTTGTCAGATACCCTATACAGAAGCGATCCTACTGGCATCAGATTGGAGCGCCTCGAGGTCAGAGTTCCCAGAAGAAAGGGCAGACACCCATCTTTCCTGTTCTATAGCCTCCTTGAGTGACATCTCCAGGCGTGGGAGTGAATCACATGAATAGGACCTGAAGTGAACAGCTAACAAACTGTAGCAGCCCTGCAGAAGAGGGACCTGACCATTGAAAGTAAAACAAACTAACAGAAGCAACAACAAAGCATCATCAACAAATAAAGCCCCCAAAAAAACCCATCCAAGGGTTAGCAGCCTCAAAAATTGAATCTAGAAAAACTCACGAAGATGAAAAAGAATGAATGAAAGAATGCTGAAAACCCAAAAGGCCAGAGTGCCTCTTCTCCAAATGATCGCAACATTATTTCCATCAAGGACACAGACTGGACAGAGGATCAGATGGACAAACTGACAGAAGTAAGCTTCAGAAGATGGGTAACAAGAAACTACGCTGAGCTAAAGGAGCCTGTTCTAACCCAATACAAAGATGCGGAGAAACTTGATAAAAGGTTAGAGGGGTTGCTAACTAGAATAACCAGTTTAGAGAGGAACATAAATGACCTGATGGAGCTGAAAAACAGCACGAGAACTTCGTGAAGCATACACAAGTACCAATAACTGAATCAACCAAGCAGAAGAAAGGACATCAGAGGTTGAAGACCACCTTGCTGAAATAAGACATTCAGACAAGACTAGAAAAAAAAAAAATGAAAAGGAATGAACAAAGCCTCCAAGAAATATGGGACCTCATAAAAAGACCAAACCTATGATTGACTGGAGTACCGGAAGGAGACGGGGAGAATGGAAACAAACTGGAAAACACACTTCAGGATATTATCCAGGAGAACTTCCCCAACCTGGCAAGATAGGCCAACATGTAAATTCAGGAAATACAGAGAACACCACTAAGATACTTCATGTGAAGATCAACCCCAAGACACATAATCATCAGATTCTCCAAGGTCGAAATAAAGGAAAAACTGTTAAGGACAGCCACAGAGAAAGGCCAGGTCACCTACGAAGGGAAGCCCATCAGACTAACAGCAGATCTCTCTGTAGAAACCCTACAAGCCAGAATAGGGTGGGGGCCAATATTCAACATTCTTAAAGAAAAGAATTTTCAACCCAGAATTTCATATCCAGCCAAACTAAGCTTCATAAGTGAAGGAGAAATAAATTCCTTTCCACATAAGCAAATGTTGAGGGATTCCATCACCACCAGGCCTGCCCTCCAAAAGTTCCTGAAGGAAGCAGTAAATATGGAAAGGAAAAACCTGTACTAGCCACTGCAAAACACAACAAAATATAAAGACCAATGACACTACAAAGAAACTGCATCAACTAGTGTGCAAAATAACCAGATAACATCATAACAGGATCAAATTTACACATAACAATACTAATTTTAAATATAAATGAGCTAAATATCCCAGGTAAAAGACACAAATTGGCAAATTGGATAAATTGTCAAGACCCATTGGGGTGCTGTATTCAGGAGACCCATCTTATGTGCAAAGACATACATAGGCTCAAAAAAAAGGGATGGAGGAAAATTTACCAAGCAAATGGAAAGCAAAAAAAAAAAGCAGAGATTGCAATCCTAGTCTCTGACAAAACAGACTTTAAACCAACAACGATCAAAAAAGACAAAGAAGGGCATTACATAATGGTAAAGGGAACAATTCAACAGGAAGAGCTAAATATTTTAAATATATATGCACCTAATAGAGGAGCACCCAGATTCATAAAACAAGTTCTTAGAGATGTACAAAGAGACTTAGACTTCCACACAATAATAGTGTGAGACTATAACACCCCACTGTCAGTATTAGACAGGTCAATAAGACAGAAAATTAACAAGGATATTCAGGACTTGAACTCAGCTCTGGATCAAGTGGACCCAGTAGATGTCTACAGAACACTATATCCCAAATCACCAGAATATACATTCTTCTCAGTGCCACTTGGCACTTACTCTAAAATCGACCACATAATTGGAAGTAAAACACTCCCCAGCTAATGCAAAATAACTGAAATCATAACAAACAGTCTCTCAGACCACAGTGCAGTCAAATTAGAACTCAGGATTATGAAATTCACTCAAAACCACACAGCTACATGGAAACTGAGCAACCTGCTCCTACATGACTCCCAGGTAAATAATGAAATTAAGGCAGAAATCAAGAAGTTCTTTGAAAACAATGAGAACAAAGAGACAATGTACCAGAATTTCTGGGACACAGCTAAAGCATTGTTAAGAGGGAAATTTATAGCACTAAATGCCCACATCAGAAAGCTAGAAAGTTCTTAAATTGACACCTTAACATCACAAGTAAAAGGGCTAGAGAGAAAACAAATGCAAAAGCTAGCAGAAGACAAGAAATAACTAAGATCAGAGAAGAACTGAAGGAAATAGAGACATGAAAAGTCCTCCAAAAAAAAATTCAGAGTCCAGGAGCTGGTTTTTTGAAAAACAATTAACAAAATAGACCACTAGCTAGACCAATAAAGAAGAAAAGAGAGAAGAGTCAGGCTCAATAAAAAATGATAGAGGGTATCACTACTGACCCCACAAAAAAACAAACTACTCTCAAGAATACTATAAATAGCTCCATGAAAATAAACTAGAAAATTAAGAAGAAAGAGATAAATTCCTGGACACATACACCCTCGCAAGGCTAAAGCAGGAAGAAGTTGAATCCCTGAATAGATCAATAGCAAGTTCTGAAATTGGAGCAGTAATTAATAACCTACCAAACAAAAAAACCTTGGGACCAGACAGATTCTCCACTGAATTTGATCAGTGGTACAAAGAGGAGCTCATATCATTCCTTCTGAAAGTATTCCAAAAAATTGAAAAGTGGGGACTCTTCACTGACTCATTTTATGAGGCCAGCATCATCCTGATACCAAAACCAGGAAGAGATACAACAAAAAATGACAACTTCAGGCCGATATCCCTGATGAACATCTATGTGAAAATCCTCAATAAAATACTGGCAAACTGAATCCAGCAGCACAACAAAAAACTTATCCACCATGATCAAGTTGGCTTCATCCCTGGGATGCAAGACTGGTTGAACATGTGCAAATCAATAAATGTAATCCATCACATAAACAGAACCAATGACAAAAACCACATGATTATCTCAATAGATGCAGAAAAGGCCTTTGATAAAATTCAACATCCCTTCATGTTAAAAACTCTCAATAAACTAGGTATTGATGGAACATATCTCAAAATAATAAGAGCTATTTATGACTAACTCGCAGCCAATATCATATTGAATGGGCAAAAGCTGGAAGCATTCCCTTTGAAAACCAGTACCAAACAAGGATGCCCTCTCTCACCAATTCTATTCAACATAGTATTGGAAGTTCTGGCCAGGGAAATCAGGCAAGAGAAAGAAGTAAAGGGCATTCAAATAGAAAGAGAGGAAATCAAATTGTCTCTCTTTGCAGACGACATGATTCTATATTTAGAAAACCCCATCGTCTCAGCCCAAAACTCCTTAAGCTGATAAGCAACTTCAGCAAAGTCTCTGGATACAAAATCAATGTGCAAAAATCATAAGCATTCCTTTACACCAACCGTAGACAAGCAGAGAGCCAAATCATGAAGGAACTCCCATTCATAATCGTTACAAAGAGAATAAAATTCCTAGGAATACAGGTAACAAGGGATGTGAAGGACCTCTTCAAGGAGAACTACAAACCAATGCCCGAGGAATAAGAGAGGATACAAACAAATGGAAAAACATCCCATCCTCATGGATAGGAAGAATCAATACCTGAAAATGGCCATACTGCCCAAAGTAATTTACACATTCAATGCTATTCCCATTGAACTACCATTGGCATTCTTCACAGAAACAGGAAAAACTATTCTAAATTTCATACAGAATCAAAGAAGACCCAGTATAGCCAAAACAATCCTAAGCAAAAAGAACAAAGCTGGAGGCATCATGCTACGTGACTTCAAACTATACTACAATACTATGGTAACCAAAACAGCATGGTACTGGCACCAAAAAAGACATATAGACCAATGGAACAAAACGGAGACCTCAGAAATACCACACATCTAAAACCATCTGATCTTCAAAAAACCTGAAAAAAAACAAGCAATGGGGAAAGGATCTCCTATTCAGTAAATGGTGCTGGGAAAACTAGCTAGAAAAATGCAGAAAATTGAAACTGGACCACTGCATCATATCTTATACAAAAATTAATTCAAGATAGATTAAAGACTTAAATGTAAAACCCAAAACCATAAAAACCCTAGAAGAAAACCTAGGCAATACCATTCAGGATGTAGGCATAGGCAAAGACTTCACGACAAAAATGCCAAAAGCAATTGCAACACAAGCCAGAATTGACAAATGGGATCTAATTAAACTAAAGAGCTTCTGCACAGCAAAAGAAACTATCATTAGAGTGAGCAGGCAACCTACAGAATGGGATAAAATTTTTGCAATCTACCCCCATCTGACAAGCATCTAGTATCCAGAATTTACAAGGAACTTAAACAAATTTATAAGAAAAAAAAACAAACAACCTCATCAAAAAGTGGGCAAAGGATATGAACAAACACTTCTCAAAAGAAGACATTTATGTGGCCAACAGAGATATGAAAAGAAGCTCAACGTTACTGATCATCAGAGAATTGCAAATCAAAACCACAATGAGATACGATCTCATGCCAGTCAGAATGGGGATTATTAAAATGTTGGGAAACAATAGATGCTGGCGAGGCTGTGGAGAAATAGGAACTCTTTTACACTGTTCGTGGGAATGTAAATTAGTTCAACCATTGTGGGAGACAGTATAGCAATTCCTCAAGGATCTAGAACCAGAACCATTTGACCCAGCAATCCCATTACTGGGTATATACCCAAAGGATTATAAATCATTCTGCTATAAAGACACATGCACACATTTGTTTATTGCAGCACTGTTTACAATAGCAAACAAATGGAACCAACTCAAATGCCCATCAGTGATAGACTGGATAAAGAAAATGTGGTACCTATACATTGTGGAATACTATGCAGCCATAAAAAGAATTAGATCACATCCTTCGTAGGCACACGAATGAAGCTAGATGCCATCATCCTCCGCAAACTAACATAGGAACAGAAAACCAAACACTGCATGTTCTCACTCGTAATTGGTAGTTGACCAGTGAGAACACATGGACACAGAGAGCGAAACTAAAGACACTAGGGCCTGTTGGGGGGTGAGGAGAGAGGGGAGGGGTGAGGAGAGAGAAGAGAGGACGGGTCAATAGGTGCAGCAAACCACCACAGCACATGTATACCTATGTAACAACCCTGCATATTATGTATATATATATCCCATTTTGGTTTTTTTTTAGAAGAAATAAAGAAAAACAAAAATAATTTTTAAAAAGATATGGGTGTTCAAAGAGAAGGGCTTATATGCAGCACAACATCTAAAATAAAACATGCTGGCTTGCCACTTTTATTTTTGGTTGCTCTTTTTCCTTCTTTAGTCATTTAAAATTTCTAATTTCTGGCATGTATCTTAATGTGACTTATTTTTTAAACAGTGTCTTTACTCTTTTCACAACAACACACCTTGAATATAAAAAGGAATAAATATTCTTCACTTCTACTAAGAACAGTGCTTACTACCATTTATCTAAAGTGCACAGACCACTAGCCTTTTTTTTCATATTTTCATAGACACATGAAGAAAAATCTTTCTCCTAAATTTACAATTAAATAATCCAAGCTTCCACAAAAGTTAACAAACATCTCAGTCTGGCAGATAATAAGAGAAATAAGGACTATGGCAAAGGAATGTACACAGTCTAAAGAGAGCAGAGCTCCAGCAAACTATTTCCACAGCAAATTGTTGGCCTGGTATTTTCCCATATTTCTCTCTTCTAAGCGAAGTTGAAAATCCAGATTTTTATGTGAAGGGCCACGAATTTTATAGGTTAACATTATTATGCTATAGGTTAATATATTGTAATCCAAAATATCACAAGCATTCATACACATGCATCCTCCCATCAACACACACAAACAACTGCAGGGTATATTAGGTACATGGGTCTTCATTTCTTTAAAAAAAAAGATCATTATTTTTGTCTAACTTGAACATTAGGCTTTTATGCTTTGAAGCCTAAATATTATACTAAAAATATATTTTCCAAATACAGATAGATAGATAGATAGATAGATAGATAGATAGATAGATAGAGATAGATAATAGTGTTACCAGAAACAAAGGAAATAGGAAAAAAACATTTTTGATAGTGTTACCACCATAGGAAGTTAACATGAATTGATGGCCATTTAATGAAACTAATTTAGCACAGGAATTTTTTTTTCAGTTCTCTAGATTTGTTAATTTTGGGGGTTACAACTCTTGATTTGATCTGGCTTTCCAGCGTTATCATTGTTGTTTTTAAATCTACTTTTTTAAAACGATTTTTGGAATTTACTTTCTCTTTGTTGCCTGTTAACTGGACCTGTATCATAGACTCGCAATGAAGCTTTCTGCCTCACTGAATCACTTTCACAGACTCTGTATTAAAACCCAGTTGGGCTCTTTCTTTCCTTCTTCCTTTCCTTTACTCTTTCTACATGAGGACAAAGAACTCCTTTGAAGGAAGCCTACAGGGCTCAACATCTCATGAAAGAAGATCGATTATGTTGTTTTTTTTTTTCTCCACAAGTCCCATAAGGCATGAAGTCGCCAGACCAATATCATTATTTTGGGTCAGCTAGGTACAAATTTGAAATTGAGGTTGGTCAGAGTACGACTTCAAATATAGTAACTATATAGATTACTTGTGCTTAAAAGAAAAATGATATCTTAGATTTGAAATTCTCAATAATACATGTCCATTGCTGCTTCTCTTAATTTTAAATTGCTCTCGGATAGCAAAAATAAATAGTAAGTTTAATAAAATATCAATAAATGCTGCAGTTTGAAATAATGGTTTTCACATTCAAAGTTTTTGGTTATAGTAAAGGTGTGTTACAAACACATATACAATTATATCACACTTGATTGTAGTTTACAATTCTCAGGTAAGGGTAAAATCTACATCTACTAAGGGAATACAAATGTTGGTTTAGTGCTTATCTTGATGTAGTAGACTTCTAGAAGATACCATGAAAGATTATCTTACTTAATTTTTATTAAATATTTAAATCACTAAACCAGATACTAATGCACTCTTCTCATTAAAGATATGTAGATGATATTTATATTCGCATATATAATATTAACGTAAATTGCGTTTATATTTTCTATATATATTCAATTACAAATATAAAATATCAATATCTAGATATTGACCTATAAAGAGTTAAATAAAATCTATAAAAAGTTAAATAAAAATTCTAGAATTGGAAAAATATAATTAAGATATATTAGTGACTCAGTAGACATCACCAAAAAGCAGAGAATAAATAAACTGGAAGATGAGACAGAAAAAAATACCCAAATTGAAGCACAGAAAGATGAAAAGTGTAAAAGACATACCGCAAAGATCCAATATTATTATGGTAACTGAAATCCTAGAAGCAAAGAAGAGAAAAAAGACTTCGCCAAGTCAAATACACAAAAATCTCTGCGAAATCTAGGAAAAATGATTTCTAATAATTTTCAATTCACACAGACATATCATAGGAAGACTTCAGAAAACAAAGAACAAAAAATTCTACCTGAATGAGCAAGATAAGATGCATTACCTTCAAAACAGCAATAATAAGAGAGATGAATTTCAACAGAAAATACATTAAAAAAATTAAAAATCCTAAAATTTCCATTAGGGAAAAAAAAATCTCTTCCAATCCTGCGTTTCATATTCAATGAAAATATCTATCCCTACCTGTTTCCTGGCATCCGCCGGCTGAGGCTCCTAGCCCTGGACTTCTGCCCGTCGCCCCAAGATGGCGGACACGATGAGGTGGCGCTGCGTCGGTTGCCCCTGAGGTGGCTGTGAGGACTAACGGTCGGCGAGGCTCCACAGTTGAGGCGGAAGACAGTCGTCCAAGCAGGAGGAAGAAGAAGAGGCGGCCCCACTGCCGGCCGACTTCTCGCTAGCCACCGGCTCAACACCGCCGCCACCAGGGGTTGGCCCCTCAGCAGCCCGCCCGCTGCCAGTCCCGGCTGCCTTCCCCAGCCGCCGCCATGAAGCTGACCGACAGCGTGTTGCGGAGCTTCCGCGTCGCCAGGGTGTTCTGCGAAAACTCGGAAAAGATTAACTGCTTCGATTTCAGCCCCAACGGCCAGACGGTCATCTCAAGCAGCAACGACGACTCCATCGTGCTGTATGACTGCCAGGAGGGCAAACCAAAGAGAACCCTGTACAGTAAGAAATATGGCGTGGACCTCATCAGATACACTCATGAGGCAAACACAGCTGTTTACAGCTCTAACAAAATAGACGATACTATTCGTTACTTGTCCTTGCATGACAACAAATACATCAGATACTTTCCTGGACATAGCAAAAGAGTGGTGGCCTTGTCCATGTCACCTGTGGATGACATTTTCATTTCTGGGTCTCTTGATAAGACCATTCGACTCTGGGATCTCCGGGCTCCTAACTGCCAGGGCCTCATGAATCTACAGGGGAAGCCAGTTTGTTCTTTTGATCCAGAAGGGTTAATTTTGGCTGCAGGTGTCAACTCTGAAATGGTCAAACTTTACGACCTTCGTTCTTTTGATAAAGGGCCATTTACTACCTTTAAGATGCAGTGTAATCGAACTTGTGAGTGGACAGGACTTAAATTCAGCAACGATGGCAAGGTCATCCTCATTTCCACCAACGGCAGCTTCATTTCCCTCATTGATGCGTTCAAAGGAGTGGTGATGCACACGTTTGAGGGTTATGCCAACAGCAAAGCTGTCACACTGGAGGCTTCATTTACTCCAGACTCTCAGTTTATTATGATTGGTTCAGAGGATGGCAAGATCCATGTCTGGAATGGAGAGAGCGGTATAAAAGTAGCTGTGTTGGATGGTAAACACACCGGCCCAATTACCTGTTTGCAATTCAACCCCAAGTTCATGACTTTTGCCAGCGCGTGTTCCAACATGGTCTTCTGGCTGCCCACCATTGATGACTCACCCTGATGCTGCTCCACTATTTCTGTACAGTGAGGGCGGCCATAGGAAGAAACTCAGAGGGGTCTGAGATGATAGTGGGATTGGATCATTTGACTGGGCTGGAGAGCATCCTTTACTTGGCCTTCTCATGGATGTGCTGTACATGTGCTCAAAAGAAAATAATTACTTTGCTGAGCATCTTCAAAAGGACTCTGGTGCAACAGACTCAACTGGAACTCAGCTTTTCTAGCTGTCACTGCACCAAGCTCTGCTAGAGGAGTGACCAGACTCACGATTTGGGTATAGTGGGGCTCTCAAGACATCTTCAATTTGAATGTGCATGCTGCTGAGGAGCCAGTGAAGTCATCAGCTCTGCACATCCCTTCTCCTACCCCCCTAAATGTATGGAAAGCTACAGTCCTGGTTTTGAAATGCTAGAGCAGCTCAGTGCCCCTTGCCCTCACCTTGCATGTCTTGTTACTGGGTCTCCCTGTGTACTTGTGACATTATCCACAACCATCATGTTTATTAGGTGCCAAACATTTACAGAAATGTTTTCATATTGGGGTCAGAGAAAGAGACAGATACAGAAGGACCTTGCTTGCAGGAAGTCATGAAGTTAGTCACTGCAATTAGTCATGTGAAGCTAGGTGGTTTGGCAGGCCTCAGGCTCCAGGTATTGGATGGGAAAAAGCCCAAGGGCCTAAAAGGGAGGGTAAGGGGACGGTAGCAGGTGAGTTCCTAGGGCTGGAAGGCTTAGCAGCAGTGTGGTGCAGTGCCCTGTCACCAAGACAAACCCACGGTCCTCCTGGGTGCCTACCAAGCTTGGTTTGCACAAAAGCAAGGTTGGAGTCTATTTATGTACATGAGATAACATCACACTTTCCTGTGGGCCAGTACTGTGAAGTGAGTCTGAGTTCTCTACACTGATGCCTTCCCTGCCCACCACTAATTGTGTACATAGTTTTCCCAGCCCACCACAAATTGTGTACCTTTCCCCAGCTCCCAACCAGGAGCTAGTTCTAGGCCTGTGTTATATTTAGCCTTTTAATATATGACTTTTGATTTCTGTTGTTGGTATTTTAGCCCAGTGCATGCACCTTAATTTAAATACATCTGTGTGCATACAGGTATGTGTATATGTGTGCACATATGCATATATCTCTCTCATCTGTAATTTCTGAGAGTTCAGCTGAAGCAAATGGAGTCCTACAGCCCAGGAGACACATTGCATCCTTGCTAACTGTGTTCACCACAAGTGTTACTGACTCTTCCCTATTAACGTTTCATTTCGGAAGACTGAATGAAGCAAAGCTTATAGTGTTTGCTGTTTCCATGGCAGCCAAGTGAAGGTCTTGGAATGACTCCCTGTGTTCCTCAAGCTGTACTTTGGGGCCCTCTGTGCAGTATTAACCCCTTTCTGCTTGGTGGTACTCTGTACCTGTGTGTGATAGTCACTTTTGCATGGCTTCTGTGTCTGGCTTGCGGCATTTAGGGATAGGGTGTTATAAAGTATATCAAACTCTTTATATGCTAAATTCTAAGGGAAATTTATCATATGACTTCTTACATAGGACACAATGAATGATATTATGGCCACTGCTTTGTTTCATTTGAAATTAATAAACGTAACACAAGATTAAAGGGATACTTTATATCCATGAGTTCACTTATTTTTACACAACATTACATTTGTCTTTTCATAATGTTTATTTATAAACACATATATGCACATACCATTTTTCAATTGGAAAGGAAATATTTTCATTGTCAATACCTGATAGTGAGGAAGTATTACAAGATAATTTCAGAACACTACTCCTTATATTTTAACTTTAAAAATTATAACCTGGCCGTGCGCGGTGGCTCAGGCCTGTAATCCCAGCACTTTGGGAGGCCGCCGCTGGTGGATCACAAGGTCAGGAGTTCGAGACCAGTCTTGCCAATATGGTGAAACCCCGTCTCTACTAAAAATACAGAAAAATTAGCTGAGCGTGGTGGTGCATCCCTGTAATCCCAGCTACTCAGGAGGCTGAGGCAGGAGAATTGCTTGAGCCCGGGAGGCGGAGGTTGCAGTGAGCCGAGATCACACCACTGCACTCCAGCCTGGGCGACAGGGCGAGACTCCGTCTCAAAAAAAAAATAAAAAATAAAAAATAATAACAGTAATCATGTTCAATTAACTATTGAAAAATATCACATTTGAAAGAATCATACAAGGGACATTTAGTCATTTCCAGAACTTGAGTTACAAAAAGTATATATTATATTTATAAAGTTAATTTCTGAAGTGGGACTAATTATTTTAGCCAAGTCACCATGCCTGTAGTGGATAAACCAAATGGAACACTTGGAGGGATGGTTTCTCAACCTGAGCTTCACATGATTCTCCTGGGGCACCTTTTAAAAGTGGCAAGAGAAATCCCAAATAATAGTGACTTGAACAAGATTGAGGTTTATTTTTTTAAAGTAACAACAAGAATGAAAGCAGGCAGTCTTAATCTAAAGTAGCAACCCAAAGATTTCTGGGCTGATGTCACTGTCAGTCTGTGTCCTTTCCCTTAAGGTCAGTTTTAAGATGGTAACTGTAGCTTCAGTTGTTTCTTCAATTAGTGCTGTAGAATACAGGATTTTAACAGGGTACTTGTCATCTCCAATAAATTTGGATTCTGTTAAAAAAGACAAATATTTGTAGATTACTAGAAAACAATCTTTACTACTCCTGTGATGTTCTATGAAGTCCATCACTTCACTGTTCTGAAGTTACACTTAAAATATAAAACAATAACATGAATAGGAGATAATGTAAAATTATATCACCTCCACACTAAATATAATTAGAAGCTATTATGATAAAGACAAATAATAAATGAAAATATACAAATTTTGCACAAACTTTATTTTCCATGAAGTAACCATGTCTACACATTAAAAAATGTTTAAAAAGCAGCTGAGAACAATATTTTTACAGAAGGCCACTACAAAAATTACTATTGTTAAAAGCTTAGGAGGATCTAAATTTGAACCACATTGTCTTTAGTCCAAACCTCTTAGTGGATTCATTAACTCCACCAAAATAAATTTTTGAAGTGAAATAACCTTTGTTCTCAACATGTGATACTACATTTGATATAAAAGTTTAAACAAATTTTTTAGAACTCAGGACAATAATGACCTGACCCTTGAGTAAAAAAGTATGGTCTTTTTGTTTTATTAGTTATGCTGACCATAGTCCAATTTTGAATAGTGTGCTTTATAAAGTAAAATTTTCTGTGTCAGCATACTTTAAAAGTTAGAAACTTTTGCAATTATTTCCCAACAGAGATGAATTAATTCACAGCAAACTTCTCAAAGCTGCTAATGACTGCATGATCAGGTAATTTTATTGTTTTAGCAAACAATGATAAAATGCATTTAAATTTCACTCAACTTTTCCTTGCTTAATGTATATCTAATAGAAAAAGATATCTTCACTCATTTGCAAGGTTATTAGTTTTTATTTCGTTTGGTAGAATCTTAGTATGATAGATCTTTTTCTAAATTTTGAACTACATTGTCTTTAGCCCAAATCTCTCCCTTGCTTAGACATTTTTCAAGGATGTCTTTAAGCTTGCAACTTTACTATTACTTTAAAGATGTGATTAAAGAACAGTATTATTTTGAAAAGTTGACCATGGGCAATGACAAAATAACTAAAATGAAATAGGGAATGAATTATCACATTTCAACAAAATTTTTCTTAATCATAAGGGCTAGAATAACTGAATTTTATTTCTAGTTCCTCTTCACTAAAGTGCCTGGATAAAATTACACTTTTTAAGAGATGACAATACAGTAGAGACCATCCACCTTCTAATGACAATCTACTCCAGGGTTATGATCTGAGCACATTCATTCATCTCCTTTCCTATGATATCATAAAAGTTCAGTAAAGAGTTAAAAGACCAATTCGCAGCAATAAAAAGTGTTTAGATGATATAAATCAGGTGAGAAGTGGAGCCCGATGAATCGAAGACAAAGTGACAAAATAAAATCTGCAATGAGAAAGTCTTTGACCTCCAGAACCCTGATGAAGGCAAGAGCCCCAGACAAAGCAAGTTCAAGTCAGAAGGCTAGATGAAACAATGAATAGATTGAATGTCCATATGGACCAGCTGCAAGTTTCTCTTGCTCAAGCACCACTCTGGGCAGATAGATTGGCACTTTATCATCAAACAATAATCAATAAATCAATCAGTAACTCGACTGAAGAATTCTCTTAAAAAAGTCCACAAGTCATGCCTCAATACACAGTAATTGAGTCCAGCTTTTATGTTGCCATAAAATAAAAATAAATGGATATCCAAGAGCCTCCAATGTCTTACGAGATTGCAGTATCAAAGAGAAAAACTGAGATAATCAACTCAAACTCATATACTGAAATCATGAAGAGTAAGGAACTTTAGCAAACAGATAAGCACACAGATCACAAATTGTGATTTGTATTATCAACAATATTTGAAAAACACAGCATCTAAACTTAGGAAGATTTAAAAAAAGTCCAAGAACAAGAACTAAAGTCAAATATCCAGTAAAAGAGCTGAAATGTTTTTTAAAAGAATATTTAGAAGAAAAAAAGAACAACAAATGAAGCATATGCGAATAAAACAGTAAGATGCTGATTTTATCTGATTTTTAAAAGTTACAGAGATAACATAAGAAAAGTAGATTACTTGGATAGTAATAAAGACGAATTTATTAAATAAAAATTACAGGAAAATTTTCCAGAGTTTAAGAAAAGGGTCTTTCTATTGAAAGGGCTCACACTGACACATTAAAAACAAACAAACAAAACCCTTACTTAGGGCGCTATGTTCTGAATAACAGATGATTCTTGGCCAAATAGAAATACAATTTGAGCTGCATATGTAATTTAAAATTTTTCAATAGTCACTTCTGAAAAGCAAAAGAAATAGGTTAAAAATAATTTTATTGATACGTTGTTCAAGCCAGCTATACCCAAAATATCATAACTTTGCTTTTAATCAATGTTGAATTATTGAGATATTTGGAGCTCATTTTTGTATGTCTTCAAAATTCACTATTTATTGTTATAGCACATTTCATTTGGATGCTAAATTTTTGTACAAAGTATTTAATCTATATTTAGATTTTATAAAATCTACAGCTCAAAAAAATAGATTTACATGAACAAGTTTTTCTAAATATTTTTTAAAGTTTTTAATAACTGGTTAAAGTATCCAATACAAATTTAAACTATTTAAAATAAAATGTAAAGACATTTGCATCAGTTGCATTAGACAAACTTCACGTACTCAATACGAATAAATGTCTAGTGGCTAGCATATGGGTTAGCACTGTTCTAGATCACCTTGATTAAAATTAAATTTTAGAGCTTTTAGAAAGAATGTAAGAATAGGGCAAGCAGGGAAATGAGTACACAAATATTTTACAAAAGAACAGAAATCTGTCTAGCATCTTAACACCCATGAACAAAATTCTTTGGTACAATAAACAGAAAGAAGACCTACAAGGAGATATTTGTTAAAGGGTACACTGTTTCATTTAGGATAAATACATTCTGGAGATCCATTGTACAGTATGGTGACTATAGTAAACAATAATGTGTTGCACACTTGAAAATTGCTAAGACAGTAAAGCTTAAATGTTCTCACCACAAAAAATGATAGTATGTGAGGTGACAGATATTTTAATTCGCTTGATTTAGCCATTCTATAATGTCTACATACATACAAACATATTCTATACACTGTGAATACATAAAATTTTTATTTGTATTATGTATTAGAAAAATTGGGGGAGAAAAGAAAAAGGACCTAATTTCTGAGAGACAAATTATTTTCAATGTAGAATAATGTATCTACCTAAAATATAATTCAAGTGGAAGGGAAAAACAAAAGCATTTCAGGAATAAAGAAATTTTTAGTATTCAGAACTATTATTTCCATGTACATTTCTTAGAAATTATATAAAGATTCACTCTATCAAAGTTACTGTAGAGAAAGATGTGCTATCAAGAAAAGTGTATATTTCAGGATCAAAGATCAGCAGGTCCGTAAAATGATAATAACAAATTTGACAAGATGACAGAGCCTTCAAGACGAGATTGAACAGGGGATCTCTGGAGCTGGGAGAGGACAATTCAAATATTCACATAGTAAAGTGCCTATGAAGAAAATGAAAATACTGTAACGGCAGAATAAAAAATAGAACACATCAGAATGTGATTAAAGGATCATTGTACAATGACTGGAAAAGAAAACCACAAAACATAGTTATAGAAAAAAGTATGGATTGTATTCGCCTTAAAAATATAAAAGTAAATCAACAAACAGAGATGGAATATTAAAAGGAGATGGGAAAGAGAGGGAAGGGGGAATATTTTATAATCATTAAAAAGAAAAAATAAAGATATTTATATGGTTGATGAAAAATTAATATGTAATACTGTATTGTTTGAAAGCTGAAGTGACTAGTAGAGGCTCTGAAAATACTGATATAAATATGTCAAGAGATAACAGGAAGAAGAGGCATCACATTGTTTGAGTAAGCTCATAATGGGAGCACAGAAAAAAGTGTACATAATTGATGAATAATGAAAAAGTGTCTTGGCATAGTATTTAGAAAATTGAGGTAATCATAAGATGTACTCAAAACAGAAAGGTGGTAAAGGTAACTGCTTGAAAGAAGAGAGATAAGACAAAAAATATTATTTTGCATCATAAAATATTCATTGATTTTATCTGTCATGTTTTGTTTTGTTTTTAACCATATATAATATATAGTATATTATAAATATATAATTATAAATTATATATAGTATATTATAAGTATATAATATATAATTATAAATTATATAGTATATTACAAATATATAATATATAATTATAAATTATATATATTATATTATAAATATATAATATATAATTATATATATTATACTATAAATATATGATTATAAATTATATATAGTATAAATATATAATATATAATTATGTATAATATTATAAATATATGATTATAAATTATATATATTGTATTCTACATAAAATATGATAAATTGTATAGATTATATTATAAATATATGATTATAAATTATATATATTGTATTCTACATATATGATAAATTGTATAGATTATATTATGAATATGTGATTATAAAGTATATATATTGTATCCTACATATAATATGATAAATTGTATAGATTATATTATGAATATGTGATTATAAAGTATATATATTGTATTCTACATATAATATGATAAATTGTATAGATTATATTATGAATATGTGATTATAAAGTATATATATTGTATTCTACATATATGATAAACTGTATAGATTATATTATGAATATGTGATTATAAAGTATATATATTGTATTCTACATATAATATGACAAATTGTATAGATCATATTATGAATATGTGATTATAAAGTATATATATATTGTATTCTACATATAATATGATAAATTGTATAGATTATATTATGAATATATGATCATAAAGTATATATAGTATTCTACATATAATATGATAGATTGTATAGATTATATTATGAATATATGATTAAGAAGTATGTATATTCTATTGTACATATATGATAAATTGTATAGATTATATTATGAATATATGATTATAAAGTATATATAGTATTCTACATATAATATGATAAATTGTATAGATTATATTATAAATATATGATTATAAAGTATATATATTGTATTCTACATATAATATGATAAATTATATAGATTATATTATAAATATATGATTATAAGTTATATACATTCTATTCTACATATAATATGATAAATTATATGGATCATATTATAAATATATGATTATAAATTATATATATTGTATTCTACATATAATATGATAAATTGTATAGATTATATTATGAATATATGATTAAGAAGTATGTATATTCTATTGTACATATATGATAAATTGTATAGATTATATTATAAATATATGATTATGAAGTATATATATTGTATTCTACATATAATATGTTAAATTATATAGATTATATTATAAATATATAATTATAAATTATATATTGTATTCTACATATATGATAAATTATATATTATATTATAAATATATAATTATAAATCATATATATTGTATTCCACGTATAATATGATAAATTAGATTATATTATAAATATATAATTATAAATTATATATATTATATTCTACATATAATATGATAAATTATATATATTATATTCTACATATAATATGATAAATTATATATATTATATTCTACATATAATATGATAAATTACATATATTATATTCTACATATAATATGATAAATTATATATATTATGTTATAAATAGATAGTTATAAATTATATATGATTATAAATAGATAATTATAAATAAATAATATGTAATTAATATATATTAATATTATATAATAAATAGATATTATTAATATATAGTAAGTATATATTATTAATATATAACAAATATATTATTAATATTATATATAATAAATATGTATTATTAATATTAATAATATATAATATATCATATAATGTATTATATACAATATATTATATATTATATACAATATATTATATATTAAATACAGTATATCATATATTATATACAATATATTATATATTATATACAATATATTATATATGATATATAATCCAATGTGATTTTAATTTTTAAATAAAAAGACAAAAATTGGGAAGCCAAAACAATATGAATGCTTGGTTCAATCAATAAATGTTTAATGATCATATGCTATTTTCCAGGCACTGTTTTCAGAACTGGAAATGGAATGGTGAATAATACATTCGACCTCCCATCAATTTGCTTCCAATTTCATTGGGATTAAATCAAGAAATATGCAAATAAAGACCAAAATACCATATGACATATGCTATGTTGCTTTTATTCAGGGTGTTCTGGGGACACTAGGGATATCAAACTTAGCCTTAGGAGTTCATTAAAAACAAAGTAAGAAAATCTGACCTGAATAGTTTTGTATTTTAGAAAAAAATTTTGAATTGCAGTGAGGAAAGGACAAACTTTTTAGGAGACTGTTGTATAAAATTCAAACAAGAGATAATAGTAGATCTGCACTAAAAACAAATCGGGGTAGTGCATGAATTTAAGAGCTATTTAAGGAGAGAATAATAGCACTGATGAATATATAGAAAAAATTTAAATATTCCCAATTCTTCTCTTTGGCAACTGTTTGAATTAGCATCATTTGCTGGATGAAAAAGAGAGAGAGAGAGAAGTAAATACAGAAAAGTCAATAAATTTAGTTTTTAATACTATTAATTCAAAATACTGATTTTACAATGCACCTATGGAAAGAAGCCTACACAATCATATACATTTTATTTTAAATGCTTAAGAGGAGTTTACAAGTTTTAAGGAAAAATATCACTATTTGCATTTTTTGTCCTTTCCAGCAATATAGCCAGCTTTTCACGTTTGTTGTTAACTAAAAAAAAAAAAATTCAAGGTGATATTATAATTTTTAAAAACACTGAGGGGATTTTCGTTTAAAATTTGAACTAAGATTGAAAGCAAAAGTCTTTCTTAAAGGATAATTCACCATTGATACAATGTATTTTTTATGAAATTTCTCAAATAGAAATCATATTTTTTTGCCAAAGACCACTTACAGTCACATGAAATTCAAGTTTTAGAATAAATTTTGAAGTACTATCAAATGCTCATTATTAACTGCAAAAAGAACATTTGAAATTTAAAATCTTAACATTTACTGGTTATAATACTTAGAGCTGA
Source organism: Gorilla gorilla gorilla (assembly GCF_029281585.2). Taxonomy (NCBI): domain Eukaryota; kingdom Metazoa; phylum Chordata; class Mammalia; order Primates; family Hominidae; genus Gorilla; species Gorilla gorilla. The sequence continues at coordinate 105,731,573 of NC_086017.1, read as the reverse complement.
AGTTCTACCTTCACATTCTGAAAAGAAATACGTATTCAGAATGAGAAATAGTTGTCAAAGTAAATATATTTTTACACTTCCAAAAGTGTAATTCAAACTAGCAACTACTGTTTTTTTCATGTTTGCCTTCCCGTACAACCTTTCACAAACTACTGAATTCATCTGATGAATTCTAAAACTAAATATCTGTTGACACCTTTATTAGTGTCTTAGAATGAGAAAGACATATTTTGCTCCCTTAAAGAGAGATAAGCATGTTGAAAAAAATCTGTCTGTTTACCTATTTATATCTACCTATCTGTCTACCTATATTTATATGTTAAGTATTATACTAAAAATGTGAAATGAAAATACAGAGAAAGGAGAATTTTTGATGTAATATTAAATGTATTTTTGATCTGAATATTATTCTACTCAATTATTCAAAATAAATTCCAAATGCCTATTACTGAAAAAATAATTTAGTTCAAATTTTAAACAAAAAGTCCCTCAGTGATTTTAAAAATTATGTCACCTTGAAATTTTTTTTAGTTAACAACAAAAGTGAGAAAAATTGAAGAAGACAAAATAATTTGACAGAAACATGTTGCACGGCACAGATCTAAAATCTAGTACTATGGACAAATTCAGAATTTCATCACAAAATTTTTACATGTGAAATAATGCTTTCACAATTGATTTGCCACAATCCTGGGGTATTGATTCTTCTGATGAAAAAGTATCTTTGAGACAGCCATTCTTGCTATAATTATTGTTGATACGGCTGATGATTTTGAAAAGATCTTGTATCAGTTTGCTGTCACCACAAACTATTGCAAAACAAACAACCACACACCTCAGTGGCATACTACAATATGTGCTGATTACTCACAAGTCTAGGTTTCTGCTAGAAGTTATCTGATCTCAACCAAGGCTGTTCTTGCATCAGAGAGGCGTCTGACTCATTCTAGTCTAGGACATTTCTACTTTACTTTACATTATCTCTTACCCTTCTAAGACCAGAAGACTAACTTAAGTATGCTATTCCCTTTGTAATGATAAAAGGACAAAAGACACAAAATCCTATCGCATAAATCCTTTTCAACACTCTCATTGGGCAAAATACGGCTGACCCCAGGGACTGAGAATTATATATAACAGCAAAAAGAAGATCAAGACAAATTCATAAGGCAAAGGTCAAGGGCATGGGGGTTAGTGGAGATTTTGGTCCAGTGCTAAAATCTACCACACATCTAAAGGGAGGTTTTTGTTTTGAAAAAAAAAATCAACGTATGATAAAGGGATTCACCAACAATTCAAACATATATTATCCTTTTAAAAAAGTACAAAATTTCCTAAACAAGCATGGTAGCTTGTGGCATTATTTTTATTATGGCTGTTATTCTGACCATTTGGAGTAGATGTGCCTCTTGTTTACAGTGAGTAAAAGAAGTATGGTGATGCATGAAAAATAAAAAAAAAAAAATAGCTCAAGTAACACAAGCTGAAGCATGAAAATAAAAGGAGAAACTAATTAATAAAAAAATTTCTAGGCTGGGCATGGTGGCTCATGACTGAAATCTCAGCACTTTGGGAGGCCCAGGCAGGTAGATCACTTTAGATCAGGAGTTTGAGACCTGCCTGGTCAATATGGTGAGACCCCATTTCTACTAAAAATACAGAAATTAGCAGCTGAGGTAGGAGAATCGCTTGAGCTTGAGAGGCGGAGATTGCAGTGAGCTAAAATCGTGCCACTGCACTCCACCCAGGGTGACAGAGGGAGACCATGTCAAAAAAGAGACAAAAACAGTTATTTTACTACAGAAGAAAACAAGTGTTATTATTTTCTTATTTGAAAAATACGTGAATTTCAAGCCATAATACATATTTGTAATAATAGAATTCAATTATAGTGAGATAAGAGTGACCTGAATTTGAATTTTATCTTTAAAGCATCTGACTACCACACATTTGTCAAATTTTCACATTTTAGACATGATAAAGAGTGATTACTGGGAGAATATTGTTAAGACTTTACTTTAGCAACCAACGAGGCAAGACCCTCCACCAGAAAAAAAGATTATAATTTGCTGAAGGCTGTGATGATCATTAGCATTTTCTAGCATTAAAATATTTTTAAATTAAGGTAGGTACATTTTTATTTATTCATTTATTATACTTTAAGTTCTAGGGTACATGTGCACAACGTGCAGGTTTGTTACATATGTATACATGTACCATGTAGGTGGGCTGCACTCGTTAACTCGTCATTTACATTAGATATATCTCCGGAGTTTCGCTCTTGTTGTTCAGGCTGGAGTGTGCTAGGGCGATTTCGGCTTGCTGCAACCTCCGCTTCCCAGGCTTGAGCGATTCTCCTGCCTCGGCCTCCTGAGTGGCTGGGATTGCAAGCGCCCGCCACCACGCCTGGCTAATTTTTTGTATTTTTGGTAGAGATTAGGTTTCACCATGTTGGCCAGGCTGGTCTTGAGCTCCTGATCTCGGGTGATCCGCCAGCCTCGGCCTCCCAGAGTGCTGAGATTACAGGCGTGAGCCACTACACCCAGCCGGTACATCATTTTTTATGACATAAGGTAACTGCACACTTAATGGACTACAGTATAGGGTAAATATAGCTTTTATATGCACTGGGAAACAAAAAACTCACATGACTCAATTTATTGCAATATTTGCTTTATTGCAGTGGTCTGGAGCCAAACCCACAAGAGCCCCCTTGGTATCCTTGTAACACTATACTGTTCTGTGAGGAGTGCAAGTATCTTATAATTACAAAACATTTCTAATTCCTCCCTCCCATCCCTTGTATCATTGCTGTCATTCTTTTCATTTGCACGTAAGCACATTGTTGCTATTACTATTTTGAACAAACTGCCTACTGTCACACCAATTAAAAATGAGAAAAATGAAAGTTTGTATTTAACCTTAAAAAAAAAAAGACATTAATTTAACTGGAGTCATCAAGTGATTTCTACTTGGATGCTTATAGAGGTACTAAATTATTTCTAATTTTCTTCTGGATTATTGATTTAATGAATTAAAATATTTGCCACACATTCAAGATTGCCTACCAAAGTTAATGAGTTAACTCTCTTTTTTTTTTGCCAATTTTGAAAAGCTCTATAGAAATAAACCAATATACATATTTTAGAGCTATACATACATTGTTAATGTTTTAAAATTTTAAAACGTAATATCAAATATAAAATTATTTTTCATAATGTTCAAACATTTCTAGGATTTTGATTTTATTTACAATAAGTGAATCATGTGTGTTCCATATGAAAAAACTTTATATAAATCTTTCGTCATATTTTATTTTAGCAAAATTAGCTGTAATTTTCTTAATTATTCCAAATTTCATGAAATAAATTAGGAATCTGAGAAGCATATGAAAATATCTTTCATAAATTTTCCAAGTTTGATTAATGAAGCAAGAATATTATTCACTATTCACAAAATGAAGTTTTCAGTCTATCAGACAGAGGTTGTTGAAATATAGGAGAAAAGTTCACACAGGTTTTTTATAACAATATGTGTGTATATTGATAAATAGATATAGATCATAGATAATGATATAGAGATATAAATCTGATATATGATATAGACATATAATTCTATGTAGCCATACCTACTAAATGATGGAAAGCTTTTTATAAACAATATTTATAAAAGTATCCAAAGTCTTTTGTGTGAGAAATTATTTCTGATGATATTTAAGATGAAACGGGAATTAAGAGAGGAAATGTGTCATGAAAACTAGCCTTGCAAATATACCAAAGTTATTGTCTTAAGATAAATGTAAATATCCTAAAGACTTAGTAAACTGTTTTCCTCCAAAATCCATACATGAATTAAAAATAAAATAGCAGAAATTTAGATCCAAATTGGAGCTTGGAGAAGATTTAATCTAATTATTTAATGAGAAAGTAAATCCCTATCAAGTTATAGAGATAGGGTTTCAGCTATTGCATCTGTTATACTTATCTATTAAAGTAGACCAAGGCCAGAACCCAAGTTTCTTGTTTCCCACCCTGATGCCCTTTCAGCAATTCCATACTAACACTGCGAGGAAAGGATCCTTGTAGCAATAAAATGCATTATTCTGTTGCTAACTCTTTGGACTTTGAATCTGGAGCAATATGAGGGAAAATTGAAGTCACAGCTGAGCAGACAAATCTGACAAAATATACGCCACTGTTTTCTTCAGTGAGCCACCTACAAAGAATTTCTGATACTAACAAGTATAGCTTGAATGTCAGAATGTGGCAGGCACCCAGGGTTGTCACTTCACCAAAATAGCAGAGCTGTCAACACATCTTGATTTCCTCTATAATTAGACAGATTTAGTCTATTAACCACTTGAATGCCCGATGGACAAATGGTATATTCATAAAGCAGCACCTGTAGCAAGGAATGAATTCTGAAAAAATTGCTTTTTAAAAACAAAAAAACTAGGTTTAACAGGCAGAAGGTTTCTTTCAAAAGTACTTCTAAGAGACTGCCTAGATGATAGTGGAAAAAAATTGTGAATCAATTTAAGTGAATCAAACATCAGTCAGTTCTGGAGAAAATAAGACACCTGATTGAACTGATTACCTGTTTGTCTAACTTGATGGTTATGAACACAACCTATTCTGTTATTCAATTCATAAGATTTTTCCCATAATTTGAATATATCTTGGTTGCATGTTTTCTGCAAAATTTATATACATTTATATCAAAATATGCAAAAGATACAAATAATCAAAAAATCACAAAAAGAATCATTTGTCATATTCATTATCAACAGTTGATATAGATGCTGCAAAGCTTTTTTCTTAGGACATATATCCAAGAGTTACACTTTACGTATCTTTTTGTAGTCCAGACATTTTGCTATCTAAATTATCTTTCTTCCATTAATTTTCCAAAAACAAGTTTAATGTCTCCATATTATGAATGAATAAAAATAAATGAACCACGTTTTTATCTTTGTAATATAGATAAGTTTCTTCAGGTAAATGACTAACTTAAGAAAAAAAACATCTGACATGTATAACCCATCCAATTATGGTAATTCAGTATCCCGATTGTCTAAAAACAAGGAGTAGATGAGAACACTGAACTTGATTAATTTTAGTAGGAATATTTTAATCATGAATTTCAAATAAATAACAAGATATTGGGTGAAAGGCTTTTCAATTGTGAAACAAAAGTATCATATGCTCTTAAATCTTCCAGACTTTTTCCATGAAAGAGAGTTTAGTACTTTTGTGAAAATTAAACCAATAGTGTATGATTAGAAATAGCAGACAGAGGTACAAAGATAATGAAAATAGTGTCACTGAGAGAGATTTTAGTGTCTGTGTCTTCAGGCAGATGTGTTTTTATGTGAGATTAAAATATGTGTAACATTTATGTGACAGAAACTTTAAAGCAATTTCTTTTAACTTTTGTGTTAACCTGATAGACAATTATACATTATCATTACTGTCATACAGATTAGGAAGAAGCAGTTCTATAATATTAAATAAACTTCATGACAGCTGGGATCCAAATTATTGCATCTGCATATCACTCATATAGTAAGTGGAAATCAAGACAGTTTTACTTTCTCTTCTCTCTAGTGTTGGTGGAAAATGTTAGCGTTATGAAGAGTTTTCATAGGGATCCCCAAAATAAGGCCTATATTGGAGACCGTTCTACATACACTTGAAAATTATATGTATTGTGGTGCTGTTGAACAGAGTATTCTACCATTAACAATTAGGTCAAGTTGGTTGCTACAATTTGTTTAAGTCTACTATCCTACTAATATTTTGTCTACTTCTTATGTCAACTACTGAGAGTGAGGTGTTGAAATCACTAATATAATTATAATTTGTTTATTTATCCTTCTAGTCCTATAAGGTTTTTGCTTCATTATAATTTATTTATTTCTCCTTCTAGTCCTTTGAGGTTTTTGCTTCATGTATTTCTTCTAGTCCTGTGAGGTTTTTCTTCATGTATTTGCTATCAAATGCATAAATGTTTAAGATGAATTTTGATGAATTTACCTTTTTGATGAATTTACCTCTTTATCATTTATGAAATGATTCTTTTTATTCCTGGTAATATTATTTGATCTGAAATCTACTTTTACCTGGCATTAACAAAGCCAGCCCATCTTTATCAGTTTAGCCTGATACAACTTTTGCCACTCTCTTTTTTAACCTATTTGTATCTAGATATTTAAAATTGTTTTTTGTAGGCAACATATAGTAGGTCCTTGCTTTTTCATTTTGAAAATCTATGCTTTTTAATTAGGTTGCTCAGATCATCTACAATTAATATATTTAATTTATATAATTGGATTTAAACCAATTGTATTGCAATTAATTTTCTGTTGTTTCTTATTTTCTGTTTGTTTGTTTGTTGTTTGTTTGAGGCAGGCTCCTGCTTTGTTGCCCAGGCTGCAGTACAGTGGTGCGATCGATCATAGCTCACTGCAACGTCAGCCTCTTGGGCTCAAGCAATGCTCCCACTTCAGACTCCTAAGTAGCTAGGACTACAGACATGCACCACCAGATAATTTTTAAATTTCATATAGAGACAGAGTCTTCCTATGTTGCCCAGGCTGGGCTTGAACTCCTGGCCTCAAGCAATCCTCCTGACTCAGCCTCCCAAAATACTGGAATTATAGGCATGCGCCACTGATTCTGGTCTGTGCCTTTTCTTGATGCTTTATTTTCTCTTTTTTCTGCTTTCCTTTGTGTTGAGCATTTTTTGTGATTCATTTTTTTCTCCCCTGCTATCTAATTAACAACAACTTGTCTGCTGTTTTGATTGCTTTAGGGTTTATAGCATGTATCTTTAACTTAACACATCCTACCTTTAACTGATAGTACTTAATGAATTCTGTAATAACTTTACAGATGAATACTTCTCTTTCTCCTTCTTGGCCCTTTGACTTGACTCTCATATATTTTACTTCCGTATATACCACAAACCACTTTAGTAGCCTCTACGGATATCTTTTAATTTTCAAATCTTAGCAATGGACTTTTTAAAATGTTATATTTTCTCCAGATATTTCTAGAAATTTTGCAATAGGTATTTTTATAGTATGTCCATTGTATTTCTACAAACACAAACACAAGAATTTTAAGTATATCAAAAAATAAGAAAATATGATACTCTAAGCAATCCCAGTAGTCCTTGCTAAAAACACATACACAAAATGGAATTGCTAAGAGGTTTCTGATGGGCAAATCCAGCTCCAGTGTTCAGAAACGGTAATATGAAGTCATACATTAGATTGAGAACATATTATTTCAACAAGAAAAATTCAGACAAATGTGTTAATTTTAAAAGAACAGGACTATAGTCTTATTTATTAAACAGATAATTTAAGGAATTCCTGTATGACAGTTAAACAAGCTAATAACACAGCTTGTCCTCCCCCCCAAAAAAAATAAACAAGTGAAGAAAGCAAAATCTAGGAATGAACATATATCTGTAGCACTCAAGTAACAAATAAAGAAGTAGAAAAATAGCCTTAAAACATGACCATTGAAAATTGCCATGTTAGTTATATAACAAATGTTCTAGAAAGTAGTGCAATAGCTACTCCCACCAACATTTCTTTTTCCTCCTTCACAAAAACAAGGGTACAAAATTGAAAAGAAAAACTTATGAATAATTTCACTGTTTAAAGAGAGACAGAATATGGAACAGAGAAGAGTATATAGGTCAAGATAAAATGAAAGAATGATTCATATAATGAAAGTCTTTACCCACTACTGTAATTGCCTACTAAAACTGGTAACACTTCCAATCTTCCATTTGCACCAACCTAATATTATGGATGCAATTGGTTACCCAAAGAGAAGAGGCACATAGCAATCCACATTTAATAGACTCTTTCTTTCCTGGGAATCAATAGAGTCATATTCAAATGTCAAGTTTTTGTCTATCTTTACCTTCATTTGATTGGGGCGGAAGTGAAAATAGATAATAAGGATATTTAAGTTGAGATTGAAGAAAAATGTGTGCCATTTTTTTTCTACCAGAAGTAATCCTTGAAATTTTCTTTTTCTGAATAGTTGTAGCAGTCTAAAACCAGACAATTACCTCTGCCAACGCATTTGTACATCAAAAGCACCCAAACATGATGAATGGTACTACTTTAAATTCATGAATATTAATTTATTGAGCATTCCCTTAAGGGTGCCTGCAATAATGCCATATTGGTTTAGTTCTCTCAATTTCCACTTTCCTAGGTAACTAACTACATGTTCTTCTCTACTCTGAACTGTGCAACATCTCATCTCATTTTCACTCTTGGCTTATGACTTTTATTTTAATCTTATTTCATTGAGAAAATAGAAACAATTAGAAGACAACTTCTACATTTGCACACCATAATCCCTGTCAACATAGCAGTGATGGCATCCTTACATGCTTCTTCTCCTGTTATTACTATGGATAAACTGTACTTTCTCTGATCTAAGGCAACCCTTCCATTTGATTACTAAATTCTGTCTCTGTGCATATCTTAGTCTCTTTTACTGCAATAAAAAAATACCTGAGACCGAGTAATTTGTAAACAACAGACATTTATTTCTCACAGTTCTGGAGGCTGGGAAATCGAAGATTAAAGTTTTGCCATTGGTGTCATATGGAGGTTGCTCTCTCCTCTTCCAAGATGGTGCCTTGATGCTATGTCCTCATGAGGTCACCAATGCTGTGTCCTCAAATGGTGGAAGGCAGAAGGGAAAAAAGGACAAACAGTTCCCATGTACTTTTCTTATGAGATTATTAATCCCCTTCGTTAGGGCTCTGCCATCATGACTAAATCACTTATTCAAGGCTCTACCCCTTAATACTGTTGCATTGGAGATTCAGTTTCAACATACATGTTGGAAGAGGCACAAATATTCAAGACACAGCAGTGCCTAATAAAAAATTACTATCCATTTTCTTTTCAGAATCATCTATTTTTTTCCCCTACTACACTCGAGAAGTGTTGTGCCTTGGAGCTGATCTAACTTGGCTTAAATTCTGGCTCTGCAACTTATTAGCAGTGTGAAATTGAACAAGTTAATTTGTTTCTCAGTTTTACCCATCTAGCTAAAGAGGAAGAAAATGATAGTGTCTACCTCATAAGTTTGTTGTCAGGACTAAATTGATTCATTCATAAATTCATAGGTCCTGGCACATTTTAAGTGCTACATATCTATTACTAGTATTTCATTAATATACAACTTTTTGTGATATTTTCTATACAAAATATACATGTAATCCACATTTTTTCACTTCTTTTAAAGAAAAAAAAAACTTCTTAAAAAATAGTCCACTAATGTGACCCTCCCATCTTATTACATTCTGTCCTCAACTTTTTAATTGTAAAGAAGAAAACTCTTACAGCCATTGTTAAATCTTTTCCTTTTTCCACACCGATATTTCACTCATGAAGAGTTACTTTGGGCTGTATATTCAATACTCACTTCTTCAATTCCTCCCACTCTGTTTCTCTTGAATCCATTCGAGTTGACTTTTTCTGGTACTATTCCACAAAAACCTATTTTTAAAGTTGATAAGAACTGTATGTTGATAAATCTTATCATGAATTCTGAATTATCGTCTTATTTGACCTAACAGAAGCATTTAACACGGTTGCCCACACTTTCTTTTTGAAACTCTTCTCTTAACTTGCAATTTATCACTCCTGGTTTTCTTTATTCTTCTTTAAACTAATCTATTATTTTTGCTTTCAGGCTGATGTTTTCTCAAATTTGTAATTTCTAAATATTGGAGTTACTAGGACTCACCTCTTGAACCCCTTTTATACCTATGTTATCCATTCTCCTAGCTTTAATACTATCTATAGTGCTTACAACTTTCTATCTTCAGTTCAGGCTGAAGACCTGAACTCTTGACTCATTTACTCAACTGCTTCTCTCAAATCTTCTTGGGTATTTAAGAGATGTCTCAAACATAACATTTATAAAACCGAAGTCATGACACTTCCTCCCACCTTCATCCCCCAAACCTGTTCCTGTCACAGTCCTCTTAAAGCTACCACTGAATGTCTCTTTTATACCAAATATTGGGTCTTTTAGCAAATCTTGTAGGCTTAGAATCACTCACACTTTCTCCTACTGCTATAGCTAACATTGCTGTTCATCATAGTAATATTTCTCCTGTGGATTATTGCAGTGACCTCCTTTCTGATATCTTTGCTTCTCTCAATGCTCATTTGCAGACTATTCTCAATACTGCAGTCAGCGTACATTTTTAAAAACAGAATAAATCATGGCCTTCAGTTCAACACCCTCTGCTCAAGGATTAAAATTTTACTCAGAATAAAAGGTAAACTTCTTACAAGAACGTGGTAAGGCTGGGCATGTTGGCTCATGCCTGTAGTCCCAGCACTTTTGGGGGCCGAGGCAGGTGGATCACTTGAGGTCAGGAGTTCAAGACCAGCCTGGCCTGCATGACCAAACCCCATCTCTACTAAAAATACAAAAATTAGCCAGCTGTGGTGGCATGGTGTAGTTCCAGCTACTTGGGAGGCTGAGGCAGGAGTATCACTTGAATCTGGGAGGCAGAGATTGCAGTGAACAGAGACTGTGCTGCTGCACTCCAGCCTTGACAAACAAACAAACAAACAAACCCCAGGAGTAATCCAACAAAGACCTGTGATATAGTCCTCAACTCTATCTTCAATCTACTTTTCGCAATTCTGCTGCTTGTTCCACCTTTCCTTCCCTTTAGGTTTCTTTAATTTGTCAAGCACATTTCAGTTGCATCTTAGTATTTGGAGTTCCTTCTGCCTCCAATAGTTGTCTGGATATCTTCATGTTTCACTTCTTCAATTTTTTTATATTTTTGTTTAAATGTCACCTAATTAAATAGAACACCTCCACAAAACAGTAGTCTTTCCCCTCTGCCCTGCCTTCCCAATTTTCCTCTCCTCTCTATTTTTCTTCATAGAATTAATGACCTCTGGCATACTATGCATGATTTGTTTATTTTCTACACACTCACTGAAATGTAGACTCCAAAGAAACAATTTTCTTTTTACATTTTGTTTAATGTTATAATTCCATTATCTACAATAGGATACAGGTAGGTGCTCAAAAATATTAGTAGGATTAAAGATTAATAAGTGAATAATGTTCTCATTTTCTATCCCTTAAACTCAATAAATAAAGAATAAGTATAATTAACAAATAGAATCTTATTGACGTTTAAAAGAGCCTAATAATAAAAGTGTAAATGTTGTAACTTAGGAGAGGAGAAAGAAAGATCAAAGATAGAAGCCGAATAATGTTCCTACAACACCAAGATGGCAATACCCTAATTCCACAATCTATGAATGTGACCTTACATGGTAAAAGGAACTTCACAAATGTGATTACATGATTCCCTAAATATTGAGAACTTTTTCTAGCAAAGGTCAAAAGAAGATATACCAATGGAAAAAGGGTCAGAGTTTCTGGCTTTGATGATGGAGGAAAGCGTTACTGCTTAAGGAATATGGGAAGTCTCTAGAAACTGGAAAGCAGCAAAATGGGTTCTCCTTTTAAAGTTAAAAAGTGACACAACCCTGTAGATACTTTTACTTTAGCCCCAAGAGACCCATCTCAGACTTCTGATCTGCAGAATGACTGATAATAGATTTTTGTTGTTTGAATCTGTGTTAATTTGTTATAGCCACAGTAAATACCAATCAAATAGGATGAGATAAATTAAGTAATAAACAGAAAAAACCAAAAATAAACATAAATTACAATGAGAAAGAAAATATAACAAATTTCATGTTAAACAATATGTTGACATAATCACAAACACAGCAAAAGTTCATAGAATAATATTATTAGAGTACTTTTGAAACCTTATGAAAACCCATCTATATTACTTCCTACTAACTGTATAATTTTAATAGTGTTGTTGATATAGGCAGAAAATTAAAATAACCATATAAGTTTGGAAACTTCTTGAAATTATTCAAGAGTTTCCATAATCTGCCCCACATCAACACAGAAAACATCAAGCCTGGAGGCTTCAGTCATAAATAATATGTAGTATTCAAAGATTAGATAAATTCACTATTATTTAAACCATTCCAAACCACAGAAAAGCCTTAAAACTTATTTCAACCATAATAAAAGCAAAAATCTAAAACAAAATATTTGTCATGTTAATAAAACAAAGAAGAAAAAATATGCAATGTTAGCTGCAAAGTTATTTTTCCAAAATTTTAACCTTCTTCTTTAAGAAAGAAAAGAAGAAACTTTTAAAATCTGAATAATGTAAAATTCCTTTGAAAAGGCAAAAAAATCCAAAATAAGTGTAAATGTGAAAAGCTATTACTTTACAAATGGTGATACACTATATGGCTTTTCTTTAAAGTCAGATACAAGAGATCAGTGACAAATATTGTATTATTCTTTATTGATATTAAAGTATTAGGCAATACAAGTAAAATAGAAAATATGCAATTTAAAAGTTGAAAAAAATTCATACGTTCATTATTTATACATGGTAAGATTTCATAGTTGAAAGACCACCAAATCAGTTGAATGATGATTGGGAAAAATAATATGTCTAGTCACAAAAATAATTTATTTAATCAGTGGCTTGTCTATGTAGAAGCAGCTGCAAGTTAGAAAACATACTGGATAAGTAGATTACATTTTAGGCATAAATTGAAGTGATAAATATACCTAAATATAACTTTCATAAAAATGGGCTGGAAATATGTGGAGAAAAAGGTAAAATTTGTCTTAGGTGTATAAAGAAGGCTTCTTTAGTGTAGGTAATTGGATATTGTTGTTCTCTTAATTTACATGATTATTCCTAAAGCAAATCCTTTCCCAGAAGAACATTAGGTAAAAGCTTACTTTAATCACAGACTCCAAATCTCCAAGACCTGAAAATGGTTTATTTGAGGATGAAAAACCTTCTGAAGGTGTTTGTGACTAAGGATTTGAGCATTACCTTGCATTAAATGTAATAGAGGATTAGTCCTTGATGCCTTTCTGGGCATACATTGTTGACAATAGCCAGTCATGCCCAGGAAAGTGAGCGCTCATAAAACTGTAGTTGACCTGGCAATTTTGAGGATAACCCTCACTCAGGAAGAAGACGGGCATGCTCTCCTGCAGAGCAATTCTGTCCTAAGTAAAACATTCAGGATACACATAACTGTTGTAACTCTTGAGAAGGCTTGTGATCTCTGTGTGCTAAAAATGAAATAAAATTATAGACTCTCTTTTAATGCTAGTATTGAGGAGACAGCTAGTAAAGGTCACTGATATATTGAATAAAAGTCACAATATCCAGGAAACATAGATTCATGCAATGTTCTAAGAATTTGAAATAATAAAGAAACTTTCAGGGTAATCTTAAAGAATTCTAATCAAAGATACTGGAGAACATGAAATGGAAAAGAACATGAGAGACCACAAAGATTAATGAATATAAAAAGAAGGTAGTATATAATGCTACCACTTAGTGGGACTGCATTTTATTAAAAATATGTAGGTAAGTTCGTTTCAATGGGAAAAAAGGAAAAAATTACAACAATTATTTTATTGTGTCTGGCACAAATCCATGTTTCTTTAATGAGATGTGTACTTTTCTATGATTTTGTATAGAAAGGCTATTGGAAAAATTGAGAAGTGTTTTAGTTGAATTCAGCATTGTCTTAACTGGGTAAATATGTTGAATAAATATGAATTTGTTACGAGTTGAGAACAAAAATGGACAACAGAGAAAAAATATGTATTTTGTATTTGTGAGAGAGTAGATTTTGATTCTCACAAGCGATTAAGGCAGAGTGATCTCACATTTCTACTAAGCAGAGAACTCTAAATAGACTGTATCTGAGGGAAAATATATAACATACCTAAACTTAAAAAAAGAGGTTTTATTTTATTATAAATAAGGGAGAAGTAATTCTGTACCTGCATATCAATCTAAAATAGAAACTCCTGTCTCCCCCAACAACAACAAAAAGTAGGTACAGATGTGGTAAAAACCAGTAAGACTTTTAGGGGATCCAACTCTTGAGCTCTGTGATAATGACCTTTTAACCTTAGATACTACTTAAGCATGCTAAATACATAAATACCAATATGATCTAGTGGCAATAATTGAAATAATTGAGCATAAATGTTAATAAAGTTTTCCCACACTGCCCTAAAAAGAGAAAGCGCTTGTTGTGCATTTTGGGCATAATTCTAATCTCAGGTCAGACATTGGAAAGATTTTGATATAAGGTTGATTGTCTTGATTTTTTTAATGTATATCTTTCTTCTCAGAGAATCCATAGCTTATTACATAAAAGACTTTGTAAAAATTCTCTACATTTACATGGATTTTTTTCTGTAGTTCAACCTCTATAAACTCTCTGTTTACTTCCTAAGATTTGAAAGCTTTTGATTTATAAAACCTAAGTTACCTTTTCTTATCTTGGCAATTTTTGCAAATACTAATCAGCTACCATAGTAAGTTCAGTTAATGATTTTGTCTACCAAACAATACAAGTGGATCACATTTTTTCTTACATTTTAGCAAGTAAAACACAACAAAAGCAGCCAACGCTGCTTCTAGAGCAATTTCAGAGGTATTTTCTGTACCTAACTGAGAAACACTTTCCATTTAGTCAGCTATTTTTTTTTAATTTTGCTTGCAGATATAATTGTCACAGGTATTAGTCAACTAAACTCTTGATACTCCACACAGTCTATTCTTTTTTTTTTTTTTTTTTTGACAGTCTCGCTCTGTCGCCCAGCCTGGAGTGCAGTGGCACGATCTCGGCTCACTGCAAGCTCCGCCTCCCGGGTTCACGCCATTCTCCTGCCTCAGCCTCAGCTGGGACTACAGGCGCCCGCCACCACGCCTGGATAATTTTTTGTATTTTTAGTAGAGACGGGGTTTCACCATGTTAGCCAGGATGGTCTCGATCTCCTGACCTTGTGATCCACCCGCCTCAGCCTCCCACAGTGCTAGGATTACAGGCGTGAGCCACCGCGCCCGGCCCACGTAGTCTATTGTTTATGGCACATCCAGCAATAATCCCTAGCCTTGTTGAGTTCCAGTTTTAGTAACAGGATCTTCAATGAGCTACTTCCCCTCTTTTGCCATGCTTTCTAAATACAAGGATCTTTATTGTATAAATACATTGATTGATTTCTGCCCATCTAGAATTATAAAATTCTATGTAATGTCCATTAAAGTTGCTTTTATATTTTTGCATCTCCTCAGAGTAGTAATTCTTTTATTGAATGCCTGAGATGATGTTTCTGCATAAAACATACGTGTATTATGGCAATATTGTTCTCAACTAGGCAAGAGTGTCTTCTTAAAGATATTTGAATGATTTCAGTGTTTGGAAGTTATAATAACAAGCTTTGCTTTAAACTATAGATGGCAATTGAAATAAATATTACATGAATCAAAAGCATCAATAAAAAATGAGAGAGGCATATATCTTCCAAATGAAGAGTAATTCAGTCCACTCAAGGATGCTTATGTTTGAAGAAGGCAATAAAGCCCTTTCAACATGGCTTGTATATTAATATCATTGTTATCAGATGTAGGAATTAAATTTAAAAGTATTGATTAATGTGTAGAGAATAAGCATAATTAATGTGTTTTAATATATTTTATATCCTAATAATAGCATAAACATTATTTTCAAGTATCTGTAAATGGCCTAGTTTATGTTCACCATTAGCCTAATCAATTATAGACATAACACCAAATCTTTTAGTAAAAACCCACTGCCAGGATTCCAAAAGTGTGGGAAGAAGGAGCTCCAAATGAAAGAAGAGTAATAATATGCTAATAAATCTTTAGCAGCCAGCTCCTTAAAACAAAACCAAGCAAAACAACCAAACAAAACAGCCACCAAAAATATATACCATTAACAGATTTCCGTGGTGTAAATATTTTCTTTGTGGCCAATTTCAAGCTGCCATTGGTATATCATTAAAAACGAAACTGATAAGAGAAATGCATCATTGAGTTGTATGAGGTGGCTTCAAAACAACACTGGAAAGCTTAAACAGTGAGCAGAGAATCCCCAAAAAATGTCTACAATTAGTAGACTCCATGATGGCAGGGGAATGGGAATTGACTGTCCTGACCATAGCAAGCTGCTGCTTCTCATATGTATGTGCTCAATAACTAGCTACTAAATAAATGTATGTCTCAAATGAGCAACAGTAATTCTTGAGCTCGTGAAATCACATTTAGTATACTTTATTCACTTCTGGATTTTACAATTTGATAGGGATATAGACAAATAAGAAAATGCATCAGAGGATAGAGATTAAAACATGGATACATAGTAATAGTATATCACAAAGGGAATATCTGAAACAAATAAGGTTTTGCCTATATAAATTGAAACTTTGAATTTATAGGACAACGATATTCAAATATTTGAAGTATCATTTTGAGAGACATTTGATTTCCCAATGGTATGACTTCAAAAAATAGAAATAAGTAAAAGCAGACTATACGTAGATATTATTTAGCTGACTATGAAGATGATTTTTTCAACAATTTGGAATTTTCAAAGACATAGTAAAACTCTATAACAATTAAGGAACCCATTAGCATTGGTCCAAGGAGAAGAATTTTGTTAAAAATCTTATTCTGGAAATCCAAATGCCTAGTAGAAGGTTAGACTGCATAATCCCAAAGGCTTTGGCAGTGTCTAGATTTTATGATGATGTGTAGATAAATCCCATGGCAGAGAGAAGTAGGCACTCATTCTGATCCCAAAAGAAATGCTTTCTGTATGTTATTATACAATCTCCCCAAAGGTGAAACTGCTCCACTGTTACGCAGATGGAGAGAAAATTCTCCACTTGTGACTCAAGGGAAGTCTGCTTAATTTGGTTTCTCAGATATCATGTTTCAACAGCATTTAGAAAAAATGAATATTATATTTATGTAATGTGAGTAGAAAACATGCCTCCTTTTAGGATTACTATATGAAAGTATTCCTTTTGTCACAAAATAAAAATATTCTCTACCCATATACAACGGAACATATATATGTATATGAAACGTGAATAATTTTTTTTCAAGTTACTTCAAATATGTTTAGAGAGAAGAAACATATCTAAGACCAAAACTTTTATGAGTGCACCTTCACCTCATGTTTCCTAATGGGGATATATATATTTTTCCCTAGTTTATATATTATGGCATTCTTTTTTACCCTACCCTGGGAAAATGCTATGTTGCTCAGTTTTTGTTTCTCTAAGTAAAATACAATCATTGTACTGATTTTCATCTTTTTAAACATGTTTTGCCAACTAAATGATCATTTTTAAGCCTTTAATAATAACGAATTTTTTGGCAGGCATTTAATACTTTGGGCTGTCAATATTGTCACCTAAAAATGGAAGATACTAAATTAAAAGAATCTAAGAACACTTTTATTTCTATAATCCTTATTGTCCAAGAAAATTATTGCAATACTTTATAAGTGTGGTTTGAGCTGTTACTTTGTATCGAACTGTAAATTAGGCACTGGTGACAGAAAGGAATAAACCCTGAGGCACAGGGATTGGTAAACAGGCATCATCATCTAAAGTGTTGTTAAAACATATGCTCACCTGTGCTCAAGTTACAGTGTGGGTACAAGGGCACAGTGATTTGCTCCATCAAGAGGACAGCATAGAGGGGATGCATTACAGGGAAAGTAATATTTGAGTAGTTTATGAAAGAGGAGTAAAAGTCACAAAAGGCTCACCATTTGTTGCCTTTTAAAACAAATCAATATACTTAATGCATATATAGAAGGCATAGTTATATAAATAATTCATATGGTTCCACCTTACATGTTTAAATTATTTACAATACCCTTAACGGTCATTTACTTTCAAAAGGATAAATAAATATTAAGATATCTGAAGATCATATAGTAGTTCATATAAGTATTCTTGTGGTAGTTCTTCTAAATCTAGAATTTCACTAAATTGTAGTACTAATTACCTCCACTCCCATCAAGTATAATATAATTTTTGCAGGGGCTATCAGTTATCAAATATGCCTAAGAAAATCATGTAAAGAAAAATGTCCAAAGATTACCAAATTCAAGGTCTTTGTCTATGAATAGAGAAACCTGAAAGTGATAAAAAATATTCTAGGATTAAAAAGTAGTGTTCACAACTTGTCTAGTTGAAGCTAAAAAACATCTACCTCATCTTAGTTTACTTGAGCTTCCACCTTTATTAAAACGTGAGGACAACTTCCTTCCAAAAATATATTCCCTTCCCTGTTCAGTCCGTGTTTCTTTGCACCGCCAGCCTTTCTATCAGTTCTGCTGATATTACTTTGTCAAGAAAACTGCTATATGTCGGTGCATCTCCAATTTCTGTTTCAGGACTTCTACTCTAACACATACCAACACACCCTCAGGTCATCTCCTCCTTCTCATAACTTCAGTTATGAGGTGAGAAATTGGAACTCTAAGCCATACTTTCCTGTCTACATCTTCTTTTCAATCTCTCACATAGTCAAAGATTTCACAAAACATCATATTCTTCCCCACAAAGTGCTCATCTTCATTTCTTTTTCTTTTTCTTTTCTTTTTTTTTTTTTTTGAGACTGAGTCTCACTCTGTCGCCCAGGCTGGAGTACAGGGTCACGATCTTGGCTCACTGCAACCTCCGCCTCCCAGGTTCAAGCGATTCTCCTGCCTCAGCCTCCTGAGTAGCTGGGACTACAGGCGTGCACCACCACATCAGGCTAATTTTTGTATTTTTAGTAGAGGCGGGGTTTCACCATGTTGGCCAGTCTGGTCTCGAACTCCTGACCTAAAGTTATCCCCCTGCCTCAACCTCCCAAAGTGTTGGGATCACAGGAGGGAGGCACCACACCCAGACGATTTATTTTTTATATCAGAAAAGAGTGCACGCATGTAATATACATCAAGGTGTAAGGGCAACGTTCTTATCTTTTCTCAAATCCTCAACCTCATATATCCCCAATCTACTTTCAAAGTAGATGTTGTTTTCATGTTTAGTGCCCTCCATCTCCACAGACCACCCATGAGTCCAGGCCACAGTGTTCTTTGAGTGCTGTCGAATCCTGCAGGTGTGTATCATGGTCAGACTAATCAGTCTCTTACTGCTGTCATACCTACTTTTCTGCCTGCAAAAAAAGTACTTAAAAAATACTTATACCTCACTCCTGCTTAATTCAACATTCTAGTATTTGTGCTTCCACTTTCAGCTTTCCTGAGCCATGCCACTTCCCAAACTATAATTATTTTGACTTTAGCATTCTTCACTTTTACTTTGAAGCACTTAAAAAACTTTTAATTTTTTATTTAATAAATATATTTTCTCTAAAGTCTACCTGAACCTGAAACATCCTATAAAAGTTATGCTAAGTTTTAAAGTAGATAGATAATCATTGCTATATAAACATGATGTCTTATACATCTCATATATTTTAAATATGCAAAATTTTATAAATATATATATATATATAATTATAATGTTTCTAGAGACCAAGGGAAAATTTCCTCTTTGCCCTCTGAAAGTTTGCTGAAAATTACTGAGAAGAAGCAGATTAATAGGAGAAAAGGCATGCCAATTTATATATCACCATTTTACATTACATGAAAGCCTTCTGAATGAGGACCTTAAGATACAGGAAAAAAAAATGTTCATTTTTATGCTTAGGTTCAAAAAGTATGAACAGCCAAGTAGAAAGACAATTGGACAAAAAGGTTATGATTTAATGCTAAAAGACTGTTGGAATCTGCCTGGCCTGTCCAGATTCCTCTTGGCCTCTCTGTGAAGCATTCCTTCTTTTTTGGTGTGCGACATCTATCTCTGGAATGTGGGTCTTCTGACATACCGTCAAAAAAGGTAAGTCATATCATTTCTTTATGGCAGTTTTTAAACAAAAAGGAGTGGAAAAAGTTAGAGTAATTTTAAACATCTAATCCTGGCTTCTTGGAAAAGGGGTTCTGGTTTCTCTGACCCACTTTGGTTAAGAGAAATTCTAGTTTCTATGGCTATCCTCGAGGGAAACTGAGAGGCCAGAGGTAGCAGGGCAGGAGAAAGTCAGAGAGAGTTGCTTCTGAGGCCTTCATTCTGGAGTATCATTTTCTGAGATCCTTCATATCATATGTATATTATTTACATATATAATTAGCATGTTTATTTTTTTCTCTTAAAAGTATATGAGAATCATTCTATTAGAACATATGCAAAAATATTTAGATTTGTTCTGTATACTGCAAGTGACTTGAATGATGAGAGAGAGAGAGAGATACGAAGTGGGGGACCAGGGAGGGAGGTAGTAAGAAGGAAAGGAGACAGTCTTTGCAATTTTTAATTTTCAGAAAAAAATAACAGTAGTAAAAATGAAAATTTTATATGTCAGAGAACTGCTGTGATGATACCATGCTGAAGTGTTAGGTTTACTTGTTAGAACAGTTTAAATCAGTCTCACAGCAATAATGGTTAAAACATAGTTGCTTGTAACAGCCTCCTAGCAGAAATTCACATGTGAGATGGCACATTATCTTCCCCAGAAATTTGTCTTCAACCCAACAAATTTCAGCTGTTTAATGAATGATATTTAATATATATTGATCCAAAATGGACATCTCAGAGAATAATGGAGTGAAGAAATAACGCAATAATAATAGATGACTCAAAACCAAGAAACACTTTTTAACTGAAATATTGAATGATAGAGATAAGGTTTTTTTGTTCGCTAAAACTAGCCAGAAGTTATTAATTCTTAATTCCCTTGGAAATAGAAAAGGCTGGATATTCATCCACAGAGAAAAATGTTTGTGGATTTGGTACCTGAATTAGCTGTTTGAAGCCTAATACATGATAGGCACACTAGACATTTCTTAGTACCTTCTGGACTTAAGTAATTAATATACCTTTCAGAAATCCTAAGTATGCTCTTAAAGAATAGGCTTTTTTTAGTCTGACATTTGCAAAAGAAATATTAAAAACATAATTTCTAGCTTCCAGAAATTTTAAATTTGAATATAGCCATATGTGTAATCTCCTCTCACATTTTTTCTCTTTTTTAATTTATAATTTTTCTTTAAAATACCTATGAGCAAATTGAAAGCCAAAAGAGAGAAAAGTGGAAGATGGAAGGTAAGGTGGCTTGTAATGAATGAATCTTATTAATCATATCTACCAGATTATGTTATATCTCTTTTAGCATGAGTATTTACATGGCAATGAACTATACCATCGGGTTCATTCTAGGATCCTTTGCTTGGTATTTGATACAAAGCTGTTAGGGAGATAGAAATGCGAAGAGATGACAAAAGTTTTCTATAACATTACATATATCGTCAACTTGAAACTAAGAATTTTACAGGGGAAAAATATCTTAGAACTCCAGTGCTAAATCATTTTGAATTAGAGTGTAATTTTGCCATACAAAAAATATAACTTCATTATAAAATCTCCATGCACATAGGTCTTATGCAGCTATATAGAAATCCAATACAAATTTGGCCGGGCGCGGTGGCTCACGCCTGTAATCCCAACACTCTGGGAGGCAGAGGCGGGCAGATCACAAGGTCAGAGATCGAGACCATCCTGGCTAACACGGTGAAACCCCGTCTCTACTAAAAATACAAAAAATTAGCCAGGCGTGGCAGCGTGCGGCTGTAGTCCCAGCTACTCAGGAGGCTGAGGCAGGAAGATGACCTGAACCCGGGAGGCGGAGCTTGCAGTGAGCCGAGATCTCGCCACTGCACTCCAGGCTGGGAGACAAAGCCAGACTCTGTCTCAAAAAAAAAAAAAGAAATCCAATACAAATTTAAAATTTAAAATTATACAATTTTAGTGAAAATCAGATGAATAATTCAATTATAACGAGATAGATGAAGCTGTTTTGGTAAAGCTACCTTGCACCTCAAAATGTGAATAATATTCAGACAACCACTACAGTATGTGTACCTATCTACACACAATCAGTGTTGCTGTAATGCTAGTTATAAAATTGCAGATTTGTTCCAAAGTGAATGATTTATTAGGGAACGACTTAAGCATAACACAAATACTGTGCTTGCTTATGAATGGTATCTTCCATGAGAAAGTACAAGAATGCGGAAAACTGCAACCGAGTGAACTGAGTTCAGCAGGAATACACAAAACACACACACTTCAAACATCTCCCAGCCTCTTCAGTCCACCTCATTTATTTGATGTGAGCCACACCCATTCATATCTAGTGTGACAATTTTTCACGGGATTTCAGATAACCCTCTTTTTGCCACTTTTCAATAACTAGCAAGCTGCAATCTCTGACGTCTACTTCCCAAGGAAACTTCAAGGTAAAATGTCGTATTTATTCAGTGTTTGTGCATGTTTTTTATTAGGTTTCCTTTTTTTTTTTTTTTTTTTTTTGATACTGAGTCTCACTCCGTCACCAAGGCTGGAGTGCAGTGGCACTATCTCGGCTCACTGCAGCCTTTGTCTCCCAGGTTCAAGCGATTCTCCTGTCTCAGCCTCCCAAGCAGATGGGACTATGGGCACGAGTCACCACGCCCAGCTAATTTTTGTATTTTCAGTAAAGACGGGGTTTCACCATATTGGCTAGGCTGGTCTCAAAATGCTGACCCCACGTGGTCCACCCACCTTGACCTCCCGATGTGCTGGGATTACAGGTGTGAGCCACCGCACCCGGCCTTAGGTTCCTATTTTTTTTATGTCACTGACACTTTTAGCACTGTGTACCTAATTCCAATTTTTCCATAAGCCCCGTGTTTTTTATGGTGTGATTTTGCATAGAGTAGTGATTTTTAAGAACACATATGATGTGTTATAACTGGCCATATCATGTACCTGCGATGATTCAATGCTCCTATAACAGTTCTATATGTTATATAGAAAGCCTCTCGGAAAGCTTTACAAGTTTAGGGAATTATGATTTATGCTCTTCACTAGGAATAAAGGCAGAGTTTATATATATATTTAGTACACTTTCATCTTCTGACTCCAACTAAATTCACAAATACAAATGTGACTCCAGTGAGTACTTGACTAAAAAATAATTAACATAATGATTAAAATCACTTAATCACTACCTTAGTTATTAATTTTTTTAGATTGTCTTCCAAATTTAAAAGCAATAGAAAATTCCCCAAATTCTCAAATTTGACAAGCCATTGTCTTGCAGACACTGAAGTGACCCGGATTTCAGAAACACTCCATTGCATTTCCAAAGCATGACTTAGTACCAAAAGAAGCAAACCATCCATATGATTCTAACTGCATTTTCAGATTAACCATGTACATAGAGCTATAAATGACATCTCTTTCTCCAAATCTCCTCCTTGTCAGCCCCACAATTAAAAACATCACTAACTTCCTAGTCTTAGATAGACTCATTTTATCTGGCTCATCTAAGTCCTTTATTTGAGCTGTGGTCATTATATCTTTTTTTAAAAAAATTCTTCTTTATAAGCCCTCCTTTCTTCTACTTGTGAATCTGATAAGTGGCAATATGCCTCAGGGGTTTGGACACTTCTGCAGTGTGTGGTGCTGTATATAATCTGGATTCCTGTGATTGAACAGGTTTATAAACTCAAAAGTTCCTCAGCGCTTTCAGGCAAAAATACTTATGCTTGAAAGTAATTGGTGCAATTTTGTTTACCTCAAGTAGCCCAGAGGTACTTGGTGCTTATGAGAATAGTTTATGTTTTACCAGAAGATAACCTGTCCAGGGAGGAGTGACACAATCAGAACAGAAGGAAATTGTTTGTTTATTTGTTTGTTTGTTTTTTCTATGATAATTTGAACTGATTGGGAAAAAGCCCAATGCAATAGTCTGAGAAAAGTATTTCCTTAGGAATCAAGAAATAAGATCACCAGGTTAAAAGTTTAGATCAAAAAACGAGATGGAAAGCATCATCTCGTGTTGTTTCAAGCCCTGTAGCACAATGACAATGGCTGCAATGGAGATTAAAAGTATAAAGATATATTTTCAATAATACTGTCAATATGCTGCTAGAAATTCTCCCGATAATAGTTGTTTAAAAGTCCCTAATATTCCCATGTGCAAATGCAGTTGTTTCTAAGATGATTTAATTGGCATTAGGTACTAAACCTATAAGTCAATGTCACTCAGGGTAGAACAGGTAAATAAACATCCATTTTAAAACATAGCTTTCAAGCCAGATAATTACTTAAAATATTTCTGTAAACAGAGATTAATCAAAGAAAAAAAAAGTTCCATAAAAATCTATTCCTGAAATAGGGGTTTGATATCTAATTTTAGGTTCCTTTTCAGTATTCTTTACTACAGAAAATTCAATCTTATCTATAACAAAATGATGCAATGTTTAAATAATTATAACAGAAAACTAGAAATTTTTATTTTTAATTCCTAAAATAAATTGTACAATGTCCAAATAAATTATTTGTGACAACTTAATAATATAAAAAGCAATTGTGATGGAAGTTATTAAATAATAATGGATGGTACCTAAGCATGGCACTAATAGCACTCATCACAGGTCACTACTACAGCAAATTCTCAGAAAGAGACTTAAATAGGACCAGACACCTAAATCACTCAATTTACCACCCATCAGCCTGTAGCAGGAAGATTTTCATCACAAATTCCTACGAAGTAAGCCAACCATAACTTATTTTTCTTTGGCCCATACAGACTTAGGCATCAAAGTATACTATAGTATTGTTTCGTGAAGCCTCATAGCATAGGCCTGGGACAAATAAACTCTAAAATACAAATATTAAGATATTTCGCCCATCAGAAAACATACATATATTTTCATTTCCAAAAGATATTGGGGCAGGGTGCAGTGGCTCACTCCTGTAATCCCAGTGCTTTGGGAGGCCAAGGTGGGTGGATCACCTGAGGTCAGGAGTTCAAGACCAGCCTGGTCAACATGGTGAAACTCCATCTCTACTAAAAATATAAAAATTAGTCAGGCATAGGCACGCATGCCTGTAGTCCCAGCTACTCAGGAGGGTGAGGCAAGTGAATCGCTTGAACCTGGGAGACAGAGGTTGCAGTGAGCCAAGATCGTGCCACTGCACTCCAGCCTGGGCAACAGAGAAAGACTCCATTACTATGGACTTTTTCAAAGCAAAAGATAATAGAAGGTTAAAGGGTGAGAAGTACTTTTTGTTTTACCAAAATATTATACGCATGTGTGCGTATACAATTGCATGTCTTGCTTGATCTGCACAGCAATAGCTGTGACAGAGCCGGGTCTCACCTGTGTTTATATTCACATTCCCTTGTCTCTCTTATTAATCATTTTTCTTCTTTCTTCTCATGTGAATTAGTAATGATTTAAATATATATTTAAAAAGGTAACCGTGTGCATGCACGTGTAGGTGTGTGTGCGTGTGTGTGTGTGTTTTAGAGACAGGGTCTTGCTCTGTTACCCAGGCTGGAGTGCAGTGTAACATTGTTTTACACATTATTTTAAAAACTGTTTTCTTCCAAGTGTAATGTTTTCAACCATGGAAAGCCAATTCTATATTTTGTATCGTTTTAGATTGTTATAGTTCAGTACGTAAGGAAGCCTCAATCAAGGAGTTTAATTAATGTGTTGCTAGTTACAGTGAAGACTGTGGTGCTGATTAGGAGTTCACAACTAGTATTAGGTAAAAGGTGAATTCAGGTTGAATCAGAGGAGACTCCACAAAGAATGAGAATGCTGGGGAAAAGAGGCAACATGATTCTTTATGCTGTTCATTACTCTCAGGATATCCCAGCACTGAAGCTGTACTGGCGGCTTCAGTGATCAGAAAATGTTAAACTTATTAGAAGTCAAGCAGAAGCAATAGCACAGCTTTAGTCAAAATGCCTAGCTTGCATGGGATCTGGCAGTAACTTTCAACAGGATCTTATCAAACATGTTGTCACTGTCAAATTATTCTGTAGCCACTTCACATTCACTTCAGCTTTTCTTGGAAGCAGAGTAGCATGGATTCCAATAAAACCAGCCCAGGCCTCTTGTTCAGAATGACTGTCAAGGTGAGCTGGGAAGGTAAAAATAATTCTCTCTCCCTCTCTCTCACACACACACACACACACATACACACACACAGCTGAGGGCCTCCTCCTGGTTTGAAGTAGTCATAGTAACATGTCAGGCAATTCACAGTGTCCATGTGTAGATAGAGAAGAAAAAAAATCACACTGTGAAATAGAAAGCAAGACAGGTCATTGAGTTTTTGAGGGTGATGTATAATACAACAACAAAAACAAACAAACAAAACAGAGCCTTGTAGTTAAATGGGATCTTGGACATTATCTGAGTTTACTTTATTATTTTATGGAAATAAATTTAAGCCTCAGGAAGGTTAGATGACTTCTCTAATGTCACAGAGGCACCAAGAGTTGTTTTAATTTCTAAAAATTCTCAGTATGTGACTCAATGAAAGGAAGTCTTAGGTTCAAACTTTTAAACAGTTTGATCTGATACCTATATAATAATAACACTAAAGAGATTTTGTAACAAGCTTCTTGTCATTAACAAACATACTAGTGCTTCCTGTTAAATTTTATTAATGTATTGGAAAACAAAACAAATTTTAGTTCTTTCCACGTGGAAACATGTAGAATTCATTTTTGAAGAAATGTTTAATTTAAAGAAAATTTTAAAGTTAATTGGAGCCCAAGGTAAAAAGAATAAGAAAAATGTGTAATTTTTATGAGTTTAATTTTCAACACAATCTTTCCAAATGTAATATAGATTACCTGAAGTCTGACTACTTAAAATATTGCAAAATATAGATATCTTTTTTCAAAAAAAAAGAAGTAATTGCTAATTTGTATTTGAAGCTGAATGGATACTGCAGTTTTTTATTTAACTTATCTTTGTATTTTGATTTATAGATATTTTAATGAAATTTCTAATAGAAAGAATGTAACCAGAACTAAATTATGTTTTTTAAAATGACATATTGTATACCTAACTTTCATTTTCTCATTCAGATGTCAAATTTATTGATTTTACAGTGCCTTCTACTTATGTTGTTAAAATTCTAGTTTTGACCAACTACGGTTGTGATTTTTTACTCAGATTCTTTTTACTTTTATATTATTTACAATTATATCCAAAATAATGTCATGTGCAAACCTAATGGTAACCTTGTCATTATTAGTTGCTTTTGTATTTGCCACTATTTAACTCCTTATTTGAAGCAATAGCAGTAATCATATTCCTTGTATACAGTTATACAATAAATATGGTACACACTGATGTCTAAGTCATAATTGATATGGAGCATTGATTCTTAAAGAACAAGACAAAGCTTAACAAAAAGTGAGTTCTGCAGATAACTGTAACTAAGAAAAGAAAGAATAAAAATATTTTGCACAAAATGGCACAAACAGTAGTAAAATTAAAAATACAAAGGATCAGGAGAAAATAGAATCATGAATTCCCAGGGAAGGAATTAAGGGTAAAGCATCATAAGTGGAGAAATCAGCCAATAGATAAATCACCTAAGTTGTGGTTACGGATAGACATTCATACTGGATTTAGAAAAGATAATTTGTAATACCAGTCAGAATAATTTGAGAGAAAAGGAAAGATGGAAATTGTATTGTAAAGAATGCCAAAAAGAATCAAAGTCAAAAATGAATACATATGTATGAGTGCATGTATATGTAAATATTTTAAAATCTACATCTAGAATTTTCAGCCATTTTATCAACACTACCTTCTCTGCTTCCTCCAAATTTATTGAGACTCAATGTCTTATTGAAACTGATCAGTTAACTGATGGTGGCAGTAACTTCACTATTGAAGTGATTACATTTACTGTTTCATTAAAGTTGAAATGTGGAACATAGTCTCACATTTTTCATAACGTGATCTGGCTACTCTTTTAATGCTCTGCTTTCCCTTCCATTTGCTTCTTACTAGTAATGGTGCTTTTGGGAGGGCAAATGTGGACTATTGGCATAGCTTCAGAGTTCCTGAACCACACAGGCTCTGTCTTCTATTACCAGGTAGATAATAGAAGTTACTGGTACCATCACCTGCACCAAGTCAGGTCTCCATCCACATCACCACACACAACAAATGTCCTACTAGAACTAATCATATCTGACAGATGTTTAAAGAAAATTAATTTAATCAAGAAACTGATATTTTGGTTAAATCAATCACTTTTAACTTTTTTAACCCTTCTGGGAAAGGGGTTTTATAGCAAAGAAGCTGTCAGGCCTTGTTAACCCACAATTAGTCCCTCTACATACCTCCAAGTCTGGCTCTAAAAGGTCCCTAAATGCAAAGTATTGGAAAACAGTGCATATGAATTTAATATTTCACTGAAAGTTCAAAATTAGCTTAGTTGAATGTTTACAAACATATCAGTGTTGAACTATAAGTTTTCCTTACTATGTATAGCAAAAACAAATAAATATCTGGATGTTCGTTGAGTGTCACTATGAAAAACTGGCAGCAAACAAAAATTTTAGAGACATTAGATAGCCAAAAGATTAGATGTAAAAAGATTGTTTAAAAAAAAATGTGAAATGATACTGTCAAGGCTGTCTCCCCAGATTCTTTTTTTATCAAATTCATTTTGTTACCGACAGCACCAAAAAGAAAGGCATATTTCTAGTCTCTCTGAATCAGGACTGTGTGTTTAGTTGGATCATATGTTACCTGTCAAACTACAAACCTGTTCAATTGTGATCTAAAGCTTCACATAGAAATTCTATCAAGGAGTCATCTAATAACACAGTCTTCATTTGAAATAGGCTTTCAGGACCTGGCCTCAAACTAACTCAGTTACAAATATACAGAAGCCTGTTTCTGCCGTGAAAATCAAGTCCATTGTTGTTGTTCAGTAACTTCTGAATCCCTTCACTGAAGCTCTACCACCAGTTTTTAATACAAAATTTATCTGTCTTCTTTTGAATCCATGAATTATTTCAGATTCAGTGCACAGTAAACAACCCACAAATGAAACCAGCTTTTTATATTTAAGCCATAGTTCCAGTTACTTGTGTGAAATCTTTCAGAATTATTTTATGAAGAGGGCTCAAAAATATTTGTATTTTCTGTTTGTAAATAGTCTAAGAGTCACTCATTTTAACCACACAAAGGCAAAGAAAATTTGATTTCCATGTCCTTTTTAATGTCTACAAATTTGTACATGTATAGCATTGTTCTCAGTGCTATTCTAAATGCTTAATATTTAAATCTATTACAGTTTCATTATAACATATTTTCATTTGAACCAAATTCCTCGTGAAGATATGGGAAATTCAAAATCCTTTAACTAAGAAGCAAGCTCGTTATCACCTGAATCAAATTCCTTGTGAAGATATGGGAAATTCAAAAACCTTTAACTAAGAAGGAAGCTTGTTACCACTTGAATTCTTGTAGGGCTGTGATCAATGCTGGTCATTATAGAACTAATGATGATGGATCAATTGATGGTAGCATTTCTGAGAAAACACAAACCTTGGCAAAAGAATGTATTATGGGCAGTCACTTTTTCACTCACCCAGGCAATGTAGTGTAAAGACAGTATAAAACTCATGGGGAATAAAAGACAGATGCTACCCAGGTCTACAGAGAGGAGCTTCTAGTTTAGAAAACTCCCACTTAGAAAATACTATCTGACTTAATCTGGTTTGTTTACAGAATGTGATAACCATTATATTGAAACATTAAAAAAAATCTAATTTAATTGAGAATTATTTTATTTATTTACATAGACCATAAAATATACTAAGTATTTTTTCACTATTGTTTATGAGAATTAAAAGGCTAAAAAGATGTTATGCAATTTGTATAAAATTATAGAATTAATAAGGGGTATAGTTGTGATTTGAACCCAGATTTATGTGGCCTTAGAGTAAATTGTTTTCCAGCTACGACAATGGAATAGCCTCATATAGTTAGTTAAACAGAATACTTCGGTAATGAAATGTTTCTGCAGTGTATATAATGGCAAATCAATAATTGGAAAGGCTCAGAAAATTGCTAAAAATATGTTCAAATCACATGCACAAGCCCTAGTGAATAGATGAGAATTATATAAACAGTATATGCATTTATTGTTTGAAATCATAAAATAGGCTTATAAGAAAAACCTTTTAGATAATCAATTCAGTTTGTGAATTCATGTAACCAAACCACTTTTCTTGAACTCTAACAGAATGAAGACTTATAAACCTGATTAGTCATTTTCAGCAGGTAAAAATCTTACATTCATGGGGCACCTAGATTCCAAAGGCCAAACATCAAAATGGCACTGGGTATATCATAAGTTCAATACAAAAAATATATTAATTTAAAGGCTTTTTAAAACTATATTACTTTATACTTAAGTCCATTCTTAATATACAGTTTGAAAAGAATATGCTAACAACATCACAACAATTTAGTCTGCTTTTTAAAAAAATTTTACTTCAGTCTATGTATCTTGCTCTATTAGTAGGACAATTACACATAAATTATTTTGGTCCTGATTCTACTACTTATTCTTTCATTTTTTTCTGGTTTTTATTTAATTGTGATAGAAAATAGATAAGCTTTTGAGATGAAAAAAAAAGATGTCTGACACCTTTTCCTAAAAATATGTTTGTCGCTGCATTGGCTTTTCATCTCAGCAGACAGGCAAAGTAAGCACGTGGGTCAGTGAATGCCTTGAATGCTATGGCACGAATACAGCAAAACCAAATGTAAAATAAATAGCTCCTGCCAAAATGCAAAAGACTCTCTTTTTTTAATGAATCTAATTTTTCAGTAGTATTGAGTACATCCACTCCTTGCCGTCCATCACAGATTGCCAATCATACATGAGCTTTTCTCTTATCTCCAAAGTTCCCAGAATCTAGACTTTAAATCCTTCTCAGGCTCAACTTCTTTAAAATAGTTTCCCAAAGGCAGGAGAGAGAGGAGAAATTGTGAGAATTAGGGAAGGATAAAGAAAAGATAAAAAATGTGAGGCTAAAAGCTACAAGCTATAGGACCTAGGGATGTTGACAAAGGAGTAGACAACATAGACTGATATATGCCAAAAACATTCAGAAAGAAACCCCAAACACTCTGTCCTCTCACTGTGTAAGACTGTTATATTTTCAGATGGATGTGTTTTGGAATTAGCCTAAATAATTAAGGCTAAAATGACCAACTATTCCTGTACAATTGATTTTTAAAAGCTGGTACTGGTAAATGCTAAGAAAAAAGCAGTGAACAAGCAAAGAGGAAGTTAGTTCAATTTAGAGGCATCCTTATATTCTCACCATTTCCATGATCTTAAGACTTGTTATTTTTATTTCCTCTGAGAAAATTTGAATATTCCAGGTAAGCTAGAAAACTTTTCTTGGCTTTGCCAATAAGTGACAGGGAATCACTCTGAATCCTCTTTGAAATAGGACACAATATAGACATGTAAATAAATAGTAATTAGCTCAGGATTTATCTATTCAAATAAAAAAATATAGATTGGCAATCTTACTGATGTTAAATATGAAAATCCACCAATTATTTTAAGGCTTGTCTAATGTTTAAGGCTCTGGAAGGGGCTTGCTATTTATTCAGTAGAAAAAAAAGTGTTAGGGAAATTATCCAAGTAAAATTAGAGACATATATAAATAGCCACACAGTATCACTAGTTCCCATGGTGATTTTTATGTTAATTTATATAACCTGCTGTGATGATCAGGCTTTAAAATTGGGGAAAAAGAATAAAAAACATCAACAATCTTTATTACCCATAAAAAAGATCCCTATATTTACATTCTAGAATCATGTAAAACACTGTGAAAATACATCCTGGTTTTCCTAGAACATACAAAAGTTGATTAATTTTCTTCCTGTTTTTTCCAGCAGTGGAATGATCAGGTACTAAACTGCTTAATTCCATAAATTCACTGAAATTTTCATTTGCTTTTAAGATCTTGATAATTAGTTCTAATATTTAACAAGTCTGTGATTTCTTGGTCATTTTTTCTGAATATTTTATAGTATATTTATAATAACTTTTTAATGACATTCTACAATGAGGATTCCTGTGATATAAAATATGTATTGCTTATAAACACTTTAAGAAAAAATAAAACTACTTACATGTGGATAAGCTGATATTGTGTTCTGTGTTCTAATCCTAAAGTTACTATTCTTACAGTTACACTTATAATCCATAAATATTGTTTCCAATCTTAGAGTATAAAAAGAAAATGCTCATATTTTTTCTTCTTAAAATTTAATGTTACACTAATCTTTAATCGTGAATAACAGAATGTGAGTGAAACTTTTGTCAAAAACTAAGAGAAAATCAATATCTAAACTTGAATCAAAAGGTACTAAAAATGTCATGTTCTTTTACTCAGCAATTTGCTTTCTGAAAATAAATCATAAGTAATTATTCATTTACATAAACAGGCCACTTTTAATAATAAAAATATTCAGTACAGAATTATTTATATCAGTACAAAAATGAAGATTAAATAAATATATAATTAATGGGAAATGATTTAGTAAATTATAGAGTAGCCATCACAGAGAAATTTAGGTTTGTTAAGTTTTTGTTAAAAACATAATACGAATGATGTTTAATACCACTAAATAATAAAAAATGTATACATGTGAACAAACACTAACAAAAATATCAAAATTTGTTAGTGAACAAACACTAACAAAAATATTAAAAGAATAATTTTTCAAGAGAGGTGGGATGGCACTAATCTTCAGCACATAAATATGAATTTGTTATTACTGTGTATGGTTTTGAGAATGAAAACTGATAAAGCTGTACTTTAGTATGATTTAAGTGGTAGATATCATTGTTAGCATGTTATGTATAATGTAAATAACTCATCAACTGTATGCCAAATAACAAATTTACAATTATGGATTCACTCTGGAGTTGGGTTAAGTCCTTGTCAGACCAGAATGTAATTATTTTAATCCATTATATTCTTAGGAGATAATTAACATTTTCATGAAAATTACATATTTGACAAACTTCTGCCTTCCAGTTTTGATTTTGCAACTCCAGTTTCATAAATTTCAACGTTTTATGTCAAATCAATAATACTAGAAAAGAACATTCACTGCATGTCTTACAAAGGTTCAACTGTTTCTGCTTCTGCATCTTTTCTGTATATAGCAAAGCTATATCACAGGTTATATAATTATAGAAGTGGCATTTATAACTGCAGGCTTTCAGTGTTGTGTAATCATATCATGCAGTGTGATATACTAAATGTAAGGTTAGAATAGGGAGACAGGCTATACTTACAGTCAAAAAGAGGCCATAAACCTAGAAGAAAAAAACAGTGACTATAGCATGAATTATGACACATCAGACTGTGTGAGGTATGTTCTTTCAACCACAACCATTAATAGCTTGTGAAACTACCATTAAAGGAATCATGTCAAAATGGTAATATTTATCAAGTGCAGGCAGATTTATACGGTATTTGTCCAATTTGGAACAATGCTACTGGAATTTCATTGACTGTTGTGAACCATAAAGGCTTTAGCCACACTTCTTCCCATAACTGCTTTTTAATATGTTACTTCACTATTTTGTCGAGATGAGTGCAGAATATTATTAAGAACCCCGAATTCTAAGTTACATTTGGGTCCTACTTTGCCATGTAAACTTGAACATGACATTTAACCTATCAAGACTTCAATTTTTTCATCTAAGAAACAAATTTTTAAAAGATAGTTATAGCATCTTTTAATAGATCTTTTTTGTTATTATTATTATTTGAGACGGAGTCTCGCTCTGTCACCCAGGCTGGAGTGCAGTGGTGCCATCTTGGCTCACTGTAAGCTCCGCCTCCCAGGTTCACGCCATTCTGCCTCAGCCTCCCGAGCAGCTGGGACTACAGGTGCCCGCCACCACGCCTGGCTAATTTTTTCTATTTTTTGGTAGAGACGGGGATTCACCATGTTAGCCAGGATGGTCTCGATCTCCTGACCTCATGATCCGCCCGCCTCTGCCTCCCAAAGTGCTGGGATTACAGGCGTGAGCCACCGCGCACGGCCAATAGATCATTTTTAAACTAAGATACCTCTTGGTTTTCACAGCTTGTAGCAGCATTCGCCTAACTTTATTTTTTTGTTGTTGTTTTCCTTTTTAGGAAAACAAAAGAGAAACACTTGTATTTGTTTCCCTTTTGTTAACAACTATCTCCAAAATAAAAATAAAGAAAGGAAGAAATATCAGAAGTGTTGTGTATGGGATTCACATGAATCTTTAAGGTATGGTAAGAACAAAAGTAAAGGGGCAAAAATAAAATGATATGGCAATCAAGACTTAGGAATTTTACACTGTCTATGAGAATTCAAGTTCGTAGGAATTCTAGTCACATCCCAAAGCAGAAAAGAATTAAGAAAAATGAACACTAATATATTGCAAAGTAAACAATAATTGCCCTTCATTCAGCAGAGCCAATACCATTGTGTCAACTGTGTAATAAATTCAGACCTTCTAGATTAAAACTAGTCATTCTTTACCTATCAAATGAAGATAATATATCAGTCTTTCCAGGAGGAGGAAAATTATTCCCTTTTTGTACAACAATAAGCACACCTCTCACTTCTACTCCCAGAACTGTTTGTTTGAAAAGGATTAGTTCCCTGAAGAAAACCCAGGATTTCTTCAGACAGGAAGTATCCACCTAGTGTTGGGCATAGCTGAGAACGTAGCAGGAAGAATAATGATCTCCCTCAAAAAATGTCAACGCCCAAAAGCTCCAGATCCTGTGCATATGTTAGGTTACGTGACAAGGGACAATTAAGAATTTAAAAGGTTTCAGATCGAATTGTTTGCTAATTAACTAGCCTTAAAATAAAATAGATTATTCTAGATCATCCAGATAGATACAATGCAATCACAATGGTTCCTTAAATGCAAAATAGGGAAGCAGAAGAGAGTCAGAGTGTGGGATGTGAAGAAAACTTGGTTGGCTATTTCCATCCAGAAAGACATGTAGCCCTGCTGATATCTTGATTTTAGTTGATTCATACCAGTTTTGGACTTCTGATATTCAGAACAGTACAATAATAAATACCTATTGCTTTAAGCCACTATGCTTGTGTTAATTTGTTACAGCGGGTATAAGAAATTGATACAAAAGACTTAAAGCCTCTAGGAAAAAACCTGCTTATGTAGTACAAATTCACAGAAGCAACTGTTTCCCCTATGTATTTCTTCAGCAAAGACTAATCCCGCTGAAGCTAAACTTTCCCCCCCGCAGTTGGTCAAATTGATAAACTAAAGATTGACACAGATATAGATTTGACTAACTTTTTCTAATTAGACACCTAATGTTGATTATCATAATTAAAATTCTACTTGCAAAGAACTAGTCCTATGTCTAAACTAAATTGGAACTATAATATTCTACAACTTTTTTCCCATATATGCACTTGATGGATTTTATTGAAGTCTCACCTATTCCCTGACTCTGATACATGTGAATAATAATAGAACTTAAAATGAAATCGGAATTAAAATAAGGTTAAGCATTTATTTTTCCGTGATATGTACTGTTGCATCCTTAGAACTTAGGATGCTGTTATCCTTTTAATGCATGGCATAAAGGAAGGCAGGTCAAATGTAGGGCACGTAAAAGACAATGTTTCTGTTTTTACTGCCTGTAAGTATATGTAAAAAGAGTTAGGAATAAGAATTAAAACAACAGTGAGTATTTGATTGTAACATAAAGGAAGAAAAGTTATCGACTCTAGTAAGCCTTAATTTTTATATGTGTGTATGTGAGAGAGAGAGAGAGACAGGGAGAGAGCGAGAGAGAGACAATATTTAATTGCTCTTGTTAAATACTATATCCAATAATATGCATTATTCTTTTTTTTCAATTGAGCCTCCACTTTTAAGCCTGTAAAATCCTTGAAGAAAGATAAGCTATGACAAGATATAACTAAACTCTTAAGCACAAATACTCTAACAGATGCTATATAAATATGAAGACTAAGAAAGTACACAGACAACTATAATGAAATATACGGTAGAGAAAATTCTGTAGGAAAACTACAGGCAAACTAAATTCAAATAAATGAAATAATGAAAACCATTGGAAGATGTTTTATAGAATCTGATTCTCCCATCTTATAGTGTTTTATGAATATTTTTAGATGGAAAGAAGGAATGAAAGAAGTTATCATTTTACAGGTGAGTAACTTGCCCAAGGTAGTATAGTCAAATTAACCTTAAATAACAAGATGCAGAAAATATAATTAAGGCCGGAAGCGATGGCTCAGGCCTGTAGTCCCAGCCTTTGGGAGGCCAAGGAGGGCGCATCAGCTGGGTCGGGAGTTCAAGACCAGCCTGGCCAACATGGCAAAACATCGGCTCTACTAAAAATTCAAAAATTAGCTGGACCTGGTGGCCAGTGTCTGTAATCCCAGCTACTCAGGAGGCTGAGGCAGGAAAATCACTTGAATCCAGGAGGCAGAGATTGCAGTGAGCCAAGATCACACCACTGCACTCCAGCCAGGGCAACAGAGCGAGACTCCATCACAAAAAAAAAGAAAGAAAATATAAAAATATAATTAAGTATAGAGCTTATTTGCCCACAAAGCTTGAGGACAGCTATCTGGAAGACAGCAACTCCAAATCAATGGGGTCAGTGCTCCTAAGTGGAAACATTAAAGTTTCACTTTTACAGGCAGAAATACAGAAGTTTTAGTGGTATTGCAGCATTTTCCATAGAAGACAAGTGAGCATATTACAGTGATTTGATTGGTTACAGATTGCTACATTCTGAGGAAGATGATTACTCTATTAAAAGGTGTAATGACCTAAAGGAGTCTTATCTCTGGAAATACTTGGTCTTCTTAACTATTTACAGAGAAAACAAACAAAAAGGCAGAAGCTGCAGCTGCATGCACAGGACTCAGACCACATAGCCACATTCCTCTGAAGGCTTAGAGTAATTCAAGGTTTTAAGAGCTTTGAGTTTCAGTTGTTTAACTTCATATTTCCCCTTTTTCATCAAGATCTTTCAAAGAAACCATCATAGATGAACTCAAATGATTTTGACTCATTTTATGTTCAAGAGTTTAGTCTGCTATCACCAGGAAGGCTTATTCCTAGAGTATCATGTGCCACAGCAGAGATACGTTTTAAGGCTATAAAGCTGATGGGCTATAGCCAAATTTAAAGCAACATGAAGGAAATGATTTTGTGGTTTCAGTCAGGCTACATGGCTTCATCTTCAATTAATACAATTTTTGAGCAACCATTATTTTAGTTTTGTTTTTGGTTGTGTATTGACTCCATTGCAAACAAATATCATAGCAGCAGTAAAGACAAAAACAGGACAAGACACAAGTGCTTTCTCCAGTGAGTGCCAGTGTCTACCACTAAGTCCCCCAAGATTCAAACCAGCTGCCTAGCCATTCCTTTAGAGAGGAGATAGGATCTGAAAGTTTAGTTATTTGGGTTTTCATATTAGCTATTAATAAAGTGATGTTTTCTGATTCATCTGGGATATAGAAACAACACTCAGCTTTTATTATACTGCAGGTCCTCACTTGGGCTGCAGTGAGAATGTCTAAAGCCATGCAGTTCTGTAATACTGCATTTCTCATAACAGCAACTTCATTACTTAAGAACTAGATATTCATGGAGATATCATTTAAGGCCTTTTTTGTATGTAATTCGTTATGGCTTCTACATGCCGAATGACTTCTTCCATCCTTAGCTGTGGCAGAAAGATGGAAGCTAAATCATCACACCAATACAATACAGAACTAACCCGACGAGATTGTAAATGAGGAAAATATGCAGGCTTTGAGAGGGTTTGAACTATCTGACTTTGTGCTCAGTCATAACCCAAAGAACAAGGGTCTAGTCTAGCAGTAAACATGACCATAGACAAGACATTCAATTCAGAGCTAGCCAATAAATATCTGGTTGCAGTGACCATTGAGTGGCTTGCCAATTATTATGTGGATACACTATTCCTTGGATATCCAACCCATATTTCTAGTGCTCTTGGGGCATGTATCTTTTGTGTGATTGTTTTGTTTCCAACATAAAAATGCAAGCTGACTAAGCTAAACAAAAGAGGAAGTAAACCAGACAAAAACCATTCCAAATGTATGCCATACATTCCGTAATTGAGTTGTCTTATCTTTCACTTGGGGCAGTGCCAGCATTAAGGCTAAAATGTTTATTTTATTTACCAAAAAGTAGTTCTTTTCATGTCCTTTACTTTGTAAAGTTTTATTAATAGGCCAGTTATGTACATTATACTTGGTCTTACTAGTATTAAGCACTAATGATTGTTCTTGAAAACACAAATATATATATTTCCTTTCTAAGGACAAGATTTTGTCCTTGGAAAGATCATTGGAAAGAGCATGAGACCACATACACAACAAGTGTTTTTCTATAATCTATTAGCATAGTCCTGAGCTCATTGCAAGAAGATGTTTTCTTCATGGTCAGCAGCTAATGATAGTAGCAACAAAACATAAGAACTAGGGATGAAAAAAAAATTTAGTGGTAACTTGCAAAGAAAGACATTTTCCATCTATGAATGATTACCAATATTCATTGGTAATCAATGGACTGGTCTGGTATCTTGGGAAAGCTATCACAGATGTCTTTTTCTCATTCTTGCTGGTTTTGACGAATTTCAATTTTAGATCACTGGTATGAGATGAAGTCCAAATTGGCAAAGCAGTTGTCTTTAAATTGGTGACATGAATCCAGAAATTGATTTTTTTCTTTCTTTTTTTTTTTGTTTAGCAGCACAGGGATTGGTTAGGAACACCTGATAAGGTCATTTCTACCTTGGTTGAAGAGAATCTTTTAAAAGATATCATTTCTAATAGACAAAACCTCCTGGTTGAATTCTGTGGTACTTGAGATTTCATATCATGGGCACTCACCATGAAAAGAGTCTTCTGAAATACAGTTTTGTGTTAGCTGCCTCATAAGGCTGCTGCAATAATACAACATATTCCCTTTTAATATCATAGATTAACAATTTTCTGGAGCCAG
Source organism: Gorilla gorilla gorilla (assembly GCF_029281585.2). Classification (NCBI taxonomy): domain Eukaryota; kingdom Metazoa; phylum Chordata; class Mammalia; order Primates; family Hominidae; genus Gorilla; species Gorilla gorilla. The sequence goes on along the minus strand of NC_086017.1, from coordinate 105,692,580 downwards.
TTGTATAGGTGTGCTTGTTAGGATTTCAAATGAAGACAGTTGGTATTTACAAAAAGGGGTTGATCTTAGGTCAAATGAAACAAATGGAAGAGCTTGCAGCCAAGGAATTTTTAAAATCTCAGTTAATTTTGCCAATTAAGTTTTGATGATTCTGTTTGTGCATTCCACTAACAGAATGATAGTGACTGGGCATGACAGGCACACTGGAAATGTTGGAGAATAGTCCAAATTTTACATACTGACTGCATTATTTGTCCAGTAAAATGAGTGCCTCTGTCACTATGAAGTACTAAGGGAACTCCACAAGTTGCAATAATTTTTTCTAAGAGAATTTTACTTACTGCTAAGGCTGTTTCTCTTCTACATAGAAATGCTTCTACTCAATGAGAAAGCATACAAGTCATCATTAGAATGTACTTGTATTCTTGTGATAGCGGTAGCCAAATAAAATCTAGTTGTCATCCCTTGAAAGAGCCTTCTGGTAAAGAAAAATTACCTTGAGAACCGTGTAAAGTTTATCTTGGATTATGTTTTAGGGAGATATAGCAACACCTTATGAACAACCACTGGAGAATGTTCCTATTAATATAGTTTTCCCCCAACAAACCATTTTTTGGGGCCCCACTGGGTAATCATGGAAATATATAACTTAAGAAAGACGACTGTAATTTGGTTGGAAGTGTAATAAACTGTTTGGCCCATACCATATCTCAGTTGTGGAGGAATACATCCGCCCTTTTGTTTCCCAATTTTCTTGTTCTGTTTTTGGAACTTTTGATTGTGTTAATTGTTGGAATTTTTGAAATTATTGTATCAAAATCAAGTGCTTTCTAAAAAGATAAAATGGGTTGGTTTTCTTGTTCTAATACATTAAGGGCACTCTTTTTGCTGTACTATCTGCTAATTAATTTCCCTTGCTTTCTGGAGTGTCTGGCTTTGAATGGCTTGGGATCTTGATAATGTTTAATGATTTGGTTAATAGTATGGCTTCCAATAATTCCAGTAATTCTGCAACGATGTATTCATTTTTATGGACTGACTACAATAAGTTAGAAATTCTATTTATTTCCAAAGCATTTCAGAGTCATGAACTACCCAAAAACTGTATCTGCTATGTGTATAAATATTAGAAGTTACTCTTTTTAAAAATTTGCAGGCTCTAATTAATGCTATTAATTTTGCTCGTTGAGTTCTGGTCAATCCTGAAAGATAAGAATGTTCTATTTCTTCAGTCAAGGATGCTATAGCATAACCTGAGTGATAAATTTCACATTCGTCCTTTAAGTAAAATCCATCTGTATACCAAGTAACATCAGAATTAGCAAGGGAGGCTTCTTACAGGTTTATTCTAGGAGAGAGAAGCTGGTTGGTTAAGATGATACAATTATATGGCATTTCTTCTGAAGGCAGGGACAGAAGAGTGGCAGAATTTAGATTATTTCATCTGGAGATAGTAAAATGGGGAGCAGAAGGAAGAACATCATAAGAAACTAGTTTACTAACTGCATAAGTTTGAGTGTGGTACAAGTTTAGAAGCACTTCCACAGAATGCAGACTAAAATAGTGATGAGAGATCCTATCATTTGGTTAACAGGGAAGTAGCAGTTATTGCTGTTATAAAAGGTGACAGTCCTTTAGACACAATATCCCAGTGTTCATTATAGTACCCTACGGGTCTATTTTGATTGGAATGTTTTTGATTCAAAATGTCCAAGGCATTTCCCTGAATTCCATGAACAATCAATGAAAATGAAACATGATTTCAATGTTGTATTAGTCAGGGTTCTCTGAAGGGACAGAACTAATTGGATCTATACATATAAAAGGGAGTTTATTAGGTAGTATCAACTCACATGATCACAAGGTCCCACAATAGGCCATTTGCAAGCTGAGGGGCAAGGAAACCAGTCAGAGTCCCACAGCAGAAGAAACTGGAGTCCAATGTTCAAGGGCAGGAAGCATCCAAAGTGGGAGAAATATGTAGGCTCAGAGGCTAAGCCAGTCTAGCCTTTTCACATTTTTCTGCCTGCTTTTATATTCTAGCTGCACTGGCAGCTGACTAGATGGTTCCTACCCAGGTTAAGGTTGGGTCTACCTTTCCGAGCCCACTGACTCAAAGGTTAATCTCCTTTGGCAACACCTTCCCATACACACCCAGGATCAATACTTTACATCCTTCAATCCAATCAAGTTGACACTCAGTATTAACCATCACAAGTCCTTGTCAACTTGAACCCATACACCTCACCTGAGATCATGCATAACCTTCAAATAAAAACAGTAATAAGGTCATAATTACACCTAACATAATACAACTATCCTTCGTACAACCAGAAATGCACCAATCCCCAAAACAAATGCTATTACATAAAGTTAACAATACTTAAATGCCGATATGAAGTCAATAAATTTTATGTCACATAATAAAGGAAAAAGGAAATAAAATGAAGATATTTTCTTAGTGAAAGTGTACACACGTACAAACTTTTTTTTTAACAGAAGAAGGAGAAAATACTGATGACAATTATAGTCCTCTTTTCTGCAACTTGTCACATAGCTGGTATTGATGACTAACTTCTTCTACTACGCATTCTGTATTTTCTTTGCCTTCAGCAAGCACCTCAGCAGGTCATGGTTTCTTTCCTGGTGCAGTGACCCAAACCTTCATTTCTGAAGGGTCTGGAACACTTGTAGTCCTACTTGGATTGGGCTGTTGTAGTTTCCCACTGACCTTAATTACAGGGCATGGTAATACTAACAGATGCCCTAATGGATCTCCTGTATACCATGCAAACTCTTCCTTACCTTTGTTGTGGAGTCATAGACTGATTTCCTCTTGATAGTCTGGGTAAATCAACCCAGCCAACACTTTAACTCACTTCTTACCATATTGCTTATATAAATTAAGTAGGAATGCAGTAGGCTTCCTATTAATTTCACTTCTAGGAACAGCATGGTTAATTAGCCAATGCCAGAGATCCACATGACTCAGACTATTCTGATTGCTGCTTTTCCTCTGCTGTCCATTATGGTAGCTTTGACCACCTTGCCTTTGATGGTTGAGTGCTGCCACTTGGCCCCTGCCACTTCAGGATCCAATGATTCCCCTTGTATTTAAATTTTGTAACTGAGTGACTGCGGTTCCCACTGTTAGATCTGACATACAGAGAAGAGCTATTACAAGGTTCTTCAAGGATGCAGGTGCTGCCCTCACAAATCTATTTTGCAAGCATTGGTCAAGGGTATATGTTCTGGACCCTCCCAGCTGTGATGTGCAGGTCTAAAGTGATGAATGCACTCCACAGTCTCAATCTCCCTAAGCCTGTGGATCCCTTCCTCTACATTACCCCAAGGGAGATCAGGCATTTTTAGCTTCCTCACAGTGGGCCATCTTTTAATCCATATTTCAGCTAACCAAGCAAATTAACTATTAGAACTTTTTAAAACATTAAATGCCTGAGCTGCAACATTAAATGCAGAATCCCTACTTAATGGGACCAAATCAATGTTCTTTCCACCATTATCCACCCTCAATATCCATTTCCATGCCTGTTCTCCAGATTTCTGCTTATAAAAATCATAAAACTCAAGCAGTTCTTTTTGAGTGTAGTGTACCTCCTCATGGGTCACACTCTCACCCTCACCTCTAGGGACCCGCCAGAACTTTCATCTAGTTATAGGCCTAGAAGCAAACAGGGTATTGGGAGTAGCTCCTGAGGAGAAGCAACATTATCTTGCCTGGCAACTGCATTAGGGGAGGCCATCACTGTTGCCTCAAGCAGCACAGGGTTTATTTCCTCAGACAGAGGTGAAAAGGGTGATGGCAGTGTGGGTCATGGAGGGGATGTTGCCACTACTGGGGATAGGGAAGCTCTTTTTACTAACAAAAAAAGATTTATCAGAGTTTACAAGCTCAGTGTCCCCAGCTCAATCATAGTCCTCCCAAATGTCCCCAATCCAAGTTGCAGGGTCCTATTCTTTTCCAATCAGTGCCCTCACTTTCCAGTAGACATATGGCAAGGCTGTACATGCACATTTCATTGCAGGTCAGCCACTTGCATAAGAGCTTGTATCTGTTTTTCAGCCCTTTCTCTACAGGAGATAAGGAAAATTCTCTACAGGAGAATTTCAGCCCTTTCTCTACAGGAGATAAGACTCTGACTCAGCTCATTCTTAGAAGATTTGAGGCACAGTATCTGCTTCTGAAACCAGGAGGAGTTAATGACCTTGATTTCATCACTTTCTTTCATAACTTTGTCCACTGAACTTAGGAGTAAACAACTACCTTCATTATTTTCTTTGGTTCTCCACATATAGTCAAAGGTATTATGTATAGAGTCCCTAAAGACTTTGCCTCTTATGAGTGGTGAATCAGGAGTGTCATATGCACTCATTTTGCATAACTCTCTAGACAGTTTATTTTAAGGACTATCAGTGTTCTCCATACTACTAGAAGTAGAGTCCTTACCATTTTTGGGTCTAATCATATTAAGCAGCCAACTCCAGAAACCCCAAAACCAACAAAAGAACTTTATCTTTAATATTTTTTTCCTCCAGAACTACTCCTGGTACCCAAACCTGTATTAGTCAGGGTTCTTTAGAGGGAGAGAACTAACAGGATATATGTATATATAAAATTGGAGTTTATTAAGTAGTATCAACTCACACAATTACAAAGCCTCACAATAGACCACCTGCAAGCTGAGGGGCAAGGAAGCCAGTCCGAGTCCCAAAGCTGAGGAATTTGGAGTCCAGTGTTTGAGGGCAGGAAGCACCCAGCATGAGAGGAAGATGTAGGCTGGGAGGCCAAACCAGTATAGCCTAGTCACATTTTTCTGCCTGCTTTTATATTATAGCCTGATTATTCTATTATAATCAACTGTGTTGGCAGCTGATTAGATGGTGCCCACCCAGATTAAGGGTGAGTCTACCTCTCCCAGCCCACTTAATCAAATGTTAGTCCCCTTTGGCAACACCCTCACAGACACACCCAAGATCAATACTCTGCAACCTTCAATCAAGTTGACAGTATTAATCATCACAGATGTCCTTATGGCTGGGGCATCTACAAGATTCTTTCTAATTTTTTCTAAAGTATCTGATTTTCCTCTGTCCATTTCAAGGTTCCTGGCTTATGTTGTTTTAAAAGAGTATATGAAATTTGCATTTTTAAGGAGAAGTTTCTGCAGTATTCTAACAAACCCCCAAATCTTCTCAGTTGTTTCTTAGTTTGGGGGGTAGGGAAGTACAATATTCCTTTTATTTCATCAAGATTCATTTAAAAAAAGGCTTCCTTTGATGTTAGGTGATGTAAATATCTTTCTTTTGACAGAATTGAAATTTTCTCTTTTGAGAACTTGTGTACCTTTCAAGCTAATCATAATAAATGAATTGTATCTTCTGTGGAGGCTTGCTTATCCACTGAGAAGAGAAGCACATCACCTACATACTGCATCAAGGTAGATTTATTAGGGAACTTGACACTTGAAAGGTCTCCTTTTAATATCTGTGAAAAATAAATTGTGCTCTCACCATATGCCTGAGGCATAACTGTCCATATGTACTGCTTATCTTCCCAAGTGAAGGCAAAGAGAAACTGGCTATCTTTATTCCCAGGAATGCTAAAGATTTTACTACATAGGTCTATCATTTTGGATGGCAGTCAACAACATGTGGGGTTTGGTACTACTGAATGTTGAGGAATGACTATGTTATTAATTGCTCTCAGAGCCTGTACAAATCTCCATTCTCTACCATTTGGTTACATGGGCTTGTACAACTAATAATTAAGTTTCTTTCTATATCATCCAAAATATTAGGTCTTATCACTTCTGAAGCCTCTGATATTACAGGGTATTATTTAAGGTCTAGAAGGTGATTTGATAGATTTATTTGAATTTTAATTGATGCAGCCAATATATTTCCTCAGTATGAGTGGAGGAATTTAACTACAATTGATAAGGTACTATTTTTAACAGCTCTTATAATTCGTAATTATTTAACAATTTAATCTCCCTCTATGACAATATGAATTGCAATCTGTAAACTAAAAGGAACATATTTTGAAAACATTTTGTATGTACTGAACCTAGCTTTTAAAAAAAAAAAATAGGATAAAAAAGAAAAACATTTTGGACCTAATGATTCTATTTTATCTTCAAATTCTAAAAATATTTCCCTCTTTTGAGAGAAAGGAATGTAGTTCTTATATAGTACTAGAAGGTCTTTCACTATCAAATAAATGGGGGCAATCTGGAGAGGATGCTGGAGAGGATACGGAGAAATAGAAATGTTTTCATACTGTTCGTGGGAGTGTAAATTAATTCAACCATTATAGAAGACAGTGTGGCAATTCCTCAAGGATCTGGAACCAGAAATACCATTTGACCCAGCAATCCCATTACTGGGTATATACCCGAAGGATTATAAATCATGCTACTCTAAAGACACATGCACACGTATGTTTACTGCAGCACTGTTCACAATAACAAAAACTTGGAATCAACCCAAATGCCCATCAATGATTGACTTGATAAAGAAAACGTGGCACATATACACCATGGAATACTATGCAGCCATAAAAAAGGATGAGTTCATGTCCTTTGCAGGGACATGGATGAAGCTGGAAACCATCATTCTCAGCAAACTCACACAGGTACAGAAAACCAAGCACTGCATGGTCTCACTCATAAGTGGGAGTTAAACAATGAGAACACATGGTTTTAGGTCTAACGTTTAAATCTTTAATCCATCTTGAATTGATTTTTGTATAAGGTGTAAGGAAGGGATCCAGTTTCAGCTTTCTACATATGGCTAGCCAGTTTTCCCAGCACCATTTATTAAATAGGGAATCCTTTCCCCATTGTTTGTTTTTCTCAGGTTTGTCAAAGATCAGATAGTTGTAGGTATGCGGCGTTATTTCTGAGGGCTCTGTTCTGTTCCATTGATCTATATCTCTGTTTTGATACCAGTACCATGCTGTTTTGGTTACTGTAGCCTTGTAGTATAGTTTGAAGTCAGGTAGTGTGATGCCTCCAGCTTTGTTCTTTTGGCTTAGGATTGACTTGGCGATGCGGGCTCTTTTTTGGTTCCATATGAACTTTCAAGTAGTTTTTTCCAATTCTGTGAAGAAAGATATTGGTAGCTTGATGGGGATGGCATTGAATCTGTAAATTACCTTGGGCAGTATGGCCATTTTCACGATATTGATTCTTCCTACCCATGAGCATGGAATGTTCTTCCATTTGTTTGTATCCTCTTTTATTTCCTTGAGCAGTGGTTTGTAGTTCTCCTTGAAGAGGAGGGGAACATCACACACCAGGGCCTGTTGGGGGTGACGGGCTAGGGTAGGGATAGCATTAGGAGAAATAACTAAGGTAGATGACGAGTTGACGGGTGCAGCAAACCGCCATGGCATGTGTATACATATGTAACAAACCTGCACGTTCTGCACATGTACCCCAGAACTGAAAATATAATAACAGTAATAATAAAAATGATAAATGGGGGCTGAGGAAAATAAGAGGAAAACATGTGCTCCATATAGAAGGCCTAACTGGAACACTGTAGGTTTTTATTTATATACTAATATAGAAATATTTTGTTATATAAATCACTTATATTATTATTAATTATTTTATTCCAAGAAATGGGACCTTGTAAAAATGTATTTCTAGTGTTAAAAAAATCTAAGCAATATTCAGACCTATAACTAGCAAAATAATACTCTCCTTAACTCAAATTTTATAAATAGATTACATAAAGAATCTCTTCTTAAAAAGGAAGGCTCAGTTTCAGAAGTATGATTAGCCATAATTTAGACTTTGTTTTTGAATTATTAAAATAAACTAGTGAAAAGTGTTTTGGATTGTATGTGCCACTTGTGGAAATAACTCATCAAGGTGTCATCCTTGAGTCAGTTCTTTCTGTTTAACGCTTATAATATCACTAGTAGTTTAGCTCAGTGTCATTATGGTCTTGTGTTTTTTTTCTTATTTAATTAATTTTAATTTCACCTAAGGTATTAGTGAAGAGAAAAGAGGAGATACCTTTGATTTCCTCAGAGCATTCCTATTTTTATTTTTTCTTTGGCTTGTAGATGTTATTTTTATTTTAATTTCATACAATCATTTTTGACCTATGGATGTTATTTCTATTTTAATTTCATACAGTCATCTCATACAGGTTTGCAGTAACTGCAAAGTTGTAGATTGGGTTGGTTTTGGAACATATTAGGTTGTTGAAGGCTTATATATTGAACAATTGTTTTATTCATAAATTCATAATCTTTTTTACTTTTCCTGTGTGTTTAATTTCCCTTTCCCTTTCTTCCTTGATTAGGTTATAACATTTGACTGGCAAAATTAACTACATTATGAGTTTGACAGGTAGCCCAACTAGGGTATTGCCTCTTTATTATAATTGCCAATTCTTTATGTAGCCTACTTATAAACGTCAAGTTAAGGATAGTATTATTTTGCTGGTTATAGGTCTGAATATTGTTTAGATGTTTTTTCAGATATTTCACAGTGTGTCTTGACAGGCTCATTAAGATTTTGTTGGCATTATTGTATTTGTTCCAAACAATTACTCTTTGGAAAACTAAGGAGACGGCCTCTAGTAAAGCTTTGGCAGAACTGCAAGCCTCTTCACAATCCACTTCAGAAAACTTGCGGAAGCTTTCTAGAGGATTTCTCCAATTTACCTTTGTTACCCAATCTTTGGTTTTACTTTCTGACACAAACATGTAAACCAAATATAAATCAGTGAGTCCAGGGTCATAAGTTTGAATGTTTAATGTGAATTCTCTAGCAAATCCAATAGGGTTTTAAAGAGGAACTGGGAAATTTTTAATTATGTCTTTAAATTCTACTTTTCATCGTGATTGATAAACCAAGTCAGGTTCTCCTCTACCAGGCACAGGATTTTACCCAAATGGACCTGGATTAACAGAAAAAGGCAGATGAGGAGGAGAAAGAAGGAGATAAGTCCAGAAAAGAACATTCTGACAAAAGAGAAAAAAGAGCTGAAGAAGGAGGAGAAATTACAGCAGTCTTTTTCAATTCAGAAATTGTTTTAGATGATATTTTGTTTCCCTTTTGCAAATAAATGACTTTATCAGAATCCCTTTTAGAGGTTTCTATGCACTACTTAAAATAGCTCTCCCAGGAATTTTATTTTATTTTAGAGCCAGTTTTTTTCTTTTCTTCTTCTTTTTTTTTTTTTTTTTTTTTGATTGAGCACGCAGATAAACTTCTTTAGGTTTATTTCAAAGGTACTCCATTTTGACCATTGTAATTTGGGGCCATCATAAGTTATGTGACACCATTTTAAAAAATATTTTCATGTAGAGGGACTATGGTGTTAAACATGAATCCTGTTGGTGTTTCTAGTGGTATATCTCTCCTTAAGGAGGAAGACTCAGTTTTAGAAGTACGATTGGCCGTAGTTTAGACTTTTCTTTTGAATGACCAAAATGAACTAATTGGAGGTGTTTTGGATTGTGTGTACCACTTGTGGAAATAGCTTCTCAAGGTGTCACCCTTGAGTCCATTCTTCCCCTTTAACATGTCCTGTTGGTCCCAAGAGACTGGGTACCTAAGGCACTAGGTGATCAACCTTTATGTGTGCCCATCAAGTTAAGCAAGATTCCTTGTAAGTTCTTCTTAAGATGTTCTTTGTGACATTGTTTCATATCACAAGTGATAAACTTTAACACACCTATAAGATCTTAGTTGTCTGAGGTGCCTTTTGGCCAGGAGAAATGGTATCTCTTATCTTCTAGATTTATCTCATACTTATAGAGAGCCTTTTACAAATTTGTTTGCTTAGGAAGAAACATTAGATTTGTCAATTGAACCAAGCTTCAGAATCTGTCTAGTTTTAAAGATTACAAATTTTTAACTTAAGCAACAAAGATTTACTTCCTTGTTTCAAACATAAATTGTTTTTTCCCCCGACCAGACTTTCAAATGAGAGAAAAGACTGAAAACTCTAAGGAGTAATTTTAAACAAAACCTTAACCTCATAGAAAAGCAAAAATCACAAATCCACAATTATCAAAATCTCTGAAGAATAACAAATGAAATTCCTACCTTGTAGTACAGCTTAAATTCCAACCTCATTGAGTTTCAGATGTGTGCTGCTTGAATAAAATCTGTGTCTCAACCGAAGCAGGAGATTTGAACCTGAGAGGGGTCTTACCAGAGATCCCCACTGACTCTAGCAAGGTCAGATGAACAAAGTCATTCATGCTGGTACCAGAGCTTCTATTGTCAGCAAAGTGATGAAGATCACTGGAGGTCCATTTCCCGTCTTTTAGTGGTTGCCAAAATGTCCATCTTAAATGACATGCAGAAAATATGATTTAGTATAGCATTTATTTGAGCATAAAATGTAAGGATATCCACCTGGGAAACAACTCTAAATAAATGAGGTCAGCATTCTGAAGGAGAAAAGTTAAGGTTTCACTTATGTAGGCAGAAACAAAGAAGTTTTAGCAGGATTACAACATTTTTCATACCCAGACCAGTGCATATTTTACAGTGATTTGATTGGTTACAGATTGCTGCATTCCAAAGATTATTACTTTATTACTCCATAAGGAGGAATAGTGATAGGGAGGGTGTGTCTTATATCTGGTCCTGCTTGGTATTCCTAATTATTTACAGAAAAAAAAAAAACAACAACAAGGCAGGAGTTGCAGCAGCATGCCGTGTGACAGATAGCCACATTCATTTCAAGGCTCAGAATAATTTAAAGTTCCAACAATTTTAAGTTTGAGTTATTTAATTGCATAGTAACAAGGTATAAATCAGAGATTTGGTCCCAGTCCTTTGATACCAAGCCAAGTTAATTTTCTGATGCACTGTATACAGTGATGACTAGAACTATTAGTGGGAGACTGTATTTGGCAATCTTATATGAGTTTAGGAAAATTAATTACTTGGAAATTCTGGACTTCCAAGTACAAATAAAATTAGATCTGTTTATTCATATTAAGCAGTTCTGAAGTGTTTTCTATCCAAGCAGGATTTAGGCATATAGAAAAAATTCTTTCTGTACATACTGAAAAGTATACCCAAATAAATTGTAGCATACTCTTTCGAATCAGCTAATTATAGCAAAAAAAAAATTCTTCTCTTCATGTCCCATTTCATTTGTCCACAAATTTAAGTAGTAAGATGCTCTTTCTTTTCTTTTTGTTCAGATGGGTTCTCACTGTTTCATCCAGGCTGGAGTGCAGTGGTGTGATCACAGATCATGGCAACCTCCACCTCCCCGGGCTCAAAAGGTCTTCCCACCTCAGTCTCCCCAGTAGCCGGACTACAGGTGTGTACCACCATGCCCAGCTAATTTTTGCATGTTTTATAGAGACAGGGTTTTACGATGTTGCCCATGCTGGTCTTGAACTCCTCGGCTCTGTGATCCACCCACCTCGGCCTCCTAAAGTGCTAGAATTATAGGCGTGAGCCACTGTACCTGGCCAAGATGCATTTTCTTACATCTAAATCTTTGCCCTTTTTTGCTTGGTCAGTTTTGGATATTCAGAATGTCTGCTCAGTGCTCTTTATTAAGTAAAGGATCCTTTGACCTTTTCAATTTAGATTGATTAAGATGGTCTCATTGCCTAAATATCTTACTTAATGATTATATTTTTGACTCTAGTTATTTGGACTACTTGAAGAAGTACTTTCTCTTCAAGTAACCTCTGCTAAATCACAATAATGTTTTGGAAATTTTAAACATGATTCAGAAGAGTGATTTTTATTTTCAAATCCAGAGAGATATAGGGCTACTAAGTAAAATTTTTTTCTCACTAAGTTATAAAGAAAAAAATTCAATTTAACAATACTCTGCCAAATAAGTTTGCTTTAATAATAATAATAATTCTGTTTTGTAGTACTGTGAAATTAAAATATTCTCAGTTGGCTAAATTAAAAAAAAACTTGAAGAACAACTTTTATAAATTAGACCATAATTTATACGTCTATATTATCTCCCAAATATGGAATCTTAAAGAAAGTTCATCATATTCTCTGAGATACTTCATTTGAAATGTTCTTGTGTTTTTGTTGACTCAGATTTAGAATTTTAGACAAACATGGGGAAAATACCAAATCTCCTGAGAATTTGGTATTTATCTTGCTCTTTTATTGCTTCACTTGAATTCTCCTCCGTTTAACCCTACTCAGTTGAATGATTTTTAGCTTTCTGGTTTTCAAAAAATTACTTTACTCAAGATTTTCTCTAAAATGCTAGGGTTGTAGCCAAACTCAGTTTTGGCTGCCAGCTGCTCAAAAAGCCAGGCATAAGAAACGAGAGTTGGTGGAAAGAAAGCAGGTGTTTTCAAATATCAGCAGCTAGAAGACTCAAGTCTCAAAAAAAAAAAAAAAAATCTCAGACTTTCAGGCTGGCTACAGGAATTTAAGGGAGAAGGTGGCATGGAAGCTACATGCAAAGTGGCATGGAAGCTACATACAGGAGTAGTGTGCAGGGTGCAGATCTGCTTGTCATTTTCCAATGGTTATCTTGAATAGTGGACTGTCTGGAGGTCTACTCAGCATCATTCAGGTGGGGTCAGGTTGTGGATTAACCATGCACTCATTTCTTCTCAAACAAGAGAAAATTGTAATCACCATCTCTACTTCATGCTTGGATTGTTTAAAGATTAGCCTTTGGAATTTCTAAGGAAACAGGTATTTAGATATATGTGTAACAAGAAACAAAGCATGGGATGTGTTACTTTATTAAAAAAAAGCAGGCTAGATGACTGGCTGTACTGATTCCAGACTCCCCTCTGTCAATGTCCATTCCATTTCTATGGGATATGGGGGCATAGACTTCATTCGGACTGCTTCCTGCTGACAGAGGGCCTAGCTAGGGAGCTAAAGAATGCAATTTATTTACCTGGAGTTGGAAATAATCATGAGGTCTTGGACCCATAGAAGCAATGTGTTGAATCGTTGCATGAGGATTTAAGAGTCTTTGAGAAAAGCAGTCTTGCAACTCATGCATATTGTACAGCAAGAGTACAATCCACAGCAAAGAAGAATGCCTATTCTTATAATCATAGCAAGGGTTACTGATAATTTTCTCCACCAGGAGGGTCCTGGCCCAAACCAGGAAGAGAACCATTGACATAGTGACATCATAAGGTTGGACATTAATTCACTTATGCATGTCTTGGAGGGCTAGGGAAACATTTTGTGAATTAGCTAGAATATACATGTGCAAGAGTGGTGTAGAGTGCAGATCTGCTTGTTACTCTTCAAAGCCTATCTTGAGTAATGGACCATCTGGAGGCTTAGTTGGTGTGATTATGGCAGGATCAGGTTATGAATTAACTGCACATCAATTTCTTCTTAGAAGAACGAAAATTGTAACCACCATTTCACTTCATGCCTGGATTGTTTCAAGATTAGCCTTTAGAATTCCTAAGAAGACAGGTAGTTAGATGTATGTGTAAGAAGAAATAAAGCAATGGGTACTTACTTTGTTTTTAAGGTAAGCTAACAAGCTGGCTCTACCAGTTACAGGATTGCTATTATAAATCTATGTTTGGCCTTTATTTCTTTGTAATAAAATCTTGCTTCCTTGTATCCTCTGAACATAAATCTAGAAAATTTACCTCTTTATACCAAAAGAATATAAACAAAGAATAGGACTATTTCATTCCATTTGGCTTTAAGATCTTTCAAATCAATGCAACAATTAGGTGTATCTTCTATCCTACTGTAGGAGCCAAGGGAAAACATTCCCTTTGACCTCTGAAGGTTCTGAAAATAAACTGATGAAAGAAAGATTAATAGGAGAAGTGGCATACAAATTTATTAATGTGCATGGGAGTCTTTACGAAGATTTAAAAGAAATGGCTGTAGGAGTTGATGATCTTATAATATCTTCAGGTTACAGAATTGAATGGGGGCTTGGAGAATGGACAAAAACACGTTACTGTAGTAAATTAGGTTATAGTGGCATGGCAGGTTAGGAGAAGGAGAGAAGTGGAGGCCTGGGGAGCAAAGGCAGTCTTGTTATACAGATGAAACCTCACAAGTAGCAGCCCACAGAGAGAATGGATGGTAAGTGTTTCTTTGAGACCTTAAAGGTGTCAATTTCTCAATTTATCTTTTCTAGACCAGAACAAGGAAAGGCCCACAGAGAAAGCCAAGCTGCATCAAGGCAAATTTTCTCTACAAATGCAGATCTCCTCCATAAAAGACAGCTTTTTAGATATTCTAACATTTCCAGCTTTTCCGAATAACCATCTTGAAAAATGTCGAAGAAGTATGTTTTGGAGTGAAAGAATTTGGTTTCCTTCAATATATCAAAACCATCTCTAAAATTATATCCACATGAGGACCATAATTTAATCAACGGGGCAATAGACTCAGCAGTTACACAAAAAAATAGAAGCAAATTTGCCTTTTTAAGAAAAGATAAACTTGCTTGAACATGTATAAGGTTTTTGAAGGAAAGTGCTATCTGACTCTCATTTTTACTAAAGAGAAATGTTTACCAGTCCTTTGCTGGTGAACCATTTTTACAACTTTTAAATATATCTAGTTGCTTAATGTTCATTTTGTTTAAAAATAAATGTAAGGTGGCTTTTTATACTTAATCATGTGTACAGAGGAATAACAAAAAAGTAAATTATTTTTGCTTGATTTAATAGCTCCTAGTTATCTTACCTTTAGTTGAAATAAACTGTCCTTTGAGCTTTTATAACCAGCAGCTGCATTTTGACTAGCAAGTGCCTCCAGTCTTTATTCTAATATGAAAAGCTAATATGTGCCCTTAATAAAGCCATAGAATCTGATTTCAGCAAAGGAATCTTACACGTGAACTGAGCTGTTTTAAGATTTTGTTGATAATAGTTGTAAAAAGGTATAGTTCATGAAGAGACAAATTATCTTTCTTGATTCTATCTCTAAAGGAATAGTCCATATCTTCAAATATGCCAATGGGTCTTTCTCCCTTATGGAACTTAAACGTACTGACTCAGAAGGCCTTAATGTGTCTATCAGCTTGACTAAATTTTAGACAGGCTTCTTCCTTCTTCAGGCCCATACTTCCTTTTTTTCTTAAAGCATTTATTTTAGATTATTTGTAATTTTTTATCTATCCCTTTGAGATGTAAATTTTTAAAAAATTTCTTGCCAGTTTTACAACCAATAAATGTCTTTCTTAAGGCCCCAGAGACCATCTCATTTAAATGGGATCAGAAGGAAAATAGTGCCAGTATCTCTCAGTTGTTATGGGAAGGTAGAAGCCTAACTCCAATGAGAAAACACAGAAAACCGAATCACAGAGAAAAACATTTCCAAAGTCAGGAGTAACTCAAGGTGCTCCACACACGCCAAGGATCAGCTTCCTCTCTGAAGTCCTCCAATATTCTTCAGCTAACTCAGCCCAGCACTTAAAACTTCTCCAGTCCTTTATTTCAACAGATTGAGTTCAGACTCAGCTATGGCCTATCTTCCCTATCACAGAAGCCTTGAAAAAGCTCTTGCTTGCCTGTTAAAGTTTGTCCAGTGCAGGTTTGCTTTGATGGTATCTAAAACTTCTATTTGATGTGTTCAATTTCCTGATGTTGCAATCATTTTTAAGTGACATTTTTGTTGAGAGTTAACAAAGCTTTTTTAGTTCTCATTTCAACAAAGATACACCCTGAGAGAGGCATGAAATTAAAGAAACTTGTATATTTTAATAGCACTTTGAACCCCTCAGAGAGATTTCACTTATATTCAGAAGAATACCTTCAAGTGACCAAAAAAAAAAAGAAAAGAAATTAAAATCCCCCCTAGCCTACTTATACAGCTTCAGAACTGGGCAAAGCTACAGATCTGGACCCAGGGAGAATTGAAAAATGGACTATGTGTTAAAAGCAGGGGTCAATTCCCATCTTTACTGAAAGCCTAGAGTTACCCATGGATCCAAAGATTTTAAGTTATTTCAGAAATAAGAGATGACCTATAAAATATTCTCATGGGAATAAAAAAAAATTCTAATACTTCTTTGGGGTCAGTTTATTCTGTTTTGTCATTCAATTTACCTCCAGGTAAAAACAACTTTCTGGGTTAGTAAAGGGAACAGTATACAAAATTGCTATTTAAAAAAAAATTTAAGGAAAACTGACTGCCTCTCAGTATCTCTTGTCAACCCTAATATATCCAATTAGCAGAAAGTTTGTGTCAAGAGGAAAATTCAGAAGAAAAATTGAATATCAAAGGATTTATAGATGAAACGTAAGACGAGCTTAATGGGGGAATTGGGCAGTGAGTATTAAGAATAATTAGGAAAGCATCATCATTGTGATTAAGACTCTGATGACTAATTTTTGACTCTGTTCAAAATCTTTGCAGATTTTTTTATTTCTCCAACTCTTTGAAAAACTTTTTTCATCCAGATTCTTTATGTTTTATCCTAACAGTAGTGACTTAAGAAATTAGTTACCAAATTCTTCCTGCTGAAAATATCTTGCCTGAATTATTTGATCAATACAACTGAAGGCAGCAGTGGCCCATGTGGAGCAGCTGCTGCAAGAACTCCAGCTGCAGCATGGGAGGTGTGGTCAGAGCTGAGCACTCTCTGGAGCCAGCAGGAGCCACAAACAAGTGGGAGACCTGCCCCCTTCTGAGTTGGTGAGGTAGGAGCCCTGCCCTCCTGGTTGCAGCTACAGCTGCCCAGCTGGGGCTGTGGACCCGGTCATCCCTGCACTCCTGGGGGCTCAGAAAGTCTCCCTGCCCCAGCAGGCTCAGAAGTGCCTGCCCCTGCTGCCTGGCCTTTTCCTGCTTACAGCGCCTGCTGGGAATTCACAGCAAAGTTGAGGCTGAACCAGAGTGCTGTCTCAACTCAGCTGGGTGTGCGGTGCTCAGGGTGGCGCTGACACACCAGCCCCTGTCACCTTGGCATCTTCCAGATTTTGGGCACTGACAAGCATGGGAGGGGGGCTGAGGAGGTGATGAGGGTGGTTCATGGTGGGCCTGCAGGTGCCTTTCAGCAGGAATAGCTTTTGTGCCATCAATGACATGATTGACAGGAGTCAGACAGGCTACTGGGTGAAAAGAGGTGGGTCCCCAGTGAGCCCCACCTTCCAGCCAAGAATGTCCTGAGGCATGGGGGCTGGACTGTCAGTTCCAAGTGGATTCTGCAGCCTGGAGTGAGAATTTATGTTTCTTTATCTGGGCCCACCCATGGCTGCCCATGGACCAATCAACACACACTTCCTCCCTTCTGTGCCCATTAACACCTCTGCCACCCGCCACTCAGCCAGGCTCAAACAGATTTCCGGATGACCTGCTTGCAGAAAGGAGCTACCAACTGCAGGTCTCCTTCCTGCTGAGAGCTGGACACTCTTTGGGACAACTTGCCTTCAGAAAGGAGCTACTCCTGAAGGTCTTCTCTCCACTGAGAGCTGGACACTCACTGGGACGACCTGTCTGCAGAAAGGAGATACCCACTGCAAATCTCCTGAGAGCTGTTCTGTCACTCAGTCAAGCTCCTCTCCGCCTTGCTCACCCTGCAGTTGTCCACATACCTAATTCTTCTTGGACACAGGACAAGAACTCGGGACCCACCCAATGGCAGGACTGAAAAAGCAGTAACATAAACAATGCTGAAACACCCCTCCCCGCCACCAAGCACCACTACTTGCCCTGTTGTAGGCAACGAGAAGGAGAGAAGTGCTGCAGCCCTTTGAGGAGCCAAGACCTAGGGGCTCCCCAAGCTAGCGGTGTGACACCCTGTTTGGGTCTCTGCAGTTCCTGGCATCTCCAAGCTTCTGGGAACCACTGCATTTTCCTCCACATGGGTGCCTGCAGCAGAAGGCATGTGCAATATATCTGGTCCAGCCGCAGCCTCACATGAAGCCGGCACCTATGCCAGCGCTTGGAGCTGTCCACCTACTGTAGCAGGCAGCATGCTTGGCTGTGCACACTGGCCAGATCCTGCACTTACTTGCTCACACACCCCTCACCGCTCCACACATAACTGGCCCTTGGTAGATGTGGAATCCGGGCTGGTAGCGTGAGCTAAGCACAGCCTGTCATGCTAAATGAGTGGAAGGACCCCAGTGGGCGCAAGCGATACTCAGGCAGAAGGTGCTGTGGACAGCAGGGCTTTCAGCTGGTGAAGTGACACCCCAAGGATCCTGTGACACAAATATATCTGTGTATTAGTTCTTTCACTTGGTTTCGTCACTAGAGAAGTAGACAAATTATATTAGGTGTGAAAAAGATATGGTGGGACAAATTAAAGGAAATGCTAGTGATACTAAAATCATAGGCATGGTCTCAACTATTGTTTTATTGTAAATGTTGCTTGATTCTATTAAAATGGCACTTATTATAAAACAGATACTTTATTCATAATGCTACACTATGAATTTAATGACATATTTTAAAATTGAAAAAAATTAGTTTTTGCTATTTCTATGCATACTGGGTATTTTAAAATATTACATATGACTACTCTCAATGTCCTCTCACAAAAATGAAAATTTAAAATATTTTTATTTTCCTCTTTCCTCCAACCAATACTCAGTACCACTGCCATTTGGATAATAAACTTTAACAGATAAAACGTTTATAAAAGACATAATAAATAACTCTTAATATCCAACACTCATAATTTTAAATTATAGATCATTTACTGGTAGTATGACATTACAGAATGAGAATGAGTCAGTTCCAGAAAATTAAATGGCATGTCATTGATTATGTTTAATTTAAAAGCAAACTCTCATTTCCATTCATCCGTAATGCTTGCTCAGTCTTAGAGTGAGATGAACGTCTCAGTCACTACTAACTCTTCACTTTCTTAAAGTATATAGCAGTGGATGGGGTGAGATTTGAAGGCCCATAGAAGCACATTCTAAGGGACACTTGGTATTCTATTTTGGGCAATATAACTGAAGGCTGCAATGTGAATTGTCTTCTTAGATCGACTGTTATTACATAGCAGATTCTTGAGTGAATAGGGCTAAAGACCCCTTAAAAGACTTTAAACAAAGCACACATTTTCATCATGACCTGGAGATTAAAACAAAAATGGCAAGTGTCCTGCAAATTTAGTTCGATCAATCAACAGTTTTACAAATGAGTTAAGGACTTTTTTTTTGACATGATCAATCCTCTTAGCAATAGCAGTAGGTATAACAATATAGATTTAAAGAGAGTAAATTAAATATACATATGTCTTTGAACAAATATCCTGGTGACTTTATGCGCTAAGTACTAGCCACATCAATTCATTAATCATTGAACATTTGATATTACTAAATTATTTCTATTGGCCTAGGAATTGAAAAAAGTATAGCTGTAGGCCAAGCTTTGCATATGAGTTACTATATATAACCCTGAATATGTATTCTAACTCTTATAGGATTCAGTTTTTTTCATCTGTAAAACAAGAGCCATGATTGGATAATCATTATGACCTTTTCAGATTTAACATGAAAGTAGAATGTAAGCATGTTACATTTAATAAAAGGCTGGGAAAAAAATCTAAGGCAATAGCGATTACAAAAAATTACACATGACAAAGACCTTAATTAATGACTTCATTTATAATTCATACTTGCTGTGAACCAGAAACGTACATTTAAATATAGGGCTAACAAAAGAAATTGACATAATCTTTTTTTAAAAAAATTATTTTATAGTACAAATAACAAATTTAATATCAATGTAATGAGAAAAAAACTCAAAACTTCTAACTAGTGTTATAAATATGTATTCACTATATTCACTATAGTTCAAAATTGCTAGGCACTAAAATGACTACTATGGTTTTGTACATTCATTAGACTGGGTAATGAATATGAATTTTAGTTATTCAAGGCTTTTGTAAGAGGGACTAGAGGTCAGATCTCAAGCCTGCGCTCAACTCTACTGAAACAAAGAGCTAGAGAGTTTTTAGGAATTAGAATGAGAATATCACAGGCCATCTGTGTCCACTAATTTACTCAAGATTCTCTCATCTTCATGATAACAGATAGTGTTATAGGTAGCAAGGCACCAGTAAAGTTAGGCTCCTGGAGATCCACAGAAAATGAGATATAGGGCCCTATCTTCTATGATGATTACATGTCAAAGAGATGGCTCCCAAATTCTTAGAAAGATGCTCCTGGGTTGTAAGGACTGGCAGAAATGTTTTTTAAAGATCTATTATTTCAAAGAGGCATAGACAGAATTTATAAATACAAGTTTTTTGAGGTAAATGCTCTAAGAAAAGGTGAGGTCAGAGGCCTAGAGTTGGGAAGAATCTTGCCTAAAATTTAGTCAAGATGAAGGAAAGTTAAGGACATCATGGTCAGGTGGCACTGATTTGGGAAAAATTAGTACTTCATAATACATCAAGATAGAGTGTCAGATTCTTACTACACATAGCTATTTTAATCTGAAAATAGCATTTGATTTGAGTCATCCAAAATTATTTTTAAATGATATTAGCTGCATGTTCCGCATCTGGTACTTTTAATGTATTTGTTTTCCCTGTATGTATACTCTCTTACCACTGTTTAATATCCTTATAATAGCTAAGAAGGGCTAAGTAGGATAGAAAGCATTAACCTTATTCATGTATAGATTATAGGATTTGGGTAAAAAAAAAGTAAATCCACTTATTTATGCTACACATTTGTAACAGGATGAACTATATGCCATGACTTTACTATTTCAGTATAAGGTGTTCCCCAGCATGGCTCATTGCTTCAATGAGTCACATGCGGTGTGTGATTGTGTGGGTGTGCTGTGTGTATAAGCAATAGGTGAAAATAATATATATTTATATATGATAAGAAACTAAACATTTGCCCAGGAGGTATAGCAACAGAAAACTTAAAGACAAAGTAACTTAATTTGACTACTTATTTTGTAAACGCTAGTATTTTTTACTTAGACTTTTCAAGATCACTATAAAATAAAACAGATCTTTCAAAAAAGAGATAAAATAAGTTCTTTAAAAATACTATTATAGGCTGGGCGTGGTGGCTCATGTCTGTAATCCCAGCATTTTGGGAGGCCAAGGCGGGAGAATCAGGAGGTCAGGAGATCAAGACCATCCTGGCTAACACGGTGAAACCCCGTCTCTACTAAAAATACAAAAAAAATAGCCGGGTGTGGTGGTGGGCGCCTGTAGTCCCAGCTACTCAGGAGGCTGAGGCAGGAGAATGGCGTGAACCCAGGAGGCAGAGCTTGCCGTGAGACAAGATCACGCCACTGCACTCCAGCCTGGGCGACACAGCGAGACTCCGTCTCAAAAAAAAACAAAAACAAAAACAAAAAACAAACCAAAAAAAAAAAACTATTATATGTCCATAATATGATGGGAAATTACTATTGGATGTTTGATTGAAAAGAGAAGGTTCATATTCATCCAGCTAATTAATATAGCCCAGAGGGTTCTTATAGTTGAAGATATGTTTTGGGTTTCGTTTCCCTGAATTAACATGTATAAGCAACAGTGAAGAGCTTGATTGCAGCTTATTTGTAAAAGGTTTAAATTTTCTATTAAGATAATTCACTTTAATCAATTAAAATTTTTGAGCCATTTAACTACTTTGACTGCTAAACCCCTTCTTGTGTTACCAATGCTGTCAATATTTGGTATGGCTCAGCAAAGAAATGATGATGAAGTTATGTATGACTGAGATATAAAGAAAAGGCATATGGGAACACCTTCATATTCTACCTCACAACAGGATTGTAAATTTTAGACTCCCCTAAAGAGAAATGCTATTCGTGCTAGAGAAGACCTGTCAACATAATAGACAGGAGTTCTATAAACTTCCTGGTCATTGGAAGTTTAACTTGCTCCAGCTCTGAAAAGCACTAGCTCCAAAAACAGCTCTATGTCTCTTTGAAGAGAAATCAAAGTCATGAAATGTGAACAAACAACTAACTACATAAAATTTATTTTACTTGTACCCAAAATAATATATTTACAGGTAATATAAGTGCTATGAACATTTGATCTACCAATAATGGAGCTATCACGAAACTATAGAAAAATAAAAGCCAAAATAGGTTTATTATAGGAAAGAAAGTTCACCAGAAGTGAAATGTTTTTATAGATTTTTTGTCATTTACAATAAAGCTTGAGTTAATATATCTATTTTAGAGGGCTTTTTAATAAGAAAGGAATAATATAGAAGTTTAATTATATTATCTTCATATGGGCTTTCTGAATCTCATTCAACTTAGTATGAAGGCATCTATAAACAACAACAACAAAAAGTTTATTTGGCATTTAAGCCTAGGCTTTCACTGGATAAGTTAAGAAATTGGTTTATATTATAATTTGTGGGATTATATTTGTATATTTGTAAAATGAGTGTTTTGGATGTAATCTTATATATTTCTCCAGCATAGGAAAAAAAATTGCACAGTTTAGATAACAAAAAGCAGGATCAATTAACATTAGCTTGTGACTCATGCAGCCTGAACTGATTTCCTGCTGATAAACACATTTTTCCAAATAACAACAGAATTTGGGAAGGGCAGTCTACGCACACTTTTTGTATCAATTGAAACTACATGCAATAGTTTCTTATAATAGGAATCAATAGAAAAGCTAAAATAGATGAAAGGCTTTCAACAATTACACAATTCAAATAAGATTTTATAAATCACCTTGGTTTCTGAATAATAAAATAGAAGTTTGGTGAGGGAAGAGAATACTTATCCAAAAAATTCTGCTTACTTCACGTTGTTACTAAATGGCAGCTTATTTAAAAGTTGCACAATACCACATTTTTATTCATCTGGGATTTGATATTTTCCAAACACTTACTTTGATACAAGAAAACTAACTTTCTAAATATACTTTTGGGACTTATATTCAAAGCACTTTTATTCCATATATAATTTTATAAAGTTTCCCAAGTTCTAAATGGCCTATACTTGGTTAAGCAGTACTCTTTTCTGCTGAAGATAAAGAGGTTAAAATTATAATTATTGCCCTAGTTTTTTGAAATTCATTTTTCTTTGAGTTACAAGCAATGGCATCTAACCAGGACATTTTGATTATTTTAAGGGTGTCTTTATATATTTATAGTTTTGCTTAGTCCAAATACTTTTTTCTTTAAAAGTAGTGTAGAAAAATTATATTATCTAATATATTTTTATTATAAAATGTTTATTTTAATTTTACTTTAAACATATATTACATATTTACTCAGGAAACAAGAATCATTCATTTTTCTCCTCAATGACACATATACATAGTCCACAAAGACTCTATCATCACTCATGAAAACTTGCATTATATGAACACATTCTGGATAAGCTACTTCTGTTATTTAAGCAAGTTATGAACTACTTGGAAGAAGTATATTTGGAAAAAAGACCATAGAAGACAAACTTTTAGATTTTGTAAACAATAATTTTTATAAAGTTTTATATATCTTATTCAACTATGACAACCATATTCTCATATATGACCCAGAGAAACTTTTAATGAAGAACATCAGATTGTATTTGAATATGATTTAAAATTTTTGATATGTTATTGATAATTTTATGTTACTAATAACCCCTTTTTTCAAAAAATTTCACAAGCATAATAAAATATATTTTTAAAAAATTAAATGTTTTTATTTATTAATCCCAATTTAATTATTTAGTCAATTTCTATTATGCTCCAAAATTTCTACTTATTTATGTGGGCTAATTGGAATAGGCAGAGTTCCAAGAATTTAGGGACATTCCATGGATAACAACATATTCAAAGAGAATAGGACAGAAAAATTAACAGTGAAAGCAACAGTGTTATTGGTTGGATTGTGGAGAGAAGTTGATTAGAAGAAACAAACAATGTCAGTCAGTTTTTGAGAGAGGATGCTGCTAAAGGGGCCATCTCACAGTTGGCTTTAAAATCCTATTAAACATCCATTCATGTTAAAAACTCTCAATAAACTAGATATTGAAAGAAAAATCTCAAAATAACAAGAGCCATATATGACAAACCCACAGCCAACATCACATTGAATGGGAAAAAGCTGAAACACTCCCCTCGAAAACTGGCATAAGACAAGGATGCTCTCTTTCACCACTCCTATTCAACATATTATTGGAAGTCCTGACCAGGGCAGTCAGACAAGAGAAATAAATAAAGAGCATCCAAACAGGAAGAGAAAGAGTTAAACTATCCCTGTTTGCAGATGACATGATTCCATATCTAGAAAACACCATAGTCCCAGCCCAAAAAATTATTAAAATGATAAACAACTTCAGTAAAGTCTCAGGATACAAAAATCAATGTGTAAAAATCACTAGCATCCTATACACCAACAACAGTCAAGCTGAGAGCCAAATCAGGAATGAACTCCCAGTCATAATTGCCACAAAAAGAATAAAATACCTAGAATACAGCGAACTAGAGAAGGGAAAAATCTCTACAAGGGGAACTACAAAGCACTGCTGAAAGAAATCAGAGATGACACAAACACATTGAAAAGCATTCCATGCTCATGAATAGGAAGAATCGATACCACAAAAATGGCCATATTGCCCAAAGAATTTGTAGATTCAATGCTATTCCCATTAAACCATTATTGACACTCTTCCCAGAACCAGAAAAAAACATTTAAAATTTTTGTGGAAACAAAAAAGAGCTCCAATAGCCAAGGCAACCCTAAGCAAAAAGAACAAAGCTGAAGACATTATGCTACTCAGCTTCAAACTATACTAGAGGGCTGCAGTAACCGAAACAGCATGGTACTGGTACAAAAACAATTACATAAACCAATGTAATAAAATACAGAGCCCAGAAATAAGACTGCACACATGCAACTATCTGATCTTCAACAAACCAGACAAAAACAAGCAATGGAGGAAGGATTCCCTATTCAATAAAGGTATTGAAGATTGAAACTGGACCCCTTCCTTATACCATATATAAAAATCAACTCAGGATGAATTATATACTTAAATGTAAAACTCAAAACTATAAAAACCTTGGCAGAGAACTTATGCAGTACCATTCAGGACAAAGGCACTGGCAAAGATTTCATAATGAAGAAGCCAAAAGCAATTGCAACAAAAGCAAAAATGTACAAAAGAGATCCAAATAAACTTAAGAATGCATAGCAAAATAAACTACCAACAGAGTAAACAGGCAGCCTGCAGAATGGGATAATATTTTTGAAAACTATGCATCTAAGAAAGGCCTAATATCCAGCATCTATTAGGAATATAAACAAATTCACACACACACACACACACACACACACACACACACACACACACAAAACAATCTTACTAAAAAGTGGATCAAGGACTTGAACAGACACTTTTTGAAAGAAGACATATCTATGGCCAACAATCATGTGGAACAAAGCTCAATATCAGTGTTCATTAGAGAAATGCAAATCAAAACCACAATGAGATACTGTCTCACACCAGTCAGAATGCCTATTATTAAAAAGTCAAAAAGTAACAGATGCTGGCAAGGTTGTGGAGAAAAAGAAACACCTATACACTATTGGTGGTACTGTAAATTAGTTCAACCATTGTGAAAGACAGAGTGGCCATTTCTCAAAGACTTAAAGACAGAATTATCATTCAAACCAGCAATTACATTACTGGGTATATACTCAAAGGTATATAAATCATCCTATTACAAAGATACATGCACGCATATGTTCATTGCAGCACTATTCACAATAGCAAAGACATGGAATCAGCCTAAGTGTCTATCAATAATAGACTGGATAATGAGAATGTGATACAGACACAGCATGGATTACTACATAGCCATAAAAACGACATGTCTTTTGCAGGGACATGGATGGAACTGGAGGCCATTATCCTCAGCAAACTAAAACTGGAATAGAAAACCAAATACCACATGTCCTCACTTATAAGTAGGAGCTAAATAATAAAAACTCACGGAAACATAGATAGGAACAACATACACTGGGGCCTATCAGAGGGTGGAGGGTGGAAGGAGGGAGAAGATAAGGAAAAATAACTAATGGTTGCTAAGTTTAATACCTGAGTGATAAAATAATCTGTACAACAAACCCCCATGAGACAAGTTCACCTATGTAACAAACCTGCACTTGTAGCCTTGAACTTAAAAGATAAAAAAAAAAAATTAAGAAAATCTACTGACTTGTTAAGTAGGAGAGACAAATGAGCATGTTTTACTTTCAGAATAATTATCCTGGCAGTGACATAGTGAATGGATTTATGTAAGCAATAAGAAATTTTGGAAGCTTTTCTAATTCAGGAGAAATATAATGGTGGTCTAATACGTTGCCTGAAAGTAGACATATAAGAGACACATATAGAAATAGAATAAACAGTACCTAGTAGGAGATTATATGTACTCATTGAGAAAGGAACCAACAATTATATTAACATTTTACCATTCACTGAGATTTGAGAGTACAGAAATTGGTTTAGATTTGGAGGAAAATGATAACATCAGAAGGGGAACTACTGTCATCCTATGGACTTCTTAAAATCAGCAGTTACACATGGATTATGAGCATAGAAAATCTTGAATTAAAATAAAAGTATGGAAAAAATCACCATATGGCTACTAAAATATGAATGAATTGTCAGGGAAACTATATGGAAAATAGTGGAAGCAAAACTGAATTTTTAGAAAGCTAAAGATTTAATGCTGTGGGAAATAAACTTGTCAAAGACCAAGTAGAGCCGATGTAAGAGGGTGTGGGAACCATGCACATTATAGAAAACAATGTTTTAAAAATATGTTTAACCCCAAATCCCAAGAAGGAAAAGGTGGGTAACCAGCCCTTGTGATGGCATTTTGCTGATAAAAGTGAGTGAAGTTCCCAGCTGAGAGAGGGGCAGTGTCTATCTCTGTGACTTACATTTCCAGTGGGGATTCATGCAACCAAGACCAAGGGAAAGCACTTAGTGTCTCCCAAGCCTTAGAGCTAGCTTGGGAAAAGGCTTGGAGACACTAAGAGGGAATGACACTGGGAAAAACTGCAGGCATTTTCCTCAACTTCGGATGGAGAGCAGGCTGCCATTTTTAATCCAGGTTCATACAAAGTCAGTTATTCTTTGGTGATCTGGCAGTGTGGCTCTGCAGGCATTGTAGTCCAGAGATTGCTGTACTCACTCTGGAGTCAGGTAGGGACCTTTGCAGTCAGAATTGAGTGGCAAGTGTGACACTGGAACTGTACTTTCCTCTGTGGCAGGTCTGGAGTGGGAGGAGAGCTGCTGCAACCATAGTTTTTCCAGGGTGATAAAACTTGCAGCCAGAGGCAGCTTGGAGACCTGGAACTGGTCTGTGTGTGACATTGTTGGGTATCCCAGTCTGCTCCACTGAGATCTTGGCACAGCAGGACCCTCCCTTCTCCAGTCTACTCCCAGGTAGACCTTTAGGCATCCAGAGTGCCCACTCATATGAGTTAGCAGCCTGAGTCACTCTATCCTCCTTGTGCATAGATCATGGTGCAGAGGCACCCTCTCCACTTCCCCTCAGACTGATCTTCAGACAGTCAGAGCACATCCTTACCTGGATCAGTAGCCTGAGCCATCCTACCTTTCCTGTGCATAGATCATGGTATAGTGGAGTCCTCTCCACTCCATGACCAGGCAGATCTCAGGCAGTTGGAGCACTTCCTAACCTGAATCAGCAGCCTGAGCTGCCCTACCCTTCTTGTGCAGATTAGGGTGATTGGGGCCCCCTACACTTCATGCCCAGGCAGATCTCGGGGATTTGTAGCACCTACTCTCTTGGATTAGGAGTTTCAGTGGCCTCCCTGCACCATGCAGAGAACTTGGGCCTGAGGATGTTCCCCAAATCCATGCCTAGGCACATCGCTAGGGGCTTGGTGGCCACCTACCAGACACCCTTCAGTGCCGTTTTTTGTGACTGCCGTTGGGTGACTTGTAGGCAGGATTATCTGGTCCAGCCCTGTTGTGGGAAGTCAGGGACCCCGAATGGAGGGA
This sequence comes from Gorilla gorilla gorilla, assembly GCF_029281585.2. Lineage (NCBI taxonomy): Eukaryota > Metazoa > Chordata > Mammalia > Primates > Hominidae > Gorilla > Gorilla gorilla. The sequence continues at coordinate 105,664,642 of NC_086017.1, read as the reverse complement.
CCGGCTGGAGCCACAGCAGAGGAACATAAATTGTGAAGATTTCATGAACATTTATCTGTTCCCAAATAATACTTTTATAATTTCTTATGCCTGTCTTACTTTAATCTCTTAATCCTGTTATCTTTGTAAGCTGAGGATGTACATCACCTCAGGACCACTGTGATAATTCTGTTGACTGTACAAATTGTTTGTAAAACGTGTGTTTGAACAATATGAAATCAGTGCACCTTGAAAAAGAACAGAATAACAACGATTTTTAGGGAACAAGGGAAGACAGTCATAAGGTTGACTACCTGCAGGGTCGGGCAAAAATAGTTACATTTTTCTTTTTGCAGAGAGCCTATAAATGGACGTGCAAGTAGGCGAGATATCACTAAATTCTTTTCCTAGCAAGGAATATTAATATTAATACCCTGGGAAAAGAATGCATGCCTGGGGTGAGGTCTATAAACGGCCTCTCTGGGAATGTCTGTCTTATGCAGTTGAGATAAGGACTGAGATATGCCTGGTCTCCTGAAGTACCCTCAGACTTATTAGGGTGGGGAAAAACTCCGCCCTGGTAAATTTGTGGTAAGACTAGTTCTCTGCTCTTAAACCCTGTTTTCTGTTGTTTAAGATGTTTATCAAGACAATAAGTGCACTGCTGAACGTAGACCCTTATCAGTAGTTCTGCTTTTGCCCTTTGTCATGTGATCTTTGTTGGACCCTTGTCAGTAGTTCTCCTTTTTGCCCTTTGAAGTATCTGATCTACTCCCTGTTCTTACACCCCCTCCCCTTTTGAAACCCTTAATAAAAAACTGCTGATTTGAGGCTCAGGTGGGTGTCATGGTCCTACTGATATGTGATGTCATCCCCAGAGGCCCAGCTGCAAAATTCCTCTCTTTGTACTCTTTCTCTTTATTTCTCAGCCAGCTGACACTTATGGAAAATAGAAAGAACCTATGCTGAAATATTGGTGGCAGGTTCCCCTGATACAGCCCCACCCATCTTGCCCCCTGCCACCCCGCACCACTCAGGGTTGAGAAGAGAGCTCAAACTATGCAATGCACTGGATCAGCCCATTGAGTGTGGTGACAGAGACCTCCCAGTAAACAAGGATGAAGTATATACCCATCCACATTGGCAGCAGCTGGACTTTAACTATCATTGCCATCTACTGGCCTGTGGGTTGAACTGCGCAGGCCAATAAAAAGCCTGCTGACAGAAATGAATAGTGCTGTAGAAGCAAAACCAAAATACTCTAGCCAACATTCTCTAATAGGATACACAGGGATGAAGGGGAAGAAAATAATAATAATAATAGTAATATATAATAAATAATAATATTAAAACTTGGAAAGAAAAGAAAGAAAACAATTTTATCTGCATGAAAATAATCACAAAAATTAGAAGTTTTAGCATCTCCAGATAAAAAAGAACCAGCACAAAAATTTTGACATCATTAAAAATCTGAATGTTTTGAAATCACCAAAGGATTACACTAGCTCTTCAAAGCATGGGTTGCAAGGAAACTCAATAGTATCCAGGACAATGTGTAAAATAACACATAGAAACTTCTAAGGCAATCTAGGAAATGAAGGAGGAGAAAAACATTTTAAAAATAAATCAGTTAGAGCTTCTGAAATTAAAAAATTCACTTAAGGAATTCCAAAATACAACTGAAAGCCTTAACAATAGAACAAACAAAGCAGACAAAAGAATTTCAAAGCTTGAAGACAAGTCTTTTGAACTAACCCAGCCAGACAAAAATGTATACAAAATTTTATTTTTAACTAACAAGGTCTTCTAGAAATATTGGACATGTAAAGAGACCAAGTCTGCAAATTATTTGCATTCCTGAGAGAGGAGAAAAAGTAAACAATCTGGAAAATATATTTGAGAGAATAATTTAAGAAAATTTTTCTGGTCTTAGAGAGGTAGACATCCAGGTACAAGAAATCCAGAGAGTACCTGTGAGATATTTTTTAAAAAATGAAAATCACCAAGGCATACAGTCACCAGACTGTCCAATGTCAACATTAAATAAAAAATCTTAATAGTAGACAGAGAAAAAAGTCAGACCACATACAAAGGGAACCCATCAGGCTAACAGCAGACTTCTCAGTAGAAACCTTGCAAGCCAGAAAAGGGTAGGGTACTATTTTCAGCATTCTTAAGGAAAAGAATTTCCAACTTAGAATTATATATTCTGCCAATCTTAGCTTCATAAGAAAGGAGAAATAAAACATTTTCCAGACAAATAATTGCTAAGGGAATGTATTACCACTAGATCAGCCTTACAAGAGGCTTCAAGAAAGTTCTAAACGTGAAAACTAAAGAAAGTTACCTGTTACAACAAAAACATACTTAAATGCACAGTCTACAGTCCTTATAAAGCAACTATACAATAGAAACTGCAAAGCAGTCAGCTAACACCTCCACAATAGGATCAAAACCACTCTTGTCAATATTAACCTTGAATGTAAAAAGGTAAATGGTCTAAATGCCACACCTAAAAGGCACAGAGTGGCAAGTTGAAAAAAAAAAAAAAAGCTCACCAATCCACTGACTTTAAGAGACCTGTCTCATATGTAATGACACTAATAGACTCAAAGTAAAAGAGTGGAGAAATATCTATCATGAAAATGCAAAACAAAGAAAAAAGAGCAGGATTACCGTTCTTATATCAGATAAAATAGACTTAAACAAACAATAGTCAAAAAGGACAAAGAAGGGCATCACATAATAATAAAGAGGTCAATTAAACAAGAAGATTTAACTATCCTAAATATATATGCACCCAACATTGGAGCACACAGATTCAGAAAACAGGTACTTCTAGATCTATGATAAAACTTAGCCCCACAGTAATTGTGGGGAACTTCAACAGCCCACTGACAGTATTAGATAATTGAAGCAGAAAATGAACCAAAAAATTTTGGACTTAAATTTAACACTTAATCAATTGAACCTACTAGACATCTAAAGACTGCTCCACTCATCAATCACAGAGTATACACTCTTCTTATCTGCATACAGGACATACTCAAGGATTGACCACATGCATGGCCATAAAGCACGTCTCAATAAATTAAAAAAATTTGAAGTCATACTACTGGGGGAACCAGCCCCCAATATTTCAGTGTAGGTTCTTTCTATTTTTCCTAAGTGTCAGCCAGTCTGAGAAATAAAGAGAAAGAATACGAAGAGAGGAATTTTACAGCTGGGCCTCCTGGGGTAACATCACATATCGGTAGGTCTGTGATGTCCCCTGAGCCACAAAACCAGCAAGTTTTTATTAGGGATTTTAAAAGGGGAGGGGGGTGTACAAAAAGGGAGTAGGTCACAAAGATCACATACTTCAAAGGGCAATAAAGATCACAAGACAAAGGCAAAATTAGAATTACTGATGAGGGTCTATGTCCCACTGTGCACATATTGTCTTGATAAACATCTTAACAGAAAAAAGAGGGTTTGAGAGCAGAGAACAGTCTGACCAAAATTTACCTGGGTGGAATTTCCCAATCCTAGTAAGCCTGAAGGGACTGCAGGAGACCAGAGTGTATCTCAGTACTTATCTCAAGTGCATAAGACAGACACTCCCAGAGCGGCCGTTTATAGACCTCCCCCCACGAATGCATTCCTTCCCCAGGGTATTCCTTGCTGGGAAAAGAATTCAGCGATATCTCTCTTACTTGCACATCCATTTGTAGGCTCTCTGCAAGAAGAAAAATATGGCTCTATTCTGCCTGACCCTGCAGGCAATCAGACCTTATGGTTATCTTCCCTTGTTCCCCAAAAATCGCTGTTATTCTGTTCTTTTTCAAGGTGCACTGATTTCATATTGTTCAAACACAAGTGTTCTACAATCAATTTGTACAATAGTGGTCCTTAGGTGACGTACATTCTCAGCTTATGAAGATAACGGGGTTAAGAGATTAAAGTAGTGGCTCACGCCTGTAATCCCAGCACTTTGGGAGGCCGAGGTGGGCGGATCACGAGGTCAGGAGATCGAGACCACGGTGAAACCCCATCTCTACTAAAAATACAAAAAATTAGCCGGGCGCAGTGGCGGGCGCCTGTAGTCCCAGCTACTCGGGAGGCCGAGGCAGGAGAATGGCGTGAACCCGGGAGGCGGAGCTTGCAGTGAGCCGAGATTGCACCACTGCACTCCAGCCTGGGCGACAGAGCGAGACTCTGTCTCAAAAAAAAAAAAAAAAAAAAGAGATTAAAGACAGGCATAAGAAATTATAAAAGTATTATTAGGAAAGTGATAAATGTCCATGAAATCTTCACAATTTAGGAACACAAACATAGGACAACACAACAAATATAGGAAACTGTAGGTCAATATTTCTAATAAACAGATCAAGATATTATCAACAAAATATTAGCAAACTGAATCCAGCAGCACATCAAAAGTAAACTCACCATGATCAGGTAGGCTATATTCCTGGAATGCAAGTTTGGTTCTACATGTGCAAATCAATAAATAGAGAAAGTTTTTTGTTGAAATTCAACATCCCTTCATGATAAAACCCTGAACAATCTAGACATTGAAGGAACATGCCTGGAAATAATGTGTCATTCATGACAAACCCACAGCCAACATCATACTGAATGGGCAAAAACTGGAAGCATTCCCTTTAAGAAAAGGAACAAGATAAGTGTGTCCACTCTCACTACTCTTGTTCAACACAGTACTGGAAGTCTGAGCCAGAACAATCAGGCAATAGAAAGAAATAAAAGGTACCTAAATAGAAAAATAAGTCAAATTATTTCTGTATGCTGACAATATGATTATATATCTAGAAAGCAATAAAGACTCCACCAAAAGGCTCCCATATCTGATAAATGACTTCAGTAAAACTTTAAGAAACAAATTCAATATGCAAAAATCAGCAGCATTTCTATACAACAGTAATGTTCAAGCTGAGTGCCAAGCCAAGAATACAGTACTATTTACAATAGCCACAAACACACAAAAATAAAACACTTAGGAATACATCTAACATAGGAAGTGAAAGATCTCTATAAGGAGAACTATAAAAATCTGCTGAAAAAAATCATCGATGACACAAACAAATGGAAAAACTTTCCATGCTCATGAACTGCAAGAATCAATATTGTTAAAGTAGCCATACTGCCCAAAGCAATCTACAGTTCTTACCAAACTACCAATGTCATTTTCCACTGAATTAGAAAAGCTATTCTAAAATTCATATGGAACCAAAAAACAGCTCAAATACCCAACACAATCCTAAGCAAAAATAGGAAAGCTAGAAGTGTCACATCATACATATACCCAATATCATAAGACTGCAATAACCAAAACAGCATGGTACTGGTAGAAAAACAGACATACACCAATAGGGCAGAATGGAGAACCCAGAAATAAAGTCACACACTTACAACCATCTGATCTTTGACAAAGCTGATAAAAACAATAAATGTGGAAAGGACTCCCTATTCAATAATTGGTTCTGAGACAACTGGCTAGCTGTACGCAGAAGAATAAAACTGGACCCCTAATTTTCACCATACAAAAAAATTAACTGAAGATGGAGTAAAGGTTTAAACGTAAAATCTCTAACTAAAAATCCTATAAGAAAACCTAGGAAATACCATTCTGTTCATTGGCTTTGGCAAATAGTTGATGACTAAGTCCTCAGAAGTAATTGCAACAAAAACAAAAATTAATAAGTGGAACCTAATTAAACTAAAGAGCATCTGCACAGCAAAAGAAACTAAAGAACTTTAGCACAAAAGAATAAACTATCAACAGATTAAACAGACAGTGTACGGAATGGGTAAAAATATTTGCCAACTATGCATTTGACAAATGTCTAATATCCAGAATCTATAAGTAACTTAATCAACTCAACAAGCAAAAAATGAATAACACTATTTAAAAAATGGGCAAAGGACAAAAAGAAACAATGGGAAAAGACTCCATATTCAAGAAATGGTGCTGGGATAACAGGCTAGCTATATGCTGAAGATTGAAGCTGGACCCTTTCCTTATACAAACTTAAGATGGATTAAAGACTTAAATGTAAAATCCAAAAGTATAGAAACCCTGGAAGATGACCAAGGCAACACCATCCTGGACATAGGAATGAGCAAACATTTAATGACAAGCACACCAAAATCAATCCCCCAAAAAGCAAAAATTGACAAGTGGGACCTAATTAAACTTAAGAGCTTCTGCACAGCAAAATAAACTATCAAAAGGGTAAACAGACCACGTACAGAATGGGAAAAATTTTACAAATTATGCATCTGGTGAAGGTCTTCTAGCCAGCATCTATAAGGACTTAAAAAATTAACAAGATAAAGAACAAGTAATACCATTAAAAAGTGGGCAAAGGACATGAACAGACAATTTTCAAAAGAAGACATACATGCAGCCAACAAGCATACAAAAAAAGCTCAGTATCACTGATCATTAGAGAAATGCAAATCAAAATCACAATGAGATATCATCTCACACCAATCAGAATGGCTACTATTAAAAAGTGAATAAATAACAAATACTGGTAAAGTTGTGGAGAAAAGGGAACACACACACTGTTGATGGGTATGTAAATTAGTTCAACCATCGTTGAAAGCATTATGGTGATGCCTCAAAGACTTCAAGACAGAACTACCATTCAACACACCAATCCCATTACGGGATATATATCCAGAGAAACATAAATCATTCTACCATAAAGACACATGCACATGTATGTTCATTGCAGCCCTATTCATAATAGCAAAGACATGGAATCAACATAAATGCCCATCAATGACAGGTCGGATAAATAAAATGTGGTACATACACACCATGGAATACTATGAAGCCATAAAAAAGAATGAGATCATGTCTTTTGGGGGAACATGGATGGAGCTGGAGGCTATTTTCCTTAGAAAACTAATGCAGGAAAAGAAAACCAAATATTACATGTTCTCACTTATAAGTGAGAGCTAAATGACAAGAACTTACGAATGCAAAGAAGGAAACAACAGACACTGTGGTCTACTTGAGGGGGGAGACTCGGAAGAAGAAGTGGAGCAGAAAAGATAACTATTGATTACTGGGTTTAATACCTGGGTGATGAAATAATATGTACAACAAACCCCTGTAACACATGTTTATCTATGCAACAAAACTTCACATGAAACCCTAAACCTAAAATAAAAGTTAAAAAAGTGGGAAAGGATACAAATAGAAACTTTTCAAAAGAAGATATACAAGTGACCCACAAACACGGAAAAAAAAATGCTCAATATCACTAATCATCAGAGGAAGGCAAATCTAAACCATAAATCAACACCATCTCATACCAGTCAGAATGGTATTAATAAAAAGACAAAAAATAGATGCTGAAGAGGCTGTGGAGAAAAGGGAATGCTTATACATTCTTGGTAGGAATGTAAATTAGTTCAACCACTGTGAAAAGCAGTTTGGATATTTTTCAAATAACTTAAAACAGAACTACCATTAGACACAGGAATTCTGTTACTGGGTATATACTCAAAGGAAAATAAATTATTCTACAAAAAAGACATATGCACTGTTATGTACATCATGGCACTATTTACAAAAGCAAACACATGAAGTCAACTTAGATGCCCATCAACAGTGGATTGGTAAAGAAAATGCAGTACATATATACTATGGAATACTACACAAGCACAAAAAAGAGTGAAATCATATTCTTTGCAGCAACAGGGATGCTGCAATTTTTTTCAGCTCTGTGGTTTGCCTTTTTACTTCATTGACAATGTTTTTTTTTACAATTTTTAAAAAGTTTTTATGATGTCCAATTTGTCTATTTTTCCTGTGTTGCCTTTGCTTCTGGTGTCATACCCAATATGCCACAGCCAAATCCAATGCTGTGAAGCTTTTGTGCTATATTTTCTTTTAATAGTTTTATAGTTTTAGTTCCTACATTTAGGTTATGAATATATTTTGCATTAATTTTTGTATACAATGTTAGGTAAAATTCCAACTTCACTCTTTTGCATGTGCATATCCAGTTTTCCCAGCACCGTATACTATAAAAGATTATCTTTTCCCTGTTGAGTGGTCTTTGTATTGTTATTGAAAATCATTTGACCTCATATGTGAGGGTTTATTTCTTTACTGTTTGTTCTATTCTGTTGGTCAACATATCTGTCTTTATGCCAGTACTTCACTATTTTGCTTACTATAGCTTTGTGGTAAGTCTTTTTTTATTATTATACTTTAAGTTCTAGGGTACATAAGTCTTAAAACCTAGAAGTGTGAGTCCTTCAGCTTTGCTATTCCTTTTTCAAAATCGTTTTGAATTTGAGCGTGGATTTTCTATTTTTTCAAAAAGGTCATTGAGATTTTCATAATATTGAATTAAAACTATAGATTAAGTAGCATTTGCATCTTCATAACAATAGATTGCTTTGAATAATATTTATATCTTAATAATATTGTCTTCCAATCCTTAAGCATGAGATGTGTTTCTATTTTTGTGCATTTTTAAATTTCTTTTAGAGATATTTTGAAATTTTTATTTCATGAGTCTTTTGCTTCCTTGGTTAATTCCTAGTATCTTATTCTTTTTGATTCTAGTGTAAATGAAATTGTTTTCTTAAATTACTTTTTAGAGTTTTGTTAGCATATAAAAATGCAGCTGACTTTTGTGTGTTTTCTTTTTATCCTGCTATTTTGCTGAATTTATTGATTAGTTCTAACAGCTTTTGCATATGTGTATTTTTTAGATTTCCCATATATAAGATCATCATGTGAAAACGGATTTTACTTTTTTATTTCTGATTTAGATGTCTTTCATATCTTTTTTTCTTGCTGAACTGCTCTTAGACTTCCAGTACTATGTTGAATAAAAGCATGTAAAAAGGGTTATCATTTTCTTGCTTTATTTATTTACTTATTTTTTTGAGATGAAGTTTTGCTCTTGTTGCCCAGGCTAGAGTGCAATGGCGTGATCTAGGCTCACCTCAACTTCTGTCTCCTGAGTTAAAGCGATTTTCCTGCCACTGCCTCCCGAGTAGATGGGATTACAGGCATGCGCCACCATGCCCAGCTTATTTTGTATTTTCATTAGAGACGGGGTTTCTCCACGTTGGTTAGGCTGGTCTCTAACTCCCAACCTCAGGTTATCCACTCTCTTTGGCCTCCCAAAGTTTTGGGATTACAGGCATCAGCCCCCGCGCCTGGCTTATTTTCTTGTTCTTTTTCTTACTTTTAGTCTTTTACTATTGAGTATGATGTTTACTGTGGAGTTTACATGTATGAGTTTTATTATGTTAAAATTGTTTCTTTCCATTTCTAATATATTGAGTGTTTGCATGCTGAAATAGTGTTTGTTTTTGTTAAATGCTTTTTGTGTATCAATGGAGATTGCTATAAATTTTCTTTTCCTTCGTTCGGTTAATGTGGTGTTTTATGTTAATCTAATTTTATATGTTGAACCATATTTACATTCCAGAAATAAATATCACTTGGTAATAGCATATAATTGTTTTACCATGCTGCTGAATTTGGCTTACTAGTAATTTTTGAGGATTTTTGCCTCAATATCTGTAAGAAATATTAGTCTTCAGTTTTCTCATAGTGTCTTGCTTGACTTACATTGCTATTAGGGTAATGTTCATAGATTGAGATAGGAAGTGTTCTCTCTGCCTCAATTATTTTTGGAAAAGCTGGAGAAGCAATGGTGTTAGCTATTCTTCAAATATTTGGTAGAAATCACCAGTGAACCCACCAGGTCAAGGGCTTTTTTTATTGTCAAGAGATTATTTTATTACTGATTCAACTCTATTAATAACTTTATAGTAAACTCAAAGTGCTTATTATTTTTCAAATATGTATAATTGTTCAATTTTCTTGCTGTATAAAACATTTAATTAATATATAATGTACTACTTTGTCTCTTGTAAACTTTTGTGATTTTGTCTAATACTGATATAGCCACCCCAAGACTGTTTTGCTTATTTTTGCATTAAATATTTTATTCCATCCCTTCGCTTTTAATCCATGTGTGTCTTTTGATCTAAAGTGAGTTTCTTCTAGATAGCCTTTAGTTGGATCATGTGTTTTTAATCTATTATGCCAATTTCTGTCTTTAGATTGAAGAGGTTAATCCATTTATATTTGTATTAGTTTACTCAGGATGCTATAACAAAATATCATAGATCAGGTAGCTAAATAACAGAAATGTATTTCTGATAGTTCTGGAGGCTGGAAATTCAAGACTAAGATGCTGGTTGATTCAGTTTCTGATGAGGGCCCTCCTCTTGGTTTGAAATTGACCAACTTCTTATTGTGTCTTCACAGGACAGAGAGAGAGAGAGACAGAGAGAGAGAGAGAGAAAACACTCTGGTTTCTTCTTATAAGAGAACTAATCCAATAATTAGGACTTTAGATTCAATGTCTCATTTCAACTCAATTACCTACCAAAGCCCCAGCCTCCAAATATTATCACACTGGGGCTTAGGGCTTCCAAATACAAATGTTGGAGAAACACATTCAGAGTATAACACATTTAAAGTAATGACTGATAAGGAGGGAGTTACTGCTGTCATTTTGCTATTTGTTTTCAGTAGGCTTTTTTACTTTTTTTTGTCATAGTTTCCTATATGACTATCTTCTTTTGTGTTTAGTTGACTTTTTGCAGTGAAATGTTAAATTCTTTTCTAATTTCCTCTTTTGTGTATTCTTTATCTACTTTCTTTGCGATTGCACTGGAGATTACATATCTCAAAGTTAGAATATGTTAATTCAGATTTATACTAGCGTAATTTCAATCATGTAAAAAATTCTTCCCTTTTAACAGCTTCATCTTACCATTTTTAGTAGTTTGTGTCATAAAATTACTTATTTACACACTGTGTATACAAAAATGCATAATTTTAATGCATTAATTTATTAAGTTATGTAGAAAATAAAATGTGGAGTCACACACCAAATTTATAATAATACTAGCTTTCATAATTCCCAGTGTATTTGTCTTTGCTGATACCTTTATATTTTTATATGGCTTTCAGTTACTGTGTAGCATCCTTTAATGTCACCTGAAAGATTCACTTAAAGATTTCTTGCAAGGAAGCTCTACACATCCTCAGCTTGTGTTTATCTGGGAATGTCATAATTTCTTCCTCACTATTAAAGAACAGTTTTGCCAAATAAAGAATTCTCGGTTGCTAGCTTTTTTTTTCTTTTAGCACTTTGAATATATCAGCCAACTGCTTCTTGGCCTACAAAATTTCTGATGAGAAATCTGCTGATATTCTTATTGAGGATCCCTTGTATGTGACAAATCACTTTTCTTTTGCTACTTTCAAAGTATTATCTGTGTCTTTGCTGTTCTACAGTTTGATTTTATTTTTTTATTTTTCTTTTTTTCTTTTTTTTATTATTATACTTTAAGTTTTAAGATACATGTGCACATTGTGCAGGTTACATATGTATACATGTGCCATGCTGGTGCGCTGCACCCGCTAACTCGTCATCTAGCATTAGGTATATCTCCCAATGCTATCCCTCCCCCCTCCCTCCACCCCACAGCAGTCCCCAGAGTGTGATATTACCCTTCCTGTGTCCATGTGATCTCATTGTTCAATACACACCTGTGAGTGAGAATATGCGGTGTTTGGTTTTTTGTTCTTGCGATAGTTTACTGAGAATGATGATTTCCAATTTCATCCATGTCCCTACAAAGGACATGAACTCATCATTTTTTATGGTTGCATAGTATTCCATGGTGTATATGTGCCACGTTTTCTTAATCCAGTCTATCATTGTTGGACATTTGGGTTGGTTCCAAGTCTTTGCTATTGTGAGGAGTGCCGCAATAAACATACGTGTGCATGTGTCTTTACAGCAGCATGATTTATAGTCCTTTGGGTATATACCCAGTAATGGGATGGCTGGGTCAAATGGTATTTCTAGTTCTAGATCCCTGAGGAATCACCACACTGTTATCCACAATGGTTGAACTAGTTTACAGTCCCACCAACAGTGTAAAAGTGTTCCTATTTCTCCACATCCTCTCCAGCACCTGTTGTTTCCTGACTTTTTAATGATCGCCATTCTAACTGGTGTGAGATGGTATCTCATTGTGGTTTTGATTTGCATTTCTCTGATGGCCAGTGATGATGAACATTTTTTCATGTGTTTTTTGGCTGCATAAATGTCTTCTTTTGAGAAGTGTCTGTTCATGTCCTTTGCCCACTTTTTGATGGGGTTGTTTGTTTTTTCTTGTAAATTTGTTTGAGTTCATTGTAGATTCTGTATATTAGCCCTTTGTCAGATGAGTAGGTTGTGAAAATTTTCTCCCATTTTGTAGGTTGCCTGTTCACTCTGATGGTAGTTTCTTTTGCTGTGCAGAAGCTCTTTAGTTTAATTAGATCCCATTTGTAATTTTGGCTTTTGTTGCCATTGCTTTTGGTGTTTTAGACATGAAGTCCTTGCCCATGCCTATGTCCTGAATGGTAATGCCTAGGTTTTCTTCTAGGGTTTTTATGGTTTTAGGTCTAACGTTTAAGTCTTTAATCCATCTTGAATTGATTTTTGTATAAGGTGTAAGGAAGGGATCCAGTTTCAGCTTTCTACATATGGCTAGCCAGTTTTCCCAGCACCATTTATTAAATAGGGACTTCTTTCCCCATTGCTTGTTTTTCTCAGGTTTGTCAAAGATCAGATAGTTGTAGATATGCGGCGTTATTTGTGAGGGCTCTGTTCTGTTCCATTGATCTATACCTCTGTTTTGGTACCAGTACCATGATGTTTTGGTTACTGTAGCCTTGTAGTATAGTTTGAAGTCAGGTAGCGTGATGCCTCCAGCTTTGTTCTTTTTGCTTAGGATTGACTTGGTGATGCGGGCTCTTTTTTGGTTCCATATGAACTTTAAAGTAGTTTTTTCCAATTCTGTGAAGAAAGGCATTGGTAGCTTGATGGGGATGGCATTGAATCTGTAAATTACCTTGGGCAATATGGCCATTTTCACGATATTGATTCTTCCTACCCATGACCATGGAATGTTCTTCCATTTGTTTGTATCCTCTTTTATTTAATTGAGCAGTGGTTTGTAGTTCTCCTTGAAGAGGTCCTTCACATCCCTTGTAAGTTGGATTCCTAGGTATTTTATTCTCTTTGAAGCAATTGTGAATGGGAGTTCACTCATGATTTGGCTCTCTGTTTGCCTGTTGTTGGTGTATAAGAATGCTTGTGATTTTTGTACATTGATTTTGTATCCTGAGACTTTGCTGAAGTTGCTTATCAGCTTAAGGAGATTTTGGGCTGAGACAATGGGGTTTTCTAGATATACAATCATGTCGTCTGCAAACAGGGACGATTTGACTTCCTCTTTTCATAATTGAATACCCGTTATTTCCTTCTCCTGCCTGATTACCCTGGCCAGAACTTCCAACACTGTGTTGAATAGGAGTGGTGAGAGAGGGCATCCCTGTCTTGTGCCAGTTTTCAAAGGGAATGCTTCCAGTTTTTGCCCATTCAGTATGATATTGGCTGTGGGTTTGTCATAGATAGCTCTTATTATTTTGAAATACATCCCATCAATACCTAATTTATTGAGAGTTTTTAGCATGAAGGGTTGTTGAATTTTATCAAAGGCTTTTTCTTCATCTATTGAGATAATCATGTGGTTTTTGTCTTTGGCTCTGTTTATATGCTGGATTACATTTATTGATTTGCATATATTGAAACAGCCTTGCATCCCAGGGATCAAACCCACTTGATCATGGGGGATAAGCTTTTTGTTGTGCTGCTGAATATGGTTTGCCAGTATTTTATTGAGGATTTTTGCATCAATGTTCATCAAGGATATTGGTCTAAAATTCTCTTTTTTGGTTGTGTCTCTGCCTGGCTTTGGTATCAGAATGATGCTGGCCTCATCAAATGAGTTAGGGAGGATTCCCTCTTTTTCTATTGATTGGAATAGTTTCAGAAGGAATGGTACCAGCTCCTCCTTGTGCCTCAGGTAGAATTCGGCTGTGAATCCATCAGGTCCTGGACTGTTTTTGTTTGGTAAGCTTTTGATTATTGCCACAATTTCAGAGCCTGTTATTGGTCTATTCAGAGATTCAACTTCTTCCTGGTTTAGTCTTGGGAGAGTGTATGTGTCGAGGAATTTATCCATTTCTTCTAGATTTTCTAGTTTATTTGCATAGAGGTGTTTGTAGTATTCTCTGATGGTAGTTTGTATTTCTGTGGGATCGGTGGTGATGTCTCCTTTATCATTTTTTATTGCATCTATTTGATTCTTCTCTCTTTCTCTCTTTATTAGTCTTGCTAGCAGTCTATCAATTTTGTTGATCCTTTCAAAAAACCAGCTCCTGAATTCATTAATTTTTTGAAGGTTTTTTGTGTCTCTATTTCCTTCAGTTCTGCTCTGATTTTGGTTATTTCTTGCCTTCTGCTAGCTTTTGAATGTGTTTGCTCTTGGTTTTCTAGTTCTTTTAATTGTGATGTTAGGGTGTCAATTTTGGATCTTTCCTGCTTTCTCTTGTGGGCATTTAGTGCTGTAAGTTTCCCTCTACACACTGCTTTGAATGTGTCCCAGAAATTCTGGTATGTTGTGTCTTTGTTCTCATTAGTTTCAAAGAACATCTTTAATTCTGCCTTCATTTCGTTATGTACCCAGTAGTCATTCAGGAGCAGGTTGTTCAGTTTCCATGTAGTTGAGCGGTTTTGAGTGAGATTCTTAATCCTGAGTTCTAGTTTGATTGCACTGTGGTCTGAGAGATAGTTTGTTATAATTTCTGTTCTTTTACATTTGCTGAGGAGAGCTTTACTTCCAAGTATGTGGTCAATTTTGGAATAGGTGTGGTGTGGTGCTGAAAAAAATGTATATTCTGTTAATTTGGGGTGGAGAGTTCTGTAGATGTCTATTAGGCCCACTTGGTGCAGAGCTGAGTTCAATTCCTGGGTATCCTTGTTGACTTTCTGTCTCGTTGATCTGTCTAATTTTGACAGTGGGGTGTTAAAGTCTCCCATTATTATTGTGTGGGAGTCTAAGTCTCTTTGTAGGTCACTCAGGACTTGCTTTATGAATCTGGGTGCTCCTGTATTGGGTGCATATATATTTAGGATAGTTAGCTCTTCTTGTTGAATTGATCCCTTTACCATTATGTAATGGCCTTCTTTGTCTCTTTTGATCTTTGTTGGTTTAAAGTCTGTTTTATCAGAGATAAAACAGCACACTGATGGGTCTTGACTCTTTATCCAATTTGCCAGTCTGTGTCTTTTAATTGGAGTATTTAGCCCATTTACACTTAAAGTTAATATTGTTATGTGTGAATTTGGTCCTTTCGTTATGATGTTAGCTGGTTATTTTGCTCGTTAGTTGATGCAGTTTCTTCCTAGCCTTGATGGTCTTTACATTTTGGCATGTTTTTGCAGTGGCTGGTACTGGTTGTTCCTTTCCATGGTTAGTGCTTCCTTCAGGAGCTCTTTTAGGGCAGGCCTGGTGGTGACAAAATCTCTCAGCATTTGCTTGTCTGTAAAGGATTTTATTTCTCCTTCACTTATGAAGCTTAGTTTGGCTGGATATGAAACTCTGTGTTGAAAATTCTTTTCTTTAAGAATGTTGAATATTGGCCCCCACTCTCTTCTGGCTTGTAGAGTTTCTGCCAAGAGATCTGCTGTTAGTCTGATGGGCTTCCCTTTGTGGGTAACCTGACCTTTCTCTCTGGCTTCCCTTAACATTCTTTCCTTCTTTTCAACTTTGATGAATCTGGCAATTATGTGTCTTGGAGTTGCTCTTCTCGAGCAGTATCTTTGTGGCATTCTCTGTATTTCCTGAATCTGAATGTTGGCCTGCCTTGCTAGATTGGGGAAGTTCTCCTGGATAATATCCTGCAGAGTGTTTTCCAATTTGTTCCATTTTCCCCGTCACTTTCAAGTACACCAGTCAGACGTAGATTTGGTCTTTTCACGTAGTCCCATATTTCTTGGAGGCTTTGTTTCTTTTTATTCTTTTTTCTCTAAACTTCCCTTCTCGCTTCATTTCATTCATTTCATCTTCCATCACTGATACCCTTTCTTCCAGTTGATCGCATCGGCTCCTGAAGCTTCTGCATTCTTCACGTAGTTCTCAAGCCTTGGCTTTCAGCTCCATCAGGTCCTTTAAGGACTTCTCTGCATTGGTTATTCTAGTTATCCATTCGTCCAATTTTTTTTCAAGGTTTCTAACTTCTTTGCCATTGGTTTGAATTTCCTCCTGTAGCTCGGAGTTGTTTGGTCATCTGAAGCCTTCTTCTCTCAACTCGTCAAAGTCCTTCTGAGTCCAGCTTTGTTCCATTGCTGGTGAGGAACTGCGTTCCTTTGGAAGAGGAGAGGCGCTCTGCTTTTTAGAGTTTCCAGTTTTTCTGTTCTGTTTTTTCCCTATCTTTGTGGTTTTATCTGCTTTTTGTCTTTGATGATGGTGACATACAGATAGGTTTTGGTGTGGATGTCCTTTCTGTTTGTTAGTTTTCCTTCTAACAGACAGGACCCTCAGCTGCAGGTCTGTTGGAGTTTGCTAGAGGTCCACTCCAGACCCTATTTTCCTGGGTGTCAGCAGCGGTGGCTGCAGAAAAGCGGTAGCTGTAGAACAGCGGATTTTAGTGACCCACAAATGCTGCTGCCTGATCATTCCTCTGGAAGTTTTGTCTCAGAGGAGTACCCAGCTGTGTGAGGTGTCAGTCTGCCCCTACTGGGGGTGCCACCCAGTTAGGCTGCTCGGGGTTCAGGGACCCACTTGAGGAGGCAGTCTGCCCGTTCTCAGATCTCCAGCTGCATGCTGGGAGAACCACTACTCTCTTCAAAGCTGTCAGACAGGGACATTTAAGTCTGCAGAGGTTACTGCTGTCTTTTTGTTTGTCTGTGCCCTGCCCCCAGAGGTGGAGCCTACAGAGGCAGGCTGGCCTTCTTGAGCTGTGGTGGTCTCCACCCAGTTCGAGCTTCCAGGCTGCTTTGTTTACCTAATCAAGCCTGGGCAATGGCAGGCGCCCCTCCCTCAGCCTCACTGCTGCTTTGCAGTTTGATCTCAGACTGCTGTGCTAGCAATCAGTGAGACTCCGTGGGCATAGGACCCTCCAAGCCAGGTGTGGGATATAATCTCCTGGTGTGCCGTTTTTTAAGCCCATTGGAAAAGCGCAGTATTCGGGTGGGAGTGACCTGATTTTCCAGATGCCATCTGTCATGCCTTTCTTTGACTAGGAAAGGGAACTCCCTGACCCCTAGCCCTTCCTGAGTGAGGCAGTGCCTCACCCTGCTTCGGCTCGTGCACAGTGCACTGCACCCACTGTCCTGCACCCACTGTCTGGCACTTCCTAGTGAGATGAACCCAGTACCTCAGATGGAAATGCAGAAATCACTCATCTTCTGCATCGCTCATGCTAGGAGCTGTAGACCGGAGCTGTTCCTATTCGGCCATCTTGGCTCTACCCTTGAAATAACTTTTTTTAAATGTGGTGTATTCCCTATTTACCATAAATGCCTTTTTATTATGTAATTACCACAGAATCTCTCTCTCCATCTATCTCTATCTCTTTGTCTCCTTTTCTTTATGTCATTGATAGATTTGAAAAATTCACTTAACGTGGTTACAGAGATACTCTGTGACTATTGATATATATTAGATATTTTACACAATATGCTGTTAATTAGATTCTACTGGGATATTAAATCAAAGTTTTACCTTTCCTTTTTCTTTTGTCTTTTTAACTACGCTTTCTAACAAGTGTCTTCATTGGAATAATCCCCATTCATGGAGTTCCCATTGTTAATATTTTTGGTTAACCATATAACATTTGTTTCCCTCTTTCATTCTTCTCATTAAGATTGAATGCCCAATTTTCTTTAGATATCAACCACTTCCCACCACAGCCCATGCAACAAGCATGGCTGCTTCAGCTTTCAGCTCCTGCAGTTAGCCTGTGTCTTAGGATCATGCCAATCCTCTTGATGATAGTTCAGGTTTGGGCATGTGACACAATTCAGACTGATAAGAAAGATTGTTGTTTAGTCATAGTTGGAAAATTTATTCTTTTTTCCTCTTAGAAACCATCTGGAATCATCTCACTTTTTCTACTTCTGGTATTGTCATGCGAGTTACAAGGCTTAGAAGCCCTGCAGTCATCTTGGTTCCAGACTTGCCCTAAAGAGATCATCAGGAGAAGAGATCTTTGCCAAAAAGTAGAACGTTCTATATTGATCCCTAATCTTAGACCTCTAGTTACTGAAGCAAGAAAAATGTATTATCATTGATGTTTATTTATCTTATTTAAAACTATTTTAAAGTATATATGGAATCAAAAAAGAGCCCAAATAGCAGAGGCAAACCTCAGCAAAATAAAAAAATTGGAAGCATCACATTACCCAATTTCAAACTGTATACCACAGGGCTACAGTAAGCAAAACAGCATGGTAGTGGTACAAAACCAGGCATATAGATCTTTTGTTGATCTTTTGTTTGTTTGTTTTGTTTTGTTTAGTTTAACTTTTATTTTACATTCAGGGGTACATGTGAAGGTTTGCTATGTATGTAAACTTGTGTCATGGAGATTTGTTGTACAGATTATTTCATCATCCTGGTAGTAAAGCTAGTACCCAATAGTTAATTTTTCTGCTCCTCTACCTCCTTCCATCCTCCACCCTCACATAGACCCCATTGTTGTTCCATTCTTTGGGTTCATGAGTTGTTATCATTTAACTCCCATCTGTGAGTAAGAACATGTGGCATTTGGTTTTCCATTCCTGTGTTAGTTTGCAAAGGATAATGGCCTCCAGCTCCAACCATGTTCCAGCAAAAGACATGATCTCATTCTGTTTTATGGCTTCATAGTATTCCATGGTATATCTGTACCACATTTTCTTTATCCAATCTGTCATTGATAGGTATTTAGGTAGATTCCATGTCTTTGCTATTGTGAATACTGCTGCAAAGAACCTAAAACATGCATGTGTTTTTATCATAGAAAGATTTATACTTTTCTGAGTATATAACCAGGAATGAGATTGCTGGATCAAATGGTAGTTCTGCTTTTAGCTCTTTGAGGAATCTCCATACTACTTTCCGTAATGATTGAACTAATTTATGCTCCCACCAACAGTGTATAAGTGTTCCCTTTTCTCTGCAACCTCACTGGCATCTGTTTTTTTTTTACTTTTTAGTAATAGCTATTCTGACTGGTGTGAGATAATGTCTCATTGTCGTTTTGATTTGCATTTCTCTAATAATCAATGACATCGAGCTTTTTTTCATGTGTTTGTTGGCCACATGTATGTTTTCTTTTGAAAATTGTCTGTTCATCTGTTCTGCCCATTTTTTAATGGGGTTGTTTGTTTTTCTCTTGTAAAGTTAAGTTCCTTATAGATACTGGATATTAGGCTTTGGTCAGATGTATAGTTTGGAAAAATATTCTCCCATTTTATAGGTTGTCTGTTTACTCTGTTGATAGTTTTCATTTGCTGTGCCGAAGCTCTTAAGTTTAATTAGATTTTGTCAATTTTTGCTTGTGTTCAGATTGCTTTTGGTGTGTTTGTCATGAAATTTTTGCCTGTTCCTATGTCCAGGATGGTGTTTTCTAGGTTTCTTCCAGGGTTTTTATAGTTTTGGGTTTTACATTTAAGTCTTTAATTCATCTTGAGTTTATTTTTGTATATCATGTCAGGAAGGTGTCCAACTTAAATCTTTAGCATATAGCTAGCCAGTTATCCCAGCACCATTTGAATAGGAAGTATTTTCCCCATGACTTGTTTTTGTCAGCTTTGTCAAAGATGAGATGGTCATAGATGTGTGACCTTGTTTCTGTGCTCTCTATTCTGTTCCATAGATCTATATTCCTGGTTTTGTACCACTACCATGCTGTTTTGCTTACTGTAGCCCTGTGGTATACAGTTTGAAATTGGGTAATGTGATGCCTCCAGTTTTTTTATTTTGCTGAGGTTTGCCTCTGCTATTTGGGCTCTTTTTTGACTCCATGTATACTTTAAAATAGTTTTTTTTTTTCTAGTACTGTGACGAACATCTTAGGTAGTTTGATAGCATTGAATCTGTGAATTGTTTTGGGCAGTATGGCCATTTTAATGATATTGATTCTTCCTATTCCTGAGCATGGAATGTTTTTCCATTTGTTTGTATCATCTCTGATTTGCAAGTGTTTTGCAATTCTCATTGTAGAGATCTTTCACCTCCCAGGTTAGCTTTATTCCTAGGTATTTTTTTTTCTTCTTTTCTGGTGGTTGTGAATGGGATTACCTTGCTGATTTGGCTCTCAGCATGGCTGTTGGTGTATAGGAATGCTAGTGATTTTTGTGTGTTGATTTTGTATTGTGAAACATTGCTAAAGTTTTTTATCAGCTGAAAGAACTTTTGAGCCAAGATTATGGGTTTTTCTAGATATAGAATCATGTCTTCCGCTAACAGAGATAGCTTGACTTTCTCTCTTCCTCTTTGGATGCCCTTTATTTCTTTCTCTTGTCAGATTGCTCTGGCTAGGACTTTCTGTTTTGTTTTTTTCTGAATATTTATAGCTGCAATGATCTTTTATGGTATTTTCTCTTCTAATTTTCTCCTTCTCAGTGTTAACATGTTAATGTTAATATTTTAACATTATAATGTGAATTAGCCACATTCTCAGCAAAAATAAAAGCAAATATTAGTATTTGATGATGCATATAACATACACACATACACACACACACATTTTTTATTGCTTTTTCTTATAGTGAATAGTAGCACCAGTATACAAGGCAACTTTTTTACATAGTAATTATGGATAGAAGGAAAAGAAAAGAAAAATATTGCTTATGTGAAAGATACTAATTCAACAAACAAGACACCATAAAGGAATATGAAGACAGGAAATAGAGCACAATCTATATAGTTTACAATTTTGTTTCTTACACCATATAAGCTAATAACATCTCTCTGAGACAAATTGTAAAATTTGAAACTAAGATATTCTGAATAATTTAACTTGAAACATATTACTTGTAATATCTGACTTAACAAAAGTGTAGATTTTTGATGTTATTTTATCCTAATTTTCTAATTATGACCTTCTTTTACTATCTTCACATGAAAATTGGTTTAATTAAGATGCTCACACAACCACATAAAAATCTTTGGTAAAATCATTGCAATAGGTGCATAATGGATTCCAAACATGTTCATGCTCTAATAATCAGAACTAGTGAATTTTACCTTAAATGGCAAAAGGGACTTTGTAGATGTGGTGTATTTAAGGATTTTGTGATAAAAGATCTTGAGATGAACACATTGTCAAATTATTGAGGAGGATTCCAAATGCAATCACAGTGTCCTTAAAAGAGGGAGGCAGAGAAAAATTTGACTACAAAAGAACAAGTAGGGGATGTGGTAAAAAAGCAAGAGTTTGGAGTTATACGAGGAAGACATCATGAGCCAGGGAATGCAGATGACCTCCAGACACAGATTCTTCCCCAGAACCTCCAAAAAAAAAAAAAAAAAAAAAAAATCAGCAGTGCCTGACTTTGGTCCAGTGAAACAGATGTCTGACTTCTGGCTTCAAGAACTGTATGAAAATAAGATTGTATTTTCTTAAGCTGCCAAATTGGTGGTCAGTTTCAAGTTCAAGGCATTAAAGAAAGATTAGTAAGTGGTCTACTACTTTGTTTTATTCTTATCTTCTTGCAGATTCCATCATCTTAACCCCAAAGATGTGCTCTTATCTCTTAAAACCTTCCTTTCATAGCCTCTTCTTCTCCCAGTCTTGAGAGTTTATGCAGATTTTACATGTTTGAAACTATTAACCCTAATCTACCTGCTAATTATTGAACATAATCTGAAAGACTTGACCTTCACTGATTTTAGTGGAATATATAAGTTTTGCTTGGCTGTCTTAGCCATTTTTATTTCTTCCCATTACAGAAAATTAGGATGGAACTTACAAACCTTTCAGATATTACAAATTTATAGTTTTAAAATATGGCCCAAGAACTCTTAACTCTGCAGATGAAGCACCAAGTAATTCTATAGAGACACTGTCCTCTTCATATTCCTCCTCCCACCATTTAAACAAAACTACCCTTTAAATTGTTGTATTTATTAGGTTTGATACACGCCATTTAATTTTTGTAAACAGTTCCTTGGCACATAAAATTTGAAAATGATATAGGTTAACTTGATGTCAACAGTCTCCTGTTTATTATCCAGAAAAAAACCTATGTATTGTTTATATTTATTATGTAGGCATGAATTCTTTGCTTTTTAAAAACTTACCATTGTGAAAAATGTTTTGTCTTGCATTTACTGCATAGAACATGCTCAATGTCTTTTAGCTTCAAGAAAAACCAGCCTGGATCCAGCTTCTTCTAAACATGGAGAGGAGGGGGAAAAAAGCAAATTTCTTCTTCCTCTGAATAGATTTTCATATCCTATCCTAAAACCAAATTTACATCCATTTCAAGCAACTTATTAGGAACATCTCTATCTTAGAGTTTTTTGCCCCTCAACTACTGTGCTCTCCCCACGTTTGGTGACTCAGATCTTTCAGGAATGTAAACAAAATTGTACATAGTATGGTTTGAGGCACTATGGGGTCATTCTTAGAAGATGTTGGCTTTTGACAAAACTGGATTTTATTTCAAATGTTTGACCTTGGACAATTTTTAAAAATCTTTGTGATGATAACACTGAGTTTCAACATGATTGGATTGAAGGATACAAAGTTTAGACCCTGGGTGTGTCTGTGTGGGTGTTGCCAAAGGAGATTAACATTTGAGTCAGTGGGCTGGGAAAGCTAAACCCACCCTTAATCTGGGTGGGCACAATCTATCAGCTACCAGCACAGCTAGAATATAAACAGGCAGAATAATATGAAAAGAGAGACTACCCTAGCCTCCCAGCCTACATCTTTCTCCCATGCTGGATGCTTCCTGCCCTCAAACATTGGACTCCAAGTTGATCCCTTTTGTAACTCTGACTGGCTCTCCTTTCTTCTCAGCCTGTAGATGGCATGTTGTGGGACCTTGTGATCATGTGACTTAACACTTAATAAACTCCCCAGATAGATATATAGATTTTTGATATATATTCCATTAGTTCTGTCCCTTAGAGAACACTGACTAATACAATCTTTATGTTTCAATTTCCAAATCTGTAAAACAGGAAAAATAGTTCCTACATTTCCAGATTGTGGGTAGAGTAAGTGTCTATTGCCAAGTAGGTGTGCATACATTTTAGCTGCTATTAATCAGCTACACAATAACAATAAATATTCAGCTGTTTTGTTTTTATTGGGTTTAGAAATAACAAATGTGTTCATTTTTTTCCAATAAATTGGTCACTTTTTTCAAAACATGCATAGTAGTTTTTGAGGAAATACATGGGAGACTAGGTTTGTTTTAAAAATCTCTTTTTAAATGGCCTGTAGCAAATGCACTTTTGAATATGATGAAAGTGGAGGAAGGAAGAAACCAGTCATGCAGGCAGTTAGGTGGGTCCTCAGTAAAACTTCTTCAAGCCAAGAACAGACTGAAAAGCAAGCTGCAGGCCACAGATAAGAAAATACCTGCATACTTGAATGAACATGCCTACTCTGTGAACCCAGATGAACAAATTCCACTCCTTTTTTGAACACATTTCCCTCTCCTTGGTGCACCTTTGTCTCATTTTATGCACTGCCTCTGGATTGGTCCTTACCTTTTACTATTTTATATATACCTATCTTTCTGTGATTGACTATAGGTTGAATCTTCATTTGCATAAAGTATAACATCACTCTATCCCTGATTGGTCACAGTCCAAGCCTTCACTTCAGCCCCTAATTGGTTCTTTACATTATCATACCTTTTTCTGAATGGTGCTTTTCCCAAGCTTACCCATAAACCAATCAGCCTGCATTTCCTCATTCTAAGCCCATAAAAACCCCAGACTCAGCCTTGCATTTAGCAACTCTCTTTTGGGTCCTGGGTCCCCTCTCCTTTCTGTTGCTTAATAAATCCGACTCTGCCTTACTCACTCTCTGGCGTCTGCATGTCTTATTCTTCTTGATTATGGGACAAGAACCTGAAGCTCACCAGTGGTGGGAGTAAAAGAGCTTTATCTCTCTCTCTCACTCCCCTGAACAACAGGAGTGAAGAAGCTGCAACAATGTCCTGAGTATTTTAGAATGAATCCTACTATTAACATTTAATCAATTTTCTACTTTTGTAACAAAATCTAGAGCCAAATGAAAAGGACAATAATAAGTGCCCGATACACAGTTTTTATGAAAATGTTGAGAATATGATCAAAATTGCCTTAAACATTAATGTATTTTTGATGATGGAATGGGGAAATTTTGTGCTAAATCAAAATGCAATCAACGGCCAGGTGCGGTGGCTCACGCCTGTAATCCCAGCACTTTGGGAGGTGGAGGTGGGCAGATCATGAGGTCAGGAGAGAGACCATCCTGGCTAACATGGTGAAACCCCCGTCTCTACTAAAAATAGAAAAAATTAGCTGGACGTGGTGGCGGGTGCCTGTAGTCCCAGCTACTTGGGAGGCTGAGGCAGGAGAATGGCATGAACCTGGGAGGCGGAGTTTGCAGTATTGCAGTGAGCCAAGATAGCACCACTGCAGTCCAGCCTGGGTGAAAGAGTGAGACTCCATCTCAAAAAAAAAAAGAAAAATGCAATCACCATATTAATTGGTAGCTTCAGGTAGAAAAGAAAGCTGTAACTTATTCTATTTTCTTTGGATTCATTAAAAAGTGAATTTAAAAATCACTTAGGCCAGGCACGATGGCTCATGCCTGTAATCTCAGCACTTTGGGAGGCTGAATAGGGCAGATCACCAGATGTCAGGAGTTGCAGACCAGCCTGACCAAACCAGGCTGAAACCCTGTTTCTACTCAAAATACAAAAAATAGCCAAGCATGGTGGTGCGTGCCTGTAATCCCAGCTACTTGGGAGGCTGAGACAAGACAATCTCTTGAACTCCGGATGTGGAGGTTGCAGTGAGCTGAGACCACACTACTGTCCTCCAGCCTGGGCAGCAGAGTGAGACTCCTTCTCAAAAAAACAAAAAAATCACTTAAAGTAGCATCATCAGTGAATGATTTTATTAGCAAATCTATCCTCTCTTGTTTCACTATCTTACTAAAGTCTGGTTTAGTGATCTTACATCCTTCCTTCCAAATAATAACTGCTCCATAATGGGTTATTAATTTTAATTTAACAAAGGGGGCTCAATTTTGTTAGTAACTTATTCTGAAATTCTACAGTAATCACAGATAACTTTACAAGAATATGTTAAGTTTTAAATTTTGTTCTTTGCTATTAGAAAGATTATATTAACCATTTTATCATAAAAAAGTAATGGGCAAAATATTTTGGTTTTAGTTCAGATGTAGCATTTAGTTTATAATAATATTTCTGATCCAGATTTCCTACCTAAAAATGGAATTGAATACTACAAAATTTTTATAACCAAAAATATGTTGTTTGGTTCTGCATTTAACACACTTCCTGGGCAAAATGGCCTTATTAATTTAGAATAAGACTTTCCTTGATTTTGCTTTTTTGTATACAGAAATATACAGAATATTTATTAAGTTCCAAATACTAGATACAAACATGTAAATGACACAGTTTCTTGCCATTAAGGAACTCGGAACCAAGCGAAAATTATTCAGTAAAAGAAAAAACTATACTATAAGTAGACCATCTGTGTGGCATATTTTTAGGGCCCTAAAAAAGGAAAAATCCTATGTACAAACCATAATATCTCACAGATTTTAAGTTAGTACCCAGAAATTCTACCACAAAGGTTGTTTTCTAAGACGATGGAGTCATAAAAGTTTTCTACTTCCAGAAATTTGCTAAAATGTTAACTAATATATTAATTTTTAAAATATTAACCAATATTTCAGTCATCGATATTTAAGGAAGAACCAGTTTATCAGACCATTTCTCAAATGACTTGTAGATTAAAGCAAGCCTGCTGAGAAAGACCCCACAGATGAATAAATAAGGGTCTGATAACTTCAAAGGGAAACATCATCAGCTCAAATTTATACTGTAATTGCCTAGAGATGAATACTCCTAATAAACTTCTTCCAGTTAATTCACAAGAAGAAACATCTCTTTTAAAAGGAGTAAAAAAGAAAAAGAACCCAAGGAAGCTGCATTTTGAAGTAAATCTAATCAGAAAATAATTATGCATGCAAAAATACTTTTAAGATATTCTAATCATAATGAAATTATACTATATATTAGATATTAAAATATAAGTATACCTAGTTTTATTGTGCTTCACTTTATTGCACTTTGCACATACAGTGTTTTTCACAAGTTGCAGGTGCATGGCAACCTTACCTTGAATATGTCTATCAGTGAAACTTTTTCCACAGCATGTACTCTTTTCATGTCTCTGTGTCAAAGTTTGTTAATTGAAATTTTTCATTATTACTACATCTGTTATAGTGATCAGTGATCTTTGTTTTTATGATTTTTGCTGTTTTCGAGTGTCACAAACCCATGTCAACACTTAATTGGTAAATGTTATGTGTGCTCTGACTGTTTAACCAACTGTTTTTTTTTTCTGTCTCTCTCCCTCTCCTCAGACCCTACTATTCCCTGAGACACAACAATATGAAAACTAGGCCGATTGATAACTCTACAGTGGCCTCTAAGTATTCAAGTGAAAGAAAGAATCATACACCTCCCTCTTTAAATCCAAAGCTAGAAAGGATTAAGTTCAGTAAAGAAGGCACGTAAAAGCCAAGTTAGGCCAAAAGCTAGGCCTCTGGTGTCAAACAATTTGCCAAGCTGTGAATGTTCTCGAAGGATATTAAAAGTGCTATTCCAGTAAAAACATGACTAATAAAGTAAAACAGCATTACTGCTGATATGGAGAAAGCTTTAGTGCTCTGGATAGAAGATCAAACCAGCCACAACATTCTCTTAAACCAAAGCCTAATCCAGAGCAAAGTTCTAATTCTCTTCAATTCTATGAAAACCAAGACAGGCAATAAAACTACAAGAAAAAGATGGATTCTAACAAAAGTTCATTCATGAAGTTTAAGGAAAGAAGCTGACTCCGTAACTTTAAAGTGCTAGGTGGAACAGCAAGTATTAATGTAGAAGCTGTAGCAAGTCATCCAGAAGAACTAGCTAAGATAACTGATGAAAGTGGCTACACTAAACAGATTTTCAATATAAGCAAAACTGTCTTATGTAAACAGACATTTAGGAGTATCATCAATGCCTGGCTTCAAATCTTCAAAGGACAGGCTGACTGTCTTGTGATGGGCTAATACAGCTAGTGACTTTAAGTTGAAGCCAGTGTTTATCTACCATTCTGAAAATCTGAGGGCTTCTATGAATTACACTAAATCCACTCTTCTTGTGCTTTATAAATCAAACAATAAAGTCTGGATGATAGCACATCTGGGTATAGCATGGTTTACTCAATATTTTAAGATCACTGTTGAGACCTACTACTGCTCAGATAAAAAATAATTCTTTTAAAACATTACTGATTATCAAGAAGGAACCTAGTCACCCAAGAGTTCTAAAGAAGATACACAAGGAGATTAATGTTGGTTTTATGCCTGCTAGCACAACATCCATTCTGCAGCTCATAGGTTAAAGATTAATTTAGACTTTCAAATAAAATAAATAATAAGACTTTCAAGTCTTATTATTTATGAAATACATTTTGTAAGGCTATGCCTTTCATAGATAGTGAGTCCTCTGATGGATCTGGGCAAAGTAAATTGAAAACCTATTAAAAACCTTTTGAAAAGGATTAATTATTCTAGATGACATTAACATTCATGCTTCATGAGAGAAAGTCAAAATATCAATATTTACAAGAGTTGCTAAAAAACTGATTCCTATCATAAGGAGCTCTAAACTTCAGTGGAGGAAGTAACGACAGATGCAGAAATAATTTCAGTGGAGAAAATAATAAGAGAACTAGAATTAGCAGTGGGACCTAAACATGTGACTGAATGGCTGCAATCTTATGATAAAACTTGAACAGTAAGGAGTTGCTTCTTATAAATGAGCAAAATGAAAAGGTGATTTCTTGAGATGGATATTGTTGAAATGACTACAAAGGATTTAGAACATTACATAAACTTAGATGATAAAGCAGTGGCAGGGTTTGAGAGGATTGACTCCAATTTTCAAAGAAATATTTATGTGGATAAAACACTATCAAATAAGATCGTATGCTACAAAGAAATTTTTTGTGAAAGGAAAAGTCAATAGATAAAGCAAACTTCATTGGGTTCTTAAGAAACTGAAAAAGTCACCTCAACCTTCAGCCACCACCACCCTAATTAGTAAACAGCCATCAACATTGAGGTCAGATCCTCCACTAGCAAAAAATTATGATTTGCTGAAAGCTCATACGGTCAATAGCGCTTTTTAGCTATACAGTATTTTTAATTAAGATATGTTTATTACTTTTAGATATAATGCTACTGTACACTTAACAGTATAAACATAATTTTATATGCACTGGGAAACCAAAAAATTCATGTGACTTGCTTTATTGGAAAATTTGCTTCATTGTTGTTGCCTAGAACCAACCTGCACTATCATTGAGGTAGGTATGCCTGTGTATCACCTATATTAAGACAAGAATGATCAGAGTCCTCAGAATATTGTTCATTTATATACTAACTCTGAGAAGACACATTATTCACTAATGATTTTCTAAAGAAAGTACTGCTTCTGTACAATGTGAAATTAATCTCACCTATGAACCAGAACACTTGGGAGCAAGATAGGCAGAGATTGGCTGACTCAATAGAGTATTTACCAAGTTGTGAGACATGAACCCATGTACTAATTCAGCTGCAGGTGGTTATAATTATTGAATTTGCTCTACTCTTTGAACTTGAGCAAATGAAATCCTTATAAGCAAAATGTTTTTATTCTCTTAGTAAGATTTCCAGTTATGATCAGTTACTTATAAGCTGAATTTAATTACTCTTGTGTAAATTATAGCTATTTGTATGTGTTTGGAAAAAAATACTCCTTTTGTTGTTCACAAAAACAGTTTGTGGATGCTTTTCATTATTGATGCAGATAACAAAGGTTATACTTGTGAGCCAAAAAGAAAAAAAACTTTAAGAATATTAACTATTCCAGAATGTCCTAAATTTAAAGGTTTCTATTGTCCTGATTATCAATGGTATGTTGTCCAGAGGAAGGGCAGGAACCTATAAATGAAAGTAGCATTCTAATAGCGTAATACCACAAAATACCCCCAAAGCCTCTAAAGAGAGTATCTCCATCAAATATTCATATACTTTGTCTCCAAAAGTCCATACGTCAGCCCTGTGTAGTAAGATGTATGTCTGTGGATAAATTTTAGAGGATATGTTTAAAGAGCAAAATTTGCATGGAAAAACTTCACATAAGTCAGTCACGTAACTCTCCTTGTATTTTGTATGATTTATGCAGACTACAAAAACTTCTTGTTTCTTTTACCCAAAAATATATATTTTTAAAACTAGTTTTATATATTAGTTAGGGGAGGATTCAATACTTAAGCCAGATATCCTCACTTATAGTGTTAGTGGCATATCTCTGCAGTCCTGAAACCTGTGTAACTCATGAAGATGCAAACACAATGAACTATAATGCTTCAGGATAGAGCATCAGTTTTATTTTATTGTTCAGTGTTCACTAGGGAAATGTGGTTTTGTTTGCTTGATACACTTTGCCTTTCCAACATGGGTTTCCATTGAACTATTTGAAATCACTGGTTGAGAAACTGTTGATCCACTCCCTGTTCTTTCTGATGATTACTTAGTTGGAAAGGGATATATTGTATTAGGTCCTGTGTTCCAACTGCCTTAAAGTCACTAATACAATAAATTAGATAGTTAATCAAACACTGAAATTTTCAGCTTATATGACTCAAAGCACTAAAATCAAATTCATTCTAAAAATGATATCCTCCTCTTGCTGGCTATTTTAAATTAAGATGCTTGAAGCATTTTTCACAGCAATCATCAAAACGCTGTCACCTCCCCCACCATCTTCTCCTTATAACCTGTTAAAATAACACTGTCTACAATTATAGCATCATTTGTTGTGCATGATATAATAGAGTGCAAATATAAAGAGGTATTATCATTACTTTTGTCCTTTGTTCTTTCAGGCTAGAATATTGCATACTTCTTTACTTTGACATTTATTGCTTTTAGATTGGTAATAGAATGGTTTGTGTTGCTCATCATCTTGAATGATGATAATATTAGAGGTTGGGGAGTTTGTGTTCCCTGTTAAGTAAAGTAAAGGCTTTGTATAATTTAGCAAAGGCTATTACTGGACAATTACCCAGAATACAGTTCAAGTCTAATAAAGTTTAGTCATATCCAGTCTTAAATAGAATATTTACTATGGTTTTTACAAAATTGGATCTGGTAATATTCATATATACTTTTTTCTGTTATATTTCACAAGTCTACTGGGACTGTTTCATAGGTAAAAATCACAGTAAAATAATTTGGCTATAACAGTGGATAAAAAATGAACACTTATTCGGCTTTGAATTATGAAGTTTTATTTTATTTAGTAAAATATGTAAATGTTAATAAATTTTAGTCTGTTACAGCATTAGGAACCAATGTTAAATATTCTATCCTGACACATTACATTGATTTGCTAATTGTTCTCTATGAGCATTTCCAAGTTCTTCATAGCTATAACCAAACATTCCACAAAGTTCAAATGAAAAAGAAGACTTTAACAAGGAAGAAATATTATTTTCCCCAGAAGTCCAGCTGGTAATGTCTGAAAAAACGTATGTTTCCCCACAGCACTGGTAAATAATACATGGAGACAAATAAGAAGGGCTAAATCTCTAACACTTGAGGAAAACAATGACTTCAATATTAGGAATTCAAGAGAAATACAAATTTGAAAAGTGATGCATACTAAAACATGTTGGCCAAGGGCTTGATACGGGGCTAGTCACCTGTTACTCCTCAGCCAAATTTTTTTCCAGTGGGGCACACCATTTTCATAGATTCGAATCATAATATTATTTGTTTAGTAAGTGAGAAAATAATTTAGAAGTAAATTCTATTTTAGTGGAGAAGTTAGAAGAACTGGTAGAAAACCCCAATCTCAAACTTACGGAAGTGAGGAAGGGATACATGTTTTCACTGAAAATACTAGGTCTCTCGGGCTGAAGTTGTTTTGTCAATATAACCAAATACAAATAAGAAATACATTTAAATTTACAATAATCAGTAACCATTAAGAAAGTAAGTTTTCTAATCATTCATAAGCTTATAAATCTTATATTTGTAATTCTATTTTTCATTAGGACATTATTATTTTAGTATAATACTGTTTTAGTATTTTAGTTCACTAGTGAAATATTTTCTTCTCAACATTATACTAAAATATAATATATAGATTGGCATTGTTGAAATAAAAATGTTTCTTATATTCTATTAAGATAATTTATTAATAGCTCTGAAGTGGCTTATACTTTCAGGAGGAAAAATTATTGAAAAAAGAATATGTGAAAGAAGATAATGTGTTTGAATTCAGCAGCTATATATCCATAATGTGCTAAATGAGTGTGCTAAATGTTATAGCTAAATGAAATGTGCTAAATGCTATAGCTACTGCTGAACATCATTTTCCATCAAAATATCGAACGTCTTAAATCAAGAATGTCAAAATTTTAAACTGCAATTCAAATTTTATGTGCAATAATTTTATCAAAAGTCATTTACTGTGTTTGTCCAGCAAATATTTAAGAACTAAGCTTATGATTTTATTTCTGTAAGCAATGTCTAAAAAAATTGAGATTTAATGTATCTATTAACCTTATGTGCATAACCTATGTGTGTGACTTATGTGCATGGGAGATTTTTTACAATAGTAGATGAACTCAATTACTATTGAGGCAAAATATTTAAGACACACTGAACAAAATTGTATATTAATTCAAGTTAAGTTGCAAGCCATCTGGCTCACCATGTCTTGTTCACTGTGAATGCAATCAGAGTAAGTAATAAACACTTTTCATGGCACGTCTCCATACCAGACGTCTTGTGAAACATCACGCTAATGAAAAATGCTTTGGAAATTTAACTATATGATATATCTAAGGGTAGTTTAGGCTTTTCAGGGGAAGGTAGACTAAGCCAATATCAGAACAACCATTTAGGCATAATAAATCAAATAAATATTAATAAAACAAAAAAATTGACCTAGACAAAAATAGATACTAGGTAGATTATGCACTTTAGTTGTTTACAGATTTGTAAGGTAGGTAAAATAAATGTACATGATAAATGGTATTATCACAAGAGTACACATTTAAAGAACTTGTTTACTATTACTGGATAATAACTTTTACTAAAATTTCACTTAAAACAATATATATGTATTATCTCACAGTTTCTGCGAGTCAGAAATCTGGGTACAATAGCTTGGCACTCTGCTTCATGGTCTTTCATGATGCATGGACTGCAGTCCAGACGCCCACCAGGGCTGGAGTTTCTCCTGAAGGATCAGGAGGGGAATGATCTTCCAATCTCAGCCTCTGTGGTCACTGGCTGAATTTGATTCCTTTGCAGCTCTTTGACTGAGGGCTTCAGTTACTGGCTGTTGGCTGGAGATTTGTCTGAGTTTTGTGCCACATAAAAACCTCCAACATGGCCTAGAAAACTTGCAAGATAAAAATAACCATTTCTTTGTAACTTAATCATGATAATTTGATACCCTCAATTTTGCCATATTACTTTGCTGAGAAGCAAGTTACATAAGGGGAGGGGCTTAGACAAGGCTGTTGATATCAGGAAGTGAAGACCATTGGGTCTATTTTATGGGTGACCTGCCACAGGAGCTTAGAGGAGTTCGTAATTAAGCGATTTTTTCCCCCCATGATGATGAATTCTAGTTGTAATATTTCTTGGAAAGAATTTCTATACTTCTTAATGATAACCTTTGTATCAATCAATGAACTAAAAACGTGGTTGAACTTTTCTAATTTATTCTTCCAGAACAATGCAATGTGTGTATTATTGTCCCATATTATAGATGAGAAAGATTAAAGCAGACATATTTATTAATTTGCGGAAATATATAGCCCATAAATAACACATTCAATATTTAAGTCCAGATAATGATTACACAAGCAATGTTATTAATGTTACATTATACAATTTTATAAAAAAAGCTTGCATTCACACTATGACTTCACACTTTGTGTAAGCAGAAAAAGGAGGATAGAAGACAATCAAATTAGGAACATAAAAAAAGAGGAAGAGGCTTTTCTTCAAAGAAAAATAATTAGATCCCCGATTGGGATATTAAAGTGAGTTGGATAAGATGCAACAAGTATGAAAATGTTAAAAAGGAAGGTTAGAATCGTCAATATTTCTGAATGGAGTCAAAATACCTTAAATCCTCGACCTTTTTTTTATTATTATTTGTTCTAAAAAATAAAAAAGAAACTGGGATACATGAGTAGAACATGCAGGTTTGTTACATAGGTATACATGTGCCTTGGTGGTTTGCTGCACTTACTGATCAGTCCTCTAAGTTCCCTCCCCTCACCCACACCCCCAATAGGCCCTGGATATGTTGTTTCTCTCTCTGTGTCCATCTGTTCTCAATGTTCAACTCCCGCTTATGAGAGAGAACATGTGGTGTTTGGTTTTCTGTTCCTGTGTTAGTTTGCTGAAGACGATGGCTTCCAGCTTCATCCATGTCCCTGCAATGGACATGATCTCATTCATTTTCATGGCTGCATAGTATTCTATGGTGTATATGTACCATGTTTTCTTTATCCAGTCTATCATTGATTGGCATTTGGGTTGGTTCCATGACTTTGCAATTGTAAATAGTGCTGCAATAAACATACGTGTGCATGTCAGGGATTTTTTTCTATAGTTCCTTGGTTGCTTGACTCCTTTTTAGCTGTACTGCCTTTAGTAAGTTACATAATCATCCTAAACTTTAGTTTCTTCAACTAAAAAACATACATAGTAATAAAGTCTAACCCACAGAATTGTTCTATTGCTTTGAGCTAAAGTATACCAACTTTTTCTGACACAATCTTTTGTAAATAGTTTGTACCAAAAAAATTTTCTGGTAATATTATTGTTATTTTTCCCATCAGAATTTGGGAAGATGGTAAATGCAAAAAAAAAAAAAAAAACAAAACATAAAACAAAGAAGAATCAAGGACTATTGACATGAAGAGATAAATCCCAAATGAAAAATAAAAATATACAGCAAATGCAATAATCAAATAGTTACAAATTAACACAACCATATAATACCATTTTTCACAATTGTATTGGTGAAAATTAAATAATTAAGTAGTTCATTCTAGGGAGGGTATCTTGAGACAAATATTCTCATGTAATATTTTTAGAATAATTTTTTTTACAAGATATAGAGCCAGTGCTCTGTATTCACAGGTGCAGCATCCACAGATTCACCCAACCACATATAGAAAATATTTGAATAGGTAAATAAATAAGAGTAGCACAATAATAAAAATAACACAAATAAAACCCATTACAGTATAACTATTTACACAACATTTACAATAATATTAAGTATTAGAAGTAATTCAGAGATGATTTAAAGAATACACGAGGAGGTGCATAGGCTATATGCAAATAGAACACCATTTTATCTGAGGTATTTGAGCATCCTTGGGTTTTTATATTGGTGGTGGCTTCTAGAACCAAATCCCCAAGGACACTGAGGGACAACTGTAATAAATTTTATTTATTTTACATTTTATTATGAAAAATGTCAAACATTTGCTGTAGTAGAGAGAATGGATGATGAACTGAATATACTCTCACTCAGCTTCAACAATTACAGATTTATGATCAAATTGTTAAACATTTACTCCTAACATATAATGTTATTTCAAAGCAAATTTCAAACATAATATTGGTCCAACATACATTTTCAATGTTTCTCATTATCAGACCTAAAATAATTAAAAGTAATTTATTCATATTATCAAATGCCAAGGCTGTATTTAGATTTCCCAGTATCTTCATAATTCACATTATGAAGTGTCACATAATTTCACGTCTTCAAAATATATATATATATATATATATATTTTTTTTTTTTTTTGAGACAGAGTCTTGCTCTGTTGCCCTGGCTGGAGTGCAGTGGAGTGATCTTGGCTCACTGCAACCTCTGCCTCCTGGATTCAAGCGATTCTCCTGCCTCATCCTTCTGAGTAGCTGGGATTGCAGGTGCACACCACCATATCCAGCTAATTTTGTATTTTTAGTAGAGACGAGGTTTCGCCATGTTGGCCAGGCTGGTCTTCAACTCCTGACCTCAGGTAATCCACCAGCCTCAGACTCCCAAAGTGTTGGGATTGCAGGCATGAGCCCCTGTGCCTGGCCCCAACTTCATATTGTTGAAGAGCAGTCCGTGTTATGGAATACCCGAATTTGTTGAAGGGCTTACTAGTCAATGAACATTTGCATTTTTCCAACTTGGGGGCATAAAATAAGTAAAGTGACTATGAACCTTCAGGTATAAGCCCCTTTTTGATACATACATTTTCATTTTTCTTGAGTAAATGCCTCACACTGGGATTGTTGGGCAAATGTGTGTTTAACTTTAAATGAAACTGCCAAACTATTTTCCAACATTACTGGATCATATTGCTTTCCTGTCAGCAATATATGAGGGTTCCAATTGCTTTACATTTTCTCTAACACTTGGTATTGCCAGTCATAGTTTCAGCATTCCAGTGAGTATGCAGTGGTATCTCATTGTAGTTGTTAATTTATATTTTCTTAATGATTAATCATGTTGAGCATGTTTTCATGTGATTATGTATACTTCCATAACTTCTTTCTTGAAGTATTTGTATAATTTTTAATAAATTTTAATAGATTTTTTAGTGATTTTTAATTTTTGTTTTATTATGTTGAGTTGAAAGTATTCTGTATACATTCTGGATGCAGGTCTATGATCAAGTATGTGTTTTAAAATTGTTTTCTCTCAGTTTTTCCTTTCCTTTTTTATTCCTTAATGGCATCCTTTAGAAAGTAAAATTTTTAAATTTTGGTTGCTAAACTCACTTAGTTAAAATAAGAACAAGATTTTGATAGATTTTCTTGGGATTTTGCATAGAAATTGTGTATCACATTTATTTCTTTTTCTTACATCTTTTCACAGGCCAGGATTCTCAATACAAAATTGATTGGAAGTGGTAAGATTAGACATCCTTGCCTTGTTCCTGGTATTGGGGACGGAAGTATTCAATCTTTTACCATGGAGATGTTATGTTAGCTGGAGGTTTTTGCAGGTCTGTTTGCTGAGGAGAATCTAAAAAATGAGAATGCTGCCTTCTGTTCTTTTTGTGCTGAGTGTAATTATTATTATTTTTTAATTCTAAGTTGTTGAATTTTGCAATACTCATTTTGTACTTTTGGAGGTAATTATGTTTTTTTTCCCTTTATTTTATTAATATCATGATTACAATTTTTTTAGCTATTACACCAAATTTTTATTCCTGGAAAAAACCATACATGATCATATGTATTAACCTTTTATATATTACATGATTTTATTTGCCAAGATTATATTAAATATTTTTATGTACATATTAATGAGAGATATTATTTTGTAGCAATATTTTGTTTTATGCCTTTTTCTGGCTTTTGTATGAGGGTAATGCTGGTCTCCTAAATCTATTAAGAAGTGTTTCCTTATCTTCTGCTTTTGGAAGAGTTTTTGGAGAATTCACCAGTGAAGCTATCTATGCATGAAATTCTTTTAGTGGAAAGGTGTTTGTCTACAGATTTAATTTCTATTGTAGACATAAGGCTGTTCACTTTCTCCAATATTTTCTTGAGTGAGTTTTGACATGGTATATTTTTGAGGAATTTGTCCACTTCAAATTATTGAAGATAATAATAAATACTTACTATTAGTTAATATTCACAATATATTCTTGAATTCCGGTTGTTGAGTTGATTGGCACAAGAATGTTTATTACCATCCTTTTAGTGGCTGGAAGATCTGTAGTGATGCCACCTTTATATTTCTGATACTAATAAATTGTGTCTTCTCTTTTCGTCTCCTTGATCATTTGGTTAGATTGTTGCCAATTTTATTTCTTTCTTTCAATGAAAAAGAGCGGAAAGTGGGTGTGATATTGGAGGTAGTAACTGAGAACTAAGTAAATGTACCTGAGGACAAATTCTTGGGAGGATAACATGACAAAACACACACACACACAATGTAGA
This sequence comes from Gorilla gorilla gorilla, assembly GCF_029281585.2. Lineage (NCBI taxonomy): Eukaryota > Metazoa > Chordata > Mammalia > Primates > Hominidae > Gorilla > Gorilla gorilla. The sequence goes on along the minus strand of NC_086017.1, from coordinate 105,627,417 downwards.
GATTAAATTTAAAAGCCCATACCCAGTTACAGAGAGCTACGAGGAACAAAGATTGTCTTTCCTTGGATGTCATTTGTTTCCAATGTTGAGATGCTTGGCTATTTTTCTTATTGCTCTCTGGTGATAACGTTTTATTTCAACTTTGCTCAGCAGCAGAAGTGAAGCCTTTCTCTGCTTTGAGACTCCGCTTTACTCTGTTTAAACTATTTTTTATTTTAAATTAACAGAAATCAAGATACTTTATTCTCAGAGGTGAAGTGGTCTGAAAGGAAAGGCACTACTGAAAAGTGTCCGGACAGAGATAAAACCTATATACTGATAAGAATGAGGGAGATGATTTCTCAATATATATCATTTTGATTACTTCTCTTCTTTTGTATTTAGTTCTGGACATAACCATTGACAAGATATATATTTGAAATGGATCAAATTAGATTAAATGAGAAGTTTAGTGAAACAATTTAGAAACTTCATGACATACAATTTATCAGCAAGATTTATCTAGAAGAAAGAAACACTGGAGCACTTGAGGCAGCTGAGGGCAGGAGACTTAGAGCAAGAAGTGCCAGCCACTCAAAGAAGAGTTTGCAGAATCACATATTTAAGCAGTATACTAAGGACAATGGGAAAAAAATGGCAAATACAAGTAAAAAGAAGTTATGTACAACATAAGAAATTGTAAGAAGAAAGATGAGACAATTATGAGATGTGGAATGGGTTGAGACAAAGAACAAACAAATGGGGGAATCAAAATACGTTGACTTCGTGAGCCTTTTGGTAGCCATGACATGCTTATCCAAAGTGGACTTATTCTCTTGTTTCTACTAGATACATGAAGAATGGCTGGAAAACTTTGTGTGTGTGTGTGTGTGTGTGTGTGTGTGTGTGTGTTCATCGTCTGTGTATGTGTGTGTTTCTGTATTTTTTGTGTATATGTGTATATATACAGTCTTACATAGAATATTGTATTTCCTATTCTTCCAATGGGAAGTTGCTCCGTCAAAATATATACAATTTGGAATATTCCAAATATCACACTGAATATGTCAGTGGTATTGGAAATTATAGAATTTAAAAGAATAAGCATGGACTCTGCATAAGATATGATCAGAAACATATTATCTTACATTTCTTACATGTTCTATGTGGGCTGCCATGATAATGGGAGGCAGAAAGAATTCATAAGAGATTGTTGTGATGGCTTTCAAAATCTTGTGAGACATTTTCTTTTTGTTAGTTTTGGAATAAAACATTATTTGACTTTTACAGAATGATGAAATTCACTAACTCATTGCAATCACTCATGACTTTTTAGCTGGAATATCTTTATCTTAATCTAAGTTACCCCTAGATTTCTTCTGAATTATTATTTTTTAAAGCTAACATTACATCTTGGTATCTACAATGCCCTGACAGTATCTATATTTTCCAGGGTTCTTATCTTGGACCACTGATCTCACATTACATTCATACTTTGCTAGGGAAAATCTCATCCCCTCTCACATATTAAGCAGCCTTTGTGTGTTGAATCACCTAAATGTATTATCTCTAGTTTCCTTGTTTTGCCTGGCCTTCAAATACATCTATCAAACCACTTGCTAGATTTTTCTATATGTGTAAGTTATGGGCTTATCAAACTCAAAGTGCTCAAATCTGAATATATCATCCCCTTTCAACTCGCTTCTAGTGTATTTTGCACCTCCTTGTTACCATCTTCCACCCAGGCACTGAAGTTATGTGACTGAAACTTAATCTTGACTTCAGCTTTCTTCCCTCATACATACCCAATTAATCTTAAAAGTCTATATATCTTCTAAATTATTTTAATTTATTTATTTTTTAGTCCTACTACCACCATGATCGTTTATTTCCTCATGGGTGTTTCTAGGACATCTGCAAAAACCTCTTTATCTCTGCTTCCCAGTTTGTCTTCCTCAAATTCATTCTCCATGTAGCTTTCAAAGTGAATCTTTCTCATTTCAAATCAGCCTATATCATTTCTGTGTCTAATTTATCCAAAGACTCCTTCTCACCTAACAGCAAACAATTTCACATGATTTTCAAGGATTCTTCTTGCATCTGAACTCTATTTCTTGCTATTCTCCACTTCACACCACCTACTCCAAGCACATTTTATTGTTTTATTCCATGCCTTTGTATCCCCCTCTTCCTAGAAAGCATTTTCTTCTTCCCATCCATGTTTGGTATAACAAACTCTTGTTTATTCTTTATGACTCAGATCAAATACCAGGTCCTAGGAAAAGACTTTCTTGATGTCCTGTCCCCACCATATTTTCAGGCTTGATTATGTATTCTTTTTCACATTCCCCTTAATATCTATTCCACACTGACTAGCTCATTGCCCTTACAGCACTAAATTTATTTGTTAATTTGCCTTTCACAAATAAACTCTGAATTCTTTGAGGATAAGAGTTTATGGCATTAAATTTTTCATCCAAATAGTTCTTAGCACAGTACCTGGTGCATATAATTGTTCGATAATTAAATAATGAGTAAATGAAAGAATACCTCAATGAATAAATGGTAAGAGCAGAAGTGATAATATATATCACTTTGAATGCTTGAATAGACTAGAATCATAGACTGAAAACATCTAAAATGAGCTTCATGACTCTAATTAAGATTGTATCTATAACCATAATATATTTTATGACTTCCCTTTTTAAAGTAATTAAATGTAGCTGATTTTGTGTTTGTGTGTATGGGCATGCCAACAATGCAAATAGAGTAATGTATCTTTTGTGATATATGAGAACTTTCATTTAGATTAATTTTCAGAAAATAAAATAAATTCTACATTTTATTTTCACTGTCTCTCAATCTCCAGTTTAATGTTGGGATTAAATATTTTGTATTTCAATCCACATTCCTTTGATTCAAAACCTGGCTTTCCCACCTAAAAATCGTGTGTTCTTGACAATTTACTAAAGCTTTATTTATATTAGTTTCCTCAACTATAAATAGGAATGTTAATAAGCCTCACAAAATAGTTGTTACTATGGTTGAAAACTACTGAAGCCAAAATCCCTGCATTCTTTTAAATACTGCAGAATTTCCAATGCAAATAGCATTCAGAACAGTATCTGACATCTTGTTATCAGTCAATAAATGTTAACTAGTATTATTATTTTTGTACAGATTAAATGGATTGAATGATTCAAACATATTTGTCATTCAAATATATTACTATGCTGTGTTAAATTAAGAGATGTCTTAGGGACCTTGAAGGCCTGAAGAACTGCAAACTCCTTATCTTATTTCTCCTGGAGTCTCTCATCATTTATTTTTAGTTAATATATTTGTATTCTCTTCTTTTTAGTCTTTCAGCTCTCATTTCTTGCTATTTCAGTATCCTAAATTCTAACAGTATTTCCTGTCAATGAGTGTATTAAGGTATGCACATATTTAAATGATATAGTTTGAGGGTGTGGCTGCTCAACCAAAGAAGAAAATAACCAGGGAAGAAACTGATGAAGTCAAAGTGTTCTGCACCATTTGTGAGTTACCTGTTTACTTCAACTAGTCAAGAAATAGTCTGATAACACTTGATGTAGAAACCATCTGAAATTTAAAAGGCTGTAATAAAGGCAAGTTTCCTTATTTTAATTTTAATTTTAATTTCAGGGGTACGAGTGCAGGTTTGTTACATAGGTAAACTTGTGTCTTGGGGGGTTTGTTGTACAGATGATTTCATCATCCAGGTATTAAGCTTGGTACACGTTAGTTATTTTTCCTGATCCTTTCCCTTCTCCAATCTATGTTGCCTTGAAGTTATTTATTATTTACACATATTATATATTATATACACACACTTCTATATATATAAATGTGTATATATGTGTGTTTGTGTATCATGGGTTTATTACAACTCTCTTTTTACTACCCAGTCTCATGTTTAACAGTTTCCAGTAGAAATTCTTAAAAAAAAATAAAGTCCACTTCGTTTTTCTCAAGTTTTGACTTTTCCCAGGAATTGATCTATCTATTTCTGGAAATTATATTGGGTCACCTGTGTTTTTATTCCTTTCCGAACTGGAAAGGATGTCAAAGCAGCAGCTTTGTGGTGTTCTATACCTGAGAATTCTCCCTAGTAGCCAGCTACCAGGGGAGCCTGTTTGGCAGGTGCAATCTAACTTCACAGTAATTTGATCTCGCTTCTTCCTACTTTTGTCAACCTTTGACTGTTAACAGGCATTTCAATAGTGGAAGAAAGGAAGCAGAAAAAAAAAGGAAAAGGAAATTTTACTTATTGGCTTATTAGTCTTATAGATAAGGTTTTTTTGGTAAAATCACTAGAATTCATAATTAATCCTAATTTATAATCTTAACTAGGACTTTGGTTATCAACATTATCTGATGCACCAACACAAATTCAACAATTTAAACGTTAAAGTACATTGGATAAATCTTTTTTTCTGTTTTATCTATGTCAGAAAACATCAGTTAGATAGTTTAATATATTTACTTTTAAATGAATCTTTTTTTAGAAAAAGTGTGCACACAATCTTTATAAAAACAAAGAGAAAGAAAAACTAATATTTTCTAACAATGTTGATTTTTAATTTTTTACAATGTCTTAGATTAGTTCTTATTATATTACTTCTCTTAATGAGATCTGAAATGTTTAGGAAATTCCAATTAGAGCTTAATTTATTCCATAACATTTTTAGAGTTGCCCCTTTTGAGACAGGTTTAGGGAAGAAGATCTGAAAAATGAGCTTTCTTTCTATAAGTTGTGCTCTCTCTTCTTTTTATTTATTTCTCACTTTTTAAAGCTTAATTTGTGCCTATACATTTCTATGACACAGCAAATCAATAAATGAAGAAGAAGATATGATTAACTGATCATATTTTCTTGAACTACATGAGGCCAAGCACTGACTTTTATGGATTTTTTTAAATTGTGCCAACTCATTCTTATGGTGGAAGAGTGAGGTCCACCATGAGAATTAACTCATGAGTTAATAAGTTAATTTAAAATAATGAATATATAAGTACAGGCAGGAATTATGCTTTTCTATTATGCTTTTTTATTTCTCGCAGTTGGCTATGTGTAGTCTCCACAAGCTTGAAATACTTTCTAAAATGAACTCTTAATCAATTTTGGGGAGAAAATTCACATGAGGGATTTTATTTTTTCCTATATCGTTCTCTGAAAGGGCTGAGATATAAATTTTTTGATTTGCAAATCATCACAAAGTTTTATATTTTGTTTATCTCTAATGAGAAAAATACATGAGAATATTATTTTAAAGAAGTAAGTAAGCTTTAAAGGAAGTGGCTGAAATTATTTTGACCGATTGGAACGGCATTTGTGACCATTTTATGAAGTCTGAATGCTAGTAGTTATGAAGAAGAATATGGAGACAGAGTGATATTTAAATAATAAAAAATAATGCACCTACAAACTGGAAAGACTTGTGAATTATGAACACTAACTAAGACAGTTCGTCAGACTTAAATATTAAGCATGTGTTATAAGAATCCATAAAATTTTTTTAAATTAAAAATGTCTCACTAATGTAACCTTGGGAAATATGCAACATTTCATGTCATATAAACAAATATAAATACAATCTGAATACAGCACCTTACCATTTTGACTTACGCATTAAGAGACATTGTGTTTAATTTAAATTTAAATCTAAATGTGAATAAAATAAACTATTTCTTTAATGTTCAAATTTGTTTTATCATTGTGTCATTATTAATCTATAGTTTCTCAGCTCCATGCCAGCTCTGTTGTGCTTTGCTTTCTTGTGCTAAAGCTACACAAGCATCAGCTCTTTGCCAGTTGGCTTTCTGTTATTTTCTGCCAATAAGGGACATCAAAAGGAGATTGGAAGGCAGGAGAAGAGAAGAAGAAACTTCTGTATTTCTGTTTGCTGACTGCAATTCTAACTTTACCAGAAATTCAGCAGTTCCTACAGTTTCCAGGTTCTACTGACACACATAGAACCAGACTCATTGTGCTTATAAGGTGCCAGTCGTAGACCCACTAATCAGTCTGAATTCTAGCTTCTTTGTTCCCCAAACCTATGGGTGGAAGCTGCTTCCTGTAGTTAATAATTCTGCATACAATAAAAACCCAGAAATCAGGAGTCTCTTTGCCATTTCACTTCCCCATCATTTGTGGAAAGAATTCCCTACATTAAACTCCCCTGATTCAAAATAATTTCACATATCAATTCTGTTTTTCTGAATAGTTACTGTCCTACATAAGAATCAGGCTTTTGTGATTCTGACTCACATATGTTATTTTTAATTGTATTTTTCATTTATTTATTATACATAATATAACCAGAATTTGATTAAATAAAATTCTATATATATTTTTTCCATTGATTCATTCATAGTCTATTTTTATTTAGTTAATTTTTAAATTCCACTATTTTCAACAATGTAATTAGCACTTATAACTCACCATTCAAAACAAAAAATAGTATTGTGCAGTAGCTGAATGGCTGTCCTTTTCCACAAATACTGCCAGGCCAACTGGATATTGATAAGAGAAAAAGTTTACCTCTTACTCTACACTATACACAATGACAGACATAGGTCTAAAGTAAAAGGTAGTATTTCTTAGCTTTGTAAAAAAAAAGCTTTATTTTTAATTGACATAATAATTGGACATTTTTATGGGGCACAATGTGATGTTTCAATGCATGTATAGAAGGTATAATGATCAAATCAAAGTAATTACCATATCTATCACCTTAAACATTTATCATTTCTTTGTGGTAACAACATTCAAAGTTTTCTCTTCTTGCTATCTTGAAATATACATTATATGTTATTTGCTATGGGCATCCTACTGTGTGACAGAGCACCAAAACTTATTCTCCCTGTATAACTGTAACTTTGTACTTATTGACCAGTCTCTCCAAGTCCCTCTCATCCCTCTGTTCCTCAGCCTCTGGTTACCACTATTTAACTCTCTTCTTCTAGGAAATTAACTTTTTTAGATTCCAGATATGAGTGCTATCACATATTTGTTGCTCTGTGCCTGGCTTATTTCACTTAACATTGTGTTCTCTATAATGTCTTCCAGGTCTATCCACATTGCTGAAAATAACAGAATTTTATTCTGTTTTAGGGTATACCATGTGTCTCTGTGTGTGTGTGTGTGTGTATCATATTTTTTTTCCATTTATACAGATGGGCATTTAGGTTGATACTATATCTTGGATAGCATCACAATAAACATGCAGATACGTCTTCAACATTTGATTTCATTTCCTTTGGATATACATCCAGTAGTGACATTGGTAGATCATATACTTATATTCTAAAGAAAATAATAGCAAATAAACAGGTGACTTTAAAAGAGAAAAATATTTCTTAAACAAGAAAGAGAGATATATAACCATAAAAGAAAATTTTGCAACTTGGACTATGTTAAAGATAAATTTTTTGATTGCTAAAAGTACCCTTAATAGTGTGAATAGACAACATAGAGGGAAAGTATTTGTGATAGATACACATATTTATATACATGTACATATAGATGTATCATGTATATTTACATATATATGTCATAGGATTTGTATCTGGTTACAGAAAGACAAATAAACAAGAAAAAGAAACTCAAGAGAAAAATGGGCAGAAGGTTTGCACATGCAATTCACAAGAGTCTATCAAATGGACAATAAAAGTTACATGCAATTTAATTTCATCAGTATTAAAGGGAATGCAAATTAAACCATATAATGGTACCCATTAGACACCAATGAGAATGGCTAAATGCAAATGCAATAAAAAAGATGGAAAATAACAAATTTTGGCAAAGATATGGAGCAAGATAGTGGAGTGTAATAATGTAAATTAAAACTGTTTGGCAAGATCTACTAAAGTTGATTATAAGCAAATCCTATGGCCCAGCAATTGCTCTTATAGATATATACCTAACACAAATGTGGACACATATTACCAAAAGGCAAGCACAGCCTTGTTTATACTGGCATTATTTGTAATAGTCTAAATTTGAAGCTATGTAAAGGCATGTTCACAGTAGATCAGTTAAATAAATTGTGATATAGTCACACAATGAAACTACCCAGCAGGAACAATTAACCCTTTATAACTACACCTTGAAAGTGTAGATTAATCTCACAAACTTAGTGCTGAGTAAAAGAAACTGGACACTAGAATACATACTATATAGTTTCAATCACGTAAATTTAAAACACAGGCAAAAACTAATCTATAATGTTAGGAGAAGTGGTTACCCTTGACAAGAGGGGAGATAATGACTAAAAAAGTAAAGCAAAGCAAAACAGAAACAAAAAGGGATTCCTAGGCTACTCTTAAGGTTCTGTTTCTTGATGTGAATATTGGTTATAAGGGTGTGTTCAGTTTGTGAAAACTCACTGGCCTAGACATTTGTGTAGAGTGTACTTTTCTTTAAATATTTCCAGTCTATATTTTTGCCTCTTACTGGCTGAGGTATTTGTCATCTAGAACCTATTTCATCATTCTTTTTTACGTAGTTTTATTGCATTTCTATGTATTCCTAAAGAGTAATTTTAGAAATACATAGACTTATTAGCTTTAATTTTATAAAAAGATATTGTGCTGTACATAAAGGCTATTATGATTCATTTTTTTCTGCTTATTAAAATTCAGAGTTAAATATACACACTCAGCTCTACAGTATGCACGTTTGCATGTGTGCACAAGCTTGTATGTGCTTATATAACACACGACTTTCTCCAAATATTTAGATTATTTCTGAGTAAATTTTAATCACTATACTTTGCTGTCTGATTTCTTATGTATATTGTTCAATGGTATTATTTTAAAAACAGGTTGTTCACAAAGCAAATGTGTATAACTTCTTTCTAACCTTTGTTCACATTTTGCTATGTATTGTTAATATCAATAAAAGAAATGAAGTCATTTTTAATTTAAAAAGCTGTAGTTACTTTTTTATTTTAACTGACATTACTTTTGCATCATATACACAGACAGAATAAACATTCATTTAATAGGACAGAGTATACATCAAGGGACATAATTTGACATGATTTATCTAAGCAATGACAAGCATAGTTAATTGACTTTTAGTATATACAAAATTTAACTTAATTTTTAAATTAATTTTAGCAACAATATATTTGTGTTTTGCTACAGTAAGCACATACTGATATTTTCTGAGGAAGATTTTTGAATGATAAAAGCAACATTCATTTTATTACCTTTTTAGTCACACGAGGATAATAATAGGCTATAATCATCATTGAAATCAAATATCTCTGTCTTCGAGGAGAAAAGAAAGAGTTACCACAGGGAGTGAAATACTAAATTCACAGATGGGATAAATAAAATATTTTAATCTGCTTTTGACATAATGAGTCCTGAACAAGGGCCCAGAATCACAGCAAAATTTTTTATTCCTAAGGGTAACATTTCTAGGCTGGTTAGAGATGGAAATATTTTCATTTGTTAGGAAATAGTGCTTCTTGGAAGATTTTTTTACACCTGATGAAGATGAAATACATTTATCCCTATGGGAGTTTGTCTAAAATAATATAGTTCATGAAAAATGCCTCAATGAAACATATTTTATTTCAGACTTTCATTTTTATATTGAATTTGAACTGGAAAAAAATTCTTCATAATTAAACATATATCTGCTATTACTTTGTGAATTCAACCTTTCTACTTCCTTGTGAACAACAAAAAGAAACCCTCTAATTGGTATAAAAGGAAATGTTTTCATCTTTCCTTAAACTTGTTCAAACATGCATTAACAAGTAGGCAAGACTCCTATTTGTGTGTGCTTTCAGGGAATACCTATTAAACCCTTCCTGAAAATTTGTATCAAATAGTTTACTTAGGAGTGAAAGTAAATTTTACTAGGTTTGGTACAGGTTTTTCCAAGCAGCTTTCCTTCCTCTGTTTTTTGTATCCTGTTGATAATTGATTCTTTTAATGGGATAAACTATTAAAATATGTTTATTTGAATTATAGTTCAATTTTCTTCCAATACATATTCAGAGATTAATCCAATAAATGTAATTTGAAGTGTAGCAACAGACTTGTTTTCCGGCTAATGTGTTTGGGTAGTCCAAGAGTCCTTAATATTTTCTTTATTGGAGTCAAGTTTTACAGCCCTTTTCTGGGGGCTAATGCATTAACAACCACTTTATATTTCATGTTACCATGTGGTCAATTTATATAAGTATGTAACTAAGATGGCAGTTCTCAAGATGACATGCATCCTGGAAGCAAGCTTCATTTAAAATGGTGATGTGACGCAATGATCCAACTGGCAAATCAGACTTACAAGAATCAGAGATCTTACCCGGCGTTAAACATTACTACTAATACTTCAATGATACAAATTGATCATAGGTTCTAGATAAAGCAGGGAGAGGTCTGGAACCTTTCTTGCCTCATCAGGATGCACTCTGGCTCAAATTAACATCAGAAAACTCTTCATAATATATGTGGCTATATTTTTACACAAAATGAAGTCATTTTAGTATGAAACATCTCTATTTTATGCTCAATTCCATAGCTTAGGTGACATTTTTAAGGAAATAATAGCCCATAAATTCACTGGTTCCATGTTTGTTTAAAATATGCAACCATGACATACTAAGTCCACCCTGCTAAAAAGATTAATAGTTAGAGACTTCTGGGTTAACAGATACCACTAGTTAGTTTTCAAATAAGTCTGTCTTTAGTAAGTTTACAAAGGAGATTGAAGGGTCCCCTTCTTTCTTTCTTTGCTGAGAGTGTCTCCCCTGTAAAAGAATAAAATTCATTGAATGCGCATTGCTCATCATTTTTTCCAAAACATTACTAGGATGGGCAAGAAAGCCAGTTGAAGTAATGGGAGCCGGTGGTGAGACAAGAAATAATTTGCCTAAAAGATAAAATGCCAAACTGAGGGATAAAGGTTTGGGAAAGAAAAGGGAAAGCATTGAGGAAAGTACTTGCCCCTTCCTCAAATCTATCTATATATACTCCAGTATTTGTATTTTTTTCAACAAATATGCAGAGATTATTCCAATAAATGTGATTTGAGCATACATAAGATCCTGTCTCTCACAGTGAAGAGCTTTTCAATGGCATGGTTTGGCTTCATTATTGCAATTGCTCTAATCTGCTGTGTTGCTTTCCTGATGAATATGTCATACACCAGGGTATTTAAAAATGTAATTGAAATGCTGTGCAAAATATATAAATTTTATTATATTTTGCAAGCTTAGCAATTAGTGAATGCTGAAACAATATGAAACTACTGGAGACATTCTGCTCCCTTGAGAAGTAAATGTGTCAATTTAATTTCTTTTAAAAATAATGCAAAACAATTAACACAAAATGATGCAATTATAAAATTAAAATTATACTTAAACATAAAGTTTAACATACTTTGTGTGGGTGGGTGTCCTACATGGTATTAAAATCTTGTCATGGTAAAACTAAAGCAGTGAAGAAATAATAGTTTTGAGTATAATATGACTCAAACTTCCCTTAAGAACAAAAGTATGTTATTTGAAACAAAAAATACAATCAGTCTTTATAGGAGTGTTCTATATATATATACACACCATTTAAATAAACTTTCACCATGCCCCAAATGCTTGTGTGAAGTAGTTGCCAAATATAAACAATCTCTGATTTTTCTCAAGAACATGTTAGAAGCATATAATTGAACGCCAAGACATTGGGGGAAATTGCTATTGGAGATCTTTTGAAAATCAGAAACCAGGTGAACTACTTCTTGTTTGTAACTGTCCCAGAACATAGTAATGTGTGTTTTCTCTATTCAACAAATGATTGTTAAGTTAATGAATGTCTCACTATTTCTCATTTAAGAGTTAGTATGGTCCCATGTTTGTGTTAGGCATTCTATTGGGTTTCATTGTGAAGAAATTGAAAGATTTGTAAGACTATAACCACAAACCTCCTCAACTCTTCCGTCTAGTGTGTACTTGATTTTACATGTATGTGTGATATAAAGCACTTATAAATCTTTCCTTCCATGATATTCCGTCAGATTGCATGTGCCCACATAGTCTTTCTTGATTCTGTGATATTGCATAAACTAGATAGCCACTCAAAAATAAGATGATTTAATTTGCAATTCAGGTGTATAAAATCCATGGATCATTCTCAAATGCCAAGTGCTAAAACACAAGATCACGAAACAAGATGAGAGCTCATCATTTTTTGAAAGGATCTGAAAAATAATGACAGAAATAAAGCATGCAGCTAAGATCTAAAATGTCATTATTTCCTCTGAATGAAAGTGAAGCACGGGTAATATCCTTACCTTAATCATATTTTTGAATAAGACCATTGGATAATAATACTTTGAATAAGTAATTAAATATGCCTCAATAATTGACACTGATTAATAATAATAGTGAAGAAGAAAATAATCAAAGCATAAGCAGTAATCCACTTCAAAATACATACGTAGAGTTAATAATGAGTTAATGATGGTGATAAGACAGGATTTCTTATAAAGTCCTTCTCCAGTTAAAAACAAATAAGTGCTACTAAAAATGAGTATCACTAATTTTACTAATTACCACTCCTGTTACTAACAGTCGACTGCTCTATAAGTAATATCTTAATACCCTTATGTTAGCTCAGACATAGACTTTATGGAAATTTGCATATAGAATAGTTTATTGGGGGAAGGAATAAACACCTGTGAGAGAGTGAGATAAACAAAATTGGGTACGGGGAGTAGTTAAACTGCAAAGTATTTTCAACAAAGACTTCAATTAATACCCTAAGCAGCTTTGAAGCTAGGACATGCCCTCTAAGTTGTCTAACCCTCCACCCGTTGAAGAAAGGGTAGCACTATTTTTTTTGGTACCACCATTTTGACCAGTTTTTGGATACAAATTGCCCTGAGGAGAAGGCTTAACCTTGGGGGAAACAGCTCCCTTAAGTCTAAGGCAACTTCTGGGGAGAGACAGCTATTAGCTGCCAAGCTGGAGCAACTGATGCCTTGGTCCTGAAGGGAGGAGCAGATGCAGGAAACGGCATTCAATGAGTCTCTATGTAGATAAATAATACAAACAAAAGTCCTTCAGAAAACACTAGTTATTTATAACTATGCATTCTATTTCACAACAGCTATTCATGTGGACATTTTATAGGGAAACTTGCATCCTTCAATCATATAACGGAGATTTTTCGAGTATTTGCAAATGTGTTTCCTTATTATTGTATTTTAATGTTGATTTTTGGTTCCAACTTAAGACCCAAGGAAATAGAATACATACTTTGTATGATAGTTAATTTTGTATGATGACTCAGAGGGTGTTTCAGCATGAGATGAACATTTATATCAGTAAACTCTGGGTAAAGCAGCTTGTCCTTCATAATGTGGATAGGCCTTACCCAATGACTCAAAGAAGTTAATAAAACAAAAAGTACTGACTTCACATGCAAGAGGAAATTCTCCAGAAGACTACCTTTGGACTTTATCGACACTATTGGTTCTCCTGGGTCCCTACCTGCCAGCCTTCATACTGGAACTGCACTACTGATTCTCTGGGTCCCCAGCCTCCTGGCCCACATAGAAGATTTGTAGTTGACAGCCTTCATAATCATGTGAACCAATTACTTATAAATCTTCATCTACCTATCTCTCTGTCTCTCTCTCTCTCTCTCTTTCTATATATATATATATATATATGTATATACTTATATATATACTTATATATATATACATATATACTTATATATATACTTGTATATATAAATATACTTATATATATATATATATACACACACACACACACACAATACACAACCACAAATATACATCCCATTCGTTCTGTTTCTCTGGCAAACCCTGACTTAAAACACCTACATTAATATGGAGCTATTATTAGTCTGTGGATAAAAGTAAAGATTTTGTCACAGTGATTTTCATGTAATTATCTCTTATCTTATTTCTGTCTCATTTTTGCAGTAATATTATATTCCAAATAGATATTCCTGCATAGCTAAATGAGGATTTAGTACAAGGATATTTTAGCCTTCTTTGATCTTCTCATGGGACAGATCCTCAATAAAATTATACCCAAAATACATAGCTTTGACTAGAGTTAAATAAAAGAGGACAATGTCAGACAGGGGTTTAAAAATATTTCAGATATAATTTTATCCTGTTCCCTGATTGTCTTTTCCAAAAACTGGAGAATAAGTCTGTCAGTTAAGTTACTAAAGCTGTTAACTCAATTGAAAATATAGAGGCATAACTCTTTTTATTGTACTTCCCTTTTTGTGTTTCACGGATATTGCACTTTTTACAAATTGAAGGCTTGTGGCAACCTTGCATTGAACAAGTCTCTTGATGTCATTTTTTCTGGTGGTATGAGCTCACTTCTTGTCCCTGTGCCATATTTTGGTAAGTCTTGCAACTGTAATCAGTGATCTCTGTTGCTACTATAGTAATTGTTGTGGTGCATCATGAACCCCACTCATATACGATGGTGAACTTAATTGATAAATACACATGTTCTGACTGCTCCACCAACCAGCTCTTCTACAATATCTCTCTCTCTCTTTGTCTCTCTCTCTCTCTCTCTCTTTGTCTCTCTCTCTCTCTCTCTTCTCAAGCCTCACTATCCCCTAAGACAAAAATGTTGAAATTAGGCCAATTGATAACTTTACAATAACCTCTGTGTGTTTAAGTAAAAGGAAGAGTCTCATATCTCTCATTTCAAGTCAAAAGCTAGAAATGATTAAGCTTAGTGAGGAAGGCCTGTTGAAAGCCAAAGTGAGCCAAAAGCTAGGCCTCTTGTGCAAAACAGTCAAGTTGTGAATGCAATGGAAAAGTTCTTGAGGAAACTAAAAGTGCTACTCCTGAGAAAACATAAATAAAAAGAAAGTGAAACAGCCTTACAGATGATATGGAGAAAGTTTGAGTGATTTGGATAGAAGAGCCAAACAACCAGCCACAAATTTTCCTTAAGCCAAAGCCTAATCCAGAGCAAAGCCCTAAATCTCTTCATGTTCTATGAAGGGTGAGAGAGGTGAGGAAGCTGCAGAAAAAAAAGTTGGAATCTAGTAGAGGTTAGTCAATGAGGTTTAAGGAAAGAAGCCGTATCTATAACATAAAAGTACAAGATAAAGCAGCAAGTGCCAATGTGGAAGCTGCAGCAAGTTATCCAGAAGATCTAGCTAAGAAATTTATGAAGGTGGCTACACTAAATAACAGATTTTTGATGTAGGTGAAACAGCCTTTTATTGGAGAAAGATGCCATCTAGGACTTTCATAGCTAGAGAAGAGAAGTCAATGCCTGATTTCAAAGCTTTAAAAAAGCAGCTCAGCTCTCTTGATAAGAACAAATGCAGCTGGTGACTTTAAGTAGAAGCCAATGCTCATTTGATGTTCAAAAAATCCCAGAGCTATTAAGAATTGTGCTAAATTTACTCTTCCTGTTGAATTGAACAACAATGTCTGGATGACAGCACATCTATTTATAACATAATTTACCGAATATTTTAAGCCCACTGTTAAAACCTACTTTTCAGAAGAAAAAAAACTTCTAAAATATTACTGCTCACCCAAGAGCACTGACAGAGATGTACAAAAATATCAGTGTTGTTTTTATGTCTACTAACATAAGATCCATTCTATAGCTCATGGATCAAGGAGTAACTTTCAAGTTTAGATTATTTAGATATTATGTAAATTTTAAGTCTTATTATCTAAAAAATACATTTTGCAAGGCTATAGTCTCCAGAGGTAGAGATTCCCCTGATGGATCTGGGCAAAGTAAATTGAAAATCATCTTAAAGGATTCATAATTCTAAATGTTATTAAGAACATTCATAATTCATGGGAGAAGGTCAAAATATTCACATTAACAGAAGTTGGAAAGAAGCTGGTTCTAACCTTCATGAATGACTTTTAGGAGTTTAAGACTGGAGTGGAGTTATGGTGGAAATAGCAAGATAATAAGAATTAGAAGTGGAGCCTAAATATGTGACTGAAAATCTGCAACCTCATCCTAAAACCTGAGTGGATGAGGTTCTTCCTCATGGATGAGCAAAGAATATGGTTTCTTGAGATGAAATGCACTGCTGGTGAAGATGCTATGCACATTGTTGAAATGACAACAAATAATTTAGAATATTACATTAATTTAGTTGATAAAGCAGAAGCAGGATTTGAGAGATTTGACTATAATTTTGAAAGAAGGTCTACATGGATAACATGCTATCAAACAGCACTGCATGCTACAGATAAATCTTCTGTGAAAAGATCAACCAATATGGCAAACTTTATTGTTGCCTTCTTTTAAGAATTGACACAACCAGCCCAACTTTCAGCAAACACCACCCTGATCAGTCAGCAGCCATCAACATGGAAGAAAGAAACTCCATCAGCAAAATGATTATGACTCACTGAAGTCTCAGATGACTGTTAGCATTTTATAGCAATAAAGTATATTTAAATTAAGGTATATATATTTTTAGACATAATGCTGTTGCACACTTAATAGACTACAGAATAATGTAAACACAACTTTTATATGCACTCAGAAACCAAAAAATTTGTGTGACTAACTTTATTATGATATTTGCCTTGTTGTGGTTTGGAACTGAATTGGAGTATCTTCAAGCTGTGACTGTATATATTTAAGGTCTGTGATGTATGGTACATATGGTTTAACTAGTTCATTTTAATAAATATATATTATACATCTATGACTTTTAAGGTTAACTAAAACTTATATTTTTGATTTTGTGGAACATTTGTTGAGGTGAACTACAGCGTGGAGAGTGCTTCACTTTTAGTCTTAGTAAAGTCTAAGCCAGGCGCAATGGCTCATACAGTATTTCCAATGTTTTTGGAGGCCAATGCATGAGGATAGCTTGAGCCCAGGAGTTCAAGACCAACCTGGCCAACGTAGTGAGACCCTGTCTGTACCAAAAAAAATGTAAAATTATTAGCCAGTCATGGTGGCATGTGCCAGTAGTCCTGGCTATTTGAGAAGTTGAAGCAGGAGGGTCACTTGAGCCCAGGAGTTTGAGGCTGTGGTGAGTGAGCTATGAAGGTGCCACTGCATTCCAGTTTGGGTGACAGAAGGAGATCCTATCTTCACGGAAAAAATAAAAAAGTCTAATTTTAAACTAAATTTCTTTAACTTCATCATTAATCTCATTATAAAATAAACCTTAAATTGAATCTGATTAAGTCACACATAACCAGGAGACTGGTCCTCAACGATTGCTTTTGAAGGCAATTAAAAATAAGTAAACGAAATTAATTACTTAAATAAAACATAATTTTAAAAGTGTAACTTCCCTTCGCCTTATAAGTAAAACTAGTATATCAGAGTAGTATTTCAGGAACTTTAACTAACACATATGTGTGCTGGCAAATTCAAACTGCTCAGAAATTGTTTATTTTTTATTTTTTTGTGTGTGACAGGGTCTTACTCTGCTGCCCAGGCCAGAGTGCAATGGTGGGATCATGGCTCATTGCAGCCTGCAATCCTCCACCTCAGCCTCCTGAGTAGCTGGGACTTCAGATGTGCATCACCATGCCTGGCTAAGTTTTTGTATTTTTTGTAGAGACATGGTTTCTCTATGTTGCCCAGGCTGTTCTGGAACTCCTGGGCTCAAGTGATCAGCCTGCCTATGCCTCCCAAAGTGCTGGGATTGCCAGCATGAACCACTGCACCTGACCCAGAAACTCTGGGTGTGGTGGTCAGCAATTTCTGTTTGTATAAGCTCTCCAGGTGATATATGCTGAAATTTAAAAACATCGGCTAGTGCAACTGCTAAAAAGTGAACTGTGCTACCTAAATAGTGATGACTGAATATGAAAATAGAATCACAAAAATAATCAATTCATCTAAAAGAAGGCAGGAAAAGTTTTAAAAAAGGAACAGGAACAGATGGCACAAATACAAACGAGATAATCAAGTGAGATTTAAATATGACCATATCAATAGTTAACTCAAAGTAAATTGTCTAAACACTCCAATTATAAGACAGAGTTTGTAAATCAGATAAAATAACAAAACTCAAATGCTTTATGGAAGAAAACTACTTTGAAGATAAATACAGCATGTATAAAAATTTCTTAGAAATATGATACATAATATAAATATATAAATAAAAAAATGTAAATACATTTACAGTAGGTTAAAAGAAATAAAGAATGAAGAAAGAGATCTACTCTGAAACATTTAAAAGAAAGCTGTTACAGTAGGCAGCTAGTCAGACATGAACAGGGCAGAAGAGGGCCTCCCCATACCAAGAATGCTAGCAACCACTGGAAGATGGTCAGGCAGTTGTTAAGCTGCCTCTCTAAAAAATAATTGGCTGAAGCTGGCGCCAGGGAAAGGCAGTCTCCCAATAGATAGAAAAAACCTAAAATTGAGATTATCTTCTCAATAAGATCTCAGGAGTTGGGCAAGTGGGCTCATGCATGTGAATTAAGAGGCAAAAAGGTGGCATTTAACTGGTGTATAACTTTGCAGGGACATTCTTCCTGGTAAGGGAAGAATGCCCCAAGCGAGTGTGTATACAACTCCAGTAAATACACTGCACACGCTCACATCCCCAGTGTTAGCAGGCCACTGCCCATGTGTATGCCCACCTCAAGGGAAGAATCAGGGGAGAAGAGATCTAAGACCCTGTAAGCATGCCAATGTATAAAACCCCACATCAACAGGTCAAACCAGACACTTGTCTTTCAAGTCTTCCACTTGACCTTCTTCTAAGTTTACTTTCCTTCCTTTTGTTTCTGTCTAATGCCTTTTAATAAACTTTCACTCCAGCTCTAAAACTTGCCTCAGTCTCTCACGCTGCCTTATGCCCCTTGGTTGAATTCTTTCTTCTGAAGAGGCAAGAATTGAGGTTGTTGCAGACCTATACGGATTTGCCACCAGTAGCAAAGATGTAGTTACTAAATTAATATCAAGTAAAGAAAGCTTCAGAGCAATGTATATTACCATGAATAAAGAGGGACATTACAATGATAATGATGTCAATTCATTAAGAAAACATAACAATTCTAAATGTATATGCACTTAGTAACAGAACCTCAAAATACTTGAAGCAATAATTGATATAATTGAATGAATACACAGAGCCACAGTATTTAATAAAATAGAAGACTTTACCATTCTACTCTCTCTCTCTCTCTTTTTTTTTTTTTCTTGAGACAGAGTCTTACTCTGTCACCCAGGCTGGAGTGCAGTGGCGCAATCTTGGCTCACTGCAACTTCTGCTTCCTGAGTTCAAGCAATTCTACTGCCTCCCAAGTAGGTGAGATTACAAGCATGCACCACCATGCCCAGTGGAATTTTGTATTTTTAGTAGAGACAGTGTTTTACCATGCTGGCCAGGCTGGTCTCGAACCCCTGACCTCAGATGATCCCCCAACCTCAGCCTCCCAAAGTGTTATGATTACAGGCGTGAGCCACCGAGCCTGGCCAACCACTCTACTGTCAATATTGAATATATAGAGAGGAAATCCGAAAGCATGTAAAATGCCCGAACAATGCTACCAAGCAATGTGACCTAATCTATACCTGACTTAAATGACTACGCAAGAGTGAAATACACATTTCTTTCAGATGCACATAAAACATCAACTGAGTTAGGATACTGGGCCATAAAAATATTCTAATTATATTTAAAAGGATTAGTATCATGCAAAGTATATTACCTGATTACAATAACTTGAAAATTATAACAGGAAAATATCTGGAAAATTCCTCAAATACTTGGAAACTAAACAATGCACTTCTAAGTAAACCAAGGTACAAAGAAGACATCTGAAGTAAAATTAGAAAACAGTTTGAGCTGAATAAAAATAAGAACCCTACACATCAAAATGTTGGGAAAGAAACCAAAGTGGTGCTTACAGGAAAATAGATATCATCAAATCCTTTTCTTAGAGAAGAAAATTACCCAGTAAATGATTTATGCTCCCATGTTAAGAAATGAGAAAAAAAAATGTAAAGGACAGAGAATGGGTTTTTTTGAAAATAAATTTGCAGAAATTTTTAAATTTGCAGAATTTAATAAATTCTGCAAATTTAGAGCACAAGACTATGTTCTGTATTCTTTCCTTTTCTGTTATCTTTTCAAAACAAACATTGAAAACACACCACTATAAAACCTTTAGTATTACAAATTAAAAGGCTTAAATTTTAAAATTATTATTTCTTTTTTTTAAAAGGAGTAAATAAAACTTTATTTACAAAAACAAAAGGTGGCTGCCAACTTCTACTCTACAGGAATGTACTTTTTTTATTTTATTATTATTATACTTTAAGTTTTAGGGTACATGTGCACAATGTGCAGGTTAGTTACATATGTATACATGTGCCATGCTGGTGTGCTGCACCCATTAACTCGTCATTTAGCATTAGGTATATGTCCTAATGCTATCCCTCCCCCCTCCCCCCACCCCACAACAGTCCCCAGAGTGTGATGTTCCCCTTCCTGTGTCCATGTGTTCTCATCGTTCAATTCCCATCTATGAGTGAGAACATGCGGTGTTTGGTTTTTTGTCCTTGCGATAGTTTACTGAGAATTATGATTTCGAGTTTCATCCATGTCCCTACAAAGGACATGAACTCATCCTTTTTTACGGCTACATAGTATTCCATGGTGTATATGTGCCACGTTTTCTTAATCCAGTCTATCATTAATGGATATTTAGGTTGGTTCCAAGTCTTTGCTATCGTGAATAGTGCTGCAATAAACATACGTGTGCATGTGTCTTTATAGCAGCATGATTTATAGTCCTTTGGGTATATACCCAGTAATGGGATGGCTGGGTCAAATGGTATTTCTAGTTCTAGATCCCTGGGGAATAGCCACACTGACTTCCACATTGGTTGAACTAGTTTACACTTTTACAACAGTGTAAAAGTGTCCCTGTTTCTCCACATCCTTTCCAGCACCTGTTGTTTCCTGACTTTTTAATGATTGCCATTCTAACTGGTGTGAGATGGTATCTCATTGTGGTTTTGATTTGCATTTCTCTGATGGCCAGTGATGATGAGCATTTTTTCATGTGTTTTTTGGCTGCATAAATGTCTTCTTTTGAGAAGTGTCTGTTCATATCCTTTGCCCACTTTTTGATGGGGTTGTTTTTTTCTTGTAAATTTGTTTGAGTTCATTGTAGATTCTGGATATTAGCCCTTTGTCAGATGAGTAGGTTGCGAAAATTTTCTCCCATTTTGTAGGTTGCCTGTTCACTCTGATGGTAGTTTCTTTTGCTGTGCAGAAGCTCTTTAGTTTAATTAGATCCCATTTGTCAATTTTGGCTTCTAACAGAAACTTAAAGAGCATTTTTCAGATTTTAAAAATGAAAAAAACCTTTTTTCTTTGTAATCTTTCTTTATCTTTTTAATTTTACTGTAAACATATTAGTATAACAAAACTAATTCTTAATGCAATTTGCATGTTGCTGACTAGTGTAGACAAGGGTCAAGTAAGAAGGAAATGTTGGAAGAACTTGTTGAAGAACAAGTTGTTGAAGAACAAGTTGCTGGTTGAAGTTATTGAAGAACAAGTTACTTCTTACTTGTTGAAGAACAAGTAAGAAGAAATCCTGGAAGAACTTGTCAGTCTTATCAAGACTGACAAAAATTTTGAAATATTTTATTATTAAACCAAATATTATATTTTAAAATGTACTTTGAAATATAAGTAAGCTGCAAAGTATACCAATGAATCATGTTAGGTACACTTCAAACTAAAAAAGTAAACCTTTTATTAATCTCATGCAACTGCTAGATCATATCTCTGGGACCATTTACTTGCACAAACAAGATCTGACCCAGGGAAAGACTTCATGTTTAACCCTAAATAATTTTATCTTTTTAGATTCAGCCCTTTGTTACTGCCTTTGACATCATGGTGAATCCTAATTCTGACAGTGCATTGGGGCTGCTGGAAGAAGTCCCACAACTGGTGTCTTAAACAACAGAGTTTATTATCTAACAGTTTTAGATGCTAGAAGTTTGAGATCAAGATGTTGGCAGGATTGGTTCCTTCTGAGTGAGGGCTGTGACAGAGAATATGTTTCAGGCTCTCCCCTAACTTCTGGTAGTTTTCTGGAAATCTGTGGTTTCCTCTGCATCAATCTCTCTTCATCTTCATATGGTTTTCTTCGTGTGTATATATGTGTCTATGTCCACAATTCTCATTTTATAAAGACACCAGACATATGGTACTAGGGGTCCACAGTGCTCCAGTACAACCTTCTCTTAACTAATTAAATCTGTAATGACCTTCTTTCCAAACAAGGTCACATTCTGAGTATCAGGTGTTAGAACTTCAGCATACATACTTTAGGGGTAAACAATTCAACCCATAACAAACACCAAACGTATTTTCTCTTTCTCATAGTTTTTTTTTTTACTTTATTATATAATAATATTGGCTCTCCATTACAATTTAAGATCCAAAATATCAGCATATACAACAAAATCCTCTATCCTGTAGCTCCAGTCTCTTTTAATACAACTCTGCTCTTTTTGTTCCATTTATACTTCTCTTTTTTAGTTTTTTCTCTAACATAATGAGCTCAGCCTCAGAATAGCTTCACACTCATTGTTTCTTCTTCCTAGAGTACTTTCCACTTCAATCATCTCCTGAATAATTTAGCTAAAACTAGTTATCCTTTAGATACAGTTTAAATCACAACCTCATGCGGGCGTTTTCTATGCCTAAACCCTAAGTTTAGTTGGCACTTTCATTTGTATGGTCCTGTGGGTACTTCTGTAAATACTTGAAATTGTTATTTACTTTTTGTCTTCCACAAGATTGTAAGCTGTATGAAAGGAGAAAACATGTTTTCTGCTTTTTCATATTTTCGATGTGTGGTAGTACTTCATTTGGCATTTTTTAAATTATTATTATACTTTAAGTTCTAGGGTACATGCGCACAACGTGCAGGTTTGTTACATATGTATGCATGTGCTATGTTGGTGTGCTGCACCCATTAACTCATCATTTACATTAGGTATATCTCCTAATGCTATCCCTCCTCCCTCCCCCCACCCCATGACAGGTCTCAGTGTGTGATGTTCCCCTTCCTGTGTCCAAGTGTTCTCATTGTTCAATTCCCACCTATGAGTGAGAACATTCGGTGTTTGGTTTTCTGTCCTTGTGATAGTTTGCTGAGAATGATGGTTTCCAGCTTCATCCATGTCCCTACAAAGGACATGAGCTCATCCTTTTTTATGGCTGCATATTATTCCATGGTGTATATGTGCCACATTTTCTTAATCCAGTCTATCACTGATGGGCATTTTTGCTCCAAAATTAATTGCATGATCATAATGAGAGTTATATAAGCTAATAGATATCCTACAATAAAGTTATTCAACCAGTCGATAATCCACACAATGATATTATTGCTATAACCGTAATAGGTCTGTTACCTGATGCACACGTCAAGTCAATATACCATGGCATTGGGATGCAGCAGAACAAGAGGTTTAATCATAGGAGGAGATGGAAAGGAACTTCAAATCCCACTCTCTGAGGAGTTTGGGACTAGGGTTTTCAAGGGTTTT
Organism: Gorilla gorilla gorilla; assembly: GCF_029281585.2. Lineage (NCBI taxonomy): Eukaryota > Metazoa > Chordata > Mammalia > Primates > Hominidae > Gorilla > Gorilla gorilla. The sequence continues at coordinate 105,603,853 of NC_086017.1, read as the reverse complement.
GAAGTGGATTGAAGTATGGAGATTGTTGATTGGTTGAAGAGTGCAGGATGACATCATGGAGCAGGGAGAAGCTGTACTCTCACGCTGATCCCATTCCCCTATGGGAGTCTTCAACTAACATTGCTAAAATTCATAGTCTGAAAAACATCTTAATTGGTCCTTAAACAAAAGCTTTATGATTCTAATGTCAGAGATTTTGTCTATAGAACAATGGGGATGCAATCCAATTCTTAAACGGTCTTATGATCCTAACGTCAGGAATCCTACCTACAAGAAAAAGGGTAATGCAGATGGTGGGTAGGGGGTATCTAGTGCTATGTGACTTTTAGCAACAAAGAAGTGCGGCCTGATTAATGCTTAATTATTAGTAACTATATGTCTGTCTACAACACAGCACGCAATTCTTGTCAATCTTGTGGGGATGGTTTCACAATACTCACATTCATGTTTCTCGCTTGTGTTCAGTATATTACTCTCATTCAAAGAACACTGATGAATATCAATGCCTAACAGATTTCTTTAGTCTGCCAGAATAACAGTCCTAAAATAGATAAATAAAAGCAACAACACCACCACCAACAACAACAACAAAACAGAAGAAAAGAAAAGGTCAAACATAGTTTGTTTTAAGTGAACCAATATTGACTCCTGGTGATCGTTTTTATTTTAAATGCTTCTAAAGAAGAGGAAAATAAATAGTTTGATAAATGTGTGTCTCATATATGTTAAATTTACCAATCTTCATTTTATAGAATATAATTAGGTCTATTTTTGAAAACTGTAGCTGTGCATTTCAAATCATTTTGTAAAATGTTTCAAGTATAACAAAAAGCACTTTGGAGGTAATTATAAGTTAACACTGTTCCTTCAAGGTCAGGATATTTTAACTAATTTTAGGACAATTAGTTGTTATAAAATCCATACTACACAATTAATTTAAGTATGTTAAGCATTATGTTGTTCTCTATGTAAATTAGTCTTATGGCCCTTTCAGAATAAAAGCTACGTTCCCTACAAGATAGACGCAGACTGAGTGTATAGAAGGCTCTGAATAATGCGTCTCAGGTCTCACATCTTATGACCTTTCCTCTCTCTGCTCCAGGCACACTGACCTTTCTGCTAACCCTTACTTATGAAAAGCATGATCCTTTTTCAGAGTCACTGCCCTTACTCTTCCCTCTGCCTAGCACAATCTTCCTCCAAATAGCCAGATGGTTTATAGGAGCTGCTGAAACACCACATTAACAGAGAAGCCTTCCCAATGACCCTCCTTAAATTGCCCGATATTTATCTTACCTTGTTTTTATTCATAACAGTTTTCATCATGTAGCACATGGTATGTTTATTATCTGTTAGTTCTGTGCTTCTCCCAATCAAAATAAAAACTCTAAGAAGGCAGAAACCATTTCTGTTTGGTTTTTGTTCCATCTTCAGTACCCAGAACAGTGACCAGCATGCCACAGTAGGCACTCACTGAACATTTGTTAAATGAATGAATGAAAGATAAATGAATAAACAAATGAATAAATTGAATGCTTCTAAGTTTCCATCAAGCTATCCCAAAGCAACGAAGTTGCTAAGTTAAACAATCTTAACTGCTGATAGACAAAATAATATAGGATTTGTAGTCTAGCAAAAATGAAAAATGTGTTTTATTGCTTTTAATTCTTTTGTCATTATTATTTGTATATTGTTAATGCAAATAACTGTGACACTATGATGCAAAACATGACATATGACTTGTGATTCTTCACCAGAATTCTATGTCTGTCTTAGTCGAGTGGCTGATTATGTCCTGGGTCAGCTCGGGATGGCAATACACAGCTCAGGATGGCATACCATTATTTTTCAAAGTAACTTAGACTAAATGTCTTTCAGGAAACCACTGGATCCTGATACTAACAGTAATTCATTCGCATCTTTCACAGAAACCAGTTTAGTATTATCAATATAACGTTTAGCAAGAACATAATTGAATTTGTTTTGCTCTCTTAGCATGGCTTCAGAAAATTGGAGAAAATGGTAGAATTGCGCGTAGTCAAATCAAAATGGATTTATTTGGGAGGCTTAAAAATTACCGTAATTCCAACTCTCACGTGGGTTTTATGTTATATACACAGAGCCTTCAATAATATTGAACATCTATTTGCCATTATAGGGATGCAAAATCTAGTCATATTTTACATGGGCTTTTTCATTTTAAAATGATTTTAATAACATTACATAGAAATAGCCAAAATCAAGTAAAAACATTTCCTCATTTCTATTTCTGTTTTGTTTTCTTAATAAATAAGACTCATAATATACCAAGAAAATATGGTCTTATGATGTAGAGATGAAAATACTATTAAAATGTCACTATAGCTTTAATGCATTAAAAACATTTAGTGAACATAAAAACTTGATGGCTAAGTGTAAATGAATCAGAACAGCTGGAATTAGACTTTTTTCCTTATGTTTAGGAGCAAAGAGATGCAATAAAAGATAAAATACTTACTCATGATTTGAGTAGGTATTCCATTGCAACTGAAAACATAAATATACATTTTAAAGTCTGTTTTTCAGCAGAAGATAGAAGATCAAGTAAGTCCTTTTCTTTGTGTATTTCCATTATCAGGATCTAAAGTAATATATTCTAAAAAGTTTCTAGGAAAACATCAGCTGGTTTGAAGTGAGGGACAGGGCATCCCCTTCATAAGAAAGCACTTTTCGTAAGTAGTTCAGTTGGCCTCAGACTCTTCCTTATTACTTTATTAAAAGTCTATATTATCTAAATGTCTTTTGAATATAATCATGCCTCAAACAAGAAAATGAATTTGACAGGTAGCTAGTGGACTCCAACTTCAGGTAATATTTTACATGAAAAAGTTTACCTCCACTCACTACAGAGGAAGGTCTAATTCACAGCAAATATTAATATGCTAATATTAATTGCTTTGTATGCATTTAATCTTCCTATTGAAAATTGTCAGCAATAATTGTTTTGGGGGTAGTAATTAATATTTTAGGCTATATATCCTCTCCAGTTCATTTACTTTATAAAAATGCATTTTCACTTTGTCTACTTCTTGTTATGGTTGAACATAGCACTGAAAATTTTACTGTATGTAGTCAGGAAAAATGTGCATTAGGCAGTCAGAATTCAGATAGCACTATTTTATTTTCTCCTATCCCAGGAGCATATTTTGTATTTCCCACTAACTTTATTGCACAGTTGTTTAATCAACTGTTCTGATGTTTGTGCACTCAATATGACATTGATATTTATTATAAACTCTAAGGAGATTAAAAATAGAATCTTTCAATGAAATATAATTCAAATATAATTAGAATATTGTTAATCATTGGAGTTTCAGAGTCTTGGAAGTTATAAAGCACATGTCTTGTGAAAGCTAAATTATTATTTCCATTTGTATGTATGGATTTCCTTCCTCATAATCCTATAAACTTGGTATGCATAGTGTTGGGAAAAAAAATTAAGTAGAGATTCAGCTATACAAATGTCCTACTTTTTTTCTTTACCTTTTAAGTTGTTTAGCTACTACCAGTGCTTTCATTGGGAATAGATGCATGGAATTCCATGTCTGTCTGTTAGTTACCAATAAAATCTTGAACTCCAGCTAAAAAATGTCTCAAATGTGATGTCCAAAAATACCCTGTCCCCCTTCCTGCTCCTTATTTGTTTTCCTGGAATATTCAACACCATTAGGGAAGACACCAGTTTCTAGTTGTCATTTCCTTAAACCTTGATTTTTTTTTCCTACTCTAAGCCTTTGGAACATGATAAAAAGCCATAGAAAACTGGAAGGGTTGTTGTTGTTTTTTTTAATAATAATAAAAGTATTGCTAGCCAAAATGAGAAACAGCACCATCTAGAGAAACAACGACTACTTTTGATTCAAGAACCAATTATTAAATTGATATTTGCTATTCTACCTTTAGAATTATAAAATTTTAAATGGCTACAATGTAAGGCTTTTGGAAATTTTTTACTTTGGCCTTTTTATTTTTGTAAGTGAAGAAACTGAGGATGTCTTTTGTTTATTTTCTCACAGATGTCATTTAAAAATCATTGATTAAATCCATATTACACAGTCCTAGGGACACAGTAGAAAATGTATGTCATCATACATTTGGGAGAAATGTGAGAAAGCAATTAGTATAATTTAGCAGAAAGCTGTCATGACTTGCTTCTGAGTTAAAAAAATTGAAGTAGTAAAAACTTGTGTGCTCAGACTCTGCACATTAAAAAAAAAGCTGCTTTAAGCATAAGCTATACTGTACTTCTGTTTAGATCTAATTACAGATTCCCTTTTTCTATTGTCATTGGCCTTCATTCTTAGGTGCTCTTTGCCCTTCAGATCCAATATTAAAATCTGACTCTAGGTGCCTTGCTCAGATACCAGTTCTTCTTACCACAAAGTCAGTATTCCTTCCAGAATCTCCTTGGTTTTTTTCAGAGCTAATTAGATCAGACTCCAGGCAAGGAGAATAGCTGGAAGGCTGCTTCAATAACCAAGATGATAAATTATGGAGAGTTGAATTAAGACAGTTATGAGGGTCAAAGAAGAGGTGTCAAATTCTGGAAACATTAACATAAAATATGTATTATTCTTGGCCAACACTCCCCTCCCATACACACACACATAGACATACACAAGACACTACTGAGTCGTTAGGGGATTTAGCTTCATCAGCTGAGTGGCTACACAGGCCAGAAATTGAAAAAAAAAAATGCCATCCGTTTGCTGACCCACTGACTGTTTGCTCAGTAAACTGATATCCTTTGGAGCCAGTAATCTGGAGTTTCTACTAGTGGTAATAAAACTTGTAGTCAAGGTTCTGCCTTAAAACCAAGTGAATAAGTCTTTTAATAATAGCTAAAAGTTTCCAGGTAACATTATTTTTTTTCTTTTTCTGTCACAATTGATGGGACACTACTCAGAAAATCTGCAATAAATATATTTGAAAATGAATAATAAATTCCCATAATAAAGGAGGTTGGCATTGGAGTGGATAGTGATATTGTAATTACAACCGGCTTGCAGCATAATCAAGTGCTTACAGTGTGACACAAAGAAGACACTGTCCCGAGGATCTAAATGGACAGCTATTCAAAAATATGTGAATTAGTGGTGATTCTAGTCTTGTCTCCTCATTGCAGATGGTATGAAATGCCTATGCAGTACTTCAGGAGAGCGCAATAAGGCAGAACTCTTTAAACAAATATCAGTGTGTGAGTGGGTGCTAGACAGGGACTCATTTACAAGTAAAATAAATCTGTCTACCACTTATTTGATACCATTTTCAGGGATATCAAGAGTGATACCATTATCCCACAGATGACTTGTTCTGGGCATTGTATCATTTATGTAAAAGAGATGGCATTTCTCCCTTAACGGCACGTCTGGTAGGTATGGATAGCTTTCAGCCGACAAAAAGTTTTACAATAAATTTCAGAGAGTCTGCATGAAAACGAGTTGTGCCTCTTGGCAGCTGTAATAGAGGCATCTGCTGCTTTGTTTAAGTCTGAATTTGCTTTTCCTTGCTTTTTTTTTTTCGTATTCACCAAGGGAAGTCTCAATTAACCAATTACATAAATATTATTGTCATGGGTATGATTATGATTATGAGCACCTAAAAATTGTCCCTCTGGTCTGTACATTGGTGACTTTATTTGAATCTCTATTTGTATGGTAAATCTCAGCCATCACTCACAGAGCCAAACATAGTTCAGTATAGCCCAAGCGGCATCTTTAATTAATCAGGGAAAGACTTATGAAGAACTTACAATGTACTTTATCTTACAAGGAAACTTTGGAGTTTTATCCCCTTATTATACATAATGTTTGTGCTTAAATATTTAAAAAGTAACCCTTTGCACAATATCTTTCTTCCAAATGGGCCAATGACTTGTCACAGGATTTTGGATTTGGTATTGTACTATCCAGTGTTCAAAATAGTAGATATGTCAATTAAATGCAGATTACACAAAATTGGTGAGTAGGAAATATACTGTGCAATATATTTAAGATATAGAAACATGGACATTGTTTGGAATGGCGAGTCTATGAAGATAAAACTCAAAATAAATGAAGAGTATATTTGAGAAATAAAATTTAAATTGCATTATATTTCAGTCTTAACTAAGAATTAGCATAAATGGCAAATTCTCAATAGTAATACAATGTATTTATCAAAAAAACTAATGTGATTTAGACTGCATTTAGAAAAAGGAAGGAGAATATTTATGATTTTCCTGGGTGCAATAATAATCGCTAACATTTATGTAGTACTTTCCAAGTTACAAACACTATGCTAAATTATTTACATATGATATTTTATTTAAAACTTACAATTAAGAGTGCAGCTACTCCAACAGCTCCTTTTATCATTAAGGAAACTGAGGTAATGAGTGGTTGAATAAATTACTTAAAGTCATTACTAATCCAAATATTGCATTTAGTTTGAGAATAACAATTTTAAAAGAATATAATAAAAGCTGCATATATTTAGAGAAGTGGTATGAGGATAGTGAAAACTTGGGGAAAATAAGTCTTACATTACTTGTTTATTTGTGTATGATCGGACCCCTCCACTAGACGGTGAGTTCACGAGCACGGACCAAGATCTGTCAAGTTAGAGATTGTATCCCAAATGCCTAGCACAATACCTGACATAGAGTAGGTACTCAACATATTTTCTTATAGAATTAATAAAATTAAATTTCCTTGCATAGACAATACTTTTGGATCCAAGTAGCTGTCTTAAAAGAATTTCAGAGCTGTTCCATGGGAAAAGATTAGATTTATTTCATATGCTAGTGGTCAGAACAAAACAGACTTTTAATATAATTTAAAGAAAAATAATTATAATAGTCATTGCTGCCATAGAGTAGGTGGAGTGATAAGCTGTTATTTCAGTGTCATTGGATATCCCAGAATAATCTGGGTATAAATTTTCAAGGGTAGTAAAAATGTCTTTCTTTTTCATGATAAATTTTCACAAATTTACTCTCTAAATGGTGATAGATATCCTAGGCATTGAAGTTTTTATAGACTGAAATCCCTTGGTTCTAGTTTTCATTCCAGAAAAGAAGATTGAAAGAAAACGTCTAAAAGATCGTCATATTTTGTAGGAATAATTTGATTATATTTTGAACTTCAGTTAGAACGACTTTTATTTATAAATATTACATTACTCATGAAAAATTATTATAGCAACGTTATTCAGTAACAAAGCAAATAAAGTAGAATAAATCTTATACAGTAGCATAAGTCATTTATTTATATAGTAATTTAAAGGAATATTTAAGGAACTGTAAGACAAACATTTGCGTAGTTGCTGCAAAATTGTTAACTGTATTGAATTAATGACTGAAGCTACAAATGTGAGTCTATTTGATTTTTATATAGAGCGTACAAAAGCTAAGCGAAATAAATACTCTTTTTCCTCTCTATATATTATACTAAAACACAGACACATATAAGTCATTACAGTCAACTAGTAAGTTTTAGCCTATTAATTAGCTTAGATATCACAAGTTGAACATTTAGATATCACAAGCTGAACATTTACATTTCCATAAAGTCAGAAGAGACTAAAAACTAAAATGAAGATGTACATTGCTGCATGGTAACATTTCTTGATAGGCAGAGTTCATATGTAGCAAAATAAGGTGTAAGACATGCTTTTCAAAACATTGTGGAAAATTTTTGCTGCAAAGTTTTTAAAAATAAAAGCAGTAAGTATTATAGTTGTTGAGGATTCCAAAATGTAACTAGTAATGTAAAGGATTGGAACACTGTTAATAAGGCTTGGAGAGTCAATTCTCATAAATATTAAAAGATGTAGACAAAATTATCTGATCATTTTTGTGCAGTTGAGGTGGTAGGATAATTTGTAAAAATAAAAACAATGCCAATAACAAAATCTAAATAAACAAAACAAAATAATATTATAAAAACTATAGCATTATGTTTACTGCAGAGGTTATTACATTTCTATAGGTCAGAGACTACATTTAACATACGATGTGCATTTTCTGTACTCCTAAGGCAATATCGTATAGATAATTCGTACCTCCAAATTGTTGAAAGTTTGAATGGGTATTTCAACAGAAGGTATAGAGATTCGACAAAAATCACCAAAAATTCAAGTTTCTTTGACTATATTTTCACTGACTAAGGGAAATTTTTTTGAACAAATGCTTATTAAGCTCTTAGTAACTATCAGTCCTTTTGTAAATGCTGAGGATACATAAGTGAATATAAGGCAAAGTCCTGAATTTAAAGTCTTCAAAGATTTCAAAGACTTCTGGGTACTAGGCTGTTTAAAAAGTATATAGCAAATATAACTACCATAATGGAAGCCGGGACCAGTACTTTAAGAGATCCATAGAAAGAATGACTTTCAATGGCTGGTAGGGTTAGCAGAGTTGTTTAGAAACACCAAAGGAGTTGAGTCTGATTTTTAAAAATAAGCAGGGATTTGCATAAGAGATAAATATAAAAGCATGAAAGTGCATAGTTTGTTCAAAAAACACTAGGAACACAAATTTCCAAAAAGTATAGGAAACCTGGGACTCTATAATAGTATACAAGGTGTTTAGAGCCAAATTGTAAATATACTCACATATGATGATGACTGTGGATTTTAATCCATGGAATATTCAATGTAGGAATCAAACAACTTTTATTTAGAAGAACTCTCATAATTTGATCAATTATTTTGAAAGTTGATGCTAGTTGTTCTAGATATAGCCTATAGTGGAGGGACAGTGAAAACAAGCAGGCCAGAAGGCAGGACTTCAATACAGTTTTGGATTGATTATAATAGGCTTTAATTACAGCTGTGGCTATATTTTTCATGTCAAATACAGTGTGGTGGTTTCAAATCAGTTTAATTAAGCAGAAATAAGGTTTTTCAAAATTCCTTACCCTGTGTTGTTCCAGTTTAGGTTGGCCATAGAGAAATTTGCACGGTATTCAAAAGCGACAAGCATTATGATTTAAGGTCAGAGTAAGGCACAAAGAGCTGTTTCTGTTTATGAATGTTGTCATTAGTTACCCCTCATCCACCTAGCTTATATCTTTTACCTTGTCCCCAAGCCAATACCCTCTATTTTAGCTTTCTGTTAAGGTAGTTTTGGAATCAAATCATATTCTGATATTCTATTGATGAAAAACCAGTCACCTGTTATATAGACTGAATGTTTGTGTTCCTCTCCAAATCTTGAAATCCTAAGCCCCTTACATGATGATGTTAGGAGATGAGGCCTTTGAAGGTAATTATATTATTGAGGTGGAGCCCTCATGAATGAGATTAAGTGCCCTTATAAAAGAGATCCCAGAGAGATCTTTGCTGTCTGCTATGTGAGGTTGCATTGAGGAGGCAGCCATCTATAAGCCAAGAAATACTCCTTCACCAGACACTTGATCTTGGACTGAAGTTAATGCACAGAAATCAAACACCAGCTACATACATGTTTCAGTTGCAAACACCTTCACAGTACTCTTATTTATACGACATAGAGTAAGAGAAAATGCAAGATTAGCTTGATGAGAACAATTAGAATATTACTTAATATATGAAATGAAAATAATTTAACACAAATTTTACTATGGATATTGTCATTTTATTTTGGATTTTATTACGGATATTATTATGGATAACTTGGATATCCATAATATGGATATTATTATGGGTAACTCCTTTAGTTGTTACTTCTTTTTAATACAGAGTTGGAGTCTTACTATGTTGGCCAGGCTGGTCTTGAACTCCTGGGCTCATGTGATCCTCCCACCTCAGCCTCACAAAGTTCTGGGATTACAGGCATGAGGCACAACACCCAGCCCTAATGACTCCTTCTGGAGTTATGGCCAGTCTTTTTGCTGGGATTATTTCTGCGTGGAGAGAGGCTAGAGATTCCAGCCATGTAGGTATGAAAAATACATAACCAAGTGGATGTTGGAAGGCTGAGCGTATCAGTATTATGTGGAAAAGTAAGAAACTATTTGTGACTCTTTGCTTGAACTTTGGAAGTGGTGGCGGGCATTGGAGGGAATGGGGATGCTTCTGATGAAGCATTTCCCTTGGATTTGCCAGTTCCTGATAGCTACTTCAGTTATAAAAATAAATAAATAAAATAGGATCACATAGTTGGTATAAATAATCTACTTGAAACAAAGAATGCAAAGAATTTTGTTAAAGTTGAGAGGAAATAAAGAAAAGGAACCCACTGTTGGAAAGAACAGGCGGAGAATCAAAAGAAATTCAGGTCCTAGTCCTTCATTGCTTTTCTGAGTCTTATTGTCGCCCTCTGTGAAATAAAAGAATCAACCAGTATTCTGTAATATTTCTTCTAATTCTGAAAGTCCATAGATGACTTAAAGAAATATTATAGGTTAATTTTTTTTTTTTTGAGATAGAGTTTTGCTCTTGTTGCCCAGGCTGGAGTGCAATGGCACGATCTCAGCTCACCACAACCTCCACCTCCCAGGTTCAAGTGATTCTCCTGCCTCAGCCTCCCGAGTAGCTGGGATTACAGGCATGCGCCACCATGCCTGGCTAATTTTGTATTTTTAGTAGAGAAGAGGTTTCTCCATGTTGGTCAGGCTGGTCTCAAACTCCCTATCTCAGGTGATCCACCTGCCTCGGCCTCCCAAAGTGCTGGGATTACAGACAAGAGCCACCGCGCCCAGCCGAGGTTAATTTTTGAATGAATTTTTAATTAGTTATGCTCAAATATGAGCATACTGAAAATGCAACATATGTCATGTATCTACATAATTTCATAACTTATCTGGATTATGCTCACCCTTTTTAATTTAAAGCAACCATAAACCTTGGATTTTCAGGAGTAACCTTATCTTAAAATTTCTAATTATGCCTTCCTATTATTCAGACCCCATATTTGAGCATTAATTGTAAATTTTGGTCACCACATATAGACACATTCTGACCAAGTCTTCATGCTCAAGAAGACAAGGTTTCAAGACAAGAAACGTTTGTGTTCATGAAAAGTATATGAGAAGTTCTGTTGTCTATTGCCAAAATAAAATAACATATATTAATATAGGAAACAAAGGAATCAGAAAAAAGTGGCAATTAAATGCTAAGTATAAAAATGGCTCCCTACTAATAAATGACTAGGAAAATATATTTCAATTTATCAACACTAGTGATGCGGTGTATTTTACTTTTTGTTAAGTGTGTGAGAAGTACTACTTTGGCTTTTTGAAAATGTTACAGGACAAGGTACTCCCTGGTTCACAGCATGCTGACAGTTTTTCTGTTTTTTTTTTGTTTTTTTCCCTAAAAAGTTGAATTATTTCCTGAAAATTTACATAATGGGAGTGTTTAGCTCAATATCAACACATGTTTTATATGAGTTTTATTAAAAGAAGTAAATATTATCAACTTCAAGATAGAAAAAAAAACAAGCAAGAGAGAGACTGAGTAATTTTCCCAATATCACCAATAAAGAATACTTGATGAGTAATATATCATTTTTTATAAATGTTGACAAAACTGTTTCTAAACAGTTTTGATTATATATTGTAGTCAAATGTTATTTCTTAGCTGATGAAAATGGGAATACAAACCCTGCTGAATCCATGCTAAATTTTGCCCATATATAAGTCCTGCAGCTGGCTTTCATAAAGGTTGAAAAAGGAATGGTTTCAAAATAGTTCTGCTGCCAACAGAGTAGCTAAAACGAGATTCATCTTTTCCTGTTTAACAATCTAGGCACTTGATTCCAGTATAGTTTGTATTAAAGTAGACAAAAGGATGATCAGGAGAGGGAAAAAGAAAATATAATATCCACTGACTTTATGAAATGTATCCCAAGGTTTAGTATGAGACCTTCAGAAGCCAATGATAAATGTATACCTTTGTCAAGTTGTTATGCATTATAGTCAAGGTCTCTTTGGTCATTTCTTTAAAAGTCAGGTCTTTTTTCAGAGTGAGAGGCTGAAGAAACATCTTCCTTTTTAGGGAATTTTAAGAAAGACTAATTTTAGGGACAGTTGTAGCCACAGTTTTTTCTGTACCTAAGAAAATGAGCTACACAAATTCCCAAAGCCTCACATAGCCTTATAACATAGTGATGTTACAATATAAGTAATTACACACGGATTGGAAAATTTTGTTATGAGTAAAATTAATAGATAATAGGATCTTATAAATCTTATAAAATCTAAGACATAATTATAAAAATTACAAAAGAAAATGGAGAAATAATAATATAATTCTATCAACAAAGTTATGTCTCTAGAAAAACTGATCAGATAATCATCCAAATAAGTCAAGAGAAAGAATAATCCTTGCAGCCAAAATAAAATCATTCTTTGAATTAATTAAATCATTACCTCCCAATCAAACGTTTTGTTGCTAAACTGAAATAGATTTATTTTTTCTAATATTTGAGGTAAGGATGAAAGAACCAGAAAATAAAGGAGGAAAATAAAGTATTTAAAAATTAAGACTTTATGCCTGACCAAAATTTTTCTGATGGTGGCATAAAATCCAGGACCATTTTCACCATTGTTCCATTTTTCTATGTCACAGCATTCTCAGGTATAGCTTTTTCTTTCTTTCTTTATTGAAAATGAATACTGACTTTGTGGAATCACTGCTAAGATTGGGACTGATGACTGAAATGAAAAATCCCTGTTTTGAGAGTGAGGAAAAGAATGTTCTCAGAGGTCTGAAATAAATTATTTGCTGGGACTGTGTGTACATGGGCACAATAGTCTTTTCAGCAGCAGACAGAGAAGGCTTGCCAGGCTCATAAATCTGAAGAAACAAAAGGGGAACAAATACCTCAGGAAAACCAGCCCCCACCAAGTCAAAGAATGAATAATCTCTCTTATTTATAACAGAAGTGTAATGAATAACAGTAATATCACATGCAAAATTGCATATAAACCTGCTGTTAGCTTAGAGAATTAGATTCAACTACAGACATTTTTGTTCATGTATTTTACTGTCTTTGAGACAGATTGTAGTGACTCTAGACAACACTTTTAAAAGCCTTCAAATAGCCAAGATGTATTGAATCAATATTAAAAATGTTCATATTCTATAAATGAATAAAATATCTACCTTGTAAATGTTGTCTTTGTGCCTTCCAGCCAAAGACTCCAAGAACATCATGCATCGGGCCATCCTCCATTTGTGGCTACACCTATCTCTTCCAAAGGACTTTTAGATTATTGCTTCACAATGCCACAGGGACCTCTGAATAGTATATTTTTATCTCCAATAGGTGCAGTGGTGTAGTGCTCATCCAAGTCAGAGGACAGACAGTCATTTCTTGTATGACTGTAACTGTCTTTTTTGGTCCATCTAAAGGCCCCATCTCTATCTTTTCCAACAGTGGCAGTGTGTAGAAGGCAGCTATGCAATCAACATTGAAAGAGATCGCATTCTAGAAATACAGTGATTTTTTTGCCTAAAGAGTTCCAGATGAGATATGGTTGAAAGATGTGCCATTGTGCTTTCCAAATAATAACTCTTAAATGATCAGAAAATGAATCATCTTTCATACTATCCTGCACGCTGGATAATTCTTGCATTTGTGGTCATCATCAGTAAAGCAGAATAAGAATCTCTGAGAAAGTCATTGAAAGCTGGTAGTCTTGGGCAGCATGATGGATGATGAAATGTCTTGAGCAACGATGCAACCAGCGTTAAATAAATGTTATTAGAGACCTGCAGAGGCAAGAGGATGTATATGGTTTAAATATAACGCAGTTCCAGAAATTCATGGCATTGTGAGTAATAACAGCATTGCTATCTTTTTCTCACAGTGGGAAATAAGAAATTAGCCAGAAATGGTGTGTTTGATAATAAGAAACCCAGAGAAATTCCTTCACATGAATAGGAAGACATGGTTAACGGATGATATAGAGAACATTTTCATGTATTGGATGATAAATCAATACATAAGTACGTGTTCTCAATTAAATTTTCACTGCTAATTCTAAATTTCACTGACTATAACTCACTGAGTGCATAACTTCTGTAATACATTTTTGATCAAATTTCTTAAACAGTTGAGGGACCTACAAAATGTGTTTTCTGGGATCCCCACACACACCAAGGGTGACTACAGCTAAACCTCATTCACATGGATATACCTAATTAGAAGGGAGAATAGAAAATGTATTTAGCTATAAATCAAGCAAGAATAGGAAATGTGTGTGTGCACAGCTAGCACTCTGTCTCTGAGAGTTGGGCAATAAATATGACTGTATTAAGTTACCCAATATATGAATGTATAAAATGTGTTATGGAGAAAAACAAAGCTGAGGAGATGGGAATGTCTAATCCTTGTTAGACTCAACGTTGGTGAGCAAAATTCTATTCACCATATTGCTAGTTTTGACCTTGGTTTTGTGCATAGGGACTACTTTTTTTTAATCTCCATACAAACTTGTGCCTACAGTAAATTCCTCTCTTCTTTGCCTACCTAAATTTAATTCATTATTAAAAATTCACATTATTTAACATTTATTCCATCAAGCTCTTACTTCTCCTCATCAGTCCTCACTCTAGTTTTCCTGAACATTTTGTTTATGCTTTAACTGCACTAGCTTATTCTACACTGTTACAGTGAATATTGTATATTTCTTGAAGGTATACTTCACTTTTCATTTTTGAATCTCACACTTACCATTGACTTAATTTTAATAAGTTCTCTATAAATGTTTGTGGAAGTGACTTTTTGGCCTATTCACAAGATTCAGAGCTTAAAAAGGTAGCAAAGACTCAGCTCTTCATAAACAATTATGTCTTAAGAAAGTTAATGCAACTGAGTTTGGGATGTTTTGTTGATGCATGTCGATTTATTTATGGTGAATTTATTTGACATATTTCATAATTGTAAGCTACCATGAAAATTAGCCAAGAAAAAATTTATCTTACCCTTAATTTTTCATAGATTTGTATTTAGAATTACATGGAATGAAAAGAAGATTAACAATAATGAAACAATATAGCAATAATTAAAACAGATCTTTTCTGATCATCAGTACTTAAAGATATATTATCAGGCAAACCCGTTAGTTACTAAATATATGCAGAGCAGTCCTCCAGGTGACCTTGGACTGACCCAGCTCTCTCCACTTTCTTGGCTGTGGTTCTCAAGAATAACTAGAATATGCCCAGAATGCAATGCCTCAGATAGGGAGGAGCTGCCTCAAACAGTTGGGACCTTGTTCCTATCACTCTTAGGGAATGTAACATCTTGAGTTAGGGAGCAACTGCCTGAGACAGCTTAAGCTTTGTTCCTCTCTCCTCTGGAAGAGGGATATCCTTCAAGGCTTTGCCAGTGAGTCCCGGTGCCCCTGATGTATATAACCCTGGCAGGCTGCCTGTGGGGCTCCCTCAGTTCTGGTGCAAATTGGGTCACATGCAGTGTAGACTCTATCTGCCCCAGGCAGATTTCTTGAGCTTTGAGGAACTGGCTCCTGATGAATTTGATGCTTCTTTTGTCCCTTACTGCCAATCTGTAAATAATAAATCCACTTCGGTAATGTGTTGTGTATGAGTATGCTCTACATTATCAGACTCAGACAAGGTGATAACCAATGCACAATGAGTCTGCTTCAAATATATCCGTTTACATTTAAATAAAAAACAAATTCTCCCTGTCTAACTACAAATAATCTTGCTGGGAGACTTATACAAGCACTCTAACCTACTTCAGAAATAGTGATTTCAAATTGCCAAAATAGTTACAATTCTTATTAAAATCTTTGGAGATACAGGGATGGGGATGGGAGATCACATTTTGAAAAAGGAAGAAATACAAGATAAAACTGGAAAGTTCATTTTCAAATCTCTTTGTTTGGAAAAAATACAGCCGCTGTGGCAGAGGCTTGAAGACCAGAGGACAGGCAGGAATTCTGATCCTTTCCTTTTTCCTTGTCTTTCCCCATGAGCTCTAAACTGGTGACTGGAAAAGATAATCAGCACATAATCTGTTGCTCTGGATATTGTGGTATGTGTGCACAACAGCTGACCCAGAAGTTGATGTTTCCCAAGACAACAGCTGACCCAGAAGGTGATGTTTCCCAAGACTGGACTTCCAGCTTCCAAGCTAGAAGCACACTGCTCCACACTTAAGTCACTGAGCGTTCCTTAGATGTAGCAGTTTGCACTATATCTGAAGGCACTTAGGGTTTTCTCACAGCAAAATGAACAATTCCTTTAATTCTGGATAACAGCTTCTCTGAAACGTTTTACAGAATATCTATCCTTCAACACAGACGACCAAACGCCAGTAGTGGTTTGGTTCTTTGGCCATCTTAGATCACCTTTAATAAAAACACTATCCTTTCTTTTGACTATCTTGGACAGTTACTATATTTTGCACCATCTTTAATTATATTATTAGTTAATTAACCTTATGAAGTAGGGAGAAGAGCTAAAATATTAACACTCATTTCTTTCTTTGATGGAGACTACAAAATGCATTTTTTTCTTATTTCATCTCCTCCTTAAATTGTTGACCATATGCAGCCACAATGAGGGCACTGATGCCAAACTTCTTTATTACTTGAGAATCATATAATGCTCTATACTCATTAGGATGCTTGATATTCCAAATAGCAGTCAGGGCTACGTTTCAATGCTAACCGCTAAGCTCAGCTCCTTCATTGTCTCTGCTTGCCATTTGGTTTCTCAGCTTGGTGCTGTGTATCTGGCATTTGTTTCTTTCCCTTTATAGCTGTGTGAATTTCATATGCATACCCAGAGACCTGTTAGCAACAGACCTATTTTGAAAGAACAATAATGTAAATAAATTCACTCTGAGTTCTTTATACCACACTCAATGTGTGGGCTTAATATTGATGCAGGAGCAAAATCACGGAGAGGCATCCCTTTTGAATTTCATGTGTATGAAAAATGAAGCCTGTGGCATAGTGGGGGCAGAGTGGTAAATTATATGGAAAGACAGAAGACTGAGAAAGGAGAAGGTTATTTAAGGAGATAGGCCTAGGATGGATTTGGAGATCCTGACCTGCTGGAGTACAGGGCTGAATAAGAGAAGTGGTGTGGCTTTCAGGGCACTGGAGGATGAAAGAGAAGGGCAAGTTTACCCAACAAATGCCTACAGTTGCATGCTAACTGGCAAGGAAATATAATCCTTAAAACTACACTTCTTGGGCTAAGGAAAACAGAACAGAGTCAAAAATTGTTCGGTGTTAGATATTCTCACTTTTGTTAGTGGCAACAAGATCAATGTGTTACAATGAGCAAAAATATTTACAATAAGAAATTTTAATAACTTTAGCTATAGGGATTTTAGATACATATTTGCATATACATAGATTTACAAAGTTCAGAATGGTAGCCTCAGCCAGGTGAATTGTTTTTACCAGAACTTTGTTATATGCTTTTACACACAAATATCTTTTTTGTGTTATTGTTACTCTGAGCTGGGCCTAGAAGTTCCAGTTCGATATCACTTAATATATAATAAAATTCTACTCCTCACTACATGGTTTTTACAATAATATTTTGGTGGGAAAGTGTATCTACAAGTGCACTTATGAGAAAGATGGTTAATACAACGGCATCACTTTCAATCTGTGGCCCTTTCTATCTGAAAACTCTTTAAAAGTAATAAGTTTGGATGTTGTTCACTGTATTTTAATATTTATGTTAATAGTTAAAATAAAGTATATTGTTGGCTTTGCATGTCCATTTTGTGGTCTTAATGTAAATCTGTTATTCTTCTCTATATTCTATTAAATGCATACTTTTGCATGTATTCCAAACAAAAAGCATTATAACACTTAGCTTAGGTTGGTACAAAAATAATTGTGGTTTCAGACAATGAATGGTAAATAATTATAACTAGGCTCAAACACATCTTTATTAACCAAAATAGGAACAATTACAGTCAACATATTTTTGCCAATGAGAAATACTTATTTCTGTAGCATAAAAATTCATGCTTTGGGACTCCATGAACTCTTGGAAAACATTTTCTGTATCCTGCTGGTTGTGGAAGTGGTTTCCCTGCAAAAAGTTGTTGAGATACTTGAAGAAGTGGTAGTCGGTTGGCGAGAGGTCAGGTGAATATGGCAGATGAGGCAAAACTTGGTAGCCCAATTCATTCAACTTTTGAAGCATTGGTTGTGTGACATGTGGTCAAGCATAGTCGTGGAAAAGAATTGGGCCCTTTCTGTTGACCAATGTCGGCTGCAGACGTTGCAGTTTTTGGTGCATCTCATGGAATTGCTGATCATACTTTTCAGATATAATGGTTTCACCAGAATTCAGAAAGCTGTAGCAGGTCAAACAGGCAGCAGACCACCAGTGTCTGTGACATTTTTCTGATGCAAATTTGGCTTTGGGAGGTGCTTTGCAGCTTCTTCTTGTTCCAACCACTGAGTTGGTCATCACCAGTTCTCGTATAAAATCCTCTTGTCATCACCCATCACTATCTGATAGAGAAATGGTTCATGGTTTTTGCACAGAATAAGAGAAGATGACACTTCAAAATGACAATTATTTTGATTTTTGCTCAGCTCCTGAGGCACCCACTTTTCGAGCCTTTTCATCCCTCCAATTTGCTTCAAATGCCGAATGACCCATAGAATGGTCAATGTTGAGTTCTTCGACATCTTCTCATGTAGTCGTAAAAGGATCAGCTTTGATGATTGTTCCCAATTGGTCATTGTCAACTTTTAATGGCCAGCCACTGTGTTCCTCATGTTCAAGGCTCTGGTCTCCATTGCAAAACTTTCTGAACCATTACTGCACTGTACATTCATCGGCAGTTCCTGGGCCAAATGCATTGTTGATGTTGCAAGTTGTCTCTGCTGCTTTCTGACCCATTTTGAACTTGAATCACAAAATCACTGGAATTCGCTTTTTGTCTAGCATCATGTCCAGTCTAAAATAAATATAAAATAAAGAGCAAAGCAATGTTACTAAAAAAAGCCAGAAATGCACATTAAAATGATGTATAACATAACCACATTTATTTAAGAATGTATTCCAATAGCAAATGGCAAATTTCAACAACGCAAAAACCAAAATTACTTTTGCACCAACCTACCTAAATACACACAATTTTGTTGGCTCGATGTTTAGAAAAATGTGTATATATATACAGATACACACATTTATATGTAACTGTATACACACCTTGGTGTTTTAAATATCAGTTAACATATTCACTTAAAATAATATACATAATTTTATAATTATTTCAATAATTTCTCTAACTTCAATAAACACTGAGACATATCAGATTTTAGAAACTTCAGTATGCTACATGAAGAGAGCACTAAACCAGAATTGGAAAATTCATTTATAGTTTAGTTACTGTAATTTCCGGTTTCATAGTCCAATATAAGTTTCAATTTCCTCTGTTAAATAAATAGAACCATTCCTATCTTGTTGAATTTCTGTGATTTGTATGAGGATTAAAACAGGAAAATTATGTGAGAGCATTTTAGGACAGACTTTACTTTTTAGAGTAGTTTTAGGTCTACTCTAAAAGATTGAGGGAAAGGTACAGAGATATTTCCCATATTCTCTCTTTCCCTACACGTGCACAGTTTCTTTCACCACCGAAATTCCTCACCAGAGTGGTACCTTTGTTGAAATAGACAAGATGCATCATCACCAGAAGCCCATACTTTACATTCGGGTTCACTCTTCATTGTACATTTTTAAGGGTTTGATAAATGTATAATGGCATATATCCACCACTATAATATCATACAGAATAGTCTCCTTACCCTAAAACTCCTGTGCCCTACCTATTCACCCATTCTTCCCCCAAACCCCTGGCAACCCCTGATCTTTACACTGTCTTCATACTTTTGCTTTTTCCAGAATTTTACGTTGTTGGAATCATATAGTACATAGCCATTCAGATTGGCCTCTTTCATGAAATAATATGTATTTAGTATTCCTCCACGTCTTTTTATGACTTTATAGCTCATTTATTTTAGCTCTGAATAATATTTCATTGTCTGGCTGTACCACAGTTTATCTAGCCACTCACCTAGTAAAGGACATCTGGGTTGCTTCCAAGTTTTGGCAATTATGAATAAAGCTACTACAAACATCTGTTTGCAGGATTTTGTGTAGACATAAGATTTTTACTCATTTGGATAAATACTAAGGAGCATAAATGCTTGGTCATACGGTAAGAGTATGTTTAGTTTTGTAAGAAGGCACCAAACTGTTTTCCAATGTGGCTGAACCATTTTGCATTCCCACCAGCAATGAATGAGAGATCTCATTGCTCTATATCCTAGCCAACATGACAAGTTGTTACTGTTTTGGATATGGGCCATTCTATTAGGTGTGTAATGGTATCTCATTGCTGTTTTGATTTGCAATTATTTAAGGACATATGTTGTTGCATATCTTTTCATATGATTATTTGCCATCTATATATCTTCTTTACTGAGGTCTTACACTTAATTTTTGAATTGGGTTTTTCATTTTTTTGTTGTCAAAGTTTAATAGTACTTTTTATATTCTGTATAATCTTTTATCAATTATGTATATAACAAATATTTTCTCTCAGTCTGTGGCTTGTCTTCTAATTTTCTGGACAATGTCTTTCATAGAGTAGAAGTTGATAATGAAGTCCAGATTTTCCTTTTTTTTCTTTAATAGATTGTGCTTTTGGTGTTGTATTTAAAATGTCATCACCATACTGACATCATCAAGGTTTTCTCCTATGTTATCATCTAAGAGTTTTATAATTTTGCACTTTATGTTTAGGTCTATGATTCAATTTTGAGTTAATTTTGGTGAAGGGTATAAAGTCTACTTCTAGTTTTATTTGTTTCGTATGTGAACATCCAGTTGTTACACTATTTGCTGAAAAACTTCATTCAACTGTATTTCTTTAGCTTTTTTTTGTCAAGGATCAGTTGACTATATTTACGTTGATCTATATCTTGGGTCCCTTTTTCTTTGTTCCATTGATCTATTTGTCTATTATATTGCTAGTGCCATAATGTCTTGATTACTATTGCTATATAGTAATTTTTGAAACTAAAATATAACTATTACCAAAATATTTCAAATTTCTAGATTTCTTCTTCGAGCTATATGTTATTTAGGAGTGTGTTGTTCAATCTCCAGTGTTATTTTGGAATGTGTTGTTTAATCTCCAGTTGTCTTTCTTCAATTGCATTTTGGTTTATTCCTTTGTGTTCTGATAGTAGACATGTTGATGCTCTATTGTCAGGCATTTACACATTATAGATTATTAAGTATTTATGGATAATCGACCTATTTATCATTAAGTAATGTCCCATTTTGTTCCTGAGAATTTTCCTTGCTCGAAAGTCAGCTCTGCACAGAATTAATATAGCTAGTTCTGCTTTCCTTTGATTGGAGTTAGCATGGTATATCTTCATATCTTTTTCTATCCATCCACTATAATATGTATGTGCCTTATATTTAAGTAGGTTTCTTGTAGACAACATATAGTTTGATCTTGTTGTTTGATCAACCCTGACAACCTCTCTTTTTTAATTGCAATTTTTAGACCATTGAGGTTTAAAGTGACTATCTAAATAACTGGATTGATATCTACTATTTTGTCTTCCATGTTTTTGTCTTTTGTGGTTTTAATTGAGCATTTTATATTATTTCATTTCCTGTTTCTTAGCCTATCAGTTGTAGTTTTATTTACTTTTTACTATTTTTAGATGGTTGTTTTATAGTTTGTAATATATATTTACAATTAATCCAATTACATTTTAGGCTCCACTTTCTAACAACATTATACCATATCCTGGGTAGTGTGAGTACCATGTAATAAAAATTATTTCTAATTCCTCCCTCTGAATGTTTCCCTTATCATTGCTATTATGCATTATACATATATATGTATACATAAGCATATATTATATATACACATATATATGCATACATATATATGAATATATTTTGGCTATTATTTTGAACAAATTATCTGTTATATCAATTGAAAATAAGAAAAATAAGCATTTTGATTTTACCTTCACTTATTTATTTTCCAGTGTTCTTCTTTCCTTTATGTAAGTTCTCACCTATATAATGTTTTCTCTTTTTTGAGGAACTTATTTTTAAATTTCTTACGAGGCACTTCTATTGGTAAAAAATTCTCAGCATTCGTTTGTATGAGAAAATCTTCGTTTCCCTTTTACTTTTAAAGGGTCATTTTGCAGGATACAGAATTCCAGTTGTTGGCATTTTTTCTTTGTTTTGCTTTCTCTCTCTCTCTCTCTCAACTTTTTAAATATTTCACCTCATTCTCTTTTTATTGTGTGTGTTCTGGAGATAAGTAAGATGTAATTTTTGTCTTTTCTCCTCTAAGGTCCCCCAAACCCCCTGACTTCGCTTAAGACTTTTTATTTACTTTTTATTTTCTTCAGTTTGACTGCAGAAGATGCCTAGGTGTAGGATTTTTTTTAAATGTATCCTGCTTTGTGTTCTCCGAGCTTTCTATATCTGTGATTTGGTATCTGACATTAGTTTGGAGAGATTCTCAGGCATCATTAATTCAAGTATTATTTTCTTCCTTTCCCCATTTTTTTCTCGTTATCCTTATATGTATATAACACATTTTGTAAATATCTTGCAGTTCTTGGGTATTCTGTGGGAGCTTTTTTTCACTCTTTTTTCTCTTTGATTTTCTAATTTGGAAGTTTTAACTGAGATATTCTCAAGCCCAGATTTCTTTTATTCTTAGCTGTGTCCAGTCTACTGATTTGCTCATCAAGTATATTCTCTTTTTTGTTATAGTCCCTTTGGTCTTTAGCATTTAAAAAATATTTCTTAGAATTTCTATCTCTCTGTTCATTTTTTCTTACATGCTGTCTACTTTACACATTCAAGCATATTAATAATAGTTGTTTTAGATGCTTGATCTGATAATTTCAACATCACTGCCATATCTGAGTCTGCTTCTGATGCTTGTTCCATCTCTACAAACTGTGTTGGCTTTTTTGCTTGTTTTGTTTGCCTTTTAGAATTACTTGTAATTTTTTTTTAGGATACGGTCTTGCTGTTGCTAGGCTGGAGTGCCGTGGCATGATTATTGTTCACTGCAGCCTCGAACTCCTGGGCATAAGTGATCCTCCTTCCTCAGCCTGCCGAGTAGCTGGGACTACAAGTGCGTGCTGCCACAACTGCCCTTTTTCTTTTTTGTGTGTGTATGCCTTGTAATTTCTTCTTCATAGCTGAGCATTATGTACTGAGTCAGAGGATTTGTATTAAATAGGCTTTAGTAATGTGGTGGTAAAGGGTAAGGAAAGGGAAAGCATTCTATGGTTCCATGATTAGATCTTAGTTTTTTAGTGAGCCTCTACCTCTGAGCTCTGTACTTCACAAGTGTTACTCAATTCTCCCATCCTACTTTAGACGGAATAGGCTGGTAGAATGGCCTGGAGTCGGATATTTCTCTTCCCCCACATTGATTGGGCTCTGAAACAAAAATTCCAATAGTTTAGACTCTGTTAAAAGAAAACCTCTTGAAGACAGTCCTCGTTACGAAGAATAGAATGCCCTGGACAATTTCAAAATGATTCTTTTTCCCCACTCTCTACTGGAAATGTAAGGAAATTTCCCTATAATACTTACTGTGAGAATCTGGTGAAGCTTCTGGAGGTAAAACACAAAAGTAGGGGGCCCCTCTGATTAGGTTGTCCGGCCATATTTGGTTCTCAGAGTTGCCCACAGTGAGCCTTCAACGATTTGTCAATTCCAGTTCAGGTTTTCCTGCTCCAGTACTAGTTCTCACAAAGTTTTCATTTGCTGGATTTCTTCTCCAATAAGTTGTGATTCTCTGCATTTCCCCATCTCTTCAATTTTGAGGCAGTTGTTTTTCCTGCGACTTCACTTCTCTAGTTCAGAGAAGCTATTACATTTTTAGCTGCTGAGTTTTTCACTTGTTAGGACAGAGTGGTGACTTCCCAGCTTCTTACATGCTGAACAGAAAACCACTGTGAAAGCATTTTTAATGTGTGAATGCTGTGTACCTGAAAGCTATTATCATTTAGCTTATTAAGGAAATTTTTTTTTCTCTGTGTTTGCTCTCTTTCACTGCTCGAAAAGGTTCAGTTTTAGGGAAGCTCTTGTAATTATTGAGGCCACTATTAAATTCAATCAATATTGTTCTCTGTCTCTTATACCTTGCAAAATTTCTATGTATAAAAACACACCAAGGTCAAAATATGATAAAGAAATTGGAAATTTTGTCCCTTTCCTTAGTTCCATAGAATGAAAACAAGATGAACATTGTATTAGGGTGTTCAGAATAGTCCTTAATCCTTTTTTTATCAACAAGTATTTATATTTTTTATTCAATGAAAATTAGAGTCAGAGTTAGAAAATTAGAGTCAGAAAATTATTTTCTTAGAGTCTGCCTTTCTCAGGTACCCCATGGAAAGGAAACAGCAAAACATCCTTCCCCATAGATAAGCATTGATCTTTAAAATAATAAGAGTAATGATTAAAAAGAATTGGTTGGTTTTTCTCACATGCTTCATGTCATTCATTAAATTACATATGTGGTAAGCATAAAATGATGTCTTCACAGTTTACACTGATTAGCTAAATAATAAAATCACTGCTGCAAAAACTTAATTTTTTTCCTTATGTAACAACACAGAGATGTTTTTATGACACAAAATAATTCCCTTTTGACTATTTGTGTTTCTTCCTTGAAATATTTTTGTAGCCTTCTGTTGGCAGTATGCTGAAGAAAAATCTAGGTTATAGGTTTAGATTTTGAGGTTGACAGTGACATCTTTGAAAATAGTTTACAAAACTATTGGTCATGATTTCTTCCTTAGCTATGAAACCATTCCAGGACAAAAGCCAGATAAATCAGAGACCCACAGGGAGAAAATCAATAGTAATGACATTAGAGAGAGTACTTTGGGGAAGAAACATAAAAACAATAAACACTGATTAATTGGAAAAATTTCTACAAATAAGCTTTTAAGGACAGAAAGTCCTTCCTGACAATTTCTGTGTTACATCAGCCTTATAATAATATGCCACAATTTTAGATCATTGTACATTTCACAGGGCCTAAGAAGTGAGACTATCACCATTATTCTCTCTCTCCCTCTTTCTCTCTCTCTCTCTCTCTCACACACACACACACACACACACACACATAAATTACATATACAGATTTCTGTGTACACCACTTTTGTACCCCTTAGAGAAAACCACTGGCTGTCTTAATAAAACCAAATCTAAAGCCTCTAAGTTTGACTAGCCATGCAGGGACAGAGCTCTGTATCTAACATACCAGCACTGTCCAATTGAATGTTCTGTGATGATGGAAATATGAGATATCTAAGTTGTTCAATACTATAGTCACTAGCTCCATGTGCTTGCTGAGTATGCAGAATGTGACCAGCATGATTAAGTAGTACAATTTTAAATTTTAATTACATTCATTTAAATTAAAATTTATGTAACCACATGTGATGACTAGCCACTATATTGTCAGAATAGAATTTAGACTCTAGACTTCTGTTCCTTATGATTTCCCCCAAGAAAGAGTTCCTGCCTTATTGCTGTATCACAGTGGTACTTAACGCTGGATGCATATTATATTAGCCTGGGGAGTGTTAAAAATATCAACTTTCTGGCAAGAACAAACCAGCAATCCCAAGAGGATCCACAGACCCTCCGAAGGAAACAAACTGCTCTTTCAGAACCTGGGGGACACCCCAAATACTGTGAGTTCCCCAACTGCAGAAGTGAGGAAGAGAGACATCCTCCTCTCCCAAACACACAGCTTAACTAGAGAAACTGAAGGGAGAAGTTTCCCACCTTACCTGGAGCTGAGTCAATTCAGAGAGCCGAGTGAAATACAGGGGTAGAGGAAGCAGCAGGAAAGGCCCTGGGAGCTCACTCGGATCTCAAGCAGGCCATTACAGTCAGAAGAGCAGGGGAAAACACCATAGGGAGATGGTAGTCTCCAGTTGAACTTAGTTAACAATTTGAACTGGGAAAGAAGCCTCCTGGCCAGAACTCAAGGGAGGGCGTAAATCTGGTGTGCAGACTCCACAGGCAGGGGAAACACCAAGCACTTTTTTTTCGCAGGTAGGAGGCAGGTAGCCTGGGGCAATTTCTCAAGCCCTGCTCACCCACTGTCTGGAAACAGACTTAGGGCTGTTAGGGGAGCATAGTGGGAGTGAGACCGGCCCTTCGATTTGCAAGGGAGCTGGGTGAGGCCTGTGACTGTTCACTTTCCCCCACTTCCCTGACAACCTGCATGAATCAGCAGAGGAAGCCATAATCCTCCTAGGTACACAATTCCATTGACCTGGGAGCATCACCCCCATACCCCACAGCAGCCACAGCAAGACCTGCCCAAGGAGGGTCTGAGCATGGACATGCCTAGCCCTGCCCCACCTGATGGGCCTTTCATATTCACGCTGGTAGCTGAAAACAGAGGGCACGTAATCTTGGGAGTTTTAGTTGTGGGCCCTGCCCATCACTAGTTCCTCTCTATACTACCGCAGCTGATGCTGTCTGGAGAGCGCCACCTCCTAGCAGGATGCCAACCAGCACAAAAATAGAGCATTAAACCACCAAAACTAAGAACCTTCACAGAGTCCATTTCACCTCCTTGCCACCTCTGCTGGAACAGGTGCTGGTATACATGGCTGAGAGACTCATAGATGGTTCACATCACAGGACTCTGTACAGACAATCCCCAGTACCAGCCTGGAGCCTAGTAGACTTGCTGGGCTGCTAGACCCAGAAGAGGAACAACAATCACTGCAGCTCAGCTCACAGGAAGCTACATCTATAGGAAAATGGGGAGAGTATTACATCAAGGGAACACCCCATGGGACAAAAGGATCTGAACAACAAACTTCAACCCTAGACCTTCCCGCTGACAGAGCCTACCCAAATGAGAAGAAACCAGGAAACCAACTCTGGTGATATGACAAAACAAGACTCTTTAACACCCCCAAAAAATCACCCTAGTTCACCAGCAATGGATCCAAACCAAGAAGAAATCTCTGATTTACCTGAAAAATAATTCAGAATGTTAGTTATTAAGCTAATCAGGGAGGCACTACAGAAAGGTGAAGCCCAATGCAAGGAAATCCAAAAAATACTACAAGAAGTGAAGGGAGAAATATTCAATGAAATAGATAGCATAAATAAAAAACAATCAAAACTTCAGGATACAATGGACACACTTATAGAAATGCAAAATGATCTGCAAAGTCTCAGTAATACAATTAAACAAGTAGAAGAAAGAAATTCAGAGCTCGAAGATAAGGTCTTTGAATTAACCAAATTCAACAAAGACAAAGAAACATAAACAAAGCCTTCAAGAAGTCTGGGATTGTGTTAACAACCAAACCTAAGAATAATCGATGTTCCTGAGGAAGAAGAGAAAGCTAAAAGTTTGGAAAACATATTTGGGGAAATAATTGAGGAAAACTTCCCTAGCCTTGCTAGAGACCTAGACATCCATATACAAGAAGCACAAAGAACACCTGGAAACGTCATCAGAAATAGATCATCACCTAGGCACATTGTTATCAGGTTTTCTAAAGTTACGATAAAGGAAAGAATCTTAAGAGCTATGGGAAAAAAGTACCAGGTAAACTATAAGGTAAACTTATCAGATTAACAGCAGATTTCTCAGCAGAAACCCTAAAAACTAGAAAGAATTGGGGCCCTATCTTCAGCCTCCTCAAACAAAACCATTATTAGCCAAGAATGTTGAATCCAGCAAACTAAGCATCACATATAAAGGAAAGATACAGTCTTTTTCAGACAAGCAAATACTGAGAGAATTCACCACTACCAAGCCACCACTAAAAGAACTGCTAAAAGGAGCTCTAAATCTTGATACAAATCCTGGAAACACATCAAAACAGAGCCTCTTCAAAGAATATATCACATAGGATGTATAAAGCAAAAATATGAGTTAAAAAGCAAAAACAATATTCCTGGAAAAATGCAACCCTCCTAGATTAGATCAGGAAGAATTAGACACCCTGAACAGACCAATAACAAGCAGTGAGATTGAAATGGTAGTTAAAAAATTACCAACAAAAAAAAAGTCCAGGACTAGTCGGATTCACAGCAGAATTCTACCAGACAGTCAAAGAATTGGTACCAATCCTTTTGACACTATTCCAGAAGATAAAGATGGAACCTTCCTTAATTCATTCTATGAAGCCAGCATCACTCTAATACCAAAACCAGGAAAGGACATAACCAAAAAAGAAAACTACAGACCAGTATCCTTGATGAACATAGATGCTAAAATCCTTAACAAAATACTATCTAACTGAATCCAACAACATATCAAAAGGATAATCCACTATGATCAAGTGGATTTCATACCAGGGATGGAGGGATGGTTTATCATACACATGCCAATAAATGTGATACACCACATAAACAGAATCAAAGAAAAGCAAAAACAAAAATCACATGATCATCTCAATAGATGCAGAAAAAGCATTCGACAAAATCCAGCATCCCTCTGTGATTAAAACTCTCAGCAAAATCACCATACAAGGGACATACCTCAACATAATAAAAGCCATCTATGACAAACCCACAGTCAAAATAATACTAAATGGGGAAAAGTTGAAAGCATTCCCTCTGAGAACTGTAACAAGACAAGGATGCCCACTCTCACCACTCCTCTTCAACATAGTACTGGAAGTCCTAGCCAGAGCAATCAGAAAAGAGAAAGAAATAAAGAGCATCCAAATCAGTAAAGAGGAAGTCAAACTGTCACTCTTTGCTGACAATATGATCGTTTACCTTGAAAATCCTAAAGATTCCTCCAGAAAGCTCCTAGAACTGATAAAAGAATTCAGCAAAGTTTCTGGATACAAGATTAATGTACACAAATCAGTAGCTCTTCTATACACCAATAGCAACCAAGCAGATAATCAAATCAAGAACTCACCCCCTTTTATAATAGCTGCAAAATACAATACAATACAATACAATACAATACAATACAATACAATACAATACAATACAATACAATAGTTGGGAATATACCTAACCAATGAGGCAAAAGACCTGTACAAGGAAAACTACAAAACACTGCTGAAAGAAATCCTAGATGACAGAAAGAAATTGAAACACATTCCATGCTCACAGATGGGTAGAATCAATATTGTGAAAATGACCATACTGCCAAAGGCAATCTACAAATTCAATGCAATCCCCATCAAAATATCACCATCATTCTTCACATAATAACAGAAAACAACTCCAAAATTCATACGGAACAAAAAAAGAGCTTGCATAGCCAAAGCAAGACAAAGTAAAAATAACAAATCTGGAGGCATCACACTACCAGATTTCAAAATATACTATAAGACCATAGTCACCAAAACAGTGTGGTACTGATATAAAAATAGGCACATAAGCCAATGGAACAGAATCCAGAAGTAAACCCAAATACCTACCACAAACTGATCTTTGACAAAGCAAACAAAAACATACAGTGGGGAAAGGACACTCTTTTCAACAAATGGTGCTGGGATAATTGGCTAAACCACATGTAGGAGACTAAACCTGGTTCCTCATCTCTCACCTTACACAAAAATCAACTTGAGATGGATTAAAGGCTTAAATCTAAGATCTGAAACTGTGAAAATTTAGAAGGTAACATTGGAAAAACACTTCTAGACCTTGGCTTAGGCAAGGATTTCATGACCAAGAACCCAAAAGCAAACGCAATAAAAACAAAAATAAATAGTTGGGACTTAATTAAAATAAAAAGCTTTTGCATGACAAAAGGAGCAATCAGCAGAGTAAACAGACAACCCACAGAGTGGGAGAAAATCTTCAGAATCTATACATCTGACAAAGTACTAATATCCAGAATCTACAACGAACTCAAACAAATCAGCAAGAAAAAAAACAAACATCCCATCCAAAAGTGGGATACGGACAGGAATAGACAATTCTCAAAAGAAGATATACAAATGGCCAACAAACATGAAAAAATGCTCAACATCACTAATGACCAAGGAAATGCAAATCTAAACCACAATACGATGCCACTTTACTCCTGCAAGGATGACCATAATCAAAAAATCAAAAAACAGTAGATATTGACGTGGATGCAGTGAGCAGGGAACACTTCTACACTGCTGGTGGGATGTAAACTAGTACAGCCACTATGAAAAACAGTGTAGAGATTCCTTAAAGAACTAAAAGTAGAACTACCATTTGATCCAGCAATCCCACTACCAGTTATCTACCCAGAGGAAAAGAAGTCATTATAAGAAAAAGATACTTGCACAAACATTTTTACAGCATCACAATTTACGATTTCAAAATCGTGGAACCAACCCAAATGTGCATTAGTCAATGGTTGGATAAAGAACTGTGATATATATAGTAGTCTATATCATATATTATATAGACTACTACTCCGCCATAAAAAGGAATGAATTAACAGCATTTCTAGTGACCTGGATGAGATTGGAGATTATTATTCTAAATGAAGTAACTCAGGAATAGAAAATCAAACACCATATGTTCTCACTGATATGTGGGAGCTAAGCTATGAGGACACAAAGGCATAAGAGTAATACAATAGACTTTGGGAACTTAGGGGGAAGGGTGGTAGGGGAGCGAGGATAAAAGACTAAAATAGGGTGCAGTGTATACTGCTCAGGTGATGGGTGCACCAAATCTCACAAATCGCCACTAAAGAACTTACTCATATAACCAAATACCATCTGTATCCTAGTAACTTATGGAAAATTAAAAAATAAAAAGAGGATACATTTATAAAAGCAAAAATAAATAAATAAAAATATCAACTTTTTAACATATTTTGATGATTTTATTTTGAATCCGAGGTTAAGAATAATTGCTACAGCATAAGTATGGACTCACAAATCTTTCCTTGTCTCTCTTCATACAGACATAACCATTTAAACTGGGAGTTATGCATGGCTGCATCATAACAGGATGAGAATAGGTCCAGAGGACACACATCTTGAGGCTCAGGAAACAAAACCCCAAAGCATGGCCCTTCAGCATCCTGAGGACTTTGACTTAAAGAAAATTAAAAGGCCTTAGAAGCTGCCTCATAATGAAGGTCTCTCATCTTCCCTTGTTTCTCCCCTGTCCCATCCATAGGGAGGGACTTTTTCTGAAGTTTCCTTATTTGACTGAGGAAAGTTTTTCCAAAAGAAACACAGTTGCCTTCAATAACCTGTCTAAAGTCATATTAACCATGGAGAACAATAACCAAATAACACCCACGTGGGCAGATTTTTCATCTATTATTTTGT
Source organism: Gorilla gorilla gorilla (assembly GCF_029281585.2). Lineage (NCBI taxonomy): Eukaryota > Metazoa > Chordata > Mammalia > Primates > Hominidae > Gorilla > Gorilla gorilla. The sequence goes on along the minus strand of NC_086017.1, from coordinate 105,572,537 downwards.
GCTCTTTTACCTGAGAGATAGTTCATAATAAGACAACGTTATCCCCGGTACAGTTTTGCCTCTCGCTTTACCAAAATTTGTTGCTACCTCACTCAGAGACCAAAGGAACTTTGTCCCAGGCTACTGTGGGTTCTGTGAGTCCATTTGTTTCTCCTAAAAATCATTTACTCTTCCTCAAAAATTGCCTACACCTTCCATTTCCCACTCCGTTATGAAGAGATATTTAAGCTTCAATCATCTGGCCCTTCTTTGAGTTTTATACTTTGTATGACACCTGTGAGCTTGAATGTTATTAAATTTTTATGCTTTTTCTTCTGTTAATCTGTCTAGTGCTGGTTTGGTTTTTGGACAGAAATTATTGAACCTGTCAACTTGGGAAGACAAGAATTTGATCTCACTAAGGGAAGCAGCAAGGTTCCTCATTATATTTGCCCTAGTTTATTTTTAGCTGACTCCCTGAGTAGACACTGTTTAATATTCAGATTTTTTGGTTTCAAGTGCGAGCTACTGAATCAGAGTGTCCTAACTAATATTACTTCTTCCATTTTTAAAAATCATGAAGGATATGAAATTTTACCCTGTATGCAAGCTAACAAGTTAGCCTATCACAGTGTCATAGATGTTACTAAAAATTTGTGAGTCAGAAACAGAGGATTATTAAGCATAGCATAGAAGGCATCATGAGCTTCATGCTTGTGTCAGTTCCTCTTGACCTCAAGTTGCACGGGTGCCAGGCAGAAAGGCTCAGTGGATGCTGCGTGCACAGCGGGTTTGTGGTACAGTCGAGGAACCCTGAGCTTAGATAGCCCCCTATTTTTGAAGGTTTGTTGATAAACCTGCCCAACCTTTGCTCTGTAGAGAGACATTATCTTTATTACTGTAGCCTGAAAATAAATCTGCTCTCTGCCTTGAAAGAAGATTTTTTTTTTATTTTCCAAGGCTGTTTGTGATACCAATATCCTTGAATAGACAGTCTGGAGCAAAAATTATCAATGTCTCTACACAAGATGTGCAGAAATGCAGAAGATATTTTGTTCCCCAACATCATTTGCCAGTTGTTTGTTCTCTAAGTTTCAATGGAAATCACAATTGAAATAAAAATTATATCTACCTTAAAGCATTTCTTAGTGTATTAAATAAAATGTTACAGGGATAGAAAATAAAACTGTTTGGCAAAAAATAAATAAATTTCTGTATAATTTTGTAGAAATGCTAAGCTCTCAGTTCTCATTTTACTCAATGGTTTTAATATTTGTCATCAAAAGTAAACTGTCAAGTTTCTCTTCTATAAAATCTCCATTAATTCAGAAGTCTTCCTCTCTGCCCCTTTCTATCCTTATTCTTTCCCAGATATGATTCAGACCCTAAGATCTTACACGTAGCTCTGGAATCAGAAAGATGTGTCTGGACCAGAGTTTCCAATACTCATTCACTGTGGGCTTTACTAATGTGTAAAATCTCCACTTATTCTTGTACCCAAACCTACTGTGCACAGATCCATGATGAGGCACTGGCATGTCCTTTCTAAACATAACATGCACACAAGTCACTCTTCCATCTTCCTTTTCCAGAATATGAACTATGCACTTTCATTCTTTTGTTTTTGTTGTTGTTGTTTTTGATTAGATACTACCACAAACCCAATTCCATCTTTGGCCAAACTACCCAGCTCCCTTAGTCAATCACTACTGCACAGGCATTCAGGTATAACGATACACCTGGAGATTCTTTGCAATCACTCCCTGCTACAGTCTTTCAGTGAACCAAATATTACATCTACTCTCATATTTTTCCCACCTTACTTATTTTGAGGTTTTTTATTTGATAACTTCCTGAGTCCTGACTATAAGCCCATACACCGACCAGAGCATTAAGTGTTATATCTCTTCTTGAAAGACTAGACTAAAAATTTATTATGTTTCTGTAATCCTTTTTTCTCCCACAACATATTGGATAATATTTACACAAAAAAAGTAGAAAAACTTTTTCTTGTGACATTTTATACTCTTCAATTATCATTATTACTTTTCATCTTTTGAGTATTTTCAATGTAGTTCCTGATATTAAAAGTGAATATTTTATAAATAAAGACAAGAACAAAGCTTTCTTTCTCAAACACTTTATTCACCTTACTCAAAGCATGTTCAAGAACATTTATTGGAACCGAAACCCAAAGTTTTAACATAAAATTGTTTCATTACCCTATCTGTAAGAGAGTGTAGTAACTACCTAATGAGACATGAAAGGAACTGGTCATAAAAAGGTCATCAGTAATATAGCTGAAGTATTATTTCAAAACGTTTTTTGTTACACATGTAAAGGATCTCGAGATTGGGAGATTATCCCAAGTGATCTCAGTGGACTCAATGTAATCACAAAGTCCTGATAAGGGAAAGGCAGGAGGCTCAGTGCCGCAAAAGATAATGTAAGTGCAGAAGCAGAGAGAGATCGGAAGACACTCTGCTGCTGACTTTGACAATGCAAGATGGAGCCATAAACCAAAGAATCTGCATGGCCCCTGGAAATGAAGAAAGGCAGGGAAATGGATTCTTCCCTAGAGTTTCTAGAAGACATGCAGCCCTACTGACACTTCGATTTCAGAACTTTTGATGTGTAGAACTGTAAGATAATCAACTGATGTTATTTTACGAGGCAAAGTTTGTAGTAATTTGTTACTGCGAAATAGAAAACTAATATAATATTTACTTTATAAGCCCCTGGCTGGAGACATATTGCCATGGTAGCTAGGCTTTGAAATGGAAAAGAAGAAAGTTTTCCAACTCCATCTCCTTTTTTTATTTCATGTTCTATATTTTGTAGAAAAAGAGATAAGAAAGAAAATAATAATTCAGATATTTTGTGTTAAAACTCTGTTGTGACAGAGAGGAAGATGGGCCACTCAGATAGGACTTGATATAGAATGGTAAGGGATGTCTCTTGGCAAAGGTGGCAGTTCAGCTGTTCAGACATTCACTGGTTGTGTGCTGGGGTGGCCAAATGGAGATGATGGAGGAGGTGAGGACTACACTTGTCAGTGTCAGGTGTTTGAAATATACAAGGCAAAAAATAGATAAAAGGGCAAAGAAATTAGATGTCATTATCTACCTTGCAAGTGGATAATATAAAGATTACAGCAATTAAGAATTAGAAACTTAGTGTGAGAATCTGAGTCTCTGGAAACACAAAGAAGGATCACATGCAGTAGTAGGTAAGCAGGAAGAAAATGGAAAATCAGCAAAAGATTTAATAGTCGGAAGAGCTGAACTTCAAAGATCATTAAATGTCCAACTGAGGCAGGTCTGTCATGCCAAATTCAAGATCCTAGTTGGGAAAGCATGATACTTGAACATGTGATTTGGGGACATATGTGTATATGTTTCAAAAGATCTTGATGCCTCACATTTGTCTGAACCACTTGATCTTAAAGATGTATTCCATGTTTTCCAACTCTCATTAAGAATTAATAGTCCTCCAAAGAAGAAAATACAGAGAGCTTTCCTCACAAGGCTATGGTAACTACCATCAGGAGATGTTTCCACCTTCTCTCCAGGCCTGCTGTGTAATCTAGTCATGCCATATTGAGACTAACTGGAGAGCAAAGAGATTATTCCTGAAATAGTTGCTGGAAAAAGGAAGTATTTATCACTAGGAACAGTGAGACAGGAATCTGAGGGTGCTTGATCAACACACACACACACACACACACACAAGCCTAGTTAAAGGACAGTATGTAGACATAGTGCACTACTTCAGTATACAGGATTTAACATCCTGGCAAGGTCCCCAGAGAATGGCACAAACTTGCTGCTAGGTCTGGACCTGGAAACTTAAAAAAGTTTGAATGAGATTAAACTCAAATGATAGTTCAGAATAGCCCACGGTGAGTGAGATTAAAATGCCCAAATTACCCGAATAGCCAGTAGAGGGATTAAACACTAAAGAAAGTGAGAATACTGGAATGTCTCACCATAAATCTCCAGGGAACATACTTTAAGTAAAGGACAGGTGTAAGGGGACCCATGACTAAAGTTTATATTTACCACCATGATGGAAGCCTGATTGATAGGGCAATAGAAATATGTGACATAAGTATAGCTAAAGCATCACCTCAGAATTAATCCTGTGTGAATTAGGTAAACAATTATAAATTAATGAACAAGTGCAGCAACTCTGATCTGAAATAGCTATGGTTACCAAGCACTCAGAATCATAAGGAATGAGGGTGTGGTTCATACCATGAGGTAAGTCACCAAGATTAGCAGATGTGATACAAGAAGTTAAAAGAAATTTGTTGTGTACTAGTGCTGTGTACCAGTTGAGCCCCAAGACCAGCTACAGTGAGGTCTGCCATCTCTCTCTTCTGTTTCCCCTCAGGAAGAGAAGCTTCGTCAATGACTTGAAGAGCTTCTGTCTTAGAACCTGTAAGATGAAGTGAAGCTACATGGCCCAAAGGGGTAGATTGTGACAGACACAGAGATGAGCTTCTCAGATCCCCGCTCAAGAGAGGACTATCTGCCCACTTCTGATGAGTGTGATCAGCTGACCTTCTAGCTGTTAACTCATTAAGAGTCACCTTAGATTCCAAAGCAAAGTCCTTTCCTTTCCTTTCCAAGGTGGCTTTTGACCAATGGTTTTCCAAGGTGGTGTACAGGAACCTAACCATCTCTCCTCACAAAGGACTCCCTAATGAGCACTCTTTACTCTGTTGCTTAAAGTCAAGGAGACTTTATAGAGTCAGCATCAAGGTCTGACAACTCCTCCTAACCAATTCCACTTGCATCCCTCTCTTTCCATGGATGTTGACAATAAACCTTTCACACACCTAACTTCTTATTATCTGCTTTCCAGAAAACACGGCCTGCCTCAGCCAGTCAAACTCTATGCATCATCTTATTTAATTAAGGAAAGATTTTCCAGAAGATTATAGTAATATATTATTTTACAACTAGATATTTAAACATGCAGTTATCTAATTTTAATATAGAAATGATATGTGTGTATATACACAGAAACACACATATATCAATAATAGGTATGATAAAGTAAGATATTTTCATCAGTCTCATGATAGATTACAATATTGTCAACAGAGAATAAAAAATATCAAAAGGAAGATTTATGACTGAATAGTAAGGCTATTCATTTCCAACTTGCCTGGTGAAAAAGTCATAATTGCTTCACCTTCTGTCAACAGCTATCTTCTAGTAAAATAGATTTTTAAAAAAGGAAAAAGTGTTTATAATTAACACCTACAAATTGACAGATGTACAAACTTGGAAGCCCAACAATGACAGAAAGAAGATGAAATATATTCTGATCTTGAGCACAATTGCATGAATTGTTTCAAATGGGAATTTATAATTTCCAATTAATTGAAATACAAATTAATTTTAAAAATTATTTTTATAACATAATAGAAGAGTTGTTAATGCTGAGTATTAGAGAATACAAAATGTATTTGAAATGTGCTCTGACAAAGTGCTTATTCTTCATAGAAAAAGAAAATATAATCTCTTTGTCCTCCCATAATTATGATGGTAATACAATTTATTATGCTCTTTCCAGCACATGTTCACAGAAATTATGCCCTTTATAATTTTGTTGGGCATTTTATTATCATGTCTTCAGTGATATTTATCATTTCATGAACAACTGGCAGTTAAATAGGTTCAAACATTAACATTTTAATTCATCTGCAGATTTATTTCAGAAATAAGCTACACTCAATGTGGATTCTCTATTATAACTTCCCTTGAGCAACTATAAACTTAAACATGTAACTATCTTTTATGATTTTAACTCTTCTTGAGAATGGGCATTTGAAATTTTAATATTCCAATAAAGAGAGATTTCTTGAAAATTATAGTTCTAAATGTTGACATTATCAAAACAGTGAATTAAATTCGGTTTTGAACACAAGTTTAGTAAAATTATTTCTCAGATAGTTAAGAATTTTGACCTGTGGCATTACAAAATGAACTAAACCATTGTGGGTACAAAGCTGCAAGGGTCTATATAAAAAAGTAACTTTACCTGTGTGTTCTATAACATAGAGTTTTATAACTTTCTAGAGTTTGACAACTTCTACATTGAAATGTAAATTTTAAATGATAATCATCCTAAGGATGAACTATTTTTGTCCATCACTGCCTATTGATTCATTGTAGCTTGTATTGAGGCCATTTAATCAGAGCCAAAAATATCAAATCAGTGATTTACTTATTAATTCTAGTAGAGAATGATTATTTAAGGAGGCTTTGATCAAAGCACTCTTCACAGAAGACAAGTATGAATAATACGGGCTAATTTGCGGGACTCAGAAAGAAACTAAACCCTAGAATAGGCTAGTAAGGAAACTGGCAGAATCTGTCTCTTCAGAAATAATTAAGACGAGAGTAGACATTTTCCACTGAGTATCTTTTAGCTTTACAACTCTTTGATTCTGGGATGTCTGTGATATTTATTTCGTGAAGATCATGTCAGCAGTTTTCATCTAATGCATTTGACAAAAAATGTGTCATGTGAGGTATGTTTTATATTAATTCATAGGCTATTTTTCAAAGCAGTTTTAGGTTGACAGAAAAACTGAGCGGAAAGTACAGAGTTTCCATTTACCCCTTCTTTGAACCATTCTCTGCACAATTTCTCCTATGATTGACATGCTGCATTAGTGTGGTACATTTGTTACTATTGGTAAATCAATATTGATAAATTACCATTAACTGATGCCCATAGTTTCATTAGGGATCACTCTTTGTGTTGTACAATCCCACGGGTTCTGATAAAGCATAATGTCCTGTGTCCTCCATTAGAGTTTCAGGTGGAATAGCTTCACTGACTTAAAAATCTCCTGTGTCTCACCTATTCATCCCTCTCTGCAACCACTGATCTTTTTTACCATATCTATAGGTTTTCCTTTTCCAGAATATCACATAGAGTAGGAATCACACCATATGTAACATTTTCACACTGGTGCTATCTCTTCAGTGCTGGATCCTCCCAGCTTTATTTATCAGTGTACCTCTCAAAATACAAAGTCAAGGATCTCAGAAAGCATGTGCTTTATAATATGTGACACTTAAATTTAAGAACCTACTTCCATAGGTTTGATTCTGAAGTATAATGACAATGGTGATAATAAATAACATCAAGTTCTATCACCAAGGTCAAATAAGAGTTTATTTCAATTTCAACTTACATTAAGGTATGCCTTTTTATCCTAGTGTACATTTTTTTTGGTCCTTATTTTACTCCTCCTTCTTCAGGGAAATATTCACTTTGAGGAGAATTAAGCTAGGGCTGGGCAGAAGGGAAAATGGAGAGCAGAAATTAGTGCTTGGAGTGGAGGAGTTCTGAGAGTACCCTGCCCTGGACCGTGGCGGATGATCTGGCGGCTATGCTGGGTGCCTGTTGGATACCTAAAATAGAGCCTCGGTCTTAGAAACAGCTTCCATTTCTTAGGAATGCTTTTCTAAGGTATAAAGGGTGCCTGAAGGTGTGACACAGCAAAGTCAATGGACCAAATATTAAGAGCTCTGACCTAGAGATAATTGGTGAAACATTTCTGTGCCCAGCCCTAAGGCTGTGGAAAGAGAAAGCTGCTCTTCAGGCTCCAACAGTCGCAACACTTTCCTAACTAGATGGGAAAGTAGGGAGAATCTGGATGTTTTGGTCTATCTAAAATCACCAAGACTCTTGTATAATATTAGAGAGGTGGAGAAGGCTCGTCTCCCACAGCAAATTTCTAACAGCGAATTATTGGTCAACCAGATATGTATATGGAGGCTTAGAGTTGATTGATCTGATATTGCAAACTAAAAAGATGTGGCTGGGAGTGGTGGCTCATACCTATAATCCTAGCACTTTGGGAGGCCAAGGCGGGTGGATCACCTGAGGTCAGGAGTCGGAGACCCACCTGGCCAACATGTCGTAACCCCATCTCTACTAAAAATGTATATATAAATATACACATTTTCCTCCTCAAGCCCATTCCTAAAACTGTTTTTCCCTTATGGATATTTGAGACTAAAAATGAAAGCTCTTTTGAACAGAAAATCTTGTAAATTTCATACCTATAATGAATAAAGCCAAGCACTACTTGGCCCACAGATGGTGGGAAAAAGAAAAGAAATGGAAAAAAAAAACAGAGAGAGAAAAAAAGAAGAAAAAAAGAAAAATATGAGCAAATTTGAATACCGGAACAGGCCGATGTAGAAAATAACACTTACTTGAAAGTGTTATTTTCAACTTGAAAATTATAGTTTTTTTAGAAAATATTAGAAACTTTTAATATAAAGTTCTCCAAAGAGATGTTTGCAGCTGGCCCAATGTACTCTCCTGTCTTGTTAGAGAACTAGTAAGCAGATTATCTTTACAACTAGAGTAGGTAGAGTGTTTGCTTCATAGATAGAAACGTAAGAAGTAGTCAAGTCAATAGAAGTAAGAAGTAGTCAGGTCAATATTTTCTAACAGAATGAAGAATAAAAATTAGTCAGTCATTTCTACCATTGCTAGTTATCATGTTTTAGCACTGTTGTATATGTCTACATATCTTCTTTTTCATCCTCACATAAACTCTATAAATCTGGCCCTAGTATTATATCCATTTTATTTTATTATCTTTTTTTTATTTTAGAGATGAGGTCTTGCTCTGTTGCCCAGGCTGGAGTGCAGTGGCATGATTGTAGCTCACTGCAGCCTTGAACTCCTAGCCTCCAGCTATCCTCCTGCCTCAGCCTACCTAGTAGCAGGGACTACAGTCACACACCACCATGCCCAGCTATTTTTTATTTTATGTTTTGTACAGATGGGGGTCTCGTTTTGTTGCCTAGGCTTAAAACTATTTTATAGATGGGAAAACACATCTATAAAATATGATGTGTTTTACACAATTCCTTTACATATTGCAGAGACAGCCAGACAGGGGAAAAATGACATTCAGGCTAAGGCAATAGTAGGACAGAAAATACACACTTAGGCTCTACATGTCACCTGTCTGCTTTTTCATTGACTTACTTTCTTCATTGAATAGATAAATGTATTACAGAAAAATATACTTAAAACCAACATGGATCTTTCATAACAATGTCATACATGTTATTACATATTTACTTTCAAAGCAGATGAGGTAAACTGATGTGGTCAAAAATTAATAAATCCTTTTAGAATGCAGGACTTCTTCCTTAGAGGATCAATAAAACTTCCATTTTGCTCTTCATAAATTCATTCCTTATTTTTAAAAGCATTAGTCATATTATGTTAGTCACACAACTCAGATGGTTGCATGTGTTGTTAAACTACCCGCCTATCTTCAAGGTAGTAATTTATAAAAATCTATTTAATTTGTATTTGTATGAGGATAAAAAAAATAATAATAAGACATGAACCTGAGAGGGTTCTTGACATCTTAAACTGGGATTCTTATCAGAATGTCTTTTTCTCCTTTTTTTAAATCTTTTCTGCAGAATGCACTATTCTCCCTCTTTTCTTCACTGGATCTCACAAGTTTTAGGAAGCTATACAAACTATCTATACAAACTTTCACAGATATGAGTGTTCACAGATTCACAGGTATGAGTGTACGTCATGTACTGTGCCAATACTGAGGAAGATATAGAGATCTGTGGTCTGCTTCTTGCCTTCAATGAGTTTATCATTCATTTACTAAGACAGCGTACATATTAAAAGGAAGTGACAACAAAGGCACATATGAAAAATAAGCCTTTATTCATAGGTGGGGTCTTCAAATTTTTTCTGTTAAAGGTCTAGATACTAAACATTTTAGGGTTTATTGGCCATATTTTAGTCAATATTCTACTTCTTAGAATACCTGAAACAGGGTAATTTATAAAGAAATTTATTTCTTACAGTTACAGAGGCTGAGAAGTCCAAGGCCGAGGGGCCACATCTGGTGAGGGCCTTCTTGCTGGTAGGGACTCTGCAAAGTTTTAAGTGTGGAAAAAGGCACCCATGGTGGGGTGGGAGATGAGGGGTTGCAGGCTAACATGCTAGCTCAGGTCTTTCCTTCTCTCTTGTAAAACCACTGATTCTCCTCCCATGATAACCCATTAATTAATTAACACAATAACCCATCAACCTATGATTGGATTAATTCCTCGTGGCAGAGCCCTCATGATACAATTACCCCTTAAAGGTCCATCTCTCAATACTGTCACATTGGGGATTAAATTTCAACACGACTTTTGCAGGGAGACAAATATTCAAACCATAGTAGGTCCCAGATGCTCTCTTTCTCATGCTCTATTTTTCTTTCTTTTTAACAATCTTTTAACATGTAAAAACTGTCTTTAGCTCTCAGGGTATAAAAACAAGCAGTAGAACAAATTTTGCCTGTGGGTCATAGTTCACCAATGTCTGATATACCAATATGAGTGTAATCCTACTATTAACAATGGAGTTAGAGATAACAAATTGACCAATAATTTTTTTTATTTATTTACAACACATGAAATTTACATATTTAAAATAAAATCTTCCCAATCTGGAGTTAGGTAACAGTCAATCTAAGCTCTCTGTTATACACTCATGAAATAAAGTTAGTGAATAAAGTCCCTGACTGTGTATAGACACACACTTGAAACCTATCACAAAACCTCAAAACTACGACCTCCTCTTTATTCCATAGAAAACACTCCTTGAATCTTCTTTGTAAGTTTTTCACCCACTAGTATACCTCCTTTGAGATTTTGTTCTCTGCTTTATCCACCTATCCCCCATTGCAAGGAGTAAACTAGAAATTATGGAAAGTCTCTAATAAATTGTCCCCTTACACTAGCCACAGAAGAGTAGACTAAAAACAGAAAAATAAATAAGTTAATAAAAGTATCACAAATGTAAATAAAACTATGCTATATATTACAGTAAGGTCAAATGGTGTTCATATTGGTGAATCTAATAGCCTCTTTTGAAAAGATAAGAAAGTGTCTTATAACTTTTAGAAAGACTTTCATTACAATTATGATATGTGAAGTTGTAAAAAATCTAGAACTAATTGTTGAATCCTTAACTTTCTACATTTATTTAGTCAAATGGCTCATCAATGTCTTTCCAAATATGTATTTTCAAATCCATCTTCTCTTCCCCATTTCTACCACCATATTCTAGATTCTCTCTTGTTGGAACAGTGATAACTGTTTGGTACTTGTTTTCTAAGACTCGAGTCTTTCTCTGACTCAAATGTATCCTCCTCTACTAGAATTAAATTTCTAAAGCAAAAATCTGATCATGCTGCGTTTTAAATGGCTCTGCATTGTCTACAGGGTCAAGTCCAATCTTTCCAGTACTGTTTTCTACATCTAGTGGAATCCGTATCTCAGCTTGGTTGTCTGCTAATCTCCTGTGATAGACTGTGCTCTAGACAGCTTCAGTTCTTCTCAAGCACACCTCCATGCTTTCCTTTGTCTGCTCAATTCCACTCCTTACGTATATTACTACCAACTTTCACACTGTTTAAAAGTGTACTGAGAACCTTAAAAAATGAACATTTTTCTATAAATGCTTTAAAATGGTTGATACTGTTCTTTCTTTTTTTTTCTTTCTTTCTTTTTCTTTCTTTCTTTTTTTTTTTTTTTTTTTTTTTTTTGAGACGGAGTCTCGCTCTGTCGCCCAGGCTGGAGTGCTGTGGCGCGATCTTGACTGACTGCAAGCTCCGCCTCCCAGGTTCTCGCCATTCTCCTGCCTCAGCCTCCCGAGTAGCTGGAACTACAGGCGTCCACCACCACGCCCGGCTAATTTTTTGTATTTTTAGTGGAGACAGGGTTTCACCATGTTAGCCAGGGTGGTCTCAGTCTCCTGATCTCATGATCCGCCTGCCTCGGCCTCCCAAAGTGCTGGGATTACAGGCGTGAGCCACTGCGCCCTGCTGATACTGTTCTTTCATTCCTAGTTTAGCTGAGATACATTATCTCTTGTCACTTCTCCTGTCTTTTACTCCACTTCATTCACACTGATCTTGTTATTTTCCTCACAACTCCAAGCATGCTCCAACTTCAAGGCCTTTGCACTTGTGTCCTGTGTGGAATGTTCTCTTACTCCATTTAGGTCTTTGCTTAAATGTTACTCTGCCATAGAAATCTTTCCTGTCCATTTATTTTTTCCTCAACTTTTATTTTAGGTTCATCGGGTACGTGTTCAAGTTTGTTACATGGGTGAATTCCGTGTCACTGAGGTCTGGTGTACTGATGATCTTGTCACCCAGGTAGTAAGCATAGTACTTGATAGGTAGTTTTTCATCCCACACTCACCTCCCACTATACCCCTTCAAGTGTCCTCATTTTCTATTATTCCCATCTTTGTGTCCATGTGTATTCGGTGTTTAGCTTTTGCTCTTAAGTGAGAACATGAGGTATTTGGTTTTCTGTTTCCGCTTTAGTTTGCTTAGGATAATGACCTCCAGTTGTGTCCACGTTGCTGCAAAGGACGTAATTTTGTCCCACTGTAATCCCATGTTATGGCTGCATAGTATTCCATGGTGTAGATGTACCACTTTTTTTTTATCCAGTCCACTCTTGATTGGCATCTAGGTTGATTCCTGTCTTTGCTATTGTGGGTAGTGCTGTGATGAACATACAAATGCATGTTTTTTTTGATAGAATGATTTATTTTCCCTTGGTTTTATACTCAGTAGTGGATTGCTGGGTCAAATGGCAGCTCTGTTTGAAGTTCTTTGAGGAATCTCCACACTGCTTTCCATAGTGGCTGAACTAATTAACATTCTCATCAGCATGTACCGGTGTTCCCTTTTATCTGTAACCTCTCCAACATCTGTTGTTTTTTGACTTTTTAAAAATAGCCAATCTAACTGACATGAGATGGTATCTCAATGAGGTTTTGATTGGCACTTCCCCAAAAGCAATTGCAACCAGCACAAAAATTGACAAGGGGATATAATTAAGCTAAACAACTCCTGCACAGTAAAAGAAACTATAAACAGTGTAAACAAACAACCTACTCAATAGGAGAAAATATTTACAAACTATGCATCTGACAAAGGTCCAATGTTCAGAACCTATAAGGAACTTAAACAATTCAACAAACAAAAGCTAAATAATCCCATTAAAAAATAGGTAAACACATGAACAGACACTTCTCAAAAGAAGACATACATGCAGTCAACAAATATATGAAAAACTGCTAATCATCACTAATTATTAGAGAAATGCAAATTATTTTATATTTTTGAAAATGTCTTTGACAACATTAGATTAAAATCATGATTCCCTCCTTGCTACTCCTAAAATAGTTTGTTAATACATTTAGCTTTGCACTTGTCAATTGTGTTTCATTTATTTGTGTATATATATATCCCCCTGGCTAGACTGTGAAGTCGTTTATGAGATTATCTGCTTTTATATTAAGATTATTTGCACAGTCCTGGCACAAGGTGGGCACTTAATCAATGTTATTGAATTAAATCAATTGGCATGGGGAAGCAGCAATGTCTGGGTGCTTATAATCAGGACAAATTGCGTGTCTACACAGAAAAGAAAACAGATTATGTGCTAGGCATATGAACGAAGAGAAAGATTATTACTCAAAATAATCACTCCCTGCTAATAAAGTGAAATTGAAAGTATATTTATATTGAGTGTTTAATCATTTTAGGTGAAAAACATTTTCCCTCACTGAATTACAAACCCCTCTGAAAGTAGAGCCAAATGTTATGCTGTTAGTAGGAGTTTAGTCCTCAGAGTCATAGATCTGGGAGGAGTTTTGGGTGAAAGATAAGAAACAAGATTGAGAGGGCTCTAGGCTCCTTTATAAGTTGTGACGGTTAATTTGGTGTGTCAACTTGGCTAGGCCACAGTACCCAGATATTTGATCAAACACCAGTCTAGATGTTTCTAAGAAGGTATATTTTAGATGGCTGAACACTGAAATCAGTAGACTGAGAATAGCAGATTACCCTCCATAATGTGGGGGGACCTCAATCAATTAGTTGAAGGGTTTAAGAGAAAAAAGACTAAGGTGTTCTGAAGAAGAGGTAATTCTGTCTCCAGACTGGCTTCAGACTCCAGCTGGGACATCAACTCTTCCCTCATTCTCCAGCCCACCGCCCTACCCTGCAGATATGGGGCTTTCCAGCATCCATAATCACATAACCCAATTACTTAAAGTAAATCTCTCTGTCTCTATGTCTATTTATCTCTCTCTCTGTAAGAATATGTCCAATAACTTGTACAAAGACTTCCACTAAAATAATTAGAATTATGGCATTTGAAATTATACTAAGCCCAGGATTAATATTTGTATCACCATATCGCTACATTTATTTAGTCAAATTTTCTGTTAGTTTTCTTCCAAGTATATATTTTCATATCCACCTTCTCTTCTCCACTTTCACTACCATACACACACACAAACACACACACACACATTCTATCAGTGCTGTTTCTCTGAAGAACTTTGACTAATACATAAGACAAATAAAGAGGGAGGGAGTAGGTTACTGGATATTCAAAATACTTTTTAAAACAATTTACGACTGTAACTGGCCATGTGCACCTGACCTGATTTCCATCATAGAGCTTTTAAAAGCAAATGTGGAATTTCAAAATAAAACAACTGTCAAGTATCATAATATAAATTTCAGATAACACACTTTATTTTGTTTTACTATTTCTCTTCTCAGCAATTAGCCTGTATGTGTCATCTCATTTTTCTCACAAGTGAAATTTCTGACGTTGTTATGTGGTCAATTTGCAATACCTAAGGGAAAATTACACATTTTATAGTTTGTGTTCTCAAACTGGCTAGGCAGCATCCTGTTGCTAATATAATCTACATTTATTATTTTCTTCCTAATATGTTACAAACCTCTTGGGTTTCAATGTTGTTTATGTTTCTTATAATTGTTTTAGTAGAAATCAGTTTCTAAATACTTTTTCTTTCAACTCCCAATCATCTAAAATGAGATGCTTTCTCAGAACCAGTATTTCCAGGGTATATATTTTTTTATCATAGAATAAGAATTGCTTTATATACATATGTGTATATATGTATATATCTATATATATATTTTTTTGAGCCGGAGTTTTTCTCTTGTTGCCCAGGCTGGAGTGCAATGGCGTGATGTTGGCTCACTGCAACCTCTGCCTCCCAGGTTCAAGGGCGTCTCCTTCCTCAGCCTCCTGAGTAGCTGGGATTACAGGCATGTGCCTCCACACCCGGCTAATTTTGTATTTTTAGTAGACACAGGATTTCTCCATGTTGGTCATGCTGGTCTCAAACCCCCGACCTCAGGTGATCCACCCACCTTGGCCTCCCAAAGTGCTAGGATTACAGGCATGAGCCACCATGCCTGGCCAAGAATTGCTTTATATTTTAATAAGAGCGTCAAATTAGTTTTACCTGCAAAAGCAAACCAAACATTAGTTCTAACCAGAGGAACATAATACTTTTCCTATTTGTTTTAGTGGTTACTTCTAGAAGACATGTGCTTTCCATATATTATATAATTCTCTATAGACTCATTAGAGTAAACATAGTTTCTTACTAAAATCACGTAGTTTCCTTTTCAGTGTATTTCTATTGTTTATACAATCTTAGAATCAAAGGATCACATACCATTATCCAGCTCATCCTCCAAATGCCTACCCTCTGGCCATGAAATCACCCAAGATTTTGACAACTCATCTCGTTTTAGAGTCATCCGAGAGCAAGATTTCCTAAGCTACATGAGATTCTTTACAATCAATCTAATAGCCCTATTGATTTCTAGAGCATAACATGACATGTATGTGTGTAGATATGTATGCATATAAACATAAGCATTTTAAGCTTATTCACTTACTACAAATTCAACATGCTTAAATGAAAGCGTTCATTAATCAGTTTTTGTTGTTTTGCCATTTTTAATCAAGAGTGTAACCCCTTTATCATGTAGCTATTCTTTCAACAATATCCTTTACCAATATCAGGTACAAAATGCTTGGATACTTCTAAGGATCTCTTTGCCTCACAGGGAAGTCAGGAAATGCTGAACATTATGGGTTACAGAGTTTTACAAAGTTTTATATATCAAGTATAGCAATTTAATCCCAACACCACTCCCAACCATTGGACTCCCCAAAATTACATCTACCACCACTGTAGTTTCCTTTAATTAATTCACCAAACCCACATAGGCTCATATGGGAATAATTTAAAATTCCAAAGTACATCATTTTGGAATAGATACAAATTAATCTTAGATTTTCATTCCATAATTCAGGACATTCATCTATTTATATAATATTAACAATTGAATCCCCAAGTCTTTAATTTTTGGCTTCTACCACCAACTGATCTATCAGATTTTGTATCAAGTATTGAACAGTCTATTTTAAGCCCTGGATTTGTAGCATTCTGCCATGACAGGTATATTCATTAGGATTCAGTTTCAGGAAACAGAATACACTCTAGGTATTTTAAATTAAAAGGAGTTTAATACAGAATAGTAGATACTTACCAAATTATTGGAAGAGTTAGAGTGTAAAGTTTCAGGCACATGATAGTCTCTATATCAGGTCCAGATGTGGCGACTTTTGATCCACAGATTCATAAACTAAAAAGATTGTGTGTCTAACATCCAATTTATAGAAGTGTAATGGACACTTTGATTGTGAGAGGAGGAGAATGGGAGATACATGGAAGACACTGGTCTGCAGCAATTCAGAATTCCCAGTGAACTTTCTACTGGGGGTGGAGAATATTCTTTCTTTATGCCCTTTTACTGTTCATGAGGAGCAACTTTTCTCTCTGACTCTGGGGTCCCTGGAAAATTCTTCCTTTGACATTTTTTTCCTTGGCTACATCAGAACTGGGAATTGGAGAAATATACTTTCTGTGAGGCTGGCAGCTTTCTTAGCCCAATTCCTGCTTGTACAAGTTTGTGAATCACTTTAAATCTCCAGTTGGAGACAACTTTTAGTTTACTATTTGCATCTTTTGGCAGAAAACATCTTCAAGAATTTGGTAGACTATTTATCAATGTGATGTCAATGAGTAAAGTGCCAATATCCAAAGTCACATTTCCTCTCAGGACATTGAAAATTTGCAGTAATTAGTGTCTCTTTAACCACCATCTCTCTTTTGATTTAGTTGTCATTCTATGTATTGTGGTAGCTCTGTAATTGACATATATTTTAATCTCTTTTCTATGAGACATTTTAGCTAATTAAAAGATTTACTCTACCAGGCCACACTCATAATTGGATCTTAAGTCCAAGACACTTTAATCCATTCCGAGATTATAATGACAATTGAGATGGTCATTCCCTTAATTTGATTCTTGTCACTCACAACCTTTCTTACTTTTTCAATGTCTGGTGAAAGACTGAGAAATAGTGCCTTTTCCAACCCCAGAAATCTCCAGTCTCTGTATTATTTCTCTTTCTTTTTATTTCTTTCCTTTAACTGTCCAATTCTTTTTTTGAACTCATTTCTTTCACAGAATACCTTCCAACCATAGTCAAAAGTAATCAATACACACTGCCCCTGTTCATTTTACCATATTCTTCCTCTATCCCTACAAATTCACTAAGTTTATGATCAGCTTTCCATGTTCTCTTAGAATTCCTTTTGTGAATTACTTTGTAATAAATAGAAAGGACTGTTAATTTTTAGACTCAAATACTAGTTTTTGTATCACTTCTGCCAAAGCCAATGTCACGTATTTTAGGCTTTGCTCTAGTGACATTCCAAATCTGGTATCAATGTTTGTAGTATTAGGATTAGACTAGGTCATGCTAAAGTAACAATATCTGAATCTTGGTTACTTAAAACAAAATGCAAAACAGAACGATGGAATATTTTTTCCTCACACAAGATCTATTGCATATCTGGAAGACTCTCCGGGGTAGCTGTTATGTATGTGATGGTTCAGCATTGCAACTTCTTTTCAGTGCATAATTCCACTTTAGCTGTGGCTAAGGGAAGAGAAGATTAAAGAATTACATATCAGCACTTAGATGCTTGTACTTGGAAGTGACACGTATAACTTTCTCCACATTCCATTGATCAAAGCAACCATGTCCCCACTTATTTCAAGAAGTTGAAGAAATGCAATCCTATCACATGTTTGGAAGAAGAATGTCCAAAATATTGTTGTGCAGTGCTAATGAGTAACACAAACTATGACACAGGAGTCAGGAAGCTACTCCTGCTTTCTCTGCAGCTGCCCTTTAACTGCCATAGGCCTTGTGATTGGACACAGAAATTTTTAGTCTAACTGTTACTAGCAACCCATTGGTTTCTAGGCACTTGTAACTTTAAGGAATAAACAACAACAAAAATCCAATATTTCCAGCAGGAAGATGGCCATCACTTCAAATTTGCCTTCAAAATTTTACAAGAACAACATTATTTGATTGAATCTAATTTGTATTCAGAACCATATGGAGAAGAGGATCTAAAAAAAGTAAGTTTTCACTCTTCAGAGTCTTCAATATGGGACAACATACTAGCAAAACCTTGGACTGGAAGCTGACTGTCAATCTACCATGTGAATACATCATGGTTTATGTTCTCTGTCCTCTGGCTTCTACAGTTTCATAGCTTGATCTAATCTTATTTCTGCTTGATAGAGATTAGTATCTGACTAGTCTTATTTCTTTTCTGTAATAACTCTTCAAGCATTTTGGCCCTTCAAGTCTCCTTTTGCTCATAGCTAAATATATTCAATTTCTTTCACAGATTCTCATTTCACATTTCTTTGACCCTTTGTTTATCAAAATTTCAATCCTTGTAGCTTATCAGTAATGTCCATCTTAAAAGGTAAAGAGCCAAGACCCAAATATTATCTAATTAAATAATTAGCAAGCAAATCAAATATTATCTCATGGAATAATCTGTAAAAAGAGAGTGTTTTATACTCATTTTCTAAGTTCTCTAAGTTGTATTATTACTTATGGAAACAAAATGAGTCCTCACTTAAATACCCTTGTTTATATTCTTTTACCTTCTTCTACCTAAAAGTGTAAAAATCTTTTCTTGGTATGTTTTATTGTATGGTTTTGCTTATATCTGACAATATATGCAAATATATTGGTAGGAAAATTGAAATTCTTGCCAAATATGCATGATATATTTTATATAATACTTTGAAAAATTAGAACCAATCAGCCCTTTTTGGTGAGAAAATTAACAAAATTGAATTTTTAAGAAAACGATTATCTATCAATTAAGAAAGAGATGCCTTTGGAAAAATTAAAAAATATGTATGCAACATTACCTACTTCAGGATTATTCTACAAATTTCTAAAATAAGGTAAAGATTGCTGTATTAGGTTTTCATATAAGTATAATGAAAAATCATAATAATGATAAGAAGCAATTGATTAGATAATAGACACAGGGTTTTGCCAAATACTAATATGATTTTCCAGGCCACATTTTCACTCTTCATCTGCTTTCAACACAGCTGGACATTTCCTCCTTGAAAAGCTTTTTAATCTTATTTTCCATAAAATGCTCATTCAGTTGTTTTTTGTTGTTGTTTGTTTCCTACTTCTTTGACTACTTTTTTTTTTCGATTTCCTATTTACCTACTACTTTTCTATTTGGCTTCTAAATTTTTGCCAGAAATTTGTCCTAACTATTTGTGGCCTCCCATTGGTGACTCATAAAGTCCCAAAGCTATAAATTTTATCCATGGTCTTATAGTTCTCTGCTTAATCTCTCAATCATGACTCATCTCCATATTCCAAAACAAACATTCTACTTGAAATCATCATTTTGATATCAAATTAAGTGTTTCACAGGAACACTTTGCCCACTGTTATGGCAACAAAGAAGCTGGATATAGTGTTTTGGCTACTAAATCATGAAAGCTGAGAGCCTCTGCCAGTGTGGAGATGACAAAAACTGCCAGCAGGACTTGTCAGCTGACCCTCAAGAGCAGCCCACCACTGTGGTGAAGGCTGTCAGGACCTCTGCATTACAAATTCCTCTGCTGTTTCATGGAAGAAGGGAACAGCCCATCCTCCCTTTACACTTTGCAGTGTACCTCTAGAATCGGCTGTTGTCAGAGTCTAACATCAAACCAGCTGGCAAAGGGGAGATGCATCTCTCACCTATTCTTTCTTATTAATGTGCTCTGCCATTTACCCATTGTCTCAGGTAAACAATTGGAAATAACTTTACTTTTTTTTTTTTTTTGAGACAGAGTCTCGCTCTGTCACCCAGGCTGGAGTACAGTGGTGTGATTTCGGCTCACTTCAACCTCCGCCTCCTGGGTTCAAGCAATTCTCTGCCTCAGCCTCCCAAGTAGCTGGGATTACAGGCCCCTGCCACCACGCCTGGCTAATTGTTCTGGTATTTTTAGTAGAGACCGGGTTTCACCATCTTGGCCAGGCTGGTCTTGAACTCCTGACCTCGTGATCCACTTGCCTCGGCCTCTTAAAGTACTGAGATTACAGGTGTGAGCCAGCATGCCCGGCCTTTTCTTAACTTTTTTTACACTCCAATAAATGCTGTTAGTTTTATCTCTACAATATATTTTGAATATCTACAATTTTCTCCATTTTGCCTCTACTTTTCTTCACTGCTATTATCTTACATTTTTATTTTGACATCAACAGCAGTATCTATTCCCCGGGTTACTAATTAGTATTCTTAACTATTTTTCTAATTTTGTTTACACTTCCTTTTGCTTTTCTTTTTACAATCCACCTTCCACACAATAGTCACAAATATATTTTTATAATTTTAAAGTAAGTATTGTTGATTTTCACCTTAAAATCCTTACAGTGGATTCTCGCCTGTTAGGATTAAAGACAATCTCTTTGTGCAACATGATGACTCCACTCCCAGAGGAGGTTATATTACAAATGGTCACTCAATAATAAACAAACAGATGGAACCAAACTAAAAACGTTACTAATTTTAAAACTTTTTTCCTTGTAATGCTACATATCCATCATACATCAGTGAATTATATGAAAGTGGAGCCTTTGGGAGGTAATTAGGTCATGAGGACAGAACCACCATGAATAATAGGATTAGTTCCCTTATAAGAAGAGGCTACTAAAGCACCCCATTGTGAATAAGAGGATTAGTGCCCTATAAGAAGAGGCTACTAAAGTGTCCCATTGTGAATAATAGGATTAGTACCCTTATAAGAAGAGGTACTAAAGCTAGCTGACTTTCTTTCTGCCATGTGAGGAGACAAGAAGTCAGTGCTTTGCAGCCTGGCAGAAACCCTCACCAGAACCCAGCCATCCTGGTACCTTGACCATGGACCTCTCTCCTATAAGGCTGTGAGAAAAAAAAAATAATAATAAATCTGTTTTTTTATATTGCACCCAGTCTATGGTGTTCCATCTTAACATCTCAAACTAAGTCATTAAACTTTATGAAAGTTAGACATTTTTCCCTCTCTTTTCAATACTTTATCCTTAGCATCTGTAAAGGGGCTGAGTCTAAAATCCTTTTTGCATGAATGCAGTTGGGATGGCATGAGTTGTTCCCTGGAAATAAAAGTAAATATCCTGAACAACTGTATGACTGGTATTTTGAATAAACAGGATTCACATAATGTGAAATCGAACACAAGTTTATTTATCTCCCCTAATACTCATTCAAATCCATTCTGTGAAAATAGCTATTTTTCTTTCTCTTTTTGAAATCTGAGGTACATTTTACATCATTTCTCAGTCACTATTAGATAATAAAATGTTCTATGGTTACTTCAAGCCATGTAGTCTCATTTTAGTAATCAAAATATTGAAGCACGTGTAATATTTCAAGATTTACATAATGTTTAACATTCTTTCTTTCCTTGGTTCCTGACAGCATCAGGCTTGGAAGTCTGCAGTGGGAGGAGGAATGTGATGGGTTGTAGGATTCACCTTTAGCTTCCTCTTTCTCCTTTATTTCATGATTAGTAGGCTATCTTTTTGGTTTTCTAGAGTTGAAGAAAAGTTGTATAAGAAAAAAAAATGTCAGTGTTAAGAGAAGTCATATTTGTCTGATACTAAATTTTCTCTGGCCAGGCTGTTGTTTATAGCTGATTTTCCCTGGGCTTTCTGGATATTCATATCTGATCATCTGCTTTCATGACCACAGAGAATATACTCTTCTACTACCCAGGGATCTCTTCCCTACAATCCTTTGATTCAGACATTTACTTTGACTGAAAACGTGCAGTACCTTCCTCAGCCCTGGCTGCCTGCTGTCTTCACCATAAGGCTGTCTCTATTGGGATTCTGGTGCTCTTCTAATTGGCCTCTTGGTCAAAGCTACTTTAATACAACTCAAAGCTGATTATTTTCCCAAATTATCCATATCTGAATTATGAGAAAGACTTTCACTTTCATAAAAAAATTCAGAGAGGGCAGAGCATTCACAACATTTTTCTCTTTGCCTGATCTATCAGCTGAGCAGTCCATTTTTCACCTTTATGCTTTTCCAAATGCAGGTTTCAGACTAGTATTTGACCTACAAAGACTCCAAGAGTTATAGGTAAAATTCTCCAGCAGGATTACTTTTCATATCCTACCACTGTGCTTACATGAGAAATAAGAACAAGCAGAACCAGACAATGAAACAAGAGATTCATCTGTGGATGAGACAGAGGCCTTATCCTCAAAGAGTTTGAAGTTGACATCCCAATGCCTAGTAGGCTTATTTGGATTTTGAAGGCAACACATCCCCCATTTGGGTGTGTTACTCTGGCCAATTTATCAAGTGACCCGAAAGGCTGCAAGTTTTGGGTAGGGTCCAGAACAGGAGAAGGCTCTGCAATAGGTCCAGGCTGCTGTGCAAGCTACTCTGCCACTTGGGCCATATGACCCAGCAAATCCAATGGTGCTTGAAGTGTCAGCGGCAGATAGGGATGCTGTTAGGAATCTTTGGCAGGCCCCCATAGGTGAATCACAGTAGAGGCCTCTAGGATTTTGGAGCAAGTTCCTGCCATCTTCTGCAGATAACTACTCTCCTTTTAAGAGACAGCTCTTGGCCTGTTACTGGGCTTTGGCGGAAACTGAACGTTTGACTATGGGTCATCAAGTCATGATACAACCTGGATTGCCTTTCATGAACTGGGTGCTTTCTGACCAATCTAGCCATAAAGTGGGTTGTGCACACCAGCATTCCATCATCAAATGGAAGTGGTATACACATGATCAGGCTCACATAGGTCCTGAAGGCACAAGTAAGTTACATGAGAAAATCTCTCAAATGCCCATCGTCTCCACTCCTGCCACCCTGCCTTCTCTCCCACAGCCTGCACCGATGGCCTCATGGCCATCCTATGATTAGGTGGCAGAGAAAGAGAAGACTGGGGCCTGGTTCACAGATGATTCTGCACAATATGCAGGCACTACTCTAAAGTGGACAGGTGCAGCACTACAGCCCCTATCAAGGACATCCCTGAAGGACAGTAGTGGATGGAAATCTTCCCAGTGGGCAAAACTTTAAGCAGTTCACCTGGTCGTGCACATTGAATGGAAAGAGAAATGGCCAGATGTGAGATTATATACTTTTAATGGGCTGTATCCAGTGGTTTGTCTGGATGGTCAGGGACTTGGAAGAAGGATGATTGGAAAATTGGTGACAAAAAAATTTGGGGAAGAGGTATGAGAATGGATCTCTCTGAGTGGTCAAAAACTGGAGATATTTGTATCTCATGTGTGTGCTCACCAACAGGTGACCTCAATAGATGAGGATTTTAATAATGAAGTGGATAGGATGACCCATTCTGTGGATACCACTCAGCCACCTCTTTCCCCAGCCACCCCTATCATCGCCCAATGGGCCCATGAACAATGTGGCCATGGTGGCAGAGATGGAGGTTACACATGGGCTCAGCAACGTGAATTTCCACTCACCAAGGCTGACCTGGCTACAGCCACTGCTGAGTGCCCAATTTGCCAGCAGCAGAGACCAACACTGAACCCTCGATATGACACCACTCCTCAGGGTGATCAGCCTGCTACCTGGTGTCAGGTTAATTATATTGGACCACTTCCTTCATGGAAAGGGAAGATGTTTTTCCTCACTGGAACAGACACTTACTCTGGATATGGGTTTGCCAATCCTGAACGCAATGCTTCTAGCAAGACTACCATCTGTGGACTCACGGAATGCCTTATCCACAGTCATGGTATTCCACACAGCATTGCATCTGAGCAAGGCACTCACTTTACAGCTAAAGACGTGCAGCAGTGGGCTCATGCTCATGGAATTCACTGGTCTTACCGTGTTCCCCATCATACTGAAGCAGCTGGATTGATAGAATGGTGGAATGGCCTTTTGAAGTCACGATTACAATGCCAACTAGGTGACAATATTTGCAGGGCTGTGGCAAACTTCTCCAGAAGGCCATGTATGCTTTGAATCAGCATCCAATGTATGGTACTGTTTCTCCCATAGCCAAGATTCACAGTCCCAAGAATCAAGGGGTGGAAGTGGAAGTGGCACCACTCACCATCACCCCTAGTGATCCGTTAGCAAAATTTTTGCCTCCTGTTCCCACGACATTACATTCTACTGTCCTAGAGGTCTTAGTTCCAGAGGAAGGGACGCTGCCATGAAGAGACACAACAGTGATTCCATTAAACTGGAAGTTAAGATTGTGACCTGGAAACTTTGGGTTCCTCCTACCTTTAAGTCAGCGGGTTGAGATGGGAGTTACAATATTGGCTAGAGTGATTGACCTGAATGATCAAGATGAAATTAGTCTACTACTCCAGAATGGAGGTAAGAAAGTGTATGCATGGAATACAGGAAATCCATTATGGCATTTCTTAGTATCATCTTGCCCTGTGATTAAAGTCAATGGAAAACTACAAAAGCCTGATCCAGCCAGGACCACAAATGGCCCAGACCCTTCAGGAATGAAGGTCTGGGTCACTCCACCAGGGAAAAAAAAAACATTACCTATTTAGGTGCTTACTGAAGGCAAAGGGAATATAGAATGGGTAGTAGAAGAAGGTAGTCATCAATACCAGCTACACCCATGTGACTAGCTGCAGAAATAAGAACTGTATTTGTCATGAGTATGTCTTTCTTTTTTTATTAAAAACCTGTTTGTGCATGTATACACTTGTACTAAGAAAATATCTTTAATTTCCTTTTCCTTTATTATGTGACATAAAATTTATTGACTTTATATCAGCTTTTAAGTATTGTTATTTTTATGTAATAGTATTTCGGTTGGGAATTGGTGTGCTTCTGGTTGCACAAAAGGTGGTTGTACTATGTTTGGTGTAATTATGACCTTATTGTTGTCTTTATTTAAAGATTATGTATGATCTCAGGAGATGTGCATGGGTTCAAGTTGACAAAGAATGGACTTGTGATGGTTAATACTGAGTGCCAACTTGATTGGATTAAAGTATGCAAAGTATCTTAGGTGTGTCTGTGAGGATGTTGCCAAAGGAGATTAACATTTGAGTCACTGGACTGGGAAAGGCAGACTCACCCTTAATCTGGGAGGGCACCATTGAATCAGCTTCTAGCACAGCTAGAATATAAAGCAGGCAGAAAAAAATTGTGAAAAGACTAGACTGGCCTAACCTCTCAGCCTACATCTTTCTCCTGTGCTGGACCCTTACTGCCCTCGAACATTGGACTCCACTTTCTTCAGTTTCGGGACGCAGACTGGCTTTCCTTTTTCCTCAGCTTGTAGATGGCCTATTGTGGGACCTTGTGATTGTGTGAGTTAATACACATACTATTAGTTCTGTCCCTCTAGAGAACCCTGAGTTATACGCAGGTAAACATAGGATAGTTGAAGCTCACCTCTCCATTATTCTAATATCTGTGAAAATATTTATCATCTAGGAATATTTTTATATTTTTAATATAACCAGCTTCAATACTAGGGCTACTCAAAATGACAGCAGATAATAAAATAAGGATTTTGTGACAGAATATAATTGAATTTTCTGCTTTATTTATTGATAAATTATTGTTATGAAAAACAAATATCAGCCAACCTAAACAGGGGGCTTAACAACTTAGGTGATTTTCATACTGTCATGAGTTTCTTTTTGTGAGACACGGTTTCACTTTGTCACCCAGGCCGGAGTGCAGTGGCATGATCACAGCTCACTGCATCCTCAGTCTCCTGGACTCAAGCAATCCTCCTGCCTCAGCCTCCTGAGTAGCTGGAACTACAGGTGCAGGCCACCACCTGAGGTAATTTTTGAGACCAGGAGTCTGAGACCAACCTGGGTCTCCCTATGTTGGCCAAGCTGGTCTTGAACTCCTGGCCTCAAGTGATCCTCCTGCCCGGCCCTCCTAAAGTGCTGGGTTTACAGGTGTGAACCACCATGCCAGGCCCTGGCATGAGTTGCTATTTCACTGTGCAGAAGTCACAAATATGGATTGGTTTCTGTGCTGGATTACACATAAGAAGCACTGTCTAAAGAGTAGATTCATTATTCAACAACACCTCCATTTGATTTTCTTTTAACGTCACTCACAAGGTAAAATTTAATGGATTCCTAGAAGCAAACTTAAAATTCACATAGAATTATTAATATGTTCCAAATATCTTAGGACGTTTTTTACAGGGATTTCAAGAATCTTTAGTGCACCATATACTAATGTATATAGTCACAACACCTGCTTCATCTGGACATGCTTAGATCTGTAGCCATTCTGAGGATCACACACAAAAACAAATTTACACAGTTAATGAAAATCTTCAATGTCTCAAGGAATGGTTATGCTAATACAATAAAAATAAACTTTTATAGAGATCAAGACATCTTTCGCTTTGAAGTAATTCCCACCTGTCCTTATTAAAATAAAGTAAATTTAAAGGAAAAAAAGAACAAAGTACAAGTAAATTTAGTTTTACACAGGAAGCTATGTTTAAGTTTTGTTTCCAATAACAAGCCTAGATATGTAGTTAATGGGCTAAAAATGAATCAAAAAATTTAAGTCAGACATCAAAATTTATATTCCAAGTATCTTATGACTAAAAAAAGTATTAGTTATCTCAAATTATTCTGACTTTAAAGAGCATTTAAATAGCAGCAAAGGAAACTCTAATCAGTCACCGAATTCTTGGAAAAATTTAGTTATTTAACTTTAAACATGCCGTGCTGTTCTGAGAAAACAGACGTAAACAAATCCCACGAGAATATTGTTCAGATTTTCTTTTGTAATGTTTATGTTACTGTCTTTCTAAAACTCTGATTCCAGCAACAGTCTCAGCTCCCTCTGACTTTGATTATGTGGAGGCTGACCTTGGTCTAACCCTAACAGCCTTAGCACTGAGCCAGACTTTGGCATTATGGGACTGTGATCTGGTACACTTCCATATTAGTCCATTTTCACACTGCTATAACGAACTGCTGAGACTGGATAATTCATGAAGGAAAGAGATTTAATTGACTCACAGTTCAGCATGGCTGGGAAAGCCTCAGGAAATTTACAATCATGGAAGGAGGCAAAGGGGAAGTAAGGAATCTTCTTTACAAGGCAGCAGGAAGGAGAAGTGCCAGCAAAGAGGTGAAGAGCCCCATATAAAACCATCATATCTTGTGAGAATCAGCATCATGAGAACAGCACTGGGGAAACTGCCCCCTTGACATGTGGGGATTATGGGGATTACAATTCAAGATAAGATTTGGGTGCGGACACAAAGCCTAACCATAATCAACTTCTTAGAGGAAATATTTAACTAAGGAATATTTTCTCAGACAACTGATAAAGCCCTACTTTTTCAGGTTACACCAAAGACCAAGGTGTGGTTAAAATTAATTGGGAATGAGGACACAATATGAATTAAAGATGAGGACATAATATGAAGTAAGGAGACAAGTTAAGTAGAAAAGTGTATGTAAAAAAACAAAGAAGAAGAAACAGGACATGGTTGGCCTGGAAGCAGTCACTTCCTAGTTTTATAAAGCCTGGAGCCTAGGAGAGTAATTAGCATCAAGGCCAGATCAATTTTCCTCATCACAGTATTTTATTAGATTGCTACATGACAGCGTGCTAATTAAAAATGATTGGTCTAATTAGAATCCCATTTATAAAATGAAAGACAATGGAAGATATATTGCCACATCTACAATGTCTTGACTCATCAAATGCTCTGACATTCAAACAGTTGTGACTATAGTTGCCCTTTTGATCAGTTTTTACTTTAATAAAGGAAAAGTACAAATATGGGTGGAAGGGGTAAGAGAGGGGAAGCTCCATAGGACTCTGGTAGTAAGGACCTAAAAAAAACCAAAATTTTCAAAGATCAAACACTAGAGAAAAGCTCAATAAATTGTAATTTTTAGGACTCAAACTAAAATAAAAACATGAATTCTTTAGAGACGTATAGAACAATAATACTTTCTAAATGTAATTCTGAAATAAGTTTGTTGACTTCATTTCTTACCTACATAGCATGGTGAAAGACAAAAGAGGAAATTAGAGTGGTTTGGGGCTTTTCATAATTATAATAATATAATCATAGTTCTGCATAGATTATATCAGATTCTAACGCTAAAAATTATTCTATTTCTGCTGTTTTATAACATTTAGACACTCCTCCCCTGCCTCCCAAAGAAAACACAAATATTTTTACATGTTAAGGCATATCTATCAAAAGAAAATATTTATTTGTTTTTGAATATATACTTTTTGAATATCTTCCATGTGCCAAACACTATTCTAGGTGACAGAGATAATAATCTGTCCAATTTATTTTTCATAGGAAGAGCAACAATGAAGGAAAAGCAGTGACCAACCAAGACGACTGTCTATATGTAAGCCCTTATTCTTGACTCCACTTCAGCAGTCCCCAAGGAGCTCTTAGGTGTCCTCATGCTCTGGTACCCCCCAACAAATATTTCTATCCTTCAGTCTATCATGTGTACTGTGTTAGTCTGATCTCACATTGCTAATAAAGACATACCTGAGACTGGGTAATTTATAAAGAAATGAGGTTTAATTGACTCACAGTTCCACATGGCTGGGAAGTACTCACAATCATTTTGGAAGGTGAAATGAGAAGCAAAGCCACACCTTCTATGGTGGCAGGCAAGAGAACATGTGCAGGGGAACTCTCCTTTATAAAACCATCATATATTGTGAGACTTATTCACTTATTCATGGGAAAAACCTGCCCCCATGATTAAATTACTTCCCACCATGTTCCTCCCATGACATGTAGGGATTATTACAATTCAAGGTGAGATTTGGGTGGGGACACAGAGCCAAACTATATCATGTACTATCATTGTTTGGATGTAGATGTGGGCTATTCCCCAGGTTTCAGGCATTTCCACAACCCTACTGAGTTGTAGCCTTCCACATTTTCCTAGGACTCACTATGCTACTTCCTGGCCAATCTCACTCCTGTTTCTTAAGTACCTAGAATTCCTAGCATTTTACAAAAATCCTGATTTCAACAATGGCCACATAATAGATTTGGTGTACATAATATACATCGTCTCTGTGCTCCTTTAACCTTGATTCAGAAAGAATTCCTTTCTATAAAGTACTCTGAGTTCTAATTCCTCATTGAATATGCCAGATCATCATAAGAATTTCAAAAGTTCAGCCTACAAGTTTTCTGTTTTTTTTTTTTCCTTTTTTTTCATGATTAGACTGGGGTTTTAGTAATGGAGGAGTGGGGATATTTTAAGTTTTCTCCTACATCCTAATACACCATTTGTTCCCAGTAAATTTCTCTCCCCTAGGCTTGGTTTCTTTACTTTTCCAGCTGATAAATATAATATGGGCTTTTTAATCAACTTCTTGGAACAAATCTTCACATAATACTATAACTTTGGGTCCCAAATATTTAAGGCAGTCCCAAATTCAATGCATTATCTCTCTCTCTCTCTCTCTCTTTCTCTCTCTCTGTGTGTGTGTGTGTGTGTGTGTGTTTAACATAATTTTTTAATCAAGTAAAAAACAGCCTCCAAATATCAATGGCTTGACACAGCAAAGGTTTATTTGTTTTTCATCTCACATTCCAGTCTGAGCTGAGTAGTGGAGAAGAGGAAAAGAAAAGAGTGCTCTACTCAAATTCATTCCATCTTGTGATAACACCTTCTCAACTCCAACCCTGGACCTCCAACTTTGGAAATACACAGGAAATCATATCTGGCAGATTTATAAGTGTCTGGCTTGGAGACAATGTACATCATTTCTTTCCATATTCCATTGACCAGAACTCAGGCATATTGCTCCAACCTAACTAAAGGGAAGCCAAGAAGTATCCTTATGTGTCTTAAAAGGAGAGAGAAAATAATAGCAGGTACTAGCTTTCACTGCTGCATTCTATCACTCTCATCACTAAATATTTTTGCTTATTTCTGCGCATATTATTCTGTCTTTATTCCCAGAAAGGAGGCAACTTCAAATTTAATCTCATCTTTGCATCAGCTGAAAGACCAGAAATTTCAAATGTTGTGCCACTCAGTCATATATTTTGGAGATCAGATGTGGCTCCTCCTACTCCAGCAATTTAAGGCCTAAAAAGTTAGTTATCTGTTCACTTCAACCCCACACTAAAAATTCAGGGTAAGTCAGGAATAAAATAGCCTTGAACAGATTTGAAAAGTGGACTGAAGAGCCTACATTGTTTGCTGTACAAATTTTTATAACTAACTTCTACTGGAGCAAGTCTGGAGTTCCGAAAGCTCATTTACAGCTACAACATGTAGAGGCATTTTAAATCTGATATCAGAGAATGTTGTTCAATATTGTTTCTTTGAATCTCCACATACTTTTGAGCTATTTGGTTTTGGCCATTTGATGACCAGCAATATATCCAAAGTCCTTTTTAGACAAAAGTCTTAAATCTTCATATTTGTGTCCTGGCCTCTATGCTTCTTCCTCTCACCTTACTGGAGGCAGCAATGTGGTTTTCAAGTGTGAACAAGAGAAAGGCACCTTTTATCTGATCTTTGACCGAATCCTGGGTCTTAATAGACCTTCAGTGTCAAAAAGAGTAATTCATCCTAATTCCTACTCTATGATCTATAGAAGCAGGTGAGTTTTCAAACCATTAGGCCATGAATTTATGAATTCTATTCCCCTTTCTTTTATTTATACTTTCAAATTATTTAATTCCTAATTATCTTTATATTCCTCCTTTGTTGAAATATTGTGCTGGATATAGTCAATATCAATATATGCTAACACCTTTTTTTCCAGCAAACTTCTCCTAAAGATACTGTCTCAATAGGTTTAAAAGTTCAGATTTAATGTAGGCAAAATTTTTACCAAGGGTTCTTGTATTATATCTCATATATCACATATTTCTACTCTCCAATATCTATGTTTGTGGCTTATTTTTAGACAATTATGCCAATAGTCTATATTTTATTTACTTTACAGTGATACCTGACTTCAAGGTTCCAATTTTAGCAGTTTTTAAGGATATGGTACTATATGAAGAAACCCCAAAATCTCTGTAACCAGACATCAATGATTTACCTGTTGCTTAGCTCTTTCTTTTGCTACTTTATTTCCACACATAGAATGTCCTTTCCAAATGAGACAACACGAAGTTTCATCTAGTCTTCGCATCCAGCTGAAAGAAGAGAAATCTCAGATGTTGTGTATTTAGTCATATCTGTTGGGTCCAGATGTAGACCCTCTTGATACAGCAACTTCCCAAAAGAGTCAGTTATTTAGAGAAGGAGTGCTATGTTCCACAGAGTAACTTAGGAACCATGGTGTTTTTGCCATTTACACTACAATTTTCCAGATGTTGTCTCCACCATTGCCATGCAATGGAAAAAGAAAGTGGAAGTTTACACATAGGATTTGTATGGTCTAGGCTTTGAAGTGGTCTATATTGCTTTTGTGCACCATTCCCTTGTCTAGAATGTGGTATTATATACTTGACATAGATGTAAAAGATCTTTGAAACAGTACTGAACATGGAAAATGGAAAGGGAAACCAATATATTGCTGAGCATTGTTTGTCCTATTATCCACATAAACACAAGCTTTTATATCATTACACATGACATTTTAAACATTTTAAAATGTTTACTTTTTGAGAAAAAAAGGAACAAAATTCAGAGAAAATTATAATTGAATTAAGGAGTCAGTTTATCACAGAACCATATCAAAGATTTTCTATGTCTCCAACATTTTGATTATTCTTTTAGTGAAAGTAGCATGAAAATACTGAGTGTTATCATCAGAGTGATTCTAAGACCAAAAAAAAAAAGAGTTCATTTGTTTTTACTATTTCAAGATAAGTATCACTGTTTAGTTAGTTTCAAGATAAGCATTAGTGAAAACACTCAAAATAGAAAAAGTCATGCCATAAGGCTGGATGGATTTGTTTCCTGAAGGAGCCACAGCAGCTGTCATTGGAGAAAGTATGGATATATGAGAAACAGCTGAATCCAGAAATCTATCTTGGGTAAACTCCAGTAATGTAAAGCAGAAGCTTATGCTATGTGATTGAAATTATGGTCAAAATTTGCCAGAATAAACATTTGTGGTGAAACGGAAGGATCCAGCACATGGTTCAAGTTAAATCCTGGTTCATGATCCAATGGTGAAGTCCTAGAGGACTTACGAAATGTGTTTAGGTCTCCATGGACTATTCATAAAGCATATTGAAATAACAAGAGAATATAGTTTTTCTGATACCTGGGAGGGCTCAGATCTTTATTCTTCACTTCCATACTAACTGTTTCCTTCATAAATCCCTATCAGCAGATACATATTCATATGTTCATAGCTATCTTACTTATGCTTTGAAGTTATATGATCTCTTAGGAGAATGGAGTACAGATATATGTTTGTTGAAATCTCAGCAATCATTTCCTCAAGCTGATCATCTAGAATTTCATTCTTTTCTGGGGTCAAGGCTAGAGAAGGCCATATTCTCAATGTGAGGGTTACCAACATGGCCTCTAATAGTGACTCAGATATTACATTCCTAAATTTCCAGGATATCAGTGTATCATTGTAATATAATTTTGCCATGATAAGAAGCTATAACAAACTTTTCAAATAACTTAAAATCTGGAAATTACTTTAGTTACTTGAATTCCTTATCTGTAATATTCTGGTCCACTTCCTTAACTACTATGTAAAAACATACTCACATCCATGAGTTTATGTATTCTTCTTCAGCTCAGGAAATCATTATGTTTAATGGAGATAAATGGACCTTCTCAGGGCAGATATGTTTCATTCAAACTAATAATATCTCTCTCAATTTTGCTTATTCTGTCTTCTCAAGGTCAGACAGCTAAATTCAGGCTTTGAATTTGATAGTTCCATAAGTAGATGGTAAATAAAACTGAAAGCTAAGCACAAAAGTTTTATGTGACAATCAGACAAGATTTTTAGCAGAAATTCCAGGTGCCCTTGTGAAATAACTGCCAAGGGTTATTTGTTCAAATGAGTTTGAATATTTCTACATAATTCTTCCAAGACTAAGTAAGCATGATATGTATCTAATATTTATATAAATAAAAAAATTTTAATTGCCCTTGTGCTTTATTTTTTCCTCTATTCTTGAATGCTTATAGTCATAGAAAATATTTAGTTCAAATTTTAGTTCTTATCACTAATTCACATAAGTTCACTTGATGATAAATCCTGGTCTATCATTAGAAAATATGATATAATATTTACATAAAAGGAATACATAAAGTTCATTTGTAAAAGATGGAACATAAGAAAAATATAATAATTTAAAAATTAATAAAATGAATAATTTTAAGATTTTTTAAAACTCTATCAATATCTTTCTCATTCCACTTAACATCTTCAACATTATGTTATACATAGAAAAGGCTATGTTTTATATCCTCTAAACCTTGCATTATTTAAATACACAGCAACTTGGACTTATTTACCTTCGTACCTTTTAACATGCCTATTGTGATACTCAGAATATGGTAAATATTCAGTTAAATAAAATATCATGGAAAGGAAAATAAAGAAGGAAAAAAGGGAAGAGGAAAGAGAACTTGAAAGACTTGAAGACAATAAGAAAATGAAGAAACACTTCTAAAATAGAAATGTATTAACTTTTTGATTAATATTTATTTTTACCACATAATTAGTTATTTCTGAACCCCACAAGTATTACTTTACACTAAACATCTTGGACTAGTTTTTAAAAAAGGAAGATATGGGTACTATCAT
This sequence comes from Gorilla gorilla gorilla, assembly GCF_029281585.2. NCBI lineage: Eukaryota > Metazoa > Chordata > Mammalia > Primates > Hominidae > Gorilla > Gorilla gorilla. Next base: position 105,538,451 of record NC_086017.1, on the reverse strand, counting down.
ATTTTGTAAATGCTCAATTTGTCAAAAAGAAAATTCTTAAAAATCAATTGAACAATGACTTTATAAGCTTTCCAAATACCACTTTTCTGCCATGAGATTCTTGAAAACAGCACATCTAATTTTAAATAATTTTTACTGCTAAATTTTTCAACATAACAACCACAAATGCTAAAGAAATCAGAGTATCATGGTTTGGTAAGTAAAACATAACTTTTTTTAATTTAATAGGCACCCCAAACTTCCATTTTAAAATTAAACTGTAAATCTTCCCCTAAATATTTGCTTTATTCTGAATATCCAAAATGACAATGATCACAACCTTATCCTCCTCAAAATTTGGAAATACTTAAAATGCTCACCTTTCTTCTGACCTATATTTAATATGTCTGGAAATCTGGTGAGCTGTACTGAAGAATGCCCAGGATCAGAGCATTTGTCACCAATTTCCACTGCAACCATCACCCTACAATAAGCCATTACCATTTTTTTCTTGAATTAGTTGCAAAAGCTTTTTAGCTTGTCCCCAATCTATTCTCAATCTAGTTTTAATCTTTTAAAAACAAGGATTATGTCACCTTTTTCTTTAACAGTCTTCAGAGGCACCTATCTCACTGAGAGTAAAAACCAAAGGTCTTCCAAAGGCCTCCAAAGCTCTACTCAACCTGCAAGCACTGTATCCACCACCCCACCCTTCTCTCTTCCTATCAGCTCCCAGCCATGCACTATCCTAGCAATACTGGCCTCAACATTACCCCTGAAAAATTCTAAACATTCTCTCACTGTGGGGATTCTATTTAGGGACTCCTAAATAGTTCAAAAGTGATTCAGCTGTGTGTAGTATGTGGGAAATAATGAAATGATTAAATATTTGGTGGACATATGAATGAATGAACAAATGAATGAATGAAAATGTCAGATATGTTCACATTACTTTTGAATCAGTCTAACCTGAGTATCTTTACATTTTAAATAATAGCATATATTATATTGTACATTTCATCTTTTGTTAAAGAGTTTTTAATTTTAGATAATGACATTAGTTATGCTTCAATAGTGTATTCAAAACAGGAATATAAACTACTTTTAAATTAATGTCAATATTGTTCTCATTCACACAGTTCTCATTGATGCCTTACACACATAACTTTCCCACACCTTGATCAAAACTTCAGTATCTGTGTCATTTCTTTCTTTCTAATTTGGATTGAGGTCTCTCTTTTCCAAAATAGCCACTTTCTAGGATAACCATGACCTAGGGGAAATTTAAATTCAGGTGTGTGTATCATGTGTGACACAATGAGCAAAGGAAATCAAAATGGATGAAACAAAAGATATGTATTACTCGCAGGTCCAGAGAGGTTAGAGGTGCAGACTGGAGGCTGACAGAAAGTTTGGAGGCAGCAAGGAGCTCAGCCAGTGGGTGGAGAGTGAGATACAGACAACCTGTGGGTACATGGGCATTATCCCTAAGGCTTTCTGAAGCGGGTTGTAGTCTGGCTAGTTTAAAAGATGTGTGGCAGGGGGGTAATTACTTTTTTTACAGGGCTCCCATGTTAAACACTAGGCTTTATTGTGGTCAGTAGCTGTGAGGTGTGTTGGGTTTTGGGTCAGTGAGTTGAGTGGGCTATATCAAAAACCACCCAGGATGGAGAAGTTTTAACATGGCCAAAGGTAATGGGATATAACTCTATTTCAAATAGCTTATGGCTAGACTAAAATGCATGTGAAGGCAGCAAGTATATAAATGTATGCAAGCCATTATGGTAAATTTTAACTTATTTGACACTGTCTATGTACAACTATTTGAGTACTAACACAGTTCACTTTCACCTATTTTATTAAGGTCTTCAAAATTTATTTTCACATAATATAAACTCTCGTTCTTTGAAAAAGAATGTTCTATGATATAGCTATAAAAATTGCTTTCCTATATACATTAATTATTCCATTCTTCTTGTCTAAAAATTTTCCCCTTATTTTCCCTTGCCCATTTATTTCAGTGCAACTCAGACTTGAAATCCCAAATACCTCTTCTTCCATATGGCCGTCACCATCTCTTTCTCCAGGAACCTTCCTTTCTTCTCAAATCCTCCTCTATTAACTTTAGTCAAGTTTCTACCTCCAGATATACTTAGTATATCTTGTTTTGTAGATAATTTATATTTTATAAATACAGTTTTTTTCCAGTAGATAAAGCATCTAAGATCAAGTACCTAGTTGAATTTGCTGTTTCCAAATATCCAACAGATATTAATTTTCAGGATTTAAGAACAAAATGGGAACTCCCATGAATTCTTAGGAACTCTTGAAATCTTGAATTTTTCTGCATTTTGCGGTATTTATAAATAGAACAATAGTACCTAGTATGTTAGTACTATTTATAGTAGTATTATTTCTTACTATTTTAGTGTGATTTAATTGTATTTACTAACAATTATAACCTATAGCAAAAATTCAAATACAGGAAAATATCAGTGACCATTCCGTCTTTGAATAACATAAAGTTCTGATCTCCTAGCAAAGTAACAAACAGCAAGATACAAAATAATGTGCCAAAATTACCAATTTAAGTACTTATTTAGGATCCTAAACTTATTATTTCTTAGAATACCACTCATATGATTTGTACAAGTGCAATATATATGTGTATATGTATTATAGATAGATAGCGACAGACATGAGTGTACAATTTGCAAGAATGACTTACCATTATCAACAGAGAATCTCACAAATTTACACTTATACCATGGTAACAGCTACAAGTAACTTAGACCATGACAGATCCTTCCCTACATGTTTCTGTTCCAGTTCCTGGAAATCTTGACCTTCATCTTCAATGGATGTCAGTATTTTCTGCTCTTGCTATTCACTTGCTATTAGCTAATTCCTTCAATTCAGTAAAGTCTGTACATTTATACTTATGCCTTAGTTGTCACATGAGAATTACTGATAATTTTTCTTATTTTCTCAATTTGTCAACTGTTTGTTATCAAGATTTGGAATTTAGAAGAACATATACATCTTTTAAGAAAAGCCAAGAAGATGTTCCTGCACAAACATTCTAGTTGGATTGATATATTCATTCACCTACAAATATTATTTAAGCGTCTAATATGTGTCATTCAGTAGGAATGATATTGGAGATGAAAGAATGGGCAAGATAGGCATTGCATAGTCCCGTATGGAGCTTATGTTCCAGCTTAAAAGACTAGCAGTTAATATAGTGCAGTGAATTATGAAAGGAATATAATTGGAGAGATGCTGAATGTTGTAACAACACACATATTAGGAGTTCAGTATTTCTTTGTATTCAAATAAAATATAAGCAAGGGCTAGTTAAGTAGGCCGATGACAATATTAGGCATTTACATGAGTAAACATAGAAAATTTGAATTAAGAGCTAGTGCAGGAGACATACACATTTGCATTATCATAGTGTTAACTATTTCTCAAACAGCATGTCTTTCATTCTTCTATGAGATCCAAATAAAACTGTTTGTGGTACATTATTTCATTTTAAAATAATGCCATTCACAGGTGATTTACTTACAGTTCATTACTAGATACCTATCCAGTAAGAGAGCTAAGTGAATTTCTCATAAATAGAGCATGGGAGTGGTGCTCAGTCAGGGCAATCAAAATCAATATTCAGTCTCTTAAAAAAAAACAGAAACTTTTAAGTTACTCTGATTTAGGAAGTAGTAACACATCTTTAGAGTAAAAACAATATTCAAATTTATCAATATGAATGATTTAGAGTTTAATGAATTATATATTTAACTTTTACTGAAGTATAGCATACAACTAAAAGAGTACAAAATTATGAGTTCAACTCCAACACTTTGTACTAAGTGAGCATACCCATGAAAATAGCATCCGCATCAAAAAATATAACATTACAGGTAACTAAATCTCCCTTATATTTACTTCCAATCACTATTCCTCATGTAATAATAACCAATATCATTAATTCTATTAGTAATAGATGGCTTTGCCTATCAAAAAATAATATTATTTATGCCTCACCTCTTTCTCTCAATAAAATTTTTGTATTATTCTTCTACATTCCTGTTATAGCAGTCATTCATTCATTCTCATTGCTATTTAGTGTTTTGTTTTATTAACTATGACATAATTTATTTATCCATTACACTGTTGATGGACTCCTGGGTTTTCTCTAGTTCTGGACATTAGGAATGGTGTTCTTATGAACATTCTTATGAATATATTTTACGGATAAATAAACACATTTCTATTTGTATGTGTCTTTTAGATTAAAATATTTGGTAGTGAACTAAGATGGTTACAGTCAGTTCTCTCAGACAACAGTGAAACATACTGAAGCCCTTTATTACTGATTGAACCCTATATTCCATTTTCAAAACTTTCTGAGGTTTTTGAGTATACACAGCTTGAGTATGACCCAAGGCCAAATAGCAGCTTTTCCAAATCCTGGCAGAAGTCTGGATTTGAACCAGAACCAGAATCACCTCCAGGTGGCAGGGCATTAAAGGCAACATTTAATAAGCCTTCCTCCTCAGTTGTTTGACATTTTGTCAGAAATCAGAGTCCAGGAAGAAACATAGAGAATATAAAAGGCAAAAATCAAAGACATTTTGTGTTTTTTAACTTTAGAAAAAGAAAATCAAATAAGGTACTAAATCACTTGAGCCCTCAGGCCAAGCTCAGGATAGAAACTTGAAAAGGTTAATGCATTTTCTTCACAATTGTTAAAGGTACGTTGATTGATGATTAATCTGTCAGAATCAACGTAATTACTTTATGACTAGACAACTGTCACTGGGGCAGAGCTTCTTATAGTTCCTAAAAAGAAGTCAAAAGAGAGTCTAAGGAATTCAACTTCTGAAAATTACTACAATTTTCTCTTTTGACTACACACACAGAGACACAAATACACACAAAGAAATAGTTTGAAATACTAAAGAAAATTACTTGGACATTTTTTAGATTTTGAATGCTAACCAAGGTCTCGTTCAGTTTCATTAGTATTTGCAGAATCCAAACCAGGAAAACAGACAGAAAAAGAAAACAAATACTGTTTAAAATAATCATCTGGCAGACAACATGAGAAATTTTGTAGCGGAGATTTTTTCTTTGTAGGTAAACCAGTATCTGAAGCTCCTGTCTGTATTTTGGGGACTTGATAACTCTGCATAGGGGATAAAGCTTATGTCAATGGTAGAGATGAAAATTTCCAAATACTCACTTTCCCAGTATCTTTCTCAAATTGCATATGCATGTATGACCAAGATCTTACCAATCAGATACAAATGCCCACCCTACATATGAATTAGGAAAAATGATGAATACTTCCTAGAGTTCAGGGAGGTGAAAGCAGCAAGAAGTTTACAAAGGAAGCACTGGTTACTCTGCCGTCAGAGCACCCAGGGTCCAATGTTGTGGTGGAAGTACTTGGAAGTTTGGGTGCCTGGTCCTGAGAGTCAAGGGATGCCCTTATTGAACGAGATCTGCAGTATAGTTTTGGACATAACCAGGCTGTTATAGTTTCTTAAATCTTAGCAATTATTTGAGCTACCTAATATCCTTTTGATAAATTCATTTTTTAGTAAATATAGCCAAAGTTATTTCTGTAGTTTGCAAGCTGGAACCATGGATCATGGGGTAAAGGTGATTGACAATTAAATTCAATTTTTTTAAATGTGAAAAATTATTTGGGAAATAAGTCTTAATTTTATAATTCAAGATAATTTGTTTTTATTTTTTAGAGCATTACGTGCTGTGTTATTTTTACGTGCTCTACCCCATCATCAAACATTCAATAAAAATTGATGATAAACTTAATATGACTGCTGACTGGAAGTTCCATTATAGGCTTGGTAAAAAAAAAAAAAAATCACTGCTATAGATAAAATGAAGCTTCATTATTACCTGGGGATTTGGTCTTGCATGTCTTTATTTTCTTCATTAGCTTAAAAAAACAGGCAGCTATTTCTAATATAAAATCCAAATAATTATAATAGCAATGTTTTCATTATATAACATAACAGACATTTTTCTATTTCCGTGTAGCTATGTTGTATGTACTTACAAAAGCCTACTTGGGGAGGTACACTGTTTTATAAAGAAATGTAAAGAAGACACTTGATCACATATGAAGAAAAGCACCCTAATAGAGAATGAACAGGTAATCATCCACAAAAGAAAAATAGTTTCTCACAAATGAAAATGACATTTTTGACAGCTGAGGCCATGCAATTAGTAAATTTTTTAAAAAGGCTACATTCAGATAGATTCTCTCCTTGCCCCATGGCAAGCTCTGTGGCAGCCAGGAAATAAGACTTTCTCCATTTCAAATTTCTTCTAAAATTATTTTTGCCTTAGAACTATACCTTTCAATTAATAAATAATGGATAGAGTGAGGTCCTAAACATATCTCAATGCATTTTTAAAAGGTCAACAGAGGTCAGGGAACACGAGTATCTGAAAATATCAACTAGTTATATCATTATTTCTCAGACAACAGATCCTCGTAGCTCCATCAGTTATATGTGACTGCTCTGGTACCAGAGGAGAACTGTGTGTTAATAAGTTTATGTTTATGAAGTAAATAATGGTTCTGTAAAAGTATATTCTCTGGTGAAATTAAGGAATGCCAGGAACAAATATCTTCTTCCTGAGGCAAGGTAATTCCCCTGAGTAAATAAATATACCTACAGCAGTGAAGACAAATTATGATGACATTTTATAACACAGAGAAGGAGCTTCCTTTAAAATGTAAGATTTGCACAAATCCTTTAGAAAAGCCATTGAAAAGGTCAACTTGTTGTAATCCACTGTTTTTTTGGCTACAGAGCAGTGACAAATTGGTGTATTGTAATCAGTCATGAGGATGTGTTACAGGTAATTTGTTATAAACAATATTTAAAGTACTGCAGTGTGGGAATGATTCACTTTTTATGAATTACAGTCTGGTCAAGGTTATTCCCATAAATAACATTACTCTCACATCTCAAACACCATCTAGAGAAGGACTGTGTCTTTCATGGGAATTTTATTCTTCATATGTGGTATTTGGGAAGAAATGTTGAGAACTGCAGAATTTTAGCTTCATTTAATAAATAAAGGATGTTAAGGAAGTAAATAATCTAGCTTAAATGTTTTACTTTAGAAGTATTGAAAATAAAATTTTAAATAAATTTTAGTAAAGAACAAAAATGTAGTTTCATGTAACAAAAAGAAAGAGAATTATTTATGCTAAATTCTAAATCAGAAATGGCTAATGTTGAAAAAATTAACTCATTACACGGTAGAATTAGTTTAGTTTTGTTAAGACTGGCCATGGAGAATACTAAACAAATACATGATATGATGAAATCTGATGAATTATTAGATTAATTATAAGCAAAAGATAAAATAAAACATGTTGCAAAGTTCAAAATTAATCAAAATTCTGATAAAACATGATTGTATTTTTTCTTATATTGTGAGATTATTAACTTTATAGCTACAATTGTCTATAATTGTGTCTACAACTTATTCAACTCTTTTACCTAGTAATTTGAAAATGCTATTCTTGCCCCTACATCAAAAATTAACAACTGGATTATGGAATGGGTCAATGACAGCATAGTTATTTAATGTTTCATAATCCACAGAAAACAAACAATAATAAGACAAAACAACAGAGAGAGAAACCAGATACCAAAAATTAGTAGACAACATCTACAACAACAGTTGGCCATAAAGTATAATAATGAATCCTAAAATATAAGTAAGTGGGGACAAATACCACCACTACTCCAAGACCAGTGCAGTTTCATTACATGTGTAGGAGGAATCTGAGAACACAATGGAACATCTGACAGAAGTGGAAATAGAAGAACTCCCCAACAGCCACAGGTTGAATAACTGAAACGCAATACACAACAGAAGAAGAATGGTAGCCTTTCTCCAGCCCCAAATCTAGTAAGCGTTAGGTAAATATCTTATGGTTAAGTTTGAAAGGCCTGGAGCAGTGTAACTCCTTTAAACTCCTAAAATCCTTCCCAGACAGGGGCCCAAACCAAGAGGAAACTGTTGGGCATGAAATAAAATTGATCAAGACAGGGACAATAGACAAAAGGAAGGAGAGGTTCATATAAAGATGAGGAATGGGAATAGAGCCAGAAAATTCAGAGAGCAAGCTACTTTTGAACAGTATATGAAATGAAAAAAGACAGACTTCCGTGAAGTTGCAAAAGTTAGCATGAACTACACTTTCCTCTAAAAGTTTAGAAAAATGAAATTCACAGAACAATTAAAAATAGAACATCCTGCACATGTACCCTAGAACTTAAAATAAAAATAAAAATTAAAAAAAATCTAAAATATTCTTAATATTCTAAAGGCTAAATTACATAGGAATAAAAGAGAAAATAATACCCCTACATATAGTAATAGCATACAGAGTGACATACAAAAACCCACAAATCATATCAAAACTACAATCTACCATTTTAAACACATTAAATGCATCTAAAAATAGAATAAGAAATGAAAAAAATTCAGAGTTGGAAGAAATTAAGCGACAGAACTCAAGAAAGAATTGGAAATAGAACAAAAACTCATTTTAGAAACAAAATCGAAACTAGAGGGAACACAAGAGTAAATAAGAAATGATGCCTTACGAGAAATAAAAGATGAAATAGATGAGTTTTATCAAAAAAGATAGAAAAATGAGCATTCACACAAAAGCCTGTACCAATGTTCATAGCACAACTATCCATAATATTCGAAAGGTAGAACAAACCTAAATATTCCTCAAGAGATTAATGAATAAGGTAAATGTGGTATATTTACACAGTGCAGTATTATGTGGGATGGGAATGGATTACTGGTTCATGCCACAACTTGGATGAACCTTGAACACATTTGCTAAGTCAAATAAGATAGTCATAAAAGCCCACATATTATATAATTCACTCTTAATAAAGTCCAGAATAAGTGAATCTTTAGGGATAGAAGGTGGATTAGTGTCTGCTTAGGACCAAGGGATAGACAACAGGAGAGTAATAGCTCAAGGGTACAGGGTTTCCTCTTAAGGAGATTAAAATATTCTAAAATGGATTATAGTGATGGTTTCACATATCTGTAAATATGCTATAATCCATTAGTCTGCATAGTTTAAATAGGTGAAATGTGTGATATGCAAATTATTTCTCAACAAAGCTGGTTTTGGGGAAAAAAAGGAAAGGAAAAAGAGACAAGCAGATGAAAAAAATGACTAACAATTGAAGAAGATTCAAGATACATATATCAATCTCTGAGGAAAAAAAAAGCAAGATAACCAAACAAATATAAACTTGCTTAATTCAGGAAAATTTTACTAAAAGAAAAAATAATGGAAAAAGCCTCTAAAGTACATACTGAAAAAGCATAACACTTTTCTGAATATATTGACAAAGTAAGTATTTAATCGTTATCAGAGCAAGAAGATGGAAGAAACATTCAAAGAAGTTGAGAATGTTAGAGATTTTGTTGACAGACCATGAGTTTCAAAGAGCACAGTGAAAGAGAATCAGAGGTTGAGGAAGGGTGTGAAACGGGGTCATATAGGACATATACAGAGATTTAAGGGAGTACAGCAATCTCAAAGCATAGCCCTTGGACTGGAAGCCTCAGCATCATCTCCTGAATCAGGACTTCTTGGGGTTGATCTCAGGAATAAATGTTTTAAGAAGTCTCCAGGTGATGCATATACATGATCACATTTTAGAAGTACTAGATTAGAACAAGAGAAATAGTGACCTGGAAATCTTGGTTTTTATGTGGTAATTGACATTGACAGAAATTAATGGCACAATGTGATTAGTTCTAGTTGTAGAGAATCATACAGAGGTAATGATACTATAAAATTTAAGACAAAGAAGAGTAAGTTGTCCTTCTCAGAATATGCTTGGTCTGCTGTGACCTCTCATGTGGACAGAAGGCTTGTTCCATGTAGAGAAAAGATATTTTTACAACATGACAAAATTAGGTCAAATAGAAAATATGTACAATTTTATATGAACACAGGAGGGTCATAGAGTAAAAGGGAGGTAATTTTAAACTTGTAAATTATCCTAACTTCACTGTTTTCAGAGTTGAAGTTATGTGCATATTGCCTAAAAATCCTTAGAACACATTAAAAATGCTCTGTCTGAACAACTGAAGAGCTACATTTTTCAAAGTAATTGTTTTTATTAGTGATTCATTCAGGAAAATGAAAGCACTATTTGCTAGTCATCTCCAACTTATTTGGCTTAAATTCAATGCATATAACAGCTTAATTTAATGGAATTTTTCAATTTTATAATAATTTTTTGTTCAGTTATAAAATTGATTCTAATTCAATTATTATACCTATCCTCCAAGTCCAAACTAAGCATATTTTAAGACTACTCTTCTACATTTCCCAGCCAGTTAAATTCAGATCTCAGTTTGTGTAAGACTGTGGAGTAAGTCTTACGATCGGAAAACTAGCTTTTCTTGAAAAAAAGAATTTGTTATTCTGTTAATGGTAAATACAAAAACCTGAAGCTAATTTTAATATCCCTCTGTAATGTATCACTCTTACCTTCAAGTGGATCACCCTGCAACTAGAATATATGAGCCTACTTCTTTTAAATAATATAGATTTTTAAATCTAAAGTTTTGGAAGGTCAGTAATGCTCTTTGTAACTGATACTTTGTATATAGAAGAACTGAATTCAACATTAAGATATTCATATTGCTATTCCATATGCAAAATGAAAATGAGTGTGTGATTATTTGCTGAATGTGCCTGATATTAAGCTGTCTTTAAATACAGAAAGAGAAATCACTCATATATTTAAACAATAGTGAATTTTTATATTGTTTTAATGGAGAAGTAGGGGAAGGATGATTAAAGTTGAGGTCTATTATTGCACCGTTTTTTGTTGTCTTTGTAAACTTCTGAGAGATATGTAGACCATTTGTGACATATTTGACACCACACTTAATTTGTTGTAGCCTCTTTAAGCCCAGTTTCTACTTCTAATTTCTGTGGTTGTTGTTCCCCACTAAGAATCTGAACAGTATCTTTTCTATGTTAGTTGAGGAAGAAGTTTGAGGTTTCCATTTGCCTCTTCACTCTCTCCTATTCTTTCATTACACTATCATTTTCTCCTCCAAACAGATATCACTGTGAAAATGGAGGTATGTTTCTTCCTTTCTCCATTCTCAAAGTTAGGAGATAACAACAACAAAAGTTTGGTGGAATTTAGACATGATTTTATCTTGAGAACATATGCAAAGAAGTCAGAAAAAAGAAAAAAAATCAGGGTTTAGATAAGAAAAACCTAAGATAAGCAATGCTCTGCCCCTGGTAATTTGGCAATCAGACCAACAACTAGGAGATCATCAAGTTAATAAGCAATGTTCAAAAAGCAGTAATAAAGGCAGAATAAATTGTTGCCATGGAGTAGAAGATGCAGATGCCTCCATGGACCAGAAAGTATTATAATATAACTGGGTCGCTCAGGATTTATAAATAGGGTGGTCTAGAAAGCATGTCCCTTCCAAGGGAGGCAATTGTTTTCAGTTACAGCCAATTGTTTGCATGTGGGAACCTCAGCATGTGACAACTGCTGTCTTCACGCTGCTGATGATTTATGGTTAACCTTTCACTAGGAAATTTTTGAAAGATCACTTTCTGGATAAATCATGCAGGCAAAAAAACACATCTATGGACAGAATCAGCTCACAGATTATCAGTTTGAGAACTCTGCCCTTTTCTCACTTTTTCTTTATTATTTGACAAATAGTTCAAGCTAAATAGGGCTCTGATACAAGAGCTACTGCAAACAAAAGTCACACCTACTTTTGAGGTTTATAGTTTGATGGGCTCACACATCTCTCTTAATATAGCTACTTGCTGAGTTAAATCAATAGATGAGACACACTGTATTAATGGTGTTCTGTTTGCTAAGAAAATTGCCAGCAATGCAATTGACCAGATGTGCACAGAATGAAATGTATTTATTTTTTCCCAGGTTAACTTTAAAATCTTATAAAATCAGGCTCAAAGTAATGCATATTGACTGTATGAAACATATTAAAATATAATCCGGGGAAATATATGGTTAATATTGCACATCTTTTAAAATACTTCTTTAGAGTGATTTTATTAAGCTTAAAACAATTGCCAGATACAAGTTTGTGTTCACACTTCAGAAACTACAAATGGAAAATCATCTGGTTTTCTATTATAAGTAAGCATGAATAAGCCCTGTTATTGAACCAAAGGCTAACTCTCCAAAATGCAATATTAGGAATAATTTTTACATTACTGCACCATGATTTTAAATTAAATTTAAGAAATTTTGTGATATGAAAGATGGTTTAATAAAACCACCATTAAAATTTTGACTTCTTTAATTTGTACAGTATATCTCAAAAGATACAAAATGAAATTAGATTACTAATGAGAATCTGCAGGTTTGGATATCAACTGTTTAAGAGGGTTTTCACCTCAGTGGGATTTACTGATATCATTTTTCCCATTTAAAATTACTCTCCAAATATATACAACAGGAGTTTTGTTTGGGTAAAAAATGTTATAAAAAGAAGATATTGTATCATTCTTCTTTAGTAAGTATTAATAGGATTTAAAATCAAGAATAGACATTACATGAAAATAAAATGCATGCATTTTGTATGTTAAAATATTCTTAATTTCAGGGCCATATATTATATCTGATACAGTCGATCATGACAGCTTGCTTTTTTAGACAGTACTACTTCCCCCAAAAAGCAAGAACATGTATAGCAACTGTAAAATATATTGAACACTTTCTCATTAGGCATTTTGCTTTTGCAAAGAAACCAATCACTCTGTATTCTCAAAATTTTCTAAGCCCTTCAAGTTAGAATACAAATTTGAACATGTGGATAGGATAGTATATTGTGCTAGCCTTTAAGGTTCCTTCTCTACTTTGTAGATTCACAGGTGTGTGAATTGTCTAGAACTTTGTATATCAGAGACTCAGATTGATTACTTTTTACAAACAAGGGTAAAGGAAACCCCAAAAGTTTGAGTAAATTGCTCAAGGTCACACAGGAACTAAGCCAGTAAAATCAGTATAAGCTCCAACCATTTTCCATATCACTAACTAATGCTTCTAGTGAAAAGTTCTAGCAGATGACCAAGCAATTAGTTTTACAACTTTCCAGTGAAGTATGAGATGTTTCCATATTTTAAGTAATTCTGTAGTATTCTGCAGGAAGCCATAAGGCTAAAAGAAAAAATTTTCATATCTCTGATTGCTAAAAGAAATAATAGAGAAAAAGTGGTATTACTTCACATTTTCAATATATCTCTTTTTAAGAGTTACAGGTTATTTAAATAATTGGCAAAAAATTGTGCTATTATCCTAAGGCACTAAAATTTATTTAAATAGTGTCTGTTACAAGCATGATGGTAAGTTTATAAAAGGTCTCAGGCATATTCTACATGCTTCATTCATAATTTAAGACCATTTCCCAATTCTCATATGTAAATATATATACTGTTCCTTTCAGCTTCTTTTAAGTCTTAAGTCTCAGAGTTCAAATATAAATTAAGATAAATATTATACAATTTTTTGTGCTTTAGAATGTCAGGTTCTGTGTCTATGATGGATTTAATGTTGAGTTCTCAATCAGGAACATAATCTACATTTAAATAAATACAGTGCAACACACACCACAAGGATCTACTTTCTATTTCTGGTTGTTACTTTTTTTCCTGTTTCCAAGTAATATTTGGCAGCAAGCGAGAGACTACCTGGGCTTTGTAAAATGAATTCAGATTCAAATTACACTATATAGTAATTTTAACTCTATTGTAAGACGTTAGAGAAATCCTGTAGTATTGCAACAAGGCTAGAGAATGAATAGCCTAAGGTATACTTTCTTTCATACAATAGACAAGTGTGTGTGTGTGTGTGTGTGTGTGTGTGTGTGTGTGTGTATGCACGTGCACATTTGTGTGTGTTAACAATGGTCAGTTGCGATTAAGTTTATGAGTGATTTGTGAAGTTATTTTGTGTCTTGTGTTTTCCTGTATTATAAAAAAAATTTAATAAATGTACATCAATTTTATATTCAGAAATCTTTTTAAATGTAGATAAGTTTTATTTTCTAAGCACTAATTTAATTGTATATTCATTCAAGATGATTTCTGTAATTGAGAGCTCCAAGGTAAACTAAATAGAAGTAAGATTTTTTTTCTGGATTCAAACCCTAGATGTTCTATTTTTATTTTATTCTCTCTTTTTTTAAAAAAGAAATTTCAATAACTTTAGGGATACAAGTGGTTTTTGGTTACATGGATGAATTACACAGTGGTGAAGCCTGGACTATTGTGCACCTCTCACTTGAATTGGGTACATTGTATCCAATAGATGATTCCTTTATCCTTTACTCTTCTCCCATTCTCCTTCTTTCTGAGTCTCCAAAGTTCATTATACCACTCTGTATGCGTTTGTGTACCCATAATTTAGCTCCCACTTACAAATCAGAACACGTGGTGTTTGGTTTTCTATTCCTGAGTTATTTCACTTAGGATAATGGCCTCCGGTTCCATCCAAGTAGAAGCAAGACTTTTTAAAGCAATTTATAATTTTGACCAAGATGATACCAGCTATCACATTTTCCATAACTTTCTTTCTCTTCTAAGCCTTAATGGTCACTAAGAGGTATTCAATTAGTTCTCAATAGGATAATGTGGATTTACATTACAAGAATCTGTAAGAAATTATCTCAACAATGGATATGATTATCCTACTCTACTCCTTAGTGTCTGGATAGTAACAATAATATTTTCCTTGCTGACAGCAAACTTTAAATGGAAAAATGACAAACTTATCATGCCTAGAGGAGAGCAATAAAAAAGCTAAATGATCTGTTCCCCTCTGGAAATACAACTGAGGGAACAAACGGTATTTAATGTGGATATTAGAAAAGAACTGATGATATTAGTCTTCAAAGCCAGGAAAGACTGTCACACCAGAATAGCTTTTAAACTGTAAAACCAGAGGAAAAAGAAAGGAGGCAGGTTTCAGCAGAAATGAGCTGCTCTTGCTGGGCGTGGTGGCTCACACCTGTAATCCCAGCACTTTGAGAGGCCAAGGTGGGCAGATCTCTTGAGCCCAGGAGTTCTAGATCAGCCTGGGCAACATGGCAAAACCCCTTCTCTACAAAAATACAAAAATTCTCCAGGCGTGGTGGCACGCACTGTAGTTCCAGCTACTCAGGAGGCTGAGGTAGGAGGATCTCTTCAGCCCAAGAGGTGGAGGTTGCAGTAGCTGAGATCGCACCACTGCACTCCAACCTGAGCAGCAGAGCCAGACCTTGACTCAAACAAAAACAAACAAACAAACAAACCAAAAAAGAAATGAGCTGCCTTATTTACTAAAGTCTCTGGAACCAAGACCTTCAAAAAGAACAAGAATTTGCCTTCAAATTCAAGCAATATACTTAGCTAACATTTTGAGGGACTATGTTGTTTAAATCACCAAGTAAATCATTCTACTAGTATCATTTAGGACAAAAGCTGTAGTGACAGATTCATTCATTCACCAGGTAAGACTAAGACTAGATGAGTTCTCTACTTTTTATCTGATGATTAGATTTTGTGATCTTATTTTATACTAGTAAATGTGGGAGTAATTAATGTACACTGTTTATTGAGAGTGACCTATACTGAGTCATAATTCATAATTTGAAAATACTCATATATAATATATCTCAAATAATCACGTACAATATTACCTAACAAAGTAACTATTTTTTTTTTTTTTCTTTTTGAGACAGAGTCTTACTCTGTCACCAGGCTGGAGTGCAGTGGCGTGATCTCAGCTCACTGCAACTTCCACCTCCCGGGTTCAAGAGATTCTCCTGCCTCAGCCTCCCTAGTAGCTGGGACTACAGGCACGCACTACCACGCCCAGTTAATTTTTTGTATTTTTAGTAAAGATGGGGTTTCACCATGTTGGCCAGGATGGTCTCGATCTCTTGACCTCATGATACACCCTCCTTGGCCTCTCAAAGTGCTGGAATTACAGACGTGAGCCACCACAACCGGCCTGTTGATACAGACTTCTAAAATATCTATCAAAAACAATTTGTACAAATACTCCCACAAAATAGATTAGTGTTAGAAAATGTAGAATTTATAAAACATAATATATCCAGCTTGCACAATAATGTAAATACACTTAACACTACTGAACTGTATACTTAAAAATAGTTAAGATGATACATTTTATGTTAAGTGTTTCATACTAAAAACGTTTACAAATGTTGCATTTTGAGTTTTATTTTAATAGATAATACAGCTCAAAATAAAAAAAGAAAATATATATATTAAAAGAAAATGTTTTCCATAATATAAATATGTTAAAATTTTTTTTTAAATAAGCATTTGTTATTTTAAAAACAAACACTACAAAAAGTAAATTCTATCCTGGAAAAGTGATAAAGGCCAGAGCAGTGATTAAAAAGAATAATAATTAAAGTCTTCCAGTACCTTATCTTTTGTGTAAATTAAGTAGTTCCTGTCTGAGAGCTAATGAAAAAAAGGAATTGTTTTCGAGGTTAATGCATTCTACTGGTATGTACTGAAATAGTCAGGACTGCATGTTGATCAGAAATTACTAACAGGATGCCAGTGAATCATTTACTCAGTCATCAAGTAAACCATGGGCAGCAGCAAACAGGATGCCCTAATGAGAGCCCAATTCTGATTGTCTGAATGTCACAGGTGTCATCCATTCTCCTAAGTTGCAGAAACTATATGAATAGGCCGCCTGCCTTGTTCTGAAAAACTAAGAACACAAAATGATGTCCTATTACTTCTCATGAGTTCAAATGAGAGTCTAATATATAACTGCTTCCTGGGAGGAAGAATTGTGATACAATATTTAGTTGTCTGAAAATAATCTTTTTACTTTTTTCCAGGTTTAATATGTATTTGCTTGATTTTAAAGTCATGCTGGGCTTCCATTACTATCTCCTTGCATCAATCAATCGAACTATGCTTGTTACATTTAAAATAGCATTTGAGAATGAAGCTGTGCTTGCATTTCTGAGTTATTTCATCTGTATTATATTATTGTATTGGGTGGAATTTTGTCCTTGAAAAAGATACGTGGAAGTCCTAACCTCTAATATCTCAGAAGATGACCTTGTTTAGAAATAGGGTAGGCCAGGTGCAGTGGTTCACGCCTGTAATCCCAGCACTTTGGGAGACCAAGGCGGGCGAATCACGAGGTCAGGAGATCGAGACCATCCTGGCTAACACAGTGAAAACCCATCTCTACTAAAAATACAAAAAAGTAGCTAGATGTGGTGGCACGTGCTTGTAGTCCCAGCTACTCAGGAGGCTGAGGCAGGAGAATAGCTTGAACCTGGGAGGTGGAGGTTGCAGTGAGCCGAGATCGTTCCACTGAACTCCAGCCTGGGGAACAGAGTGAGACTCTGTCTCAAAAAAAAAAAAGAAAAAGAAAAGAAAAAAGAAAAAGAAAACAAACAACCAAAAAGAACTAGGGTAATTGCAGATGTAACAGTTGAAGTAAGATGAGGTCATACTGGTGTATGGTTGATGCTTAATGCAATTTGACTGGTGTCTTTATAAGAAAAAGGAAAAAAAATAGACACATAAGAAAAAAATACATTATGACAGAGATCAGAGTGATGCAACTGCAAGCCAAAGAATGTCAAAGATTGATGGCCACCATGAGACTTTGGAAGGGGCAATGTAAGATTCTTCCCTATGGATGTCAAAGGGAGCCTGACCCTGCCAGCACCTCGATTTTGGACATCTAGCCTTCAGAATTGTGAAAATCAATTTTTCTTGTTTTAAGTGACAGGTTTATGGTACTTTGTTATAGCAGTCCTAGGAAACTCGTACAATCATACACACCAAAAACAGAAAATAACCAAGTTCTAGGGAAAAAGAGAGAGAACACTTGCATTTAATTCTAGAATTCTTTAAAAATGGTCAGTCACACTTATCTTGAAAATATTTCTGAAGCTCATTTACAAATGGTGATTAAAGGTTTCTATTTTATTAGCCATCTAAATTACTATATTTCATTTATTTAATCACAGTTACATTAATACTAAAGTAATATAATATAATGCAGAAACTAAGTGGATCACAGAAAGCCCTAGTGAAGGAACTCAAGCTCCTATGTGAATGTTACTTGATTATAGAAAATGGTCAACACCGCAATTTTAGGTATGCTCAAGTAATTTTTCAAACACTTTTGCATTTAACTTCTGGCTCTAAATTGCTTTACAGAACTATGTGAAAACTGATAAGGACTCTAGGAGTCACCCCGTTTGGCAGTTGAGTCCATTGACACTTTGTCTTGGTCAAATAGTTGACCTAAGAAAGTCCTGGGACTTGAACTTGCTCCCTCAGCTCCTAGGGCAGTATTTTATTTTTTGTCTTCTACATTGCCTTTTACTGCCTTCTTGAAGTAATAATGATCATCATAATAGAAATGGCTATTTGGCTAATAAGACTCACCTGACCTTAGCCAAAAGGTCAAGAAGCAATAGGATTCTTAGATGCAAATTCATATATGGAAAAAATTGTTCTATCTTTCCATAACAAAATCTCATGTTTTCAACTTAAAGTTCCCATTTGCTGGATGACAGAAATTTCTTGATCCTAATAAACTTATGCCAATATATATAAGATTCACATCACAGACACAAATATACCAAAAATGCACAATCTAGGAGATGCATTACAAAACCTTCCAGAAGCACATAAGTTCTGTTTTACGAAACCATTGCAGAGAGAAAAAGAGAAAATAATTTTATGAGGCTAATATGATCTTACATCAGGAAAATAAGAGAAAAAGAAAATAAAACTTTAAAATGATCTTATTTACAAACTTATCAACAATCATAACTATAACACAGGCAAATGGAATCTAGCACTATACATATATCATAATCACTATGATCAGTATGTTTTATTACTTAAATGTGGGTATCGTTGTTTTGTTCACCAGCGTATCCCAAGGACTGTCTTAAGCACTGGCTGGCAAAGAATAGGTCCAAATAAATATTTGATGGGTAAGTTGAATAACAAGTATGAATTAACACATTAGAATATCTGACAATGCAAACACCTACATTAACATACTTAACATATATATCTGTTATATTAGCATATTTAGCTATTATACATATTTAGCTATTATATATAATAAACATTTAGCTATTATATGATAAATATTAAATAATATATAATGTTAATTTGTATTAAAATTTATACATATAGGTATATTTATATTATATGTGTGAAACACACATGCAGAAAACTCAATGAGTGCAGAAAAAAACATTAGCTATTAAGGGCAGAAAAACCATTAGTTATTAAACATTCATATTTGATTTTTTTTAAATCACAGCATCTAAGACTTGAATAAAGTGTTTCATCTCGAGAAAAATTATCTACCAAAACCTCAAATAAATATACTTCTTATGATCATTCCCATTAAGATCAGAAGCAAGGAAAGTATGGCTTTTATCACTGCTACAGTTTACCATAATCAATCAAGGCATATTTTAGAGCTATATATAATAAAACAGTGTTATTTTATATCTAAAGTAGATAAATAAATTAAAAAGAAGAACATACCCACAATAAGGCACAAAAGCATTTAAGTGAGAAAGAAATGTCAAACATTAGTAACTGATATCAAACCTATTACGGCCTTTAAAATACAGAAATAGCACCACACTGATTTAATAATAAAATAGGGACAACAGTGAAGAAAGGGACTTTAAAGCTGCTAGATACAATATAAGCTATCTTTATTTTATTTTTGAAATAAGAAAGCTTTAATTATTTGGACACTTAATGCAAAATAAATTAAGGGAAAGACTGTATATTTGACATCATCAAATTTAAAAGTATCTTACACCAAGAAAACTATAAACAAAAGTAAAAACATAGACACAAGCTGGAAAACAATATCTGCCACATTTCTAACAAAGAGTTTATATCAAAATTTAAAGAACTCAAGTGTATATTTCCAAAATAAAAATAATAGGTCCTCTCTTTTTATACTCAAGATTATGAGTTAGAAGACTTGGGAAGATGTTTTAAAGTTAAGTGAAAATGTAAGGTATTGTGTAATCATATAAATAAATTACTTTTATGATAAAAATGAGAATCAAATTAATTAATATCTATTATACTATTAATAATTATATACTATTTATATTTTAGTTTATGGCTTTTCTAGAACTTCCATATACCACTCAAAATTATAAAGTAAAAAAATAAAAAATTATTAAAAGTGATCACTCTTATTATCTTTGATGTGAATTACAGTGGAAACTAGCAGTGAATATAAATGTTTATGCTGGTGAACCTATTGATATTTTTTACTACCCAGTAAAGCTTATTCACCTTTTTAGAATTTCAGAATGACCAAATTCTGAGTCTTTAGGCAAGCCCCTGGATTCTTTGAACAGGAATTCACTCTGTTAATAAGAATAGTATTTTTATGATTCATATTTATGATAATCACTAACACCTTATTCTTTATAACCGCGAAGTGGTGAAAGTGAGAGAAAAAATAGGTAACTTTCAAAAAATAAACTTTTAGTTTTTGAGTAATTTTATGTACAGAAAAATATGAAGATAGTATAGAGTTCCCATATATGCCAAACCCAATTTTCTGTATTGCTAACATCTTACACTAGTATGACATATTTTTCATAATTAATGAGCGAATATTAACACATTATTATTAAGTTCACACTTTATTCAGATTTTCTCTAGCTTTTACTTAATGTTCTTTTTTTTTCTTCCAGGCTCCTATTTAGGATATCACATTACATTTAGTTAGTCATTGTTTCTCTTTAGGTTTTTCTAGATTGTGACACATTTTTGCTGACTTTGTTTTTGATGTTCTTAATGGTTTTCAGGAACACTGAATAGGTATTACAAAGAAGGTCTCACAGTTGGTGTTTTCTGGATGTTTTTATTATGATTAGACTGAGATTATGGATTTGGGGAGGAAGAATACAGAGGTTAAGTGCCATTCTCATCACATCATATCAAGGGTTCAGGCCATCGATATGATTTAGCACTATTGATGTTGACCTTGAGCACCAGAATGAGGTAGCATTTTCAGATTTCTCCATTATAAAGTTACTTTTCCCTCCCTTCCATCTTGTACTCTTTGAACGAAAGCCTTTATACGCATTCCACAGCTAAGTAGTGCAAAGTTACATTTCACCATCTTGAAGCAGGGGTAGATATTACATAAACCAGATTTTTTTGGTTCAAGAGATTTATCTATTCTTCCTATTTATTTATTCATTCAGTCATTTATTTGTATCAGAATTGACTCATGAATATTTATTTTGTTTTATTTATAAATCTAATACTTGTTTATTTATATTGCTGCTCAGATTGTTCTAACTTTGGCCAATAGGTGATCTTTCAGCTAGTTCCTGACATACTCCTATTATTGTGTTTCTTTTATTTATTTATTTATTTTTCAGCAGCACTTAATTTTCTGGCCCTGCAAGATCCTAAAACAAAAGTTTATATGCAGTCATCCCTCAGTATCCAAGGGGAATTGATTCCAGAATCCACCACAAAGACTGAAATCCACAAATGCTCAAGTCAGTTATATAAAACGGTGTTTCATTTGCATATTACCTATGCACATCCTTCTACATACTTAAATCATCTCTAGATTACTTTTAATACCTAATACAATGTAAGTGCTGTGTAAGTAGTTGTTGCATTGTTCAGGGAATAATGACTAGAAAAAAATGTCTGTACATGTTCAGTACAAATAGAACCAACCATTTTAAAAAATAGTTTCGATCTTCGGTTGGTTTAATCCACAGATTAGAAGCCATGGATACGGAGCGCTGACTGTATTTTTCACCTGTAGCCCAGAATCAGCCATTTCTCCAATGATTTCCTGTTCGAATAACACTATACCACTTTATGTGTAGTGATGGTGCCTTATAACAGAGCATTCCCAGTTCCCTTTTGTATATTATGATATTGTTGTCACTCATTTTAGTTATTCATGTTATAATCCCTCGATACATTGTTATTATTATTGCTCTAAAGATTAATTAAGAATAAGAAAAATAAAAGATATTATGTTACCTTCGTTTATTCCTTTTTCTAACACTCTTCCTAACTTTATGTAGATCCATTTCTCACATTATTATTCTACCACTTGAAGAAATTATTTTAATATTTATTACAGAACTAGTCAAGAAATTTGTTCTTTTATTGTTTTTTTCTCAGAAAGTCTTTATTTTTCCTTCATTTTTGGACAGTAGTTTTTCTGTATGTATAATTCTAACTTGATAGCTTTTTCCTTAAATATTTTACTCCATTTTCTACTTGTTTACATAGTTTTTGACAAGCAACATGCTTAATTCTTATCTTTATTCTTCTATAGACAAAGTCTTTTTTTTGTTTGTTTTTTGTTTTTTTTGTTTTTTCTCCTTGCTTACTTCAGAATATGGTTCCATTGACTTCTCTTCCAGGTAAGCAGATCTTGGTTGCTCTATCTTTCAGCCTTTCTAGATTTTGGCATAGTAGCTTGCTCTGACAACAGTTCTCTGATGAGTCCAAAAAAAGTGATTGATTTTCAGTGTGTCGAGCTTTTCCTTTTTGTGAAGATAAAGGTGACTGTCTACATTCTCTTTACTTGTCAAGCTGAAACAAGTCTTCTGACTTTTATCATTTTGGATGAAGAAAAAAGATGATTTGAGAAAGACTAAACAAATTTTTATAGGTTTATAGACGCATTCAAGATGAAAGTGTAAGGAAAAAACAATTTGACAACCCTTCAATAAAATATAAAAATGACAGAAAACAAATAAAATGTGGAAGACTCAAAATAAAGCAAGCACTACCATTTTGAAAACGTCACAATTAAATATTTCACAATAAACAATCTTTACCTCATAAACTAATCTCTGCTGGTTTGTATTTTTTTATTTATTCAACATATAATTATTAAATGTATTCACTGTACTAAGCACTGCTCCAGTTGCCAAAGATGTGGCAGGGAATAAAGAAAAACAGTCATTTGTTATTCAAACCTGTGGTATTTTCAAAACTGATGACAATGTCAACTATGAACATGGACTCTTGCACAACACCCAATAAGTTAAAAAACAAAGAGGTTTTTTTTTTTTTTTTACCAAAAAACACAGGTTTCATTATTTTTTCATTAATCTCAAAGAGATATTGAAGAAATTAATGCATATCAGTTAATCCATAAAAGCAGTTATCCAAATTGTTATACTTAACATTTTTTTCTATTAGATAAAGTAAATGTAATACTTTTTTATTATAAATATCCTAAATTTTATTCATTCTTTTTGTTTTGTTTTGTTTTTTGTTTTTGTTTTTTAGACGGAGTCTCGCTCTGTAGCCCAGGCTGGAGTGCAGTGGTGTGATCTTGGCTCACTGCAAGCTCCACCTGCCGGGTTCACACCATTATCCTTCCTCAGCCTCCCAAGTAGCTGGGACTACAGGGACCCGCCACCACACCTGGCTAATTTTTTGTATTTTTAGTACAGACGGGGTTTCACTGTGTTAGCCAGGATGGTCTTGATCTCCTGACCTCGTGATCCGCCCGCCCAGGCCTCCCAAAGTGCTGGGATTACAAGCACCAGCCACCAGGCCCGGCCTGTTCATTCCTATAAAAGTCTCCCTCCTACTCCTTGTGTCCCCATACCCCACACAAATATTCTTATGATTTAGAAGAGTGAAATGATGGTCACCAAATGTAACCAATGTATATTTTGGAATGGCAGCATAGTGGCTGTTTTAATGCACTCCATTTGTGTGTGCTTTTCTTAATTACCAATTTTTTTTTTAAAAAAGGACTATTTCAAAAAATAAATGTATTAACATTATAAATGAAAGGAAAAAAATTAAACAAAAAGAAACCTTATTCACTGCACATAGCTTTAACTTCATTATGCATGCAAGTTATTATTTAATCTAGAAACACTATAAAATTTTATACTTACTTTCCTTTGATTATTCTGATCTGGAATATTCTGGAATATTATTTCCACCCCCACTCTGAACTCAGTCTAGAAAAGTTCTATTCATTACTCAAAGCCGAGATTCAGTTTATTCCTCCTTCCTTTATCATCTTCGCAAACTACTATTTTCTCCCAAGTTATTAGTCATCTGTGTTATCATGGTTCTTTTGCATATCTCCTTTTTAATACTTATATCACCGCATAAATTGTTTTTTTCTTTGCGGGCTACTAGAGAATAGGGATTACTTTATTCATCATTGTATCTTTAATACTTGGACTGAGATATGGTAAATACTTGGTAAGTAACTTCTGATAAATTATGATATGAGAGAGAAACAAGTAAATCAACACATGTAATACAGTATGTGTTGCATACTGTATGTAATGTGCAATGTGCAATGTTGACATTACACAGAGAAGAATGGAAGAGAAATCCTAACTCCTCCTGGAAAGAAAACAGTTACAGAAAGCTTTGGAAAAATATTGGCGTAAGTTCTGAAAGCACAGGAGTCACTAGAGTAATACACTGTAAAAAAGTGAAAATTTAGAAAAAAAATGTCATATATAAAATACACATAGAAGAGAGTATGATCATCAAAATACTTGTGAAAAGTTTCTCGGTTTAGCTGATGGTTGGGTCACATAGGAAAAAGTGTAAAAAGAAGTTGTAGAAACAGACAAAGCCTAGGTGGGGAAATGCCTGCTTATATCATGGAAGGTCATCATTTTTTTTCTGAAAGCAATTAAAATCTATTGAAGACTTTAATTGAAAAAGCTGTATGTTAAGATATGCTCTTCAGAAAATATTTATTAAAAACTGCAACATACTCATACACGAAATGAATATGTATATATTCAGTGCATAAATGTATTGTTTTATGTAGCTTATTAATTGATTTGTTAAATGACAACTGTGTGCTAAAGACAGAAAGTGAAAAATGATTTGAGAAATGACCATAAATGTGCTTTCTGGTTGGTAAAAGGCTTTAAAAAGAAAACTGTACTTTTGTTATCCTGATAAAAGCATTAGGACTCCATCGTATCTTTTGTGGCTTCATGAACGTTTGGAATTCTAAGATAAGAAAGAGAAGATAGCTTTAGTTTGACCTGAAACATTATACAACATTTTATATATGCCCTGGTGTTTGCTACTTAGTGGGAACAAGGCTATGGAATCTCTCACACAGTTTAAAGAACTACTTTTTTACTAAAACACAAAAAAGTCACACACACACACTTTTCTCCCTTCAGCATTTTGATGCCTTAATCCAATTACCATTATCCTCCAAATACTATAATAAGAGACATGCTAAGTCAAGCAGAAAAAAAATATTAGCAAGAGATATGGAAGAAATCAGCCTACAAATAGGATATTCTCTCCTAATTAGAGGTGACTGTTCTCAAAACCCTCATCTTCTATTGTGAGTTCTTGGCATCTTATCTATTGAACATGAAAACTGAAATGTTTCCAAATAGTTCAGGCCTTTACTTGACATTTTAACACCAAAAATATCTCACATGTGTTCTCCAATTTCCAAAATCAATAAGTTGAATCAATAGCAAAATAATGCTAATTTTCTGCATCATCTTGGAAAAAAGTAAAAGTGAAGCATTCTAAGCAAAAGGAGAAGACAGGCAATCACCCTGATCAATATTAAAAAGTGGGAATAATTGAGTGTTTTAATAATCCCAAATGCTAGAAAGTGAAAAGAGAAAGGAAATTTTTGGTTACACACAACAAATGTATTTTTACTGTATACTCCAACATCACTCCCTGTAGCTGACATTGTTGTCTTCAGTCCAGATTCCTTTCTATCTTTTTCCCTTTTTTTTTTTTTTTTTTTTTTTTTTTGACCCTTGCAGTGTGTCCCTTTCCTTTCTGTGTGTGCCATTGCCTTTTCTGGCCCACATCATTGATTTTCTTTAGTGTATGGTACAAAGTTTGCTGGATCTGCTTATCCTTATAGTGAAAAGCAAGAAGCCTGGAAGTTTATGCTCCAGTTAACCAATGACTGCAGGATGTGAAACTTCAAAAGTCTAGTTCCATCATCTGTAGCATAATTTACCCAAAGTCATCCCCCAGGATCAGGAGGAACTACCTGAATCACACTCTGTGGAACTTTGTCTGAATCACACTTTTGCTGGGATTATTTTTCTTCCTTGTCCTGCTTTCAAAACATTCTCACTGGTTTCTCTTGGAAACAGTTCCTTAATAATTGTGGGGAAAGTTTGAGTATTTCAAAGACAGAACAACTGAAACCTTTACGAGAGCTTACACCATACCCAGAAATTTTAAAAGGCAATAGAAATGAAAGAAACATCATATATCAACAGTAAAGTTTATTCTTCATCTTTGAGCTTATCAGTGTTTTAAAACACGACTAGTTAGGAAGAACACATGCAGCCAAGGTTTTGGTGGACCACCTAGGTCTCCCTCAGAATCCAGGAACTCATCTCTCCAGATGCTGAGAGTTGTTTGCCGATGTCTCACAGCAAAATGATTTGTTCAAGGGTAAAGCTCTCTTTAGGGGCAGCTTCTGACAATTGGTTGATTCAAGGTACAAAGACTAAAGCTTTTGCTTCAATTTGTGGTATCTCTGAAAAGCCATTTAAGCCTCAGAGTTCCCTGAGAGATTAACTGAGGTTACTGTTGTAACATCATCACAGTTTAACTCTTTTCCCGACCAATCTTGCTTTGTTCATCTTTTACAGATATTGTTTCTGAGAGTACATCCCAATAAGTGACATGCATGACAGTGCCTTTTCCAGCACAGAATAGGCCACTCAAATAATAGGTCTTGGATTCCTACTGGGACATGATATAGAAGGAGGGCCTGATTAGGGGACATATCGTGACTATGCAGCCAGAACAATTCTTTATAATTTTGGTTTATGTCAGATACACAAAATCATAAACTTGTGCAGGCCCAACAGCAATCCATCATAAGATGGAAATGGAACATCTGGGATCTGACAAGAACAGGGTCAAGGGGCACAAGTAAGATGCATGAGCAGATGGCCCAGAGGGCACACCATTATCACTTCCGCATTTATTCTTTGGCTCCTGCTTATTGCTACATGTCAGGAAGAAGGATATCCCTTATGGCCAACTGATGTAGGATAAAAAAAAGGCTGGCTTTGTTCACA
The DNA here is from genome assembly GCF_029281585.2 of Gorilla gorilla gorilla. Classification (NCBI taxonomy): domain Eukaryota; kingdom Metazoa; phylum Chordata; class Mammalia; order Primates; family Hominidae; genus Gorilla; species Gorilla gorilla. The sequence goes on along the minus strand of NC_086017.1, from coordinate 105,511,229 downwards.
GAACAGTCTGCTCAGATGCGAGTACAACAGGAAACTTCTCCAACACTATAGCCCCTGAAAGGCAGCAGTGAGTAAAATCTTCCCGAATGCTAGAGCTTTGTAAGATACATATTGTCATTTACCTTGTGTCTAAAAATGTGGCAGGAGGCAAACATATACAGCAATTAATGGCAAGTGGCAAATGTCTTTACTGATTGGTCAGTGATGTCAAAGAAAATAAAATTAGAAAGTTTCAAACAAGGAATTCATGGGAAGACAGATGTAAGTAGATCCATTCAGAGACACAGTATGAAGATCTTTTTATCATATGTTAACAGGTTTAAAGGGTATCCACCATTGACGATTCCTCAAATAGCCAAGTAGACAGATTAACAAGCAGTTGATACCAGCCAAACACTGTCATGACCCACCAAAATACTAATACAATAGCCAATAGCAGAAGGAATGGAACCTGTAAATAGGTTCAACAGCATAAATTCTATCTCATCAAAGCCAATTGAGTTACTGCTACTGCCAAATAACTAAAATTTTCAACAATATAGACCAACAATGGCACCATCCCTTACGAAGACCAACTAGTCATTTGGTGATGGACTGATTACACTAATCTCATCTATCCTGGGGTAAAAAGCAAATTATCTTGGTAGAAATCAACCAATATTCAGATTATATATTCATTTATTCTTCCCACATGGCCTCAGCATCACCACGCAAAGGCTTACAGAGTGTTTGATTGAGCAACAGAGATTCCTACATTATATTTCATTCAAGAGAGTGATACGATTTACAGCAAAGGAGGTTCAACAGTGGTTATATAACCGTAAAATCCATTAGCCTCATCACATATTATGCTCAGAAGCTGCCAGTCGACAAAATAAAATAGGCTTTTGCAACCTTGGAGCTCAGACCCTGAGAGTATAGGAAGCCATCCCACAAGACACAATGTATACCTTCCTTAAACTTTCTTAAATCGATGAACATTATATGTTACTGTATTTCTAATAGGTTGAACACATGAGTTCAAGAATCACATGGTACAACAAACCCCCATGGCATGAGTCTACCTATATAACAAGCCTGCACATATACACCTGAACCTAAAATAACAGTTTAAAAAAATACATAGATACAAATTATTTCAAAAAAGAACCACAGAGTGGAAGTTGGAGTGGCCTTATTTCTTTATCATTCCTAGTGAAATTACTGGGAGAATTTGTGTTTCTCTCTCCTACAACTCTCAGTTCTTTGGTTCTATGTCTTACACTCCATAGTACGGATGCTTCTACCAATGGCCACAGCAAGAATCCTAGTAACAAAATATGATATATCCATACAATGGAATAGCAAAATGGCAAATAAAAAGCAAAAATGGAACTGATACATGATACAACATGAGTAAAACTTGAAAATGTTCTGCTAAGTGAAAAAATCAATCATGAAAGATCACATATTTTATGACTTTGTTTAACAATTGTGTTACACACTGGACTCTAAGTTTCTTGAGGAATGAGACTTTTTGCCTTATTTACTCCTGTAATCTTTAGTTTCTTACACAGTACCTAATGCAAAGAGAATATAAAATAAGTACATGTTCAATTAAATATATATGTTAAAAGCCCCTGGAAATTGGTATTTACACCCTGCATCTAATAGAAAACTCTTCAGTCAACAAGACAAGACATTTATGTCTTTAATAAGCTACCACTTTGCTTTTTGACATAATTTTACCAACTTTCAAATTTGTATGGATATCTATGTACTGGTTATAAAGAAAATTCAAGTTATAGAACTTGTGGCTTAAAGCTATTCATTAAAGTTTAATTAAAACTGTCTTCAGGAGCCGGGTGTGGTGGCTCACACCTGTAATCCCAGCACTTTGGGAGGCATAGACAGGCAAATCACTTGAGGACAGGAGTTCAAGACAAGCCTGGCCTACATGGTGAAACCCTGTCTCTACTAAAAATACAAAAATTAGCTGGGTGTGGTGGCTGGCACCTGCAATCCCAGCTACTAAGGAGGCTGAGGCAGGAGAATCACTTGAACACAAAAGGCAGAGTTTGCAGTGACCCGAGATCTCACCACTGTACTCCAGCCTGAGCAACAAAGTGAGACTCTGTCTCAGAAAAAAAAAAAAAACTGTCTTCAGTGAAGTTAGAAGTTTTGCACAATATAGTTTTGATAGTCTTCAAATCAATGCAGTGTGTTCATCTGTTTTGTAGATTTTAAACTTAAATACTGTGTGAAATGTCTGACACGAATGTGTTGCTAGTAAAGATGAGATTAGAGTCAGGCCTTCAGGGACATAACAAACTTTGCTATTCTGCATCTGGGGAATAATATCTATTCATATGCATTCATGTAAATAAATCTGTACCTATACAAACATAAACTCTACTGCAAACATTGAAATCTAACATATTTTGTCTAAGGAAATAACTGTTTCCCAACATAGCAAATCAATGGAATCTTACAGTAAGATTATAAAAGTAAAAATGTGCAACATCTACTCTCGTGATATTATATTCATTAAGTAAAAGGAGAAAATAAAGAAATCAAATAATCTGTTTTTTAAACTTGTTGATTTCCATAAATCTCTTGAAAATTATTTTATTTACTCAATAAAAATATCTAAGAATGAACACTAGGCATTTATACCTCTACAAAACTTCCTATATGATCTTGAATTTCATAATGTTTTACATCTAATATCTAAGTAACTTTTTTCTTATTCTCAACAGTGTTTCTTTTAATTAATTTGTTAATCAATTATTTACCTTGTGTATGTGTCAGGAAAGTCAAGTGCAAAGTATAGTATTCTCTCTGGCTCTTTGGGATATAAAGCAGGCTGCCTCTGATAATAAAACAATGATTTTAGTGTATTTAAAGAAATAATATGTCGACCAGAAATGATTTAATTAATAATTAAAACATAAAGTATTTGTGACAGATAAAATCACAGAATTAAACTTTCTTTAGGCCATTCTAAATACTGTCGAGAAAATAAAGCACTTTCGCCAGTGGTCTGGCATGTTGGAAATTCATTGTTGAGTGTCCCTGTGGTCAGATAAATGCATCAGACTATTTTACCAGATGTCTTTAATATCCATTTATTTCATTGACCTGTTTACTGTCTGCTATGATCTGAATGTTTGTGTCTCCCCAAAATTCATGTTTTGAAACCTAATCACCAATGTGATGATATCAGAAGGTGGGGACCTTTAGGAGGTGATTAGGTTCTAAGGGTGGAGCCCTCGTGAACAGGGTTAGTTCTCTTATGATAAAAGATTCCAGAGAGCTCCTTTGCCCCTTCCACCATGAAAGGACACAGTTAAAATTTGAAGGTGCCATCTATGAACCAGAGGGTGGGTCCTCACCAGAAACTAAATCTACTAGTGCCTTGATATTGGAATTGCTCACCTCCGGAACTGCAACAAATATGTTCCTGTTACTTACAAAACTACCCAGTTCATGGTAGGTTGTTATAGCAACCCAAATGGACTAACAAACTGTCCAATCTCTAGATTCCTGATCGTAATATGAATTATCATGGGAGGTCAATTAACATCAATTGCTATAGAGGAAACGTGTTTCTCATGCCGACTTCAAGTTATCCACCTCATAGGGCCATTAAAGCTATCATTGTAGAATTAGAAATCAATACTAAGAGGACTTCTTTCCTCACTCAGCAATATTTTAGGAGCCTTTTACATTGTCCAAAATTATTCTAGATGATAAGAAAAAAAAGTAAGAAATACTGCCATCATCCCCATCCTCCTTGAGTTTACACTCTATTGAGGAACACAGACAATTAGAGAAGCACTTGCAATAAAGTGTGATGACTGCTATGCAAGAGAGCTAAGGATCTTATGGGGGAAATTATGTCAGGGACATAACATATCTATATATTTAAAATGGAAGCAGGGAGTACTTCTTCAAAGAAATTTCATTAAGCTAAAATGAAAAGATAGTTATGCAAGTGAAGGGGAAGGAGTGTGGAAAGTCACTCATCTAAGAGGGTGTAAGAACATATGCAAAGATCCTGAGTTGAGAAAGAGCACAACACATTCAATAAACTAAAAGAAAATTAATATTTCTTAAAAATTGTTGACACATAATATTTGTGCATATTTATGGTGTACATGCAGTATTTTTTTACATGCATAGGATATGCAGTGATTAAGTCAGGCTGTTTAGGATATCAATCACCTTGAGCATTTATCATTTCTATGTGTTGGGAACATTTCAAGGCATTTCCTCTAGATATTTTGAATAGACAATACATGTTGTTAGCAATGTATTTTACAAAAATAAATTTTATCAATAAAACAAAGTATAGTCACCCTACTCTGCTATTGACCATTAGAATTCCTTTCTTCTAATTGTATATTTGTATCCATTAACCAACTTCCCTTCACTCCCCTTCCCTGACCAACATCCTTCCCAGTCTCTGTTAATTATTATTCTATTCTCCATCTCCATGAGATTAACGTTTTTAGCTCCCACACGTGAATGAGAACTTCGGCTATTTGTCTTTTGGGGCCTGGCTTCTTTTGCATCACATAATGCCTTCTAGTTCCATTTATGTTGCTGCAAACTACATAATTTTATTATTTTTGTGGCAAAATAGTATTTTATTGTGTATCTATACAACTTTTTTAAAAAAAATCAATTTATCTGTTGATGCATACTTAGGTTGATTTCACATCCTGGCTATTATGAATAGTGCTGCAATAGACATGGGAGTGCGGATATTATTTTGATATACTAATTTTCTTTCCTTTAGATAAATGCCCAGTAATGAGATTGCTGGATCATAGTTTGATTTTTAGTATTTCTGATAAATCTCCACACTTTTTTCCAAATGACTGTACAAATTTACATTCTCACCAACAATATGTAAAATTTTCTTTTCTCCACACCTTCATCAGCATTCATTATATTCTGCCTTTTAGTAATAGCCATTCACACTGGAGTAAGATAATGTTTCATTATGTTTTCAATTTCATTTCCCTGATTAGTGACGTTGAGCATTTTGTCATATTTCTGTTGGCCATTTATGTGACTTCTTTTGAAAAATATCTGTTTATGTCCTTTGCCAACATTTTAATGGGATTATTATTATTATTTGCTGTTGAGCTGTTTGTATTTCTTGTATATTCTGGATATTAGTCTCTTATCTAATGAATGGTTTGCAAATATTTTCTCCCACTTCAACAGGTTCTCTTTTCATTCTGTTGATTGTTTCCTTTGATTAAGAAGCTCTTTAGCTTGATATAATCCTGTTGATCTATTTTTGCTTTGATTTCCTTTTCTTTGCAGGTCTTAGTCACAAAATCTTAGTCTAGTGCAATGTCCTGGAGTGTTTTCCCAATATTTTCTTCTAGTAGATATATGGTTTTGGATCTTAGATTTAAGTCTTTACTCCATTTTGAGTTGATTTTTATACATAGTAAGAGACAGGGTTATAGTTTCATGCATATCCAGTTTTCCCAGAACCATTTTTTGAAGAGGCTGTCTTTTCTCCAGTGTATCTTCTTGGCACCTTTGTAAAAAATGAGTTCACTGTAGGTGTGTTCATTTATTTCTGGGTTATCTATTCTATTCCATTTGTCTATACATCTCTTTTTATACTAACACCATGCTGTTTGGGTTACTATAGCCCTGTAATATATTTTGAAGTCAGGTAGTGTGATGCTTCTAGCTTTGCTATATTTGCTCAGGATTGCTTTGACTGTATGGGGTTTTTTTATGGTCAATTTATGCAAAATTTAGAATTGTCTTTTTTTTATAATTCCTGTGAAAATGTTGCTGATATTTTGATAGGGATTGCATTGAATCTGTAGATTGCTTTGAGTAATATGGTCATCTTAATGATATTAATTCTTCTGATCCATGAGCGTGGAATGTTTTTCCATTCTTTTGTGTCCTCTTCCATTTCTTTTATTAGTGTTTTGTAGTTTTCTTTATAGAGGTCTTTTACTCCATGATTAAATTTATTCTGTTTTTCTTAAGCTATTGCAAATAGGATTGTCTTTCATTTATTTTTCTGCTAATTCATTACTGTAATTTAGAAATGATACTGATTTTTCTATGTTCATTTTGTATCCTGAAACTTTACTGAATTTGTTTATCAGATATTAAGAGGTTTTTGGTGAAGTCTTTAGGTTTTTCTAAATATAAGATCATGTCATCTACAGAGACAATTTGACTTTCTCTTTTCCAACTGAACACTTTTTATTTCTTTCTCTTGCTTGATTACTCTGGCTTGGACTTCTAGTACTATGTTAAATAAGAGTGTTGAAATAAGTGTCCTTGTCTTTCTCCAGTTCTGAGAGAAAATGTCTTCAGCTTTTCCTCATTCAGTATGATATTAGCTGTGGGTGTGTCCTAGACTGCCTTCATTATATTGAAGTATATTTCTTGTATGCCTAGTTTGTTGAGACTTTTTATCATGAAGGAATGTTGAATTTTGTCAAATGCTTTCTGTGCCTATTGAGATGATTATATGGATTTTATTCTTTGTTCTGTTGACGTGATGCATCGTATTTATTGATTTGAATGTGCTGAACCATCCTTGCATCCCTGGGATAAATACCACCTGATTATAATTTATTATGTTTTTGATATGCTGTTACATTCAGTTAGCTAGTAGTTTGTTGAGGAAATTACATCTATTTTCATCAGAGACATTGGCCTGTAGTTTTCTTTTTTTGGTTGTCTCCTTATCCGGGTTTGGTATCAGGCTAATGCTGGCCTCATAGAATGAGTTAGAAATAATTCCTTTCTCTTTATTTTTTTAATAGATTGGGGATAATTGGTATTATTTCCTCTTTATAAGTTTGGTAGAATTCTGCAGTAAAACCATCAGTATTTTGAAGTAGAGAGCGTCAAGGTGGTAGGAACTTATGAAGAATAAGGCTAGGGAGGGAGGCAGGTAGAAATCAAATCATTCTGGTATTTTAAAAACTAAGTTAAGATATATAGACATTATTGTTATTACAGTATAAATATATTAAAGGTTTCTAATCATGAGAGTTATATGATAAAATTTCAATTTAGAAATCTGTCAAAAACAAGGACCCAAGGATGCAAATGTAAAAGTTGTGCTAAGGAGCAGTGATGGTGACCTGCTAGATTACAGTGTTTGCATTAGGGACAGACAAAAGTTGAAAGATATAAGGGATGTTTAGGGTCTATACTCAGTGAAAATTGACCAACTAAATGTAAGGAGTTATTTTAGTTCATTTAATGCTGCTATAACAGAATACCAAGACTGGTTAATTTATAATGAATAAAAATTTGTCTCACAGTTCTGGAAGTTGAGAAGTCCAAGAGCATAGCATCAGCATTTGTGGTGAGAACCTTGGAGCTGTGTTATTCCATAGTGAAAGGTAAAAAGTAAAGAGAGGGCACACACAAAAGACAGACAGTGAGAGAAATGACGGTGGGGGGAGAGAGAGAGAGAGAGAGAGAGGGATGAAAGGAGCCAAACTCATACTTTTTTTTTGTAGGTTATATTTATATTACTTTGAGGTGGAGAAAACCATCCTCAATATGGCCCAAATGTAGAAGTAGTTTCTTTTTATTTTAATATTTTATTTTTTGCTCTTTTTTTTGTTTTTGTTTAAATAGCTTTTGCAGTTAGAGTGGTTTTGGATTACATGGATGAATCATATAGTGGTGAATTCTGAGATTTTAGTGTATGCGTCACCTGAGTAGTGTAAACTGTACCCGATACGTAGGTTTTTATCCCACACACCCTTCCCACTCTCCCCCTTCTGAGTTTTGAAAGCCCATTATATTACTCTATATGCCATTGTATACTCATAGTTTAGCTCCCACTGAGAAGCGAGAACAAGCAGTACTTGGTTTTTCATTCCTAAATTACTTCACTTAGAATAATGACCTCCAGCTCCTTTGTAGTTGCTGCAAAAGACATTATTTTGTTTTGTTTTATGGCTAAGTAGTATTCTATGGTATACATATATATATATATATATATATTTATCCATTCGTTGGTTGATGGGCACTTAGGTTGGTTCCATATCTTTGCAACTGTGAATTGTGCTGCAATAAACATACTTGTGCATGTGTCTTTTTCATATAATGACTTATTTTCCTTTGAGTAGATACCCAGTTAAATCGACTGGCAGATCTACTTTTAATTCTTTAGGAAATCTCCATACTCTTTTTCATAGTGGTTGTACTAATTTACATTCTAGCAGTGTATAAGCATTCCCCTTTCATCACATCCATTCCAACATCCACTGTGACTTTTTAACAAAAGCCATTCTTGTAGGAGTAAGGTGGTATCTCATTGTGGTTTTAGTTTTCATTTCCCTAATGATTATTGCTGTTGAGCATTTATTCATATGTTTGTTGGCCATTTGTATATCTTCTTTTGAGAAATGTCTATTAATGTCATTTGCTCACTTTTTGATAGGATTTTTTTTTATTTTTTATTTTTTATTTTTTTGGCTGATTTGTCTGAGTTCCTTGTAGAGTCTGGATACCAGTCCTTTGTCAGATGCATACTTTGCAAATATCTTCTCCTATTTTGTGAGGTGTCTTTTTACTCTGCTGATTATTTCTTTTGCTGAGCAGAAGCCTTTTAGTTTAATCAGGTTTCATTTATTTATTCTTGTTTTAGTTGCATTTGCTTTTGGGGTTTTAGTTACAAATTCTTTGCCTAGGCCAATGTCCAGAAGAGTTTTCCAAGGTTATCTTTTAGAATTTTTACGATTTCAGGTCTTAGGTTAAAGTATTTGATCCATCTTGAGTTGATTTTTATATAAGGTGAGAGATAGAGATCCAGTTTCATTATTCTACATGTGACTAGCGAGTTTTCTCAGCAAAATTTATTAAATAGGATGTCTTTTCCCCAATTTATGTTTTTGTTTGCTTAGTCAAGGAACAGTTGGCTGTAAGTATTTGGCTTTATTTCTGGGTTCTCTGTTCTGTTCTATTGATCTACATGTTTTTTATACTGGTACCATGCTGTTTTGGTAATTACAACCTTGTAATGTAGTTTGAAGTTGGGTAATGTGATGTCACCAGGTTTGCTCTTTTTGCTTAGTCTTCCTTTGGCTATGCACCCCTTTTTTTTGTTGTTGTTCCATATAAATTTTAGGATTGTGTTTTCTAATTTCAGGCACCCAATTTCATAATACTTAATCCACTCCCTAATAACGTCATTAATCTATGCATGAAAGCAGAGTTTTCATGACCCAATTATCCCTTAATGATTCCATCTCTCAACACTGTTGCATTGGGGATTAAGTTTCCAACATATGAGTTTTGGGGCATACATGCAAACCATAGAAGAAGTATATACTAACTTGGACATTTCTATTGCTATGTGGTAATACATCTTATTTTAAGGAGATAAATTATTATTCCCATTTTATATTATAATCTTATGATCTTTGAAAATATGGGTATGTTCCTGGCTGAATGATAAGTTAAGTATTGGTATACTGAATTAGTGAAATTTCTTAGTGTGTAAGCTGAACTCTTGGCTTGATAAATTCACCAAGGGACAGAAGGGATTTGTTAAACCCCTTAGTAGGAGTGTGCCTACCTTGTTTCAAGCAGGTACACACACACGCACACACACACACACACACACACACACAAAATTATCAGAATAAAGGTCTAAACAGCTTAAGTTAAAGAAAATATACTGTGACTAAATTGGTTAAATCCAAATAAATAAAGAATAGTTAATAGTAGGGATAAAGGCAAAATAACTTTCACACAGTACGGTGGCTCACGCCTGTAATCCCAGCACTTTGGCAGGCCAAGGTGGGCGAATCACGAGGTCAGGAGATTGAGACCAACCTGGCTAACATGGTGAAACCCTGTCTCTACTAAAAATACAAAAAATTAGCCGGGCATGGTGGCGGGTACCTGTAGTCCCAGCTACTCGGAAAGCTGAGGCAGGAGAATGGTGTGAATCTTGGAGGCAGAGGTTGCAGTGAGCCTAGATCGCGCCACTGCACTCCAGCGTGGGCAACAGAGTGAGAGTTCATCTCAAAAAAAAGAAAAATTTAGTTTTGCGTTGTCGCTTTATTTTTATATGTTTACATTTTTAACATAATATTTTAAATTAAAAATATTGTTTGAAAATTATAAACAGGTCAATATGAAATAAACAGTACCCATTCCCATTTTGTACCACCTGCACAGGCCAACTTCTGACCTCCACTTACCATTCTTCAGTATAGCCATTGTTCTAGTGACATATGTACCCTCGTAGGATTCTCTTAAACATATGTAAGGAAATATTAACATAGGTTCTTATTATATTTCCTTGTAATACAAATCCAGTAAATTATATATACTTTGAAATCTTACCATATCAAAGTGGCATCACATTATGTGACCTGGTGGCATCACATTACCTGACATCAAACTGTATTACAAGGTTATCATAACCAAAACAGCATGGTAGCAGTATAAAAAATCATATGTAGATCAGTAGAACAGAACAGAAAACCCAGAAATAAAGCCAAATACTTACAGTGAACTAATCTTTAACAAAGCAAACAAAAACATAAATTGGGGAAAAGACACCTATTTCCATTCAACTCTATAGAGTTAAATGATTGTGCTGTAATCCACACAATCCATTCAAGCAATCTGTATTGATGAACACTTGAGGGGTTTTCAATCTTTTGCTATTACAGTGTTTTGAAGACTAGCATTCTACATATATCATTTTTGTCGGTTCAAGTAGATACATATAATAAGTTCTTGGAAATAGAAATTAGAGTAGATATTGCCAAGTATCCCTCTACAGGGCTCACAAAATTTAGAATAACAACAATAATGTTTGAGAATTTGTGTTACTACACAACCTTGCCAAAATAATTTTTAAAATGACAGTTTTTATTTGTATTTTCTTATTGTGGTATTGCCTATTTTTCTGTAGGTTTAAGAGCCCCTTTTCTATGAACTATTAATATAGTTTGTCCCTTTTGGTCATTTTATTAATTTATGTTGTTGTATTATAGCGTTTGATTTATTCTTTCCTATATAAATTTTAAATGTTTCCCCAGATTTTTATTTTACCTTGACTTTACTTATGTTGTCTTTCTTCCTTTTTCTCTCCTCCTTTTTTGTCCTCCTCCTTCTATGCCCCTCTTCTTCCTCTTTATTTTTCTTTTCATGCTATTTCTTCTTTTTCGGAAAAACTATCAAGCATATATTTTACAGCTATAGTATTTTGAGCCAAAACTAGAAAACATATCTCATCCCCAAGTCTATAGAAAATATGTGTTCTTACAAGAATTTTTATAATTTTATTTTACATATAATATCCATATTGTATTTATGCTCATGCAAAGTGTAAGATATGGATCTAAGTTATACAAACTTTATTTTTTAATTTAAAAGTTTTGAAAATACAGTAGGGTGTATGATTTTTTAATTTTCTTTCCTTTTTAATTTTTATTTTTAGTCCTGGGGTACACGTGCAGTATGTGCAGGTTTGTTACATAGTTAAATGTGTGCCATGATGGTTTACTGCACTTATCAACCCATCAGCTAGGTATTAAGCCCAGCATGCATTAGTTATTTTTCCTACTACTCTCCCTCCCACCATTCCACCCACTGATAGGCCCCAGTGTATGTTGTTCCTCTCCCTGTGTTGATGTGTTCTCATTGTTCGGGTCCTACTTATAAGGAAGAACATGCAGTGTTTCGTTTTCTGCTCCTGCGTTAGTTTGCTGAGGATAATGGCTTCCAGCTTCCTCCACGTCCCTGCAAGGGACATAATCTCATTCCTTTTTATGGCTGTATAGTATTCCATGGGGTGTATGTACCATATTTTCTTTATTCAGTCTATCAATGATGGGCGTTTAGGTTGATTCATGTCTTTGCAATTCTGAATAGTGCTGCAGTAAACATACGTGTGCATGTAACTTTGTAATAGAATTATTTCTATTCCTGTAGGTATATACCCAGTAATGGGATGGCTGCATCAAATGCTGTTTCTGGTTCTAGATCTTTGACGAATTGCCACATCGTCTTCCACAATGGTTGAACTAATTTACATTCCCATTAACAGTATAAAAGCATTTCTATGTCTCTGTAACATCACCAGCATGTGTTGTTTCTTAACTTTTTAATAATGGTCATTCTAACTGGCATGCAATGGTATTTCATTGTGGTTTTGATTTGCTTTTTCCTAATGATCAGTGATGTTGAGCTTTTTTTCATATGTTTGTTGGCTCCATGAATGTCTTCTTTTAAAAAATGCCTGTTTGTGTCCTTTGTCAACTTTTTAATTTTTTTTTCTTGTAAATTTGTTTGAGTTCCTTGTAGATTCTGGATATTAGACTTTCGTCAGATGGATAGATTGCAAAATTTTTCTCCAACACTGTAGGTTGCCTGTTCACTATGATGATAGTTTATTTTGCTGTGCAGAAGGTCTTTAGTTTAATTAGATTCCATTTGTCAATTTTGCCTTTTGTTGAAATTGCTTTTGGCAATTTTATCATGAAATCTTTGCCCTTGCCAACGTCCTGAATGGCATTGACTAGATTTTCTTCTAGAGTTTTTATAATTTTGGATTTTACATTTAAGTCTTTAACCCATATTGACTTAATTTTTGTATAAGGTGTGAAGAAGTGGTCCAATTTCAATTTTCTGCAAATGGAAAGCCATTTCTCCCAGCACCATTTATCAAATAGGGAATACTTTCCCCATTGCTTGTTTTTGTCAGGTTTATAAAAGATCAGATAGTTATAGATGTGTGATACTACTTCTGAGTTCTCTATTCTGTTCCATTGGTCTATATGCCTGTTTTTGTGCCAGTACCATGGTGTTTTAGTTACTGTAGTCTTATAGTATAGTTTGAAGTCTGGTAGTGTGATGCCTACAGCTTCGTTCTCTTTGATTAGAATTGTCTTGGCTATACTGGCTCTTTTTTGATTCTGTATTAATTTTAAATTTTTTTTTCTAATTCTGTGAAGAATCCCAATGGTAGTTTATGGGATTAGGATTGAATCTATAAATTACTTTGGGCAATATAGCCGTTTTTATAATATTGATTCTTTCTATCTATGAACATGGAATACCTTTCCATTTTCTTTGTGTCCTCTTTGGTTTCCTTGAACAGCAGTTTGTATTTCTCCTTGAAGAGGCCCTTCACTTCCTTGTTAGCTCTATTCCTGGATATTTTATTCTCTATGAGCAATTTTGATGGGAGTTCATTCATGATTTGGCCTTCTGCTTGCCTGTTGTTGGTGTATAGGAATGCTTGTGACTTCTGCACATTGATTTTGTATCCTGAGACTTGGCTGAAGTTGCTTATCAGCTCAAAGAGCTTTTGGGGTGAGATGATTGGGTTTTCTAAATACACAATCATGTCATCTGCAAAGACAATTTGACTTCCTCCCTTCCTATTTGAATACTGTTTATTTCTTTCTCTTGCCAGATTGCCTTGGCCAGAACTTCCAACACTATGCTGAATAGGAATGGTGAGAGAGGGCATTCGTGTCTTGTCCCAGTTTTCAGGTGAATGCTTTAATATAATATTGGCCGTGGGTTTGTCCTGAGTGGCTCTTATTATGTTGAGTTATGTTCCTTCAATACTTAGTTTATTGAGACTTTTTAACATGAAGGATTGTTGAATATTATCAAAGGCCTTTTTTGTGTTGTATTGAGAATTTTTGTATCAATGTTTATCAGGGATATTGGCCTGAAGTTTTTTTGTTGTTGTTGTATCTATGCCAGGTTTTGGTATCAGGATGATGCTGGCCTCATAGAATGAGTTAGGGAGGAGTCCCTCCTTTTCAGTTACTTGGAATAGTTTAAGAAGAAATGATATTAGCCTCTCTTTGTATTTTTGGTAGAATTCAGCTGTAAACCCAACTGGTCCTGAGCTGTTTTCAGTTGGTAGGCTCTTACTGTCTCAATTTTGGAACTTGTTATTGGTCTATTGAGGGATTCACTTTCTTCCTGGTTCACTCTTGAGAAGGTGTATCTGTTCAGAAATCTATACATTTCTTCTAGATTTTCTAGTTTATTTGCATAGAGCTGGTGATAGTATTCTCTGATAGCTGTTTGTATTTCTGTGGGGTCAGTGGTGATATCCCCTTTGTCATTTTTTATTGTGTCTATTTGATTCTTTGCTCTTTTCATCTTTATTTGTCTAAGCTAGTGGTCTATTTTATTAATTTTTTCAAAAAACCTGTTCCTGGATTCATTGATTTTTTTTGAAAAGATTTTTGTCTCTATGTCCTTCAGTTCTGCTCTAATCTTGGTTATTTCCTGTTTTCTGTTGGCTTTGGGGTTAGTTTGCTCTTGGTTCTCTTGTTCTCTTTGTTGTGATGCTAGGGTGTCAATTTGAGATCATTTTAGATTTTCGATGTGGCCATTTAGGGCTATAAATTTCCCTCTTAACATTGCTTTAGCTGTGTATTAGTTTGTCTTCATACTGCTGATAAAGACAAACCCAAGACTGGGAATAAAAAGAGGTTTAATTGGACTTAATTGGACACAGTTTCACATGCCTGGGGAGACCTCAGAATCAGGGAGGAAGTGAAAGGCATTTCTTACATTGCAGCAGCAAGAGAAAATGAGGAAGAAGCAAAAGTGGAAACCCATTATAAACTCATCAGATCTCATAAGACTTATTCACTATCATGAGAATAAGACTGGGAAAGACGGGCCCCCATGATTCAATTACCTCTCCCTGGGTCCCTCCCACAACATGTGGGATTTCTGGAAGATACAATTCAAGTTGAGAGTTGATGGCGACACAGCCAAACCATATCCAGCTGCATCTCAGAGATTCTGGTACATTCTCTCTTTGTTTTCATTGGTTTCAAATAACTTCTTGATTTCTGCGCTAATTTCATTATTTACCCAGGAGTCATTCAGGAGCAGGTTGTTCAATTTTCATATAGTTCTGTGGTTTTGAGTGAGTTTCTTACTCTTGAGTTCTAATTTGATTGCACTGTGGTCTGAGAGACTATTTTGATTTCAGTTATTTTGCATTTGCTGAGAAGAGATTTACTTCTAATTATGTGATCAATTTTAGAGTAAGTGCTATGTGGCACCAAGAAGAATGTATATTCTGTTGTTTTGGGCTGGAAAGATCTGTAGATAAATATCAGGTTCACTTGATCCAAAGAGGAGCTAAAGTCCTGAATATCTTTGCTAATTTTCTGTCTCAATTATCTGTCTAATATTGACAGTGGTGTGTTAAGGTCTCTCACTATTATTGTGTCTCTTTGTAGGCCTCTAAGAACTTGTTTTATGAATTTGGGTGCTCCTCTATTGGGTGCATATATATTTAGGGTAGTTAACTCTTCTTGTTGAATCGATCGCTTTACCAATAGGTAATGCCCTTCTTTGCCTTTTTTTTTTTAAATCTCTGTTGGTTTAAAGTCTATTTTGTCAGAAACTGTGATTGCAACCCCTGGGTTTTTTTTTTTGTTTGTTTTCTATTTGCTTGGTAAATTTTCCTCTATCCTTTTATTTTAAGTCTACATTTGTCTTTGCATGTGAGATGGGTCTCTTGAATACAACACACCAATGAATTTTGACTCTTTAAAAAACACGGCTTGCCAATCTGAGTTTTTTAATTGGGACATTTAGCCCATTTACATTAAAGGTTAATATTGTTACGTGTAAATTTGCTTCTGACATCGTGATGCTAGATGGTTATTTTGCAGACTTGTGTATATATTGCTTTATAGTGTCACTGGTTTGTGTATTTCAGTGTGTTTTTTGTAGTGGCTGATAATGGTTTTTCCTTTTCCTATTTAGTGCTTCTTTCAGGAGCTCTTGCAAGGCAGGCCTGGTGGTGACGAATTCTCTCAGCATTTGCTTGTCTGATAAAAATTTTATTTCTCTTTCACTTATGAAGCTTAGTTTGGCTGGATATGAAATTCTGGGTGGAAAATAATTTTCTTTAAGAATATTGAAAATTGGCCCCCAGTCTCGTGTGGCTTGTAGGTTTTCTGGTGAGAGGCCTGCTGTTAGTCTGATGGGCTTCCCTTTATATGTGATCTGTCCCTTCTTTCTGGCTGCCTTTAACATTTTTTCCTTCATTTCAACCTTGGAGAATCTGATGATTGTGTGTCTTGGGCTTGATCTTCTCATGTATTTTACTGGGGTTTTCTGGATTTCCTGAATTTGAATGTTGGCCTGTCTTACTAGGTTGGGGAAGTTCTCCTGGATGATATTCTGAAGTGTGTTTTTCAACTTGGTTCCATTCTCCTTGTCTCTTTCAGGAACCCTGTCGGTCATAGGTTTGGTCTTTTAACATAATTCTATAGTTCTCAAAAGTTTTGTTCATTCGTTCTTATTCTTTTTTCTCTAATCTTGTCTGCCTGCCTTATTTCAGCAAGATAGACTTCAAGCTCTGATATCCTTTCTTCCACTTGTTCTATTCAGCTATTGATACTTGTGTTTGCATTATGAAGTTCTCGCGTTGTGTTTTTCAGCTCTATCAGATCATTTATGTTGCTCTTTAAACTGGTTATTTTGGTTAACAGCTCCTGTAATGTTTTATAATGATTCTCAGTTCCTTTGCAGTGAGTTAGAACATAATCCTTTAGCTTGCAAAGTTCATCATATCTCATCTTCAGAAGCCTATTTATTTCTGTCAATTCACCCATTTCAGCCTCAGCCCAGTTCTGTACCTTTGATAGAGACATGTTGCAATCTTTTTTTTTTTTTTTTTTTTTTTTTTTTTTTTTTTTTTTTTTTTTTGAGACCAAGTCTTGCTCTGTCTCCCAGGCTGGAGTGCAGTGGCACGATCTCGGCTCACTGCAAGCTCCGCCTCCCGGCGGGTTCACGCCATTCTCCTGCCTCAGCCTCCTGAGTAGCCGGGACTACAGGCGCCCGCCACCACCACGCCCAGCTAATTTTTTGTATTTTTTTAGTAGAGACGGGGTTTCACTGTGTTAGCCAGGATGGTCAAGATCTCCCGACCTCGTGATCCGCCCGCCTTGGCCTCCCAAAGTGCTGGGATTACAGGCATGAGCCACTGCGCCCGGCCGACATGTTGCAATCTTTTGGAGAAAAAACACTGTGGCTTTTTGAGTTTTCAGCATTTGTGCACTGATTCTTTCTCATCTTCATGGTTGTATGTATCTTTGATCTTTGAGGCTGCTAACTTTTGGATGGGGTTTTTATGGTGTCATTTTCATTGATGTTGTTGCATTCAGTTTGTTTTTCTTTTAGCAGTAAGGCCCCTTTTCTGTAGGGCTGCTGAGGTTTGCTTGGGGTCCACTCTAACCCCTATTCACCTGGGTCCCTCCCATCCCTGGAGATATAACCAGGGAAGGCTGCAGACCAGCAAAGATGGCAGCCTGCTCCTTCTTCTGGGAGCTCTGTTCCAGAGAGGCACTGGCCTTATGCCAGCCGGAATGCTTCTGTATGATGTGTCTGCAGACTCTTGTTAGGAGGTCTCACTCTGTCAAGAGGAGCTGGATCAGAAATTCGCTTAAATAAGCAGTGTGTGTGCCTTTTGGCAGGGCAGTTGTGCTGCACTGGGGGGAATCCACCTGGTCTGGGCTGCCCTGACTCTCCAGAGGCAGCAGGCAGAAAAGAGTAAGATCTCTGATTCAGGATACTGCAGCCACCCCTCCTCCTAGGGGCTCCTCTTAGGGTTATCAGTGTTCTGTCCATAAACCCTTGGCTGGGGATGCTGAGATTCCTACAAGGAGGCCCCACCCAGTGAGGAGGAGTGGATGCGGGTCTCACCCCATCTCACTGGCACCGGTGACAAGGGAAAGCAGTGGAATGTACTTACGGTGATGGTGCTGTCCCTACCCTCCAGGAACTCAGTCTTGTTAGACAGTTTATAGCCAGCTGTGCTGGCCGGTGGTGATGCCAAGCCAGTGGATTTTAGCTTTTGGAGTTCCATGGGAGCAAGGCTGCTCAGTTACCTGACTTCAGTCCCCTTCCGGCAAGATGGACGGATCAGATCTCCTGCCTCAAGGGAGTTGCCAGAGCTGGAGTATGCAAATACTCCTGTATCTCAGTGCCTGCTGAAAGCAGCTGCCGACCAGAGCAGCCACTGTGATTCTCCACAGCTTTGTGCTTGGGACGCAAGGCTCTGGTAGCATGGGCCCAGGAGGGGACCTCCTAACCCACAGGTTGCAAGGATCTGTGGGAAAAGCCTGGTTTTCAGTGAGGGGAAGCACAGTCCTTCACCCTCTCCCTTGGCTGTGGGAAGTAGTTCCTTTGCTGCATGCAGCTCCCCAGTGGAGGTCTTGCTCCACCCAGTTTTTGCTCACTCTCAGTGGGTCATGCCAATCACCTAGTCAGTCCCAAGAAGAGAACTTTGGTACCTAAACTGAAGATTCAGAATTCACTCGCAGTTTTTGTCCTTCTCAGTGGGAGCCCTAGAGAGGAGCTGCCTTTATTCAACCATCTTGGCTCCACTTCCAGGTCCATGCTTTTTTAAAACTCAAACTAATGTCTGGTAAAAGACACGATCCCTTAGCTAAAACTTATCTTCTCAGGCTGGCAACTCAGAAAAGGAGTTGGCCTATTGCAAATCCCTGTGGAAACTTGTCATAACCTTGGGCTTACTTTAATCAATCCTGATCAGTTTTCAAGACTGGACCCCAGTCTAATGATTTGACTAAAAAGATAGACTGATACATCTCCAACCATGAGAACTTTTGTTTTGAAATATGCCACTAACTTGTTATATCATACAGTTTCAAGAATAAGAGTTGACCCCAGACCTTGATCACGCCAAGGAAGAGGATATACTTTCCTACTCATGCAGTTTAAAAGCCTCACAGCCCAGTGGGAAGTGAGTGACCTTTAAGCCTGCTACTGGTTCTAACTTTGTGAGTTATTTCCAATGAATGATATCCCAACAGGTCTTATGTATGTATTCTCTAACATTTGTATGCAACTTAGAAAGTAATCTCAAGTCAATTTGCTTTAGGTACATTTTCTTGATCTATTACGAATAATTAAATTATTGAAAATATAGTCAAATATCTATAGCATGAACACATTTCTTTAAAAAAAGAAATGCCAAGAATGCCAAAAATGATTTTTTTCTTTTCTTTTTTTTTGAGACAGAGTCTTACTCTGTCCCCCAGGCTGGAGTGCAGTGGCATGATCTCAGCTCACTGCAACTCCACCTCCCAGGGGCAAGCAATTCTCCTGCCTCAGCCTCCCGAGTAGCTGGGATTACAGGCACCCACCACCATGTCCGGCTAATTTTTTAAATATTTTTAGTAGAAACTGGGTTTCACCATGTTGGCCAGGTTGGTCTCGCACTCCAGGCCTCAAGTGATCCACACACCTCGGCCTCCCAAAGTGCTGGGATTACAGACGTGGGCCACCACGCCTGCCCGGATTTTTATACTGATTAAAACTTGAACATATACCACTAAATCATGATAAATATGACTAACCTGGACTGTAACATCTAGTGTCTACTAAATGGATATAAATATTTAAGATGAGAACACAAATTTGTGATATCATCTACCTTACATTTAAAATGTTCAAATATGTAAAAACATTCAAAAACTATATATTTACAAATTTTTGAAAATTAACTTTTTTCCAAAAATTTGTTCCTAGCCAATTCCCTCTAGTAATCTTTCCCCATGCTTTCATATTTTCTGGTATGATATAACTCTAGTATGACCCTCAGGACGTCTTGAGTTTGATATTTGTGCAAAGGAAAATAATTAAAGATTTTTAACTGAGTTCTACGCAAAAGAAAGCAGTTAAAGATTTTTAACTGAGAAATTGTAAGTTATTAGTGAACATAAAATGTAAAGGTTAGTCTAGCAAGCATATGCATAATGTTTAGAGCAAGAGAACAGAGATAGCTGAAAGACAGCTGAAAAATACAAGCATGTGAGACTTGAGAAGTGATAGTGGCAGTGGAAAAGAACAAGTCACAGCTAAATGTCAGAAATTACAATGATTTGATGAGACTTGGAAATAAGTGTTGAAAAAATGAGCCAAAAATTATTTTACTCTATGTTAAAGTCAAATATCCATGAAAATGAGTGTGCTTTTGTATGAATTGGGTTCATCGTATGGGGTAGAGAGGGACAATCTGTTCATTTTCATAAACCTTTTGGCTCATAGCAAAATGTTCAAAGCCCACTTGGCAGGTAAAAATATAAAGTAGAGCCAGGAGCTTAAGGCTTCTGGATAAATCATCCCTCCTTGCAGAGATTAATAAGAATTTCAGATGATATAAAACTATGTAGAGATAGTTCTTTTTAGCAGAGTAGAACTATGGCCTATTAACATTTATTTAAAGATTATCATTAGCAAATGAATAAAAGAAATAATTTTGATAGGGAAAACTTCACCAAATAACTGAACACAAGCGCAACAGTTTTTATTTTAAAGCAGATGCTAGAATCTCATCCAATCTGGTCCTCTCTCCAGCCACATTCTCATTATTACTTTCAAGGGTGGGGCTGGACACATTGCCCTAAGCCCCTAGTATCTTATTCTGTCAACATTTTCTTTGCATAACCTTAGTCTCCTCTGATTAAGGGTAAGATTCTAAGATAATAAAAATCAAATTTTTGCAGAAGAAAGCTTCAAACTTTTTAATCCAAAAGGCAGGAAGTTTATAATATAAAATGAAGAACTTCCTGTACAAAATATAGAATGAAAGACTAGGACACACTTTGTTTCCTCTCATACATGAACCAAAAATTCTCAAGGAGAAAAGTTAAAATGTGGTTGTGATTATATTTTAGAAGGTGGGAAGCTGGCTCAGACTAAGTATGGGCAACGTAATGCTCCTCCATGAAAAGCAAATGTGCAATCTTGTCTGAATAGGGAAAACAAATTGAGACACTTAGCTGTTAACACAAACAAAAGCCTCAGTTTAAGAACAACAAAAGCAAAAATTATCAAATATTCAAAAACTGAATAATTTTTCCAAGTAAATTTTAGCATACAATATATGTGCCATGTTCTTTTTTTCTGTTGCTTGTAACTGTAACATGTTCGACCTTGATGTTCTTGATTAAAAACTGTAATTCCCTTTTGATGAGAATGTCTTTCTGAGATGCACCACTCTGTGAGGAGGGTAATACGTCCATTTCACAGAGAGCCAGCTCTTATTCTGTCCAGTAGAAAGACAAAACTATTTCTGTTACTGATCAAGCCTGGAGAAAACTCTCTTTCAAAGACAAAGGCAATATCAACTCAATGAAACTTGTGGCAGCCATTATGAGCTTCAAGCTGTGTCTTATATTCAGCTGCTAAATAAACACTGCACTAAAGCATTAGGAAGTTTTGTGGTTGACAGATGCCACCTCATCTATCAGCCATTACAGGAATAACATTGGAGTGTCCGTTTAGTTTCCCAGATGAAGGTTTAAACCCTTTTTAGTTCTGATCTGCTTGAAAAAAGGCAAAGTTTTGGAATTGTTTTAGAACAGCGACACTGAAAAAAACAATACACAATGATACAGTTCTTTCTTTTTCCTACCGAATCACACCTATATGGAGATGGGCAGTTTTAGTGTTCCAAGGTCTTTCCGTGACATTGCACATGCTTTTTGGCAATTATAGCTTTATTTGGAGAGAGAGAGATTGCAAGCTGTTAGTATTTGTTTCTGCTGTTGAGATGCATGCTAAAGAGAGAAAAAAACTCAGAGAAGTCAATATTTTTAAAGAGCAAGAAATGGGATAAAATTCAGCAAATAATTCAAGGTTGAGCTCTATCACAGTTTAGATTATAAATGCCAACTTCTCAGTCATTAAGTATATATGTTAATATTGTGTTTCTGTGTAATTTTTGGAGGATTAAATATTTAATATGTTTTATTTCATTTTAATTTGCTGTTTGTTGTAGGATTACTTTCATCATTTAAATGCTTGATTGCAGATAATACTAGAAGTATATGGAGGTATTTTACTTGTAAATAGGAAAATTTGTACCATAAGTTGTTGGGAAGTTTAAACTCTTCTGTCACCCACCTATACCAGTAAAGCTCCAATAGCAGCAAATGCTTTTTAAAATGTCTCTTGAGAAGTGAGGAATAAACAGCTTTCCAACAGATAAACAGGTTTTCTCTGCACAAAGGGTAAATAGGAGAATTTACTTTTGTAAATAAAATATAAATAAAAACAATTGTACCTAGAAGAGGATTTTGGACCCAAGCTTAGTTTCCACAACCATACATATATATGTTTTATATATATATGTTATATATATTATATATGTTATATATTATATATGTATATGTATTATATGTGTTATATATGTGTGTGTTATATATGTTATATATATATAACACATACATATTTGTATATATATGTCTCAAAAATGTATATATGTATTATCTATATATATAATGTTTATATATATTTGTTTTTGTTTTTGTTTTTTTAAGGCAGAGTCTCTCTGTTGCCCAGGCTGAAGTGCAGTAGCGTGATCTCGGCTCACTTCAACATCCACCTCCCAGGTTCAAGTGATTTTCCTCCCTCAGCCTCCCCAGTAGCTGGTATTACAGGCATCTGCCACTACGCCCTGCTAATTTTTGTATTTTTTAGTAGAGATGGGGTTTCACCATGTTAGCCAGGTTGGTCTCGAAATCCTGACCTCAAGTGATCCACCCGCCTCAGCTTCCCAAAGTGCTGAGATTACAGGCATGAGCCACCATGCCCAGTCCACAGCTATATTTTTACATGAACCCCAAACTAATCTTGGGCAGTAAATTATTCAACAAACTTTCATTTATTCATTTGGTCACTCTTAAAATTAATCCAAATCCAGTTTGTGTCTTGTACATATTTTCTACATGCACAATCATGTCATCTGCAAACAAGGACAGTTTCAATTTTTTCATTTCAATCTGAGTAGCTTTTCTTTTCCTGTTTTACTGCATTAACTAAGACTTTCAGTACGATGTTGAGAAGAAATGATGAGTCATCCTTGCCTTGTTCTTGACTTTAGTAGAAATTACTTCATATTTTTAATTTATTCTCTAACAATCATTCCTGCTTTGTAGTATTTATTAGAGAAATGTGAGAACAACTAATTATTTGACAGTGAAAAACTGGCTGTAAATTATGGTAGGCTATACAGTAGTTACTGCAATATGAAAACTGTTTAAAAAATAAACAACAAATTGGACATTTTCATTTTGAATATTTTTAAAACTGCAAAAATATTGCCAGTAGGATCAGAAATAAGTGCCTAAAAATGATGTTGAAAACCCTCAAAAATTCAAATTCCTTCTTTTACGTTATTCTTAATTACTTGTATTTATTAAAAGCAAAATTTAATTTATCATAGAAAATATAAATAATCAGAAAAGCTAGCAAAATGTCCAAAGAGTCACCTATCAACGCAAAGACAATTTCTTTTTTAGTATCCTATTTCATTTTAATTTAGAATTTTCTAAGAGAAAAATTTTCTTTTTGCATCAAATTTGATGCAAATCTTTTTTAAAAGTATAATATGCATATTATTTTGTAACCAAAAGTTGTATTCAACCAATCCCCTATTATTAACCACTGAAGTTCTCTACAGTTTTTAACATTTTATAATATTTATATTGTTTTCAAATTTTCAATTATGTACAGAGGCAAACGAAACTAATTGACTTGGAGAACAATTTCAGAAAGACAAAAACACTTAGGTCATATAAAAAGCGTAAAAACTGTCTCATAGAACCAATGGGTATGATATTTATGTATAACACTTGAAAAAAGAAAGGTCTAAAAAACTTTAACTGAATTTTAGTTTCAATAAAATATGCAATCAATTAACTTGTTTTTACCAGTGATTGACCAAGTTCTTTGTGTCAAATTATCTGAGCTAAGGCATTGAGTGTGATCACAGTAAAGCCATATTCACATTTTTTTAAAGCTTACTCCATCAATCATTTGGAAAATTGACTACAGGGAAATAAAATTACTGGGTCTGGAATACAAATCTGGAGGCTATTGTTCTTACCAAAGTAAAAATGAAGACATGAATTCAAAGTTTGAGAAGAGACATGAAAGAAAGGTAAAAATTTGTAACACAATGAAACTATTAGATTTTTAGGGCAAAAAAGAGGGAGTTAAAGGACAATGCTTAAGTGTCTAAAGTAAGAAATAATGCAAATTTTATGGAGATAATTTGAGAGGAAAGATTATGAGTTCAAGTATGGATACTGAATTTGAATTGCTTATCAGACATCCTGCGAAAACTCTAATAGATGGTTTAATATATGGGTTTTAGACCCTGAAAAGAGATCTGAACTAGAGATATCTATTCTAAATCAACATTACAAAAGTGGAAAATAAATTGACAGATATATAGGAAATGACCCAAGGTCAGCCTATAGTATGTTTTACTCCATATGTGTTACTATACAGGAATACCTAAGATTGGGTAATTTATAAAGAGAAGAGATTTATTTGGCTCATGGTTCCACAGATTGTATGAGAAACATGGCATCAGCATCTGTTTCTGGTGAGGGCTTCAGGAAGCCTCCAGTCATGGCAAGAGTGAAGGAGCCAACATGTGCAGAGATTACCTAACAGGAGAGGAAGCAAGAAAGACAGAGTGGAGGTGCCTTCTTTTTTTCAACAACCAGCTTTCATGGAAAATAATAGGGCAAGAAATTATTCATTACCAGGAGGATGGCAACAAAGCATTTATGAGAGATCTGCTATGAACAAACACCTCCCATTAAGCCCCATCTTCAACACCGGGGATCAAATATCAACATAGGTTTGGAGGGGCAAGTATTCAAATTATAGCAGCATATAAACAGAAAATGAAGAATAGAATCTTAAAGAAAAACTCATTTTAAAAGTTAAATTTAAAAAAAAACATGAAGGAGTTTGATAAGAAACAATAAAACATGTATGCTAGCAATTAGAATTAAATGGCCATCACCAAGGCTAAGGAAGAAGTTCAATGGTAAGCATATAATAACTGTGTCAAATATAAAAAGAGACCAAGTAGGAAAAGTGCAACAGAGAAATCACCTTTATTTCTGGGCTCATAATCCATGTAAATAAATTGTTCTTAAAGTAACTTTTCTGGCTGCCCTTTACCCACACAGTGACAAATCAGAAGCGTGAGTTGGAAGAAGGAGCCTGAAGATACGATGCTTTCCCATCTATCCCCTGCTACGGCAAAGGGTCTTGCCTATTGCTTGGCTGGTACATTTCATTCATGGGAGGGTAAGAAAGCCTATTTAGCCACACAGAGAATCCATGTCCTTTGACTTATGTATTATAAGTGATATGCTGACATTTTACTCTCCATTTCCACTGACCTATGTCCTATTTCTCAACTGTTTCAGAACTCAGTCATGAAGGAGAGAATTATTATGTACTGAGTAGTTCAAGCATCAGTAATAAGAACTGAATAATATTCCTTCATCTAGTGTAGTGAGAACATTGCTAAATAACCATGTAACCATAGTTAGAGCAGTTTTATTGGACTTATAGTAAATGAAGTCAGACCAGAATGTGTTAGACAATACATGTATTCAAATTAGAGATTAAAAGAACAGATTATTTTTATAAAATTTTGGCTTTGAAATGAAATAAATCTTGTGTTTATTAATGAGGACTTAGGGCTAGGGGAGTTCTGAGGCTTGGCTGTAGTTGCTTTTAAATATGAACAGAGCACAGTGTGTTTAAAGCTTTAAGGTAG
This sequence comes from Gorilla gorilla gorilla, assembly GCF_029281585.2. Taxonomy (NCBI): domain Eukaryota; kingdom Metazoa; phylum Chordata; class Mammalia; order Primates; family Hominidae; genus Gorilla; species Gorilla gorilla. Next base: position 105,485,590 of record NC_086017.1, on the reverse strand, counting down.
AACCAGCTGAGAAATGCATGAGACAGGGCATACTTAATGGAGGGTGGTCCTTGAAGTGGTGTGAAAGCATACATTTCAGAACACAGGTGGGCAGGATTAAGCTTATGACTAAAATGAGAGTGAAGCAGGCAAGGACAGGTTTACAAGTGCTAAGCACTAGAAATGCAAATAAATAAATAAGATATGATCATTCCTTTCGAGGAGCTCCTTCTGGTCATTGAGGGGAAGATAAAAATTAATCAAGCTACCACAATACAAATTATAGGTTACTAAGATTTAAAAATTCAACTGCTCCCCAGTAAAGTGATTCTTCTCTAATCTCAGAGTGCTTATTTATTTCTTGTGGGAAATAAATAAAACTGGAGAATAGGTTTCTAATTCAGTCTCTATATGATGGTACTTTAATACTTAAGACTAGCGCTATCATCCAAACCATTGTTTTGTAAATGTATGTCGGTCTTTTAAGGCTTCTCCAATATCTTAGCATTAATATCTTGCATGGGTACTTGAAAAGTAGTCTATTACTGTTAAATGGTGTGTTCATTTAGCCTTGAGAATTTCTGGGATGGGAGGATTTAATATGTTTGGAAAACTTCTTCCCAATGCATATAAGATATGAAAAGAAATTTGTTTTTGAAATGGTCTGATTTAAAGCATCCTCACAAAAACTACAATGTATATAATCAAGAAATTTGACTTCCAAAGCAGGAGTGTTAATTTCAGCTAGCACAGAAGTGTGCATAAGACAGCTGTGATGTAGAGAAGGAAATAAATAAATGAATAGAACTTAGCACTAAACTTAAATATAAGACTGGTTTGAGTTCAGCTTCACTCCTTAATGTGGTTGCTTTCTTTTTTCTTTTAGTTCCTTTACTTGTACACTGGGCAGGAAAGGAAGAGAGAAGAGCAGCTTTCATTGACCGCCAACTTTTTTTACTGTGAAATGAAATGTTTATTTACTAGAAAGCAGTAAACATAATGGTGAAGAATATGGAGTCAGGCTTCCTAAATTTGAAATTTGGTTCTCCCACTGAATAGCCATGTGACCTTGGGTTAGTTTCTTACCCTCTTCATGCCACTGTTGACATCATAACATTTCAATAATAATGAAAGTATTTGATTCATTTTCAATGTCTTGTGATTATTAAGTGATTGAACATATGGAAGCACTTAGGACTGCACCCAGACAGTGGTAAGCAGAACATAAACATGAGCTATTATCATAATTTGCCTCATAGGGTGTTGTGACAATCTAATGAAGTAATAGACATTGTGAAAGGAAAATGTCTTGGTTCCCTTCAAGCTGGGAACTGCTTGGGGCAAATTTGCCTCCCATTCTATTCAAAGTCATCCCTCTGCTCACTGAGACAGATGCATATTCTGACTGCCTCCTTTGGAAAGGCTTATCGGAAACTCAAAAGAATGCAACCATTTGTCTCTCACCTACCTGTGACCTGGAAGCCCCCTACCTGCTTGGGGTTGTCGCCACCTTTCCTGGACAGAACCAATGCACTTCTTACATATATTGATCGATGTCTCATGTCTCTCTAAGATGTATAAAACCAAGCTGTGCCCCGACGACCTTGAGCACGTGTCATCAGGACTTCTTGAGGTTATGTCATGGCGTGCATCCTCAACCTTGGCAAAATGAACATTCTAAATTAACTGAGACCTTTCTCAAATTTGGGGGGTTCACAACATAAAACACTTCTTAGCACAGTGACTGACATCTAAAACGTTCATGATAAATGGCAAGCATTATTATATTTTCTAATAAAATTAGGTTAATAGTCTTATAATTTATTGATGCTTATTCCCCTTTTCAAAAAAGTGAAACAATAAAATTTCAAGAAACATTGAAAGTTTGAGGTAAAATCTGAACTTCTATTTAAAATAAACTTTAATTTATAATTCTTATTAGTTTCTGTATAAATAATGATTATTAAAATTTAATACTGTTTCACATTGTTATTATAAGGATTAAATAAGTGAATATTTATGGAATGCCTTGTGAACTTTAGGAGCTGAATTAATCTAAGGTGTTATTACATCCTGTGAGGAAGTTATACATTCTCAAGTCCTGCCTACAATCTCATTCCAAGAGAAAAGGTAGTTGATAGGGAGAAAAACCTTTTCTCTACCCTCTTAGGTTAAGTCCTGGAGGCCTGCAAATTAAACTGACAACAGATTAACAGAAGACAAAAAAATGTATTTCTATGCATACAGGTGTTTACAAAAGAAGTAGCTTAATAAATGGTTAAAGTTACAGGCTTATATACTAACTTAGTAGGGAAAAGGGAGTGGGACTCTTTGGGAAGGACAGGGAAGTTTATAGAAGAACAAATAGGAGATAAGAAAGTTTGTGATATTGCTTGTTCATTCAGGTGAAAGTAGTTTTTCTGTCTTCTTCATGGCCATAAAACTCCCCAAGAGAAGGGATTTATAATAGGCTTATTCCTGGTCTCCTTCCTGGTAGTAAAAGCTGCTCTAAAAAAAGGAATTTATGGCAGCCTTATTTCTCAGAAGTTTCTGCTTTTAGTCAGATAAGGGAAGCTATGAGAAGGCTTCTCTCTGCATCTTTGAATCCCAAAAATCTTCAGCATAAAGTAATCTTCATATCAACTCTGGGGTTAAAGTGGGGGTTCCTACATAGTTAAGGTGTTGACCACAATTTATGGTGTCACAGTTGTGAATGTCTCAAAGACTCTCCTAATTTGGAGTGGAGTTGATGGGAACAATCAAATTAGGTGGCCCACTTGGATTTACTTCATGAACAGTAAAAGCCTCAGAGGCACCAGAATTGACATAATACAATATCATGGCTTCTATGCAAGGCAGACAGATAATTTTTCCCCAAAAATAAAACAGGTTTATTTCTTTAAATGAATTACAATGTATTAATGTGTGTGGAAAAAAACAGAAGCTAAAAGAGATTTATACCAAGATGTAAAAACTATCTGAAAAATCAACAGTGATCCTGTTGGGAAAATTGACACTAAAATCTGGAGTAATACAAAAGGATCACATTGTGTTAAAGAATATATTCCTACATCAATTGACACTAAAATCTGGAGTAATACAAAAGGATCACATTGTGTTAAAGAATATATTCCTACATCAATTGACACTTAGACCAGGTTCAGTGGCTCACGCCTGTAATCCCAGTGCTTTGGGAGGCCAAGACAGGAGGGTCACTTGAGGCCAGGAGTTTGAGACCAGCTAGGCAACATAATGAGATCTTGTCACTGCCAAAAAAATAATAATAATAAAAAACTCAACTAATTGTGAATGTGCCTAATTTATTAACAAGTTAAAAGGAATTCATTTTAGCTAGCTTATAATACAAGCTTGAAAAGACATGGGTTCTTAATTTTAATGGATATTTATTTTATTTTCCATAGATATTATGATGAATGTTTCTGTAATATTAATAATAGCCAAAAAATAATATCTAGTTATACTAGTAAATAAAAAATTATTAAGTACAAATTAACTACTTAGGACTTTTAATTGATGTAATTAGTTTTTAATTAATAATCCACTTGGCCTTTTATAAAGTAGATGATGCTTTCTTATTGCTGAATGACACTAGAGAGAAGTAAGAGCTATTCTTCAATATTTGTACCAGGTGGCAAATAGCCTGAGTGATTAGTTGCCACATTTAGTTTGCTTATGAAGTGAACATTTTCCTCAACCAGTATTATTATAAGAACTTGAAATGTATTTATGAAAACAAGTAGCTAATGTTCTTTTTAAACAATGCTAAACCATTTTAAAAATTTTAAAATCATGACATTTAAATGACTAAAATAATTGTTGTAAAAAATAAGAACATCTCAATGACTAATAAATTCAGAGTTTATCAATATTTAAGAAATAAACCATATGTATTTGTGGCCTCCAAATAATTAGATGTTCAGCATTCAAATGGAGTTTGCTATAGTTGTGGATTCCCCCTAAAATACAGTATGAAACTTGCTAAGACTCTATCTTATTATTTTAAGTAATTCTGTTTACTATCTGTCTTAGAACTCATAAGCATTTATAATAGTCCATTCTCTAGGAAACCGTGTGGAAGACGTAAGTAGTTACAAATAATGTCATCCCAGAAGCATACAAACTCAGGCTTAAAGATAACATGAGTTCCTTGATCAAATCTTACTTTCTGTCTTCTCCGATCCAATATTTTAATCGTAATTTTCTAGCATACATTACTTTAAAACGATATATAGAAAACTTTTACAGTTGTTTCTATTTGTCTACCTATCTAAACACAATTATAGAATAAATTTAATTATTTCTTTCTTCCAATTTAAATGTCTTAATGTCTCAGCAAGATCTACTCCCAAATTATTCAATCGGGTGCTTAACTCTCCTTTCTAATAATAAATGTCAGTATGAACCAAACATATTTTCTGTGGCTCACGACAAAAAGATACTACCACGTAACATTACACTACATATTTGAATTTAATGATATAGCACTAACTTTCTAACGTTGTGGTATGTGAAAAACATTGTGCTGCTCAGGAAAAACAAATATTTTAGTTCAAAGTATGTAATATAAAAAACCTGATTAATCTTTTGGGACTTTTATTACCCAGAGAAATAGTTGTTTTCAGTTTGGCCTCTGCCAAATTTATTTTTCATGGCCCCCAAAAGTCTTTCTTGTCTTACTTTGGATATTTTGTGAAATATTATGCAAACTGTGGCATGAGCTAAAATAGCTATGCTATTTATGTATTCTGGAGGTTGAAGTTTTTCAATTACTTTTTCTGAAAAAAATAATTTATATAATTATATATTATACAGCATGTTATATATTTATATATATTAGCATTATATAGTATGTAATTATATGCTATAAAGTGTTATCTATACTTTATATTATTACAAATATAGCTTCTTATATTAAAATGGCCAATTCGAGTTATTAGGAGATGTCTCTCTATTCTGTTAAATCCACACAGAAAAATAAACTGCAAAGTATAAAAACAAAAAATATTCTGAGTTGGCCTTCCCAATTTCTATCCAGGCCTTCACAGTGGGAAAAAATGAACTCCTGAAAAAGTGATGAAAACAGAATCTTTTAGGTTAGTAGTTGGTATAGGGATTCATATTAGAAAGGGAACTATATTCATTTGGGAAAATACTTTGACCAACTTCTCAGTGGAAAAATTTAAATCCAAGAAGGGCAAGGGCCTTACAAAGGCTTTAGGCCAACTTGCGCTGTTTAAGGCAGAGAAAATGTCTCTATTATAAAGAGAGAGGAGCGAAATGAAAGATCATAGCAGTAAGAAAGAAAAATAAATTGAGATGATTCTGGACACAAAAAAGAATAAGTGCCGTATATAAATAAAGTGCAAGGTCAAAAACTCAACAATGAAAAAAGAACAGGAAGCAGAGACTCAAAATAAGTCTGTACACAAGTGTTGAAAGCAGTGTTGTTCACAATAGCCAACAGGTGAAAGCAACCCAAATGTCCATTAACGGATGAATGGATAAACAGATATATATATTATATATACATATGTGTGTGTGTATGTGTGTGTATGCGCGCGTGTGTGTATGTATGTACACAATGGGCTATTATTCATCCTTAAAAAGAAATGGCAGCCAGACGTGATGGCTCATGCCTGTAATCCCAGCACTTTGGGAGGCCGAGGCGGGTAAATCACCTGAGGTCAGGAGTTCGAGACCAGCCTGGTCAACATGGCGAAACCCCACCTATACTAAAAATACAAAAATTAGCCGGGTGCGCTGGCAGGCACCTGTAATCCCAGCTACGTGTGAGGCTGAGGTAGGAGAATCGCTTGAACCTGGGAGGCAGAGGTTGCAGTGAGCTGAGATCATGCCAAAAAACTCCAACCTGGGGAACAGAGTGAGATTCTGTCTCTAAGAAAAAAAAATAAAAAAAAAAGAAGAAAAGGCATTCTGACACATGCTAAAACATGGATGAACTGGATAAACTTTGAAGAAATGAAACGAAATAAGCTGGACAAAAATGTATCATTCCACTTATATGAAATAGCTAAAATAGTCAAATACATAGAGAGAGAAAGTAGAATGGTGATTGCCAGAGCTCAGGTAGGAAAGAGTGGGAGTTATTGTTTAACAGGTACAGAGTCAGTTTGGGAAAATGAAAAATTCTGGAAATGAATAGTGGTGATACTTACATAGCATTGTTAATGTACTTCATGATACCAATACTGGAATGTATATTTTACTACAATACTATGCAAAATGATAATTTTTCAAAAAAGTCATAGTACAGAGGATGTGAAAATTTTTTTTAAGAAAAAGGCTTATGTTTCCATTTAAAATTGTTTGTGATACAAAACCCATTGTTCTCCATCATTGATATCTTCAGGAAAATCTATTCTTTTGATGTTGTGGAGTCTCTCAAGGTTAATATTGGTAGCAGAACAGCATATGTGGACTCAGAAACCCCAGAGGTAAAGAAGGCTATGAATACATAAGACCCCTGGGAACTTGCATCAATCCTAGACAGATTATTGGGCTTTCTCATAAATTATATTAAGAGGCTCAAGGTAATTTTCGTCTCCAGGGAGCAGAGGAGGGTCTCCAATTGATATGTGCGTTACCCTCCCAAAGAAAGTTAAAAGAGAATATTGAGGCTACACTTAAACTTTATCAAGAAATAATAGATTCCTAAGAAAGTTTCCTGCCTAATGAGGAGGTATTTCAGAGACCACTTCTTTCTCTGTTCAAGTGGGAACATAAAACTAAAAAAATAGTAAACACAAAATATATGCTTAAAAACTACCTCTCATGCTGCACCCCCACAATATCATAGCTACTCCAAAGATAGATATTGTATATTCTGAGTTTTATTTCTCATCTTAATTAAAATAATACTAGAGAATGTTATTCATATATAATTAAAATAATACATGAAGTATTTATTCTTGAGACTTCTAAGTTTTCTTTGAAATGTCACTTTTATTAAAAATAAATATGTGACCCACAAGTTAATATTCTACGTAGGAAGTTAACTGTTCAGTAGCAAGAATCCTGAGAAAAAGTAGAGTGAATGAGTTCAGAAAACTCAGCTATGAATTCAGACAAAACTAGACAAATACTAATTGTGTGGTCTTGGGCAAATTGTTTAAATTTTTTTTTGCTTATAATATGGCTATGGATATCAAAGTTGTTTAAAAATACTGAGTCTCACTTCTAACGTTTTACATATTAGTCTCATATCTTCTTATGTTTCACAACAAACTGTTGTATTATTGTTCATACTCTGATACACGTATTTTTTAAAGCACCCTGCACAATTAGACGATCAATACATACTTGTTGATAATTTATTGATTGTATTATTTTTTATTGCTGCTGTAGTAAGTTAGCACAAATTTAGTAGCTTAAACCAAAACAATTTTCCTATCTTATAGTTTGGTATGTTAGAAGTCCAGCCCAAGTGGGTCTCATTGGATAAAAATTATGTTGCTGGCAAAGCAATATTTTTTTCTGGAGGCTTCAGGAAATCGTCCATTTCTTTACTTCTCCAGCTTCTAGAAGCTTCCTACTTTCCCTGGCTCATGGCCACCACCTCCATCTTCAAAGTCAGCAACCAGCAATGTGGCATCTCTCTGAACCTTCTTTCTCAGTCACGTCTTCTTCTGACTCTGAACTCATCCAGGAAAGGGCCATCAATTTTAAGAACCCATGTGATTAAATTGAACCCACTTGAATAACTTAGGATAATCTTCTCTTCACAAGGGCCATACCCTTCATCATCTCTGCAGAGTATTTTTGCCATGTTAGGTAACATATTCACAGGTTCTGTGGGTTCGGGCATGGACACATTTGGGGGACCATTATTCTGCCCTCTACATTGGTGTTAAAGAAATAAAAGCTGAGATGATTTTAAACTGTATATTTTCTTTCCGCAAAGTTCCCAAAACATTTCATGATAGTTTTAAATCACTATTCTGTATATTGATCATGTCTTATGTGGTTTACCTATTTTAGAGAGTATGATGAAACATAATCACCTGGCTAGGTAGAAAATCCTTTATTTTAGGTGCCTTTAATATGGCTTAATCAGAAAAGCACTGAAATTAGCCAGTTTCCTGCTGGGCATAATTCTGGGTGACTCTCAATGTATTTCAGACTGATTATACTATCTATAACGTGTACTTCTTCATCTGTTGCTTTTATCCATAAGCCTCAATAACCTTTTCAAACACCAAAGAAGTGTCAGTATCCGTAGCCTCCAAAATGCTAATATCATCATGCCCAATCTTCATGTGAAAAACATTTGATCCTCCCAAACAAGCAAAGTATGGTTTCAGCCCAAAAAGAGTGTATCCCTAGAAACTGAAGAGAAGTAATTTAATTCAGAACAACATAGAAGGACTAAGTATCTTAGTGTATTAATTTCTAGAGCTGCTGTAACAATACATCACAAACTGGGTGACTTAGAACACTAGAAATGCACAGTCTCGCGGTTCTGGAAGTCTGAGAGCAAGTTGTCAGCAGGATTGGTTCCTGTGACAGGGTATATGTTCCGTGTGTTCCTCCTAGATTGCTAGCTTCTGGTGGTTTCCTTAGCAACCTTTCGTGTAGAAATCATCATCTCAATCTCTGTCTTCATCTTCACATGGCATTATTCTTCTATATGTTACTGTCTCCAAATTTCCCCTTTTTGTAGGGACACTAGTTATCTTAGAGTCCATCTTAACAATTTTAATTTTATTAACTCTGTAAATCCCGTTTCTAAATCAAATTACATTCAAAGGTATTGGAGGTTAGAATATCAACATGTGAATGTTGGGGGGACACATTTCAACCCGTAGCACTTGATATTATATCTTGGGTTTCATATATCTTCAGATGCCTCCTGGCATCTTTACTTTGCCTGGCACAATGTCTGAGCTATAGCAATAAAACTTAGTTGTGTAAGTTGAAACCCTCATATTGCAAAATGGGTAAGAAAAAGACAACTTAGCAAAAGTGATATTATAAAGCCACAATTCTTCAGGCCCAGAGTTCTGTTTTGTAAATGGTATTAGTGGTCAATTGCTTAAAAATTGGAAAAATTCCTGTTAAGAATTCTGCTGTAGGTCACTTCTCTTGTTTCACTTAGAACTGGTGAAAAGCTATTGCTGCCTGCCCAGTGCAGTGAAAACAAGATCTAAATACACAGTTCGAAGTGCAGCTTAATTCATGACAGCAGTCAGCACCAACTAAATCATATTTTTCATGTCACAACAATAAAGCGCAAATCAAATAGCAGTGAAACTAATAAGTACTAATTTTTCAGTTATGGAAAACAAAACTTCTTATCACTTTCCTGCCAAAGTTGGAGAACAAAGCAGATACTCAAAGAACTTAGACTATATCTATCCTGAAATGATAAGAATGGCTTTGGGTGAATCCTTATTAACACAAGTCTTTTTTCTCTGTTAAGGAGCAGTTCAAAATCCTAGTCACCTGTCAACTACTATACAAACCTCAAAATGATCTAAGGGCTTTTAATTTTAATTCATTATTGAATTATCCAATTATTTAGGTATTACTGAGAATTTACCACACACCAGGCATTCTGCGAAGTTCCATAAGCCATCTAATGATAAAGCATAATACATATTGGCAAAAAGCATAATATGTATTGGCAAAAAGTTGTCTTTTTAATTATTCTATATTAAATTACTTCTTTCCAGCTTCTAGGACTAGAGTCCTACCAACAGACCAGAAGTTATTTTTTTGCACTTAATAATTTTTTAGCATATTTCTTACATTCTAAAATTTAATTCTTTGGGTAATTATTCAAAAACATTTCTTTTTTGTTTATTACTTACATCTTAGTTTTTAAATTGAGTCTTATTATATATGCGGATTTAAATACTAATATATTTATAGACAGAATATATTCTATAGAACATGGTTTTTAAAGTACAGTTAATAGACTCCTATGTCAACATTAGTATATTTATTGAGCTAATATTTTCCAAATTACCGATGTATGACAAAAATTCTTGCGTAGGTAAATTTCATCCGTAATGCCATAAAGACCAATAAATTTCAATGTAACAGTATAAGTTTATTGTTATGGTTTCTTTTTCTATTTGTTTTAGATAAAATCTTGCACTCTGTTGCCCAGGCTGGAGTGCAGTGGTATCATCACAGCTCCCTACAGCCTCCAACTCCTGTGCTCAAGGGATCCTCCGGCCTTGGAGTAGCTGGGAGGATAGGCATCCACCAACATGCCTGGTTGATAACTTTCAAATTAAACATTGCAAGTTTTGTTTGTAAAACGACCACTTGTCAAGTTTTTGTGTAGTATTAAAATCCACACTAACTGAAAAAGTTTTAAAAATACTCCTTTTTGTATCTGTGCCAGGCCAGATATTCTTCATATACTTCCACCAGAACAACACGTTGCAACAGATAGAATGTAAAAAGGACATGAAACCTCTGTCTTCTATTCATTCAAATATAAAAAAGATTTGCAAAAAATGCAAAACAATATTTGTGTAGTTGAAAATGATAGTTTGTTATAATAATTGTTATTTATGTTCCCATACAATAGGTTTATTGTCATTTATTTTAAATAAATAAATATAAGCAACATCTTCCATTTTTAATTTTCAATAAAACAAATATTGGTACATATAACCCATATAAAACAAAAACTCCTTGGGGCCCACAATGATCATAATGGAGTTCTGAGACTAAAAAGTTTAGGAACTGCATGAATAAACGTTAATCAGCACAGAGCAGTCAACAATGGCAGTAAAGATGCAAACATCCCCTGCTTGGGATCCTCCGAGCTCTGCCCAGAGGGGAGACGTTCTTTTCAATGCAATGGAAATAGCTTGTGAGTGTTGCAGCTTCCAGCATTACATATTAGAGTCTTATATACTTCATTTCTGTTTCCTTCCGCACCAAGCAAATTTCTGATAATACGATTTTCTAGCTTGGCTTGCAGAAAATAATTTTATGGTTGTTCTGAGAATTTTATTTATTTAGAAATTATATTTCTCATTATAAATGAATACACTGGGATTCTGATTGTAACCAGTGTAGCCATTTCAACCACTCATGATGTGACTTTGATCACTTCTGCACAAACACTAGGTTCTTCAATCCTTTCCCATCAGTGGAACATGGTCAGGGCCATTCAAGTTTACTTAAACAGATTTTCCTAATTTCACACAATAGTATTATTCTTATGTGATGGTCAGTCAGGTGTATGCACAAGAGGAGACGGAGGAGAAATTCAGGAGAAAATAAAAACAAGGTTTGTTATACTTACAGGTTTTAAAGACAGGAGGCAAGCCCTACCACACAGGTCCACATGAAAAGACAGCAGGGTGGTTAAGAAGAAGAGACAGGAGTAAGGGGAAGGTTTAGGTCACTGTCTTTATTGGGGTTTCCAAGGGAAAGTCAAGACAGCGCAGGATGAACCAGTTTAGAATTGACTAGTTTGAATAATTTCAGTGAGTTTTGAGCTATCGGAGTGGTTCCCAGTTGCCTAGAACCTGGTCCTGGAATGGTTGAGGCTGAGAAATACTGCCTCGTGTGGTGCATGGGCTGGTAGAGAAAGTGTGGTTCTGGGTTGGTTAGTTTGCAAATCAAAGGCATGCTCTAGGCTGGGCTAAGATGCCCAAACATCATAATATACAGAAAACTGAAAAATATTAAAATATACATTGTATTAGCCCTGCCTGTCCCAAAAAGAATTAAGTTCCTTTGCAAATCTGTCTTCTCCACTTCAAGACTGAATTACAAGGGGTCTCAGAAAAAGGCAGCTATCGTACAAGACCAGGAGCTTGTTACACTCATGCCCCAGAAAAACGAGAGCTCTTACCTTTAAAAAAGGAAAAAAACAATTTCAAGGGAAATTTGTATCTCTAACTGTAAATAATATAAATTGAATTCTTTATTTGTGAGGGGAAAGAATTAACTACTGTCTTGCCAGTTATCCTATATGTGTTTTTACTCTTTTTATGCATATTTTAATTATTTAACTGGATTTGACCAAATTCAGATATGCTTACTCACAAACGAGAAGGAACAAGAATTTTAGGGCATACAAATTCACCAAAATGAAACCAAATTGTGAAGACCTCTTAATTTTTTAAAAAAGTGCCATCTTTGCAGAAACTTGTGAATTCACCAAGATGTGTTAGATTGTTTTATTAAAAGCTCTGATGTCTTCCAATGAAAAAAGTGGTAATAAGTCTTAATGAATATGGCTATTCTATTTCCCGATTTCTTCAGGAATGCTCTTTTTCTGCTTTCTACTCTGTTCTCTAAAATTCTATCCTGTAGTGCCATAATACTCAACAAGAAATCTACTTTGAGATTGCAACTTTATCAAAAACTTCAGAAAATCCTTAGTTTTGTTAATGTATTTGAAAAATAGTTTATATTATTACAATTTTATCATTCTAGTGTTAAAACTTTCCACTTCTTTAAACTGAAAAACACTGGTACTCTCTGCTTGTTAGCAAGGAATGGTTGAGTGATGTTGCAGTTCTTTTTCTACTCTAAGTGTTTTGCCTTTGGTTGTATCTGCTTTTTCACCAATTGAATAAAAATAGGTACACCAGAGTATCTCTTCCATCACTAACCCTATTTCTCAGGTTGCATTGAGAAAGTGTTCAATTTTAACAATTTTATTATTAATATTTATCTTCATAGAACACTGTATTCATTGCGTCCAACTTCTCGGATTTCATGATTTATGGGTTCTCTGCACCACTCATTCTTTCATTCAATATATCCAGTGGTGTGATGAATTCTGAAAATACAAAGATGAGAAAGCATTATGTTTGTTCACTCAAAATCTTAACTTCTAACAGAAGCGTGACTAACTGTATTCAGCAAATTCATGTAAAATTATAATATATATCTTATATAAAGAGTTGTGAGAGCACTGAGAAAGAACAATTAATTATGCCTAGAAAGTAATAAAGGAACTCTTCATAGCAGAGAAAGTAATTAATCTTTATATGGAAAGAATAACACATTGATCTTCACCAAGGAAATGGGGGAAAGGTGAGATAAATGGGAGGTGCAAAAAGTCACACAACAGTCCAGTGTATGTATACTTGAGGAATTAACAGAAATACAGGCTGCCTTCAGGGTTATATGCATCATAGAAATGAGAGCTGTGATGAAGTGAAATACCAGGCTAAGCAATTTGTTTTTTGGCATACAGAAAATATTAGTGAGACATTCAGTTTTGTATTTTAGACATGTGAGTCTAAGAGGAATATGTAGACTAGATAATAGTGGAAAGAATGTATGTCAGGATGATAAGGCAATGCAAATATAGCATTACAGGAAAAAAATTAGAAAGAAAACTATTCTGAATTGTTTTATTTTCCAAAGGAAATTGGGAATGTGGATTAAAGATTGATGCAGATAACTTTTTCCATGTGATTTTTTTTCTACTGCCTATCTAGTACATTGTAGAATGATTATTGTATTAGTTGGTGTTTCCCAGGGAAACAGAACCAGTAAGATTAGATAGACAGATGATAGATAGATGATTGATAGATAGATAGATAGATAGATAGATAGATAGATAGATGATAGATAGATAGATAAAAAGAAAGAGAGAGAGAGTATTGGCTTACATGAGTATGAAAGTTGAGAAGTCCCACAATCTGCAATAGGCAGCCTGGAAACTCAGAAAAGCTGGTGATATAGTTAGGGGTCCTGGGATCTGGAGAACCAATAGTATAGATACCAGTTGCAGTCTAAAGGCCTGAGAATCAGGAATGCCAAGGGCAGGAGAAGACTGATGTTCCAGCTCAAGCAGCCAGGCATTGAAAGGGAAAACCCAGCCCTCATCCACCTTTTTGTTCTATTCAGTCCTTCAATGAATTGGATGATGCCCAGCACAGTGGGGCAGGCTAATCCTGCACCGGCAACCAAGTTATCCAGCTTCTCTCATCAGAATTGACTAGGTGGCTGGAGTGATCCACGGAGAGCAAGGAAGAGCAGTGTGGCGTGGTGGCCCATCTGAAAGCCACACAGAGCAGGGGAGCCCCGACCCCACCAGCCAAGGGGTGCAGTGAGTGAGCATGCTATCCCACCGGGGAAACTGTGCTTCTTCCATGAAATACTGCAACCCAAGAATCGGGAGATCCCACTCCCGAACCCATGCCACTGGGGCCTAGGGTTCCAACCCCAGAGCTGCACAGATTCTCAATAGCCTCTTAGCTAGAATCTGCTTAAGCCTGCTGAGTTCCTGCGGGGGAGAAGTGACCAGCACCACAACTGTAGCTGCCTGCAGTCTAAGCCATTTGAGCTCCTTGGGAAAAGGCCAGCAGCCAGCACTAAGGCTCATAACTGCCTAATAATCTAAGCTCCCTAGGTGGGGGAAGGGAGGTATCCATCTCTAAGCTCCAAGCCACGTTTTTCCCCTGTGGAAACCAGGGAAGCTAGATGGCTTGGTCCCAAGAGGTACCTCCCACAGCCAAACACACTGGCTACGGTAGACTGTGGCCAGAGCACCTCTTCAGACATGACCCTGACCCATCTTTCTTCACTGGGTGGGGGTCTTTCCTCCTGGTAGTTCTGAAAAATTCAGGCAGCCTAGATGAGTGGGTTTCCCCCCAGCAGAGCACATCCCCTCCACCAAGAAACAGTCAAATTGCTTTGTTAAATGGGTCCTGTTTCCCGTGCCACCCATCTGGGTGAGATGTTCCAACAGAGGTTGTCAGACACCCTATACAGGAGCAATCCTACTGTCATAAGTTTGGTGCCCCTGGAGGTCAGAGATCCCAGAAGACGGAACAGGCACTCATCTTTGCTGTTCTCCAGCCTCCTTGAGTGACATCTCCAGCCATGGGAGTGAACAAGATGAATAGGGCCTGAAGTGAACACCCAGCAAACCACAGCAGGCCTACAGAAGAGGAATCTGACCATTGAAAGAAAAACAAATAAACAGAAAGCAACAACAACAGCATCATCAAAAACAAAATGTCCCCACAAAAATCCCATCCAAGGGTCAGAAACCTCAAAGATTGAAAGTAGACAAACTCATGAAGATGAGAAAGAATTAATGAAAACACACTGAAAACCCAAAAGGCCAGAGTACCCCTTCTCCTCCAAACGATCGCAATGTCTCTCCAGCAAGGGCACAGCACTGGATGGAGGATGAGGTGGACGAATTGACAGAAGTAGGTTTCAGAAGATGGGTAATAAAAAAACTCTGCTGTGCTAATGGAGCATGTTCTAACCCAATGCGAAGAAGCTAAGAACCTTAATAAAAGGTCAGAGGAGCTGCTAACTAGAATAACCAGCTCAGAGAGGAAAACAACTGACGTGATGGAGTTGAAAAACACACCACGAGAACTTCATGAAGCATACACCAGTATCAACAGCCAAATCGACCAAGCGGAAGAAAGGATATCAGAGTTTGAAGACCATCTTGCTGAAATAAGGCATGCATACAAGATTAGAGATAAAAGAATACAAAAGAACAAACAAAGCCTCTGAGAAATATGGGACTACGTGAAAAGAACCTACAATTGATTGGAGTACCTGAAGGAATCAGGGAGAATGGAAACAAGCTGGAAAACACACTTCAGGATATTATCCAGGAGAACTCCCCCAACCTAGCAAGACAGGCTAACATGCAAATTCAGGAAATACAGAGAACACCATTAAGATACTCCACAAGGAGGTCAACTCCAAGACACATAATTATCAGATTCTCTGTATTAGTCTGTTTTCATGGTACTGATAAAGAAATACCTGAGACTGGGAAGAAAAGGAGATTTAATTGGACTTAGAGCTCCACGTGGCTGGGGAGGCCTCAGAATCATGGTGGGAGTTGAAAGCCACTTCTTACATGGTGGAGGTAAGAGAAAAATGAGGAAGATGCAAAAGCAGAAACGCTTGATAAAATCATCAGATCTCATGAGATGTATTTATTACCATGAGAACAGTATGGGAGAAATTGCCCCCATGATTCAAATTATCTCCCACTGGGTCCCTCCCACAACATGTGGGAATTATGAGCATGTAATTCAAGATGAGATTTGGGTGGGAACACAGAGCCAAACTACATCATCCTGCTTTTGGCTCCTCCAAATCTCATGCCCTCACATTTCAAAACCAACCATGCCTTCCCAACAGTCCCCCAAAGTCTTAACTTATTTCAGCATTAACTCAAAATTCCACAGTCCAAAGTCTCATTTGAGATAAGGCAGAAGGGACTTCTGTTCTGCCTAGGAGCCTGTAAAATCAAAAGCAAGCTAGTTACATCCTGGATGCAATGCTGGTACAAGTATTGGGTAAACACAGCCATTCCAAATGGGAGAAATAGGCCAAAGCAAAGGGGTTACAGCCCCATGAAAGTCTGAAATCCAACAGCGCATTCAAATCTTAAAGCTCCAAAATGATCTCCTTTGACTCCATGTCTCACAAGCAGGTCATGCTGAAGCAAGTGGTGGGTACCCATGGTCTTGGGCAGCTCCTCCCCTGTGGCTTTGCAGGGTACAGCCTACCTCCCACTTGTTTTTATGGGCTGGCATTGAGTGTCTGTGACTTTTCCAGGCACATGATGCAAGACATCAGTAGATCTACCATTTTGGGGTATGGAGGGTGGTGGCAATCTTACAGCTTTGCCAGGTGGTGCTCCAGGAGGGACTCTGTATGGGGGGTACAACCCCATATTTCCCTTCCACATTGCCCTAGCAGAGGTTCTCCATGAGACCCCAATCCCTGCAGCAAATTTCTGCCTGGACATCCAAGCATTTCCATACATCTGAAATCTAGCTGGAGGTTCCCAAACCTCAATTCTTGAGTTCTCTGCACTCGCAGGCTCAATGCCACATGGAAGGTGCCAATTCTTGGGGATTGCACCCTCAGAAGCCATGGCCCAGGCTCTTTGGCCCCTTTCAGACAGGGCTGGAATGGCTGGCATGCAGGGCAACAAGTCACTAGGCTGCACATGTTATGGGGAACCTGGGCGTGGCCCACAAAACCATGTTCTCTTGGGACTGTGGGTCTGTGATTGAATGGGCTGCTATGAAGATCTCTGACATGCCCTGGGGACATTTGCCCCATTGTCTTGGGGATTAATATAAAATCAGAGTAGAATTGAAGGAGATAGAGCTATGAAAAGCCCTCCAAAAAATCAATGAATCTGGGAGCTGTTTTTTGAAAAAAATAACAAAATAGATAGACTGCTAGCTAGACTAATAAAGAATAAAAGAGAGAAGAATCAAATAGACATATTAAAAAATGATAAAGGGAATATCACCACTGATGCCACAGAAAAATAAACAACCATCAGAGAATACTATAAACACCTCTGTGAAAATAAACTAGAGCATCTGGAAGAAATGGATAAATTCCTGGACACATACACCCTCCCAAGACTAAACCAGGAAGCAGTCAAATCCCTGAATAGGCCAATAACAAGTTGGGAAATGGATCATCTACAGAACCAGGCATCCAAATACTATCATTAACATAGACCTGATAGGCACGTCCATCCATGTCATGGCTCAAATAAGAGAAGGAAAAGGAATATAGGCCCAATATGTATAGTTTTTAACAGTCTGTGGGGTGACGGAGGGTAGAAGGATCAGTGTCATCAGGAGGAGGCAGAGGCTGAGCCAGACCTGGATCTGCAGAGACAAGTTGTTCAGGATGGCTGACTGGATTGTCTGTTGTAAAGGAGTTAGCATGGTCACTTTCTTCTTTTTGATGATTGGATGTGTTAGTTGTTTCTTGCTGTGGTGCTTTTTCAGCAAATTTCTCTGTCTTGTTGTTGTATGCATTTTCAGGACACAATTTCAGGTGTCTAGCAGGAATCCAAACAGGAGATTGATATTCACCTGGGGAAACACAAGCATAGCCTCTTCCCCACGTTAAAATAGAACCTTTTGACCATATATTAGATTGAACATCTTTCCACCATACTTCCCTTCCTTGGTTTACCCTGGGGCAGTTACCAGAGAAATGTTTTTCTGGCATTAGTATGAGTGAGTTGATGAAATTTTTCTGCATATGTAATGGCTAGAGAAACTAGAGTATCAACTTTATGGTTACCACTGGATAAAGGTCCAAGCAAGTTAGTATGAGAACAAATGTGAGTGATGAAAAAAAGGGTGGTTTCGGTTTCTGACAGTTTTTTGTAATAAAGAGAACAAGGAAAACAGATTAGTGTCAGCAATATTTTTGATGGTAGCTGTTTCTATTGCCTTAGTGGCATGGACTACATAAACTGAGTCAGAGACAATATTAAGAGGTTGATCAAAATCCTGTAATACAGAGATAACAGCAAACAACTCGGCTTTTTGAGCAGAAGTGTATGGAGTAGAAATGACTTTATCTTTTGGTCCTACATACCCTGCCTTTCCATTACTTGATCCATCAGTAAAAATGGTAACGGCTGTCTCTGGTGGTGATGAATGAGTAAGTTTTGGTAGAATCCAGGAAGTATTTCTTAGAAATTGAAAGAATTTTGACTTAGGTAAATGATTATCAATAGTGCCAACGAAGTCAGCCAGATTAGTCTGCCAGCACAAAGATGTAGAAAAGGCATGTTTAACTTCATTTTTTGACAAAGGGACAACAATAATGTTTGGATCAAAGCCAGAAATTTTAGTGATACATTGACGTCCTAACCCAATCAAAGTGGCTATTTGATCAATATATATTGAAAGAGTTTTAGAGGCTGAATTAGGAAGAAATACACATTCAACTAGAGAATCATTTTGTACTATAAGTCCCGTAGGAGAGTGGATGGAAGGAAAAACTAAAAATTGTAAAGGCAAATTTGTGTCAATGTGGAGACTTGTGCCTCTCTCACTCATTGTTCTACAAAAGACAACTCTTGTTTTCCTGGCTCAGATAGAGAGCGAGGACTGTTTAAATATGTATCTCCTGATAAAGTGGCAAATAGATGAGATAATGCATAAATAGGGATGCCTAGGGTTGGTCTGAGGTAATTGATGTCACCTAGTAATTTTTGAAAATCATTTAAGGTGTTTAAATTGTCAGTACAAAGTTGGACTTTTTGGGGCTTAATGGAGTGAGCTTCTAGCTGCATTCCTAAGTACAGAAAGGAGTGGCTTGTTGAATTTTGTCAGGAGCAATGTGGAGTCCTGCTTTGGCAACAGCTAATTTTTAAAAGGTAAAACATTGAATTAATTCATCTTTAGTGGGGGCAGCAATCGGTATATCATCCATATAATGAACAATGTAATTATTTTTAAAAGTCTGTCAGATAGGTTGTAACACAGTACTGACAAACAACTGACAAATAGTAGGACTGTTAAATATTCCTTGAGGTAAAACTTTCCATTGATATCTAGCTGCAGGAGCTGAATTGTTAATGGAAGGTGTAGTAAAAGCAAATTTTTCACAGTCTGACTTGTCTGAAGGAATATGAAAAAAGCAATCCTTAAGGTCAATGATAATTAAAGGCCATTCTTTAGGAATCATGGAAGGGGAGGGCATACCGGGTTGTAATGCCCCAATAGGTTTAATAACTGCATTAACAGCTCTTAAGTCTGTTACCATCCTCCATTTTCCTGACCTTTTTTGTACAACAAACACAGGTGAGTTCCATGGAGACAAGGAGGGCTCAATAGTGTTTGCTTGTAGTAAATCATTAACAATTTCAATTAAAGTCTCCAACTTGTGTTTGGAAAGTGGCCACTACTCTACCCAAACAGGTGACTCACACATCTATTGTGAAGGGGCAGAGGAAAAGAGAGAAAGAGAGTGAGCATGCCGGGACGTGGACTGGGGGGAAGCAGGATTCCAAACCTCTGAAATAAGGGGTCCTGGAGCCTCAAAAGAAACAGTAGGCTTAGAAGAGGGGAGAAGTCCAAAAGGATGAGAGGAATGAGAAACAGCCCATTCAGATGAATGCCACACATCCTCCTCTGGCAGAGGGGACAACGGCTTGGTAGAAGAAGAGTTAACATATACAGGTTCCAAGATAGGAGGTGGAGGGAGGGGATCAACACCAGGTTCCTCCTCCTGGGGAGAAAACAAGGAGAGATCGAATTCTTCTTCATCATCAGAAGGAGGACTAGTAGGGGGGGCAGCTACCCAAGGTAAAGGGAATGGTTCACCATTCACGTTAACTTCTGGCATTTGAAGAGTATCACCAGACTGAAAAGGAAGTAAAGCAACACGAATAAGAGCCCAGTCAGTCCAAACAGAAATAGGAAGTAAAACACCATCTCTCATGAGTTGGCGGAGAGTGGCGCCAACTCTATCCCAGTCTAACAGGTCCATAGAATCTTTGTCAGGGAACCAAGGACAATGTTTTTCAATAGTCTGAAATAAGAGAATAAGGTTATTGGAATCAGCCTTGATTCCACCCTGTTTAAGAAGAAGTTTAATAAAAGACAGATAAGCCTGGTGTTTAAACTGCAATTGTCCCATAATAACCCTGGAATATTACCAGTCAACAAACCTGAAAAGAGGGGAGAGTCGGAAAAAGCGTACCCAGAGACCTTACTGTCAAGGCTGAAGACTAGTCATCACGAACCCGCACTCAGAGTGCACTGAGCCCAGGAACAAAGAAGGCCACGTTGGGCGCCAAATATTGCAGGATCTGGCCAGCAGCCCACAATGCAATGGGGCTCTCTCTTTGTTCCTAGGTGGGTTGGCAGGTTGAGAAACAATAGACACACACAAGATAGTGAAAACTGGGTCCAGGGGACGTCACTGCCTTCTGGTCCTGTGGTGTCAACAATGCACTGGATATACCAGGATTTATTATTAAGTTTAGTGAGGGCGAGGGTAGGTTAGGGAGGGATTTAGGGTCATTTGATTATGAGGTGAGATGGTCACATGGGGATGAAGTAATTCTTTAACATAACATCTGTATGCAGAAGTACAGTATACAGGGATAAGAATTTACAATATAGTGTGTGTATCAGTAATTTCTAACAGAGCCTTAAAACAGAAACACAGTCTTTCCATAACCTATGATTAGCAAGATATTAATCAGCAGTAACAGTTGCAGCAAAAGCTGGTTACAAACAATCCATAGAAACAGGACATGAAGCTAGACAACCGGTTAGACCAGAGATTCTCAGAAGGGTGTATACCTTAAAACTAAAGAGACCTAGAAGAGCCATGGCAAGATGAGGGCATTATAGTCCTATCTTATCCATATGGACAGGTGCCCCCCCACCATGCATCCATTTATAGGCTCTCCACAAGGGTTGATTTCCATTCCCAGAGCTATGAACATCTGCTTTTCTGGGATAGGACTCTTGGTGATATGAAACCCCCCAGACTGCACGCCCATTCATAGGCTCTCTGCAGGGGGAAGCACGTTACACACTGTTGACTCATTCTGGCAGTCCAACCTGGCATTGTCTTTACACAATCCTGCATGCAATTTTGTATTTACAATAATCAGGAGCATTTCATCTTTTATTCCATAGCAATAGTTTTGGGGGGTCTCCCTACAAAAGATAAACATCTCAAATGCATAAGAAAGACAGATAACCAATAAAGGAACAACTATTAAGCCAAAAGTGTGATTCCAAAAAAAAAAACTAGAAAATAATAAATGATAGAATGTATTCAATGCTTAAAATATGTAAGGCATGTACCAAGTAGGAATGTTAATTCTGTTAATCCTATGAAACAGGTATTATTAATACAATACTAATTTTACAAATGAAGAGGGTAAATGATGAAAAGCTTCGGTAATTAAGCCAACATTCCTCAGATACTAAAACATAAGTCTAGATTTGTGTCAACAAAGTTAAGCACCAATGTCCAGACTCTAAATTATTATTCTCTCCTCTTTCTCCTGGAGATCAAAATGAAAGCTGATTGAAAATAATTGCCATCCCAACTTTCTAAACAGTCTTTCAAGAACAAAGCAAATAAAACACGTTTTTGTGGCAAAAAAAAAAAAAAACTGAAGAAACCTGAGTGTCGATGAACACTCAGAAAAGAAAGAGCTAAGAAACTAATTTTAAGAAAATTAATCTAGTAGAAATATATTTCTTACAAAGCTAATCAATAAAATATTGAATACTAGTATATTTACACATTATTTACACAAAGTAATAATAATAAATATATTTGATTTAATGGAGTTCTAAAGGGGAGCTAAATGCTAGATAGTAGTAGCCCCTCATCTTGGAATGATAAGGAGAGAGAGGTTCTTGTGATCTGAGTTAATACCTTTCAGAAACCTTATGTTGATTAGAATATAAGATACTGATTAACTTTTTATTGCATAAATCTTGGTAAAGCAGAAATAGAGGATTTATCTTGAATAGCTGTATAGAGAAAATAAAATTAAAAATAAAATTGAATTACTCAAAAATACAATAAATGAGAAATAATAATGCTTAATATGTGCAAAACTCAAAATATGTCAGTGAAAAATATATCTATCAGTACCTGTTGTAGGCCAACAAGTTTGTATGCCCACTGCATAATAACACACCAATGCACCAAGACAGCAGGTTTTGCAGCAGACAAAAATCCTCAAATATGTTGCCCCAGATAGCCTTGGACTTGGGATTTTTAAGCAGATCGTGGAGGGTGAGGAACTGTAAAATTTGGGTTATTGATTTGTCAAGGTAAAGGGTATGAAATCATCAGGATGTGGAGACTGCATTGTTTGGTGAGTCAGCTTCTAATGGGGTCTTGCAGAACAGCTAATGTTTCACTGACACACAGGACCTAAAGAATATATCAAAGAGTAAACTCAATGTTGTATAATGTTTAAGTTGTTATCTAAAGAGCAGTTAAGGGGAACTATAATCTAGGGACTACATGATTCTAAAACAATAGGCACCAAAAGACTACAAAAAAGCAAGTAAGAGAACAAGCTGACCTAATGATTAACAATGAATGTGCTGGAAATTTGGTTTATTTTTGTTTCTCCTTCACCCTCCTTTCTTGAATACTTTTATAAAGTTTATTGCGACCGTTTCATAATTACAATAAACAGAAGTAGTTTGTGTTGAATGAAATTTGACGCAGATTTTTTTGCTAACTCTACCCATCAAGAGAGAGAATTTACTTCTCTATTTTTTGAATCTGGCTGACCTTGGTACTTGCAGCTGAAGTGACATTGTGTTATTTCTAAGCAAGGAATCAAGAGGTCTTGCAGTTTTCATTCTCACTCTCTTGCTGCCCTGGGATCTCCCTGTGAAGATTTTCTAGTGACCCAGCCTGATGATGAAAGACCACAAAGACAGAGAGGACCATTTTAATGGATAAAGGAAATCACCAAATCATGATTGAAAAAAAAAATATATGGGAAGTTATCACAATTCTAAACACATATGAAACCAATAAATTGAAAATAGTTTTGGAATTCAAAGAATTATTGTAAAATAATTCATAATAGCAGGAGCTTTAACACATCACCTTTAAAATATCAATCAGACAACAGACAAAATATTACTTATCAAGGATGACCATTTTCTGGTGTTCACCAGTGCAGCTGCACCACTTTATCACAGCCTATATCTATTCAAATGATTCATATATTCCATAATGTTTATAAATTATTTGATATCACTTCCATTAGCAAAGTGGTAAATGTTTTTTAATAATACACTAACAATCTTTATTAAATGAAAATATAAAACCCTGTACCCTAAATATAGATAATGCATTTTTCTTAAGCATAAATAGAACATTTTAATAAAAATGGCTCATGTATTTGTCACAAAGAAAATCTCAACAAGCTAAAAGATTGCTGCCATATAGATTATACTTGCTAATTACAATGAAATTAAGTTAGATATCTGTAGTAGAAACATAACCAGGCAATGAAACAAACAGTGGATATTTAAAAACTTTAGAAATGTAGGATCCAAAGAAGAAACATTAAGGACAATTTTAATATTGTTAGATGAAAAAATTCTAAATATATTGGAGAAATTTTATTGAAATCTAAATAATAATGTCTATTACATTTTTGAAAAAAATACAAATATATTTATACCTTACATTCATAAAAATGAATTCTAAATAGAACTAAGTACTATATATAAAAACAGCTGTGACACAATTAGAAGAAAATATCTTGTGACTTCAGATAAAAAAAGTATTCCTTAAAGTATTGGCATTCAGAAAATATTTTTTGATAGGGGTCATTATGGTGGATGGGTGACAGAACTAGATTGCAGCTCCAGACAGAGCAGCATGTAGAGGCTTGCATTGTGAATTTTAGCTCCAGATCGACTGCAAGAACAAATGAGCAATCCCAAGAGGACCCACAAATCCTCTGAAGGAAAGGGACTGCTCCTGCAGGACCCAGAGACACCCCAAATACTGTAGTGATCCAACTATGGAAGTGGGAAAGGGAGACCCCCCTCTCCTGAACACACACCCCCACTGGAGAAACTGAAGGCCTGTTTGCAGGAGAAGTTTTTGACTTTACCTGGAGCTGAGTCAATTTAGAGAGCTGAGCAAAGTACAAGGGTGGAGGAGGCAGTAGAAAGGCCCTTGGGGTAAAACTCAACAGGGAGAAGGAAATCTCTCGCTGAACTTTGTAACAATTCAAAAGGTGCAAGAATCCTCCTGACCAGAACTCCGGGGAGGTCACAATTCCAATGTGCAGATTCCACAGGTGAGGGGAGAACCAAGCCCTTTTCTTTTGCAGCTGGGATGCTGATAGCCTGGAGCGAGTTTTCAAGCCCATCTTGCCCTCCTCCTGGAGACAGACTCAAGGCTGTTGTGGAGGGCACAGTGGGAATGAGACCGGCCCTTTGATTTGCATGGGAGCTGGGTGAGGCCTGTGACACTTACCTTCACTTCCCTGACAACCTGCATGACTCAGCAGAGGCAGCCATAATCCTCCTAGGTACACAATTCCAATGACCTGGGAACATCACCCCCACTCTCAAGAGCAGCCACAGCAAGACCCCCACTAAGGAGAGCCTGAGCTTGGACATACCTAGCCCTGCCCTCACCTGATGGGCCTTCCAATTCACCCTGGTAGCTGAAGACAAAGGGCATATATTCTTGGGCATTTTAGAGCCTGGCCCACCACTGGTTCCTCTCCATACTACCACAGCTGAAGCTCTCCGGAAAGCAGCACCTCCTGGCAGGAGGCCAAGCAGCACAAAAATAGAATATTAAACCACCAAAGCTAAGGATTTTCACAGAGTCCATTTCACCCCCCTGCCACCTCCACCAGAAAAGACTCTGGTATCCACAGCTGGGAGATCCATAGATGGTTCATATCACAGGACTCTGTGCAGAGAATCCCCAGTACCAATCCAGAGCTGGGTAGACTTGCTGAGTGGCTAGACCCAGAAGAGAGACAACAATCACTGCAGTTTGGCTCGCAGGAAGCCACATCCATAGGAAAAGGGGGAGAGCACTACATCAAGGGAACACCCCATGGGACAAAAGAATCTGAAGAACAGCCTTCAGCCCTAGACCTTCTCTCTGACAGAGCCTACCCAAGCAAGAAGAAACCAGAAAACCACCTCTGGTAATGTGACAAAACAAGGCTCTTTAACACCCACAGAAAATCACACTAGTTCACCAGCAGTGGATCCAAACCAGGAAGAAATCCCTGATTTACCTAAAAAAGAATTCAGGAGGTTAAGTATTAAGCTAATCAGAGAGGCATCACAGAAAGGTGAAGCCCAATATAGTAAATCCAAAAAATAATACAAGAAGTGAAGGGAGAAATATTCAAGGAAATAGATAGCATAAATAAAAAACAGTTGAAACTTCAGGAAACATCAGACACACTTACAAAAATGCAAAATGCTCTGGAAAGTCTCAGCAATAGAATTTAACAAGTATAATAAAGAAATACACAGCTCAAAGACAAGGTCTTCGAATTAACCCAATTCAACAAAGATAAAAAATATGAACAAAGCCTTCAAAAAGTCTGGGATTATGTTAAACAACCAACCTAAGAATTATTGACATTCCTGAGGAAGAAAATTCTAAAAGCTTGGAAAATGTATTTGGTGGAATAATCCAGGAAAACTTCCCTGGCCTTGCTAGAGACCTAGACATCCAAATACAAGGATCAGAAAGAACACCTGGGAAATTTATTGCCAAAAGAACATCACCTAGGCATTGTCACCAGGTTATCTAAAGGTAAGATGAAGGAAAGAATCTTAAGAGCTGTGAGACAGAAGGACCAGGTAACCTATAAAGGAAAACCTATCAGATTAACAGCAGATTTCTCAGCAGAAACCCTACAATCTAGAAGGGATTGGGGCCCTATCTTCAGCCTCCTCAAACAAAACAATTATCAGCCAAGAATTTTGTATCCAGTGAAACTAAGCATCATATATGAAGCAAAATTACATTCCTTTTCTGGAAAAAAAAAAAAAAAAAAAACCCTGAGAGAATTCACCATTACCAATCCACCACTACAAGAACTGCTAAAACGAACTCTAAATCTTGAAACAAATCCTGAAAAAAAACATGAAAACAGAACTTCTTTAAAGCATAAATCACACAGGAACTATAAAGCAAAAATACAAGTTAAAAAGCAAAAAACAAAACAAAAAAATACACAGGCAACAAAGAGCATGATGTATGAATCGGTACCTCACATTTCAATACTAGCATTGAATGTAATGACTTAAATGCTCTACTTAAAAGATATAGAACCACAAAATGGGTAAGAACTTACCAACTACCTATCTGCTGCCTTCGGGAGACTCATCTAACACATAAGAACTCACATAAACTGAAAGTAAAGGGACGGAAAAAGACATTTCATGAAAATAGACACCAAAACCAGGCAGGGGTAGCTATTCTTATATCAGAAAAAAAAAAAAAGAAAGAAAAAAAACTTTAAAGCAACGGCATTAAAAGAGACTAAAAGTGACATTATATGGTGGTAAAAAGCCTTGTTCACCAGGAAAATATCACAATCCTAAACATATATGCAACCTAACACTGGAGATCCCAAATTTATAACAATTATGAATAGACCTAAGAAATTAGATAGACAGCAATACAATAATAGTGGGGGACTTCAATACTCCACTGACAGAGCTAGACAGGTCATCAAGACAGAAACTCAACAAAGAAACAATAGATTTAAACTATACCTTTGGAACAAGTGGACTTAACAGATATATACAAAATATTTAATCCAACGGCTGCAGAATGCACATTCTATTCAACAGCACATGGAAGTTTCTCCAAGATACAAGTGATAGATCATAAAATGAGCCTCAATAAATTTAAGAAAATTGAAATTATATCAAGCACTCTCTCAGACCACAGTGGAATAAAACTGGAAATCAGGTCCAAAAGGAACCTTCAAAACCATGCAAATACATGGAAATTAAATAACCTGTCCCTGAATGAGCATTGCGTCAAAAACAAAATCAAGATGGAAATTAAAAAATTCTTTGAACTGAATGACAATAATGACACAACCTACCCAAACCTCTGGGATATAGCAAAGGCAGGGCTAAGAGGAAAGCTCATAGCCCTAAATGCCTATATCAAAAAGACTGAAAGAACACAAACTGACATTCAAAGGTCACACTTCATGAAACTAGAGAAACAATAGCAAACCAAACCCAAACCCAGCAGAGGAAAGGAAATAACCAAGATCAGAGGAGAACTAAATGAAATTGGATTTAAAAAATTACAAAATATCAATGACACAAAATGTTGGTTTCCTGAAAAGATAAATAAAATTGATAGGCCATTAGCAAGACTAACTAAGAAAAGAAGAGAGAAAATCCAAATAACCTCACTAAGAAGTGAAACAGGAGATAATACAATGAACACCACAGAAATACAAAGGATCATTCAAGGCTATTATGAACACCTCTACGCACATAATCTAGAAAACCTAGAAGAGATGGGAATATTTCTGGAAATACACAACCCTCTTAGCTTAAATCAGGAAGAATTAGTCACCCTGAACAGATTAATAACAAGCAGTGACATTGAAATGGTGATTAAAACACTACCAACAAAAAAGAGTCCAGGATCAGACAGATTCACAGCAGAATTCTACCAGATATTCAAAGAATTTATACCAATCCTTTTGACGCTATTCCACAAGATAGATGAGACAGAAGGAGCCCTCCCTAATTAATTCTATGAAGCCAGCATCACCTGAATACCCAAACCAGGAAAGAAGATAACAAAAAAAGATAACTACAGACTGATATCCTTGATGAACATAGACGCTAAGATCCTTAACAAAATACCAGCTAACCAAATCTAACAAAATATCAAGAAGATAATCCACCATGATCAAGTGGGTTTCATACTAGAGATGCAGGGATGGTTTAACATATGTAAGTCAATAAATGTGATACAACACATAAACAGAATTAAAAACAAAAATCACATGATCATCTCAATAGATGCAGAAAAAGCATTCAACAAAATCCAGCATCCTTTTATGATTACAACGCTCAACAGAATCGGCATGCCAGGGACATACCTTAATGTAATAAAAGCCATCTATGACAAACCCACAGTCAAAATAATACTGAATGGGGAGAAGTTGAACGCATTCCCCTGAGAACTGGAAAAAGTCAAGGATATCCACTCTCACCACTCTTCTTCAACACAGTACTGGAAGTCCTAGCCAGAGCAATCAGACAAGAGAAAGAAGTAAAGGGCATCCAAACTGGTAAAGAGGAAGACAAACTGTCACTGCTGATGTTATAATTATTTATCTTGAAAACCCTAAAGACTCCTCCAGAAAGGTCCTATAATGGATAAAATAATTCCACAAGCTTTCTGGATATGAGATTAATATATACAAATCAGTAGCTCTTCTATACACCAACAGTGACTAGGTGAAGAATCAAATCAAGAATTCAACTCCTTTTACAATTAACAGCAAAAATAAAATAAAATAATAAAATAAAATAAAATAAAATAAAATACTTAGAAATATACCTAACAAAGAAGTCAAAAGACCTCTACAAGGAATATTATAAAACACTGCTGAAAGAAATCATAGATTACACAAACAAATGGAAACATATCCTGTGCTCATGGATTGGTAAAATCAATGTTGTGCAAATAAACATACTGCCAAAAGCAATCCACAAATTCAATGCAATCCCCATCAAAATACCACCATCATTCTTCACAGAATTAGAAAAAAACAATTCTAAAATTCATATGGAATCAAAAAATTAATATGTTTATGAAAATAAACATACTGACAAAAGCAATCTAGAAATTCAATGCAATCCTCATCAAAATACCACCATTATTCTTCACAGAATTAGAAAAAGAAAACAATTCTAAAATTCATATGGAGCCAAAAAAGAGCCTGCATAGCCAAAGCAAGACTAAGCAAAAAGAACAAATCTGGAGACATCACATTACCTGATTTCAAATTATACCATAGGACCATAGTCATCAAAACAGCATGGCACTGGTATAAAAATAGGCACATAGACCAATGAAACAGAATAGAGAACCCAGAGATAAACCCAAATACTTAAAGGCAACTGATCTTTGACAAAGCAAACAAAAACATAAAGTGGGCAAAGGACGCCCTTTTCAACAAATGGTGCTGGGGTAATTGGCTAGCCACATGTAGGAGGATGAAACTGAATCCTCATCTCTCACCTTCTACAAAAATCAACTGAAGATGGATTAAGGACTTAAACCTAAGACCAGAAATTATAAAAATTCTAGAAGATAACTTTGGAAAACCCTTCTAGACATTGGTATAGGCAAGGAGTTCATGACCAAGAACCCAAAAGCAAATGTATTAAAAACAAAGATAAATAGCTGGTACCTAATTAAACTATAGAGATATTACGTGGCAAAAGGAACAGTCAGCAGAAAAAATAGACAACCCACAGAGTGGGAGAAAGTCTTCACAATCTATACATCTAACAAGGACTAATATCCAGAATCTACAATGAACTTAAACAGTAAGAAATAAACAAACAATCCCATCAAAAAGCAGGCTAAGAACATGAATAGACAATAATCAAAAGAAGATATACACATGGCCAACAAACACATGAAAAAATGTTCAACATCACTAATGATCAGGGAAATGCAGATCAAAACCACAATGCGATACCACCTTACTTCTGCAAGAATGGTTGTAATCAAAAAATCAAAAAACAGTAAATGTTGGCATGGATGTGGTGATCAGGGAACACTTCACTTCTACGCTGCTGGTGGGAATGTAAACCAGTACAGCCACTATGGGAAACAGTGTGGAGATTCCCTAAAGAACTAAAAGTAGAACTACAATTTGATCCAGCAATCTCACTGCTGGGTATCTACCCAGAGGAAAAGAAGTATTATTCAAAAAAGATACTTGCACACGTATGTGTGCATCACATATATATACATGTACATATATATATATATGATGGAATATATATATATGATGGAATATATATATATGACGGAATATATATGTGTGTGTGTATATATATATATATATACACATATATATATATATGATGGAATACCTCTCAGCCATAAAAAGGAATAAATTAACAGCACTTGCAGTGACCAGGATGAGATTGGAGACTAAGTGAAGTAAATCAAAAATAGAAAACCAAACATCGTATGTTTTCACTGATATGTGGGATCTAAGATATAAGGACACAAAGGCATAATAATGATATAATGGACTTGGGTACTGGGGTGAAGAGTGTGAAGGAAGGTGAGGAATAAAAGACTACAAATATGGTGCAGTGTATACTACTCATGTGATGGGTGCACTAAAATTTCACAAATTACAACTAAAGAACTTACTCATGTAACCAAATACCACCTGTACCTCAAAACTTATGGGAAAAAATTTAAAATAAAAAATAAATGAGGTGATATAAGTAATAAAAAAAATTAAAATTCTTCACATCAATAGGAAGGAACAAATTCCAATACAAAAATAAATAAAATCTATCAATGTACCTTTCACAAAAAAGAAGAAAAAGTGAAAAAACAAAAAAAATTGTTTTTGAAATTAGGAACATATAAATTAAATATTCCAGTTGATACAATTTCATGCTCACAAGATTACCAAAATATGTAAATATCAAGTATATGTGCAACAATACAGTCATACTCTGCTGTTCTGGGTAAAAATTAGTACATCAATCTTATAAATAAATTTAAATTTTTCTAATAGATTGCAAGCTATGCCTACCATAATAATCAATGATTCCATGCTTAAGAAAGTTAAGATGTCATTTATTCTTTATATTATGTCTCTTTTACAAAGTGTTCAAAACATTTTTCTTACATTGTCTCATTTTATTTAAAAGTCACAACATACCTTTAGCTAAGATGGTGGAGATACTGTACATATTATTCAAAATATTCTCATGTGCTTTGTTTATAAAACAAAATGAAAGAAAAAACTAAAATGTCCATTGAATTTAATTATAGAATGAAACATATGGCAGGGAAATGAAAAAAAACTAAAACTATGTTTATCAATATGAACAAACCTCCAACACATAAGATTTTTAAAACGATATAAAGGAACACATAGAAAATTGATAGCATTGTACATAATTAGAAAACATGCAAATGTTTTCCTTTTCTTACTATACTTTAAGTTCTGTGATACATGTGGACAGGATGCAGGTTTGTTACATATGTATACATGTGCTGCATTGGTTTGCTGCACCCATTAACTTGTCACTTACATTAGGTATTTCTCCTAATGCTATCCCTCCCCTATCCCCCCAACCCTATGATAGGCCCTGGTGTGTGAAGTTCCCTCCCTGTGTTCAAGTGTTCTCATTGTTCAATTCCCACCTATGAGTGAGAACACGTGGTGTTTAGTTTTCTGTCTTTGTGAAAGTTTGCTCAGAATGATGGTTTCCAGCTTCATCTAAGTCTCTACAAAGAATATGAACTCATCCTTTTTTGTGGCTGCATAGTATTCCATGGTGTATATGTGCCACATTTTCTTAATCCAGTCTATCATTGATGGACATTTGGGTTGGTTCCAAGTCTTTGCTATTGTGAATAGTGCCACAATAAACATACGTATGCATGTGTCTTTATAGTACAATGATTTATAATCCTTTGGGTGTATACCCAGTAATGGGATCACTGGGTCAAATGGTATTTCTAGTTCTAGATCCTTGAGGAATTGCCACACTGTCTTCCACAATGGTTGAACTAATTTACACTCCCACCAAGAGTGTGAAAGTGTTCCTCTTTCTCTACATCCTCTCCAGCACCTGTAGTTTCCTGACTTTTTAATGATCGCCATTCTAACTGGTATGAGTTGGGATCTCCTTGTGGTTTTGATTTGCATTTCTCTAATAACCAGTAATGATGAGCATTTTTTCATGTGTCTATTGGCTGCATAAAAATCTTCTTTTGAAAAGTGTCTCTTCATATCCTTTGCCCACTTTCTGATGGGGTTGTTTGATTTTTTCTTGTAAGCTTGTTTAAGTTCTTTGTAGATTCTGGATATTATCCCTTGTCAGATGGGTAGATTGCAAAAACTTTCTCCCATTCTGTAGGTTGCCTGATCACTCTGATGGTAGTTTCTTTTGCTGTGCAGAAGCTCTTTAGTTTAATTATATCCCATTTGTCTATTTTGGCTTTTGTTGCCATTGCTTTTGATGTTTTAGTCATGAAGTCCTTGCACATGCCTATGTCCTGAATGGTATTGCCTAAGTTTTCTTCTAGGGTTTTTATGGTTTTAGGTCTTATATTTAAATCTTTAATCCATCTTGAATTAATTTTTGTATAAGGTGTAAGGAGGGGATCCAGTTTCAGCTTTCTACATATGGCTAGCCAGTTTTCTCAGCACCATTTATTAAATAGGGAATCTTTTCCCCATTTTTTGTTTTTGTCAGGTTTTCAAAGATCAGATGGTTGTAGATGTGTGGTGTTATTTCTGAGGCTTGTGTTCTGTTCCATTGGTCTATATCTCTGTTTTAGTACCAGTACCATGCTGTTTTGGTTACTGTAGCCTTGTAGTATAATTTGAAGTCAGGTAGCGTGATGCCTCCAGCTTTGTTCTTTTGGCTTAGGATTGTCTTGGCAATATGGGCTCTTTTCTGGTTCTATATGAATTTTAAAGTAGTTTTTTTCCAATTCTGTGAAGAAAGTCAGTGGTAGCTTGATGGGGATGGCATTGAATCCATAAATTACTTTGGGCACTATGGCCATTTTCATGTTATTGATTCTTTCTCTCCATGAGCTTGGAATGTTCCTGCATTTGTTTGTGTCCTCTTTTATTTTGTTGAGCAGTGGTTTGTAGTTCTTGAAGAGGTCCTTCACATCCCCTGTAAGTTGGATTCCTAGGTAAATACCTAGGAATTTGGGCTGAAACGATGGGGTTTTCTAAATATACAATCATGTCATCTGCAATCAGGGACAATTTGACTTCCTCTTTTCCTAATTGAATGCCCTTTATTTCTTTCTCTTGCCTGATTGCCATGACCAGACCTTCCAATACTGTGTTGAATAAGAGTAGTGAGAGAGGGCATACCTGTCTTGTGCCAGTTTTCAAAGGGAATGCTTCCAGTTTTTGCCCATTCAGTGTGATATTGGCTGTGGGTTTGTCATAGATAGCTCTTATTATTTTGAGATACGTCCCATCAATACCTAGTTTATTGAGAGTCTTTAGCATGAGGCTGTTGAATTTTGTCGAAGGCCTTTTCTGCATCTATTGAGATAATCATGTGGTTTCTTTCTTTGGTTCTGTTTATGTGATGGATTACATTTATTGATTTGCATATGTTGAACCAGCCTTGCATCCCAGGAATGAAGCCCACTTGATCTTGGTGGATAAGCTTTTTGATGTGCTGCTGGATTCAGTTTGTCTGTATTTTATTGAAGACTTTTGCATCAATGTTCATCAGGGATATTGGTCTACAATTCTCTTTTTTTGTTGTGTCTCTGCCAGGCTTTGGTATCAGGATGATGCTAGCCTCATAAAATGAGTTAGGGAGGATTCCCTCTTTTTCTATTCATTGGAATAGTTTCAGGAGGAATGGTACCAACTCCTCTTTGTACCTCTGGTAGAATTCAGCTGTGAATCTGTCTGTCATGGACTTTTTTTGGTTGGCAGACTATGAAATATTGCCTCAATTTCAGAGCCTGTTATTGGTCTATTCAGTGATTCAACTTCTTCCTGGTTTAGTCTTTGGAGGGTGTATGTGTTCAGGAATTTATCCATTTCTCTTAGGTTTTCTAGTTTATTTGAGCAGAGGTATTTATAGTATTCTCTGATGGTAGTTTTTATTTCTGTGGGATCAGTGGTGATATCCCCTTTATCATTTTTATTGCATCTATGTGATTCTTCTCTCTTTTCTTTTTTATTAGTCTTGCTAGCAGTCTATTAATTTTGTTGATCTTTTCAAAAAACCAGCTGCTGGATTCATTGATTTCTTGAAAGGTTTTTTGTGTCTCTATCTCCTTCAGTTCTGCTCTGATCTTAGTTATTTCTTGCCTTCTGCTAGCTTTTGAATTTGTTTGCTCTTGCTTCTCTAGTTCTTTTAATTGTGGTGTTAGGGTGTTGATTTTAGATCTTTCCTTCTTTCTCTTGTGGGCATTTAGTGCTATAAATTTCCATCTACACACTGCTTTAAATGTGTCCCAGAGATTCTGGTACATTGTGTCTTTGTTCTCATTAGTTTCAAAGAACATCCTTATTTCTGCCTTCATTTTGTTATGTACCCAGTAGTCATTCAGGAGCAGATTGTTCAGTTTCCATGTAGTTGTGCAGTTTTGAGTGAGTTTCTTAATCCTGAGTTCTAATTTGATTGCACTGTGGTCTGAGAGACAGTTTGTTGTGATTTCTGTTCTTTTACATTTGCTGAGGAGTGCTTTAATTCCAATTATGTGGTCAATTTTGGAATAAGTGCGATGTGGGGCTGAGAAGAATGTATATTCTGTTGATTTGGGGTGGAGAGTTCTGTAGATGTCTATTAGATCTGCTTGGTGCAGAACTGAGTTCAAGTCCTGGATATCCTTGTTAAACTTCTGTCTCACTTGTCTGTCTAATATTGACAGTGAGGTGTTAAAATCTCCCATTATTACTGTGTGGGAGTCTAAGTCTCTTTGTAGGTCTCTCAGGACTTGCTTTATGAATCTGGGTGCTCCTGTATTGGAGGCATATATATTTAGGATAGTTAGCTCTTCTTGTTGAATTTATCCCTTTACCATTATGTAATGGCCTTCTTTGTCTCTTTTGATCTTTGTTGGTTAAAAGTCTGTGTTATCAGAGACTAGGATTGCAACCCCTGCTTTTTTTTGCTTTCTATTTGTTTGATAGATCTTCCTCCATCCCTTTATTTTGAGCCAATATGTGTCTCTGCACATGAGATGGGTCTCCTGAATACAGCACACTGATGGGTCTTGACTCTTTATCCAATTTCCCTGTCTATGTCTTTAATTGGGGCACTTAGCCCATTTACATTTAAGGTTAATATTGTTATGTGTGAATTTGATCCTGTCATTTTGATGTTAGCTGGTTATTTTGCACATTAGTTGATGCAGTTTCTTCCTAGCATCGATGGTCTTTACAATTTGGCATGTTTTTCCAGTGGCTGGTACTGGTTGTTCCTTTCCATGTTTAGTGCTTCCTTCAGGAGCTCTTGTAAGGCAGGTCTGGTGGTAACAAAATCTCTCAGCATTTGCTTGTCTGTAAAGGATTTTATTCCTCCTTCACTTATGAAGCTTAGTTTGGCTGGATATGAAATTCTGATTGGAAATTCTTTTCTTTAAGAATGTTGAATATTGGCCCCCACTCTCTTCTGGCTTGTAGGGTTTCTACCAAGAGATCCACTGTTAGTCTGATGGGCTTCACTTCGTGGGTAGCCTGACCTTTCTCTCTAGCTTTCCTTAGCATTTTTGCCTTCATTTCAACCTTGGTGAATCTGACAATTGTGTGTCTTGGGCTTGCTCTTCTTGAGGAGTATCTTTGTAGTGTTCCCTGTATTTCCTGAATGGGAATCTTGGCCTGCCTTGCTAGGTTGGGGAAGTTCTCCTGGATAATATCCTGAAGAGTTTATTCCAGCTTGGTTCCATTCTCCCCGTCACTTTCAGGTGCACCAATTAAATGTAGATTTGGTCTTTTCACATAGTCCCATATTTCTTGGAGGCTTTGTTCATTCCTTTTTACTCTTTTTTCTCTAAACTTCTCTTCTCACTTCATTTCATTAATTTGATCTTCAATCTCTGATACCCTTTCTTCCACTTGATCGAATTGGCTACTGAAGCTTGTTATGCATCATGTAGTCCTCATGTCATGGTTTTCAGCTCCATCAGGTCATTTTAGGTCTTCTCTACACTGTTTATTCTAGTTAGCCATTCATCTAATCTTTTTTCAAGGTTTTTAGCTTCCTTGCAATGGGTTCGAACATCCTCCTTTAGCTTGGAGAAGTTTGTTATTACTGCCTTTCTGAAGCCTACTTCTGTCAACTCGTCAAAGTTATTCTCTGTCCTTCTTTGTTCCATTTCTGGCAAGGAGCTGCAATCCTTTGGAGGAGAAAGAGTGCTCCTGTTTTTAGAATTTTCAGCTTTTCTGCTCTGGTTTTTCCCCATGTTGTGCGGTTTTATCTACCTTTGGTCTTTGATGATAATGACCTACAGATGGGGTTTTGGTGTGGATGTCCTTTTTGTTGTTGTTGATGCTATTCCTTTCTGCTTGTTAGTTTTCATTCTAACAGTCAGGTCCCTCAGCTGCAGGTCTGTTGGAGTTTGCTGGAGGTCCACTCCAGACCCTGTTTGCCTGGGTATCACCAGCAGAGGCTGCAGAACAGCAAATATTGCCGAAAAGCAAATATTGCAGAAAAGCAAATATTGCTGCCTGATCCTTCCTCTGGAAGCTTCGCCTCAGAGGGGCACCTGGCTGTATGAGGTGTCAGTCAGCCCCTACTGGGAGGTGTCTCCAAGTTAGGCTACATGGGGGTCAGGGACCCACTTGAGGAGGTGGTCTGTCCATTCTCAGAGCTCAAACACCATGCTGGGAGAACCACTGCTCTCTTCAGAGCTGTCAGACAGGGAAATTTAAATCTGCAGAAGTTTCTCCTGCCTTTTGTTTAGCTATGCCCTGCCCCCAGAGGTGAAGTCTACAGAGGCAGGCAGGCCTCACTGAGCTGCGGTGGGCTCCACCCAGTTTGAGCTTCCCAGCCATTTTGTTTACCTACTCAAGCCTCAGCACTGGCAGACGCCCCTCCCCCAGGCAGGCTTGCCACCTTGCAGTTTGATCTCAGACTAGCAGTGAGCAAGTCTTCGTGGGCATGGGACCCACCAAGCCATCCTCGGGATATAATCTTCTGGTGTGCCATTTGCTAAGACTGTTGGAAAAGTGCAGTGTTTAGGTGGCAGTGTCCCAATTTTCCCGGTACAGTCTGTCACAGCTTCCCTTGGCTAGGAAAGGGAAATCCCCCAACCCCTTGTGCTTCCTGGGTGAGGTGGTGCCCCACCCTGCTTCAGCTCATCCTCTGTGGGCTGCACCCACTTTCCAACCAGCCCCAGTGAGATGAACCAGATACCTCAGTTGGAAATGCAGAAATCACCTGTCTTCTGCGTCGATCACGCTGGGAGCTGCAGACTGGAACTGTTCCTATTCAGCCATCTTGGAACAGCACAATGAACAATTTGTATCTTTTTTTTTTTTTTGAGACAGA
Organism: Gorilla gorilla gorilla; assembly: GCF_029281585.2. NCBI lineage: Eukaryota > Metazoa > Chordata > Mammalia > Primates > Hominidae > Gorilla > Gorilla gorilla. The sequence continues at coordinate 105,448,028 of NC_086017.1, read as the reverse complement.
GTCTTGCTCTGTCACCCAGGCTGGAGTGCAGTGGTGTGATCTTGGCCCACTGCAACCCCCGTCTCCTGGGTTCAAGTGATTCTCCTGCCTCAGCCTCCTGAGTAGCTGGGGTTACAGGGGTGTGCCACCATGCCCAGCTATTTTTTTTTCATTTTTAGTAGAGACGGGGTTTCACCATAGTGGTCAGGCTGGTCTCAAATTCCTGACCTCTTGATCTGCCTGCCTCAGCCTCCCAAAGTGCTGGAATTATAGGCATGAGCCACCGCACCTGGCCAACAATTTGTATCTTAAAGATAAATACATATACAATCAAACCATAAAGTAATTCAAAAATAAGATAAACTTTCCAGATCACAAAAGACATGTACCATTGGGAATGAACATGCAAAAAATTTCAATTTATTGGCTAGAATTTCCATAAGTTGGGAACTGGCTCTGTAGATATTCAGTCTACTGTATCTTTCACTTAACTATATAATAAATATTCTTTCATATGAATAAAATATTTAGCAAAAATTTCCTCTAGAGTATAAAAAAGGTTATAAAATTATAAACAACCTAGATATTATCCATAAATAATTAGTTTAATAAATTAAGCATTTCTCTGAAATATAATTTTGTACAAACATTATAAAAACTATATACAGTCATAATATATTTTCTGTGGTTACAGAAAAGAATGCATAGAATGATCCTGATAATATAAAATTACACATTAATATTTATATATGTGAAATACAATTGAAATCTATAAAGTTTTCCATCAACATGTCAGTTGTAGTTTTGTCTGACTCGTTAAGTTTTACTACACCTACAACTTTTGTGTATTATTAGAAGTTTATACAAAAAACATGCATCATGTTAATCATCAATAATAAAGCTATTTTAATTTTGAAGCCATTCACATACATTCACTTATATGTACACACACATACTGCACACATACTTCAAATGTGTAGCTAAATGGGAAGATGAGGCAACTTGTTCAAAATTCATCTACTTTATTAGCAAAGAAGCCACAATTTAAGTTAGACAGAATTGGATAAGAATTCCATCTCCACCATATACTAGTTGTATTACCCTGAATAATGCGTGGACACTATTTTCACTTTTATAATTTGGTCTCACACTTACTTTTTATTTGCACATATAAAAATGAGAATAGTCATTCTGCTACCATTATCTTGTAGATGAATCAAAATCAAATCTATGAGCCTTAACCTTAAAAATTATGGGCCAGGCATGGTGGCTCATGCCTGTAATCCCAGCACTTTGGGAGGCCGAAGAGGTTGGATCACCTGAGGTCAGCAGTTCAAGACCAGCCTGGCCAACATGGTGAAACCCCATCTGTACTAAAAATACAAAAATTAGCCACGCATGGTGGCAGGTGTCAGTAATCCCAGCTACTCGGGAGCCTGAGGCAGGGGAATCGCTTGACTCCAGGAGGTGGAGGTTGCTTTGAACTGAGATCATGCCACTGCACACCAGCCTGGGAAACAGAGCAAGACTCAGTCTCAAAATAAATAAAAAATAAATAAATAAACCTTAAAAATTATGACGCTGTGTAAGCATAGTCATAGCTTGCTTGGTGTTATATAGAAGAAAATGCAACCTTATAAAATTTAAATGGACCAAAAGTTCAGATTACAAAAAAAATCTTGAAAACCAACTCCTGATCTTAATTATAAATATTGTATATATTGCCAAGATACACATTTATATATTGAGGCATATATAAGACTTCCTCATTAAAATACATGAAAAATCTTACATACAAAAAACATAAATTGTCCATCATCAAAATCTCTGGTCAAATCCAATGATTTAATGAAATATTCACCAATAATTATGTCTACATGTAGCATTAATATATTTAACCAATGTAGTGCTCAACTTTCCTGTGTATTTAACATTATGTGAATCAAGCACCTGGATGATTAAAGACAGTTTTGACTAAATTCACTGACCTGTCCATATGTGTTTTTAAAATATAGGCATAGCCTGTTGTATTTCTGCATTATTCATTACCTACTTCCTTCTCAGCTTTCTGGGAAACAGATGAAATTGGCTCAGAAACCTTTATTCCATGAAGGACACTGCTAAATCTCTATAAATTCTAATTTCACATTATCAATAAAGCAGTCAACTAATGGAGACTGAAAAGTGAAATCAAAGCATGAAAGAGTAAAGGAGAAGGAAAGAAAGGGAAGAGAGAAATATAGAATAAAGATCAATTGGAAAGATAGGAAAAGAAAGAGAGGAAGGGAGGAAGAAAGGAAGGAAGGAAGGAGGGAGGGAGGGAGGAAAGAAAAAGAAAAGAACAAAAAAGAAGAAAGAAAGAGAAGAGGGAAAAAAGAAGGGAGAAAGAGAGGAAGGCAGGAAGGCAGGAAGGAGGGAGAGAGGGAGGGAGGGAAGAAAGAAAAAGAAAAGAAAAAGAAAGAGAGAAAGAAAGAAAGAGAAGATGGAAAAAAGAAGGGAGAAAGGGAGGAAGGAAGGAAGGCAGGCAGGCAGGAAGGAATGAAGGAGGGAGGGAAGAAAGAAAAAGAAAGAAAGAGAAGAGGGAAAGAAGGGAGAAAGGGAAGAAGGAAGGCAGGAAGGAAGGAAGGAGGGAAGGAAGGAAGGAAAAAAGGAATGGGGAATAAAAAAGAAAAGTTAACCAGGAGATAGAAAAAGAAAGAAGGAAGGAAGGAAGGATGAATAGACAGAAAGAAAGAAGAAAGGAAAGAGAGGAAAGAAGGCAGAAGAAGAGGGAAGGGAGGGAGAAGGAAGAAAGAAGCAAAGATCACCCAGCATAGACAGAGAAAAAGAGGAAGGAAGAGAAGGAGAGAGGAAGAGAGAGGGAGAGGGAGCGAGGGAAGGAGGGATGTGGAAATAAAGAAAAATTAGTAGAAAAGAGAAAGAAAGAAGGGAAGAAAACAAAAAGGAAAATAAAGAAGTAAAAAAGGAGGCAAGGACAGGAGTGAGGAGGGGAAGAAAAATAAAGGCTCTGGCAGTCAGATAGCTTGGAAACAATTTCTTTTGTACATCAAGGTCCCTCTTTGGTCTACATTCAGGTACCTTTTTTTTTTTTTCAATTGACTAGAAAACAATAGCGTAATAGGTATACAGTAAAAAACTGAAGCCAGACTGAAAACATTAACGCTGCAAATGTGTGTCGACATGAACAGATTCTTAATTTTCTGAGCACAAGATTTGATTTTGCCTTAAAATGCAAAAATGCAGAAGTACATCTTAGTTTAGCCATGTTCTCTGCATGAACAGTTGAACTGTTAATAGCATAGGAACTTTTTATAAAATTTTACCTTTCCAGAGTCTATTTGCTTAGAAATATGCATATGTCCAATTTAACACTTTTACTGATACCAAAAGAGAAAATCAGTGTGTGTGTGTGTGTGTGTGTGTTTGTGTGTGTGTGTGTGTTTGTGTAGGCAGCCTGATATCGAACAATAGAAAACTGGAGAACACAGCATTTCAGAAAGACTCCAACTCCTCCTATCAAGATCCTATTCATGTTTTTCAGCATTTCAAAGCTTGTACATTTTTTACATTTTTAGGGAATGAAAGTGGAATGGAATAGAGTGATAAATAAATTCTGTATGGAAGAAGAGAAATGCAGTCCGTTTTACATATAGGCTACTAATTAAATTCTTCTAAATAAGAAATCTCTTTTAGAGTTTTCTCTCCCTCTTCCACTTCCCTTTCTTTCCTGAACAATTCAGTTCTAAAGCAATTAGATAAGCAAAGAAAACTAGGCACTAAAGCATATGAGAGTGGGGAGTAGAAGCCACAGTGGACTAGTGTTTTAATCCCAAGCAGTGTGGTGGGGCTGCCTGGCTTAGGGCACCAGAGCCTGAGCAGGGAGAAGAGAACATCACACAGGGGTTAGTCGGCATAGCTACAGAGCCCACCTGAGTTGAGGAAGAAAGGAGACAGTAAAGGGAGTGTAAGAATTCAATCCATGGCATGTCAGAGCCTGGATGGAGAGAGAAGACATCATAGCAAGGCCGAATCTGGCATAGGATGTTAGAGTGCAAGCAGAAAAAGGAGGGCATTCATAAAGAGGTCAGCCTGCTGTGAATGTCAACACTTAAGCAGGGTGAGGAGTGCATCCATGTGGGAGCAAGGATCAGCCTGGCCTCGGGAGTCATAGCTCAACCAGGACAAAGAGGTACCCACAACCTGGCATCCGGTGTCTGTTTATGCCTGGAGGAGGAGCACAACCACATGGAAGGGATGGGGGTGGGCCTGCCCATTGCAGTGTTAGAACCCAAGAAGAGTGAATGAAGAGGATATTCCCCTAAGGAGGAGACCTGGTGCAGGTTTGCAGAGCCTGAGCATTCTGAAAAAACGAGTACACACAACTCATCATGAAAAGGCCACTTCCATACAGGGAGAGCAGTCCAGTGTGGGGTTTTGGAGCCCAAGCAGGGGAAGGAGAGTGTCTGCCTGGGAGGTGCCATATGGATGTCAGAGCCCTAGAGTGAGGAGGGCATCCATTTTGGGAAGGGTGTGGTAGTGGAGATGGGAGATTGGTTACATACAGAAGAATTAATTAAAGTATTAATATTCTAAGTATAATAGAAACAGGTTTGTCACTGTGAGAGGAGGAAGTTAGTTATAATAAGAAGAGGAAGAAAATTAGAATGAACCTTGCATGGTTGGATTAGAATTGGAGATATTGTGAACTCAATGTTTTTGACAGATAGAGAAGTAGAAAAAATAAATATAATGTAAAGGTATATATGTTCTACACATTTGTATTTATATATAAATATATATAGTGTATGCACACACTTAAGTACGTATGTATGTATATACATATATGCATATATTTATGCTCTAACTCTCCACAGAGATCATCTGTGAGCAGCATAATCTTGATAACAAAGAGCATACCTGGTGCTGAGTGTTGGCTTCTAAATACGATTTTCACTAAAAGGAGCAAGTACTCCTTGAAGAGATGCTGGATTCTAGGGCTAAGGCGCAGAAAATACAAGAGGAAACTGGAGTATCTGCTGGTATCAAAAATCAAAAACGTGCTCAAAAAACAGTGAGGTCATCACTGCTCTACCTAACGAGTAGTTATTCTTTTGTTTCTTTACTTCTCTAATAGACTTGCTTAAAAAGAAAACCCACAAAACAGTCAGGTCATGTTAAAAGGAAACCAATTTTGGCTTGAAAGAGCTACTACTGGCTGGGCACAGTGGCTCACACCTATAATCCCAGCATTTGGGAGGCCGAGGTAGGTGGATCACAAGGTCAGGAGTTTGAGACCAGCCTGACCAACATGGTGAAACCCCGTCTGTACTAAAAATACAAAAATACAAAAAAAAAAAATTAGCTGGGCATGGTAGTGAGTGCCTGTAATCCCAGCCACTCAGGAGGCTGAGGCAGGAGAATCGCTTGAGCCTTGGAGGCGAAGGTTGCAGTGAGCCGAGATCACGCCACTGCACACCAGCCTGAATGACAGAGCTCAAAAAAAAAAAGAGCTACTATTAATTGTATCAGATGCAATAAAAACAAGAAAATAAATGCACATAGTAACAGGTCAAATCACCTGAACAAAATAGAAAATCATAAATTCATACTGATATTAAATAATTAATTAAAATTTCTAATAAATGGAATATTTGCATGGATCCAAGGTAACTAACATCAACATATATATCAGTCACAAAGGGAAACAGCAATTTACATTGGACAAACCTGATACATACCATTTTAATCAAATAATTAAACAGAACATTATATCCAATCAAACAAATCAGAATTGCGTGCCACGTGATAGGATGCAAATAAGGAATGCCCAACATACTTTCTATGATTATTCCTGCCAGAGATGAATATCCTGAATCTTGTGATTACAAGGAAATATAATACAAACCCAAACTGAGGAGCATTTTATGGTAGATTTAAAAGTGTCAACATGAGGAAAGTCAGGGAAAGCCTGGAAGTATTTCCAGACTTTGACACAAGCATTAATTGTAATGTGTGATTTAGCTCTGGATCAATTTTCCATAAAGTACATCACTGAGACTATTAGTATAACGTCTAAGGTCCAATAATTAAATAGTAGGAATGTATCAATATTAATGCTCTGATTTGATGTTGATAAAAAGGTTATTTTAAAAATGCCCTTGTTTGTCAAAAAGTATTTGAGAGTGATGAGCATGAGGGTGAGAAGTAAAGTGACAAATCTAAACTTGAAATTCATTAGTCTTTCTTTTTCCTATTGGTAATTTTGGTTCATACTCATAAGATTTGGAACACATGTTCATGTTTATTTTGCCATGATAACACTTCTTTTTTTATTTGTATAAATTTATGAAATACTGGTGGTTTTTTTTTTCCCCCTAAATCTATTGCATAGTGGTGACGTCTGGGATTTTCTTTAAAAAAAAACAAAATGGAGTTACATTCAATAGAGACCCTGTCTCTTTCTGCTCTAGATTTCCTTGAAGCATCCATTACAAATGAGGCCTTTAAAGTTACATTGTTCACTTCAAATAGAGCATGTAGATAAGGTTTCCTGTGTAAGATATGCTTGGGGTTTTTTTCCAGGTTGATTTTATGTTACAAAATATGGCTCCTCTAAAACCTTCTTTTGAAAGAGACTCAGGAGCCTACTATTCAGGAAAAAAATATAATAAATATTCCTGATCTCCTTTCTCCTGGAGCTTGTCATGAGGTAATAGTATTGAGAAAGGAACTAAGGGGCATAGATATATTCACATAATTATAATACATGACATAACATTATAGCATTCATAAAATAAGAAAAAAGTGAAGAATCCTTTCCACTGCATAGAATACTGGTCCACAAAACCCTAAGCATCCAGATTTACATGTGTATACTACATGATAAAATAAATTGTTCTTTTTAAATCGAGTTATCTGTGGCTTTAGGAATAAAATATAACAAAATCTCCAAAACAGAGAAATAAAAATGTCAAGTGATCAAGGAATAATGTATTCATTGAGTCAATATAATAGAAAAAGTTGGAGAACCCAAAACATTAATTTTGAAAAGAGAATACTTAGAAGAACATAGCAACAATTTTCAAATATCTGAAGCAATTTCATATAGAGGAAGGAAGAATTAGGACTAATAAATGGAAATTATAGAAAGAGAAATTTCCATCCAGTTAAAAATAAAAACAAATACTTAAATATTCCAAAATAGGAGAGGTTGCCTAGGCAATTGATTAATCAACTAGAACAGTCACAGCATAGACAAATTAGTTCATAAAGGTGGTATAGAAAGAGTTCAAATAGCAAGCCGGCCAAAGGAATCTGTGACCTGTGAGGTCCATTTCAATCTAATAATTCTATAGTTTTATGCATCTAAAATTATCAGACATAAACTGATAACTCCAAGTTCATATATAAATGTGACTTCAGAAGGTATATATCACATTTGAGATTATTATACAAACATGGCCTTATTTTGCTAAAAATAATCTCTTTCACAGAGATGAGCTTTGACCAAACTATAAATCCCCTAAATAGGTCTATAAATGTTAAAGTCAATAGGAATTATATACTGGAGGGTAGACATTGATTGAAAAGAAATATATTGGGCTTTTGATGTATCGTGTTCAATAGTGGCTTCACTGAGCAGTAACATTCATTGTCCTGCAACTAGTCAATTTTGCTTTGAAGTAACATGGGCAAAAATCACTTCTTCAATACCTTTTTATTGTGGAAGACTGTGTTTGTTTCCTAAATCATCATTTAGAAAGTGGCATTCAAGGACAGGCATGTTTGGGAAATCAGAGCATGAAAAATTGTATTACATTTTTAAATCATGCCACAGAGTTAAAAAGAACAGGTAAACAGGTGTCTTTATGTACGTTGCATTTGAGAACTAATTTCTAGGGTAAAATATTATTTATACCATATATAATTTATCATTAGCCCAGCTAACACAGTCTAAATTATGTTAAGATAAGTATCTATGTACCTATGACAACAAATGTACCATTAAAAATCAAATTTTTCCTTTTTTTTTTTTTGGGGGGGATGGAGTTTTGCTTTTGTTGCCAAGGCTGGAGTGCACTGGCACCACCTCAGCTCACTGCAGCCTCCACCTCCCGGGTTCAAGCAATTCTCGTGCCTCAGCCTCTCCACTAGCTGGGACTACAGGCATCCACCACCACAACCGGCTAATTTTTGTATTTTTAGTGGAGACGGGGTTTCACCGTCTTGGCCAGACTGGTCTCGAACTCCTGACTTCAGATAATCCGCCCACCTTGGTCTCCCAAAGTGGTGGGATTACAGGCATGAGCCATCACGCCCAGCCAAATTTTTCCATTCTTTTAAGATTCTACTGACATCACACTTAATATTTTGATATATAGAAATATAGATGATGGGATGAATTTATCTCTTTTCATCTGAATATCTTCTTTGTGGTTTTAACATTTCTTTAGGCAGAACTGAAACATCATGATCTACCTGTGTATTTTATCAGGCAAAAATTTGGCAATAAATGAGGAAATGTCTTGATAAATGAGGAAATGTCTTGATAAATGAGGAAATGTCTTAGCAGCCAAGGGTTTGTGGTTGGTTGAAAATATAGTTTATGAATTTAATAATTTAAAATATATACACATATATGTTGTCAAAATGAAGACTCAAAAGCCCACTGATGATGAAGTTGAAAGTATGACAAGGAGGTAAATGTAATCCAAATTCAGAATAATAATTTATGATGCTGACGGTTTCATGACAGAAGGTACCCACATCATAAAACCACCACTAAGAAACTGTCTAGTCCCCACTGTTTATAAGCCATAGCAGGGGCTCATAGTTTCTGATAAATTGGACACTCCTCAGTGATGATAGCCAAGTGGGAAATGCAGGCTATTTTAACAAAGAATGACTTCAAGGCCTCATTGTTTATTATGCCATTGAGTGAGCACCAGGTTTACAGAAGGAAGAAGATGGATGTTCTCTGTGGAACAGGTTACTCCGCCCACTTGATTTGAGACTCTTTATGGAGATGATATTTGGGTAAATATTCACATTTTTCATTCTGGATTTATTCCAAAGTGCTCACACCCACAACCCTTTCAAAAACTTCTGCCCCAAATTATTAATTTCAAGCCCTCTATCATCTGGCTAAAGAGTTTGCATTCTATATAAGAACTAGTATAATCCCTGATGTCTAACTTCATAGTTTATGCAATCTTGGTCCCATATATACTACTCAATGTTGAAATGCTGAAAGATACTCTTAAACTTCCACTGGGTAGATGCAATAACAGTTAGGTCATGATGGGCATCTTCCTTTACAAGAGACCTTGGTGTGCATGGTCACTGCTTGAGCTGTGGTCAGGCATTTGGTCTTCATTGGAATGCAGTAGAATAAGGTGAATTTTCCCCAAAAATGAATCTATCAAAAAAGATAAGCAGTCTTAAAATCACAGAGACCTCCTCAGTAATTCTCTTATCTGGTTTTACCACAGATTCAAAGTAGCACATGGATTTGCTTGATAACTGTAACGTCTAGTCAATCATAAGACTCAAGTGATCAAGCAGTGACATGGCATTCTAAACCATCTGGAAAGATTTCTATTTCTCTGAGACCAAACTAAACCTGGGAGCTTTGCTGATTAATCAGAGAGAGATGTCTAAAATGGGTATACACTGACTTCTGCAGATGTCTCTTTGTGGTATGGAAGTATAAAAGCTTTCTTTTGTTTTTGTTTTGTTTTGTTTTGTTTGTTTTGTTTGAAGAGGTTAACGTGAATGTACTAGACTACTGGGATTTTACTTATATTACAGATGTCTCATGGTTTTCCTACTTTATTTATCTCCCAACTCCTGTTAGTCATGTCAAAACATGCAATTTAAAGGTAACATTTATTGAACTTTTATTATGATTCAATTATTCATTTAAAGATCTTAGCACTTTAAATATATTAACTCATTGGATCCTTAAAATAACTATGTGGCAGTCACTATTACTAACCACATATTATGGTTAAGGGAAATTAAATACAAAGATGTCCTGAGTTACAAAGCTGGTAAATAGTAGAGCTCAGTTTAGACCCATATATTTTTCTCACGCATTCATACGTATTCCTTTCTTTCACTATGTTAAGTGTCTATGTGAAAGACAGTCCTTTGACTATCTTTCACTATATTTCCCTTTCTTTTTTCCCCTCCATTCAGTCCACAACATGAGACTTACAGACATATTTCTTTGCAAATATGATGGTTTATCCTTCTCTTAGCAAGTACTTCATGGCACCCTACATGGACCTTCCTTTTTGTTATTCACAAAAGGCTAATGACTGTAAGAGGGTTTTTTTCCTTTACTCTCTACTAATTTCATTTTAGCTTAAATACGTTAGATTCACTACGAAAAATAAGAAAATTAATTCCAAGGATATTGCCCATATAAGGAAAACACATATAAACTTTTGCCCAGGAAAAAAAAAAAAGAAAAAGTATACTACTTTCTTAATGTATTGGGAAGGTTGCAATAGCTTACCAAATAGCATTGAAAAATAAAGTGTTCCCCTGAAAACTTCCAGAACGTAGCTTAAGGTACACCCAAATGATGGATGCTTATTTATACCGAGGATGTTTCTGAATTTTTCTTACTCCCTCTTTTCTACCATTAGATATTCTCTGTATCACAAGATTCAAGAGCCAGGTCGGACTTTTCAGCACGAATCACTCTCCATTGCTTCACCTTTCTCTAAATTAAACTGTTGACCTTCTGAATAGAGTTATTTTTTTCCCAAGTGGCTTGTCAAGAAAACTCCTGTGATAGATCAGGAATTAGTGCTTGTGACAAGTTGACGATAATACAGTCCTTGTCCAGGAATGTCATGTTTAATGCCTGAGTGAGTCATAATAAATTGAGAATCTCCTTCTGCCCTCGCCCCATCACTGCCAAGTGTTCCTGTAGGCATAATCACTCACGCACCCATTGCTTAGGCAGTGACATGTAATTAAAATGGCATCATACAAATAGAATGAGAAAGTGTGAATTCCCATCAGAGGATAACAATTTGTAAAATATTGCAGTGCACATCTTGTTTGGTTTGCTTTACATTTTAATCAAGCTTGATAAAGGAAATGTTTATAAAAGAACTAATCTGTGCAAGTTCAAAGATGAATAAGCGATTACATATACTATTTGTATTCACTCAGCATTCAAATACAAACAAACATTTATTGAGCATTTACTGAGTGCTAAGCCCTATATATGTACTATGGTCCTAAAAAAATGTCATAATGATTATGTTTAGGTGGTCAGATTTCAGGTAATTTTAAATATATATTTAACTCCAATGTTCTACGATTACTTTTTGGAGTTATTGTTAAAATTACAATCTTCAAAATATAAAAATACACAGTTGTATCATTTACAATCTGTTAATGACTCCAAAGGGGGCAAAGATAAGTTAATATTTATCAGAGGGCAAAGATAAGTTAATATTTATCATCCATTTTATATTTTAATATGTGCCCCAGATGTGGTGGCACACACCTGTAATCCCAGCTACTCGGGAGCCTGAGGCAGGAGAATCGCTTGAACCCAGGAGGCAGGGGTTGCAGTGAGCCAAGATTGAGCCACTGCACTCCAGCCTGGGCAACACAGCGGGACTCCATCTCAAAAAATAAAAAATAATAAAAATAATAAAACACACACACAGGACTGAGAGCGGTGGCTCACACCTGTAATCCCAGCATTTTGGGAGGCTGAGGGGGGCAGATCACCTGAGGTCAGGAGTTCAAGACCAACCTGGCCAACATAATGAAACCCTGTCTCTACTAAAAAAAAAAAAAAAAAAAAAAAAAAATCAAATGTGCCAAAAATAAGGACAACAATATGCATGTTTCTAAATAACAGTGATGCAGAAATAGGTTTCAGGCAGGGCTAAAACTCAGGTTTTTAATTTAAAAAAAGTGTACAGTGGGAAAATGATCCAAGTGTCACCTCTGATTGGGAACCCTGAGACTTTTATTCTCACTGGAGTTTTAGTCACTTTGAAATGAGGGAAAATTGTCCTTTCACGTATCTCCAGTAAACATTCAGTGAGCAAGTAGTCGATAGTCAGTTTCCTGATTATTTGAAAGGGGACAACAGAATATATAAATCCCTGTGAAAAGGGGAAAGGGAAGTTTTTGAAGGTTCTGATGGTGTCTTCAACCCCATCAGGTAGTCCTATTGGCAGAGGTAGCAGCTTGCTGAGGCTTAAAGCAAAGGAATGTTTCCAGTCTACCAGAAGTTACTGTGTTTTCAGCTCTGTACAGCTGTCTCAGTGAGATTCTGTTGTTGTTAATCCTTTCTCAATGTTAGTGACTGTGTATCTTTTGGCTGTGAGTGTTCATATCTTTCCATCAGTTACATCACTATTGCATTGGGACAACAACCCACAAAAGATGTAACCTTTAGTTTTTGATTTGTTATCTGCATTAGCACCAAGAATCAAAAAAGTTCAAGCCGTTCAAATTATCAAACTTTATATATATAAAATATATATTTTACATATAAATATATATTTTTTATATATATGTATGTATAGTGGATGATTATTGATTGCCTCCTCAGACTCATTCCCCACGTTCTTTTTAAATAACCCTGATTTCCATTTTGGGAAGATAAATTTCCACCAAATCCTGCAGTGGCAGATTAGACTTATGCTAAGCCAATTGGACATTCCCTTCCTCTGGCCATCTTAATTGGGTCAAGGATAAGCATGAGATTGAATCCTATTCACTCAAAAGAAAATTTATGATGTTGCCTGGAAATACTGGAGAAAAAAAAGTCTTCTCATTCCTAAAATTATATAATGAGAAATTGAATAGTCCAGGAAATTTTAGAAGTGTTTAAGACTACAAAAAGATCCAGACTTGGTATAAAGCAGAGTGACAGAATTTGTAGAAAGAGAGAGAGAGACAGAGAAATAAACAGCAAGAAAGAAAACGGGTTCCATTGTAAATAATTAAGTAGCTGAATGTTCTTTTCCTTGAAACAGAAACATCTAAATTTTACATAAATTAAAAATCTTATGTAAGGCTTTTTTGAAATTTCAAAATATCCAGTAACCTTCATATAAAAGTGAAAATTTAAATCAGTACTAGATGGACATTCTTGAATCAAAGCTGGATAATATTTAACAGGGTGTGTTTGCTCTGTTCATGAATATTATGACCTTGCTCTTATGTTGACTATTGAATTTTTATTTTTTTGGCATATGGAAAGATATGCAATGCGTTAGAAGATCTATCATTGCCCCATTTCTCATTCACTTCATCTCTATCTTTGAGATGGCACAACTCGCTTTAGATATATTATGAGTTCTAATTTGGATAGAAGCTAGTGTTGCATTTTAAAACCTACTATCAGAAAAAGTCTTAACTGTGTTTAAATCTAAAACAACTTTTCTGTTGCTTATACATTTGTATATGTCTTTTGGGGATAAAATGCAGGCCAAAATGTTTCCTCCTTTCTGTAACTCCTCCTCACCTCCTACAATCAGCTAAAAAAAAAATGACTCCTTTGTCTTGTTCACTGTGGCATGTGTTGAGTACCTAACACAGCATATTGTATTTATTTGTCTACGTGACTGTCTGTCCTGGAATGTAAGTTGTTTGATGGTAGGGATTATGTCATATTTATCTAAATATTTCCAGGCCTTGGTATTGTTCCTGACACATAGTAAGCACTCAATAAATACTTGTTGAGCTCTGTTAAGAGTAAATCTACACAGTGAGGCCTGATGTATCTGTTTTGGTTTGGTACACACAGTGAAGAAATTACCATGGCAACTCTTATGTTTTGCATTATAAACATAGACTTTATGTTGTGCAAACACAGCCTAAGTTTAAATTTGTTATAATGTTTCAGGGGAAGAAAAAGGCAAAAACTGTGACCAGTGAAAGAAAGCTAGACCTCTACTTTTTTCTAAGATGTTCTATATAAAATTTATAACCAATAAAATTCCTGATTTGTACATCTGAAAGGGATGTTACAATAAATTCATTATTTCTAATTGTTGGTCTCGTTCATGCACTATTTCTTGTAAGAAAATATTAAAAAATTAAATTGTTTATTTGTGTTCTGAAGCTCACTTGGAATACAAGAAAGAACAAAGATTTTGGGGAAATATGCTGCCCTTGGTTACATTCAACAGTAGGGTATTGTTTACAAGGCATACAGTATCATTTCAGAATTCTAGTATCACGGTTTTCTCAGCCTGGTAACAATTCTAAACTTGGTAGTAACACTGTAGTATGTAAAATATTAATGTTTCTCCTTAGACTATATAATATTTAAATCAAAAGGAAAAGATTATCTAGCTCTCGGGAGAGCAGATAAGGATATATAAGTAATTGGTTTTATTTCCAAGTTTTTCAGTATTGTTATGGCTTTCTCCAAAGAAGCACCTTGAATCCATTCATTCTTTTAATAGTGGAAATCACAGTAGTAATTGCTTTATTCCTTGTATCTCAAGCAAAATGTAAGGATTAACATGCATGAAGGCACACAGAGAGAAAAGTAGTAATTCAAAGATACCGATGTGGAGGCTAGTCCCGAAAGTGATCCCTTTTAAAATCACACCTCCTGGTATTCAGACCCTACCACATTGAAAATGGGATACCCCTGTGTATCCATAATATGAAAGTGCAAATGACACAATATGACTTGCAAAGTCATAAGAAGCTTTGAAGCTTCTCCTTTGGTCTCTTGGAAGGATTTCACAGGAGAAAGCCAGGGCCCTATAAGAAATCCTACCTCCCTGACAGGTTCCCATGTCAGTCATGAGGACAGACTGGATGGAGAGAGAGATGCCAGCACTTGATTCCCCAACCACTGTGGAATAGACACATGCTGCTCTTGCTAGTTCTCAGCCCAAATCCATAAATCCCCAAATTGTGAGTATAATAAAGTTGTTGCTTCATGGCACTAGGATTTAAGGTGTTTAAACAAAACAAACCAAACAGAACAACCAAAGAGATGAAAGAAACAAGTATCAATAATAAGTTTTAATCAAGATATTATTTTAGTGTCAGTGATCTTTCTCCGGTAGAGCATTCACTAATTATGTCCTTCTAGTCATTTCTAAAGGAAGCTAATTTCTCAAAAGTTTGGCACATATGTTAGATCTGTTGACTCACCTAAACAGGAAATGAGGCTTCTAGGACACCTGAGGTATAACAGATGGTCTGCCAGATCCAATCAAGGCCTGTTCTTGCCTGCATAACAGGACTAGTGACCCCTGAAACTCAGCTTGTTGCAACAGGATTCGGTTATGTGTTCAACATTTCCCGTTACTCTAGGAAATAAAGCAATTAATTAAGAAGAAACAAGAAGATTTATTGAACCATGTATATATATATATATATATATATATATATATATATATATATATAATGTATGTATGAATACACACATAAGCATCCTAAACATCTATACTCTGAATATTTCTAAATCCTCCTCATTTTAATATTAAAATATAGTGGTAATATTGATAGCTGGTCTATATCACCTATATTATGGGAAATACAGTACTCCATCCTTCTCTGCCAAAAAAAAAAAGGAAGAAAGAAAAGGAAGGAAGGAAGAAAAAATAAAGAAAGGAAATAAGAAAATTTGATTAGACCTTTTATTGACCTCCTTATTTTGTCTGCAACAAATTATGTTGGAAATACTTAAAATGTCAGAGTAATCCTTGTGTATGTAAATAGCCATTTCCCTATGCATGTGTTCAGTTAGTATCAATAAGTTATAACATCCTAGCACCTCATTAAAAATAAATATTTCACATATCTTCTAGGTTTTTCCAACATCTAACAGTAGATGAAAAAAATCAATGATTAACAGGATATTTCACATTCTATCTATATTTAAGCATTAATAAATACATATTTAATGCTTAAGTATAAATAGAATGTGAAATATCCTTTTAAGCATTAGTGCAACAATTACTTATTAACAACCTGGCATTTGCCATGTGCCGTGCTAGGAACTGAGGATACAGCCTTTAATAATACAATGTCCTTGTCCTAATGGACTTTAGATCCTAGCTTAAGAGTCAGATGTTACCCATATTCCATGAAGAAAAGGCTACAAAGTTAAGAGAAAAAGAAAACAAAAACAAAAACCAAGGAGCTTTGTAATTTGGAGGTCAGGGAAGGATTCCTGTAGAAATGACTTTCTGCTGCAATTCTGAAGGGTAAGTAAGATATCCTAGATCAAAGCAGCGGGGAAAGTGACTAGCGTTTTAGGCCAGGAAAGTGCATGTGAAAAGCCAGTATGCAGAGGAGAGCACAGAACACTTAAGAAAGTGAAGGAGGCCCAGGCTGACATGTGGAGGACATAGCAGTACAAGACAGGTCTGTAGAAATGATCAGGGGCCATATCTTGCAGGGCCTGGTAGAACCTATTAAGGATTTACTTTTGTTCTGTAAGAAATGTGAGGCATTATAGCATTTTAGGCAGATAAATAACATGACGAAATTTGGAATTCAAAATGCAGTGTTATTGGCCATGTTGTGGGAAATTGATTATAATAAGTATATAATTTAGGAGGTTACTGCAATAGCTCATGTGATAAGTGGTGTTAGCTTCTAATATATGTTAATGGAAGACATGGAAATAAATTGATTGAGATAGGGTTGAGCACAGTCTTTTTCTTAAAGTTTTCTCTTCCTTTGAGTTTTATGTCATTCTCCTGAGTTTACTCTATTTTCTTGGCCAAACTTTGCCAGTCTGTCTTCTGGCTCAGCCTCTTTTACCTAGCCTTTGAATGTCGAAGTACTCCAGGTCTTTTCTTCTCATTCTATATTCTCCTCCGAAGAGCATTCATCTATACTATAGCTTCAGTCACCACCAATACAATGGCTTCTAAATACTTATGCCCAGCTCTGACCACTCCTCTGAGTTTGGGACTTATATATTCAATTACTGATTTCATATCTCTAGTTGGATGATGCAACATCATCCAACTACAAGATGGATGGTGTACCAAAATATTCCCACATCAAACCTAGTCTTCCTCCAGAGTTCTTTATTCTAACCAACAGATACTCTTATGTTTACAGTTGCTCAAACTCAAACCCTTTCACACCTTTCTATTCTACTTTTCACATCTAATTCAGCACAAAAAGCAGATAATTCTACCTCATATTAATATTACAGTTGAGAAAACTGTGATTCACAGATGTTAAGAAACTTGACCAAAACTGTACAGCTAGACTGCATCAGAATCTTGCCTGTTTGATGCTTGAATCAGCATACATTCCACTACACTATCTGAGATGTTCAGGAGTTTCCCAATTATCCCTTTCCTATCCCATCAGCAGACGCCCACCCTATGCCAGATTTTCTCCTTATATATCACTTTGCCTGTTCTATAAACTCTTTTTATCATTCATCCTGAAAATCTAAAAAGTCTTTGGGTTTGCTCATTACATCAGCCCCCATCGAAAGCTAGCAGAAGTTTGAAAGCAGCCATGAGCATTGCTCTGATTCATTCTGTGCATATAATAACCCTGAAGTACATTGCCAGTGGTCATGTTTAAACCCCTTCCCATGATTTATTGTGGATCACGACATGACGTCTAACTTGCTATTCGCATTATTAATAAGACTGTCCTTGCTGAAAACATTCCCTAAAACCCTTTCCCAACGAACTGCATTTTGCCTGAATACATGTTTTCTTTATGGTTCTTGGTGAGCTTCCAAAGGTAAAACTAGATTGTTTTCTTTGTTACAAAAACTTGGGTCTCATGAAGCCAGTCTCTATAGGGCTACACAGACAAACAGACATGTATAGATAGACAGCAGGACTGGGGATGTCAAGGGTCATTTCTGAGGGGAAAAAACATCCTCTCTGATTCATACAGTTGTTTGGCCAGACAAATTTCTATTCAAAAACCAAATAAATGAATTTGGAGCACTTGGAAGAAAGCCTTTGAATGCTGTACAGCTAATTTCCCAAGATAATAGCAGGCATTGTATCATGTTTGTTTGGTCTTTAACACACACACAAAACACACACACACACACACACACACACACACAAAGTATTCTTATTTTTAGGTTTTATATTGTAGCAAAGATGGTTAAATGAAAAGTGACTGCCTTATTTTGCTGAAAGGGAAAAAAGGATACAGGTTTTTAATTTTCTTTCATGAATTGAAAACTATTTCAAAATATGGAATGCTTCAAAGTATAATAGAAAGGAAGTGAACAGAGGCCTTAAACTGCTATCTCTCTTTGTTTTGACATATCCACAATAGGACATGGCATTCAGTATATCTTACAATGGTGAAACAGAAGAATACAGTAGTAATGGACAGTGCTTAACACAGTCTGTCTCATTTTTCAAGACAGAAATGTCCTGTAGAATGAGTTTAAAGAAACAAAATTTTGTAAAAAGGAAATGGAAGGGAAAAATTGGGCATAAACTGTGACCCTTTCAAGTTTCTGTAGCTGTAAGGCAGACAGAAGAAAAAGGAAATAAAAGAAGAAAAATTAAATAAGTCTATAGCAAATTGGTTGGCAAGCCACCTGTTTAAAGAGAGAAAATATTTGAGCAAGAGCTATATTGGCAATTATCTGGATGGTGATTACTTGGAACAAGGTTTCAAAATGAACAAAAGAGAAAAGACTAAAGCCTAATAAATAAGATTGGAAAACTAAAGAAAAGAAGAATACATTTTAGGAATGTTGACTTCTAAGTGGCTCTTCTAAGCCTTTACTACATATAACCTAAATCTCAAAACTCTCAGGTATTAGTTTTAAACCCCTGTGTTTTTGTGCCTTCATTAGAAATGAAAATCAGTTTTTCACCACTCAGCAATTCCATGAGCTCAATCTGCTCCTTTCTATGACTCCTCAGGGTTCTTTCCTCATGGATGGTTAAGCTACAAATGTTGGCTTGATGAAAATAAAATAGTGGGCTGGGAGATTGTTTATGTGCCTCTCACTCTCGAATGATCTCCCTATGACTGTCTGAACTTGGCTAATCAGAGACTGATCTGAATACATTTGAAAATAAAATTTCTACCCACAAAGTTTCAGGTCATGTGACACGCGTGCCTCCAAATATCCAACTAACAAATATTTCTTTAGGGATATTAAAATTCTATTGGGAGATATCTAAGTTGTGAAAATAGGAGTTAATAGTTATATAGAAAAAAGGCACAAGAGGCTAGGTATGGGATGAGGCAGGGGAAATCTAGAAACTGGAAAGGAAACAAAGGAAAAAAATCTGCCTAGACCAATACTGACCCCTAATGTGCCAGTCCATTAATGATACTTCTTTTCTGTATATCTTCAAAGTGCTCTACATCTGTCTTCAGTTGAAGGATCCCAAAGTTGACACAGTACTATGCTAGGGTTTTTCATATGTGTGTGTGTGTGTGTGTATATATACACACACACACACAGTATGTATATGGTACAATATACATACCATATATATGGTTATATCTTTTCATGAACATTTGTCATTTTGTCATTTCACCACTCTAAAAAACATCTCTTCTAAAATACATCTGGATACTGAACTACACTTAAATAACAAAATTTATCCAATAGTAGAAAATTAAATTGGGTTACTTACTCAGTGCCACATTATAACAGAATACTTACTTTTACTACTTGCAGAAAACTTCTTTTATTTTCCTATCAATCAACTAATAAATTACGTGCTGCTTCCTTTTATTTGGCAATTGGTCATAATTGGAGTCATAGAAAAGAACAATTTCCTAAGAAACAAGAGCCACTTTAGTCATCATTTATAAATGAGAATTGGTGGTCAAAGAAGAGTATACATAAAGGATCAGAAATCTTCATATCAGAAACCATAGCAGCAAACATCTAATGATAAAATGGCATTTAATTTCAGCTGACATAATCATAAACAGTGTCATCCTTCATAATATAGAAAACATAAATAAAAATTCCCTAAAAGAAGTTGATTTTATTTTCTGTTACTCTAATTCCATTACAAACCTTCAGTTCCAACAACATCATCGATTGGCCATTTTCTGTTTTGAGTAATTTTTGCCAAAATAATAAAAATGATGGCATTGAATGGCTTGTTTATTCAGCAACTCAAAATATCAAAAATAACCTGACTAATTCATATGGTTCCTGACTCTTTCATGTACTTCTTGGCCAATTTCTCCTTTAATCCAATATTCACTAACTAAACATACATTCTCACAGTAGCCCAGCCCTTATTCTGCAATAGCCTAAGTGCTCTTGAAAGCTGCCCCAAGAGCTCTGAGTGAAAAAAAAAAGCTATTTCAATTTTACTTATAATTAGAATAGCTAACATGTAAGAGAAAATTGTGCCTTAACAAAAGTACTTTATTTCAAGATTTAATTTTGACCTCAAAAATGTACAGTTGTCTGATTTTCCTGGTGCCATAGGAAGGGTCCTCACTTTGTGTGTCAGTAAACTAATTTCACAAGATATATGGTGACATTCAGGTTCCTGGTGAATCCAGAACTTAATACCAGGGACAACACTGAAAACCGGTCTTGGAAGCTGAACTGCACTTGTCACTTCTTGTGGCTACTATTCGCTGTTGGATTTATAGCTCCCATAACACATGAGAAGAATCAAGGCAATTCTGAGCCAGCACTCTAATGACACCACACAGACAGCATCTCTTCTATCATATTCAAGCATCACGCACATCACAAGATGAAGAAAAACTTAACAATATTTGCTTATTCTCCCTTGAATTTTTTCTCCTATTATTATTTTATTTATATCACCAGTTGGGGAGAAGGCAATAACTAGTAGGGATAAGTCGAATGATGAGTGGGATTTTTTTTTTAAGTCAAACACTTCCAGATTTTTTCTTCAGTTTCATGGTGAATATTTTCTCCCATTTTGAAAATGGAGACAGACATTAAAATTATATTTTGTGAGCATTTATATATATTTCTGCTTAGGTTTTACATTTTAAAAAACTTGAGCAGAAAAGTTAAACAAAATGAAATAAAATCATACATAGAAGTAGTTTAGGGAAATTATTGCATGTGGAAGGCAAAAAGAAAGCAGGCACCAAAAATAAGAACGTGGAAAGTATATCTAAAAACACCTCAAAAAATACAGTTCCATTTATATCAACAAAATATGTTCCAAGCCTCTCTTTTTCTGTTCTTTAGCCTTCGTCCTTCCAGGTGCAATCATTTTGCTCAGCCTCAGTTCTTCACATTTCCTCCAATAATACATGACAGGCCAGGCGCAGAGGCTCACACCTGTAATCACAGCATTTTGGGAAGCCAAGGCAAGCGGATCACCTGAGGTCAGGAGTTTGAGACCAGCCTGGCCAACATGGTGAAACCCCATCTCTACTAAAAATACAAAAATTAGCCGGGCATGGTGGTGGGCTCCAATAATCCCAGCTACTCACGAGGCTAAGGCAAGAGAATCGCTTGAACCCATGAGACGGAGTTTACAGTGAGCCAAGATCATGCCACTGCCCTCCAATCAGGACAACAAGACCAAAACTCCATCTCAAAAAAAAAAAAAAAGGGACAACAAAAGAGTCAGAACCTATCTTTTCTAGGTGTGCAAGTAGGTTGTACTTGACAGCCACATTTTCTCTGTTACAAGTATTTAATGGTGCAGTGCTATGAGACGTCGATATTTTTCACCAGACAGAATGAGAAGTTCCTGAAGCATCACACCTTTATTGCAGTAAGCATGGGAAATACTGAATAGTTATATGGGTTTGAATAGACATTCATACTCCAATTCATACTCAAAGACATCTGCAAAAGATGGAAATTGAAGTGTACAGAAGTTTGAATTGGTTTGAGCTCCAGCAGAAATGGATCTTGAGACAGGATTCAATGCAAGTAGTTTTTTCAGATGATCCCGGGAAACACCTGTAAAGAAGTAGGAAAGTGACGAAGAGAAGAGGAGAGAACCAATATAGGATGTGTTTCCCTGAAACTCACTGCTGTGGACAACTGGAAGCTAATCTTGCTGGAAAACAATGGGAGCTATTTTAGAACATAGGCCTCAGATTGATCCAATTAGAGAGCTAAGGGAGCTGGTGAATTTATGCACCAACTACTGTCAGTAATTGTTTGATTGCTGCTGCCAACGGAAATCATTTCTTGGCATTTCTGGCTCAGGCAAAAACCGAACCCACATCCACAGAGGACCCTCAGGCACAGAGGTGAATAAACTAGCAGCTGGAATTTAAGGCAGAGTGAAATGAAATGGTACAGTTGTAAGGAACATGGGCAAGGCAACAATATCTTCTGCTAGGGAAACAGTGGTGTAATGACCCACCTTGCCCTTATTCTCAAGAGCTGGTTGTGTACATCTCTCCCCAAGTGTCCATTCAGTGACACTACACGGTAGCTAGAAGCCAGCTGCTGTGGAAGAATTTACAACATGGAAATCAGCAAACACAACAAATCTATCTTTCTTTTTTCTTTATTTTGAGAGCTAGCTATTAAACATTTACCAGCACAACACTGCATAGAATGATATTTATTAAATACTACAGGATATAAAAAAAATGCTAGATTTTCTAGTAGGTTACCTCATTAATACTACACTGCAAGGAAAAAATGTTATAAAAACATGGATTATAAGCTTTCCAACTTGTTTGGTATTTTCTTTGCAAACCATCTCTGAACTTGTATAATTAAATAAATAATGCCTAAAACAACCACGAAAATGAGGAACTGGATAATCTTGCTCTGTGTGAAACACTTTGCTAAATGCAGAGTGTGAGGGCAGTGGAAGAGGAGTGAGAAGTGGCAAAGAATAAAGGAGGGAAAACAAGGGGATAAGTCAGATAACCTGCCTTCCAGGAACCTATAGGCAAGATGAGGAGAAAATTTAATAATAATACTTTGCATTTCTAAATTATTTCTGGGCTCTTTCAGAAGTTCATAACCAATCACCATGGAGCTATATAACGCCAAAATGGATGGCCTAAATAGACCATATAGTATTGAAATGTCAATGAAAAAATAATTTACCCAATCTGCATTCTTTTTTTATTTTCATCAGGATAATGATTTCAAAACTTCTCTCTCATTTTAAAAGATTAAAAATGGCCAAAATTCACCACTGAATATTTTCCTCAGCTTTAGCTACGTTTATGTTTTAGCTTCCCAATAGCTATTACCATAATTATTATTCTATCTGCATATCAGTTATCTGTTTAACCAATAAAAGCAACTACATTGTGTGTTACATCCCATATCTCAGCATATTAACTTTCTGCACAAAATAATCCCCTCTATGCCAGATTTCCTTTTTTAGTTTGAAACAAATCTTTACAATCATTGTAACAACAACTGTAACACTCAATTTCAATTAGGCAAAAACTAATGTGATATTAAATTCTAAAATAATCGTGAATGAAAATCATTGATAGAATCTGAGCAGTTTATAGAGTAGCTTCAATAAATGTAAATAATTTTAAAACCTGTAGGGCACTTTCAAAATTTTCTCTAAATTATCTCCTCACAAGTTATTTGAGTGCACTGTGTACTACCTTCAAAAGTGTTCAAATTATAAGATCATATTACATTTAATACATAATTTTTTTGAAAAAAGAAAATTCTAAAGTTACTTTCAAAGTGATACCTGTGACAAATGTTCAAAGATAAAACCCACGAAAATGTAGCTTTGAATTTTAGGTTTGGCAGAAACGACATGGCAGTCCCTTCAAAATTCTGAAGGCAGACGGACAGTGAGTAGCAGCAACAGTAGCATTAAGAGGGACGAGTGGGCAACCCCCTTTGGGTCCCCTCCCATTTTATGGGAGCTCTGTTTTCACTCTATTAAATCTTGCAACTGCAAAAAAAAAAAAAAAAACCAGGGATTGGTGACAGAAGCACAGCTTAGCCAGTGTTCCCAAAGGCACACCGAGGAGATAAAATGCCGTGGCCGATTCTTGAGCAGAGACAAGACGCTGTCCTTGCCCTTGCCCTGGGAGAAAGTATTAACCTAGGAGATAGCTACATATTTTACTATACTCAAGACTTAACTCATCCAAGAAAAACCTATAAGGATCTCAGTTATTCATTTCACATTGCCCCAGGAGATATCAAACACTGGACAAAAAATACCCGCTTCTTGATTAAAAAAAAAATTCCCACTCTCAATCAGCTAAATAGCTGCTTACTTTGCATAAGATATCATTAAATACATTCGGTTTCCCACAATTTGTTGCATGTAAACTGTCTGGGGGAAGACATTTCACAACTTTTGCTGAGGTGAATTCACTCTCAAGCACTGTGCTCAATGCTGAAGAGGGCCAAAAAGCTGAGTAAGAATCAATTTAAGATTACAAACTAATTTGATTTGTGTTTTCATGTTTGATGTGTATGAGGAAAAGGAGGAGTCCATAATAACTACTAAGAACACCAATAGGGCCTCAGAGTTTAATGAAAATTGAAGATGCAGTGATAATGTCTATCAAAACAAATCATTTTTGAAAGTTTAGACTATAACAGATTAATGTTCTTTAGGTTGTATCTTATTGAGACATCATCCGCTTACTTCAGGAAGAGCTTAAAATATTTTTCTTCATTTCAAATTTTATTTCTTAGTGGTTTACAATGTAATTATGAGAGAGCACATAAACTTTGGCATTTTTCCATATAGTGTCATACAACTTGACCGGTCTGCTAATTAAAAAACAAATTCTCAATAAGCTTTATTTCTGTTGCTTCAATTTAAACAGAAAGATTCTTCCAGATGAATTTAGTAGCAGGAGAGTACTAAAACCTCCTTGACAATATGGGGAAACTAATTAAAATCTGATTCGTATTCAGGTTTTCTTCAGTCTTACTGGCTCTTTTTTTATATTTCACCCTGTAGTAAAATTTAAATTCATTTATTATTACCAGTTTTCTTCTAACCTTTCTGACTGATTGCTTATTTTTGGTCAGCTTTACCAATCTCTTCTTTTTTCACTTAATTATGATTATTACATAATGATTCAAATATCATCACCGTAAAGGAGAGAAAAAAATAAAGGCACAGGAGAAAGGAAGACAGAGGTTAAGAAGGGAGGAAGGAGAAAAATAATCCACATAAGAATGAGAGAATTTTTTAATTAAAAAATAGATGTATACAGATATGAGGAAAAGGGTGAAAGAGGACCCAAGTAACTAGAGTCAGAAACATCAAGACAGCAGAGCCTTCCTAGGAAATAGCCCCTTCCTGGATCATTAGGATTTTACTGTTGATGATATTTTACATTTTGAGACATTTTTACTATGTTAGCATGGAAATTAGATAATAAAGCCCTGTCTTAACTATTCTCTCATCCTCTCCAGTCCTGAGCTTTTTATTTGGGAAGTTCATCTTCACACAGTGTTTGACCTTCACCTGTTGGTATAATATCTCCAGTCCTGCCCCTTACCTAAATATCATCCTAAATTTCCATAATCAAAACAAAATTATTTAGTTAGTGTTCTACAATGTCACCCCAAAGCCCCTTTTTCCCACATTTAGCAAATCAGCATAGTCTTCCAGAATCACAGATGTAATAAGTCTCATGCAATGTGCGCAAAATATAGTGTTCAAATTAAATAATATGAAATTCATTAGTATATGTTAAATATATCTTTATTTATTGAAATAATTTTCATTTTTTTCTAGGATGTTTTTTGCACAAGTATTTGTGGTGGCCATGAAAAGAGGCCACCTCAAATCTGCTATAGGGAACATAATTGCCAGCCTCAGTTGGGGTGTTATGAATCTATTGCAACTGTACTGAGATCACGCTTTTCACAGCTGCTATCAGCAAATTACTGGGGTGCTAAATAGACCCATTCCTATGAGAGGCAGGGCTCTTCTGTCAGGTGACTTTAACTCAAGGATTTCCCATGGGCCTGGTCAAAATGTTTTAGAAATGTACCACAGTCTGAGACTCTTTCTACACAAACCTTTCCTCTTTCCTTCAAAGAAGTCAGACCTACATTGTTACCAGACTGATGGCCTCACCCACCTCCCACCATTCACTACATCCTCTGGCTACATTCTTATTTTGTTTTATAGGCATTCTCCCCAGATAAATCCCTAGATGTGTTATCTCATCTTAGCATCTGCTTCTTGGAGAACCCAAATTAACGCTAATGCTACTGAGAGTGGTCTGAGGAAACAGACAAATTTTACTTATTACCTACATGTTAGTGGGTTTAGAACTAGTTCATTCACTGAACAGTGGGCAAAGAGGATAGTTAGATGGGGCACAGCTAGTCTCTGGCACAAGACAATAGCTAAAGCTTTCATTCGTGGTTTCCTGGGAAAATGTCCCAGTGGAGGGGAATGTCATTGCAGATGCAATGATCCTGGCTTTTGGAATATGTGGGAAAATTATCCATACAATGAGAGTGGAATTGACTGATTATTGCTAATTTGTATTAGTCACCTGCAGAGAGATAATGAAAAACTGAGCACCACCACCAAGCAGTAAATAGCTAAACATGTCATAGGTAAGCTGGAGACTGAAGACCTAAAAGAGTCACAGAGGTCTAGAGATGTCTGCATCTAAACGAGGGCAGATCTGTTTTTCTGAGATCAGGACCTTGGTTATGAACATGTGGGATTCTGAGACATTGGATAACAACATCTGGATAAGTGTCCCTGAAGATATTGGCTGAGCAGATTCTCCCAAATCCTCAGAACTGACAGGTTGCTGACCCTTTCATAATAAGAGCTAGCATTTTCTCTACTCTGGAAAGACATTTCAGAGGCATGTCCTCAACAAGGCAACATGTTTCCTACTCAGTAATCTCCCCCAGATCATTCTTAAGGACATTATAAATACCATGGTGAGAGAAGAACAAGCATCATTAATAAGTTCAATGTGGAAAAAAGAAAAAGTTCCTTGTGGTCCTCTCTGTGAACCAGGACTGGTGGAAGAAGTCATAGAATTGGCATCAATGTCATCCATGAAGTGACAGAGCCGGGGCACAGGGCTAATCACAAGGAGCCAGGATACCCTAATTACTACAGTGACTGGCAAGGTAAGAGGCACATCCAAGGATGATTGACCTTCAGGAAGTTGTGGAGATGGCTAATAGATCACAGTGGCATTTCTCAAGCAAACTAGACAGGCAGCCAACAAGGGTACTGATTAAAATCTAGTACAAAGAAAAAAGGCGAGGATGGTAGAGAAGGAATCTGAGAGCAGTAGTCTTGATATAAAGTCATGATCTCCTGTGAATTTCCCAGATCTGAGCCAATTTTACTATCTGGAATCCATTGTCTAAAGGTGGTCCCTTCTTGCAGGAAGAACGCTGTAATACTGTGGCAAGTATATAATGTGATGTGATGATTCCCCTAGTCCTTCTCCAAAGGAACCCAATATCATTTACCAGGTTTGACTGCACTTTGGAAAGAAAAATACCCAGGCATTTTGAGTAGTGTTGGAAACAGGTTATTGACATTGGCACCTAAAAATCCAAAGCATTATTATGCTGCCTTTTAGAGTGGGGGCTAATGGGCACTAAATAATAAATGCAGCTATAGTTAAGACTGAATCAGAATGAGACCATTGGGTGTGTAGAGCAATTGTGAATTTAACTCGATTTCTGAGTTCATTTACCCAATCTCCAAGTGCGTAAGTGGAATTGCTATACTCAGCAGTTGAAGTAACTCCCACCAATATATTACTGACCCGTAGAATAAGAACTAACTCAGTAGGTAAGACCAAGCGGAAACATCTGAAACTCTTTCTACTGGCCAAGATATTAAATCAAAACCATTATTTTACCTCAAGAGAGATTAAAGAGATTGGTACCACCATTACAGTCTTATTGGGATGCACACCTGGTGGTTTGGTGGTTTCTATTATAACTCCATTTAATTCTGCCACATGAATCCATGCAGAATCTATGTGGATACTGGTAGATGACTGAAGACAGTGGGCTTAACTAATTAGTTCTCCTTATATCAGTTACTGTACCAGACATGATATAGTTATCAAGACATAGTAATAAAGCATGAGGTTTATGGCTTGCAATTGTTGATTTGGTGAATTCATTCTTTTTTATTCTGGTTAGGAGAGAAGAGTTGAAGTAGTTTATATTCACATGGAACAGACAATAGTATTAATTTACAGTGTTGTCATAGATCTATATTAACTCTACTACTGTGTTGTAATACAGCCCAGAGAAATCTGGAATAGCAGACACGCCACAGAACACTCCACTTATCCATTAAATCAATGATATTGTCTTGATCCAACCAGATGAACAAGAGGTGGCTAGTAAACTGAGCTTTGATAAAACACATGTGGTCCAGTGGAAGGGAAATAAAGCTTATAAACATTCCAAAACTGTGGCTTCTAGTAAAGACTTATAGGTCTAGTCATCAGAG
Organism: Gorilla gorilla gorilla; assembly: GCF_029281585.2. NCBI lineage: Eukaryota > Metazoa > Chordata > Mammalia > Primates > Hominidae > Gorilla > Gorilla gorilla. The sequence continues at coordinate 105,419,667 of NC_086017.1, read as the reverse complement.
AATGGCAGCATATTAGTTCCAAAGTAAAAAACAAGTTGCTGTGACTCATTACCTATCACAAGGAATGAAGTGCACTGCAACTAGCCTTTCTTGAGTTCTGGAGACAAAATAGTCCACACCTGGGAATACTGCTTTAGACTTTACACTCAGTGACACATATGATACCAATTTTGAATGGAACCTGGATCAAAAAAGAATTCTACTTACGGTGTAGATTTCATTACAAACAGTACTACCACATGGGCCATACAAGTCAGCAGTCACTATGGTATTCATGGGAAAAGATGCAACATTAGGTTTTGGGCAAGCTCCAGTGAGAGAACCATTCGGAAGTGAGGTCATGATGCCATTTATCACAGAGACTTCTGTGCTATTTGAGAAATAGCTGTTGGCATGTTACTAGGCTTTGGTATAGACAAACTGCTTAACCATGGCCATTAGGTGACCATGCACCTGGAGCTGCCCACTATGAGCTGGGTTCTATTGGATGCACCAATTCATAAAGTGGGACAAAACCAACAGCAGTCCTAAATAAGAAGTAAATGTTAGGGATTGATCTTGAGCAGGGCCAGATATAAATACGCAGGTGACTTACATGCCCATGACACCATAGTATGACCAGCATCATTCCCCAGCTTGCTTAAATGACCCTATAAGAGACTACATAAAACCATCTTAAGGAAGAATAAAAATCTGAGCTTGGATTTTAGATGTGTCAACTTGGCAATTGCATGCAAGCCAAAACCAGAGACTCCCCGGATTACAATTCAAGTCTAAAAAAGAAAGCCAATGGAGACAAGAAATATTCTTTACAAGCAGAGCAGTGAGTCGTGCACCTGGACACCCACCTTGTGTGGAAAGAGAAGTGGCTCAGATGAGAATATATAGAGATTCTTGGGCAATGGCCAATTGTGTCACCATCCAATCAGATGTCTGAAAGGGAAAAGGCTAGAGACAAGGAAGTCAGGGGTAAAGTGTGTGGACAGACAAGTGGAAAGGCATAAAAGGGATGAAGATTTTTGTATCACAGATCAATATCCACTAAAAATTATTCACCAAAGAAGAGGCACCAAACAAGCAAGTAGACAAAATTACGGACAAGTTGATATTGTCCGGCCTTCCACATCAGTTACTCCATGACAGACATGATTACACTTGACAGGATACACATAGGTCTGTTAGTGTGGACTCCCTCCAGTCGGAGCCACTGTAGTTACTACTAATTCTGAATGTCCCATCTGCTAACCACAGAGACCAATGCCTTGCCCCCAATATGGTACTACTTAAATTTCATCAAAATTAAAATTTGTTTCTCTCTGAAAGGTACTATATTAAGAAAATTAAGAGGATATCCACAGACTAGGAGAAAATATTCTCTATATATCTGACAATGGACTTGGATCCAGAATAATATTAAAAAATTATTTTAAGGCTAAATATGCATTTATTTTTATAAAATAACATTATAATCTGTACTTTTATATTATACTTTAAAAAATCTGCTGTTATTGTGATTATTTTACAATTATTTAAAACAACCTCAATTACTGCTTAATATTAAATCAAAAGAACATAAGTTGACCACTTTTCTACTGCACATTGAGTTTTCTCCCATTTTAATTTATATTTACTTGTGCAATGAGTTCATAAAAATGTCTTTTCCTCACCATACTGTAAACTTTGTGTTACTTTTGGTCATTGTTATATTCATTTTTTTCCATATCGGGGTACAGGAGGCATTTGGTTACATGAGTAAGTTCTTTAGTGGTGATTTGTGAGATTTTGGTGCGCCCATCTCCTGAGCAATAAACACTGCACCATATTTGTAGTCTTTTATCTTTCGCCCCACTCTCACCCTTCCCCCAAATCCCCAAAGTCCATTGTGCCATTCTCATGCCTTTGTATCCTCATAGGTTAGCTCCCACATATCAGTGAGAACATACGATGTTTGGTTTTCCATTCCTGAGTTACTTCACTTAAAATGATAGTCTCCAATCTCATCCAGGTCACTGCAAGTACTGTTAATGCATTCCTTTTTATGGCTGCATAGTAACCCATCATATATATTTACCACAGTTTCTTTATCCACTCATTGATTGATGGGCATTTGGGTTGGTTCCACAATTTTGCAATTGTGAATTGTGCTGCTATAAACATGTGTGTGCAAGTATCGTTTTCGAATAATGACTTCTTTTCCTTTCAGTAGATACCCAGTATTGGGATTGCTGGATCAAATGGTAGTTCTACTTTTAGTTCTTTAGGGAATCTCCACACTGTTTTCCGTTGTGTCTGTACTGGCTTACATTCCCACCAGCAGTGTAGAAGTGTTCCCTGTTCACCGCACCCGTGTCAACATCTACTGTTTTTGGATTTTGTGATTATGTTCATTCTTGCAGGAGTAAGGTAGCATTGCATTGTCGTTTTAATTTGCATTTCCTTGATCATAAGTGGTGTTGAGCATTTTTTCATGTTTGTTGGCCATTTGTATATCTTCTTTTAAGAATTATCTATTCATGTCCTTAGCCCACTTTTTGATGGGATTGTTTGTTTTTTTCTTACTGATTTGTTTAAGTTTGTTGTAGATTCTGGATATTAGTCCCTTGTCAGATGTAAAGATTGCGAAGATTTTCTCTCACTCTGGTTGTCTGTTTACTCTGCTGACTGTTCCTTTTGTCATGCAAAAGCTCTTTAGTTTAACTAGGTCCCAGCTATTTATCTTTGTTTTTATTGAATTTGCTTTTGGGTTCATGGTCATGAAATCCTTCTCTAAGCCACCATCTAGAAAGGTTTTTCCAAAGTGATCTTCTAGAATTTTTATAGTTTCTGGTCCTAGGTTTAAGTCCTTAATACATCTTGCATTGATTTTTGTATAAGGTGAGAGATGAGGGTCCAGTTTCATTCTCTTACATGTGGCTAACCAATTTTCCCAACATCAATTATTGAAAAGGGTGTCCTTTCCTAAGTTTATGTTTTTGTTTGCTTTGCAAAGATCAGTTGGCTGTATTTGGGTTTATTTCTGGGTTCTCTCTTCTGTTCCATTGGTCTATGTGCCTATTTCTATACCAGTACTCTGCTGTTTTGGTGACTATAGCCTTATAGTATAGTTTGAAATCAGGTAGTGTGATGCTTTGTTCTTTTTGCTTAGTCTTGCTTTGGCTATGTGGGATGTTTTTTGGTTCCATATGAATTTTAGAATTGTTTCTTTGAATTATGTGAAGAATAATGGTGGTATTTTGATGGGGATTGCCTTGAATTTGCAGATTGCTTTTGGCAGCATGCTCATTTTCACAATATTGATTCTACCCACCCACAAGTATGAGATGTGTTTCCATTTGTGTTGTCTATAATTTCTTTCAGCAGTGTTTTCCAGTTTTCCTTATAGAGGTCTTTCGACTCTTTGGTTAGCTATGTTTCTAAGCATTTTTTTTCAGCTATTGTAAAAGGGGTTGAGTTCTTAATTTGATTCTGTGCTTGGCCACTGTTGGTATAGAGAAGAGCTACTGATTTATGTACATTAATCTTTTATCTGGAAACTTTGCTGAATTATTTTATCAGTTCTAGCAGTTTTCTGGAGGAGTCCTTAGGGTTTTAAAAAAATTAAATCCACCAATAAGAAGGTAACCCAACAGAAAATGGAGAAATATGTGAACCAACACTTAAGAAATTTAAGAATGGGCAATAAATATATGAAAAAGTGAAAAAAAGCAAATCAATGATTGGGGACAGGAACAGAAGGAGGGATAAAATGCAAAAGGGCTTGAGAAAACCTTTAGGGCTAATGGACATGTTTATGTCATGGTTGTGGCAGTGGTTTTATGAATGTTTACCTCTATCAAAACACATAAAATTTTGTATTTTAAATAGGATGCAGTGTTTTGTAGATAATAATTGTACAGAAATTATACCTTCATAGAACTGACAAAAAAGTATTACTCTAATTTGAAAAGGCAAATCTATATTTTATATACTATATAATGTAATAGGATGGATAAAAGGGATAAATACAGGTTATTATTCATTACTATATTTTTTATATTTCTTTATATTAAATATAATTTAATTCCTTCTACTTATATAATTGAATAAATCAGATAATATTAAAAATTATTACCTCTTATATTTGGTTTCTCAAAGGCAGAAATACTTGAAAAAGAAACTCCAGAATGCTTGTGCAAAATGCAAATCTCTGGACTTTATCCCATGGCACAAAATTAAAATTTAGTGAGTACATGTGGAACATCACCAGTGTTTACAGAGAGATGTAGTTCTACCTTCTATAACAATTCATGTGCTTGATAATGGTGAGAGAAGCAATCCCTGCCTTCCACCTCCAAATTATAGACAACCACAATATCAGCCTAGTCCTCACACTTCAAAAGTTCCACTCCAATTTTAGGGTTCTCGAAGTACAGATAATTCACTACTTTATCCACAAAATGGAGCAGGTTGACACTTCCAGTGGCTTCTACCAGTTGCCACTGGGAACTCTGTTATGGGAAATGTGTTGTGCATTGAGATGACTACGCAGCATGGAGAATTCTTCAAATCCCAGTCCCTGAAATGAGTTTTCTATGGTTTCAGGGATGTGCTGGATACCGTAGAGTGTGCATGCCCAAGGGAGAAGTCCAGGTCCTCTGCTTTAAATCTCCCCTCAGTTCCAACAGAATCTATGTGAGAGAAAAGTTTCAAGTGTTTCGGATTTCTATTGAGCAGAGTGCCTGGATTTAGGGTTTAAATGCAAAATAGTACTGCATGCACACTTTTATTTTGTGTTGTTGAATTCGTAATACAAAAAAATAAGATAGTAATTACTGTAAATAACCATAATTATACAATATCCATGTTATATATAAATCTAACTAAAGTTGTGTTATATGCGAAACTAATAATATGTTTTTAAACAAATAATTTAATGTTTTATTGAGATAGAAGAGAGAGGGAGCCATGAGTAAAATGATTACATGCATGCAGAAATGCATTTGCTCAGACAGAAAAGAAAGTCTTATGTCTACAAAGTAAAATGGGGTCTTGGCATTTCTTGGAGCAGTTTGGGTCAAGAACCTACATAATCCAAGTTATATGATGCAATGTAAGTATTTTGCTTAAGTTGTTTAGACACCTGTGATTCTGTAAGCCTAACCACAGAAAGACTAATATTTATCTCTCTGGTTAAACCTTAGTGCCGAAAATGGCCGTCCAACTTAGATGAAACAATCATTTCAAGTGTGGGTCTTCTTTGGCCTCTACTTAGATAATGCATTTAAAGATATGATGAACTCATATATCAGAGTCGGATGTTTCAAAAATAGGCATGCTGTAGTTAAACAATAAAACTCTATGTGGTAATGGCTAGAGGAGAAATTCAATATTTTATCACAGGAAATATAATTAAGTCAATGACATCTGTGCAGTGCAAGAGACTTTCTCAGTTTAGATTTAACTTGGAAGCCGTTCTGTTTTTGCCAAAATTGAGGAGCTATAAAAACCTTTCTACCATATAGCTTAACTCAGTGGGAGGCCAAGCCCGTGTCTCAGAGGAGAGAAATGAGGAAGGAGTCCAGAAGCAAGCATTTTCTAGAGATCATGCTTTGGATGAAACCTAGCCTGCTTAAATAGATTCAGGAGAGAATATAAATAATGTAAACCTTTAGAAATTGTTTATAGTGATGCTGTAAATTCCCTGATATTGATATTAAGTACCTTGATAAAAGAAACTGACCATCTAGCAAGCTCCTGCAAAAATGAGAAGTGAGAGAAAAAGAGACCTAAATGACTCAGAATGGGAAGGTCAGAATGACAATAACAACAGCAGCAATCACACAAACAATATTAAAGTAAATGAAACAAAAACAAAGCACACAAAAAACCGAAAAAGGCTTATGTGAATTAGGTTACATGGTTACTAAGGGTTTCCCTAATTATAAGAAATTATAAGAAAAGAGTGGAAATTAATACTCAAATCTCATAGTGTGTGTGTACATATATATGTAATAATATTAACATTGTTTGATAATAATATATGTGCATATATGTATATATACATATATACACACACTATGAGATTTAAGTATTTATATATATAATACACATACGCTATGAGATTTAAGTATTAATTTCCACTCTTTTCTTATATGTGTGTGTATATATATACACACATATATATACACACACATAGATACACACACATATATACACACATATATACACACATATATATACACACATATACACATATATATGTATATATTTAATTTCAAATTTTATTTTAGATAGAGTTGGTACATGTGCAGGATAGTTACATGGGAATATTGCATGATGCTGAGGTTTGGGGTACAGATCTTGTCACCCAGATAGTGAGCATAGGACCTGATAGTTTTTTAACATACCTTTCTCTACCCTCTAGTACAGAGGTTCCCAACACCCTGGGAGGTGAGCAGTGGAGCAGCAATAGGTGAGCAGTGGGGGAGAAGTAGTAGTGGGAGATTAAGTATTACTGCCAGAGCTCTGCCTCCTGTCAGATCAGCAGCAGCGGCACTAGATTCTCATAGGAAGCAGAAGCCTATTGTGAACCACACATGTGAGGGATCTGGGTTGCACCCTCCTGAAGAGACTCTAACTAAATCTCTAATGATCTGAGGTGGAACAGTTTAGTAGTCCACAGTGTCTATTGTTCCTATATCTATGTCCATGTGTGCTCAATGTTTAGCTCCCACTTACAAGTGAGTATACGTGGTATTTGGTTTTCTGTTCCTTTATTTATTCTCTTAGGATTATCATGGCATATGTTAATTTCGTTTTGTTGCCTAAACTTCTATTAACTGTTTTGTTATATATTTTTTTCATTTCATGGTAAGCATTCAGTTATTATTAAACCTTTTCTATGTGTTATTTTTAGAACGTCCCAATTTTAAAAATCCTATCAGATACTATGAAAAAAATGATATCCAAAAAAGATAGATCCTGACTGGTAATGGCTTTTGATATTCTCATTCGGAGTGCAAAGAGAGAATAGTCTCCACCTTAACAGACTCTTGAGGCTACACACACTGTAAGATGTAGGCTACTTGCGCTAAAACTATGCTTATGAAGGAAATAAAACCTCTTCTTTGAATTACTGATATCTTATAGTGGCCCTCATCACTTCTTGCCTTCTATTATAAATACCTGCACAAGCACTTTATCCCTTCACATAGAGACAGATACCATCTTATTTATGTAAGAATGTATGACATGTAATAAGCATATGATATACATATATGTAGAATGGACTAATTGAATGAATGAGTAAGGTGTGATATGGTTTTTATTTTATTCCTTACAGCAACTGAGGGGAACAGAAAGTATATTTGACTTAGAGTCCAAAAACCTGGGTTTCTGTCTTATTTTTGTGTTTATTAGCCATTTGACCATGAGTGTGCCATATAATCTATTTAAGTTTATCACAAATGAAATTTTTATTTGATTGATGTGGAGGATATTAAAGAATTCTACTGTTTTAGGTAGGTTTTAGGTTGGATTCAGTCTCTGCAAAATTCATGTTTTGGAGTCCTAACTCTCAATGTTACTTCAGAATGTAACATTATTTGGAGATGGGGTCTTTGCAGAGGTAATCAAGTTAAAACAAGATCATTAGGGTAGGCCATAATTCAAGATAATGGATATCTTTACAAAAGGGGAAATTTGGACAAAGAGACACATACAGAGGGAAGATGAAATGAAGAGACATAGGGAGAAGACAGTCATTTATAAGCCAAGAAGAGAGGTTTGGAACACATCCTTCCCTCACCAGCCCTCAGAAGGAACCAACCCTGCTGATACCTTGATTTTGGACTTCTAACTTCTAAAACCGTGAGAAAATAAATTTCTGGTGGAGTCAAACTAGTTTGTGGTCTTTAGTTATGGAAGCTGAAAGCAGTCTTGGTAAAGAGAGATCTTTATAAATTTTATCTGAGCCATGTAGTTCTCAGTAAATTGTTCTACCAATTTCTAAAGCAGAGGTCAGCATACTATTTTTGTCGTAAAGGGCCAGAATTTAGGCTTTATAGGTAACTAAGTTTCTTTTGTGTATTCTATTTCATCCTTTTAAAATGTAAAAATTATTCTTACCTTGCTGGCTGTTAAAAAAAAAAAAAAAGAGCTGTAGCCTGGGTTGACCCACAGGCTTTAGTTTGTCAACCCCCGGAACAAAGAGAGAGTCTTATGTCACAAGTAAGGTTTTTAGGATCTTGTTGACAAATTCTAAAATGCTATTCAAATGCACATTACAAAATACACAAGTCTATTTCAATTAAAAAACTTTTTTTTAGTAAAATGTTATTTTTAACCAACCCCCTTCTTTTTACTCCCAAAAGGTGGTGGTAGGGCCTGAAGTTCTTTTCTCTAACTTTTATCAACTATGAAAATTTTTTAAACAAATACTTCATTATTAAGTTCTAATTTCAACTGATATCACTGACTAACAGGAAATCTTGTCTATACCTGTTTAGAGAAACATTTAAGTTTGGCAGTTGATCCTGCTTACCCCAAAATGCAATGATTTGATGAATTGAATATCAGCAGGGCACTCAGCATTGCCCTCAATGAAGAATTACATACATTGATTTCTCAGTGATGTCAAAACGTATTTTGGCTAAGAAATTGTGATTAATATAGCCTGTAAATGATTTTACAGACCAAAGCACCAAAGCCACTTCAAAAATACATAGTCCAATAAGCACAGGCTAGGTGGTTTGCTTGCTAATCACAAAATAGAGTTTGTTCCTAAATGCCGGAATGTGTGTGCTGGAGTTATAATTGCAGCCCTAGTGCTCAACACTGTTTCTTAGGAAATCAGTTATTAGGTTTGTGAAGTGATAAACAGCTCCTTGTTCTACTAAAGTGACTAACCTTTATTCTTTATAGATCTATCTCTAGGCATTAAGAAAAAACCACTGTCCTGCTGAATGCAAAATCTTTTCACATTTAATTTTAACAAAGCTTTGATTGTGAAGATGGAAATAGAGATTTATTGTTGGCAGATGAGTAAACTAGCGCACAGTTTTTAAAACCAGCAGATACTTCCTCCTTTATCTGTGAACATCTTGTCTTATTTCCTTCCAATTACGTTTTTTTCTTCCATGAACAGCAAATATGTCATTTCTATCATTCTCCTGCTGGTGGCCTTCTGGAAGATGATTGAATTATCCAATCTTTGGAAGAAACAAGCTGTTTTATGTCTTGAGTGTCATGGATTTTGTAGATTCTCTTGCTCTGGGGTCTTTCTCAGGTTATTACAGATTTTAAGCTGCTTTCACTGCGTAATGTTCTCCTGAAGGAAATGAAGGAATGAAAACTCTGGCTGCATCCGGGTCTCCCAGGCACAAAATCGCAATGATGAGCTTTTCCTCCATCTTAATGAAAGATGGAAATTATAAGAAATAAATTTAGGCTTTTCAAACTAGTTTAGAGACTGTCTGCATCAAATGTACCTGTGCTATTTGTTAAACTATAGATTTCTGATTCCAACCTCAGACTCACTGAACCAGGATCTCTAAAGGCAAATCCTGTGTATCTGTTTTCTATGGCTGAGTAACAAATTACAAAAACTTAGTCACTTAAAACAAAACGATTTTTTAAATATTTTCTCTGGTTCATGAGTGGAGGCACAGCCTAGCTGTGCCCACTGCGCAGGGTCTCACAAGGCTGAAATAAAGGTGTCAGCCAGACTATTTTTCCCCTCTGAAGCTCATGATCTTCTCCCAGGCTCACATGGTTGTCTTCAGAATTCAGATTCCTGCAGTTCTGTTTGTAAGTGTGAGGATCCCAGCTTATCACTAGCTGTTGACTGAGGCTACCCTCAGCTCCCAGTCAATTATCTGCCACGACAGAGAGTTGACACAATATGACTTTGCTTCTAACAGTCCAGTAGGAGAATCTCTCTCACTAGTTTGCTAAGATGGGATCTAAATTATAAATATTTAATTTTGAGCCATAATTCTAAAAATGGCTCCCAAGATTTTATACTCTAATCCCTAGTGCCTATTAATATGTTAAGATGTCACTTCCATAATTGTTATTTTGTATGACACATTTGATCTTAAGATAAGGAGATTACGTATATAGACCTAATCTAAATCATATAGACCCCACTAAAAACAAAGTTTTTTATGGCAGATAGTAGAACAAGAAGTAAGAGATATGGAAGCACAAGAAGGAACTTTAATATGCCATTGGTGGTTTGAAGATAAATCAGTTCAAGAGGAAGAATAATGGAAGCCTCTAAGAGCAAAGACCAAGCTCTGGCTGATGCTAGCAGGGAAACAAGAGACCTCAGTCCAGCAACTGCAAGGAACTGAATTCTTTTAATAGTCACAGTGAGCTTGAAAGCGTACTCTTTCCCAGAGCCTCCACTAATACCCTAGCTGCGCTAACACTTGATTTTGGCCATGTAAGGCTCTAAGCTGCTAAGTCAGTTGAGCCTGTCCAGACCTTTTTTTTTTTTTTTTTGAGACGGAGTCTCGCTCTGTTGCCAGGCTGGAGTGCAGTGGCGCGATCTCGGCTCACTGTAACCTCTGCCTCCTGGGTTCACGCCATTCTCCTGCCTCCGCCTCCTGAGTAGCTGGGACTACGGGCGAGCACCACCATGCCCAGCTAATTTTTGTACTTTTAGTAGAGACGGGGTTTCACCATGTTAACTAGAATGGTCTCGATCTCTTGACCTCATGATCCGCCAGCCTCGGCCTCCCAAAGTGCTGGGATTACAGGCCTGAGCCACCGTGCCCGGCCAAGCCTGTCTAGATTTTTAACCTATAAGCTAAGACAATAAATATATGTTTTTATAAGTCTATAATTTTGGGGTAATTTGTTACATAGCAATAGAAAACTAACAATAATGTAATCAAGAGAGTGGCATCACCTTTGCCATATTCTGTGGGTTAGAAGCAAGTCACAGGCTCTATCTCTAATCTAGAAGAGGAAATTATTCCAATGAGTGGATGTAAGGTTGGAGGAATTACTGGGGATCATCTTATTATTCTGCCAATCACAGTCACATAGTCTTCATTTTTCAGCCTTTCAAAGTGACTTTTCTGCTCTCTAATGTGAGAATCATAAATGAAATTGAAGGTGTGATGAAAACATGTAACCTGGCCTACTGGGACAGGCTGAAAGTGATGTTATGGGAAACTACTAACTCAAATAACAAATCTTAACCAGTAGAGGTTGATACACATGTGCTTTTTAAAATAATGAAGAGAAGATGACTAGACTTATGCATAGATTAACTAAAACATTTAGGATTTATTGAGTGCATCCCACGTGGCAGTTGCTGTGCACATGTTTGACTATAAAACATCTTATAAGCCTTTCAGCATTCCTACAAGGTATTTATTATTTTATCTATATTTCATTAATGTAAATATCAAAGTTTGAAAAAGATAAATACCTTGCCAACAGTAATAAATCACATTATTTTTATCATAAAAATTTTAAAGTTTTATTATATTTATATAATCTCTTTAATCCTAATGGCCTGTCTCTGTGGTAAGCAGAGCAGGCCATCAAATATTTATTTGTCAGCACTGTCTTTGACCCTGGGGCTACAGTGATGAGCAATCCAGGCAGGGTCTTTCCCCTCTAGACTCCCTCATTCAAGTCATGCTGCATTTCTAGTTAATCTACCTAGAGGTGATCTACGATTGTAACATTGTGTTCCTCAAACAATTTTAATGTCATTTCAATTGCCTATAAATAAGTTTCCAAATCCACGTCTACCTTTCCAATATTATCTCTTTCAACACAATCTCAAAACCCTATACATTATTTAATGTAAACACATTTCCTCAGCAATTCTCTCTTTCCAGTCTTAATAATTTTTGTCACTTGTGAAAGGCAGGTTAACGCTCCACCCAATGATGTCTATATCCTAATCCCTGGAACCTCTAAATATGCTATATTACGTGACAAAGGTGAGTTAAGTTTGCAGATAGAATTAAGGTTATCACTTGACTGACTTTAAGGAAATGATTTTGGTTTATCCAGTGGACCCAATGTAATCACATGGGTTCCTTAAATATGAGAAAGAAAGGTGGAGGGGTTGGTGTCAGAGTGATTCAAAGTGAGAAACACTTGACCAGCTATTGCTGGCTTTGATGATGGAAGGGTGTCATGAGCCAAGAAATATGGTCAGCCTCTAGAAACTGGAAAAGATAAGAAGAGAGATTAACTTCAGGGCCTCCAAAAGGAGCAGTCCTGCTGACAAATTGATTTTAGCTCATTGACACCTATTTTGGACTTCTGATCTCCAGAGCTATAATACATACGTATTATTTTAAGCCATGAAGTTAGTTGCAATGTATTACAGCTACAAAAGGAAATTACAACACCATTCCCACCTATTACATCTTAATAATTTTTTCAAAGTCTTTCATGTTTTCTTTCAGAATACTCTTTTGTTTTCTCTATCCCTGTAAATCTTTGTTTATGACAGTCAAATGATAGTTAGTACATATTGCTTTCAGTCATATAAACTTAAATTCTTTATCTATTCAACTATTTTAGCTTCTCAAGGGCAAAAACAGTATTTTAAACAACTCTACATCAGACATGATAGCTGGCATAATGCCCTGTTGGCACCTGGTGCCCTGTAAATGGTTATTGAAAAAAAATCACAGTTGACTTCTCCACAGCAGAAGAAAAATTGCCATGATAAAATCTTATGACAAGATGTAATAAAATGTATCTCAAAAATAGCAAGGTTCAGAGTTTCTTAGATATGGCACTATTCAAACTTTTGCTAGAGGTCTATGTGCAAAAAAAAAAAAAGAATGATCGTGTCCTTAAAAAAAAATGAAACTGACCTCTACTTCGAATTTTTTGTTCCACATACTTGCAGTATATATGAAAGGAATGCATTTAACTTAAAGAGAGGATGGGGAATTTACTCAACCAAATGAAGGGTGCTTGCATGTCTTCATTTAGTTTGAATCTTAATCCTATGTAGTGGCAGAAATGTCTTTTTTTTTTAATAGGAGCTCCTGTTATTATAATCACTGAGCGTGACCAGGATATCCTTACGAGTTGTTTACAAATTTATTCTGGTAGTATCTTCTCTTTTCTTGTGTTGGTGATCTTTCAAACACTTTTGTATTTATCTATTAATCTCTCTTTTTATCTTGCAACCATCTTTCCAGACTGCTCTCTTCTCCATTATAGTGTTTAATCCTGATATAGAGAAACTCTCATAATTTCCCAAACTGAACTCACACTTAGTTTTGTATTTGCCAAGAACAGAATTTTCACATTTCAAAAACTAGAAAAAAAGTTTTCCCTGCATCCTCAATTTCTTCACTGAAAACTCCCTTACCCTACTTGTCTTGAGGAAATACTACTTTCCTCTGAAGACGCAGCTTCCCCTGCAACCATTTGTGATGGTTAATTTTATGTGTCAACTTGACTGGACCATAGGGTACCCAGATATTTGGTTAAACATTTTTGTGGGTGTGTCTTAAGAATATTTCTGGATGAGATTAACATTTGAGTCAGTAGGCCAAGTAAATCAGATTCCTCTCCTCAATATGTGTGGGCCTCATCAAATTTATTGGAGGTCTGAACAAACCAAACCCAAACAAAAAAGGCTAAGTGAGTGATAATTTGCTCTCTTTCACTGACTGTTGAGCTGGTACGTCAGAGTGCACACAGACTGGAGCCCTGGAGCCACACCATTGGCTTTCCCAGGTCTCCAGCTTGCCAGCTGCGGAACTCGAGACTTCTCAGCCTCCGTAATTGCATGAGCCAATTTCTGATAATAAATCTCTTTACACACACACACACACACAGGCACACACACATACACACACACACCTAATTGATTCTGCTTCTCTAAAGAACCCTGATTAATATATCTTTCAGTTTGAAATTGCTCTTCTTTGACACTCCACACATTTGGAAATGGAAAGTGGAGCTGGCTTCCTTATGCTCTCTAGTACTGCTTCCAGATGATTATTTCATGCTCATATTAAAAACTTCCACTTCTTGAGATTAGTATCTTTCTATTATAACAGCCTCTTTTTCTTTCTCTTGTTTTAATATTGTCACCCCACAAACTCCAGTGTGGGCAAAAGAATTTAACTACAAGTCTACCTTAACTCCCTAAATTTCTGCGTTTGTGTTTGGGAACAGCACCGTGTAGTAATACATGGTGATTCTGTTTGCCTTTATCAAGTGCATATATATTTTTCTACTAAGTGTCAAGCCATGGCAGAAAGCGAAACCAGGTGGTCCTGAATCTCAGGTCTCTCTCTTTTTCTTCTCACCTTTCTACTTCCCAAATACCTGCCTTTACCTTCGAAAGATGAACTTAACCTTCTATTCCACAAAGAAAGTTTAAGCTATCAAAAATGACATTTTTTATTTCTCACCACCTTCTTATATTTTATATTCATACAGGCGTTGCGCCTTTTTGTTAGTAAAGTCCTCATTCAATATGCAGCCCCCAACTTCCCTCCTACACACACACACAATTTAAGCCTGCTCTTCATTCACTTGGCTCTATCGAGCCTATACACGATTAACACTATTTTTTTAAAAAAATACCAAACACATAAACATTTTACAAATTCCATTTTATGCTCAATTTCGTTAAAACTTTAAAATCTATTTTCTACATTTGTGTTTCTACTTCATCACCTACAGAGTAACTCTAAAGACAGTTTCCCTTTTCTACTACTCCACTGAAGCTACTTTTTTCGTGGTAACCAATGACTTCTTTTTTAAGGAAACTTTGTAACACTTCTCTTACATGACTTCCTAGTAGCTTTTGGCACTGCAAATAACCTTTATTGATGAAACTTTGTCTTTCTTTGTCTTCTGTGACACTATATTTCTAGTTTCCCTCCTCTCTTTCTGCTAATTCCACAATCACATTGGTTGCCAACAAGTTTTTGAGTCACAACCCTAAAGTCACATTTCTTCTCATCATCTTATTTCTCTCAGTAGCCTCTTCCTGAGTTACTGTTTAACTTCCTTGACCTTAATCTCCATCTACATTACCAGATTATTAGAGGAAAAACCATGTAGCATCATGGTTAAAGGTATGTTATCCTGGAGTCAGACTGCCTGGGTTCAAATCACAGCTCCATCTCTTGTGAGCTTGAGCAAAATACTTAATCTGAATAACCCTCAACTTTACCATTTGTGAAACTGGGCTAATAACATTTTACCTATTTCATAGCATTGTTGTATTAAATTTGTTAGTATATATAAATCCCTTGGAACCAGGCCTTCAGCATTTAATGACAGTATGAGTGACATCTATTGTTATTAACTACAACTGTCTCCAACTCAGCTCTTGCTTAAGCTCAAGTTCTCTATATTCAACTAATGTTTACTAGAGACCTACAATTAAAATTTCAGAATCATCTCAAACTCAACATATCCAAAACTGCACTAATTGTCTTTCCTGCTAAACCTGTTTCTTCACCTGTATTGACTCTCTGTTATTGGTAGCATCATCTACCTGTTTGATCCAGCCCTAACCAAGACATTTTTCTAGTTTTCTTCAGCACTTGCATCCAATCTGTCACATTTCTTGTCAATTATCCCATATAAATATTTGTTCTAATCTCTTTCAATAATTCAAACATTCAAAACTATTTATTAAACTACTGTACATTCCAGGAATTCTGCTTTGTGTGGAGGATATCTGACAAGTAAAAACAGCACGGTCTTTTTCTCTAACAGTCAAGTAGAGAATAAAAATTAAATGATGTCCTAAACAAACGAAAAAGTATATTCAATTTTTCTAGTCTTTGAACTACCTATTTCATGCCACCATTACCTCTACCCTGACTACTTCCACAGAATCCTATTCCTCTCATTTTGTTCACTCTTGTTCCTTCAGTCAATCCTTATCAGATGATCTTTCTGAAATTCAAATCTAATATGTCATTTTTCTGCTAAAATTCCTTTCTACTACCATTAGAAAAATATTAAATTGTTTTACAAGTTTTTTCATGGTTCTACATGATCTGGTTTCTGATTACCTTTCCAGATTTATTTTTTTAAGACATTCTCTTTGTTTACACTATCATCTAATCATAGTACAGTTCTCTCAGTTCTTAAAAAATGCCACATCCTCTCTTTTCCAATGGATACTTCACAAGCTGTTCCCTCTCCCTGTAACATTTTGCTCCCAATTCTAACACACTGGCCACATTACCTTTGTACCTCATCCCAAACCTCATTCCCACAGCTATGCCTGACTCATTTCATTTTTCAGATTTCAGACTCATGCTAATACTAGTTTATTTATTTCTCTTTTGCTGTCCAAAACCACATGATACTTTTTATTATATAATAGAACTTACAATTTGGACTTTTGAATGCATATTTTGTTGTTATAATAGAACTTATGACTTGGACTTTTGAATGCCTATTTTTTTGTATACTTTTCTCATAAAACTGTAAGCAACTTGAAGGCAAAACTGAGATGTACTTATTGTCAGCATTTTGCATGGTATACAGGGCACATTAGATATTCAGGTAAAATTATCAGGGGATAGATAAAGGAAAGGGTACACTGGAGGAGAACGGGTTTTTATAGCAGACATAAAGCAAAACTTTTGATGGCACAGTTACTAGGTCCTGTGAGAATGCAGGCCTGTCCAGAGTTTGGAGCTGGTTGTGCATATGGAGATCAGGAAAACAAATTCATTCCTGGCACATAATAGGTGCACAATAAATATTTGTCAGATAGAAAACTAGGAAAGAATCATTTTAAGGGGCTAAAGTCAAAAAATAAGTTAAAGCAGACTCCAAAGCATAAAGGAAATATTGAAGGTTTCCAACCAGTAAAATAACAGGAATAAATACTTTTAATGACAATATTCATCATTTATTGAGTGCTGGCAAGTTCAGGTCCTGTTCTACATGCTTTGTTTTTTTGTTTTTTTTTTTATTTAGTCTTCTGAAAGTATGAGTAATGGAGACATAAGCTTTTAAGTAACTTGTCCATAGTCACAAAACTAGCATGATACGACAAAAAAATTCAAACTCAGTTATCCCAGCTCAGCAAAGCCACTGTAGCCAGACTGCCTCTCTAGATTCCTACTCTCTGGGGAGGGCATTTCTGAAAGAAAGACAGCAGCCCCAGTCAGGGGCTTATAGGCAAAACTCCCATCGCCCTGGGACAAAGCATCTGGGGGAAGGGGCAGCTGTGGCCTCAGCTTCAGCAGACTTAAACATCCCTGCCTGCCAGCTCTGAAGAAAGCAGCAGATTCCCAGCACAGTGCTCGAGCTCTGCTAAGGGACAGACTGCCTCCTCAAGTGCCCCATGCCTCCTGACTGGGAGCCACCTCCTAGTAGTGGTCAACAGACACCTCATACAGGAGAGTTCCAATTCCAAAGACTGTTATTTACCACAATTTCTTCAGAGAAAGTAGCTAGAAAGCTATTTCCGCAAACTGGATATAAAATGATGGAGACCTGTGTTAGAGTGATGGCAGTGAAAAGGGTGAACTGTAATAGGATAAAGTTAAAAGTTTTAAGTTATAGACTATAAGCAATAAAGGAGGAGAATAAGTTGTTAAAATAACTTAAAGCTATAATGCAGAAAGTAAAATTATCATTAATAACATTATAAATGATCACTTAATTCGAAACAGTTGAACACCCAATGCATAATTCTATTAATGTGTTTATAGTTATAAATACATAGTAAAACACTAAAAGTCTTAATGAATGTTCTACGTAAAATCTATCTCCTTTCTTAATACAATAGCTATATTTTCTAATAAAATAATACAGAATATTTTCACCTGCCATCAACTCAATATTTTCTTTATGTTATTGGCCTAATTCAACTCTCTCATTCTGTCTTTTCCAATATTTGTTGTGAAGGAATGCATTACTAAGGTGAATGCTTCAGAATAGAGCTCCAGAGCAGAAAATACATCCCTAGAATTTATGCCTAGAATGACAGAGAGGCAGTATATTTAAATGGCTTTTAACTCCCTAAACCAAGCTTGTCCAACCAATGGCCCACAGGCTGCATGCGGCTCAGGACAGCTTTGAATGTGGCCCAAAACAAATTCATAAATTTTCTTAAAACATTAGGAGATACTTTTTAGTTCATCAGCTGTCGTTAGTGCTAGTGTATTTTATGTGTGGCCCAAGACAATTCCTCTTCCAATGTGACCCAGGGGAGCCAAAATAATGAGCACCTCTGCCCTAAACCTATAAAGTAATAAAAATCAAAATAAGAATTTTCCTAACTTTTTTTCTCTAATATTTCCAAAGGAGTATCCTTTATAAAACAGAGTGCTTTTTCATTAGCTTCAGAAGAATTAGAGGAGTGTTGCCTATGGCATTAATTCTGGTCCTCCAAGAAGTAGTTGTCAAGATAAAATTAGGTGTGCAAGAGATTTTTAGTGGAAATATCCAAGATAGAAAAAAAGGAGAAGAAAGAGAAAGCAAGAACTGTCAAATCAGGATGCAGGTCTGATCCCTGTGAAGTAGTGGGAAAAAAAAGTGATGGTGGATGGAGATGGCATAGAAAGAGTCTTAAACTATATCATAGCTCTAAGAAAATTTTGACAAGGTCAGTGAGGAGTCCTGGAGCTGAAGTCACTAGTCAGAGAAAGCCCACATTTCACAGAAATAGGCCTGCCTTGGAATTCATCCTGCACACAGTCATTAGCTAGAAGCATGTCATGGGCAATGGGGCCCCTGAACAACTACAAATTAATAATACAGTATAGTTTCTATTTTGCTCACTACCTTAAAGATATTCTTCTATTGCCTTTGGGTCTTCACAGTCTCAGATAAAATCTTACATTATTTAATGTTTTTATTTTTCCTCAGCTTTATTGAGGTATAATTGACAAACATTTTATACATTCAAGGTATACAACTTGATGTATTGATATACATTGTAAAATAATTGCCATAATCAAGCTAAGTAAACTGTCCATCACTTCATGTAGTTATTATGTTCTTTTTCCATGTTTGTGGTGGGGAGTGAGAACGCTTCATCTACTATCTGGGCAAATTTCAAATCTACGGTACAGTATTGTTAACTATATTCACATTATTGTACATAGATCTTCAGAATGTATTCATCCTGTGTAATTAGAACTGTCTACCATCTGACCAACATCTCCCCATTTTCTAGTCCCAGGTAGCTGCCTTTAAATACTCTATTTTTATAAGTTTGACTGTTTCAGTTTCCATTTTAAATAAGTAATATCATGTAGTATTTTTCTAAGTTTAGCTTGCTTCACTTGTCCTCTAGTTTCATCCGTGTTGTCAAAAATTACAGGATTTCCCTCTTTTTCATGTGGAATAATATGTTCTTTCCTATATTATCTTTATCCATTCATCCATCAATGGACATTTTAGTTGTTTTTGTAACTTGGCTATTGTGAATACCAGTACAATGAACATGAGAGTGCAAATATTTCTTCATAAAATTTAAATACAGCTTACATAGTTTCTCCACTAGAATTCTAGTTTCGTCGCATTTCTGGACCTTTTCTTTCTCTCTCTCTTCTTTCTTTTGCCATTACTTCCCTCTCTTTTCTCTCTCCTCCAGGAACAACAACTGGAACCAAAAATCTGCACAAATGTCTACATACTATTAAAAGAAACAACATGTATCTCTTCAGTCTTTAACTTTAAGCTCAAACCTCTCTTTAAATATCCAAATACTTAGTTTGAGCATTATAAATAAAAGCTAATACTTAGCTCTTACTGTTTTCTAGATTCCATTCTAAATGCTCTTACTCTAATTATGTAATTTCATTCTCAACACCCATCTATGACGAGGGGACTGTTACTATACTCCATTTTGTACCTGAATAAACTATGGAACGTGGAGATTAAGGAACCTGTCTAAATAACACAACAAGAAAATAGTAGAACTAGGATTTGAACCCAGGAAGAATGATGCTAGTTAACTCTCATGCAATGCTATTACTGTCATTAAAATACTTTCTAAATACTTTCTAGGTGGGCAATTAATTTCAAGAGAAAGGCCATTCTCATCCTGTAGTGGGACTGGAGTGAAGATAGGAATGGTTCCGGAAGTCTTGGTTTTCTAGCTACTTATTTACTCCATTGATAGACACATGACCTAGGAACATTGACCCATATCACTGTTTTCTTAATAGCCTATATTTTATTTTTGAAAAATCCTTTCTACATTTTCATCTCCTGTATTTTAAAGTACTCAAATATACAGCATATGATGTTTTTATTTTATAAATTATATTAAGAACTTCATGAGTGAGAAGGACTATTTACCAGAACAGACAAGCTTTCAAACTCCATTACCTTCAGAACTACTGAAGTCAAACAAATCCCTTAGGTTATACTATTACATTGCAATGATAATTAGTTTGTAATAAAGGCAATAAACTCTCACAAATGTGAAGTGCATGGAGTCATGTTTCATAGAATCAGTTATACTTTCTGAGCATTGATAACTCAATTCATAATTGCATACTTCAGCTTTTATTTTGTCTATTTTGAAAATGCTTATATGTGTTTGTAGTTTTAATAAGGAATTAAAATTGATTTTTTGGTGTTTTATGTAGTATCTGTTATCTACAGCCACCATAGAAATTATGTATGTTCATGGATCTAAAATACAAAACTTAGGACAGAATCATATAAGTAAGAAAGTGATTTATATATATTTTCGTTTTAGAATTTCTGATAGCAAGGTCTCTAAGAGAAATGAAGTTGAAGACAGATGATTAGTTAAAATTTTCAGGATATTTATTTTTGTGATAAAAATTTTGTAAGTGCTTTTTGCAAAGTTATTTTTTCATACTTCTCGTAAAACTATTCAAAATTTGTGCAATGATTTCTGCTTCCATTCTTCCTACTTATTTTATCATTAAGTCTGACATTCTGATTTAAATTATAGGTAAGTCATTGACATTTCTTTAAAGTGACGAGTGATTCCTTGTAAGCTTGTCCACTAGTCTATTACTGATTTTTGCTCTCCTTGTATTTTTTCCTGTTATGACTGAACAATTGGCTGTATTCTTAAAATAAATTATTGTTTCTTCAACTTCCATGAGAATCGTTTTCTCCAATTTTCCCTCTACCATTTTTCTTTGAGTCTTTTGTTAACCATTTTCTCTTCCTGATATGTAAACCCTGTGTACTTTTAAGTTGATGATTTGACTTCCAGCTTCTAACTATACACATATCCATCTGAAATGACAGTTCTTCTATTGGAATGGTTTTAGTGGTCATCTCTTTTTTTTATTCTAGCATCTAAATTCTCATTTCTTGGTTCTTTATTATCATCCACATACAGCTCATCCTTTCTTATATATCATAAGAAACTCAATGTAGAACTATTTTTCAAGTAAACATTTTACTAAACATACATACCAAAAATACAAAAATCATAATTGTATAATTTAATGAATTTCCATAAATTGAGTACGAAGATCTGTGGAGCACACAGATCTATCTACCTATCTGTCTATCTATCTATCTATCTATCTATCTATCTATCTATCTAATCTGTCTATATCTATCTATGTATCTATATATAATTAGCACTCCAGAAGTCCCTGTTTCACTATTAGTACCCTTCTCAGAGTAATCATTATCCTGACTTCTAACATGATACAATATTTTTGCCTCCATTTGTATTTGATTTAACTAAAATCATAAAGTATACTCCTATGCAACTGTCTCCTTTCACTCACCATTATGTTTATGTCCATTATGTTGTTGAATATAGTTGAAATGTGTTCATACTTATTGCTAATTTTCTATTGTATGACTATAACAGCTTTTTAAGTCTATTTGATGGTGGGTGGATATTTGGATAGTTTCCAGTTTGGGATAACTGTGAAGAGTGCTGGCATAAACACGTTTGTCAGGTATACAAAATTTTTGTCAATAACAATCAGTAAGACTAAGAGTTGGTCTTTTGATAAGATAAACAAAATCAGCAAATGCTTAGCTAGACTAAAAAAAAGAGAGAAGACATAAATAAAACAAGAAATTAAAGAAGAGACATTACAAATACCACAAAAATAAAAAGGAACAAAAGGGACTATCATGAACACTAGCATGCCAACAAATTTGATAACCTAGAATAAATGGATAAATTTTTAGAAATACACAATCTACCAGGACTGAACCAAGAAAAAATAGCCTGAACAGATCAATAACTACCCAAATAGTTGGTGTGATTACTACAAACTTTACATGGGTATTATGAGCAAAGGCAAAATACCGGATGGATTACAAGCTATTAATAGTCTGACAGTGGAGAAAATATGATTAACTGTTTAGACACTTTTGTAGAAATTTGACATTACTACAACTTCCTAGCCAGTGAGAATTATTCTAACAAGGAATGTTTATTGGATTTATAAAAAGTATTGCTCACAATGGATTAAAATAATTCAAATGATCTTCTCTCCAGAGAAGAAGCACTGTTCTAAAGAGTAGTGTGAAAACCATATGGAAAAAAGGATTGCATGGCATGCTAAAGTGTGTGAATTTTATTTTATTACAAGTTTTTTTTTATTCAAATAGACACATTTCTGTGTGATAGAGATGATTGTGGCAACAATGTGATACCAAAGGAAAGAGACAGTGGTGGCAGAAACATTTGATATAAACAAATAATGAAATCTTGGGGAAGTGCAGATAGAAAGAAAAGCGTAAATTCATGAAAACATTTTAGAGGCAGAAATTAATGAACTTGATAAATGGCATGGGTTGGGAAGGATGAATTGTCAGGAAGAAGAGCTAAATATATTATAATTTCAATATTTAGTTATTAGAGCTGGTGAGTGGACAGCTTATAGTGAATACAAATATTTGGTTATAAACATTTTGAGTTTGATTGACTGTGGAAATTGAAATAAAAATAAAAATACATCTCTAGAGTTGAGAAGTGGCATCTGGGGTGGAGCATCTGAGGTGGAAGATGTTAATGTGTATTCAACAATAAAAATCCAAGGTGCTAATGAGGTTGCTGACAGAGAAAGTAGATATGGTGGAGGAAAGAAGGCTGAGTTCAAAGCTGTTTTTCCCCTGAAATGATAGATACCACTCTAGGGAATGTCAACACTAACAAATGAGCTTAAGAACACTAACCAGCAAAAAACATCTGAGAATGAAAGAAAATTCAAGTTAGGAAGAGAATTAGGGAAAGAAATGATTATGCTAGGAAGAGAATGGTCTACGCAAATGTGAATATAATGAGTACCATTACTCCTTTAATAAGTATGTGTAGTAACATAACAGCATTAAGAAAGCATAGGTAAGTAAAAAAAGGTAAGGAAACATAGGAAGTGTCTTGTTTATAGATGAAGGTAGCTGAAGCAAATCTGTAGCTTAGCATAGGAAGCCACTGGAGATGGACAGAAAAAAAGTATGCATCTGATCACCATGTTTAAAACACTTTTCCAAAGGAGACCTCTCCATAGAGATTGGTTCTTGTTCGTGTGTATTGCTATGCTCTGGTCCAGGGCCTCTCAAGTAACCTGCCTGTCATCTTAAGTTGTGAAATTTCTGCATATTTAGAAAGCCTTAGGGATTTCCTAAGTCTGTTCTAAATTGCATATTTCTAACATCTAGCTGCAACATTTCTCTTGTCTGTTGAAAGATGTTTGTGCCTCTGATTAGGGCTGCTCAGTCTATCTCTTCTCTGAAAACTCACCTTTCACTTGATTCCAACGCAGTAGAGTATTTCACCTAGAGCAGTCACCTGCGTGCACCCTGCATATAAACATCCATACTGTTTTACTGTCTCACATGCTCCTGCTATTTTTTCTATCAATACGTATACTTTAAATAGAATACATTTTTAGAGCAGTTTTAGGATTATAAAAATTTAGTTCCCCTATTATTAACATCTTACATTTGTGTTGTAAATCTGTCACAATTGGTGAGCCAATTCATTGTTATAGCAAAAGTCCATAATTTTACATTAAATTTCACTTTTTGTGTTGTACATTCTATGGGCTTTAATAATTGTATAATTACATATTTACACAACTAAAATTTCGTACAGAGTAATTTCACTGTCATAAATAACCCCTTGCTCCACCTATTCATCCCTCCCTATCTCCACCCAACCTCCTGGCAATCAGATTTTTCATACTGTCTCTATAGTTTTGCCTTTTTGCGGATGTCAAATAATTGGAATCATACAGTATATACACTTTTAAGATTGGCTTCATTCACATATTAATATGTGTTTAAGGCTCCCCTATATGTCTCCATGGTGAAGGTTTCTTTTGTCTTGGCTTGATAGCTCATTTCTTTTCATTGCTGAATAATTTCCATTGTGTGAATATAACATGGCTTGTTTATTCACCTATTGAAGGGCATCTTGGTTGCTTTCTTTTGAAATTATAAATAGAGCTACTATAAACACTTACATGAAAGTGTTTGTATGAACATAAACTTTCAACTCATTTTGGTAGATATCCAAGAGTGGGATTGCTGGACAATATCTTAAGAGTATGTTTAGCTTGGTAAAAAACTGCCAAATTATCTTCCAAAGTGGCTGCAGCATTTTGCTGCCCCACCAGCAATGAATGAGAGTTCCTGCTGCTCCATACCCTCGCCAGCATTTGGTATTGTCAGTGCTTGGGAGTTTGACCATTCTAATAGATATTTAGTGATATTTCATTGTTGTTTCAATTTGAAATTGCCTTATGACGTATAATGTTGACCATCTTTTCACAGGCTTACTTGCTAGCTGTGTATCATCAGGTGAGGTGTCTGTTCAGATCTTTTGCTCTGTTTTTAATTGGGTTGTTTGTTTTCTCTTTGTAGAGTTTTAAGAGTTTTGTGTTTACTTCCAACACCAGTGCCTTGGCAGACATGTGTTTTGCAAAAATTTTCTACCATTCAGTGATCTTTCCAGTCTCTTAAAAGCAACTGTCTCAGAATAGTTTTTTAATTTTGATGAAGTCCAAATTATCATTTTTTCTTTTGATGTCATATCTAGAAAGTCCTCATTTTATCTAAGACCACCTGGATTTTCTCTTACGTTATAGTCTTGGAATTTTATAGCTTTGTGTTTTATACTTAGGCCTATAATCCATTTTGAGTTAATTTTTGTGAAAGGTCTTTGTCTAGATTCTTTTTTTTCTTTTTTCTTTTTTATTTATTTATTTACTTTTTGCGTATGAATGTCTAGTTGTTTCAGCATCATTTGTTGAAAACGTGATTTTTGCTCCATTGTATTGCCTTTGCTCTTTTGTCAAAAATCAACTGACTGTATTTGTATGGGGCTATTTATGTGCCCTTTATTCTGTTCCATTGACCTATTTGTCTATTCTTATACCAGTCACACTGTCTTAATTACTGTAGCTTTATAGTAAGCCTTGAAGTCAGGTAGTATCAGTCCTCCATCTTTGTTCTTCTCCTTCAATGTTGTATTCACTATTCTGGGTCTTATGCCTTTCTGTAAACTTTAGAATCAGTTTATCAACATCCACAAAACAATTTGCTAAAATTTTGATGGAGATTGTATTCATTGCATAGATCAAGTGGGGAGAAACCGGCATCTTGACAATACTAATATATGTTTTATTATTGCATTACTTTAAGTGTCAACCTGAAATTTACTCACTTTGCCAAAAACTGAGCATGGTATACTAAAAGAATTCTAAATTATGGTCCCCAAAAAATGGATTTATGTTACATATTCATCATTTACTTTAACAAGTGTGACTGAGCACATCACTTATCCCCCTTGAACCTCTGTTTCTTTATCTGTAAAATATCTGTGATAAGTAATCATCAATGCTATTGTTTTCCACTTCTTTTCACACTCTTTCATCCTCC
The DNA here is from genome assembly GCF_029281585.2 of Gorilla gorilla gorilla. Taxonomy (NCBI): domain Eukaryota; kingdom Metazoa; phylum Chordata; class Mammalia; order Primates; family Hominidae; genus Gorilla; species Gorilla gorilla. The sequence continues at coordinate 105,393,849 of NC_086017.1, read as the reverse complement.
AGTACATTTAACTATTTTTTGGTTTCTTTTTTTATTGTCTAAAAGAAAGAATATAGCAGAAAGAAAAAAATAGATAACAATAACAACAACCAAAAAACAAAAAAAAAAACTGTCAATCTTTCGTTTATATTTTCCACATTATAAGCCACTACAGGAATCTAGAAAGGAGAATTTGGGGTGGACCACACTGCTGAACCAACAACATTAAGAAAAAAAATCAATTTCCTCAGTTGAGAGAGTGCACTGGACTCAGTGATACAGGTGAAGTGAAAAGTAAGAACAAAGAGAGAGAAAGCGCAGTAGGGAGGAGGAAACAGAGAGATTTAAGATAGCCAAAAAGCACAGACAGGTATTCCCCTCTCCCTACCTTCTCCCTAGCAGCTAACGCATGGCACAAAAGTCAGACCCATCTAGTTGAACTCCTGTTTAGGACTTGAATCTTAAGGAAGTGACAAAAGTTGCCAGACAATGTGAATGTATTTATGGCACAATTAATAGTTTCAAAGATTCAGTGGCAGAGGCGACTGAAGCAGCATCTTAAATGGAAGCTTCTCTTGTGTAACCATTTCTGGAGTATTAATGATTTTTTGCTTGCTACCTGTTATTAAGCATTGCGATCTGGCTTATAGGTGGGCTTATAGGTATCTTCACAATAAATCCATTTTTTTCTTTAAAAAGCCTAAATTGACCCCAGTTGTTTGTAACAAATCAATCTTACTGTCACCAAAACCAATACCAAGAATGGAACTCAGGACTCAGACTCTTATAGAAATAGAAAAAATATAGGATATAGTATCTGTTATATGAAACTAAAGTCAGTGAAGATTTCAGTATTCCATAACAAAGATACCTTGCATGTGAAGGAAAAACCATTAACTAAATTATTCACTGGGGTTTACCTGAAGACAAGACTATGGGACTGTAGTTACACCTGAAGAGAAGAATATGCTACGGTTTGAGATGTACACTCCAAGGAAAGTATGTTGAAGTCCTTACCCCCAGTACCTCGGAATGTGAACTTTCTTAGAAACAGGGTTATTGCATCCGGAATTAGTTAAGTCAAGATGATGTCATACTGGAATAGGGTGGACCACTAGCCCAATATGACTAGTATCTTCATAAGAAAATAGCCATGTGAGACAGAGACAAATTGAGGGAGAATGCCATATGACAATAAAGGCAGACATGAGATTTATTCAACTGATAGTCAAAAAACACTGAAGATTGCCCCTAAACCACCAGAAGCTATGAAGAAGCAACGAAGGAGTCCCCTGCACATTTCAGCAGGAGCATCACCTGCCAAAGTTGACTTTGGACTTCTGGCCTCCAGAACTGTGATATGATTAATGTTTTACATCATTTTGGCTTTGTGATACTTTGTTACAGCAGCCCTAGGAAGCTAATACAGAACTTTAAAGAGAAAAGGAGAACTCAAGAACTGTGGATCATTGTGATTGCTCTTGATGATCCTTTGAAAGATTAAGAATAGAACAAAATCAAGTTTTTATTTCAAGTAATGTACTTAAAATCTAGGGACTTTCCATGATGTGTTAAAATATCTATTATCATCTATAGATGCAGACAGGCAGTCAAAAACTAAATGCAATGATTAATCCTGTAGGTTGCTAATTTATAATGTATTTGAATTTGCTGCTATACTCTGTCATTTGGTATAAGATGTGGCATTGCTCTGAAAATAAGAACTGGGATTCTAAGAACTGGAAAGTACATTCTTGCACATCTGAATGGCATGAGATACTTTTTAATATTTCCCCAGCAGTCAAAGCAGCCCCTTCTATAAAAAGCTATTCTTCCCTTGTTTTAAAATTGGATCAGAAAAAAACTCTTTAGTCTTTTTTTTTTTAAAGTTTATTTTAAGTTCAAAAGTACATATGCAAGTTTTTTTTTACTCTGGATATTAATCTTTTATTAGATATATGATTTGCAAATATTTTCTTCCATTCTGGTGGCTGCTTTTTTGCTCTGCAGGTTGTGTTTTTGTTGTTTTTTTTAATTTTATTATTATTATACTTTAAGTTTTAGGGTACATGTGCACGATGTGCAGGTTAGTTACATATGTATACATGTGCCATGCTGGTGTGCTGCACCCATTAACTCATCATTTAGCATTAGGTATATCTCCTAATGCTATCCCTCCCCCCTCCCCCAACCCCACAACAGTCCCCAGAGTGTGATGTTCCCCTTCCCGTGTCCATGTGTTCTCACTGTTCAATTCCCACCTATGAGTGAGAACATGTGGTGTTTGGTTTTTTGTCCTTGCGATAGTTTACTGAGAATGATGACTTCCAATTTCATCCATGTCCCTACAAAGGACATGAACTCATCATTTTTTATGGCTGCATAGTATTCCATGGTGTATATGTGCCACAGTCAGGAAACAACGGGTGCTGGAGAGGATGTGGAGAAATAGGAACAGTTTTACACTGTTGGTAGGACTGTAAACTAGTTCAACCATTGTGGAAGTCAGTGTGGCGATTCCTCAGGGATCTAGAACTAGAAATACCATTTGACCCAGCCATCCGATTACTGGTATATACCCAAAGGACTATAAATCATGCTGCTATAAAGACACATGCACACGTATGTTTATTGCGGCACTGTTCACAATAGCAAAGACTTGGAACCAAGCCAAATATCCAACAACGGTAGACTGGATTAAGAAAACTCTTTAGTCTTGTCCCCTGTCCCCATCTCTTGTTGATTTCAGAACTATAACTAGAATTTGATTCCAGCATAACTGGAATGAGATTGCATTCAACAGCAAGACCACACCAAGGTTAACCGGCTTGTGCACTAAATTAATCTAAGAACTTGATATTTTCAAGAAATGTATAATATGAGAGATAAATTAAAAGGGATCTCCAACAGCATTTGAAAAGCATTTAGTGGCCATCTCTGTAGCCCTTAGGTTGGCATCAGGAGATTCTGAGCTCATGTTTTTTATATTTCCAATTCTTGAAGAAGGTGCTTATCAACTGAAAGAAAAACCCTAGTTGTCTTCTTACCCTTTAAAAAAGAATTATGGTGAAAATAGCAAAGATAATATTCCTAGAACTCCCTCTTTCTACCAAAATAATAAATCAGATTGTATGTCCACATCACTAGGAAAATGAAAGAGATGAGTAGCACCATAGAGACTTGAAAGATGAATTTATCTTAACCGTTTTAGCCAATTAGGTCAATGAGTATTTGAAGAGTAAATTTTTATAAGCTTAATCAGGACATGACTCCAAATTATAATTACTCTTCCAGATATAGTCTCATTACTAGAGCGATTTAATTCAGCTCAGGAATTCTTTGTATTCCTTAGGAAGACATATGAATGAGAAAGAGTTAAAATCAATCTTACAAAAAATATGTGATTCATGATGCATACATCAGGGCATCTACTCTAAAGTGAAGGGTAAGTTACTGCACCCTCACCTTGTACAACTGAGAAATAGAAAATATTTGGTGAGCGATTTCACATTTTTGTATTTTCCAACAGCATAAACTACATTGGGTAACCCATTAACATCTATTTATAGATGTCCTAAAAACCTGTGACTTTTGAATTAAATACTTCCCCCTCCCCAAAGAAAAGATTGCTTTCTGGTTAGTACAGATTACCACGCAAACAGCTCTGCCTCTAGACACAAGATTTAACAGAAGTCAGTGTTTGTCAAAGACTTTTGGTATATCAGAAAGTTGTGTGGTGCCTGTGATGAGGCCATCAATATCTCCTAAGATTTTGAAACTAGGTTATATCCTCTTTAACGACAAACTATCCTTGGCAAAACGGTGTTTGGTTTGATGAGGAACTCTAGTAGAGCCTGAGCAACTCTCCATAGACCAAGAGATGACCATTACACTCAAGCCTGTAATCAAGAATTAGACATTGTCATATCCATGAAGACATACATTTTAGTTGTGCAAAATACTACTTCATTATAAAGCAAAAATAGTACATATGGAACAACTTGCAATCTGGCACAGAAACTACACATGGGTTGCATTAGAATACCAAAGTACATATCCCAGCCATAATTCAAGCTTCCATTAACACAAACAAGTGGGCTTATAAAGATTCTCTGTGATTATTTGCCCAAAGAAGAAATAAATCAAACCTTATTTTCACATGAATGCATAAAATTCTGGCATCACTCACTCAGATGTGGACTGCTGAGACATTACAGCGTCACTAATGATAAAGAAGGTAATTATCGCCATCAGGAAGAACTACAAGCTAGATATCCAATTATCCACTTTCCTTATAAGAAGAAATGGCCTGTGGTTATGCTCTACAGTGGCCCACAAGTAATGATTCATATTTTGGCTAAATCCTTTAGGCATTTAAAAAAAAAATGTTAAAAGATTGTTGACATGGTGGTTTGAAAAAAGGGATTCTTTGTAGATTTCTCACAATAGGTTGGTCCATTTTAAAAATATATATTTAGATCATATGTGTATGTTCACCAATAAGTTGCATTTTGTCTGAGGATTGTAATGATAAAATGTAAAGAAAAACCACTCTGTGCATGTTCATCATCATACTTCCTTAGTCACAATAGTGCATTCTCAGTGAACACATGGAAGAAAGCATCCCTAGTAATAGGAACAGAACCTATGCGTGGGCCCATGCAATAGACATGCCCTTATGAATCCAACCAATTGCTAATACTGAGTGTCCAGTTTTTTTCTTGGCAGCTATCAATAATGTAACCCCTACAGGCCTTCTCAAAATTGTAGTGTTGGAAAAGCTGCATAGTAACTTGATGGCAGATTGATTATGTTAGAACTCCATCCATGAAGCTTGTATGAACACTTTTCATTGCTGGAATAGACTTATTCTATTGACAATGTATAATTAATAGTTATAAAAGAGGGGTTACTTTCTTCTTTTGTAACTATTAACCCTAGACCAAGGGTTACTCCAAGGGTTACTTGGTCTATCATCGTTAGAGAAGAAGAATGATAGGTAAAGAATAAAATTCTACAATTTATTCAAATTGTACAGTGTTACAATTTATTCTAATTATAGAACTGTATTCTTTGCCTCTCATTCTTCTTTTATAACTATTTACCCTAGACCAAGTAAATGCTTTATAAACAATTATAGTATAACATACATCGATTCTAAGCAAGCAACTCTCTATTGCAAGAAGTTAGGCAATGCCTTTATGTTCAAAGTCTCACCCTGTCCCACATCACACAAAAGTGGCTGAACTTAGAAAAAGGTGGAGTTATACTATCAACCATTGTAGTGCTATGGTACAGAATACTGTAAGCTCTAAGCCAGTAGCCAATATGTGGAACTGTTTCTCTCAAAATTATGATAGAACTAAGTGGCACAGTGGGAATGATGTTGTACATAATAAATCTAAATATTTACTCACATTATTTTTTTCTAGTTTGACTTTTCTTAAACCTGCTGCTTAGGAAGTTTGATGCTCAGGGGGTGTATCCTTCCATCAAGAGAGATATCAGTGGTTCTCATGAATTGGAAGCAGCACTTATTTTACCTTTTAGGGCTCTTCTTTCCATTGAGTGTATCAGGGTGAAAAACTTAGGTTATTTTATTTGGTCTAATAATTCATTTTGACTACAAAGATAAAAATCTCTGTTTTAATACAGTGGGGAAACAGAGGAGTATAGACGGAACCCAAGTGATCCATAAGACTTTTCCTTGTACTAACATGTACAGTGTTACAATTCAATGGGACACTATGCTAACCCTATGCATACAGAACTACAAAGGGTCAGATCCCTCATGAATATGGATAAAGAATCCTACCAGCTGTGATGTTGACTGAAGAAAAAAGAAGTATAAAATGTGTAGTGGAGGAGAAAAATTATAAATATTAGCAGAGTCCAGGGAAGAAATGTTTGTGTGTGCACCGTGTAAGCTTTCAGCACTGTGAACAGCTTCTGGTGTCTCCTAGACCCCTACTCTTTATTCTCTGACCATACTCACTTTAGCCTGAACTGTTAAAATAATTCCTTAACTTGTCTTCTTGTCTCTGGGCTTCCCCTATCAATAAATAACCAAATTTTGAATATTCATATTTTTATTTTTTATTGATTTACATTACCATGTAATGATCATTTTATACAACACATTTATTTAAATATTTTGCAGACTTCTCTATATAATGCATTCTTTGTCATACAATCTGTTCCTTCAGAGACAATAACATTTTAATACTAATTTTATATCTCCCACTGTTATACACAAAATGGATACCTAATAAATACTAGTTAAAATTTAATAAATCAATAAAAAAGTACTTCATAGATTCAGAGAGTAAAGTTAAAATCCATGAAAGAGACAAGATCAGTAATAGAAAATGTCCAGTAATACACATCTAAGGTGCTTTTTGGGATGCTCATTAAAAAATAGTGCTTTGTTCATGTATACATATGCAACAAACCTGCATGTTGCACACATGTACCCTAGAACTTAAAGTATGATAATAAAAAAATAGTGCTTTGTTGATGCAGTTTCATAGTACTCACTGTTTTTTTTTCAAGTAACCAAATATATTTTAAAACTATATTCTAATTATCTTTTTTACAAAGAACTGAACTTATTCTTCCCTTACTACAATAAATGTTTTGTGCAAATGATATTCAAGCCAATGTTTTGTACAAACTATATTCAAGCCAAAGACTTCATTTTGATAACTGTCTTCCCATAAGTCATTTACAAATAATTTGCATGTATGCCTTTCAAGGAATCCCTGGCCTACTGGTGAGAAGCAAATAATTTAACTTTCCTGAAATTGTGAGGTTCTCAGCTTCTAATTTCTGTATTTATTTTTGTTTATTTTGTTTTAGTGTAAAGTGACATGGATACATGTAGTCAAACCTAAAAGAATGTCTTATCGGAGATTATTAAGTTTCTAACATATCTTCCTTCTTTTTCAATTTCAAAGACAGGTAGAGCTGTTAAATGACAATATATTTTGACTGATTCATCCACTGAAGAAAGATTGAGTATCTTCTCTGAGTCTGGAATTGTGTTAATACACTATATTAGGCTGTTCTCACACTACTATAAAGAACTACCTGAGACTGGGTAATTTATGAAGAACAGAGATTTAATTGACTAACAGTTCCATAGGCTGTGCAGGAAGCATAGCTAGGAGACCCCAGGAAACTTATAATTATGGTGGAACGTGAAAGGGAAGCAGGCACGTCTTACAAAGGCAAAGCGGGAGAGAGAGAGAGAAGAAGGGAAAAAAAGTGCCACACACTTTTAAACCATCAGATCTTGTGAGAACTCACTATTATGAGAAAGATGATCCGCCTCCATAACACAATCACCTCCCACCAGGCTCCTCCAGTTCAACATGATTTTTGGGCAGGAACACAAATTCAAACCATATCATTCTGCCCCAGCCCCTCCCAAATCTCATGTCCTTCTCACATTGCAAAATACAATTATCCCTTCTCATCAGTACCCCAGTCTTAACTAATTTCAGCATAAATGCAAAAGTCTCACAGCTCAAGTCTCATCTGAGACAAGGCAGGTACCTTTCACCTATTAGCCTGTAAAATAAAACACAAGTTCATTACTTTAAAGATACAATAAAGCTACAGGCATTGGGTAAATGCTGCCATCCCAAAATGGAAAAATTGGCCAAAACCAAGGGGCTACAGGCCCCATGCAAGTCCAAAACCTAACAGGAAAGTCATTAAATCTTAAGGCTCCAAAATAATCTCCTTTGACTCCATGTCTCATATCCAGGGCACGCTAATGCAAGGGGTGGGCTCTCATGGCCTTGGGCAGCTCCACCCCTGTGGCTTTGCAGGGTATAGCAAAGGCAGACAGGCAGGGCAGTTATTAAATTTTAAATCTCCAAAATAATATCTTCAATTCCGTGTCTCACATCCAGGGCATGCTAATGCAAGGGGTGGGCTCCTTTGGCCTTGGGCAGCTCCACCCCTGTGGTTTTGCAGGGTATAGTCCTTGGGGCTGCTTTCACAGGCTGGCATCGAGAGCCTGCAGGCTTTTTCCAAGTGCACGGTGCAAGCTATTGGTGGATCTACCATTCAGGGGTCTAGAGGACAGTGGCCCTCTTCTCACAGCTCCACTAGGCAATAGCCCAATGGGGACTATTTGTGGGGGCTCCAACCCTACATTTACCCTCTGTACTGCTCTAGTAGAGGTTCTCCATGAAGGATCTGCCCCTGCAGCAGACTTCTGCCTGGACATTCAGGCATTTCCCTACATCCTCTGAAATCTAGGCAGAAGTTCCCAAACTTCAACTCTTGCCTTCAGTGTACTCACAGGATCAACACCATATGGAAGCTGCCAAGGCTTGGGGCTTTCACCTCTGAAGCCAGCTATGGCTGGAGCTGTACCTTGGCCCCTTTTAGCCATGGCTGGAGCTGGAGCATCCGGGACTCAGGCTGTCCTGAGGCTACAAAGAGCAGTGGAGTCCGGGGCCTGGCCCATGAAACTATTTTTTTTTTTTCCTCCAGGCTTCTAGGCCTGTGGTGGGAGGGCCTGCCCCAAGGTCTCTGAAATACCCTAAAGTCATTCCCAACCCCCTTGTCTTGGCTATTAATATTCAGCTCTCCTTTACTTATGCAAATTTCTGCAGCCTTGAATTCCTCCCCAGAAAATGGGTTTTTCTTTTTTACTGCCTGGTGGGGTTGCAAATTTTCCAAACTTTTATGCTGTTTCCCTTTTAAATATTAAGTTCCAGTTTCAGATAATCTCTTTGTTCATGCATATGAGTGTACACTTTCAGAAACAGCCAGATAACTTTTTGAATGATTTGCTGATTAGAAATTTCTTCCACCAGATACCCTAAATCATCTCTCTCAAGTTCAAAGTTCCACAGGGCAGGGGCAAAATGCCAAGTCTCTTTGTTAAAGCATAGCAAGAATGATCTTTACTCCAGTTCCCAATAAGTTTCTCATCTCTATCTGAGACCGCCTCAGTCTGGACTTCACTGTCCATATCACCATCAGCATTTTGGTCAAAACCATTCAACAAATCTCTAGGAAATTCTAAACTTTACCACATCTTCTTTTCTTCTTCTGAGGCCTCCAAACTATTCCAACCTCTGTCTGTTACCCAGTTCCAAAGCTTCTTCCATATGTTCAGGTATCTTTATGGCAGTGCCGCACTTTTCTGGTACCAATTTCCTGTGTTTGTTTATTCTCACACTGCTATTAAGAACTACCTGGACTGGGTAACGTATGAAGAAAAGAGATTTAATTGACTCACAGTTCCACAGGCTGTGCAGGAAGCATGGCTAGGAGGCTCCAGGAAACTTACAATCATGGTGGAAGGTGAAGGGAAAGCAAGCACGTCTTACCACTGCAGAGCAGAGAGAGAGAAAAGGGGAGAGTCCCACACACTTTTAAACCATCAGATCTTTAGAGAACTCACTCAATATCATGAGAACAGCAAGGGGGATACCATCCCCATGATTCAGTCGTCTCCCACAAGGCCCCTCCTCTAATTCAACATGAGATTTGGGAAGTGACACAAATGCAAACCATATTATACACATTAAAAAGATATACAGTCTGATAATGAAGTTCAGTACTTTAACTCCCTAATCAACCATTATCTGCTAAGAAAAATGCAAACAAATTACTACAAGTACTAAAAATAAAGTATACTTTCAAATACCCTGGAAGTAAAAAGCAACTTTCTTGAATATAATACAGTCAATATAATCAAACTCATAAATTGAGTGTCAAAAAATTAAACATGTTATTACAAGTTAAATACTTTTTTGTTATTAAATCTTCAGAAACTAGTGTAGTCTCTCATTCTTAAAGGGATGAAATATATTTTGGGTGAATTAATGAATATGAATAACCACAGTAATAAATCAAGTGAAAGCCTGAGTCATTTTTATTAAATTTTGCACTTTGATGGACCAGTTCATAATATTGTTGGAAAGTGGTGTTCAATCTGTTATTTCTGCCTTTAAAAAAAACTTTATAATAAATCTGGACTCCTTCAAATTCTAATGTCACTTCTATATATTTCTGATTCTTCTGTGTTTCTCATATATCCACCAGAGTTTTAAACTTGTAATAATTGCTTGATTTTTGTAATCTGCCTAGGAAAACAAAATAGGTCAAGCTGTCAGGAATTTACTTTGTCCACTTTTTCTTCAATCAATCAATAAGAACTTGCCAAGTAGTACTTTAAAAAATTCAGTCTGTGTTCTGACATTATGCTGACAATTAAGGTAAAAATAAACCATTTGCAAACAATGGTTTTAACGTGTTTGGACTTTTGAGACACTTTTAAGCAATTTGTGTTTGCTTATATGATGCATTACAGAACACAAACAATAGTTTATTCTGTGGCCTCAGTAAATAAGAACAAATCTTTAACCCCAATTTTCTGAGGTCAAATGCTAAGAACTTAAATATTTTGCTATTATGAGAATTAAAAAGAAGCACGGTTACTTAAAACCTCTAAAGTCTAAATCTAATAACTTCTCTTCCCGTGTCTTCTATGACCTGATTCATTGAAGCCTATTCGATAACCAAATAATTGGCAGCAGTACAACTTTAAAACTCTGTCTTTACTCCTAGTGGTTTTATCTGTATTGCCCTTACCTTTAAATGCTATTCCTCACGAGGAATCCCTAATTATTCTTTTTAATGGCATGTTTTGTACATCAGTGGAGTCTTTTAACATCAAATATTCACATTTTCTTCCAGAGGAACACAGAGTAAGGGCTGAGAAAATGTTCTTATTTTCAGCCTCAAATATAAGTATAAATAAGAAATTAAATTAATTCATAGACACATATGCACACTATCCCCTAATGCATGTATTTTTTTCTATGAAGACATTTTTATTTTCTTCTAAACGTTCATAATCCTGATATCTCATATTACACCAACATTGAAAAAAAAAGTCTGAGCTTGACTTGTTACTGGCCTTTTTGTTATTAATATAGCACTAGTTTAAATAGAAATTCTCTTCTTGTTACACTTCATCATTTCCACAGAGATACTAAATTTTAAATGTTCCAGATCGGTGATATTTATTACTACAAAGTAAGTGTGGCTTACAGGTTGAGCCTCCTGTTTTAATGTACATATTAAACTAAAAGGTAACAACAGATGGAACTGTTGGAAATGTTTCCATTACATATTTTATTTAAGCAATGCATTTATCATTACTGCTTACAGAAGAGCTATGAACATTTAAAAAATTTCCCTGAAACAGATCCCAAGTTTCTCCAGTTCTTTTGACTTTTAAGTAGCTTTGTAGTAGATGAAAAGAATGAGAAACTGTAAATTCTTCTGGTGCCATAACGTAAAGGACTGGCTCATATTGAGCTGTCAACAATATATGACCTTAAATTTATACAAATTGTCTTATAATTTAACTGTCAATTAAATAACTTAATTTATTTAATGATAAGATTATTTTATAAATCTCCTGTATTATTATTTATTCACGTATTTTAATTTGAAAGTAGATGTGTAATTACACTGCAATATAATTTGTCAGTCTACAATGCTATTTTTAAAGGAGAAATAAAGAATGACTATAAAGATCAAACTACTCTTTAATCTGAGAAAAGTACCTACAGGCTCTGATAGAGCTGCAGATTGCCTACAGGACTGAAGCATGTATGTTAATGTTTGAATTCCAAGTTCTATACTGGCAAAGCTGGATCAATTGGTAAAATTTAGCTGCATAAACCCAAATACCAATTATTCATCACCAAATCTTCTATGCAGGTATTTATAAAACTTACATAATTACTGTATCAAGTCACTGTGGTTACGCAAAACATAGGACAAGTTTTTTTCATCTGTAGATAGCATTCTTAGGAAATTCGGTTATTGTCGTATTAGACTTCCAGTAAGTGCCAATATGCCCAATCAAGAAAGAATGAAACTCCTGGTTATACTCAGGATTCCAGGAAAAAATTCAACTTGGAATCTTTCATTAGCCCCTCCAGATCCACTCTTTACCCTTTTCCATCCTACACTTTGCCACAAGAAGCTGACCTGTTGAAATACATCAGATCTCCTGTGCCTGCTTGTAGCAGGGAAACCCAGGGGAATTTAAGAGAAGGGACTGAAAGAGAGTCAGAGCTTTAATTGCCCTGGTTCCCTTCCTTTGAAGTCACCTCAGGCAAGGTAACTATACCACTTGATAAAAGTGAACTGCTGTTCTCAAGGTGGCCTATTCTACACTATTCCTTCTGGTTCTGAAAATCTTTCCTATTTCTTATCACGTTTATACCTAGAGAGGTTAATATTTTCTTCTGGTAACAAGGTTCTGGGATTCTGTACCATTTTTGGTGGTTTTGCAAGACTCCAGACATTTTTTAAATTAGGCTTTTTATTAATAAACCCTCTTCAAATATTGTCCTAGTTTCAGTGTGCCATCTATTTTCTGTTGTCTTATACAGTAATTGATACCAGGAGTATCGTGGTAACTTATCCTCAAAATGGCATTCTAGAATTTAGTTGGTCATATACAGTAGTCCAGGAACTCACAGATAACATATATTCTGGGGAAAATGAGACACAAGTAACTTATGGCATGTGGTGGCTAGTCACAGGGCACCCATGGCTGAGGGCCATGCACAGGAATTCTTAATTAGGGATAAAGTTGCAGCACCAATTAAACACTCAACACCCCAGGCCTGTCATGCTAATGAAACTGGTGGGAAAGGAGAAGGATCCTTTAACATGGAATGGGAGCAATTAAACAGGTGTGAATGAGGCTAAAGATTTTGAAACTTCTAATTTCCCTACTCTTTCTTCCATCTGAAAAAAAAAAAAAAAAAAATCAGTCCATCCTAAAAACCTGGTTGCACCTGGAACAATTAGCCTTATAAGATGATAAAATTATTTACAGAATTACCTCCTCTTCCTTTTCTTCCTTTCAGATCTGTAACAAGTGTTATATTTCAATATAGTCCAGACACTGAGGCACACGATCTGTTCAAGGAGGAGGTAGTCTATACACCAAATGAGTTAAAAAGCCCTCACAAGTCTAAATTGGTGGGAAACTGGGAAATATGTGTGATGTTTGGTTCTAATTGTATTAGATCACAGATATAATTTAAGATTCATTAAGCCATAATTAGGCCTAAGATTCATTAGGCCATAAGATTCACATGCCATAATTAATAGGCATAGATATATTCATACTGGTTTCAAATTTGTTGTGTACTTGAGCACTCATGCATGTCACTAACAGTCTGTTAGGTTGGCTAATCTAAGTTTTTCCTCAACAAAGAGTTATAATTAATGAAGTTAAAAGGCAAAAGCTACCTTATTGTACTTTAAAGGAAGAAGTCTCAAATTTTAAGGTAATAGAGTTGGAATGGATCTATTATGTGGAATCTTCTGAGCCATTGCTTAGCCTCATCATCCTGGGATATCTGGAAAGACATTCCCTCAACAGGATATTAAGAAATAAGAAAGATATTAAGAAATAAGGGAGGCATGAATATTCCTGATGACCTCTCTGCTGATTATACTTTGTTGGCCAGAGACACTAACATGAGATGCTATTTTGTAAGTTGTCTCTGTGATCTCAATAGTAATAATGGGATTCTAGGGTGGTTGAATGCAAGAGGAGACATTTAACCATTAGAGAAAAGGTGTGTGTCATAACACAATAAGCCATAGAGAGAAAATGGTTGCCATAGTGTCCTGGCTCATGGAAATCTGTGACTATTGCTAATTACTCACAGTCCTAGAAAAGAAAAAAATTCATCCCTAGACATCCAGTAAAGTGATTCTTGAAATACATAGGATTATAAAGTGTTGGGAACAAGCCTCCCAAAATCTGACCATAAACTGGCCCCAAAACTGGCCATAAACAAAATCTCTGCAGCACTGTAACATGTTCATGATGGCCATAATGCCCACGCTGGAAGGTTGTGGGTTTACCGGAATGAGGGCAAGGAATACCTGGCCTGCCCAGGGCGGAAAACCGCTTAAAGGCATTCTTAAGCCACAAACAATAGCATGAGTGATCTGTTCCTTAAGGACATGCTCCTGCTGCAGTTAACTAGCCCAACCTATTCCTTTAATTTGGCCCATCTCTTCATTTCTCATAAGGGATATTTTTAGTTAATTTAATATCTGTAGAAACAACGCTAATGACTGGCTTGCTGTTAATAAATACGTGGGTAAATCTCTGTTCAGGGCTCTCAGCTCTGAAGGCTGTGAGACCCCTGATTTCCCACTTTACACCTCTGTATTTGTGTGTGTGTGTCTTTAATTCCTCTAGCGTTGCTGGGTTAGGGTCTCCCTGACTGAGCTGGTCTCGGCAATAAAGGCTAGATTTGGTGGCCAAAAATCTAACCCCAGTTGCCATTTTAGAGAGATTCACAGCTTAGTTATCTCATCTAAGGCATTTTAAGACTCAGAGCCCATCCCATAATAAAGGTTGAGGCTGATTGGTTTGAAAAAAAAAAATAACTGCATTGGGTTCCTCAAATATACCCATTACCAGTTAACAGAATAACTACAGAGTGGGAAATATCCATACTTCAGAATTTATTAGTGTTATTAGTTAGTGGTTTTGAACTCATGCTTGTACTCAGAGACCCAAAATACCATAATGTTCTACTAGTCAGAGTAAGTCTTGAGCTGTTCTAGCAGTGGTTTCAAACATACAGTAGAAAGAGAGTATATTTAATGGCAGAATTTTGATGTTGATTCCCTAATATGTCGAGCAAGGAACAGATGTTCCCTTCCTGAAGACAGTAAACCAAAATGCCACATCCCACAGAGATTAGTGCCACTGTCAAAATTTGAGAGATGCAAGGATCATGTTTTCTAGCACACTACCAAGTAACTAGCCTGTTCGGTCAGTGCAAAAGCCTGAAGGATCATAGAGAATGACAGTAGATTATGTTGAAAACTTAATCAGATAGCAATGCCCATCACAGCTATGGCTCCAAATGGGGTATCTTCAAGGATACAACTCAAAACAAGTTTTAGCACTTAATATGTAACAAATAATTTATTTTCTACAAAATTCAGTAAAGAAAATCGTAAACAATTTGCATTTATGTGTTGGAGACAACAGTGTAACTTAACTGTCTTGTCATAGGGCTGCCAACTCTTCAGCTTCCTTTTACAATACAGTATACAGGGAGTGTGTTTGCTAATGAGCCAGCATCCCAAACAACCTGGTGACTTAAATGACCTAAGTCTTTTAATTTTCATGCCTACTTCTGTTCATCTTAACATTTATCTCTTATAATTAACAATTTTGTAATTAAGTGTCCTAGTTTATTTCTGATTATTAAAAGACTTTAAGACCTCTCTGATAAAGATCCTAACAAAATTGATGTAAATCTGCATTCATTTACTTTGATAAGAAAATAGATATTTTATAAATTCAAAGTCAATGGAAAAAATAAATATTAAGATTCTCAAGACCACTAAAAGGGACATATCTGCCCATAGACAGATTATTTTAAAATCTCCCTTCTAACTTATGAATCCAATAGAAAAGCCCTCTATTTGTTCCAAAGAAAAGCATAGCTAAGCATAGAAAAAGCTATAATTGTTGTTCTTTTAAATTCACTTTCAACGTACTTTTAAGGAAAGAGAAAAAAGATAGTCTTATTGATCATGACATGGCAAATTAAATTTTATTTTTTCATTTATAAAAGTTATTTGTCTTATAACGTGCATGTAATATAGATTATGTAGCTGGGCAAGGCAGAAACATAAGAGAGACTATGTAAAGCTTGTTCCTGCCCTTGAACTTCCTACATCCTAGTAAAGACTGATGGAATGCCTGCTATGAGGTAAATTGCTAGCCTCCAAGCAATTAAACCCTTGACTCTCACAAACATGCATACACACATACACACGTGGCACTTAGCTCTGCTGATTGTCATGTCCTGGCTCTATTCTCCTTTAGGTGGGAAGAGCCAGAGCTGCTCTCTAGCCCTAGAGCTCAAAACAAATCCATAGGACATGTCTATATAATAGCAGGTAATCCTTAGGTGCAATTTTAGAGATCATTTTTGTGTGGTTTCCCTATTCCTTTCACCTGCTCAGAAGTGAACTTTCACCCTCTGCCTGTTATCCAGAATTGTGCTTTTAGAAAGGCTTAACCATTGCTGAAAATAATAAAAATAGTAATGTGGGAAAACGAGAGGTTGTAAAAGTGTTTAGTAGATTTGTTACTAAGAAATGGTTCTGAATTTGATTTGTTTACATTTAATGTTTCCTGTGGTTAGAAATTTGGATGCTTGTCTCCTTGAGAACATAATGAGATGTCAGGGTCAACTAGTTAACGTCCTGAGGGTTCTTCAGAGAATATCATCAGATCCTACAAATTTGTTCAGTAAAATATTTTTATTTCACTTATTTCTATTACCAAAAATTTGACTTGAAGGCTTTAATGAGAGGTTTAGTTTTAGAATGAAGTTCTTCTAAGAGGCATCAAGCTGACAGGTGCATTAGAGGGTCATGCCAGGTTATCCATAATGGATTAGAAAGTAATATTCTTAACCATTTGACACAACGCATTAAACAAGGCCTTTATGGTACTTATGAAGTTGTGGGCACCGTAAAGCTGTGAGGACATGAAGGTAACAAGATCTCAGATTACTTCATTTTCAGAGCTAGAATAAAATGTTTAAAAGCATCTAAATTCTAAAATATTTTCTCGTCAGACCCAGAGAATAAGCTATTAAAATACAATATAATTATTAAGTTATTAACCTAAACTTCTCATTTATTTCTATGCCAACAAAATTTGTCCTCTCAAATAATAAAATATTATTTAAAATATATTGCTACGTTGCATAAACAGTTTGCCTGTGGACACAGTGCATTACGTGGCTAAATTATTCAAAGTGGAACACACTGATGAATATTGGAAAAAAGTCTTCAAATTTCCCAATTACTGTGAATCCATGTTTATAACTTCTAAAATTTGTCAGAACAAATCTAGACCACCTTTGAAACTGTCACCTATTTCTTAGATGCCTGGTAAATATAACCAGCTGTTATTTTCATGGCCATGATAGTAGATATAATGCCTTTTTTCCTATCTCTGACATTCTTCTATATATCCCTATGTTCAACAAATATAAAAAAGTCCCCAAATTATTTGTAATATAGCTATAATGTTCCATAGAGCTTCTTCCATAATGTTCTAGTGTTATTAATCCTATTTGGAAGGAAGGGATATTAAGGAGAAAAGGATTCATTCACTTAACTATAGGACATTTTTTGCTTCCGAAGATTCCACACAGAAATAATAAGAACTAAAATGGAAAGGCCCCATTTCTTTGAAAAATGTTTGGAAATGTATTTTAAAGGATTTAAAAGAAATACAAAGACTATGTTTCTATTATTTGATAATACTGATGGTGAACTTAGGAAGAAAATATAAACTTGCCATGCTTTTATTAATAAAGAAAACTCAGGCTTTTTAATTTAAACATTTTAAAATCATTTTTACTAAGAAATGTAAACATATATGGAAGGTATTATAAGAGCAGCATGGGAAGAAAAGGGAGGAAACTAAAGGCATATTAATAAAGCTAATACATGTAAAAACAATCTAACTTGGAGTCTAAATGAAGCTTGGAAGTAAACCAAGTCATGTGTAAAATCTCAAGATAGTATATTTGTTGGTGTATTTTTAAAATTAATTGGAATGGAAGTTTTCTATTCAAATCTCCTCCCCAAAGATTCTGAGTCTTTGGTTGTCTTGCCCTTGACAGGGCATAGTTAATGCAATGGCTATTTACTATTAATCTTTTTTACAGAAATATTAAAACACCAAGAGATATCCTACTGAAACCCCTCGGCTCCAGACACTCTTCCTGCTCTCAACCCAGGTAGTGCAGTGGCTCCATTTTATTCTTATTTATTTATTTATTTTTGCTTGCTGGCCTGCTATCATGACGTGCTCAAAGCAGTTTGATGTTGTTCATGGCATCCAGTTTAGTGAAATTTTATAAACCCGGCCATGTAAAATGTGACCTCCCTGAAAACCAGGATTTTCAATTTTCAAAGATAGTGAGATGTTGACAGGAGCCTATTCTCCAACCCACACTGAACGCCTGGAATTACAGAATTTAGCTGAAGGATACCCCTCTAAAAAATCAACTGTTCAGTAAATATATAACCTATTAGAGATCAGTGTCCTACCCTTGAAGAGTTTGTCCCAGAGCTAATTCCTTTGCTAAATAGCCCATTTCGTCATTCTAATAAGTTGATTGCTTCTGGTGGATGTTTCGGATTAGTGGATCTTATAACAATGTTTTTCATTTTTGTGCGTATTTTTCCATCAAATGGTACCCCGGGTTTGAGGCAACAGCTTGCAGGATAACAAGTTTATAAATCAGACACTCTATAAGCAATCAGATAGTAGTGATGACGGAGGCATCATCACTGTGGATAAGAAAAACCAACTCATATCTAGTATAAGTATTTATTGATTGCAATAAGAAAAAAATGCTGCCTCCTCCAGGATAGAATTGAAGTGTAATAACCCTGACATCAATAGCTAGTTGGTTTTCTCAGGGAACAGTTCCATTTTAGGAGCTTAGCATCAGTCTCTTATGCTGCCAGATTAGACATTCAGAAGAAGCAGCAGCTTCTGGTAGAAGAGAGACTGCAAACTCTGGCAAAAGGAAGACTATGCAATTGAGTCCATGCATAACCTTCATCCCTGCTACTCTTTTTATGAACCCTTTACACAAGGACTAAAGTTACTAAGAGACCAAATGACATGCAGTTCATGTCATTCTGTCCATTGATTTGTGAGATTCTCATCTGCAATGGTGGACATTAAAAAAGTCTGCATTCTTTGAGCACCTCCCCATAGGTCCTTCTACCACCCTCTTCTCCAGATCTCCTGGTCCTGATCTTCTAGTCTTGTTCATTTACATATCTGTTCGGTCAATCAGGCTATTTTATTTCCACTGCTAAGGTATGTATGTGTGTGGATACACACACACACACACACACACACACACACACACACACACACACACACTCCTTAGACCACTTATTTCCAACTTCCTCCATGAGGTGAATGATGGAACAAACTGCTCTCATTTCTGTCCATTAGGAGGGTGGATTTCCCTTCACCACTGTTCCTAGTTGGGGGGGCTATAATGGAGTAAGGTAGGTGGGCACCATCTTGTGCTGGCATTTTGGAATCAGATTCAAGTGCTTTACTTCTCTTTCAGTTAATTCCCATGAGGCTATAAGTAGGAGTTGAAGTGAAACAGAGGTAGGTTCCAAGGGAGTCTGGACCACATATTCACATAATTTTTCATGGCTTCTGGATCTAACCCGGCCCAAACTCAAATGTGAAACTTCTATTATCTAAAGGGTTGTGGTATTCATACCCGAATTTGTGGCCCAGTAGATATGACAACAGCCAGGCTATTCCAGGCAACTGTGATTAAAGCTCCCACATGCTTATATTAAAGTAACCTACCTGACCCATCTGGTTTTGACATGTACTAGAAGGATGAAATAAGTAGGAAAATGATGGGGACCACCACACTTGATTTTTTCAGGTTATTGAAAATAAAGAGTCTGAAATTTATTTTGCATATTGTATGACATAGAGATCCAATCTAATTTTCTTCTAGTTGTTTTCATATTAAATAAACTATACTTTCTCATTGATTTTATATAGCGTCTTAGAAATAAATAACATTTTCAGGTGTACTGGCATCTATTGATGAATTGTCTTTCAGTTCCACCAATTTATTGATATACCACTGCCATATAGATTTTGTCATAGTAGCTTTGTTGTATGTTCTTAAATCTGATAAGTCTCATTTCATTATTTGCATTGATATTAAAATATCTTCACTATTCTAAAGCATATAATCTTGCAGGACATTTTGAGGTTATTTTATCCAGTCTATATCAGTCTATATCTTTCCAAACAGTGCTTGGATTGTAATATATTAGTTATAGAAAATATAATTTTTATGTGGCATTAAGTCTCCCATCTAAGAAGAGGGTTTGTATTTCATTTTGTTATATCTTGTTTTATATCTTTCCTTTACATTTAATAGAATCCTCCATGACTTTTACTACTTTCTTGGTAAAGTTATTTCTAAAGATTTTATATTTGGGGTACTCATTTGATTAAACTTTTTATCTAATTTCCATGAATAGGTTCTGATTGCCAGGATCAAGGAAAGCTATTGTTACTTGTTCAGATGCTCCTCATCTTAACAATGAGATTACATCCTGAAAAACCAATTGTAAGTTGAAATATAAGTCAAAAGTGTGTTCTAGACATATGATGTTTTTAACTTACAGTGAGTTTATCCAGGTGTAACTCCATCATAAGTTAAGGAGCATACCGAACGAATATCACTTTTGCACCACTGTGAAGTCAAACCATCATAATTTAGGGATCATTTATATGAATAAAATTACCTTACCACATTCTTTGATTGGTTTTTAACAGCTTATTAAAGTATAAATGAAGTACAGTGTATTTAAGGTGTACATTTGGTAAGATTTGGAACACATCTTGTATGTATCTATGAAACAATCAAGATATTGAATTTAAGATTGACCCCAAAACTTTCTCATGCCTTTTGTAATCCTTTTTATTCCACCCCAATCATCTAATTCCCACACCATCCCCCAATTCTAGGAAACTACCTTTATGCTTTCTGTCACTAAAAACTAGTTTGCATTTTCTAGAATTTCATGTAAATGGAATCAGTCATTCAGTATGTACTTGTCTTGGCTTGGCTTCTTTCACCCAGGATATTATTTTCAAAACCATTACCTTTTTTTTTTTTACCAAGTATTAGTATTAGTAGTACATTTTTTCCCATTACAGAATAGTGTTCCATTATATGAATATCAAAAATATGTTTATTCATTTACCTATTGATTCATATTTTGTGATTTTCCTTTTTTTCATAATTTCAACTTTTGTTATACATTAAAGGATATGTAGGTTAGTTACATTGGCATATTGCATGACACCGAGTTTTGGGATACATATGATGCCATCACCCAGATAGTGAGCATAATACTCAATTGACATCTTTACAGCCCACACCCCCTTCCTCCTTCCCTCCTACATCTCGTAGTCCCCAGTGTCTACTGTCCCCATCTTTATGTTTATGTATACTTAATATCTAGTTCTCACTATGAGAACATGCAATATTGGTGTTGTTTTTCTCATTAATTTGTTTAGGATAAAGGCCTCCAACTTCATCCATGTTACTGTAAAGGACATAATCATATTCTTTTTATGGCTGCACAGTATTCCATGGTGTATATGTATCATATTTTCTTTACCACATACATTGTTGGTGGACACCTAGGTTGATTTCATGTCTTTGCTATTGTATCCCCATTTGTATCCATGTGTACTCATTGTTTAGCTACCCCTTACAAGTGAAAACATGTGGCATTTATTTTTCTGCTCCTGCATTAGTTTGCTTAAGATAAGCAAACCTTCCAGCTCCATCCACATTGCTGCAAAGGACATAATCTTCTTTTTTGTCTGTGTAATATTCCATGGTGTATATGTATCACATTTCCTTTATCCAGTCTACTGTTAACGTTGATTCCATGTCTTCACTATTGTGAATAGCAAACGTGATGAACATACATATTCATGTGTTTTCATGTTAGAAGAATTTATATTCCTTTGGGTATATAAAAAATAATGGGCTTTCTAGGTCAAATGATAGTTCTGTTCTAAGTTCTTTGACACATTTGAAAACTGCTTTTCACAATGTCTGAACTAATTTACATTACCAAAGTAGTGTACAAGCATTTTCTCCACAACCTTGCCAGCCTCTGTTATTCATTGACTTTTGTGACTTTGAAGATAGCAGACAGTTGGGTATTGTCTTTTTATCCAGCATGCCACTCTGTGCATCTTAAGTGGGACATTTAGACCATCTACATTCAGGGTAAGTATTGATACACAAGATTATTATTATTATTATTATACTTTAAGTCCTGGAATACACGTGCAGAATGTGCAGGTTTGTTACACAGGTATACACATGCCATGGTGGTTTGCTGCACCCATCAACCCGTCATCTACATTAGGTATTTCTCCTAATGCCCCTCAGCCCCTAACAGGTCCTAGTATGTGATGTTCCCCTCCCTGTGTCCATGTGTTCTCATTGTTCAACTCCCACTTATGAGTGAGAACATGCAGTGTTTAGTTTTCTGTTTCTGTGTTAGTTTATTGAGAATGATGGTTTCCAGCTTCATCCATGTACCTGCAAAGGACATGAACTCATCCATTTTTATGGCCGCATAGTATTCCATGGTGTATATGTGCCACATTTTCTTAATCCAGTCTATCATTGATGGGCATTTTGGTTGGTACCAAGTCTTTACTATTATGAATAGTGCCACAATAAACATATGTGTGCATGTGTCTTTATAGTAGAATGATTTATAATCCTTTGGGTATATACCCAGTAATGAGATTGCTGGGTCAAATGATATTTCTGGTTCTGGAACCTTGAGGAATCGCCACACTGTCTTCCAAAATGGTTGAACTAATTTACACTCCCACCAACAGTGTAAAAGCATTCCTTTTTCTTCACATCCTCTCCAGCATCTGTTCTTTCCTGACTTTACATATATATAAAGTATATATAAAGTATATATACACACATACATATTTATTATATACATTTTTATATATTATATATAAAGTATATATATTATATATACTTTGTATATAATACATTATATATAATATATACTTTATATATAATATATTATATACAAAGTATATATATAATATATTATATATAAAGTATATATATTATATACAAAGTATATATATAATATATTATATATAAAGTATATATAATATATTATATATAATATATTATATATAAAGTATATATAATATATTATATATACTATATTATATATAGTATATATATAATATATATAATATATATATATAATATATATAATATATAATATATATATAAATTATATATATACTATATATAATATATGTAATATTATATATAAGTATATATGTATAAAGTATATATATATAAGTATATATATACTTATATATATATAATATATATAAGTATATATATACTTATATATATAATATATATAAGTATATATATACTTATATATACTTATAGTATATATATATAAGTATATATATGTATATATATAAAGTATATATAATATATTATATATTTATTATATATAATATATTATAATAATATATTATATATAATATATATAATATACATAATATATATATTATATATATAAAGTATATATATAAAGTATATATATACACACACATACATATTTATTATACTTTAAATTCTAGGGTACATGTGCACAACATGCAGGTTTGTTACATATGTATACATGTGCCATGTTGGTGTGCTGCACACATTAACTCGTCATTTACATTATGTACATCTCCTAATGCTATCCCTCCACCACCCCACCCTACAACAGGCCCCGGTGTGTGATATTCCCCTTCCTGTGTCTAAGTGTTCTCATTGTTCGATTCCCACCTATGAGTGAGAATATGCGGTGTTTGGTTTTTTGTTCTTGCGATAGTTTGCTGAGTATGATGGTTTCCAGCTTCATCCATGTCCCTACAAAGGACATGAACTCATCATTTTTATGGCTGCATAGTATTCCTGGTGTATATGTGCCACATTTTCTTAATCCAGTCTATCATTGTTGGACATTTGGGTTGGTTCCAAGTCTTTGGTATTGTGAGGAGTGCCGCAATAAACATACGTGTGCATGTGTCTTTATAGCAGCATTATTTATATTCCTTTGGGTATATACCCAGTAATGGGATGGCTGGGTCAAATGGTATTTCTAGTTCTAGATCCCTGAGGAATCGCCACATTGTCTTCCACAATGATTGAACTAGTTTACAATCCCACCAACAGTGTAAAAGTGTTCCTATTTCTCCACATCCTCTCCAGCACCTGTTGTTTCCTGACTTTTTAATGATTGCCATTCTAACTGGTGTAAGATGATATCTCATTGTGGTTTTGATTTGCATTTCTCTGATGGCCAGTGATGACGAACATTTTTTCATGTGTCTTTTGGCTGTATAAATGTCTTCTTTTGAGAAATGTCTGCTCATATGCTTTGCCCACTTTTTAGTGGGGTTCTTTGTTTTTTTATTGTAAATTTGTTTGAGTTCTTTGTAGATTCTGGATATTAGCCCTTTGTCAGATGAGTAGATTACAAACATTTTCTCCCATTCTGTAGGTTGCCTGTTCATGCTGACGGTAGTTTCTTTTGCTGTGCAGAAGCTCTTTAGTTTAATTAGATCCCTTTTGTCAATTTTGGCTTTTGTTGCCACTGCTTTTGGTGTTTTAGACATGAAGTCCTTGCCCATGCCTGAATGGTATTGCCTAGGTTTTCTTCTAGGGTTTTTATGGTTTTAGGTCTAACATTTAAGTCTTTAATCCATCTTGAATTAATTTTTGTATAAGGTGTAAGGAAGGGATCCAGTTTCAGCTTTCTACATATGGCTAGACAGTTTTCCCTGCACCATTTGTTAAATAGGGAATCCTTTCCCCATTGCTTGTTTTTGTCAGGTTTGCCAAAGATCAGATAGTTGTAGATGTGTGGTATTATTTCTGAGGGCTCTTTTCTGTTCCATTGATCTATATCTCTGTTTTGGTACCAGTACCATGCTGTTTTGGGTACTGTAGCCTTGTGGTATAGTTTGAAGTCAGGTAGCATGATGCCTCCAGCTCTGTTCTTTTGGCTTAGGAATGACTCGGCAATGAGGGCTCTTTTTTGGTTCCATATGAACTTTAAAGTATTTTTTTTCCAATTCTGTGAAGAAAGTCAGTGGTAGCTTGATGGGGATGGCATTGAATCTATAAATTACCTTGGGCAGTATGGCCATTTTCATAATATTGATTCTTCCTATCCATGAGCATGGAACATTCTTCCATTTGTTTGTACCCTCTTTTATTTTGTTGAGCAGTGGTTTGTAGTTCTCCTTGAAGAGGTCCTTCACATCTCTTGTAAGTTGGATTCCTTAGGTATTTTATTCTCTTTGAAGCAATTGTGAATGGGAGTTCACTCATGATTTGGCTCTCTGTTTGTCTGTTATTGGTGTATAAGAATGCTTGTGATTTTTTGCACATTGATTTTGTACCCTGAGGCTTTGCTGAAGTTGCTTATCAGCTTAAGGAGATTTTGGGCTGAGATGATGGGATTTTCTAAATATACAATCATGTCATCTGCAAACAGGGACAATTTGACTTCCTCTTTTCCTAATTGAATATCCTTTATTTCCTTCTCCTGCCTGATTGCTCTGGACAGAACTTCCAACATTATGTTGAATAGGAGTGGTGTAAAAGGGCATCCCTGTCTTGTGCCAGTTTTCAAAGGGAATGCTTCCAGTTTTTGCCCATTCAGTATGATATTGGCTGTGGGTTTGTCATAAATAGCTCTTATTATTTATAGGTAAGTCCCATCAATACCTAATTTATTGAGAGTTTTTAGCATGAAGGGCTGTTGAATTTTGTCAAAGGCCTTTTGTGCATCTATTGAGATAATCATGTGGTTTTTGTCTTTGGTTCTCTTTATATGCTGGATTACATTTATTGGTTTGCATATGTTGAACCAGCCTTGCATCCCAAGGATGAAGCCCACTTGATCATGGTGGATAAGCTTTTTCATGTGCTACTGGATTCAGTTTGCCAGTATTTTATTAAGGATTTTGCATCAATGTTCATCAGGCATATTGGTCTAAAATTCTCTTGTTTTGTTGTGTCTCTGCCAGGTTTGTTATCAGGATGATGCTGGCCTCATAAAATGAGTTAGGGAGGATTCCCTCTTTTTCTATTGATTGGAATAGTTTCAGAAGGAATGGTACCAGCTCCTCCTTGTACCTCTGGTAGAATTCGGCTGTGAATCCATCTGGTCCTGGACTTTTTTTGATTGGTAAGCTATTAATTATTGCCTCAATTTCAGAGCTCATTATTGGTCTATTAAGGGATTCAACTTCTTCCTGGTTTAGTCTTGGGAGGGTGTATGTGTCAAGGAATTTATCCATTTCTTCTAGATTTTCTAGTTTATTTGCATAAAGATGTTTATAGTATTCTCTCATGGTAGTTTGTATTTCTGTGGGATCAGTGGTGATATTCCCTTTTTAATTTTTAATTGTGTGTATTTGATTCTTCTCTCTTTCCTTCTTTATTAGTCTTACTAGCGGTCTATCAATTTTGTTAGACCAACAAGGATCAAAAGAGACAAAGAAAGCCATTACATAATGGTAAAGGGATCATTTCAACAAGAAGAGCCAACTATCCTAAATATATATGCACCCTATACAGGAGCACCCAGATTCATAAAGCAAGTCCTTAGAGACCTACATAGAGACTTAGACTCCCACACAATAATAATGGGAGACTTTAACACCCCACTGTCAACATTAGACAGATAAATGAGACAGAAAGTTAATAAAGATACCCAAGAATTGAATTCAGCTCTGCACCAAGTGGACCTAATAGACATCTACAGAACTCTCCAACCCAAATCAACAGAATATACATTCTTCTTAGCACCACACCACACCTATTCCAAAATTGACCACACAGTTGGAAGTAAAGCACTCCTCAGCAAATGTAAAAGAACAGAAATTATAACAAACTGTCTCTCAGACCATAGTGCAATCAAACTAGAACTCAGGATTAAGAAACTCACTCAAAACTGCTCAATCACATGGAAACTGAACAACCTGCTCCTGAATGACTACTGGGTACATAATGAAAAGAAGGCAGAAATAAAGATGTTCTTTGAAACCAATGAGAACAAATGCACAACATACCAGCATCTCTGGGACACATTCAAAACAGTGTGTAGAGGGAAATTTATAGCACTAAATGCCCACAAGAGGAAGCAGGAAAGATCTAAAATTGACACCCTAACATGACAATTAAAAGAACTAGAGAAGCAAGAGCAAACACATTCAAAATTAGCAGAAGGCAAGAAATAACTAAGATCAGAGCAGAACTGAAGGAGATAGAGACACAAAAAAGCCTTCAAAAAAATCAAAGAATCCAGGAGCTTTTTTTTTTTTTTTAAGGTCCTGACTTTTTAATGATCACCATTCTAACTGGCATGATTTTGATCCTGTCATCATGTTGTTGGCTGTTTGTTTTGCAGACTTGATTGTATAATTGCTTTATATTGCCTGTGGGATATGTTTTTGAATGTATTTTTGTGGTAGCATGTTTTCATCTTTTGTTTCCATATTTAGCACTCCCTTAAGGATCTCTTGTAAGGCTGGTCTAGTGGTAACAATTTCCCTTAGCACTAGCTTCTCTGAGAATGATTTTTTTTTTATGTTTCACTTATGAAGCTTAGTTTTGCAAGACACAAGATTCTAGGGTTTAATTTATTTTCTTTAAAAATGCTAAAAATAGGCCCCTAATATCTTCTGAACTGTAAGGTTTATGCTGAGAGGTCTGCTGCTAGACTCTTGGAGTTCCCTTTGTACATGGCCTGACCTTACTCTCTAGCTGCCTTTAAGACTTTTTTCCTTTGCATTCACCTTGGTGAAGCTGATGACTATATGCCTTGGGGTACATCTTTTATAGTATCTCACAGAGGTTCTCTGTATTTCTTGAATTTGCATGTTCTCTTCTCTAACAAGGTTGGGGAAATTCCCATGGACAAATGTTTTTACTCAAATATACTCAAATATGTTTTCCAAGTTGCTTACTCTCCTTTTTTTTTCAGGAATGGTAATGAGTCATAGATTTGGTTTCTTTACATAATCCAATATTTCTTGGGGTTCTTTATTTTTTTTAAATTCTTTTTTCTCTATTTTGTCTGAGTTGACTTGAAAAACCAGTCTTTAAGCTCTGAGATTCTTTCTTCAGCATGATCTATTCTGATGTTAATGCTTTGAATCGTATTGTAAAATTCTTAATGTGAATTCTTCAGTTCCAGAGGGTCAGTTTGCTTCTTTCTTAAAATGACTATTTTTACTTCCAACTCCTATATAGTTTTACTGGATTTCTTAGATTCCTAGGATCAGGTTTCAGCTTTGTCCTGGACTTCAGTGAGCTTCCCTGCCATCAGATTCTGAATTCTATGTCTATCATTTCAGTCATCTCAATCTGGTTAAGCACTATTTTGGGGGAACTAGTGTGCAGGTTTGGATTTAAGGGGACACTCTGGATTTTTGAACTGCCAGAATTCTTGCAGTGATTCTTTTTCATGTGTAATGGATGGTGTTCCTTTAACTGAGATGTAAGTTGAATAATAGTTGCCTTTATTTCTGGGCATTTTCAGAGGGCCAAGGCTCTGTATAGAATCTTTACTTGTGGCTAAATTTTTGCCTTAGTTTTGACAGGTGCTGTATACTGGCAAAATATTTCGGTGTTTTATTTTGGGCTGCAATCCAGTAGGTGGCACTTAAGAGTGTTGGCTAGAAGATAGGCTCCTTAGTTGCATGACTCTCGTGTATTTCGGTGCAGTTGGCAGTAGTGCTCTGTGGTGAGGTTGGGGAAGAGATGGCACCATCACCTGGTCTGTTCTTGGGCCTTAGAGGAGCTCTCTTCAGTCACTGGCTCCATGCCCGCATTTCCTTTGTTGGATATGCTGATCTACAGGGTTCCCTCAGGCATGAACTGTACCCTTCCTGAGGCAGCCTTGAAGAGGGAGAAATGCCTCACACTCCCACTGGCTGCAAACCCAGGTGGCTCATCCCTCTCAGTGTTCTGAGATTGAGGGCTGTTCCTCACCTGACACTGCCCAGATCAGTGATTCCTGACCAGCTAGGGGCAGCACAGCTGTTTCCCAGAGGAATTCAAAGCTGCATCCACCCACAGAGTCAGGCAGAATTGAGTCTGCTCTGCTGGAAGCCCCAGCAGGCATGTCTCACTCAGCTATAAGCAGCAGGGGTTGATGAAGTTTCTTGCTCCATCATCTGGGTGCTTCCCGGGGGATCAGGGAGCTGTATTCTCTGGCAGAGTTTAGACAGAAGTGGGACCACCATGAGGGAAGCTGGCACTAAGCCTTGTCTGGCAAGGGGGAGTAAAGCAATCTTACTGCTCCCAGGCACCATGACTGCAGCCTCTACTGGGCTATGGCAGTTGACACCAGGCTGCTCCAGGGTCCAAGACCTGTGGGGGTCCCCTTGGTCTTGAGTCTTACCTCTGCAAAAACTCCAGGTAACTCTCTGTATCAATTTAGAGGCCCAGGGGAGTCAGGGGCATTCTCCCATTCCCAGGATTACACAGATACTTGTTGGAAGTGTGAGTCCCCTGGGGACTTTCACTCATTCACTATTTCCCCATTTTGGGGAGCTTCCTCTGGCTCCACATCAATTCCAGATAGGCTGCTGCCCAGCTTTGCTCTTCTCTGTTCTCTGTGTCTTCTCAGTCTTTTGATGGAACCTGATGTGGTTTCTTAGATGATTGGCTTGCAGGGTCAGTGATTACTTACTACTTTGCTTCCTCTCTGTGAGAGTGGTGCACACTGGCTTCTAGTCCACCATCTTGACCCCCCTCCAGTTTTTTAATACTACTAAAGTTACTACAAACATGCAGGTATGTCTTGGTATAGACATATGCTTTCATTTCTTTTGATGGGTGGAGTAAAATGTCTAGATCACATAATCAGTCAATGTTAACTTTATAAGAAATTGCCAAACATTTTCCAAAACTATTGTAGAATTTTACTTTCCCACCAGCAGTGTATGAAACCCCCATTTATTTACATTCTCATCAACACTTGACATGGTAAGTCTTTTACATTTTAGATGTTCTTACAAGTTTACAGTGTTATCACATCATAATTTCAATTTGCATTTCCCTAATGATAAACATCTCTTTCTGTGCTTATTTTTCATCCATATAACTTCTTTTTTCTAAGTGTCTATTTACATTTCTTGCCATATTTTAACTGGGTTTTTGTTATCATATACTCTCTTGAGAATTCCTCATATGTTCTAAAAATTATTTCTTTATCACATGTATAATTTGCAAATATTTTCTCTCAGCTTGTGGCTTGTCTTTCCATTCTTTTAACAGTGACTTTCAAAGAGCTAACTTTTGAAATTTTGATCAAGTTTAACTTAACCATATTTTTATAGATCATAATTTTTGTGTTGTAACAGTGGATCACAAAGACTTTTCTCTTATGTTTTCATCTGGAATTTTTACACTTTCAGGTTTTACATTTAGGCTTGTAATACATTTTGAATTAAATTTTGTATTCACTGTGAGATGTAGGTTAAAAATAACTGTTTTGCATATGTGTTTCCAGTTGTTCCAGCATCATTTGTCAAAAAGACTATTTTTTTCCCACAGAATTGCTTTTGTGCCTTTGCCAAAATTGTTGGAGAGGCAAACTATCAGAGATCCTCACGGAGGGTCACTTGAGGCCAGAAGTTTGAGACCTGCCTGGGTAACATAGTCAGACCCCACCTTTCAAAAAAAATTAAATTGTTAATATATTTGTGGGCCTATTTCTCAACTCTATTAGTTTCCATTGACCTATTTTTGTATCTTTATGCCTATAACACCTCAAAACAGTACTGTAGCTAGGCAAATCATAATGTATTAAAATCAGATAATATCAGTTATCAATTATTTATTTTTCAAAGTTTTACAGTATTCTAGGTCTTTTGTGTTTCCATGTGAATTCTACAATCAGTTTGTCAGTCTTTGAAAATATTTTTCATATAGATATTTTTAATAATTTGGTTTTTAAACTTTATATTAGAATTAAGAGTGACTTACCTTCCGCTGTTACAGTGATGTGGAATTTTGTATTTATTCACATATTTACTTTACTTTTACCAATGGGTTCCATACTTTCTCATACTATCATCTTGCTGTTTAGTTACCTCTCATTTCAACCTAAAGAACTCCCTCTTTTTTTTTTTTTTTTTTTTTTGAGACGAGGTCTCACTCTGTCACCTAGGCTGGAGTACAGTGGGGCTACCTTGGTTCACTGCATATAGTATATAGTGACCATGTTAGTGTAATAGGTATATCCATCATTTCAAATATGAGTTTCTTTGCGTTAAGAACATTCAGTATCCTCCTTCTAGCTATTTGAAACGATAAATTGCCGTTAACTGCAGTCATCCTATAGTGGTATAGAACAACATAATTTATTCCTTCTATTTACCTGTAATTTTATAACCTTGAACAAATCTCTAGCAAAGACCTGGAATTCAAGAAAGAAAAGATCATTTAGGAAGGTAATAGAGGGAAGTTCTAGTATGACTGATTTAAAAAGGAATTACCAAAAGAGGATTCCCATTTCTAAAAGTATTGTAAGAACTATTCATCCTGGGTTTTATAAAGAAATGTATGGTAGAAGGCTGTGAATTAAGCAAATTCTTCTTTCTAAACTTTATTCTATTTATTGTAACTTTCTCTGATTATGATTTATGAATATCTGCTTTTTTGTTGATGGTGATGTTGACGTTAATGACATTCACTTAAACTTAACATACACTGCGTTCCTTTATTCTGAAGAACTCTTGAAAAATCTTGAGTAAAACTTTTTAAAAGTTGTAGAATATTGAATATAGACTAGGTTTTTCTTACAAAATCTTAGGAAAACAGATATCAAAGATATATATTAAAGACTGTGTACCCTTAGCAATGGTAATGGAATTACACTGAGCTTTTTATATCCCTTTGACCTCTTGGATAACCAATGAATACTGTTGATAAGAATGTAAAATGACATATAATTATATGTGGGATGATAACTGTCTTCTATGGATATTAAACCTGTAATTTTGACTCTGCTAGTGTTATAGTGTTATACTCATTCAAAACAGTTTAGGCAAAATTTAACCTCCATGAATAGAAAGCATGTCAGAAGTTATTAAAAAAAAAGTTTGAAATTTCTATTTTAAAAAAAGAAGTTTGAATCATCAACATTGTCTAAAGACTGATAAAAAGATTCAGTTTTGATTAAAAAAAGACTTTAAAACTGATAGAATTATCATAGAAGTGGAATCTTTTCTTGTGTATTTCAAATGAATTCATTCAAAAATCATTTATTTAGCATGAAAGATATGTTAAACACTTGGTGATCTTGGCGACCAGGGGAAAATTCTACCTTAAACCTCAGGTAGGAAGATACCGAAGAGCTTAAGTGAAAGATATAAATGGTCATGAAGTTTCAGACTCTAAAATGAAAAAGTTCAGAGAGTTAAGAAATCACTTGAAATTGAATTTCTACCTATGAAAATATTTAAAAACTCATCGAGTATAGTGTCTGAACATTCATAGTGGTTTCATAAGGACCACTTAGATGGTTTTAACTTTTAAATTTATGTATTGAAAAAGGATGCAGAAGCATATAACCAAAGACACATAATAAAGGAGCGTGAGCCTAAGAGGACAGTACCAGAAAGCCTAAAATGAGTTAAGGTTTGTGAAAAAACTGTGTAAGAAAATAAAATCTTTCTAAGTTACAATTATATTCAGAGCAAGAACAAAGACTTTACCTGTACTATGTTTGGTAAGACTTTATAAATTCAACAAGTGATACAAAATGGGATCGTAAAAATTCTATTTTACTTCCATATTCTCTGACTAGGAGAATAATTTTTAGCCTGGAGAAGGCAAAATAAATATTGGTAAAAAGCAATTGAACCTAGAGATAGGTAAGGAGATGATAAGATAGCATTTACCTTCTCTAAATGATTTCAAGTCTCCAGGCCTAAGAAGACTGCATACCAGAGTATTGTAAAAACTTGCAGATGAGATGTGAACTGCATGAATGAAAATTTCTTATCTTGCAGCCACTGGGGGAAATAGGAGATGTGACCAGGAATCCAGAGTTAGAAACATTTAATACTGATTTTCAAACCAGGAGGAAAAGAATGTGTCTTGGAAGAATTTATTGTTACAATTTGTGTGTGTGTTCTCACTATTCTAAGCCAGTAGGCAAGCCATTAATACAGCCTTGCCTCTGGGATGGTTGCAAGTGGAAAGCAGACAACTTAAGATCAATGGCACCTTCAGTCCATTGTGAAAACTACGTTCCTTAAAGAGATTATATTACATAGAAGATTCAACTGAAGGTCAAATATTTCAAATATTCTTCTACAATTCTTAGCCTCCCTGCCACTTAATTTTGGACTGCATGTCTAGTCCAGATTAGTGGATTATGAGTGGAAGTAATATGTTTTATTTCTAGACCAAACCAATTGAAAGCCAGCCTTCTTCATTTTCATTATTTTCTCTTTTCCCTGACACAGGTTGTGATGGTACAATCAAAACAAGAAAGGAGATTTTTTTCATGAATCACCAACAAGGCCAGCCTTTGACAACTCAACACCAGTTTTTATGTAGATAAACTATAGATCTTTGTTGTGTTAAGCTACTCATATTTCATGGAATTTTAGGGCAGCTGCCCTCATATATTTACTCATATAACTAAAACATTTGGAGAAAGGGAAACATTGTTAGAGTAGAACTTTACAGAAAATCTGGCATTCCTCATCATCAAAAGTAGCTATAAGCAGTTCTAGGCCTCACATTCCAATCTTATCTTCCAGAGCAAGAGACTTTCTCCTCCTAATCTAACTAACATGGTATCCTTTACTCTCATTGGAATGTTCATGAACCAGTCACTGTGGTGTAGATAGTTAAGTTAGGCTGGTTATCTTTAACCAATCAGGGTTCACGCGAGATGATGTTGGTCAGTCCCTCCCCAACCTCATAGTTGCTATAGGTCAAAGGGAAACTAGAATGGATTTTGGGGAAAGATAGCCATAATATATATTAAAAGGTCTCTAGTGGCTCTTAGATAATTACTCTGTCCTGTTCAAAACATTTATAAGGGTTCAATATCATATTTAGTGGAGTCATAAAGCTTGTAAAGAAAGGCAGTATGTTAAATAACACAGTCCAGTTCCAAATGTTGATAATGAATTAGAATAATAGTTAAAATCTAGTTAAAGATTTGTTGAATAGAAATTTAAAAACTAGTATAAAAGATAAAAGGATCTAAACTTGAATTTAAAAGAACTAATATGAATATAGGACCAAGTAGGAAAAGACTATACTAACTTCTACAAGGGGTAATATTTAGGGTGCTATAGTTAACAAGGAACACAATCAGTGGACAATGTGATTGTACTGTCAAACAATGTAGAACAATTTTAATTGCATAAACCAACATAGAAAATCTACAATGATAGAGTGAAAAATCCATTATATTTCCGTATAGATTGAAACCAATCTTGGAATCTGTGTAAATTTGGGGACATCACAATTTAAGAGGAATATTGAAAAATCAGGATCTACCTAGGGGAGAATGAGCAAATTAGTTAAAGAACGCGAAGTTACATCAATTTTGGAATAGTTGAAGGAACTGTGGATACTTAGCCATAAATAGAAGGGCTTAGGAAGAATTAGTTAGCTATCTCCGGACTTTTGAAATGCTGTCATATTGAAGAATGTGCAACTTTTTCAGAGGGAATCACTAAGACAAAAGAATTCAAATACAAGAAAACAAATTGCAACACTATATAAAGAGGATTTTTACAACAGTCATAGATGTTCACAAATGGAAGAGATTGCCTCAGGGCAGAAAGCTCTCATGATCAGGGTGATTTCAAACAAGAGGATTTTAACTTGTCGTAGGTGATATAGAAAGGATACAAGCATGAGATGATACTTGAACAAGATAATTTTAATGTCAATGTTTCTAGGATAATATGAAATAAGCTAGTTTTCACTACTATATAGAAGTAGTCTATTCTAATGTTTAATTCACTAACAATGCTGCAATTCCACTGTATAGCTATGGAGAAAAAGAAAGAAAATGTTAAATTGATTTGTACTTTTCTAGTTCATGAGAGATTTGATAAATTCTATGGTTCCTAAGGACACAGAGAACATGTAATGTTTCCATTAAGAAGTGATCTCATGTAAGTTAATATTGACTCTTGAAACGTTCATTAACTGCAATGACAATATTGGCTAGAATACAGTGTTTTTATATGACCCTTTCTATATCATTGGTCTACAAATAGAGGGTCTCCAAAGTCATTTACTCTGCTACTTAGGGAAATAAAACCAAGCCAAATGGGGAGCAGATAATCCCTATTTCAGCAATGCATTCACCTTGTATCTTTGCAGGCCCCCCTCTGATTTTTCCAGCCATGACCAAGTCATTTGGAATGGATTTTCTATAGCACTTCTTCCTCAGCCTCAAAAAAAAAAAAATTATAATATCAATTTGTGTCGAAATATATTTTGACTTAAATGACCAGGTATATGACTTTCCAAATTGTTAAAAGTAAATGTCAGTTCCATTTTTAAATGAATCCAAAATTTGTGGTGAATTATAATGTTAAATATTTGTATTTAGACATTTTCAACAATTGTTCTTATAAAAGTAGGGGAAAATTTATTTGATGTCTTAATTACATGAATATTTATAAATGTCATGTTCCTTTAGATAATATTTATAGGTTTTTAAAATTTGTATTATTATTGATCAGTACAACAAAAATACTTGAGGGGATAGATACCCCAGTTACCCTGATTTGATTATTATACATTGTATACCTGTATCAAAACATCACATATACCCTACAAATATGTACAACTATTAGGTATACATAATAATTAAAGATTAAAAAAATTTTAAGACCCACTTACAATCTACATCACTCAAGGCCTAGTCCTAGCATATGTGACTTCTAGGTCCTTATCATCTCCTTCAGCCTGGGGTGGATGGGTTAGGAATTTAGTGCCTAAAGGCCAACTCAGCTTTGTAAAGGAAGGAAGTGGGATGATGCTGGATAAGACCTTCCTCAACCTGTGGGTGTTCCTGCCTTGGCTAAAAGGAAAGCCACTACCTAACTCAAGCTGATTATTCCTGTTTAGGCATTAAGATTTTTTCCCAAAGAAACCAAAATTTCAATTGTTTGTATAAAACTTTTTAATTTTGAAATGTTAAAATCTCCTTCAAAATTTTTGAAACACTGTACAGAACAGTATCATGGGAACCAAGCAAAACACATGTTCAGCTGAAGGAAAACTTCTTACAGTCTTTGAACATATAATTTGCCCCTGTGGTCTAGAGAATGCATAGAACATAGAGAAGAGAGAACCACTGTTTTTAATCTGACCCTTTCTTCACATTCTTCCCAA
Organism: Gorilla gorilla gorilla; assembly: GCF_029281585.2. Lineage (NCBI taxonomy): Eukaryota > Metazoa > Chordata > Mammalia > Primates > Hominidae > Gorilla > Gorilla gorilla. Next base: position 105,357,697 of record NC_086017.1, on the reverse strand, counting down.
CTTGTCATCTCTAATTCTTCAAGTACTAACACTTTTTATTTTTTTTCTCATTCCATCACAACATGTTCTTCCTTGAGGGAAAGTAACTGAAACTTCAGGAATGTAGTGAGAAATATAATAGAAAACAAACTCGGCACTATAGAGCTAAGAAGGCATGGAGTCCACTACTGTTCCTTCTTTTAAGATAGTTTATAACTCTCTCCAGGTGCTCCTACCTGGGACTAGAATTAACCTTAATTTTGTGACACAGCTTCAGATGTATAAGCCCAAGAGACCAGAAAAGCTTTCAACATGAATAAAAACATTTAGTAGAACTTGACTTCCATTGAAATGTGTACCTTCTATACTCAGCGCTTGTTATTCAAAGTGATACTAGGCAGATGTTAGCTATTAGAAGTGATAAGTTAGGCAAAATCAAAAAGGTTGGTCCAGTCTGATAAGAATGTGTTCACCTTGGTTTCCAACTCAGTTTGTAAACAAACCTAACAAAAAATCTAGGAAAATAAGGAATAACTTTCTAGTGCCTCTTTAATTACTTAATTAGGAAGCCATGCCTGAAAGTTCAGTGGCTAAGGAAGCCACCAGAAGAGTAAGAACTGATAGAAGAAGGATGAAGCGTCAGGACAACTGTCTTTTCTTCCAATAGGTGAAGAAAAAAACTCTGATTATAATGCTTGCTAAGGTGAAGTTACTTTCCTCCCTAACTAGTATAGGAATTACAGCAGCCCTAATTTTAACATACAACATGGGGAGACACAGCGGTTACATAAAAGAGAACTAACATCATAAAAATGCTAAAAAATCAGTTAATGAACTACACAGCAAGAGAGAAAGAACTTTAGAAACAGACACAATTTTATTCCCTAGAGTGATCAAAGAAAGCTTTGTATATGAGCGACAACTCAAACTAGAACATGGGGAAAGGTATTCTTGTGGCATGACAAAGAGCACCACTTCAGATTCGGAGAATTGAACAAATTAGTGACTTGGTTAGGAGACTCATTTTTTAGGAGTGGAGGGATTTGTGAAGAGGTATAATAAAAGTTGAGGCTGAAATGATGGGCCAGAGTCAGTATGAAAGTTTTGAATGTCAAATTCCAAGCTAAGAAGTTTAAACTTTATTTAGGCTTTACGGTTGACCTCTTGGATTTTCTGAAAGGGGTTGGAAACAACTGTACAATTAAATTTGAATTTTCAGAAAATATGTGGTGAGCCACTTATTAGAGAGACAGAATTTGAAACTTCTTTTCCAAACTCATTTGGCAAAGGCACAAATCAATTGACCTTTAATACAGACTGAAGGTCCATCTGTTCAGGCTGGCCTACCCAAAGGGCATACTGAATACCACTGCTCCTTGGTGGATCTGTGCCTTTTGATTTGTTCTTTTTAAAAATCATGTATTTGCAACTGCAAACTGCTCTAAGAAAACATGAAAGCCATCTTTTATAAGAAAAATAATTATGCATATTCACATGTACAATCCATTCAACATTTTTAACTATACTTCATTTAACATGTCAGTCACCTTGTTTTTCAGTGTACTTAAGCTCACAAATAAATTTTGTTTAAGTATTGTACTAACCTGACAACTTTAGGGAGGAAAATAATTCACCCAAAAGCATAAAATGAAGATTAAATTTCTAATGTAAGAATTATTTTTTCCTGTGTTTTTGAGGGAATGCTTTTGATTCTTTTGTATCTGTAAGTCTATATTCAGAATTTACACACACACACACATTCATATATGTACACACACACACATAAAAATTATACTGGACAACATAGTTTGTTTCAAATAAAATACAGATTTTTGATAAGATAGTGATATTCAACACAACATACAGCTGGGGTTTCGAAAAATACAATTGACGTATTGTTATACAACGAAATTTGGAAAGTGCCTTTCTGTCTACACATACACACACTCTCTCCCTTTTAGGAGGAGAAGAGGGCCATGACTAATGCTTTAAACTTTCTCTTCAAGCAGAGATGAATGTTCTAATTTGGACAAAAGAGATTCTTCTTTAATTCTTCGGCACGTATGAAGCTATATATATCTTATTTTTGCAAGCCATGTATTGTGAATTTACATACATACACTCTGTTTATAAGTGTCTCCGCGTGTTCATTCCGCAGATGAAATTAGGATATCAGTATGTTTTGTGTCCTCTGTTCTTAGAGCATCCTCTACAAGCTCTACAAGGTGATTGATCTACCTTTAGAGATCTCTACCACCTGCACGTTACCTGTCATCTGCTTGTCACATCAAGCTTGCACATTAAACATTCCTTTCATTTTAGTGCCAAATCTTGATAAAATTTTAAAATTAATAATACACTAAATTTCTTGAAGATGAGAAATCAGACACAGGGCTACAGAGTTCCAGGCCAGATTCTCCTGCTTTCAGACTATAGCAGCTTCTCAGCTAAATTTCCTAGTCAGCCCTTGGGAAGTAAATCTCAAAACCATTGTTCATGGAAATCTAGTTACTGCTTACTTTCATTAGATTGAAGAAGTATAATTTGAGAGTCATATAATCTCAGTTATATGTAGCCTGACAGAGCTTGACAAAGCAACTTAACCTTTTGAACCTCAGGTTACATAAATAAGGATTATAATAATACGTTATCTTGATTATCAGTGTTGTTCTAAGAATTAAATGAAATTTTATGCATAGACTACTTACTGCAATGAACAGCACATAATAGGAACATATTATTAATTAACATGAAATGTATTATAAATGTAATATCTCAAAATATTATAGAATTTTCATGTCTTTAGGATGAAGTTACTTAACATAATAGGATAGCAATTTGAATAGTACCAAAAAAAAATAGTCCCCAATAAGCTCATGTGGTAATTTAAGGAAATCCAAGACAGATTCACTCTCCTTTAGAAGCAGAACTCCACTAAATGTATATCAATGTAAATCAATGACAGATGAAGTGATGGAGAAATGTTTAATGCATAGTCTTGTGTATCATTTTGCTGCTATAAGAAAATACTACAGACTGGGTAATTTATAACATCTTCACATGGCAGAAGGCAGAAAGGCAGGAGAACTTAAAGCTGTAAGATCCATATTATATTATATTATATTATATTATATTATATTATTATATTATACTATATTTTTTGAGACAGAGTCTCACTCGGTCACCCAGGCTGGAGTGCAGTGGTGCTATCTTGGCCCACTGCAACCCCACCTCTTGGGTTCAAGTGATTCTTCTGCCTCAGCCTCCCAAGTAGCTGAGACTACAGGTGCATGCCACCATGCCCAGCTAATTTTTTGTATTTTTTAGTAGAGACAGAGTTTCACCATCTTGGCCAGGCTTGTCTCGAACTGCTGACCTCGTGATCCACCCGCCTCGGCCTCTGAATGTGCTGGGATTACAGGTGTGAGCCACCATGCCCGGCCATGATCCCTCTTTTAAATGGGCCTTAATCACATTCATGAGGGGTGGAGCTCTCTTGACCTAATCACATCTTAAAGTCCCCATCTCCTAATACTATCATTAGCAACATCTGAATTTTGAAAGGGAAACATGGAAACAATAGCATCTTGAATGGGAAAATTGTTAGCATTACCTCCTTTCCTTCAAAACATGTATAATTTATCTTGATATGTACACATAAAATTGAATTGCAGATGGCAAGGAATGAAGATAATACTTCAGAGGAATGAGAGAAAAAAACTTGCAACAGAAATAAAGAAAAACATGTTAAGGGACTACTGAGCACACCAGTGTGATTCAAGGGTTGTCAAGGTTGAGGCTAGGTATACCTCAGGATATTGGATACAAAGATAAAGGGTGTGGATTTTATGCTGTGAGAAATAGAGCACTACTAAATATCCAAAGCTGAGCAGTGATGTACTCGATCTGACTTTTAGGAAGATTGATCTGGTAGTGATGCTTAGGATGCAGTGAAGTAGGGAAAGCCTGAAGACATGGAAATCAAATGGAAAACAAGTCCATTAGTTCAATAAAGATATAAGAAACTAAAAAAGGATGACATTCATCAGAATGAAAAGAAATGGAATATTTCAAAATAATTATTTTTTAAATCAATAACTTTAGAAGCTAATTCAATATGAGGGGAAAGAAAGAATTTAAAGATGACTATTACAGTCTTAAAGTGATGTTTTAGTCTGGGCTGCTATAACAAAGTAACATAGACTGAGTGGCTTATAAATAACATAAATGTATTTCTCACAATTCTGGAGGCTAGAAGTCCTCCAAAAATCAGGATACCAGTATGGTCAGGTGTTGGCGAGGACCTTCTTCCAGGATACAGACCACCAACTTCTTTTTGTATCCTTACATACCTGAAAGAGGGCTAGAAAGCTCCCGAGTATCTTTCATAACAGCACTAATTCAATTCAGGGGCTCCACCCTCATGACTAATTACCTCTCAAGTTCTGAAACTCCATACATGCTCACATTGGGAATTAAGGTTTCAACATATAAATTTGGGGGGGACACATGAATGTGTCCATTGCATACTGTCCCTACCCCCCAAAATTCACATTCTTCTCACATGCAAAATACATTCATTCCATCTCAACATATGAATGCCAACTCAAACGTGGTGTCTTTAGTAAGAATTATTAGTAACAGCTAGTTCTAACCCACTATTTACCATGTGTTTGATCTTTCTGAATTTCACAGTGATGCTTAGAGTTAGATATCATGATTATACTATTTTTAAGCTAGAAAATCTGTAGCAGCGAGATATTAAGTCATGTGACTAAAACCACACGATTTGAAAGTGGCACTAGGAGTTTGGATCCAGGTGACCCTTGCTCCAGGGCATGTGCCTATAGACACTACACACAATGCCCCTTGTCATTTCTATAAGAAAGACCATACATCAATATTACCAAGTGTGATTTTGCTAACAAAAATATGATTTTCTCACAAGATTGTTATAGCATTTGAACAGTGCTCCTTCTTTTTAAGGTGCAGCTTCAAAACTTGATATCAAAAACCATAACCTATAAAATAACATCAGTCAAAACTGTATTTTATCCTTATCTTTTTCTTGTAATCTTGTCAATGCCAAACAGATGAAAAGCTGCCAAATATAATTAGAAACAGTAGTCTAGAATGGACAGCATAATTACAGGAAGTTGGACATGTCAGATTTCATGAGTAGTCTGAAATAGAAGACTTTCATATAAAGACCTTTAATTTTTCCATATTTTACACAATAATGTTGATTTTTGTGATTAATTATGTTTCCAAAAATAATTAAATGTTCAAAATTAGTGAGTTACCAGATCCTACTAGTAAAAGGGCAGTGTTTCTGGATGCAGTATGCAGTTATAGCCTACAGGATATTGGGCATGAAATGATTAAAGAATGCTTTTCTTAGATCTGCTGCACCCCTGCAGGTGGAAGAGGGAGTGGTGTTTGATGTTATTACAGTGTTGGGGCCTGATGCAAATGAGATCTGATTTCAACTAGGGCTCCAGGTTTTAATTGAAATTTTCTCATTTAGAATGTTTCTTTCCTACCTCTGAATAGAATAGTAAATATGGCTACAGGGAAAAAATGTAGGACAGAGTAACCAAATTAAAGATAGGGAGTTGAAGTGGCATGCAGGAATACAGCATGCAACCAATATTTTTATTCAGTATATTGAGAAACCAGTGTGTGATCAAAATTTTAAATGATAACATCTACTTAATACCTATAATGTTTTACACACACACACCTGTTTAATCTTCATAATATCTCTATGAGGTAGATACGATTTTTATCACCATTTTCAAAATAAGGAAACAGAAACACAAAAAAAGTTAGGTTTTTCAAGGTTGCATAGCTTGCAAGTGACAGAGTCAGGATACAAAATCGACAACTGGGCTTCAAAGTAGACACTCTTATCCTCTATGCATAACCATTTCTTAGTGCACATTGGAGCAAAGCAAGCTTTTCAAATATATTCACTGAGGTTTCACAAAGTACTCTTTGAACACTCACAAATGTAAAGATTAAGGAATATCTGCCATCATTATTGAGGGCTCTGAAGAAAGATATCCCAGCTCAGAATATCATGAGACCAGATTTGAAAGACATAACAAAACTTATTATCAAAATTAGGGCAAAGCAAAAAGAGGAGCCCAAACTGGACCACAGTCAAGACTGTCCCTTTAATTCCATTGATTTCATTATTATCAGATGCTGGTGAGACAGAAGTGGAAGCTTCCATTCCAGGATTTGGGAGAAGGCACTCTCAACGAATCATTTTATAGTATTTCTGAATTATTGAGTAAAATAATTCTTGTTGGAATCTGAAACCGAGAATATTTTAGTATCCCTTAGAGAAATCTATATTAGCATAACATAAGTTAAGTCTGTCTAGCTCTACTAAAGAATACACAAGTAAATGAGTTGTGATTTTTTCCAACTGTGAAACACCAATCTTTGCATATTTTTTCTTATATAAATACAAATTGGACCGTGTTTCATGTAGTTATTATTTTTAGACATATTGGGACCAAGCCCACCTGACAGAGTCTAGATTTAGAGATTTCAAAAAGGAAATTTACCATTTGGGGGATTGGTCATAATTTATGTTTTCTTCAGTGGAGATTGGAATTTGTCTTGGGATTCTACCTTCCTTTGTACTAAGAAGGGCTATTTGAGGAATTGTCTTAGTCCTTTCCTTGTGCTATAACAAAATACCTGAGAGTAGGTAATTTATAAAGAACAAATATTTATTTCCCTTAATTACAGGTGCTGGCAAGTCCAAGATCAAGGCACCGGTGTGTTCAATGTCTGATGTGTCTGATGAGGGATCAATCTCTGCTTCCTTGAATGCTACGTCCTCCTGAGGGGATGAACACTGTCTCCACATGGCAGAAAGAATGAAGGGACAAAAAGAACTAGCTAGTTCCCTGCAGCCCTTTCATAGTGACGCTAATCAATTCATGAGGGTGGAGCCCTCATGACCTAATCACCTCCAAAAGGCCCCACTTCTTAATACTATCACATTGGTGATAATGTTTCAACATATGAATTTTGGAGTGGCATTTTGTATATTCACACCATACCAGGAGTCCTATGCATAGTGGAGTTGCTTCAATGAGAAGTTACATTAAAGGATAGTGATGCTTCACGACAATAAACTGCAAAGGAGTAAGAGAAACAATATTCAGTTCTTGATATATATGTTTGTCTTTTTTCCAAGATCAGGTTATTGATTAATTTTTCAAGCAGGTCTGAGCCTCTTTCTTTCACACTGAAAAATGGACTTTGGGAAGGAGCTTGACTGGACCCAGCACACTACAAACAGGACTGTACAGGTGGTATTCTCCATGCGATGCTTTTTAAGATTTTTTTTTTCTTTTTTTGAGACAGAGTCTCGCTCTGTTGCCCAGGCTGGAGTGCAGTGGCATGATCTCGGCTCACTGCAAGCTCCGCCTCACGGGTTCACGCCATTCTCCTGCCTCAGCCTCCCGAGTAGCTGGAACTGCAGGCGCCCGCCGCCACGCCCAGCTAATTTTTTGTATTTTTAGTAGAGACGGGGTTTCACCGTGTTAGCCAGGATGGTTAGCCAGGATGGTCTCCTGACCTCGTGATCCGCCCGCCTTGGCCTCTCAAAGTGCTGGGATTACAGGCAGTGAGCCACCGCGCCCGGCCGCTTTTTCATATTTCTTAAGCCAGACTTTTGGAAACCTAACATCAACTATTGTGATGTCTCATTCCAGCCACATGCCAAGAAAGGGAACAGAGGTTTTCTTATGAAGGAAATGGATATTCTGTCAATTATGTCAGAACATGTTTAATACTGAGCTAATAATACATGAAGCAACACATGACATGAAAGAAAAAAGAAAATCTGTTTTCAGTTGGGAGGATGGGGCACAGAAGCCGAGGACAGGGATGGGACATGGGCAGTTGAGACATGGCAATTGTTATGGGGCAGAAGAATCCCACTGCTATGGAGCAACTCGGTGTGCTTCTGCTATCTGCAGCCTATGAGGGATGAAGCAGTGATTCGGATCATGATTTGGAATTCTGAGGTTTTAAGAATAATAAACACATGTAAGTAGCAGCTTCAGTTTGTACTTGTAACATTTAGTAATGTCATAAAAAACTACGGCCTGGTCTTATTTATGCTCTGGGTGATTAGAAGAAACAATTTCTTCTCCTAGAGGCCAGATTGGTGGTGGCAGCAGTGCTCACTATCAGGAAATAACTCTGCCAACAAAGCGGCAGTACTCCAGGCAGAAGAGGCGGCAACAGGGTCAGGACAAGGGGGCTGAAGCGGAAGAACTGAGAGAAGCTGTGAATGTCAGAAACCTGAGAAAAGCCACCAAAATAGCTGAGACTCTTGGATAGATGTGATGTCTGTCAATTATTCTGGTGCTTGCACTGATATAATTTAATATAAACTTTCAAATAAAATTTAAAAATCTAAAAAGAAAACAAATTTCTGCAGCCAGGTTATACTAAGGATGATAATGATAGCGGTAGGGCTGTTAAACAAATATTCTATACTTTAACAATTTCTAAGCTCACACTTAAAATGTTCAAATCATTATAACCTAATCTAACAGATTCCTAGTCTTCTTCTAGATTCCTATCCCTAAGGCTTCTTGAGTCTACCTAAGGAATCCTTGCACATTCCTCAGATTTACTCTCTTATTTTGCCAGCATCTCAGCCAGATGTGACCATTAGCACCTCTTTCCACAGGTCACCTCCTATTTTCTTGAGACTGGGGCCCTACAGACCAATGCTGCTTTCTCTGTATCATATTGTCCCTCTCACTGGTGCTGGCATTTTCTTTCATTCTGAGTGATAGATGACCAGGCACAACACATATAGGTATTTTTCAGAGGCTTGGTAATAACACAAAGTAATTACAAAACAGACGACTTAAACTTGGACCCTAGCTATAGCATCCTCAGGTCAACAGGCTTAGGCCACTCCACTGGGCATTTCCTCCTAAGTGGTACTCCCTCTACTACTTGACACCGTTATTTGTATTAATACCTTCTCTAGAGTAAGTGCTCAATTACCTGAGTCCTGGAAAAAGAAAAACATTTCCCCATCACTTCAATCTAAATCTTGTCTGTCATGCACCTTATGTCAGTACTAGGATTAACTTCTTTTTTTTTTTTTGGATCAACTTCCTTTATGTATGCTTGACAACATGAATGCATATGTTTCCCAACTGTCAAACTACATGGATCAGCCTAGCCTAAAGTTTCCGTTAGGACAATTCATTAAATCTAACATTATTTCTTAAGCCAGGATAATTCATTCTTAAATACTGTCTCAGAGATGACTTCAACAGCCCAGCATAAACTGCAGAATCTCCAATTGTGCCCTTAATTACGGTTTATAATTATGTGATGTAAATACATGCCTCCACATCCTGACTGCTGTCTTTGGGTCTCTGCTCTGACAACTCCATGAAATGGGTACAGTTATTATACCTATAAACAAAGATAGGTTATGTATCTTGTCCAAGTTCTAGTAGCTAATGATCAATGAATCTTGGATTCATGTCAAGGTAGAATCAGAAATTTCCCTCTTCAGTGCTGTGGTGATTATGTATCAACTTGACAGGATTTAAAAATATCTAGAGAACTGGTAAAGCATTATTTTTGGGTGTGTCTGTGACAGTGTTTTCAGAGGAGATTGGTGTGTGAGAGGTCTGAGCAGATTCAATGGGGAAGATCAACCCTTAACATGGTCAGGCACCATGAAAGGTGAATTAGTCACTCTGTCTCTTGAAGCTGGGGTATGCTCTTCTCCTGCCCTTGCACATCAGGCTCTCTGGTATTTGGACTCCAGTCCTTACTTCAGTGGCCCCTCCAGGTTTCCAGATGTTTGGACTTGAACTGAGCCCTGCTACTAGCATCCCCATTTCTCTAGCTTGCACACAGCCTATTGTGAGACTTCTCAGCCTTCATAATGAGCCAATTTTCCTAATAAACCCCCCCTTCATACATACATACATACATACATATACACATATGATATGGTTTGGCTCTCTGTCCCCACCCAAATTTCACCTTAAATTGTGATAATCTCCACCTGTCAAAGGTGAGACCAGGTGGAGATAATTGAGTCATGGGGACAGTTTCCCTCATGCTGTTCTCATGATAGTAAGTGAGTTCTCAGGAGATCTGATGGTTTTATAAGGGGCTCCCCGCTTCACTCGCACTCATTCTCTCTCCTGCCACCCTGTGAGGAAAGGCTTACCACCATTATTGTAAGTCCTGAGACCTCCCCAGCCATGTGGATCTGTGAGTTGAATAAACTTTTTTTCTTTATAAATTACCCAGTCTCTGATATTTCTTCATAGCAGAGTGAGAATGGACTAATACAACACACACATACATGTATACAATTGTGTGTATATATGTATATGGTGTATATGTATATATGTATACACAGATATATATGTATGTGTGTATGTGTATGTATTGCCTACTGATTCTGTCCCTCTGAAGCACCCTAATGTCAACATTATTCTGAAACTGCTTTAGAAGAGAATTTTCGAAGAAGATGCAGCCTAAACACCTATATAGAAAAGAAACATTTTTTCCTAGAAGAAACTATCTATAGATATTGAAGTCTGCCCATAACCATAAACCTTTGTGCTATTAATGCAGAGCAGTGACCATCTCCATTTTTAAAAGTATGATCTTTGCTTTATCTTTGACCATAATGTGATTTTTTCCAAAACAAAGGAGCAGTCTGTCCCATACCTGAACTTAATCTTCCAACACTAGAGGGAAATGAAAGAACTGCAAGTAATTTTAAAATGGAATTTTTGCTTACACATAATATCTACCATATATCAAATACAGACTGTTTACCCATCACTGTGCCTTACCTCTGCATGTGTGTGTGCGTGTGTGTGTGTGTGTGTGTATGTATGTTCTGACAAAAACTTGACAAGACATTTATTATTATCCCCATTCTACATATTTCTATACATAAGACCTTGGAGAAATGAAGATGAAATGACTACCTAAAGATTAATTAAGAGCTCAGTGGATTTGGAAATCAAATCTTGTGATTCCTAATCCATTGCTTGTTCGCCAAATCCAATGATTTTTGCATTATCAGTATGCATTCAGCTGGAACTTTAGGGATGTACAAGTGTCTCTCTTTGCAAAATGTTGCAATAGATGATATCCAGATTTGCATGTCTATCATTCTCTACCAAGACAAGTGAAAATCATTAGCTTCTTTTCAGGAAACCTCTACATTGTCAGGACAAGTAAAATGAATACAAGAGCATTGAACTTTCAATTAGCACCAGCTATCAGACTTTGCCAAATCACACCTTCACATATGTGCAATAGAAAGAGTGCCAGCCGTATCTATTGCACAGATAGATTAAAAGGTTTAACTGAAAGAAAATGAGAAAGCACACTGACAATATGAAGTTCTTTATCAGTAAAAGTTTTTATTTTATGGATATGCCAGTGTGAAATAAACAAAATATGGTAAAGGCAAAATAAAACACAATGTCATCTCACATCATTTCTTTCTAAAAATAGGATATAGCCATCATTCACTACAGAAGTCTGATGTGTTTTTGAGAGGAAGAAAAGTCCTTAAAATTAGAATTTAATAATTGAGACTATTTGTTCCATTAGCTTTTAATATATATTTAAAATTATTTTGTATGAGAAAACATGTAGGCATATACATATAATAATCATTATTTAACACTGGTTTTAGAAATAAGGCTTAAAAAATAAATATACAAATTTTAATTGTGGTTGCCTTAGAAAAGTGGGATTATAAATTTTGAGGTAGTGTTTCTCAGTGCATTCTAAATTTTTGTCAATAAACATGCATTATTTGTAAATCATAAGAAATATAGTAATACATTTTCTGCCACAGGAAAAATCCTAAAGTATCAGATGTAAAACTATACTTGCAAAATTAATGACAGATATAATGAATTAAATGGCAACAATTATTAGAGCCTTAATATAACAGAAATTATGTTGAGTGGTAGAATACAAAGAATTATTCCTTGCTATATGTCCCTGATAGGTTGGTGAGGTTCTCAGCTCCATGTTACTCTCATTTAAAGACCTGGGATGCATCATATGGCACATCACTGGATACCATGATAGAAAAGATATAGAGGAAAAACCAGAAGCAGACAACCTTACCAGACACAATTCAGGCCATTTATATTCACATCTCACTGGCAAAACACATCACATGGTGAATCAGAAATATAGGTGAGTAGCATGTAGGTATACCATACAGTTCTTTTTTAGTGAATGTTGGGGGGAGAAAAGGATTGTCATTGTCCAAAGATTTGCTCTAAAACACATTATTTATACTTTAAACGAAAAGTAGGAAGTAGTACCCAAATTTAGGAGCTATGGGCTACTTTACATAAAGTAGCCAACTTGATGTTAGACGCCGATAATGAAACAAGTAACATCCTTCTTTTTTTCTTCTTTTCAATCAATAAGCAATATCAACACCTTTTTTGCCAGGCTCTAGGAACACAAAGATGAAAATAACCTAGTCACTGCCCTCATGGTTCTTTATGGTCTAGAAAAAATAGAAAACATCTTTCCTCCGTACAAGAAAATCTCTGCTCCATGATGGAACTAGAAGTTGAACTCTTATGTTAAGACTATAAACCTGGTTTTACTGTCTTTGGAAAATTATAGATCTTCCCCACCAAAAAAAGACTGTAAAATTATTAACATCATCCTCCAAGGAATAAAACCTGTAGGATACTTGGAAGTAGTTTGGATGTCGCCAGTAATCATCACTACTGTAGAGAGTGGGAAAGTAAGAAGCATATGAAGAGTTTGGGAAGTAGAAGTAATACAGAACATTAAAGGCCTGGCCTGGTTGTTGCCTCTTTCTGCCTCCTAAAAAAATTGTAGCCACAATGGAGACACAAAAAATGGGTAGACTACATTAGACTATGTTTGTTTCTATTCCTCCCTTCCAAATGTGCTTGTACTCAGGTAGATAGGCTAAGAATTGCCCAGTTATTTCTCCAAAAGCAAAGATAGCATTGATAACAATGTAGTAAATGCAAATTCATTGCAGATTATATAACTGTTTGCAATTTGATGCCTCAATATTGTTTTCCATAAATTGTGAGGTAAAATTTGTACACTGAATTGGAACACAACAAAATATGTGTCCCTGAACTACAGTTCTCTTTGCCTTTCTTACACCTATGCAGAATGCAGATTGCACTAGTAAGACAGGAATCCATCACTTATATTCACTGTTTCGATGTCAAATAGACCAAGAAAAATTGCTATTTCATGTGGTCAACCACTTTCACCAAATTAAGCATCTCTTCAGGCAGAGCCAGTTTAAAAGTCCATCATGTCAGGGAACCTGAAACACTTCAATAGCCATGTCTGGCATTGTTTTTCCACTTGGTTGAAACAGTAAGGCATCAAAGGCAAACTACACTCTCAAGAAATGCAATTAATACACTGTGTCCTCTTTCTGTTTACTTATCACGTGGCTTATCACACCCGCCGTGTGTGCTGTCAACCAGTTCTCATAATTATGCTGCAGGAATATACAGGCCCATTGGCTCGGGCAGCTATTGAGGTGTGTTTATATTTAAAATATTTGAAGAAACATCTTTCATGTTATGGATAAGTAAGCTTGGATTTGTGTTTTTCATGCAATAACCATGCTTCTAATAGCTTCTATCTATGGCCTTGTGAGTTATTAACTGGATTTATCTCTTAGTAACTGCAAGAGTAGGTTGATGTTTTACAACTCTGGCTCTAGCAGCCAAAGCTCTTGCAGTCAACACCCACAGATTATCCCATATGTATCTGGAAAATTAAAAACAACAACAACAAATACCCTGCTAGGTAAATGATATCTATGTCCATGGAATAGTTAAGATAGAAGGAATCTCCCTTAGACCTAAATGATTAGCCAAACCAACCCTAACAATAGGAAGATATCCCAGAAAAATTGCCCTTATATTTAGCGTTCAAAGTACCATTAATACTGGGTCAAGATTTTTTCACAACAAAATATTATTTTCTTGCAGAAACCACTACAGCAAAAGTTCTTAATAAAATTCGTGGCCGTAATAGTCAGTTTAAGAACTGTGTGCTCTGCGTGCTTTCTTTTTAAACTCAAAAAGAAGATGAAAGAAGCTTAACTAGAAAACAAGCATTAAAAAATCAAAATAACAAATTTAAACAAAAAAAATAGTAACTTTTTTTCTCTTGGTAATCAGCACTCTTAATGATGTTCCAGTTCTATCATGTGAAGGGTACCTGCATATTTTCTCCATTGCAACAGAGCGACCTTGATTGTTTTTAGCACATTTATTTCAATTAAAAGTGTTATTTGATCCAGCTGCTGAGGAAGGGGTCAGAAGGAGTCATATCCAGATTGCGGTTGCTATTCCTTTTTTTTACTTTTAACCTTTCTCTTTAAATAGACTAAGTTTTTTATAAACAGGGCAATATGGCACAGAAACCAAAGATGTATTTCTTCCTAATGAAAATCCAAATTGCCAAAAAACAATTTATTCACAGTCTTCTAAATAAAGATAACTATGAAATCTAATGATAAAGTAAAAAAAAAAAAGGACATCAGAGAAGAAAAATAAAGGGTTTGCTTTTTTTGTAATATTATAAAATGAAATAGCACTGATTCCATGAAAAGCTCCCTACTAAGGAAGATCAAAGGCAAGTCTCCAAGTTAACCACTTAGTTTCATTTTATTCTATAAATGGAATCATACAGTATGTGGCCTTTGGCTATTGCCTTTTTTTCCCTTAGCATTTTACCCTTGAGATCTATCCTAGCTCTTGAGTGTATCAGTAGTTTCTTTAATTTTGTTTCTAAATAAATACATATATCCATGGTATAGATGTATCACAGTTTATTTAACTACTTACCTATTGCGAGACATTTAAAGATGTTTGTATGTTGAGGACATAATTCAATAAAAGAGGGGGAAATTGATCATGTGGAAGCGGTTGGGATCAGTAGAGTAACACAGAGCTCAAGCAGAAAGGTTGGCCCTGAAACCACGGACATTCATCTAAAGTAAAGCAATTGAAGTCAGAGTCAGTAGGCAAAAAAGAAAGCAAATGGATATTGTGGTGGGAGCTTGTGGAAGCTGTTTTCTAGCTGCTTCTACTTTCTAAATAAATAAGCAAGCTTGGACATCCATTGAGAGTAAAAATGGTCAAAAAATTTGTTGCAGATTTGAGGAGAAAAGAAAATGTATTCAACAACCATCTTAGAAAGTGGCGAGTGAACAGATGAGGTATGTCGTAGGTTATGCTGCAGCATGAAGGGCCCACAAAGAGAAGTGCCATGAATTTAAAGCCAAAGCAACCAACACGACTGTGTTTTTCTCCAGCCTCATTCAGGGGCACGGATGCAGGGACCAAGAAAGCACTAGGAATAATGATTTGAGGTAGACAGAGAAAAAATGAGAAAAAAAAGAGAAAAAAATGGTAGAGTTTGAGAAAGCGGCATTTATTTTTCTTTTCAGAAATGTGAGGCTCATTGTAGCCAGCAGAATTCTGTAAATACAAGCAGCTTAAAAGACAGCAGCAGGATTCCTTGACTTATAAACACAAAGCCTACTCCTGTGTATCTTCACTGTTACCCAATATGCTGAAAATTCCACTGAAATGCTACCGATGTAAGTACAGTGGTGATTCTGTTGTCTGTTAAGATGCTAACAAGTAGCAGTTAATGCTGCCCTCTCTCCAAGGAGGGTTTGAAATATCTTCAGTCAGCTCCCTCGGTCACTGGTATTTCAATTTTTCCAGCCATCTGAATATATGTACGCTTTGACTCTCTTTTATAAAACAGTCATACTTTACCATGCTCAGCCATTCTGATAGACAATTGCTATTTTTCCATCTGTCAGATCTGAATATCACATCAGAGAAAGAGAAGTCTGGTTAAGGGTTTCCACGGGGATTTTCATTTTCCTGACTCAACTTGTCTGGAGTATTAAAACAGAGGCTTTGCAACTCCTCCCACACAGTGAATTTCACGCTGGATCCCCCTGTGGCATTCCTGGACAGATTACGCCTCTTGTGGCCACAGACAACAGCACATGAAACAACTCAGTGCTGTGTGGTACATCTGCGGAAACCAGTGTGTCTATGATTTTACAAAGCAGGCAGCCACTTGGCTGAATACAAATACACTTCTAGGAGCTGTGGGAAAGAATACAGACACAGCGCCTCAGTTCAGACATTTTTTCTCATCATGTTGGTACAGAACTTCCAATGTATCTTCTAGTATCAGTTATTGAAAACATAGTAAGTCAGCACCATTTCATTTTTAATAGACTGGCAGCTGGATATCTTTCTAATTAATGTCATATGTTTAACATAAGTTTCTGACATTCAGCTTGGTTACAGGTAAAGGGCCATCAACATTTTTAGGAAATAGCCACAACAGTCATTTGTTGAACCAGTTTGATCTCTTTTAATATACCCGAGTCTCACATTTAGTCATGCTTTTTTTTTTCCTCTCTCACCTCAAACCCCATCTCTGTCAGTAAATAAACAAGTAGCCACAGTACATATCTGGGTCACGGTACTTCATTACCCAGGCAAAAAGGAATAACAAATATTTTAAATTCTGTCACTAACAGAGGTCAGAAGGATGACAGAATCAAATCTGTGGGCTTTTTACTAGAGGCCTTCATTCTGCTCTGCCTAATTACCTTAATTTTCCAAGTTCTTTCAAGTCATTGCATAGTTCAAAACACAGCTTAAAATGTTCTTTCTGCAGCTCTCAGTGTGTTTACTTTCACCTTTAAACAACAAAGACTGCAAATATGACCTTCCGTTGACCTGACTGATCCATTTTAAAAGACTAAAAGCAAAACCGACGGAGCAAAACCATCTCGTAGGGCTGCAAGGCTGCAAAACAGATAAGCTCGTCAAGCCGCAGCAGCCTTTAAGGGAAACATATCCCGACAGAGCACACTTCACAAAGCTGTTTCCTTGGTTTCTTCTTTGGTAATGTGTGATTAGAATGTTTGCCCAGCGCTCACTGGGAATAAGAGGGACTGGAGAGGGAGGGGGTGGTGATTGGTGATTGCAAGGTATGGGCTCATCTCCTCCAGGTGCCACAGGTACTCCTTGGCCACAGGTGGACCCACAGGCACCACATATGAAACAAACTGAGAGGTTTCCCAGGCCTGTCTTCAGCGTCATTCCCACTGCTTTTGGCACCCTTGTGCTCCTATGCAGGCCCCTCATCCCCGATATCCTAAACCACATTATCTGTCTACGTTCTTTTCTCATTCCCATCCATGGCACCCAGAGCCTGCACTTTGCCATGCCCTCTCAATTCCTCCAATTTTCCACACTCTTCACCATACAACAGCTTTTGCATAAATAGTCTTTTTTGTCTTCTGTGTTCTTTATCCAGCTGGCTCCTTCTCAGTGCAGGGTCTCATCATAAACATAACCCTTCTCAGAGAGGCCTTCCTCAATTATGCACTCCCCAAGCCAATCACTATATCTCATTGCCTGCTGGCCTTGTCCTTCTTGGACATATGTTGACATTTTCTACTTATTTATTCCCAAACATTCAGGAAATAAGTCTATTTTATTCACCCTTGTGTCAGTTCCTAATACTGTTACTGTGCTTGTCCCAGTGTAAATGTTGCCCTTTATAAATAACACTTGATTCAATAGAGCCCATTTCATTGAGTACCTATTATGTAAAAAAGAAAATATCTTAGATGACTGTCCCTGTGGCACAGGCCTACCCAGCACTGCACCACAACCTTGAAATAGACTTTTTCATTTAATCATCAACATAGCAATGGGAAATATGTCATACTGTACCCATTTTAGAGAGGACAAAAATTGGATGCACAATGGTAATATAATTTGCCAAAAATATTTAGAAATGTCAATGCCCCAGTAAAAAGTTATGAAAACATTGGAAACATGATAACAGGCCAATAAGCTCTCATCATAGAGTATAAGATACAAGCTATGTAAGAGATATTTTAAACAACACTCTGTTAGCAGCTTTATTCCTAAGCAGAGCAGTATTCCATCATCCCTGAATCAAGTACAGAAAATGCAAAATGGCTAAAAGAAAGGATCAACATTTAGGGAAATCCCTTTGTGAGTCACAGCAGACTCAATACACATCTGCAGAAATGTGAAGTATATGATCGAGATAATTCTGGAAATAGTGTACAATATACTAATGCCAACAAGGGATATCAACCCCTACCTTCATTATATCGGTGTAATGTTGTGGTTAAGATCAATAATCCTAAAAGACATACCTGAGTTTTAATCCACTCTCTCTTATTTGCTAATTTTGACTCATTTTCTCATTTGTCAAATGAATATAATAATCCCACGTTCCATCATTGGTGTGAAACTAAATTATGTATTGAAATTGATTAACACACTGACCCACACTAAGTGTTTAATGAATGTTGATTTTCATTATGGTGATTATTATTAATGTTATTATTGTTATTAGCTTGAGTTGCCACTGTAAGACCAGAAATTTTAGCTCCTGTCTCTGAAAGTTCAAATGCAAGATCCTGTATGAGGGTAGCAGGTGAGTGGACCTCCCTTGTAACTATGCTGCTGCAGCACTCTCCCCTCTGCAGGAGAAACTCTGGCATAGCACATTTCCCACCACTAATTTACCAATTTTTTTTTTAAAGATTTTCTATGCTAGAAAATGCCAGTTGGCAGTGTGTAATAGATATTTCTCATTTACATAGATTTAATGAAATTTATAAGTACATGGTCACCAAAAAATTTTTGAATGTCACTTTTCTTTTTGGGAGACTGTTTTAAATATAAGCTAAATACTTAAATTATGTAATAAAGTTCTGATTTTATTATATACTACCTGGCAATTCACTCCCTTGGGGATAATTATCCTAATTATCACTTTGAAGCATTCTTGATAATTATGCATAGAATAATTTGCTCAACCACACCTTGTTTTAGGCTACTTTCAGACTTGACTCTGCTGACTATGTTAACTAAATTAATGCATTTGTACCTAAAACATGTTTACGATTACCTCCACAGGGATTTCCAGAATCACTTCATGTGGTGAATGGAAACATTAATCTGGGTGCTTAACTACCACTTGGGTACTAATTGGTAATCAGAAAATATATATTGAAGAACTTTGCATGGCATAATTTAATATAAAAATAATTTATGTTAAATAACTAGCTCCTATGGCTTATGTTGCAATACAGAATGTCACTAAAGATTGAAACTATCATTTGAACTATTTTCACCTCATTAAAAATAAGCTTATAAGAGGTGATGAAATTTCAAGCTTTGGTATTAGCCTTAAGAATTCTCCTCATGATGTAAGAACATTATTTAAAACATTTTATTATTAGAATAATACTACAATAAATGCAATTTTGTGATTTGTAAAGATATTTTAAAGTGGATTAATTGATTAAAATTAATACTTGGACATTTTTAAGCCCAGGTATAGCTTTAATCTTAACATTCATAATTTTATAAAATATTCTTTCCAATGGAAGACTTTATTTTTCTTAGATATTTTGAGTACATAAAACTAATTTTTAAAAATCACTGAGTTATTTTAATAGCATGGAACATACTATCAAGGACTAAGTAAAGACAGAGAATATTGAAAAGCATCAATGCATAAATCAAATTTTCCCAAATTGGCAAATAGAGTTAAAACCATTGTAGCTTTTCTGAATCATTTACTCAATTACTCTTTCATTTGTTCATTCATTCATTTAGCCACTGAATATCTACTGATGATCATATTATGTTCCAGGCACTACTGTAGTCATGGAAAACAAACAAAAAATTAACAAAAATCAATGCCCTCAGCCTCCATTCCAGTTGGTTGGTGGAAGATGGTCAATAAACAAAATAAATAGGCAAAATATACAGAATATTGAATGCTAATAACTTCAACTTGATAGATAATGCATAGATGAAGAAGAGAAAATACTGTGGTTAGATTCGAAATTTTAAAAAGAAAGGAGAGGGTAAGTTTTCCTGAAAGGATGACCTTTAAACAAAGACCTGAAGGAGATAAAGGGACAAACCTGACAGAAATCATAGATGCAAGGACATCCTAGGAGAAGGAACATTAAGGACAAAGCCTCAGAGATGAGAGAGTGAGTGTCTAACACTGAAGAAAAATCAAGAATGACAGTGTGGCTGGCATGTCCTTAGAGAGGAAGAGAGAAATGAGAGATAGCGATAGACGTAACAGAAACCCAGGTCTAATAAAGTCCTGAAAACTATTGTAATGACTTTTTCATGAACACAGAGTAAAATAGGGCATGATTCAACCCTTTATTATCTCTGGAGATGTATTTTAATCACCAGCTGTTTCCTACACACCCTATAATAATATGTATTTGATAGTACACAAAAAGGTTCATGAATAAACTTCAACATTAAAAAAAAATTACTGAATGTTAACAACTGATCACTAATTAAGCTGAAATAAACCAGATTTTAAACCACATTTCAGCAGCTGAGAGAATTTTGGTAAAATAATTTGTCTTCAATTACTACTTTTGAATTGTGACAAACTGCTAGTGGCTGAACAATGTCCATCTTCCCTTTGGTTCATAATAGTAACTCCTTCAGATCTTGTAACTAACTGCTGGTTAATAGGACACAGACGAAAGATATTGGTGCCAATTCTAGGTCCTAAAATAGAATACATATTGCTATCTTGGCTCTTTCCCTCTTGTAGCTGGCTAGGAAATAGTGAGAACTGAAATAGAGATGGATGTTACATACTAAAGTGAGCAGAGTTATCCAACCAGCCCTGACTGCTTATCTCTCCTTGGTGATATAAGCAAGAGACAAAGGTCTATCTTTTCATAGTTCATAATTTGGGGTCTTTGGTTGGTACTAACTTACCCTATATCCTATCAAATATATTAGCAAAACAGGAGGTTAAACAGAACAGAACTCGTAAAGCTCTAAATTCTTTTATTACAATCTTTAACTCTCTCATATTCACTTTTCACTCCTTTACTACCTCTGACAAAGAGAAATGCAATAATATTTCACTGTATTTTTTAATGTAAATAAGAAACAAGGGAACCACTCCCCTTTGAAATCTAATTTTTATTCCACATAATAAAAAAAGAAGGAGAGGACTTTTGAAAATAATTTGAAGAACTTCCCAAAGAAAAGCTGGATTTTATGACATTAATATATGTATTTATACCAAATTTGTTCATGAATATGTGGGTAATGAGATTTACACATCGTACATGGAGATAGTCACAGAACTATGATATTCTAGTATGGCTTGCTACAGAAAGAGAGAAAGAAAGAATAGATAGATTAAGAAAGATAGAGAAAATAAAACAAAAGGGAATATTGGGAGGAGACTAAAGCAGAGACATCTACAATAAGATAGAAGAGAGACTTAAAGAGAGATTAAGACTCAAAGAGAACCAGAGAGGAACTTTGCAGAAGATTATTCAGAACTTCATGTAGGAACCTGTTTTTTCTCAGCTTTTTTTTAGATCAATGCCTTGAAAGATCGTTACTGAATTCAGAAAACAGTTTAGAATGTTTGAAAACCTTGGAACCATTATCTGATTAGTTGAGCAGAATTAACAAGCCACCAATGAGGTGGAAACTAATTGAGTTGTTTTTCTTTACTTTTCAGTTATTAAAGAAATTATCTCAAAGACTATCTTAAATATAATAAATTGTGTTCTACCTATAATTTTTGTCAGAGTTACGATGTTCACATTATATCCAATTTTACTGAAATTTTATTTTATCTTGAACTTTTCTGAATAATTTTGTATGTGTATTACACTAATTGACAGTTTTCACATCTTGATGGAATAAGAAAGGCAGTAAGTTTAGGAAGAAAAAAAATCAGTGCATACTCTTATAGTAATTAAACGTCATTGTGCAACTTTGAAGTCAATTTGAAAGGCAAATTTAAGATATAAGAGTCTGTAGAATTCAAAAAGTATTATTTTAAAATATTTCTGATATTATGTTTAAAATGTTTATACTCAAAGACCATTTTGGAATACCTGTTTGGAATGGCCCAGTTATTAGCATATAGATATTATCTAACATCTTGTCTCATCCTTTGAAAGATGCTATGAAGGTCTATGGTCATACCACCCTGAATGCACCCGATCTCATCTGAAAAATATGAGGATATAAACTCTCAACAGATAGTCACTTAATGTTTGTATGTGATTACTTCCTCTTATACGTTAACTCCTAGTCAAGTTTGTTTGTAAAAAGACAGTTTGGAGAATATAGCATGCAAGAATATTTTTAAGGCAAATAAAATACATTGACTACTTCGTTTTGAATACAAAACACAAAATGAGTTGATAAAGTTACAGGAAATAAAATATCCCAACTGGGAGAGTGGGAGGTACAATCTGTCTATTAGATTGGTCATTTTTTTTTTAAAAAAAAAAAGGAAAAGAAAGAAAAAAGTTATGAGAACATTTAGGTCTGATATAGAACAATGGTAAGAAAAGTTAAAAATGGACAACTCAGCAACTATCTCCTAGTCAGATTTGCAGGCAAAGTGACTGAGATGAAAGGACAACTCCACAATCCAAAGTTTACTACCTTTATATTAAGAGATTAAAACAGAGTATAATATAGATAACAAATTATCCAATCTGCTTGGATTGATCATATAGCTAAAAAATGGTAATAAGTAATCAGTTTAATTATTCTGTTATCTAAATAATTAAGTCTACTTTTCTTTCATTTAATCTGCAAATAATACCTTACCATATAATTTCACATTAGCACTATGAAACACAAGAAGTAATAAATGAATTCTTTGCCCACAAGAATTATTAAGTAGATAAACTAAGGTACAATAATATTTTAATGCTAATTTGGGCAAATAGAGATTCATGAATCAGGTAGCTCCAAACCACAATGTTTTCAGAAGCTCCAACAAGGGGACGCAAGGAGAAAGATGTTATAGGATGAACAAAGAAATGAAGCATTAAAAAAACAAATTGATTGGTTACAATTAGTTTCCTTATTTGGTCTATCTTGCTGAAAAATCCCTATTTACTTAATTGTATATTTGTTCATTGTTTTTTATCAGATGAGCTTAAGTTCTGTTTTTCTTTAATATAGGCATTTACAAAAAAATAGCTCAACTTAAGTTTCACTTATGTTTGCAAATCAAGCAAGGTTTAGATCACTTATGAGACCTAACTGGCTTTGTCTGCTTGGTACTCTTCAGGCACAATCTCCATTTTAAGCTACTTTAACGGAAGTTAACAACTGTCTGGGGAAAGAAGGAGACATCATGATCTCCCACTAGAATTACTGGAAGAGCACTCTGGCATGTTCGTTTTTCACAGTGCATTCAGACTGATCTGTCTGATTATGTAATCCGCCTCCCCTGCACCACCCCCCGACTAAAGACATGAAATATTTCATTGATTTTCAATCCACTTAGCTATTAACACAGAACTTTTTGTCAGAGTTTTCAGCCCTCTACATAGTCCTTCCCTAGATATTTTTCACCCTGATCTCTCACTATGCTCCCCCTCTGTCTACTTTAGGCATACTGGCTGTGCTTCCTGTTACCATATGTCTTTGTAAAAGTTGGTTATGCTTCATCAGGTTAACCCCTTCACGTCTCAGCATAACTGTCACTTCGCTGACCTCCCTTTTTAGGTCAAATTCCCTATGCATAATGTCTCATACCACCATAAATATCTCCTTTGTGCATAGCGGTTAGAGATTGTTTTACATTTTTATTATTAATTAATGTCTATCTGCCTCTCTAGAGTATAAGCTCCAAATGTAGAAAAATCATATTTAGTCCTCAACATTGTAAAAGTGCTTTGTAAAGTGCCTGAATTCTGGAAGCTCTCAATAAATATTAGTAGAATTACTATTATTGTTAAGTGAAAAATGAAATTGAAACCAGTAACCCCATCAATGAGATTTCAGAAATTTCCTTTCTGTTAAGCAGTTTTAATCTTCAGCTCTTCAGCTTAAACTAGTCATGGTTAGTTGTTTGTTTGGGTTTTATTTGTGTTTTTTTTTTGTTTGTTTGTTGGCTTTTGAAAAAACGAACCTTGAATCTCTTAGAAAAATGAAGGAACTGACTGCCTCTAACCATATTTTGGACACTCATTGCTTCATGTATTCAACAAATAACCACAGAAACAATGTGTGAATTCAAAAGAGCTTCACAGATTTGAATCACTCAAGAGGACAAAGTTACACATTTATTTTGAAAATAAATGTAAACTTTATTACTGTTTAAAATTCTGTTGGCTTACTCTAGCCTATTTATGGCATATCAGAATTTTGTACTCTTACTTGCTGTGCTTCCCAAACTAAATTATGAGTTAAGTTTGTACTTCTGTGAAATAGACTTAGAATCCCTCATTTACCCACATTTAGACATTTTCCTTCCCAAAATTTTTTCTCCTTTGATTGAACAATTAGACGTATTTTGTTTTGTTTTGATACTTAACTACCAAGTATTCCAGTTACCTATTATTTTTATATTTGCTATTGTTCATTTAAGATGTTTACGAAGAAATAAATTACAGAGCACTTACCATGTGTCATGATCTGTGCAAAGTATTTCACATGCACTATCTTATGCAATTATCATGACTGCCTCTTAATACAGAGACTATTACTAGATTATTTTAATAGAGAATTTTAGTAAGTTGTCTCCTATCACATTGTTAATAAGGGGCATAGCTGGCATGGTAGATCAGTTCTTCTTTTATTCCAAAGATTGTATCAAGGTTAAAAGAAATAGCTTGAAGCGGTAGAAAGATCTCTAAACTTAAAAGTCTTTTAAACCCCAGAGATAAGCTATGACTCCACGACTAACTGGCAAGTCACTAAGGTTCTCTGTAGTCACCTTTAAAATAAAGAACATGTAGGACATCAGGGGGCAAAAACCATTGTCTGCCAAGTGAAAGTTAATCGATTCTCTGCTTCCCTCATCTTCCCTTTTCCCAGCCCCAAAATTAAGTCCAAAGGAAGAATGATGAATGGCTTAATGATCACGTATTATACAAGTAGACAGGGATGTAATCATATAGTCAGCATTTTTCATCTTCTAAACCATATGCTTATCTTCACAGAGTAGAATTTTTAGATTAGTAGCATTTTTTAATGTGGTGTATATCATTAGGAGATAAGACTACTACCAGCTGTTTGAAGGAAATAGGAGTTTTACTAAAAGAATCCATTGGAAGGAAGTGAATAAGACAGATTGATGATAGGAGAGGAAATCAGGTCTAACCGCTCTATTTCTTATTCTAACTCCCTATTTTTCTTACAAGTTCCAGTGACTTTTGAAGAAGATTTTTATATCTTCATTCACATCTCTATAAAGTGTTATAGTGTGAAACTTTTTGCTTACATAAAAATTAATGCTTGAAAAGTACTTTTAAATCCTTAGAACATCAAGCATTTAACATGAATTCATAAAATAATGTAATCTATTATAATACAAAATGTAGTAAAACAATAGTTATTTGACAGTGTTGAAGAAATCTTAATTAAACAGACTAGATCCCAGACAGAGTACAAAGACCTACAACACTGATACATCAGAGATATACTGAAACTGTACAGTTTTTAATAGAAAGAATACCTGGATTTGATTTAGGTAATATAGATTTAAATTCCAATTTTCTTATTTTTTATTGTATCCTATAGATGTTAAAAAAGATAATCTGATATAAACTCACAAAATATTTCTTCTCGTATGTAAAGGTAAACTTATCAAAGGTAAGTTTCCCCTATCTTATTCTGCGATGCTATCATCAATGTGTATGCTGCCTGCTCAAACTCTTACTATCACATCTCTAGAGCCAACCAGAAAAAGAAAACAGAGAAAACAAGGTCATGTCTTGGCCTTTAAAAATACTCCTTGGAAACTGTACATAAACATGTTTACTTATAATGTACTGGCCAAAACTTAGCCATAGTTACAAAGCAACATGAGAAGTATAGTCTTTATTCGTTATCATGTACAAAATCAAAAATTGAGGAATATGTACTCTGAAAACACTAGCAGTCTCTACCATAATCATCTTATGCAAGTGGAATTACCTTCCTAAACAACAAATTGATTATTTGTCACAGATGTTTTGATATCTCTATTATCAAAATGTAATGATGATGGCATGCTCTATTTGAAAGTGTCTGTCACATGTAAAACAATGTATTTACATTTAAGTCCCAGGTAGACCTATGACATTATTTACTTGTAAGAGTCCATGAATAGGAAAATATTCAAATAGGATATTGTATTAATAATAAAGTGATAAAATGCATGGGAAAAGAGTCAGCACATTTAAGCAATGTCTTAAATCTTTCATGCCATTATTATTGTGTACACTGGCTACTCAGGCTCTCATCATCAGGTGATGGCATTGTAGATTAAAAGAATTAATTTTTCCACATAGTTTTAAAGATTATGTTTATAACACAGAAAAGACTCTATTAAGTATTAATTTCTAGGTTTAACATACCTCTTTTTCCACTTACATTTGTTTGAGAAACTATCAGCCTCTTTCTATTTAGCAAGGAGGGTTTTTTTTTTTTTTCTAATTCAAGAAGATCTATCGGAAGCTATTCAAGAGTGAGTGCAGGCTAGGGTTAAGATTTGACAAGAAGTAACTAAAGCCAGTCTTGTCAGATTGTTCTGCTCCTATTCAAAGCCACACATATAAAATGCTCAGGAGGGATTCCTGTATTTCAGTCACACTCCTATACACACACCACTTGTACATTTCTCAGAAGTCTCTAATAAAGCAATTTCTTTTTGACAGTAATGCAACTTTGTGAAGATGGGTTACCTTTTTTATGGGGTGAGGTACCAGACAGACAAAAGACTGATATCTAAAAGCAAGGAAACTCCCATTTCTAGTGATGGGAGAAGTGGAAAGCAGTTATAGATGTAGTGAAGAATAACCACTGTGTGCATAGTTAAACTTTGAATTCTTTTTAAGCAAACATGGAGAAAAAGTTGGATCATTTGTCCTCAAAGAAACTACCTCAGAACACTGAAGTTCCTCTTTTGAACCAAAGGAAGACTATTGCTGACAATTGGTAAAAGAGACACAATGAACCAGTTGTCAGACGTGCCTACTGAATGCCAATTTGTAAAATAAAACCCTTTGAACAACCAGAGGATGTTTTAAAAGAAGCTGCTGAATCAAAATGAATAACTTCACTTTGCTGTGTTTTCTGCTCTTGTATAGATCATCATTACTATTTTTACTTTCTATTTTCAGCAGAAATTTGAGTTAACCTTTTGTTCCATCTGTAGCCCGCCTTCTCAAGCAGCACCACCTCCTTTTCATTATTCCTTTCAAAAGCACTGAAATTTGCAAAAATGTGCTGTTTCTCTCCCTCACTCTGTGGAGGAGTAGCAGAGCTGGCTTTTCAAGCATGAAGATTACTAATAATCAAAGGAACTTGAGGATGAAAATGAGTATGCAGAACGGGTAATACCCAAAATCAGAGCAGGTGTGATTGGAGAGGAGATGAAAATCCTTTTGCCTTAAAATGCATTCTCTAGAAGCTTGTCATAGCACTTGGAACTTCCCATTGTGACTTGCTGAGACTTTAAGTATTTAATAAAAATTAAAAATATTTTCCATGAAAATATTATTCACTAAACCACTATCAACCATAAATCTCTCAGTTCATTTTGGTTTATCTGATTATCCCTGAGACCATGGGTCTTCTGATTTCTCAGCAAAAGTTAGTGGTAATGAGGAAATGTCAAAGTCCAGGCTCCAAACTTTCTCCCATATGATGACTTCCTTTAAGGTCAAACAATTGCCAAATCTCCATATGTCAGTTTTTATTATACATGTAGTAGGCTAGATAATCTTAGAATCTGAGAAAGTAGGCAAAAATTTACTCTGAATACACTAGTGCCTTAAAATAGATCTTTTTCTTATTCACAACAGCACTTTCATATATTTAAAATATAGCTGCACATATAGTTATATATGTTTATGGAATATGTATTTATTCATCCTCAAAAAATGCCCAAAGCAAATAAGTATTCACGGCCCCTCAGTAACAATCTTGGCACTTCATCAGGGTTTGCTCCCTGGAAGAACAAGCTATGCCTACCTGTCTGTGACCAGCCGGGCAGTATTACAGGGAGAGGCCTTGATCAGGGTTTGGCAGGAAGCACATGTGAACCTGAGCAGAGACAGCTGATTCTGGCTCTACTGTGATAAAAGATAAGGAACTGAACCATCACCAAGAATTCAGCCATCAATTCATCTGCAATGGCAAATTTCCCACATAGATGTGGAATGACATCGTAAATGGCATAAATTTGTATTGCAGAATAGGAGTGAAGGGCTGGAGGAGACCTTGAAGTTCACATAATCTTATCATCAGATAAAGAATCTGAGGCCAAAGTGACTTACTACCTTACACCCTGTAACCAGTAACAGCCAGGGCAGGTCTGACAACCAAGACCCCTTTACATGAAATTATCTTGACTTTAAATGTGAGTGTCTTAGTTTGTGAGGCTATAACAGAATATCATAGACTGGGTAGTTTAAATAATAGATATTTATTTCTCACAGTTCTGGAGGCTAGGAAAGTCCAAAATTGAGGCACCATCAGATCCGGTGTCTGACGAGGGATGCTGTCTGGCTCACAGATCACTGTCCTCTGGTTATATCTTCACATGGCAAACAGAAAGAAGAAATAAGCCCTCGGTGTCTCTTCTTATAAGGGCATTAATCCCATCGAGAAGTCTCCAACCTCATAATCTAATCACACACCAAAGGCCTCATCTCCTAATACCATCATATTGGGAATTAGGGTTTCAGCATATTAATGTGGGGGAAAAATAAACATTGAGTCTATAGCATTGACTCAGAAAAACATTGTTATATGCAACGTTTGTAAATATATTGCTATTTATATACACTAAAGGCATTTTCTGTTTAAAAAGATTCTGCTGTATCCCCTTTGTAAAGTCTCATATCATAGAAAAGGCATAAAAGGAGGCAACAGAAGACTTACATGCTAGTATCACTTCTGCCATAAATTGCATCACTTTCAGCATATCATCACTTTCTGACTCAACCTTTTTATTATGAAAACTATGGTGGTTAATATTTAAAAAAAATTTAAGTCCCTTTAATTCTATTATTCTGGAAAAGTAAACATTCTTTAAAAATGCAAAATTTAGCCCCATAATTCATCTGTATTATGATCATATACTCATTTTAGAATAGTATTATAGGATATTCATCTACATGTCTTTCTTTGGAAGAGGCAAATGTATACAGAAACTGCAATTAATAATCAAAATTCTAGTCATTTTTTTCAAGGTTTCTATCAGCGTGATATGCCCTAACAACTTCAAGAAAGAGTTTATTAACATTAAAATAATATAGCTGCACTAAAAATATCAAAGTTTGTCCTTAAAGAGCAACAGCATTACAAACATATTGTGCTTTGAAATACTACTAGCTGATGAGGTGCCAGCCCAACATCCCATAGTGACAGGTGTCCTGCTTTACAAGGAGATAACAATAATGCTAATTTTTTTCTATTTTATTATTTACTATCAAAAAGTATATACATATCTATAATTAAAAGTTAAAATGTGTTGGGCATGGTGGCCCACACTTGTAATCCCAGAACTTTGGGAGATTGAAGCAGAGGGATCTCTTGTGTCTAGGCATTCAAGACCAGCTTGGGCAGCATAGTGAAACCCTGTCTCTGTATAAATAAAAAATAAGTAAAAGTTAAAATTTATGAAAACTTGCACACACACTTACAGATCATATATTGTACCACTCAGCCTAGAGAAATGTAAACAAATGTAAAGAGGCAGTATTAAGTCATAACTGCATAAAACTAACGCTGGTATATACTATAGCACTGTAATAAGTTCATAGCCACCTATTGTTGCTGTTGCTGTGAGCTCAGGTGTTCCAAGTGTCCCCTTAAAAAGCTCTGTGATGCTGATCATCTCTGTGTGAGCAGTTCATCTCTCCAGTAAATTGCAGTGAGCTCTCATTGTTCTCACATCTTTTTCATCATGTTCAGTGTTTAGGGCAATAGGTAAATCTTGAATATTACATTGACTTTAATCATTCTAAGTATTGAGGCCACATGACATGTAATATTTTTCTCTTGATCAGCAACTAAGGCCATACAGGATTGTAACAATAAAGGCAAAGTGTATAATTTTGGTCTCGGTGTCCCAGATTGTCATGTATTTACTCTCCTGGATAATTATTTAGTTCTCTTTTATTGTTCAAGTGTAGCCCACATGAGTAGAAGTATAAAAGGCATAGGAAATTATAATTAATTATCTGTGAATTCCATTTGACAGGAGAGAGAAATAAACTAACACTTGGCCCTGAGGCTATTTCTATATAAAACTAAACCAACTGGTGAAAAATAATTAATCAAGCAGCAATTTTTGCTATCAATTACTTAATTTTTTTACTGATTTTTCCAGCAGAAAAGGGCTTGTTTATATGGTATTATGTAGACGGAACTTAAGAGAAACTAAACACACTAAACAGAAAATTGAGAACATTAAGTCTAAGGTTTTCTGGGTTCTAGTAATACAAATATCTACCTCCTGTTTATTGAGTCTCCAAATATCTCCTGAATGTATAAAATTCTTTGAAAAAAAAAGTCTTCTGTAAATCTAAAACTTTTTCAATTAATCACTGCAAAGTTCACTGCTTCCCAAAGGCATATTAAACTTCAATAAACGTATCGGCTGTTGAGAACATGGAGGGAAATAATGGCATCTGTGAATGTGACCCAAAATCTGTATTATTGGTAATGCTCAACAATGAAGGACTGGTCTTTCGAGTGCAGAGGGAGGTGGGCCAACGAGGAAGAAAAATCGCTGGAGGAGAAAAGAATATTAAAGAGTAAAATATGATTGTGAGATTAATCTGACAATTGAACTCAAAGCATTACTCCGATGGGAACCTTGATGTTGATTTTGCTCATTGGAGGGTTAGGGGATTATAATCTAGAAAAATTAAAAAGTTGTTTCTATTAAATTTGGACTTCTGAGAAAAGTAAGAGACAACAAATGCCCAGGAACGACTAACTTTTAAAAATTTTTGTATGTTTAGTTATTATTCAAAAGACAAAAACAAACTTGAGTAGTTGGAAAACTTTTTTTCTCTATTTAAAACTGCAGAGTATTATTATTATTGTTATTATTTTTGCTGAATCAGTTACAAACCTACAATTGCAATGAATAAAAATAAACAACAGTTTCAGGGAATTTGAAAAAAAAATGGAGCCTCACGAAATACAAAATCTGGAAAAACAGGCTTGGAAAATAGAGGCTAAGGTGACTCCTCACGAGTAAAATATATAAAGCACAACTGGCAGAGCACTATGGCCAGGATGTCAACACTACATGATACTCAAGCTTCTGTAGGATGTATGACCACCACCTACTGACATGGCTACAGCAGTGGACATTCTATTCCACCTCCATGAATTCATTCTATTTTTTGTTTTTGTATCACTCATGCAAGTGTCAAAGTCCTGGGTTGAAGTATCTAATTCATCATCCCATGCCATGTTTGGGAGGACAAAAAGCCATTGATTTAGTTACCTGAGACTGCTGTAACAAATTACTGCAAATTTGGTGGCTTAAAAGAACAGAAGTATATTGTCTTACAGTCCTGAAGGTCAGGCATCCAAAATCAAGGTGTTGATAGGGCTGCACTCCCTCCAGAAGCTCTAGAGGAGATTCTGTTCCTGGTTTCTTCCAGCTTCAGGTGACTGCAGGCATCCCTTAGCTTGAGGCAGCATCACACCCATCTTCGCCTCCATCTTCATATTGCTTTCTACTCTTCTGTGTGTTTCACAAAATGTCCTTTGCATCTCTCATAAAGACACTTCTATGGCATTTAAGGCCCGTCTGAATAACCCAGGGTCATCTTCTCATTTCGAGACCCTTAATTTAATTATATCTGTAAAGACCCCTTTTTTGAGTAAAGTAACATTTACAATTTACTGAGATTACAGCTTGATATTGTTGGGTGACCATTATTCAACCTACTATAACCATGGAACAGGAAAAGAAAGGATCTAGCCTTCTGTTTATGTAGTGGCCATTTCAACACATACAATGCATGATAACCTCTAACTAATAAGTAAGTTTGAGAGCTAGGTGGCCCACAATACGCCAAATATTTACTAACATCCACTTTATTCACTGCACAAAATGTATACAAAGTTTTCTTCTCATACATATACTTCCATAAAATAAAAGATACTTATGCAAATCATAATGTAACTGTTCCTCATGCTTTAGTTGCAAATAACAGAAAACTGAGACTTCACTAGTTTAAACAATATAGTTTCTTTATAAACTCATAATATGCCAAAAGTCCAGAAAGCAGGCTTTAGATACAGTTTGGTCAGAGATCCAGTTACATTTTGCTGCAAATGTCTTGACTCCTCCATTTTCTTTCTCCTAGAGTCATTGTTAGGCTGGCTTTCTTCATGGACACATGATTTAAGATGTTTCCAGCTATATATCTTCACACTTTCACCCAGAAAGGGAAAAAAATCTTTTTCTTAGTAACTCTGGAAAGAGTCTGAGATTCAGTCATCTGTACTAGTCCTGGTGAATAAAATGCCCTGCTATGACTTAGGTCATATACTGTATTTCACATATTGAGACAGCTTTAAAACCATCTTTCTTAAACAATTTGGACTCTGAAAGAGAAATTAGGGAATGTTTGTAAAGAAAGAATGCAGAATAAAGGGCAGAGAACTCCAAATGTCAATTACAGAATCACATAGTTGTCATAATAAAAGTCATGTTTATCTAGTTTGTTTAGTTGTTTTTGGTTTTTTCTTATTTTTTTGTTTGTTTTTTAACTTTTATTGTAAGTTTAAGGCACATGTGCAGGTTTGTTACATAGGTAAACTTGTGTCATGGGGGTTGGTTATACAGATTATTTCATGACCAAAGTACTAAGCCTAGTACCCATTAGTTATTTTTCCTGATCCTCTTCTCTCACCATCAACCCTCCACCCTCCACTGGTAGGCCCTATTGTGTTCTGGTCCCCTCTGTGTCTACATATTCTCATCATTTAACTATCACTCATGAGTGAGAATATATGGTATGTGGTTTTCTGTTCCTGCATTAGTTTGCTAAGGATAAAAGCCTCCAGCTCCATTCATGCTCCTGAAAAGGACATGATCTAGTTCATTTTTATGGCTACATAGTATCCTCTGGTGTATATGTACAACATTTTCTTTATCCAGTCTACCATGGATAGGCATTTAGATTGATTTCACGTCTTTGCAATTGTGAATAGTGCTACAATAAACATACACATGCATGTATCTTTATGATAGAATAATTTATATCCCTTTGCATATATAGCCCATAATGGGATTGCTGGGTTGAGTGATAGTTCTGTTTTTAGGTTCTGAAAAATCACCATGCTGTTTTCTACAATGATTGAACTAATTTATACTCTCACCAACAGTGCATAAGGGTTGCTTTTCCTCCACAACCATGCTAGCACCTGTTATTTTTTTACTTTTTAAGAATGGGCATTCTGACTGTTTAGTTATCTTGAATTTTTTAAGAGCATGAAAATGAAAGAATATATTGATTTAGAACCAATTTTTATTTAACACAAATTATCAACTGTAGAAAGTTTTAGTAGTCTATATTGAATCATAATTTTTCTATAATAAAGATAATCACTCACTAGTAAATCTATTTTGCAACATTGAATGTCTTTACATTAGACTTATTTGCAATAAGGTAGTTTAAATTTTTTATTTCCTTGTTTTATTGGACACTTGGTGAGAAGAAACAAATAGCACTAAACAATTGAATTATAAATGAATAAAGGTGGCAGATCATGGAATTCAACTTCCATCTTAAGAAACTGAAAAAATAAGGAGCAAACTAAATCTAAAATAGAAGAAAGGAAATAATAAAGATAAGAGAATAAGTCAGTGAAATAGAGAAAATAAATTTGTAAAAGATTGTTATTTAAAAAGTTCGATAAAATTGTTAAGTTTCTAGCCAGACTGATCACAATAAAAGAAGTGACAAAATTAAAAGTAGCAAGAATGAGAGAAGTGGCATTACTATAAATTCTACAAACACTATAAAAATGAACAGAGAATAATATAAAGAATTTAGGCCAATTATTTTGAAAATTTAGAGCAAGTAGATGAATTCTTTAAAAGGCACAAAATACCAAAGCTCATTTAAGAAGAAATAGATTATATAAATAGTCCTACACAGTAAATAGTCACTTAATGTCATTGATAGGCTCTTGAAAACTGTGACTTCAAGCAAAATGATGTGCAGCAGGTCCTCAAATAATGTCTTCTTATTCAATGTTATTTTGTTATAACATTGATGAAGAAAAAAATTGTTTTTGTTATGTCTTTTTGCTTAAATTGCATTTCCAAGAACCTCCTAATGACATTAAGTGAGGACTTACTGTACCTACTAAAGAAATTGAATTGATACTTAAAAGCTTTAAACAAATAAATCTTCAGTTCTATTTTGCTTTACTGATTAATTCTAGCAAAATTCTATTTTGCTTTTCTGATTAATTTCAAGGAAGAAATTAAAACAGAGACTTGAAGAAGATGGTATACACACCAACTTTATTATATGAAGACAGAATTAACCTGATAGTAAAATTAGACAAAAAATTACAGGAATAGAATATCAATAACTTCCTCATCCAAACATAATCATAAATTCTATGAGAAAACCATATGATATTATTTGGCTGTGTCTCCACTCAAACCTTATCTTGAATTGTAGTTTCCATAATCCCAATGTGTGGTGGAAAGGACCCAGTAAAAGGTAGTCAAGTCATGGGGGCAGTTTCCCCCATGATATTCTTATGAGAGTAAGTAAGTTCTTGTGAAATCTGATGGTTTTATCAGGGGCTTCACCCTTCACTTGCCTCTCATTCTTCTCCTTGCTGCTGCCATTTGAAGAAGGACATGTTTGCTTCTCCTTCTGCCATGATGCCATGATTGTAAGTTTCCTGAGGCCTCCCCATCCATGCTGAAACGTGAGTCAATTAAACCTCTTTCCTTTTTAAATTACTCAGTCTCAGGTATGTCTTTATCAGCAGCATGGTACGTTGGTACCAGCAGAGAGAGGTGCTGCTGTAAAGATACCCAAAAATGTGGAAGTGACTTTGGAACTGGGTAACAGGCAGAGATTGGAATAGTTTGGAGGGCTCAGAAGAAGACAGGAATAAATAGGGAAGTTTGGAACTTACTAGAGACTTGCTGAATGGTTTTGACAAAAATGCTGATAGTGATATAGATGATGAAGTCCAGGCTGAGGTGGTTTCAGATAGTGAGGAAGAACTTGTTGGAAACTCAAGCAAAGGTGACTCTTGTTATGTTTTAGCAAAGAGACTGGTGGCATCTTGCCCCGGCCCTACAGATCTGTGGAACTTTGAACTTGAGAGAGATGATTTAGGGTATCTGGCAGAAGAAATTTCTAAACAGCAAAGTGTTCAAGAAGTGGCTTAGGTACTGTTAAAAGCATTCAGTTTTATGTATTCACAAAGATATAATTTGGAATTGGAACTTATGTTTAAAAAAGAAGCAGATTATTAAATTTTGGAAAATTTGCAGCCAGATGATGTGACAGAAAAGAAAAACCCATTTTCTGAGGAAAAAGTCAAGCCAGCTGCAGAAATTTATATAAGTAGCAAGCAGCCAAATATTAATCATCAAGACAAAGAGGAAAATGTCTCCCAGGCATGTCAGAGGTCTTCACAGCAGCTCCTCCCATCACAGGCCCATAGGCTTAGGAGGAAAATATGGTTTTGTGGGCCAGGCCCAGAGCCTTGCTGCTTTGTGCAGTCTCAGAACTTGGTGATTTGCATCTAAGCCATGGCTACAAGGGGCCAAGGTGCAGTTTGGGCTGTGGCTTCACAGTGTGCAAGCCCCAAGCCTTGGCAGTTTGCACATGGTCTTGGGCCTGTAGGTGCTCAGAAAACAAGAATTGAGGTTTTGGAACCTCCACCTAGATTTCAAAGGATGTATGGAAACATCTGGATGTCCAGGTAGAAGTCTGCTGCAGAGGCAGAGCCCTCATGGAGAACCTCCACTAGGGCAGTGCAGAAGGAAAATATGGGGGATTGGAGCCCCCAAATACAGTCCCCACTGGGGCACTGCCTAGTGAAGCTGTGAGAAGAGGGCCTCCATCCTCTAGACCAAAGAATAGTAGATCCACGGACAGCTTGCATTGTGCACCTGCAAAAGCCACAGACCCTCAACATCATCCTGTGAAAGCAGCTGGGAATGAGACTGTACCCTGCAAAGCACCAGGGGCAGAGCTTCCCAAGGCCATGGGGGGAGCCCACGTCTTGCATCAGTGTGACCTGGATGTGTGTGACCTACACGTATGTGGACAAATTCATTTTGAAAAGAAACAAAAGCAATTGGGTGGTGAAGGTATATTTACAAAAATAATAGTGTGGAATAATTGGAAATCCATATGTAAAAAAATGATTAACTTGAATTCAGGTCTTACAATATCTATAAAAACTAACTCAGATCGGTCAAATGTCTAAATACAAAACATAGCAATACCGTTAGCCATTGGGAATATGCAAAATAAAATGTCCATGCAAAGAATTTTACATAAATATTAATAACATCTTTATATATAATAATCAAAAGCTGGAAACAACCCAAATGTCCACCAACAGGTGAATGGATAAACACATTATAGTATATCCATAAAACTGAATGTCACTTAGCACTAAAAAGAAACAAACTATTGATACATGCTACCACATGGATGATTCTCAAAATAATTATCCTGAGTAAAAGAAGTCAAACAAAACCAATTCTGAATATAAGATTCTATTTACATAAAATTCTAAGAAATATGAGCTTATGTGAGTGACAGAAAGCTAATTAGTGCTTGCCTGGGTTGTCGGGGAGGCGTGGGAAAATAAAAAACCAAAACATTAAAAGCAGCAAAAGAAAGATTTTGGAGGTGAGGCATATGTTCAACGTCTTGATTATGTTGATGGTTTCATGATAGTAAAACATCAGTTTGTACACTTTAAATATGTGTGATCTATTATATGTAAATTATACTTCACTGAAACTGCTAGAAAATGGTAGTAAAGAATAATACCACAATAGGCCAATAAAAAAGTCTAAGAGAAATGGAGCTGTATCAAAAAGAATGCTTTTAGCTGCAAGAAACAAAAAGCCAAATTTAAACTGACTTTAAGAAGGGAAATTAATTGGCTCATAATTATAAAAACTAGACAGAAATAGTTTTTACCATAGGAAAAAAAAAGTTAGTTTAAGGAAAATTAACCAAAGCCAATTGGCAATGAGACATCACGGGGAAAGGATAGAATAATAATAGGTCTGAAAAAAGATAAATTAGTTTCTTTATACTCATTTTATACAATATGGGGCATATCTGAATGCCTCAAATCTCAGTTTTATTTTATAGATTGCATTCTATAAAAATGACTTTCTGGTGAGAGGTCATAGGATTATAAAACTGAAGAGTAAAGCCATGAAAATGAAAATGATAAGCTTAGCTGAACATTCATTTATTGAGGCTCTGCAATGTGACAGAGACATTAGCAACAATAATGATACATAAGCCACAAGTTACCATCATTATCCTTGATCATTTAGGATTTTCCATCATATACTTGGCCATTTGGAAATCTAGTTGCCCAAGTTATAATTTTTTTATTTTTATCTTTTTATTTGTGTAAGTGTATGGGATACAAGTATAATTTTGTTATATGCACAGATTATGTAGTGGTAAAGTCAGGGCTTTTAAAGTATTCACCATTTGATAATGTATGTGCTTAATGTATTCATTAAGCAATTTCTCATCATCCACCTCCCTTCCACTACCTCACCCTTCTGAGCCTCCATTGTCCATAATTCTATACTCTGTGTCCATATGTGCACATTGTTTAGCTCCCACTTATGAGTGAGAACACCTGGTATTTGTCTTTCCGTGTATGCCAGCCCCAAAAATTATTAAGGGGAAAAAAAGTTCAACTTTCATTTTAACTTTTTTTGTTTTTCTAAAAGAAGCTGATAAACCCCCCCAAAAAATCTTCACCTTTTATATGTTGCTAATGAGCTTTGCTCCAATTTAAGCAAATATTTATGAGCAAAATAGTACAACATATTTTATCAGTGGCCGCATCACTCTGTTGTGTAAAATTCACTAAATACAAATCACTGATGAATATAGTGATAGGCAAATGCAACTACAAATACTGGAAGGAAACAAAGAATTACGATGAGGTTTATCCGACAAACTGGGAACCCATTGACATGATTTGCAAACAGGGAAGCCTGTAGTATTCTACG
Organism: Gorilla gorilla gorilla; assembly: GCF_029281585.2. Taxonomy (NCBI): domain Eukaryota; kingdom Metazoa; phylum Chordata; class Mammalia; order Primates; family Hominidae; genus Gorilla; species Gorilla gorilla. The sequence goes on along the minus strand of NC_086017.1, from coordinate 105,319,273 downwards.
TTTTTATCAGTTCTTTCTGTCATTTATAATCAAGACCTAAAAATCAATCTACTTTATTGTCAAAAGTCCAATTGTATGAGTTTCTCATAAGCGTATAATAATTACAAAAATATTTTGAATGCATAACACTTACCATTTAAGCCAGTTGTTGGACTACAAATCAAACTGGAAACTTCTGGTGCCCCCACTTAGAATGCTGCTGGCCCACCTCTTATTCCAGCTGCTGCTCCAGTTATTCATCTTATGATTAGCTTTGATAAGCTTCATATAATTGCAAGTTAGGTCATTGCTTCATATGTCTTGCCTTCAGGATTTTTCTAATGTCACAAACAGTGTGGGATGTCTGCAGACACCTGTTCAGCACTTAAGCATGACCAATCTGGAAGTGTGGGAGAGTTAATGCCTGGGAGGCATCCTTAACCAATGCAAGATGAAAGCCAGTGGATAAATGCTTCCTCCTTTCATCCCCTAGGCAGATCATTCTAAGACACGTTTCATAGAACACTTCATAAAGTGCAGTAGAATCAAGCTGCAGTTTCTCATACTGATTGCCAACTTAATAACGCATCATTTTTGTAGCTTTTCTTTCTTTTCCACTTTATCCTCCCATCCCTCACTCCCATTCTCTGCATGTAATCTTTGATCTCAGACTCTGGTTTCTCCTCATTGCTTTCAAGACAAAAACCCAGGTTATATCTCTGTACAGCCCAAACAGGAAAATGCAATTTCTTACGTGTTGAAGGAATTTTAGGGACTGCTGATATGTACCAGCAGAAACCAGAGGAATATATGTGTGAGTGGGTGGTCTAGAGGAGAATACACTGGGTGATGGTCAGGGGGAAGACAAGGCAGAATATAAGCCTAAATAGGGAATAATTTATTGACTTGGAAACCTGTGACTCAGAGTTCAATGTCCTTGAAAGGAAACCTGGATCTCTTCCTTATACGCTATAGGGGTAGCTCTTTGAAGCCTGGATCCAATTATGGCTGTATATTAAATGAGCCAGAGTATGAAACTTCCTTAGAAGTTTAATATAAACCCACAATTGGGTCTATATTATGAAAACGGACTAATATATTGGGTTACTGAAATAAGTAACCCAGGAAGCGTGATGGGGAGGCCTCAAGAAACAGTCATGGCAGAAGGTGAAGGGGAAGCAAGCATGTCTTACTAGGGCAGAGCAGGAGAGAGAGAAGGGAGAAGTGCCACACACTTTTAAACTAACTCGTAAGAACTCACTCACTATCAGGAGAACATCAAGGGGGAAATCCACTCCCATGATTCAATCACCTCCCACCAGGCCCCTCCTCCAATTCAACATGAGACTTGGAGAGGGACACAAATGCAAACCATATTATCCCAAGCCTGTACCCTGTCAAATCTTATGTCCTTCTCACATCGCAAAATGCAATCATCTATCCCTTCTCAACAGTCCCCCAGTCTTAACTCATTTTAGCAATAACTCAAGAGTCCACAGTCCAAAATTTCATCTGAGAAAAGGTAAGTCCCTTCTCCCTTTGAGTCAGTAAAATCAAAAGTAAGTTAGTTACTTCCAAGATACAATGTGGATACAGGCATTGGGTACATGCTCACATTCCAAATGGGAGAAACTGGCTAAAATAAAGGGGCTACAAGCCCCTTGCAAGTCTGACAGCCAGCAGGACAGTCATTAAAACTTATAGCTCGAAAATAATCTCCTTTTACTCCATGTCTCACATCCAGGGCGCACTGATGCAAAGGGTGGGCTCCCAAGGCCTTGGCAGCTTCAACGCTGTGGCTCTGCAGGGCATAGCCCCTGTGGCTATGTTGAGCACCTGCAGCTTTTTCAGGTGCACAATGCAAGCTGTCAGTAGATCTACCACTCTTGCATCTAGAGGATCATGGCCCACTTCTCACAGCTCCACTAGGCAGTGCCCCAGTGGGGACTCTCCATGGGGGCTCCAACACCACATTTCCCCTCTGCACTGCCCTAGTAGAGGTTCTCCATGAGGGCTCTGCCCCTGCAGCAGATTTCTGCCTGGATATCCAGGCATTTCCATACATCTTCTGAAATCTAGGTGGAGGTTCCCAAACCTCAACTCTTACCTACTGTGCACCTGCAGGCCCAACACCACGTGGAAGCTGCCAAGGCTTGGAGCTTGCATCCTTGGAAGCCACTGTCTGAGCTATACCATGGCCCCTTTTAGCCACAGTTGGAGTTAGAGCAGCTGGGACACAGGGCACCATGTCTCAAGGCTGCACTGAACAGCTGCACCCTGGGATGGGCCCATGAAACCATTTTCTGGGCCTGTGATGGGAGGGATTTCCTGAAGGTCTCTGACGTTCCCTTGAGACATTTTCCCCATTGTCTTGGCTATTAACATTTGTCTCTTCTTATGCAAATTTCTGCAGCCAGCTTGAATTCCTCCCCAGAAAATGGGTTTTTCTTTTCTACCATATGGCTGGGCTGCAAATTTTCCAACATTTTATGCTTTGCTTCTCTTTTAAATACATTTCAGTTTCAGATCATCTCTTTGTTCATACATACAAGTAAACATCTTTAGTAACAGCCAGGTTGCATCTTGAATGCTTTGCTGGTGAGAAATTTCTTCCGCCAGACACCCTAAATCATCTCTCTCAAGTTCAAAATTCCACAGATCTCTATGGCAAGGAAAAATGCCACCAGTCTTTGCTGAAACATAGCAAGAGTGACCTTTACCCCAGTTCCAAACAAGTTTCTCACCTCCATTGGAGACCATCTCAGCCTGGACTTCACTGTTCATATCACTATCAGCATTGTGGTCAAAACCATTCAACAAGTCTCTAGGAAGTTCCAAACTTTCTCACATCTTCCTGTTTTCGGAGCCCTCCAAATTATTCCAACCTCTGCCCTTTACCCTGTCCCAAAGTTGCTTTTACATTTTCAGTATCTTTATACCGGCGCCTCACTCTTCTGGTACCAATTTTCTGTATTTGTCCATTTTCACGCTGCTATAAAGAACTACCTGAGGCAGGGTAATTTATGAAGAAAAGAAGTTTAATTTACTCACAGTTCCACAGGCTGTACAAAAAGCATGACTGAGACGACTCAGGTAACTTAAAATCATGGCGGAAGCCAAAGGGAAAGCAGGCAGCACATCTTACTATGGTGGAGCAAGAGAGAGAGAGTGAAGGGAGAAATGCTACACACTTTTAAACCATCAGATCTTGTGAGAACTCGCTCACTATCAGGAGACCAGCAAGGGGGAAATCTGCCTAATGACACAATCATCTCCCAACAGGCTCCTCCTCCAATTCAACATTACATTTGGGAGGGGACACAAATCCAAACAATATCATCCAATAAAATAAGTATTGAGAATGTGCCAGCAGACTTAGGGAAATGAAAATATTTAAATGAATTTACTATGAGAGACTGAAAATCCCCTACCCGATTATACTCCCTAGGAGGACCCAGAGGACCTATCCTCACAAGGATCATAAGAAACATACTAGCAAAAGAGGCACCAGAATCTTTGAAAATCCCAGTGAATATGCCCTTTGCAGGTAGGAGGTGACAGTAGGAGATGCTTCCTACTGGGCTCTTTAGTTTCAGTAGGAATTCCATAATTCTAGAATAGCAGAGGCCAACTGCAGCACTTAAATGTCAGAATAAACTAGAGTAGCAGAGTGTCTTAACCCACAGATACTGGTGAGAATGTTTGTCTAACAGACTATGGTGCTTCAAGATGCAATATAGATGCAGAGCTGATTATGATGTCATTTTACTCCATGAAACTAGAAACAGAATAATCAGCATCTGGAAATCAGAAGGCTAAGGTGAATCACCACATTGCAAAATTACAATCTCTCACCTAATTTTCACATCTAAGTCAGTTCACATATACAGAGTGCATTAATTAAATAGTATATTAGTTCGCTAGGAATGCTACAATAAAGTACCACAGAATGGGTGGATCCTCCAATAAAAATTTATTTTCCCATGATTCTGAGGGGAGAGAGGTTTGATGTCAAGGTGTCAGCAGGTTGATTCTGAGGCCTTCCTCATTGGCTTGTAAATGGCCATCTTCTCCGTGTGTCTTTACATGGTCTTCCTTCTGTACCTGCCTCTACCAAATTTCCCCTTTTTGTAAGGTGTCTTAGTCCATTCTCACATTGCTGTAAAGAACTGTCTGAGACTGGGTAATTTATAAAGAAAAGAGGTTTAATTGGCTCACGGTTCTGCATGCTGTACAGGAAGCATGGCTGGGGAAGCCTCAGGAAACTTATAATAATTATGGAAGGCAAAGGGGAATCTGCTTGTCTTACATGGCTAGAGCAGAAGGAAGAGAGTGAAGGGAGAGGTGTTACACAGTTTTAAACAGCCAGATCTCACAAGAACTCACTATCATGAGAAGAGCCAGAGGGAAATCTGCCCTTGTGATTCAATCACTTCCCACCAGATCACTCCTCCAACACTGGGGATTATAATTCAACATGAGATTTGGGAAGAGACGCAAATTCAAATCATATCATAAGGACACAATTCAGTGGGTTAGAGCCCTCCCTAATGACCTCATTTTAACTTAATTACCTCCTTAAAGGCCCTATCTCCAAAAGCAGTCACATTCTGAGACACTGGGGATCAAGACTTCCACATGTGAATTTTGAGGGAACACAATTCAGTCCATAATAGGGAGGAAGTTATATTCCCTTGAGGAAGGGCCTCCACAAGCATATGTAATAATCATTCTTTTAATACCTCCCTAAAGATACCTTGGAGCCTGTGTTAGGGAATGGAGGGTGCCCAAACTCTCCAGGATGCTGATACCAGAGGACCTGAAACCCCACCATAGGATGAGGGGGGTTATAAAGATGAGGTAAGAAAGATAACTTCCCCCCAAGTTCATATCACAGTGGTCTCCAATTCCCACTGAATGACTCAGTAGTTAATTTCTTAGTCTCTAAGTATGTAATTGAATAAATATCAAGTAGCTGGCATGCTCTCACTTTAGTTCTCTGACTTGCAACAGAAGAGCCATATGGTAGAAAACGTAAGTGGAAGCACTTTAACCTGCCACTGAACTCTGTCAAGATTGTGAAGAAGCAATATTGCAAGCCAGGAGGATTTTTAGAGATTATTACTACCCTCAGAAATAAGTTATGCAAGACTGGTTGTTCCCAAAGTACACTTTTTTGATTCACCTGTTTTTCCTCTGTAAAACCAGATGGATCACAGCAAACAAAAAAATTATAAACTTAATCAAGTGGTAGCCTTACTTACAGGTGCTTCTTGCTGAAAGTAGTTCTTTACTGAAACACATCAACATGGCCTGTGCTGTGATCTGTTGAATGCACTGTTTTCCATCCCTATCAGTAAGGAAGCTAGAAAGAAATTCTCTTTTACATGGGAGATACAGCAGTACACATTCCTGTCTTTCCCCAAGGCTGCGTTAACTATTTCATTGTCTGTTGTGGAAAAACAATACTGTTTCACAGGAAATTTCATCATCTTGATATTGTGCAGAACAGCATTATTTATCCATTAAAATAAGAAAAAATGCTAATTGGACCTAGAAAGCAGTAAGTAATCTGATAAGACATAGTTGCCAGGGGGTAGAAGATAAATGCAATGAAGACTGGGGCCAGGCATACCCTATTGTGAAGTTTATAGTTATCCAGTGGTCAGAAGAACACTGAGACATTCTGTTTAAGATACAGATTGCTGCATTTTGAACCCCTATGACAAAAAAAGAAATACATCACTAGGGGATCTTTCGACATTGAGAGAACAATTGGAAATTCTATTTTGACCTATTTATGAAGTGTCTTATGAGGCTTACAGTTTTGCATAGTGCCCGGAGCAAGAGAAGTTCTTGCAGAAAGTCTAAGCTTGGTCCAAGCTGTCCTGGCTCAAGTTATATATGACCTAGCAGATCTGATGATGCTAGAAGTAATCGTGGTAGACAAAAAGGCTTTGTGGTGTCTCTGGCAAGTCAAAGTAGGGGAGTCACTGCACAACTCTGAGGACTGTGGAGCCCAACCACGCTTTCTGCATCATAGAACTACCAGGCCTTGAAAAATAGCTTCCTTTGTGCTAATGGGCCCCAATAGAAACTGAAGGCCTGATCATGGGATACCAAGAAACTGTGTATTGGAGCTTCCCATCATGTCACATGGCAGGCAGCAATTAATTGTGTGACAGAATGATACACTCAGGACAGTGCCTGAGCAGAAGTGCCCTAAAACTCACTAAACAGGAAGGAAAATACTTGGATCTACTTTTCAGATAGGTTGGTATTGGTACTGGCCATAGATTGTCTATTGCTGTATTATGCTTCCATTCAGGAATGGCTCTAAATGACAACAGTGAAGCGAAACCTGCTAATAGCAGAGTTGTCAGCAGCACATTTGGTCATTTTCTTTACATGCAGATTTTCATGTCTCACATTAAGACTCACAAGAAAGTATTCACTGCAGAATAACCACTAAATAGTCATGAGGGCAGGATTACTTTTCCCAGGAATATCAGAAGCCTTTCTCCTCAGCCAACTCAATCCTGGAGAAATGAGCCATGGATGAAGGTAAGGAGGCTATACATGGATCCAAGAATGTGGGTTTCCTCTCACCAAGGCCAGTCAGACGACTGGTGCTGCTGAATAACCAGTTTACCAGCAGCAGAAATGATGAGCCTTCAAGAAGGCAGAGGAATAATTATCCCTCTTTTGTGACTGACTATATCTGATCTTTAATATGTTGGAGAGTAAGTAATACATTTTTACAGACTCAATATCTACTCTAAAATATAAATGTTTTCTCTTCCCACAGTGGCTTTTCCACTATTGTATGTTACACGATAGTGTGTGAGAGTAAAGGCCTCATTTATGACAAAATTGTTGCAACAATAGGAATACGACAATGGGTTCCTCCAGTGTTATTATCAACCTTGCCTCCCAGAGCATCCAATCTAATAGAAACAAGCTATATTATGTTGAAGTCTCAGGTAAGTCACTGTCATAAGAATATCCTGTGGGGTTGGTGTCCTTTCTTCTAGAATGTGTTAGTATGCTGAATCAAAACCAAAAGCAAATGCTGTGTCCAAATAACTAGCATACACAGGTCCATAAAACAAGAATTTGAAATATAATCGGCCCTTATAGTTGATATTTCCATTAACGCATAAGCGGAATTTGTGATACCTATTCCTATGACACTAGATTCTCTCAGATTAGAGGTCCTGATTTGAGGGGAGGAAGTAGGGGTTCTTTTACAAAAAAAAATGGCAAGTGTTCCACTGAACTTGAAACTGAAACTATTATTTTGGGATCTTCATGTCATAGGAATGAAAGGCAAAAAAAAAAAAAAAAATACAAAGAAGAAGAAGAAAGAAAAGTTAGTACACTAGGGCACTATTGACCGTGACTACCGTAAACAGCTAGGACTGCCACTACACAATGGGGCAGTGAGAAGTATGCCTGGGGAAAAAAAAAAAAAAAAAGATTCATGAGGGCATTTCATGGTGCTCTGTGCTTTCTAATAACTATGAGCAAGCAATTACAACCCTGGTATATTAAAACAATTCAATTAAAAATTCAGATCCTTCAGGGCATCATTTTACTAGGCAAGCAACCTAGACAAGCTGAAATTCTGGCTTAGGGCTGAGGGTAAAGTAAACCTAGAATGAGTGCTTGAGAAGGTGGATAACGAATAACAATGATGGCCTCAGGACACGCTGAGCCTTGGGGAACACTACTATCAAATAATCCTATGGATTTAACAGAGAGTAGGAAAACATCTGGGTGGTTCAACAGTTGGACTGTGTTTATATTCATCTCTAGTGCCCAATTTCAAATCCTGCCAGTCTCACCTTTTGCTCCTGCAATGGTAACCAGGGCTGTGGATGCTGAAACCAGCTGCACACAAATGCAACCTATAAGCACTTCACTGCAGACCCATGAAATATACCTCCCACTTCTTACACAAGGGCTTCTCTAATGCTGCAGTGCAGGATGTTCACTGGAACTCATTGAGTACTCATGCATGTGTAGCCTAGAAATATAAACGAGCGAGGTATTGCCCATGGTGTCATGCTTGATCAATGGGTATGATCGGAGTTCCAAACACACTAGTCAAAGAATTCTAAAACACATTTTTCAGTCTTCTTTGATCACACTGTATTCCTCTGTCTGTCATTCCTGCTCTGCGAAATCCTGTTCCCCAAAAAACTACTTGCGTGCAAAACTCCCTCTCGGCACTGCTTTTGGGGAATCTGGACTGTGGCATTGACTGTGCATTTACTCTTGAGAGGTTATATTCTAAGAACACACACTTAACAAAAAATATAGTTAGGGACATTTCCTTTTAAATTAAATTGCTATATTTTCATGCTTTTCAAACTCCCAAAATCCTTCCTTAAAAGCAAAAGAAGATTATGCAAGATTAATGTTTTCTACCTTTTAATGAAATTCAGCCATCGCATCAAATATAATTGACCTACCTTAAAATCTAAAGACATCAGCTATTATTAATGAAGTGTTTTAAGGCACATTTTGGAACTTGATCACAGTTAGAATATATATGAAGTTCTATATGATAAAGGATTAACTTATTCACCTTAGGGCATTTTCTCTGCATCAGCAAAGTTTGGGAGTATTGGAAGAGAAGCAGTATCTTGAATAATTTGTACAACTTTCTTTAACAGCACACCAAAGGGGAAAAAATAGATGAGTTGTTTTCAAATAATGAAATCTGCTTCTCAAGAGAGCAGTTGTCTGTGAAGCAAAAACTCTCTGTTTACTCTTTGTGACTGCCTACTTCACCTATTATCCATCACCTCTCTGACCTTGAAGAATTCTTTTTGAATGTGTTTACAAAGATAAAGACAAGTTGAAGGCAATTATCATAGAAATTTGGGACAGTATGAAGCACAGAGAAACCTGCATTTTTTTAACCTAAGTTTTCAACAATATTTGGCTTATTCTCAATTTCAGTTATTCCACCTTCTTCCATCATGTACCTCTTCATCTACAGCCAATATTTCAAAACTTTTATGGATGCTCATTTTCTTTTTTGATTATTTTTCCTCCTTTTAAATACATCTTTTCTTTCTGATATTGTAGTTCTCAGTTACATGGGTATACTTATATTTCTTATTCAGATTTGCATATCATTCTATAATTCTTTGTGAACTCATCTTTACAGTTTGGATTACCTTCATTTCTATATGATTGTTATATTTTCAGTTTATCACTATTAGATTTTCTGAGCTTATGTTTTGCACGTTTTCTGAAATCTCACTAAATTATTTGATTTTGTAAATATATATTGTTTTATAAATATTTAATTTAAATTTATTGTTACCTGTATAAATGTATTGAATTATATATTTTAATGATAATAAAATAGGAAGTAATATTTAGACAATTCTTAAATTATATTCTTTATAGGTGAAATTTTACTAAGATGGACATCAAACACTGCTGATAAAAATATAAATTTTCTACAACCTTTTGTATGAGGAAATTTGCAACACAAATCCATATGTTCAAATGGTCACATCCTTCTGATCCATTATGTATTTTGCTATCTATCCTAAGATAATATTCAGTGATACAGTCAAAAACTTATGGGACGGGAATGTGTATTCACTTCAGCAGTATTTATACTAGGAGAAAGTTCAAAAATACTTAATGACCTTATAGGATTGGTAAATACAATATAATGTATCTATACTATAGATTTAAAAATATATTTAGAAATAATATTAGTGAAATGATAAAATGCTTTTTTTTTTTTTTTTTTGATGAAGTCTCACTCTTTCACCTAGGCTGGAGTGCAGCGGCACAATCTTGGCTCACTGAAACCTCCACCTCCCGGGCTCAAGTGAGTCTCCTGCCTCTGCCTTCCAAGTAGCTGGGATTACAGGCACTGGTGACACCATGCCCAGCTAATTTTTTTTTTTCCTTTTTTTTTTTTTCAGTAGGGGCATGGTTTCGGCATGTTGTCCAGGCTGGTCTCGAACTCCTGACCTCAAGTGATCCGCCTGCCTCGGCCTCCCAAAATGCTGGGATTACAGGCTTACAGTATAATGTCAAACAGAAAAAATACTGAATAGAATATTGAATAGCCAGTACTGCACATGTTTTGAAAATAAAAAAAATAAACACATAGATTGTAAATGTACAAATATCAGGGATAAAATACTGTTAACAAGGCCCTTTGTAATAATGGAGTATCAGGTTGTTTTTATTTATGCATTTATATTTCCCTGTACGTTATAAGTCTTTCTCTAATAAACATGTATTTTTATATACTTCGGAAAAAAATTTTTTAAAAGATTAAAACCAAATTTTGGGGTTCTGCTTTTTCTATGATTAGAAAGTAGACTGAAGCTTTGCCCCCAAAAGATCTAATCACTAAGAGATAAACTGTTAATAAAATAATGATGTTCTGTGCTCCTGATGACTGCATTAATTAAAAAAATTTTATTTCAAAAGACAGAAACTCAAATGTGTTATAAGGCCCCTGAGATATCAAACTTAGTGAGTGGGAAATGTAGGTAACCCATAGAATCGTACGGAAAAAAAAAATTCTATGCATCTCTCCTCTGCTTCATTTTATTCTTCATTATCGTCTTTTACAGATGCCTGGCTTTCTCCACAGAACAGAATGCATCAACACTATATACTCTTGAGCTTCTCATCTAGCAATGTTGGACCTCTAGATAGAATATGATCCTCTGACTCAAGTCAGAATTCAGTAAGATTCTGACCAACTTGATTTGGATAAGACGCCATCATTTGTGGCTAGAGAGAAATTAACAGAGAAGTTTCCATAAAACCACATTTGTAGAGCTGAGAGTTAGAGAGGGTAAATTCAATAAGTAGGAGTTTGTTGAGAATACAATAGGTCCACTACGATAACCATGAAAATGTAAATTAACTAATAGAGTCTTTCTAAATGTATGCTTCATTTAGTATTTTAAATGGGCTAAGTTTTATAGTACTATAAAACAGTGATTTGACTGTCTAGACCTATTCATAAAAGTTTTTGAAAGCCATTTTTCAATGAGCATATTATATATTGTAATATATAGAGTATCTTTATTATTGAGACTATATATTCTTTAGAAAAGCTCTTTCCAATAGAAATATGCGAGCCACATGTGTAATTTTAAGTTTTCTGGCACACATTTTTAAAAAGTAAAAACAAACAAGTGAAATTAATTTTAATGGTATATTTAATTTAACTGAATGTATCCAAAATATTATTATTTCAATGTGTCACATTAGCTACATTTCAAGTGTTCCATGCATCTATGGGTAATGGCTGCCCTATGGGATGGTGTAGCTCTATGATGTATGGTTTACATAACATAAATGCCTAAACTATATGCTCTGTCTATAGGTGTGTATATGTATATTCTATGTAAATATAGAATAAATTTATTCTATAGGTCTATTCTATATTTTTTATATTCTATTGTTATTACTGTGTTTATGTATTATACATATTGTTAAACATACACATTTTTAAGAGAATTACAGAATGATTTACATGAGTGTAATTTCTAATGACTTCACTCACACGCCAACACATCATGGTGAGTGTTTATGAGTTTAGAGAGCACTGTGGTAGAGATTTAGTTCCATTTACTTTTCAAGGACATAGGAATATAAGTCTATTTGCTGAATCAATTAATGTAGAAAATAATTTGATCAATAACAGACATATTCAAATAATGAGGGAAGTAATAAACAAATTTCTGATTCACCTTCAATTGACTTTGGTGATGATTCGCTAAGTTTGTCTTCTTTTACCAGATAATTTTTTTAAATAAAATAGAACATTTCAAACAATATCAAATATAAATAAGGAGTACAGTTCAAGGAAACTTAAAATTAAGTACGGTATTTCCTCTCTAAGAGAAAATTTCAAAATCCTTTCTATTTTATAAGATGCTTCATAAGCATGCATAAGTGTATTTGAACATCACTTACCACAAGTAAAATCAGTACAAGATCCTATAGTCAAATCAGAAATATGAAATGACTTTTACTTCTCAATGTGTATAAAAAGCTCTCCTCTTATTTATCTTTAAAAAAGGGTTGAATCAGCCTTGAAACATTTTATATTTTCCACATTTCTCTGTGGGGTTCTTTTTGAAATATTATTCAAGGTTGTTGAGGATGGCACTCATCTGCAGAAAGTCCTTCACTTCAAGAACATTTTAGGACCATTTGGTGCTGAGGAAATTGAGGCTCAGAGAAATGCAAAATAAGCTTCTGGGAGGACCTGGCTAAATGTCACCAGTCCTGTAAATGTACGGCAGTGATGTATGGCAGGCAAGGCTTGTGAAAGTTAGAGCTATGCATCCTCTTATGCAACTCTGCCTTTAGTTTCTTTCCTGGTGCTAGTTTGAGAGATAAATTTGAGCTAAGGGGCCTGGCTTTCATGTGTACACTGAGAGCAGGTGATTTCTCACTGCTGTCTTTCACATCATCTTTGCTTTCCTCCTCTTGATCTTCACCTATGACAGGAGATGCTTTCTAGGTGAGATAAAATAAATACATATGTAAAAAGAGTCTAAGCACTACCACAGAAGATTTAGGGATTAAACAGTTCTGGATTAAAGTGAGAAGGGGTAAGAGGAGCTCTGAACACTGCCAGGGATCAGCCCTTTAAATGTATTTGTTGTTCTCAAATATGTAATTGGAGAAATGGCATCAGTTAGTACATAAAAGCAACAATATATTTGAGGGTTCGCAATTCTTTAATTTAACCTTCCTCTCTATCAGCTATATAGGGATGCAGAAAAGTAAACTCAGGCACTGCCATGTCCTGCCTTGGTATTAATCAGAACCAACAAGATTTGGATACACATAAACATAACTAAAAAGGTTTTTAAAATCCTTTAGGAACATTAATCATACATTATGGATCTACTGAGTTAGTAAATGCTTAACAAAATAATTTTAAAATTCCACAAACACAATAATGTTGTGAGTTTAAATCAGACTTTAATATAACAAACATCCTTGGCCTGCATTGATTGCCAAGGATGTAAAGGATACTCAAAAAATTTATACCAATCTTCCCTTCATAAAGATGTTAGTAAAGTATGTAGCAAAAAAACAAAAAGATAAAATGAAAAAGACCATGTCAGAGGACCATAGTCTCCATCCTTTACGTACTCTTTCCTTTACTATCTTTTTTGGGTGTGTGTTGCTGAGGATTTTTTTATGCCTTTTGAATATGCAATCCTCGTTTGTTTCAAAGCTAGAGCCTTATAGCCCTGATTATAGCTTCTTATATAATAATCTTTCCTTTTCTCCAGCAAAGTTATACCACAATATACATCAAATCTGCACGTAATGATCTCTAGAACTACTTTGCTCTATTACAAAAGCTTCCCCCTATACTCACTATAACACACACTCTGTCTCTCTCACTTAGACCCAATCTTACAGAATTAAATTTCGCCCATTTATGTTGCTTGTATGCATTCTGAGTTCACAGCTTTTTATGGATTTTGCCTCTCTTGGCACCAAGAGAGAATCTTTTAGGCCATCCACCTTAAAAGACTTGTGTCAGGCTACCCCATCTACTCTGTCACCTCCCCCTACTAGCTCCTTTCATAATCATCCGTACAACCTGCTCATTCAGTTCTTTAATTCCTCTGAAAATATTGTTCTCACTCTTTTTTCCACATAATAAAAGGAGCTATTTACTTTCAAATGAAGCAGCACCATTTTAGAGCAAGAAAACTGGCTTTTGTGTGTTCTATCACCTGGAAGACCATCACTCAAGGAAGAGATATTTTCAAGTATTCTTTTTCAAACTACATGATACATTTAAAATAAATTTCTTTCTAAGGATCTTACAGAACTGGTTTGGCTCTGTTTGGGTGGTTTGCCCACCCAAATCTCATCTTGTATCTCCTATAATTCCCACATGTTGTGGAAGGAACCTGGTGGGAGATAATTGAATCATGGGGGTGGGTCTTTCCCATGCTGTTCTCATTATAGTGAATAAGTCTCACAAGATCTGATGATTTTAATAAATGGGAGTCTCCCTGAGAAAGCTCTCTTTTCCTGTCTGCTGCCATGTGAGACATGTCTTTCACCTTCCACCATGATTTTGAGGCCTCCCTAGCCACATGGAACTGTAAGTCTGTTAAATCTCCTTTTTTTTTTTTTTTTTTTTTTTTTTTTTGTAAATTTCCTAGTCTCGGGTATGTCTTTATCAGCAGCATGAAAACAGGCTAATAGAACTGGCAAAACTTATTTTTAAAAATAAATGTTGGCAACCCACTGCAGGTGTTATGAAAGCATAGAATGCCCTGCTTTCTTAAGATAACTGCACAACAGGGCACATGTCTAAGAATCTGGATTTCAGTCAAATGTCCAAAGATTTCTTCCTTAAGGAAATTTTGGAAAAATCTATAATCTTAGTAAAATGGGGATTAAAACAGTATAAAGATATTTCTCTTTGAGTAGTGCTTCTGGTCAGGTCAACACTTAACACTTCTGTCTGTTAAAGCATTTTATAAATAGTGAATTTGTTTCCAACTAATAATAATTTCAAAATAGAATATTTTAGTAGCATTCTAAATATGTAAGGTGCTTTTACATACAATTTTTATTTACCTTCATACTTCTCAGTGAGGTTTGTAGGACAGACACTGTTACCTCTTTTGACAAATGAAGAAACCCAGGCTAAGGGAAGCTGCAAGAGATTAGGTGACTTGCCCTAATCTTTGACACAGATACTGGAGAGTGGAGGAAGAACTAGGCTCCAGGGTTACTACAGATTAAATCTCTCAGTGAATGACTCTCCAATTTCCAAGAATTAATTCATTCAACAGAGAATTTTAAAATTCTCACTGTTCATTAGGCATTATGCTAAAAGCAACCAAGAAACAGTGTACTTAAAGACAATAAATTACGTAAACACTGATAAGAAATATTCTCAACCCTAGTTACTTACTGAGGAGCGTTAGGAAAGACTTCAAAAAAGAAAGGATGTTTTTGCCTAGTCATGAAAGATGATTAACGTTTTACTAGACTGATGGTATTCTGACAGTCTGGGAGCATAATATTCAATGGCAAAAAAAAAAAAAGAAGGATGATATGTTTTGACTGTGTCCCCACCCAAATCTTATCTTGAATTATAGTTCCCATAATCCCCACATGTTCTGGAAGGGACCCAGTAAGAGATAATTGAATCATGGGGGCATTTACCCCTGTTCTGCTGCATTCATTATAGTGAGTGCATTCTCACAAAATCTAACGGTTTTATAAGGGACTTTTCCCTCTTTTTCTTCATGCTTCTTCCTGCTGCCATGTGCAGAAGGACATGTTTGCTTCCCTTTCCACCATGACTGTAACTTTCCTGAGGCCTCCTTAGCTATGCTGAACTATGAGTCAATTAAACCTCTTTCCTTTAGAAATTACCTAGTCTCAGATATGTCTTTATTAACAGCATGAGAATGGACTAACACAAAGGACAACAGAAATTTGATGTGGTTGGAATTTAGACAGGTGAAATGGTTGGAGGTGTGGATGGGGAAGTAGAGATGGTAAAGAATGGTAGTGGTAGGAGATGAAATTTAAAAGGTAGGCAAATATATATATTTTTGTCCCTTGGGCACTCTCCCCATTGAAAAGTGGTTTCTATGTCCCCTCCAGTTGAATCTGGATGGACTCTGTGACTATGTGACCAACAAAATACCATGTAAGTGATGCTTTCTAGGACTATTCTTTAAGAGGTTGGCAGCTTGCATTTCCTAATTCTACTTGCTCCTAGAACATAACCACCATGCTGTGAGAAAACTCAAACAACCCTGTGGGGAGTAACCACTTACCTCAGCTGCCAGCCCAGGTTGAGCTCCCAGCCAACAACAAGCATCAAGTTGCCAACCATCTGAAGGAGCTACTTGAAAGTGAATCCTCACCCCTTTGTAAGACCTACAGTGGAGCCCACATGAAGCAGAGATGAGCTACCTCTTCAGATCCATAAAAGATTTCATATTTAATGAAAAATAAATGATCATTCTTCTTTTAAGCCACCAGGTTTGAGATGGTTTTTATGCAGCCCTAGATAATTGGAATATGGGGGATTCGTGATCAGATTTATAGAAAGGTTCCCCATGTGTGATGAATAGCGGTGGGACTACTTCATTTGATTAGATGGAGAGATGATAGGAGAAGAGAAAAATGAATAAATGTTCCACTAAAGCAGATAACAATCATATTTTGTAGCTCAGAGGATAAAGCATGAATTTTAATGATTCCTGAAAGCATCAGCATCTTAGGAAAGCTACATATGAACCTAAGTTCAGGATGTGACATTAGAAAAAGATTCATACTCTAAAAACGCTGTGCTATCATTGAATATTCTTATCTTAATGGCAGAAAAAAATTATGTCTTAAATACAGGAAAGTGACCCAAAAATATAAAAACTTACTCTCCCTGAAAGAGGCTGTCAACATTTTAAAGTATTTCTTAAATCCCAGAATAGAAGCTAAACCTGCTTGAGAGTTCCCTGAAATATCTGCTCTGTATGATTGTTTTAATGCTGAGGTTTCCTCAAGAACACACAATTTTTATTATAACCTATAACCCTTGATTACTACACCTGAAAGATTTTTAGAAAAATAACACCCTTTGCTCACCCCACCACTGTCTAACCTTTCTGTTAAGAAAACTTGTGAAGTGCTTGTTTATTTTTTTGTTTTGTTTATTAAAGGTCCCTTCATTTCTATAAATTATGGGTTGGTTAAAGATGATCATCCTTATAATTCCTATTTTTCTCCATAATTACAGTGTTGAACATGTTACAAATATTCCTGAAACACCTATCACTGAAGTAGAACCCTCTTGTAAATAGTATGGTTGGGCATGTCTACTGGTCTTTTATTGTCACATGCATGTTATGTCTGGGGAACCATTTGGCAAGTGGATATTGAAATTCACTTTATAATAAGCCATATTCTTATACTTCCTACATTCCTCTGATGATACATAGAAGGGAAATTTTCAAAGGCCAATGGCAAAGGAGAAATAATCAGTTAAGCTCTAGGTAGAAGGAAAAAAGAGTTGTTTATCAACTCACTGGGAAATTATTTTCCAAGGCTAAGGGCAACATAAATCACACCCTACTCTCTGCCTCTGGGAAATTTGCTTTGGGCTAAGAACAAAGGATATTGAGATAGTTATGTAACTATCGAATTGAACTGTTGAATTCAGTCTATACTGGCAAAAAGACTGCACAGAAGTTGAATTAGCAGACACAATTTAAAAAACAGTTTCTGTATAAAAATTTGGTTCTCTAGCTTCTCTTGAAGAAAATAGAATAACTTACAGGACTGGGTTCATATTCTCACAGGGCAGCCCCTCACCAGGCAGTGTAGTGACTGCACACAATAGAAGGGGCATTTAAGATTCAATGTTCACCTCCCCCTCCTGGCACTCCCTGCCCTGGGTCAGTGTGCCCCATTCTTATCATTGCAGTGAGACTTTATTTTTCTTATAATAAAATTATAATAAAGTTAAATTTATTGTATCCAAATTTCTAACAAAAATAAGAAAATAAACTTAGTCAAAAAGGGCAAATGCATCCAGAAACGTTCCTTATATCCAAGCCTCTTTACCTATTTATGTTACACTCCTAGTCCTCATGGGAATTTGACTTTACTTCCTGTGATTTTAGACAGTCAAGATGAATTATTTGAGCCAAAAGAAAACTGTTGACTCTGCTTCCGTTGGCCTAAGGGAGCTTGATAATATATCAATTTCCAGTTTATTTTCTCTCAAAGAATTTACTCACTGAGAAAGTCAATCCAACTGTCCTTTCACTGGCCTTTGAGCCATCTCATAAAATGGCCATTTATGGCTTTTGAGTTGCCCTTTCGACAAAGATGTCAATCTCAGCCCTATACTTCTCATGTACTTTAAATAATATTTCTCAACTTCAGGTTATTTCTACCCTTAGCAGTTGACTGACTTATGGCTTATTAACCCATTCACTCCTTCCCAAAGCCCACAATCAAAACCATCTATTGCGATAGTGATATGTTTCTGGTCCCACAAAATATCTTATTTCTTTATTCAATTTGCAATTTCTAGTTTCCGCTTATGGTTTCCTCATATGAAGACAGCAGTACAAATACCTTCTAAAAAAAAAGCTTCCTGTTGTTTAATAAATGAATTTTAAAGTGAAATATTGAGGTAAATGCCTATTTATTTTTAATTTTTGTTTTGCCTTACCAAGATTACTTGGTAAAAGTAATCTTGTGAACCTTAGCTGCAATTGGCAGTATGAGGACTTGCCTTGCATCAGGAAGTGATCAAGCCTCACAAATGCAATGTGAGTGGTTGCAGGCACCTCCACTGCTGACTGCAGCCTTGGGAACCAAAACATCTTCAGCAGCATCATCTATAACAAGATGCTATGTTAAAGGGTTGAGTCCTCCAAAATCCCATGTTTAAACCTATTCCCCAATGTGATAGAATTAGGAGGAAGGGTCTTTGTGAGGTGATTAGATCAAGAAAGTGGAACCTTCATGAATGGAATTATTGCCCTTACAAAGAGCTGCCTTACTCTTTCTATCATACGAGGACACAGGTAGAAGGCACCACCTGTGAACTAGAGAGCAGACCTTCTTAGGCACCAAATCAAGTCTTGATGTCAGACTTCCCAGCTTCCCAATCTATGAGAAACAGATTTTTGTTGTTTTTAAGACACCTAATTTGTGGTATTATTGTTATAGCAGCCCAGACAGACTATGACATGAGGTAATGTTGGTAATTTAAAAGAATAAACACAAACCCGAATTATTAAAATAAATCTACAGAAGACAGAGATAGAGAGGAAGAGAATGAGAGATTTCCAGACATTGAGAAGCTGGCAGAAAGCATTAATAGGCAATAAACAAAAGCCCAACCAATGATTAAGCTGTTCCACTTTGGGGCTGCACATTTGGAAATTAACATCTGTTTCTGGACTACATAGGTAGAGGCAAGTTAATGGCATTGCTGCCGAGGCCTTATCTGCTTTCATTCCTCAGTAGCAGTTATTCTCACTTCTTTAGGCCTAGAGCCTGAAGAGAAACTGGCACCTAGTTTCTGAGTCTCTATTGAAGCCTCAAAATGGAAAATAATAGGCTAATTAAATGAAAGGATTTTCCTCCTGTCCTGGAGCTGCTGCAAAGAATAAAAACCATTCATCGGAGTGTTCAAGTTTTTATGCAGCAGAACAGATAATGGATAAAAGTTCAGGTGCTCTGCAATTAGTGCTGGGCAAGTGCTTCTGGCAGGCATCCAATGCCCAAAGACACAGCATTGCTACAGTCTGCCAAACTGCATCCTTAAGAAGCCTCATTTTCTATCCCTTCAAAAGTCTGAATTGTAATTGCTGTGTTCTGAGACAAATGAAGGGCTAATCTGCCTCCTCACAGTGTACATTTCCAGAGGGGTTAATTTCCGGGTGTGTCAAGAAGGCGGCTCTAATTCTTCCTAAATCACTGAGGACAGTGGTGATTCCCATACAAAATGCATTAAATGCATCATCCTGTCTTTATTTATCACAGGAAGATCTGTTGACCATTCACATCAGAAACATCTGGGGTGACCAGACCACAAAAACAAAATCTCCCACATTGGCATTCAGAGTCTGTATTTTTTAACAAGTTCTGTGATTCCGATTCACATGAAAATTGGAGACCCATTGATCCTAGGTTATTTTGTTTTAATTTTACACCTGCACTTCACCACATAGACATTGTTTCACAGGTACAGTTTATACCCTCATGAAACCTATGGACTTGTGAAACGTAAAATGAAAAATGAAACAAGAAAATCTATTATTGCAAATCTTGACTATATCTATGAAGAAAAAGAAAGGATGCCATCACAAAGAGTTAATTGGGGGAGGCAGGAAATGAGCCAGGTAAGTAGATAAGAAGAACCCTCCGTAAAGACATCTCTTCTCTCCCCGCAGAATTATTAACTTTCTGTAGTAAATCAAAACCTAGGTTCCATGCTAAGGCCCTGAGGAAGCTAAAAGCCAGTTCTAAGGAAATTTAGAATAACACAGCTTTGTTTGTGTCTCCAAACGTGCAAATATTTTATTATCTTCTCAAAGCAAACCTATGAGATCATCAAAACAAATATTATCAGACCCATTTACAGATGAGGAAATCTATGGCATTTTAAATAACTTGACTATGATCAAAAAAATGAGTTAAAGATGAGCCTTCACTTAGTTCATGGGTCTTCTTGTTTCAAGTTCATAGCATAGACAAAGGAATATTCAACAGGGACCCAAAGCAGAAGGTAGTTTAGGTCATCTTAGAAGTGTATTTCCTACCAAAAGAAAGGTAAACCTGTCTTAATAGAATGGAATATCTTCTGCCTATGAAATCATCACTGATATTCACAATATCTTTCCTTTTATCTAGTCACATGAAGGTACTTGATCAACTCCCCAGTTTTAGAAACCGCCCTGATTCAATTTAGTTTTTACTTTTCTGTTGAGCAGAAGAAGGAACTGTGCTGGTTCCTGAAAAAAATATTAATACAGTTGTTCCTCAGTGTTTATGCGGGATTGATTCCAGGATCACTACAGATAGCAAAATTCAGGGATGCTCAAATCCCTTATATAAAATGCATAGTGTTTACATGTAACCTGCACACATCCTCCTGTGTACTTTAAATCATCTCTAGATTACTTCCAGTACCTACAATGTAAATGCCATGTAAATAGTTGTTATACCATATTGTTTAGGGAATAATAAGAAAAAAGTATGTACATGTTCAGTACAGACACAACCATCCATTTTTTCAAATATTTTTGTTCTATAATTGGTTGAATTCATGGATGAGGAATGCATAGGCATAGAAAACTGGCTGTATAGGGTACTGTCTCTCATAGAACTAACAAATTAATGGGTAAGAGAAAGATACATCATTATCTATTATACAATCTGAAATTAAATAACTACTAAACAATAAATTTGACATGATCAATTTTTTCAACAAATATTTAATGAACACCTACTCTATGGGGGAAGCTCTTGAGACAGATAAATCAGGCAAAGCAAAAATTTTTAAACAGGTAATATTTGAACTGTGTTTTTAATCAGAAAAAGAGATTGACAATTGGAAAATAAGAATAAAAGGATTAAAGGTTGAGAGCAGAAAACAGACAAATTAAAGAGTGATAAAAACATAATAGGCAGGAAAAATGTAAATAAGGATGTTTTCAGACTTTGCAAAACAATGTAGTAGCAGACAGTGAAAAGTTTGAGATTACATCGAAGAAAATTCTTGCAGATTTGGTAAGTATTTAGGACTTTATTGCAAGGTAAAATGAAACTATTTTAACTTTGAAGAGTGGAAGAATAAACCCTAGTCCATAAATGAGAAAGAAACATACCTAAATTACAAAAGAACATATTAAAAAATCCTCCAGTACCTCATTTTTCTCTTTGATTTTATAATCCTTTGGAGTGCATACATTAATATAGGTAATATATATTCCTAAAGTTGTAAAATGTTTAAGGTTAGGAAATAGATATATGCAATTCTCAATAAAAATCACACTTTGCCAAGAACTAGCTAGTGATTATTACAGGGTCTTGAGTTCCCTTCTAAAGGAGGCAGGCAGAGTGGATTGGAGATCCCATCTCATCATTTGCATGTCCCTGGGCAAGCATTGTGACTTATTCTTCTGTGATTCCTCAAAACTTAAGACAGGGTTCAATACACAGAATCCATGTTTAATGAACGAGAATAAATAAATGAATGATAAATCATCATTCTAGTACAACCATGCCTGGAAATTTAATATTTTCCATTATTTTATGCATATGGGCTTGCTTATATTTTCCTGGGAATTATAATGCTGCTTCTTGCAAATAGAATGAATCTTCGTCAGATTACATTCTGTAAATAGTCTTCTCATATTAATATAGTTCATGTGAAAATAAAAGAATACTCTGAGAAAGTGGTCAATATGCCTTCCCATCCAATCTTGCTGAAAATAGGCATTCACACACATACATATATATGCATACTGGCATATATGTATATGTACAAATATGTATAATTATACTTATACATATGTATAATTTTCATTCAGTTTGATTAGTGAATGGTAAGAACCAATTTTAATAAAAGTTATGACAAAAACTTACTTTGACCTTGTATCATCTTTTCCAGATTAAAATCAAAGCATATAAAAGTATAGCATATTATAACTGATTTAAACAAATTTTAGTAGCAATATAAAGTTGTCTTGTCACAGGGATCAAGTTTCTTCTTACTGAAAATCTTTCTTACTCGACAGCTGCAATTTCTTTATCAGAATATCTGGAAACCACTTTCACAAGTAAGGTTATTATTTTTCGTTTTTATGTGATGATTAAATCCTCCTAGAAACATATCATGTTGTACTTCCAAATAACCTCTCAAGACCAAGAAATCAACACTAATTTGGCAAAAGAATATAGATGATATGAAATCTTGCCTAACTAAAAAGTATTGGGATGGGAAATAGTTTGTGTTCAAAGAATGTCTATCAAAATTGTTGGTAATTCTGCAAAGGAAGAAATACAAAGGTGTGAAACTATCAAATAGTTTAATTAGAAGGCTATATACTTTGAAATTATCATTATCAGCATGGAGGAGAATTCTCTCCAGCTGCTCTTTCTTGCCAACATAGAGAGTGAATATTTATTTTAAGGTAGTAGTGTTTTAGTCATCCATTTACCAGTTTTTGCTTTTTTTTTCTGTTTTTAAATTATACTTTAAGTTTTGGGATATATGTGCAGAATGTGCAGGTTTGTTACATAGGTATACATGTGCCATGGTGGTTTGCTGCATCCATTAACCTGTCATCTAGGTTTTAAGCCATGCATGAATTAGGTATTTGTCCTAATGCTCTGCCTCCCACCCCACAGAAGGCCTCAGTGTGTGATGTTTGCCTCCCTGTGTTCATGTGTTCCCATTCTTCAGCTCCCACTTATGAGTGAGAACATAGGGTGTTTGGTTTTCTGTTCCTGTGTAAGTTTGCTGAGAATAATGGTTTACAGTTTCATCTATGTCTCTGCAAAGGACACAAATTTATTCTTTTTTGTGGCTGCATAGTATTCCATTGTGCATATGTGCCACATTTTCTTAATCCAGTCTATCATTGATGGGCATTTTGGTTGGTTCCAAATCTTTGCTACTATGAATAGTTCTGCAATAAACATACATGTGCATGTGTCCTTATAGTAGAATGATTTATAATCCTTTGGGTATATACCCAGTAATAGGATTGCTGGGTGAAATGGTATTTCTGGCTCCAGATTCTTGAGGAGTCGCCACACTGTCTTCCACAACGGTTGAACTAATTTACACTCCCACCAACAGTGTAAAAGTGTTCCTATTTCTCCACATCCTCTCCAGCGTTTGTTGTTGCCTGACTTTTTAATGATCATCATTTTAACTGGAGTGAGATGGTATCTCATTGCGGTTTGGATTCGCATTTCTCTAATCACCAGTGATTATGAGCTTTCTTTTGTATGTTTGTTGTCCATATAAATGTCTTCTTTTGAGAATTGTCTGTTCATATCCTTTGCCCACTTTTTGATGGGGTTGTTTATTTTTCTCTTGTAAATTTGTTTAAGTTTCCTTGTAGATTCTGGATACTAGAACTTTGTCAGATGGATAGATTGCAAATATTTTCTCCCATTCTGTAGGTAGCCTGTTCACTCTAATGATAGTTTCTTTTGCTGTGCAGAAGTTTTTTAGTGTAATTTGATCCCGTTTGTCAACTTTGGCTTTTGTTGCAATTGCTTTTGGTGTTTTAGTCATGAAGTCTTTGCCCTTGCCTGTGTCCTGAATGGTATTGCCTGGATTTTCTTCTAGGGTTTTTATGGTTTTAGGTTTTACGTTGAAGTCTTTAATCCATCTTGAGTTAATTTTTGTATAAGGTTTAAGGAAGGGGTTCAGTTTCAGTTTTCCACATATGGCAAGCCAGTTTTCCCAGCATCATTTATTAAATAGAGAATCCTTTCCCCATTGCTTGTTTTTGTCAGGTTTGTCAAAGATCAGATGGTTGTAGATGTGTGGTGTTGTTTCTGAGACCTCTGTTCTGTTCCATTGGTCCATATATCTGTTTTGGTACTAGTTCCATGCTGTTTTGGTTACCGTAGCTTTGTAGTATAGTTTGAAGTCAAGTAGCATGATGCCTCCTGCTTTGTTCTTTCACCAGTTTTTAAGTTAAAAATATAGCAATAAAGGGTTGACTATGTGTATGGGCTTGCAGATACAAGATTTTCCTATGATCTCCTGGAAGTACATAGCATAAAATTATAATTTTAGATTGGGTTTCAGTCACCAAGATTGACTAAATAACCATCAAATACTTTGAAGCACAGAGGCTTAATGATATATTTAGCACCTTAATAGGGAGAATACTTAATAATTATTTCAGAAAATAAGCATCACTTTATATTGAAACAATAAACTGTTTTACAGAACAATAGATTGATTACAAAAATTCTCCTCTATTTATGACACCTTGTCATATAACTTTAAATGCCTTGTCACACTCAATCTCAGCTTGATCTTGTGATTTATTTTGGCCAATGGAATGTTAGCAAATGTGATGCAAGGAGAAGCTTTTAAAGTGCTTCTGAATTGGGAGTTGTTCTCTTTGGCTACTTTTGGAAAGCCTATTACAATTACTATGTATGTGAATAAGCCCAGGTTGCCTGCTGGATAATGGAAGAACCACATAGACTAGAGATAAGATGTTTCAGCTAAGCTGTCCTAGAACAGGTAATCCACCAGTTAATCCACCAGTAACCAAAACAGCATGGTACTGGTACCAAAACAGATATATGGACCAATGGAACAGAACAGAGGTCTCAGAAACAACACCACATATCTAACTGCAGATAATACAAACAAACCAAGCAGAGATCAGTTGAACCAGGCCACACTGGCAGAACCACCCAGGTGTGGCCAGGACAAATTGCTGGCTCACAAAATCACAAGCTATGTAAATTGCTATGGTTTAAGCCACAAAATTTTAGGATATTTTATTACAAAGCAAAAGTTAACTAATCATATTATGAAATTAGTTTCAACAATCTGTTAATTTTTATAAATTATTTCTCCGAACACATATGTAGCAAAATAAAAAAAATTGAACTATATTCCCATTAAAAAGCTCACGTATTACTTTTTATGAATTTCTAGATGTTTGTACATCAATCTGCTTGTGAGAATTGTTCTATAAACTGCAAAAGGCTATAAAATTGTCACTATTAATGCAAATGAAACCTTGTGGATCCCATGAAAATATCAAAATATTTCCCCCATCTCATGTTGTTAAAAAGGCCAAAATACTATGTTCTGTTGGAATGTGAGTCATGAATGTCTATATTTAAAAAATGAATAATTTTAGGAGTGACATAGTTATATAAGCTTCAAAAAGAAGCTTTAACCATCTAGAAATTAATATATATTTTTAGAGTTTTCTGAGTAGACAGAGCAGTAAGATATTCTGGAAATAGTCTTTCATGAACATTTGATTTACAGATGGCAAAAGTTATCATTTAAGAGCTGCAAGTAATGTGTGTTTCATTTTATTTTCCTGCTTATGGAGAAGACCTGAATGATGTAACCTGAATGAAGATACTTCATACTAAGAAATTTAGTCATGTGGCTGGTCATTTTATTTGGGTATTGTTTCTGAAAACTATGTTGCTTAATTGCAAAAAATAATGCTTTTGTCAGTAAGCATTTTGACAAATGTACATATATACATATAAAAATGTATTTGTATTGAATTGAATTTGACTGTGGAACAGGAGTTGAATTATTATCCAAAGTGAAATGTTACCTAAGGCTGATTAACTCAAGATGGACTAAGGCAGAGATATTTTGTTTTAGGGCCGCAGGGCAGGGTCACAACACATCCTTCAAATCAAAGCAAGTATTATGATTAATATTCCTTGGAAAATGTCAACACAGGGAATTAAATAAGGATTTGGGAGATGGGTCTTTTAGTTGAAAGTAACAGCAGAGTTTCATTTTTTTTTTAATTCTGGAGGCTTGTAGAAGAAGCCTGAAGTCAACATAATATGGACATGGAAAAGTAAACTCCTATTAGAGGGAAAAAGATCAGCTAGTCCCTGTACATGATATTAGGGCAAAAGCAAAAAGGAAAGCACATTTCACAAGTACCCCAATAATGGGCCTGAATTTGGCCTTGAGTAGTGTAAACTAATCTAATGTAGTTTTTTTCCAGAATCCACATATTCTTAATTAATTGCTTTTTAAAATTTAAGCATCTTCTTTTCTTTCCTTGTTGGGAGTTAAGAGACTAGTCTAGACCTATTCTTGGGATGAAGGACCACATGGAAAAATATTGATAGCTGAGTGAGCCACAAACCATAGTTAGGGTCGAAGCAGGGTCCAGATGTGGCAGATGGCTTAGGTAGCAAGAAACTGCCAGGACAGCTTAGTGGAGGAGGTAAGCTTTCTAAAATGTTCTTAGAACATTTATGCTTACAAACTTTATAGAATGCTTGCTACAAGTACCTGGGAAGAGAAACATAGGAAATGCTTGGTATTCCCTGTAAGAAGTGACCTATAAGTATAGTGATTATGACAGGGACAACAGGCAGGGAAGTTCTGGGCGGAAGAGGGTGGGTCCCCAGCAAGGGCCCCAACCTCAAGCCTGGAACTGAGGCCCAAAGTGAGAACCTATATCCCTGTTTGTCCGCCTTTTCCAAAACCACTGATGGCCTGCACTGCCCCCTGTCCTATGTCCATAAAAACCCCAGGCTCAGCCAGAGGAGAAGAGGAGAAGCAGTTGGACTTTGGGACTACAGTTGGACATTGGAGAGAATCAGCTTGACATCAGAGGCATAGCTTAACAGCATAGTTTCAGGGGATAATTGCTTTCCTGTCCTATCCCTCTTTCAACTCCTCATCTCACTGAGAGCCACTTCCATCGGCAATAAAATCCTCCACATTTACCATCTTTAATTCATTCGTGCAACCTCATTTTTCCTGGATGCCGGACAAGAACTCAGAGCCTTGAGTTCAGGTGCAAAAGGCTATCACACTGACCCTCTGCTGAGCTGTTAACACTTAAACCATCCAAGGATGGCAAAGCTGAAATAAGACCAACTGTAACACTGTAACACTCCCCATGGAGCTTTGGAGTTGTGGGCACATCCCCTAGACACTGCCGTGGGACCAGTACAGAGTTTGTTCCTGCCAGAGCCCGAAAGTGCTTGCCCTAGCTCCTGCATCTCCTCACCTGCATGCTCTCCCTCCCATGAAGGGTTGAGTGCTGTGGGCTGAGTAAGCAAGGAACCCCTGTCACAATCCCCATGAAGGGATCAGGAAAATATCCTGCTTCATTTGGACGCCCACCCGGTATACATCAGAAAGGTGAATAAATGTGGATCTGCTGAATGTGTTCCTTCACTTTTTTCCCAAGGCTTCTTGTCCTCAGACTTTCCTCTGAGCTATGCCTCTTGCAGGTGACAGGATGCAACCCTGCCACCTCTCTTTTTTTTTTCAGGGAAGAGGAAAGTTGGTTCTGTTTTTCTTCACAAAGGTCTAACCATCATGTGGGACTGGATTAAAATCCTAGGACAACTGAAGGCACTGGCCAAGGCCACTCCTTGCTGTTGCCAGAAGGCCTCAAGACTAGACCCAGTCCCAGATCACCCATTAAGGTGTCAGCCACAGACATTTCTATGGTATCTTACCTTTCTTCTTTCACAGTTTGAAATGGCTCTTATCTCTTCTTTTATGTTAAGGGTTTTGCTGAAAACTGCAGAAATGTTACTAAGTAGAATGAGAGTTTGGCCCAGCAACCAGATATGCAATTCAGAACAACGTGATTTTCATTTGTTCTTAGAGGTGTCATGCCCACCCCAACAGCCACAGGTGCACACAGGACACAGTGGCTCCCCTCCTGACCCCTCCCCTCCCAGCTGGGGCATTTGGGTGTGTCCACAGCATGCACTTGCCACACCCAATAGCCACACAGGGCAGGAGAGAACTGTGGTTGCCACCAAGGCCCCAGGGCAGTCTTGGGGACCAGGAACTACATGCGGCCAGCTGGCCAGTGTTTCCCACTCACCATCACCTCTCACCACATTCCCATAGAGTCTTTTCTGTCCTGGCAGAGGAGTTCAAGTTCAGTCTGAACTGGGGGAGGGATACAGTGATTAAAAGAACCCATTTGCATAGAGCAAGAGGTTCTTCTGCCCCTTTAAGCTGTACTTTTTTCTCTTTTTTATGTGAGAGGGTCCTTTTACTACCTCACCACTCTGCTTTTGATAGGGAGGCAACAGAGGAGTGACCCCCACTAGCTAATAACTGCAAAATTGGCAAATCCCATCTGGGGCTTAATCTGAATGAATCCATGGACCCCTGAGACAACTTTTTATCCCAAACTCAATTCTAAAGTTCGAGTTGAGGCCCTGAAAATAAAAAACAGATCTGAGGGATCTAAAGCTAGGCAACAGGCACAGTATAAATAGGCAGGACCAATTCCTGCTGATTATACTCCTGTTTCATGGAAGGAGGCCATGCTCCATGGAATAGATGATGCTCAGGGAACCCAAAGGTTGCTGACAGTAGTAGAGATGGAGGCATAGGTGAGTGAGAACAATCCCTATTCTGTAGGCCCTCCCTGTTTCATGAGTGCAGGCCGCAATGGCACACATGGGTGGTGTCCATCTAAGTTTGCTGGGTCTCTGGGATAAAAAGACAGAACAGAAAAAGGAGATGTTCATTTTCTCTCTCCCTCACACCCTGAGTTTTCACTGAAAGAAAGAAGTGAAATGAGGGATGTCTATTTTCCTGTCTTTCAGAATGGACAACTTGTTATCTTCACCATCCATAATCTATACTCTTCTGGAGTGTATCCTGAATCACTGTTTTGATCCTCAGACTCTGGAGGAAAAATGCCTCATAGCCCTCTGCAGAAGGGTTTGGCCAAACTATGATCTGCAGGAAGGACTGGCTTGGCCTCGAGAAGAAATCATTCATTTTGATACCATCATGCAATTGGACCTTTTCTGTAAATGTGAGGGCAGATGGTCTGAGGCCCCGTATGTGCAGGCTTTTTTACCTTGCAGGGTAGCCCCAGACCTTTGCCGACAGTGTAGGGTTAATCCAGTCCTCTTGTTTGCCATCTCAGGAGAGGCTACAAGGGGCAATCCCAGGGAACTAAAGAAACAAACTCCAGAGGCACCTCCAGCAGGGGAGCCAGCTTTCTTGGGCCTTATACCTCTGGGTCCACCCCATCTTCCCTAACCAGTTTCTCTCTGTTTGCCCCCTCCTAGAAATCCTCACCCTAACAAACCCCAGTCTCACTCTTGCCCCTCCAGCAGATGCCTGATGAATTTGGCCCCAGTAAGGTCCAGATCCCCTTCTCTCTACAAGACTTAAGGCAAATTTAGGAGGATCTTGGCAAGTGTTCAGATGACCGAGACAGATGTATAGAGGTTTTCCAGAATTTAACCCAGGTATTTGAACTCTTCTGGAAGGACTCTATTACTTTTGAATCACACCCTGACTAATGAAGAGAAGCAGGCCACTCTGCAAGTGAGAGAAGGATTTGATGATGAGTTTTGTATCACATATAGTGTCAGGGAAGGAGTCAAACTTTATCCAACTTGAAAAGAAGCAGTACCATTGGATGCCCTAAATGGGATCCCAGTGACAAGATGGGAGAACGGAAGAGGAGACGTTTTCAAGTACACATAATGGAGGGCTTATGTCAGACTAGAACTAAGCCCATCAATTATACCAAGCTATCCATGATAGACCGGGGATTTGATTAAAATCCCACTGCCTTCCTGGAAAGGCTAAGAGAGGCCTTGGTAAATCACACTTCTCTTTCTCCTGATTCGGTCAAGAGACAACTAATCCTAAAGGATAAATTTATTACTCAGGCAGCCCATGATATCAGGTGGAAACTGCAGAAACAGGCCCTGGAACCAGATAGTACTTCAGAGAACCTCCTGAAAGAGGTCACTTCAGTCTTCTACAACAGGTCACTGGAATAGACTCTTGAATTCTTTATACATGAGTAAAGGCCTGGGGAGCCGACAGAGTTACCTCTGTCAACCCAGGAGTGCAGCCAAAGTACCAATGTGAAGAGATCAGGGACCTCAAACTAAAAATCACAAAAGCTAAGTGTTAATAACTAACCTTCCATGGATATCTTCTTTATAGTTTTGCCTATGCTTGTTGTTTTTACTTTTGTTTTGTTCTATGTCAGAGGGTACAATGTTGGTTTCAGAACAATTAGTGTATTTCACTTATTTCTATAATCTTTGGCACTAGATTCTCTCCTTTTAAATCCCCTTTGTATAATACACATATTTGATCCATGCATACTTAACCTTATAAAACTTATTTCTTCTCACATAGAGGCCATCAAACTCCAAATGGTCAGGCAAACAGACCCTCAGATGATGGCTCCGTTTTGCTGAGGATCCTTAGGTAGACCACTGGGATGAATCTGACTGCCATTCTCCCCAAAACAATGCCCCCTGTCAGCAGGAGGTAGCTAAGATTGACAATTGTCTGTATTCTCACTGCAGTTAGATGTGCCTCTTCAGAAGGGGGAAATCATATGGAGAGGAGGCAGGAAATTCTGGGCAGAAGAGGTTGGATCCCCAGCAAGGGCCCCACCCTGAAGCCTGGAACTGCAGCCCAAAGTGATAATTTATATCCCTGTTTTCCTGCTTGAATGTTGCCTTTTCCAAAACCACCCACAGCCCACACTGCTCTCAATCCTGTGCCCATAAAAACCCCAGGCTCAGATAGATAAGAAGAACAGAAGCTGCTCAACATTGGATACTGTGGTTGGATGTTGGAAAGAAGCAGCTTGATTTCAGAAGGACAGCTTGACAGAGCTTTGAAAAGGAGCCTGGCTGGGGATGGCTGGACTTTGGGGGATGATTGCCTTCCTGACCCAACCCCTTTTCAACTTCCCATCCCACTGAGAGCCACTTTCATCAGCAATAAAACCCCTGCATATACCATCTTTGATTCATTCGTGCGATTTCATTTTTTCTGGATGCTAGACAAGAGCTCAGAGCCATGAGTACTGGTGCAAAAGGCTATCACACTGACCCTCTACTGAGCTGTTAATACTTCAGGCATCCACGGACTGCAAAGCTAAAAGAGCACTGACTATAAGGCTTCAGGAGTTGCAGTCACCCTCCTAGACACTGCCATGGGGCTGATACAGAGTTCATTCCTGCCAGTGTCCAAAAGCACTCGCCCTGGCTCCTGCACCCACTCACCTGCATGCTCCCCCTCCCACAAGTGGTCGAGCACAGCAGGCTGAGGAAACAAGGCACCCCTGTCCCATGGGCCACAAAGGGGTCAGGGAAATATCCTGCTTCAATTGTACTATAAAAAGAAAAAATTATTTTAATGGTGCATGAGTCATGAAGTTACAAAAGGTGGTTCAAATGTATACTGATTTAATTCATAAAACTACAGCAAACTTTGTTACATTGAAAGCTATGTTCAGCTTAACTAATACCAAAAGTAAAAAAAAAAAAAAGACAAATAAAAAAACCAAAATTCCACTTTTATTTTCCAATTATCATGAACACTATGCTCTTAAAATCTAATATAAGACATATTTGATCACATTATACATGATTAAACCCTTCCAATATCAGTCCACAAAAGCTTTTGTTAAAAAGCTCCTGACACTTAAGTTCACCTAGAATCGTAGACTCTAAGCCTAAACCCCTTTAAATTCAGTACTTCAATTATTTCAGTACCCCAATTACTCTAACTTTAACTTCTGAGCTGCTTTGAGCCTCTCTTCACTCAGATTGTAAAATCTGAGATTAAATTTCTAGCAGACTTTCAATAACAAAAGGATTAGTTTATTAAAAAGGGGGACTGCCTCCCTCCCAAATAAGCTACAAAGCAGTAGTATACACTGAAATGGGGTGTTTTCTCAGAACTAGTTGTTACTTAGGTCTTGATTCATGTAGAAAATGGATATTGTCTGAGGCTGAAAAGCAATGTTTAATGGCGGAAACTCTATTTCTTTTCTATTTGAGTAAGATTGGTTTACTCGGTCCTGAAAAATGTATTTTTTAAAGCCTCAGACTTGTAATCCAAACACACCATTAAACTAGGAGTGACCTCATTGCTAATTGTTTATAACTTCCTCTAAGGGTTGTACTTTTTAAGGAACACTTTGTGATCTTTGATATGTTAATTTATTTTGTAACTTCCCTTTGTTAATGGTGTCACTTTATACATTGGAGTGCTAATTATTAAAATAGCTATTTATTTAAGAGGATATTCTTTAGACAAGAAACACCCTAAATGAGTATTTCAAGCCTGGACAGCTTTTTGTTACTTTTCTAGATGTCACCACTTCCTCTGTTATTAAAATAAACAGCAATTTGGGTAATACCCAAGGGATCACTTCTTATTACAATAATTCTTGCTCACAACTATGATCAAAACATTAAGATAAAAAAATAATTGTAAGGACAGATAGTTTTAAAATACAGCTATATTTGAGCAGAGTACAGTTTGAATTATCATCTAAGGCTTCTTGAATCGAATCTGTTTTCCTGTGTTAAAAAATGTTTATTTCATGTTGATCAAGCCGTGCAATCTCTCTGGATCTCATTCTCATCATGTATAAAACTAGAAGGTTATACTAAAAGGCAAATCAAAATAACTCTGCTTCTAAAGCACTACAGTTTATGGTCTAAATTGTCAGCTCTTCGATCTCTAAGTAGTAAAGCACTCTGAGCTCTGAAAGGAAGAGCACAAAATTAGCAGAACTTCCAAAAATCGAGTAGATCTCTGTTGTGGAAGTTTAGATCAAAGACTGGTTGATGTAGAGATATTATTCTTGCTGCCCAGCCACAGAGAGTATAGTCAGCATGCAACTGCCAGTTGACAGCTTCTTCTAGCCTCCAGAACTTAGGTCTCTCTCAGCTGTGGAGAGTCAAGATGGTACTCTTTCTAGGGAAGCCCACATCCAGAACTGGAGAAGTTAGTATTCTATTATGGACACTGTTGAGCAGTATTCACACCAGATCTCCCCACTATACAGGGTGGAGTTTTGTTAGTCCTACCTCAAATTCACCTTCATCCTTCTTTCCATCCTGTTCCATCCTTCCACTTTCTTTCATGTGTGTTGATAATAATCACTCACACCACAAACTCCATCTCAGCATAGGCTTCCAGAGAATGTAACTCCTTCGAAATATCAAGATCAAAGGGCCTACTGTTGCCATAAATTCTCAAGCTATAATTCAGCATTACACCGTTCTCCTAAGTGGAGATCAAATTCTAGAATTTACCTACGACAGACGAATAAGGAGGAGTTCAGTTCAGTGCAGATTTGTCAGAATTCCACTGAAATATTAGTATCAATAGGTCCTAGGTTTTTAGGAAAACTGTAAGCATAGCAACTTACTGGAGAATTACACCCTGCATCCCCAAATTAGTTCACGATCCTAAAAGTGAAGATAGGGGTCCAAATATTTTGATGGAGCTGGGTAAACTGTGATTCTTTATTTTGAATCACTAAATTGACCTAAATATGGACAGATTGGGTTATGCAAAAGTTCTGGAATATTTTGCCTTGATTAATGAGAACATTCAGCACCCACATTTAAGTATGCATGTGTAAGGCCTTAGTGGAGGTGTTGTGTGCATACACATTCTCAACACCTAAAGCAATGAGAACTCAATCACTTGTGGTATGTTACCCACATTCTCCAGTAAGAAAATGATTGCTAAAATATATATGGGTCTCTGACATTTTTCTCAGAATCATCCTGTAAGTCTGCACAATACAAGTCAGAAAAAGTTTTAAAGCAAGTGAAAATATAAATAGAACTGTGAATAGAATTATTAAACACAGGAATAATCTGTTCCAAGTTATCTATATTACAGTGTGGATATAACTAAACAGAAAACTCTAATAGTTAACTGAAAAAGTCTCTCACCAGTTTTGAAGTGCTGTATTGTTCTAAATAAAGATAGTTTAAAAGTTAAAACAAATGAACAAACAACCAACCACAAAAAGCTTCACCAGAGTCCCTGATGAACAAAGTATAGAATGAGAGCTGCAACTCTAAGCCCCAATCAATCTTACTGGTTTAAAGTCCCTTATAAACAATGACTTTACTGGTTATAAGTTCCCATATAAACAATGACCCAGGAGTCCTACCCAATCTCCCAAACAATCCCTGTCTCTGACATGTTTTATTGAATTTTATCAACTAAAGCAAAAATTATCTGAAATAACGATTTTTTTACTACTTTAAACCCCCAATATAAACTTTGACTTTAAGAACACTTAATATTGATTAACATGGCCACTTCCCATGATATTTTCCTAGCAAACCTTGTCATTTTAGTAATTCCTCACAATTATTACAGGAGAGAAAAGTGGCATTGTGCTAAAATGCATTAGGTCTAAATCATTGAATATCATTTTTCAATGTCATAAATCTCCAAATTTTATATTTACTATACTATATATAGCTATTAGTTTTACTCACACACCACCAGTGTCGACAAACCAAAAAGAGCTGCTTCAGTCACTGAATAAGCACTGAACAACTCAACACATTCACATCAAGCACTTATTGAACACCTATGTTGCATAAGTTGGTGAAAAGAATAGAGGACTGATAGAAGGCTCAGTAACTGCTTCCATGGTTTAACTTCTGCCACCAACTCAGTAAAATACTTTGAACAAGACATTAACATTCAACAGGCTTCCGTTTTCTCAACCATAAAGGAAAAGGCCTGGGCCAGACAACCAGCTCTAACATTCTATGGATCTGTTCCTCTTCTATGAAAAAATGCCAGCATGAGTCCTGTAAGCATAACTGATATTCTAGCTTGAAAGGTAGACCTCATGACCATGCATAAGAAATGAAAGACAATCATGTGTATGAAATGCTAAATTGGATGATACAGTGTAAGAATAGTGAGGACTTGAAATGTCAGGAAAAGCTGTATTGAAAATGCAAGTGGTATTTTAACAGGAATGGTAAACAGAAGAAAGACTTTCCCATTAAGGCATACAACATGACACCAAGAGGATACTGAAGGTGATGCACAGAAAGGTACACATTTCATTGGCTCAGGGGGTAATATTTAAGAAATAAAATACTAATAGACTAATAATGCAACCTTTGGTGGTTTTCAGAGATCCAGAGCGACCATGTCAGGAATGTTGAGATATATCTTTGAAACCAGAAAAGGCAAGTTATTTTCAAAATACTTGTTTGAGATTATTTGAATAGATATATGAGGCAAAAGTAAGAGAGAGAACAAAATATATGTATTTTTTATTTCTATAAATATATATTATACATATGTATATACATAGATATATATTTCAAAGCATTTCACTTATTTTGCTTAAACAGACCTTTGAGTCAAATACAAAAAAAAGGCACCCAACATCATCTTCAAATCATTATCTTTCTTGTTTCAAACTCCAAGTCTGCAGGGCCAAACCACATATACAGAAATGTGGTTTAAATCCCTATTGCTTTGTCAGATGAGCGGTAACAACTTGCAAGCACCACAAGGTAATCAGGACAATTATTGTAGGGCTGGTCTGAGCTGACAACATGAACAATTCTTAGTCTCACCTAGGCAGCTTGTGAGGGAGCAGCCTGATTCCCATGAAAAGAACATCAGAGTCCTATTAGTCCACTTCGTTAAAACATATTTGCCAGACTGTTAAGGGGTTTGATTGTGCACAAAAGAGATGATATTCAAGAGATGGAGCAAGGCAGCCTTGAGGCTTGAAGGAACGTTAGGTTGAAGTATCTGAAATTGCTTGACTCCTACCACCGAAATGGCTTCTGAGGCCAGGCAGCGGTTAAGCATCAACTTCTTGTTGCAGAGTAATACATCTGCCCCTGGGCACAGGCAGGTTATCACCGTAAAATCTGTTCCAGTCCCCTAAAAAGAAGTCTACTATTTAGAATGCTCTCGTGCCAGAAATGTGCTCTACCATATGGACCAAAACACACTTAAGAGACAACTTTTGTCAACAGGCTAACTAGGGCAGACTTCATGTCTCTCTGTGTAGCTTACCCAACCACTGCCCAAGAAGCACCTGTGAATGAATGGCTGTGGTATTTGCATGCTGTTTTGTCCGTTCTTGTATTCTTATCCATGTTCTTCCTTTCAATCCCCACCTAATTCCAATTTCATGTATACTCCACAATAGCGTTTAGAAAGACCCGTTTGGATTCTTAAATCATTGTCATTGATTAGCACAGATTTTCTTGGAGGCATAAACATTCAGTGTTTAGAGATACCACCTAAAAGACTGGAAGAATGACGGCAAGTATGTTCCTTCAGATTCCAGAGTAACAATAAAGGCAATTTTCCTCTAGAAGCATCTACACCAATTTAGTGAAACATGACTGCAGATGAAAAAGTGGAGGGCGACACCGCACTGTGCTGGAAGGAGCCGTGGGCCAGGAATGGTAAGAACTGAGACTAAGTCCCCACACTTACCATGTAATAGCTATAGTATTTGGAAAAGTTACATTGAACTCTTGTTGCAATTTAATCTGTAAAATGAGTAATAATACCTGCCCTGCCACAAGAGTGTTAATAGAAGTAAAATGAAGCAATAAATATGAAACACTTTTCAAGCTTCAAATGTACATTAGACAAGCAGATAGATAGATACATAAAGCATATATTTAAGGTTTTTCTAGGCCTAAATGTATCACTCCTTTATCTAAACTTCTAGAGAACTTATCATTAGCATTCATTTATTCATTCAAAATTCACAGATTTGAACTCTAATGCTATGCTTTGTTCATTTCAAAAAACGTATCAAAACTTTATCATGTGCTGTGTTCCAAGGGCTAGAACACCTACAGAAGAGAATAAGAGCAAGCTCCTGCTCCACAGAGCATAGGGCATTGGATCCAAACTTCTTATTAACTTTTCAAGTGTTTGTGCCCTAATCTCATCTCCATGCAGTAAGCACCTAACAAAACACATTGCAAGTAAGAGGACCTTAGTGCATCATCTTTATTTGAACACATGATTTTGCCTGTTCTTCCTCAGACTGTCAATTAGGCAATTGATGATGTCCTATAGGAGTTCTTTCAGCAGTAAACAAAGTAAAATTTATTGTGTTAGAGATCTTCTCCAGGTTGATGGACTTTATACAACAGGAGAAAATTAGCTGACAGCACATATGTGCAGACTGGTCAGCACATACATGCAGACTGGTCAGACTTTTGTACCTGCAATGCTGGTGGAGCTTCATTATCACTTGGCCCATAGATAATGTGGCAAGAAAGTGCTGGTGTCACAAACAAATTATACTTGGAGCTAGATGATCAGAGAAACAGGAAGTATTTTTTGCAGTAATGTAAGACGTTTCAAGATAATGTGCTATTGGTAAAAGAAAATTTGAAAAGACCCTACTTGGAGGCTTTGGAGACTTGGTAGGACCTCCTCCAATCCAGGCTGAATGCCATTACCCATCTGAGTACATCTCCCTTAAAGAAACAAGGGAGCCAGTCATGCTCAATGAACTGCTGCCAGCCTGAAGTCCTCTGGTATCTCTGCTGAAAATGTATCACTTGAGCTTAGTGCAGTAAAACATGTCTTTTACAAGACTCGTGCAACAAAGAACTCTTTTCTCCCAAGGCATAAACCTTTTCTCCTGAAAGACTAATTCAGCAAAAGAGATATGAATTGACAATAATACACCTTGGATAATAAAAAGTAAACAGTAAGATAAAAGGATCTTCATATAACCTAGCATAAACGTTCATTCATTCATTCATCCATCAAATAATTTTGAGTTTAAGAAATTATTTCAGGAGGCAGAGGATAGAATGATTCAAATTATGCATGGTCTCTGCCAAAATGGAGGCATGCACTTACTATAGCTCATTATGACAAAAAAAAAATCACATTTGGTACACTTTGGATAATAATTCTTAAAATACCTACACATGGTGTAGCTTGATGGCATGGTATGTCATAAAGGGCAGCCAAGAAAAAGATAATGTAAATAATATTCATTAGGAGTGGATATTTAATCCAGGTTGTGTCACTTGAGGGTTCTTGGATATCATTTGTCAGCTTGAAATAATTCTTACCAAATCAATTGCTTGCCAAATCAAATTTTCTCTTACTTAAAATATGGACTGTTATAAGAAATAAGAGATGTAAAATTATTGGTGCATAGTAGTAATACCAGCTTTTGTTATTGAATATCTATATTCTAGATATTTTGCACACCTTAATTGATCTAACCACTCCCCCAGCATGCACACACAAACTCTCATGCACATTACACCAGACTGTAAGATTTATAAGAGCAAAAACTCTCTTTTGTCTCCTTCTGGATCTCCTAGTTCCTAGAAAATGTCCTAACACATAGTGGGCCCTGAAGATATTTTTAGTGAATGAATAAATAAAAAATAGGAAGCATTGACTCCATTTTGAAGCTGAAAATGTTTAAGTATCCAGACAAAGTTCATAAGATTACATGCCAGAGATAGAGAGAGTCCCTCTGCATGTGTTGCTTTATCCTGAGACTAGAGGATGGCTGATATGTGCTTAGAAAATTCCTGTTCCAGTTTTCCAGTTAAAAGGTGACACATTGTGATGTGTTCCTATTGACACAGTATTTTATGCTTCACTTTTCTTCTATTAGCTAAAACTACAATTCCACTCCTCTGTGATTTTAAATTGGTTTAGGTCTTCTGGGCAAATAAGAACATATCATTGTGGAAGTACAAGTAGTCCATCACTCCTCAAGGCATTGGATCCCACAACTTATAACATTCCCAAGTGCACTGAGCAGAAGGCTGGGAGTCATTGTTTTCAAACACTTTAAAGAAAAAGAACTAAAGAATACAAGTATCATTTAACACCATCTCTTCCTAGTGATTCTGACAGAAGTCATTGTATTTTAACAATATGTATTCATTCAGATGCTCTTGAAGTTCGAAATGCTACCTTCATTGCGACTCACTGTCTGTTCCAACAGATGCTTAGTAATAATCAATCCATTTTACTGATTTACTAATGTATTTTGCTCATTAAGGCAAAACTTTAATTCTAAACTGCTTAAATATTTAATAGTGGTTATACCTCATTTGTTAAAGAAGGCCAGAATTGATTTAAGTAATAGGATAGCTTTTAGGTAGGCCTTATAGAGGAGATGAAAGAAATTAAATGGACAATCTCCTCCTACTCAGAGTAAGCAATTATAGCACAGAACACCAGAAATATGTACAAAATGTTAGAGACAGCACACAATTAAAAGCCATAATGAGAGAATGATAAGCGTTACAGGCATTCACAACGTGGAGCGACCAGAAGGGTGAAATCAACAGAGAAACGTTAACAATGGAGGAGAAACTTCAACAGGGGTCTTGAAAGATCTGTAGACTCCACTCCCTATACTCATTTTCTAATCATTACCCACAGTCATGAGCATGGTACATTTAGAGAACAGTAAGGAACCCTGCCTAGCAGATTGTTCAAATGCAGCCCTACAGGCACTCCCACCCATCAGGATAACAGCACACACAATGGCTCACTGTTACTTGACATACAAAGACTTTCATGCACTTCTCTAAATGCTGAGATCCTGCCAGAGGGTTGGGTCATTGTTTGAGGGTATTGCACTTCAGTTAGTATCGTTTTATGGAGAGTATGTGTGATAAGCTATAATATCGTTGGTGGGAAAATTTTGATGGCTTCAACTTGTCCACTTGTAAGCACTTAAAATAAGAAAGAATTTTAATTAATAAGTTTATAACAAATATTAATGGAGAATTACGTATCAGAGTTGATACTCCTGCAAAAATCCTAATACTTTTGAGAGATGGGCTAATTAATAATGACTACACACCTGCCTAGGAAGCTCCATGGACCAGGTATCTGTAGGCTAACTGAAGAGTGGGCTTTTATAATCAGCCGTTTGAGGAAAACTCATTATTCTTTCATTTGCAGAATTTGTTGAAGCAGACTTTGTCAGATATTCATTTCTGTAATGAACTATGAAAAATATAAAATTTATAATATAATATTACATAGCAGCAAGAGTAGTTACCGTAAGAGATTCTTTTGTTAATGTCTGTTATCAATTGATACTAAGCCAACCAGACCACAACCAAATCCACACTTTCAGAGGTTTCTACTGTTCTCATGTTTGCCGTTGAAACTAAGACTTCTTTTTAATTTTCAATGTCAAATATCAGAACTCAGTAACTAAGTGTGCTACTTTGTAAGTTATATACATCAGAAGAAAAAATAAATTACTAGTGACTAGTAATAAAATAACAGAACTTTCCACATTCAAAAACTGTGCACAGGGAAAAATGAGACAGGAGAGAAATATAACTAGCCACTAATTTCACTTTCACAAAAGACCTGGCTAGCCCTAGAATTGTCTCCAGATGAATACTGACTAAAATATTATCATAATGATATCTATTTATAGTCAACAGGAAAAAAAGAGGGGGAATCATTAAGTCTTCTCACCTTAAAGCCAGTGCTATGAGTCTTACATGCTAATCTACTGCTGCCTAATTCTAATAAGTGCCTGGTGGCTCATTCTCAAAATTCCCGACCTCTCCATTAAGATATCTGCTTTGTTTTATGTTCACACTGCTTCCATGTTTTCTTTATCCCATTTTCTTATGCTATTCTTCAATTGCCCTCTCCTTTGCTGTTGTCTATTCCAAGGATGTGCAAACAAAATGCCATCCCCCTCCAAAGACTTACCCAAAGCACTTGAATCACACAATCCCCTCTGTTGCTTTGATTCATCTCCTGTAATTTCATGATAATATATGCAAACGGAGCCCTGTGACCCTGAGAAAACTTAAGCAGGTAGGGCTTGTCTTTGGACATACCACAGTCTCTTTTCTGCCTTCTTACTGTGCTGTGCACTTCCCTCAACTCTCAAATTCCTGTTTCTCTTATGTCTTGTCTACCCTCCCTTTGGCTGAAAGTTTCTCCCAAGAGAAAACCAGTTATCAGTCATTTGCACCTCTATTTAAGTTTAATTCAGAAAGATATATAGCTCAAGATAATTACAACTGAAGCTTTTCACTAGTGACATATCGAAAGGATTGACACATAGGTAAAAAATCTAAATCACATGCAGTGAAAAAGATCTTTTCATGGAATCCTTTCCAGAAACCACATTTTCTATCCACCTGCTTCCAGTGGATGATATTGTGAAACTGACACCATCCTCTCTCTTCTTTTTCCTGTCCTCTGAGTGAGAATTGCAGACAGCTTCCTTCTTTACTGAGTTTTCAGTTACACATGCCTATTCACAGTTGACATCTGTCTGTCAGGCTGGTGTTGAACTCCTGGGAGGCACATCCAGGGGTTGGAAAGAAATCTATTCCAAAGGGATCATGCTCTTTATTAACGTCAATCAGTCATAACATCTGAACACCACCCCTCACTGTAACTATACAGATCCCCTATAGGATGTGTGCTTTAAATGCCTAGATATGTCAGATATTTGAGTCACTTACAGAGAAAAGAAAGAAAAAAAAAAAAGAAAAAGGGAAAGGAAAAGAAAGAAAGTACCCAGATTCTCACAAACATTTCTTTCTAGATCCTATTTATTTGGATCCTGTGTGGCACCCAATGGGAAAACAAACACAAAAAAATTACATATATACAATGTGAGTATTTGGGAGATACTGTGTGCTTACAAGCTTGAAATATAAATCTGTCACTTTTATAGTGATTTTTCTACATAGTAGTAAATGAAATTGAAAAGCAGAGTCAGAGCATTGATAAAATCATGAACCTAGATATCTTTTAAAGAAATAATGAGTCACCTTGTGCTAGTTTCATCTGTACTATAGGCATCTACAAGTCAAACCCAATGTATTATTCAGTTCCATTTCCCTAAAGGCAAGTTACAAGTAAGGTGCTTAATAAAAGCACCTAAAAGCTGGTACAAGTAAGGTGCTTAATAAAAATGTCTTTATAAATAATTTTTTACTGAGGAAATTCTGTCTGAATCATACAGTGCAATCCATTGTAGTCTATATTTTATCTTCAGCAGTGATCACAAATAATCTACAGGAGAATGTTGTTCTTAGCCTTTACATCAGTCTCAAAATATTGACATGGAATAATAAGCATTTCTAGCATACTCTCTAATAGCCCATTTTTGGCCCAATTGCCCATGCAGTTATCAAAACATTTCTTAATACTTTATTTTCAGGACCAACCATAGGTTATTTTATTTACTAAATGTGCTTATGCAATTTATCTCTAATTTGGAGAAGATTTAGATGGTACACATTTCAGAATTACATAAATCTCTTCATAAAATTTTCTAGTACATATATTCCATCTATATTCATAACCATTCAGCATACACTCTGAGTTCAGGAAATATTTTTTTCATCATTGATTGTTTTACAATTACTAAATTGGATTGTATTTTATAATAAGAAAGATGAATTTCAAAAGCCACCAATTTTGATAGCCACAATCAAGTAATTCTACGAATACTGAATTAACCTGCAAAACGAGATATAAAACTTTCTTTAAAATAATTTAAATACTGGAAATACACACTTACTTGGCCCATATTAATCTTATTCAAGTTACTGAATCTTTCAGAATCATTCATATTTCAGGTAAATATATATAATATCTAACTCCTAAACTACTAAAAATACACAGTAAGTCATCACATAAAATGCATAAGAAGATAGCTCTGCATTGTTGAAAGGTAGTATGTTATTCTGTAAAGTATTAATATTTTTCTGGTTAAATATAATCAAATCTCTACTATAAACTTTTTATTCCATATATCCAGTTACTTTTCAATAAATAAATATGCGACACTTATTTTGAATTTGGGGAGTGAGGAGCAAGGCTACTTCTCTCATGTCAATCATCTAGTATCAGAGAAAATGTTCACATATGAGGACCAGATAGCAATAAAATGATATAAGACAATATGTAAGTGTTCTGAAGCATTTACAAAAGCTGTTGACATTTCAAAGGAGAGAAGGCTCCTTCCATCCAGGGAAATCAGAGAAGAACGCTTAAAAAAAGAATTGGGCATGTAGTCTAGGTAGCATTTCAAGAACAATGAGGAGCACTCAAATTAGGAAAATGAAAATGCAAAGGCCCAGAAGTGGGAAACTATACGTATGAAAATCGTGAGAGATAAGTCAAGATAAGGGCATTTGAGTCTGATCTCTGGAGGGCCTTACATAATATGCTTTTGACTATAGAGTTTAGTTGATAGGAAAGTAAATGGAGCAATGGGGGTTGCTTTCAGAAGGAGCATAGAACCAACGACTGCTGCTGTAACAATTCTTCTGTGTGACTCCTGGAAGATTGGGCCTAGGGTGTATTCTGTGCATCTACCATGTGGCAGACAAACTAGGTATTGGGGATAAAATGAGGATAT
The DNA here is from genome assembly GCF_029281585.2 of Gorilla gorilla gorilla. NCBI lineage: Eukaryota > Metazoa > Chordata > Mammalia > Primates > Hominidae > Gorilla > Gorilla gorilla. Next base: position 105,275,795 of record NC_086017.1, on the reverse strand, counting down.
TCTAATGGTGGAGAAAAACAATCAATAAGTAGACAAATGTAAGTAAACAACTTAATCAGGAGATTAGACTCAGTATTCACACTGTAATTTGAAAAAATATCTGAAGCTGCTAGCTCAATATTTGGTATGAGGTTTATACATTGCTACAATAAAATTCTACACTGATCTACTTGGGTACAAACAGGTTTTTTTCCCTTTTCTTAAAATTAGCCGTTTCGTTGCTCAGAGCCAGAAAAGCAATTCTTTGAAATCCTGTGTAATACTGGTACACGAAGACAGAAAGACAGCTGTATATGAATGGCACCCAAATAAACATTTGGTTCTGCTTTTTCTGCCAAAAGAAAAAGTGAACTCTCTGTTACCAAATAGAAGCAGTCAGCTGATTTTACTATTCCTCCAGCTTTCCACAAAATACTGCATCAGACACAGGAAAGTATTGTCTGCTTTACTTTGAGAGGAAAGAATGGTTTCCAGAAAGTCATGTCATTAGTGCGAACTGAGGAAATTTTCAAACAGTCAACAAATATCACATTTCCCTTAAATATTTCATTTCTTATGAAGCCTGTTGATAGTTATCATCTGTCGTTTGCATTATCTCATCTGTTTCCAAGTTGGACTGCAATATGCTTTGAGGCAAAGCTCCAGGACAAAGCACTTCCCTTTGAAGAGAAGGTGTAGGAGGGCTTACAAGGCTCTCTCATTGTTCCCGGTTGTTACGGGGCAGATGTGGCTGTGATTTTTACAGCAGGATACAGAAGTCTAGTGTAATATGTATGGTTTTAACAATGTTTTATAGAGATTTGGAGCAAGCATTAGTAATGGTAAAGCACTGTTTTTATGGTGCTTTCTGTTACACTATGATTAAAAACACGTATAGGCTGGGCGCGGTGGCTCACGCCTGTAATCCCAGCACTTTAGGAAGCTGATGCAGGCGGATCACAAGGTCAAGAGATCTAGACCATCCTGGCTAACACAGTGAAACCCCGTCTCTACTAAAAATACAAAACAAATTAACCGGGCGTGGTGGTGGGCGCCTGTAGTCCCAGCTACTCCGGAGGCTGAGGCAGGAGAATGGCGTGAACCCGGAAGGCGGAGCTTGCAGTGAGTCGAGATCATGCCACTGCGCTCCAGCCTGGGCGTAATGAGTGAAAACTTCTGAAGCCATTTCTCCGCAGGTGAACTATTTATGAGTTGAGACTTTAGCAGGAAGACACACTAGGACAGAAAAAATATATATAATATGAATGAGGTGAAACATCAATATAATTGTATTAGTGATTCTCAAATCATCAGTATAATTGTACTAGTGATTCTTTCATATACATGATAATCACCTCAGAGATAGTAATACAGTAATATAAGGAGGAAGCTGCCCAGAAATCTATATTTTAACAATCACTCAACAAAATTTAAGAATCATCTCACAGCTTTTAATATGGAAGGTCTCCAAAACATACTCTGAGCTTATCCACAGGAAAAAAAATATTTTAGAGAATTACAAAAAATCACAACAATGCTTATTTCAGGGTGGTAAGATGATGAGTAATTGGTATTTAGTATACCTCTTTATATATCTCTGATATTTCTTCAACTGTCTTTTGTCATTTTAAATTTTAAAAAATAAAATATATTATACAAAAGGATTTTTACTCAACACAGAGACTTTTATGTCAAGAAGACAGTGATTACCTTTTATTCTATTTTTATTTTTATTTCTATTATGTATTATATTTTTATTTTATTGTAATAGTGATTACCAATTATTATTTTCTGTATTCCAAAAGATTGTTTAGTGCAGAACACAATTAAATATTTGAAGATGACAGAAGACAATGAGTGCATGACTGTATAATGAAAAAACACTTTGATGGGTGATAGGTGGACCAATAGATAGAGAGACAGAGCAGTAAATAGAGAAAATGATGGTGATAATGAACAGAGGAAAAGGTACCAATAGAAAGATGAATAGTAATTGGTAATGACCACTTATGTGCATGAATTCTGAACAAAAGGTAGCAGTTTAAGTATTTTATTTATACTTGCAGATATCTCATTTTATTTTACATTACAATTGAGCTGGGAGACTTGGTTTTCAGGTGCTACAGGATTTATTGAAGAGTAAAAACAGAAATTCCATCAAACAAGGATCTGGAAACTGATCTAATTCCACTTAAAAATACGACAGGCTAGGATGGCAGAAAAGTGAAGACATGGAGAAAGGAAAGCTAACTGCCTTCCAGAGCACCCACTGGTATTTCTGAGTGACAAACTCTTCATTGTGACATTCTAGTGAAGCGTAACTTTCTGGTTTTGCTAATATTCTTTGGAGATAGTTAAGATTCATTGTCTTAGTCTTAAATTTTATCAACTGTTAGAGAAATTGCTATAATAATAAATGTAGTAATTTTCTGTCATGTTGGGCTCTACCATCCATTGAATCTGTGAACTTAAGAGAAATGATTTACTTATTTGGAGATGACTACAGACTCATCTCTAAAAAGAGGGCTGGAAGGTGTCAGATAATTTTTGTGAATTTTTCAGGGGGATAAGGATCATCCGAGGTTAGGCCTTAGGAGTAATCTAAGTGTTTCACAAGCACTTCAGGCAACTGGATGATTACAGGCTAATAAACCTGAAGTAGATGACTCTTCTTTCTACGTTGAGCTCTCAAATTATATGCTCTTTCTTTCTCCAGAGAAGATGAGTTGTGCTGAAAAATGTAAGAAACTCCATTTACACATTTACACATAAAGTTTTCATCTAGCCATAAATGAAAGAGGATTTCTCATCCAATATATAATCAACCTGGAAAGTTTAAAAATACTTTGGTACATTTGTACTCAACTTCTGATCTCCCTTAATTTCACCACACTAACAGAGAGACAGGAGGTACAACCTACGTACAAGGCAGGTCACTTAGAGCAGGGGTTCCCAACTGCCAGTCTATGGCCTCTCAGGAACTGGGTTGCATGACAGGAGATGAGTGGCACTTGAATGAGCATTACCACCTGAGCTACCCCTCGTGTCAGATTAGCAGCAGTATTAGATTCTCATAGGAGCGTTGTGGCTTTTTCACTCCAGTAGTTCGGCAAGTGGGAGGGAGTGGCACCCAATAGCTTCTCTCCTGTTGTTCGGACAGTGGGAGGGAGGGTTAACAGCTCTGTTACTCCCACCACCTGTGGCCCAGCAAACCAGCCAAGAGCATCATAGCTCTTTCACTCCTGCAGTTCAGTGAGTGGGAGGGAGGATTATGGCTCTTTTACTCCCACCACCCTCAGCTCAGTGAGTTCCAGGTTCTTGTCCTGTGACTAAGAGGAATAAAGTATGCAGATATTGGAGAGTAAGGCAGAGAATAATTTTATTGAGTGACAGAAGGAAAGCTCTCAGCTGTGAGAGGGAACTGAAAGCAGGCTGCTGTCTATAAGTCTGAGTCTGGGGGTTTTATGGGTTTAGAATTGTGGAGTGTGTGCTGATTGGTCCACGGGTGGTCTTGGAAAAAGCACCATTCCATTGGTTAAAAGGCATCATTCAGGAGGAACCAATTGAGAGAGAGTGGGTAAGATAAAAATAGAAGTTCCCACTCCAGTCATGGACTCTATCTGGAACTGGCAGCTTGGTTTTCAGGCTTTAAGCTGTCCTTGGTTTGAAGGTTGAGTTTCACTGGGGACCTGTCCCTGTCTGCCTAGGAATTTGTCTGTCTTCTGTTGCTATCAGGAGTACGAACCCTATTGTGAACTGTGCCTGCATGAGATCTAGGCTGCACTCTGCTTATGAGAATCTAATGCCTAATGATCTGATCTGAGGTGAAATAGTTTAATCCTGAAACCATCCCCTTCCACAAAGTCTGTGGAAAAATTGTCTTTCATGAAATTGGCCCATGGTGCCAAAAATGCTGGGGGCTGCTGACTTAGAGGATGAAGGACTCATGCATCTGTGGCAACTCCCTGACTGAGCAAGAGATGTGCAGATTAGGGAGAATTTTCAGAAAGATCATTAGTATATTTGGATAATTAAATTTTCAAAGTTCTGTAGTCACAATGAACTACTGACAGCTTTCCAAATGCCTATTTTTGAGACATTTTGATCTTCATCCAACATTACCTCTTAGCATTCCCGTCTCCCCTGTCTACCTCGCAGACCCCTCCACATACTTTTAGGCTCAATCTTACCTTCAACACTTCTCTGAGCTCTAGAGAAAGAAGCCTAGTTATTCTTTCCCCTAAGTTCTCACAGCACTTTATATATGCCTCTATCAAGTCACTTACTATGTTTTACTCTATCTGTTGTTTTAATATATCACATTTCCCCATCTAAAACACTTGGAGTGAGAGACAGGAGAAAAACAAAGTTAAGGCAAGGGCAGGAGAAAAAGAGATACTACCAAGGGCATCTCAAAAATGGCAAGAAGTTTGCTTCAGTGATAAATATTTAAAAGGCTGAGATAGCTTACATCATTTGTTAAAGCAAGTGAGACACCATTTGAGATCGAGTGTTTGATAAATACTTTGATGATGCTGATATGAATCAAAACACTTCCCACTCTTCTTTCTTTGCTTGGAACACAGGAAATACAGAGAAAGAATTTATAATATTTTTAGCTGAAAATAATGTTGTATATTTGAAGTTACTTAATTCAAAGTGTAGACCTTGTAAGATTAATTTAAAACAAATCCTTTAAAAATAGTCTCTTTTTGTGATTTGGGAATTACATCACAACTCTGTTCAGTCTTCTCTGGTTTCCCTTTAATTTCAGCAAATTTTCCTACTTATTTTGCCAGTAGAAAAGGAATTCATTGTACCGTGCTATATCCAAAAGTAAAAATTAGTTGAAAACAATCAGCAGAATTTAGGTTTCACTAGTTTTTCTCTCCTACCAGCAGGAGTAAAGGTCCCTGGAATGCAGGTTGTCTAGTGGGAAGAAAGCTAGTAAGTATCTTTGTTCATCAAGGGTCAGTTTAAGAAACCAATTATGTTCTTCACAGTCAAGTAAACGGAAGCCTGTGGAGAGCAAAAAAATGGTTGCTGAATGAAGATTCTGAAACACAGAACAGACAAGGTAAAGAGAAGTCAGATAAGGATTTCACCACTGAGGCCCTGAATATTTTCTACAGTTCATGGGACCAGGGAAAAGGCATTTCAGAGAGTATTTGCAAATGTGAACCCTGAGTAGAAGGAACTTCCTTAAGTGCCCTGGAAGAAAACTAAGCTTTCTATCAAGTAACCAAGCCTCTTCTTCCAGAGAGCGGCTGGCTAAGTCACTATGAAACAGTAGGAAAGGGCAACAACAGGTGTAACTTAGTCAGCCAGCAAAGAGGTTTTCCCTACAACTGTTTCTGATCCAAATATTTATATATCCTTTGGTGTTGTTCAACACAATGTTTGTTCAGAGACAAATTATTCTGTGTTAAATGAGTTCTTGAATTTTAGGAGGCAAAGAACATTAAAAAATCATGAGGGGTGAGTACCGCACCCACATTCATATTCACAAACTCAAGCATTTACTAGGCAATACGAGATGGGCTAAGCACCAAGTTAGGGGCTTCGTATACTCTATCTCTTCATTTAATCTTCATAAAACTCTCATAAAATGATCCTCCACTTTACAGATAAGAGAAATGAGGCTGGGAGATTTATTGTTTTGTTTGACATCACTAATAAGGAAAACGTCTAGGATTCAAACTCAGATCTAAAAGGTGCAATATTCATCAAACCCTGATGAAGATGAAGCCAAGCTCACATCAATTTTGTACTCATATAAAATGAACCAGTGGTTAAATTTTATTAGCATTTTCTTCATTTAGCATTGCCTATATATAAAACATCATAAACTTTGAGCCTGCTGGAAAATGTAGTAATGAAGAGAAGTTTTATCACATTTTAAATATTAAAAAGGAAGAAAACTTTACTTAGATTTTTGATAAGTGATGAATTAGCTGCAAGACAAAATCCTGCCACAGGATTAGAAATTGATTGAGTTACTCTTTCAAAATCTTACCGTCAGTTAACTTACAAAAATAAGCCCCAAATTAAGTAGGAATGCCACAACACATCAAAATGTGTTATACAAACTGGACCAAATATGGTGTATTGGAAAAATGCCTACTTATATAGAAGTCTAAAATATAAACATATGCATTTTTCATTTTTATCTTTATTTCCCCTTTATTCAAAGCTTGTTTTTATCTTGATCCTCCCAATATTCAAAACATGATGGCCTTAATTCTGTTCCTTGAGCACAATAGCTTATTCCTACCTAAGAGTCTTTACATTTGCTGTACCTGCTTATATTCTTTCTCCAATTATTTGTATGACTGATTCTTTTCATCTGCCTTGTCTCAACTGAAATGTCATAAACCATTTTCATCACTTCCTCAAAGATACTTTTACTAAACGTCTTAGCGAAAGTAGCACTCTCTCTTTTCACTATTCAAACTCAATATGCATATGAAATTAAATTATCTAATTATTTTTGTATCTGTGTTTTCTTCTTTCTGATACTAACATGCAAGCTCCCTCAAAAAAAAATGTTTGTTTCTATATAATCAAAACCTAGAAACAAGCATGACACATGTTTATCAACTGACTGACTATATCAAAGTCATCATTTGGAAGATGATTCAATTTGTTGCTCTCTTCTGATAACTAAAGGTTCTAGAAGCCTCGACAAACAACGTAGGTAGTTTCCTATTATCTTTATTTTCTTCTTTTTTTAATTTACAAGTAAAAATCATGTATTTCTGGTATACAGCAAGATGTTTTGAAATATGTATACATTGTGGAATGGCTAAATCGAGCTAATTAACATACCTCACCTACTTAAGATTTTTGTATGTGCTATGTGAACTTAAAAACTACTCTCTTAGCAATTTTCAAGTATATATTTGTTATTAACTAACTATAATTACCATGGTGTACATTAGATCTCTTGAACATATTCAGCTTGCTTAACTATCCTTTGACCAACAATTCTCCAATCACCCCTCCTTCTCCAGTCCCTGATAAAAACATTCTACTCTGCTTCATGAGTTGGACATTTTTAGATTCCATACATAAGTTGGATCATGCAGTTATTTTCTTTCTGTACCTGGCTTATTTCACTTAACAAAATGTCCTTCAGGTTCATTCATGTTGTTGCAAATGACAGAATTTCCTTCTTTTTTAAGACTAACTAGTATTCCACTGTTTATATATACTATACTTTATCCATTTATTATCTTCCTTTTGAACATTTGCAATAAACAGAAATAAAAGCAGGTTATTGGGAGGCCATATATATTGGAGAAAATAAATAGTCAAGTACAAGAAATATTTAGTAACTGAAAGTAAAATCATTATTTTCAGTTTACGCCTTCTGCTACATCATTAAAGATCAGGGCATGATACACATTTACAAATCAACCAAAGAAAGCAGCAAGTTGAATGAAGGAGAGACACGAAACAAAAACTAGGTCTGGTTTAGCACCAAGAGCCCAGGACCTTGCATGAAGTGAGCAAAGCAAATAAAAATTAAAATTAAAATTAGGAACAGAGGAAATACACCTCTAGTTTACCAAATCAAGATCAAATACAGAGAGGTGAAAACTAAACCTATATCCAGATCCAGAAAGGCAGACACCAATCAGAAAATAGGGAGGGACACACGTGCATGATTGCACTATGTGGGGTTTCCACCATAACCTGATCCCAGCTAATCTGTTTGTTTAGGCCAGTTTCTCTATTTTAGGCAGCTACTGTCTTCCCTCCCTTCCTCACCACTTCCACTCTTTTCATCCCTTTGCCTATTCCAGTTTTATTCATCCCTCATTTCCCTGCTCAAGCTCCATCTTTGATATTAAGCATTAACAATATCCCTCATTCCTAGGACTCTCCCCCATTTCCAAATACCTATTGCTACGCCAGTAATTAGCACTATCATGTTTGCCATTTAATTATTGCTGTAAATGAGAAGCTTCCTGGATTTTTCCCTGAAAATCTTCTGAAGACAGAGATTGATTCTTTCCTATAGAGATCAGTGAAGAAATATTAAAAAAAAAAACTTTTATGTAAAGTTCAGGAAATGTGTGCAGGTATGTTACATAAGTAAACTTGTGCTATGGGGGCTTCTTGTATAGATTACTTCATCACTCAGGATTAAGCCTAGTACCCATTAGTTATTTCTCCTGATCCTCTCCTTCCTCCCATCCTCCACCCTCCAATAGGCCCCAGTGTATGTTCTTCCCCTCTGCGTGTCCATGTGTTCTCATTATTTAGCTTCTACTTGTAAGTGAGGACTTGCAGTATTTAGTTTTCTGTTCCTGCATTAGTTTCCTACAGATAATGGTCTCTAGCTCCATCCATGTTCCTGCAAAGGACATGATCTCATTCTGTTTTAGTAGCCCACGGTGTTATGTACCACATTTTCTTTATCCAGTCTATCATTGATGGGCATTTGAGTTGATATCTTTGCTATTGTGAATGGTGCTTCAGTGAACATAAACATGCATGTGTCGTTATAATAGAATGATTTATATTCCTTTGGGTATACACCCATTAATGGGATTGCCGGGTTGAGCATTATTCTGTCTTTAGGACTTTGAGGAACTGCTGCACTGTCTTCCACAATGGTTGAACTAATGGATACTCCCACCAAGAGTGTATGAGCATTCCTTTCTCTCCACAACCTCACCAGCATCTGCTATTTTTTTTTTTTTTTTTTACTTTTATTTATTTATTTGCTTTGAGATGGAGTTTCGCTCTTGTTGCCCAGGCTGGAGTGCAATGGCACGATCTCGGCTCACCGCAACCTCCACCTCCCAGGTTCAAGTCATTCTCCTGCCTCAGCCTCCTGAGTAGCTGGGATTACAGGCATGTGCCACCATGTCCGGCTAATTTTTTTTGTATTTTTAATAGAGACCGGGTTTCTCCTTGTTGGTCAGGCTGGTCTCGAACTCCCAACCTCAGGTGATCCGCCCACCTCGGCCTCCCAAAGTGCTGGGAATACAGGCATGAATGACCGCACCCGGCCCATTTTTTGACTTTTTAGTAATAGCCATTCTGACTGGTGTGTGATGGTATCTCATTGTGGTTTTGATTTACATTTTTCTAATGATCAGTGATGTTGAGCTTTTTTTCCTATGATTATCAACTGCACGCATGTCTTCTATTGTAAAGTGTCTGTTCATGTCCTTTGCCCACTTTTTCAAAGAGTGGTTTTTTTCTTATAAATTTGTTTACGTTTCTTATAGATCCTGGATATTAAACCTTGTTGGATGCATGGTTTGCAAAAAGTTTCTCCCATTCTGTAGTCTGTTTACTCTGTTGATCTTTTTTTTTCTGTGCAGAAGCTCTTTAGTTTAATTAGATTCCAATTGTCTATTTTTGCTTTCATTGCAATTGCTTTTGGCTTCTCCCTCATGAAATCTTTGCCTGCTCCTATGTCCTGAATGATACTGCCTAGGTTGTCTTTTGGAGTTTTTATAGTTATGAGTTTTACATTTAAGTCTTTTTATTCATCTTGAGTTGATTTTTGTGTATGGTGTTAGGAAGGGGTTCAGTTTTAATCTTCTGCATATGGCTAGCCAGTGATCCTAGCACCATTTATTGAATAAGGGAATCCTTTCCCCATTTTTTGTTTTTGTCAGGTTTCTTGAAGATCAGATAGTTGTAGGTGTGCAGTCTTATTTTTGGGTTCTCTCTTCTGTTCCATTGGTGTATGTGTCCATTTGTGTACCAGTACCATGTGGTTTTGGTTACTGTAGCCTTGTAAAATAGTTTGAAGTTAGGTATCATGATGCCTCCAGCATTGTTCTTTTTTCTTAGGATTTCCTTGGCTATTAGGGCTCGTTTTTGATTGCATATAAATTATGAAATAGATTTTTCTAGTTCTGTGAAGAATCTCAATGGTAGTTTAATAGGAATAACATTGAATCTATAAAGTGCTTTGGGCAGTATGGACATTTTTACAATATTGATTTGTCTTATCCATGAGCATGGAATGTTTTTCCATTTGTTTGTTTCATTTCTTATTTCTTTTAGCAGTATTTTATAGTTCTCCTCATGGAGATCTTTCACCTCCCTAGTTAGCTGTATTCCTAGGTATTTTATTCTTTTTGTGGCAATTATGAATGAGAGTAAATTCCTAATTTGGCTCCCAGCTTGCCTGTTGTTGGTGTATAGGAATGCTAGTCATTTTTGCACACTGATTTTTTATCCTGAGACTTTGCTGATGTTGGTTATTAGCTTAAGAAGGTTTTGGGCTGAGATATGGGGTTTTGTAGATATAGGATAATGTCATCTGCAAACAGAGGTAGTTTGACTTCCTATCTTTCTATTTGGATGCCTTTTATTCTTTTTTCTTGCCTGATTGCCCTGGCCAGGATTTTCAATGCTATGTTAAATAGGAAGGGTAAGAGAGTGTATCCTTCTCCTGCACCAGTTTTCAAGGGGAATGGTTCCAGCTTTTGCCAATTCAGTATAATGCTGGCTGTGGGTTTGTCATAGATGTTTCTTATTATTTTGAGGTATGTTCCTACAAAATCTAGTTTATTAAGAGTTTTTAACATGAATAGATATTGAATTTTTCTGCATCTATTGAGATAATCATATGTTTTTTGTCTTTAGTTTTGTTTATGTGATGAATCACATTTATTAATTTGGGTATATTGAATGAATCTTGCATCCCAGAAACAGAGCCTACTTGACTGTGGTAGATAAGCTTTTTGATGTGCTGCTTGATTCAGTTTACCAGTATTTTGTTGAGAATATTTGCTTTGATATTCATCAAGGATATTGGCCTAATTTTTTTTCTTTGTTGTATCTCTGCCAGGTTTTGGTATCAGGATGATGCTGGCCTTATAGAATGAGTTAGGAAGGAGTGCCTTATCCTTAAATGTTTTGGAATGGTTTCAGTAGAAATGGCTCCAGTTCTTCTTATTTGTACATCTGGTAGTATTCATCTGTGAATCTGTGGTCCTGGCCTTTTGTTGTTGTTGTTGGTAGGCAATTCATTACTGCCTCAATTTCAGAACTCGTTATTAGTTTGTTCAGGGATTCAATTTCTTTCTGGTTCAGTCTTGAGATGGTGTATGTGTTCAGGCATTCATTTATTTCCTTTAGATTTTCTAGTTTATGTACATATAAGTAATCATAATATTCTCTGATGGTTGTTTGCATTTCTGTGGAGTCAGTGGTAATATCCCCCTTGTTGTTTCTGATTGTTTTTATTTGAATCCTCTCTCTTTTCTTCTTTATTAGTCTATCTAGTGGTCTATTTTATTAATTTTTTTCAAAAAACCAGCCTCTGGATTCGTTGCTCTTTTGAATTTTGTGTGTGTTTCTATCTCCTTTAATTCAGCTCTGATTTTGGTTATTTCTTGTTCTCTGCCAACTTTGGGGTTTGTTTGCTCTTGGTTTTCTAGTTCTTTTAGTTGTGATGTTAGGTTGTTAACTTGAGATCTTTCTAACTTTTTAATGTGGGCATTTAGTGCTATAAATTTTCCTTTTAACACTGACTTAGCCGTATCCCAGACACTCTGGTAAGTTGAATCTTTTCTCTCATTAGTTTCAAATAATTTCTTGATTTCTGCCTTAATTTCCTTATTTATCCAAAAGTCATTCAGGAGCATGTTATTCAATTTCCATGTAATTGTAGGGTTTCGAGTGAATCTTTTAGTCTAGAATTCTAATTTCATTGTTCGGTGTTTCAAAAGGCTGTTTGTTATGATTTCAATTCTTTCGTATTTCCTGAAGAGCGTTTTACTTTTGATTATGTGATCTATTTTAGAGTAGTGCCATGTGGTGATGACAATGTATATTCTGTTGTTTGTGGGTGGAGAGTTCTGTAGATATCTATGAGATCTATTTGATCCGGTGCTGAGTTAAGGTCCTGAATATCTTTGTTAATTTTCTGTCTCAGTGATCTGTCTAATATTGTCAATGGCATATTACAGTCTCCCATTATTATTGTGTGGGAGTCTAAGTCTTTTGAAGGTCTATACGAACCTGCTATATGAATCTGGGTGCTCATGTTTGGGTGCATATATATTTAGTGGTTAGATCTTGTTGAATTGAATAATTTATGATTACATAATGCCCTTCTTTGCCTTTTATGATCTTTGCTGATTTAAAGTCTGTTTTGTCAGAAACTAAGATTGCAACCCCTGATTTTTCCTGTTTTCCATATTCTGTAGATTTTTCTCCATCTTTTTATTTATTTATTTATTTATTTATTTTTATTATTATACTTTAAGTTCTAGGGTACATGTGCACAACGGTGCAGGTTTGTTACATATGTATACATGTGCCATGTGGTGTGCTGCATCCATTAACTCGTCATTTACATTAGGTATATCTCCTAATGCTATCTCTCCCCCCTCCCCCCACCCCATGACTGGCCCCAGTGTTATTTTAAGCCCATGTGCATTGCATGTGAGATGGGTCTCTTGAAGACAGCCTACCAATGGGTCTTTTTTCTTTATCCAGCTTGCTACTCTGTATCTTTTAATTGGGGCATCTAGACCATTTACATTTAAGGTAAGTGTTGATATGTGTGGGTTTGATCCTGTCATCATGATATTAGCTGGTTAATTTGAAGACTTGTTTATATGGTTGCTTTATAGTGTCTCTAGTCTGCGTACTTCAGTGTGCTTTTGTAGTGGTTGGTAATGGTCTTTCCTTTCCATATTTACTGCTTCCTTCAGGAGTTCTTATAAGGCAGATCTGGTAGATATGAATTCCCTCAGCATTTGCTTGTCTGAAAAGGATCTTCTTTCTCATTTGCTTATGAAGCTTAGTTTGTCCAGATACGAAATTCTGGTGTGGAATTTATTTTCTTTAAGAATGTTGAATACTGGCTTCCAATCTCTTCTGGCTTGTAGGGTTTTGGATAAGAGGTCTGCTGTTTGTCTAAAGGGCTTCCTTATGTAGGTGACCTGACCTTTCTTCCTAGCTGCCCATAACATTTTTTCTTTCATTTTGATCTTGGAGAATCTGATGATTATGTGTTTTGGGGATTATCTTTGTAAAGTATCTGACTGGGGTTCCCTGCATTTCCTGAATTTGAATGTTGGCCTCTCTAGCTAGGTTGGGTGCGTTCTCATGGATGATATCCTGAAATATGCTTTCCCGGTTGGTTCCATTCTCCCTACCTCTTTCATGTACACAAATCAGTCATAGATCGAATCTCTTTACATAATCTCATACTTCTCAGAAGTTTTGTTCATTCTTTCCCATTCTTTTTCTCTATTCTTGTCTGCCTTTTTTATTTCAGAAAGCCAGTCTTAAAGCTCAGAGATTCTTCCTCTGTTTTGTCTATTCTGCTAATAATACCTGTGTTTGCATTGTGAAATTCCTGTAGTGTGTTTTTCAGCTCTATCAGGTCAGTTACATTCTTCTCTATACTGGCTACTTTATCTGTCAGCTTCTGCAATGTTTTATTAATATTATGATTTTTACCTTCCTTCCATTGGGTTTCAATGTACTCCTGTATCTCAATGATCTTCACTTTTATCTATATTCTGAATTCTACTTCTGTCATTTTAGCCATCTCAGCTTCAACCTCTTTCTGAACCTTTGGTGGGGAGGTGATGAGGTTATCTGGAGAAAAGAAGGCACTCAGACTTTTTGAGTTTTCAGCATTCTTATGCTGACTCTTTCTCATCTTTGTGGGCTTATCTATTTTTAATCTTTGAGACTGCCGACCTTTAGATGGGTGTTTTTTTCTTTTATCCTATTTGATGACCTTGAGGGTTTGATTGTGGTATAAGGTGGATTCAGCCAACAGGCTTTGTTTCTGGGAGATTTTAGAGGGCCAACACTTAGTTCCCAACTCCTTGACTGTGTGCTGTAACTCTGGGAGATTTTTGTTGGGCCCCAACTTTGTTCTCTGGCTCCTCAAGGTTTAGGGTTCCCTGCGCTGGGGGAGCTGATATGCGGCAGCTTCAACAGTATGCTAGCAGATACAGGGCTGCCTGTCTCCTTGAAGGCATGCACCAAAGTGGGGGTGGCAAGGCAGCTGGGGGTTGGTGAGCAAGGGGCCCCTGCTGGAGACTACATGTGTTGTTGCACTAGAGTGGTGTTGGCTTCGGGTAGAGAGCTGGACGGTACAGGTCTGGGTGCCTTCTCTGTGCTCTGCAAGCTGGAATGATAGCTCAGAGAGTGGGAGGATCCCCTGTTCTCTGCACAGTGTTAGCTGGTGGGGCAAGGCTTGGTGGTTTTGTGCCTGCCAAGGCTCCATCAGCAATGGCCTTCTGTGGAGAGCGGGAGTGGGGGGACAGCACACTCACTTGTGCTGCCAGAGCAAGTAAAGCAAAACCCGCCCATGCAGATATGTGCCAGTAAAGCGATGTAGGGAGTTGCTGTGGGCTTGGAGAAAGCTGCAGTATGGGGAAGAAAAACCTGCAGCTGGTGCGCAGCGCTAGGGGCCACCTCACTAGAACTCTCCACATGTCAGGCACTGTCCACTGGCACAGAAGCTATGGTGTGGGCCCCCAGGGCACCCGAGACTGCCCTGTAAGCAACCATGGCCAGGCTGTGTCCCCAGAAGAGGCCAGCAGACCAAAGAGTGCTCAGGCTGGACCAGCCCCGTCTGATGTCCAAGACCACTCTGCAGAGATCAGGTCCAACAGTTCCCTAAGGCTAAAGTCTCTTATGAGAACAAGTTGAGACTAGGGGCATGGCTGTCCCTGGCCATGCTTCACTGCAGATGCTCCTGCACCAAACCCTCTGGGCTCCACATCAGTAGCTTGCTGCCCCACCACTTCTCTAAGCAGCTCTCCTTGCCACCTGAAGTGTCCATGATGGTAAAGGGGTCCCCTTCTGCCAGGGTTCCAGACCCCCTGGTGAGAGCGGGTTGCTCCTTACCAGTTCGACTAACCTGCACCCTCAGAGCTATTGTGGTTCAAAAATGAGCCCCAGTGCTCAGCAGCCCTTGTGGGCTTCCCAGCTTCCTCTTCAGCCCAGCTTCCATGTCTTCCCTCCGCCCACTCTCAGTGCCTTCCCTCTGAAGATCTGTATAAAGCACGCCGGTTGTCTCAGTCCCTCCGTGGGAGCTGTTTCACTTGTCTGCATCTAGGTTGCCATCTTGCCCTCCCAACCCGAAAGATCACATTCTTTGCTGGCTTTTTAAGTTTAGAGAGGCAGGAGAAGACAGTAATTTCTGTCAGTTATTTCTAGGCTTTTAGCAGGTCCTGGGGTCTTAGCCATTGATCTACCAATACCTGCTAGTCACAGAGCCATAGAGGCTGGGCTTCTAGGATCAGAGGACACAGAGCACCCAATAAAGAAATGTTGGCTAGAGAATTTCACCTACCTTTCCTTCAGATAAATTTTTTCCTACAATCTGAAATTATACACAAAAATTACTGAAATCTTTTACTGCTTTTGGAAATGCCAAGTACAGATGTGTTAGTGGTAGCAACATTTCAAACTCAGGTAGGTCAAAACCTTCCCAAAGTGTAATGACTCTGAAAAAGCTTCAGACTAGGTGTTAAGAGAAGTGACATCATAAAGAGAAAGAAAAATGGTTTAACATAAGACACCTAAAGACACAGAGAGCCTTTAAGAGAGTTCAGTGTGAGACTGGGTAGAAAAGGGAATTTAATAAAAATTTTTAAGTACAGATCAAATAACTACTATGGTTGGGAACTGGGTAAGAAATTAGCATACGGAGAGGAAGTAATTTGTGATATTACAGAGGACTTTATAGTCTAGTAGGAAAAGACAGCAAAGGAAAGAATAAATTACATTTTTAAAATAGGTTAGCTAATTTCAGCTAGTTCCAGTCTCCACAACGACTTACATTTAATGTTTGGCTATGAAAGTGAGAGAGAAAACTTTACAATACATGGAGTCAAAGTGCAGTGAGTTATACAAAAAGAATGCAGGAACACATTGCTTTCATAGCAAGCCATGTGCTATTTTAAATAAAGATGATGTATGACTAACCTGGAATCAATGTGAATACAGATAAAACCTATTCATTTCACTTGGTAATTCTATGCCTGATACATCCCTTGCTGAATATTTATCATTTGAATGCAGAATACTGTTTTGCCAATGCTCAGTGTACAAACAATAAATACAAACATTGCCTCCCTTACTATTTTTCTCTTATTCTTGCTGTTGCTTTTCCAGGACTAGGATAAATGATAGCAAAGACCCACCTCACAGTTCACGAAACATGGTAAAGGAAGCATAAATCCCCAAGATACCATTGCTAACAATCTCTAAAAGAAGTAAATGGCCCATGGATCCTTTAAATGTTTCAAGTATGGCAGTTGAATGAATATGAGTCATACATTAAATGGGATCATTTGCAAGGATGAATGGATTTTTAAGGTGAAAGGGGTTTCTCGTCCAAGGTTGGCAGACAGAGGTATGCAAATATTTTTTCCTTCTACATTTTGCAATATTAAGATAGTTGTGAATGTGTCACAGTTCATTTCAGCATGAGCCCCCAGTGAATTACAAAATGTAATCCTCCAAATCAACCCTCTCCTCAAGGGTCATGAAGCAAATTGACTTTGTATTGGTGGTCTCAGTAGAGCCAGAGGGTTTTTTTATGGTTATTTTAGTAGCAGAGTTGGAGGCAAGAGAGATATAATACTGAAGTAGTAAATTCCATAAGTCAGTATTACACAATCCAAATTATTTTTTGGGGGCAAAGATGGAGCCAGATCTTCTGTCATCCCTGATGATTCTTTCTTTATATGCAATACAGAAACAATCTCCATATCCTGTATCTACTGCACCTCCAGATTATCTTTGAAACTCGTCTGCTTATCTCTTTCACTGTTGTCACCACTGTGCTTCATTGGACCAGTGTCTTGAAATACTATATCAGACACATAATTGAATTTCTTATCTCAAGGCCTGCCCCTTCTTAAATCTTTCCCCCACATATCAGCATAATAATTCATTTGCTGTCTGATTTGTCATTCCACAGTTCCACACTTTTAGGGTTTCCTATTGTTTTGTAGAAACTCCACACTCCTCAACATGGCATTTAAAAAGCCCTTCATGACTACCAACTACTCTATTATTGTAGCAGAGGACAATGATGGAAATGGATAGAAACTTAAAGAGATCACCTGTCCATGAGCATACTATACTGAAGTGAGAGGAAAATCAACCCCAAATCATACCACATACACTTTGGAATGCACTACATAATTTGGATCATACGTGAGCTTCCCTTTTGTATTCTTCTTTGGTTCATGGCCAGAAAGGGAGTCAGGGGGCAGTGTTGGGACTTGGGATGTCTATGCTACGTGACACAAGAAGATAAGTGACATTCTTGATGTCCTAACTTCCACTATTTTAGAAAGTGTAGTGGAAACTTGTGTGCAAAGATTTGAAATCTTAAAAAAATACCAAGTTCCTGAAATTCAATAAAATATTTTCATTTAAAATAAATAAACATATAAATAAAAGCCCTTCAAATGTGAATTTTACTTACTCTTCAACTCATGTCCACAATATCACCCACCTTGTACTCTGTGCTAATCACTCCCAAATTATTACCTTTTTTTTTTTTTTGAGATGGAGTCTCGCTCTGTAGCCCAGGCTAGAGTGCAGTGGCATGATCTTGGCTCACTACAACCTCCACCTCCTGGGTTCAAGCAATTCTCCTGCCTCAGCCTCCAGAGTAGCTGGAAATACAGGTGTCCACCACCACACTCGGCTATTTTTCTTGTATGTTTTTTAGTAGAGACGGAGTTTCACCGTGTTAGCCTGGATGGTCTAGATCTCCTGACCTCGTGATCTGCCCACCTCAGTCTCCCAAAGTGCTGGGATTACAGGCATGAGCCACCACACCCGGCCAAATTTTTACCATTTCTTTATTTATTCTTCCCATCCTTCTACCTTTGACTAGTCCCTATTTCACCCTATTCCATACCAATCTTTCAAAATGTTCCAACTTGGAATTTATTTAATCTAAAAAGATTTCTCAGAGTATGCAAGGCTAAGTAAGGTAACTGTACTATATGACCTGAAGGTACCCTGTACTTCTCTCACAGGAGCATTTATTATGCCGTATTGTTACTGCATGGAGATCTTCTATAGAGCAAGCTCCACATCTGTCTTGTTCGCTGTGATATGCTCAACACTTCATAGCACTGAGTGCCTGAATTAATACATTTTGTTTAATTGAATGGGTGAGGTAAGCCACAGTGGAAAAACTCTGATTCCTTGGACTTCAGGGCAGACTTGCAGAGAAGAAAAAAAAATGCAACAAATATAATATCTACAGTACCCATGTCTGCATCATTGAATCCTACCAGTATTTGAAGCTTCTAGTCACAGTTAAAGATATTCATTTGTGATGTCTTCTCTGACACTTCAACTCAAAGTAATATTTCCTTCCTCTGAACCACAATTATCTATTTTACATGGTGCTCAATTTCTCTAGGATCATCTCAAGTCATGCCAGGTCATTCATGAAAATTCTATTTGATCAAACAATAAAAAAATGAAAGTCACCTTAGTTAAGTTATATGTCTTTGTTTTTATCTCAGGCCATAACTAACAAGTCTGAGTCTCTCTGGTTGGTCTCCTACCCTCTCAGAAAAATGCAATGTACTTTGTGAATAATGTAATTTATTGTAGAAGTCAGTTGGTGATTTTCAATTCTAACTACACATTTGAATTAGGTAGGGAGCTCTAAGCACCTTCCCAAACCAAGTAAATTTAAATACTTGTATTAGTCCACTTTTACACTGCTATAAAGAATTACCTGAGACTGGATAATTTATAAAGAAAAGAGTTTTAATTGGCTCACAGTTCCACATGGCTGGGGAGGCCTCAGGAAACTTACAATCATGGTGGAAGGCAAAGGGAAAGCAAGGCTCATCTTACATGAAAGCAGGAAAGAGAGAGAGCAAGCGGGGAATTGCCACGCACTTTCAAACCATCAGAGCTCGTGAGAACTACCACAAGACAGCACCAGGGGGATGGTGCTAAATCATTAGAAACTGCCCCCATAATCCAATCACCTTTCAGCAGGCTCCACTTTCAGCATATGGGAAATACAATTTGACATGAGATTTGGGTGGAGACACAGAGCCAAACCATATCAGTCCTTAAGTATGGGATCCAGACTTCTGTATTTTTTCAAAAGCTTTCCAGAAATTCTGTAAAAGCTTCAAACAATTGCTTTAGATGAGGATTCAGCAAACTTTTTCTATAAAGGGTCAAATAATAAATATTTTAGACTTTATAGGTAATATGGTATCTCTCACAACAACTGAACTCCACTGTTATAACCTGGGCATGTACAGACAATAGGTAAATGAAATGATAGTAGTTGTATACCAATTAAACGTTATTTATAATAACATGCAGGGGACCAGACTGGACACACAGGTCATAGTTTGTCAACCTCTGAATTGGATAAATCTATAACTTCTTCCAAGCTAAATGACTTTATTTGCTTTGTTTTATTTTCCATTTTCTTATGAAAGAACACGATTGTTTAACTAAAACAGTTAATTTGCCAAAAACAAGACTTACTAGAATTTGACAGAAAACTTTCAGAATGTGATTCAGAACTGTCATGGAGAATGTTCCATATATATAATTTATATAATTAAATATATATATAAAACATATATAATTCATATATGTTCTATTTGTATATATATATATATCATTTATGAAAATATGCTAAATTGCCATGAATTTTCATAATGTCTTTCAAAACAACCACTCTATTTAGTTACAACAAGTATTGATTGGGAAGTAATATTAAAAAGAATACCCATGTTCTCCCCTTTATTTATGTATTCCAAAGGAAAACAGTAAAACACAGCTGTTGCTGGGGTGGAGATAGCAATGAAAGCTCAAGCAGAACTGAAACAGACCATTATCTGCAGAATCACGTCCACAAAGGCGTCTCAGAAGACTGACCGCAGCAACACCAATGGACTGTAAACTATATTGTTGTATTACAGCCCAGGTTCATAAAGTTTTATAATGCAGATGAAGAAAAACATGAAATAATGCTGAAGATGAGATATACAAAAATTCTATTCCCCTAAAAGTTGTTACTGCCTATAGAAAAGGAATTTGATATGAGTTTCTAGGACTGAGATTTAAATGATTTAAACTGCTAAAGATTTGTGCAGATATCAAAGAGGTTAATCCAAGTCAACCATGATGTGAAATAACCACTTTGTATAATTATTTTGACAATAACCAGTTTTCAACTTTTGAAAAGTTTACAATAACACACAATAAGGTCAGATTTTATCTGATTTCTTTCCACAAGGATGAAAGCAAAAACTACTCCACTACATTAATCAGGCCTGAAAACAATTTGATATAAATATTTTGTGAAAGCAAGTGACCACTAACAGCTTTAAGAGAAGCGAACTTAAGACAATGTATACCCAAAGTGTGGACTATGACAACTGGAGTACTTCTTAAGAATGCTTATTTCTGCATTTGACCCCGGTTCTGAAAGATTGTCTAGTGGTTCCCAATGAATATTATGCATCAAAATTTGAGATTCACAGCTTTAGAGACAGCATACTATCCTGCAAAGAAAATCGTCAGCCCAAAAACCTGAATTTTAAGTCATTGTCTGCTATTAACTGCCTGAGGGAACTTGGACAAGTCACTTAAACTTCTAGGTCCCTTACAACTCTAAAGCTTTATTAATTCTATCCTACAATTGTACAAGAAATAAATAGACCTGTATTTATAGCACAGATAAATTGTTTTTACTAAGATCTATGAATGGCAAGTGGGAAAACAAAGAAAGAATGATAGTTGACTTATTTGTGGCTAACATTACTATTTTATTTTCCAATTGAAGAGATTAATAAAGCATTTTGCTTACATTTTTCTTTCTCTTAAAACATTGAATATATGTAAACTGGTAAGTGTAATCTTAACAAAATACACAGGCTAGTATTTGCAAAGGCTTACCACCTAAAGTTAAGCTCCCTTGTGGCCCAATCACAGCATGAAGTTCCATTCAGGAAATATCAATAAAAAAGCTATAATAATTTAAAATAATTTAAAAGCAATTAGAATATATATTGGTCTCTGAAATAAATTGATACATGTAATGTTTCATGATATCCTTATTCTTCTATCTATATCAAGTGATACTTAGCATCTGCCATGCCTATCCTCTCAACTGCAATGTCTCTTCAATGACTCTGTTTTGAATAATTTCTTTTTGAATAAAGAAACTGAAAGAAACTGTTTTGAATAACAGTTACAGCAGCAGATATAACAAGAAATGGATACTTCTTCCTTAAAAGGAGGGGAACATGAGAAGAAACATTAATAATTTGATAACTTTTTCATCCAAAGAGAATATCATAATCGAGTTCTTACAGTGGATGATCTCTAATTATTAAATCAGTTTTGAAGTAGATTACATATGTAATTTTTGGACATACTCAAACCATTATTTCTTTAATTACTAGACTAGGATATTGTTCATTTATTATGCACTAGTTTAAAAAGTGGGTATATAGGAATTATTAAACTTCTCATGACTTACTGATTTTTGTTGATTATTTCCACATTATCGGTGTTTATAAACTTGCATTCAGTTCTTTAACCATAATTTTCATTTTTACTTCACATAAGTTGTTCTATCTAAACAAGCTCAGTGCTGAGCATCAGTCCATCACCCCTGAACTTCTGACTATGATTCATCTCTGGATTTCATTGTCAAACATATCAGGTATATTCTTTTGATCACTATAGATCTTCCTTGAATTGAACAGTTCTGGTGATATAAAACAATAGAAGAGAGAGAAACCTAAAGACACTTTACTGAACTATGAAAAGTGCCCCATGAATATATATAATTATGATTTGTCACTTTAAAATAAAATATGTTTATTAAAGTTCCTGAAGATAGCCAATGGCAGGTAATAAATTTGCATCTAACCAGAAAGTTCCCTGCCTTTCTACCCCTGCAACTTCTACCAATGTCGTGGAGGTGGGCAGGAGGTTGGAGAAGGCTCGTGAGTGAAGTAACTCAGTGGGTTATAGGGACGACCACAAATTTGTAAGAGTGAAGGAAAAAAATGACACAATGAATTGAATAAAAGTGAGGATGACATTCGATTACTTAAGAGCAATATTGGAGGTTAAAAGAAAGTTAGGCCATGCATCCAAAATTGGGGGAAAAATGATTTTCAATTCAGAATATTCTCTCTAGCCGAACTATAAATCAAGAATTCAAGGAAAATAAAAACATTTTCACATAAACAAAGAGTTTTGATCCCGGCCAAATGCTACAGTAACTTACAAGACAGGAAAGCATTAGTCAGACCCTTGAATGCTGACATGACCCCTCCTACAAAGCTAATAGAATAAAAAGCAGCAAGCATGCAGTTTGTAGTATTTAGGATCTTGAGGCTTGTGTACTATGTGCAGGCTGCATTGATCACAAAACTTTAAGTAGAATCTGGGCTGTACACACTTACACATTTATATCCCATATATAAATCCCATATATTTTCTAATATTGTTTTCTAGTTTGGTATAAATCAAAGTAAAAGCAATTTGAGCCAAATCCAAGTGATCTTTCTCTCCAACTTTGAATGCGGATGAGCCCTATAAATGCCTAGTTCAATGGGCCTCAAAATATTGATCTTTTTAAGAAAGCTAAAAATGTGTGCCAGCAAAATGAAAATGTAAACCAAGAAAACGGAAGAAATGATTCACAAAAAAGGATATCTAACAGAGGAGAGAAACTAAGAAAAATGCCAGGATAACATTTGTGCATTAGTCCTAGAGATTAAATATTCCAGATTAGAGCAAATTGATAGAGATATGGGAGAGGAGATTTCTAAGAAAATGAAATAAGACTGAAATATTATTTAATATTGGGGTGCTTGGAAATAGGATTATTGTATTTAGTAGATTGTGTTAGAAAAAGTTGGGGAAAAATTGATTATAGGTATGCATAAAACAGCAAATTGAAAAATAAGGCAATTATTAATCAAAGGAAAAGCAAATTGGTGAATGGGATGAGCAGAAGGAAGAAGCCTAATCACTGTAAAGGTGATAACCCCTCAGCTATCTATAAAGTAGTAAAGACATACTCCCTAAACGTGATATTTTTTGAAACTTCTTACACATATAAAACAGATACTTAAGTAAATGAAAGTTACTGCTCAAAAGTTGAAAAATAGCACCTCTGGGTATTGAATTGGCAGAACAGGGAGGCAGTAGGGCAGGAGATTGCTGTTTTTCTATGTAAGAACTTTAAAAAATTTAATAGTTCAAGTATGTTCGTGATATCAGTTTGATTTTTAAATATCTTAATTTAAAAATGATATATGTAAGATGATGTTTGTGGAAGTGTTTCTTAAACTTCAAAACATTTGTCTTGGCCAAATCCTCTGGAAAGCAGAGCCTAAAACCAAGGTAAAGGGGAAAATGCTTGATGTGGGAGCATGGAAGCAAGAACAGGAGGTGAGGGAAAGAAGTTGAAGCAACAACATATGTGACCAATGTGATGTAATACAACTCCATACCAGCTACCATTCATCATGAGCTACAAGGAGACAGAAGGGCACCTGCCCTCAGAACATGGAATATCTGAAGGACCACAAGGAGGAAATTTGAAAGTATAAGCTTGTATTGGCTTTCCCTCCTTCCTTCCCTGTTTCACTCACTGTTATCTCTTGCTCCTGCTGCCAAACATCACGCTTTCAATTAGACTACTTGGACTTAAGCTGCTGTTTCATGCTTTGTTTTCTAGGGCTAATAATCTCAGCAAAATATAGAAAGGAAAGAAATAAAAATAAATAATAGCTCATAAAATATATAAGCTACAGTTCAAAACAGAGGTTATAGAAGTGGTCCAGCAAAACATGTGAATTATTGATGCCAAGGCTTTGTTGAGAGACAAGTTTCCATGAATATCCTGAATTCCTGCATATTCTAGGCCTTCTGAGCAAAGTATATGTTTGAATATGGAAGCTAGTGATGATGTATTCCTCCAGAAAAATTTACAGACATTTCACAATAGTAAAGGTAACAGCTTTTCCTCTCCCACTGCCACCCAGAGACTTTTTCCTCACATTGCGGAGTAATAAATCTAGAAATGCCTTCCTCTGCTATCCTAGAGATTTGCTTATATTCCAAGGTAATATGAGTAATCTCTCTCCAGACTACCCCAGTAAAAGTTCACAGTCTCCTAAGTTTGGGGTTCTTCTCCTGTGAAGCAACACATTGCACAGGCAGATAAATATCTGGCATTTATCATCTCACCCTGTGAGAAGTGGAACATGAGAGGCTGTGGCAAGTTATTGCTCTAGCTGCTGCTTTTTGCCGTAAGCAAAAAATGATTTCTCTGACCCAGAAATATTATGTTCTTGAGTGGTGTGTGCGTGTGTGTGTTTGTGTGTGTGTGTGAGAGAGAGAGAGAGAGAAACTGCAGACTCACTTATTACTTTGCAGAGTAAAATAACAGACCCTTTACACTTTTTTCTTACTTTTAAATGGGCCTTGCTTCTCCCATTTAACAGAAATGTTTTCAGTCCAGACAGTTTTGCCTTATGTAGAAAATCTACTTAACTAAAAGCTAACTTTAGGTCTAACTGTTGCTGACAGCTGATCAATATTTTCACAAGTAGACTTTTCTAAGACTGTGATAATTGAACAAACAATGATGTACCTGGAGAGATGTAATGGAAAGAACATGGTCTTTTTAAGTTAGGTATTTATATATTTGAAACATATTTCCGGCATGCAATAGCTGTGTAACCCTGAATGCTTTACTTACCTTTTCTGAGCTTCAATGGCCTAATGAGTAAAAATGTATTATAGAATTATGAAAAAGATTTAAAAATATAAATGTAGAGCAACTGGCAGAGTACCAGGCAATTAGTATTTTAAAAATGTTAATTCCCTTTTCTTCAAAGATTATCATGAAGTTTTTAAAAAGCAAACCATATATTCCATAAATGCTTTTGTATTTTAAATTCACACACACATACATATTAACATATAAAGCTTCAAGAGAATCTATTTAGTAAATACATTTTTAGTCTTTCTTAAGACTCATTTATGATCATTTGAACACTATAGAGTTTATTTGGCAGTTTTTGTGTTTGTGGTTTTTTGGGTTTTTTTTTAAATTTTTTTGGAATTTTGCTTTTGGTTTTCTTTTACAAACAGGGTAACCAAGATTTAAAGGAAGATTAATGTTTGGTAAAGGAAAATATATATTAATGGAGATAGCTTTTCTGAAATTAATTATTTAAAATATAAAAAAAATTTATGATAATTTAATCA
Organism: Gorilla gorilla gorilla; assembly: GCF_029281585.2. NCBI lineage: Eukaryota > Metazoa > Chordata > Mammalia > Primates > Hominidae > Gorilla > Gorilla gorilla. The sequence continues at coordinate 105,250,544 of NC_086017.1, read as the reverse complement.
GAATTCAAGGTAGTGTTCACAGAAACAACTTTGTATGTACCATCAATTCAGCCCCCTTCTGCTTTCTGATTCTATCCCACCTGTTTCTTAGAGGAGGAAAAGTTATCAGTTAAAAATATGCAAATTAAAAATAGAGAATGCTTTCAAAAACTGTATGTATGTATGTTTTAATATGGCATAGCATCTATAGATTTTTCAATTTATAGATACATTATTTTATATATACTATAAATGAAAAGTGTATAATACCCATCAACTCATACTCCTTTTCACCTTAAGTACATATTATTTTAATTATTTTAAAATTACATTATTTTCAAATAACAGTATAAATGGAATTTTTTCATTGCACCCTATGAAAGATAGATGAGCAAAACTTTTCAAAAACAATCAAGCAATCAGAATTAGAGTAATGAAATTCTTGAAAATATTTAATTTCTGAATTAAAGCTCCAGATAGGACTTTCTTTAAACAAATTCTTCCTTGTTTTATTATTCTCTGAGTCTTTATTATTATTGTATAATAATTTAGAAACATATTAATACTAACTGTGATTTTTGTTATTTTGTTTGTTAAAGAAACAATTACCCAATACAAACTCAGGAGAGTTCTCAGCATTGACTTGACATCATTATAGATTGGGAAACAAATAAAAGAATTCTTGATTTATTCCCAGAAAACTTAAAGCTTTCTCATCAATTTAAACCTATCAATGATGTAATTCTGTGGAGAATTTTTTCACTAAAATTTATTATCTGGAGGGAAAGCAATAATGTTTATGAACCATATTGGCTACAGAAACGTATTTTTCATTAGAAATCAATTTTCTCTTCTTTTAGTATCTGTGGTTATAGATCAGCAAAACAACTGTTAGCAAATTGGAGGCCACTCTGCAAAGCATATTCTGTACCTCAGCATTACTTCCTCACTCTTCAAGGACCTGCTGTCCTGGGGAAGCAAACTTCTAGGATAACTCCAAAAAATATGTTTGACACTTTACAGATCTTTGGGGAAAATTATAAAGTACCTTTATGTGACTTCCTCCTAGAAATCTTTCATTACAACTAGAAATAATGACAGTCTTTTCTTCAATCTAATGATGTTACACTTTATGAGATTTCAAGTCAATGGAATTGTCTTTGATGCCAGATGTTACTTATGAAGCAATGAGTGATCTGTCTTAATCAGAGATTAGTCATCTATGAAAATATGATGTCTTTCCAATGATGTTCTCCATAATAAGAACTAAGACACAGAAATAAATGTAGTCCATGACAAATAGCCAATCTGGATCAGAAACTACTTTCATTAATACTTGAAAGAAAAGGGAGAAAGAACCATCGCAGGAATGCGTGTGTTGTAATGCACCTAACTCTTATCTGTAGCAGAAAGCAGGTAAACCACACCTTCCCCCACAGGTGAATTCCTGAATGCTTCTGTGTAAATTAGGTAAAACCTTTAATTTTATAATTGTACACAAAATCAAGCAACTCACATTAAAATTTTTTTTGTCCTCTTCAAAGTGCCAAATTCTCTCACATTTATTAAATTTACTTTCAATACTTTTCCACCCAAAATATCGAAGGGGCAAAAAAGTAGCAGAAAGATAAGCAGCCCCCTATTTAGGAGGAATTGGGATCTAAACCTGTGTGCATCAGTGATTTGGATTCATTAATATGTTTCTTCTACAGACACGAGGATCGCATTCCAAGGTGGCTCACAAAGGCCTAATTGCCAAGTCAGGTATTCCCTTTTGCTATTTTTTGGGGGTGGGGGGAATTGTAAAGAGTAACCATTTTATCCTCTAAATTTCTAAAGCATTTCTGTTTTATGACTTTTAGGGTACTTTTCCCACTCTGGCTTATCGTTATCTGTCTACATGCCATCTCTCCTTCTACAATAAAATATCTTAAAATGTTTTAGGTCAGGTAACAATTGAAAAATACTTTTTGATCCAGAAAAATTGCTAATTAGTTACACAGAAGATGAACACAAGATCACCTTAGAGGAGATCTTTTTGATTCTTAAACACATAATTAGCCTCTCTATGAATCAGTCAATTATTCAAGCTGCTGTTTCCCCAGAGGAAGTTAAAACAAGAGCTTGTGTGGCCTGGCAAAGTCTGCATCTTGCAAAATCTTGATTCAGATTAAGTTTGTGAGGGAAAAATGGGTAAATTTATATAGGTGCCAAGGAGCCTTTAATGAAAAAAGGGATTACATTTCTAACCCTAACTTCCAATTTAATAGAGGTGTCAATGTATTGAGAGGGTCTCAAGGAGAACTGCTGCAGGAAAAAGAAATGCAGAAAGAGACAAATGAAACACAACAGAAGTAAAGGGTAAGTCAGGACCAGTGATCCAGGTTCAGCGCCAGCTAAGATAGAGCAAGGTTGATTCCATCCCCCTGATAAGGTGGTCAATTTTTAAAAACAATATCTTAGTAAAAGAGATTTGAACCAGCAAATTTTTTCATCACAGCATGCACAAGGTTGTGTTGATCTATGAAGCTTAAGTTTCAATTATGTTAAAAGCAAAGGACCACTTGGCATTTGAAAGCAGCACTGACTTTTTTGGCTAAGCACCTTTTTTATTTAGACAATTGAAAACAGGAAAGCTTCAAAAGGTACATATTAGATCCTGCTAATTGTGGCAAAAGTATATAGCTAAATAATCAGGAGCAGGGAAGAATAGAGAGGTGTAAAAATATTTGGATCCCATATAGAAAGCAGTATTTTATTCAAACAAAATTTTATTCAATAAATAGTTATGCCTCTAATTTTATCATTATTGCTCAATTTTGATTTTAAATAAACATCAAAATGTTTTATTTTTAAAATTGTGTTTCTGCAGTTTAAACTGGGAAAGGGAAGATAAGCAAGGCATTGTTGGATAAGCAAGGTGGAGATCCATATTGAGTACATTATGGAATTTTAAAGAGGCTTTATATGGTAGGAATAATGGTTCATTTTGATATCATATTACATATCAAGACTTACAGCTTTCCTTTTTATTAGTGTATTTGTAAAACTAGCCTATAGTTACTCTTAATTTGAGCTGGGGACATTATAACTCCCATATAAAATAGTAACTGGAGATGATTTTCCTGAAAAAGTAACCAAAATTTGGGAGCTAGCATTAGGGGCTAGAAAAAATAAAACAGGTGAAAACCTATGTGTGTGTATAAGAGAAAAATGTTTGAAGTAAAATAAACTCAGCTTTTGCAAGTGAAAGGTAGAGGACTTTGACAGTGTGACAATGGTTTCTTCTAGAATGAAGGTACTAACTTCTCCACACATAAGTATGATGACTGGTATTTTTATATGAACCATCCCACTGAGAACATTCAGAGAAGCTAAATACAATGTTTTTAAATTTGTGTTTCAAGGTATTGAAGAGCTTCCGTAGCAGAAGAATTTAAAGACCAAAATCCCCCCAAAAAAGAAGCATAGAAACAAGCCTGGTATTTAGCACTTTTTTCCGCTTTACTAGCCCATTTTCATACTTCCTGGAAGAAATACACAAGACTGGGTAATTTATAAAGAAAAAGTTTAATGGACTCACAGTTCCACATGGCTAGGGAGGCCTCACAATCATGGCGGAAGGCGAAGGAGGAACAAAACCACATCTTACTGGGTGGCAGGCAAGAGCATGTGTGCAGGGGAACCGCCCTATATAAAACCATCAGATATCATGAGACTTATTGACTCTCATGAGAATAACATGGGAAAAACCCACCCCCATGATTCAGTTACCTCCCACTGGGTCCTTTCCACTGCACGTGGGGATTATGGGAGCTAGAATTCAAGATGAGATTTGGGTAGGGACATGGCCAAACCATATTATTCTTCCCCTGGCCCCTCCCAAATCTCATGTCCTCACATATTAAAACACAATCATGCCCTTCCAACAGTCCCCCAAAGTCTTAACTCATCCCAGAATTAACTCAAAAGTCCAAGTCCAAAGTCTCATCTGAGATAAGACAAGTCCCTTCCACCTATGAGCCTGTAAAATCAAAAGCAGGATACTTACTTCTTAGATACAATGGGAGTACAGGCATTGGGTGAATATACCAGTTTCAAATGGGAGGCCAAAGCAAAGGGGCTACAGGCCCCGTGCAAGTCCAAAATCCAGTAGGACAGTCAAACCTTAAAGTTCCAAAATGATCTCCTTTGACTTCATGTCTCACATCCAGGGCATACTGACACAAGAGATGGGCTCCCACAGCCTTGGGCAGCTCCACTCCTGTGGCTTTGTAAGGTACAGCTTCCCTCCTGGCTGCTTTCACTGGCCAGTGTTGAGTATCTGTGGCTTTTCCAGGTGCACAGTGCAAGCTATCAGTGTGTCTACCATTCTGGCATCTGGAGGACAGTGGCCTTCTTCTCACAGCTCCACTAGGCAGTGCCCCAGTGGGACTCTGTGTGGGGTCTCCAACCCCACATTTCTCCCCTGTACTAAACTAGAGGTTCTCCATGAGGGCTCTGCCCCTGCAGCAGACTTCTGCCTGGACATCCAGCCATTCCATACATCCTCTGAAATCTAGGTGGAGGTTCCCAAACCTCAATTCTTGACTTCTGTGTACCCATAGGTCAAACACATGTGGAAGCTGCCAATGTTTGGGGCTTGCAGCCTCTGAAGCAACAGCTTGAGATGTACATTGGCCCATTTTAGCTATAGCATTTTCTGGTTTATAAGAAATTGTGGTCTAGATCCAAGCGCAGAGATGCAGAAAGCAGTGTCTGAGAAGGCCAGCAGACTTGGAGTAATCTTATGGGAGAGTGCATAACATTGAAGCTCAGGAACTACCAAAGAGGATCACTTGAAAAACATGTCAAGCTTCCTGTTGGGATTCGTAAATTACTATATTGCAGAAAGAAGAGCTAATCACATGTAGTCGTGTCTTTACAACTGAATTAAGATTATCTGAATCTTCTGTAATAGTCTGCCAGAAGCAACAGGAAGGCCTCCCTGAGGAAGAGAATTGCATTCAGAATGTCAAGTATCACCCAAATTTATTTTACCAATGTTCAGCATTCAATCAAAAATTACCTATCATACCAGACAATAAGATCAGAATACTAAAAAGTAAAGAAAAAATAGATAATAGATAAATGCCCACAAATGAATCTTATATTAAAATTATCAAATATGGAATTTAAAATATCTGTTATTAATATATCTAGGAAAATTAAATATAAGTTGGGCAAAGCAGCAGAATTTTAGAATCTATATAAAAGAATCAAATGAAAATTATAAAACTAAATTAATACATATTAGCCATAGCTGAAACAAAGATTAGCAAACTTACAGAATAGTTGAAAATATCTCCGTTAATGTATAAAGAGAAAAAGATAGAATATGCAAAAAGAACATAATAGAAATATGAGGTATGGCTTAAAAGCTCTAACATCTGTGCAGTTAGAACACAAAGAGCTATATTTGAAAAATTAAACTAAATATTTTCAAAAAATTACAAAAAGTACTAACCTTTATATTAAATAGTATTAAATCAATTTTCTTGATATTTAAAATATTTTACATTCTCAAGACAAAATTATTTTTAAAATTGTGTTTCTGTAGTAATAACAATAATAACATTAATCTCTCTTCTGTGTACATTGCATATATTAACTCAATTAATGCTCACACCAACTCTACAAGATAGGTATTCTTAGTATTCTGATTTTAACTTGGAAAACTTTGGCTCAGAGAATTTAATTTTCTGCAGTCCCAAATCTAGTATATGGCAAAATCAGGATTCAAACACTGGTATCTAGTTCTAGAGTCCAGCTCCTAACCACTATGCCTACTATAATATGAATTATTAATGAAACTCATATGAAAATGTTAAGGCCTTTCCCAAGAAATTTAAAACCTGAATTATATTTTTTTTTATACTTTAAGTTCTAGGGTACATGTGTACAATGTGCAGGTTTGTTACATAGATATATACGTGTGCCATGTTGGTTTGCTACACCCATCAACTCGTCATTTACATTAGGTATTTCTCCTAATGCTATCCCTCCCCCAGGTCTCCTCCCCCTGACAGGCCTGAGTGTGTGATGTTCCCTGCCCTGTGTCCTCATTGATCAATTGCCACCTATGAGTGAGAACATGTAGCATTTGGTTTTCTGTCCTTGCGATAGTTTGCTGAGAATGATGGTTTCCAGCCTCATCCATGTCCCTGATAAGGACATGAACTCATAATATTTTTAATTATAATTGATTACAGTAAATCTATATAGTTATCTGTATCTTCAAATAATATGGGGAAATGCTTTAAAAGATGAAATACAGAAAAAGTTAATTGCTTGAAAAAAAATTCCACACTGCAGGTGCCAAGAAGCACATACACACATAAACTGAGTGGTCAGCTTTGCCTTTGACGTTGTTAGCTACCACAGAATCTTTTAAACAAAATCTTTCTTAAGCTAGTTTGATTTGATCTACTTTTCTCAAAAGTGAAAATACATAGAGTCGAGAACAAACTTCGTCTTTTTTTTTTTTAGACTTTTATTTTAGCTTCAAGAGTACATGTGCAGGTTTGCTATACAGGTAAACTGGGTGTCACACGGGTTTGGTACAGATTATTTTGTTGCCCAGGTTCAATAAGCATAGTACCTGATAGGTAGCCTTTTGATCCTTATCCTCCTCCCACCCTCCACCTTCAAGTAATTCCCAGAATCTATTGTCCCCTTCTTTGTGTCCATGGGTACTCAGTGTTTAGCTCCCACTTATAAATGAGAAAACTCATTTTCTATTCTTCAGGAAGTTTGCTTAGGATAATGGCCTCCAGATCCACCCATGTTGTTACAAAAAAAAAACACGTGATCTCATTCTTTGTTATAGCTATGTAGTATTCCATGTTGTATATGTACCACATTTTCTTTATCCTGTCTACCATTGGTGAGAATTTAGGTTGATTCCATATCTTTGCTATTGTGAATAGTGCTGCAATGAACATATGACTGCATGTATCTTTCTAGTAGAATGATTTATATTCCTCTGTATGTATACCCAAAAATGGGATTGCTGGGTCAAATGGCAGTTCTGTTTTAAGTTCTTTGAGAAATTACTTAACTGCTTTCCACAGTGGCTGAACTAATTTACATTCCCCAGCAGTGTATAAGTGTTTCCTTTTCTCCATAGCCTTGCCAACATCTGTTGATTTTTTGCTTTCTAATAATGGAAATTCTGACTTACATAAGATAGTATCTCATTGTGGTTTTGATTTGCATTTCTCTAATTACTAGTCATGTGGAGCTTTTTTTATTATTATGCTTGCTGGCTGTATGTATGTCTTCTTTTGAAAAGTGTTCGTTCATGTACTTTGCCCACTTTTTAATGAGGTTGTTTGTTTTTTGCTTACTGACTTAAGTTTCTTACAGATTCTTGATATTAGACCTTTGTTGAATACATACCTTGCAAAAATTTTCTCCCATTCTGTAGGTTGTTATTTTGTTGACAGTTTCCTTTGCTGTGTAGAAACTCTAGTTTAATTAGGTTCCATTTGTCAATTTTTTGTTTATATTGCAATCTCTTTTGACATCTTTGTCATAAAATCTTTGCCAGGGCTTATGCCAAAAGTGGTATTTCCTAGATTTCTTTGGCAGTTTTATAGTTTTATGTCTTAAACTTAAGTCTTTCATTCACCTTGAATTGTTTTTTGTATGTGATGTAAGAAAGGGGTCCAGTTTTAATCTTCTGCATATGGCTAGCCAGTTATCCCAGCACCATTTATTGAATAGGGAATCTTTCTCCATTGCTTATTTTTGTCAACTTTGTTGAAGATCAGAAGATTGTATGTGTGTGGCTTTATTTCTGGATTCTCTAACCTGTTCTATTAGTCCATCTGTCTTTTTTGTACTGGTAGCCTGCTGTTTGGATTACTGTGAAGTAACACGAAGCTTCCAGCTTTGTTGATTTTGCTTAGGGTTGCTTTGGCTATTTAGGCCTTTTTTTGGTTCCATATGAATTTTAGACTAATTTTTTCTAACTCTGTGAAAACTGTCTTTGACAGTTTGATAGTGATGGTGTTGAATCTGTAAATTCCATTGGGAAGTATTGCCATTTTGACAATACTGATTCTTTCTTTCCATGAGCATGAAATATTTTTCCATTTTTGTGTCATCTCTTATTTATTTCAATAGTATTTTGTAATTCTTGTTTTAGAGATTGCTCACCTCCCTGATTAGCTGAATTTCTAGGCCTTTTATTTTTTGTGGCTACTGTGAATGGAATTGCATTCTTAATATAGCTCTCAGCTTGGACATTCTTATTGTATAGAAATGCTACTGATGTTTGTACATTGATATTGTATTCTGAAACTTTTCTGAAGTTGTTAATCTGACATAGGGGTTTTGGCGTAGAGACTATGGGTTTTTCTAGGTATAAAATCATATCATCTACAAACAGAGATTGTATGATTTCCTCTCTTCTTATTTAGATGCCTTTTATTTCTTTCTCTTGCCTGATTGCTCTGGCTAGGACTTCCAGTGCTATGTTGAATAGGAGTGGTGGGAGTGGGCATCCTTGTCCAGTTCTCAATGGAAATGTTTCCAGCTTTTGCCCCTCAGTATGATGTTGGCTATGGGTTTGCCATAGATCGCTTTTATTATTTTGAGGTATTTCCTTTAATATCTAGTTTATTGAGGGCTTTTAACAAGAAGAGATGTTGAATTGTATCAAAAGCCTTTTCTGCCTGTATTGAGATGATCATATGGCTTTCACTTTTAGTTCTGTTTATGTGATGAATCACACTTATTGATTTGTGTATATTGAACCAACTTTACATCTCAGGGATAAAGCCTCCTTGATCTTGAAGGATTAGTTTATTGACATGCTGCTGGATTCAGTTCATTACTGTTTTGGTGAGGATTTTTGTGTCTATGTTCATCAAGGACGTTGGCCTGAAACGTTCTTGTTTTTTTTTGTTTTTTTGTTTTTGTATCTCTCCTAGGTTGGGTATTAGGATGCTGGCCTCATAGAACGAGTTAGGGGGCAATACCTCCTCCTCAGTGTTTTGGAATAGTTTTAGTAGGAATGGTACCAGCTATTTTTTATACATCTGGTAAAATTCAGCTGCAAATATCTCTAGTACAGGGCTTTTATTGGTTGGTAGGCCTTTTATTACTGATTCAATTTCAGAACTTGTTATTGTTCTGTACATGGTTTCAATTTCTTCCTAGTTCAATCTTGGGAGGTTGTATGTTTCCAGGAATTTATCCATTTCCTGTAGGTTTTCTAGTTTGTGTGTGAAGAGGTGTTCATTCATCATAGTGTCTGAGGGTTTCTTGTATTTCTGTGGAATTAGGGGTAATGTCTTCTTTGTCATTTCTGATTGTGTTTATTGAGACCTTCTCTCTTTTTTCTTTATTAGTCTAGCTATCTATCAATCACATTTATTTCTTCAAAAACCAAACCTCTTGTTTTGTGGATACTTTTATTGTTTTCCCCACCTCAGTTTCCTTCAGTTCAAATCTGATTGTGGTTATTTCTTGTCTTCTGCTAGCTTTGGTGTTGGTTTGCTTTTGTTTTTCTAGTTCCTCTAGATGAGATGTTAGATTATTAGATTATTAATCTGATATCTTTCTAACTTTTTTAGTACTATAAACTTTCACCTTAACATTGCTTTAGCTGTGTTTCAGCAATTCTGGCATGTTTTATCTTTGTTTTCATTCATTTCAGAGAATTTCTTGATTTCTGCCTTAATTTCATTCTTTACCCAAAGGTCAAAAAGAAGCATGTTGTTTAAATTCCACATAATTGAATGGCTTTGAGTCATCCTCTTAGTATTGATTTCTGTTTTTATTGCACTGTGATCCAAGAGTGTGGTTAGTATAATTTTGACTTTTTTGAATTTGCTGAGAATTCTGTTGTGGTTGATAATGTGATCAATTTCAGATTATGTGCCTTGTGCAGATGAGAAGAATGTATATTCTGTTGTTGGGAGGAGAGTTTTGTAGATGTCTGCAGGGTCCATTTTGTCAAGGGCTGATTCAGGTGCTGAGAATGTCTTTGTTGGTTTTCTGCTTCAATGATGTATCTAATACTGTCAGTGGAGTTTTGAAGTCTCCCACTATTATTGTGTAGTTATCTAAGTCTCACATAGATCTCTAAGAATTTGTTTTATCAATCTGGGTGCCTCATTGTTGGGTTCATATATATTTAGAATACTTAAGTCTCCTCCTGGTTGAATTGAACACTTTACCATTATGAAATGCACTTTGTCTTTTTTCTATGTTTATTGGTTTAAAGTCTCTTTTGTTTGAAATTAGAATAGCAACCTCTGTTTGTTTGTTTGTTTGTTTGTTTTACATTTTGTTGGTAGATTTTTCTCCATCCCTTTACTTTAAGCTTGTGGGTGTTTCATGTGAGGTGGGTCTCTTGAAGACAGCCTACAGTTGGGTCTTGCTTCTTTATCCAATTTGCCTTTTAAGTGGGATGTTACCTCATTTACACTCAAGGTTAATATTGATTTGTGAGGATTTGAACTTATCATTATATTGTCTGTTGACTATTATGTAGACTTGATTGTATAGTTTCTTTATAGTGTCAGTGGGCCTCGAACCTACGCATGTTTTTTTGGTGGTAGGTAATAATCTTTTGTTTCCGTGTTTAGCACACCCTTTAAGGACCTCTTACAATACCAGTGTGATGGTAAGGAGTTCCATTAACATTTGATTGTGTGTTAAGAATTTTATTTCTCCTTTGCTTATGAAGTTTAGTTTGGCTGGATATGAAATTCTTGGTTGAAAATTCTTTTCTTAAAAATGCCGAATATAGTTCCCCAATCTCTTCTGGTTTGTAAGGTTTCTGCTGAAAGGTCTGCTATTAGCCTGATGATTCTCTTTGTACATGACCTGCTCCTAATTTCTGGCTGCTTTTTATATTTTTTCTTTCACATTGAGCTTGGAGAATCTAATGATTATGTGTCTTAGGGATGGTCATCTTGTATAGCATCTCAATGGGGTTCTCTGCATTTTCTGAATTTGCATTTTGGCCTCCCTAGGGGGGTTGTGGAAGCTTTCATGAACAATACCCTCCAATATGTTTTCCAAGTTGCTTGCTTTCTCTCTCTCTTTTTCAGAGATGCCAATGAGTCATAGATTTGGTCTCTTTACATAATTTTATATTTATTGGAGGCTTTGTTCATTCTTTGTCTTCTTTTATCTGTATTTTTGTCTGATTCAGTTGATTCGAAGAACCAGTCTTCGACCTCTGGAATTCTTTCCTCAGGTTGGTCTATTCTGCTGTCAATACTAGCAACTGTATTACAAAATTCTTGTAGTGAGTTGTTCAGCTCTATCAGTTCAGTTTGGTTCTTCCTTAAAATGCCTATTTTGTTTCATATTTCTTATATTGTTTTACTGGACTCCTTAGACTCCTTGGATTGGGTTTCAATTTTCTCCTGACTTCATTCCTATGTAGATTCTGAATTATATGTCAGTCTTTTTAGCCATTTTAACCTTGTTAATAACCATTGCTGGTTAACAAGTGTGGTTATTTGGAGGTAACAAGGCACTGTGGCTCTTTGAGTTGCCAGAGTTCTTGTACTGGTGCTGTCTTATCTGCGTGGGCTGACAGTCCTTTAATCTTTGAAGTTGCTGTCTTTTGGATGGGTTTTAGATTTGTTTTTGGCTTTTATCTTTGATGCCCTTGAGGGTTTAATTGTGGTGTAAGGTGGATTCAATCAACTGGCTTCATCTTGGAAGATTTCGTGGGGGGAGCGGTGCGAGAGGGCTTATCACTCCTAAACTGTGTGTTCTAGCCCTGAGGGGCTGGTACTGGGTTCCTGGATTTGTTCTTTGGCCCCTTGAGGTTAGACACCCACAGCGCTGGGTGGAGGACAAAATATTTCTGGTCCCCTGGCAACAACCCTCTAATGTGGGGTACCAGCCACAGCCCTTCTTCAGGATGATGGCAGCAGGACCCACACCTGCACACACATAAGAGTGATGGTGCAGTGGTGTGCCCACATGTTGGCAGGGCCAGGGCACCAGTGGGGGCAGTATGCTGGCCTTCATGCATTGTCAGAAAAGAGGCAACAGTGTCCGTGTATGCACACTTGTGCCAGCAGCAGTGGGGCAACACGGTGCATGTGCACATGACAGGAGATGAGGGGAGGGGAGGTCTGCTTATGCACATGTGCCTGCAAAGTGATTCATGGGGAAGGCCTGGGCTCATGGAAAAGTGCATGATGGCAAAGGGATGGGGTGAGGTTCAGTCAAGGAAGGCTGCAAGTTGGTGGTTGCACATCAGTGGGGAGTGGTCTGCGGGAAGTCTACAATGGTTAGGCACGGTCTGCTAGGTGTAGTCTTCCAGTGAAAGAGCTATAATGATGGGTCCCAGGAAGCACCCTGCTTGGGCAACCAAGGCTGAGATGCAAGTGGGGGTGAGAAGACTGGAGCCCAGGAGAGGCCAGCATACAAGGGGATGCTCAGATCAGATGCCCCAATCCCACAGACAAGACTGCCCTTCTCTGTCCAGATCTGGCAGTTACCAAAGGCCAAAGGCACCTAGAAAAGCTTGACAAGCTTTGGCAAATAGGCATTCCTGGCCATGCTCCACTGCAGCCCTTCCCATGCCAAACATTCTGGGCTCCTCACAAGCTACAGTCCTGCCCCTGCTGCCTCTCCAAACTTCCCTCCTTGCAAACCCAAGTGTCGTGGAGCTTGTGGGGTCTCTTGCAGCTAGGATTCTGGAGGTCCCTGGTGAGAGCAGGCCACTCCTGGCCTGTTCAACTTATCAGTTCCCTAGGAGCCACGGGGCGGGCAGGGACAAGTCCTGGTGCTCGGCAGTCCCATGCGTGGTCCCAACTTCTAACCCCTTCATCCCAGGGTCTCTGTCCTTCCTCTGTCCACTCTCAATGCCCTTCCTCTGAAGATCTGCTCAGAATGTGCCAATTTTCTCCATGGCCTGGTCTCTTGGTGGGAGATTTTTCTTCCTGGCTGCCGCTAGTCAGCCATCTTGGCTCCAAATCCTAGAGGAAGAACTTTAAACAAATCACTTTAAATTTCTGGATCATCTTTTCCTTACCATTAATTGAAGAATATGTAACAGCTAACAGCACACACACACACACACACACACACACACACAAAATCAAATAATAGTAGTCTTCAATTATCAAGGACTTACAACATGTTACAACATGCCAATCAATTTACGACCATTATTTTGTTTAATGCATAAAACATGTTCAAACCAGAAATCAGCTTAGGGAACCATGATCACTGGCTAAAGAATGAGTTGTCTGGCTGGTGATGTATCTACTAGACAGATCTAGAATCAGGCTAATGTATCCCAACATCAAGTGAGTTAAAGCAACAGGACTTATTCACACAAAAAATAATTTAATAATTTATTTATATTCCAAAGCACCAAAATATCAAATTCAATAATAACAGTTAAACTCCATTGAGTATTTATGCATAATACTAGAAACTTTGCTAAAGCACTTCATATATTTCCTATCATTTAATCCTTACAACAACTATGTAGGGTAGGTGTTATCATCTGTGTTTTACAGATTCAAAAGCTGAAGCTCAGAAATATTAAGCAGTTTCTCTAATAACTATAGATATAGATACAACCAGATTTATTAACATAGATGTAATCTTTTTCTAACTTAGGAGATTAGTTTATATTGGAGCTCAACTTAGCTCCTATAACACAGATAAATAAATAAAATTGATTAAGAAGATCAAAGTTTATTTCTCAGTCACATATAATTCAAGGCTAGAAAGAGGCCTCTACCCTCCCCAGCACACCACTTTATCTCTAGGCCCATGAAATCTGTTCTTATTCTCAACATTTCCCAGACAAAGAGAAGGTAATGCCTTCTTTTAAGGCACAACCCAGAATTTGCACACACATATCCATGACATATAATGTGGAAGAGCAATTACTAAAACATGATGAACATATTTCATTTTTCAGTAGACAAGACCATGCATATGCAAGCATATGAATAAGCGTTTTGCTATGTGCAGTGGAAGGGAGAAGTGCATGATGTCTTTTTGTGTGGTTTATTATTGAAAAATGTGCTATGGAGGTAATATTTTTCTTTTGTAGTGTACACTAGAAAACATGTACTGAAATTAATCTTAACAGAACAGCACTTCTGTGTCTAACAAGGACAAACACCACTCTACAATGAAAACAAGTAAATAAAACATAAGAACAGGTTATACCTGCATGCCAATCCTGCACATTGTCGTATCTAGAGTTCAGTTGGTAGTCAATAATATACATCTATATTATTGATTCGGTATTGAAGAACATGGTGAAATCTTTCATTGCAATCACATTTCATCTAGTGAATATGTACATCTTTCAGCGTGTTGGTGAAAAAATTGGCAATAAATGGGTGACTAGTTTTTCACAGTGAAGTATGTTGTCAGTAAAAGGAGAAGGTGTTCACCAAATTAAAATAGGAAGTGAGATGAAAAACATTACTTTATGACACCAGTGTTGCCAGAAAAGACCATTTGAATGATCACATGAAGCTTGTTTTAGTGGAACATCTCAGGAACACATTTAGTATCTTGCAGAGCCTAAAGCCATCATTTCAGCACCAAAAAATTCTAATTTTTATCATTGAAGACAAAAGTACAACAAAAGTATTAATATGAGATTACTGAGAGTTTTTCCTAGCACTGGAATGTTTTCTCACTTTTGGAGAAAAAAATAGGTTTAAAAATATATATCATTGGACAGATTTACAAACAACATCAAAATGCTGCAATAGAACAGACATTTCAGAGTTGAAAGTAAAAAGTGAATCAGGAATTAAAGAATCTGGAGCCTGGAACAAACTGCCTCATTGACTTAGAAGGAAGTTTGATTCAAATATCCAGAATGATACACAATTAAAGCCATTTACAAAGTATTATTGTGACAAGATTTTCTGCTTTAGTTAAAAACAGAATTAAAAATTTGGCCGTGGAAGACTAAGGCAAGAGAACCACTTGAGGCCAGGGGTGCCAGACCAGCCTGGCCAGCATTGCAAGACCTCATCTCTACAAAAACTAATTTAATTAGCTGTTCACAGTGGCATGTGCCTATAGTTCTAGCTACTCGGGAGGCTGAGACAGAAGGATACCTTAAGCCCAGGTGTTTGAGGTTGCAGTGAGCTGTGATTTTACCACTGCACTCTTGCCTGGTCAAAATGAGACCAAGACCTTGTCTCTAAAAAAAAAAAAAGAAAGAAAGAAAAAAAATTTTGGCTGGATGAGGATTATAATTTATAACTCAAGTAACGCTTACCAAGTTTAATATTGATATATTGGTGAAAGATTACAAATGACGTTCTCCTAACAAATAGGGAATTGGTATAATTACCGATTTAAAATATTATTGCAAACATTTTAAAACATAAATAATTTAAAATTGATGGTTTACATGTATGCTGAATGTTGTTAAGAGTTTCACAGATTCTAAAAGTTGATGAAAACTATTCTATATTTTATAGCTATTATTCCCAGGACACTGTTTGGAGATTTACAGGATGAAGGAAACTTCTCTTAATATTTAGCATTCACCTCAACATCTAAACAAGAAGAAATTATGGAAGTGCAAAAAAGTGAAAAGTTATACAATGAATTTCAGAGCAGTGTAAATTTGAATGTAATTTTAATGTATTCCTGAATAGTCAACTCAATTGACAGATCCATCCATTTTAATCAAAGTATATTTTAATAGTACATTACTACAATGTCAGTTTTTGAATTTGAGATTCCTCATTATATGAACTACCTTGTTTTCTCTATTGACATTTACACTGTTTTTATTGATCCTTTTATTGATTCTCTAACCTGTTGTATATCTTTTCAACAGTGGATTAAGAAACAGAATGATAATTTAACTGTGTCCATTTT
The DNA here is from genome assembly GCF_029281585.2 of Gorilla gorilla gorilla. Classification (NCBI taxonomy): domain Eukaryota; kingdom Metazoa; phylum Chordata; class Mammalia; order Primates; family Hominidae; genus Gorilla; species Gorilla gorilla. The sequence goes on along the minus strand of NC_086017.1, from coordinate 105,234,665 downwards.
AATATGTATGTTTTCCTTTATTATCATACCCAGAACCATGTCATACAGATAATTAAGCTAGTTTAGCAGAATTTATTTTGTATAAAACTAGGATATATTCTACTGTTTTTGAGAAAAGTTTACTTTTTATTCATTTATGTGATAAAGCTGGTGACATTTTTTTCATTTTCTTATTCATAGTATGTTTTAGTACTTTCTGGACCCACTTAACAATCAGAAAAATAGCAAAAGAAGCAGCATCCTCTTTGACTTCCTCTACCGGATGTCCCCTATTTTAAAAACAGGCATGTAGCAGAGATTCAAGGCTGCAAAACAAGATGAATTGAGCAGAAGAAGATCATTAGAAAGAACAATGTGGCACTCATCATTTTGTGCTGTCACAACACCATCTGTGTTGCACCAGACCAGAGTAACTTTGACATGACAAATAAACCTCTTAGGGGAAATGGGGATTCTATTAATTGTTCCGCTGTCTGGCCAAATACTAGTGATATACTCTCCCCTAATGCAGCCCCATACACAATTGTTATTATTGAATTAACAATAGCAATGAGTTATGATTTTTAAAATAACATTTATTTCCCCTGGATGAAAAATAAGACTTAAAGTATCATAGTCTCACCAGGGTGGTATAAATATATTTATGCAGTCTCGTAATTATATTTATACCTCACATGGGGGACTGACTCCAGAAATAAATATTGTTTTCTTCCCCTTGCTAATAAATATTTTTCAATAAAGCTACATCATGTGTCCTCATGGCAGTCATTTTCCTCAACCACAAAAAATGGTGAGGGTACTGGTTCAAATAATTTTTGATCTACCAACACTGATCTTTTCCTGAACATTACTATTATTAACAACAATGGCAGCTAACATTTATTGCAGTTTTATACATTCCAGTTGCCATGTTAACTACCTATGTGAATTATCTCATTTAAGCCTCACAACAATCCTATGAGACTTTTATTTAGCCAAATTTCTAGATCAGGAGTTAGCAAACATTTTTGGGAAAGAGCCAAATAACAAATACTTCAGGCTTTGCTAGCCTAACAGTCAGTCTTTGCCACAGCTATTCAACTGCTATTTTGGCTCAAAAGCTGCATATGCAATCCATAACCAAGTAAGTGTGATTGTATTACAATAAACATTTTTTAAAAGATAGTATACTAGATTTTGTCTATGGGCCATTGTTTGCCTACTGCTGTTCTAGATGATGAAACTGGGGTTTAGTAAGATTAAATGACTTGCCCAAGTCACTAACTAGTGAGGTCAAAATTTGAAAACAGACTAACTACAGATTTGAGCTGCTAACCACTATATTATACCTCCTTTAGTATTCTTTAATATGTCACAACAGAAAGATTGAGAAAATGTAAAAATTATAATGTCTTAATAGCCAGTGCTGGAATTTCTCTTAGAGAGGAAATGTATTTGTTGTAAAGACGTCTTGCTAATTCACCTGGGGAATGTTGAGAATGTAAAAGCAGTTGTCAGCAGGCCTCAGGATAAAAGAAAAGAAATGCACAGAAATTCTGAGGTGCAGAAAGACAGAGTAGAGAGAAGAGAAAATAGCTGAATGTGTGTGGTAAATGTGTGTTGCTGAATGATGGGTGATTATAGCCTGAATTATAGAAAAAAGTCAACAGATACGAATGTTTTTTTAATAAAAGGAGGGGACTGGGAATTTCTAACATTGTGTTACTTAGGCTACAAGTAATAAAAAACTTACAAAATACAGAAAGACGCTTTCTGACATAACCTAAATCAAAAAGTAGGATAAGCTCCAGGTGAGATAGTCACAGATCCAGCTCTGCCCCTCTGCTGTTGCCTCAGCTCTCCCCTTCTCTGTGTTGATTAGACTTTCTCCATAACAGTGTCAGGCCTCTGAGCCCAAGCCAAGCCATCGCATCCCCTGTGACTTGCACGTATACACCCAGATGGCCTGAAGTAAGTGAAAAATCACAAAAGAAGTGAAAAGGCCCTGCCCCGCCTTAACTGATGACATTCCACCATTGTGATTTGTTCCTGCCTTAACTTAACTGAGTGATTAACCCTGTGAATTTCCTTCTCCTGGCTCAGAAGCTCCCCCACTGAGCACCTTGAGACCCCTGCCCCTGCCCACCAGAAAACAACCCCCTTTGACTGTAATTTTCCATTACCTTCCCAAATCCTATAAAACGGCCCCACCCCTATCTCCCTTCGCTGACTCTCTTTTCGGACTCAGACCACCTGCACCCAGGTGAAATAAACAGCCATGTTGCTCACACAAAGCCTGTTTGGTGGTCTCTTCACATGGACGTGCATGAAAAGCAGCAACATGGCTGCCAGCAGCTACTGAAGCAGCAGACTGCTTGTTCATGTACAGTGAAGAAGACAAATAAAATATCCTGTCTCCTAACAGTGGGGGATATTTCTGCTTATTAATAATTAGTTCCCCCAAATCCCAAGTGCTGGGAGTTTAATTATGAATTCCTAAACCATTTTCTGGAAAGGAGGATGGATTTCCCAATACTGACCTCCTAAACTACACAGGCCCTGTAACTACAAAAGTGGCCATTTCATTTGAGTCATGTGGGCTGTGGGAAGATGCATGGCTATCTGATCAAAAATGGGATGCTTTTTGGAATACAGAGAAAAGATAAATATAGATAAGCAAAATGTACATCTCCAATTCATACGATGAAATCTTTACATAGCTCTGGAACAAGACTGACTTTTAAAAAATAACAAACAGAACAACAAACTGGGTTTGCCATTAACATGGAACTTACCTCTGTTTCAGAAACTATCACATTAAAACATCACATAAAACATGAATGTTTTACTTTATGCCAGGCAGTGTGACAGATCCAGGGTCGAAATAAACATTTCTAGTCATTTGCAGGAGATAGCACATAGACACATTGAAACAATCTAGTAGTAGATTAATAGTGACATACCTGGGATGCTATGGATGTACTCAAGACTGGAGGAATCAGAAAAGTCTTCTAGAAGAAATGCCTTTGCTTTCTTTTATTATTTTTATGACTAGAAATTAAGGCTATATGACATATAATCATAATATGTATATTAATATATTCAACAACAAAATATTTTCCTTACAAAAATACAGACATGGCTAAGTATATCTCACAATATCAAAATATTCCTTGAAAGGCATTATGTTAGGTACCAGTAAAATCTAGAAGCAATATGTTTGTAAATTCTATGTAAAATACAGATTCATATATATCAACTTTAACATTTAGCACTCTAGAGAGCATGTGTATTCACATTCATTGACATTCCTTTACAAATCCAGCAATCAAGCTTAGATATTAGACATGAAACTATATGGTGAACATAGAAATAGAATTTTGATTTGTGCCAAAAAAACATATTTTTTAAATTGCTGCAGTATCCCTTAAATGAGTAATTTATTTTGAAATGGGAACATATTTTATCTACAGGGTATTCATTTTCTTAATAACTGAATCTGGCATAACTTGCTAACAAGACAGCTTGCACTTGCACTTAAGAGAAAGCACTCGTGGTTATAGGTAGTTGAATATTTTAGAAGGAAAATCACTTAACCTACTCAATTTAGAGCTTTAGAAGGAATACATTAATGTGTAAAGGAAAGAAGACCCAAAGCATAAATGCTTTTAAATTATCTTTTCCCTAGATAAAAATTATAGTACCATGACTTTCAAGAAGACATTAAAAATTCAACAATATGGTTTTGTTCTTGGAATTATTTTCAGATGAGGTTTATCAAGTACAGCACTACTGATATTTCAGACTGGAAATAATTCTTTGTTTTAGGCTGTCCAATGCATTATAGAATATTTAACAGCATCCCTGCCCTCTACACACTAGATGCCAGTAGCACTTCCTAGTCATGACAATAAAATAAATGTCTCCACACATTGCCAAATATGCCCTGTGGGGCAAAATTTCTCCTGGCTGAGAACTACTTTCTTAAAGAATAATTCTAATATTAATCTACAGCATAATAATATTATATAACAATTAAATTTCTATCTTTTATTAGTTTTCTATATAAATAATCATTTGTGAAAATAATGAGCAAGCTGCTTCTAAAGTAAAATTATGAAATGGCTTCAAAATCCGTAGAAATTACTGCAGTAGCTGAAGGGTTACAAGAATCATAAGGTCAATAGAGATAAAAATCATTTCACAATGATTTCAAAATTGATCATAACATACAAAGATATCACTCCTGGTCTTCAACTTATGATCCGCACCAAAAAAAAAAAAAAGGCTTGAATCCTCCAAGAAATGTGGAAAATTAGTAGTGAAAGAAACAGTTTCAACCAGGAAAAACAAGGCAAAGTTTAGGATTTAGGAGCAATTCAAAAGTGGAAGTTACTGGAGGATTCAAAAGCAAAGGTTAAAGAACAGTGATTCTTAGGAATTCAAAGACTAAGTAATTGCCAGAGCCATTCTCTTTCTACCCATTTTTTAATCATCTTGGGGACCCAGATAATATTGAAAAGACAGAAACCATTCTGGCTTTAAGAATCCTAGGAGATTTTTTTAAACCATCTTATATGGAAATATTATTATATCGTGTCTTATCTCTTCTTCAGCATTAATCAAATATTTTTCACATACAAATTAATGCATATATATTTCCATACTTATTAACATATCTCTTTCAATCTGGATCCCCATTTAAAATGTCTAAGATGTTGCCTGCCACATATAGGCACAAATTGATTTTTTAAATAAATAATTGAATATTGGATAAATGATTTCTGTTTCTTCTATCACTGTAACAATCAACATTCCATAAGAACAGCTTCCATCGAGAAAGTCCTTCTTTTAGAGATCTCTATCTTTTTTGACATTCCATGATGTTTAATACTCCCCAAAATGGATCCAGATTCCAAAACCTTCAACTCTTCATGACTTAGTATCCACAATCTCACTTTTACTGCCCTGACATTCACAAAAAAACCTACAGTGTATGTTAGATAAGAAAAAATAATCTTATCTGGAGAAGCCAAAATCAGTATAGTAGAGAGAAAAATACAAGATATGACATATAGTACTGTAAAGCACTTACCTAGAAAATAAAAGAATGGTTATACATTTATTCAAAATAATCCAGCCTTGAGTAACTAAGTCTCCATGCAATCTCTGGCTTGGTTACAGAGAAAGCCCAAAACAGGTTTTATATTTTAAGTACTAGACAACTATGAAATTATTTACTATCCCGTTCATATTTTAGAACTCAATATGCTTAAATGTTAAGATTCTCTGGCATTAGGTCTCTAAGCAAAATAATAATTTTTAGAACCTATGTCTCTCACAGATCCTGAGGTTAATTACAGCAGAAAGTCAAAGCCAAATATACCATCAAAGGGGTAGAAATATATACTCATTTTCATGTTCCTATATGACATAAAGAGAGATCAGTAGTTTTCAATCCTGCCTCCATATTATAATCACCTGTAGAGCTTAATAAAGTACTACTGTCCAGATGCTATTCTTAGAAATACAGGTTTAATTTTTCTGCACTGGGGTCAGAGCCTCAGTATTTTTTAAAAGCCCACAAGTATTAGATTGTTAGTTTGTGACAAAAAACGCAATTACTTTTGCACCAACCTCATAATTCCAATATGTAAACAATGAGACATAGGCATAATTAAAAGCTAAGCAATAAGGCTGGGCGCAGTGGTTAGTTAGCACTTTGGGAGGCCAAGGCAGGTGGATTGCTTGAGCCCAGAAGTTCAAGACCAGACTGGACAATGTGGAAAAACTCCATCTCTAAAAAAAAAAAAAAAAAAAAATACAAAAATTAGCCAGGAGTGGTGGTGTGTGCCTGTAGTGTCAGCTGCTTAGGAATCTAATGTGGGAGGATCACCTGAGTCCAGGGAGGTCGAGGCTGCTGTGAGCCATGAGAAAAAAAAAAAAAAAAACCTTAAGCAATGGCGGAGAAATAGAAGTAGAGAAGTTAGATAGTCATTAAAGCCATCACCTGATATTTTTAGTATTTGTTAGTGTAGTTAATTAGGTATGTCTTATTCAGAAAATACGAGGAATACAAGGCAACTTCTGCCAGTATATATCAGTGTCTGACAGTACAAACTCCTGGATTCAAATTTTCCTTGCTGCATTTCAACACGAGTTAAAATATTTTCTCTTTCCTCTCACTAAAATCTTTGTTAGCATTGTCAAAATTTTGACACATTTTCCAATATTAAAAGATATAACATCTTATTGTGTGAAGAAAGGTGGTCCTTTCAGTGATAAGATTCTCCACCTCTGAAGTTAGTGGCACACAAAAAAAGTAGAGAAGAATCTAGCCAATCCCATTACAAATCAATAGTCTAGGTATTCAGATGACTACAAAGTGATGACGACATGAAATTATCAATAGATTTCTCAAGACAACTGACAACTTATAAGGAAATAATTGTCTTCTGTCTGAATTCGGTCAAATCAGTATATCTGAAAAATACATAGCTGTTGATCCCAAGAACAACACTGATTAAGTAAATATCTAACCAAGTGGGATTTCATCAAGGCAACTGCATAAAATTGAGATGAGGCTACATCAGTGGTAGGTGCTTTGAAGAGCAATAGTCAAATGAGGCTTCATAGAAAGTACACCTACATGAAACATACAGATAACATATCAGTTTACATATGTACAAGAAATGCAATAAATCTCTAAATGTGCAATAAAAGGAGAGGAAACTGCTTTTTAAAAAAATTAAAAGAATCATGCTCAAGGACAAAGAAATTGAGGCACAACAGCAGCAGCATTTTGGGAGCTAGAAAACAATTTGAGGGACCTGAAAGCTAAATCTACAAAGGATTGGAGGGTCGAGTTTTAGGAATTGGAGCGGAGCTGCTGGAAGAGATAAAAACAGGTTATTGCTCCTCCTCAACCTCAGTAAAGGACAGAAGTTTTACTCTATAGAGAGATTGTTACAGAGAGACCCAAACATGGCTACTGATAGTATACTATTTTCACATCCTAATGTGATTAATCCAGGAGTGCCTCCCTCCAAGATTTTCTTGACAGAACGACCAGAGAAAAACTACCCTTTCTTCAAGTTGAGAAATTGAAAGGATGTAACTCAGGAAATGTTAGGAATTGTGTATACTGCCACATAAAGAAATCTAAGAAAATGAATCTGCTAACCAATTAAGAAGACGTAGTAAGAATTGGAAACAGATAACCTCATTAATACAGACTTTAAGTTTTAGGAAATCAGTAAGTGACTGTTTTTGCTCCATGTTGACCTCAGAGTTTGGCACATACTATAGCAGGTTCTCAATAGAAGTTTGTTGAATGAATACATCAAGTTTCTGATTTCAGTTCTTAAGATCCTAGAAGATTCCCTGCTTCCTATAGATATCCCAGCAGTCATCCCTTTATATATATATATATGCTTTTTATATTTTCATATATATATTTATACTTTTATATATATGACGTATATATCTTTTTGCTGACGTTAGTTTAAATTTTGTCTTAATTTAAACTAATGTCAATTAAATACAAAAACAATACCAAAAGAGGAAGAAAAAAGTTATAAGCCCTAAAATGTAGAAGTAGAAGTGGCTTGTTCAAGTTGCACTAGGGGACAGTGAAGATCCTTCCATCCAATGCTGGAAAAATAATTGTTCTAAGTCAGGGAAGCAGTTTATTAAGCAATTGATAGTCTTTAATATGTGCCTGCCTAAATTCAATTTTCAGTGGGAGAAAAATATTAGAGTATTGGAATGCTGCCTTTGTTTCCCAAGATTCAGTAAGTTCCCATAGGAGAGACACAAGCTTTAATCCAAGTTTGTCCATCTGAAAAGAGAAAGGCCACTACAAGCATAAATGCTTTTTAAAAGATACATTTTCTACCTGTGGCCATTAAGCTGTGACTTCTAAACCTTATAATTAATGCATACTAAAGAATTGCAAAAGCTATCTACCTTACATCAAAATTTGTGTTTGCAAAGGTTAGGAAGGGAGAAGCACTGCACTAGCTAAGACTGAAACCCAAAGGAACCAATATAATGGGGTAGTCTCTTCTATCAGGGTGCTCTTGAGCTTTCCTTTTGTTGTTGTTCTGAACTCCCTATCAGGCAAAGGTGTTAACTTTTCTCTAAAAGCATCATCAAAGAAAATGCAGACTCTAGGCTTTGAGCATTTAAGAAGCTCTGCCTTACCACTCTGGCCTACTACTTTATTGTATTTGGGCAGTGGCTTAAACCAAAGGCATTGAGCTGAGACCTGACACATTGAGAGGGTGTGGGACCTGTTGCTAAGAAACAGAAACTGCAAAGGAGAGATCCATATACAAAGATCCCAAATTCACAATATTTAATTTTATTTATTGCTGAAGAATTCCCATCAAATGAAACTTACAGGCAACTATACATAGAGCTTAAGAAGGTGAGAGGAAGAAAAAAAAAGGAGAGAAGAACAAGGAGGAGGAGGACAAGAGAAAATAAGGAAGGAAGGAAGGAAAAAAGAGAGAAAGAAAAAAAAGAAAAGAAAAAGAAAGAAAGAAAGAAAGAAAAAAGAAAGAAGGAAGGAAAGAAAGAAAGAAAAAGAAACAAAGAAAGGAAAGAGAGAGAGAAAGAAAGAAAGAAAGTCGGGGGAGAGAGAGGGAGGAAAGATTTATTGAAAAAGAAACCACAGGCTTGGTAAACAATGGTGCCTTATTATTTAACTGCAGAGGCAATCTGCATGGTTGTGACAGAATTTTCCTCCAGAGGTAGACCATCCCACAGTTGGTGAAGCCTGATAAATATCCCTGCAGATATGTCTATAAAGAACCTTGCAAAATTGAATTTTTTCAAATTTTTCCTTTTGGGTATAACAAGGACACCAAAATTTCTGACCAAATAAATCATACCACTTTCAGGAAAGTGAGTAAATATGTAGATACTGCTCAGTGTCCCAGCCTAGCTTGATAATAATGAAAGCTAACATTAATGGGACATGCACTCATTGTATGCAGGCATTGTATTAAGGGCTCATTGAATCCTCAAAACAACTCATGAGATAGTTCCTATCACTATGTTGGTTTGAAGAAAAGAAAACATGCTTACAAAAGTTAAGGGCATTGCTCACAGTTAGAAAATTTGTAAGGGTAAGAATCCGAACCGAAAGAATTTGACTCCAGGGCTAGCCACTGTAACAGCTCCACTCTAATAATTATGTAACGGTTTTGGACTCTTGACAGCTCTATATTTCTTCACATTTTCTCCTTATTTCAGTGGTTTTTGGTTATGGGAGATTTTGCCCCTCAGAAGGTATTTGGCAATGTTTGGAGACATTGTTTATGTCACGAGTTTGGTAGAAGGGTGCTACTGACATTCAATGGATAGAGGCCAGGGATGCTACAAAACATATGAAAATACACAGGAAAATCCCCAAGAAGAAATAATTAATCAACCCAAAATATCAATAAGGCCACTGTGAGAAGGCCTGCCTTGCCTGTAAAAAAAAGTTTAGCTCTTCATTGTACATTGTGAGTATTGGGTGGTCAAAAGTACCACTCTATACACGAGTCAGCTAACCACATCTAAACTTGAATGAGAAGATATCGCATTGCCCAGACATTCTAGATGTAAAGTTGGATTCTTTTTTTGCTTGTCACCTATATGGGAAAGGGTAGGAGAGTTTGTGATTACACATAAAGCAACTGAATATAACACAGGAATCCTTTTGAAATTATACATGTGGATAGTGGTGTCAGAAAAATGGTGGAATAGGAGTACCGTGGCTTCACTGCCCTCAAACCAGCAACTATTTACAGACAAAGGATACCTTTGTGAATATCTCAGAATTAGGAAGTGAGGCTGAAACACACTGCCTTGAACTGCAGAAATTTGAGAAAAGCCATGTCCCAAGAGTAAAAGAAATGGTTGCCTTTCACCATGCTATCCCTCCTTCAAGTCAGCACAGGGCCACACAGATGATTCCCCGGGACCTCCAGTTTCTACAGTTGGAGAAGTAAGATGAAAGTAGACATTCAGCTTCCCCATGATTCTGGGGCCCCTTACAGGAAGAATTGATACACCATAGTAATAAAATAAAGGATAAAAAATATATAATCATCTCAATAAATGCAGCAAAAGCATTTGACAGAATTCCACACCCTTTCATGATAAAAACTCTCAACAGATTAGGTATAGAGGTAATGCGCCTTAACACAATAAAGGCCATCTTTACAAACTCATAACTAATTTCATTTTCAGTAGTGAAAAGCTGAATATTTTTCCATCAGAAACAAAACAAGAATGCTCTCTCTCGCCAATTCTTTTCACCATACTACTAGAAGTCCTAGCCGGAGAAATTAGGCAAGAGAGAGAAATAAGATGCATCCTAATAAGAAAGTAAGAAGTAAAATTGTCTCTATTTGATGATGACAAGATCTTATATGTAGAAAACCCTAAAATCTTCATCAAAAATAAAAAAGAAATGCTTTTAGAATTGATAAATGGATTAAGTTGCAGGATATGAAAGTGACATGCAAAAATCAATAATGTTTCTATATACTAATAATGAACCATCCAAAAACAAAATTAATAAAACAATTTCATTTATAATGGCAACAAAAAGATTAAATGCTTTGTTGTAAATTTAATTAAGAAGATAAAAGACCTGTATATTGAAAACTACAAAACATTGATGAAAGAAGTTACACAAAACACAAATAAATGGAAAGATATTCCATGTTCATGGAGTGGGAGATTTAGTATTGTGAAAATATTCATACTACTCAAAATGAACTACAGATTCAATGCAATCCCTATCAAAATTCTAATGTGATTTTTCAGAGAAATATAATAAAGTAATCAAATTGTATGGAACCACAAAAAGTCTGAATAGTCATAAAAATCTTTACTGAAAAGAACAAAGCTGAAGACATCCCTCTTCCTAGTTTCAAAACATATTATAAAATAGCATGGTACTGGCATAAAAACAGACCCACATGACCAATGGAACAATATAAAAGCCCCAGGAATAAATTCGTGCATTTATGGTCAACTGATTTCTGACAAAGATGCCAAGATCATGCAATAGGAAAAGAACAGTCTGTTCAATAAATGCCATTGGGAAAATTGGATATACACCTGCAAAAGGAAGAAATTGAATTCTTGTCTCACACCATATATAAAAATCACCTTAACATGGATTAAAATTTAAACATGGAACCTGAAAGTATAAAATAAGATATAGGAGAAAAGCTCTAAAACACTGGTCTGGGCAGTGACTTTTTGGAAAGAACTCCAAAAGTACAGGCAACAAAAGCAAAAAGAGACAAATGAGATGGCATTATACTAAAAAGCTTCTGCCCAGCAAAGCAAATAACTAACAAAGTGAAGAAACAACCCAGAGAATGGGAAAAATAGTTGCAAGCCATACATCTGATAAGGGATTAATATGCAGAATACATCAGAAACTTAAACAACTCAATGACAAGGAAACAAATAACCCATTTAAAAAAATGGAAAAAGGAACTGAAAAGACGTTGCTCAAAAGAAGACATACAAATGGCCAGTAGGTACATAAAAAATGCTCATCATAACTAATGATTAGGGAAACAAAGTTAAACTTACAATGAGATATTTCTTTAAACCTTTTAGAATGACTTTTATCAAAATAAAAATGAAAGATAAATGTTGTTGAGGGTACAGAGGAAACTAACTCTTGTGCATTTGCTGGTCAGAATGTAAATTAGTAGCCACTATGAAAAAAGGTATGGAGGGTCCTCATAAAACTAAAAATGGCATAACTATATGATTTAGTAATTCTACTTCTGGATATATATCCAGAGAGATTGAAATCAATGTGTTAAACGGATATCTGCACTTCCATTTTTTATTACAGCATTATTCAGAATAATCAAGATACAGAATTGATCAAAATGTTCATTAGTAGAAGAATGGATAAAGAAGATGTAGTGCATATATACACAATGGAACACTATTCAGCCTTAAAAAGGAGGGATATCTTGTCATATGTGACAACATGGATGAACCTGGATGACATTATGCTAAGTGAAATATGCCAGGCACAGAAAGACAAATACGACATGACTTCACTTATATGTAAAACCTAAAAAAGTTGAACTCATAGAAGTAGAGAATACAATAATGGCTACTAGAGAGGCTGGGTAGGTAGAGAGGAACAGAATGGGGAGTTATTGATTAAAGTGTACAAAGTTTTAGATAGACAAGAGGAATAGATTTGAAGATCTGTTGTTCAGCAGGGTGACTACAGTTTATAATAATGTATTATATATTTCAAAATAACTAAAAGAGTATATTTCAAATGTCTCATCTCAAAAATAATGGGTAAGCCAGCTGATGGATATGTTAGTTTGATTTAATCAATCCACATTGCATACATATATCAAAACTTCAAGTTATACCCCATAAATATAAGCCATATGATTTGTCAATCAAAAATAATATAAATAAAAATAAGAATTAATTAGAATTACTGTAGAACAACAACAAAAAATTATACACATGGAAAAATAGATGTAGGTACTTTACATTCACAGCATGGACTCTTACAGACATTTGACATTTTTGCTACCTATAACCACCTTCTTCCCCTTAGTGACTAGAACTTTGTCTTTCTCATTGAACGGCCAAATATCTTGGCCTACCTTTCTGGCCACAGACACAAATACATAATCCACTCATGACTGATCTTGGCACCTCATCCTTATGGCCCAAAGATTTTCCCTGATGATCACACGGCTGTAACTAGTCCAGTAAGAGACTTTCCTTAGTATTTTTCTATGTGGAGATTTTGGTGAAAATTCCTTTTATCTCTTGCTCTTTGGAGAAATGTTTTCATGTAGAAGAATCTGAAAGACTGGAGCCTACACCCACAGAAAGGTACAAATAAGACTGCAAGAAACAATCTTGCCAATACTGAGTCTCCAGCTCCAGTGTCTGAGATCTGCAAAGCAGCCCTCCCTTCCTTTGTAAGTTATATAATTTTTCTTTCAATCAATAGTTTCTTTCCTTGACTTAGATTTCTGTCTGTTATTACTCAAAGTGTCTTTATGACTACAACATCTCATGGGTATGGCTTTCCATAGAACACTAATTGAACAATTTTGATGTAAATATTTTCAAATTTTTCCCAGGTAAAAAAGTCATATCATTCTAGTGGATCTAAAATTCTATAATTATAGTGGTCTTAGCTTTGAGCATCATCAAGCAAAATTAGCAGAGCACTTAAAGGAAACCAGATCATATTTATATATTCTGGATGCTGTCATGCAACATGCCCCACAAATACAGCTTTCTAGAAACTCTGAAGCTGTAATCACTGGACTACTATCAATATAATTGATCTCATAGAACAAAGTTCACAGGGGTGAACATAACATCATGGCTTTGACCAAATACTACTTCCCAGAGTGGCCTATGCACAGTAAAAGTAAAATTAAGCAATAAAATAAAAATTTTAAAGTAAAATGCAGCATCTCCTCTAAAACCATATGCTCTTGTGTTGTCATTTAATCTCCTGGGAAACCACCACACTACAATGAAAGGAAAAGCAGTAGAAACTCTCCTCTGGTCTCAAACACATACATCCAAGTAGTGTACATCCTAGCATTTCTATTTCAAAACCTGTAATTATGACAGCATTGCAAAAACACCATAGCTCAGTGGTGAATCAAAAGGTAGGATTGGGGAGGAGGTTACACTAACTACAGATGAAAAGATTTATGCATGTCAGAGAACTGTAAGAGTTCATGTTCAGCTAACATCATCCTCCTATTCATGAAGACAGAAGAAAATCAACTCACATGCTACTTAGCGTCAAATAGCAATCTTCTGCCATTATTCAAAATTTGCTTGAAAATGGCCTGAAAGTGAGTACCTAGCTATTTCTACATATTCCTTTGCATGTGTGTGCAATAGAAGGAGACAAAAAAGACCACTTTAAAGCAAATGATTTGCGAATGATTCAGGGAAATACGTGCACTTTAGATGCTGGTGTGTGAGGAATGGGAAATAACAAACTACTATTAGCAAGGTTAAGCTACTACTATTAGCAAGTGGAAGAAAAAAAGGAAAAGAGGAAGGAGAAAAAAGAAATAGAAGAAATTAAATATATTACAATGTTGAAGAAAGAGAAACTTCTTTTTAATCCTCTAGGTAATAATCCCATGCCCTGTTACTTTTGTCATCTGTGACAACAAAATGCATATGCTTTTATAAAAATACATATCTCATGTAAAACAAACAATATTAGATTAGAAATAATCCAGCTAACTGAATAGTCTAAGAACAACAATAATTTATCTGCAAGATTTATAGGTTAAAATTATAATTCAAGAAAGCACATTCAGAAGAAAATATGAAAATAAAGCCACATATGAATCAACATTGCTATTTCTTCTAAATTTATTCAACAAATTACTTCAAGCAATCACATGTTTTCAACTCATCCTGAAATGCTAATTGTAATATTTTTATATAACACTGGTAATCACCTTTACCTGATATGGCTTTGGAGTTTAATATAATCTGAAGTGTTCAAGGTGTGTTATTTTACATCAATAATATATGTTTTGTGAATAATAACAAAACTAAGTGGCCCAGGGAATTTGTTAGAATACAAAGTTAAGCACCTTGTAGCCATGATATTCTTTTAATTTAAAAATAAAAGTGAAGATTACAGAGAGAATTATAAATAATATAGCAAAGTCACTGTGTAATGCCTTAAAATTTTGCTGCATCATTCACATACAATTGAATTTGTATTAAATTATACAGTCTTTTAATTGATCAATAAGTGTTGCTAAATAGCTGGGAATATAAAATTCACAGCTACTCAGTTCTTTTCCTTTGAATCAGTCAGATTCAAGTAAAGTTCAAACAGACTATGAGATAGGTTTTATTTAATCAAACACGGAATTTAGGTAAGTGTGTTTTTGGCTTGTGTGTTGTTGTTTTGGGGAAATATTGTGAAGGAATTTAACTACAGCAAAATCTGTAGGCCACCCTAAAGAGAATTTTTATTTGTATTCTCAAATTTGAAAGCTTGAAACATATTATACATACATTGAACGACTTCAAATTCCTTGTATCTTCACACTGCAGCTATTAGATTGGAGTAGACCTGTGGTTCTAAAACTAGTCTTCAAGGTGAAGGATATAAAGATAATTAAAGTGGTTACTAGACAACAGCTGCCCAAAGGATATACTTCACATTCCTTATAATCTCAGTGTCTTTCCATATTATGGACTGAATTGTGTACCACCAAAATGTACATGTTGAAGCCCTAATCACCAATGTGAGTATTTGTACATAGAGCCTTTAAGAAAGTGATTATGGGTAAATGATGTCTTAGGGTGGGGCCGTAATCTGAGAGGACTGGTATCCTTACAAGAAGAGGAAGAGACCTAGTGATTGGTCTTCTTCCATGTGCACACAGAGGGAAGGCAATATTAGGACCCAGCAAGAAGGCATTTGCCTGCAAGCCAGAAAGAGAGGCCTCACCGACACCAATGCCAATGGCACCTTGATCTTGGACTTTTAGCATCCAGAACTGTGAGAAAATAAATTTCTGTAATTTAAGCCACCCAGTCTGTGGCATTGTGTTGTTATGGCAGCCTAACAATATACTCATTGTCTTCTGTTTCTGGCTTACTTAGTCAACACTAAGCATATCTTGACACTTACTATCCTTATGTATCTATCAGTTTGTTTATTCAACAAATCATTGTCTGTTTCTACTGCATGCTGGGAATTGTTTTGATTCCAAAGTTGTTATCCAAAAGATTCTGAAGTCAGGTGCTCTTTCTCCTAGATCATAGATACTAGTCCTAGCCTGCCTTCTTTCCATTGCTTTCCCTTCTGTATAACCACCAAATTTAAGAGTTGATCGATGGCCATACTGCAGCCAAAGCAGGTATAAGTGTTACTTTTCCCCACTTCTGGTCCTCAGTTAAGAAGAAGGAAAAGGAAATTACATTTTTGCAAGTACTATACTAGATGTTATACATATTTTATTTTATTTAGCAAATATAGAGAGGAGAAACCTTCAGGAATTGTAGTAGTTGAAGATTATAGGATTAGAATTCAAATACCAGTAATAAAAACGTTTTAAATTTAGAACTTTGGCTTCAAAATACAGATTTATATCATCTGAGTAATAATGGTTTCTACCTCCATATGATCTCCACAAAGACTGCCATGTTTCCTTCTATTCCATCTTGTCTGAGCTGCAAATTGACTTTTCCAACATCTTATATAAAAATTGAGATATTAGCAGAACCCAGTAGCCCAACGTATATAAAATGAAGATGTATAACTAAATTTAGTAGTGGCTCAAGTAACTACATATAGCATTTAAACACACTTATCTTCTACTAAACGAAAAAAGAACTTTTTAGTAGCCTTCCTGCATTTTAACTTTCATGACCTGCCATTTTTTCTTCAATCAGTAGGTGAAATGTAACATAGTGGTAACCTTGAAATCTATCACACAAGTAAATTTTGGTTTTCTATGTTTAATTTTACAAAAACTTGGGTATACTGAATCCTATGGGCATATGACCATGATTGTTTTGTTTTAATATGTAGTAAATATAAACCTTTCATCTGCATGACACAGTAACTTGAATAGGTTTTATATGAGACAAATCTTTAGCTTGTAAGACAGTATTTATAGTAAGAAATAGAAATATCACCAAGTTAACACATTCTCAGTATATATCTATCAACAAGTTTAATGTGGACGCCTAAAATACTCATCCCAGGGTATAAATGCCAAGCAATACTTTAGGTTTTGCCAAATTTCTAGAACTCTTTCAAAATTTCACAACAAGCTCTGAATTCCACTAAGTGATATTTTTCTTCCTCTTAATTTGTTTGGTTTGCAAAGGAAATGACATTTTCCAACATGTTTCAACTTAAATTAGTGTTTTCTGCTATGAAAACATAATTCACATCTTGGAGAAACTCAACATTACTGACTCTGAATGGCTGTTATGGAAGCAGTAGCTATTTTTGAGGCCTTTTGCAAGGATGTGGTTGGTCCAAAGGGCAAAACTAAAAGAAATCTGAGTGAGCATATTAGAACTCGCATGACATGATCAGTCCTTAAATAATTAACTCTATTTAAACTTGTAATTTTTTTTTAGTTGGTGTACCAAGGAATTGGGCTAGTGGAAAGAGTATCATGCATTAATTTTTATAGTTTGCATGTGTTATTTTTTTGATTTCCCAAGAGCATTTTTATATTAAAGAGACAACAGTTTAATTTTTTAAAAGCTTTAAGCATATAGTTGTTTTCAAAAAATGTTTGTTGATTTATCACGCCGTGACTTTGTTTTAAATAGTAATTGTATCAGTTAGCTCCGTCTGACATAACAAAATACCACAGACTGGGTGGCTGGCTGAAACCACAGATACTTATTTTTTATAGTTCTGGAAGCTGGAGTTCAAGATCGAAGTCTGGCAGGGTTGGTTTCTTGTGGTGATCTTCACATGGTGAAGACAGAAGGTGAATTCTCTGGTATCTCTTCTTTTAAAAATATATATATATATATATACATATATAAATATATAAATAATATATATATTTGTATAAATGTATGTGTTACAAGCATAATTTTGTTACATGCACAGATTGCACAGTGGGGAAGTCAGGGCTTTAAGAATATCAATCACCCAGATAATGGACATTGTACCTGTTAAATAATTTCTAATCATCCATCCCTCTCCTACTCTCTCCTCCTTCTGGGTCTTCATTGTCCATTATCCCACACTCTACATCCACATGTACACATTATTGAACTACCACACATAAGTGAGAAGATGAAGTGTTTTTTTTTTTTTATCTGTGTCTGAGTTGTTTCACTTAAGATCATGGCCTCCAGTTCCATCCATATTGCTGCAAAAAACATAATTTTATTCCTTTTTATGACTAAATAGTATTCTCTTCTTGTAAGGATGCTAATTCTGTTTTATCAGGGCCCATCCTTATGAACTCATTTAACATTAATTACCTTCATAATTGTCTTCAAATACAGTCATATTGAGAGTTGAGCTTTCAGTATATGAATCTGGGGGTATGCAAACATTCAGTCCATAACAACAATGTTCCACCCAGCAGAGCCAAAGAGTCTCTGCCTTAGTGGGTTTAATATTACAGCTGACAGCCAGGAAGTTATCTCATAGACAATGGTCTAACCAGAAAGCTCTTGTACTTTCCTGGTAAGTCAAAAGAATCACACACTACTTGCTAATAGTTAAGATTATAGGAACTTTTCTGCTCTGCTTTGCAGTGATAGTAAAACCATGCAGCACAGCCTCAAGAAAAATCCTTGTGTAGAAAAACCTATAAACAAATGATGCATGTTGAACATTTCAGTATATTAATTTTTTTCAGGCTATTCATGTTCCAGACTGGATTATCTTAGATATAGGTTCACAAACATTATCTACAAAAGAAGCAAATCAAATAACGAATATTTTCTGAGCCTCTATTATGTGAAACCATTACCAGCCATTTAAAGAGGGCTCTTCTACAAGATCTATATGGCTATTTCCAATAGTTCATAGCATCAATAAACACCATACATCCAAAGCGTTGTGTAATGATCCTATTGTTGCACATGAGGCTTTCCCACAGAGCCCTTTATTGCTAATATAAAATGAAAGGGATGTTGCTGCAAGTAAAGAAATGGATCAAGCAGCGATATACACTACATACAAAAGAAATATAACTTCTCTTTCTAAAAATTCGCTTAAAACTTAAATAATTCATATTCTCTGCTGCTTTTTGCCAAAGTGAAAAGGAGCAAAAGCTAAGAAGCAATGATTTTTACTACATGATATTACCCACAGCTAGCTTCATGAGAAAAAAACATGGTTGTACTTTATCTGGGCTCAGGAGAAGTTTCTCTGGAGTACAAAAAGAACACCTGTTTCTTCAGTCCCAGTTCTACTATTAGCTAACAATATGACCTTGGGTTAGTCACTTGGCAGTTCCCTCTCTGAAGAACTTTGAGGAAGAAAAATGTCACCCGCTTCTTTCAGATGTGGAATGCTACAATATGGTTTTCTAAATGTGTTTTTAGCCCACATAAGGTGCAACGACATTAGCTTATACAATTTACTACCCTGCAATATGGCCAAAAACATTGCAACAATTAGTCAAAAATTTTAATATATGCTTGTAACTGTTGACTTGTTTCTCTTAAGAGAGAAAATAGAAAGAGTGTACAATAAGAGATGAAATTATTTTTCTCTCTCGCTTTATGTGAATAAGATCGAAGTTATTCAGTATGCCAGGTTCTCAATGTGCTGACTATCTCAAGAGATTGCCTGGACATTTTAATTGCCTTGGGTACACAAAGCCTGCTCAGCATGTGTTGTCAGAAAGTGCTACCCAAATGTTTTGGAGGCCCCAGGGTTTTCCTATACAAGCACAGTAGAAGTGCAAGCTCTAAGATTGAGTTTGTGTCAAAGATCCTATTTTCTCTCCTGTATATACCCAGCTCTAAGAATAAGCCTTTTGTAAATGTTTATTTGTCCCTTTTTGAAAAACCTAAAAACTGGAAAGTTGGTAATGTATTAAAATTGTATTCCATGAAACAAAATGTTTTTCCCCTAAGCCCCCAGATTTCTCACACGACACATTTTTCAAACTTATGATTCTCAATGTTTGCTTTTCACTTTCTGAATGTTTCCTCTGGTAAGATATGGCATTTTGTCCTTGAGAAGTGAGTGCAAGTTACTATATTTTCCTTCTTGGCCATCTCATGAGACAGGCAGTGAAATGCCAAGAATAATGTAAACTGTACAGGAAAATACCATGACGTACTACACCTAGAAATACCTCAGCTTAATAGGTGTTATGCCATTAACGGTGAATTTTATGGAGGTAAGGAGATGTAAATCTGTCATGTAGACAAAGATTTACAATAATATCCACTTCAGTAGATGATTTTCATCACAGTTAGGACCGTCAGGCAACTTACATGTTTTCTTGAGTCTCGTAAGTTATGAAGGCCTCCTCCTGCTAATCCAAGGTTGGGCTCTTGACCTTCCTGGGGGTTGATGCTGAAGATGTAGTTTGCAACTCTTCCCTTCCATTACCACTGATGTGATTTCAGTCAGTGAGGTGGAGTTTTAGCTAAGTAGCATTTACTGAAAACAATATTTGGAACAATTTGATTTAATAATAGTTTTCTACAAATAATGCATTTTTATGGTTGTAGTGTTATATATTTACAAGCAGTTCTAGACAGAGCCTTCATTTTCCAAAGATACACACAGTACATTACTGTGAGAAATAATTTAAATTGTATTTTTATACCTTTATTTCATAGTTGTGAGAGAAAATTGAATGACAATTTTGTTAGCTATTAATGTGAAGTCACTGGGAGGCAAACCATCTTTACAAGGAGCTATTCATAGACTTGGGAAATACCACTGTATTAGGAAAATAACAACTAAAAACAGGTATTCTCTTTTTATTTGTAATAAAGCAAAAAAAAAATTAACAGAAAAGGTACATATAGCCTTTTGTTTTAGCTCTTTTGGTTATATATTGTTAACTGAACATTCTAGATAAGAAAGAAAATAATTTTTAATATCATACTCCATTCCTTTCTATGTATTTGGATACTAGAAAATGTATGAGAAAAATAATTTGAGATATGATTATAACATATAATATGTATTAAATATGTATGCTAAAATAGTTTTAAGTGGGACTTCCAGCCCATTGTCTACATTGGAGTCCTAACTTTGTGACTTTACAAAGGCTATTCATTAGACAATTTAATTTTAAAATTTAAGGTAAAACTACAGGATGTATTTGACATGCATGTGTGTATTCTAGATTATATATGAAGAGGAATGAAATGGCAAACTGACAGTTAACAGTCAGAGCTGCCGGACCTGGGATTAGGTGCTGTCTGGAGGACTTAAGCCTTACCAGTATCAGAGTTCTGAAGATTACTAGTTAACTGGTATTCTTCCAAGGGTAAAAACATTAATGACTTTCTTCCTAGCAAAAATCCATAGACAGAATCATAGAGTAAACTGAAATAAGCCAAAAAAGTGATTTTGCAGAGATAAATATCCCTGGATTATTTTCATTTTCTCTTCATTAAAGCTACAATACCAACCATGTTTGTAATTCATAGTTTTCTAGTAAATAAGGAAGGCAAGCAAACTGCAGTAGTGTGCTAATAACACCCATGAATCCCAAAAGAGTATCATTTATGAAGACCAAAGGAGACTTGATGGAGCTTTGAGCAAGGAGACAGTTACAGAAGGCTGCAAACAGAAAGACAACCTTCCTCTTCAGCCCAGACACAAAGACATGGAGGCGGAAAGTGTCAGTCCTCTTTACCAGTCACTACTCAAGTGCTGTATTTTTGCTTTTAAAATTTATTATTTACAAGATGTAATATTATGGCCATAAAACATACTCATCTGTGCAAGATTCTAGATAAACACTCTCAGTGGTGGAAAGTTGGTTGAAATGTTCCAAACACTAATACACACAGTACCATATACTAAACCAATTAAGATATTCAAAAGGCCACCACTAGATGACTGCAAACGTCAGCATAAAGGTCACAGTTTTTTCAAATATTTTTGCAATGTGTATTAAAACATTTAATCTCATTTAATTTTAATTGCTGAGTTTTATTAAACTTTATAATTCTTTCACAAATAATAAATTACACATTATTACTGAAGAAGATACAGTATTAAGAGGGATAACTAGCATCTCAAACTTCAGTTTTCACTATCCAGTCCAACCCATGAAGGAAAACATGTTGTTCACATTTACCTGTAGGTTTTAATTCCAAATTTTGGAATTTGGCACTGAGCATTTTGGTCCCAGTATCTGTCGCATATAAATTTGTTTCAGGACTTTTATGATGAACAGCAAAGAGCTGGATGACAACATTTGCTTAGTACAGTAACCATTCTGATAATTTAGATTTATAATAAAAGTTAACTTATTCTGCTTTTACTCTGTGTATATAGTTTCTATTTTAACCACTAATTATTTAAATTACTATACATTCAATGATGAGAAAAAAATAAATGTTTATGGCATACATATGTATTAAATTCATTTCACACTTAAATAGAAATAAAAGTAGTACAAGGAGACACAGATATGTTCTAAATGTAAGTCCAACAAGAAGCACCAAGAGAAAAAGATGTGATGTTTAAATTACTAGAAAATGCAGTTTGCTATACAGTCTTTTAGAAATATAATAATATATTTGCATTTTAGACTTTTTGAAAAATTATGCTGTCAGGAAACCTATTTCACTCAGTCTAACCAAATAAATTGCCAATTCACTTAACCATAAAACTTCATCCCTTTTAAAAATCTATCATCAAGACATTTTATGTTTTTTTTAAGCTTCCTCAGGTGTCTCCTCTCTGATCACCCTTCTAACAAAAGTGATCTGTGTTTCATAGCACTCTGTACTTGCCCTAATTATTAAACTCTATTGTTACTACTCATGTAATTACTTAGACCAGGGATCAGCAAACTACAACCATCAGGCCAATCCAATCCACTGTCAGTTTGTGTAAATAAAGTTTTATTGGAACACAATCATGTTTATTTATTTACATATTGTCTATCACTGCTTCCACACTACAATGGCAGAGTTAAATAGTTGCAACAGAGAACTCATGGCCAGCAAAGCCTAAAATATTTACTCTCTAGCCCTTTAAGAAAAACTTTGCTGACTCCTGACAATAGTTATAGAAAGTTTCTTGACTGTCCATACCTACTAGTAAAATATATTTTGTTCTTCCAACTTTTATTGTAGCTTAAGAGGGTACTTGTGCAGATTTCTTACATGGGTAAATTATGTGTCACTGAGGTTTGGTATACAATTTCATCATCCAGGTATTGAGCATAGACCCAACAGGTGGTTTTTTAATCATCACCTTCCTCCCACCCACCATCCTCAAGTAAGCCCTGGTTTCTACTCTTCCCTTCTTTGTGTTCATGTGTACTCAATATTTTGCTCCCATTTATAAGCAAGAACACATAGTATTTGGTTTTGTGTTCCTGCATTAATTCACTTAGATAACGGCCTCCAGTTGCATCCATCTTGCTGTAAAGCACATGATTTCATGCTTTTTTGTGGCTACATAGTATTCCGTGGTGTATACGTACCAAATATTACTTATCCAGTCCACCATTGGTTAGCATCTGGGTTGATTCCATGTCTTTGCTATTGTAAAAAAAGTACTACAATGAACATAAGTGCACATGTATCTTTCTAGTGGAATGATTCATATTTCTTTTGGTATGTACCCAAAAATGAGATTGCTGGGTTGAATGGTAGCTCTGTTTAAAGTTATTTGAGTAATCTCCAGACTGCTTTTTACACTGGCTGAACTAATTTACAGTCCCATAAGCAGTGTATAAGCGTTCCCTTTTCTCCACAGCCTTGCCGGGCACCTGTTGTTTTCTCACTTTTTAATAATGAACATTCTGACTGATCTGAGATGGTATGTCATTGTGGTTTTGATTTGCATTTCTCTAATGATTAGTGATGCTGGGCAATTTTAATATGCTCGCTGGCTGCATGTATATCTTCTTTTGAGAATTGTCTGTTCATATCCTTTGTCCATTTTCCAATGGGGTTGTTTGGCTTTTGCTTGTTATTTAAATTCTTTATAGATTCTGCATATTAGACCTTTAGTGGATGCATAGTTTTCAAATATTTTCTCCCATTCTGTAGGCTGTTTTCTCCACTGCTAGTTTCTTTTGCTGCACAGAAGCTCTTTTGTCTAATCAGGTTCCACTTGTCAATTTTTGTTTTCCTTGCAATTGCTTTTGGAGTCTTCATGAAATCTTTGCCAAAGCCTATGCCCAGAATGGTATTTCCTAGGTTTTCCTATAGGATTTTTATAGTTTTAGATTTTATATTTAAGTCTTTAATCTGTCTTAAGTTGATTTTTGTATACGGTGAAAGGAAGGGGTCTAGTTTCAATCTTCTGCATATGCTAGCCAGTTATCCCAGCACCATTTGTCTAATAGAAAGCCTTGTTATTATCAACTTTGTTGAAGAACAGATGGCTGTAGGTGTGTAGCTTAATTTCTGGGTTCTCTAACCCATTCCATTGGTCTATGTATCTATTTTCGTACCAGTACCAGGCTGGTTTTGTTACTGTAGCCTTCTAGTATAGTTTGAAGTCAGGTAATGTGATGGTTCTGGTTTTGTTCTTTTTGCTAAGGATTGCTTTGGCTATTCGGACTCTTTTTTGGTTCCATATGAATTTTGAATACCTTTTTCTAATCCTATGAAAAATGACATTAGTATTTTGACAGGAATAACATTGATTCTGTAAATTTCTTTGGGCAGTATGACCATTTTAACAATCTTAATTCTTCCTGTCTATGAGCATGAAATGTTTTTCAATTTGTTTTGTCTCTGATTTCTTTCAGCAGTGTTTTCTAATCCTCATTGTAGAGATCTTTCACCTCCCTGGTTAGCTGTATTCCTAGGTATGTTACTCTTTTTCTCTTTTTGTGGCCATTATGAATGGGATAGCATTCTTGATTTGGCTCTCAGCTTGAATATTCCTTTTTTTTTTTTTTTTTTTTTTTTTGAGACGGAGTTTCGCTCTTTTGTCCAGGCTGGAGTGAAGTGGCATGATCTCAGCTCACTGCAACCTCTGCCCTCCAAGTTCAAGCAATTCTCCTGCCTCAGCCTTCCAAGTAGCTGGGATTATAGGTGCCCGCCACTACGCCTGGCTAATTTCTGTATTTTTAGTAGAGACGGGGTTTTACCACCTTGGCTATGCTGTTCTCGAACTCCTGACCTCAGGTGATCCACCTGCATCAGCCTCCCAAAGTGCTAGGATTACAGGCGTGAACCACCGCTCCAGGCCTGGAGGTTCTTAGTGTATAGAAATGCTACTAATTTTTGTACATCGATTTTGTATCCTGAAACTTTATGGAAGCTGTTTATCAGTTCTAGGAGGCTTTGGGCAGAGACTATGGTGTTTTCTAGGTATAGAATTATACCATCTGTGAAGAGAGATAATTTCACTTTTTCTTTTCCTGTTTAAATGCCTTTTATTTCTTTCTCTTGCCTGATTCCTCTGACTGGGACTTCCAGTACTATGTTGAACAGGAGTAGTGAAAGTGGGCATCCTTGTCTTGTTTTGGTTCTCAAGAAGAATGTTTCCAAAATTTGCTCATTGGGTGTGATGTTGGCTGTGGATTTGTTATAGATGACTTATTATTTTGAGGTTCTTTTGATTCCTAGTTTTTTGAGGATTTTTAGCTGAAGGAATCTTGAATTTAGTCAAAAGCCTCTAACTGTATCGATTGAAATGATCATGTGGCTTGTGTTTTTAGTTCCAAATCACATTTACTGATTTTGTATGTTGAACAAACCTTGCATCACAGGAATTACAGGAATAAAGCCTACTTGATCATGGTACATTAGCTTTTTGATGTGCTGCTGGATTTGATTTTCTAGTATTTTGTTGAGTACTGTTTTGTCTATATTTATCAGAGATACTGGCCTGATGTTTTTTGTTGTTGTTGTTGTGTCACTGCCAAGTTTTGGTGTTAGAATAATGCTGGTCTTACAGGATGAGTTGGAGAGGAGTTTTTTTGAAATGCATTCCATAGGATTAGTAGCAACTTTTATTTATTTATTTATCCTAGAATTTGTCTGTGAATCCGTGTGGCTCAGCGCTTTTACTGGTTGGTAGATATTTTTATTACTGCTTCAATTTCAGAACTCATTATTAGTATGTTTGGGAATTTAATTTCTTTCTGGTTCAGTCTTGGGAGGTTGTATGTTTCTAGGACTTTATCTATTTCTTGTAGGTTTTCTAGCTTGTGTGCATAGAAGTGTTTGTAATAGTTTCAGTGAGTTTCTTGTATTTTTGTAGGACTGGAATAATTTTTTTTGTAATTTTTCATTGTGTTTATTCAAATATTTTCTCTTTTTTTCTTTTTCTTTTCTTTTTTTGAGACAGAGTTTCACTCCCGTCACCCATGCTGGAGTGCAATGGCATGATCTTGGCTCACTGCAACCTCCACCTCTTGGGCTCAAGCAATTCTTCTGCCTCAGCCTCCCAAGTGGCTGGGACACAAGCGCATACCACCACATTCAGCTAACTTTTGTACTTTTTGTAGAGACAGGGTTTCACCATGTTGCTCAGTCTGGTCTAGAACTCCTGAGCTCAAGTGATCCACCCACCTCGCCTCCCAAAGTGCTGGGGTTACAGGTGTGAGCCACTGTACCAACTTTTTTTTTATTAGTCTACCAATCTTATTTATTCTTTCGAAAAACAAATTTCTGATATTGTTAATATTTTGTATGGTTTTTTGTCTCAATTTTCATCAATTCACCTCTGATTTTGGTTTGGTTTTGTCTTATGCTAGCTTTGGGGTTAGTTTGTCCTTATTTTTTTAGTTCCTTTAGGTGTGATGTTAAATTGTTAATTTGAGATCTTGCTTTTTAATGTGAGTTTTTAGCATTATAAACTTTCCTCTTGACACTGCTTTAGCTCTGTCCCAGAGACTCTGGCATGTTGTATCTCTGTTTTCCTTCATTTCAAAGAATTTCTTGATTTCTGCCTTAATTTCATTATTTACCCAGAAGTCATTAAAGAGCAAGTTATTTAATTTCCACGTAATTGTATAGTTTTTAGAAATCTTCTTGGTACTGATTTCTATTTCCATTGCACTGTAGTCCAAGAGTGTGGTTGGTATGATTTGAGTTTTTTTTTAGTTTGTTGTGAATTGCTTTATTGCTAAGCATGTGTTTGATCTTAGAGTATATGCATGTGCAGATGAGGAAAATATATATTTTGTTGTTGGGTGGTGTTCTGTAGATGTCTGTTAGGTCCACTTTGTCAAGTGTTGAGTTTAGATTCTGAATATCTTTGTGAGTTTTCCGCCTTAATGATCTCTCTAATACTCTCCATATGGTGTTGAAGTCTACTGTGTGAGGTTATCTATTATTAGTGGTAGTAATATTGTGTGGCTATCTAAGTTTCTTCATAGGTCTCTAAGAACTTGTTTTATGAATTTAGGTGCTTCAGTGTAGAGTGCACATGTATTTAACATAGGTAAGTCTTCTTGTTGGATTGAACCCTTTATTATTGTGTAAGGCCCTTCTTTGTCCTTTTTAATTATTGTTGGTTTAGTTTGTTTTGTCTGAAATTAGAATAGCAATCCTGGCTCTTTTTTCTCTGTTTGCTTAATAGACCTTTTTTATTCCTTAACTTTGAGCCTATGGGTCTCCTGAAGACAGCCTACAGGTGGATCTTGCTTCTTTATCCAACTTGCCACTCTGAGGCTTTTAATTGGGGCATTATCTGATTTACATTCAAGGTTAATATTGATATGTGAGGATTTTATCATGACATTGTGTTGTTGGCTGGTTGTAATGAAGACTTGATTGTATAGTTTCTTTATTATGTCAGTGGGCTATGTACTTAAGTATGTTTTTGTGGTGTCAGGTAATGTTTTTTTGTTTTCATGTTTAGCACTCCCTTAAGGGCCTCTTGTAAGGCAGGGCTGCTGGTAATAATTTGCATTATCATTTTCTTATCTGAAAAAGATCTTTATTTCTCCTTTGCTTATGAAACTTAATTTGGCTGAATACGGAATTCTTGGTTAGAATTTCTTTTCTTTAAGGATACTGAACATAGGTCCCCAATAACTTCTGGTCTGTAAGGTTTCTGCTGAAAAGTCCACTGTTAGTCTGATGGGGTTCATTTTGTACATGACCTGCCGCTTCTCTCAAGCTGTCTTTAATATTTTTCCTTTCATGTTGACCTGGAAGAATCTGATGACTGTGTGTCTTGGATATGTTCATCTTTTATATTATCTTAATGGGGTTCTCTGAATTTCCTGAACTTTCATGTCAACCTCTCTAGCAAGTTTAGTGAAATTTTCATGGACAATATACTCAAATACATTTTTCAAGTTGCTTACTCTCTCTCTCTCTCTTTCTGGGACACAAATGCATTATAGGTTTAGTCTCTTTACATAATGCCATATTTCTTGGAGGTTTCCATCCTTTTTTAATTCTTTTCTCTTTATTTTTGTCTGAGTTGATTAAATGAGCCAGTCTTCAAGTCCTGAGATTCTTTCCTCAGCTTGACCTATTCTTCTGTTGATGCTTCTGATTGTATTATGAAATTATTATTATTATTTTAGCAAGTTAGGATTTTCATTTCTTTTTATTATTATTATATATACTTTAAGTTCTAGGGTACATGTGCAGAACGTGCAGGTTTGCTACATAGGTATACACATGACATGGTGGCTTGCTACACCCATCAACCCATCATATACATTAGGTATTTTTCCTAATGCTATCCCTCCCCTAGGCCCCACCCCCCGGCAAGACCCAGTGTGTGATGTTCCCCGCCCTGTGTCCATGTGTTCTCATGGATCAACATTGATCAACTCCCACTTATGAGTGAGAACATGCAGTGTTTGGTTTTCTGTTCCTGTGTTAGTTTGCTGAGAATGATGGTTTCCAGCTTCATACATGTCCCTGCAAAGGACATGAACTCATCCATCTTTATGGCTGCATAGTATTCCATGGTGTATATGTGCCACATCTTCTTTATCCAGTCTATCATTGATGGACATTTGAGTTGGTTCCAAGTCTTTTCTACTGTGAACAGTGCCACAATAAACATACATGTGCATGTGTCTTTATAGTAGAATGATTTATAATTCTTTGGGTATATACCCAGTAATGGGATTGCTGGGTCAAATGGTATTTCCGGTTCTAGATCCTTGTGGAATCATGACACTGTCTTCCACTATGGTTGAACTAATTTACACTACCACCAACAGTGTAAAAGTGTTCCTATTTCTCCATAGCCTCTCCAACATCTGCTGTTTAGTGACTTTTTAATGATTGCCATTCTAACTGGTGTGAGATGGTATCTCATTGTGGTTTAGATTTGCATTGCTCTAATGACCAGTGATAATAAACATTTTGTCATGTGTTTGTTGGCTGCATAAATGGCTTATTTTGAGAAGTGTCTGTTCATATCCTTTGCCTACTTTTTGATGGGGTTATTTGTTTTTTTCTTGTAAATTTGTTTAAGTTCTTTGTAGATTCTGGATATTAGCCCTTTGTCAGATGGATAGATTGCAAAAATTTTCTCCCGTTCTGTATGTTGCCTATTCACTCTGATGATAGTTTCTTTTGCTGTGCAGAAGCTCTTTAGTTTAATCAGACCCCATTTATCAATTTTGGCTTTTGTTGCTATTGCTTTTGGTGTTTTAGTTATGAAGTCTTTGCCCAAGCCTATGTCCTGAGTGCTTTGCCTATGTTTCATCTAGAGTTTTTATGATTTTAGGTCTTATGTTTAAGCCTTTAATCCATCTTCAGTTAATTTTTATATAAGGTGTAAGGAAGGGATCCAGTTTCAGCTTTCTGCATATGGCTAGCCAGTTTTCCCAACACCATTTATTAAATAGGGAATCCTTTCCCCATTGCTTGTTTCTGTCAGGTTTGTCAAAGATCAGATGGTTGTAGATGTGTAGTGTTATTTCTGAGGCCTCTGTTCTGTTCCATTGCTCTACATGTCTGTTTTGGTACCAGTACCATGCTGTTTTGGTTACTGCAGCCTTGTAGTATAGATTGAAGTCAAGTAGCGTAATGTCTTCAGCTTTGTTCTTTTTGCTTAGGATTGTCTTGGCAATGCAGGCTCTTTTTTAGTTCCATATGAAATTTAAAGTATTTTTTTCCAATTCTGTGAAGAAAGTCAATGGTTGCTTGATGGGGATAGCACTGAATCTACAAATTACTTTGGGCAGTATGACCATTTTCATGATATTGATTCTTCCTATCCATGAGCATGGAATGCTTTTCCATTTGTTTGTGTTGTCTCTTATTTCCTTGAGCAGTGGTTTGTAGTTTTCCTTGAAGAGGTCCTTCACATCCCTCATAAGTTGTATTCCTAGATATTTTATTCTCTTATTAGCAATTGTGAATGGGAGTTCACTCATGATTTTGCTCTCTGTTTGTCTGTTATTGGTATATAGGAATGCTTGTGATTTTTGCACATTGATTTTGTATCCTGAGACTTAGCTGAATTTGCCTATCAGTTTAAGGAGATTTGGGGCTGAAATGATGGGGTTTTCTAAATGTACAATCATGTCATCTGCAAACAGAGACAATTTGACTTCCTCTTTTCCTAACTGAATACCCTTTATTTCTTTCTCCTACCTGATTGCCCTGGCCAGAACTTCCAACACTATGTTGAATAGGACTGGTAAGAGAGGACATCCTTGTCTTGTGCCAGTTTTCAAAGGGAAT
Organism: Gorilla gorilla gorilla; assembly: GCF_029281585.2. Taxonomy (NCBI): domain Eukaryota; kingdom Metazoa; phylum Chordata; class Mammalia; order Primates; family Hominidae; genus Gorilla; species Gorilla gorilla. The sequence goes on along the minus strand of NC_086017.1, from coordinate 105,204,335 downwards.
GCTTCCAGTTTTTGCCCATTCAGTATGATATTGGCTATGGGTTTGTCATAAATAGCTCTTACTATTTTAGATACGTTCCACCAGTGCCTAGCTTATTGAGAGTGTTTAGCATGAAAGGCTGTTGAATTTTGTCAAAGGCCTTTTCCACATCTATTGAGATAATCATGTGGTTTTTTTCATTCGTTCTATTTATGTGATGGATTACATTTATTGATTTGCATATGTTGAACCAGCCTTGCATCCCAGGGATGAAGCTGACTTGATCATGGTGGATTATGAAATTCTTGCAGTGAGTTTTTCAGTTTTAGAAGATCAGTTTGACACTTTCTTAAAAGAATTATTTTTGTCTTTCAGTTCTTGTATAATTTTACTGGATTTCTTAGATTCCTTGGATTGGGTTGCAACTTTCTCCTGAATCTTGATTATCTTTGCTGCCATCCAGATTCTGAATTCTATTTCTGTCATTTCAGCCATTTCAGTCTGGTTAAGAACAATTCTTGGGGAGCTATTGCAGTCATTTGGAGGTAAGAAGACACTCTAGCTTTTAGAGTTGAAGAGTTATTGTGCTGGTTCTTTCTTGTCTGTGTGAACTGATGTTCCTTTGGTGTTTCAAATTGCTGTCCTTTGGATAGGGCTTTTTGATTTTATATTATTTGGTGCTCTTGAGGATTTTACTATGCTATAAGGTTGAGTTTAGTTGATTGGCTTTATTTCTGGATAATTTCAGATCTCAACTCTGAAGGCTCAGCTCAATACTCCTGTGCTGATGAGCTGAGCACTCTAACTCTGGGGACTAGGGCTAGGCTCACAGTTTTTTTGTTTGTTTTTGGTTTGTTTTTTTGTTTTTGTTTTTGTTTTGCCCCATAAAGTTAAGCATCTGCCATGCTGGAGGGGACAAGGTGTTCCCAGTCTGCTGGCAACAATACTCTGATGGGGGGCTGCTGGCAAACACACTTCAGTGGGTGGCAGCAGAGCAGTTGGGGTCCCCATGCACACATGTGCAGCAGCAGTGGGACAGTGGTGGAGTTAGTGTGTGCATGTGTCAGCAAAGCAGCAGGAGGAGGCTGTGGGCAAGCATGCATCAATAAAGCAGTGGGGGGAAGCTGTGAGTGAGCACATGCCACAGAGCAGCTGGGGAAGGGCTGTGGGCAGGTGCATGAGGGAGGTAGCCTGCAAAAGCTCTCTGATAGGCAGGGTCTGCCAGCAAAAAGGCTATGGCAGTGGCTGCTGGCAAGTGACTCAGCTGAGCAGCCAAGGCCATGCTGCAAGTTCTTGTGGCCTGGCAGACTCTGGGATCAGCCAGAAGACAGGGGGTTACTCAGATCAGATTGGCCTGTCCCACATGAAAAATACCTCTGTTTTGTGCAGTTATGGTAGCCATAAAAAAGGCTAAAGCCAACAATAGAAGTATAGTGAGTCTTGGGGCTTGGGCACTTATGGCTATGATCTACTGCAGCCATTCCCTGTGCCAAACCCTCTGGGCTCCATGCAGGCTGGAGTTCTGTCTCTGCCAACTCTCTGTGCATTCCTCCCTGTCAACTCAAATGTCTGTGGGGGTCATGGGGTCTCCTGCAGCTAGGATTCCAGAGGTCCATGATGAGAGTGGGTTACTCCACACCTCTTTCACTCATTCCTTCCCCAAAAACCGGCCAGGAGTGAGTCCTGATGCTCAGCAACTTTGTGGAGGGTTTCTAGCTTCCTCTCTTTTCAATGTGGGGTCTGTGTCCCCTCTCTACTCACTCTCAATGCCTTCTTTCCAAAGATCTGTTTGTATTGCACCAGTCTTCTTGATGGTCCGGTCCTTCTATGGGAGAAGCTCTTCCTTTCCATGTCTAGTCATTCATCTTGTCTCCAAATCTGTATCATCAAGACATTTTGAAATGTTCATCTAATTAATGGCACTTAAAATATTTATATTGACAGGGACCTCAAGAAGACGTTTAACAGAGAAAATGCTTATAGATTATTCAAACATATAATACACAGTCCTAAATATTTTATTGGACTTATTTTGAGTCCATTGAAATACTTCTCTTTTGACTTAAGATGCTTATATAAAACCATACTTCACCTGTACATAATCCCAAGTACCCAGGGTTAAAAAGAAACAATTCACAGAGACATCAATAGAGGAAAAATGGATAAAAGAACCACATTGTATAAACTTTTCCTTGATCACTATTCTTTCAAAGCATCAATTTTTCTAGAGCAGGAAATACCACATAATTAGCAAGGCAACCAAAGCATATTTTGCTTATTGCCAGTAATGCCACTTCCAGTTATTAGTGGAAAACATCTAATCACCATTTATATTTCTCCCATCCCAACATATCCACAAAATCCCATTTATACCTTAAGGAACTAGTATAGTCTTCTATGCAACAATACTCATAAATTACAATTCTTGTACTGAATTTTAATTTTGAAATTTATTTTAACCAAAATAGCTCACTTGAACTTAAAATTGTCTAATAATTAAGTTCTCAAAACATGACTCTAAACAGTTCAGATATTATCTTCAGAAAACCTATACATCTTCTGTGATTTTATGCAACTGTATATATATGACATATGAATATTTTTTGTAAGAGGGTTTATCATTTTAATAGTATCAGAGTTTAAGAAGACCTAACAAATTACACTAGTATTCCATGTGTGCATATGTTCAGCAGTAACAGAGAGATACACAAGAGAGTCAGGTAAATTGACACTCCCGAATTATTACCGATAAAGTTGTCTGGAGAATGAGAAAGTTAGCAGTCACATGAGAATCAGAAGTCCAGGCTTTGAGACTGTGCAAAATGGTTCTCTGGAACTTGATTTCACTTATTGAAGGAGTAGATGGAAAAATTTCATCTAACAGTAAGGAGTAGAGGTAAGTAACACACTTTCCAGGGCTCTAGATGGAAAAGATTTATGATGATGATGATAACAGTAAAAATATTAATGAAAAATCTCCTCTGGGTTTTTGCCATTGTAAACCTACTCTCTCTAGGGTTTACCAACACCACAGTTGGTAAAAACTCAAAGTGACAAAAATAAAATGGTCTCAGATTCTTTACACACCCTGGTGCCCAGCAGAAGAAAATGCAAATTCTCATTGAAAATATATTAATATAATATATTAATATAATGTAATTAATATAATACCTTCAATCTAGACCCCAAATGACTACATATTAAGTAGAGCTCACAATCAAAACTTACCAAGTACATAAGAGGCTACCATGTATAAAAGTCAGAAGAAACCATGAAAAACAGCTTTAGATTCCTCCAGTGACATCAGAAATTTTAAATATAAGATACAGAATGTAAAATAACCACCTATGGAATCTTTAAAGGATATTAATCTCCTCTGATTCTTCCACTCCTTTATGCCCCTCTTTTACCTAATAAAATTCATCACAGTATCTATAATGAGGTTCAGAGGCTGGCAAACTATAGCCTCATAAACCAAATCTGGCTGTGCCCATTTATCTACATATTGTCTATGACTTCATTAAAGTGACAGATATATATATATACACACATATATTTTTTTTTAAATTTTGTTGTTGTTTTTTAGGCAGAGTCTCTCTCTGTCACCCAGGCTGAAATGCAGTGGCGCGACCTTGGCTCACTGCAACCTCCACCTCCTGGGTTCAAGCAATTCTCATGCCTCAGCTTCCCAAGTAGCTGGGATTACAGGCATGCACTACCATGCCTAGCTAATTTTTGTATTTTTAGTAGAGATAGGGTTTCGCCTTTTTGCTCAGGCTGGTCTCAAACTCCTGGCCTTAAGTGATCCCCCTGCCTCGGCCTCCCAAAATGCTGGGATTACAGGCGTGGGCCACTGTGCCCAGCCTGAAATGACAGATATGAGTAGATGTGACAAAGAATGCGTTGTCCTCAAATCCTAAAATACTATTATCTGGCCCATTACAGGAAAAACAAAAGGCAAACTCTGGATTAAACAAATACTTAAAGAGAAGTAATAAAAATACCAAGAACAGAGAGATCCCCACTTTATTATAAACCCCTCTATTATACCATACACCTCCAGAGAAATAATTCAAAGTGTAAAGTATCAAAGAAATCAAAACCTCCTAAAACCTTATAGAATGTGTTTTGTTAGATATGGGTATAGCAAGTTTTTACATTGACTGTGCAGTTGCCTTCAATTATTGTTAATTCTATTATTTTATTAAAAAGTAGATTATCTTTTCAAGAATTGTTTTAAAGTAAAAAATATGTTTCATATATTTACCTACATATTTACAATTACTGGCATTCTTCATTCCTTTGTATAAATCTGAGTTATCCATCTGGCATCATTTTCTTTTTCCCTGAGTAATCTCCTTTAACATTTCTTGTTGTGCCGGTCTTCAGGTAATAAAGTAGATAACATTTTGCTTGACTTAAAACGTTTTTATTTTGCTTTCATTTATTAAGGATATTTTCGCTGGATATAGATTTTTAAATTGACAGTGTTTTGTTGGTCCCCTACCTGCACTGCCCAGTACTTTTTAAATGTTATTCTATTGCTTTCTGACTTGCATTGATTCTGATGAAAAGTTGATAATTCATTCTTGGTTTCAATGTCTTTTTCTTTTTTTTTTGAGATGAAGTCTCACTCTGATGCCCAGGCTGGAGTGTAGTGGTGCCATCTCAACTCACTGCAACCTCCACCTCCCAGATTCAAGCGATTCTCCTTCCTGCCTCAGCCTCCCGAGTAGCTGAGACTACAGGCACCCACCACCATGCCCAGCCAATTTTTGTATCTTTAGTAGAGACGGGGTTTCACCATATTGGCCAGGCTGGTCTCGAACTCCTGACCTTGTGATCCACCCACCTCGGCCTCCCAAAGTTCTGGGATTACAGGCATGAGCCACGACTCCAAGCCTCGATGTCTTTAAGTGTTGAACTTTGTAGGTAGGCACTCAAATAACTTGTGGTTCAGCTTTATCCTTCTGAAGCTTGTTTCTAACCTTTATTGGGACAAGTTTAGTATATCCTTTTACTCCAGATTTTATCACTATGAGTTAGCTTGACTCTTCAAGGATCTTTATTGAACACCCCAGATGTTCATTTATGTGTTTCCAATCTGGCTGGTCAGAACTGGAACATCTCTCAGTCCTGTGTAAATTTGGGGAATATTCAAGTGGCAACTCCCAAGTAGTTTTTGCTTGGCCTCATACCATTTTACTTAGGCATTTCCAGATTAGTACAGATTAGCATTTTGCAATAGCATCAAGGAGAATCTTCTCCACATACCTCCTTCCTCTCCAGCACTCTGCCCTGCAAATTCTCGTCGACTCAGTCATCTGAACTCCATCTCTATCTTCTCAACTCAGTAAATGCACTATATGCTGCTTGGCTCTCACAACCTCCACCCCCAACCCCACACACACACACACACACACACACACACACAGTACTTTCCAGAAAGTGCCTTCAGACGGAAAGATGGGGAAATCATAGGGTTTGTCTTATTTTTCTTTTTTTTTTGGGGTAACAGTAGTGTGCTGCTGCCTGTCCAATGTCTGAAACACCTGTTTTACATATTTTGTCTAGTTTTCTAGTTGTTTATGGTGGAAAGTCAGTATGGTACAATTATTCAAACTCAGCCAGAAATAGAAGTTAGCAGGTTGTTTTAATTATAAAGATGGGCTTCCATACTCCATCCTTTCCTAGTTATGGAATGCTCCTAAAATCCTGCAGAACTCCTGGCACATCAGCCAGTGCTGATTAAGCTATCACACATGTTGTTGATATTAGGTATTTTGATTTTCAAATATTTGGGGGTTTCTTGTGTATTTTAATTTTCAAATATTTGGAGGATTCCTGGGTATTTTAATTTCCACATATTTGGAGGGTTCCTAGTTATTTTATTTTTGATTATTTCCAATTTGATTCCACTGTCAACAAAGAAATTAATCTGTATTATTTTCTTCATTTAAAATACATTTAGACTTGGATAGTTTCTCCCTTTACAATTCATTGTAGTATTACTACAATGAATTAAAGTTAGTTACCCATTAACTTTCAGTATATTTCTAAAAGTACTTTGGGGGTGGATTATAACTTTATGCCATAAAAGCAAATTAGGGTTACATGTGAATGTAACCAAGGTAAACTGTAAAGATAATCTGTGATCCTTCACCTTAAAAATTCTATGATCTCTTCCTGGAAATAGAATGAAGGAATAATGTTGGCAAACCTGCTGTTACCATTTGCTTTATGGGTAGGCACAATATGCAAGCCAAAGAATTACTGGGGGGCAGGAGATGACTGAAAACAGCTACTAAATGTAGATACTACAAGCAGACCTAGAACATCTATTGTTTGAACAAATCTTATTCATCTTCACCTTCTTCAGTATAACGGTGGTTAACTGCATGGACTGGAAGCCAGATCCCTCAGACTTCAGCCCTACAATTTACTATCTGCATTGTCTTGAACAAATTACTTAACTTCTCTGTGCCTCAACTTATGCAGCTATACAATACAAACAATAACAGCATATCTGCCATGTAGGATTATTGTAAAGATTAAATGACTCAATATATATAGAATGCTTAGAATAAGACCTGACACATAGTAGGCACTCGATAAAGACTGGCTATATTTATTGTAATCCTAGGCAGGAGGTGTTCTATCAGAATAACATCTTACCCAGTCCTAGGTTCTATCTAATATAGTCCCACCATGCCCATTCCATATATCTCATCTTCACTGTACCTTCCCTTAGAACATTTGTTCTCAAAGTGTGTTATCTGAACCAGCAGCATCAGCTTCAACTGAAACTTATTACAAATTTAAATTTGGGACTCATCCCAGACCTACTGATTACAAATTCTGGGGCTGGGACCAACCAAACTGTTTTAACCAGCCCTCCACATAATGCTGATGCATAGTCAAGTTTTAAAACCACTGCCTTAGATTCCTAATTCAATAAATCTCTGCACTATGTGAGCAAGCAGTAGCCCTGACTATAGGAACTTTATCACCTTGAAAAATATGCATTTTTAATCTTATGTTTATTTTCCCGGCCTTTCACTTTCAAATCTGTTCAGATTCTCTGAAACCACTTGGTTAGCTGTCACACCCTTCTATGAGGCAGTTTCCCAGTTACTCATTCTGACACTTGAATCCCACTTTAGAAATTATGATTTAATCGGTCTAAGTGTGCCTCGGCCATCAGAATTTTTAAAATGCAATCAAGGTTGGGAGAACTGATCTATATATCCTTGTTCAGGCACAAGTGATTCTAAATTTCCTTTTTCTAGATCTTAACACAAGAACAGTATTTTCTAGCCTCCCTTGATGATTTAAATTATTTAGGTCCTTGGAAAAAATACAAATATTCCAAGGCCTCATTTCAATCCCAGTAAATCAGAATCTTCAGAGAAAGCCCCAGGAAGCGGTATTTTTAACAAGTACCTCAGGTGATTCTTTTCATTATGGAAATGTAGAGAAGAGTGATACATAAAAAATAAATAAATATGTATGATTCTTGCCATGTTTTATTAAGGGACAAGAATACTGTCTAGATTCGTGCACTGAACCCAGAATTACACCTCTTAGTTTTCCATTATTTTTATCTTTTTCCATTAATTGTAATGTCCTAAACCAAAAAATTATTATAGTTAGAGTCTCAAGGGACCAAAGTATGTGACATGGACTTATGTTTTAAAATGACAGTACAACTTTAGGGCAATTTTCAGAAAGAACAATACCTAAATTCCTTGCTGATCTTGAAAGACGATTACTTGCTTGCTCAGAGAGTAAACCAAGTTTACTATCTCATGTGAAAAACTGTCACTGATACTAATCTGAAAAAAATTTATATTAAAATGAGCATTTATTTTAAATGAAATGAAACTTCATATAGAGATTATAATCTCATTGGTTATATGATAATTAAATACCAATTAATTATCACAAAGCTAGCATTTGTGAAGTTAAATAATTATTTGGCAAGAAAGATTATGAAATCCAAATTAAAAACACTAAGAAACTTAATTTGTCAAAATTACCATAAAACTTGCACAATGTCTCTTTGGAATTAATGAGACAGAACTCTGTGTGGTAGTCACATTACAGGGTAACTTTATGTATTTCTAATGTAATAAATGTGCTTTTATCAATTAAATACACAGCTTTTAGTATCTAGCTGGTAACAGTTATCTTGCTAAGTGACAAGAAATATATTCATTAGGTTATGTGATTTAATTTATTTATAAAATTTATTCTGCATGGTAAATGTTCAAAATAGCTGAACTCATTTCACCACATTTAGTACTCATTCAGAGAATATAGCTCCTATGTTTCGCCTGAAACTTTAATCTTAATTGAGATCTTTTGGTTCAAGGAAAATGCATCTGTAGCCAGGCTTAAAGATCGTGGCTACCTGAGGAATATCAGATATTTTCCCCTTGAATTATTCAGTAACTATGACTGTGTCAATCTGTACACATTTTCAAAACAGGGAGGGTTTAAAACTGTCTATCAGTTCTAGCAGTCAAATACTAAAGTACAATGAATAGACCATAACAGCAATTTGTCAAAACTGCTTCATGTGGAATCCAAAGTATAAATGAATTACATATATGTAATATTGTAATGTGCTTTAAGTTTATTGATATATAATAGTTTCAATATTTGGGAGATACATGAAATATTTAATAAATATCTATGTACAATATGTAATGGTCAAATCAGGGTAATTAAGATATCTATCACCTCAAACATTTACCTTTTTTATGTTGGAAATATTCCAATTATCCTTTTCTAGCTATTTTGAAATATGCAATAAATTAGTATTAACTATATTTTCTCTACTGTACTTCAAATTCTAGGACTTTAAAAGAATATTTGTTGTTTGTTGTTGTTGTTGTTGTTTGAGACAGGGTTTCTCTTCTGTTGCCGAAGGTTGTGCAATGGCACGATCTCAGCTCACTGCAACCTCCACCTGCCAGGCTCAAGTGATTCTCCTGCCTCAGCCTCCTGAGTAGCTGGGACCACAGGTGCATGACAGTATGTCCAGCTATTTTTTTTTGTATTTTTTATAGAAACAGGGATTTGCTGTGTTGCCCAGGCTGGTCTTGAACTCCTGAGCTCAAGTGATCCACCTGCTTCAGCCTCCCACAGTGCTGGAATTATCAGTGTGAGCCACACCTGGCCTAAATAAAATTTTTTCAAACTAAAGATAAGAAATACAGGATAGTACTTTTTAAAACGGGGCTGAAGGGCCCCTGGAATCATTGTGAAATCTGCCTCTCAAGGCTTAATTGCCAGTTCTGTTCCCATATTGTTTCCACCAAACTGCCTCAAGCCTTCCACCACCATCTTCCAAACTAATGCTCACCTTTCCATCCAAACTTACTCTTCTACTTCCTACTCTCCCTTCTCTAGTCAATGTAACAGCTAATCTAATTAACTACACAGCAGGAACTAAATCCTATGTGTTTACTGAAGTGGTGCTTCTCACATTCTAATGTGTATAGGAATCACCTGTGGATCTTTTCAAAGTGCAAATTCTGATTCTATAGATGGTGTGAATCTGTGATTTTGCAGTTCTGTCATGCTCCTGGGAGACTCTAGAATTCTGCTTGTCCACAGTTTATACTGGAAATAGACAGAGGCTGCTGTAGTTTGGTTTGTTTGACCCCTAAAATCTCATGTTGAAATTTGATTCCCAATGTTGGAGGTGGTGCAAAGGGGAGGTGTTTGGGTCGTGAAGGTGGGTCCCTCATTAATGGCTTGGTGCTGTTCTCATGGTAATTAGTAAGTGAATTCTCACTGTAGCTCTATTAGTTCCTCAGTCCCTGTGAGATCTGGCTGTTAAAAAGAGCCTGATGTTTCCTCCAACCCTGATTCTTTCTTGCTTCCTCTCTTGCCGTGTGATCTCTGCACACACCAACTCCCCTTCACCTGTTGCTGTGAGTGGAAACACACTAAATCCCAGAATAGAAGCAGATGCTGGTGCTATGCTTATTGTACAACCTACAGAACCATGAGACAAATAAACCTCTTTTCTTATAAGTTTCTCTGTCTCAAGTATTCCTTTATAACAACACCAATGGACTAAGGCAGAGGCTAAAAGATAGCTTTTTTCAAGTTAGAGTGACATCTTTCCCATCTGGTCCAAGGTCTCAGTGCTTCAGAAAAATGAAGATTGCTCCGCTTAATTCCAAACCTACTGAATTTGAATCTCTGAAGGCTGAGTCCAGGAATTTGTAATTTTAAAAGTCTCTATAGGTGATTCCTGTATACCCTAAAAGCTAAATTACAGCTTCATCTTCAACCCCATTCTTAGGTCTTTATCTCGTAGCTATGTTTTGAGAGTTACCTTCTATAGACAATATTCTCATCCAAAGGAGCAAACCAAATAGTGGAGGTAGTAAAATAAAATGACAAGTTAGGTAAGAAATAGTTTTGGAAGAGTAGGGCATTCAGTCAATGATACTATGTCTTTATCCTAAACAACAACAACAACAACAAAGTAGCCCTTTTATTTTCTCTGATGTAGGGCACTTTAAATATTACATAAGCATTTCTTGTAAATAAAGTTCTCTTGTGCTGCCAGCAATGGTGAGAGTGTTTGCCAGAGTATGTGAGTGTCTGAGTTATCTCAGTATTTCCAACTTGCCAATCTTCTCTTTCTGACATTGCTTCCATTTACCATTACTTGGCACCACATGGCAAATGCTAAGTCATTGCTGGTAATTACATGCTTCAGTAGAAACTTAGATCCAGCATGCTCAGGAGAGTGTAAAAGCTGTCATGAAAATTTAAAAATAGAATCTCAAGCATGTGGCCTCTCAAAAGATCTATATGCAGCGTTCAACATCAACATTTCAAAAGAAGTGAACATGCTCCAAACTGAGCAGGTTTCTTCTGAAAATGTAAAGATTAAATGTATCTAGGTTATTTTGTGCAAAATCACCAAAAAAGCCATAAATGAAATGACTTTTGAAAGAACCGCTGCTGAAAATACCCCCAAACATATATAGACTTCATTCAGCCTTTACTCTGCATTTACACTGCCACCCTTCTTCCCACAGGGAAGTCACTGACTAATATCAATTTTATTCACTTCCACAGCTTAGAAGTTTGCTGTTTTATAGATAGATATGTTGAGTATACTGAGATATTTCTGAGGCAGTGATATGCTGATTAGTATTTTTTGACATTACTTTGTGTTCTCCAGATGAACTCAATTTTAAGCATGGTATGTTTTGTTGCTCAAAGCAGAATCCAAGAGAAACTCAAGATTTCATAAATTCTATACAGAGTTATGCAATTTAAAACTTTGACATTTGTAGAAATGTGTAAGAATTCATGTCAAATTTGGTTTATTCTAAATCACTCTGCCTAACCCTAGGGAAAAATCAAATAGAGAAAAAATTCTTTGATATCAGGGAAGAGAAATAGTCACTCTGTGTCTATATGAATACATATATAGTAAAAATGAAAGAACATAAGGGAGAGAAGGGTTAAAAGAGAAAAATAATCTAACTAAAATAGAACTCTGGTACATTAAAAACTAGAACAGCAAATTTTCTTAATATATTTGATCATAACTAAATACCTCTTTCACTCCTACTTATTTCAACTATATGCTTCATTTTATAAATGAAATGCTTTTTTTATTATCTGTCAAAAATAAAAATTCAATTTAGTTCTCACATACATGTGAAAAACTAGTAAATAGCATTGTAAGATGCAAAATTAGGCAATGTGGAGAATGAAATTATAAATAAGAAACTTTACTCTTAAGATGATAGTCACAATGTCAGGAGAGTACAAGGTCATTAATAAGATAACCCTACAAATACGTATATTAATAATCAGGATATAAGTGATATAGAGGGGTAGAGAGTGCTAACAGGGCTCAGAGGAGTGACTTCATCAGGTAGGGGAGATCAAGGATTGCTTCCTGAATTAAATGCTTTGTGAATGGGACCCTGATCCTTGATGAATGGGACTCTGATGCTTGATTAATAGGACCCTGATATTTGTGTAAGATTTTGAAAGAATGAATTTGAAAATGAAGATCTAGCAGAAACTACAACAAAAAAGACAAAGGCTGAAAAAGAAAGGATGTGTTTGGCTGTATTGTGGATTTGAGTTCCTTTTGGGTTCATGGAAAGAAGAAGTTGAGATGTTGCTAATCACATGGTAGGAAGCCACATTGCAGAAGCACTTTAGTAAGCAGAGGACCCTTTTCATAAATCAACAATGGAAAATATTTTAATGCTTTGAAGTAAAATGCACAATTAATCTTTATATGTGGGGCATTTAATTGAAGAGAAGGCTTGTTAAGATATTCCTATGAAGGGCTGTCTTGGAGAAAAAGACAAAGACAAAGCAAAGAAAGAATTAGATGTATAGATATTGAGGAGATAGAAATTACAGAGCTTGGTAATAGGTTACATGGAAAGTATACTAGAGAGATAAGCATGGGCAGCTCAAAACTGACTCTAGGGGTTACAGTTTAAATGACTAAAAAAATAATATTTTTCCAAAAATGACACAAAATTGAAAAGTTATATACATAACTGTTTTTCATTTCAATTCAAATATAAAATGTTTTGTCTCAGATGATCACTTCCTCTGCTTTGCTCATCTAAATAATTGTTTTAATTATCTACTTTCTTTAGCTAACATATATGTAGTCTTTTAAAGTTAATATGGATGAATCAATTGTGAAGCACATACATAAACTGAACATAAAGATAGCTCCTGTGCTGGCAGATCACGCCTGACTGGTGGAGAGGTCCAGTGAGGTAGCCCCTACTGGTGCGCACCAGACCACCCGCCCCCTCCCAGCACATGTCACTTTGCTGGTGATTGTCTGCACAGGTGGGTTTTGCTTACCTAGCCCAACAGTGCACACAAGTGAAGTCCACCCACACCTCCACTTCCATGACCACCATTGCCGACTGAGCCTTGCTGGGCACAAAGCCAGCAAATTCTGACTTTTCCTAGTGACCTGCCCTTGCACTAACACTACATAGAGAATTGCAGATCCTCCCCCTCTTTGAGCAATCACTCCTGCTTGCAGGGAACAGAGAAGGCATCCAGACCTGAGCCAGCCAGCACCCAGCCCCTGAGCCAACACCACCTCTAGCATGACCATGTACAGTCTCCAGAAGGGGCTCCCTGCTCACCCCTCCACAGCTTCCTCACCTCTGCCACTGTGGTGAATGTTCACAGGAAGGCAGGCATCCCAGCACCCACTAGCACTCTGCCACAGCTGCAGTAACTTGGATATCCAGCACAGGGGATTCCAAACCTCAAGGAACCAGAGAACAAAGTTGGGGCCCAATACAAGTCCCCCAGAGTTAGAGCACATAGTCTAAGACTTTGTAGCTGAATGTTGGCCCCTAAAATCTCCAAGAAATAAAGCCAGTCAGCTAAACCCACCTTATAGCAAAATCAAACCCTCAAGGTCATCAAATAGGATACAAGAAAAAAAAAAAAAAACTTCCAAAGGTCAACAATCTCAAAGATTGAAAGTACATAAGCCCACAAAGATGAGAAAGAATCAGTGTAAGAAAAATAAACACTCAAAAAGCAGAGTTGCATCTTTCCTTCAAATGACTGCATCACCTCTCCAGCAAAGGTTATGAACCAAGCTAAGATGGCTGAAATGATAGAAATAGAATTCATAATATGCATAGGAACAAAAATTATTGAGCTAGAGGAGTATGTTGAAGCCCAGTGCAAGGAAGCTAAAAATCATGATAAAGCAATTCATGAGCTGACAGACAAAATAGTCAGTATAGAAAAGAATGTAACCAACCTGACAGAGATGAAAAACACACCACAAGAATTTCATGATGCAATCACAAGTATAAAAGCAGAATAGACCAAGAGAGGAAAAATCTCAGACCTTACAGATTGGCTTTCTGAAATAAGACAGGCAGTCAAGAATAGAGAAAAAAGAAAAGGAATGAACAAAATCTCCAGGAAACATGGGATTATGTAAAAAGACCAAATCTATGATTCACTGATGTCGCTGAAAGAGATGGGAAGAATGGAACCGACTTGGAAAACATATTTCAGGATATTATCCATGAGAACTTCCCCAAACTAGCTAGAGAGGCCAATATTCAAATTCAGGAAATGAAGTGAAACCCAGTAAGATACTTAACAAGAAGATTATCCCCAAGACACATAACCATTAGATTCTCCAATGTTAAAAATGAAAGAAAAAATATTAAAGGCAGCTAGACAAAAAGGGCAGGTCACCTACAAAGGGAAGCCCATCAGACTAATAGCTGAAACCTTACAACCCAGAAGAGATTTGTGGCCAATATTCAACATTCTTAAAGAAAATAAATTCCAACCCAGAATTTCATATCCTTCCAAACTAAGCTCCACAAGCAAAAAGGAAATAAGATCCTTTTCAGACAAGCAAATGCTGAAGGAATTCATTATGAATAGACCTGCCTTACAAGGTCTGAAAGAAGCACTAAATATGGAAAGAACAAGCATTACCAGCCATTACAAGAACACACTGAAGTACAAAGACCAGTGACACTAGAAAGCAACCACATAAACAAGTCTGCAAAATAACCAGCTAGCATCATGATGACAGGATCAAATCACATGTATTAATACTAACCTTAAATGTAAATGAGCTAAATGCCCCAATTAACAAATACAAAATGGCAAGCTGGATAAAGAACAAAGACCCAATTGCTAAGCTGTTTTCAATAGACCCATCTCACATGCAATGATACACATAGGCTCAAAATAAAGGGATAGAGGAAAATCACTAAGCATATGGAAAACAGAAAAATCAAGGCTTACAATCCTAGTTTCAGACAAAACAGACTTTAAACTGACAAAGATCAAAAAAGACAAAAAAGGGCATTACAGAATGGTAAATGGTTCAATTCAACGAGGAGATCTAACTATCCTAAATATGTATACACCCAACACAGAAGCACCAGATTTATAAAACAAGTTCTTAGAGACCTTCAAAGAGACTTAGACTCCCACACAATAATATTGGGAGACTTTAACACCCACTGACAATATTGGACAGATCATTGAGACAGGAAATTAATGAAGATATTCAGAATCTTAACTCAGAACTGGACCAAATGGACCTCATAGTTATCTACAGAACTTTCCACCCAATAAGAACAGAATACACAACATTCTTATCATCATCACATGGCACATACTCTAAAATTGATCACATAATAGAAAGTAAAACATTCCTCAGAAAATGCAAAATAACTAAAATCATAACAATCTCTTGGAGCACAGCACAATCAAATCAGAAATCAAGACCAAGAAATTCACTCAAAACCCTACAATCACATGAAAATTGAATAATCTGCTCCTGAATGACTTTTGGGTAAATAATGAAATTCAGGCAGAAATCAAGAAGTTCTTCAAAACGAATAAGGACAATGATACAACATACAAGAATCTCTGGGACACATCAAAGGCAGTAATAAGAACAAAATTTATAGCACTAAATGCCCACATCAAAAAGTTAGAAAGACTTCAAGTTAACAACCTAACCACGCAACTAAAAGAACTAGAGAAATAAGAGTAAACAGAACTAAAGAAAAAAAACACCTGATTCCTCAACAGATACAGATAAAAGTGTTCAATAAGAAACAAATCTCCACCCTAGCCGAAGACAAGAAATAACCAAACTCAGAGCTAAACTGAAAGAAATCAAGACACAAAAAACCATTCAAAAGATCAATGTATTCAGGAACTAATTTTTTTGGAAAAAATTAATAAAATAGATAGACTACTAGCTAGACTAATAAAAAGGAAGAGAGAGAAGATGCAAATAAACACAATCAGAAATGACAAGGAGAATGTTACCAGTGACCCCATATGAATACAAACAACCATCAGAGACTATTATGAACACCTCTATGCACATAAACTAGAAAATCTAGAAAAAATGGACAAATTTCTGGACATATGCACCCTCCCAAGACTAAACCAGGAAGAAAGTGAATTCCTGAACAGACCAATAACAAGCTTTGAAATTGAGTCAGTAATAAATAGCCTACCAACCAAAAAAAGCCCAGGACCAGATGGGTTCACAGCTGAATTTTACCAGATGAACAAATAAGAATTGGTACCATTCCTGCTTAAACTATTTCAACAAATTGAGGAGGAGGTACTCTAACTCATTCTATGAGTCCAGCATCATCCTAATGCCAAAACCTGGCAGAGATACGACAGAACAAGAAAATTTTAGGCCAATATCCTTTATACACTTCAGTGCAAAAATCCCTAACAAAATACCGGCAAACTGAATTCAGGAGCACATCAAAAAGCTTATCTACCTCAATCAAGTAGACTTTATTTCTGAGATGTAAGGTTGGTCCAACATATGCAAATCGATAAATGTGATTCAGTGCATAAACAGAACTAAAGACAAAATCACCTGATTACTCATTAGATGCAGATCAAAGCTTTCAATAATATTTAACATCCTTTCATATTAAAAACTCTCAATGAACTAGTTATTGAAGAAACATATCTCAAAATAATGAGAGCCGTCTATGATAAACCCACAGCCAACATCATACTAAATGAACAAAAGCTGGACATTCCCCTTGAAAACTGGTGCAGGAGAAGGATACGCTATCTTAACCTTCCTATTTAACATAGCATTGAAAGTCCTGGCCCGTGCAATCAGGCAAGAAAAAAAAATAAAGAGCACCCAAATAGAAAGATAGGAAGTCAAACTATCCCTATTTGCAGATGATATGAACTTATATCTAGAAAACCCCATAGTCTCAGCCCAAAAGCTTCTTAAGCTGATAAGCAACTTCAGCAAAGTCTCAGGATAGAAAATCAATGCAAAAATCACAGGCATTCCTATACATCAACAATAGACAAGCACAGAGCCAAATAATAAATAAACTGTCATTCACAATTACTACAAAGAGAATAAAACACCTAGGAATACAGCAAACAAGGGAAGTGAAGAACCTCTTCAAGGAGAACTGCATTGCTCAAGGAAATCAGAGAGGACACAAACAAATAGAGAAAAATTTCATGCTCGTGGATAGGAAGAATCAATATTGTGAAAATGGCCATATTTCCCAAAGTAATTTATAGATCCATTGCTATTCCTATTAAACTACCATTGAAATTCTTCACAGAATTAGAAAAAACTACTTTAAAATTCTTATGCAACCAAAAAACAAGCCCTAATAGCCACGGCAATCCTAAGCAAAAAGAGCAAAACTGGAGGCATCACACTACCAGACATGAAATCATACACGAGGCTACAGTAACCAAAACCACATGGTTCTGGTACAAAACAGACACATAGACCAATGGAAGAAAGTAAATAACCCAGAAATAAGGCCACACACCTTCAAATCTTCAACAGTCTTGATAAAAACAAGCAATGGGGAAAATATTCCCTGTTTAAGAAATGGTGCTGGAAAAACTGGCTAGCCATATGCAGAAAATTGAAACTCGACGTCTTTCTTACACCTTATACAAAAATTAACTTAAGATGGATTAAAGACAAATATAAAACCCCAAACTATAAAAACCCTAGAAGAAAATATAGGCAATACCATTCAGGACATAGGCATGGGCAGACATTTCATGACGCAATTGCCAAAAGCAATCACAACAAAAGCAAAAACTGACAAATAGGATCTAATTAAAATAAAGAGCTTCTGTATAGCAGAAGAAACCATCATCAGAGTGAACGGACAACCTACAGAATGAGAGAGAATTTTTTCAATCTATCCATCTAATACAGGTGTAATATCCATAATCTACAAGGAATTTAAATAAATTTACAGGAATAAAACAAACAACTCCATTAAAAAGTGGGCAAATGATATTAACAGATACTTTTCAATAAAAGACATTTATGTAGCAAACAACATATTTTTTAAAAAGCTCAACATCACTGATGATTAGAGAAATGCAAATCAAAACTACAATAGGATACCATCTCATGTCAATCAGAATGATGATTATTAAAAAGTCAAGAAACAACAGATGCTGGCAGGACTATGGAGAAATGGGAACACTTTTACACTGTTGGTGGGAATGTAAATTAGATCAACCATTGTGGAAGACAGTGTGGCTATTCCTCAAAGACTTAGAACCAGTAATACCATTTGACCCAGCAATCTCATTACTGTGTATATACCCAAATGAATATGAATCATTCCATTATAAAGAAACATACACGTGTATGTTTACTGCAGCACTATTCACAATAGCAAAGACATGGGATCAACCCAAATGTCCATCAACGATAGACTACATAAAGAAAATGTGGTACATATATACCATGGAATACTATGCAGCCATAAAAAGGAACAAGATCAGGTCCTTTGCTGGGACATGGTTGGAGCTGGAAGCCATTATCCTCAGCAAACTAATGCAGAAACAAAAGCAAACACCACATGTTCTCACTTATAAGTGGGACCTGAAAAATGAGAACACATGGACACAGGGAGAGGAAAAACACACACCAGGGTCTTTCAGCATTGGGCATTGGGGGAGGTAGAGCATCAGGATAAATAGCTAATGCATTCAGGGCTTAATACCTAGGTGAGGGGTTGATACATGCAGCAAACCACCATGGCACACATTTACTTATGTAACAAGCCTGCATGTCCTGCACATGTATCCCAGAACTTCAAAATAAAATAAAATATATTTGGAAAAAAAAAACCCTTTGTACATGGCTATCTTTTCTTCCTGTGTTCTTAAAGGATATTTGTAATAAAGATTCTGATTCCATTTAAAATAAATAAATAAATGTTAAAATTAAATTTTAAAGACACCCCTAAGTGAAATAATTGGCTTTAAGAAATACAAGTAATGTTTTCCTTTATGGGAGGAAAAAAAATGAGGGATTCAATTTTTTTTCTTAGCCAAGAGTATTAGTTTTCCATTGCTATATAACAAATCATTACAAACATAGAGGTTCAGAATCATGCAAATGTATTATCTCACAGATTTGATGAATCTGGACACTGGTTAATTGCATCATCATCTCAGGGTCTAACCAAGTGAAATCAAAGTGTTGGCTGGGACTATTTTCTTATCTGAGACTCAGGGTCCTCTTTCAAGCTCACTAGTTATTGTCAAAATTCATTTCCTTGCAGCTATAAAACTGAGATTGCTGCTTTATTGCCGGCTGTCAGCCATGTATTGTTCTAGCCTCTAAAAGCCACCTACTGTTCCTTCCATAGCGCCCTCTCCACACAATGACAATTTGCTTCTTTAAGGCCAAGAAGAGAACATCACTGTTGCTTCAAATCCGTCCAACATCAGGAAGACCTCAGTCTCTTCTAATGGCTTGACTGATTAGATCAAGCCTACCCAGGATAATTTTCATGTGATTATCTCAAAATCACCTTATTTGCAGGCTTTATTCTACCAGCAAAATTTCCTCACCTTTCTCATCTAATGGAACATAATCACAGGAGTGACATTCTTTCTGTTATCACTCAAGAGGAGTGAATAATACAGGACGTGTACTCTAGGGTATGGGGGAATTTTGAGGGTCATATCAGAATTCTGCCTACCACATCAATAGAGAGAGTGTCCTGAATTTAAATGTTTTTCTTTTCATTCGTAAAGGGAGATTTGTTTACTATTCACTCAATATGTGGGTTCCATCTCTCAAAGAATAACAGAAAAAAGACAATTATTTAAACTCTCTTAGTCCATTTTGTGTTGCTATAACAAAATACCAGACACCAGGTAATTTATAAAAAAAGAAACTTAGTTGACTCATGGTCCTGGAGGCTAGGAGGTCCAAGATCAAGTGGCCATGTCTGATGAGGATCTTCTTGCTGCATCATCCCATGAAAGAAGGTAGAAGGGCACGTGAGAGGGAGAGAGCAAGAGATTACACTCGCAGTCTCAAACCCTTTTATAATTAGCATTAATCCATTCATGAGAGTGGAGACCTCATGGCCTAAACACCTCCCATTAGTCCACCTCCCAACACTGTTGCATTGATGATTAAGTTTCCAACACATGGTTTTGGAGGGACACATTTAAACTATGGCACTGGCTATGACAACTCTCCCCACCTTCCTTGAAGAAACAGTCTTTGGGAACTTTTGCTTCAGATTGACACCAACTGCTGTCCCACTTTTGGGCAGTGCAGGCCTAGTGCTTGAGGCAGTACTTTTACCATTCCCTAATGGTATGGTTTCTATAAGCTCACTTGCTTCTGAACGTTCTCAGAGCGTTCAGCACCATCACAGAAAAGAAACAACAAAGTGCTAGGGACTCTTTGCCCTTTAAATTCCGGATCTCTTCCTGAAACTAGCAGAGATCAATCAGGTGAGAGTTAACCTAGTCAGGCTAGAGTTATGAATCTATTTACAATAGAAACTGATTCTACTCAGTATCAGCTCTCAAAAGAAAATTCATTTTGCTTTTGGTAGCAGACACCTGTAATCCCAGCTACTAGGAAGGCTGAGGCAAGAGGATCATTTGAGGCCAGGAGTTCTAGACTAACCTGGGGAAATATATACTTTTTTCAATATTATGGCACAAATTAATTTCTACTTCTTTCATTTTTCCAGTATTGTACAAAATTAAACTATAATATGATTCAAATGCCCAAATGGAGAAATAATTCAATGAATGTGTCTTTTCTTGTATGCAATGTATACTGGAAATTATAATACTTACAAAAAAAGAAAATACATAATATAGTATCTTCCTCAGCAAATTTATAAGATAATCAGATTCAAAGACTATCTAAACACGGTGGAATACAGCACTACAATCAATTAACTGTGTCTTCCATGCGCATAGAAAAAAATTGGCCATGGAGGTGCAAACAAAATTAAGAAATATTTGCCATACATTTCCAAGAAAAAAAAATGTAGGATAAACTGGATTAGGGAGAAGAGTAGCAACTATCAGCTATTGAATTCCCACTTCATTATAGCCATTACAGTGGATATTCTATATAGATTATCACAGATCCTCACACCTACCTTGCAAGGTATCTATATCATCTTTTAGAAATCGTACAATAGAGAGAGACAGAAAGGTTAGTAAACTTACCGAGGGACACTGAAGGGAGTGAATGAGCTGCAATGTGTCCCCAAATTTAGCTGAGCCGAAAGCCAGGTCATTTTCTCATATATCATATTGTCTCTGGTAGAAAGCAGTGTCAGTGAGAAGTCTGATGTCATATGTCTCCACAGCACTGGAGTAGCACTTGCTCAAGCAATGTTAGACTCTTCTGGTTGCTCAGTGACAAGTTTTTTTTAAAAAAAGAGTCACAAAAACATAAATAATAATGCCCACTACCCTGCATGTTATGAGATTATGTCCTTTAAACTGGTTTATTTTCATAACAATTTTTAGTAACAGATTTTTTTGTATCTTATCCATAAAAAAATTTTCAGCACAAATCTCATGGCTGATTAAATTCTTGGATTTGGTCATTTCTTTTCTTCTAGTTACAAACAAACAAAAAACCCAGCTAGTAATGCTCTACATACAGAATATTCAGTTCCTTAGTTTCTCAGGCTGCTTCCTGTGTTTCAGCTTGCACAAATCTAAACCAGTCTTCCTGAAAAAATAAATCATTGTTTGAGTGGGAAAGAGTCATACTACTTTGGTAACATACATATGAGTATGGGGAACAATTCTGTAGCTTTTGTATTATTATATATTGATCTAATTGCTGTTTCCTCTAGTGTTTCTCTCCTTCCTCATTGAGAAGCCAAAGTGAGAGACTTGTGCTTGCATGTCCAGAGCTGGAAACATATTACGATAGCAGCCCTGCAAGGCAGTGCTGGGAACCAAACTGTGAAATTGTGTTTCCTCCAGTGGAGTGTGAACAGCACTATGTTCTTCTAGTTTCAAATGGATTAAACCACACAATCACAGCAAATAATCAGAAAATCCTGAACGTTGATTTTGTGTGTGTGCGTTTATTTTAGCAGTGTTCAAGAGAAAACTAATCAGAGAGGAAAATTTATTAAAATAAACGCTTCCTTGGCTAAGCAATGTTTGAGCTAACATTTGCTTTTCATTGGTGTTTGACATGTATTTTGACTAGTCCTTTAATTTTTTATTTCCTGAAGAATGCATTTTGACAGAGAATATGAGGGAAGAAAGATCAGTGGAATGACAATAATAATGATTTTATAATAACTAGAAAACAGATTTAGACACATATCTACAGCAAATTTTACATTCCAAAGACCATATCTATATTGCATAGAAATCTTGTACAAATTGGTATTTAAAATAATACTAACATTTGAAGAAAGTATATGAGTAATTGGAATTAAAGTTGGTAAGATAATATTTAATATACATGTATAAATGTTCAACTCTGCCAGTTATCAAAAGAACACATTGAAATAAGAGTAATGTGGCTTTTTAAATGCATAAAATAAGAATATTTGGTAATCAAGCAGACAGTGTCATATGTAACTAATGAAAGTGATGAAAAATAATCACTAATGAAACAAAATGACAAAATTGGAAGATTCTTTTTGGAAAAATATTTTTTTCTTGTGTTTCAAGACATGCAAAATTATCACAGCCTTTGATCCAATTACCCTACTTTTGGTAGACACATAGATAAAGAAAATTTTCCTAAACAAGGAAAAGTTAATATACATGAAAATGTTTATTGCAGCATCTCTAAAGCCCTTAAAATTATGAGGATTATATAACAACCTAGAATACTACTTATAACACAAACTGAAAAAGAAACAATTATATCTGACTGCTAATTGTAACAATATAAAAATCATGCCTAGATAAGAATTTTATGGTGGAAAACTATGAAAGCAGTTTAATCTGTTATGTGTTAGACTGCAGATCATTTTAATATATTTTATTTTAATTTCAGTAAATGTTACACTTTTATTTGTCTAGCAAAAATAATTTCTTTAAAGCAAAAGTCTTTAGCAAGGAAACTAACAAGAGCACTGGTAGTCCTCCAATATCCATTCCCTCATTCTTCCATTTCAGCTGGGCACATGGCCACCAGAATAAAGATGACAATATCCAATCTCCTGTGTAGCCAGGTGTGGGCATGTGACTAAACCCTGGCCAAATGCGCTATAAGTCAGAGTGCAATGTGGCAGCTTTCTAGATACCTCCCTTAAGAGGCAGCTGTCACATGACCATCTCCCTACTTCTATGTTCCTTCCTCCTGCTGCGTAGGCTGTAGAAGCCAACTTGGACAAGGGCCACTTCCTAGAGTTGGCAAAGCAGTGTAACTGAAAGTAGTCTGGGATCCTTCCAGACTGAACAGAGGAGTCATACTCCCAGAGTGAGCAACAAACTTGTGGAAACCACTGTTTTTACTTTTCTCTTACTTGCAGAAGTATCTCAGCCTACTAAATGCAGAGGTATAACCCCAAATGCCAGTTAGTTGCAATCTTTAAGCCATAATCAGATTAAAAAAAAAAATAGCTGAAATCAAGGAAGGGAAAACAATGTGAGGCCACTCTGGCACAAAAAGTTTGCCAAAATTGACCCTAGGGAAATGAAGTTAGTTGACAAGATCTAGGCATGCTAGTACTACAATGTCAGGCATTCTCAGTGGGGGTCATATTGCCACAAACAGATAAAAATTGGTTGTTAGAGGATGAAAAAACTGTAGATATTACAGAGGTTTGTAGCTCTTCAACAGACCACCATACATAAAGGGACATTCAATATATCTGTGGTATTGACATTTTATTGGGAGCAAGTGCTAGTGTTTAGAACAAGGCTCTGAAAAGTTTCCTTAGGTGAGTAATAATGAAAGAGAAAGAACGAAAGAAAGAAAGAAAGAAAGAAAGAAAGAAAGAAAGAAAGAAAGAAAGAAAGAAAGAAAGAAACTACTTCTCTCAGAAACACTGCTCAATTTGAAATGTCCTCTCCAGCCTGTTCTACCAAACATATCCTATGTATTCTTTTAGACTCTGTAGTTTCCCTAATTAACCACTACTGGTCACATTGTTTTATTACTGATTATTTATTTTTATATCTTTCCCACTAGATTTTTTAGCTGATTATAGGAAAAAGATTATGGCTTTCAGTTCTGAATCCATAACACATTGCTTGGCATGTATTAACAGCACAAGAAATCTGAATGGCTGAATGAGAACCCCAGGGGCATTTTTTCTTTTAAGTCTTCATCTCTGGCAATTTCCACTTCTTAACAATGGACACAATTCTCCCTCTGCTTGAGTGGTGACACACTGAGACAACATGTGGCGATCTCACTTCATCGAGAACACATGGCCTTTCTCAAACAATACGTGGAATAAATTGTTAAAAGAACCCAGTTCACTGCAGTAACATCCTTCTCCTCCTTATTTTTATCAATTTAGGTTTTCCTGTAAAAAAAATAATAACAAATAAAAATATTTAACCTTCTTTATATTCATTAATACTTAGCATTTTCCTCTTTAGTTTCAAACACTAAGTTGACTTGACGTCTGAAATAGTTTCACAGTAGTGCAGAGTTTGATATTTGGAATTTACACAAACATTTCTGAAAAGGCCACTGCTAAAGAGAATCTTAGCTTCTCCAGTTTACAGGAAATATCACAAACATTAATTATGAACTGAAATCTGTTTACTAGTGGTTTGTTTTATCAGTGTGTCTCAACTGTGTAGAATAATTTAAACAATAGTTATTAAGCACCCACCTACTGCATGTGAAGTGTTGTGCAAGATCTATGGGAGATACAGAGTGAAAAGAAGTATAGTTCTTGTCTTCAAAATTTTTATATTCTATTTGAGAAACTATCATGCCAGGTAATATAGTTAAATGTCATAAAGAATATAACTATAGATGGCCAGGCATGGTGACTCACGCCTGTAATCCCAGCGCTTTGGGAGGCTGAGGTGGGTGGATCACAATGTCAGGAGTTCAAGACCAGCCTGGCCCAAATGGTGAAACCCCCATCTCTACTAAATATACAAAAAGTAGCCAGGTGCGGTGGCAGGCGCCTGTAATCCCAGCCACTCGGGAGGCTGAGGCAGGAGAATCGCTTAAACCCAGGAGGTGGAGATTGCAGTGAGCTGATATCGTGCCACTGCACTCCAGCCTGGGTGACAGACTGAGACTCCATCTCAAAAAAAAAAAAAAAAAAAAAGAATATACCTATAAATGTTTGGGAATTTGGAAAATAAAATTCATGCAAATGAGATTTGATGGATAGGTTGACTGTGAGATGTGTTCTGGTTTATAATAAAGGGAGATGTAACAACAAGGTATTGCAAACAGTGAACAGCACAGAACCAAAAAAGCAAATAAAACTTTCCAAGGACAGTGAATGACCTACATTTGATTTGTATGCACCTTAAATCTGAGAAGCACTTATGTAGAGTATTTGTTGAAAAGTGAAAGAAAAAACAGTGGCAATGTAGTTTGAAGCCATTTCCCACAAAATCTAGTATGTTTTGATGAAAACCTTTATAAGCCAGTAGGGACCATTGGAAGCCTTTGAGCATGTGACCTGAGGCTATGTTTTAAGCAGATTAACATCACATATGTTTACAGGGTAATTTGCTAAGACTTTCAAAAGCAGGGAAACCAACAGGTAACTCTTTCGGAAGTCTGTAAAGAGTTAATGAAGACATAAATGAAGATTTAAGGGAGCAATACAAAAGGATAAATGAGAGAACATTTCAGTAGTAAAATCCGCCAAGATGAAAACTGTCTTAGTCCGTGCAGTCTGTTACAATAACATACCTTTGAGTAAGTAATTTGTAAACAACAGAAATCTATTGCTCGCAGTTCTGGAGGCTGGGAAGTCCAGGATCAAGGTGTTGGCAGGTTTCATGTCTGGTGAGGGCCTGTTTCTCATAGATGGCACCTTCTATGTATCCTCACATGGTGGAAACCAGCTCCTCAGTTTTTTTTTTTTTCATAAGGGCACTAATCCCATTCGTAAGGAATCTACCCTCATGAAATAATCACCTCCCAAAGGCACCACCTCTTAATACCATCACCTTGGAGATTAGGTTTCAATATAGGAATTTTGGGGGAAATAAACATTCAGAACATAGAAACAATTCTTTGAAGATCAGGGATAAGGAATTGATATAGGAAAAAATTATTCCTGGTGTTGAGCCTGGAAAGAGAAGTAGCTGAGAGAAATGTGACATTACACAGAAAGAGAAGAATAAGGAGGGCAAGTGAATTGTAGGATGTTGAGCAGATAATGAGTCCCCATATGGCCATATTGAACTTGCTATACCAGCAAACATCAAAGTGAAGATATTTAACAGGCAGTTATCAGTAGTTGGAAAAATGTTGAAGCTGAAAGTATAGTACTTGAAATCACGTAAACAGAGATGACTGTTGAAGTTGTGAAAATATTGGACAAAACAGAGTATGGGGATAGCAATTAAAAGAAACAAGGGAAAACACTTGGAGTTTGCTAAATTTAAGAGATAAAAGCAAAACAGGAGGGAACAAAGGGGACAGAACAAAAGTCCCACAGGATATTTGGGGAAAAACCATAGCAGCATATGCCGTCAAAACAAGAAAAGTCAGCCGGATGCAGTGGCTCACGTCTGTAATCCCAGCACTTTGGGAGGCCGAGGCAGAAAGATCACCTGAGGTCGGGAGTTCAAGACCAGCCTGACCAACATGGAGAAACCCCGTCTCTACTAAAAATACAGAATTAGCCAGGTGTGGTTGCACATGCCTGTAATCCCAGCTACTCAGGAGGCTGAGGTAGGAGAATAGCTTGAACCTGGGAGGCAGAGGTTGTGGTGAGCTGAGATCACACCATTGTACTCCAGCCTGGGCAACAAGAGCGAAACTCAGTCTCAAAAAAGAAAAGAAAAGAAAAGTCCACTTTTCCAAGAAAGAATCTGTGAGCACAGCAAGGGTGCCAAGAGATCAGGAAGAAGGATGATATTTTCTTATGATTAAAATCAATTTTGGTAATCGAGTGCTCATTACTATTTTAATTAAAGCTCTCTCTAAACTCTGTTTTTCAAGGATTTCTAAGTACATACAATATGAGTAGTGCAAAGCAAACATGAGTGTATTATAGAATAAATATCAATGCAACAATATTGAAATATGTTTCCATTTATTTAGCATTATATCCATGCTTCTAGAAAACCAATTATGCAAACAGCAATATGTATTTTCTGCATACAACTTTAGAGGATTTGTATTGCTAACTTAGTCTTTTTGAAGCCATTAATAAACTAGGGAATTATTTTCATTGTTGTCACAAGAATTACAGTGTAAACTAATCCACAACCTGAGTAGAGTTACAAAAAATATCAGCTGTGAACTTGCTTTGTGAACCTTGAAAAGTCCTAATTTCACTGATCTCCATTCTCTCTTCCTTCATATAAACTGTAGGTGCTGAATAAATCTCCAATGCACCTTCCTCACTTTCTACATTTTCTAATATATTCCCGAAATGCCTTTTAACTAATTAGCTTGTTTAATATATAATGCTGGATCTGATGAAACGAATGAAAACAGGAAGATAAAAGAGAAGAATATGAAGAATATGAAGGCCTTCCATACACAGAAAGAAAGTTGTATTAGGTTCAAAATACTACATTGAAGAGAAGCTTCAGTTATATGATAAGAGACAGGAAATGTAACCTTGGATGCTCAGCCATGCTCTTTTGCTCCAGGGAGTGATAGATTAAAATAGCAAGGACTGTTGTTTTAAGAAAAATATTAGGTAAAAACTGAGCTCTTCTACCAGGGAATACCCCAAAGATTAAAAAGAGACTATCGGATCTCAGCCTCTGTTAAAAATTGGTATTTAATCCTTTTTAAAAAAATAAATACACACAGTTAGGTCCTTCAATATCCCCTTGCTCCTAAGAGGCTGGGGTAAATTCAACACTCAGGTACTTAGGAGTCACTTAAATGAATCTCTGCCAGGAAGAGGAATTGTCGTCCAATCCCAGTGGCACCACGGCCATAATAAGAGACCTTGATATCAGGGGCTGCATTTTAGAAATCTCCCACCCCACAGCAGGTTACAAAATCCACTTTAAATATATATCAAGGGGGCAATCTGCTGTTTATTCCCAAATGTGTTCAGTAATTTTCAGAAAAATATTAAACCAAAGCTGGATTTTTTTTTCTTAACTTCTACCTCTTAATAGCACAAGCAGATAAAGAGGCTAATTGGACCAGTTCATCAGAACAAATGTATAGCTGGTTAATCTTAGAGATTTTTTTAAATGCAGTATCTGTCCCATTCATAGGAAAATTTGAAAAAAGCTGATTTTCCTTAGTGACTGATAAATTATTTTTAGCAAATAAATGAGGCTAGATAAGATGATGTATTTTATTTAATTCCATATTCATTTTTTAAGTTTTTATTTTACCAGCTTTTGCACTATTTAAAATAGTGGAAAGTTTCATTAAGGTTTCATTAAAGGCATACAAACACAAACACTAAAGACTTAAAGAGAAATAATAAACGTGTGATATTCTGATATAATAAGAAACATATATATTGATCTCTCCCCCGCCCCAGGTCCTCAGATAAGAGCTCCTAAACCCTCGTGGATAAGGGCACTAGGAGGATCTTTTTGTTCTAATATTTAATCTTTAACTCAGTTCTTGAATGTGTGTGTGTGTGTGTGTGTGTGTGTGTGTGTGTGCGTATGTGTGTAATATTCTCAGTATGTGGTTAATTGAACCCAATTTGGAACCCACAAATACAGAGGGCCACCTGTACTTAAAAAAACAGCAGGCATATGGAGGACTGCACTCTACTGATGGACATGTAGGCTAATAACTTTTCTGAAGGACAATTTGACAATTTGTGTCCAAATTGGTAAAAATATGTTTAACTAATAATTATACTTGACTAAAAAAAAAACTATGGTTACAAAAAAAATTTTACTGCAAAAGGAGCTGTGGAAGCCATATACATAATAGAAAACAAATACATAAGACAACAAAGTAAATTTTGAATGAAAATAGCATGTTATTTAAATTATGAAACTGATATTATATACTTATACACTAGACTATTATATAGTCATTGTAAATGTTGTAATGCCTGCTAAATGGATGCTAAAAAGGGAAAATGTTCATGATACACTAATTTTTTTAAAAGATGAGAAGACAGTATGAGAGTCTTATTCCAGCATGTATATATTTCATACATGCAGACTGACAGAGAAGAAAGTCCTGTTTGGTAAGCTATGAGAGAAGCTACCAGTTCACTTCACATTCTGGGTAAAAATCATTCATGCTGGAGCATATTTTATGGTATAAAATGCTGATATTCTAATTTTATATTTTTTAATTAGCTGAAATAACGTTCTACACAGATACTTCTCTTATCTACCATTTGGTCACCCAAGAGTACAGTTTATACAAGAAGGCAACATAAAGGCCTGTTCTTTCTTGTTGCATACTATTTTTCAAGGTATGTATTAATCCCTTTACATTTTCAAAAGTTGACTAATTAATTTTTACATCATTTTAAACTCATGAATTTAAACATACCGTATGGGTTTCACAACATTGTATCTCTTATTCTATCGACTTTCAAATTGTCCTACATTTGGTCAGCTGGAGATACTTCAAGATAGCACATAATTCTTTTTGACATTGTCCTAAGGAGTCTCTGTTAGCTGCCTTGTTACCCAGTGTAACAAGATTTTCCAAATTTATCCTGTACATTTCTACCCCTATATGTAGAATCAGCCATTTCTCCATGAAGTCCCTGGCATTTCAAGGCAATTTGGTCACCAGAAACATGCACTGTTCCTGGGTTAGTCATTGTTTCCAGCCACTTTCAGTGAGTATACTCAGTATATACATATAAATAATTAGCTTTAATTTTATATATAAATATATAATGTATAAATATATGCATATATTTATAACCACATTGATATTATGTAACCTCTTCTATATTATATTTGTATCTTTTCTCTTCCACACTATGAATCTTGGTTTTCAAATATAGAAAAGATACCCTTGCTTTATCTCACATTATACACAGAATGATCCTATAATATTAATACTAACAAAGCTACCACCAGTAATAATTATTAGAAACAATTTTTTAAAATTTTACATAAGCTAATCCCTTCTTCCTTCTTCATTTCTAAGCTTTTACTCCAGATATATTTTCTCCTTTTTAACTTTTCTTTATTTCTAGTTTTATAAGTACATATTCTCATCACCATTCCACATGTAATGTCATGGTAGTCATCTGAAGTTTGCTCTCCAGCAGATTGCTCTGAGAAGGACTCACAAGAGCAATTTTCTCTGAATTCCTGTATATTTAAGAGTTTGTAACTGTTTTACTGATAATTTTGGTGCATATAAGTTTCTCATTTTATGATTTCTCTCCTTGATGTATTAAACATATCTCTTCATTCTTTTTCTGGCATGAAGCATTACTGCTGAAAATTATGAAGATAATATAGTTTTTCCCTGTAAGTGATAACTTTTTTTACCCACTCAAAAGTTTATGTTTTTTCCTCTCAAGCTCAGGAGTTTTTCTAATATATCTTAACATTAGTCTTCCTGGGTTGATATTCTTGAGCATGTGAGTATATGATGTGTTCTTTCAATAAGTTTCAAATCTTTGTTTAACCCCATAAGCTTTCTAGAATTACGGTTTTGAGTATTTCTTCTTTTTTCTGGCTTTAGTTTTCTTCTTCAGATAATTCTATTATTTGTGTTAAATATCTTTTTTGTTTATCTTCAATGTTCCATTTTTTTTTCTTTCGGCTTTAATTTTTAACCTTTCTTTTTTCTTAAGACATTATTAACTATGTTTATTTTCTCTTTTTAATATGATTTTTCCTTATATCTAATTCTTTCTTGAGTTCTGTCACTTAATTTCTGATTTTTCCTAATTCTCATGTGTGTTATTCATTTATACTTTGTATCACATTTGAATGACATTGAAGTTGCTTTGAAATAGCAGTTTATAATTTTGATCTGTTTTACGGGCATATCGTTACGGCATACTTTCATTGTCAGTACAGATGTTATTCTGCTCCTTATTCTCTTTGTATATTGGTAAGTTTTAATGGGATTTAACCTCAACACTTTTTTGTTGTTTATTTTTATGTGAAATTGTATTCTTGAATTTTTAGAAGGGATCTTGGTTCAAATGACATTTTTTGACTGCGCAGAGCTCCTTCTTCTAGTATTTCTGTGTAGCATTAAAATATATAATGCTTCTTACTGAGGTTTTCTGGTTGTTTCTTTCTCACTTTTACTGGGACACCATGTTTCCTTCCTTGCTATTGTCTCTGGCCTGATCAATTTTGATTTTATTCTTGGCAGTTTGGTACTCTATCTTGGAAGGTTGATCAGTTTCAAGAGTTTATAAAGTCTAGACAGCTCCAGCTCCTTACACCTTAGTGTAAGCCTTACATTCACTCATCATATAAATAGGTAAGAACTCTCCTCCTTTGTAGCTGTTGTTCTCTGACAGTTTCATGTTGGCTAATTTGGAAGTTTGTATTCTCAAGTCCTTCAGTCATTCGTTGCTTCCTTCTTGTTTTTTCTAATGAAGATATTGGTATAATGCAGAGTTTGTGGCTATTGGTGATATATTTCTATCTGCTTATATTTTGAGGCTTAAAAAAATACTTTGCTACCTAGCTTCATTATAAATATTAACTTCATGGATTTTTGATTTTTGTTTTCCAGCTGTCACTATATTCCTAGAATTTCCTAGGACATACTACTTTTCAATACAGATATAAGTAGAGCTATAGCTACAGATGTAGCTACAGATGCAAAATAGAATTTCAGGTGTAGGTAAAAATATGGATACAGCTACAGACATAGAAACAGACAGAAATGAACATGCATGGACAAAATGACTAGTAGAATAAGCCTTGAAATATATATTATTGGGTAGAATTTTG
This sequence comes from Gorilla gorilla gorilla, assembly GCF_029281585.2. Lineage (NCBI taxonomy): Eukaryota > Metazoa > Chordata > Mammalia > Primates > Hominidae > Gorilla > Gorilla gorilla. The sequence goes on along the minus strand of NC_086017.1, from coordinate 105,172,472 downwards.
AGTGATTTTTTTTTTGTTTTGATAATAGTGGTTTTTTTAAGGCACGTAATAAAAACAAAAACCAAAGCTAGTACTTACACATCTATGAGAGTAACTTTCAACTGCTCAGGGACATGTGGCAATGGCCACTTTCAGGATTCCATCAGCATCTAAATCCCAGTCACATCAAGTTCAATTATTTCCCTCAGTTCAACTAGTTGTACTTTTATTTTCCTTAGGGTAAAGAAAATAGTTCACTGTTTATTTCCTCCCAACCCTTTGGTTCTTGGTATAAATTCTATTTTGAGTGAGCATATTCAAGACCAACCTCTGCCATTCCATTACAAGCCTCTTATGTCTCAATAGTGTCTAGCTTTTACTGCTTAAACATTCTCAGCTTTCAGACTAATATCTCAAATAGAATATTATAAAAGCCTACTTAAGAGCTATAAAGTCAAGAATTTGACTCTCTTTGGAGTTCTTTTTTGTTTTCTTTTTCATTTTGTTCCCCCCCCGCCAGGGCAATAAGTCTCACATTCATTTCCTAGTTTAATCATGAAGGCTGCAGAGTTAAAAGACAATTATCAAGAAGGAAGACCAAAGTAGATAGTATTTCAAAATGTTATCCATTTTTATTTCTATATATAAGTCATTTTCTCTGGATGCTAGCATTATCCTTGTTTACAATGTTGACTATAACTCTCATGAAAATTAGTTAATTAATTTGTTATTTATTAATGGTTAAAAAATGAACATTTGGTTATTATCAGACCTCTTCATAGTAATTTAGAATCCTCATTACAGTGTCTTTATACTTGTTGTCAATTAAATTTGGCTGTTTTTGCTCTGAAAGAGCAACTAAGAGAAGTAAGAGTTACTGCTAAAATAAAGCTTGCATCTTAAGGTTCTCTCTTTTCTACTGATGCTTTGAACGGAATTATACAGCATAAAATCCCCTGAAAAAAAAAGTCCCTTTTTCCTCTTTGAGTTCTCTTGACAGCACCACCCTTGCCCCAATTTTCCTATAGGTTTAACCATGTAAGATTACTGATATGCATTATTAGATGGGTAATGGTAAGTGGATGTTCTGTAATTCTCAGCTGAAGAGATAGCAAGTGCAATGACACTTTTTTTTCGGCGGTACTTCCCATCATGCCTCAAGGGCCACGTTACCCCAAGTCTTTCAGAAACTGAAATAGATGAGAAAAACTCCATCCTAATCTTGCTCTGAAATTAAGTTTCTATGAATGAGTTCTCTTCTTCATGGCCATCCTTTAGCAAGTTTAGTTTTTGATTGATTTAGCTAATGACTGATAATAAAAACCACAGTAGATCAAATGCTACTCCTACCCAGCGGTGTGGTCTTTGAAGAAAGCTATCATGATAAAGTTGTTTTTTAAATGTTCTGAATAGTTTATGGATAAAATGTATTTCCATATCATGGGAGAGAATAACAAGGTTAATAAAAAGATACTAGGCCCAAAATGGAGACACTCATGCTAAAGTTCCATATTACCTATCCAAGAACTAAATTGTTTATTTGTATGAATTTGACCTGAGAAATTAGGAGAAAGATGAGAACCAAATCCCCAAACAGCGTAGTTTTCAAAGAAAAAATAATAGAAGATTTATAGCAACCAAAAAAAATGGGATCAGTGAATCTGAGCAGGCAAAATAAGGAAGTCCTCTAGGCTTTAACCCATACAAGGAAAGTACCTGAGGGCAACCAATCCACTTTCCACCCTTTTCTGTTTGTTTGTTTGTTTGTTTGTTTTCTACTAAATCTGCCTTACAAAAGCCAATCCTTCTGCCACTCCTGGCAGAGCTGCTTCTACTTTGTGGACTGAAAAATACTGCCTGGTTCATGAATTGCTAATAAAACCCAATTAGAGCTTTAAAACTCAATTTATTGAAATTTTGTTCTTTGACAATAATAATGCTTGTATTTGTATAGTAATCCACAATACTTTTACATACTTATTTCGTTTGATTTTTAATTCTATATTTTACTAAATAAGTATTTACTGAATATCTATCACATGTCTGGCACTAAGTTGGTCATAATGGGTACAATCAAGTATAAGAAAAAATCCCCAACAGCCCAGTGGAGATGGAGGCAGTATCATTGCTGTTTAAAGAAGGGAGAAATAGTCTCAGAAAGATTAAGCAATTTTCCAAGGTCACTGATAAGTAAATTGATAGCTGAATCTAGTATTCTCTCAGTGAGAATATGATTTTGTATCACCCACTAATAACCTCCATTGGATCATTTACACTAATAACCTGTATGTGTATATTTATATTTTCCTTAGTCACCATAAAATAAAAAGTAACACTTCTGGCTACAGAAAAAAAAAAATCAGCTTTATTTGAAACCACACTTTCATGCAGATTTGTGTCTCTAGCATAAAACATTTTACACCGCAATCAAATGAACACAAAATCCAAATTCTAAACTGTCAACATTTTTCTTTGTAGAGTTCAGATATTCTGGGATGCAAGATAGTTGAGGGAAGAGAGAATTTTATCCCTGAACTAGATTTGTTAAGCCAAAACACTTATAGGGCTTATTACCTATTCAGTGACTCACTAGCCTATCAGTCTACTGTAGAAATAAAAGCTGCATTTACTTTTCTTTCTTTAATCTCAACGTTCTTAATTGCCATATTGACAAAAAAGAAACAGTTGTTTACCTTCCAAATTCTCTGGAGCACCAGCCAAATTAATCCTTTTAAGCAGTGTTGCTTCAGCTCCAGAAACAAGTAGAATGCAAAGTAGCAAGAGGCTCCCTTAACAGGCAACGAACACAAGATGCCTAGACATTAACCTTCACTGGCAGACCCCTGAGGGCATTTACTTCTTACTTTGGAAACAGTCCTGAGGTTGGGGAGGGGCTGTATGCACAACTAGAGCTGGATGAAGGAGCAGGCCAGCTAGGCAACTCCCTATGGTGTCAATCTGCAAGGGAAAGCCTGGTAAATACTGTTGATTGCCTCCCCTTAGGCCGTTTTCCCTTCTTTCTTGATAACAGGATCCCAGCTATGTTCTCAACTATAATTTGTTTGGTCCGAGTGATGAATCATGATCTGTTTGAACTGATGTTGCTATCTCATTTCCTTTGAAAGCTGCTTTTATTCCTAGCCTCCCTTGCCTCTACAGGTGGCTATTTGACCCCAATTCTGAAAAACACTGTGAAAGAAATAATATGTTAGAATAGTGCTGGCTGACACCACTCCTTCTTCCTTCTTGTTTCGGACGCTGCTGTGATGCTGTGCCCACAACCCAGAGGTGGGAAGAAAGGCTCACTTCCAGAGGAAGTGAGACCTAAATATGGAGAAATGATCAGGTTAAAGAGGATGGTAAATAGGGCTCCAAGAAGAAAAAGTACGCTACATAAAAACCCAGGCAAGAAACAGCATGGAAACTTATAAAACATTTAATAGGACCATTATAAAGTATGAGGCTAGGAGTGGTAAGAAACAAATTAGAGAGATAATGATTATGTGTCCGGAATTTATTCCTTCTGGTAGGTTCTTGGTCTCTCTGACTTCAAGAATGAAGCCGCGGACCCTCGAGGTGACTCTTACAGCTCTTAAAGATGGTGTGTCCGGAGTTTGTTCCTTCAGATGTTCAGATGTGTCCAGAGATTCTTCCTTCTGGTGGGTTCGTGGTCTGGCTGACTTCAGGAGTGAAGCTGCAGACCTTTGCAGTGAGTGTTACAGCTCATAAAGGTGGAGTGTCAGGAGTTGTTTGTTCCTCGGTTGGTGGTCTCACTGACTTCAGGAATGAAGCTGCAGACCCTCGCACTGAGTGTTGCAGCTCATAAAGGTAGTGCAGACCCAAAGAGTGAGCAGCAGCAAGATTTATTATGAAGAGCAAAAGAACAAAGCTTCCACAGCATGGAAGGGGACCCAAGCGGGGTGCCACTGCTGGCTCTGGTGGCCAGCTTTTAGTCCCCTATTTGGCCCCACCCACATCCTGCTTATTGGTCCATTTTACAGAGAGCTGATTGGTCCATTTTACAGAGTGCTGATTGGTCCATTTTACAGAGAGTTGATTGGTGCGTTTACAATCCTTTAGCTAGACACAGAGCACTGATTGGTTTATTTTTACAGAGTGCTGATTGGTGCATTTACAATCCTTTAGCTAGACACAGAGCACTGATAGGTGCATTTTTACAGAGTGCTGATTGGTGTGTTTATAATCCTTTAGCTAGACACAAAAGTTCTCCAAGTCCCCACCCGATCCAGCTCAGCTGGCTTCACCTCTCAATTATGCAGGACACTCTGAGCCACAGTAAGGGATTTATATTTTAAACTAAAAGCAAACAAGAGCTATTGAAAGCTTATAATTAAGGTGACAGAATTCAATTAGCACCTTAGAAGAAGAATGCATGGTATAACCAAAAGGCAGTTTCAGTCACTCACCACTTGTTAACTCCGTTAACAAGAGTGACGTCTGGTATAAATGACTTTATTCCAAAGCTTAGCTTAGGGGAAGCAGTACAGGCTCCTGCCTTTAAGGGTACCACTTCATTTTGGGGGCAGAATGCAGCAGCTTTTAAAGGGGAGCTTGGCATGAATGGCATGCAGGGGAGGAAGCAAGCAGATGTGGGGCCTATATGACTCACTTCAGTGCCTTATCTACCAGGTGGTCCAGCTGGCATCACCACAGGTAGTGCTAGGTTTTAAAGTGGCCATAATCTGAGATACTCTCCAGGTGGGATGGAGTACTGTCATGGGCATCCTTGAGGATGTAAATTGACTGCCATCAGCTGAGGCAGTCTCCTGGGCAGACAGAGTTTCAGTTCTGGAGCTTCTAAGTAAGCCCATAGTTAGGTAAGCTTGCCATGTAGCCAGTGTCTGGTGAAGGGAAAGTAAAGGTTATAATTGCATTTCTAAAGAGCTAAGTGGGAAGTGGAAAACAGGGGAGAACAAGGAAAGAGAGAATAAATTAATTTAAAAAATAACTCACTCTCTTCCTCTTAGAAAAATGGGGGTACTCAGTTACAATGGGACTTTAATAGAGACAGGGGAAACATGAAAATTACAGTTATAATAATTTCAATGAGAGATGATGTGGGCCAGACTAAGGCTAGTGACAGTGGTACTATTGAGAATTGAGTGGAACGCGGATATTTAGAAGGCAGAATAAACAGGAGCTCATTAGTGAATGAATACAGTGGGAAAGAACAGAAATTGGGGTTACCTCCCAGTTGCTGGTTCTGGCAGCTGTCAGGTGCAATGCCAATCACGGAAAGAGGAAAATCAGGAGGAAGAGTAGGCTCAAGGGGCTTTGATGTATTTGTGAGTCCTCCAAGGGGAGATAAAAGTCTGAGAGTCAGGAATGAGATTGGAACTGACTCAAAACATAGAGACCAGAAGAAGTTCAATGCCCTTTTCAACAGCAGGGATAAATTTGGTGTGTCTGAAACAGCTGTATGCAGGAACCCTAAAGTAGCTCATCATTTCAGGTAACAAATCTCAAACTTTACTGTGCATAAGGCTCACTCAGAGAAAATTTGCTGCAAGGTATATTCTTGGGTTCCTCACTAAGAGACTTCACTTTAAGAGGCCTGCCCTCAGTCTGACAAAAAAATTGTGTTTATTTAAATAGGAATCCTATTATGATTGTTATGCATGCAGAAGGCAAAGACAAAGACAGATAAGAGCTCAAAGAGACAGGAAAAGAATGGAGAACACTGAGCTCTAAGGAAGGAGTGGGAATTCCTTTTTTTTTTTTTAACTCTACTTACTTTTCCGAGAGTAGAGAAGACCAGCTGTGCCAAAATTAGGAGGAGCTATGCTAAATTTTCCTTTAGTTCTTTAAGCAAGATTGGGAATATCATCAATTCAAAGAAGTAACCAAATAGAAGAGATACATGTTTCCTTGTTTGTTTTTCTGACATTTAGTTGCAATTCACTAGTTACTATTAAATATTTAAGCCACTTTCTCAAATGTCCTATATATAGGATTTTTTTCTTATAAATTGTTTTTAAGTTTTGTTGATAATACTTCAAAGTTATTTTCCTTTAATTATAAAAAATAACAATTATAAATATCAAAATGAAAAGAAAAGTTGTGATTAATATTACAGATAAGAAGCAACAAATTACATAATCCATTGTTGAGCAAAGGATATGTAATTGACCAAAGGACATGCGAAGTGGTTATTAAATAAGTTTTTTGTTTGTTTTTAGAATCCCATAATTGAGAATGTTAGGACAAATGGATCATACATTTTTATTTTAATAGGTATTGTCAGATTACTTTCCAAAAATGTTGTGGCGAGCCTTTCTGTTCTCACTAACAGGACATGAATTTCTCCATATACTTGGCACTCTTCAATCTTATCAATTTTCTAATTTTTGCCAATATGATAGCCTAAAAAGTATTTATTAATTGGTGCTTTAATTTTCATTTCCCTAATGATCAGAAAGATTTCTATATTTTTATTGGCAATATGTATTTTCTTTCAATAGATTTCCTCCTTATAATCATGGTTTTTGAAAATTTTATTTTATTTTAGGTTCTGGAATACATGTGCAGAATGTGCAGGTTTGTTACATAGGTAAACGTGTGCCATGGTGGTTTGCTGCACCTATCAACCCATCACCCAGGTATTAAGCCCCGCATGCATTAGCTATTTGTCCTGATGCTCTGCCTCCTCCCACCTGCCCAACAGGCCCTGATGTGTGTTGTTCCCCTTCTGTGCCTATGTCCATGTGTTTTTATTGCTCAGTTCCCACTTATGAGTGAGAACATTCAGGGCTTGGTTTTATGTTCCTATGTTAGTTTGTTGAGGATGCTAGCTTCCAACTTCATCTATGTCCCTGCAAAGTGAGAGACAGGACTAGCTGGATTTCCTAGGCGACTGAGAATTCCTAAGCCCAGCTGGGGAAGGTGACCACACCCACCTTTAAACACAGGGCTTGTAACTCAGCTCACACCCGGCCAATCAGATAGTAAAGAGGGCTCACTAAAATACCAATTAGGCTAAAGGCATGAGGTAAAGAAATAGTCAGTCATATATCACCTGAGAGCACAGGGTAAGGGACAGTGATTGCGATATAAACCCCAGGCATTCAAGCCAGGGATGGGCAACCCCATCCGGGTCCCCTCCCATTGTATGGGAGCTCTGTTCTCACTCTTAAATCTTGCAACTGCACACTCTTCTGGTCCGTGTTTTTCCGGCTGGAGTTGAGCTTTCACTTACCGTCCACCACTGCTGTTCACTGCCATCACAGACCTGCTGCTGACTTCCACCCCTCCGGATCCAACAGGTGTCTGCTGTGCTTCTGATCCAGTGAGGCACCCATCACAGTTCCTGATCACACTGAAGGCTCGCCATTGTTCCTGCAGGGCTAAGTGCCCAGGTTCGTCCTCATCGAGCTGAACTCTAGTCGCTGGGTTCCACAGTTCTCTTCCATGACCCACGGCTTCCAATAGAGCTATAACACTCACCGCATGGCCCAAGGTTCCATTCCTTGGAATCTGTGAGGCCAAGAACCCCAGGTCAGAGAACAAAAGGCTTGCTGCCATCTTGGGAGCAGCCGCCACCACCTTGGGAGCTCTAAGAACAAAGACCCACCCGTAACAAAAGGACATGATCTAATTTCTTTTTATGGCTTCATAGTATTCCATGGTGTATATGTACCCATTTTCTTTTTTCAGTCTATCCTTGATGGGCATTTGGGTTGGTTCCAAGTCTTTGCTATTGTGAACAGCACTGCAGTAAACATCCGTGTGTGTGTATCTTTATAATAGAATGGTTTATAATTCTTTGGGTATATTCCCAGTAATGGGAATGCTGGGTCAAATGGTACTTCTGGTTCTAGATCCTTGAGGAATTTCTACACTGTCTTCCACAGTGGTTGAACTAATGTACGTTCCCACCAACAGTGTAAAAGCGTTTCTACCTCTTCACAGTCTCACCAGCATATGTTGTTTTTTGGCTTTTTGATAATCGCTATTCTGACTGCTATGAGATGTTATCTCATTGTGGTTTGGATTTGCATTTTTCTAATGATCAGTGATGTTGAGCTTTTTTGTCGTGTTTGTTGGCCACATAAATACCTCGTTTTGAGAAGTGTTTGTTCATGTCCTTTGCCCACTTTTTTATGAGGTTGTTTTTTTTTCTTGTAAATTTGTTGAAGTTCCTTGTAAATTCTTGATATTAGACCTTTGTCAGATGGGTAGATTGCAAAAATTTTCTCCCATTCTGTAGGTTGCCTGTTCACTCTGATGATAGTTTCTTTTGCTGTGCAGAAGCTCTTTAGTTTGATTAGATCCTGTTTATCAATTTTAGCTTTTGTTGCAATTGCTTTTGGTGATTTCATCATAAAGTCTTGCCCATGCATATTTCCCAAATGGTATTGCCTAGATTTTCTCTTAGGGTTTTTATGGTTTTGGGTTTTACATTTAAGTTTTATGGTTTTGGGTTTTACATTTAAGTTTTATGGTTTTGGGTTTTACATTTAAGTTGACTTAATTTTTATATAAGGTGTAAGTAAGGGGTCCGGTTTCAGTTTTCTGAATATGGCTAGCTAGTTTTCCCAGCACCATTTAGGTTATTTAATGACTTTTGATAGAGAAAAAGATATACTTTAAATGTGTCTTTTGGTTATAAAACAAAAACATTATTCTTGTTATAAGGGAAAAATATCCAAGGCCATATAAGGATCACAAAATCAAAATCTATTCTCAATATACTCCCTATTCATGAGGTGAAATCCATGAACTAGAGCATTAACATTATATCATATGTCAAATGGAGAAAAAAGAAGAGTTATGAGGAAGATTATGAGACTTTCTACTTCAAAATAATTGAGAAAATGCATAGAATGTCATTGAGCAAATTTTTAAGAAACAAAACTTTCTGGTCTCTCTCTTGTGGCTTATGGAATGAAAAAATATGGGCAACAATGCATTAAAAAAATGTCAGAAAGGAGTTGTGGGAATATAGTCTATTTCTTTTGGAGATTAAATACATCAAGTATATATAAGTGCTAAATATAAATGACTGAAATCTGAAAGATAAAAGTAAAATCATAGAGCCCTCTTTGTGCAATTAAGCCAAATAATTTTAGCCTCTATGATTTTCATGCTGTAGCAAAGGAAGGAAGGGTGGGAGCAAGGCAGGAAGGGAGGGAAGGAAGGAGGGAGAGAGTGAAGGCGTATTATTCTGCTAGATTGTCATATAGTCTAGAAGCTGTGCAATTGCTTTTTTTCCACTACAGAAAATCTAACTTATGAACCCAATTGTCTTTGAAAAAGACATTTTGCCAATTTTTCTTTCTATTTCATAGAGTAGCCAAGCCAATTTGTTGGCCACACTGTTCTGATTATTTTACCATGCTATATAACTCTAGTAAGAAACAGATCTTAATGTCATTCAGTTTGATAATCAAATTGAGTACATTGTTCTTACATTCTACTTCCAGTTAGTGTTGCCATCATTTCTGAACATCTCTAATAACAAATACCCTTAGGGCAGCTTTATTTTTAATGCCACCCCATGAGAAACTTCCATTATTTGGGTGAGAAACAGTAGTAGGTTATCATGACTTGACATCCACTGTATCATGACTCCAACATAACAGGGTCATTCAGATCAGAATGACATTACAACAGCAATTGTACGGGTCTCTCCCTTGTTACAGTCATTATCTTTGGTCATTCAATTTAAATGCATCATTTAGTTTGACAGCAAATTGTATGACAGAATAAAAGAGACCTTAGGGGTGAAAAAAACATCCCTAAGTAAAACTGATTTAACATCAAATAACTTCAAGGTTAACTCTGCACAATCAGTTGCTACCTTGCCATATCTCCTTTACCAAGAATAATGCTGTCATAGCGAAACTGGGCCATTTAACCTTGAGGGTTAGAGAAACAAAGGAATAGGCTACAAATGTCTTTAAAGACACATATATAGAAAACTCAGCAATTATAAAACAAAACAAAACCTAAATGGTTTGCAAAAAATGTACTTCAAACACAGAAAGTAGGGTCAAGTACTGGTTAGGATTTTAAACTTTTTCTTAAGAGCAGAGGCTTTAAAGTTATACAAGCTTGTGCTTCAATCCTGGTTTTGTTGTTTACAAGCGATATAATTTTGAGGTGGGCAAATGATTAAATTCACTAGTACTACTACCCTTGCCTGTAATATTGAGATTGTAATATCTATTCACGGAGTTATTTGAGAGGATAGAGTAAAATAAAAAGCTCTACTTAACACTGAAAATAACAAATGAGGGAGGGTAGTTTTTATGTATGGTACAGTTGTTATTTAACTAATAAGAGAAATGACTACCTCTAAATAATTTTAAAGTTTAAGTTGAAGATTAAGTTTAAAGAATAGTTGATTACTTCCATATTCCTTCCCAGTTGTCTTATAAATCCAGATGTGTCTTCAATTAACATAAAAACATGGTTTTTTTATGTCATAGCTCAAGGTTAAATGGCCCAGTTTAGCTATGACATAAAAACATAACAACGTATTTTTATGTATTTCCACTTCCTCTCCTTTAAAATTGGAGTATGTAATGCAAATTCAAAAAATAAAGCAAAATAGCACATATATACACGTGCTTCCTTACAGATTGACCTATTGTGTTAGCATGAATCTACAGCTTAAATTCTGAAAGCATATAACTAAATATTATAGCTCCAGTTCTTCCATTAGGAATGTATCTCTTGCATTAATAAACCATTGTTTTCAAAATGTGAGACACAACACATCCATAACCATCAAACACTCATATTTCAATGTAAACAAATGAGGCATTTCCACTGTCTTGTGGAGAACAAGGGAGGACAGCCCAGAGTGACACAAGACATCGATAAAACAGCCTGAGTGAGGTTGGTAGTTTAGCAAGCATGGAAATAGGGTTGCCAACAGATATGTAAGTAGAAAGAAAGTGTGTATATATATATATATATATATATATATATACTTTATATATATTCTTTATATATATCTTTATATATAAATATATAAAGATATATATAAAGAATATATATAAAAAGAATATATCTATAAAGAATATATATATATAAAGAATATATATATATATTCTTTCTTATATTCTGTGTATGCTATATTACAGTTTTGCCTAGAGGTTTCATAAGCTTGGGCTGTAGTAAAGTCTTTATGTGCTGAAACTTGATGTAAAATATTTTATTCACATAAGGTGTGAGTAAATCTGTGCTGTGTCTATTGAGGGCCAAGAGACGCCCACCACCTGAGATACCACGTAACTGAGGATGTCCCATTGAGCCATTTAAGAACATATGGCAGAATTGGCATCATCTGCAATCCCTTGCTAATCCTAATTTTTGTCTAATCTAGTTAAATTTAGTGGATTCAATAATTCAAGGGTCTCTTTGTGGTTAACTCACTCATTTTCAGGTTATAGCTCCGTTCTTCAGCTCTGTTTCTCCCTAGGCTCTGTTATAGCTCTGTTTCTCCCTAGGCTACTTTCTAACATGTTGTATTACAAGAGTGGGCAAACTTTTTCTATAAATACTCAGATACTATATTTTAGTCTTAATTGGCCATATGGTCTCTATTGCAACTATTCAATTCTGCCGTTGAAGCAGGAAAACAATCATAGGTAAGATGTAAAGATGTAAATGAATGGGTGTGGCTATCATTTAATAAAACTTTATTTATGGATACCTCATATATAGTTTGATTTTCACACAACATTCAAGTGTTACAAAATATTTTTATTGTTTTTCAATCATTTAAAAATGTAAAAAAAAAAGAAACCCACACATTTTAGCTTCCAAGACACACAAAAAGAGGCAGCAGGCACTATTCAGCTTGTGGACTACAATTTGCTGACCCTTGGGTATATTGTGTTCTTGGTGTGGATATTTGAATGATCTTGGGACCTGCAAGAGGGAGACTCTGTAGCTTCAAGCTAATCTTTGGGTGTGTTAGCTGGTGATCATTCAGCCATTGTTAGCCGATTTATTGTGTGGTCATACCCTGTGATCCAAAATTTCTCAGCTTGGTCCATCCCCTTACCCTTCCAAGCCAATGCATCTTCCTCTCCGCTCCCTGCTTCTGCAGACCCCTGAGTCTATGCCACACCTTCCATCTCATCTTTATTCTCAGGTTGTTCCCACCATACCAATGTCCTTAAACTAATGTCCATGTCCAATGTCCATGTACTCTGGAATTGAAAGAAACATGCAGTTGTAAATGAGATCCGCTCTCCATCAGACCAAACCAGTTGCTCTCTTAATTGTGCTGGTCTGCTGCTGCAGGTTGGCCAGACAAGCTCTGAACATCACTTTCCTACTGGAGAACCAAATGCTGAGCAAGGCTGCAGGCCCTCTGCCTTAGTTTTATATCTACATGTGCAAGGAACTTCCTCCTCACTCTGGGGCTTTGAAACATTAGAAGGTAGATTACAAATTCTATTACAGTATTCACCAACATCATATTCTCCTCTCTTCAGGAAGAACATTGTCATTTTCCCTTTCTTGATGCCAAGATTGTGGAAAGCTAACTGATAAGCAAATACTTTAGTAAGTATCAAAATTACTACACCCTTAATATATAGGGTGTAGTAACTTTCGGAGCTATAACCTGAAAATGACTGAGCTAATATATTGGGTTTTCATGGGCAGAAATAAGAAGGTTAAAAATTCTAGCGAAAAAGAACATTATAACCAAAGAAGAAAGTAAACGTAAGATTGTCTACAGACACATTGCTTTCACTCAAAAGCATAATGCTTATTCTGTAATTTGGTTCAGAAACCATTCTAAGATTAAGAAACCATTTACAGTGAGGCAAAATAACCTTTATGCTAATTACTAACAGGAATTTTTACAGATAGCATTGTGTTTAGAAAGTGTATTTACTAGGAGAAAAGTACTTTATCTTGTACTCTGGGTTGAAAAATATTTTATACTTTTATTGTATGCAAACTTGTTTTACAGAAGCAATTTAATAATGGATTTTTTTTCCATCTGCAGGATGACGGATAAGAAATACTAGATTTGGTACTGAAAAAGAATAGAATACATTCTAAACTTTTTGTTAATGAATAGTTTTATTTCCTATGACCATAAATTATTAAATAAAACTAGAAAATAATCTGCTGATAGTTTAGTAAATACTCATTTACTTGCTCAACGACCATTCAACAAATATTTGTCGAGGACTTACCATATGTCAACCACTATTGTAGGACCAGATATAATACAGTGAACAAGACACTATCAAGCACCATACAGACAATAAGCAAAATAAATAAGTAAAATATATAACATGTAAATAAGTGACGTGTGCTAAAAAAAAAAAAAAGAGAAATTATTAAACAGGAAAGAGCTCTGTGAAATGTGAACTTAGGTATTGAAATTTTAGATAGAATGGACAGAAAAGTCCTTACAAAAATATAACTTTGGGCTGGGTGTGGTGGCTCACACCTGTAATCCCAGCACTTTGGGAGGCTGAGGTGGGAGGATCACTTGAGCCAAGGAATTTGAGACCAGCCTCGGCAACATAGTGACTCCGCCTCTACAAAAAAGAAAAAATTAGTCGGGCACACCTACAGCCCCACCTACTCAGAAGCTGAGGTTGGAGGATTGCTTGAGCTCAGCAGATCAAGGCTGCAGTGAACCTTGATCAAGCCACTGCACTTCAGCCTGAGTGACAGAGTGAGACCCTGTCACAAACAAACAAAACGAATAAACAAACAAACAAAAAAAACCCCACAAAACTTTGGAATAAAAATCAGAAGAAAGTGAGGGAAGTAAATATTAACTTATTTACATGACAATATGATAGAGAAGAACATTCTATTGAATGTTCTTTGAGAGCAGCAAGTACAGAGCCCTTGTTTTGAGAGTATGTTGGATAGGCTGGGGAAACAGTAAGTAGACAGAGTTGCTGAGGTCCTCAGAGGAAGAAATGAGGATTGAGAGGTAACAGCAGGCCAGATCACATGCAGAGAGGTTATAGTGTGGATCTTGACTTTTACTCTGAGTTTTAAAGCTATGGAAATAGTTGTCCAGAGGAGAGACCTGATCTGATTATAATTTAAAAGGCTCACTCTGGCCACTGTGTTAATAACAGCCTTGTCTTAATCTCTCAGGCTGCTATAACAAAATATTTTTTACTATTCTGGTTGCTGGGAAGTTCAAGATCAAGTACACACCAGAAGATTCAGCTTCTAGTGAGGGCCCACTTTCTGGTTCATAGATGATACCTTCATGTTTCCTCACATGGTGAAAAGGGCAAACAAGCTTTCTTGGATCTCTTTTATAAAGGCATTAATAAAAAGCAGATTCACTCTTATGACCTAATCATCTACCAGAGGCCTCACTTACTAATACCATCACCTATGGGTAAGAATTTCAACATGCGAATGTTGGGGGAACATAAACATTGAGTCCATTGCAAGGCTATAGAAGCGCAATGGTAAAAACAGAGGTCAGATAGGAGGCAAGAGATGATGGTGGCTTAGACCTGGGTGACAGCAGTAGATGTATTGAGAATGGTCAGATCCTGGATATAGTTAAAGGTTCAGCTGCTAGGTTTCCCTGAGGACTTGGATGTGAGGTCCAGGAGAAAATTGGTAGTCCAGGATGACAACAGGGATTTTGGCCTAAGATACTGGAAATAGAAAATGGTCACTTACTAATATGGGAAAAAAACTGATAAAGGCATTGGCTTTGGGGAGAATATAGAGCTCAAGTTTAAACATGTTAAGTTTTAAAAGCCTGTTAGACACCTAGATACAGTGGTCAAGTAGGCAGCTGGAGCTAAAGAGAGAAGTGTGGAGCAGATAGATGTGTATATAAATGTGTCAGTCATTAGTGTACAGAAGAATTTTATAGCCTAATGATTGAATAAGACCAAGGAAGGAGATGTCAGCAAAGAGATTGAGTAGGATTAGACAAATAGAACGAAAACTAGATGAATAGAGTGTTTTAGAAACCAAGTGAAGATAGTACTTCAAGAAGTAGTGACAACAGTTGTTGAAACTGGTTCTCTATGTGCTCAAGTCATGATGGCCTTATGGTTTGCTTCTCTATTATGCCTTCTTTGTATTAGCTGATGTTCATTATAGTTGGTTATATCAGATGACTCATTGAATGAGTAAAAGTACTTGAGCACCAGGGCTAATAATAATATATGAATGAGGTGGTTACCAAGACAATTTACTAGTGGGAATGTTTTGGATTAAGCTATTCAATACAATTGAACAAATATATATTAAGTTCCTACTATTTTTAAGATGCCTGGAAATCAGAAAAAGAGAGGCAACCAATGTCCTATAGAAATTCACCATCTAAAAGGATTTATTAAAGCTTGCACACAAATAACTTAAATACAAATTGATAGGGTTTAAATGGCTCCTCCAAAACCAACACTGAACTTTAATTGCCATTGTGATGGTATTAATAGGTAAAACTTTTAGGGAGTGATTAGATCATGAAACCTCTGCCCTCATAAATGAATTAATGCCATTATCTCAGAAGTTTACCCTCCTTTTCCTCTATCTGTCTCAAGTACTTTTGCCTCTCTAGCCCTTTCTCACCATGTGATATCTTTCATCATGTTATGAAACAGCAAGAAGGCCCTCACCAGATGCAGCCCCTTGATCTTGGACTTCCCAGTCCCAAAAACCATAAGCCAAATAAGTCTCTTTTATTTATAAATTACTGAGTGTGTGGTATTCTGTTATAGCAGCAGAAAATGGACTAAGACATAAACTGTAATGGGTATGAATGTCATTCCACAAAACTCAGGTGGGCAAAAAGTGTTAATTTGTTTGTTTTCCTATATCTTAAGTTAATTTTGTATTTTGGTTCCCATTTGATCAAAATGAAATCTTAAGTCAAGATAATCACCTTTGTTCCAGGGGTTTTGCCATAAATCGAGGGTTCTCAGGTGATGCCTCAATATAAGGGAATGAGGAGATGGTATTTTTCTTTATTCAAGAGCTCCTCCTGCTGCATCCTCTGAGATAAACATGTTAGGACCTAACAGTTACTGACCTATGTAAGTTGCCTTCAAGTTTTCCCTTGCTTCCTCCTGTAGGAACTCTCCAGGTGTGGTGCACTCTCTGTCTCTGTTTCTCTCTCTCTCTCTCTCTCTCTCTGATGTTTTCAACATCTCAGAAGGAGAGAAAACAACCAGCTGCTTTCCATTGCTGCTGTAAGTTGTGAGAAATTCTGTGAGGCTTCTCTATGCTCTCTCATTTCAGACATGACACTGAAGCCTTCCTTTTGCTCTCACATGATACTGGGCACCAGGGGGAGGTCTGGTCTTGGGATTTTCTTGGTTATTCACTGGGAAGAAGAGAATGGATCTTGCTTTCAAATCTGGGATTTGTCTGTGCCTTTCCAGTTTTCAAGCAAGTATGGAGGGGCAGAGCACAGCAGCTCTACCATACATAAACGCTCTTGCTTATCTTCTGATTACTTCTTTCTTCTCAGTCCAAGCAAATTTTATTGAGTCACTAGGGATGGGAAATACTAATTCTCTCTGATCATGAGTTTTTCCAACTTGATTGTTTATTTTAACTTTAAGCTTTAGAAATTCCAAAGTCTTTCACCCAACTAGGAGTTTTAAAAATCTTTTCAAATGGCCTTTCAAAAGTTGGGTTTTTTTTTTCTCTCTCTCTCTCTGTTTCTGATTCTGGTCATATTTATTCCATGAAACATAAATGTGGAATATTTTAGCTACCTTCTCTAGAAGAAAGATTATAAAGAACTACAGTCCATATCTCAAAGTATTATCCTACTACATTTCTCCCACTGGCAAATACTTGCATTCTTTAACAAAAACCCTTATTCCAAAGCTCCCTCCATGCTAGAAAGGTGAAGATTTACTTGAATTTGTTTCTACAGAATCTTAACTCCTTCATGCAAACAGCCACGGGTACTGTCTTAGTCGGTCATGTGCTGTTATAACAAAATATCACAGACTGGTTAATTTACAATAAACAGAAATTTGTTTCTCATAGTTCTGGAGCCTGAGAAGTCTAAGATCAAAGTACCAGCATCTGGTGGGGACTTCTTGCTGTGTCATAACATAAGAGAAGGACAAAAGGAGGGTGAGAGATAGAAAAGGGGGACAAAATTGTAGTTTTATAAAGAATCTACTTGCATAATAATGACCCCACTTCCATGATAACAGCATGAATCCATTCTTTACGGTAGAGCCTTCATAGCCTAATCACCTTTTAAGAGTCCCATCATTTAATACTGTTACAATGGCAATTAAATTTCAACATGAGTTTGGAAGGAGACAAACATTCAAACCATAGTATCTATGGTTTTCACCACACCCTACAAGGTTGTGTTATAAGCTTAGAAGTTAGGAGAAGTTTTCACCTCACTGTATTGCGTCTTCACTCACTGTCTCAGGTGTCTCTCCATTCTCAGAAACAACTTTATTTCCTTCCATCTACAGGAGCTGAGCCATGGGTAAAGGTAGAGCTTCTCTATCCTCCTATCACCATAGTTACCTGAATCTAGCCCCTAAGAAACCTTGCACATTCCATTCTGGTACAATGATGGTTCTCAATTGTTTTTGTCTAAAGTCATCAGTGATATAAACTGACTCCCTACTCAATCTCTACCCATGCCTTCTTTCTACCAGAGTTGCATCTAGCAACTGAACATCAGCTACCTGGCTCAAGAAAGAAAATAAATTCTGTCTATTTTCTTAAAGAACCATAGTGTTTCCGTAACTTTTCGACTCTGGTTTCCTCCTGCAACTCCTCAAGACCACCTTAGTTTCCACCTAACCAGTGGTGAACAGGTTACAGATACAGTCCACCTGCAGATTGATTTTCTTATAGGAAGGCAAAAAGAAGAAAATCGATGTGTGTGAAGCTTTTAAATACTCTCCTTAAAATGTCTCTCCTGAGTTCTACTCTTCCACAATTATTGAAGATTAAAGAGTTTCTATAATTCACTTGCAAAATTATTTGACATGTTGAAACAATTCAGTTAAAACTTTATTTCTATAGTTGGTATGCTAAGTTTTCAATTTCTTAGCTATTTTCTCTTTTACTAAAAAAAAAGAGCATGGTAGCAGAAAGTTAAACTGGAGTAAAATAGCTAAAATAATGTACTTTAAAATCTATTTTGTTTATGCTGAAAATGTCTTCTGAAAGGCCGTATTAATATTTACTTTATTTTATATGTCTAAACTTTTTTAATTCTGGGGTTATGGAATTTGAAAATTGTTTGATTCTAATTAATCAGAATTTTCTTTTATTTAGTTCTGGAAACCCATAAAAAGTTATTAGCTGTCGGCAGCTTTAATGCCAGTTTATTAGAGGCCCTGATTCAGTGCCTGCTGATAGTTATTGTGAAGGCTGAAAGGTTAACAAGAATGGGCTGCTACCAACCACCTTGCCAGGTGTTTTTCCCTGCAGTTAATGGACTTGAGCCAATTGAAATTATTACTCTAGAACAAGTTACAGACACTCTTAATCTTCCCATAGAAACATTGCTAGGGGAAAAAAAAACTGGGATTTGTATTGTTGCTTTTCACCATTGTAAAATTTGGAACAATTAAAATAAACTATAGTTAATCTTCTATTTGTAAATGAAGGCTTGACAACTCTAAAAAGAAAGAAAGAAATCTTTAAAAATAATGTGTGTGTGTAGCATGTTTCATTAAACTAATAACAGTCCCTTCAATGAAACAATGTGTTGTAAAACCTTTCCCAATTTTTCTTTTGAGGCATGGTGGTTAAGGGCTACATAAGTATTAACATGTCTAAGTTCTTTTAATTGCTGGGTTTATAAATCTGAACAGCTGTAATGAAATAATCAGAAACAACCAGATGGAATTGTAGCCAGTCACCGTGGGTATTTGAGAAGTGCATACTGTTTGGGGAGACTGAATATGTACTGATCCAATCTAAAATGGAGCAGATGGCAAAGCAAACAGGTAAGCATTTGCTTTATCTTCCAGATATTGTGATTCACTGATTACCTCTATTTATTTTGGGAACTTTAGAACATCTGTAAAAATCAGATGAAAGACAAACAGAGGTGACTGCAAAATACTTGAATAACGTGTGGAATTTTAGAGCTTTCTCATTGTCAGATGAAGATGGAGGGATTCTCACCACTTGCCAATCTTTAGGAATCACATAGAATTTTAGGTAGAAACACATGAAATTAACTGCTTAACCACAGAAAATGCAAAGGAAGGAAATGCTTTAATTGCATAAAATCCAAAATTAGATAAGTGGGAACAAGAGAAAGAGGAATGGAAATGGACCAGATACAGTAGAAGTGGAAATTGGTCATGCCCAACCTAACATTGATGTGCTCATCTGGTGCCAACATCTTAGTTTCTAAATGCCATTCTCCCCATAAAGGGACTTGAGTTCCTTGGAAAAATGGCTGAGGGCAAGAAAAATCGCTGATGAATTTAAATGTTCTTATAATGTCAGAAAACAAGAAGGTCCTCAGTGATTAATGGGGACATAACAAAAAGGCATAAGGACAAGTTTGAAAGATCCAGCTGACCAAATTTGAGACTAGTTGAGCATTAAAGAAAAAAAAAATAACATATTGCATTTTAAGTCAACTAAATATAGAGGGGGTAGCAGGAAAAAAAAACTCAAAAAAAGTATGCCAGTTACTATAAGTGGAAGAAATGATACAATTAGAAAATAACTATTTTGCAAACAATTTCAGAATTGATTTAGGCAACAATCATCAAATATTACTTAAAAACATAGAGTAAAATGACCTCCACATTGTCAGCATTTCACCCAACAGATTATTATGGATTATGAAGGAAAAAAAGGGAAATTTTGCAATAGTGAGAACATCTTAGCCCAGGGATCAAAATAAGCATCACCAATAATGGGACAAATTACCATTATGTACCTCCTGATATGATACAATGGGAAGCCACAATATCACCTTGCTGTCATATTCCTGAACAAAATATTTAACCTGATGTGTTCCAAATTGTGGAACATTTTCCAGAACAGTTTACCTGAATTTGTCAAAACTGTCAAGATACGAAAGGCCAAACAAATTAACAAACAAAACAAAAGAGATGATTATAGATTAAAGGAAGCTAAGAACACATGATAACCAAAGGCAAATTGTGATCCCTGGTTAGATTCTAAAAAGTAAAAATATTGAAAACCACATTCACACAACTTATAGGGGAAACACATAAAACAATTGGAGAACTTTGAATAGAACTATATGTTGAATAATATTATTAATGTTCAGTTTCTCAGATATGAAAACTAATGTTCCTGTGGAAGCATGACGCTGTTCTTATAAGGCATGTGCTGAAGCATTTAGGATAAAATAACATGATGTCTGCAACTTACTTTCAAATGTTTTAGAAAACAAAAAGGCAAGGGGGTGGGGTGGGGGGAACATAACAGTAAGTCTGAAGGCCCTGTGGAGGCAGTTTGCATGGAATGTACCAGAACCTGCAAAATGACATGGCTGGTTGAAGTGGAATGAGGAAGAGAATTATGGAACCAGGGCCAGTTTTGGTGTATGTGGTGCCTTTGTTATATTTTTTAAAGGTTTGCCACAAGTGAGCATGGAATTGTGCAAAGAAGAAGGTATCTCTTCTCCAAGGGGCATTTGTGCGTCTGCCCAGTTGCCCTCAGTTTGGCACCTTCTACAGACATAAACTGCACATTCATATGCAATGATCCCCACTAGAAAGGCCAAGGAAAAAAATAGGAAGAAAAAGTCAATTCAAACATATAACAGAGATGAGTCTCATCTGAGTGTTCACTGTCCGATGCTCTAGTAGGGAGAATAACATAAAGGTATGCACAGTAAACTGATCACTTGCAGTTAGTCTCTACTCAAACATTTTTCCCCATTGGACATTATCTACTACAGCTCTTTAGTTCAACGTGTTTGCCTACCAGTCTCTCAATGAGTATTAGCCTAAAATGCAAACGTAATACTAAGTACTTTAAAAAGATATTACATTTCTAGTAAAATATTTAAAATATTATGAAATTAATGAGAATGATATTGGAGATTACTTGAATCACAAGAACAATCACTAACAAATTAGGAAATGGCCAAGTCTAGACATTTAATAGTTGAAGATGAGATGTCTTCAAGAGTAATAATGCTATTTGAAATTTTAAAAGGAATAATCTGAATATTGAGAGATTTAGAGAATGTTTAGGAAAATCGATGAATAGTTTTGCAAAGTTAAGGGGAAAATTCTTTGAACTTTTTTTGTTCATTCTAATAGAGTATAGTCAAATATAAATTATATTAAATGTAAGAAAAAATAAACTTACTCTCACATCCAAAGACAACCAAATTTTTAATAGCATTGACTTATGAAATTTTGATCTTCTTTTAAATTGAATTAACCTTAATTAGCCTTTCTAAAATACCAATTATTATCCTATTGAACCCTCTATTCTCTTATTCTTGTTCATCAGACCTAATTCCACAATTCCAAACCAGATCAATTTAAGACTCCCCAGCATAGTCTCCTTCCAGAAGGATATGCTATTTCTCTTGCCCTCAAGGAACTTACAAATGGCAAATATATAAAGATTTACAGTAAAAATAGAACTTGGTTTATCTTGAACTTAGTATTATAAGAGAAGCACAAAGTATTAAGGGATTCAGAAGAAGAACAGATCATCTTTATTTGGAGTCATCAATCAGTACTTCATAAAGGAAGTTGCATCTTAGAAGAATAAGTAGGATTTCTACAAGCAGAGTTGAAGAACTGAAAATATAGCAAATATCCAGGAATCAATGTATAATCCATTTTGGTCTTGCATAACATACATATAGAAGAAGGTGGACTTAAGACTAAGAATAATATTGGGGCTAGAGCTTGGAAGCCTTGAATACCAAACCAAGGTGTTTGGAATTTAGACAATGAGAAACAAGTATGGTAATCAGTCTTGTATTCATTTTCTTCAAAGAATGTGATACTATACACTAAAGTTTTGTAAATTCATTTTCTCCAAATCTCAAAGAGAAAGCAGTTTAATTTTTTACAGCTGTTATTTTCATTGATTACCCTAAAGGAAAAATATATATTCTCATTATTTGTAAAACCTGGGAGCACTGGTCCCAAATCCTTGTAAAAGACGCACTGTTGAATTGGGACCACGACCTGATTTCCTGAGGAAAAATTGCCATGACAGCAGGTTCTAAAGTTGTTCTTCCAGACAGCAAGCAGAGAAGACGACTGCCTCTTGAAGGAGTTATCCTGCTGCCCAGGTGAATGTTTGTTTCTGCTCAGTCAGCTCAGGGCTTTGATTCCATGCCCTTTAACTAGTTTATCTGTCAAGAGGACGCGAATGAAACCAAAGGTGGCACAAACACGTTTTTAATAGAAAAAAATAACATGGAACATGGATGATCCATGTACTAATAGGCAACAATGCAAATCATTAAAATTAGACTCCGTAGATAAGCAAATATCCGCATGGCAATGCTTTAATATAGTTGAAGACAATAAGGAAATACAATTATTCTAAATGACTCAAGCACGAGCACTTCCTCTGTATTTTATTATTGGTTCATTTCTTCATTCATCAAACATTTACTGGAGCACCAGCTAAGTAAAAGGCATTGCAATGAATTGAGAAGCAATGGCCATAATCATTCCCACTTTCTCATCAGAAAATTATTATAATTAAATGTCATTTGATAATTTTAAAATTAAAATTCTAAATTCTAGGTTAGCTGCACAATCTCTAGCATCATTATTATATATTGAGCCTCCGGACTCAGGTGAGTTTTCCACTTATAAGCTGTGCAATCCTGGACAAGTTATTTATCTCTCTGGGAATCATTTGTTCATCTATGAAATAAAAATAACAAGAGCACATATTCTATAAGGTTGCTGAGAGGATTAAGTAAAGTTAGGCTAATACTTTTTTTTTTTTCTTTTTTTGAGATTGAGTCTTGCTCTGTCACCCAGGCTGGATTGCAGTGGCACGATCTCAGCTCACTGCAACCTCTGCTCCCCGGGTTCAAGCAATTCTCCTGCCTCAGCCTCCCAAGCAGCTGGGATTACAGATGCCAGCCACTGCGCCTGGCTAATTTTTGTAATGTTTTTTTAGAAGAGATGGGGTTTCACCATCTTGGCCAGGCTGGTCTTGAGCTCCTGACCTCGTGATCCACCTGCCTCAGCTTCCGAAGAAGGCTAATAAAATATTTAGAGTCTAGTACTTAACAATAATTCAATAAATGTTAGTTATGACTACTATTTGTAATTATTATCATTAAAGAGGCCACACCATTATTGAAAATACTATTGTTAGAATCTCAGAGTGGAGTTCTATATATTTGAATTATTCTGAAAAACACAAAGATTCAATATCTATGTGTTTGTGTTATAGTAACAAGGGAAAAAACTGTTAACATTGCAATGTAATGTCATGCATTTATAGCTTCAAGCTACAGAAAGGAATGGTTGTTAAATGAAGGGAACCAGAAGGACTCAAAATGCCTAATCACTTCCTCTTTGGGCTTAGTGTTGCGTCAAGTGACTTTTCCTGATCATTAGAGGGGACAGTTCACCCATAAGGACTGACCAAATCAATAACAATCAGATCAATGGACAGACACCTTGAGATACAAGGTTATTCAGATGTTTAGGCTGGATACCTATGGCAGAGAATATATTTTGTAAACTCATCGTAGTTGTGCTGGCAATAAAATCTCATTTTTTTTTTGTTTTATTATTTTTTCCTTTGGAAGTTGTGGTCAGCTATTGTATGTGCTCTGTTTTCCTGTGTATTTGATGCCCTCAAGGCAAATGTTTTTAGTCTACACAGTGGAAGATGTTGAAACATTCCTTTGGGAAACCCTTTACAACTGCCCCTAAAGGAGTTTAGGACTTCAAAGAACCATTAAATAAAGTCAGTTTACAGGCTGGGCATAGTGGCTAATGCCTATAATCCTGGCACTTTGGGAGGCCAGGCGGGAGGATCCCTTGAGCCCAGGAGTACATGACCCAGCCTGGGCAACACAGGGAGACCCCATCTCTCCAAAAAAAAAAAAATTATCCGGGTATGGTGGCATGTGCCTGTGGCCCTAGCTACTCAAGAGGCTGAGGTGGGAGGATGGCTTGAACCTGGGAGGTTGAGACTGCAGTGAGTCGTGATTGTGCCACTGACCTCCAGGCTAGGTGACAGAGTGAGAGCTTATCTCAAAATAAATAAATAAATAAAGTCAATTTATACAGGAAAAAAAAAACATCATTTTTATCCTTTCACCTCCAAAGAGTGACCAGTCTAAACATCCTGATAAGCACATACAACTATTATCACATCGTCAGCAAAGGCAATGTCTCACACTTGGCTTTTCTCATTTCTGTATAGCCACTAGTACTGGAATGTTCTAACACACCAAAGAGAATGATAAGTTTGACCTTTTGAGAAACATTGATGTTAAGGTGCTGGGGGTTTTTTGTGTGTTTTTATTCCTACTGTCTTATTTGTATTTAAAAAGCTCTAAATGAAAACTGTCATCAGAGTGAACAGGCAACTTACAGAATGGGAGAAAATTTTTGCAATCTATCCATCTGACAAAGGGCTAATATCCAGAATTTACAAAAAAATTTAAACAAATTTACAAGAAAAAAACAACCCCATCAAAAAGTGGGCAAAGGATATTAACAGACACTTCTCAAAAGAAGACATTTATATGGCCAACAAACATGAAAAAAAAGCTCATCAACACTGGTCATTAGAGAAATGCAAATCCAAACCACAATGAGATACCATCTCACACCAGTTAGAATGGGGATCATTAAAAAGCCAGGAAACAAGAGATGCTCGAGAGGATGCAGAGAAATAGGAACTCTTTTACACTGTTGGTGGGAGTGTAAATTAGTTCAACCATAGTGGAAGACAGTGTGGCAATCCCTCAAGGATCTAGACCCAGAAATACCATTTGGCCCAGCAATCCCATTACTGGGTATATACCCAAAGAATTATAATCATTCTACTATAAAGACACATGGACACATATGTTTATTGCAGCACTCTTCACAATACCAAAGACTTGGAACCAACTCAAATGCCCATCAACGATAGACTGGATAAAGAAATTGTGGCACATATACACCATGGAATACTATGCAGCCATAAAAAAGGATGAGTTCATGTCCTTTGTAGGGACATGGATGAAGCTGGAAACCATCATTCTAAGCAAACTATCACAAGGACAGAAAACCAAACACCGCAAGTTCTCACTAGGTGGGAGTTGAACAATGAGAACACATGGACACAGGGTGGGGAACATCATGCACCGAGGCCTGTCTTGGGGTGGGGGGAGGGGGGAGGGATAGCATTAGGAGAAATACCTAATGTAGATGACGGATTGATGGGTGCAGCAAACCACCATGGCACGTGTATACCTACGTAACAAACCTGCACGTTCTGCACATGTACCCCAGAACTTAAAGTATAATTTAAAAAAAACTTTAAATGAAGACTATATGACACTGTTTATAGGAGTAGAACAGGTTGTTTCATCACAACTTCCTCTGTTTAACTGTCTTTTTTAACCTCAAGGCTATTCCAGATCATCAGTAAGATAGAGTACCTATGCCAGACTTCCCTGGAATTAGGTACATCCATTTTCCTTCTCCTGAGACCATTTGCTTGGGACTTTATCCTGACATATGTAGCAGTTAAGTGGGGAAACATCCAACTGGACATTTCCAACACCTACATGGTTATATTTTGTATACCTTTAAAATCATCATGTTAAGATGGCAGGTTAGACAACACTCTCCTAAGTATAGATGAAAATGGAAAATTGTTTTCATTGTTGGGAACAAATTGCTTGGATTTAGACAAAACCTGGATACTAACTCCAGCCTTAAAGTTTTAGCTGAGTTACCTTGGACAATTTAGCCAACTTCTTTAGACTCCATTTATCCATCTATAAAATGGGGATATGAATACCTCACAGGATTGTTGTTGTAAGGATAAATGTGGCAATTTGATTCTAAATGTGTTAGCTTTGGTGATGCTTGATGTTTAGTAAGCATTCACTAACTGGTGGCTGTTATTCTACAGCTTTCTTCATTGTTTTATGTTTCAATTTAAACACAGACTTTCAAGTTGGTCAGACCTCTGTTCAAAGAATATTATGTATAAAATCTTTGTAAGAGGCTTCATCTTCCTGAATCTCGTTTTATTTATTTTCTCAAAGGGTATTTTGGGGAATAAATAAAATAATGACCATAAAGTGCCTAACATACAGTGTTGAAGTTCATCGTTACTCTGCAAGTGGCAGTTTCTTTACCCATTTCCAGTAATATATACCCTAGCTTCTGTATAAATGTGGCCTAAATATAATAAGCATCAAACAAAATAATACTGTTGACTAGCCAAAATCCACTTACAACTCTCTCTCCATTTCCTGTCTACCCTAGAAAGCCACTTGGACATCATGGTGACCCTGGATCCGGCAAATGCTATATTCACATGTGTGTGCTGAGGTTTTCTAGAAATGCTTTTGCTTTTCCTGATAAAGGGACAGAAGAGGTTAACACCATTCCCTTCCTCCTTCTTCCTGCCTTGACCGAGGTCATAATTTCTGGACCTCCAATAACCATCTTGAGACCACGAGAGAAAGGGCAATAAAATTTCAGAGACAGCAACCTTGGCATGATTAAATAGATAAACCAATGCCAACAACTGCTTATTAAGTATTTTTTCTTAACCAAGGTAATAACTGTTTAGTTTGGAGAGTCAAATGTTGATAGAGTTTTCTGTTACTTTTTAAGTGGTGTACTCTGATAGATAGTAAACCTCCTGTCTATAAATTAGTCCCAAGAAACCAAAAGAAAATATAACCCATACTCGTGCTGATGATTTGAATTTGATTTTTGAATTTGCTCTATATGCTTCTGGCCAGATGCTTCCTTATTCTCTATTCTAATATCCCTAAGAATTAGAAAATAAAGTGACATGTGTAAATAATCTTTTATTTAGTCATTCCACCTAACTCTTATACTTAATGAATTCTTTTGTTCCTATATACAAACATTCAAATGGATGAAGCTAGATACATGTATTATAGATGACATTGAATCCTGGAATGACCCTTTGAGGTAGGTTCTATTACCATCTCCATTTTACAGGTGAGAAAACAGAAGAATCAAGAGGCCCAAATTTTCATAGTTTGTAAGAGGTGAACCCAGGCAATCTGGGTTCTACATCATATTCTTTGGGCCTCATGTTCTTTATCAGTAAAAGGAGATGGTTTAACTAGATGGCTTCTAAATTTTCTTTCACCTCAAATTTTATACTTCTTTCAGAATATTAACCCCCAAATTTCTGCTAGTTCTGCTGTCCCCACCCAGTACCATAATTACAATTCCCTTGAAGCACCATAAGTGGGAAACAGTTTAACATAGACTGGATTTGAAGAACATTGCCTTGGTTTCAATCCTGTCTTAGTCATTTTTACCACCTGTGTGACCATGGGAAAATTACTTAACTTCTGTAAGCCAAGTTCCCTCATTTGTGAAGTTCTGTACCATACCACATAGATAGTAATTTGATCTAAGGATTTCAAAAGATTATCCATATAAAGCACTTAATGCACAGGGCTTAGTGTATAATTCTCAGCAAATGTTAGTTATCTTTTTGTTGTTATTGCTGTTATGTTTACCTCTGAAAACTTGAATTCCAGCAAGATGGTGAAGATTTTCCTGTGACCTTAAGTCTATTGTCCTGAGAAAACCTTCACTCACAAGTTTGGTAAATTTTATTAATCTGTATTTATGATATCATAGTATTAAGTGTTTTTCTTAATATGCATGTTCTTTCTTCCCAGAAATAAAAAAATTATAAATTTAACATCCACTTTTATTTTACTAGGCTTTTAGCGAAAGAAAAAATAGGATACTTTAGAAAGCAACTTTCTTTTGTCAACACCTACCAATTATCAGATCCTGATAACACGTATCTTACGGTAGTTAAGGAAATGATTAAAGTAATTACTGAGCCACTAAATATTATTTGTGGTTCCTGGAGGACACAGTCCCTCTGATAGTAGTAACTCATCACCTTTCTTTCTGAATGATTAAGGGCAATTCTAAAAGTAATAAGCTAATCATTTTGACCAGTGGATTTCCAATCATGTGCCTTAATTTTTTCCTCATGCTTATTCACATTCCTCTTTTAACTTTCATCAAAATATACATAAACACCCACCCACCCACCCACACACACACACACGTGTTGAGTATCCCTAATCCAAAAATTTGATATCTGAAATGCTCCAAAATCCCGAACCTTTTGAGTGCTAACATGACATCACAAGTGGAAAATTCCATGCCTTATCTCATGTGAAGAGTTGCAGTCAAAATGCAGACACACAACAAAGTTTGTTCAACGTCCCTAAGGGAAAAAAGACCATCCCAGCCAGCCCTCTTCAGCTGTGATACATCTTTTTTGTGCATGCACAGATTCCCCTACACAAGCACACCCACAAAGGGTAATAAAATGGCACATGTGCAGGTGGGATGTGCCAACAGCAGCTTCCCCAGGGTACCCCAGATGAGGCCATAACCTACAGCAATACTCACAAAATAGAACACAAAATACTATGTTTCTTTGCTTGTTCTCTGTTCTGTGGTGTAAAAGTATTACTGAAAAATTTCAAAAAGACCTGTAGATACCCCTATGGGTAACAGTGATAAGAAAAAGAGGAAGCACAGAAAGTCAAGCTGTTGGAGAAACTAGACACTGGTGTAAGTGTGAAACATATTACAGAAGAGCATAATGTCGGAATGACCAGCCTAAATCACCTGAAGAAACAGAAGGATAAATTGCTGAAGTTCTGTGCTGAAGTTGATGAACAGAAGTTAATAAAAAGTAGAAAAACATCACATGAAGCTAAAAATGGAGATCCTGATTGTGTATTGAAAGAGTTGATCTATCAGCTTTGCAATGAACACAAGCCACTTAATGGTATGCTGACTATGAAACAGCAAACATCATGATGAACTGAAAATTGAAAGAAGCTGCGACTATTCAACAGTCTGGTTGTGGAAATTTTAAAAAGGACACGACATTAAATTTTTTAAGATTTGTGGTAATAATGCATCTGCTTATCATAGGGAAATTCAATTAAGAAATTCATTAACGGCCAGGCACGTTGGCTCATGCCTGTAATCCCAGCACTTTGGGAGGCCAAGGGGGGGTGGATCACGAGGTCAGGAGATCGAGACCATCCTGGCTAACATAGTGAAACCCCATCTCTACTAAAAATACAAAAAAATTAGCCAGGCGTGGTGGCGGGAGCCTGTAGTCCCAGCTACTTGGAAGGCTGAGGCAAGAGAATGGGGTGAATCCAGGAGGCAGAGCTGACAGTGAGCCGAGATCGAGCCACTGCACTCCAGCCTGGGTGACAGAGCAAGACTCCGTCTCAAATGAACAAACAAAAAGAAATTCATTAACGAGTTTGCCAAGGTCATCACTGACAAAAAGTTGATTCCAAAACCAGTCTACAATTCTGATTTAAAAAAATCAATGCTTGGGCATTATTGCCCAAGAAAGACACTGATTAAAGCTAGAGGTATCCCTACAGGAATTAAGGATCCCGAGGACAGAATAACTGTACTGACGTGTGCTAATGCAGCAAGTATACATAAGTGTAAACTTGTGATAGGGAAACGCCGTGTCCTCACCGTTTCCAAGGAGTGAATTTCTTACAAGCCCATTACTATGCTAACAAAACAGCATGGATCACCAGAGACATCTTTTCTGATTGTTTTACAAATATTTTGTACCTGTGACTCCTGCTTACTGCAGAGAAGCTGAACTGGGTGATGACTGCAAGATTTTGTTATTTCTTAACTCATCCCCCTTCTGAAATGCTCATCAAAAATAATGTTTATTCCATATACCTTCTCCGAAAAGTAACTTCATTAGTTCAGCTATGTGACCAATGAAGAGTAAATACAAAAACAGCATGCTAGCAGCAGTGAACAGAGGCAAAGGCGTGGGAGGTTTTCAAAAGGAGCTTTGAATGAAGAATGCGATATATGCTGCTGCCAGCACTTGGAATACAATCACTAAAGACACAGTTGTGCATGCCCAGCACAACCTCTGGCCTGCAACTATATTCATTGATGATGCTGAACAAGATGGTGACTTTGAAGGATTCTGTAGGTTAAGTTAAAAAACGTAATGTGGTCTCTACTAAAAAATACAAAAAAATTAGCCAGGCATGGGGGCGGGCGCCTGTAGTCCCAGCCACTCGGGAGGCTGAGGCAGGAGAATGGCGTGAACCCGGAAGGCAGAGCTTTGCGGTGAGTCGAGATAGCGCCACTGCACTCTAGCCTGGGCGACAGAGCAAGACTCCGTCTCAAAAAAAAACAACAAAAAAAAAACATAATGTGTGACCTCCTTACATACACACACAAAAAAGTCTACTTTCAGAGTCCATCAGTAAGCTGGAAGAAGTGAATCTTGAAGAAATTTTTAACATAGATATTGAGGCTCCCGTTGTTCATTCATTGACTAATGGTGAAATAGCCAAAATGGTTCCAAATCAAAGTGACCATAATAATAGTGATGATGAAGATAACATTGTTAACACTGCAAAAAATGTGCCTACAGACAACATGTTGAAAACGTATGATGGGCTTATTGAAGGACAAGAGCAATGTATATTCATAATACAACAAGAAATTATGTCCGTTTATAAAATCAAAGACTTCTAAGAAAAAAACATTGTTAATGAGGTGAATGACTCTGAAGGAAACACTTACAAAGCCATCCAGCAGAATGCCTCCTTATGCCTAGAAGACCCCTTTCCTGGTCTCTTAACTTTTCTGATGTTTCTTCTCACTTAAAAAAATAAAATACAGTGTCTAGTAACTGTTTAATCAAATTGCAGCATCGTACATGGAGACCGAAAGCCTGTTGTTGTTTGTTGTTGCTGTTGTTTCACAGCTGATACAAGTATTCTGGAGATGCTACTGTGTTGCTTAGTTGCCTTGAACATATTATTTTTTCATTGTATTAATGGTATGTCATATTTTTACCCTTATGTACTTATGTGTAAGTGTAAGGAAAGAGTTGCTTAGCAGTCATATATAAATTCAAAGTCAGGAACGAGGGCGATTCCAAACAACCAGGTTGTTCACACAAGTGCCTTAGATAGTACACCTTTGTTTTCTGATGGTTAGATGTAGGCAAACTTTGTTTTATGCACAAAATTATTTAAAATATTTTATATAATTACCTTCACACTATTTGTATAAGGTTTATATAAAACATAAATAAATTTTGTGTTTGGACTTGGGTCCCATCCACAAGATATCTCATTACGTGCATACAAATATTCCAAAATCTGAAAAAAACTCAAAATCTGAAACACTTCTGGTCCCAAGCATTTCAGATAAGGAATATTCAATCTTTCTGTGTGTGTGTCTGTGTATGAAAAGATTGAGTACCCCTTTATATATATGAACATTGCAAAGTGTATACACACACACATATATACACTGTATATACATATATATATACTTTGCAATTTACATATATACACGAAGAGTACTCACTCGTGTGTGTGTGGGCATACGCTTTGTTTTTAAGAAAGGTTTTAAAAGCTCAAAAGCAAAAACAAACAATTTTGAATTATTATCACTAAAAACACACAAGAAGAAAATCACCAAATTGTTTAAAATCAATAAAATTATTTTTTATTTTCAAGGCTTTTGACTCACAACCTTCAGTCAAATGAGAGTGAGTACTACAAGGATGTTGCATATTGGAAGTGGGATTTTAATCTCTGCTCTTTAAATCTCCCATTCAGAGTATTAATGGTTAGCTAATATTGAAATCCACAGAGTACAAAGTTGGGATTTATCTGGTTAACAAGAATGAGCTAATGGGCATTCACACCATGATCTCCAGCCTACAGAGGGTACCTACCACAGAGCTGTTCAAGGACACTAATGACCCTTTACCAAGGCATTTTTAAACGCCTAATTAAGAGAGTTTCTCTCTCCTTCTGGACAGGTATGGTTAGAGAAGTATCTGAACAGTTTGCAATATTAAATGAATTCAACATGGCTATCTCCCTGGACCTTTTAACTCCTTCTACATTATGCCATGGAAGTTGCAGTATTTCTACCTTATTGATGGTAGGCCACCAATGACTCACCTATAATTAGACAACCTAATTGATTAAATCGTTTGTAGGTGCATAAGCCAGCACATTAAATTCTGTGATCTTTTTGGGCGTATCAATCATTTTATCCAACATCATCCAATCAAATAATGTTTTTCATCCTCCTTGGTCTAACACCCATAGAATCCAATCTTATACATTATCCTGATTCCTGCTAACACAAACTGGGGTGGTCCTACAAACCTTTGGGCATACAACCTATATTTTTCCAGAGTAGACCTTGAATGTCTCCATCTGTGCCATGTTGAAATCCAACTTCCATTATAGACATGAGAGCCATGAAGGATAGTGAAGGTGGGTAACAAAGAGAATTGGCGTTTCTTTGTGAGACAATTCACACCAATAGCAGTCATTAAAATTTCATCTTGAATGAATTCTTATTCACTCAGCTGAGGTTGGGAGGTAAGATTCTTCTATGCCCCGGAGATTAAGCTTTGAATTGATACTGTAACTCTGCAACCCTTACAGTCAGATCCTAGGCGTGGTTTTCAGCCATATCTGTCATGTGACTACAGGAAATGAGAGGCTTCCTCAAAGATGCCCTTGAACATTTCTGATTTCCTCTTTGTGTTCTGGATTGTGTTTTCATTATCTAAAACTTGTCCCTTTTACCATGTATGATCTCTAGAGCCTATGGAAATAGCCAGGTGATCCACAATCATTATAATCAATATTGTTATTATAGAACCAAATGCCACAGCACTGGATTTTCCAGTCCCTCACCTTCTAACTGCTCTTTAGCCTGTGCCACACAAGTGAAAATTTGAGGAATTATAAAAACTCTCTAAGTTATGGGTTACTAGTGTCCTATCCCTACTTCTAAGAAGACTATCTATGTGCTCCTCAAATGTGTGGAGCTATTCAATTCAAGAAACAATTTCTTAGGTCACTCCTACCACCAGATACTTTATTAGTCAATTTCCTTGCAGAAAAGAGATTGCACATGCAATCTGGCTAATTTGTGAAAAGTTTAATAAAAGACTACTTAAGAAGAAGTGGACATGAAGTGCAAAGAAAAAATAAATGAAGATTTGGTAACTCCAGAGCTAGCAACAGCTGGAAACTATTATTGTTCCTGGGCCTAAAGGAGAGTGAGCAGTTTGAGAATGTGAAGTTACTAGTTGTCCACCCAAAAGAAGCTAGGGCAACCAACTGTAGAAAGAGAATTGAGTGGGTAATGCCCTGAAATCGCTCTACTCCTAGATTTCTGGATCAGCAGACACAAATCAAAATTGTTCATCATACATAGTCTTAGTAGGGAAAACATTTCCACTGAGGCCTTGTAGCCAAAAATTACAAGTTTAGACGTCGTTCTAAATGTCATGCAAAACCACTTAAAGTTTTTAAGCTGGGAAATAACATTGGATTCAATTGATGATTTAAACATAATTCTCTGGCTGTTCTGCAGAAAATAGATTGGGAAGAGTCAAGAGAGAAAATGAGATGAATTTGGAGGTTACTACAACGGTTCAGATAAGAGATGATGTTGGCTTGCATTAGAAAGGTGGCAGCAGAGATGGATATGAAAGGTATGGATTGACGTACATTTTGGAAGTAAATTAGGAGGACTTAGTGGCAAATACAATATGGAAAATGTGGTGAAAAAAATATGTCAAATATGAATCCCACTTTTCTGAACTCACTAACAAGCTACCACGTGGTATAATTTACTGAGATTTGTTCAGTACTAGGTAGCTGAGAATTAAGTTTGAGAAAAATCCCTGAAGGGAGAAGGAAAAGAAAAAATGTAGTGCGTAAAGAGTCACACAAGCTGCATTGTTTTCTAGGAACAGAACACGTTTTCTTACAGTCTATTTCAGCATTTTGGACTCTAACTACAAATAGAAAAGTCAGCTTTATGGCTGTCTTCTGTCACTGGTAAATGAAAGCTTTCAGCGATGTCTGCTCACCTCTTTGAGATAAATGGGATTAGTAACTGAAGGCAATAAAGTTATTTGTGACAAGTGAATTGAATATTGATTTTATTCTATTTTCTTCTGGTAACTTTTTAAGAAATATTCATAAGAAGTGAGGTTTCAAGCCTAATCAATTAAAAATAACAACAGAATCAATTTATTGTTAAGTAACCCATTCCCAATATTTCCAGCTTCTGCATTTATTTGGCTTTAGTTTATATATCCTCCATTAGTCAAAATTTTATTAACTCTTTCCAGAATTGTGCACTCCACAGACACTCTAAGGGATGAAACGGAATTTAGTTTCAGTGTCTGCTTTATCCTCGTCCCAAAATATCTGAATAACTTATTAGCTTTCCTAATAGGGAGCTAGTCATATCTGCAATGAGGGAATCTTGAAAGAATTCTTGGGGGAGCTTTTTTCCTTTTTCATACTAATAAAAGTAACTCATCCTGTCAGACTGGGCAGCATGGCAAAACCCTGTCTCTACAAAAAATACAAAAATAAGCCAAGCATAGTGGAGTGTTCCTATAGTCCCAGCTATTCAGGAGGCTGAGATGGGAGGATTGCTTGAACCCAGGAGGTCAAGGCTGCAGTGAGCTGTGACTGCACCACTGCACTCCATCCTAGGTGACAGAGGAAAACCCTGTTTCAAAAAAAAAATTACATATCTCAAAAAAAAAATCACACTGGGATATCAGAGGAGATTGGTGACCCTCAAGCTTCACAATCCAGCTACTTCCTATAGGGGTTCCTTCCAGTACCCACAAGTAGGTAATTTTGTAGGGACTTTTGCAGGGCCTTTAGCGGAGAATCTGGGTGATTGTAATGCCACCTGGGGTGGGTCTTAGTTCAGGTTTACAATGGTTTCTCTCAGTGATACCCAGAAACATTGTGTAGAGTCTATTGTAGGCAGCTACGATAAGCCACTCCAGTAAAGACTACTGCCTAGAACTTCTTGGCAAAAAATGTCCATAAATTGGTATGTCCAGAAAAATACACAACATAATAACTTTTTTGCTTCCTTGGAGGTTGGAAGGATATAGACAGTTTAATTCTCTCTATTTAAAGTTTCAGTACTGAATAGTCCGTGACGCTTTGACAGCTAACCCCACCAGAAGCCACCATCTGAGAACGGAGCTAAGGGCTTGTCCTTTAGAGGTGATGGTCAGGATTTTCTCATGTGATCTGAAATACTGGCAACCACTGAATAGACCAGGAATGGATGCCGGCCCCTAGAGACTGACCAATAAAGGCACTCTTTGTGGGATTTTTACTACTACATCAAATCAGAGCCTCTTTCAGAGTTTGTGAGACACAAACAGTAATTCAGACAATAAAGTAGACAAGTCACTGAGTCAGCTGTTGTTGATAACAGCATAGAGATAGACAGAATCACAATAGATATGACAGAAAGCAATTAGTACAAAGCAGGACAGTCTTCTAGAGCTGCCTTTGGGACATTATAACTATTATTGTGGATTGAAAAAGAATCTATTTATCCAGAATACTAGTTCTAAAACTGTACAGCCTGGTTCCTGTTCTTTCTTACTTTCCAGTACATCTTTCCTGTGATTTATTACTCAAAGTTTTCCAAGCATATCTGGATTTCTGACACGTAACTCCTTGACATAAATCCTCATTTTGAGAATTATTTTTGAAAACTTACCAACAAACGATCGCTTTTAATGTAGTAAATGGGCGCATTACCTTTGAAATAGAATGTCTTTAATTCAAATTACAACTTTTCTATTAACATGTGTGACTTTCACTAAGTTATTTAACCTCTCTGATCTTCAGGTTTCTTATCTGTAAACTGGAGATGAAGCCAGTGTCATAGTTGTAAAGTTTAAACAAAATGTTGCATTTATAGTATTTAACAAAAGATTGTCCATTAATTGTCCATTGTAGAATATAATATTGTAGAAAATTATATTTTCTGAAGATCCATAGGCTATATATATCTTCTAAAAATGACTAGAAAATGTATACTATATATAAAGTTTCATACCACATTGTCTTCTTATAGTTCTTATAGTTGGTATTCCTCTATCAAACAGTTGATTCTACTTCCCCTTGAAACTGAGTAAATTTTTGTAACTGCTTCAACCCAATGAATGTAATAGTGACACTACTTGACTTCTGTCAAGATCATAAAGATAAAATGGAAGGGGCTTAATATAAAATAAAATAATAAAGATCATAAAAGACAATATGGCTTCTGCCAGCTTTTCACTCTCTTAAAACTCTCACGCTTTGAACCCAGCCACCATGTTGTGGGAAAGCTTAGGACACTTGGAGAGCCCACGTGTAGGTGTTGGCTGTGATCTAAATGTTTATGTTCCTCAAAAATATTTGTGATGAAATCTAATCTTCAATGTGTTGGTATTAAGAGGTGGGGCATTTGGGACATGCCTAGGTTATGAGGGCAGAACCCATAATACAAAATGGGATTTGTTCCCTTATACAAGATGCCTGAAGGAGCTTTTTTACCCCTTCTGCCATGTTAGGACACAGCAACAGGTGCTGTCTATAAGGTGCTGCTTTTGACTAGTCACTTTCTGTCGTATCCATTGTGATTCTGTCTACCTCTATGCTGTTACCAACCCACATCAGACTTTCCAGCCTCCAAAACTGTGAGCAATACATTTCCTTTTTTTTTTTTCTGAGACAGAGTCTTGCTCTGTTGCCCAGGCTGGAGTGCAATGGCACCATCTCTACTGACTGCAACCTCCGCCTCCCAGGTTCAAGCGAGTCTCCCACCTCAGCCTCCCAAGTAGCTGGGATTACAGGCATGCACCACCACACCCGGCTAATTTTTGTGTTTTTAATAGAGTTGGGTTTTTGCCATGTTGGCCAGGCTGAACTCAAACTCCTGACCTCAGGTGATGTCTGAATGGTCAAAAATAGTGTTCCAGCTGAAAGTGCTAAGGCCTTAGTTATAGCCATCATTAACCACCAGTTTTGTGAGTGAATGAGTCTTCAGATCATACCACCTCTCAGTCTTGGAGTCTTCCAGTTGAGACCCCAGACATTACAAAACAGAGAAAAGTCATCTCTACTGTGCCCTTTCCAAATTCCTGATCCAGAGAATCCATAAACATAATAAATGGTTGTTTTATACCATTAAATACTGGAATTATATATTGCACAGCATTGTAACCAGAATTTTTGATAAATGATAGGTCTTGTAATGTCAGAACTCCTCAAATATAATGGAATAATATTATAATTACCAACAACTTCATTATTAACATTATCATCATACTCATCACCATTATTAAAATGACAGTATTTCATAGGTGTCCTAAATATTTTCTCTTGGAAAATACAAAGTCAAGGGAAAAGCATTACTCAATTTATTCAAAGATTCTCTAAACTTAACTTTCCTGTAGTACATATTTCTTGAAATGAAGAGTGCCTATAATGTTTATAATGTGTTCTTGCCACTGAAGGCCTGAGTCAGGAGAAACTTCCAGAAGTGTTTGACAAGCTGTATGTGTCTGTTTAATTATGCTGAACAATCAAGAGAATTGAAATAGAGTACTGTGAAGACAAGCATTTTTTTGCAAGTTCCCAAACAATGCATGTTTAATGTGCCCAACTTCTTATACTAGCTATAGGGAAAAAAATGACCTAAACAAGCCCTTTCAACAGGAAGTTGACGCTTTTTTGATGGTAATTGGCAGCAAGATAATTTGCTCTTGTTTATTTCTAGTGAATTTATACAATTGTTTTTAAAAAGTAAACGTTTCACTCTTAGTAGAACCTGTACACAGTACTATGTCATATGTCACCAGGGAGTGACAGATGCTAGTAATGTGGTTGGCTGCCTGGCTGGTTCTCAGCAATTCCTTGGGTTAATGAGACTTTTATGGTTATATTTTATTCTTCCATCTTCTACCCTCACTTATCTCTAATTTCCACCTTCCTTCTTGCTGAAACTTATAAAGGCAAAATACCTTTTGAAATATGTGAAATAGCCCTATGTCTTTGACGGCAAAGTGCCAGTGTCAAAAACGAAGGATAAAAAACAGCAGTAAAACTAGAAACTATGGGAGTTTCTTTATACCTTAAATTACACAATATATGCAGTTCTTAGAAGTTAAATATAACTTGGACTTTGCTAAATTATATTTTAGATATACTATTAGGTTATAAACTGAAAAAAATATTGTTAAATCTCTATTTATTTTGTAAATGTAAATGTTCAAATATTATTATTTAAGACAAATAGTGCCTAGACTTGAAAATATCATATACAAATTGAATTAGAGAAGAATAAAAAGTCTTAATGCAAAAGATAAAATAAAAACTACAAAAGTATTATATTTCAATATAAAAATTATCAATCTGATTTTGATTTTTTAATCTAAAAAAATCAGAATTTTTTAAGCTCTGCAACTGTGAAGAGATCTTTAAAAATGAATTTATAAATTTAGGTTCATAAGTATTTGAAACTTAGATCTATAAAATATAATTTGAATTAATTTAAAAGACAAATGAAAAGTATAAAAATAACTGCAATATGTACCATAAATAATTTCATATATGCATACATGTAAATATACATATATTTGTAGAGAGAGACATAGAGCTCCTACAAATCAAACACAGTAATGAAAAATTGTGTCAAGATGTAAAAAGGCAATTCAATTAAATAAACCAATAGCATAATTAAATGATGTAAATATATATATATATCGCAAAATACACAAATAACAAATCAAAACAATGAGCTTTTAAAAATCTAACCAATTGTCAGTCACTGAAATGGGGAAACCAAAATACTCATACACAATATCATACATTGTTTTTAAAAGTGTAAGTGGGTACCACTATTTTGAAGGGCAATTTTGCAATATCTACCAAAAAATGGATGATGGTTCATATCATTTGACTCATCAGCTTCACTTAGGGAGTTCTATAAAACTGAGATATTCCCACAAATGAGTGAAGGTGTGTGCATAACATATTCATTAGAAAAATGTAATAGAGAGAAATTAAGGAAATACCAGCAACAGAAGATCAGTTAAACAGAGGTATACATATATATATAATATATATATGTATATATAGCCATTAGAAAATTAAAGTTGACCTGTACAAACAACTATGCTTAAATAGGATATAAGTAAAAATGCAAGTTACAAATTAGTATTTATACCATGATTTAATTTTTTACAAAGTAATATTAAAAAATTATAGAAAAGCTGAAAACTGCACTGTTTAAAAATGGTTTTCTCTAGGGATGAGATTATAGGAACTTTCTTTAATACTTATTTCTATAGTGATCAGACTTTTATATAATGAACATGTACTATTTCCTAATTAAAAATTTGAAAATGCAGCCCGGACACGGTGGCTCACGCCTGTAATCCCAGAACTTTGGGAGGCCAAGGTGGGTGGATGACTTGAGGTCAGGAGTTTGAGACAAGCCTGGTCAACATGGTGAAATCCTGTCTCTACTAAAAACACAAAAACTAGCTGGGCGTGGTGGTGGGTGCCTGTAATCCCAGCTACTTGGGAGGCTGAGGCAGGAGAATCACTTTAACCTAGGAGGCAGAAGTTGCAGTGAGCCGAGATCACACCACTGTACCACTGCACTCCAGTGTGGGCGACAGAGCAAGACTCCATCTAAAAAAAAAAAAAAAAAAAATTGAAAGTGCAATAAATTGCAATAAGAAAGAAGTAAAACTTAACAGAAGACTCAATTTTATCTGTTTTTGTCCAACCTACAGAACAAATCCATTTAAAACTCCAAAGGCTCAACTAGCATTAAGGCTCACATGTAATAACCTTGTCACTGATAAGAACTTGTTATATTAAGATTTAATCCATGTGTGATGTAAATATATGATCTTCAGCAGAACTCTGTCATGTACTTCATAACTATGAATATATAAGTGAAAGAAAAAACTAAAATAAAGATACATTTTGAAAGTGTGTTAAAAACAGTCTTTAATACAGATTCCATAGGCTCAGATTCTTGGCACTTAGAACAAATCTTTTCCTTGACAGCTCTAAAAATAAAAGGATTGACTAATCAAATTCACAACTTTTAAAAATTTAAATTACTTCAGAGGGAAGCTTTCTGAGCATATTTAAATAATTCATTTACAGATAAAGTAAATTTTAATGAAACAAGAACTTCAAAATTTTGTAAATGTACTCCGCATACATTCAATACTTAAAACTTGCCTCTAGTTTGTCTGGCCTCCTTATCCAAAGTCAACTCTTGTTTGTTTGTGTTTTTTAAGAGCACTGGTCATTCAAACACTGCATCCAAAGGCAGATCCCGGTTTTATGTGGTTTATACAATTTAAAGAGCCCTCTCTAAGAATAAGAATAAAAAGGCACATGTCTATGAAAATGCATTCCTAGTGTCCCTCCCTGGAGCATCATTATCTTCAAGGGACACCTGCTTCTCTCTGTCCCTTATTTTATAATCAAGGAAAACTAGTTTTCCTCTACCTTGATTGTAGTTGTACACTCTTTGAAGAATTAAGAATGCTTTCCTTTTCCAACAGAATTTAGTTTACTTTCCAGACTTTTCTTTTTCCCCAACAGAGGTTTCTTGGCCTTCTTTCAGCAGCCTACTGAACTCCTTTCCACTTTGTACTTTCAAGAACAAAGACAACAATTCACTTTTCCTCATAAAGATTTGTTCTTATGACTGCAGAGATTCCCTTCGTATCACATCATCATTTTCTCCCAATTTTATAAAATGAAGATCATAAGGGAAGAATAAATCAAATGTTTCTATTCATTCTTTCCCAAGGAGAAAAAAGTTCAGCTTTTTCTGAGATGATTACAAGGCGAGCAAATAGCCTTTCACTATGTCAACATGTCAGG
The DNA here is from genome assembly GCF_029281585.2 of Gorilla gorilla gorilla. Classification (NCBI taxonomy): domain Eukaryota; kingdom Metazoa; phylum Chordata; class Mammalia; order Primates; family Hominidae; genus Gorilla; species Gorilla gorilla. The sequence continues at coordinate 105,131,518 of NC_086017.1, read as the reverse complement.
ATCAAGAACTTTACTACCTTGTTAAAATACTGTTAGTAATCAGGATACAAAAATGGAACAGATTTATATTTCTTCTTGCATAGCTATAAATGGCAGTAGGCTATGCACAATAATTACTCAAATAATCTGAAACACAAAGGAGGGTATAAAATCAAGAGAATATAAAAACAAGTGCAACCAGATTACTGCTTGCAACTTGCCTTCAGACTCTAGCTGCAATATCATAAAAGAGGGAGATATAAACAACAAAGAATGGAAAGAAGTAAGAAAGGATTAGAAAAATACTGGCAAATATTGTTGATAATTCCTTTCATTTAAATACAAATTAGGATTACATTTAAGCAAGAGAACCACATACAATACATTTTGAATACTCAAATCCATTAAAAATGAATGTAAACTCTCTTTCTTTACCCAGCATTTTTTTGTAAGACAGCTTTCATGGGAAGTCTGGCTACATATTTCCAATTACTTAGCATCTCACCTAGCAATAAGGAGATATACTCATTAATTTTAAATCGTTTATTCCAGACTAACAATGAGCTGACATACTGTTTGTACTGGAAAGGTTGACATGGAAAGAGCTTTATTCAATATTTGTTTTTATTATTATCTTCATACCGTCTTACTAAATAGATTACTTATGAATATGGTAATGAATAATTTGGACTCATAGTTTGCTTTGTTAAACAAAGCATCAGCATCTGCCTCAGGGGAATCTCTTACTTGAGTCTTAGCTTAAAACATTCCTGCCACTTGGTGTTAGACACTAAGTTACCTCCAAGCCCCTGAAATGAAACCTCATCCAAAGCTTTGTCATTTTCTTGAGAGACAAAGATGCAGCCTTCTGAGAAATCAACTGTAAACAGTTGATCAAATTATTGCTACCTTGTAATACTACATCATGATTCATGATCTTAGGGCTTATGTTTTGAAGATAACATCTGAACTGGTGTGTCAGCCCAAATTCATAAAATCCAGAAGAAAAAACATAATGTGTACCATCTACTTCCTAGGAAAAAATAAATAACTAAAAATAGAAATAAATACAGCCTCTGTCACTCTAAAAATGCACATGAAAGCCCAAATGCAGATCCCACAGCATATGCATGGGAGCCATTTGGGACCACCTGATGCAAAGAGACAGCGACCTCTCCCTGGAGTAACCCAATAGGAATAATAAACTAATTACTTATTTCAAACCAGAGGCCACTGAACATTCCTTCTTATTTCTTTTCCTCTCATTCCTTCTCCCCCAAAGAAAAAGAGTACAACTTTTAAATCAATATCTGGATTCCACCAAGAAGTCTATAAATTCTAGTCTTTTAAGTGTAGTGTCAATTTATATTTTGATAACTCCCAGTCAATCTTTGGAAAATCAAGTCAGTTTTTCTCTATGTCTTAGTCAGTTTGGACTACTATAACAAGATACCATGAACTAGGTAACTTATAAACAACAGAAATTTATTTCTCACACTTCTGGAGCCTGGGAAGTCCAAGATCAATAAACCAGCAGATTTGGCATTTGGGGGGTCTGGTGAGGGCTTGCTTGCTCATAGACAGTACCTTCTCATTAGGTCCTCACATGGTGGGAAGGAAAAGGCAGCTCTCTGGGGTCTGTTTTACAAGAGCACTAAACTCATTCATGAAGGCTCTGGCCCCAGGACCTAATAGCTTCCCAAATTTCCCACCTTGTAATACCATCACCTTGGGGGTTAGAATTTCAACATATGAATTTTAGCGGGACACAAACATTCAGGCCATAAACTAGAATAATTATGGAAAAGATTTTTCAGGGTTAAGAGGATCTACTTCCTTGGACTCTTCCTTCTTCAAGAAGTATTTGTGACTTCTTGTGCTCTATGCTATGATATGAGAAACTTTGTCCACCGTGGTTCACACTATATTGTGTAAGGAGGCAACATCATGTGGTATTTGAGAGTGTGAGCTCTTCACACTGATCTCAGCTGTGGTGCATGCTAACTGTGTTATAGTCAATAAGCTATATTACTTCCCATACCTCAGTCTTCTCATCTATGAAATGGGAATAATAATAGAACAAAACTCAGGCTGTGATGCTGGGAGGATTAAATGAGTTAATTCAGGTAACATATTTAGGATAGTGACTTCTGCAGTGTAAATGCTCAATAAATGCTAGCTGTTGTTGTTAGAGAGAGATTTTTCTAGGAAAAGTGTGTGGCCTATGAAGTTTCTCTGCACATTCAAAAAACCCCACTATGTGCCCATCCCTCTCACTGTGATATTCAAATTCTTGCCCAATTTTTCAAATTATCAAATTCACCATGTGTTCTTCTCTGAATTCCAAAACCCCTTGATATCCAAAGACATCCAGTAGCTAAACAAAAGCTTTAGCTTAGGTGATTTTAAATTTTTTTATTTATTTGTTCCTAGAGAAAACAATTTTTAACACAGACTTTGTGCATGCAATGTGCTAGCCGTTAGAATAGTGTAACAAAAGAATTGAAAGATAGTTATCTCAAGTCTCCTAATTGGGTGGGAGGGGCAGTAAGGAGGAAAGAAACAGGTAAATAAGTAAATGAATAACTACCAGTTTTCTGCATCACTTTTCCTTTAATGTACAAATTATAATAGTGCAAGTCATTATCCAATCTGTGTCTATTCAATTTTGTTGTTTATGATGTTGAGGAATCCCAGTAAGTTCTGATGCACTTCACAGTTTATTTCTGACTGCCACCGTTTGTCTTTTAGAGTGACAACCTGCCCTGGCTTCTATCCTGTGAGGAACTCATGGGATTCTCTCTGAAACACTTAACGTTCTACAGCCTATTCCCTAATTTTCTTCACCCCCAAGCATGGATAGAGGTAAAACTAAAGGGTCTAAGAAGGCGTGGATCATATCTGGGGGATTGAAACTTATTATAACCTCAGAACCTAACACAGTGCCTGGCATACAGGAGAGACACTATAAATACCTGTCGAATGGATGAATGAACATTTGAAAGAATTCATAAGCAAACACATGAAATATAAGATTTTTTTTCTTCTCTTCTCTCCCAAGTCCTAGGCCCCTTCCTCCATATATGGACAGTCAATATGACTTTTTAAAATTTCTACAATGATACCTTCAATGATAGAATGAAAAAAAAACTTTATATTTTGTTTCGGAAAACTCTCAAACCATTTTTTCTATGTGTTCACACCACAACAACTACAATCAACACAGAAGAAGACTTCTGTGACCAAATGTGTGGGAGGTTTTCCCCATACACTAAGCAATGGACACCAGCTGGGTGGCCTCCAATTTAAGTCCATCACTGTCTACCAGGAGATAGGCCAGATACCACAGGTCGAGGTATTAATCCCCATGGCCACCTGCCTACACACACACCAGTCACAAGTCCAGGCCTCCAGAACTTCTGACTAACCAGTTTCAAGTTGGAGTTCTCATAACCCCATCTTTGGGGTTTGATTTGCTGGAATGGCTCACATAACTCAGGCAAACACATCTATTGGTTTATTATAAAAGATATTGCAAAGGCTACAGATGAACAGATGTGTAGGGCAAGGTATGGAGGGAGGGGGACAGAACTTCCATACCCTCCCTGGGCACACCACCTTCCAGGAACCTCCTTGTGGTCAGCTATCTGGAAGCTTCCTGAACCCAGTCGTCACTGGTTTTTATGGAAGCTTCATGACATCAGCATTCCTTCTACCAGGGTATAGGGCAGGACCGTCTCTGGGTCTTAAAACCTTCAATCAGAAAGGTGGGGAAGATTTGATTCCTGCCTTGAGGCAGGTGAAAGGAGGATAGGAGAAGGTCAGAGAAATTCTATTTCCTGAGGCCTTCCCCTGAAACCTAACACACCCAACTTTATAACAAAAGACTGTAACAAGGGTTATGAGAGTTATGAACCAGGAACTGTGCATGAAAATCAATATATATAACACCACATTTTCTTACATTATTCTAATATTAAACATCCCAGTGGCCTCATATCTGTACAATTCAAAAGGCTCTCCAAAGCAGTCCTTCTCAAAATTAAGAGAGCACTCTCCTCCCCTCCTTTTTCTGCCCAGGTAAGACATGAAAATTCCATACCTTTTACTTTTATATGTAATACTTTTCCTCATATCCCTCTCTTTTGCTCATTGTTTATATTCTTATTTATTTTTGAACCTATCTCTATAATCTCCATACTCTGTAACACAGTAAATTGCAAGATGAGGTCTAGGCAAAATTATCCTCTGGGCTTTTGGAGATAAGAAGTGCACCAGGTCTACACTTATAAAATAAAGCAACAAAATTTGAGAATTGTTTGCTGTAAAAAAAAAAATCCACAGAAATATTATATGCATCTGTATTTAGATATATCTTGGGGTAAAATGCAAAAATGACATAATCCTTCACTCCACTCTGAATCCACATGCCTTGTCATTGAATTTGCACCTTCTTCCATGAAGAATGGGACCAGCCAGATGTGGTGGCTCACGCCTGTAATCCCAGCAATTTGGGAGACCGAGGTGGGTGGATCATTTGGGGTCAGCAGTTTGAGACCAGCCTGGCCAACATGGTGAAACCCAGTCTCTACTAAAAATACAAAACAGTCAGCCTGTAATCCCAGCTACTCGGGAGGCTGAGGCAGGAGAGTCACTTGAACCCAGGAGATGGAGGTTGCAGTGAGCTGAGATCGCCTGGGCAACAGAGCAAGACAACAGAGCAAGACCTCAAAAAAAAAAAAAAAAAAAAAAAAAAAAGAATGGAACCAGTTTCTCCTCTTCTTGTATTTGTACCAGACTATGGATCTGCTTTGGCTAACAGCATGCAGCAGAAGTAATGATGTGTCAATTCCAAGCCTAGGCCTCAAGAAGTCTTGCATACTTCCTCAATTTCTCTTGGAATCCTAACCAGACACCATGGAAAAAAAAAAAAAAAAAAACACTGGTAAGCTCATTGTAGAATGAGAAACCACCTGGAGCAGAAATGAGCCATAGCAGCAGAAGTTATCCTAGATGAGTCAGTCCCCAGATAACCCAGCAACTGATCACATACACATGCATGCACTCAGCTAAGACTAGAAGAACCTCCCTGCTGAGCCAACCCAAGTTGTTGACCTGCAAAAAAAACATAAGTAAATACTTTTTGTTTAAGACATTAATTTCAGGCTGGCTTGTTATGTAGCAAAAGCTAACAGACTCATGGAAGCTACCGATTGTCTACGTTCTTTAAGCAGTCTTGGATCTATTTCCTGTGAACTAAGGAAATGTATCTTTGTCAGCACTGGTCTCTTCCCTCAAGTCTGAATTGTCAGGAGGCCAAAAACTACAAGGCAGTGGCTAAAAGACCTAGGTTGAGAGGACAAAATTTACAGTTTTCTTCTACTATCCTGAAACCTCAAATGTTACAAAGAAAACTATTAATAATGTCTTTGTAACATTGACAACTAATAATAATGAGTTCTGCCTGTACTAGAAGATTCTGGTTCTCCTTTCATTTGGGTTTTCATGGCCTGGAATTTCTTATTTTTTTTCTGTCAAGTCTCAACTGCTGTGGACCAAAACCCCACTGGGCAAAGCCAAGAGGGGTCTTGGAAGAAGCAGGAGGCTCTTTCCCAAGGGAAACGATGACAAATCTGGTTTCAACAGGGGCTTTGTGAAACATGGGTCAACTTGCTGACCGTGTCCCCAGCACCAAAGTTTGGTTCAAAATAAGGAGAAAAAGACATTCTCCCGACTTTGGATAGGACAGACCAATGAGTAAGTCAAGGCCAATGCCTGGAAGCAGTGACAGAACAGGAGGCTGACACTGATGTCCCACTAAGGAGGCAAAGGCTCTGCAGAAAAGGTGGGCACCGTGGTGTTCAGCTGTGATAGAGTCTGTTAGTGAGCATGTGTAACGAACTTCCTGAGAACACCTAGAAATAACCAAAGGCAACAGTTGCAGAAGTTCAAAGACCTGGGGGTTTTGAGCAGTAAACCCTGAATAGAACAATTAAAATGCATAGGCTGGAGGTAAGTTGTGAAATTTGCATGACTTTAAATATTATGACATGTTTCATTTGGTGAATTTCTCTCAAAATAATTTTAAATATTAACAAAGTCTGGAAAATAGGCTGTGATGAGGTTTCTCATTTTCAAGATCAACAACTTGCCAGCAACAGTGAGAAAAAGAGTAATTTGTTGCCTCTTGAGGAAACATGAACTCTGTCTCCATTTCCTCTCAGCCACTGCAACCCCTCCCGGCTGCCCCTGTCAGTCTCACTAATAACACCACAGTCGGTAAAGTAAGCTGGTGTCCCCCACGGTGAATGCTTTCTTCAGTTTTTAATTGGACCACTGGCTAGCTCGTCAGTGCTCTTTCGCGCTAAAGCAATGGCTGAGCAGTCCAAGACTCCCTCTTTTCACATTGCATGACTTGACACCCAACAGCAAGAAAGCAACCCTCACAGATGCCTAACAAATGCTCTCAACCTGAAAGAGACACGAGTGTTTTCAGTGGCCTCTGCAATCCGCTTGTCAAGTTAGAGGAGGAGAAGCGGAAGAAAAGGAGAAAGCCTGCCCGAGCACAGTCCTCCCTACCCTCTTGTCAAAAGAATTATAACCACTCTGTTTGTTTACTAACAAAGATGTCAAAGTCCTTTTCAAGCCTAGGGTTTTACATACTGATCATATCAAAGAAAAAAGCAAAAGAAAAAAGACTGGTACTTTTTTCCACCTCCCCCCCGCCCCCCCCGCCACCCCGCCCCAGCTTCTTTGTCAAACGGAATATCATCAAAGAACTCCCGGACTCTGGAAGATGAAGGTGTTGCTGCCATGGCCTGAGGAGATTTTACTCTTTGTCAATAATCACACCTAAGAGATGTTCAGGGTCCGGTTGGGTGTGACATATGCCACTTTCAAAACATGGGTAGAAATGCTCTTTTAAAAATACACAAATGTTGGCAGCTGAAAAGATTGGGGGTTTCTCTGCTTTTGCAATACACAATAATATTTTTCAACATTCTTCAACACTGGACTCCAGAGTGATTTAAAACACACTATGTTCACGGATTCCTTTGGCCAGTACTGAAATGCACAAATAAGACCGACATGCATGTATAGAAAGATTATTACAGTTTCCAATCAAGAAGTAGGATAGGTAAATTTAAATGTTGTCACAGTCAATGTGGTTGCAAATGCACAGAGGATTCCTGGATTGGTTTAAGATTCAGTTGACCCACACCTTTCAAAATTACCGAGTTCAAGGAGGGACAGGATAAAATGCGGATTCTCAGGCCCAGTGTAAATCAGCATTCCCATGGATGGGTTATAGTTATCACTATTTTAAGCAAGTCCCCCAGAAGTGTCTTACTTAATAAGCCAGATGCAGTCTGCTGTATCTGCAACTGGGACTAGTGCCTAAGGATTCTTCAGATGCCAAGATGTTGTAATTAGGAGTTTCTTTCTGTTTGTTTGTTTTGCATTTTTAAAAATAAATTGCCTACATTTGCACGACCTACGTTAGCTGCAGAAAACAGCATCCTCGCCTTCTAGAAGCTTTATAGTAGACACCTCTAATGTACATGAAGACAAAGTAAAGCGCATTTGCCCACATGCAATAGTGAAACTCCCAGACACTGTAACTGAAAGAATTGGCAGTTGATAGTGGAAAAAAATGAACTGTGATTTTACTTTCCCTAGTGAGGGACTAATTCCCCCAAGAGTACTTAAGTGTCCTTTCCAAGGTAATGTGGAAATGTGCTTGACAGGCTTAGCCATTAAAAGGCCTGCAAGATATGATGCACAGAAGGACAGTAGGCTCACAGAAAGAGTCTCAAAAGGTGGACAAAGGGCGATAATCTCCAGAGAATACAGCAGTTCTTCCCTGTATGGGACATGAAGTGCTGCAGGGAAACATCCCACAGTGGAGCGGGATCTCAGGAAGGGTCAGAAGACTGAGATCCTGTGGCAATTCCCAGGGCAGCCTGAGGGAGTATTAGTGCCTCTACCCAATTTCTACCACCCTGTTAAGCTGCCCAAAGTGTTTTTAATACTAACAACATCCTTTAATATGAACAATTAGTATTTCTCTATCTTTCAGAGTAATAAATTATCTTAAGAAAACTTTGCTATTTATATGGGTCTGTAACATAAAGGTAATTTTGAAAATATTTTTGCTGGGCACACAAACCAAGCTTCTTCATTCACCTGCCCACTGGCTAAATCCTCCCTAAATAGGAATAATGGAGCAACTACTGCTTTTGTTCTGGTCCTGGCTTGGAAAAATTACTCATTCTTTTTGGAACTTTTTTTGCAATATTCAGGATTGGCCTATGTGATTTCTATGTTCATGTAGCTAAAATACTATATTTGTTACTATTCTCCAGCTATAAAATATTAGAAATATTAGAACACTGTTTTCATCATACCAAAACCCCAAATCATCTTGTGCTTTTCCTTAATTTGGCATGAGGCTCTGCTTGTTCTGATTTGATCTCTTGATACTTGCTAATCTTCTGACGGAGGAAAAAATTAATTCCATAAATGTCCCTCTGGTGATCAGGGGATCTTAGATGCTAAGCTTTATTTGTAGCAACTTCATTCTTAGCATGAGTCCTTTTCTCCCTTTGCACATACCACAGATTCCATCTCTGCGTCTGTGCCAGCTCCTGGCAAGCACTCACACCGCCCTCGCTCACTATGATCAAGTTAGAGTGTGTATCAAAATAAACCCTAAACATTGTAAAGCCTAATAGAAAATTTAATCCATCTCTATTTTTATGAGTTCTGCTAATACTATAAATTTTGTTTTTAACTGATGGATGCCATCCTGTGGGGAAATTTGGTAATACTGAGCCATTGCTAACTTGCCTCTGGTCAGCTCTGATGCAATTAGCAGCAGGTAAATGTGCATTTTGCACTTCACAAGCCCTGAGATTGAGGTAAAATAAGCCCAAGATGGTCCCTACCAAAACCTCCAGCTCCCATTAGTGATAGCTGCCTAAATCATTTATTGAGAGGCTGCTAGCAAACTCAATAAGGGAGCCAGTTTTGTTCCACGGATGATTATGTCTCCTGCTACACATATAAAACCTCGTTGTGTCTTCACAGCGTCCTCCTGAAAAGTCTGTGTGACTATTTCTTTCCTTCAAAAAGCAGAAAGAAAAAAAATGTGTGGTGTTATATCTCAGTGAGGTAAGAACTCAATTCTGCTTTATAACTGAGCTTACTGCCCACCTCACCAAATGAATCAACCTGATTAGCTGTCGAGTACAAACTGCTGAGAGCCCACCACAGAGCAGTCACCTTTACACTTAACAGCACAGGAAAATTACAATTTCAAAAAAAAAAAAAACATTTAGTCACTTACTTTAAAATAGCAAATCCAGTTATTGTCATGAATGTTGCTTAACACAATTTCATGCCCTCTCAGCCTTGCTGAGCAGCGTTTTTCTCCTCGCTGTCTTTGCACAGGAGAAGGTGAATGATTAAAGCTGGCAGCCTCACCACAGGCAGGTGACTGTAAGCTTCTAAAAGCACTGAAGAAGTCTGTGGTCCTAGAGATGCCACCAGAGGAAAATGGCAACCTGGGAGTGGCCCTTGAGATTGGCCATATTAGTCCAGCAGTGTTCATTCACCCCAGGAGTAGGTGACATTAGGGCAAGAGAATTCTCTCCTCTATAGAGGTTCAATATTTGAGAAATAAACTGACAGCAGTTAGATTAACAGGAGAAAAGGCATATCAATATATTACATGCATGGGAGCAACTCAGCAGAGTAAGGACCCAATAACACAATGAGACTTCGAAGCTTATATGCCTTCTTCATAGGGGAAAGAGAAGTGGGAAATATAGGCGATTGTAGAGGAAGAATAAATAATTTTTAGGGGAGATGAATGGGCCCAAAGAACCCACCACAGCATGGGACAAAGTCTATGTGGGCTCTGGTGTGGCATCAACTCTGCTCTTTCTTCCTGTGATATGTGTCATCTTCCCTCCTAGTCGATGAGCTCTCTGGGAAAGGGATTCACAATTGAACTTCTGGAGGACCCAGCCTTTGATGTAGATAGAGCAACTTCACAGAGAGAGCCCTTTCCTACATGTGATGCTGCCCAGACGCTCTCAGTTTGAAGTACAAAGCAGCACATTTGGGGGTAATATTTTTCTGGGCCCCAACAGTAGCTTATTATACATGAGAGGTACTCCCTTGTACTAAAGTAATTTGGATGTTTTTCCCATTTCCACTACTAGATTGTGAGCCCCTGCAAAGCAGGAAAAATCTTACACAGTGTTGAATCTTTAAAACATAATAATAATAAAAAATAACTGAACAGCCCCTTGTAAACATTAATTACAGTACTTAGAAACTTTAAAAGTAGTGGGGGAGCAGCTAAATAAAACCTGCTCCCAATTACTTAGGTAATAGTCCTTTTAAATTACCTAAGTGCACCATAGAAAAATTATTATGCCAATTTTCAAACTTATCTGTTTCTCCCAATAACAAAGAAAAACGAAAACCTTAGCTAGAATAATTGTAAACATCCAGCTTACCCAGCACACATGAGAGAGAAAATAGAAGACTGAGACAGTGTAACACATGATTGCAGCTAGACCATCAGTGTTTTACTACCTTATTTAAGCTTGGTATTATTAACATTTAGGGCTAGAAAATTCATTGTTATGGGTTATCCTGTGTATTGTATTATGTTGGTGCAACAGTAATTGTGGTTTTGCCATTGAATGTAATGGTAAAAACTGCAATAACTTTTGCACCAACCTAATAGGTTACTTAGTAGCATCTCGGCCTCTACCCACTAAATGCCGGAAGCATCTTCCCCTACTTGTGACAACCAAAAAGTAGCTTCCTCCAGATACTGCCAAGTGTCCCCCCTAGGGCACAGTTGGCCATGTGTGAATCATTGATTGAAGTTAACTTCAGTACTTAGGATGAACTTCCCAAAAGAAACAAAATGTGCAATAGATTTTACCTAGCATATTTTTATGTCTGGGTCATATATTATTCAGCCAATCACTTAGAAACAGTAGTTAGAAACCTATCCTTAATGATTGGCTCTACAGTTGACTCTACAGCTAAAGCCATTGGGACCCAACACATTTCCCTAGAACAGTCATTCCCTAGATCTTTTTGAGTTTCACCCTGATTTTTGTGATGAAATTAAGAATGTAAAGCAGAGGACTGGTCTGACCCAAGATATTGGATCCTCAATATCACAACCTCTGAAGCCCATTAAACCATTCCTAAGAACTGGGGACAACCCTACTGAGCTCAGAACTCTGACTCACCAGGAAACTTGGACGGGATCGAGCTGCAGTGGGTGGCAATCATTAGATTGAATCAGGGCACTCAAAAACTGAGAGAGGCCTCTGCCCTTCAAGATTTTGAGGACCTCTGGATATTAAAAAGGTAAAAAATTACATATCAGGATAATAGAAAAAACATTAAGGCTGTTTATGTGATAAATAATAGAAAATTTAATTCAAACCTGATTACAAAAGAGGGGAGAATTTTTTATCATAAACATGAAAGTTCCTCAGCTACATCAGACCTCAGAATTGGCAGATCTATAAATGATATTGTTGGAGTCAAAATAAAAATGTAGAGATGACTCTCTAAATTTTACATTTTATTTGGGAAGAAATAGTTGCAATTTGGACATACAGGCAGACCAGGTGGTCTTCAGTATGTCTGAAGTACAAAGAGAAGGTTGGGGAGTTTATACAAAAGAAGAATGTTACGTGTGGTGCTAAGAGAAGGTTCTTTTGCATTATTAAAGTTTTGGGGAGCTGGCAAGATCTGCTGGGTGGGCGATGGCAGCGGGCAAAACTAGTTCTAGAGTTGCAGCAAGTTGTCTCAGCAGCTATAGATCAAACTGGTCTAAGGTTACAACAGGTAGTTTCAGCAGCCAGACTTGCATAGCACTTGTGGAGAATTATATTTCTAGAGCAATGTTATGTACCTGAGTGCTATTTCTCCTGTTCCTTCCGATTGGGGTCAAACTTTTACATTTCTCTTCCTTTTTTTTTTTTTTTTTTTTTCAGACAGTGTCTGGCTCTTTCACCCAGGCTGAAGTGCAGTGATGCCATCACAGCTCACTGCAGCCTTGACCTCCTGAGTTCAAGTGGTCCTCCTGCCTCAGCCTCTTGAATACCTAGGACTACAGGTACATGCCTCCATGCCAGACTAATTTTTTATTTTTATTTTTTATAGAGATAGGATCTTACTGTGCTCCCAGGCAGATCTCAGACTCCTAACCTCAAGAGATCTTCCTGCCTCAACCTCCCAAAATTCTGGGATTACAGGTGTGGACCACTGTATTTGGCCCATTTCTCCCTTTTGTTCAAGATATTTCTTTGCAGATATTACTAATCATTTATTTTGCAATTAAGCTTAACTGTCCCTCCATGCCTAGATGGACCTGTCCCAGTTTTCTCTGTCCCACACCAGTGAAAAAGAATAGGGATCTATGTCAGAGACACAGGCCACATTGAGTAACAAAAAAGCCAGACTGAAATATGTCCTCAGGAAAGGTCTTTTTGGAGTCTGGTATCAAGCTCTATCTTATCAGTCCCATAGGCATCAGCAATCATCTTCAGATATTGAGCTAACATTATCCTGTTGGAAGAGTTGGCTTTACAAAGATTAGACAGACAATAAGGACAAAGCTTTAAAAATCATAATACAAAAAAATTCAGCAACAGTATAATAAATCCGGTTTGAATAATAGTTCTAAACCATGATCTAACTTTGAAAGTAACCAACTAAACAGATCAAAAAGTCCAGAAGTATCTGGTGAAAATTGTTGAAGCCATTTTTTTTATCTTGTGTAATTGTGTTTCTACTTCATTAAGTTAGCTATTGCACAAACACTAGCTTAGCTAGTAAGTAATCTAGAGCAATTCTGTTAGCTAATACTACTTTAGCAAGAAAATCTAGGGAAATTTGTTGGGTCACAATGACCTTAGCTCTAGAGTCAGCTCCAATTGTTAAGCATAGGTTTCCAACCATTGTTACTAAGTGACTGATACAAGGCAGAAAAGCTCTGGCAACTGAGACCATCTGGCTGGATGTATGCCTTCTAGGAGGGTATCTCTGTTAATATTAAAGCATAAGGTAATAGGTGTCAATAGTGTTCAAAGTTTGTTAACTTAATTTGAATCCAGAAACATCCTAAACCGCATTGGCCTTTTCCTTTCCATTTATTGAGGTGTGATGTTGCCTATACATATGATTGATTACCATATCCCCCATAAATAAAAATGAATCCTATTGGGGCACAACAGGTAATCCCATGTAGAGTACCTTATGTACCAATAGTTATTCATAGGGAAGTGTCAGCAATATTTATTCAAGGTCTTACTATCATGTTATTACATTGTTGGAAACCATCAACAATTAAAGAATTTGTGTCATAAATATTTTTACAAGTTTTTAAGTACTGATTTTTATAATTTTTAAATCTATTTTCAAAGTATTTTCTACACATTGTCAGCTCTGTTAGGGTGGAACAGGGAATCTGAACATGTGAGTCTGAAAGTCTGACTTTATAAAAAGGGCCAGATGCACAACTTGAACAAACAGTTACAATAGTAATATGAGTGAAATCTGTTATGCGGCAAACTAAAAGATCGCTTGCTTCATGAACAGATCAGAGTTTTGAGTGACAGATCCAACAGTTATGTTTCCACCTTTGGCATTAGACTAGAAAATGTGCACTAAGGCATTATCTTTCCAGGAAAATGTAGGCATGTAAGAAGAGACCGAAATTTTTTTTTTAAATGGTATACTGACCTAATCCACAGTCCACTACAGATATTATCTGCTTTATCTCATCAATGAAGGGAATTTAGTTTTAAATTCCCTGTTTGGGTGCTGGTTCAGTGAGAAGTAGAAATCTTTTAAAATGAGAGATGTGGATCCAGGAGTCAATGCCCTTTAGTTTGGCAGCACAGAGATTGGTGAGAAGGACTGGTTATGGGCCTTTCGGTGAGGCTGGAGAGAATTCTTATGTAGGTGTCTTTTCCAGTAAACCAAGTTGCCAGGCTGCAGATCATGATGTTTTAGGTCTTTGTTTCCTGAGACTGTGCTGTGGAAAGATGTTCTACCAAAGTATGATTACCATTCATTACTTTAGTAATGCCTTTACAATATTGAAGTATGTCTCCTTTCATTGAGTGTCAAAAGCAGAAGGAGCCAAGTGCATAAGATGGCCTGTGACAGTTGAAAAAGGTGAAAGTTTATGAGCCCCCCAAGAAAGTGGCCTTTAGATTTCATAATACCAAAGAAAGAACTTCGGGCCAAGTGAGGTGTAGAGTTTCCATAAATCTTTCCAACTGGGCTTGTAGAGTTCCATTTGTTCGTCCTACTAGGCCAGAACACTGAGGATAGTAGGCACAATGGAAATACTATGAAGTTGTCCAAACTGAACATACTTGTTTTATTACATAGCCAGGAAAATGGGATTCTCAATCACTTTTTAGTTCAAGAGGAGTTCCCTGGGTGGGATAATTTGTTCTGGAGGAATTTGGGCCATACCTGAAGCACTGGGTTATCTACAGGAAAAAGCCTCTTCCCAATGGGAGAACATGCAAGCCATTACTAGCGCATATAAATATATACCCATGGGAAGAGGTAGTTGGGTGAAATCCATTTGCCAAACCTTGAAAGGCCCATTAGGTCAACAAAAAGGTCCAGGATTGGTACATATGGGTTTTTCTAGATTAAACTTAGGGCAGGTGGTACAAGCCAAATAGGCATGTTTTGCAGCTTTTTAAATGTCACCCCACCAATATTGTTTTTTAAAAGAAATTAATTTGTTAATTGCCCAGTGAGTCGAATTATGTTCTTTTGTTAACAATGAATATTTTACTGAATTTGGGAAAACTAATTTGCTATCAAGTTCAAACCATAGTTCTTTTTTTCATCAAACCAGCAACTGTGATCTTTCCTTTTCAGCTTCTGGTGCCCATTTTGTAAGTCTTTGGTAATTATTTTTCAGTCATCTTTTGAGGGCTCTTTTAGTGGGGCCACAGTAGAGATTTGATTAAGTGAACCTTTAATAGCATCATTCTTTGCAGCATTATTAGCAAGGTTGTTTCTTCTAGCTTCCATAGAGTCTACCCTGGAATGTCTGGAGTTCTGGTAATAGCCCAGGCAGCTGGTAGCTAGATGGTATTCAGGAAGTCCTGTACATAGAATCCTCCATTTTTAATTTGATCCCTTGTGGAAGTGAGGAAACCCCTTTGTTTCCAGAGCATTCCACAATCCTGAGCAACCCCAAAAGCCTATCTGCTGTCTGTGTATATATATATATATATACACACACACACACACACACACATATATATATATGTATATATACACATATATACATATATATGGGGCAGCATATTAACAGCCTTGTACAATAAACCAAAAATCCCTTCTCTCGATAACACTCTCAGGAGAATCAACAAGAACAATGTGGATCTGGGAGATATAACGATGAACCTTCATTATTTTATTTAACATTCCCAGGAAAAAAGCATCAGGCACTATTCTGCTTTCTCTGTGGGTTAGCTAAGTACCAAGACATTCAGAAACAATATCTCACTGTGCTTCCAATCAGAAGTGAAAGGAAGTAGATGACTCAATTAAATGTGTATGTGTAATATATATATGTGTGTGTGTGTATATATATATACATTTATATACACATACACACACATGCATATGTACATTTTCTTTTAGCAAGGAGGCAAAGCTGAGCAAGAGCAAAAAGTTTGGTCTGTTGGGCAGAAGTAGCCATAGGTAAGGGGGCATCGTCAATGACTTCAAAGGAAGTAGTAACTACATAACCTGAGCAGTATTTACCACTGTTCTCTTTTAAATATCATTCATCTGTAAACCATAATAGTTCAGAATTATCTAGTGGAGTTTCTTCTAAATCTTTCTGAGGAGTCAGAAAGTTTCCAATAGTCATGTGGTAGGGGTTGGGGGTTCTCACCAAAAGAAGGGGGCAAAAGGGTAGCCGGGTTGAGATTATTACATTGAAAAAGAGTGGTGTGAGAAGCTTGTAAAAGGAGTTCATAAGAGGGAAGGTGACTGGTAGAGAAATGCTAGGTGTGATGTGAATTTAGAAGAGATTCCTCAGTGTGGGGAACAAAAATGCTTAAGGGAGATACCATGATAATTTCTTCAGTGGAAGTTAATTAATAGGGTGGTAGCTGGAATTGCTTGCAAACAAGAGGGTAATTCTCAAGCTACTATTGGCTCTAGTTGCTGGCTGTAATCTCCAATGGGATGGTGCTGAAATCTATGTTTCTGGGTTAGGATGTCCAAGGCATTTCCTTTCTATTCATAAACAAAAAGAGGAAAAGAAGCTGATAATTAGGGTGTCTAGGGCAAGAGTATTTAAAAGTCCTTCATTTAAGTTTAAAAAACCAGTATCTCCATATTTTTTCCATATAATGGTATCAGGTTTAGAGGTTTTTAAGTACGACATGCAGGGATCAGACTGTCAAAGAGAAGTTTGGTATCCAGTTAATGACAGTATCCCATCCAGTGAATCCAAAAAGCCCTCAAAGTTGTCATTTTATTTTGAGCTTACAGAATTGTAGAATACCTTGTAGTTGTTCAGGATCCAAATGCAGCTCTGCTTCTGAAATCAGATGACCCAGATATTTAACTTGGGACTTAACTAGTTGTAGTTTTTCTTTAGAAACCATGTGACGTTTGGTGGCTAGGAGTTTTAATAAATGTACACTGTCTTCCTTGCAGTCTTGCCTATGAGGAAGAACAAACTAATGTAATAAAGACAAGTTTTAGGAAAAAGCCACACCTCCTAAATCAGCATTCAGAATTTGGGAGACGTAAGAAGGATTTTCAGTATATCCCTAAGGCATAACCACCCAGGTATATTGCAGTTTTACCCAGGTGAAGGCAGATACATATTGATGGCCTTAATCAACAAGAAGCTGAAGGAGGAACTGCAGAGTTTAATTACAGTGAAAAATTTACTATCAGTTGGTATTCATGTCAGCAAAGTGTGCAAATTTGGAACTATGGGATGATGGGGTATGATGATATTATTTATCTTGAACACATCTTCATCCTTGGCTGTTAGGTTTTCTTATTGGGAGAATGGGAGTATTACAGAGACTAGTACAAAGAATTATTAAACCTCGAGGCTTGTATTTTTCAGTTGTGGGTTTTATGCGTTGTCAGGCAAATTGACTAAAGAGATACTCTTTGATATTAGGCAAGGGGGTCAATTTGGATTTTTATTAGGAGTGTACTCTGTTGATGATATGGCCCTTAACGACACAGGTATCTGTTCCAATAAGGAATTTTGAAAGGCAACAGAGATGTCTTTGGCACATGAGACAGCATAACAAATAACTGAGACATCATTGGTAGAGTCCTGTCAACTAGAGGCTAAAATAAGAGTCAATATAAACTTAATTTTATTTTGAGCTAAATTTGAGGATTGCAATCCAGAAATGCAGAATTAGCACAAACCAAGAATATGTCCTAGAGTGGGCTACATGAGCTCAAAATTTATACATTTTGTTATCTAAAAAATGAAAGAAGGGAGACAGTGAAGCAAAGGTGACATTCCTACAATTCTGATTAGCGCTCAGTGACCTTATACATAAGACAAAGCAAATAGGTGGTTAACATATACAGAGTAAAATGTTAACTAGTATATAGTTGTCTTAAGGTCTGGAGAGAGATACCTGCTTTTATCCTGTCTTTGTGCTTTATCTGATAGGAAAGGTTGTAATTAGTACATGTCAGTTAAATATTTGACAGACCTCATCCTTGTCAGTGAGAGATTAACTTTAGTTTATAGGCCTAGTTTTTATTACTCATATGTCCAAACTGAAGCAATCTTGGGTCGCTTTAAAAACATATTTTTTTTTAGGTTTTCCTTTTTTTGACAGTTCAGTGAACTATTGGGGTCATCAAATTCTAGAATTATTTCCCTCTTTTGGGAGAAGGAGATGCCGGCATGGTTTTTCTCTTTAAAAAATCTTATCCCAGTAAATGAGCTGGAGCAGACTCCACCAGCAAGAAAAGATGAGTATCCTGTAAAAATCCCAAGCAGAAAGTAATAGACTGGGACAGAAAGGCTATCAATGGCTTATTAGAGACTGCCACCCTTTGGATGTTTAATTACTCTGAGGTAGGGGCAGATTGAGGCTGATGGGGTTGAACTGATAGGGTTGTTCCTGTGTCTCTGAGAACAGTTAGAATCTTATTGCCAATCTGAAGAGTAATCTCCTCACAGTGATTAAGAGGGAGGATTGAAGAAAACAAAACACTGACTCCTCACATCCCCTACATTGTGGGGGAGATAATGGAAGTTCTTTTGAAGAAGGATGTCTGATTCATTTAAGCTTAGGATAGTTCTTATTCCAGTGGTTTGGCTATTTACAATAGTGACAATTACCAGGAAATAGCCCTTGTGGATTCCAGTTGTACCATTTAGGGTCTCAATTATGGAGTTTTTGTTCATCTGTTTCTTGTTTGTTTGTTTTGTTTTTGAGAAAGGGTCTCACTCTGTTACTCAGATTGGAGGGCAGTGGTGCCATCATGGTTCACTGCAGCCTTGACCTCCCAGGCTCAGGTGATCCTCCAACCTCAGCTTCCCAGGTAGCTGGGCTACAGGCATGCACCACCACACCCTGTTGATTTTTGTATTTTTTTTGGTGGAGATGGGATTTTGCCGTGTTCCCCAGACTGGTTTCGACCTGTTGGGCTCAAGTGATCCAACTGCCTTGGCCTCCCAAATTGCTGGGATTACAGACATGAGTCACTGCACCCAGCCCTCAGTTGTTTTTTCTAGAAGCATTCATCTGTGTAGTTGGACATTTAAAATTTTAGTGGCTTTCTTTTTATTGGTATTGTCTAAGGTTTCAGGCCATTAATTTGCCAAATTAACAAGATTAGTAGTTGATATGGTCTCCTATTTTAGGCAGGCTCTTTTTATTAGTTCAGGAAGCTCTTACGAGAAACCATTAGCAAACACAGAATTAAAGGTGACTCTAGTGGACTCAACATCCATGGGAAAACTAGGATTTTCTCTAAGTATAGGTTGAAACCTGATATAATAGTTGTGAACCTATTCTTTTGGCTATTGAGTACAAGCTTGAATTTTATTCCAGTCTGTGGCTTTGGGAAATGCTTTGACAATGGCCCCATGTAAATTTCTTGCAAGTTGCTGAGTCTGTTCTCAATATTGCAGACCATATGCTGAGGAAGTAGGAACAGGTCTCACTAAATCCTGTTGGAGATGTATCCAATCTGCTTTTGCATTTGGTGATGGAGCTGGCTTTCTACAAGCGTACAAACAAGTCAGTAAAGGCCAGAGAAGCCAAGCTCTTTTAAGCCTGAACTGTAATGTAAAATTCATGGAAAAATAATGGGAGTCTTCAGTAACTAGGAAATTCCTTGGCTATAGCATGAGGTTCAAATTTAGTCCAAGGGTCATAAGAAATCTAGGGAACCTCAGGATTGTTAGAGAGCCTGATCTTAAAGGAGCAAGTTTTCATAGGTTGAGACTGAAAAGCAGGAGATGGGGTGTTAGCACAGGAAGATGTATTAAAAAGGAAGAAAGTTTGGAAAGTGAAAGATTGAGAGGAGAGGCAGTAGATGGCACCTGAGAGACAGAAGGATTTTGAACTTTTAAAGTCTTTTTCTCTTCTTTTAATTTATTATTTGTCTTTGTTAATTAATATTTTGGAGCAAGAAAAATTTTGATTCCCAATTGCATTTAGATGCCTCAGTGTACCAATTAAGGTACACATTTCATTCAGATTGCTTAGTTTTAGAGCCTTTGCTTTCTAGTTTATTCCTGAGACAAACTAAATTAGGGAAGTCAAAATCCCCTCATCCGAACCTGGAGGTCAAAACCTCACAGCTGAGGTCAACACGAGGAAATAACCCTCCTCAGCAAAAGATATCCCAGACAAGAAAGAGAAAGATGTCTCTTCAAACAGGGAGGAGAAAGACCTCTCCCAACCAAATCCCAAATAAAATGGAACTCAAACCAAATTCAGGAGCTCTGTCCAGGAGAGACTCATCAGGGGGAAAAGGGGCACTCAAAGATCTCCATTATAGGTAACTCACACCATAATCCCAAGGGCCAGTGATTCTCCTCAAGGTCAATCAGCTTTAGAGCCCACTTCTGACACCATGTATTTCAAAGTCAAAATTAAAATGTAGAGATGAATCTCTAAACTTAACGTTTTATTTGGGAAGCAAGAATTGTAATTCAGGGCATGTATGTAGATTAGATGGTCTTCAGTATATCCTAAGAACAAAGAGAAGGTTGGGGGTTTTATAAAAAAGAAGAATGTTATGTGTGGTCTTGAGAAAAAATTCGTTGGCATTAGTAAAGCTTTGGGGAGCTGGCAGGCTTCAATAGTGGGTGATATCAGTGGGCAACATTAGTCCTAGAGTTGCAGCAAGTTATCTCAGCAGGAGCTATAGATAAAACTGGTCTCAGGTTACAATTGTGTATTTGGTCTCAGGTTTATTGTGGCTACAAAAATGAAATATATTGACTATCAAGAAAACCAGAACCATTCTGTATTGAAGGTAGAGTGAATACATGAGAGATGAATAGAGCAAAAATAAAATCTAAGTAATATTTGCTGAACTCTGCAAGTTCAGCAGCTGGACCTGAAGAGAATTATATTTCTAGAGCAATGTTATGTATCTCAAGTGCTTTTTTCCCCTGGCTCCTTGACTCTGATTTAGCTGGGTATGACAAGAATGACCTAATTAGTATGATCAACTTTCACAGTATAATGGAGGGACCCAGTTCTTCCTCTCTATCGTCATAAGGTTCATTCTTCTTATAGTATAAAGTCCACATTTCTTCGTTCAAATCTATTGAGAGAAGAAATATAACAGCTCTCCAAGAAAGAGTCCTGGAACTCAACCAAGTTAGACCACAGAAGTCACATCTATCCCTGAACCAGTGGTTGTGGCTACAAGAATGAAACATGCTGACTGTCAAGAAAACCAGAACCATTCTATATTGAAGGAAGAGTGAACAGATGAGAGACGAATAGAGCCGAAAGAAAATCTGGGTAATATTTGGAAGTGGGAAGGCAGGAAATGAATTCCAGAAATGCTACTGAAACTATCTACTACTGTGGTTAGATTTTCAATATTTACCTTTAAAAATTACATATTTTAAGCAAAAATTATAATGCTACTATTTTGCTATTTGCCAGATACATATAGAATAGATATTTTAAAATACATATCAATAAATAAACTAATTAAAAGACATATCAATAAACTGATATCTGTATCAATTCATAGTGTGTTATGTTGATGTGGTTTGGGAACAGCAAGTTTGAAATGTACAATGATCATCTTTCAATACATTATGTATGTATCTGCATGTTATTTTCATATTTTAAGATTATAGGAAGTCTAAATTTGAGACCTTTTCTGAATGTAAAGCTCTGGCCAAATAACCTTACTAGGCAGCTCTCACCACCACAACTACCACCACTGTGACTATAGACACAGTTTCCACTTCTTTGGGTCTTCTAGTTTTATTAGTAAGCTTTCAAAGATAGTCACTAAATTAGAAATAGGGTTCACATTCAAATGCTCAAATGAAATATAAATATTTCTGCCTAGAGTGTATTCAGGAAAGTAAACTCCCTGTTAGGGAGAATTACTTAACAATTTCCATGAAGGTGAGTACACACTGCAGTAAAGAGCTTTAGAGATTGGGAAAAGGCTAAAGTTAAGCCGAGCTCCCTGGAGGATTGTTAAAGCAGTTTATTTTAAATATGCTAAAATGTTAGGGTATTATCTTTCTAATGAGATGAGATCAAAGAAGAGTCAACAAACAAAACTAAGAAAATAGATGCTGTTTCAGAGTTCAGAAGTTCAATAGCATATGCCTTTAGGATTCCTGCTGACTTTTGCTGGGGTTGTTAGAATGTTCATGATTTTCAGGAGAGCTTGGAGAGAAACCAATAGAGATTTCTTTCATATTTCCAAGCATAAAGATACCCTCTAACTTCCACATGGACATGTTCCAAGAGTTCAGGTTGCAAGTTTATTAAAACTCAATTTGCATTTTTCTGAGACACAACCAGATAGCTAAAGTGGCAGAAACAAAGTTCTGTCCTGAGAGTTTTGTGAACAATAAATGCCATGTTACAATACTCCTGTGAGAAAATGCATTCAGCATGTCAGCTTGGAATGGCAGGGGCATATTTCCCATCAGAGTAGGACTACTTCGGTTTCAAGTCCCTGGGCCTGAGCTCCAAAACAGAAGAAGATAAGATATGAGAATTAAAGGAAATTTAAAGTGAAAACTTATAAAACTCAGGGACGCCAACCAGGGAGTAGGAAGTATCCTCTCCTCACACCCCCATAACATCCTTTACCTCCATAGGCCGAGGCCAATCTCAAACTGGAATTTGAGAAGTTTACTTTCTACCTGACATTTTGTAATGTAATGCTTAACTCATTTTCATTCATTTTCTTTCATCATAAAATAAGCTCATCACCATTTTGAGATTTTATAAAGGGTTATATTTTAGGCAAAAGTTAAGAGTCTTTTGACTTTTTTAACCTTTTTAAAAATTTTGACCCATGTGTAGATCAATAAAACTACCATAAATTTAAACATACCAACTTTTTACAACATTTAAGGTAATAATTGACTGTAAGAAGCATCTTATAGCCTTATAGACAAGAGATGACTAATGAGTCTTCCAAAGGTGTTCAGCCTTTGAGAAGTAGTTTAAATCATAGGAGAATATAGATTAAGAATATACTACCTATTCTTGTTACTGGGTTTTAAGTAGTTAAAATTCTTTTGATGTTACATAATTCAGAGCTGAAATAAAAGTTCAAAATTGGGTATTTTGAAAGAAAATACATTGTTCTACCAAAAAGACACCTGTACTTGTATGTTTATTACAGCACTATTCACAATAGCAAAGACATGGATTCAACCTAGGTGCCCATCAGCAGTGGATTGGATAAAGAAAATATGAGATATATATCTCCTATAGAATACTATGCAGCCATAAAAAAAGAACAAAATCATGTCCTCTGCAGCAACATGAATGCAGCTGGAGGCCATTATGCTAAGCAAATTAATGCAGGAACAGAAAACCAAATACGATGTATATTCTCACTTATAAGTAGGAGTTACAAACTGTATACTCAAGGACATAAAGATAGCAACAATAGACACTGGGGACTACTAAAGCAGGGAGGATGGGAGGGGTGTAAGAGTTGATAAACTAATAGGTACTATGCTCACTACCTGGATGATGGAATCATTTGTATTCCAAACCTCAGCATCATGAAATATACCCATGTAACAAACCTGCACATGTACCCCCTGGATCAAAAATAAAAATTGAAATTATTAAAATAAATAAATGAATTAATTAATTAATTAAATACAATTGGCCATTGGATGCAACTGCAAATTGAAACAAGCCCAGAACTGATTATGCTAGAGCAAGAGAGAAAATTTGCCAGTGGGGTGGAAGAAATAGCCAAATGAGACAAGAAATGACCATCGGGTAGAGAAGAAAAGCCAAAAACAAGGACAATCACGTTGTATAGAGAAAGAGGGGAAAAAAAGATGACTAAGAAAAACAGTTGTTTTACACAAATAAAGAAAAGGTGAGTACAAGAGAAGGTAATAATTCCTGTCTTTCCTTTTCTAAAATCAGAATGATATTTGGCAAGCAGTGTATGGATTTCAGGATTGTCAGGATGTAAGAACTCACTAACTTGGCTGTCACTCCTGGAATTAAGGGCAAAGGTGACTAGAATTATAGGACCATTAATGATCATGCCAACATCATCATATATTCAGTCCACTGTGAGCAGTGTTTTGGCTGCCCAATCTCAAAAATCTAGGCTTTGATGTCTTAGGGAAAGCAGTGATTACATACCAATCACTGAATTACTGTTATCAGTTGTTTCACATTAATAAGCATCAATGTTTTTTCAGAAAAGTGTTAATCTGCTGGTCTTATATTAAGGAAATTCTCCTCTAGAAAAAGAACACACACCAGGATTGATAGTCCCTGACACTAATCTCCTGGGAAAATCATGTAAGAGAAGACACTAATGCATGCATATGATACTCATCTAGTAAAGTTAAGACCCCCTTTCTACTCTAAAAGTGCTCCCCAGATAAAGTGCATACAGATTATTTCAAGACAAAAAAAAAAAGCTTGGCAAATTTTTTTACTCTGAAACAGCCAATTACCTTGAAATTTTTTGTAACATACAGAACTTTTTAATTAAGAACAACTGATTAAGCTGGCTTCCCATAGTCAACAAGAAAAGAGGTTAAATTGGGATGAGAAAGGGTATACAAGCATACTTTGGAGACATTGTGGGTTGGTTTCCAAACCCCGCAGTAAAGCAAATATCACAGTAAAGCAAGTCACACAAACTTCTTGGTTTCTCAGTGCATATAAAATTATGCTTACATTATACTGTCCTCTATTAAGTATGCAATAGCATTATGTCTAAGAAGCAATGCACGTTCCTTAATTAAAAATACTTTATTGCTCAAAATTAGTAACAATCTTCTGAGTCTTCAGCAAGTCATATGCCTTTTTGCTGGCCAAGTAGTCTTGCCTCAATGTTAATGGCTGAATGACAGATCAGTGTGGTGGTTGCTGAAGTTTGGGATGGCTGTGGCAATTTCTTAAAATAAGAGAACAATGAAGTTTGCCACATTCATTGACTCTCCCTTTCATGAAAATTTCTCTGTAGCATGTGATGCAGTTTGATAGCATTTTACTTACAGTAGAAGTTCTTTTAAGACTGGAGTTGATCCCCTCGAATGCTGCCACTGCTTTCTCGGTTACGTTTAAGTAATATTCTAAATCCTTTGTTGTTATTTCACCAATGTTCGAGGCATCTTCACCAGGAGTACATTCCATCTCAAGAAACCATTTTCTTTGCTCACTCATAAGAAATAATTTCTCATCCATTCAAGTTTTATTATGAGATTATAGCAATTCAGTCTCACCTTCAGGCTCTACTTTAATTCTCACACTTTCCACCACAGCTTCAGTTACTTCCTCATCTGAAGTCTTGAATCCCTCAAAGTCATCCATGAAGGTTAGAATCAACTTCTTCCAAACTCCTTTTAACGTTGATATTTTGACCTCCTTCCATGAATCACAAATGTTCTTATTGGAATCTAGAATGGTGAATCTTTTTCAGAAGGCTTTCGATGTACTTTTCCCAGATCCATCAGAGGAATCACTGTCTATGGCAGCTATAGACTTAAACATTTATTTCTTAAATAATAATACTTAACAGTCAAAATTCCTCTTTAATCCGTGACTGCAGAATGGATATTGAATTATACAGACATGAAAATAACATTAATCTTGTACATCTTTATCAGAGCTCTTGGGTGACAAGGTGTATTGTCAATGAACAGTAGTATTTTGAAAGCAATCTTTTTTTCTAAGCAGTAGGTCTCAACCATGGGTTTCATATACTCAGTTAACCATACTATAAACAGAAGTGCTGTTATCCAAGCTTTGTTTTTCCATTTATACAGCACAAGCCAAGTAGATTTAGCATAATTCTTAAGGACCCTAGGATTTTCAGAATGGTAAATAAGCATTGGCTTCAACTTAAAGCCACCAGATGCATTAGCCCCCTAACAAGAGAATCAGTCTGCCCTTTGAAGCTTTAAAGCTAGGCATTGACTTTTTTTTCTAGCTATGATAGTCTAAGATGGGATCGTCTTCCAATGTAAGGCTATTTTGTCTACATTAAAAATCTGTTGTGTAGTGTAGACATCTTCATCAATTATCTAAGCTAGATTTCCGGAATAACTTGCTGCAGCTTCTACATCAGGATTTGCTGCATCATCTTGTACTTTTATGTTATGGAGAAGGCTTCTTTCCTTCAACCTCATGCACCAACCTCTGCCAGCTTCAGACTTTTCTTCTGCAGCTTCCTCGCTTCTCTTAGTCTTCACAGAACCTCACAGAACATAAAGAGAGCTAAGGCTTTGCTCTGGATTAGGCTTTAGCTAAAGGGAATGTTATGGCTAGTGTGATCTTCCATCCAGACCACTCAAATGTCTCCATATAAATGGTAAAGATGTTTTGCTTTCTTATTATTCATTTGTTCACTGGAGTAGCACTTTTAATTTCCTTCAAGAACTTTTCCTTTGCATTCACAGCCTGGCTAAATGTTTGTGGTACAAAAGGCCTGGCTCTTGGCCTATCTCAACTTTCAACATGCCTTCCTCACTAACCTTAATCATTTCTAGCTTTTGATTTCAAGGGAGATACCTGCAATTCTTCCTTTCACTTAAACACTGAGAGGCCATTGTAGGGTTATTAACTAGACTAATTTCAATATTGTGTGTCTCAGGAAATGGGAAGGCCTGAGGAGAGGTAGCGAGATGAGGGAACGACTGGTCGGCGAAGGAGTCAGGACATGCAGGCTATTTATCAATTAGATTTGCAGTCTTCTTTGGGCACAATCTGTGGCACTTCAAAACAATTACAATAGTAACATCAAAGGTTGTTAATCACAGATCACCCTAATACACGAGATAACAATTTAAAAGTTTCAAATATTGCAAGAATTACCAAAATGTGACACTTACACAAAGTGAGCACGTGCTGTTGCTTGATGCAGGGTTGCCACAAACCTTCCATTTGTAAGAAACACATTATCTGTGAAGCACAATAAAATGAGGTTTGCCTGTATATTTATCTTATTATCAGATAGAAACCACCAGATGGCACTGTGTTAGGTGTATCCTGGTAATTTTCATTATGCATTAGTGTGCTTGTGGTTGGACCTTAGGGAAAAGCAAGATGGCACTTTGTGTATCTCATAGGAAGTAATTAAACATGCCAGTAAAGCTTGCTCTATTGCTGAATTTGTGGCTATGATCATTTCTTTACTCTCTGCTATCCATTGTGTAGAAATACACCAACCACAATAGTCTGTGCTACTAACTACTTAACTAGAGAAGGAAAGAACCACTTTGGGTAAAAGGGAGTGTTTTGTGGTTGTTGGACTTCTGCACTGTGGGCTAATAGCAAGAAATGATCTCAGCCACAAATATAACAGCGACTTGGGTGTCTTGCAGTTTACTCAATAATGCTTAGTGTTTCATATTGTGTACCTTACAGACAATATTTCATTGATCCTGAAAAACATCTCAGTGAAATAAACAAGTGGAGATATTGCAATTATCTGTTACAGAGAAATTTTTACCACACGATAATTTCATAAGAACTCAAGTATTGACTAAACATAAATTCAGAAATATATCTCTAATATTTAACTATCTAGATTATGGCTTGTTAATTATTTGGGATGTAGGGACTCTATGTGGAATTAAAAATTTATGCAGCACTATGATGTGTAGAGAATTACAGTCATTCAACATAGTACCTAAAGGCCTAACTAATTAGCTTTGTGACCTTGGGAAGGTCATATAATGTCTGAGCCTAAACTACTTCATCATAAAATTAGTGGAGTTGAACTGTATCTCCATCATATCTGCAGTGTAGTGAAGTGTTTGCATGTGTAGAGTTTACAGTCAGAAAGATTCCAGTTTGAATTCCTGCTCTGTCACTTAGCTGTATGAACTTCAATAAGTTATTTAACTTCTTGAGCCTTAGTTTCAATATCTTTAAAATGAGGATCATAATGATACCTATTTTTTTACTTGCTTGACAAAATCGTGTGTGATTATAAACATAGAGTGCTCAGTATAGTGCCTGGTGCACACTAAGCATTCAATAAATATTAAGTATTATTACTTACAGATACAGACTTAACCTTGTGCTTCTTTATCGGGCTTTATTTACCAGGTTGAACATGCTCTAGGATCTACAGCTGATTCAGGCTGTGCCCGCTCATCATTTGGTGCTACTTAGTTTTTAGTAAATGTAAGTAATAGCTTGCTTTTTCAGCTCTATCTCTTCTGCTCTGTAGTGGGGATGAGCAGGTCTGGCCATAAAGTTAAGGCAAATATTTAAGAATGCAGGAAGAGTGATTTAATCAAAATCACAGCTGGTATGAATGTCAGAGCTTTATCTACTGTTCCAAAAAGTTTTTGGCTTGCAGTAATGTCCTTAGTCCAGGCTGCATCTTGCCAACCCAAGTAATATTTCAAAGGTTGATTTAGATTTGGCTGTTCAAAGCATAGATCATTACTCCAATCTTCCTAACATTTCCAGCCCACGGCCAAGATTCTACCATCCTTAAAAGTTATTGCCACAAACACAGCAGTGATACACTGCAAAATTAAATGGGGAAGAAATTATCCACAAGGAAGTATATTTTAATTATTTCACCAAGTTTAGGTCAATCTAAGTGTATTTGGTAGTATTTCCTGATAGGATCTGTGTTTCGGCATTAGGAAAAGGATTCAAAAGTGGCCCACCATGGTCTAAATCATCTCTAAGAGTATAATATCCAGCATCTCTAATGTTCCCACTAAAATACACAAGAAGATTCCGTGAGAACAAATAATAAGAAACATAAAAACTTACAGCCGTTCCTTGAATCAGAAGCTAAGAATTTTTACTCTGCATCAGAGTAGGGGATAAAAATGAAAATAACTAGCCCTTAAAAATTCAGAGTGACAGATACACGTTCTAAAGATGGTCATTCCTACGTATCCCACCCCATGTGATCTTACAACACTGACACTCCTTCATGAACATGGGCCTCCTTAGTTATGTACTATTAACAATATACAGAGGAAATCACTGTTGGACTTCCATGGCTAGGTTAGAAAAGTCAGTACTACTTCCACCTCTCTGTCTCTCTCTCTCTGTACCTTGCCCTTGGTACTCAGACACTGTATACAGGGAAACCCAAGCCACACAGTAAGTCCACTGTTAGGTTTTCTAGCCAACAATCCCAGCTAAGGTCTAAACCAGCAGCCAGGACTGCTGGCAATGTAACAGTAACTACTAGATGTGTAAATGAGGAGGACTTCTGATGATTCCAGCTCTCAGACTTTGAGATGCCCTAGCTGGTGCTGAGTGGAGCAGAAATGAGCTACCCAAATGCAACTTATCCAAATTGCAGATTTGTAAGGAAAATAAATGTTGTTGTTTTAAGCCACTAAATTTTGGGGTGTTTTGTTACACACCAATAGATAACCAAAAGACCCTGATACACATTTTTTCACATAAATGAAAGTGATCCTTTTGTTGTTAAATTGGAATTGGAAATATTGTGTTCTTCTCTCTCAGCTTGTCCCGCCATTCAGAAAAACAGTTTCAACTGCAAAATTGGACTGTTCTTCCTTTATATGCACTGTTACTATCATTAGAGTTTAGCAGGATATTACCACTAAAAACAATATCATTCACTAATATTTACTGAGTGATTATGATTAAGCAAGGTGTTAAGTATTTTGCCTATAATTTCTCATTTATTACCTTCAATAATTACATAAAATATATAAGAGAAATTCCAAAAAGTTAAGAAATATTCAAAATTTCTCAGCTATAAGCAGAAGAACACTATTTAAAACCAGTATGTTGAACCACATGGAAATATACAACCATTCTCACAAACTCTTACATCAATGAGAAAATAAAAATTTCACTGGGAGCCCTTTGGAAAATAATAACAAAGACACCATAATAAGATAAAATAGTATGTCAAAATTTATGGGATGTGGCCACAGCTATACTCAGAGAACCAGAGTAAAATATATTCAGAATAAAACTAATAGGTTTAAATGTTTTCACTATAAACAAACAAACAGAATAAAAACAAATGAACCAAGAATTCAATTCAGTAATTTATGAAATCAATATAAGGAAGCCAGAATGGATTACCAATACAAAGTGAAGCTTCGATCAAATAGAAAAGGTAGAGGTATCAAAACAAAACAAAACAAAATAAACCCAAGAGCACTGTCTTCATGAAAAAATAAAACTTGCAAATATTGAATGTAGTAGTCAGGGTAGGCTAACTGTTGCAGAAAAAAATAAATAAATTTTCAGTCACATAATAAAAACTGATTGGTTGCTTATGTCATAATCTAACAATATGGCAATGGGGTCAGGAGGGCTCTGCTTCATAAACTTGGCTTTTTCCATTTTATGTGGCCATCATCTTAAACATAGAAACTCCAAGGATGCCCTGAAAGAGGAAGGGAATAAATTAACGTTAATGGGTGATGTTCACCGACTAGACCTAGAAGCTGTGTAGAACACTTCCGCCCACGTTCCATTCACAAGAATCCAGTCACAACCTTATCTATCTCAAGTTGGCTAGGAAGTTTAGTCCACCAATATTCCTCAAAGGAAAAAGAAGTGGATTTGAAAGACACATATCATTGTCTCTGCCACATTACTCTTTCGTGGAGGAAATAAATGTTCATTTCACTTTTCATCCCACATATGGAACACACTTATCCATACCCCAAGGAAAACTCTAAGTCACAAGCATTCACTGCAATCGGTTGAAAGGTCAAAAACTCCTGATGATATAAAGTCCTTTTTAACTTGCCTCATGTTGCTTCTCACGGTCTGGTGACTAATGAACCAGAAAGAGAAATTATCTGCCTCCCTCTAACACTGACTACATAATGGTGGAGCAGGAACAGTAAAACTGCAATAACCATACCCATTCAAAAAGGGGAAGAATGGAAAACACGAAATAGTTATTGGTACGTAGCAATTCTAAAATCCTGTGGGACAGATATTACAAACCTGATTCTGTGCTTTGGAAAGGACATCATATATTCATCACTCCTTTGGTCCCTGGCCTTCTCAGTTGAGAGAGTTTGTTCTTCCATGCCAAAATTCTCCATTGGCACAATTAAAATAAATTTTTGGAAATTATGCCCTCTCTGGGGGCAGAAAAGCTTTGGGAACCCACTTTCTGCTCAATGAAGGCTGAAGTTCCAATAATTGTTTTAGGGTTTAGCAGGAGAGTTTTAGTCCCGGTTTACTACTTTTTTTAGGCTTCTAAATTATTTGTTTCCAATTAGTTTGATGTACAGCAAGCATACCCAAAGTCCTTTCATGGCCATAGTTCCCAAATCTAATTTATTTATTTTATTTTTTGTCAACAGATCATTCCAAAATTAATGGCTGCTTTCTTGAGGAGTCAGAATTCCTTGAGGAAACAGGCTTAACCAGAAAGGTTTTTAAAAATATATCTAAAATATTATTACAATTGTTATTATACATAATAATATGTTTGATAATGTTAAAATATTATTAAGCATTAACTTCTTCTGCTCACAAGCTTTCTCAGTCATATTTGGTATCAAATCTTATTTCTAATTGTTTCAGAGCTAGAAACAATCAACTTTTCCAACTCTTCAAAGACCAGTTTTCTAGATTCATCTATTCCTATGCATCTTGCTTTCAAGTTGGTCAATTCCTTCCCAAAGCTAACTTTATCTTTAACAATCCCAATTAATATTAGCCAACATGTGTTAACAGTTGTATTCTTTCAGTTGACTCCCTTAGGCCTGTCAGATGAGCAGGCATGTGGTCTGCCTCCCAGTATGGCAGGTTATAGCCTTACCAATTGTGTTGTCAGTGCATTATACAGACTGCTGTATTTCCAGCCTCCAGTATCTGTTTCTTTAAACTCTGACACCCAAATGCTAACTCACTCCCATGCATTTTAGATTTTTATTATAGCCACAGCCCACTTGTGAATACATTAAGGAAGACTAGCTGCTTTTGGGAAAAAAAAAAAAAAAAACCTTTCAGAGTCTCAGAGGCTTAGCATATCATAATCCAATGCAGATTGACAACAGGGTTTCTACTGCATGCAGTCGTTATGGAATGAAAAGAACCTTGTTACCATATGCAGTGGTTCATGCCTGTAATCCCAGCACTCTGGGAGGCCGAGGCAGGCGGATCATGAGATCAAGAGTTCGAGACCAGCCTGGACAACATGGTGAAACCCCATCTCTACTAAGAATACAAAAATTAGCCGGGCATGGTGGTGCGTGCCTGTAATCCCAGCTACTCGGGAGGCTGAGGCAGGAGAATCGCTTGAACCAGGGAGGCAGAGGTTGCAATAAGCCAAGATCACGTCACTCCACTCCAGCCTGGGCCACAGAGCAAGACTGCATCTTGGGGGAAAAAAAAAGAAAATAACTTTGTTTTAGTTTCACTCTCTTCAACATGTTTTCACAATCCATATAGCATCATTCAGCCTGGGCAGAGAGAGAGAGAAAGAGAGCATCTAGAGAATGCACATCCTGCTCTTAATTGCCTCAAAATGAATATGGCACCTAACTTTTCTTAAATTTTATCAGCTGGAACTAGACTGATGTACCAGTGACTGTGTCACTCTTCTAGATGTGAAGACCTGGGAAGCATAGTTTAGTTGTGCACCCAGGTAGAGGAAATGGCTCTGGCCGATATTTCCCAGTTCAGTAGAGCCTTTGCGTCTGTTGTAGGCAAACTCTTAGAAAGAGTTTACAGCCTAGACAGGAAAGAAAAGATAAAGCAAGGAAACCCCTCTGCTCAAAAGAGGATAGGGATTAATACCAGCAAAGAGATGCAAACATATACTTAATACTATGATCTGGCCTCCTGAGACAACTGGATTCAAGGCCTTGATACCTAGTGACAGAAACAGAAGATAAGGCAGGGTGCGGTGGCTCAAGCCTGTAATACCAGCACTTTGGAGGCCGAGGCGGGAGAATCATCTGAGGTCAGGAGTTTGAGACCAGCCTGACAAACACGGAGAAACCCTGTCTCTAGCAAAAATACAAAAATTAGCCAGGTGTGGTGGCGCATGCCTGTAAATCCAGCTACTTGGGAGGCTAGGAAGGAGAATCGCTTGAACCTGGGAGGCGCACATTGCAGTGAGCTGAGATTGTGCCATTGTACTCTAGCCTGGGCAACAAGAGTGAAAATGCATCTCGAAAAAAAGAAAGAAACAGAAGATAAAATTGCTGCCTCCAGAAGAATGGAAATTAGGAAGAAGTTTCAAGTTCCAGAAAACTAGGTCACCACAGAGAAGACCGCAGTAATGTTTCACCTAGAGGCATGTAGACCTTTAAGTAGTGTCCTTTATTACCACTTTTCCATTCCACTTTTATATCACTCCTAAAATCAAGACTGGTTCTAAAGTGTGAGGAGCAGTTGAACCTATATGTGAGGGTTAACCTGCCAAGTCTGGATGATGTAGAGACAGAAACCAAAGCACCACACTACTAAGCCTGAAGTAAAAAAATCAAAGTTAGAGGAAAGAAAATCCATGGAAGATGGAACGGGTACTAAAATTTCTCCAATTTATATTTTTGAGAATGTACTGATGCTGAAGACGCAAAGACGTGTAAGGAACATGATGTGATCCTCAAAGGACAGCTTATACTCAAGAGCAAGGCAAAGACTAATTGAGGAGGCATTAGTCAACCCAGTGGAATTAGCCCACTTCATTTCCCCTTTGGATGTTCTCCTGAAAATAATTCATTAAAACCAAAGTCTCAGAAGTTTTGACAAGAACAGTCAAAGAGCATTAGATTGCCACATTTTAAAGGATACTAGCTTTTATCTGGGAGGAGAGGTAATATAATTTTTAATGCTTCGAATCCCCAGTTTCACTCTCTGTAGAATGGATATTTTTCCTCATCTGAGCATCCAGGCTTTTTGCCATTATCACTTGTTCTACTAATTAGAAAAGAACATACATAAAAATAACAACTTGAAGTAAATGTATCTATTTTATTTAGTACTATATGAATGATATTAAATTCTCATATGCTGTGACTTGCAATAATCATGTAATTCATTCTGCATCAATAAATAGTGATTTATTCTTTGAAGCTTTAATATGATTCATTTTGCCAGTAGTGTACTTACCTATTAGTTAATGCTTTGCTGCTGCTGGCTTCAGTAGGTTTTTTGGTAAAGCTTCATACAGCCTTCACATAGGTCACAAAAATGCCAACGATGTTCACTATGGTCATTTTCCAAACCACCCAACAGCAAAATGTTTTCCCTCAACTCATTTGTATGTATGTTCCTTAATTAATGCTCCACCTTATGCCAGATTATAGTGAAATTCTTGTCACTTTACATGCAGCATGACATTTACACAGATACCTGCTGAATTTATCATGAGCAATGCACACAGAATTTGTATCATGTGCCTTGAAGGCAGACAAACCAGAAACCTAGACCCACATACCTGCAGAATGAAAAGCATTAGGGAAATTAGAAAAGCGAGAGTCCTTGTAAAAGTTGAAAATGTGCCTTCTTCATCATCCTCAAAGGCATCATGACTACAAGTTGCTGTTAACAAATAGATCTTCCAAAACCATTGTAGAATTTTATGAATGTTTTTAGGAGGAGATTGTATATATAAGAAATATTCCTTATCTGAAAGACAGATGAGTTTTTTAAAAAAAGTCAAAAAAGGTATTTGAAAGACTCTTAAAGCCTTAAAAAATGGAGCCAAACATCCATCCATTATGGAGAAAGTCCTGCCTGGAGATGACAGGGATTGAAATGGTGCCATTTGACTGTGCGAGGCATAAACATGTCATTGGGAGCATAAAAGAGTTCAGTGAACAGAATTCAAAAGTTTTAGATCCAAACTAGTTTCTGGTATGGGAACAGTGAAGAACTTTCTGTCGTAAGGTTGACTTACATGAGGTGTACCTAATATAAGAATGTTCCAATAGCCGCATTTTATTTGATGTCTTAAGCACAGCAAGCACAATACTAACAGTGTTTAACGTAGCCTCTGAAGCTAGGCCATTTGGGCTTCCATCTCTGCTCTGCCCCTAAGTCACTGTGACACCTTAGGTAAATGTTCTAACCTTTATGTTACTTAAGTTTCCTCATTTAGGAAATTTAAATGAAGGGAGGGCTTACAATAATAATGACTTCATGGGCTTTTATGAAGATTAAATGAGTTAATACAGGTAAAGCAATTTAGAATAGTGCCTGGCTCATAATAACATTCATTAAAAGTTGCTATTCCTACTATTCCTAACTTACAAGGGCGATTACATCCCAAGTGACTCCCAAGGTGGCACAGATGCTTAACGACCACTATTGTCCCCTTAATTCCATTTCCTGTCTCTCTGTCAGTCCTCTCCCAAAACTTCCCACACAAACTGTAATAAAAAAAAATCTAGGTTTCAGCAACATCGTAATTTTTAATTCTATTTGTATTCAAACCGCCACTCGCTAGTCCTGTCCTGCAAGTAAATTGCAGTAATCTCCCAACTCACACATTTTTTTCCAGCTTTCTTTTTCCTTTAGGGTCCTTCAAGCCCTAAAATGTTTGAAAACATTTTTTTAATTGAAATACAATCAATCAGGACTTGGACAGGGCTCCCGATCACATTTTTCCTGGATTTCCTCTAAGTAAGGGTCAGCACTTACTCAGAGAGGGGCTAAGCCTTTCAGGCTATAGCTGCATGAGCTATTTTTGCGGTCCAATCTTAATCACCAGATGACATTTTAGGGATTTAAACGCCAAACTCGACTGCTTTGCGTTGCATGCAAACAAAACCAGGACAAGATGTTAATAGACCATTTGCCCTGAAAATATCTGACTCCAAAATGTCTGACTCTACAGATACCATACAGCTACAGACACAGTACACGTCATGCAAAAATGACTCTAAGACCTGGCTTTTGTCTTAGCTCTACCTCCAATCAGCTTCTTGTCAAATAAAAAAGTAGGAATAAGTGGTATATGTCTTTAAAGGTTAAGACTCTAGTATGATAGTTTTTTTATTTTTTTTAATTATGTGTCTAATTTAAGACTCTCTGTTGCCAGTTGGTGATCTCACTTATCTTTCTCAAATATTTTAAACATAATGATTTTCTCTAAGAAAGCAATATATATATATATATGGCTCTCCAAGCAGGAATGAAATCGAAAATAATCATCTAATAAAACATACTATTATGTACAATACTCATTAGCTGAGATTTTCACACAGAAATCTTTTTTTTTTTTTTTTTTTTGATGCAAAGTCTTGCTGTGCCGCCCAGGCTGGAGTGCAGTGGTGCAATCTCAGTTCACTGCAACTTTCCACCTCCTGGGTTCAAGTGATCCCAGGAATCTTTAAAACACCAACCTAGATAAAAGAAAAAAATTAATTTTGCTGACAAAATTAGATCAATTCATCAGTTAGCTATGCAATGGATATATTTCATGCATGAGGGGATATCAGCTAAATGATCTTAAAGGTTTTCTCTGAAACAGGAGGCCTTGATAGATTTTTTAGAGAGAAAAAAGGCAAAGCAATTGTAGGGTGTTTAAAATTTGTTGTGTCTTTGTAACATGGATGAACTATTTGCTATTTATCACAATTATTAAGATGAAGTTATCAACCTTATGACAGTTTAACAACTATTCTCTTTACCTTTTAAAAAATGACAGGCTCCTTTCACAAACTAGAGTTCCCTTTTGTGGGCAGGGCGTGCTGTATGTTACAACAACCAAACAACTCTATTTAAAATAACTTTTTAAGAAGCCCCTGAATGGTATATGTTGCTAACTCTGTGCATATCCTTTTCTGCAACGATACAATATTGCTAGGATAAGTCCATTAAAACCACATTCAAAAGGAACTGAAAATAAGAAGATAATAAAATGGAAGAATTTTCGTAGTCTACATATATAGGAATGTCCTGCTGCAGTTTATATGCTGATAGCAAGAATGAGCAAAGGTACAGTAACATATGCCTTCTGACTCACTCCAGGAGGAGGAGAAAAATACAAATTACGGAGAATAAAACATGAGATAGCTAAATTCTCCATTAATATGTGTTAATTAGATTAAAGGAGAGATGATTAAACCTGGTAGAACTTGAGAACTAGATTAGATTAAAATATTCCAAATAAGTAATTCTTCTTTGCAAGCCCAGATATTTATAACGTACTTCTAAATATTTACAACCCTTGTGCTAGCAAAAAATAAAGATTTGTACTATCAAGTCCCAAGATCTATTTGAGTGCTAATTTTTTCTAAACCTGGTATAGACTAGGAAGTTAAGCATCCTTGCTAGGAATTGCTCTAATATCTTACCAAGGAAACAAAAAGGATTTACCCATGCTTGTAATGTTTGATATATTCTTAAATATTTTTTGAAAGAATTCTGAAATGATTATAGCTTCAGTGATACAGCATTTGTGATGGGTGAAAAACAGGGTGCACAGAGAAATATCAAGATTTTTGTCATCCTTACCTTGTAGGTAACAAAGCAGGGAATAAGTATGATGAATGCTGAGCAGTCACTTCTCAACATTATATTTAGTTATTTTCTGAATCAAATTTCAGAATTTTGGCTGGATGTGGTGGCTCAAGCCTGTAATCCTAGCACTTTGGGAGGTTGAGGCAGGTGGATCACCTGAGATCAGGAATTTGAGACCAGCCAAGCCAACATGGCAAAACCCTGTCTCTACTAAATACAAAAAATTAGCTGGGCGTGGTGGCAGGCGCCTATAATCCCAGATACAGGGGAGGCTGAGGCCGGAGAGTCACTTGAACCTGGGAAGCAGCAGTCGCAGTGAGCCGAGATTGCGCCACTGCACTCCTGCCCGGTGAGAGAGCAAGACTCTGTCTCAAAAAAAAAAAAAAAAAAGTTTTAAATACCACATATTTTAATAGTCATACACACATACACTCACACTTTCTAAGCAATAGCACCTTAGAATACATTTCTACCTGGTCCCTCAAGCCTAGCCAAAAAACAAAAATCAAAAAAATGAAGAACAAAAGGAAGGAAGAAAGAAAACAGACTTGATAACATTTAAAAGAGAACCATGTGAAAACTTCTGTCAGATACTCCATGATTTCTACTTGAAAGTGGATGTCAGACTGCTACAAAACCAATTCCTAAAAAGCTCACACCACAAAATTGACATTTCATTCTTAATTGAGCTTTCAAGAAACAGAACATGTTCAAAGTCTGACTTCTATTTTATGCACTTATTTTTCCTCTGCGTTTTTTAACACATCAAGATACACTGAAGTTAATGAGGTCAACGATATCAACGACTGTGATCAAACTACTAACCAGTTAGTGTTTAAACTAGAGAACGAATGTTTAAACTACATTTTCCATGTTCTCTTGACTACTAGAAATTGTCGGCCCGTGAGGATATTTCTTCTATGACTAGATTTTATGCCAGCTACTAAGTTATCTATAAAGATTCTGCCAGGTTTTCAAGTTTATATGATTAACCCTGCAATGCTGGGTAATGATTAGCAATATAGATCTTGAATTTATTTTTAATAAATTACAGATTAGTGAGAGAAGTAAAGATTACATCCAGCCTTGTAGAATACTTGATTTCATTGATTAGATTATTGCCATAAAATGAGCCAAATTCTCTCACTGCATAAATCCATATATTTTTCTATAGCAACCAAGGACACTGAGAATAATTTAATTGATAATTCTTTCCAAATATAATCTTTGTAGTACAGTCATGTGTCACATAATGACTTTTTGGTCAACAATGGACCACATGTATGACAGTGATCTCATATGATTATAATGGAACTGAAACATTCGTATCACCTACTGATGTTGTAGCCATGCTAACATCACAGCACAATGCATTACTTATGTGTTTCTGGTGATACTGGTTTAAACAAACCTGGTGAACTGCCAGTCACATAAAAGTATAGCACATACAATTATGTACAGTACATTATACTTGAAATGATAATAAATGACTACATTACTGGTTTATATATTTACTATACTACACTTTTTATCTTTAAAAATAGGAAAAGACTCTTAAGAGTAAGAGTATAGAGAAAGAAACCTATTTTGTACAGCTGTACAATGCATTCGTGTTTTAAGCTAAGTGTTATTACAAAAGAGCCAAAAGGTTAAAAACACTAAAAAACTTGTAAGGTAAGGCCAGACACAGTCGCTCATGCCTGTAATCCCAGCACTTTAGGAGGCAGAGGCGGGCGGATTACGAGATCAGGAGATCGAGACCATTCTGGCCAACATGGTGAAACCTCCTCCCTACTAATATAATACAAAAATTAGCTGAGTGTGGTGGCACGTGCTTGTAGTCCCAGCCACTCGGGAGGCTGAGGCAGGAGAATTGCTTGAACCTGGGAGGCAGAGGTTGCAGTGAGTCAAGATTGCGCCACTGCACTCCAGCCTGGTGACAGAGCAAGACTCCATCTCAAAACAAAAAAAAAGTGTAAGGTAAAAAAGTTCCAGTAAGCAAAGGCTAATTTATTATTAAAGAAAAAAAATCTAAATAAATTTAGTGTAGCCTAAATGTGCAGGGTTTATAAAGTCCACAGTAGTGTACAGGAATGTCCTCAGCCTTCATATTCACCCACTGACCCACCAAGAGCAACTTCCAATCCTACAAGCTCCATTTACGGTAAGTGCCCTATACAGGTGCACCATTCTTTATCTTGTATACTCTACTTTTGCTATACATTTCCTATGTTTAGCTACCCAAATATTTGCCATTGTGTTATAATTTCCTAGAGAATTCAGTACAGTAACATACTGTACAGGTTCATAGCCTAGGAGCAATAGGCTATACCATACAGCCTAGGTGTGTAGTACGTTATACCATCTAAGTTTGTGTAAATACACTCTATGATGTTCATCGAATGACCAAATCACCTAATTGTGCATTTCTCAGAAAGTATCTCCATCATTAGTGAAACAAGACTGTAGTTTAATAATTTTGATACTTGTAGTCATCACTAAACTCTTTCTTGTAAACTTCTTGTTCACTTTTTTTTTTTCTGATATCCCCCCTCCTTTCCTCACTCAATTTCCTTCTGTTTGAATGGTCTTCATAGGGTAAGGAAGACTCAAAATTGTGGTCTACAGGACGGAGAAAGCATGATGCTATGCATAGTTAAAGGCATCTGAAGGCTTCAGGATCAATGTTTCTCAGCCTCAGTCAGAGGCTTCAGAATTTCTATATAGAAACAGAGTAAGCAAGATGGTGGGAAAAGGGCAGTTGAAGACGGACTAGAGGATTTGCCTTAAGGCTGTATTTATATAGCCATTAAATATGTATTTGGGCAGTCTTGAGGTTGATGTTTTAATTGACTCAACTGATAACTGATGGAGATTTCAGGACTCTCCATTGGTCAAAACCACTGCTATTGACACCTCTACCACCCAACTCTGAGAATCATATGTCACTGAAAATCTGTGACAGAGATTGCCAAATGACAGAGTAAATGCATAGTAAAGTTAAGTGGCTGTTTTAGCAACAAATGAACAAAGCAGGACAGTGAATCAATGAAGTGGGACAATGATAATTACAACCATAATTGGTGCTTCCATAGAAAAGTCCAGGATATAGTGAATATATAACAAGAAGGCTTAAGATAGACTAGGGAGTTAGGGAAGGACTTTGTAAGGAAATTAACACTTAAGCAGCTTTATTTGTATATTCCACACATATGAACCAAATGCAAATAAATTTATTTGTTGATTGAACAAAAATTTCCCCAACTTCTAACATGTGGCAGGAACTCATCTGAGTGCTAGAGGTACAACAGTAAATGAAACAGACAAAATCCCTGCCTCCATGTAATTTAAATTCTGTACTAAAAGACAAAAAATTCACCAGTATGGTGTGGGGTTTGGTGCTCATCACTAAGGAAGCAAATAACTGAGATGAGTCAGATGCATTCTATGAATACTCTGCAGCAGTTAGAAGCAATAAACATGTTTTATTTAAACATGGATAGATTTCTTAAAACATGGTATTGAATAAAAAGAGTAAGATATAAACTAGGCTTTAAAACATAATACCATCAAAGAAAATTAAAAATAACTCCCACATAAAACAACACTATCTATATTACAAGGATTTAAACATATCCATCTCAAACAGATTAGAGTTGATTACTATGTGTCTTAGTCCATTTTATGCTACTATAATAGAATATCTGAGACTAATTTATAAAGGACAGATTTATTTCTTACATTTCTTACAGTTTTAGAGGCTTGAGAAGTTCAAGGTCAAAGGATCCACATCTGACAAAGGCCTTCTTGCAGAAAGTGAAGGGCAAGAGAGCAAGATAATGGCATTAACCCATTTGTAAAGACAGAGTTCTCACGACTTAATCACCTCTTAAAGGTCCCACCTCCCAACACTCTTGCACTGGGGATTACGTTTCTATCACTAACTTTGGGGAACACATTCAATCCATAACACTCTGAGAGGAGGAGAATGAGAAAGAGAATCACAGATGAGCCTGGGTGCAGCAGCTCATGCCTGTAATCCCACCAGTTTGGAGGTGAAGCTAGGCAAATTCCTTGAGCCCCGGAGTTCAAGACCAGCCTGGACAACATGGTGAAGCCCCATTTCTACAAAAAAAAATACAAAAATTATCCAGGCTTAATGGTAAGTACCTGTAGTCCCAGCTGTTCGGGAGGCTGAGGTGGGAGGATCACTTGAGCCTGGGAGGTGGAGGTTGTTGCAGTGTGCCAAGACTGTGCCACTGCACTCCAGCCAGGGCAACAAAGCAAGAGCCTGTCTCAAAAAAAGAGAGACAAAATCAAAGATGAAGAGGGAAACAACAATAAAACCAAACAAAAGGTAGACTTTACAAAACCTGATAATAGGATGTCAAGGACTTAGGAATCTGATTACCTTTTTTGAATTCCGGGTCCCAAGAACAAAAGGAAAGGAAAGGCATCTTTTCCTATTTCACATCACATTTTCACTTTTGTTACTTAAAAATAAATATACATTTCAAATATTCAATAACATAATCACGTATTTTCAATTTTCCCTTTTTTTAAAAAAAGTGAGAAACTGGCCAAAAATTAAATTCAAAGCTACCATTGCATAGAGCAGGCCTTCCATGTTCCATGCAGATAGAATAGAGGGTTAAAAAATGAGTCCACTTCTTAGAGGTGGGCATTAACTATTTCCACAATTATGGTGCAAATTTATTGCGCAGACACCTCTTTCCGAAGTGACCTAAATAAATTATTGCCCTCTCATCTATGAAAGGTCCCAGTTACTCCCAAGGAGAAGACAGACCTATTATCTAAATTATTCAAAAACTATAGGCTGAGAGTCTTAATTACCTTTCTAATTCATAAAATTCAATTGTGTGGGTCCTTCCAAATAGAGATAAGTCTGTGTGTATGTATTATTGGAATGATTGCTCAGTATTTGTTGATCTTTTTATTGTGAACAGGAGTATAATTCAGGATATAGAGTTTTTAGCAGTGACATCTTAAAGTTGGGTCATTTTGAATTACTTTTCCTGGCTATCACTATTTTTTCTGGAGTTCATAGACTCAACCACAGGGATCTTCACAGCTTTGTAGAATTTGCAGAACTCTTAACAAGAGATAGGGGAATCATTCTGCCCTTGATTGGTTGGAAGATTGGGATTCTTGTAACCTTCCTATAAATTAGAAGTAAATATATATTGCCTGTTAGCTAGTTCCTCATCCTCTTCTGTAGCATAAACTAATTAAAGATGCAGAAGATTAATGTTGTAAAAGGCTGATTCTGCCATGGAAAAATCCATTTCCTCTCATTTGATTTTATATTTAAAAGTCTTTAAATGATATAAAATAGTCTAACAAGATGTTCTCTTCCTTTTCCAGTGAGATCTAAT
Organism: Gorilla gorilla gorilla; assembly: GCF_029281585.2. Classification (NCBI taxonomy): domain Eukaryota; kingdom Metazoa; phylum Chordata; class Mammalia; order Primates; family Hominidae; genus Gorilla; species Gorilla gorilla. Next base: position 105,088,932 of record NC_086017.1, on the reverse strand, counting down.
CCTATGAGTTCTGAAATAAAGAAAGGGAAGCTAGCAGAAATGAAAACAAAAAGTCCCCAGGAAACTCATCTTAGAGCTATTCCAACCAGTTTTAGAAGCAGCTATCCAAAATTAACAGTTCTCAATTTTTTTGGTCCCAGAGTCACTTCACATTCTTAATTATTGAAAACTAAAAGAGATTTTATTTATGTGGGGTATATCTCTTCAAAATTAAAAGTGAGAAGTTATTAAAATACCTGAATGCACAAGCACACATACCATTAGCTGTCTGAGTAATGATATCATCACATACCGTGTAGCCTCTGGAAATCTCTACTGTGGCCTGGTGTGAGAATGAGGGTGAAAAAGGCAACTAATGCTCTAATGTTGTTAGAATGATAACTTTGGTCTTGCAAACTCCCTGAAAGTGTTTTAAGGACCCCTAGGAGTCTACAGACCACTTTAAGATCCACTTTTCTGAATGAATGAATGCTAAAATATATTTCTATAAGATTATATAGCTTTCATATAAGAATGTGCTGAACCTCATTTTTCCCCAAAGTGATGGGGTCAGGCCAGAGAAAAGCCAGTGGTGAAATCTCAGGACACCCTACTAGTGATGGTATTCAGTCCTTCCATGAAGACACGGAGCCCATTCCATTCTTCCACCATTAACCGCCTGCCAGAAGAGCCACCCACTCTGATCTCCTCCCTTTCCCTTTCCCTTTCCCGTTTCGCCTTTTAAACCTACCTTTCATTTGCCCTATTCCCTCCCAGACTCCCTCCCAACTGAATACGTATAATAAACTAATTGCCTTTAAATGTTCATGGATATATGAGAATAGTGTGTATTTACATTTTAAACTGAAAGCTATTAAAATGACCTTAACGAATCAACTTCTAGTGATAAAAATTTCTGAGGCAAGAAATTGGTGGAAAATTTCACCTGGCAAGAAATTTCAGTTGTCAACAAATCACACCAAGAGCAACCACCTATAGATGAAAGAAAAACTCTAATTTGAAAGATGCTTTTACACTTTTAAATATCTACAAATCCAGCTCAATTCTTGACACATTGCAAGTCCTCATTAACGTCAAAGTGAGTTCCACTGAATTTACCATTAGTCTCTGCATAAAAACAGAAACATCTGAAAGCAGATGGAATTTCCTCAAGTTATTAAAATGCAATCTACTGTGTTTTCTATGCACAAAAATGCACTTCCAGTACATTTGCAAAGTTAAGGCAATTTCCAAAGGTCCTGAATTTTAGGATTTAGAGAAACAAATATATCTTCTTACTCAATTCTTCCTTTCTAAATTCCTTCTTTTTTTCTTCCTTTTTTTTTTTTCCAACTAATAGTTACGGGGTACATACTGTTGTGCCCGTCACTATTCTCAATGGTTTGGACTTATGATTGAATAAATATCAATCAATATCCAGGCAGATTTCTCACCTGGGAGGTGCCTATTTTCTATAACACAATATCTGACAACGTATTAAATAAGTAAACTATATGATATTCAAGTTGCTTTTTCCCTGTATGATGTTGATTAGAGATGGTCCAAAGCAGAATTTGTCGGAGACGTGGAAGGTGGGGTGAAGCAGCAGTCATTAACTCTCTGAGGGTCGTCTTGGTTGGATGAGGTGAGAGGCAGAAATGCAGGTGCTGATGGTTCCAGCTTGCTCTCCCTGCTCACATCGAGTTCACTTTCCCATCAGGTGGACCTGCTGGCCAGCAGCAAATCTGGGCCCACTAGAAGACACAGAGGCAGGTGCTTTTCATAGATTCTTATTTATTTAGGAGATGGAGTCTTGCTCTGTCGCTCAAGCTGTAGTGCGGTTGTGCTATCTCAGCTCATTGCAACCTCTGCCTCCCGGGTTCAAGCGATTCTCCTGCCTCAGCCTCCTGAGTAGCTGGGATTACAGGCACCTGTCTCCATGCCTGGCTAATTTTTTATATTTTTGGTAGAGACGGGGTTTCACCATGTTGGCCAAGCTGGTCTCGGACTCCTGACCTCAGGTGATCCACCCATCTCGGCCTCCCAAAGTGCTGGGATTACAGGCATGAGCCACCTCGCCTGGCCACCTTTCATAGACTTCTATACATATCCCCTTTGTATACCCCACGGGATGTGCTGGCTCCCCAGATTTCACAGCAAGTTTCAACATTTTCTGCACTACATGGCATAGGAAATCAAAAAAATAAAACATAAAACTAATGTTTTCCTGTTGTTGCAAATGCTTTTCCTGTTCTAAAGCCTGATGTAGGGAGAGAAGTGTGACATATTGTAATAAGCACATTTGAGGACCACACAATCTGCGTTCTAGTCCTGTTACTACCATGTAATAGTGCTACCCTACCGTAAGGGTTTTCACCTTTGGCAATATTGACATTTTGATCTGGGTAATTTATTGTTGTGGGGGCTGTGTATGTTTAGCAGCATCTCTGACCTCTACCCACCAAATGCAAGTAGCACCCCCTTCTCCAGCTATGACAACCAGACATGTGTCCAAACACTGCAAATGTCTCCTGGAGGACAAAATCACCTACGGCTGAGAACCACTGCGTTCACGAGACAGTCACTGTGTTCATGAGATGGTTCTGCTTTTCCTCTTTTGTAAAATGAAGAGACCATATCTCTGTCAAAATGTTGTTAATTAAATGAGATATTTATTGTTAATAAATATCTTCTATAGATATTTATTAATATTGACCAATTCATTTTTAACTAATGGGTTTTGCCTTTATGTAACCACTTGCTTGGGGTTTTTCTAACTCACCTAATCATAGGCACTAATTAAGCATTTTATCAAATACAGATAGTTACCATTTAATCTTTTTTTTTTTTTAACAAAGTAAGGTAAATATTCTTGGTCTGTGCCTATTTACCAGGAACAGAGGCACATTTCCCATTCAACTCAACAGTTATCTCTCTGATTGCAACACAATATTTGATTCAAAAATTCATATTCAGTTTTAGAAACACTCACAGGGTAGACAACTGCCACTACATTTGACAGTGCCTTTTACATTTCGGCAGCTTTCCCCCCAATCTGCATTACAATTCAGTAGAGGATGATCTACTATAGCAAGAAAAGGTCTGGACAAGCTTCTGATTAGCAGGAGGTTCCAAACAGTGGTGTCTCTGCCAGACAGATGTCAGCAGAATCCAACCTCCCAACCTTGTTGCAACTGTGCACAGGAGCTGCCTAACCACGCTGCTTTGACATGCCCATCATTAGTTAAGATTTCATACAAAGATGTTCAATAATAAATCCATTTTTTCAGAGGTCAATACGTATTGGCCCTTCCAAAACCACCCTGGGCATCAATCCCAGGACATAATTTATTGCCTAATAAGCAAGCAAGCTTTTCAATGATTTGCTCTCCCCCAAATCCCATTCTTTATGATTTGGCTGTCCTGATGCCAACTCCCAGAAACCTGAGGCTAGGTGGGAAGGGGAGGGGAGTCCTTAAAGAGACCGTCAATGCTACATAAAAATTTGGAAAAAATGGAAGCACCTTTACCTGATTTGGTAGTTGTCACTGATTGATTCACACTGCATTCTTCTAACTCCCCTTTCCAGAAGTCTGAGTCTATGTTAGTATTATAGTTTCCTATCAACAGCTGTCCTTTCATTTTTCCTCCCCACTTTCATTTTGCCCAGAAATCCCCTATTTAATTCCACCCACATGCTCCAGTCTAGCCACCCTGGAGAAGTTTCTGAGTTAATCAGTAAGCTTTAGCTTTTCCTGGCTAAAGCAAAGGGGCAGCTCAGAATAAAAGTCATCTTTGGCCCTTTGCATTGGGGCTTCCACCTAATTGCCTTGCCCTGCCTTCTCTCTTTGCACATCTCTTACACACTTGCAAGAGCTGGAGTTCTTTCTCCAGCAGCTGTGTCTAGCTTATGGACTACTCATTCCTCTTCCTGACACCTGCTTCTCACCAATACTTCAAGTTATCTTCCCTGGCAATGGTCCTTCACCCGACATCATTGACAGTCTGGTGTTAGAACACCTGAGGTGTCAGGTAATGCTGAAGTAGACTACATTTGACAAGATAATGTAGCTTCAGAAATTTTGGGTAATTATGGGCCAAAATCATTGCCTACAAGGGAAAAATAACTCCTACATCAATGCAATTCATCCTTTTAAAAGTAAGCTGTTTTACTAGTATTTTCCTTCTAGCATTTTGTTAAGTTTAATAGCTTACTGAAAACCACAAGAGGAAGAAAGCTGGAGAATGTGGAAGAATTTCTAGCCTAATACATTGTTATTCACATTTTTTCTAAATAATCTACTTCTGGAAAAGAGGATTTGTAAAAGGTAATGAGGGATTAGTATTGGTTCAACACTCTTTTCCCTCTTCCACCCGATCCCATGCTCTGCTTGAAATCACTGAATGGGGTATAATATCAACCTGTCAATACAATCAAGTTCAACCTATTACATTTAGGTTAAACCTGAATTTTCTTACAAGAGTGCCAAGTCTAGAAGCTTTAGAAGGTGAAACCAATGTCCTCATATGAGATTGAGAGAGTGCTGTGTGACACTAGTAAGACCATCTATGTCAATATATCTAGCAAAGTATTTCTACAGCTATATCTGTACACAGTTTTTGGATATTTGGCTTACTATAGAAGTTTGATAGAAAAAGAAGTATAAGGGTAAATGATGGAAGAACTGTTTTGATAATTAGCAGAACAGAATGGAAAGGTAGAGACAGAAAAACTGTTATTCTCACTTTCTGCTTCTGGACACCAGAAAGAAAAAGAAAAATCACTGCCCATGGTAACCTCTGAGGTGGCAATTTGAGACATTCCAAGTATTGAAATTCTAAAAGAAAGAGAGTATTACCAGGCCAATGCTAGAAGAATGATGAGAGATTGCTTGGGCAATGCCCAAGGGGATGAAGTAGGCTGTGGGATAAGAGAGCACACAGACAGGGTGTCACTCATTAGCTTTGTAGGATAAACTTCTCTCCAGGCTCTGGCCCTCAGCCACGTCCCTTATTTTGTCAGGACATCAAGAGTAAATCCATCTTTCAGGGCTAAATTCTTATTAGCAAGTTTATAAAAGGAATTTATAAATCCAGAATTGGATAACACGTTGGATAGCAATGTGTTTTTTATGCAAAGGATTTGAACCATAGCAATTTAGCTAACTTAGAACTACATTTCCCATAATTAACTTCCCAGTGGTTCAGGAGAGCCCTTTTGCATAAGTTTTGCAAGTTAGACTGAAGCAGTGGCCATATTGTTTTCATCCTCAGGCTGGTACAGGGGCACCAGGCACTGTTCCAACCCATGCTCATTGACACCTCAGCTGACACTGGATTGACATGGGGCAACACCTAGCCCTGCAGCTGCTCCAACCTACCCTCAGTTGTCCTTCAGGTTCTCTGTCTTCTTGGCCCATGTGTGTGTTAAGCTCTATGACAAAGGGCATCAATTTCTCCTGCAGGCCACCAGCACCATTGAAGTTGGAGGCAGAGTGAGACCAGGGTTTCAATCCATCCTCTTGGACTGCAGCTTGAGCCAATGGGTTACAGTTTTCCTTGCTCTCCCCACTCCAAATCTGTCTTCTTTTCTTGAAAGTCCTGCAGACTTCAAGCTCCAGAAAAGATGCAAAGGCAACAGCCTTGCAGAGGCTGATTAACCATCTCCCATGATTGCATAAGGTACAATCTGTATAAAAAAAATCTTAGTGGTTCTGCTTCTCTGATCCTACCCTGACTGTTAAAAGAAAAAAAAAAGCTAGTTAAAAGATAGCTAGTATGGGTCTCAAATTCTTCAAGCCCATGTGACAAGCATACTTCTCTGTAGACAGAACTAACTGAGAATGAAATAATAACCAGAAGTTTGCTTAAAAAACTTAGAAACAGAACCGAACATTAATTAAATGAATGAAACATGTAATGTAAAATAGATGTCTTCATATAGCATCTTCTTGCCAGTTTACTGTAATCTAAGACTCTCTTCTCTGAACTATGTTAAGATAGACTTTTCCAAAGTGTGCCTCTATACCCTTTTCAATACGGCCAAGAGTGAATGACCAATGTCTGATTGATACTTTTTTCCTTTGATGCATTAATCATGCAATCATAGTTCAATCTACATTGTTTTTTGTTTTGTTTTGTTTTTGTTTTGGTCAGCATGAGATGACTTTGTGTATCTCTTTTCTCATGTCTTGTAACCCAGATACTGACCAAAAAATACAGGAGATCACATTTCTTCCCCACAGTTGAGAAGCTTTACTTCATTTCTTAGGTTCTGCAAGTTAGAGATAAACTTAACTTCTCAAGCAATCTTTTTTATGAGGCAAATACCCTGTGGAGGCTAGCAGACTTTTTCATCTTAATATGAATTAACTCCATCTGCTTGCTTTCTTCTTGCTGTGGTCAGCTGTGCTAAAAGAATCAGTTTTTTAGCAGAGTGTTAGGAAGGCAGAAAAATTGTTTTAGAATGCAGGGATCTTTGAGGGAAGAGGAACCCAGTTGAATCATCACAGGAGAAAGTGGGCAGACTCATGCAGTCTAATGGTTCAGGGCTTCTGAGAAGCAGGAGAGGGAACATGCTCAGGATATGTTTTCTGACTCTAAATTCTGAAGTCATAAGTACTTCAGTAGATGATCTAGATTCTTCCATAGATTCTGTCAAGTCTCAGACCTTGATTGAGAAAATTAGATGGTGAGTTGTAGTTCAAAGGCTAAGTACATGAACAGCTCTCTCCCCAGTCAGACATCAATACCATCTTCATCTATGGTTCTCATTAGATGTCCTTTGAAAGGCTTTGGCACATATGTGTGGCATCCGATACCTTGATAATTGCAAAATAATCAAGCTGCAAGCAGTAATTATTGACAATATAGAAGAATCATTGTATTTTTGCTGTTGTTGTTGTTAACTTGAATACGACCTCCAAATTAAGTGCCAAATGCAAGACAAATGTGAAGTTCTTCTCTCTATCAGAACTCCAAATATTGGTGTTTATTTGATTCTTAAAAATAGTATTTTCAGCCTTAAAAAGAAAGCTTGGAATTATCGGAATAAAAATGAAAAAGTGTATATAACCGTATTTTATAAATTTTCACTTTCAAGCAAACTTTATGAGGCATTTTATTCTGTATAGAAACTTTGAAATAGCCTAAAGGCTTTCTTTGACCAGCTGCATATTCTGTCTCTTAAATGTCTTCGGAGTGAAAAGATTCCCTCAGCAGAGGCACCTGCAGGATGTGCAACGATTCATTTTTACTCTGAATATCAGTTCTGTGGAAGCATCAGCTCTACTGGCTCATCATTTACATTCACAATGGACATCTGGAGCCAGAAAAATGAAACATTAGACTTGTTTGTGTTGTCAAATTAAAAGGGAAAAAGAGAATGGTTTAAAGTTCTGAGAGTCTCTGTAACATTTAATTATGCTTTCGACTGCAGTCCAATCAAAAATATGCTTTTGCAGGAAAATGGGCACCAAGAAAAAACATGCTTTGCTATTCAGATTGTTGCTAGGTCAACCTCTCAAATCACAAGCTTGGAGAAAAGCAGCCACCACAACGGGTATAGAGTCTTTCCTCTGAAGAAGCCGAACAGCTCCACCAATATCCTCAATAGGACGCTTTCCTTACATTCCCAGGGGATGACATTATTCATTTTTTTCCTGACTGAAGCACTGTGAAGCCAACTGCATTCAAGAAGTTAACTAGATCTGGAAGATTGTGTTGCCAATATATGTACCATCCAGCTCCCACAAGATAAATTCAAATCCAAAATATATAACCGGATACCTAGTTGATAGAGGAATGGTATACAGTGCAAAGAATAATATTTTGATGATATTCTTATGGAAATTTTTGTTTTAGAAATTTTTTACATAAGAATTTTAGTAATTTTCAAAATCACTGCTCAGAAAGAAAAGGGCTTTGCTGATTTAAAAAAAAAAAAAAGTGTGGGCAGGCCAAGTGTGGTGGCTCACACATATAATCACAGCACTTTGGGAGGCCAAGGTGGGAGGATCACATATGGCCAGGATTTTGAGCTCAGCCTGGGTAACATAGTGAGTCCCTGTCATTATTGTAAAAGAAAAAAAAAATGGGGGCATTATTAACAACTGCTGCTTTCTAATGACTCTTATACTGATTATTCCTGGTGAAATTGTTTCAGATATTGGGCTATTTCTAGCCTAATTCAATCTGATTCAAATTAATTTAACCATTTGCTGAAGGTCTGACAAGAAAAACTTCAATAGGCAGATGATGGCATTGGCGAAAAAAAAACTTTTTCTTTTCTATCTTATCCAGCCATTACATCAACATTTATTGAGCCTTTACTGTGTTTACTGCACCACATTAAATAACAGGGAAAATTCAAAATGGAGTTTACAACCTCACTAGAAAGAACACAATAAATGGAAACAAGAAGACAATGATTTCTAAAACTCATATTTCACAGAGAAGTTTTGTGCAAATTAGTGATATCCCTTTGTTAAACTTTCCTTCTCTACACACACACTGATCCAATGGGACAATTTAAAACATTGTACCTCTGAAAGAAAATTGTACTTGAAGAATAAAACAAACCCTTTAAAACTCAGATTTTCTAAAAAAATTGAAGCAAATTAATAACTATGAAGTTGGATACCAAATTCCTAAGATGAGTATACTGTAAGAGAACATATGAACAGTATGCAAAACTTGTCATATTATGGTTACCACATGTTGTTTATATTCAAAGTATTCTTTAAAATACTAGTACTTTTGAATAAATTTGTTATTGTTCTGAGAGACTTTACTTATGAATTGACACTTCTAAGTCATTTTAATATTACACTAGACCTCATTTTTTAAGAGTTTAGGATTGTTTGGTTTTGGTTTTCACATTTCTACAAACGTTATAATTCACGTCACCTGGTAATACCTCTGAGACGCACCATGTATTTTTATTTAGCAAACGACATGGGGTTGGCACAGTGTTCAGGCTTGAAAATCTGTTCCTCACTTATTCATATTTTTTAACATACTAACAGCAGCTAGTCCTTATTTTTTCTAATTCACAAAAGTATTTAGATTCTATTCTTAAAATTGCCTTTACTTAAGTTTTGTTCCCTGTACAAGATGGAGATATTAAAATAGCAGGATGTCTTCACCTCACTAGGATATTGCTTGTGGTTAACCTGTTCATGCCTAAATGTCCAACATCAGTTTAAGGAACCCATCAAGTAATGGTCGTAGCAGGTATGGGAGGCTTCTCCTCTACTTTGAGCTCCCAGTTTCAGTACAGTTGCACAGCCTGCCAAGCTAAGCGGTGATCAGACCACCCCAGCTTGATTTTCAGGCCACCCAGAAAATCCAAGCAGACGTTCTGTTAGAGAAATATGTTTGAGAGCCAAAATATATCATGAAAAACTATTGCTTTAATTCTTCCTGTAACCCTCAAGTGATTATATCATGAAGTGTAGATTGCATTTCTCTACATTTTTCCTATAGCTTATCACCAGCAGGACAGCAGAAGCACCTATAAAACTGAAGCTTTCTCTTCTCTAGCTCAGAGTTTGGTTCTCAAACTTTTCCTACACAGCAGAAGAACTTGGAGGGCTTGCAGGGCTCCATCCCCGAAGTTTCTGATATGGGAGTCTGGGTGGCACCTGAGAATTTGCATTTCTAATGTGTTTCCAGGTATTGCTGCTGCTGCTACCCCAGAAATCAGGCTTTGAGAACCACTGCTGGCCTCATGGCTTTTCTACTTATTCTAAGATTATACACATATACACAAAACACATTCTCCATACAAATATTAAAGGTATCCAGGCCAAACCATTAATCTCAGTTCAATATAAGAGCTCTCCAGTGTTCTCTCATTAAAGTCTGGTGCTGTGGTGGGCTGTCTGCCTTCTGAGAAGTGGGTGTTGCCAGGCTCTGCACTTTCCTTCCACTCATGTCCTGCCCCACTTGCAAACTGTTCATGCATAGGCTGCTAGCTGGAAATAAGATTAGAAAGTTCTTAATTGGCTGTTACCTGTCACTGTCTTAAGCTGGCTTTGCGCACTCTAAGCCTGGCAAATGTGGAAAGCCAACTCTTTGTCCTGGGTAATTTTTTGGCTCCTTTTGGTGTCCCCCTTCACCCGAGCATCCCAACACCCTGAACCTGCCTGACCAAAGCCCCACTGATCAGGGCAGTGTCCCTTCGTTGCCTGGTGGCTGTTCTCTAAGTCTCTGCTTCTTTGGAAGTCCACTCGCTCACAATTTCTCACCATGGGAATGTGCTTACCCTCCCTGTGAGGCAGGATTGTCTTCTTGGTCACTTTGCAAGCTAGGGACCTCCAGCTGGTGATGCCCCACCTGGGCCTCACACAGCCACACTACCTGTTGCAGGAAGTGACCCATCCAGGCCAAATCGGCTCACGCACTGCTTCCCAAGTTCTTGTCCTGCACCCAAGAAGAATGAGGATGCACTGACAATCAAAGAGTGAGCAAGGCAGGGAGTTTTATTGAGTGATTAAACAGCTTTCAGCAGAGAGGGGACTCAGGTATGGTCCTCCTACCCAAAGGCAGGAAAGTCCCCCTAATATGGCTGAGTCCAGTGCTTTTATAGGCTCAGAATGGGGAAGGGTCAGGTATTGGAAAAGGCAACATTTGATTGGTTAAAAGGCAGTATTCAGAAAGAATCAGTCAGGAAAGGGCAGTCAAACAGGAACAGAAGTTCTCACTCTGGGTCGCGGAGTTTCAGGAATCAGCAGTCTGGTCTTTCAGCCTTCAGGCTATTTTTGCCTCAAAGGTAGGATTTCACAAGGGACCCACTCCTGTTTGCCTAGGCATTTAGCTGCCTCCTGTCGTTATCACCTCAGGGTTCTCTAGGGCAGCCTTTGAAACAGTTCCAGGCCAAGTCTCTCCTTCCAGACCTTGGCCCTGGAAAATGTTCACACATTTCTTGCCCCAGTGTCATTGGGATGTTTTTACTTCCCAAATCCAGCTATCAGTGAGCACAAGCTCACTCTCTGCTCTGCTACAGACCACACTGACTACCCAGGCACCAGTGCAAAGTATATCCCACCTGTAAAGTGTGGAGTCCTGATGATAAGTTAGCAACAATGAGGGAGGGGCCCCAGGTGGGGGAGAACAATTGTTCTGAGAGACAGTTAACCACAAACAATCTGCTTGCACAACACCCTGTTCCCAAATACCTCACTCTGCAGGTAGTCCCTCTAACATGATCCTACAAAACTTCCCTCCAGCCCCTGCCTCCCGGAGGACACCTCCTTCTCTGCTGTGCTGCCCATTTGCCCCCTTGCAATGTATTTTCTCTCTAATAAACTTGCTTTAACTCACTGCTGTTTCAGGAAATTCCTTTACCAACCATGACACCAGCCCCAATCAGTCACAACCATGACATAAAGAATGCATGTCAGGTTCTGGCTGGTTTTGTGGTGCCGCCTCCTCACCGGGCCTCAAGCTGAGGGAACCACTACCATCTCTAGTCCTCCTTAGGAGTAATAAGATAGGAGAGGGCTCACAGCACAACTTTGTCCTAAAAGATCCTCTCCACAGAAGGAATCTTCCACATCCTTGCCCTCTTTCTTTGTTCCACTTCTTCCTTTCACTTGCTTCTCACGAGCTTAGAGCTTTCCTACATGCAATCATGCCTTTTGAATGTCTGCATTTTCTCTGGCATCTCACTAGGAATTTTCTATGTTTTTTCTCTCTGGGCGCCACAGCCAAAAATTTCAATATAAACATCCTATAACAATTAGAATCTTGCATCCTCTTGAACCAAACTAATTGCAATACCCAGCATCAAGGCTTTGTGTTCTCTAGACCACTCACTTATGCAAATGCCTTGTGAACAGTGTAGATTTTAGTGCATCTGTCGCCTGCACCTATGCATCACATGATAACCTCTTTCAGCCATTTCCCTTTTCCTACGTCTCTGTCAGCTTAGAAGGCCCCATCTCTTACCATTCTCCAACCACTGGGTTCAACATCTCTTTCCCCTCCCTCAATCCTCTGGATCCAAATCCCTCTCTCCATTATCATGCAGAGTAATTTTCTTCAGGCAACCTGAACTTGCTAGAAGACATCAAGTTCCTGGAGGTTCAGCTTCTTCCTAACAATTGTCTCCCAATAAAATTGAATAGAAGCCCGTACATGCTCATTAATTCTGCTCTTTATTGTTGTAATTACAATATCTCATATAGCCTTCAGGAAAAACACTGTGAATGGATTATTAGAAAAGATAATGTTATAGATGATGAAATTGGGGTGCAAGATCTTAAGCTACTTGGCCAACATCACAAAGTAGAGGAGTGGCTACATTTACTTTTTATGTTGTCGAGGTGCATTTTATTATAAAACAATAAAACTAATGTGATAGCCTGACTCGCAGCCTTTCTTCCAACTTCACCCAGGTGTGTCCTGACAGGCTAGTGTCAGAAAAAGAAATGGGCACAAGCAAATCAGCCTGGCCCAGGAACAGTGAAGACTTACTGTCAATCGATCAGAATTAACACTCCAAGGAGAAATGGCATTGCTTTTTAGCCAGTAGCTGCTGTCACCAAGAACTGTGCTGGCCACCATTTTAAAGGATTAGTTTCAAATTGCTTGTATTCCAAATTCCCACCAATTAACTCAGATTGACACAGGTTTGTGACATATTGAAACAAGAGGGGGCAGTCGTCCTCTCCTGTGGAGAAACAAGGGATTTACTTCTGAAGCTGCTATTAGCATTAATGGGAGTTGTGAATTTACCTTGTCTCATTTCAGTGGGAGGAGAGAGTTGGCTGATGAATGTAGATAAGATTGTTCTATTCAAAGGATTGTTTGCAATTTCTATTAGTAGCCATGGTTTATCTCCTTGTATGTCTTTATGAACCAAATTTTGCTCAAAAGTCTTCATGTTTTAGATTATCAGCCATATAAGGTAATGTCACCAATGATAAGTGCCTGCTGTTAAAATAAGTGCTGTGTTCTGTTTTGCATCTCAACTTGTTTTTAATGCAGACTCCTAGGGACTGGGGCAACAGTGGGAATCCATTTATCGGCACAAAACAGCCTTTTGTTTACATAAGATCACTTGGTAATCATGCCGCCTGTGCACCAGAAGTCAAGAAAAATAATAAGTGTGGCTCAATCTGCAATGCTAAAACAAGGGGGCTGTCTTTTGACAATCAAGCACTATTTATGAGGATTAATGTGGCTTTTGATAAGCTGCCAAACGACCAGAGAGGCCACATTTAGAAGAAGGCCCATTGAAGACCTTTCGGCCTCTTCATTTTCATAAAGACTCTTCACAGGGCATGTTGAGCAATTTCTCAGTAATTGGAAATAAAATGTACTAAAAGAAAGCATAGCTAAGTATTCTCCCTGAAAGCTCAAATAATCCCATTTATCATATTCTTCATAGAGAAGAAATTATGTTCTGCAATCATAAAAGGTAAAGATATTGTCTCCTTTTTCCCACAAACCCCACTGCCCCCACACTTTTTCTGAAATTTTAATATATGCACCTGGTATAAGAAGACAATTGCTTATGTGACATGGCTTCAGAAATGCTACAAAGCCCTGCAAACTCCAAAATTTTCTTTTCACCTGCTTGCCTGGATGAAATTGAATTAAAATAATATTTTCAAGCTAAGTGTTGAGAGACAGTCTTTCATGTATCTCTTATGCTTCTATACATCCTGCTGGGTGGGCCAGGAATGAAAGACCATGACTGCTCCTTACACTCGGCCTTTTATGAGGGCTGTGTTTCACTGAGCAACCTTGAGAAATGAGGTAACACCTCTCTCCAGACAAAAGGCAGGCTTGCTTACTACTTAACTATAAAAGTATTGAATTGCCCAAGTTATTGTTCCTCCGATGAGATGCGAACCCACTGCAAGTGAGGCATCCATCTGCCCCCTAGCACATGGGACTTGAAGCAAGGAGAACTGATGCAAACATACTGATAGTCATGCTGCTTGCTGTGTCATAAGTATTAAAGTCTTTTGTCTCTGACAAAGGAGTCTCAGGTCTTCTGCCAACATCCATGAAATACTAACAGGATAACTTATTAGCTTGTAAGAGAGTCAAATCAAATTCCAACCCTGGCACTAAGATGTATTATCTGTTCATGTTATAGATACCCAGAAAACCATTGGCAAAATAACGAAAGAAAAATCTATTAGCATATTAGCACAGGTTTCTTTATTGGATTTTCTCGCTTTTTCTTTCTTTTCTTCCTTCCTGTCTTATTTCCTTCCTTCCTTTCTTATTTCCTTCCTTTCCATTTCTTTCTTTTCCTTTCTCTCTTCCACTCTCAATTCATGTGGTTCAGGTGGGTCAAACCTCTTTTCTTCTTAACTCTATAACTAGAAACATCGTCTAGTCTAGCTATTTGGAGCATTCCATCCTCCTGTTCACAGCAGTTGGTTCAAGCTCAAGCTAAGTAAATGAGACTCAATTTATTGAACACCAACCACAAATAGGGACTGTTCTAGCAGCTGCAAATATATTTGGAAGCAAAACAAACAAAAAAAAGATTCTTTTTTGGAAGAGTTTATATACAAGTGGAATTTTTCTGTACTATCAGGAAAGAACTGCTGTCCTTGAGCTGTAGCTGATAAACTTGTTTGATGTAAGACTAAAGTGGCAGTGGCCATCCTTGTCTCCTCACTGTAAAGTTCTATTTGATAATAAACTCACTCCAGAGGAAAGATGACAACATTGATCCCCTAATGACCCATTTGCGTTTATTTTTTAAACTGACAAATAAAAATGTTATATATTTATGATGCATAACAGTTTTAAAATATGTATACATTGTGTTATGGCTAAATTGAGCTGATTGAAATATATGTTACTTCACATGCTTAATCATATTTTGTGGTGAGAACACTTAAAATCTACTCTCTTGGTGACTTAGATGTATATAATACATTATTATTAACTATAGTTACTATGTTATACAATAGATCAATTGAACTTATTTCTCCTGTCCAGCTGAAATTTTGTCTTGATGCCCCATTTGAGCACTTCTATGTAACTATGCATGCCTGAAGCCAGGCTACCCCTGGATATTTCAGTCATGTAAGTAGGTGAATTTCATTTTTAAGTCAAGTCATTTCGAGTTGTGTTTTTGTCACTTAAAGCCAAGAGTCCTATTAATACTTGGGTTAGGTAAATTTGGATAATAGTGCATACTATACCAGAGAAGACTTGTGTCGATTAGGCTATTAGAGCCACAAGAAGCCCTGCTGAAAAAAAAAAAAAGAGAGAGAGAGACAAAGAGAGAAAAGTTTAATTTTAAGTTGGCATTTGTCATACTATTTCTTATTTGCTTTTTTCTTCCTTTTTTTTTTTTTTTTTTTTTTGAGACGGAGTCTCACTCTGTCACCGAAGCTGGAGTGCAGTGGCGTGATCTCTGCTCACTGCAACCTCCACCTCCCAGGTTCAAGTGATTCTCCTGCCTCAGCCTCCCGAGCAGCTGGGATTACAGGTGCACAACACCATGCCCAGCTAATTTTTATATTTTTAGTAGAGATGGGGTTTCACCATGTTGGCCAGACTGGTCTCAAACTTCTGACCTCAAGAGATCCACCCGCCTCAGCCTCCCAAAGTGCTGGGATTACAGGCGTGAGCCCCCACACCTGGCCTATTTCTTTCTTCCCATGAACCTTTTCACCCTGTTTGTTTGTTTTAGTAACTCCTATAATTTCTTATAAAATCAATGTTCCACAAATCTTGCTAAAAAATGTTTGAATATTCTTTTCCCTACATGTTCATGTCAAACTCATGAATCAGAGAACCAAGCAGAATAAACAGAAAATGAGTGCACACATGAAAGCTTTCATCTACATAGCCTTTTACTTATTCCACAAGCATTTAATGGGAACTTACCATGTGTCAGACAGAGTGGAAGGCACTGAATACATAAACTTAGAAAGAAAATTCAAGCAGAGAGTATTACACAAAACCAGTGCCCTCCCCCTGACCATAGAAACACTCTACGTCGAAAAGTAATGCAGTGTTTCATTTCCATAAGGAAAGTTGATATTAAACTCTATCATACTAAGACCATATTAGAACATGGAAAAGTCCATTCATTTTCCTGATTTTTGTTAAGAATTACAAAGTAAATTTCTCAGATTATACAGTAGCAATCTCTCAGAAGACAGCCAGAATTGTTGAAATATCTAATATATATAAGACATGAGAATAATGTAATTTTTGGAATAGGAAATTTAATAATATCAGATTTACAACCCAATTTATAGTCCAAAGGGTTTCAATTTGATCGGGAAATAAAACCAAAATCAGTAAACTGCTGTGTTAAATATTCCGAACAATGAATGAAAACTGCTTTGTAATGTGATAAGATGGAGGAACATATAAAAGAAGATATCTGTGGAGAATAATGTAATCTTGAAAGTCAGACTCACCAGGAAAGGAGTGACGTGAATCTATTCAACAAGTTTTGGGGGTGGGGAGATTTGTAGTTTTTTTGTTGTTGTTGTTAGTTTGCTTGTTTCTAGCATTTGTGTAGTTCTATGCTAGATACTCTGGGAGACACTTTTAAAAACAACAAATAATAATGCAGCATTCTACAATCATATTATTCAGTTTGCATAATCAGCCCGGAAGTTAGATATCATTTTTGACTTGCCCTCCAACTGCCCATGAAAAATCAGAAAACAGAAATAGATATGCAAGCTCTAAACATAAGAAATTGAAGAAGAGAAAGATAAATTAGATCAGAAGAGCTGTGGAAAACTTCTAAGAGAATCTCAAGACAAGAAATTCATCTAAACAAAGCTATGGGGGTTATTTTTGTTTTTATTTGCTTGTTTTTAAACTACAGAGTGTTCATTGTGTCACCAATTTGGCTGAGGCAGAGAAGTAACATTGACAAGTAGCTGAAGTGTGGGCAGAAAGGACAGGCTTAATGGTGACAGATGATGGAAAGAAAAGGGAAATATCTTTCTCATTTATTTCAGTAGGCATTTCTTGAATAACTACTATAGGCAAAACATTGTGGTAGCCTTTGTAAGTATATAAAGATTACTAATCTCTCAGATATTTCCAAGAAGTATCAATAAATCAGATACAGAACACAGTGCAGTGAAGGAAACATGTAGCAAGGATCATCTGACTGATACAATTAAGGGCTACTGGAGGCTCAACGTGGGGTGGATCCCCTCTGGTGGGAAGTTAGAAAAAGCAGGATATACTCTGAGTCTTGAGGAATGAAAAAACTTTGACAGGTAGAAAAGCACATGAGGAAAAAGAGATAAAATTTGATAATTCATTGCATAGAAAGAATGTAGAAGTTTGTCTCAAATGAGATAATGTATCTAAAATTGTTACCAAGAAGTGCAAGAATCTTCAGTTCTTAGTCTTACTTGCAGAATCCTGCCAAGTGACTGATGAAGCTAAATTAAAAAAGAGAATTTATTGAAAGAAAATAGGTAGTAGATTGTTTATAGAGAGAAAGAGTACACTCTGAAAGATGAGGAAGAGCAGGCTGAAAGGGAGTGAGCCAGCAGCAGCCTGAGAATTCTGCACTGGGTTTTTATGATGTCAGATTTTTCTTGAAGTTCTCGCCTTTGTCTTAAGTCTCCACTTTTTTCCTTTGTTTAGTTTTCCCAATCTTGCCTTAAGTCCTATCCTTTTGCCCTTCCTGGTTCCCTCCCAAGGCCTGTGGGACCCTCTCTTACTATTAGTTGGTGCACATGCGTGGGCCCATTGTTGGATAGGAATTGCCCCTGGCATCTCTTAGGAATTTTCTCTTTACTGTCTTCTCCTTATCAGCAGGCAGCTCATTACATTCTAACAGGTTAAGTGCAGAGTGCATGACTTCTGGGCATCTTTACGGATATTCCTTTCCGCTTAGATATTTCCCCTTCTCTCTGCTCATATCTAGTATGTAAGTTCGGGTGGTCTTTGGCATTTTGGTTTTTCCAGATCTCCCTTTTCTAAGGGGCTCCCCCTTTTTGTTTCTGTGTACCTATCTGCCTACTGTAACTAAATCATTCTGAAAATGGCTAAACACAATACCACTGTAAAGGAGCATACGGAGGCCTGGATCAATGTACTTAATGCTTCTGAGCCTTGGTTCTTCGACTCTAAAACAGGAATAGTTATGCTTTCTCTGCCCTTTCCACATTACTTTTGTAGCAGTTCTGTAAGAAAACGTAGCAACTTATTTTTTTAGCCATACATATCTTTAACGGCTTTATTGAGGTATAACTGATATGTAACAAGCGGCATATATGTAATGTATACAATTCTATGAGTATAGACCCATGAAACTGTCGCCACAATGAAGGTAATAAGCATATGTATCACCTCCAAAAGTTTCCTCATGCTTCTTTGCTTTTGTTTTTATCTCATGGCAAGAACATTTAACGTGATATCTACTCTCTTAACAAGTTTTTTAAGTGCACAATACGGTTCATTTATCTGTAGAACTTATTCATCTTGCATAAATGAGACTTACACTCATTCAACCACAACTTCCCTTTTCTCTTCTCCCCAGCCCCTTTCAACCACCCTTTCTGCTCTCTGCTTCTATGAACTTGATTAGTTTAGAGACCTCATATAACTGAAATCATGAAGTATTTTTTAGGCCAACTTATTTTTTAATTATTAATCTCTTTAAAATTGAAGTTTATCTATGACTCCCAAACCAAAAGCAAACCAAAACTGCCATACCAAAACCAAAGTTGAGGTATGTCACTCAACTTAAACAAAGCTAAAATAAAAATAAAAGTATCGCATCCCAGAAAAATCAACAAAGCCAAATGTTGGCTCTCAGAAAACAATACCCCAAAGTATCGTGCTGTGCTATGTTGAGCACTTTGAATTAAAAGAAATGGGAAGACCTCAGAAGCTGCCTCAGAACCAAGGACTTGTTAACCTTCTCTTCTTTCTCCCCTTCAAGCACAGGAAGGGGTATTCTCTGGTATTTATCTATCTGAATAAGGAAACTTCTTTTCAAAAGAAATGCAATTATCTTAATCCCCTGCATAGAAATGTCGCTAAATAAACAGGAAGAATTAATCAGAAAAGAAGAGATTAAAAATCTCTACCACACCCAGGTAGACATTTTATCTCTTCTTCTGAGGGCAGCCCTGAGATATAACCTAAAAGACTTTATTTGTATAAGATAACCTTTGTTGATGACACAGTTCAGCCTCTCATCTTCCTGTAACTGGCTAGTCCCATTCATTTTCCTAAAAGAATCATTTACAAACGACTATCTGCTCTTTGAGCCTATTCATTTCCCCTGAAAATCATTTACTATTCCTCACAATTCCCTGCATCCCCCATTTCCCTCTCCCCTATGAAGAGGGGTATCTAAGCCTCAACCATCTGGCCCTTCTTTGTGTCTCATATTTTGTATGACTCTCATGTTTATGAGTGTTAATACATGTGTATGCCTTTTCTCCTATTAATTTGTCTATTATCAGTTCTTTTCAACAGACTCAAACCTTCAGAGGGGAGAAGTAAAATTTCTTTGCCCCTATACGAAAATCTTGTGACTAATGATGCAAATAAGAAAACCCAAAAAAGTAGACTTAAATCAGAAAAAAACAGAATCAAATCTGTGTATCCCGCAGTCTGATCGCAATGCAGGTTTCTGCCATAGCCTCAGAGAAATCCTAATGTGTTTTGACATATTTATCTGTGGGACTCTGCCATTGCATTAGCATTCTTCAAATTATTTCTACATTTAAATTGATTTCAATTACATAGACATTTCCAAACATTAATATTCATTTGAGATATTTCTGATATCTTCTTGGTGTGCTAAACTTTTTTAGGCACTAGTTCGTAATTAACCCACTCCACATGTAACTGCTGGAGAACAACCCTATGAAATTCTGATTAGTATAAGAGCCTTTTTGCATATGCTCAAATTTCCTAAATTATAAACATTTCATTGACAAAGAGCTCACCAAGACTGCACTTTCAAATTTCTCTCTTTCCCATTGTTTGAGAATAAGTAACTCGGGTGAGGAAGAAGCTAAAACAACTAACAGATTCATTGGCTTGTTATGAGTTAGAAGGGGAGGAATTTGGGTCTGTGGAAGAGGTTAAAAGCAGAATAAAGGGCTCAGAGGGACATAAAAAGATAACTTGATCCCTTCTTGTGAATTTCCTGAAGGACTTAGTATGAATGGAATGGATTTCCCATGAAAACTTATTTTAAAAACTAATTGATTTGTGCAAACAGAGGCATGATGTACAATTTCAGGAGCCATGGGCAGAAGAAACCATGAACATTTAACTCAGAGAAATGAACAGCACTTGCAGGGAAGAGTCATGGAAGCAATGTCATCTAAATCTCAATGTGTAGAAAAACCCACAAACGTTATCTGAGACACATTAAAATTAAATGAAATAATAGACAAAATACTTGTCCCCTAGAAAGCATCTAAGAAACAACAGTTGCAGCTATTATATTATCTCATTTAGGCTTCACAGCTTATCTAAACTTCAACGCAACGAAAGGTTTGGGGCTCCATTCCCCATGTTAGGCTAGAATGCGAGGTAAGGCAACACCACCCCTGGTGGTCTGCTCTGTGTAAAGTCTTATTGGCGGAATTTGAAATAGTTACTCAGCTCCATTCCTGGTCTTGGTTGGGATCCAGGGATTGATGGGAGTGAATTTGAACTTGTGTTGCAATTGAAGTACTATCTTGTCTGAGGCCTGAAACTTCCCCAAAGTTGTATTAGAATAGAGAGAACTCCTGGAATCCAGAGAAAAACCTACTGTAAGTGAAGAGTGGTACAGATGGAGCAGCAGAGTGGGGAATTGCAGAAGAACTAGCAGTTCCAGGTGAAGATCCTGCTAGGGTTGATCATCCCTTAACTTTAACCTTCTAAAAGTTCTGTCCTCTGGAAAGGAGAAGGTGCAATATTAAGAGGTAGTCAGTATCACTAGCGATGTAACAGCTTTACAATTAAAATGTCAACTGAAGATTTCCTGACCAGTGGCTAGTTGAAGAGATTAGTAAGAGTCAATGGGGTATGGGAGGTTGACAGCAGCATGGCATAGGTCTACGGGTGGCCTGGAGGTCAGCACAACAGAAGAGCTCAGCACCAGCACAGGCAGAGGCTGGGCAACTGGTCCTGCTAGTCCAACAAAAATAGGAGTAGAGAGATTGCTGCTCTGCAGGCAGAACTTTTCAGAATCACCCTCGTTTCTATCCAGCCAGAGATCCCAGAGGGAATAGCGAAGGAGGTCTCAGGGAGAAATCTTCTGTTAAGGACTTGTCAGGGAACATATTCACTGGCCAAACTAGTTACAGTTTATAACCATTTAATAGATGTGAAAACTGAGATTCAGAAGCTTGGTCAAGTTCACACAAGTAGCTTTTTTTCTAGCAGAAAGATTAGAACATAGATCTATGTGATACTGATTTCTCTTTTACTTATACTGACCTAGCTCCCTTTTATAAACAAACAAACAAAAAACAATCACACAAAAAAACGCTTGGGTCTTCAGAGACATCTATGCCTCTGCTCCTTCCAATTTTAAAGTTTTATTATTTCACTTTACAGTTAATTACATAAGCTTCTTCTAATCTTTTTTCTAGAGTAGGTGGAAGATAAATACTACATAAAATAAATTATACTTCTATGGAAAAATATTGTACAAGTTCCAAACAACTGGCCTTTGCATGAGCCTTTATAAAATAACCTTCTAATGATTTGAGGTCAGAATCTATGTGGGCCAATCAGAGGATTGTTTCACAATCTACCAACAGGTTCCATTAAAATAATAAGAAATAAATCATACTTTAAACAGCTTTGAAAAGAATATTCTGAAAGGTTAAATTATCTGACCTTGATGGATATCTTTCAATATATAGTGAATTTACAAATTTATGCATATGTCAAAGAGACTTGATGTGACAAAGTTATGTTCTTAGAATTATGCATTTTCTTCTTTCATAGACTTTTAGTCTAAACTTCCAGTGAGATGGAAATAAGCAGAATTGAAAATAATGGCTGAGTCACTAAGAAATTTGTTAGCATACTTAATGTTAAAGAGAGTTGTTTTTCATAACGGGTAGAGAAATTTAATCACCAAGGTTCCTTGGAGGGAAGGAGGCCAAAAAATGTTTTCCAGTGTTTTCATAGGATGAAAGTGTGGACAATAATAATTTAAAATTAGATAGGCTTGGATACACTGAACCTCAGTTCTGGTTGCTATACTATTTAAATAGTGCCTACCACTACAACTCTGATTTCCAGATAAAATATCAAACGTTTTCTTTTTTCATTTATTTACAGAATTTGATTGTTTAAACCATATTTCATGGTCCTTTTGGAGAAGAAACATTGTCCTCAAATAATTTACATTTGACTTTTGGATTTCCCCCACACTTCTTTGTGGAGGAGGATGCTTGACTCAGTGGAGCTCAACTTCCAGCCCACAACCATACCCCGAAAAGGAGCTTCCATTTGAAAGTTACCATGATCTCAGTGTAAGCAAACAGGCACTCAAAGCTTTGAGAGGAATGTATAACAATATATTTTTATGGCTTGGTAAAGATGTCCCTCAAATACCCTTCTAGCAGATGAGCTTATTTATTAGTAGAAGATAAGTGCATTAGCAATTAGTATTTGACCACTCTAGTATTTCAAGCGGAAGGAGAATTAATACAAACAGTATTAATTCTTGCTTATCAAACTATCAGACATGCTGGAGGAATAGAGGTCCGGAAATACAGACTCTTGCTATCAGTGATGGCCATTACCTCTCAAACTTTCAGAAATTTGCAGTAACCACAGGAAGACACTGACAACAATCAGAGCTGCCTCTAGCACTGAGGTGGATCATTCCCAGGGCCATATCCAGAAGCCCCTGCAAAATCTGACATCAGTTGAAGCCCACATTTCTGACCACTACTGCCAAGAGGAGCAATAATGGATTTCTGTGTTTCTTTCACTTTCCAAATCTCATATCTTCTATGTGAAGCAAATTTCTGCCTTCCCCTCTATGTCAGAAACTAGAAGTTTTCAGGCAGCATCAAGTCTTCCAATCACTAAAGATTTTTGGCAGAAAAAGATTCTAGGATCCTCTAAGAAGCCCTTATGGTTAAGGACCAGGGAATCTGAATTGATGACCCAGACTTGACTACAACTATCTAAGAGGTTATATGGTGAGGCTTAGTTCTCACACAACATGTAGCTGAAGTTGGATGCTCTTTCTAGCCAACTGGGTCACACTCTGGAAAGAACAGCTGAGCATATGAGCATGAACTAAAAAGATGCAATTCTAAGGGAAAACTTGGACCATCCTTCACTGAAGGAGTGAGATTAACCTCCACCTGTGCAAAGGAACATGTGCAAAGATCTGGACCAGCAAAGTCATAAATACTGCAGTGAACTCTGCCAAACATGTACAAAAGTGACACTGGGCAGCAGCTACAGAAACCATGGCAGTGGAAAAATAAGTCCCACTAGTGAATCAGTCAATTCTCTTTTTCTCTCCCGGTGAGGTCATCATAAGCAAGATTTGCACCTTATACTATGTTATCCCCTGGAGCAGTTAAATAATTGGAAGAGAGAAAAGATTTAGAAGATACTGGATATCCTGCTATTTTTGAAAGTATAAAATTGAGTTGATTTTAGTTTTAAAATTGTTAAAGTTTCCAGATAAAAAATGGTAAATTGAAAGTATTTAAAGGGTCGTTGCTGTCTTCTGAAAGCCCAATAAACTGTATTTTTTTAATAAAGGCATAAACTCACATAGACAAAGAGTGTTGGAAAAGAGACAAAAGCGACACAGCTTTGGAAGCTAGGAAGCAGCTGGATGACTGGTAAATTACTTGGCAATTGTGAGAAAGCTGGATTCGCAGCCAGCAGTAGGAAAAGCTGAGCAGTTCCCTGATACATGTGACAAAAGCCCCCAGAGACTCATGATTTAGTAGACCGGGCACCTCTAGAAAAACTGGGGTGGGGAAATGATGACTAAAACAGCAGGATTCTTTGGAAGTCATTTTAAAAGAAAAAATTAGACCTTCTGGCTTCTCACCAACTTTATGAAGCCAGACAACTACTGTTGTCTCATTCTGGCAGAAGACTAACTGCTTACTTAAAGAGAGTAAAACAGGTTTTTACCCACTGAAGGAGAGCCAGGCACAGTGGCAGGCAGAGGTGCCATAACACAACCAGGAGAAGTAATTCATATGCAAGTTGAGAGCCCCCAGGGTTCTTCCCCCACCTGACTCCCAGAATACCAGTTCTGAGGTCTACCCCCTCCAACCAGGACACAAAAATACCTCTCTTGGGCAAATCTGCAAATCCAAGAGAAAAGTTTTAAAAATGCTCTCTTAAAGGATTTTTCCAACGAAACACACCAGTCAAATTACTCCGAAGCCCACTGTTCACAGACATCCCACATATGCACAAAGCTTCCAAAGATAATTTTTTTGTTGTACTCTTCTCAAATATGAATGGCTAGTAAAGACACTTGAGGCCAACCTCTAAACGATAGACAGTTGCCAGAGTAAATATCTAGAACAGAAACCTGAAGGAAAATAAATCTATACTGGAAGAAGAAAAGAAAATTTAAAGATAGAATTAATATTCTCAGAGGAAAAAGGATATTGCATCAACAAATCAAGTAGTGATATTTGTATTAATTAAGGTAGTACTAATTGTTAGAAACAACTGGGCATTTCAGTGGCTTAACAACAGACGTATTTATTTCTCACCTGTGTAAAGTTTAGTTAGGACTGAAATGGGGTAGGTGCTCTGTTCCACATAGTTGTTCAGGGTCCCAGGTTTCCTCCATTGTATGACTTCTCCATCTCTTTGGTCCTTATAGTTCAATCTGTTCATCTGACAAACAATGAAAGGAATGGTAAAGGAGGTGTACCTAGATCCTAATGCTTTGGTCTAGAAAAATATGTACACATTATTCCTGTTCAATTTCCACTTGCAAGGCAAGGGGAGCTTGAAAATGTGCCCCCAAACTGAGTAGTCACTTTTCATCAGCAATTCTATTTTAACAACAACCAAAAAAACCTATATATGTGCCACACTGTTGTAAAAAAGCATGTGCTGCACTTTTAAAAAAAGAAAGAAGAAAAAGACCATCCAGAGGAAAAAACAGCTCTTGGAAAATTTTAAAATATAATAGCAGTTATTAAATAATCAGTGTAAAAGCTGGAAGATAAAATTAATAAAACTTGGCAGAAAGTATAGCAAAAAGACAAAGGGATAGAAAATAGGACAGAGATAGAATAAAATTACAAGTACATCCACAGAGTTCAACATTCAGATAATAAGAGTTCCAGAAAGAAAAATACAAGGGGGAAAAAAAAAGAGAGAGAAAAATCAAATAAATAATTCAGAGCAAATTCAGAGTACTGAAAAATATGAGTTGCCAGATTAAAAGATTTCACCCAAGGTCTGACATAGTAGATAAAATAGACTTATACAAAGATACATTACATGATGTTTAAGATCACTGGGCACAACAAAACTTTAAAAGCTTTAAGGGCAAAAGATCTTATTTCATACAATGATCAAGAATTAGAATGACACTGGATTTCTCAACACTAAAAAGGAAGTCAGAAGAGAGGGGAGCATTGTGATCAGAATTACCAAGAGGCATTGTTACCAGCTTCAAATTCTAGACACAGCCAAACTAACAATTAAAAATGATGGTATAATTAAGAGTTTCAAACATGCAAAGCCTTGAAAAGTTTACCTCCCTGCAACCTTTTTGGGTTGCTGCTATAAATTGTGTTCCACCAAAATGAGGAATAAACTGAAAAAAAGGAAGCTAAAGGAGAAAATAGGATCCAGTCTGAAAGAGAAACAAAGAGAATCCTCAGGATAATGGAGAACAGAGATCTCAAGACAGGGATTGTGCATCAGGCCTAGAGATTGACCTATCTACATGAAAGCAGGGAGATGTTTCTTTCAAAAGGTGAAATTGATAGCACACCGCAAAACTGACATTATGTTGGGAAGCTATTCGAATAGTTGTGGGGAAAGTTGGAGATAAAATAGTAGTAGTAAGAGTAGCAGCAGCAGCACAGGTGGTGGTATTACAAAAGATATTGATTTGACATAACCCTGGCTAAAAAAAAAAAAAAAAAGACTATGAAGGAAAAGAATAACATTAAAGAACATAAGAACATGTATGAAATATTAGCAATAGATTATTGAGTAGTCAGGTAAAATTTCAGATTTTGTAAAATATCTAGTTCTCTCATTAAATGAATAAATGGATTGTTTTAAATTTTCACATTGCATTTTGTCACACATTTAAGGAACACAGCCTCTTAGGAAAGCAGAAGACAGTTGGGTGTGGTGGCTCACACTTGTAATCCCAGCACTTTGGGAGGCTGAGGCAGGAGGATCACAAGGTCAGGAGTTTGAGACCAGCATGGCCAACATACTGAAACCCCATCTCTACTAAAATTACAAGAAATTAGCTGGGTGTAGTGGTGTTCACCTGTAATCCCAGCTACTCGCGAGCCTGAGGCAGGAGAATAGTGTAAACCCAGGAGGCAGAGGTTGCAGTGAGCCAAGATCGCCATGCCATTGCACTCCAGCCCTGGCGACAGTGCAAGATGCCATCTCAAAAAAAACAAAGAAAAAAAGAAAAAAAAAAAGGAAAGTAGAAGACAGCCTATGTTGCTACTTTGCAGATCGACTCATATTTTCTTTCTAGGTGTGGCCTGTTTTACTTCCTCTTAATTGCTACCTTTCATATGCAGCATTGAATTAAAATCATTAAGTGGCTTCTGTAAAAATATTGGCAATGTTTTCAAACTTTTTTTAAAATTTCGATCTTTTAAAGTTTTAAATTATGTCCTCCGAGGAAAGGTATTGGCAATCCTCTGTGAGTTTTCTGCAAAGTAAAATTAATCTTTAATAATTAAGAATAGGAAAGGCAACTTGGAACTCTGCAAAAGTAGGAGACTTACCTATCCATCTGGTACAATTTGTGCCAGTTATACCAATTAGTACAAATTTAACACTTATGAGAAAATTTCTATAATAAGTAGAAAACGAAGCTATATTATCCTAACCTAGCTTGCTAAATTTCAGGAATCATCTCTGGTATTTGTACCATGCAGGGATTAGGAGAGAGGAAACTGTAACCCCTGTCTTGTTTAAGCCAGGGGTAGTTTTGTTTTTGTTTTTTTTTTTCTTTTTCTTTTTTCTATCTTCTATACACTTCATTCAATCTCTGTTAAAAGACACCAAAATATTCTTTCCTCTCCTTCCCGCAGATTGCAAGTCTGGGTCAGATAAAGCAACAAAAGGCACTGATTAAGGGGAAAGGTTTCACAGGGTTTCTCAAAGGCCAACCTGTGAATCATATGCCTAATAATTGCCCAGAATATTTGTTAAAAATGCAATTCCTGGGCCCTGCCACAGAACTACTGATTCAGAATCCCCATGATAGGTCTAAAAATACGATTTTTTAAAAATTCACAAGCATCCCATATGGTTCTTATGCAGCTGAAATTTGAAGACTCACTGACTTACGATGTGGGATTTGAAGATCAGAGCATTACAGGCGTCTTAGTGCCACAAGTTCAAGCAAGGCAAAGGACTCTTGTTCTCAGAGGCAGAGCATGGGAAGGATGTAAACCTTGAAGGTACAAGTTTGCTGGGGCTGATCATCAAGGAGATCAGACATCTCAAGACAAACAAGGTTTTTCTCATTTTCTGCTGAGGTAGAGGCTATACATAGACATTCTTGGACCTGTAATGGTATTTTACTAGTTTTATGACTAATTTTATAAATTTTCATTTTACATGAAGCACACAGCAATATAGCAATATGAGAGGGTGTGTTTTGTTGTCTTTAATGGTTCTTATAGGGCTGTCTATGCAAGAGAAATAACTCTGGCTTAAGCAAGATGGAAGTGTTATTTTCCTCTCACATAAGAGCTGATAAAGCAGCTATACTTCTTCCAGGACCTATGCCTCTTCCAGGTCTCTGCTGTACCATCTTGATAGTCTGGCTATGAACTTGAGCTTACATCATGGTTTCTGAAGCTCCAGTCATCATACTTTGTTACAGGAAACAGATAACAGCCAATGGCACAGATGTGCATATCAGCCAAGTCAGTCCCCTTTTGAAGGCCCCTTCCCAGGATCCGTATGTGATAATCTTTAGCTACATTTTAGCAGCCAGATAGTTTCTACTAGCTATGCAAAGAAATCGGTGAAATGTAGTTTTGGCTGAATGCATGGCAGTCTCCAACAAAGTTGGGGTTCCATTGACCCGAGAGAAAAAGAAAGTAGATATTAAATATGACTTAGAAGTTCAGATTCTGTCTTATACTTAATATTTGGCTGTGGAAAATCTATTCATCTTCCACAGGCCTCCATTTTCTCATATGTAAAATAGGAACTGACACTTTTCATGATTATTGTAATGTTTAAGAGATAGCATATGAAAAAGACTTGGTACACAGTAGAGACTTAGTAAATGAAACAATTTGCCAAAAAATACCTGTAACTTCTAAAATATATTTTTGCACTTATTGAATGCTGTTATAGGAAAGGTTAATTATCTAGTCACATGTAATACCATCAAATACTGGAACTACATCACACTGCCTTGCCAGCCTAGCTAACTACTTCATTCTATCTCATTCCATTACTTCTATCTTACCCTCTGGGGAAGTACTGATTAGGAATTAACAGACTCTTACAAAGTTCATCAACTGCTAAAGAAAAGTAAGTATCCAGGAATAATAGAAAAGGCAAATAATGAAGGGATCTACTCAGTATATGTAATAGATAATGCAAATCTATATAACTCTTTACTCTCCACAAAAACAATGCCCTCATTAGCCTAATAGACATTTTGTCTTAAACACATACTACTTTGCTTCTTTAAAGCTTGCAAGAATCTTGGGAGGGAGCAAGGGAGGGAGGGAGGGAGGGAGACTGCAGAATCTAGGCAGGGCTCCTTACAAGAGCTCCTGAAGGAAGCACTAAACATGGAAAGGAGCAACCAGTACCAGCCACTGCAAAAATATGCCATATTGTAAAGACCATCAATGCTATGAAGAAACTGCATCAATTAACGGGCAAAATAACCAGCTAACATCATAATGACAGGACCAAATTCACACATAACAATATTAACCTTAAATGTAAATGGGCTAAATGCCCCAATTAAAAGGCACAGACTGGCAAATTGGATAAAGCATCAAGACCCATCAGTGTGCTGTATTCAGGGGACCCATCTCATGTGCAGAGACACACATAGGCTCAAAATAAAGGGATGGAGGAAGATCTACCAAGCAAATGGGGGGAAAAAAAAAAAAAAGCAGGGGTTGCAGTCCTAGTCTCTGATAAAATAGACTTTAAACCAACAAAGATCAAAAGAGACAAAGAAGGCCATTACATAATGGTAAAGGGATCAATTCAACAAGAAGAACTAATTATCCTTAAATATATATGCACCCAATACAGGAGCACCCAGATTCACAAAGCAAGTCCTTAGAGACCTAAAGAGAGACTTAGACTCCCACACAATAATAATGGGAGAATTTAACACCCCACTGTCAACATTAGACAGATCAACGAGACAGAAGGTTAACAAGGATATCCAGGACTTGAACTCAGCTCTGAACCAAGTGGACCTAATAGATATCTACAGAACTCTCCACCCCAAATCAACAGAATATACATTCCTCTCAGCACCACATCCAATTTATTCTAAAATTTATTCTAAAATTTATAATAAATATAATATGTGGTCAATTTATTCTAAAATTGACCACATAATTGGAAGTAAAGCATTCCTCAGCAAATGTAGAAGAACAGAAATCACAACAAACTGTCTCTCAGACCACAGTGCAATCAAATTAGAACTCATGATTAAGAAACTCACTCAAAACCGCACAACTATCTGGAAACTGAACAACCTACTCCTGAATGACTACTGGGTAAATAAAGAAATGAAGGCAGAAATAAAGATGTTCTTTGAAACCAATAAGAACAAAGACACAATGCACCAGGATCTCCGGGACACATTTAAAGCAGTATGTAGAGGGAAATTTATAGCACAAAATGCCCACAAGAGAAAGCAGAAAAGATCTAAAATTGATACCCTAACATCGCAATTAAAAGAACTAGAGAAGCAAGAGCAAACAAATTCAAAAGCTAGCAGAAGGCAAGAAATAACTAAGATCAGAGAAGAACTGAAGGAGATAGAGAAACAAAAAAAAAAAACCCTTCAAAAAATCAATGAATCCAGGAGCGGGTTTTTTGAAAAGATCAACAAAATTGATAGACAACCAGCAAGACTAATAAAGAAGAAAAGGGAGAAGAATCAAATAGATGCAATAAAAAATGATAAAGGGGATATCACCATCGATCCCACAGAAATACAAACTGCCATAAAAGAATACTATAAACACCTCTACGCAAATAAACTAGAAAATCTAGAAGAAATGGATAGAGTCCTGGACACATACACCCTCCCAAGACTAAACCAGGAAGAAGTTGAATCTCTGAGTAGACCACAACAGGCTCTGAAATTCAGGAAATAATTAATAGCTTAACAACCAAAAAAAGTTCGGGACCAGATGGATTCACAGCCAAATTCTACCAGAGGTACAAAGAGGAGCTGGTACCATTCTTTCTGAAACTATTCCAATCAATAGAAAAAGAGAGAATCCTCCCTAACTCATTTTATGAGGCCAGCATCATCCTGATACCAGAGCCTGGCAGAGACACAACAAAAAAAGAGAATTCAAGACCAATATCCCTGATGAACATTGATGCGAAAATCCTCAATAAAATACGGGCAAACTGAACCCAGCAGCACATCAAAAAGCTTACCCAGGCCAGGCACGGTGGCTCACGCCTGTAATCCCAGCACCTTGGGAGGCCAAGGCGGGCGGATCACGAGGTCAGGAGATCGAGACCATCCTGGCTAACACGGTGAAACCCCATCTCTAGTAAAAATTTAAAAAATTAGCCGGGCATGGTGGCGGGCACCTGTAGTCCCAGCTACTCGGGGAGGTTGAGGCAGGAGAATGGCGTGAACCTGGGAGGCAGAGCTTGCAATGACCCGAGATCACACCACTGCTCTCCAGCCTGGGCAACAGAGTGAGACTCTGTCTCAAAAAATACACAAATGAATAAATAAATATAAAAATAAAATAAAAAGCTTATCCACCATAATCAAGTAAGCCTTATCCCTGGGATGCAAGTCTGGTTCAACATTTGCAAATCAATAAACGTAATCCATCATATAAACAGAACCAACGACAAAAACCACATGATTATCTCAATAGATGTAGAAAAGGCCTTCGACAAAATTCAACAGCCTTCATGCTAAAAACTCTCAATAAACTAGGTATTGATGGAACGTATCTCAAAATAGTAAGAGCTATTTATGACAAGCCCACAGCCAATAACATACTGAATGGGCAAAAACTAGAAGCATACCCTTTGAGCCAGCACAAGACAAGGATGCCCTCTCACCACTCCTATTCAACATAGTGTTGGAAGTTCTGGCCACGGCAATCAAGCAAGAGAAAGAAATAAAGGGTATTCAATTAGGAAAAGAGGTAGTCAAATTGTCCCTGTTTGTAGATGACATGATTGTATATTTTGAAAACCCCATCGTCTCATCCCAAAATCTCCTTAAGCTGATAAGCAACTTCAGCAAAGTCTCAGGATACAAAATCAATGTGCAAAAATCACAAGCATTCCTATATACCAATAACAGACAAACAGAGAGCCAAATCATGAGTGAACTCGCATTCACAATTGCTACAAAGAGAATAAAATACCTAGGAATAAAACTTACAAGAGATGTGAAGAACCTCTTCAAGGAGAACTATAAACCACTGCTCAACGAAATAAAAGAGGGCACAAACAAATGGAAGAATATTCCATGCTCATGGATAGGAAGAATCAATATCGTGAACATGGCCATACTGCCCAAGGTAATTTATAGATTCAATGCCATCCCCATCAAGCTGCCAATGACTTTCTTCACAGAATTGGAAAAAACTACTTTAAAGTTCATATGGAACCAAAAAAGAGCCTGCATAGCCGAGACAATCCTAAGCAAAAAGAACAAAGCTGGAAGCCTCACACCACCTGACTTCAAACTATACTACAAGGCTACAGTAACCACAACAGCATGATACTGGTACCAAAACAGATATATAAACCAGTAGAACAGAACAGAAGCCTAAGAAATAACACCACACATCTACAACCATCTGATCTTAGACAAACCTGACAAAAACAAGAAATGGGGAAAGGATTCCCTATTTAATAAATGGTGTTGGGAAAACTGGCTAGTCATATGCAGAAAGCTGAAACTGGATGCCTTCTTTACACCTTATACAAAAATTAATTCAAGATGGCTTAAAGACTTAAACTAAAGAGCTTCTGCACAGCAAAAGAAACTACCATCAGAGTGAACAGGCAACCTACAGAATGGGAGAAAATTTTCGCAATCTAGCCATCTGACAAAAGGCTAATATCCAGAATCTACAAAGAACCTAAACAAATTTACAAGAAAAAAAAAAGCCATGAAAAAGTGGGTAAATGATATGAACAGACACTTCTCAAAAGAAGACATTTATCCAGCCAGCAGACATATGAAAAATGCTCATTATCACTCGTCATCAGAGAAATGCATATCAAAACCACAATGAGATACCATCTCACGCCAGTTAGAATGGTGATCATTAAAAAGTCAGGAAACAACAGATGCTGGAGAGGATGTGGAGAAATAGGAAGGCTTTTACATTGTTGGTGGGAGTGTAAATTAGTTCAATCATTGTGGAAGACAGTGTGGCGATTCCTCAAGGATCTAGATCTGGAAATATCATTTGACCCAGCGATCCCATTACTGGGTATATACCCAAAGGATTATAAATCATGCTACTATAAAGACATATGCACACATACATTTATTGCGGCACTATTCACAACAGCAAAGACTTGGAACCAACCCAAAAGTCCATAAAAGATAGACTGCATTTAGAAAATGTGGCACATATACACCATGGAATACTATGCAGCCATAAAAAAGGAGGAGTTCATGTCCTTTGTAGGGACATGGATGAAGCTGGAAACAATCATTCTCACCAAACTATCACAAGGACAGAAAACCAAACACCGTATGTTCTCACTCATAGGTAGGAATTGAACAATGAGAACACTTGGACACAGGGCAGGGAACATCACAACCCAGGGCCTCTCGGGGGGTGGGGGCTGGGGGATGGATAGCATTAGAAGAAATACCTAATGTAAATGATGAGTTGATGGGTGCAGCAAATCAGCATGGCACCTGTATACCTATGTAACAAACCTGCACGTTGTGCACATGTACCCTAGAACTCGAAATAAAAAAAAAAAAAGAATCTAGGCAGGGCTATTCCACTATTGTTCACTTCTCTACTTGGTTTTTATCAGTTGAAATATATGACCACATGGTCCTCCCATCATAGTGTGTGTGCCCTTTTGCAATGTGATGGATCACTTTTCCCATCCAAAGTTGAAGTCTGTTTCCCTATCTGTTGAATCTGGGCCAGGCTTGGACTTGTTTTGACCGATAGAAGGTGACAGAAGTGACATAATGTAACTTACAAAACTAAGAAGGTCGCAATAGACCTTACATACAACTCTGACTTCCCCTACTTGGAACACTGCTTGGAGACAGCCATGTTGTGGAGGCAAGCATAGGCGCTCCAGAGGACAGCTAGCACCAACCGCCAGATGTGTAAGTTAGGCCATCTCAGACCTTCTAGCCCAGGAGACCCTCCAGCTGAATGTTGCTACATGAGTGAATGAATCCAGATGAAATCAGAAGAGAAGCCACCTAGACAACCTACCAAATGGTAAGAAATAATAACTCATTGTTATTGTAAGCCATTGAGCTTTGAAGTGATTTGTTGTATAGCAATATAAACTGATATAGTATTCTTTTGTGAAGAAGTACATTGAAGCTTTTATTTGCCTTACAGTAATCTCTGACCCTGTGAAAAGAAACACAATACAGTCCTATCACATAGCGGGTACTCAATAATGACCTTGTGAAATAATTAAATGAACGAGTCCTGAATGAATTTCCTTTAACTCAATAAAGATCTATGGTTTACACTCTGAGGCATTAAACCTCCATCAGCATCAAGATCAGGGCGCCATCTATTGGACACTCAGATAATTTGCGGAGGCAAAGTAGAGATGACTTCAAGATCCCTTTTTAAATGTGAAACTTAACTCAGTAACAGTTCTGAATGAGCCATATGCTCGCCTTAAAGAAGAAACTCATTATATAGATAACCCTATTTTTTTCTCTTCTCTATTTTTTATAATAAGAGCAGCTTCAACATACAATGGTTTCCACTCTGTTATTAGCTTTGTTTTGTTTTTAGAGATGGAGTCTCGCTCAGTCGCCCAGGCTGGAGTGCAGTGGCACCACCTTGGCTCACTGCAACCTCCTCCTCCCGGGTTCAAGCAATTCTCTGCCTCAGCCTCCCAAGTAGCGGGGATTACAGGCACCCGCCACCATGCCTGGCTAATTTTTGTATTTTTAGTAGAGACAGGGTTTCACCATCTTGGCCAGGCTGATCTTGAACTCCTGACCTCATGATCCACCCGCCTTGGTCTCCCAAAGTGCTGGGATTACAGGCATGAGCAACCGCACCTGAACGTTATTAGCTTTTTAAATAGCTACCCCAAAACACAATTCACTTTTTGTGGATACAGACTCTCCAATATCTAATGGGATTATTTCTAAGCCTTCCTATATAAAAAATAAAATTTAGTCCTCTGGTACACATTCTGTATCTAGTTAATATCAGAAGTCTCCAGGCATTTATACAGCTCAAAAGTAGATGTTTAAGAAATACCTTATTGAGAATTATTTTAATTGCCCCAACGGAAGATCTATTAACTATCCTTTGAAATCTTTCCAGGCTGAAATCACACCTGTGTTCTGTGATGTATAACTTTTGTGCATCAATTGCCCGTGTGAGTGTTGGAATACGACCAAATTGTCTTCCTAGGAAAACCTTGGCCTTGTGCACAGAATCTCATCAGGCACACATCCGTTAGAGATCACGTGACCTTCGCGTCAGATGTGTGCTGTGTGGAAAAGAAGATTCTCCTTTTCTTGCTAACTTGTATGTTGCAAATAGAGATCAGAGGCCCATGCAACATCACCCCCACAAGCCATTTGGTACCTTTTAATTGCCATTTTATACACCTGTTCCCGTCCTGAGCAAGCAGTCAGGAACCCCTTTAGGAAAACTGACTTTATCTGTGATTAGGGATCTCCTCTTCTAAGAACAGTTTGGGGTATTTTTTCTTTTTCCGTGGTCATAGGCTTCTTGTGACAGAAGAATCTGTGTGGCAGGAGTTCCTCCTAAAACAGGAAAGGCTGTGGTTAGGGTACTTTGTAACACAGCAGTGCTCTGAACAGGTGACGTAGAATGGGCTGTGGACATTCTTGGAAGAATAAGGGTGATGTGGTCTTCATTAATGTTAAATGTCAGAAGAGATATCAATCAATTGTTGAAGCACATACAGAATTTGTGCACTTAAAGCTGTTACCAAAAGGTGTAATCCAAAATCTCTTCTGTACAATCCTTATCAAAAGCATATATGAGAGAGAGATGGACTAATGCTTCTGAAGTATTGCCTAAAGGTTATGCCATGCATCAATTCCACTAAATATTCTAAAATGTATCCCCAGATCAAGGTAGATCATGAGGGAAGGACACATATATTTCATCATTTTAACCATCCCAGAATTTCTTTCTTTCTGTTTTTTTTTTGTTTGTTTGTTTCTTTTGAGAGAGAGTCTTACTCTGTCGCCCATGAATGCAGTGGCACGATCATGACTCACTGCAGCCTTGACTTCCTAGGCTAAAGCAATCCTCCAGCCTCAGCCTCCCATGTAGCTGGGACTACAGGTGCACGTCACCATGCCTGGCTATTTTTTTCTTTTGTTTTTTGTAGAGATGAGGTTTCACCATGTTGCCCAGGCTGGTCTCAAACTCCTGGGCTTTATCCTCCCACCTCAGCCTCCCAAAGTGGGATTACAGGCACGAGCCACCACACTCAGCACAAAATTTCTTTTTGTTTATTCAGCTATCTTCCTGTCAGGACTTTCTGCCATGTCCTCCTAAATGGTCTCCCATATACATTTTCATACCCCTCTAATGCATTCTCCACACGCTAATCAGTCTGCTTCTTGAAAAATGTACATCTTATCACACATCTCCCTGAAAGCCTTCCATGACTTCCTAAGGGATTTATATTAAAGTTGAAATCCTTAACATTGTCCATAGGGTTATGCATGATCTAATCCCCATCTGCCTCTCCAGTTCCTTCCAAGGCCATTTGACCTCCTTCAGTAACCTGATGGAGTTATAAGGGAGCAGGTACAGAAAATAATATTTCTCTTCCCTACACGTTCTGCCTGTTTAGGCAGAAGAGCAAGGTAAATGAGACAAAACAAACAAACAAACAAACAAAACAAAACAAAAAAAAAACTCTATCACATCTGAAGATTATACTAGAGAATATAGCTTTTAAATAAAGGGAGTTTTTGAACTCCAGAATTAGATTTATCCACCTAGGTTCAGGCAGCACTGAACAACTCTCCTCCTGACCATGGACATAGCCTCAGCTGCTAAGTTTAACTCATTGCATTCTGTCAGCAGTCAGCTGCAGTACCACAGGATCTCAACATTTCCGTGCCTTGACACACAAAGGTTTACTCTTTACTCGTATAATGTGTCCGTCACGAGTCACCTGGGATTCTGCTCCACATCCCCTTCTCTCTAGGAACCAGTCTGAAGGAGCAACAACCATCTCAAACCTGGCTCGGTGCTATTACAGAAAGATAAACGGGGTTTTGGAAAGTCTCTATTTTTGGCAATCACGTGCTCTGCTCCAGAAGTGAATCACATAACTTTCAATCTCAATCCAGTGGCCAGAACTAATAAAATTGTCCCACCAGTAAATTAAGCCTTTCATGTGCCCAGAGAATGGGATGTTGGAGAGCAAAAATAATGACTATCTCCATGGCCTAGAGTAACTGTGAGGAGGTGCTCTTGGCAGGTATGTCATCATCCTAAAAGACATGTGAGTAGAAGGTAGACTACATATACCAAAATTTGCCACTAAGAGTTTCATGGAGTAGAATAGGGCTTCTTTGAATGAAATCCTTTTTCATAGAAGTCAGATGAATAGGGAAAGGGTATTCCCCTTCGACAAGACCCATTGTGAAAATTTGACGTTTGGTTCAATTGAAATTAAACATTAAGCATCATTTGAGTTAGGTATTCATCTGAAACCATGGGCAGCCTCATGTGGAGAAATACACTGTATAGAGCTGGCCAAATATGTAGAAGACTTCCAATAGATAACTTAAGTGGGTTCTAGAAATTACAATGTGGTATTGGCAATCCTCAAAGAATAAAGAAAGAAAGTGGTTTTGCAACCTAATTTTTACATAGCTTTTCCCATTGGGAAAGTTGGGATGACTAACAGTATGATATGCTTGTGTATCATGGTATTCATTTTCTTTGATAAGCTTTTTAAAAAATATATTAGGTACATACAGAAAAGCGTACAAACCTGGATTGAACAGCCTGATATACTTTCACAAAATGAACATATCTGGAAAATCAGCACTCAGGTCAAAAATCAGAACATCGCTGTCACCTCAGAGGGCCCCTTGTGTTTTCTTTCAGTCACTACCACCAACACCAACCTACACACTATAGATGGTGATTATACTTTTGAGGAGGGGAGTGGGAATGGAAGCAGGGGGAAAGAAGAAATATCATGTTTTGCCATGTATTGTTGTAATTGTACACAAAAAGAAATGACTATCTATTACCTTTGAAATAAAACAATGTTTTAAAGGTTGCAGCCATTTTAGCCCCTCCTGTCTTGATCCAGCGATTTTCCCCTGGTAATCTTGTGTTATATCAGGTTGCACTCAGATTCAGTAATTAAGAGCATGGCTTCTGGAGTAATACAGAAAAGACTTGAAGTCACGTCTTACAAATCACAAGCAAGCCTGGGCCTTGGTCAAATTACTCAAATTCTTAAAGCCTAAGTTCTATCATCTATAAAATCATTATGATAACGATTAAGTAATTAAGGAGTAAATGAGAGCGTCTTTGTAGAGTACTCACTATAGCACCTGAAACACACTAATGGCTCCATAAATTGTACCTGTTATTATTATGTAGGAGAAAAATGTCAGGTAACTGACTTTTGGATATGGAAGAATATATTCTATTTCAATCATTAAATTAAAATACAGTTATTTCAGCCGGGCGTGGTGGCTCACACCTGTAATCCCAGCACTTTGGAAGGCCGAGGTGGCAGATCGTCTGAGGTCAGGAGTTCAAGACCAGCTTGGCCAACATGGTGAAACCCTGTCTTTACTAAAAATACAAAAATTAGCCGGGCCTGGCGGTGGGTGCCTGTAATCCCAGCTAGTCGGGAGGCTGAGGCAGGAGAATCACTTGAACCTGGGGGGCAGAGGTTACAGTTAGCCGAGATCACGCCATTGCACTCCAGCGTGGGCGAGAGAGCAACACTCCGTCTTTTCACTCTGAAGAGTTGAAGATAATAAGTGGTACTCACCATTCACAGAGTCTGAGAAACACAGAGCTAGCTAAAAGTATCTCAGAAATCATCAGATTCATTTATTTGTTTATTACGCAAATGAATAAACTGAAACTAAGACAATCAATGATTTATTTATGCTCATGCCAAGAACCAGATTTCAATTTCTCTGACTTCCAGTCCAGCACTTTCTCCCACTATACCATGATCCATTCACTCAGCCATATCCTAATAGAGCTAACAGTTATCGAGTGTCTTATAAGTACATGCCAGTAAAATTCAGACCAAAATGCCTATCCCAGGAAAAGGTGAAAAAACACTTTCTATTAGATCAGGCTGACTTATTTCCATTTATTCCATCAGCTTACTGGAAAGGATTGCAAAGAGATTACCTAAGTATTAGAAGATTGCTAATATGTGGTATTAAAAATTAATTCCATTTTTGAATATATTGAACAAGATGAGATCTTATCAGCCATCTGCTGCTGAGTCCTCTGTTGTCCTGGTTACTTATATTTATGCTAATGAAAAATCATTTCTCAGGCCTCCAAAACTCTTATTCTTCTCTAGTCCTTGTACACACCCTATCCAGAGAAAGAGACTAAGACTGAAATTAGAGAGCTGCAAATTCAACTTTAGTGGACAAGTATAAGAAGACAGATTTGTGACCTGAGGAAAAAAAGGAGCAGGTGTTCTAGAAAAATATCCTCAAGTATTGATGGCATTGGCTTGGAAGGGGAAACGTATGATTGCATTGAGAAAAGAAGTTTGGCCTTGTATTTGAATCCTGGTTTCTCCGAGTTGAATCCAACTGTTAATTCTGTAGCCTTGTGTCAGGCCCTTCCTTTGACTCGCCATTCATTGCCTTGTCCCTAGAGAGCCTTCCATAACTGATCTGTGACTCTGTCATATAATTTTCACAAACTACCAAAAGAGAGGATTTCGAATTGTTAAAAACGTAAGGAAAGCTGTATTGTTTCAGCCATTCAACATACGGCACAGCTAAATCAGCTTCATAATTATAACTTTCATTGTTCTCTTTAAAGTCTTATTGACAAATCAGGGAAAACTTTTTCCTTTAAAAAATTTTAAGATTGAGAAGAGTACATTTCCTGTATTTTCTTTTAATAAATAGAAAGGAATGCTGAGATCAGCAAAGAGGGTGCATTAGAGATGCATACATTAGCAGATCAAAGAAATATAAATATTTAATACATAGGGATGAACACAAGGGAGTAGAAAACCAAATTTTTTTTCTTGACCACTACATGCATTTAATCAAATGGCCATATATTTTGTGTTCTTTCAACAGCATAACACATGGAGATAGCATCAATAATTCCAGTACCTAGTTTATTAATGGATCCTTTTTTCCTCAAACAGTATGTAAATAAAGAGCAGTTATGTGATAATCTTGTTGGTGTATTCTTGAGAATAGGTAATATCACCCTATCACCTTCTATAAAGCCTTCAAAGAGATGTATTCCCCATGTATGCATTAATACACTGACTCTTAAAAGTGAAACATTATTGAAAACACACAAGAATCAATGTCAAAACAAACTTTGCTTTCCACTTTAGTAGTCTGGCTTGTTTGAAGGAATGACATTTTTTAAGTAATCTCATTCAACAAAGCATTAAAAACCTGGTGGTTAATGATTCTAAAGAATTCATTAACCTTGAACATAAAGTTCCCGTTTTTCTCTGTTTACATTCTTCACAGTGAACAGATACATTGAGTTATAACATCCAAAGAAAAGTAGATTGAGAAATTCTCTCTAAAGTAATTTTAACAACTCATTATGAAATGCAGCATTCAGAAAACGTACATGAAACACAAATGAAGAGTTCGGTGTTTTATATTTATAAAGCAAATGGCTATATATCTACTACCCAGGTCAAGACACAGAACACTGCTGGCCCTGTAGATGTCCACGAGACTCTTCTTGAACATACCTTTCTCTATCAACAAGAAATAACCAGCACCATAACTTTTATTATAATATCTCTTTTTTCATACTATCATCACTTATATGATCATCCCTAAAAATATAGTTTAGTTTTGTCCATTTTGATTAGAGTACATTATTTTGTGCCTTGTTTCTTTTTCAACATTATACTTGCATGTTTTATCCATGTAGCTGCATAGAGTTGTAATTTGCTCACTTGTTTACACACTGTGTGCAATTTCGTGATATAAATGTACAAAATGTATTTATTACTCTAACGTTGACAGATACATGGTTTTTTCCCAGTTTTTGGATATCAGAATCAACTATGCTCAGAATATTCTTGCAATGTATCCTGGTACATATGTGCATAACTTTGCTTGAGCACTTATGGAATTCAGTAAGTGCTACAAATTGCATTGTGTTTTGTTGGTGCTGTTTTCCCAAGAGCCATTTTTAAAACATTTATCAGCTGCATTAAATATATCTTCTTATTCTGATGTTTTGACATCTTGAGGCCTTGCTGACACTAGAAGAGATGACTTTTTCCAGGGTTCACTAATTCCTAAGGATAGAATGACTCACCTGGGACGATGTGTTTCATATAGAAACCAATCAATCCAAAGCACATACCTCACAACTTCCCCCTTTATCTAGCTCTTACACTATGGGCTATTACCTACCTACCCCAGGGCCAGGTACCAGACAATGGGACAGCCCCTATTTCCCAGAACCTAACAAAAGTATTCAAACTAGCCAATTCTAAATCTGCTTACCCTGCCACCCCATTACCTCCCACAAAAAGCACATAACAGGCTTTTGCACACGTTTTCTCTCATTCCCTTTGTCCCCTGATTGACCCTGCTGTTTCCGCATATGGCTCTGCATGGTGTGCTGTACCTCCTGTTTCTAGGGATCTGTGAGTATAACAATTTCTTCTTTCATGACAGTCATGTCATACATGTCTTACAACACCTGATTAACACACAGCCCAGGTACATTTTTAAACACTAACACATCTTTTTTTTTCTTAATTTTTCTAACATATCTTTTATAGCCAGTAACTCTAACTATACCTTACCCACACAAATGTATTCTTATAGTCATCAAAGGGTCTCTCTGTGGCCAGGCACAGTGGCTCACGCCTGTAATCCTAGCACTTTGGGAGGGCGAAACGGGTAGGTCACCTGAGGTTAGGAGTTTCAGACCAGCCTGGCCAACATGGTGAAATCCTGTCTCTACTAAAATACAAAAATTAGCCAGGCATGATAGTGGGTGCGTGTAATCCCAGCTACTCAGGAGGTTGAGATGGGAGAACTGCTTGAACCCGGAAGACGGTGGCTGCAATGAGCCAAGATGGCCCCCCTGCACTCTGGCCTGAGCAGCTAAGAGAGACTCCATCTCCAAAAAAAAAAGTAAAAAAGTCTCTCTGTTCCTGCTTATTTGTCCTGTTGTTTAGAAATGATGAAGGTAGAGACTACATACACTTTTGACTATGCTTGAAATACAAGAAATAAGGTAACAAAGGGTAAAATCAGCATGAACCTCCACCAGACAAACTCATTGCCAGACTGTCCCCCAAGGAAGAAGAATTCTCTGAGTGTAATTACCCAGCACAGACTCTGAAAAAGTCTACAAGGGAGTTTCTAATTTTGTTGCTGAGGACAAAAAAATCAATTATCCATGCACCCCTGTCTACCCACCTCTGTATGTCTCATTGTATGTGTCTCTGTGACATACAGAAATGGAGGGTCATATGATTAATCTCCCAGGGACTCAGGAAGTGGTTGTCTAGGGAAGAATTATTCAAGAGTGAGTAAAGCAGCAACTGCGAAGTTTGCTGTAAGCTTTATAAGGGTGACACAGGTTTCACACATAAGGAAATCTATCCCAACATCTAGCTGCTATGAACTAGGATTGGAAAGCCTCACTCGGAACAAAAGAACCTGCTATATCTGGCATATAGGGGAAACCTCTATCATGAAGAATCTTGAGAGTGTGTTAAACGTGAATAAACTTATCTCTTAGGATAAAAGTTTTGAAGATATTGACTCAGTTTTATTATCCAGACAAATTCAGTATTGGAAACTGGGGAGAAAATCCAACCCGAGGCTGATAAGCAGTTATTATCCAAGAGAAAGATGAAAGACAGGAAAGCAGAAACATAGAAAAGAGTGTGGCCGGGTTACTGGAGGAATTAAATTCACCAGAAAAGAAAGCGAAATGCTTGTAAATGAGGGGAAGGAGGACAAATTATTGCTGTATTCTTCTTCCAGTCTCTCACAGTGCTGATAAGAAAGACAACTCACTGATCTGAAAAAAAGCTGCAGGCAGCCAAGGAGGTCAAGGAGAAAAAAGTAGGAGGTCTCTGAATAAGCAAATCATTTGGGAAGTTTCTAGACAAGAAAGCAACCCTTTCTTGATTGGGACATGTGCTTCTATTTTGGCTCCAAGACAGGAACACTGTAATAAAAGCCTGTCACTGTAAATTAGATTAGGACATTTGTTTACACAATAATGTGCCAGAAACAGAGAAAAAACTGCATAGGCTGGGTAGAGAAGCACTTACTACATTTAACCAAGTCTGAGCATGAACTTGGGACAGTTGTCAAAGAGGCAAAACAAGACAAATGCGAGGACAGCAGAAGGGCAGTTAGGCGCCCGCTGAATCACACGGGAAAATGACTAAAAACATTGTGGAGACAATGACTGTCTCTCTGGTGTGAGATCACAGACCCCAAGGTAATGAATTGAGTTTGCAGAAAAAGGGACAAGAACAGGTTCAAAAATAACATTCTCAAGCCTGCAGTGCAGTCTCCCAGCTGAAAGCTCCAGTGCTTCCTGTTGTTGCCAGGCACCATGGAGAAAGATCAAGGAGCAGGGAGAGGAAAATGGATGCTATGAGTAGCTGGGTGCCTCTGGGTGTAACAAAATAAATCTGTGAACACTGCATTTAATTTGGCTTTCCTTGTCAGCAAGGCAGCTGTTCTGGATAAACTAAGTCATGACCTTGAAGTTCTATGCTTTGTACCAATGATATTGAGAGTTGATGAGATTAAAACTCAATATTCAGAGATTTCAGAGCCTCCAAAATGATCATCTCCAATTGTTAAGCCCAGACCGTTAGTTCCCCAAAGAAGACCACCAGAGTCCAGAGTCAAAGCCAAGCGGCAAGGATCTTTACTACAAGTTCGAACCTGGTCCCTCCATTCCACAGCATACAAGAGGGCCCTGAACAATGCGAGTGTTTGCTTTTTATAGCCTGAAAGTTACAGGGGAACAAAGGAATTCTTTTGGTTCCCGCTCTTTCAGTAAAACTTTGAATGGCTGTCTCCTTATCGGAGACTTTCCTGGTGGTGTTTGTACTGGGCTCAGGAAGTTTGAGAGATATATGGCGATATGTGGTGGGATGGGAGGATGGGATGTGTTTGTACTGGGCTTGTTTGTTTTGAGCCCGGGGCTGAGGAATGTGCCCGGCTCCTTTCACAATATATCATGTTATTTTCTGCCTCAGTACAT
This sequence comes from Gorilla gorilla gorilla, assembly GCF_029281585.2. Classification (NCBI taxonomy): domain Eukaryota; kingdom Metazoa; phylum Chordata; class Mammalia; order Primates; family Hominidae; genus Gorilla; species Gorilla gorilla. Next base: position 105,044,881 of record NC_086017.1, on the reverse strand, counting down.
TTACTTACTGTTTTTTCCTCCTTACTATATCTCTCATCTGCCCCTATTGAAAACCAACCTTCAAGCTTCCACTCCCACTTCTTCCTTAAAATTGTACCAATTTTCAACCTTTGCTGATATTTCCTAACTTTTAAATTCTTTCAGTTAGTATCATAGAAATTATCATTTAATTGTTTTCTATTTGTCCCATGTGTATTCATTGCCATTTGTCCTATTTTATAGGACTTTGAAGAAAGATAGAGAATCTTTCTCTCCACTCCGTTTTAATTCCCAGACTATCTGGAATAGCACTAGGCACAAAGTAAGCCCTCACTAGAGAGTCATTTTTACAAGCTCCTAAATGATGTCTTCATCAACAACAATTTTTCTTCTTAAAATGAAATGGTAGAGTGGCCTGAAAATAAAACTTCACTCATTAAAACAAGCGTTAAGAGACTGGCTGGAAAAATTCAAAGTCTAATTATTAGTTTTCCTGACGTGGCACAGGCAAACATTAAAAATGTAACACAGTCCTAACATTAGAGTGCTGCTTGTATGTGGAATTAAGGTGTAAAGTCATTAAGGTGACTGTTACAGCATCAGAATGGTTTGGAGTCACTCCATGGTGCCATTGAGTATAGACATGTAACTGTGCCAGAGCCAATTTCTTCATTTGTAAAATGACTGCATTAGTGGTAACCACCTCAGAAAGTTCATATTAGGATTAAATGAGAAAATATATTTTAAAAGTTAGTGTTTGGCACATAGTAAACACCCAATACATGTTAGCTAGTTGGAACTTTTACTCATATCTTGGCATTCCAGTTATATCTATGGACACTCACAGATTCTAATCAACATCAAAGATATTGTGTTAAAATTCTAAGATTATTAACTCTCACATCTAACCTTAGAGTAGAAGAATCAATTCAACTAGGTTTATATTTGGAGTAAAATGTAAATTAAAACCAAAGAGCCTTAGTATGTCTCTTCATTGACATATAAAAAAACTTCGTATTATTTACCACCTACCGCAAGCATACAGAGATGATTCAAATAAAAAGTTTTGGGTGCATAGGATCAGTGAGACATTACACTAGGCAGTGGATGCATAGAAAGAGAGAAAATATTGACATCATTTCTGAATTTTCAAATAATCTTGAAAGCCAGAAAATCAAAAGAGTTGTATACTGAATGCCTCAGTTTTCATTCAGTAAGCATTTTCCTCCAGATTGAGAAGGATAACAAGAAAATACAGGACTTGGCCAGTGAACTTCAGAAGACAATCAGGTTGTGAAGCCAAACAGTGAGTTAGACAATGTTTTTAAAAATATTTATTTTAGTACACAAAGAAGTACACAAATGCATGATATAAAAAGTAAGTTTGTGGCCAGGCGTGGTGGCTCACACCTGTAATCCCAGCACTTTGGGAGGCCGAGGGGGGCGGATCATGAAGTCAGAAGATCGAGACCATCCTGGCTAACACGGTGAAACCCCGTCTTTACTAAAAACTACAAAAAAAAAATTAGCCAGGCATGATGGCAGGTGTCTGTAGTCCCAGCTACTCGGGAGGCTGAGGCAGGAGAATGGCATCAACCTGGGAGGCGGAGCTTGCAGTGAGCCAAGATTGCACCACCGCACTCTCCAGCCTGGGCGACAGAGCGAGACTCCGTCTCAAAAAAAAAAAAAAAAAGTAAGTTTGTGTGAACTGTCAAAGAAGATTTAGAGGCAATAGCAGTGGTGTGCTCATTTAAAAACTGGTTCTGGTCAGGGAGGAAGGACTGATTTTTTTATTGTTTGCCAATTGCTATTGTGCAAATATTCCCACCATGGCTGATTTCAAGGTACTAATGAGATGTCACTGAATACAGAGTTGGGGAAAGATGTGGATACTCGATTCAGGATCCAGCACACCAATGTCAGAATTTAAGCAGAAACTTGAAGGACTGACTGAATTGGAGATAACATTAGAGAGTTGAGAAAATTCCAGATGGAGACAATAGCTGGAATAAAGCCTCTGAGTAAAGATTAAGCACAGAATATAATGGAGATTGTGTGAAGTCAATCTGATTAGAGTACAGTACACGTTAAGAAATGGTAAATTTGAAAAAGTAGCTTCAGACAAGATTTTAGTAATTTCAAGCAAAGTAGACTAAAGGGTCATTTGGTAGCAACTGAGGATTCATTAAAGATTTCTAAGGAGAAGCTGAACTCATGAAATTAATTCTTTAAGGGGAGTGATTGATCTGTTGTATGTTGTCTGTATCAGAAGTAGGAAAAAAACAGAGCCCTGGAGACCTGTTGCAAGATAAGGAGCACCAGGTCATAGCGGTGGCATTGAGGATGAAAATGTCACTGCTTTTTTATTCCCATATTTTGGTTAGTGAAAGGGAGTGGTGTCCAGCAGCTTTTCTACTCCTGTAGTTCAGCAAGTGGGAAAGGGTGTTACAAGCCCTTTTGTTCATCAGGCAGAAAGGAGCAGCACCCAGTGGCTTTTTTCACTCCTGTAATTCAGTGAGAGAGAGTATTATAGCTCTTTTCACTCCCATCATTTGGCAGGCTTTGGGTTTTGGTCCTGCAACCAAGAGGAATGAGGTTTGCAGGCACTTTAGAGTAAGCAAGGCAGAGTAGAATTTTATTGATCAACAGAAAAGCTCTTGACAATGAGAGGGGACCTGAAGTGGGTAGCCATCTGTGAGGCTGAGTCTGGGGTTTTTATGGGCTTTGAATGGAGGATTATGTGCTGATTGGTCCATGGGTGGTCTTGGAAAAAGCACCATTTGATGGTTAAAAGACATCATCCAGAAGGAACCAACTGAGAGAGAGTGGGTAAGATGGGGATAGTTCTCACTCCAGTTTTAGACTCTATCTGGAACTGGCAGTTCAGTCCACAGGTTGAAGGTCAAGCCTTACTGGGGAATCACCTTTGTCTGCCTGGAATTTGTCTGTCTGCTTTCACTATCTAAATGGCAAGAGAGTTGGAAGCAACATTGTGGTGAAAAAATGTTGATAAAATTGGAAGACTTGTTAGATGTGAAGGAAGAAGAAAAGAGAATAACTATAACTTTCACATCTGGCCTTAAGAGTAGAAGAATCATCTCATTGAATGACAGGAGAAGCAACCGAGCAGAGGCTATTTTATGGGGCAGCCAATAGCTTCAACTTTAGAGATGTTCACTTTAAAAAAAAAAAAAAGATGTTCACTTTAAATACCAGTACTGTTTCTCTGCTCCTTTCAGAATTCCACAGGCCACACAGATACCTGGTTGCCTCTCTATCTGTTATTCCCTGTCATTCTCAAAGCCCAAACCCAATATCAGAGTTCTCTCCAATTAAACAACAGAGCAGAGATTTTAAACTCTTTTTCTTCTTGGAATCATCATATCCCTCCTATTTCTCCCTCCACCCCTATCTACTTACTCTCTTTCTATCCAATTCTGAGGATTTTTCTTTTACAGTAAATGCTCTTACTTTTAAATAATTTCTTCTCCCATAGTACATTCCTATATATTTTAGTACTATGTAGTATAGAGTAAATTTAGTATATTCTTATGCTAAAATAATTTGTATTTTAAATATTTCACTTTAGATAAACTGGTATTTTTATTATTCCATCCATTTTCTTAAAATATCCTATGAGATAAGTGAGGGTAGCTATAATTAACCTCATTCTGTAAGTGGAGAAGTCATAAGAGATAATTCATATAGTCAAATAACTGATTCAGAGGCAATCACTGATTTAGGATTTCCTTCTCAATATCCTACCCAATAAACAAAATACTGTTTTTTACCTCTAAATTTCCTTAAAAGAAAGATGCCACACAAATTCATTTTTGTTGCCTATGGTAATTCTAATTGCATTTCAAAGCAATACAAGGTAAAAGCTAAACTAGAATAAAGAATAAATGCCTCATAATCAAAATTCCATTGCCTTTTTCCAAACTTGGCTTGTTTTCTAGGATTATCTATAACAACTAGAAAGTGAAGACCACTAAACAAAATTCTAAAGAAGATAGTCCTAAATGCTTTTTTATTTTGTGTGCCATAATTTACTACTCAAATAACAAAAATTAGAAACCAAGTACTTAGATTTCATTACCATCTTTAGCCTGGACATCAAAACCTTATAACTTTCAGTATATCTTTGTAAACAATAGGATGTATTTAAATACAAACAATTAGAAGTAAAGAGGGAAACAATGCAAAGCAGTTTAAGATCCAAAAGGTGCTTACTCTGTAAGAGTCTCAAACTGTAGTCTCCTCACGTCTCAGATCCTTAGCAAAAGACATGCAATCAAGCCTCTATTCTGAGCTGAATGCTTCTAACTTATTAATTCTAACAGACAAGATAAGGGGAAAGAAAACCTCTCAAGCATGTAAATTTCATTGTTTCAATGTATAAGTAGTTTTAACCCTGAAGGGTAGCTCGCCAACCACTGAGGAACTCTTGAATGCTGAATGATGTTCTTCAATTCCTCCTTTTGAATTCAACATAATTATTTTGTATATGAACAACGATTCCTCAAAACACTGGCTTTGAAACTTAGACCAGTTTTTTCTAATATTGGGAAACAGGCCTCTAAGAAGCAATAGGGTTACAAGGTCTGAAGCAATAGGGATATAAGCATGTTGAATGTAGATTGAGTGAATAATAGTCTTGTATTTATAGAACGAGGTTGATTAGAGCCTACCCTCACTTATCTGATAGTATTTTTTAGGATAATGGGTGAAATTATAAATATTCCTGCATAATTCATATGTCAATTTTCTAATTATGTATTTTCCAATCAATGGACTTAAAAATGTAATTATTACCTCTTTGGCATTTTCAAAATATTTTGCTACTATGCAAGGGTTTCTTACTTAAAAAAAAGGTAAGGTCCATTACTTAAATTTTAGGGTGGGAAACATATTGCACTCCTGGTGGGATTATTATTTAATGTTTTGTGATATTTTCATTCTATATTTGAGAAAATATTTTTAGTCAGTAAGCAGACATGGGAACCACGTATAATAAAACATGTAAAATGTAGAAGGGGAAAGGTTATTATAAAGGTTCCTCAATTTTGGCTGTTACTGTGAACTATCTTTAGAAAATGTTCCCTCTGAAAAATGTGAACATAGCTACTTTATACTCTCCTTATTCATGGAAGTATTTTCAACATTTTTAATTTTCATAATAATAGTGAGGTAATATCTGTAAAATGCTTTGAACTCCTTGGAGAAAGGGACTATGTAAATGCAAAACATCATGATTATTACTCTGCAATAAATTCCAGCTAACATAGTAGGCAATTAAGGGAGAGAGCTGAGGAGTAATTAAAATTGATATCTCACCATCCTTGCAAGGTGCTGTTTTGGCTGTTCATCAATGCCTTCAAAGTAGTGTCAAGTACAAAAAATAAATAAGTAATTGTTAGATGAAAGCAGAAACCTGTCAAATCCCTTTTTTCCAACCAGTACATTCTGATATAGAGTCTCAAAAAGGATTCTCAGTAATTCACAAATTCTGTTATTAATAGAGAACAAATAAGAGGTTACAGAGTCCATAATAGCATCTAAGGTCTTTATACTTGTCACATGAGGGAGGATTCACGGAAAATAATCTCAATACTTACTGCTTGTTTTAGGGGATGCAAATATAAAGTAAGTTGTTTAGCATTCAAAAACACGTATTACTCAATTGCATGAAGAATATATGAGCCTGAAAAATTTGTTAGCACTGAAATATCATAGAGATTCCTTTTGCCTCCTTCATTTCCAGCTGAAGTCTCACTGTCTGGTCTTTAAACCTTGAGCAGGTCATAGTCATCCCCACTGGCATGAGTTTGTTCACTTCTCTACTCAGAATGCCCTGCCCATTTTTCTCTCCTCACTCAAATCTTGTCCATCACTCAAGGCCTGCTTTCCTATGACTTCACTTTTCAAAGAGAATTCAGAAGTGTCGTCCTAGGACCATATTTAGAATTTCTTACTCCAAAACTATAGTAAATCCTAAGCACCCCAGCCACACAATAACAGACCATCCACATATTTAGAAAATATTTTCTGATCAAGGTTATGGCATGTTTTCTGGAATAAGAAACCAACAGGAAATTTGGAAATCTTTTGGTTTTCTTTCAGACTTTTATGATGTTAGGTCATTAGTAGTCCATATGCAGCCATGTTGGGGTAAGGCAGCAGATGGGCAAAATTGACCAGGGTCAATAATTTTGCATGCAGGAAGAGTCTCCTAGATTGCTTTAACCTAGTGGTAAAACCAGGTCTATAATAAATAACACAAAACAATATTTTGTCTGCCCTGATGCTACATCTCCAGAGTGGATTCAGAATTTTCTCCAACTGAAAGGAGCCAGGCACATTCCTCAGCCCCGGGCTCAAAACAAACAAGCCCAGTACAAACACATCCCATCTTCCCATCTCACCACATATCGCCATATATCTCTCAAACTTCCTGAGCCCAGTACAAACACATCCCATCTTCTTCTCACCACATATCGCCATATATCTCTCAAACTTCCTGAGCCCAGTACAAACACCACCAGGAAAGTCTCCGATAAGGGGACAGCTGTTCAAAGTTTTACTGAAAAAGCAGGAACCAAAAGAATTCCTTTGTTCCCCTGTAACTCTCAGGCTATAAAAAGCAAACACTCGCATTGTTCAGGGCCCTCTTGTATGCTGTGGAATAGAGAGACCAGGTTCGAACTTGTAGTAAAGATCCTTGCCGCTTGGCTTTGACTCTGGACTCTGGTGGTCTTCTTTGAGGAACTAATAGTCTAGGCATAACACAACTACTTTTAGCCTATAGATAGTGCCTGCCCATTTCTAGCAACACAGTTTTTTTTTTTTAATACTAACCCTTTCACTTTCTCCCTTCCTTGTGATAGCTCCCTGTGAGAGCTACTTCTGAAATTTATCATATCACTGAAGCCACCACTTCCACTGAGACAGCCTCCTGCCTAAGGTACCACTGCCACTGGTTATGATGCCTAGCAGAGGCTGCCTAAGTCTTCAAATATGTCTAGACAAGTCAGAATCTTAAGAATTTAGTTAATGTCCAAGTTGAGATTCCCACATGATGGTCAGCAAATGTAGATATAAAGAAATAAGTAACGTCCATTTACAGGACTTGCTATGCCAGGTTTAATGACAATACATCCTTATTTCAGTTGGTCCTTAACAATAATCTGGTGGAGGATATGAAGACATGCAAAAATTAAGTAATTTTTCCAAGTTCACATTATTTCAAAACCAGAACTACCATTCAGGTCTGTGTCATTTCAAAGCGCTTTTTCCTTGCACACAACTATATGGTCTGGCATTCAAAAGGCATCAAGTCCACTAAGAGTGCCAAAAATGTGAGCACTGGGTGAGATCTGGCTATTTGCTCTCTGAACTGTTTTACTATCAGTTGAGTATGAGAATTTTGTACTTACCCACAGTGATTATAATCAAGAAGCTTCTAGAAACTACAGGTGAATGAATCTGACCTTCAGAGAACCTGGGACAGAAAAGACGGAATTTTCTCCCAAATGTGAATAGAAAGGATAACATAAAAGACAGTCAGCATGGTGCTCCAGTCTTCTGGAGGACACTTACAGGTCAGTAATTTTATTTCAATGGCTACTGTAGGTAGATATAGGTCTCTCTGCTACTGAGAAACAGTTGCCTTTCTCACTTAACAGCATCCCTCAAGTTGAAGCACCGTGAGTAACACAACAAATGCATGTCGTCAATCAGACATTGGCTTGCTATTTTCCATGAACTTGACATATCCCTGCTTTCCCATATGCCTTGCCTCCTCCTGCTACACGTTGCCTTCCCACTCTCCCTCCTCCTCTTCATTTGTCACCTTCTGTTCCCTCCCCTGCTTCTTCTGTTTTCAATTTAGTGATGTTGAATGTTTTAAGTGTGAAATAATATGCATTAAACTGAGGCTCTTCAGGAGTATAATGGAAATATATGCACCAACCCTCTGTGTGTGTGTCTATGCATGATTATAATATATTGATCCATAGAAATAATATTCACAATAATATAGTATGGGACCTGAAATAAATGTGAGATGGGTGAGTTAAGGTGTTAATAAAAACATAAAGTATGTCTCAGGGCACTCTAACTGTCCTTCTTTGGACCTTGATATCCACAGCTATCTATGTATCACTATGAAAGCACTGGCAAATACAAGAAGCTCTGATACCTATTTTGCAGAGTAGTGTAAAGGTCTGCATGACTCTGAATGTTCTGAATATAACAACATGACAACATAGCATCTACTTGGCTATCAGTAAGGGTGATGATAAATTAGAGCATTACACATTTCTCCTATGTTAAAGAACCTCAGAACACTATATAGCTGACAACCCAATTTACAGAGATCTCAAGCACAACAATAAATAATGTCCTTTGTACATTTAGTCCTTAAAGACTAGTGATCTCTGAGACAGAGTTCATAGTACAGTGATAATTGGACTAACTCAAGTCTCCCCAAAACAAAGGTATAGATGTGAGCATGGTTGGGATTTCTGTTGCCATCCTTAGCACAAGGTCAGAGGTATTGAATGAGGAAGATAAGATAGTGATGACATTTTTCCAAGCAGATCAGTTCTGGGCCTGCATGACACAAAGGCACATGTTGGGGCATTGCAGAAGGCCTCAGCCACCTGGGAATTTTGGGGTAGGGGTGAAGCTGGATGTGATCTCTCTTTTTAAAAAAAATTTTACTCTTGATTCTCCCAAACATTTAATGGAATACTAGTACATAGTAGCTCTTACATAAAATTTTCATTACTTAAAATTCTCTTGCACTCAGAAACTCACAGGAGCCTCTCAATTTCTTTGCCATCACTTCATACATACCCTCCTGGGCCCACCTTTGTGATACCTTTGGTTTTGTGTCCTCTGCTCTCCACAGTGCCATACTATACATCCTGAAGGACTCACCATGTGGCCTCCAGGAGAGTGAAATTCTTTTTTCACCTTTTAATGTTTTTCTTAGGCTCTGGTGGGTTTACGTATGTTCCATTTTCTTCTCAAAGAGTTGGGGTGGTTGTGGGTAGAGTATTCTCTGTAATGGTGAGCTAGGTTTTTCAGATCAATGTCCCCAGAGAAAACAAACAAAAAATTTTTCATTTGTTTCTCATCTCTCGGGGATCACAGTCCTTAGTTGCTTAGTGTCATTGTCTTGAATGTCATTTCTTCTTGTATTTGGTCCAGTTTTACAGTTGTTTAATGTGGGAGGGTGTTATGTTTTGAGTGTGTCCCCTCCAAAATCTAAGTTTTGCCAATATGATAGAGGCAGAGCCTTTCAGAGGTGATTAACTATGAGGGCTGCTCTCTCATTAATGGAATTGGGCTCTTTTTAAAGAGACTTCATGTAGTATTCGGCAAGGTTGCTAAATTGCTCTTCTGCACTTCTGCCATGTGAGGATGCAGCAAGAAGGCCCTCATCAGACACCAGATGTCAGTGACTTCCAAGCCTTCAAAACCGTAAGAAATAAATTCTTGTTCTTTGTAAATTACCCAGTCTAAGACATTTTGTTGTAGCAGCACAAACAGACTAAGACAGGGGTAAATCAGGTCTCTGTTACTTCATCTTGACTGGAAGCAGAAGTTGTCTTCGTGATGCAAGAAACCCAGAGCAATCATCTTGACCAAAGCAGACTAGCTTTCATAGCCTTCTCAACTTGCTGTCAACTTTAAGTGGAGAAACTTTCCTTACTTGTGTATTGTAAAGATACAACTCAGGAACAGCCCGATGGAAGAGATACATAGGACAAGTTATGGGGGATGCTGGGGGAACTGAATTTCCATGTGTTCTCTGGGTATGCCACCCTCTGAATACATCAATGTGTTCACTAACCAGGAAGTTACTGCTGGATTTGATCTTGTTTGGCTTCCAAGGGAAGCTGGGACATCCAAACACTCAAGATAAAGAATGCATAGGCAGAAAATAAGAAAAGCACAAGGAAAAACATTCTTCCTGAAAGAATAAGAGGAAGATATCAACATTTTGAAGGATTCCCCAAGCCTTTTCATGTTACTTAATAGCAGGAATGGTAGTGGAGACAGGCTTAGCAAGAAATAACTGCAAGTCAGTGTGATCAATGCTATAATAGAGATATGTAAGAAAACTGCCATGATGGAAGGAGAGAGAGTCCCTTCTTTGACTTTGAGATGTAAAGATTTTAAAGAAGGTATCAGAGGAGAAGTTATGTGAGGGAAAATGTTAAATCATGAGTTGGAATTGGATAGAACAATGGGGTAGAAACTTCAAATGGTAAAAAAAAAAAAAAAAAAGCATACATAGACAAAGAGGGGGCGTTTAGGAAATATGAAAGCCAGCCACAAGTAGAAAAGGGCATGCCATGGGGAGTGCTCAGAATAGAGTTTTGAAATGTACAACAGAGTTACATCCTGAAGTGTTTTGTAAGCAAATCCATACAGTTTAAATCTGGAACAATGTTAAGCAGAAGTGTGACATAATCAGATTTTTATTTTTAAAAGATAAGTCAGAAAACAGTATAAATCATGAATCAAAGGCAGTACTGAGATTTCTGGATAACAAATGAAGCACCAAATAGCTACTGAGGAGTCAAGGCAAGAGATCATAATAATCTTATTAATCATCATAATCTATACTGCGTGTATAGATGGAAAGAAAAGATAGATTGAAGAGAAATTGAGGAGATGGAGATCTCAGGTAGTCATATTGGATATAGAGGGTTAGAGAGAGAGAAGAGACAACAGGAAATTAATATTTTTCTGCTTGAGGGACACAGTAGATGGTGATGCTATCAATCAAGGCAGAAAATATGTCCCAAATGTCTATTGTTTCCATAATCTTCCATGTGATAGGAGCAGATCCTCATCTTCTACCTCAAAGCTTTTGTTTTTTAAAATGTACCCACAAACTAGTAAGTCAGCTAGAGTCATTATGTTGTGCCTATCATGTACCTTCTCTCTGGCTTAGGCTCCCTTTCAACTACATCTGCTTCCCACAGTGCAACTTGGAAAAACTGCCTCATCTACCATGAGAACATGCTTTGTCAATGACCGTATCAAAGGTACTATACCTGAATGATCCTAAGGCTTCCATATTTACAACCTTCATAATGCCACTGAGTTTTATGCCAATGCAGAAGACAGGATGGGCATGTACACTATAATTTCTCCATCAGAATTTATGCTATGTAAATGCAGAAATTTTTATCTATTTCACTTACTGTAATTTTTTTTTTTTTGTATCCATGCAAAGATTCTTTGTTTGACCAAACTTTAGTCGGGCTACTGAATCTTCTCCTAGGCCCATCTTTGTACTTCCTTGTAAAATGTAGTTTTAACAAGACTTCTACTAAGTCACTTTAGTAAGAATCCCCCATCCTTGATACCTAATTACTCTCAATATCCGATCACAATTTCTCACTCCCTACTCTTGATAGCTCAACAACCTGGCCTGCATTCAGCAGGAATCCTGTTAGGCCATTTCAACCAGCAATGCCTAAGACAATATCTCCTTTTAGTAATTTTTCATCCACAAACCACCATGTTCCTTGGCTATAATTCCCACTTGTCCCACTTGTATTCACAATGAAACCCAGTTCAATACTGAGGTCTCTTTTCCCCTATTGCAATAGTCCTGAATAAAATTAGTCTTGCTTTCACAGCTGTTGTTCCCTTGCCCTCTCTTGCCATTCCAACTTCTGTGACAAGATGTCGCAGCATAAAGGCCCTCACCAGATGCCAATGCCATGCTCTTCCACTTCCCAGCCTCCAGAACCATAAGCCAAATACATTTCTATTCTTATAATTTATGCAGTCTATTATAATCTGTGATAGCAGCATCTTTTCTTCTGGATATATACTCAGTAATGAGATTGCTGGGTTGAATGTTAGTTCCCCTTTGAGTTCTTTGAGTAATCTCCAAACTGCTTTCCACACTGACTGAACTAATTTACATTCCCATCAACAGTGTATAAGTGTTCCCTCTTCTCCATAGCCTCACTAGCAACTGGTTTTGTTTTTTGGTTTGTTTTTTTTTTTGACTTTTTCATAATAGCCATTCTGATTGGTATGAGATGGCATCACACTGTGATTCTGATATGCATTTCTCTGATGATTAGTGACAGTAAGCATTTTTTCATGTTTATTGGCCACTCGCATATCTTCTTTTGATAAGTGTTTGTTCATATCTTCTGCCCACTTCTTAATGGAGTTATTTGTGGGGATTTTTTTGTTTAAACGTTTGAGTTTCTTAAAGATTGTGAATATTAGACCTTTGTTGTATGCATAGTTAATGAATATTTTCCCCTGTTCTGTAGGTTGCCTGTTGACTCTGTTAATTATTTTGTTGTACAGAAGCTCTTTAGCTTAATTAGATCACACTTGGCAATTTTGTTTTTGTTGCAGTTGCTTTTAAAGACTTAGTCATAAATTCTTTCAAAAGGCCGATGACTAGAATGATGTTTCCTAAGTTTTCTTCTAGAATTTTTACACTTTGAAGTCTTACATTTAAATATTTAGTTCATCATGAGTTAATTTTGTATATGGTTAAGGGTAGGAGTTCAGTTTCATTTGCCCAGTAACGTTTATTGAATAGGGAGTCTTTCCCCATTTCTTATTTTTGTCAATTTTGTCAAAGATCAGATGGCTGTAGGTGTATGACTTTACTTCTGTGTTCTCTATTTTGTTCCATTGGTCTATGTGTCTGTTTTTGTACCAGTACCATGCTGCTTTGGTTACTGTAGGCTTACAGTATAGTTTAAAGCCAGGTAATGTGATACCTTCAGCTTTGTTCTTTTTTCTAAGGATTGCTTTGGCTATTCAGGATCTTTATGGCTCCATATGAAATTGAGAATACCTTTTTCTAATTCTGTGAAAAATGACATTGATAGCTTGATAGGAATAGCACTGAATCTGTCGATTGCTTTGGGCAGTATGGCCATATTAACGATATTGGTTCTTCCAATCCATGAGCATGGAATGTTTTTCCAAGTGTTTATATCATCTATGATTTATTTCAGCAGTGTTCTATAGTTCTTCTTGTAGAGATCTTTCACCTTCCTGGTTAGATGTATTCCTAGCTATTTTATTTTTTATGGCTATCATAAACAAGATTGCACTCTTGATTTGGCTCTCAGCTTGAACATTATTGGCATATAGAAATGCTACTAATTTTTGTACACTGATTTTGTCTTCTGAAACCTTATTAAAATTATTTATCAGTTCCAGGAGCCTTTTGATGGAGTTTTTAGGTTTTTAGATTTCTAGGTATAGAATCATATTGACCACTAAGAGAGATAGTGTGACTTATTTCTTTCTCTTTCCTGATTTTTCTAGCTAGGACTTCCAGTACTATATTGAATAGGAGCAGTGAGAGTGGGCATCCATGTCCTATTCCACTTCTCAAGGGGTTTGTCATAGATAGCTCTTATTATTTTGAAATATGTTCCTCCAGTGCCTACTTTGTTGAAGATTTTTATTATGAAGGAATGTTAGATTTTACTGAAAGTTTTTTTCCACATCTATTGAGATGATCATATGGTTTTTGTTTTAAATTCTCTTTATGTGATGAATCACACTTATTGATTTGTGTATGTTGAAATAACCTTGGATCCCAGGAATTAAGCCTACTTGATCATGGTGAATTAACTTTTTGACATGTGGCTGGATTCTATTTGCTAGGATTTTGTGAAGGATTTTTACATCTGTGTTAATCAGGGATATTGGCCTGTAGTTTTCTTTTTTCGTTGTGTTTTTGCCAAGTTTTAGTATCAGGGTGATGCTGGTTTCATAGAATGAATTAGGGAGGAGTCCCTCCACATCAGTTTTTTGGAATAGTTTCAGTAGAATTGGTACCAGCTTTTCTTCATATGTCTGGTAGAATTTGGCTGCAAATCCAACCACTGTGGGGATTTTTTTGGTTAGTATGTATAATAGTCTGTTCTTACATTGCTATAAATAAATACCTGAGACTGGATAATTTACACAGAAAGAAGGTTTAACTAGCTAATGGTTCTGCAGGCTGTATTGGAAACATGATGTTGGCATCTGCTCGGCTACTGGAGAGGCCTCAGAAAACTTACAATCATGGTGGAAAGTGAAGAGGGAATAGGCTTATCACATGGCCAGAGCAGGAGCAAGAGAGAGAGAGGGAAGAAGTGTTAAACACTTTTAAAGGAAAATATCTCATGAGAACTCACTCACAATCATAAGGACAGTACCAAGGGGGATGGTGCTTAACCATTCCTGAGAAATCCACCCCCTTGATCCAATCAATTTCCACCCAGACCCATCTCAATATTTGTGATTACATTTCAATATGAGATTGGGGTGGGAACAGGCATCCACACTATATCATTCCACTCCCGTCCCTTCCCAATCTCATGTCCTTCTCACATTTCAAATTACAATCATGCCTTCCTAATAATCTTCCAAAGTCTTAAGTAATTCCAGCATTTAATACTAAAGTCCAACATTCAAAGTCTCATCTGAGACAAAGGCAAGTCCTTTCTACCTATAAGCCTGTAAAGCCAAAAACAAGTTAGTTACTTCCAAGATACAAAGGGGGTACAAGCATTGGGTAAAATGTCCCATTCCAAAAGGGAGAAATTGAGCAAAAGAAAGAGACTACAGACCCCACACAAGTCCCAAATTCAGTAGGGCAGTCATTAAATCTTAAAGCTCCAAACTAATTTCCTTTGACTCCATCTCCCACATCCTGGGCACACTGATGAAAGGAAAAATAATTCTAATCAGTGCAGCTAAATTAGTTCTTGGCCTTAAATCAAAATATTAACAAATCATTTTATTTAAAACATATTTATTTAGGTTTTCTATGGTCTGAATGTTTGTCCCCTCCAAACCTCAGTTGAAATTTGATCACCCAAAGTTGAAGATGGAGCCTAAAGAGCAGCATGTGAGTCATAGAGACAAATCCTTCATGAATGGATTAATGCTCTCCCTCAGGAGTGATTTCTTACTCTGTTATTAATAGTTCTCATGAGAGCTGGTTGTTAAAAATTGCTTGGATTCGTATGTTCTTCGCAGAACTATTCACCATAGCAAAGACATGGAATCAACCTAGGAGCCTATCAATAGTGGATTGGATAAAGAAAATATGGTACATATACACCATGGAATACAACTCGGCATAAAAAAAGAATAAAATCATGTTCTTTGCAACTAGAGGTCTTTATCCTAAGTAAATTAATGCAGAAACAGAAAACCAAATATCACATGTTCTCACTTACAAGTGGGGGCTAATCATTGGGTATGCATGGACATAAAGATAGCAACAATAGACATTGGGGGCTACTAGAGTTGGGAGGAAAAGAGGGGGCCATGTTTTGAAAAACTGTTGGGCACTCTGCTGGCTACCGGGGTGACAGGATCATTCATATCCCAAACCTCAGCTCCATGCAATATACCTATGTAGCAAACTTGTACATTTACCCCGTGAATCTAAAATAAAAGTTGAAAATTGTTTAAGTGCCTGGAAGCTCCTCTATCCCCTTGCTTCTTCTCTCTCACCACGTGATCTTTGCACACACTGGCTCTCCTTCATCTTCCACCATGAGTGGAAGAAGCCTGAGGCCCTCACCAGATGCAGGTGCTCAATTTTAACTTTCCAGCTGTTGTAATCATGAGCCAAATAAAACCTTTTTCTTTATAAATTATTTAGCCTCAGGTATTCCTTTATAGCAACACCAAAGGGACTAAGGTAGGTTAAACCAAAATTATAAGATAAATATACTTATTTTAAGATTGTCATTCCATATATTATATAACTTTTTGACTAAGTAACTATTGGTCCCAACAATCTTGGATAAAATGTCTTATACCCTAGGACCATCACTCTGGTTTCATCTTTCACTCTCAAAACGGGATTCAAAATCAGTTCAAAGGAACTGATGAGAGACAAATGTGCTTTTCTCCTTCCTGTTTTACTTTTTTTTCCTTTTCAGCCTTTCCCCTCATCCCAAGTTTAATTCTCTTCTTCCAATTCCAAAAAAAAATTGTTGAGTATGATTTTAAATATTTACGTGAGATGTTCAGGGGGAGGAGAAATAAAGGTCAACATTTTTAAGCAACAGTGAGCCACAAATGCTTTTTTTTTTTTTTCAGAAAAAAGTAAATAATGGAGAAGTGAAAAGCTAAGGAGGAACTGGTAATCTGAAAGTTGGTTTGAGATTAAAGATGTTACATTGCAAGACTTGCCCTCTTCATATCTATTCTTCATAGAGAAACCTGGTCATGTGACTCCTCAGCTTAACTTCTCTCTACCTAAAGACATATGGCCTATTGACATCCTGCATTCTCTCATTCCTATTATTTTTTCAGTCTTTTCATCTGCTGTTCCCTGCCATCTGCTTTACTCTCTAGGAATACCAGCTGACATTTTTTTACACACACACTACACTGTGTCTTCCTGCAAAACCTCTGCTCATGCTGTTTCTTCTGCCCTGATTACCTCTTCTAACCCACCTTTATCCCCTTGCTTCCTCTAGCTAATGCCTAATTCTTACTCATTTCTTAAGCCCAGTGCAAACATGACTTTTTCCACAAAGCTGTCCTGGGATTCTCCCCCACTGTCTACTGAGTTAGATATACTTGAGCCTATTAATAATCAGTATTGCTTTTCTCCAAACCACAGAAACCCAATTCAAATGAGCTTAGAAGAACAAAGTAAATCTGTTACTCAAAAACAAATGGGAAGAGTGCCCACTGAAGCCCATTTTATTGTGAAATCTGCATTATTACACTTAATGCATAATCTGTTTATATTTCTAGCTATTGTAATCTATATTCCTGAAGTTATTCACCTTGAGATTTTCCAATGCCAACCACAATTCCGAGTGCAGTAGAAATACATTGTTGTTGAATACAGAAAATTATTAAATGTTGGTTGGAAGTTCAGGAAAGTGATATCTAGTGGGAGTATATTATACATAAGATATCTTGTATACAAGGAACTTAGTGAACAGAATTTCAGAACAAAAAAATGATAAAATCTTTGAAGAAAAATTATAACTCTAGCTTTCTATTTCAAACTTGGAGAAAAAGTGGGATACCTTTCCACTGAGCTGAAAGGGCAGGAGGTAAGGTCAATGACAATAAATGTGGGATCAGAGGTGAGGAGATGAATTGAAAGAACTCATGCCTTCTGGTATTTCTTTTCTCACTAAGATAGCAGACGATGTCATCCGCTTCACAGAGAGAAGACAGTTGTATTTACAACTGAGATAGGAGGACTGAGAAAAGTTGTAACTTGAAAAAATTCTGGGAAAAATGGAAAGAGTTTCTTCTGAGGGACAAAAAAAAGGAAGTAGTGGGATAATTTAATTATCACTTTGCCACAGGCCTAATGCCTCACAGTATAGCCAATAAAACATGGCCCAGAACATTCTGTGAATTCACCTAGTAAGTTAGCTGTTTTTAAAAAGCAGTCCCTTCCATTCATGTCTATTCTCATATCTATATTTTTATCTGCTTTAACTTTCTTTTACCCCTTCTATGAATATGCTTAAATCTTACTCATCCCTCTCTCCCTCTCCCTCTCCCTACGGTCTCCCTCTGATGCCGAGCGGAAGCTGGACTGTACTGCTGCCATCTCGGCTCAATGCAACCTCCCTGCCTGATTCTCCTACCTCAGCCTGCTGAGTGCCTGCGATTGCAGGAGTGCACCGCCACGCCTGACTGGTTTTCTTATTTTTTTGGTGGAGATGGGGTTTCTCTGTGTTGGCCAGGCTGGTCTCCAGCTCCTAACCGCGAGTGATCTGCCAGCCTTGGCCTCCCGAGGTGCCGGGATTGCAGACGCAGTCTTGTTCACTCAGTGCTCAATGGTGCCCAGGCTGGAGTGCAGTGGCGTGATCTCGGCTCGCTAAAACCTCCACCTCCCAGCCGCCTGCCTTGGCCTCCCAAAGTGCCGAGATTGCAGCCTCTGCCCGGCTGCCACCCCGTCTGGGAAGTGAGGAGCGTCTCTGCCTGGCCACCCATTGTCTGGGATGTGAGGAGTGTCTCTGCCCGGCCACCATCCCATCTAGGAAGTGAGGAGTGTCTCTTCCCGGCCACCCATCGTCTGAGATGTGGGGAGCGCCTCTGCCCCGCTGCCCCATCTAGGATGTGAGGAGCACCTCTGTCCAGCTGCGACCCCGTCTGGGAGGTGAGGAGCATCTCTGCCCGGCCACCCCATCTGAGAAGTGAGGAGCCCCTCCACCCGGCAGCCGCCCCGTCTGAGAAGTGAGAAGCCCCTCCGCCCGGCAGCCACCCCGTCTGGTAAGTGAGGAGCGTCTCCACCCGGCAGCCACCCCGTCCAGGAAGGAGGTGGGGGTCAGCCCCCGCCAGGACAGCCACCCCATCCAGGAGGGAGATGGGGGTCAGCCCCCACCAGGCCAGCCGCCCCGTCCGGGAGGGAGGTGGGGGTCAGCCCCCACCCGGCCAGCCGCCCCGTCCGGGAGGGAGGTGGGGGGTCAGCCTTCGCCCGGCCAGCCGCCCCATCCGGGAGGTGAGGGGCGCCTCTGCCCAGCCGCCCCTACTGGGAAATGAGGAGCCCCTCTGCCCGGCCACTACCCCGTCTGGGAGGTGTACCCAACAGCTCATTGAGAACGGGCCATGATGACAATGGCGGTTTTGTGGAATAGAAAAGGGGGAAAGGTGGGGAAAAGATTGAGAAATCGGACGGTTGCTGTGTCTGTGTAGAAAGAAGTAGACATGGGAGACTTTTCATTTTGTTCTGTACTAAGAAAAATTCTTCTGCCTTGGGATCCTGTTGATCTATGACCTTACCCCCAACCCTGTGCTCTCTGAAACATGTGCTGTGTCCACTCAGGGTTAAATGGATTAAGGGCGGTGCAAGATATGCTTTGTTAAACAGATGCTTGAAGGCAGCATGCTCCTTAAGAGTCATCACCACTCCCTAATCTCAAGTACCCAGGGACACAAACACGGCGGAAGCGGCCTCTGCCTAGTAAAACCAGAGACCTTTGTTCACTTGTTTATCTGCTGACCTTCCCTCCACTATTGTCCTATGACCCTGCCAAATCCCCCTCTGCGAGAAACACCCAAGAATGATCAATTAAAAAAAAAAAAAAATCTTATCCCCAAAATGATTTTTCCTTTCCCCATGACTTAGTCCACTTTCTGTTGCTCAAAACAAAATACCTGAAACAGAGTAATTTATAAAGAAAAGGAATTGATTTCTTGCAGTTATAGAGGCTGAGAAGTCCAAGGTTGAGGGGTTGCATTTGGTGAGGGCCTTCTTGCTGTTGGTGACTTTGCAGTCCTGAGGCAGCACAGGACACCTCATGGCAAGGGGGCTGAGTATGCTAGTTCAAGTCTCTCTTCCTCCAAAGTAACTAATGCCACTCTCATGATAACCTGTTAAACCACTGACCCACTAATTTATTAATCCATGAGTGGATTGATCATGAGAGTTCTGGTTTCATGACCCAATCATTTCTTAAAGTCCCCACTTTTCAATATTGCCACTTTGGGGATGAAGTTTCAACATGAGTTTTAAGAAGAACAAACATTCAAACCATAGCACCATATAACTATAGTCTTTTCTCCCTCTTTTCATCCCCAGAATTTTTAAGAGTATCAACTACTCACTCTTTTATTTTCCTTACTTTCCATTCACTGCCTCATTCACCATATCTGAGTTTGGCTCTAATGCTACTGAAATATCTTTGGCAAAGGGCACTCTATTACCTAGTTACAAAGAACCAGAGCCTTTTTTCACAATCTTCCTTCTTTCTGGCATTTCTAAAAGCTTTTGGGCCCATTGGCAATCCCCTCTTTTTGAAACATTCTCATTCTCTGGCTTTGGACATAGCAATCAGAATCATCATACAAAATGAGACACTATAGTGGTACAATGCAAAGACTGTGACTTGATCCCCAGCCAGGCAGCTTCCTCACTGACTGGTGTTGGAGAAGTCATCTGACACCCACAGCTCAGTTTATGTAGCTGTAAAACAGATATAATAGACATAATACTCACTTGGCAGTATTGCCTTCAGAGCTCAATCTTTTAATATTTAAGAAATATTGAACACCTTCTCTGTACTAGGCACTCTCTTGGGTGCTTGAGATACCTTAGTGGGGAAAAAGAAACGATAAAAATGTATGCGTCATTGCACTGGAAAAGGGAGAAAGATAATAAATATATAAATGGTATAGAATATTAGAGGAAGACAATGATAAAGAAAAATATAAACCAAGGAGAGGGGATTAGAAGTGTCCCAGTGATGGAACAGATTGCAATTTTAAATAGAATGGCCAGGGTAAGCCTCATTAAGAAAATGACACTTGAGCAAAAATTTTTAGAAATGGAGGGAGTTAATCATTTGGAAATTTGAGAAAAGTATATTTCTGGCAGAAGAAATGAACTGAAAGACCAGTGTGTCTACAGTCACATATAGGAGGAAGACAGCAGTAATAGATGAGTCAGAGTTGTAAAAAAGAGAGGAGTGTGTTCTTATAGGCCATTGTGAGGATTTCCCCTTTTAGTTTGAGTGAAATCAAAAGTCTTTAAAAGGTGTTGAGCAAAAAAGTAACATAATCGCCAGTGTTAATTAACAGGACCACTCTGGCTGATTTGTAGAGAATAGACTACATGGGATAAGGCATAAGCTAGAGACTAGGTTGCTGTGGCAACAGTCCTTGTGAAGGATGCTGGTGGTACGTATCAGAGAGATGGTGGCAAATTGTGGTGAGATTGGTGAGAAGTAGTTGGATTGCAGAGAGATTTTGGAGGTAGAAATGGAAGTATTTTCCTATTGAGTTGACTGTGAGAGCAAGAGAATAGAATGGATCATCGCAAGGTTTTGGCCAAAGCCACAGGAAAGACAAAGTTGCCATTTTCTATAATGGAGATGACTGAGAGAGGTAATGAATATCACATCATAAAATCTGTATAGTAAAATATTCTGCTGTTTTGTGAATTTGCCTCTTTCATTCTAAGATTTGAGGTAATCTTTCCCTTTCTTAACATATAGTATTGCAGCATTCTTGAGGTAATTTCATATAATTCCATTTGTTTTTATTTTTGTAGCCATTTTGTTTAGGCCAACAAGATTTTATTATTCCCCATGTAACAGATGAGCTGACTAAGGCTTAGAAAAGCTATGAGATTAACCTAAGGCTCCAGTGTGAATACAATGGATTGTACACTGGAACACTCAGTATTTTGCCTCTTTGCTTGACATATTTTAAACCATATAATGCTTTCCAAGAATCAGGGCAGTGCAGGATAATTTCAAGACAATGTAGTCCAAAACCTTATCATTATGCCTGAAGCAACTAACAGAGAATCTAAATAACCTTCTCTGGATCAGTCTGTTTTGTTTTTCAAATCTAGAAAAAGACTTCATATTGACCCTCTATTTTGGCACAGTAAATGACTTCTGTACTGTATTTTTTAATCAGAAAATTGCCCACTGAGGTAGAAAGAAAACCAGGAGAAAGCAATGTTCCAGAAGCTAGATGATGAAAGTCTATGAGAAAGGAACAACCTACTGCACCAAGAAGGAGGAGGCTGAGAAGTGGCCATTGCTTTTAGCGACATGACCATCACTGAGGACCCGGACAAGAACAGTTTAAGAGGAGAGTTAGGGGCAAAACCCTGACTGGGGAGCTTTAAAGATGAAGAGTGGAGAAAACTTGGAGGCAGCACGGAGTTTCTAGTAAACTGGAGCAGAAAAACGGAGCGAAGAGAAAGAGTAGGTTTTTTTTTCTTTTTTTTTTAAGATGGGGTGGGG
Source organism: Gorilla gorilla gorilla (assembly GCF_029281585.2). Classification (NCBI taxonomy): domain Eukaryota; kingdom Metazoa; phylum Chordata; class Mammalia; order Primates; family Hominidae; genus Gorilla; species Gorilla gorilla. The sequence continues at coordinate 105,023,141 of NC_086017.1, read as the reverse complement.
AAGAAGAAGGTTTGTGTATAAATGGGAACAGACCAGTAAAGAGGAAATACATGGTGATGTGAGAGATGGAAGTAAGTATCATGGCAGTAATGCCCTTGAGTGAGCAAGAGGGATAAAATTTAGTGCCCAAGGGGAGTGACTGACATTGGAATAGAAATGTGTGTAGTTATTCTTCTTCACAGGTGATAAAATTAAGCATGCAGGTCTAAAGGCTGGTCAGCAGGTAAGGGAGAAGTCTGGAAGTTATCTCTGGAGTGTTCTGAGTGTTCCGTGGAGTAGCAAACAGGTCATATGCAGAAAGTGAGGACGAAGGAGGATAAGATGGAAGAGAGGGAGAGTAAAAAGGTGTAACCCAGTCATGGAAAAGATTGAAAGAGTGAAAGCCAGGGAAGAACAGCGCCATTTCCAGGTAAATTTATTTATTTACTTATTTTTAAATTTAATCAAAATGTATTTATTTACTTTTTAAATTGATAAAAGTTGAATACATTTATTCTGTACAACATTTTGTTTTGAAATAGGTATACATTGTGGAATGGCTCAAGCGAGCTAATTAACACGCACATTACCACATTTAGTTATTTCTTTGTGTGGTGAGAACACATAAAATCCACTCTCAGCAATTTTCAAGAACAGAATACATTGTTATTAACTATGATTATCATGTTGTACAACAGATCTATTGAACTTATTCCTCCTATCTAACTAAAATTTTGTTATCATTTGACCAACATACCTCCAATCTCCTTCCCCCAGCCTGTGGTAACCATAAGTTTATTCTCTATTTACATGAGTTCAACTTTTTCTACACTCCACATGTGAATGAGATCCCTTGGTATCTGTCTCTCTATCTGACGCATGTCACTTAACATAATGTCCTCCAGGTTCATCTGTGTTGTTGCAAATGATAACATTTTCTTCCTTTTTAAGTAAATAGTGCTCTATTGTGTCTACAAATCACATTTTCTTTATCAATTTATCTATTAATGGACATTTAGGTTGATTCCTTATCTTGGCTATTGTGAATAATGCTGCAATGAATATGGGAGTGCAAGTATCTCTTTAACATAGTGATTTCATATTCTTTGGACATATACTCCATAGTGGGATTGCTGGGTCATAAGGCAGTTCTATTGTTAATTTTTTGAAGAGATTCCTTACTGTTTTCCATAATGGCTGCACTAATTTATATTCCCACTAACAATGTATAAGGGTTCCCTCTTCTCCATATTGTCTGCAACACTTTCTTTTGTCATTTTGATAATAGGTATTTTCACAGGTGCAAGGTGATAGATATCTCACTATGGTTTTAATTTGCAGTTTCTGATGATTGGCAATTTTGAGTGTTTTTTCAAATATCTGATGACCAAAGCTCTAGGAGTCAAAATAGCATAGCACTGGCATAAAAATTGACCCATAGAGAAATGAAGAGAGCACACAAATAAATCCATGCATTTTTGGTCAATTGATTTTGACAAAGGTGCCAAGAACACAAAAGGGAAAAGATGGTCTCTTCAATAAATGGTGTTGGGACAACTGGATATTCACAAGTAGAAGACTGAAATTAGACCCTTATCTCACACCATATGCAAAAATGAACTCAAAATGATTGAAGGGCCTGCTGCTGCAGGCTCCATGAGACAGCTGAAAAGTTGTGAGTGTTCAAAGTGTGAAAGATAGAACATCTGCCCCCAAACGCACATCCTCACTGGGAAACCTGAAGGATCTAATTATGGGAGAGGATTTGACCTTACTGGGAGTGGAGATGAATTTAGAGAACTGGGAAAAATATAGGAGAAGAGGAAGCAGCAGGAAGAGCCCTGTGGGCACTCTTGTTCCCCAGTGAAGCTATTTCTGACTTTGTCTCACAAGGGTCCTTGGGGAGGGCTCCTAGTGGAATTAGGGAAAGACCACAGGGAGAAAGAAACTTCCACCTGAACTTTGTAACAATTTCAACCAAAGCAAAGTTTCCTGGACCAAATCTCGGGGAGGAGGTGATCTGGGATTGCAGATAGGAACACAAAAGCCATAGCAGGCAGACAGGAACAAAACCTGAAAGTCCTGCTTGTTTTCTTAGCAGGAAGGCTTGTAGCCTGGGCCAAGATCTTAGCCTTCTCACCAGCTGCCTGGAGATAAACTTGGTGTGACTGGGGGGATATGGTGGGAGTGAGACTGACCTTGCTGACTGCATGGGAATTGGTGAGGCCTGTCCCTGCTGATTTTCTCCAACTACCCTGGCAACCTGTACGATGCAGCAGAGGCAACTCTAATCCACCCTGGGAATGTAACTCCATCAGCCTGAGAACCACACCTCCCACCCCCCAAAGAAGCCACAAGTCCCCTTACAGCCAGCTTGTATCCAGCTTGTATCCTCCCTACACCACTGTAACTGATGCTCTCTTGAAAATGCCACCTCCTGCCTGGAAGCCAACCAACACTAGGTCAGTGCACTAAACAAAACCACAACCAAAGACCTTCTCAGAGTCCACTTCACTCCCCTGCTACCTCTACTGGAGCAAGTGCTGATACCCACAGCTGAGAGTCCTAAAGACGAAACACATCACAGGACCCTTTGCAGACATTCCCTAGTACCAGCCCAGAGGCTGGTAGCTCAGTTGGGTGGCTAGACAAAGAAAAGAAATAACAATCACTGCAGTTTTTCTCTCAGAAAGCCCCATCCTTAGGGGAAGGGGGGAGAACACCATATCAAGGGAGCACCGCATGAGACAAAAGAATCTGAACAACAGCCCTTGAGCCCTAGATCTTCCCTCTGACATAGTCTACTCAAATGAGAAAAAGCTAAAAAAAAAAAAAAAAAATCCCAAATCTGATAATATAACAAAACAAGTTTCTTTAATATCCCCCAAAGATCACACTAGCTAACCAGTAATGGATCCAAACCAAGAAGAAATATCTTAATTGCCAGAAAAAGAATTCAGAAAGTCAATTATTAAGCTAATCAAGGAGGCACCACAGAAAGGTGAATGTCAACTTAAAGAAATCAAAAATATGTTATAGGATATGGATGGAAAAAACTCCAGAGAAATAGATAGCATAAATAAAAAACAATCACAACTTCTGGAAATGAAGGACACACTTAGAGAAATGCAAAATACACTGCAAAGTCTCAACAATAGAGTTTAACAAGCAGAAGAAATAACTTCAGAGCTTGAAGACAAGGCTTTCAAATTAACCCAATCTGACAGAGACAAAGAAAAAAGAATTTTAAGAAAATGAACAAAGCCTCCTAGAAGTTTCGGATTATGTTAAATGACCAAACCCAAGAATAATTGGTGTTCTCAAGGAAGAAGAGAAATCTAAAAGTTTGAAAAACTTATTTGAGGGAAAAATTGAGGAAAATCTGGCCTTGTTAGAGATCTAGGCATCCAAATACAAGAAGCTCAAAGAACACTCAGAAAATTCATTGCAAAAACATTACCACCTAGTCACATAGTCATCAGGTTATCCAAAGTCAAGATGAAGGAAAGAATCTTAAGAGTTATAAGGCAAAAACATTAGGTAACTTATAAAGGAAAACCTATCAGACTAACAGCAGATTTCTCAGTAGAAACCCTCCAAGACAGAAGGGGTAAGGGACCTATATTTAGCCTCCTCAACAAAACAATTATCAGCCAAGAATTTTGTATCCAGTGAAACTAGGCTGCCTAAATGAAGGAAAGATACAGGCTTTTTCAGACAAACAAAAGCTGAGAGAATTTGCCACCATCAAGCCAGTACTACAAGATCTGCTAAAAGGACCTCTAAATCTTGAAACAAACCCTCAAAATACACCAAAATAGAACATCCTTAAAGCATAAATCTCACAGGACCTATAAAACAGTAACACAGTGAAAAATAAAACAAAGTATTCAGGCAACAACCAGCACAATGGATAGAATAGTACCTCGCATCAATACTAACGCTGAATGTAAATGGCCTAAATGCTCCACTTAGAAGATACAAAATGGCAGAGTAGATAACAATTCACCAACCAAGTATCTGCTGTCTTCAAGAGATTCACCTGACACATAAGGTCTCACATACAATTAACATAAAGGGGTGATATTTCATGAAAATGGACACCAGAAAGAAGCAGGAGTAGCTACTCTTATATATTAGACAAAACAGACTTTAAAGTAACAAGAGTTAAAAAAGACAAAGAGGGACATTATATAATGATAAAAGGACTAATCCAACAGGAAAATATCACAATTCTAAATATATATGCACCTAACACTGGAGCTCCCAAATTTATAAACCAATTACTACTAGACCTAAGAAATGAGATAGACAGCAACACAATAATAGTGGGGGATTTCAATAACCCGCTGACAGCACTAGAGAGGTCATAAAGGGAGAAAAATCAACAAAAAACAATGGATTTCAACTATACCCTAGAACAAATGCACTTAACAGATATTTACAGAACATTTTACCCAACAACTGCAGAATATACATTCTGTTCATCAGCACATGGAACATTCTCCAAGATAGACCATATCATAGGCCACAAAACAAATCTCAATACATTTAAGAAAATTAAAATTATATCAAGTACTCTCTCAGATCACAGTGGAATAAAACTGGAAATCCCCTGAAAAGGAACCCCCAAAACCATGCAAATACATGGAAATTAAATAATCTTCTCCTGAGTAATCCTTGGGTCAACAATGAAATCAACTTAAAAATTAAATAATTATTTAAACTGAACAATAATAGTGACAAAACCGATCAAAACCTCTCAGATACAGCAAAAGCAGCGCTAAGAGGAAAGTTAATAGCATTGCATGCCTGCATCAAAAAGTCTGAAAGAGCACAAATAGACAATCTAATGTTACACCTCAAGGAACTAGAGAAACAAGACAAACCAAACCCAAATGCAGCAGAAGAAAAGCAATAACAAAGATCAGAGCAGAACTAAATAAAAGCGAAACAAAAAAATACAAAAGATAAGTGAAACAAAAAGCTAGTTCTTTGAAAAGTTAAACAAAACTGATAGACAATTAGTGAGAATAACCAAAAAAGAAGACAGAACATCCAAATAAGCTCAATTAGAAATGTAATGGGAGATATTACAACCAATACCACAGAAATACAAAAGATCATTCAAGGCTACTATGAACACCCTTATGCACACAAACTAGAAAACCTAGAGGAGATGGATACATTCCTGAAATATACAACCCTCCTAGATAAAATCAGAAAGAAACAGAAACTCTGAAAATACCAGTATCAAGCAGCAAGATTAAAATGGTAATTTTAAAATTGCCAAGAAAAAAAAAGTCCAGAGCCATATGGATTCACAGCTGAATTCTATCAGACATTCAAAGAAAAATTGGTATTAATCCTGTTGACACTATTTCAAGAGGCAGAGAAAGGGAATCCTCCCTAAATCATTCTATGAAGCCAGTTTCACCCTAATACCAAAACCAGGATAGAACATAACAAAAAAAGAAAACTACAGACCAATATCCCTGATGAACACAGATGCAAAACTCCTCAACAAAATGCTAGCTAACCAAATCCAATAGCTTACCAAAAAAATTATCCACCATGATCAAGTGGGTTTCATACCAGGAATGCACAGATGTCATACCAGGAATGCACAGATGTTTTAACATATGCAAGTGAATAAATGTGATACACCACATAAACAGAATTAATAACAAAAATCACATGGTCATCTCAATAGATGCAGAAAAAGCATTTGACAAAATACGGCATCCCTTTATGATTAAAACCCTTGGCAAATCAGCATAGGAGGGACATACCTTAAGGTAATAAAAGACATCTATGTCAATCCCACAGCCAACATTATATTGAACAGGGAAGAGTTGAAAGCATTCCCCTGAGAACTGGAACAAGACAAGAATGTCCACTTTAACCACTTTTATTCAACATAGTACTGGAAGTCCTAGCCAGAGCAATCAGACAAGAGAAGGAAATAAAGGACATTTAAATTGGTAAAGAGGAAGTCAAACTGTCGCTGTTCCAATGATATAATCATATACCTAGAAAAACCTAAAGACTCATCCAAAAAGCTCCTATAACTGATAAATGAATTCAATAAAGTTTCAAGATACAAAATTAACATATACAAATCAATATCTCTCCTATGTATCAACAGCAACCAAGCTGAGAATCAAATCAAGAACTCAACCTCTTTTACAATAGCTGCAAAAAAAAAAACCAAAATACTTATGAATATACCTAACCAAGGAGGTGAAAGACAAGCAAAACTACAAAACACAGCTGAAAGAAATCATAGATGACACATACAAATGAAAACACATTCCATGCTCTTGGTTGGGTAGAATCAATATTGTGAAAATGACCATATTGCCAAAAGCCATCTACACATTCAGTGCAATTCCCATCAAAGTACCATAATCATTCTTCAAAGAACTAGCAAAAACCATCCTAAAATTCAGATGGAACCAAAAAAGAACCCACATAGCCAAAGCACAAGACTAAACAAAAAGAACAAATCTGGAGGCATCACATTACCTGACTTCAAACTATACTATAAGGCCATAGTCACCAAAACAGCATGGTACTGATATAAAAATAGGCACATAGACCAATGGGACAGAATAGAGAACCCAGAAGTAAACCCAAATACTCACAGCCAACTGATCTTCAACAAAGCAAACAAAAACATGAAGTGGGAAAAGGACACTCTATTTAACAAATGGTGCTGGGATAATTTGTAAGCCACATGTAGAAGAATAAAACTGGATCCTCATCTTTCACCTTATACAAAAACCAACTCAAGATGGGCCAAGGACTTAAATGTAAGACCTGAAACTATAAAAATCCTGGAAGATAACATCAGAAAGACCCTTCTAGACATTGGCTTAAGCAAAGACTTCATGATCAAAAACCCAAAAACAAATGCAACAAAAACAAAGATAAATAGATGGGACTTAATTTAACTAAAAAGCTTCTGCACAGCAAAAGAAACAATCAGCAGAGTAAACAGACAAGCCACAGAGTGGGAGAAAATCTTCACAATCTATACATCTATATATCTGAAAAAGGACTAATATCCAGAACCTACAAGAAACTCAAACAATTCAGCAAGAAAAAATAAATCTCATCAAAAAGTGGGCTAAGGACATGAATAGACAATTCTCAATAGAAGATATACAAATGGCCAACAAATGTATGAAAAAATGCTCAACATCACTAATGATCAGGGAAATGCAAATCAAAATCATGATGCAATACCACCTTACTCCTGAAGGAATGCCCATAATAAAAAAATTTTTTTAAATAACAGATGGTGTGGATGTGGTGAAAGGGAACACTTTCACACTGCTGGTGGGAATGTAAAATAGTACAACCACTATTGAAAACAGTATGAAAATTCCTTAAAGAACTAAAAGTAGATCTACCATTGATGCAGCAATCCCACTACTGGGTATCTATCCAGAAGAAAAGCAGTGATTATATGAAAAAGATACTTGCACATGCATGTTTACAGCAGCACAATTCACAACTGTAAAAATATGGAATTAGCCCAAATGTTCATCAATCAATAAGTGGATAAAGAAAATGTGGTTCATATATACTATGGAATACTACACAGCCATAAAAAGAAATGAGATAATGGCATCCACAGCAACTTGGATGGAGTTGGAGACTATTATTCTAAGTGAAGTAACTCAGGAATGGAAAACCAAACATCATATGTTCTCGCTCATAAGTGGGAGCTAAGCTATGAGGCTGCAAAGGCATAAGAATAATACAGTGGACTCTGGGGACTCAGAGGAAAGGGTGGAAGGTGGATGAGGGATAAAAGACTACACATTGGATCAAGTGTACACTGCTCAGGTGATGGATGCATCAAAGCCTCAGACATCACCACTAAAGAACTTATCCATGTAACCAAACACCACCTGTTCCTGTAAAACTATTGAAATATAATAAAATGAAATAAAAAATGGATCAAAGACTTACAACTTGAAACTGTACTGTATAATTACTAAAAAAAAAAAACATAAGGGAAAACCTCCATGATATTGGTCTGAGCAATGATTTCTTGAATATGAGCCCCAAAGTACAGGCAACAAAAGCAAAAATAGTAAAATAGAATGGCCTCAAACTAAAAAGCTTCACAGCCAAGGAACCAATCAACAAAGTGAAGAGACAACCTACACTATGCAAGAATGTATTTACAAACCATACATCTGGTAAGGAATTAATATTCAAAATGTAAAAGAAACTCAAATAATAGTAAGAAAACAACCCAATTAAAGAAGAGACAAAGGATCTGAATACACATTTCTCAAAAGAAGACATACAAAAAAACAGGGTAAACTTAGAATTGCCTGGTCCATGGCCATGGGAGCATCCACAGCCCTATGTGAGTACCCCAGTGTGGTCTGCTGAGGCAGGGTTCTCTGCATGCTCAACAACTGGTAGCTATTATTATTGTATTATTCAAAAGCCCTCTCTCCCTTACTAGAGGTATTACAGAATGCTGAATTATTACCTGAAAATTGCTCAACATATTTTTAGGCAAAAATTTAAGAATTTCCTCTTTAAAGTAATTATTTGGCATTTCTACAATCATTTATATTTGCAAATTGCTCCACAGTCATGCTTATTATGTATGTTTCACCACATCTTTGACTCACAAATAGAATAAAATCAAGTTAAGTAAGTCAGAGAAGGCTCAATGCCTTCTTCAGTAAGTAACCTGGCAGCAGGGAACAAACAGATAGGAATTATCCAGTCCGGATTCAACAATTTACAGCAGTATTTCCTCAAAGTATATTCTGTGGACCACTAATCCCAATAAATACTTCATGGGTCAAGAGTTCTATAGTCAAATAAGTGTAGGAACTTTACATAGCATATCCCACTCTTAAAGTTTTACAATATGCATTGGCATCTTTGAGAAGCCTGGTGTTAAAGACACTTGTTTAACTTTATTTACTCTTGCATTTCTAAGCCTTATTTGACCACAAAAAATTCTTTTTCAAATGGAGCTTACCTTTATGGGCATGTAGCAGTCATAGATAGAGTCAGTTCTCATAGCCATTTATCCCTTCTTCATTTTTACAATAATTCCCGTTTTAGCTGGGTACATTGCCATTTAGCCAAAAAGTTTTCTTGCCCAGATCCCCTTGCTGCTACATCTGGTCAAGTAATTAAGTTCTGACCAATGAGATATAAGTGGACATAATGTGTGTGGCAACTTAGAAATACCCTTAAAGGCAAGGAGCATTCCTATCTTTCAGTTGCCCCCCTCCTCCTTTCAGCTGATCAGAATGCAGTGATGGCTACAGCCTCAGAAGTTGAACCAGGAGGAGGGGCTCACTAAAGACAAGAAAGCTGCAAGACAGCAGGACCCAGACTCCTTATTGTGGGCCATCACACCAGTCAAATAGGGCCAAGCTCTAGACTTCTTTATGTGAGAGGGAAATAATCTTCAATCTTGTGTATGTAATTGTGATTTTTTTTTCTGTTACTCAAGGCTGAGTCAAACCTCAATTAACAAGGTGTAACACCTACCATTATCTCATAGAGCTAATGTTTTCCAGAGGACTCTTTGAGAAGTGCTGGTCTAAATTCAGCTACTAAAACACTATGCCTCTTTTCCCACAACAAGTGCAGTTTTGTCTGAATCCAAACATATGTAATCTCCACTTATGTCGGATTTACATTTAATTCCAAATATTCTCAAACAAAAGGCAGCAAGTAACTTGGAAGAACACTGGCTTATGCCAAAAAATGAACATTCAAGTCCTTACTCTGCCTCTGGAACTTAGAGAAGTGTTCTAACATCTCTGTGCCTCAGTTTACCTAAACACACAGTAAGAATAGTATATTCACTAATTCACATAGTTGATACAATGGCTACATAAAATATAGGCCCCCAAAATCCTAAAAATTATGTAGTATACTACACAAAATATTTTACTGTTATTATTATTTTGCTGTTGTGGCTCAGAACGTGGTACCCCAAAATATGGCATCTTAGCATGAATAGAAACATCACTCTCTGACCTTCCCCTGCATTTATTCTCTGAGGTCATTTAGCTAGGTCATTCTTGCATCGCTATACAGACATCCACAGCCCTATGTGAGTACCCCAGTGTGCTCTGCTGAGGCAGAGACTGGGTAATTTATAAAGGACAGAGGTTTAATTGGCCCATGGTTCTGCAGGCTTTACAGGAAGCATGGTGCTGGCATCTGCTTGGCTTTTGATGAGGCCTCAGGAAGCTTTCAATCATGGCGGAAGACAACGGGAATTTAGTAGCAACTCACACGGTGAAAACAGAAGCAAGAGAGAGAGTCGGGGAGAGGGGTACCACACACCTTTAAACAACCAGGTCTTGTGAGAACTCACTATAGTGAGGACAGGACCAAACCATGAGAGATCCACCCCCATACCCAGATACCTCCCACCAGGACCCACCTTCAACACTGGGAATTACAACTTAACAGGAGATTTGGCAGGGACACTAGACCACAAAAAGAACGCTTCCCTTCTTCCCTAAAGATCCTCACATGACAGGCGTTGTGCCCCATACCAAGAGGAAAGGTATAAAGACAGAGGCACAGAAATGAATCTTAACAAACAGGCCTTGCTAAGTTCCCCCAGTTTATTACCATTAGATCATACCCTTTTTGTCCAATCTTACTTCTACATGACTGGCTATTCTTAACTGAACCTCAGCAGCAAAATGCAGTTTTCCCTGGGTCTTTGGCTCTTCATTTTTGAAGGCTCCCATGTCACATAAAACTTTGGGTAAATAGATGTGCTATGCTTTTCTCTTGTTAATCTGTCTTGTGTTTTGGCCATAAACTTTGTCATGGTGAAGGAAAAGATACTGTTTTATCTTCCCTACACCAGCATATCAGCAAGAGCTCTTGTCCCAAACCTACCAACATGTAGGTATGTGTTCTTGAGCTTTCTCACATCATTTCTATAGGTGTCACTTCTCTGTGGACAGGTAGGACCAGCGAGACTTCTTCATCCCATTCCAATGTAAATTCTAATTGCAAATCGCATTCTTAGAATCTTGTCCCAGCTTCTCAGGAGGCTGAGGTGGGAGGATTGCTTGAGCTTGGGAGGCCAAGGCTGCAGTGAGCTGTGTTCACATGACTGCACTCCAGCCTGGGTGACAGAGTAAGAGCAAGACTGTCTCAGGAAAAAACAAAAAACAAAACAAACAAACAACAACCAAAAACAAACTTAAGACTAGAATGCAGCCTTTTGGGAGCTCATTAAGTCTATGTCTCTACATTAAGGCATTAAGGTGAGATCACACCTCACCCGTCCTAAAATTCTAAATTTATTAATTTATAAATTCATTAGTTCATAAAGACCTTGAGAGAAAAAAATTCTAAAACCTCATCTTCAAGAGCATAGCTCAGGGTTTAACAGTCTTCACTATAAAAACATTGCTGCTTAGAATTAAATTTAAAAATTTTTCCCTAATTTAAGTCTCATGCTCTCTTGTGCATACTTTGATAGCGAAAAGTTGGTACCATTTGCTCAATATTCACCCTTTATGTTTGTGTAGATATTTCCTAAAACAACCTTCTGAATATTGTGTCTGTAACTCACATTTGCCATGGCAATTGTTATTTCTATATTTTTAAAAAAATCATATGAGATATCCACCTCACTAATGAGGACTTTCATGAATATAATAAAAGTACTTAACTGCTAAATTTATGGATGTTAAGAAATCTGTTTATAAGGAAAAGAGATTGAGTAACAAATTTACAAATCAAAACATGCTTTAAAGCTAAAATTGTCATTTCTAAACTAAGTAGCTAGAAACATAAGACTATTAGTTAAAATAGGTACATACATTATTCAAATGATACAGCTAACATTTTAAGCTTAATATAAATGAAAAGCAAATGCCTAGTTGACAGTAATTTATTATGGTCATTATACAACTAGAATAGGGCAAGCTAGTTTTGTATGTCATCATTCGAAGAAAGAGTGTTCCAACATCCTTTACAAAATGAAAATAATGCATAATATTAATTTTGTTTGTTTTCAGTTTCTAGGACATGTCTGACATATACTACTAGATATGTTCAGTCTCAATTTGCTATTTTTATTGTAAATCCTGATGAAGGGTGCTAGCATTGCATTCAACAAGATTCATCAAGTGATTAATTTTCTGGAAGCAATATGAAATTAACCTAGTAAAATGGAGTTACTTAAAAACACTAATTAGATGTCTGTGTTTGCTTTTCAACCATGATCCCTATGCACTATTTAACTGCATAATCTACAGAACTGGTAATCTCCATTTGTCTCTATTGACAAACTTACCTTTATGAAGTCTGAACTGCAAGGAAAGTAGTTGAAGTTAAAAGTAAGAACAAAATGGGCCATATAAAAACAGTGCCACTTTGGTAACCATTAAAGGTCAATTTTCATACGAAAATATATTGTGGAGAATAAGAATGAGTTTTCTTACTGTTAGAGAAAGGAATTACAAAAAAAGAATGAAAGAAAGTTAGAATAAAACCTGTGGTGGTGAACTGGAATCTGAGGTAACTGTATCAGTTTTTAATATAAATATCAGTGGATATAAAAATAAATACAGATGGCTGGGTGCAGTGACTCACACCTATAATCCCCAGCACTTTGGGAGGCTGAGGCGGGTGGATCACGAGGTCAGGAGATCGAGACCATCCTGGCTAACATGGTGAAACCCCGTCTCTACTAAAAATACAAAAAATTAGCTGGGCATGATGGCTGGTGCCTGTAGTCCCAGCTACTCAGGAGGCTGAGGCAAGGGAATGGCCTGAACCCTGGAGGCGGAGCTTGCAGTGAGCCGAGATCACGCCACTACACTCCAGCCTCAGCAACAGAGTGAGACTCCGTCTCAAAAAATAAAATAGAATAAAATAGAATAGAATAAAATAAAATAAAATAAAATAAAATAAAATAAAATAAAATAAAATAAAATAAAAAAATACAGATATGTATATATGCATAGGTTAGTTTACATACACATATTTCCTACCTCTGTCCACTGAGAGAGCCTAGGAGCAAAGCTTTTTCAGCAGTAATGAGAATACCCAGGTCTTCATTTCTTAATATCATCCTTCAGTAAAAGGAACCAGAGTTCTTGAAGGAATGCTGGATTCCAGGTCTGAGGCAGAGAAGGTATAAGACCATCCTGGAATATCTTGTGGTGTTAGAAATAAAGAAAATGCTAAAAATTGATGGGAGTACATTGAAGAACAACTTAAAGAAACTCAATGACCAAATCAAGGTCAATTTGAGAACCAAAATAAACAAAGAAACATTAGATTAAAACCCATAGTCCATAGTGATATAAATGATTGAATAAATTTAAAAATGAGTGACAAGGATAAGATTTTGCTAGCATCAAATTCTAATTAATAAATGTAGAAAGAATGGTGAAAGTAGAAAATCAACATTAGGGCAAAAATAGTACCTATTACATTACAGGTAAGAGTCACAGATGAATGCTAAAATTAGTATTAAGGTAGGAGAAGAAGCAGAGTATTTGCCTGGCTTTAAACTATCTCCTCACCAGATACTTACTTATAACAAAAGAAAAAATAATAACTTTACAGTGGAGAAACCTAGCAGACACCACCTTAACCAAGGGATAAACGTTAAAATTTTGTAATAAGACATAATGTATTAACACATATCAACATCCTGTATACCCTGATGTGATGCTCTGAGAAGGTCCCAATATTACTACCATGGAATTCTTGCCAAAAATGCATAGCTTGAATTTAATCATGGGAAAACGTCAGACAAATTCAAATTCAGGGACATTCTACAGAATAACTGGTCTACGCTCTTCAAAATGTCAAAATCATAAAAGACAAACAAAAACAGAGGAATTGTAATAGATTGGAGAAGACAAACTATAACACTTAAGGCAAGATAGGGTTATGGATTGAATCTTGGATTAGAAAATGGGTATTGGTGGTACAACTGGCAAAATTCAAATAAAGTCTCTAGATTAGTTAATATTATTATTGTGTCCAGGGCCATTTCTTGATGTCATTAATTTTACTGTGGTTATGCAAGATGTTAATATTAGAAGTTAGGTGAATGGTATATGAGTTTTCTGTGTTATATTTTAAAACTTTTGGTAAGTGTAAGATGATTTCAAATTTAAAATATTTCATCTTCACCCTCATTTTCATGAATTTCAATTGAAAACACTTAATCTTTGTGTTGAGGTTGTCTATTGCTATGAAATAAACCACTTCAGAGATAGTGGCTTAAAGCAACAGTCTATTATTATTATGTCTCATGTTTCTAGGGAATGAATTTGAAATCATAGGAACAGCACAAATTGCTTTTTTTTTTTTTTTTTTTGAGATGGAGTATTGCTCTGTCACCCAGGCTGGAGTGTAGTGGCATGATCTTGGCTCATTGCAAACTCCGCCTCCTGGATTCAAGTGATTCTCCTGCCTCAGCCTCCCGTGTAGCTGGGATTAAAGGCACCTACTACCACACCCGGCTAATCTGTGTATTTTTAGTAGAGACGGGGTTTCATCATGTTGGCCAGGCTGGTCTTAAACAGCTGGCCTCAAGTGACCCACCCACATTGGCATCTCAAAGTGCTGGAATTACAGGCAAATTGCACAAATTTGATAACAGATGAAGTGAAACAATTTCTTGCAGACACAACATGCCAAAACTCACACAAGAGGAAATAGACAATGTGAGTAGGCTTATATCTATAAAGGAAATTGAACCAATAGTTAATAATCTCCCAACACAGATAGCACCTGGCCCAGATGTGTTCACTGTTGAATTCTACCAACATTTAAGAAAGAAATGATACCAATTCTCTATCATCTTTCAGAAAATAGAAACAAAGGAAATACTTTCTAATTAATTCCATGAGGCCAGCATCATCATAACACCAAAACCAGACAAGATTTTACAAGAAAATAAAACTAACAGAGCAATATATCTCATAAACATAGATGCAGAGATAATAAAATATTATAAAATCAAACCAACAAGGTATAAAAGGAATTATATATCACAACCAAGTGAGATTTATCCAAGATTTGAAAGGCTAGTTTAACATTTGAAATAAATCTATGTAATCCATCACATCATCAGGCTAAAGAGGAAAACTCACATGATATATCAATAGACACAGACACCAATTCATAAAAAAACAATCTCTCAGCAAACTAGGAATAGAGTTGAACTTCCTCAACTTGATCAAAAAACATCAACAAAAAAACCCATTGGTAACACATCTTATAGTAAGAAACTTGAGGCTCTCTCACTAAGAACAGGAACAAGGCAAGGATATCCCTTGTCATTACTGCTTTTCAGCATCATACTGGAAGTCCTAGTAAATGCAATAAGGTGAGAAAGAGAAATAAAAAGTATACAGATGAGGAAGGAAGAAAAACAACTATCTGTTCACAGATGACATGACCATCTATGCAGAAAATCTGAAAGAATCAACAAAAAATTCCTGGAACTAACAAGCAATTATAACAAGGTTGCAGGATACAAGGTTAATGTACAAAAGTCAATCACTTTCCTAATACAAACAATGAACAAGTGGAATTTGAAATTAAAAGGACATTTACATTACATTACATTAGCATTCATTTACATTAGCACCCCCAAGAATGAAATACTTAGGTATAAATCTAACAAAATATGTTCAAGAACTATATGAGGAAAATACAAAACTAATGAAAGCTATCAAAAAAGAACTAAATAAATGGGGAGATATTCCATGTTTATGGATAGAAAGACTCAATGTTGTCATGATGTCAGTTCTTCCCAACTTGGTCTATAGATTCAACACAATCCCAGTCAAAATTCCAGCAAGTTATTTTGTGAGGGGCAAAAGCTGATTCTAAAGTTTATAAGGGAGGTAAAAGGCTCAAAATAGCCAGCTCATTATTGAAGGAGAGAAAAAAAGTCTGAGTACTGATGCCACCTGACTTCAAGACTTACTATAAAGCTATAATAATCAAGACACTGTGAACTGTCCAAAAAATAGAAAAATAACTCTATGAAATAGAACAGAGACCCTGGAAATAGACACACATAAATCTAATTAACTGATCTTTGACAAACAGAGCAAAGATGGTCTTTTCAACAAATGGTGCTCATACCGCTGGACAACAATCATGCAATAAATAAGGATAAATCTAGACACAAACCTCACACCCTTCATGTAAATTAACTCAAAATGGATCATAGACCTAAATGTAAAACACAAAGCTATAAAACTCTTAGAAGATAACATAGAAAAAAAACTTGATGGCCTTGGCTATGGCAATGACTTTTTAGAGACAATACCAAATGCATAGTTCGCGAAAGGAGTTGATAAACCGGACTTCACTAAAATTGAAAATTTATACTCCGCATGACATGGTGTCAAAAAAAATGAGAAGACAAGCCATAGCCTGGGAGAAAATATTTGCAAAAGATACATCTGATAAAAGATTATTATCTAAAATATACAAAGAACTCTTAAAACTCAACAGTAAGAAAATGAACAACTTTATTTAAAAAATGAGCAAAAGACCTGAACAGACACCTTCCCAAAGAAGACATACAGATGGTGAGCAAGCATATGAAAAGATGTTCAACATCATATATCTTCAGAAAATTGAAAATTAAAACAACAGCAAATGGCCAAAATTCAAAACATTGAAAACACCAAATGCTGGTGAAGATGTGAAGCAGTAGATATGCTCATTCATTGCTGGTGAGAATGTGAAATGGTACAGCTACTTTGTAAGACTGTTTGGCAATTTCTCACAAAAGTAAATATTCTCTAACCATATAACCCAGCAATCACACTCCTTGATATCCCTGTTATTTACCC
The DNA here is from genome assembly GCF_029281585.2 of Gorilla gorilla gorilla. Lineage (NCBI taxonomy): Eukaryota > Metazoa > Chordata > Mammalia > Primates > Hominidae > Gorilla > Gorilla gorilla. Next base: position 105,006,288 of record NC_086017.1, on the reverse strand, counting down.
AAACGAATGGAAAACTTACATCCTCACAAAAACCTGCACATAGATGTTTACAGAAACTTTAGTCATGATTGCTAAAACTTGAAAGCAACCAAGCTTCCCTTCAGTAGATGGATGGATACATTCATCTGTATCCATTCATCTGTAACTGTGGTACATCCAGACAATGGAATATTATTCAGTGCTTAGAAGAAATGAATTATCAAGTCACGAAAAGACATGAAGGAATAGAAGAAACTTAAATGCATATTACTAAGTGAAAGAAGCCAACCTGGATAGGCAGCATACTGTCTGATTTCAACTATAGTAGGTGATGGAAAATACAGAACGGTGGAGACAGTAAAAAGATCAGTGGCTTCCAGAGCTGAGGGAAAGGAGGGATGAAAAAGGATTTTCAAGGCAGTGAAATTATTCTATATAATACTACCATGGTGGCTACATGTCACTATGCATTTGTCAAAACCCATAGAATGTACAATACCAAGAGTGAACCCTAATGTACACTTTGAACTTCGAATAATAATGAAGAGTCAAGCAGGTTCGTCAGTTGTAGTACATGTAGCACCATGGTACAGGATGTCAACATTAGGGGAAGTTGTGAGTTTGTGGAAATTGATATATATGGGAACTCTGTACTTTCTGCTCCATTCTGCTGTGAACCTAAAACTGCTCTAAAAAGATTGTTTGTTAATTTTTAAAAAACATTTTTTATATTAAAATGATCAGTTTGGCATTTGCTGGAAATACTTATCAAGCAAAACACAGGAAGTGCCAATCACAAAAGAAAAGATTGACAATTCCTAATGCATTAAAATTAGAAACTTCTGTCAATAAGAGATACCATAAACAATTTTTTTAAAAGCTACAGTCTGGGAAAAGATATTTATAACTCATAAATGTACAGAACAACTCTAAAAAAAACCAAACAAGCCAATAGAAAAGTAGTAAAGGAAATGAAGAGGCAATTCACAAAGGGGACCCTAAGTGACCCATAGAAATAAAACAAATGCATAACCTCAGTAGCAATCAGGAGAATGTAAATTTAAACCTAAGATATTATTTCACATCTATCAAGTCAGCAGACATTTTTAGAGCCTGAAATTACTAATATTTGGTGTGGATGTGAAGAAATACAAAATTTCTATACAGTGATAGGAGGATAAATTACTCTCTACCACTTTAGAGAGTAATTTAGCAATATCTTGTAAAGATAAAAATATTCAGCCCTAGAAAAACTTTATCCCACATGAACAAAAAGGTATATATATATAAAATGTTTGCTACAACACTGTTTGTAACCTAAATGTCCATCAGCAGGAAATGATTAAGTATGTTTTGATATATTTGTTCAATGAAACACAATACAACAATTAAAATAAGTGAACTAAAATTATATGTATTATCATGGACCAATTTCAAAATCATAGAGTGGTGTGAAAATAGTGAATAATCGGATGGTATGTGTAGTGCAATAGTATTTATGTAAAGCTAGAAAAGATGCAGATCAGTTCTACATGTTTTTTATAGATACACACAGTTTTAGAGTGTAAAAACTTGCAAGGGAGTGATAAAAACGAATTTGGGCCTCTCTCAGTTATTGTATCAGAGGAAGGTACACAGAGTAGCTTCAACTTTTTGTAAAATGTTATTCTATTTTAAAAATTATAAAGCAAGTAGAACAAAATGGTTATATTTTATATAATATTCTCTTAAATTTTCTGTGCTTTGGAAATATTTCTTAGTTATGGATAAATGTGATAAATTCAAACAATTTAAAAGTTCACTGTCTTATTAGTACTTATTCCTAGCATTAGCAGGACAATCTTCCTGAATTTCATTGCTGTAATAGGAGAAATTCTTTAATAACCTAATAACTTTGACCACAAGAAATGAAAATAGAACTAAAATCAGGACATGAATTTGTAAGAAAAATCCATAGCCGTGAATCCCCTAAATCATGAAAATGAAAGAACACCTCAAGGCATCATCTTTCACTGCTCAGTAAGAGATGAAAACTGACAGAAATTGAGTACTCTGAACATGATATTTTGTTTGGCTCTCTTACTCCAACTAGTTATTAGACAAAATTTCACTCAGGAAACAAAAAGCCAAATCATGCAGAGATGCCATCTGAAAGTGTATGAGTCACTACAGCAAATGGAAGGCTAGTCTTTCATCCTGAATTGGGAAGTTAAAAAATCAAACCTAGGTGAGGGTCTAAGTGAACATGCAATAATTTTGCATCTTGTGTTTGATTTTAGAAGTTCTCTGCAGAAGTGGCAATGATAGGTCAAACAATTTTGTCTCTAGACCATCCTTGCTTTGAAATGCCATCAAGGAAAAATCAGGTATACTCCAGAGAAATGCATTTTTAAAAAATTGTCAAACCCTTTGATTAGCTTCTCTATTGCTTCTATACCTATACTGTTTTTTTTCTCATAGATTGGTTTTTAGATATCCCAATGCTGAACAAGCTTCATGCATCTTTATGCTGGAATGAAAAGGTGCGAAGGCAACAATGTCCTCAAATGCTGTCTTCTCAATATGCACAGCCCCACTCCCTAGAGAGTAAAGCCTAAGGAAGGACAAGGTTTTTTGCATTCCCCAAATTTTGCAAAATTTTATCCAAATAATATTTGTCTTTACATTTCACCAAAGCACTAAAAAGTCAGCATCATTACCAACTTTAAATACTAGGCATAAAAGAAAAAAAAATTCTAAACTACTAACCTCTTTACTCCTTTAAAATTTGGCCCTTACTTATGGAGGCCTTTCATTGCTGTGTAATGGCTCTCAGGTAGAATCTAGTGAAATCCCAGGCATCCAGATAAAAATGTAGAGTTTCATGAAAATCTAACAATTGCATTTTTCAATCATGGAAAATGTTATATATTAGGGAGGACTTCTAGATAAGTAATTTAATTTATTTTTAGTTTCTATATCTGATGTTCTTTGACCTTTACCTACATCACAGATACCTTTTTGCAGCGGGAAAATGAATAACATGGCAGAGAGCAAGTTATTAACTACTCACGAGATTATGAGCAGTTAATTTTCCCAATGACTCATTTCTTGAGAATTCTATTAGGATCTGAAAGTATGACAAAATTCATGGGAAAAAAATGAGAAGCCCTTATATTTGAAACAATGGAGCGTCTATAGGATATTATCTTATATTGTTGGCTATTTTATGGATTTCATCAGAAGATGGGGTGAAAAGCCTGTGCATTGCTGATGCTTTGAGTACTTGAGTCCTTTCCCATTCTCTTGAGCCCCTCACAGCAACCCTCAATGATGGACTAAGGAGATGCAATTCTTCTCCCCATACCCTCTACTTAATGCTGCCTTCTGTCTCAGTCACATTCCTTAAGGACAAATAACTTCTCATTGCATTCATCTTCTTTTCTTATGCTTAGCAGACTGTCTGGTATACAGTGGGGCTCAATAAATACGAAAGAAATAAATTCTCCACATTTCACAGACGTGGAAGCTGAGGCTCAGAGAGGTAGAGAGACTTGTCCAAGGTGGAAAGGCAAATCCCGAGCCTCGTGACTTTGTCAGTCCACTTGGCCTTGCCCATGTTAAGAGATGGAGGGCCACTAACTCCAGACTCTCCCGTCAGGCAGCTTACAATGAAAACTACAGATTTCTCATGTTCTTCAAAAGGAAGATGGCCCAAAGAGAGTGAAACCTAATTAAGAGGATATAATGTGATAAAATATTCATTTACTGATAGTGATAACATCCTGCTCAAGTCAACTAGTGATGACATTTCTGACTGCTACCTTACTTCTCAAAGCTGCTAAAAAGGGTAATTTTCTGCTCCTACAAGATTTAAATCCCTTGAGATCCATTCACAGTTAACGTAATCTAAGAATGAAAAATGAACGTTGTTTCCCACCATGTGTACCTTGAAGCATTTGCTCCTCAGCAGGATTATATAACAGACACCTTTCAAGTGATTCCGTGTTAATTAAGAGAAAGCAACTTTAGTTGTGATTATGGATATTTAAACCAGGTGTGATTTCCTGGCTCTGTTTAGTCAAATCTCCCCAGGTCCCGTTCCATACAACAGCTCTCAGTTTGGTCTGGTCTAGGTAGATTGGGTGTACGTTCCTGTTTATTGTGGCACAGCAAGCTTTCAATAGAATGTTGTTAGGGTAATTTCACACAACGGCTGGGCAGGTGTGTTCTGCATAGGAGAAAAGGTTTTTCATCTTTGCGAATGCAATGAGTTTTTCATTCTGAATTCATGTAAAGCCTCAAATGAGGTTACGATGGTAAACATCACAGGAGAAAAAGTTAACAATGACGTCACGGTTCTCAAAATATTTTGGCTTTTTTCACCAAATTATTTATGGAGGAAACTTGTTCTGTGCTTTACTTCTGTGGCTTGCTGTCAGGAGAGGCAGTTAGAGTAGAAGAGTGTGATTATTTTTACTAATGACCTTTTTTAATCATTATTTTTTACTGTTTATCAATGAAATGCATGGAGGAAGTAGAATAAAGTCTCATTTCATATTTAATATATTTAATATTGTTTGAATTTTCAGTGTGTGCTACCTTAGTAATTTTACATATTAATGAAATTTTTAAATGATGGACATCTTCCCAAATATGCTTGTTTTTATACAATGCTCATTTTTTAAAACTCTGACAATAACAAAATGTAGCAAATAGCAAGAAATATATATATATAAAGCAACCACATTACCCAGTGAGAGACGTCAACTGAGAACATTCATATACATATATTTATTCAAATTAAATTTGAAAAATATGTTTAACATGGATAATATAGTTTTGTTATATATTTCCTTCTCTTAATAATATATAACAATTATTTTTCCACATAAATGTATGAGTGTCTACAGCATTATTTTTAATGTCTTCAAAATATTCAAATAATGAGCATGTTTTAAATATTTGTTAACCAATCCCTAAATAACATATATTTAGTTTGCCTCCAAATATTATAATATTTCTCAATATTATAGATAATGCTACATAAGCATTTATATGCTTCTCCAATTAATTAGGATAAGGATGTTGAAGATACACAGATTTTAGGGCTCTTATTACATATCAGACTACCTTGCAAAAATTTTAACTAATAGTTATTCCTACCCACTGTATAGTAAATATACCACCAATTTATTATTTACAATGGGTATCTTATCTATCATAAAAACAAAATAAAAAATTATTTTTAAAATTTTCATTAATGAAAACAAGCTAGAGAAGCAAGAACATTAATACCAACAGCATCCTTGTTCAAATTCCTTTCCTTGGGAGAAAGGAAGGAAGGAGCTACAATTTGTTAGGTACCTATCGTTGGCCTAAAAGGAAGAAGCTAAAGCTAAATTAATGCAAGCAGAGTTTATTTGGGCCAAGCTTGAGAACTGCAACTGGAAAGCAGAGATTTAAGTTGCCCTGAATATACACTCTGATTAGCAGCAGTTACAAATGGATTCTTAAAAGCAAAATAAGGGAAACAGGGAGTAGGCTGACACAAAGTTGTGTATCAGAAATTCCCACAGGTTTACAGAAATAACATTGATCAGTGATTGGCTATACGTTGTTAAGCTATAGGGTATGGGTTATAGTGTCTGGTGTGGCATTATTAGGGTAATGTATAACTACTTGTGACAACAGCAAGCAATTTTAAGAGATGAATACATAGCTCAAAGGGGGAAGTAGAAAATAATTGCTGTCTCATTCGACTGTCTCTCTGGGCTTGATCATTAAAGAGACGGGCATTCTTCGGATAAAATTCTTTTATTTTCTCACTGTAATGGACCAGTCACCAAGAAAAGTGCTTGATATGAGGCATTTCATTCAGTCTTCGATAACAACCCTGGGGAAATAGACACATATTATTATTCCTATGTTACAGATAAGGCAGTCAAGGTTCACAAAGGTTGAGTATCTTGAGCAAGGTTACCTAGATAACCTTGAGATGTGAAGGCAGATTTGTCTGACACTATATTTAGGTTTGATGTTCACCAAATTTCCAACTATTTACAATGTTAGCAACACATGATCTTGCTGAGTTCAATATAATTCAAGGCACTCCTGGTCTTAGATCTGGAAGAAATATCTAGTTCAATATTTACATCTTTTATAGGGAAACACGTAAAGCAAATAGGGAGGAAATGAGAATATTAGTTTGAAACGTTTTCACAAAACTTTCAACTCAGGGATTATTTATATTCTGTAAAACTCAACGTTTCAACAATAGAACTTTTAAAATGGGCTTAAGGAAAAGATATTTTCAGCTACACACTTTTGCCTTAAATTAAAATTTAAAAAAAAAGACAAGTTTAACTTACTAATGAGTTTGTACCCTGAGAAATAAATGGCAGATAAAAAATAAAAAGGCAAAATGAGAACTAAGAAGGCAATGACGTACATCAGGGAATACGCACTTAAGAACAATAGTGACAACTTCTAATGCATAACTCACATCCCACACGCCCATATGAAAGGCACAATCTTGAGTAATAAACGTAGCTGTCGCTTATAATATCTGTTCTCATACTTGGTGTTAATGAAAGTGGAGCTGCAGGAGAGAAATGCACATGTTTTTTGTTAGCAATACACAGGTAACTTCACCTGTTCCAACTTTTTACATTCCTTTTGTTGACTACATGTTTATAGAGTTTTTCATATTGTAATTTAATCATAAAGTCATCATTTTAAAAAGACAATTACACCCTATTTTACTCAGTGCCGTATCATGTTAAACTGTATAGCTTTAGTTAAGTTTCCTGTATAAATGATTACTCCTTAATATGGCATTTTAAAGAAGTGGAGCAACACAAAGATTCTGAACATTTTTTCTAGCCTTTTCCCCCATAGTAAGGCAGCACAAACTAAAATTCCCAAATTTTAACTCAGCTGATTATGAAATCTCGTATTTCTCTTTATTTTAATGTTATATTTCGCACTTTTCTTCCAACAACGCAACCTGCTTTTGAAATATGTGCAGTGCCCCATATACACCATGGAATACTATGCAGCCATAAAAAACGGATGCGTTCCTGTCCTTTGCAGGGACATGGATGAAGCTGGAAACCATCATTCTAAGCAAACTATCACAAATACAAAAAACCAAACACCGCAAGTTCTCACTAGGTGGGAGCTGAACAATGAGAACACATGGACACAGGGTGGGAAACATCACACACTGAGGCCTGTGTTGGGGTGGGAGGAGGGGGAAAGGATAGCATTAGGAGAAATACCTAATGTAAATGACGAGTTAATGGGTGCAGCAAACCAACATGGCACATGTATACCTATGTAACAAACCTGCACGTTGTGCACGTGTACCCTAGAACTTAAAAGTATATATATATAAAGAGGGCTGGGCGCGGTGGCTCATGCCTGTAATCCCAGCACTTTGGGAGGCTGAGGCAGGCAGATCATTAGGTCAGGAGATCGACACCATCCTGGCTAACACAGTAAAACCCCGTCTCTACTAAAAATACAAAAAATTAGCCGGGAGTGGTGGCGGGCGCCCATAGTCCCAGCTACTCAGGAGGCTGAGGCAGGAGAATGGCATGAAGCCGGGAGGCGGAGCTTGCAGTGAGCCCAGATGGCGCCACAGCACTCCAGCCTGGGCGGACAGAGCAAGACTCGGTCTAAAAAAAGAAAAAAGAAAAAAAAAAAGTAATATGTTCAGTGCCCTAGTGCCTGTAGGAAACTGGATGCTAATCTTGTTTTTTATTTCACAACTTAAATTTACAAAGTCGCAAAACTAAAATCAGAAGACAGGGAAACTAGGAAAATCCTAGCTGGCTTAAGCTTGGGAGAGAGAAAACTTTTTTTCTTTTTCTGTTTGCAAATATACACCCAAAGAGAAAAATTTAGGAGTGGGAGTGATGCTGGCATTCCCATCTAATCTGATAGATATTTGAAAAACTAACCTTTAGTCTAATTTATCTATGCTGTAGGAAATCAGTTTTAACCATGTGTTGACAAAAGGCATCTCCCAGAATCCTGATATTGATGCACGTAGGGTGATTGTCTTTAATCTGAGACTGAGTTAAAAAAGTCTTCCTTCCCCCACCCCAAACACACACACACTCACAAAGGGTACTGACTTCCTAATAGAAAAATCTCCAGAATGCCCCCAAGGCATTCATCCTGTGTTAAGGCAGCGCTAATCTCAGTTGAAGCACTTCTGATATAAAATCAAGTGTTTCAATCCCTTAAAAGAAATCTCCCTAAATAAACAAATGCATGAATAGTATGGTATTGTTTTTACCGAGGAGTTTGAGGAGTTTTAGATTTGGCAATATTCCGACTTCCCTACAGATATAGGACACTGGCATTCATCATGCACACTATTAAGAGAAAAAAAAAAGGTTTATTATACTATATCTGATTAATCTCAATTAAAAAGCCACAGATAAGTTTTGTTTCACGTTATTAGTATTGGCCAGAAAGCATCCTTCAATTCTCTTGGACATATTGGGAACACAGCCTCACTCGGCTCCCTTGCCCTGGCCTCTGCAGAAGCAATGTTTCAAAGAATAAGAATTCTGTCATTAGAAGAGCAACATGTGAGAGACAAAAGACGCCCAAGCTCTCATGGGCAGACAGCGTTCATTAGACTCTGAGAGCTGAGGTCTCTCACCAACTCAATTTAGGCAATTTTTATTTACTTAACACTTAGAAAAACTATAAAGAAAGAATAGATAGCCTTCAGGCTATTCCTAAATTACCTCAGGAGTAACACAACTCTTCTTTCCTGCTGGATAGGGTATCCACTTCTCCACAGAGGAGTTCCATTTTCTACTTCACTTTTTTGACAGCAGCATGGCTCTCCTCCTACTGAGAGTCAGGCCTGGGGGGCATTTTCAATTAGAGCAGAAGGAAGCTTCTTAACAGTCTTTTCATATCTTGATCCAAATGTCCTAATGCCCTGAGTGGGATAACACATAGATTGTAAACTGATGTTCCTACAAAATCCATATATGCATCCTTGCTGCATAACTAAAATATAGGACTGGTACATTGAAAATCACAGAGAAGGGACATTTAAAATCATTTAGTTGACCTCCAGACCATAAAACCTCTACCTGTGAGCCAGACCTGACATTAACCTTCAAAACTCAGGTTAACTCTTTGTTGTTGTTGTTGTTGTTGTTGAGATGGAGTTTTACTCTTGCGGCCCAGACTGGAGTGCAATGGTGTGATCTTGGCTCACCACAACCTCCACCTCCTGGGTTCAAGCGATTCTCCTGCCTCAGCCTCCCGAGTAGCTGGGATGACAGGCAAGCGCCACCACACCCGGCTAATTTTGTATATTTTTAGTAGAGACGGGGTTTCTCCATGTTGGTCAGGCTGGTCTCAAACTCCTGACCTCAGGTGATCCGCCTGGCTCAGCCTCCCCAAAGTGCTGGGATTACAGGCGTGAGTCATCGCGCCCGGCCTTATTAAGTCTTAAAAAGGGAAAGGAACAGAGGGGAAGACTCAGGGGCTTGCAGACTGGGGAAGGGAAGGAGACCCAAAGTTTACATCTCTGTGAATAGTTGTAACCTCTTGTTAGTAAGAAGTATTTGAAGTACTTTAAAGTTTACATTTAATGTTTTGCATGTTTTAGAAAAGATCATTTCAAAGTGTCTCCAGTTTATGTATATTAATGAACAAATATGAAGAGCAAACACACAATGCTTACATAGTACTAGACACTCTAAATGCTTTATATATATTAAACTTCCTTAATCTCCACGACAACCCTATAAACAGGTACTATTGTTATCATCATTATTTACAGGTTAGGGAACTGAGAGGTTCGTTAACTTTCCCAAGGTCACACAGCTAGTAAGTATTACGGCTGGGTTCATTTCCAGGAATTCTGGCTCTAGAATTCATGCTGTCAACTCCCATATGATACAACCTCTTCGAGTTTTGGAAGATAATTAAATTTTATTTTTCTTTTAAACGTCATACAAAGGCATCAACTGGATTTACTCTCAGGCAATATACCTAATCCCTTCCTCCTCCTCCAAGTTCCCTGAGTAGGTTTATTTTAAAGATGTGCACATTTAAGTTTTTATATTCTCAGAGATTATTTTGTAAATAGCATAAAATTCTTTGGAATTCCCAGATACATGCAAATAAAATTTGCAACTGATATTTGATGCTTTAGCAAGCTGTGCCAAAGTCATTTTTAATACTACAAAAGATAAGTTTCAATCATGAAATGATTGGTTTATTTATTTATTCAATTATTCACAATATGTAGAGCATGAGATCTTTTGGGTTAATTTTACAGATGAAAAATTTCATAGAAAGTGGAGAAATGAACAGATGGCATAATTCCAGGAAAAGCCAGGAAACTTAGTAGTTTTCTGCATAGTAATTTAAAGTAAAATTCACATCAAAACCAAAGCATATGACTAGTTGAAGCGGGCAATCTGTTGTCTGGGTTAGAGTTTACAGAAAAAAGCATAAATATCACCAATAAGTGTATCATCTCTGACTCCAGAGATGTTCCTACACCCTCTAATTGGTGCCATTCTGTACTAATCAATACGTTACAAGCACCTAATAGGCACTTCTGCAAACCCTGGAGAAACAACTCACACCACCAAAAGCACGGTAGCCCTGAATATTCATACCGAAGTGCAAATGTTAATTCATGCAGTGCTTGCGTTAAACTGGTCTAATTATCTACTGAAGGAATCTATTAAAGGCATGCTGTCAATCCTACAGATTGGGTTCAGCAAAGTGAAACTGAATTGCGTGCCTTTTCAGCTAATTGCAAAATTCTGCCTGACATGCTTTAAGAATGATCAAAAAAAGTACACACAGCCAGCACACAGCTCCCAATGAACATTGCTGCTTCTCCTCTTGTCAATCAAGGGAATACAGGACACAATGATAGGAAGAGAAGCACAGCCTAGGAGACGGGTGTCCTTTCATTACATCTCATATGGTCTCATGAGGAATGTGGCATGCTGCAAACCACCTGATTTTTTTTTAATCTCAAGCTGCATATACCCGGGTTTTCATTGCATAGTTTGAAACAAGAACCAATAACTTTTAAACCTTAACGATATTTCTCAATGGCTATGTTTAGTATTCCTATCCATTTAGGGGGATAAAAAAGTCTGTTTATAGAATTCTTATTCCCATTTGTCTCTAACATTACAATAAAAAATAAAAGTAAGATCCTTCCCCTACTGCCACCCTCACTTTCTCTAGCTTCGTTGCATCACAGGTTTCAACTAGCTTCTCCCACATTCAGATAATGCTGAGTAAACCTTGTTAGGAAGACAGAGGAACTACTTTACAACAGACCCTCTCTATTATTTTCCAAAATATTTTGTGGGGTGTGGCTGCTGTGCGGTCAAATCAGATCATCTTTTCTTCTGCCTGGAAAATGTTCATTATCATATTGCCTTGGACAGTCAGATTTCTCACACACTTTTAATATATTCACACGTATATTCAAAACAGATACAAAAACTCAAGTTCAAAATAGTAACCCTGAGCCATCAAATAGCTGATTTAGCATTTGCATGCTATTTTAGAAGGCAGGCAGAATTTAATCAGATTTTATAAAGATTATTCTCAATAATGAATAAGGGATTGATGATTAAGTTATTTGGGAAATTCACTATATAACGATTCACATCCTATTTCTCTTTGTCTCACATTATGTGTCCAAAATATCACCCAGTCTGAGTAAGTTTACCTTTGAAATCTATCCAGATTCTATTCACTTGCTACCACCTCAACTGCTACAGCCTAGTTCAAGGTATCATCATCTCTTGCCTATAGCATTGCAATAACATAAACATTTGGATCTCTGCTTTCACCTTCACCCTCCCTTAGTCTTATACCCCCTCCAGACAGAAGCTATAGCGTAAAGATAACATAATTAAGTAAAAAAAAATCAAAGTGAAATAAGGCAGTCTTGAAAAGACAGATACCATATAATTGTACTCATATGAGGTATCTAAAATTGTCAAACTCATAGGAGCAGAAAGTAGAATGATGGTTGCCAGGGGTGAGGGTAGGAGTAGGGAGAAGCGGGGAGTGGTCCCATGAGTCTACAGTTTCAGTTTTGCAAGATGAAAAGTGCTAGAGAGCTGTAGCACAGCAATGTGCATATAGTTGACACTACTGAATTGTACACTTACAAATCATTATGATGGTAAAAAAGGTCTTTTTAATGTCAGATCTTATCTTTTTTTCTGCTCAAAACCCTCTAATGACTTCACATATTACTCAGTAACATTCTGAACCTTTTCCTTGGCCCACAGGGCTAAGCATGAATGCCCCCTAGTCTCCTCTATAGGGTCTGCACCAACCCCCACACCTACCTATGGAAACTCATTTCCTCTGTACTCGCTCTTCATTCATCTCTCTAGCCACACTGGTTTTCCCTCCTCTTCCTGAAAACATCAAGCACATGCCTTTCAAAGTACACTCCTCCAGAGTTCCAGCTCTCTAAAATTACACTGGATTTACTGCTCATTCTAGCATTCATCAGCACCTGATCAATAGTCTATTTATTTCTTTTCTGTCTCCCCCAATTAAAAATATAAACTCCAACAGATCAAAAAATTTGTTTTGTTCACTGCCCTATCCCCAATGCTTGGGATAGTGCCTGGGGACATTGTAGATGCTCAATATTTATTAACTGAATGAATGAACAAATGGCATGAATGAACGTGAGTATGGATAGCTGAACTATAAAAGAAAATACATTGTATTACTTAGTCTTATTTTATTTTACTTATTTTTTTTTATTTTATGTTATGCTTTTTTTTCTCCTTTTTTTGAGACAGAGTCTCACTCTGTCTTTCAGGCTGGACTGCATTGGTGCAGTCTTGGCTCACTGCAACCTCTACCTCCTGGGATCAAGCTATTCTCCCCACCTCAGCCTCCTGAGTAGCTGGGATTACAGGTGCCCATCACCACGCCCAGCTAATTTTTGTATTTTTAGTAGAGACAGTGTTTCACCATGTTGACCAGGCTGGTCTCAAACTCCTAAACTCAAGTGATCCGCCTGCCTCGGCCTCCCAAAATACTGAGATTACAGATATGAGCCACTGTGCCTCATTACTTATTTTAGATCTTTACTCCAATTCCGGACACAATTTCCTAAGGATGCTCAGCTTAACTCAAATTTATCTCACTAAAGTGGAAATATTATTTATAGGGTCTAGGAAATATATTAATGTATGAAGTATAAAAGTAATTTTGTCAGCTGGGCATGGTGGCTCATGCCTGTAATCACAGCACTTTGAGAAGCCGAAGAGAGCAGATCACGAGGTCAAGAGATCGAGACAATCCTGGCCAAAATGGTGAAACCCCATCTCTACTAAAAATACAAAAATTAGCCGGCCGTGGTGGCGGGCGCCTGTAGTCCCAGCTACTCAGGAGGCTGAGGCGGGAGAATTGCTTGAACTCAGGAGGCGGAGGTTGCAGCGAGCCAAGGTCATGCCACTGCACTCCAGCCTAGCGATAGAGCGAGACTCCATCTCAAAAAAAGAAAAAAGTAATTTTGTCTAGTTTTTGATATTGTATATTTTTTCATTCTTCTGAGGTCACAGTGTACACAAAGGATCTCATGTGATATGAGCAGCACTGCTTTACAAAGCTGTCCTGTAGCAGAAATATTTAGTGGTTTCATTTCTGCCAGTGGATGACACACTGTGAGGTAGTCATAAATTATAGGCTGATTAAAAAAACACACACACATTTAAATTTGTGTGTTGTCTAAAGTTAAGCTTATTAACTTTAGCCTGCATTCCTGACTGCTGATATGAATTGGTGCCAAGAGGCCTGTAAGGATGGAGAGAAAAAACAATAAGAGAGTAAATGAAGAGAGAAACATAGTTAAGAAAACTGGAACAAAAGGTAGAAACAAAAGAACACAAAATCTGTAGCTGGGAGGTAAATCAAAGCATTTATAATTATAATGAAAAAATGCAGAAATGCAATATCAGAAGTTAAATAAGGTCATTCATAAGAGAATATCCATAGCATATTTCCAACCTACTGTGGAGTAAAATTCATGAATAATATTAAAGGTATTTACATGATCCACTTTTCTCCTGAATAGTGTTTGCCTAAGGTAATAAGATCTGGATTGCTTAAGCAAAATAAAAATTTGGGGTTATAAGACCTAAACCTGACTGCCCATGTTATATTAAAAAGAAGAATAACTTTTATGAATACAATAGTTTACATCAATATTATCATTTTATTCCACTAATGTTATAGATTATTGTGATTGAATTCATACCCTGTAATAATTATGTTATCCATGATAAACATACTACTCTCCTTTTTCAGTATACATTGGTGTTGGTTTCATTTAAAACAAAGTCTTAAAATTCAAATTTAATTTAAATACTTCTAGTTTTCCTTTGTAACTAGCATATGAGAAAATACAGTATCTCCAAAAGAAATTAGAATATTCTTTAATGAGCTAAAATCTAACTAAAAATTGTTCCTCTCTCCAATTTTTCTGAAGTCACTTTTTTAAAACATACATCTATCTCATTCCCTTCCAACACTTAAAAGTTGACAGAAATACATTTGCAAATGTAAAAAGCAAGTACCCTTAGCTAAGAAGCTTTCCTCTTTCTTTTCCTTTTGTAAAAATATCATTCTCTCTGTGCATATATTTATATAAAACATCCTTGGCGAAAAATGAGAAAAAGCTCCTTTAATAATATCAGAGTTTCCTAGCAGTTAAGTGTCTCACAAATTATATGAGTGAGGACAGGTTGTCTTTATAATTCAGTTATTTTACAAGGAACTTATCTCCAGATAGTTAGGCACTTCTGGAAGTAATTTACATGCTTTTGTGTAAAGGCTTATTTAACCCTTTATTCACATCATTATCTTGGCTCAACTAAGGAAAATGTTTGATGAGTGATAGGTTTTGTGTTTCTGTAGCGTAGGACAGATCTCTGGCTCCTCTGCTTCTGTTCATGATTGGTTTGCATTGTTTTGTTTTTGTTGCTTGTGGCCAGCATTTTAACTATCTGAAGAAATCAATCCTTATCTCTTTCCAGGAGGCACCAGATGACTGTTAGCAGGCCACATAAATTTAATGTGTTTCAGATCTTTACCCCATCAAATAGGGAAGTATATTAGCAACCTAAATAATATTGGGAAAGTATGTTGAAAGCGTGTTTTCATGCTCTTGTTAAGGCAAGCAGATGGGAAGGGACATTTAAACATGACACTCCATGTGCTTTTAATTGCAGGTTCATATCATTGATTCTATCAATATTTTGAGAGATTACTTGGTGCAATGCACTCTGTGCCATGGCAGATAAAGAGATGAATGAGATATGTACTTTTTCTTCAAGGAGCTTACAAAAATCTAAGGGTTTGCATTTTAGTTTTATGTATCACAGTAAGTTATGAAACACAAACAGAAGTCAGATAATTGTGTAAAATGACTGGCAAGCAAAATCTCTGTAGCAGCATTCTATCAGTAATTGAGGCTATGAAGAAGGAACTTGTGGTAGATCGATTGCCAAAATGTCCCCAATTCCTCACTTTCTATTCATGTCCCTTGCAATGTGACCAGCTCCTCCCTTACCACTGGTAGAATCCATTATTTCCCCCTTAAATCCAGACTAGCCTGGTAACTTGCTTTGGTCAACAGAAAGCACCAGAGGAGTTAATTTGCCAGTTCTGAGCTCAGGTCTCAAGAGGCTTTGATCTCTTCTGTTCTTTCCCTTGGAATCCACCACCAGTATGTGAACAAGCCCAGGCAGATGGTGAGATATGTCTGGTCCAATTATCTCTATCACCCCAACTAGCAACCAGCACACAGCAAGAAATGAGTAAACTTATTCTAGGCCAGGCAGCTTCTAGTTGATATGTCAGATTTCTACAGATGCATGAGTGAGCCCAGCTGAGATGAGCTGAGCATGGTCTGGATTAGTAGAACTGTCCAGCAGATTCATAGGCTCATATAAATAATATAAGCTTATTCATTTGAGCCACAGAGCTTTAGATGGTTTTATACAGTATAACCATCCATTTGTAATAGATAACTGACCTAGGAAAGTGGACATAGCATTTGCAAACATATGACTTTGTCTACTAGCCATATATGATTGCATCTATACAATTTGAGCTACTGTATATACATTTCAATGTAAAAAATAAATTCCATGAACAGAAATGTAATAAAAAAATATCATTTGCAACAACATGGATAAATGGAGGATGTTATATTAAGTAAAATAAGCCAGACACAAAAAGACAAATACTGTATGATCTCATTTACATGTGGAATCTAAAAAAGTCAAACTCATAGACACATAGAGGAGAATGGTGGTTGACAAGGGGGTGGTAGTAGGGAAATAGGGACATTTTGATCAAAGCATACAAATGTTCAGTTATAAGATGAACAAGCTCTGGGGATCTAACATACAGCATGGGAGGAATGTAAGTTTCATAAGAACATGGATTTTTTTTCTATATTGTTTGCTGGTATGGTCCAAGCACCAAGAAAAACGGCTGGCATAGAGTGGGTGCTCCAAAAAATGTGTTGAAAAAACAAGTGCATTTAACTAAATATTTTTTTTAATTTCTGAATGTTGAGTTAAAGCCTCAGAAAATGCATGTGAGTGGACACTAAGGAAGTTTGTGGATACCAAGAGGAAATTAGAAGGCTATAGTGATACTTGATGTATACTGTGATGAGATCTTAAACTGGGGCTGAGATAGCAAGAGAAGAAGGAGGACAGGCCATTTTTGACCACATTCAGTGGGCTAAGCTTTCCCCCAAAATGTGTATAATAACCCATTATCTAGAATTCCCTCATCTTTCCCTTTCAAAATATTAACAAAAATGTAATAGAGTTTCTAATTTCAAGCATTCACAGTCTAGTGATGGAAACATACCAGCAAATTCCTCTTTGTAGTAGCAGCCAATGTGGCAGTGCTATGATGAGGGTTAAATACAGAAAGGAAAAAGAAATGAAGCAGAGAGGTTTTTCTGGAAAAAGATGATCCAGCACTGAAACCAAAAGAAATACTCAGATAAAGGATCAGGAGAAAGATGTGTCAAGGAGGAGAAGCAGTAACACAAAGACCCTGAGACAAGAGAGAGCATGGAAAGTTCTAGGAAATGCAAATAATTCAGTATGGCTAGAGCAAAGCTTCTGAGGAGACATGAGGCAAGAGGAAAAAGCAGGAATTCACCCATAAAGGAAATTGTATACCTTGATAAATGGTTAGGTTCATTGTTAAGCTATGAAGAACCACTGAGGGGTTTTAAGCAAGGCAGTGATATAATGAGGTTTAGAGTTTAGAAAGATTCTCCCAAATATACCATGATCGCTGAATGGAGAGAAGAAAGAATGATGTCAAGGAGAACATTATTTAACCACTACCATGGTCCTAGTGAGAAATGTGGATGCTTGAACTAATGTAGTAGCACTGGGGATGTATATAAATAGACGTGATATTTTGGAAAGAAAGTAAGATAAAGTGAGAAATGGATAGGTAAAATTGTGACTTTGGCAACTAGTAGTTAGAGGTGCCACACGTAAACTAAAGGATGCAGCAGGGGTGGCAGGCTGGAGAAAAGATATATTCACTCTTTGACATGCTGTGTTTGAGATCATTTGAACACTGAGGTTAAGATGTGCAAAGATAAGACTTCAATTTATGTAGCATTTTATCTAGTCCAGCATCCAACATGGTACCTGACCAAGAGTAAGTATTCAATAATTCATTTGTGAATGAATGAACAAAAGAAGTTCAGAAAAGAGGATCTGAAGGTCAATCTAGAAAAAGGGAGAATCTACCTGGGAGAATTCATGCTGTAGGAGTGAATGAGATCAGTTCTGCTCAAAGTATGGCCTGTAGGCAATGCTGGTCCTCAAACTGTCACCTGTCCTCAATGAGATAAGTGCAGGTATTAAAAGTAAGCATTTGAAAACTTTCATAACAATTTACAGGGTAACTTTATGTCTGTTTTATCTGATATAAGGAAATCAGACTTATATTTTGTAAGCTCTTGATTTCTTTTTTTATGTCATAATTCAGTAACTCCTTTTTGTTTTTCACTTTTACAAAGTTTGGGTCTGCAATAGATTGGATATATTAAAAACAAACAATAACAACAGTGAAAATCCTGGTCCATGACCACAGGTTGTTTAAGCACTGAGTTAGGCCATATTAGGAAAATGTTTATGGCAACTCCTCTTTGAGCCAGCCTCACCTCCTACTCTTCCTTCTTGCCTGTTTTTCCAAATTCAATGTTATTCTCTCCCTAGGGTCCCAAGAGTAAACTAAAGCACCTTTTGTGCATGTTTGTGTTTATTTAATTTAGCTCCAAAATCATTCCTATAGCATGAGTAAAAGGCACTTCTTTCCCTTGCCTGAGTCCTCTACAAAGAACAATGTGGCTGGCAAAATTCTAAGATACCCTTGGTGATATGCCTGTATATCTCTTGAGAGTGGGCAGGACCTATGACTTGCCTCCAGCCAATGGAATATGGTAAGCGTGATTGAATGTCACTTTCTTGATTCATATAGATAATAGATTAATAGATAGATAGATAGATAGATAGATAGATAGATAGATAGATAGATAGATATAGATCTCCTAGAAGATTCACTCTCACACTAGCCTTTAAGAAGGAAGCCACTATTAGTTCTAAAGCTAAAAAGCAATAAAAAAATTCTATGAACAACCTGTGGGAGCTGAGAAGTGGATCCTTTCCCAGTGGAGCATTCAGATGAGACCTCACACACAGCCAACATCTTCAGTGCAGCCTTATGCAACCCCAAGCAGAGGATTCAGTTAAGCCATGCCTGGACTCCTGGCCCAGAAAAAAAAATGAGATAATAGTTTTTTTTAAGCTGCTAAATTTGTGGTAATTTGTTATGCAACATAGAACACTAATATAATTGTCAAATTATATTATTGAATTGATTGAATTTAGATGAAGAGGAACTTAGTGAAATGGAGCATTGGTAGTGCTGTTTCTATAATACAAGACATGAGGAAAAGAGAAAACTTATGAGGAAAATGAAATTTTCTCGGGATACAGTGTATTTGAGGCATTGAAACTAATAGAACATTTTAATAACTTACAATTAAAATTTAGAAAAGACACAACTTTGTTGTCAAATATTTGAGTCACTTATTATAAAATGAAATATCAAGTAACAGAAGAACATAGAGATGTTGAAAAGAAAACCCACAAAAGAGCAGAGGAGTCATGAAAATGTCTTGGGAATGAGGGAAAAATTATGAAAAAGGAAAGTAACAAGCAAGTCAAATGCTTAAGAGATGTCAAAAAGAGCAAGAACTATAAAAGATCATTATATTTCGTAAGAAAATGAAAAATGGTCCCTGAGCTCTTTTGAGAGAGTAGCTTCAATAGAGTATGAAGCATCAAAATCAATACTGTAAGAAGTTAAAGAAGGAATGGATGGTGAAAATGTGTAGATATTGAATATGGACAAATACAACAATTTTTGGAAGATAAAGGAGAAATGTCTAATGTAAGCTGGGGGAGGCAGAGTGCAGAGTCAAAGAATGTATATTTCAACATTGTGGAAGTGAAGGGTACAATAGAGAGAAAAGAGACTAATGATGCTGGGAAGAGAGAGGTGATTAAGGTATGACATCTGGGGCTCAAGTGGAAGCATTAGCCCTAGAGAAAGACGCTTTTTATTCATCGATTGTTAAAAAAAAAAAAAAGACAAAAGGACATGTAGAGGAGAGTAGGTTAAGAAAAATAGCTTATAGTCTCCAACTTCATGATGAAGAAGGGAAACTATCCACCTCATAATGAGAGGGAAGGATGGGACCAGGACTTGGAAGTGAATGAAGGTTTTGAACAGCTCTTGTGCAGACTGTGTTAGAGGATCAACAAGAGATTAATGAAAGGATTAAGAAGCAATTAAAGTCAGGCAGCATGAATTGGTGGTAGGCCAAGTCGGCCGAGTTTTGGTTGAAATCTACTACTGATGCTGGGCAGCAGCTAGAAGAGAGGCTGGATTGATGACGATCAGCGGCACATAGAAAGCATAGCATGCATCACTGATGAGACCTGCACATACTACTTGATTCAAAATGGACAGCCAGAAGATGGAGATTTTAAAAAGCAGATGGCAAAAGTACTTTTAGGCAGCTATGACATTGGTAAATGTTAAAATTTAACCACTAGAAAACAGAAAATACCCTAAAGTGTTTTAATCATGACTTCTTTTAACATTGTTCTTAACAGTCCAGCAAACTGCCTTAGACAAGTCCTTTTTATTCCCCAGTTCCTCATATTTGATTTTAAAACACTTATAAGGAATTGTCATTTTCTTAAGACAGTTTAAGCAGAAGCAGTATGATCTGCTAGGAAGTTGTATGTAGAGCTTAACATCCTGGTTCTGTAATTTACTAGTTGTATTTAGAAAGTTATTTTATCTCTCTTTGCCTTAGGTTCCTCATTCTAAGTGTGATAATAATCTCTAACTCCCAGTGTAGATGTGATAATTAAATAATTTATGTGACAATGCTTGGTATCAATGGCAACTATACTGGATATTTAAATAATGTTATTTATTTTTTTTTCAGAGAAACAATGTAATTCTATATATTATTACGTTGTTGCCTAGAACAAGCCTGTAAAAAATACTAAGAAAAACTGGAAAACATAGAAAAGTAGAAAAGGAAAAAATAAAGTGATCAAGAATCTATCATTCATTAAAAACCTATAATATATTGTTATATTATACAATTATGTAGCTAGAGAGAGGATTTTCAGGCCATAAATTCAATCCCTGCATTTTACAAATGAGAAAACTGAGACCCAGAGAATATGGCTGGCTTTGCTAAGAGCACCTAGCCTATTAGCTGTAGAAATCAGGGCTGAAATGAGGTCTTCTATCTTCAATACTTTTTTCCCACTGTAATGAGAGAGGTAAAAACACTGCACTGCCAACACCAGCATTTATTAGATCCATATACATACAGGGCACTCACTACTCTGGGTGCATAATCGTTGTTATAATTTCACACCTATTAAGAAACCAGTCAAAAGTGTACATGTAGAACAGCAAAAAGACAACCTTTCTAAATAAAATGGGAAAAAATACCTTACACGTATGCCTGTGGCATAAACCGTACAAAATTCATTTCCTCCAGTATCATCTTCTGCAAAAGTATATTTTTGCAAGAGAAAAACATCAGTTTTTTAACTATCCTTGGTATCAAGGAGAGTATGATTGCTGTAAGTCATCTGCTTAGTAAGCTCTAAAACTCAGTCCCTAGGGCTCTTGTGCTTTATCAACAGGTCTAAAGAATGTACATCCATCCTTTGAAAATTCAAGAAAATATATTTTTGCAGATTGTTAAAGCTCTCAAGACTAGTCTGCCAACTCTACACTTAGTCTGCAGTGTGGGAAGGCTCTGACTAGCTTTTCGATGTGAATGAGAAGAAAGAAACAAGGAGATATAGAGCGACCTCAAAATGATATTCCATGGAGGTCAATTTTGAGTTCAATTTTTAGATGGTAATTTAGCAAAGAAATAACTGCTGCATATTCTTTTGGAATGACTTAGACACTAGCCCCCCAGATTCTATTTGCACAATTAACAAAAACAATTTGTAAAAAGAATACCTTTGCCTGATTCTTTTAAAACAAGAAGTTGAAGATTAATTGGACAGTGCAACAAGTATTGTCTAGGTCACCAACCTGGGGGTATCCCTCCAGGTCAAAGTATATTTATGAAGCGTGTTAAACATTCACAGTGAAGACAGAGAAAACTCTGGTCAGTGTAAGATAATTTTCATTTGGTTTAATAAACCCTTATTATCTCCCTAATGTGTGCCAGTTACTTTAAGTACTTCAGGATTCAAAACTAAACAAGTCCTGGGCCCTGCCATTGAGAATTCTTTAGTCATATGAGAGAAGAAAATACAGAAACAGATAATTTCAATATGTTAAATTAGAAAGATAATGAGGGTTCTAGTTTTAGCACACAAGAAAGGGAGGGTGGGCAGCACTCAGCCTCATCTCCCGTTCGTGAATCCTGAAGAAGACAACTGATATCCTGGATACTGGAGAGGATGACTAAAGTGCTAGCGAGGTAGTGAAGATGAGAAAGGCATGCAGGCATCAACGAAGACTAAGGTATTAACCCATATGGTGTGTTCTGAGAACTACAAGCTGTTGGGTACTGCTAAATAATAACATTCAAAGCGGTGTAGAAAGAGATAAGGGTTAAGAAGTACTTAAGGCCAGTTATTGGAGAGACTCATGTACTATGCAGAAAAGCTAATGAACTTGAGCTTGATTCTGTGGGTCATGAACTACTCATCAAAGTAAGAGTGTGTGGTAGAAAGTTCACTCTAGGCAGGGTGTGGGGTGGACTTAAAAGGTACGAGGCTGGAAGGAAGGGACCAGCTGGAAGGGTCCAGATGAGCTATGGTGAGGATCTGACACAGGGCAGTGACTGTGAGCATGAAGGAGTTAATACATGAGAGAATGGCTGAAGAGATAAGCTTAAAGGGAATCGTCTTATGTTAGAGGAGGAGAGAAAAGAGTCAAGTCCAGGATGATGCCATGGTTTCTGGCATACATGTCTTCATGTCACTACCTATGGATAGGAAGATAAGAAAGAGCACGAAAAGGGGAAAGAAAATGAGTTCAGTTTGGAACATATTGAATGTAAGGTGTGTGCAAAATACCCAAGCTAAATGGTCTGGCAGATAGAGGTCATATGCGACTGAGGTTCTGGGGTTTCTCCTGATCACCATCTGCTTTCTGCTCTGGTAGCATGTGGCAACACCTCTTGGCTGGCCGCCTGCCCCAGGAAGAACTAACCCAGCAAATGCAGGCAGAAGCATATTCCCTTTGCACTTGGGATATGTTCTCTCGTGGGAAGTTTCTTCCATCTTGGACAGAAAGCTCAGCTCTAGATAGGGACCAAGAGAATCCAACAGGTCTGTGTTGCAGATATAAAAACTGTGGTACCTCACAGAAGCACCACTCAGCCAGGTATTTTTCTGTCTCCCTGTTCTTAGTGATCATGTGGGACAATCTCAGGTATCAAGCCACTGATGCAGCTGATGATACCCCCATGCCCTCAATCCAAGAACATCTTTCAGCCTCTGCCATTTTTCTGTCTCCCCTCTCATAGCAGAGCCCCTTCCAATGAATCTGAATTACTCAAAACCACATTCGTATTCAATGTGCATCTCCCCAAAACCCATTTTTCTTTCCCTTTGCTTCATGCCAGACACTTCCCCTTCCCACCTTTATGGCACTCACTGCGCCAGATCAGTCTGCTGGTTTGGTCTCTTGTTTCACATACAGCATAAAGGATTCTAGAAATAGGTTTTATTTAGAACAGGTTTTATTGTTCTCCTCCTGTCTTCCTGACGTTGCAGCCCACTTTCTATACTCAAAGATGTTTTATTTGTGGTAGTATGACAGAGTGAACCTGGATTCTAATTCCAATCCTGTCACTTAAATGGGCAAGCCATATAAACTGAGACTTAGTTTTTGTTTTTGTTTTTGTTTTTTGAGACGGAGTCTGGCACTCTCACCCAGGCTGGAGTGCAGTGGCACGATCTCGGCTCACTGCAAGCTCCGCCTCCCGGGTTCATGCCATTCTCCTGCCTCAGCCTCCCGAATAGCTGGGACTACAGGCGCCCACCACCATGCCTGGCTAATTTTTTGTATTTGTAGTAGAGACGGGGTTTCGCCATGTTAGCCAGGATTGTCTGGATCTCCTGACCTCGTGATCCGCCCACCTCGGCCTCCCAAAGTGCTGGGTTTACAGGCGTGAGCCACCATGCCCGGCCCTAACTGAGACTTAGTTTCTTAATCTATAAAACAGAGATAAAAATATTTTCTTTTCAGGATTGTCGTGAAAAGTAAATAAGGAAGCATGCTAAAGTGCCTGGCCGGAGATAGGCAGCCAATAAATATTATTTCCCTTTCCCACTCTTCCGAATTCTCTCTCTCATGTCTTTCCACTAGTTTATTTTGTTCTTGTTTTTCTGCTTTCCTATTTTCTAGAGTTTTACTTCCCATATCCAGTTTTCTAGCTTCCTTTCCCTCCCCTTAGTAACTCCTCCTTGGTTTCATAATCCTACTCAGAGATGGGATAGAACCATGGAGAGAAACACAGATTGTAAAACATGCACTTATAATGCCACGGTTTTCTTCTCATATCTCAAATTCCTTTTAAAAATAAAGTCTCTGGAGCAGGGCACATCTTTTCTTGATTTATTTCTATAGCGAAGTAGCCATTGAGTAGGTACTTAGTAAGCTGTTCTAAATCATTGCTGATGTGTATCTCAGTCAGTTAAATTAAGTGAGGCTTCCTTTTCTCAATTTTCTGTGTTGCTCCTCTTTTTCTCATACTATTGAAACAGAGGTCTGCTTATTAGTACTTGTGTCTCTCATCCTGGTGTCCAAAGATGGCTTCTGTGTAACAAAAGGTTTCAGGTTCCTTTTTGCATTCATTAATATCAAGCCTGTGGCTGTGCAGCTCACCCCAGAAATTAAATTACGTAGATTCATAAGATCTCTGGTCTCATAAGTTGTTTGTTGTTTCTTTAACCATGCTTGAAATGAAAGGAGATATATTTTATGCCATTTAATTAAAGTGTTAAGGAAGTGGCAGTCTCCCCCACAGGCAAAACTCTTTCTGCAAACTCAGAGTACTGTGTTGCATCACCAGTTAAGACACTTTCAGCTTCAATTAACAGAAACTTGACTAAAAATGGCTTAAAACTTTTATTTCACATTATATAAAATCCAGAGGGAGCGCTCATCTGTGGTTAATTCAGCAGGTCAGCCATGTCATTAAGGACCCAGGTGCTAATGTACCATCTCCAGCATGTCAGCAATCTATTCCTCATGGTTGCAAATGTTTTCACAGGGCTAGGCATCATTTGCAAACAGGACTGTGCTTAGCTAAAAACAGGAACTTCCCTCCTATGTATTCCCTTGGATTAGTGAGGACACCTTTCCCAGGAGCACACTAGCAGAATTCCTCTAGCAGCCACTCATCAGGATTGGATCACATGACCATGGGAACCAGTCGTTGGCAAGGAGGTGAGGCACCATGCTTGACTTAGACTTATTCTGACTCAGAACAACCATGACTCACCCTGCTAGGGCAAGACAGGAACTCATTAGTGAACACGTAGCTCTGTGGAGGCACCTGAAGAAAACCCGGGCTGTATCAGTAAGATAAAAAGGAGAGAAATGGCTGTTGGGATTGCAACCAACAATGTCTTGCTAGAGTCCTAGCAAATATTGATAAATACAATGCCCTGCATAGTGTTGGGACCAGCACCAAGATTATGGCAGCTGGGGCACAAAGCTTTACCTTCTCTTTGCTATGCATTTTTCCACAGTCAAATGCCTCTAAAGAGGGAATTTACTATACTATCATGTTCCTTCCCCGTAACAGAAGAGATACATTTTAGAATTAAACCACTAGGTTATTTGGACACAACATCTGTGTAAGGTTTGGGATGCTTGAGGCAACTTTTCTGGGATCTCAGTGAGAGAATTTAAGTCATACTGAGAGATGCTGGGCAAAGTTTGGGAAGGAATTTTGTATTTAAGGAAAGTGCCTTCAGAGCACAACGATATCTTCATAAACTTGGAGGCAATATCACTGGAAAGACATGGATCAGGAGAATAAAGAGAGTGATATTGTAAGCAGTTAGTCTTTGCTGCAGAACAAACCATCGCACAACATAAAGGCTTAAAACAACAGACATTTACTATTACTCTGGAGCTTGAGCAACAGTTGGGAGGTTCTACTGATTTGATGCAGGTTCAGCTGATGTCAATTGGGCTCACTCTTTGTGTGGCTTGGCCAGGAGCTGCATGGTTTAGGATGCTCTCACAGTAACAGGCTATATGCCTCCTATCACCCAGATGGCAAACCCTGACTTGCCCATGTAAGGTTTCCCAGGTTTCAAGAAGAACAGGGAAGCAAGAACCAAAATGCAAGGGTTTTTTAAGGCCCTGCTTGTGTCATGTTTGTTCATGTCCCATTGGCCAAAGCAAATCACATAGCCAATAAAGAATCAATATGTATGAGCGGGGGTGGAAGGGGTGGGCACTAATAGTGCAGAAAAAGAAGGTGTGTGTGTGCATGTGTGTGCATACATATTTATGGTCACTTTTGCCATGTAACACAGGAAGGGGGCTCTTGTTTGGGAGCAACTGTAAGGTACCTACAGAAGGATTCCAGAAACTGTTGGGAGGCTTACTATAGATGTAGATGAACCAAAGGGAAATTGTTATGGAAAGAAAAAATTGTGTCACTCAGAGTAGTTGTTTCCAAAAAAGAATAGAATAAAACTATCATAGTAGCAAATACTGGCAGTGTCCATCCAAATACTGCCTAGTGAAGAGGACAACCGGAAAATCTAAGCAGATCTTGTGTCTAGGTATCTCCACCTATGGAGATAAAGGAATTCATTTATTTGAAGCATGTAAGCAACCACCTTTGCTTACTTTCTTTCTTGTAAAGAACTCCCCATGCTCTAGCTTCATATGAATTTGATCTGCAGAAAGAACCATGAAGTAAAGATAATATGAGGATGACTTGTGTTTGATATTTATATGTCTCATTGAGAATTAATACATTAGGATTCTGGTTTACATACTTCACTATTGTATGAGAATTTAACAATACCTGAGACTTTCTTTACAAAACAAATCACAAATATTGTCATATCACATTGTGACAAAATATATTATTTACAAAATATTTATATTTATCACTATTTCCCTAGATCCTGTTACTTACAGGGTTAATAAAGAAGCATATATTACCATAGCACACATTGTTTATAACTTTATAACTGTATTTTAACTTCATAAACAATCACTGGCAAGTGCATTTTATGCCTTTAAAAAATTATCCTGAGAAGAGATGTTCAGACTTCCTAAGACTATGAAGGGGAAAATCGCTTCAAAAAGGTTACAACTTTGAGTAACAATGAATCAGCCTCACCTAACAAAAGCAATGGTAAGCATTAATGGATTTGCAAGGTTAAGAAACAGATCCTAAACAAAGCAAAATCACCAAAGATATGCCGTTCTTTGTACTGTACTATCACATACATGCTCTACCATAAATAGTGAACTAGAAGTGCTGGTGATGATTATTAAAGTAAGGATGTTGGACTGGGAAATCTCTAAAGGCCATTTCAACCTAGCATTCTACAATTTTATAAATCTCCATCCTAACCTCAAGCCCTGGACATAGTTATCCCATAACTAAATGGAGAAATATATATTCAGCTTTCTAAAGCAAGATCTCAAACTACTACCCATAGGTCCACTGACTGTTTTTGTCCTGCTCATGAGCTAAGAATGTTTTTTCTACTTTTATTTATTTTTTTTTTTTGAGATGGAGTCTCACTGTCACCCAGGCTGGAGTGCAGCAGTGGCACGATCTCAGCTCACTGCAACTTCCACCTACCAGGTTCAAGTGATTCTTGTGCCTCAGCCCCCTGAGTAGCTCGGATTATAGATGTGTGCCAGCATGCTCGGCTACCTTTTGTATTTTTAGTAGAGATGGTTTTTCACCATGTTGGCGAGGCTGGTCTCGAACTCCTGACTTTAGGTGACCCACCCCCGCCTCGGCCTCCCAAAGTGCTGGGATTACAGGCATGAGCCATCACACCTGGCCTGTTTTCTACATTTTTAAGTAGTGGAAAAAGTCAGAAGAAGACAAGGTTTTGTGACACATCAACATTACATGAAACTCAATATAAATGCCCATAAATTGCATTCTATTGCAGCATAGCCACACCCATTCAGTTACCTGTGACTACAGCTGCTTTACTGTCAGAACTGAGTAGAGGCAACAGAGACCATTCATCCTGCAAAGCCTAAAATATTAACTATTTGGTACTTTACAGAAAAATGTTGCCAGCACTGTTCTGTAGGAAGAAAATTGAGTATCTGATCCACTGCTTCTCCATTCCTTTTAATGTCTGATTCTCTTACTAAATGTTCCTTCCCGGATTAACGAGAACTAAAATAACTTACTCTCTTCCCCACCTCTACTGGAGAGATTTTACTGTGTGTTCCACTTCACAAGTTGCATGTCAGGCCAATCATGCATATAATTCACACTTTAAATGAATTAATTATTTAAGTGTTCAATCTTTTAGTCGGTCTATCAGCCTGCATTACAAGGAAGAAATGAATAAACATGAGGGCATTTCATACTCCTCCCCCCATCATTCATTAGAAACGTTTCAGAGCCTCATTAGTCAGGAGCTTAAGCAGCCTTTATAGTAGGCTGATAAGATGCCAGGCGTTACTTTCCAAACTACATGAGTCTCACCTAAATGGAGGGAGTGAAATTTCTATCAACTCAGTAGAAATTAACTGTGATTCAGCCTCTCATTGCCTTTCTCTAGCTCTTCAGGAAAATCTAATTCCATTTCTGTGATTTATTTAAATTGCTGGAAAAAAAACAGTTAAGCGAATAAAGCACTTGGATGCATAAAATGATGTGTCAGTTGCATGCCACGGAGTGCTTTCTATTCTATCACCAGGAAATAAAAGAATAAGGAAAAATGGGCAGTCTTTAAAAAGATTTTGCATCAGACACTGCACACTCCAACCCTCTCCTGGCTCCTAAAAGCCTGGGGTGTTGTACTTTTTTTCTTTTTATGGCATTAAGATAGCAAACATATTCTCCTGCTTTGAATCCAATTTCCAAAACATGCTGTTGCTTTTGCACCAGCCGCACCTCTTGAATGACTCATATTGCGAGGCACACGATGTCCACAAGTCTTGTCTGCCTATGGGTCTCCCTCCATTCTCACAATGCATGTGTTGTAAGCGTGCGGTGGGCAGTGAGTGACTTTGAGAAAAGTCCCCTGGGTCCTGAAGCTTTGGGTGGCATTTATTATAATGCATTTTTATGGTGCCTCTTGCAGTTTTTCTGGTCACATCTGGTTGTTGTGCTCATTTGGGACTTACTGAAAAGAGCATTGTACTTGGAAAAAGGAAAAATCACTTGGGAAGGGTAATGAGAAAGGGTTTTGTGCTTCCATTTTTTTCGTAAAATGCCAAGATCTGTCAGTTAAATAAAATGAGTGTCTTTTGAATGCTTGTAGTTTTTGCACTTACTCTTAATGTTATAAATCCCATGAGTTTGGCTGAAGTGCCCAGCGCCAGCGTGGCATCTGTTAGTGGAGGCGGAACAGATTAATTTGTAGCCTCCCGATTGCTGCTTTGAGTTCCAAGGGTTGAGAGTGTATGCGTACTGGGGAGAAATGTTTATTTTGGCAGCAGGGGGAAAGGACAGAGAATTTGGGCCAATATGAACAGAAAAACATAGTGGAGCCTTGTGCTGCTGCTGAAATTAAAGCCTGTCCACCTCCTATGAAATGGTAGCTCTTGGCAATGAAGTACTGCCAATGGAAAATAATGAGCTCTCTCATTAAAAAGTAATAGTTTGTAAAGTAAAATTTCAAAGCATAATTAAGGACCTTGTGAAAAGTGCTGGGAAAATGGTAGCCTAAATGTCAGTTTTGGGAGTTATACAAGTTTATATATGGCTAGGAATATTTGCTGGCAAGGTTTGAAGGCTCACTAAAACTTCAAACTATTTTTTCTTTATAATTGTGTTTTCTTTATCACCTATTGTTGATCACGTTCCTCTTGAATTTATGCACTAGTACATTTTAATTAAAACTTTAAGAAATACATAGGTTAAGTCATGTAAAAACTATCAAAATATGCTTTTGTGAAAGCCAATCACTGCAAGCCTTAGGATGGAGTGATTTCGTTTCCAATACAAAATTTTGATCACATGGTCACTCAGTGGGATAGCATATTTGAAATCAGGATTGCTCCAGAAAATCTAGGGTGGTTGGCTACTATAATGAGAAGTTAGATATAATATTGTAAATGCCTTTATTCTCAGATAGTACAGTAAGCCATGGTAGCTACTGTTTGTATGCCTAATATGCAAGCATCCTTTTCTCCTTTTCTGCTGACAAACACTGCCTAATCCCCCATCCTCTGCCAAGGTTTGGTCATGGGAACAGACCATCCCATTTTGGCTTCTATGCTTGGTTCACTGGTAGTTAAGTGATCAACCAGGGCCCAACAGAGCACTTTCCTTGGATTGCAATAAGAACACTGAAAGGAAAGGGCTAGCTCCCTTTTCTTTGGAGATGCTAAGCTAGTATCCTACAGTGTGGGGTGGACACCAGCTATCTTGCCTGCTGGTAGAAGAAAGCTCGAAAGCAATAGGGGAGATTGAGGTTAACACAAAATGAGAGGAAGAGCTGATGGGCAGTGGAGAGAAAGCAATCTGAAGATACCATTTGTGTCCTGGATCTGGTCATATCTGGTGCCATTTGCTCTTCTTCTCTACAAGGCGGTGGATCAATAGAGGCTAGTGTTTTTCTTAGGCTAGTTCGAGTCAAGTTTCTGTCTCATATAACTTAAAAAGATCTGACAGTCTGTCAATAGGCAAGACAGTTTCTCATAAAAAGTGCAAGGTATAACTATAATGAGAAAGTTATTGAAACTGTATTTAATCAATTCTATAGCAACTGTATACCAACAGATAATATAATTTTCTTTTTCCTAGTTAAAATAAAGAGGATATTGAGCAGGAAGAAAGGTATGATTAATGATATCTATCTTCAGAATAGAAATACCATAGAATAATGTTAGGTGTACAGACCACCCCAGAGAGTCTACAGAATTCATATAAAATGAGGAGTTTAGAACTATAAGCCAGACAATAGCTAGCATATTTAGTTGGGTTTTTGGAATTTAGGGCTTTTGTAATTTCCCAATATTTAGTATTTCAGCACCCCACAGATATTTCTTCTCATTGATTTTTTAAAATCCTTTAACATTTTCCAGTCAACATCATGTATACAAAAACCGGGGATACATACATAAAAGCAAAGCAGTATCTAGGGCTGGGTAACTAAAATTCAGAGAAAGAAAACTTTCTAAATAATGATTTTAAGGTTGTTGTTAAATCTTAAAACTTGGTGTATATATACATGCTGACAGCACAGGCACTTCCTCAGCAGCATAGACCATAACTGAGCCTAGTTAGCAAGACAAATTAGGCAAAAAAAGGAAGCTGCCAGATGGTGTACATTGTCAATAACGCCCATCTGTGAATTATGAAGTTGATTTGCGGGTGCATTTGGTGCTTCTTTTCTTGGACAGCAAAGTAGCTGGTAACATCTTTGTAGAGGTGCCTGGGTATGCTAGTGACTTCATAGGTAACTTTAATTTCTTCCCAGCCTGAGATTTTGAAGAAAAGTTACTTCTGGCCCAAAAAGATCTTGTACTGCACTAAAGGAGCAAAATGTGACATCAATTCTTGGGCGTTATAGAGAATTGCTCTCCTCTTTCAAAAATCAGAAAAATCATAAAATAAGAAGGACTTTAGAGCATTAAACTGCAACCTGGACAAGGAGATTGATATGCAGAGTCACCCAAAGGGGCCAATCTTCTAGAGAAAAAAGAAGTTTGGGTCCAGCCAGGAAGCAAAGAGAAAGGAGAGGCACAGGGCTCTCAGCTTTGGCAGAGCCCAACTTTGGCAGTGAGCAAAAAAGAGGGAGACTTCCACACTTAGCAGGTTTCAAGCATTCTTAGTTCCACCGGTAAGGTTATGCCTAAGGTGGAAATGGCATATGGAAGTTCTAGGCAACAGATTTTGAATCTCCAGGTAGTTATGTAGATGTTTCAGGCTACCTTATTCTGACACCTTTAGGTAGCTTGATTGTGCCTCTTATTCTGATTCA
The DNA here is from genome assembly GCF_029281585.2 of Gorilla gorilla gorilla. Classification (NCBI taxonomy): domain Eukaryota; kingdom Metazoa; phylum Chordata; class Mammalia; order Primates; family Hominidae; genus Gorilla; species Gorilla gorilla. The sequence continues at coordinate 104,974,492 of NC_086017.1, read as the reverse complement.
ATACTCAACAAGCATACTTTTGACTCCAGAGCTGGTCAATCCATACTGTAGAATTTTCTAATTATTTGAGTGTCATGTATTTTTACACACATGATAGTAATTTCAAAATTAACCAATAAAGTGTACATGGATTATTATTGTCTTTTCATGTATTAAGTTAAACCTGATGAATTGATAATATTTGACGATTTTTTGATCTACAAAACAGTACATTCATTGCTTGGCTGCCTTAAGAAAATGAATAACACAGGCTTCAAGGATTTTTGTCTATATGTCACTTAGTTTTTGTTGCAAGCTAATAAACTGGTATTCCAATGTCTACCTCAGAATCACTTGCCTTTTAGTTAGAGTAATACAATAAAACTTCCACAGAATCAGGGAAAGTCAGAGATAGAAGAAGCCAGATAACAAATAGTCCAATTCTATAATTTTACAAAAGAGTAAACTGAAGGCTAGGCTAGTTAAGCAGCTCATTGAAAGATTCAGAGTTTGTTGAACTCAGGAGGAGGACTGGGGAACTTTGCTTCCGGAAGAGTGGTCTTGCCACTGTATTGATCGAATACACTATGTATCCAGAAATGGCTAAGAGGAGGGGTGGGAGGCGGGGAACAAAAAAAAGACTGTAAGGGAAACTAAGTCCTGTTCCAGCTCTCCCTTAAAGTTTTAACAGTTTATACTTTTGTTATTATAAGCACTAGACAAGGCACTATACTATTTTTTTTTTTTTTTTTTTTTTTTTGAGACGGAGTCTTGTTCTGTTGCCCAGGCGGGAGTGCAGTGGTGCGATCTCGGCTCACTGCAAGCTCCGCCTTCCGGGTTCACGCCATTCTCCTGCCTCAGCCTCCCGAGTAGCTGGGACTACAGGCGCCCGCCGCTACGCCCGGCTAATTTTTTGTGTTTTCAGTAGAGACGGGGTTTCACCGTGTTAGCCAGGAAGGTCTCGATCTCCTGACCTCATGATCCGCCTGCCTTGGCCTCCCAAAGTGCTGGGATTACAGGCTTGAGCCACTGCGCCCGGCCTATACTATTAAAAATAATATATATGATAGTAGTTATAATGTTAAATATATTTATTGTTAAAATTTGCAAAATGTGGCTGGGCGCGGTGGCTCACGCCTGTAATCCCAGCACTTTGGGAGGCTGAAGCGGGTGGATCACTTGAGGTCAGGAGTTCAAGACCAGCCTGGCAACATGGTGAAACCCCGTCTGTACTAAAAAACATACAAAAATCAGCCAGGCGTGGTGGTGGGCGCCTGTAATCCCAGCTACTCGGGAGGCTGAAGCAGGAGAATCGCTTGAACCCAGGAGGCAGAGGTTGCAGTGAGGCGAGATCAGGCCACTGCACTCCAGCCTGGGCGACAGAGGGAGACTCCGTCTCAGAAAAAAAAATTGCAAAATGCACAAATGTATGCAAAACAGTGAATATTACCTATAATTCATACAAAAAAATCAATATTGATATTTGACAAATTTCTTTTCAGAATTTTTTTTTTTGAGACAGAGTCTCACTCTGTCACCAGGCTGGAGTCCAGCAGGGCGATCTCGGCTCACTGCAACCTCCGGCTCACTGCAACCTCTGGCTCACTGCAACCTCCGCCTCCCAGGTCCAAGCCATTCTGCTGCCACAGCCTCCGGAGTAGCTGGGATTACAGGTGTGCACCACCACGCCCAGCTAATTTTTGTATTTTTAGTAGAGACGAGGTTTCACCATGTTGGCCAGGATGGTCTCCATCTCTTAACCTTGTGATCCGCCCACCTCGGCCTCCCTAAATGCTGGGATTACAGGCATAAGCCACCGTTTCTAGGCGTACATTTGTGTTTTATTCTCTCCCCAGTAGCTTAACAGTACTCTTCAAAGAGAAGACAGAATCCAGGGGGATGAAGAACACAGAAGAAAGCCATTCTCTGCTTTTACTAATCATGTGATCTTGGATAATTAATTCACATCTCTTCCACTCATGAGGTCAAAATAGATCCTCCTTCTTCTCAAAGTTAGTGAGGATTTAATGACATTAATATTTAGAAATGCTTAGAATAGTACCTGGAATATAAGTGCTATATAAATGTTTATAAAATAAACAAATAGGTGCTTAATAAATATTTATATAATAAATGAATATATATGTATGTACATAATTACAAACTATAACACTGAATATAGACTTTATACTCTGCTTGGTTCATTGAGCATTACATTGCTAGCATTTTCCTATGTTAATCAAATAAATCAGGCCAGGCACAGAAGCTCACACCTGTAATCCCAGCACTTTGGGAGGCTGAGGTGGGAGGATTGCTTGAGGCCTAGAGTTTGAGACCAGCCTGGTCAACATAGCAAAACCCTGTCTCTACCAAAAAATTAAAAAAATAGCTGGATATGGTGGTGCATACCTGTAGTCCTAGCTACTCCGAAGGCTGAAGTTGGAGAATCACCTGAGCCCAGGAATTTGAGGCTATCGTGAGCTATGACCATGCTACTGTACTCCAGTCTCGGGGACAGAATGAGATCCTGTCTCAAAAAAAAAAAAAAAAAGGAGAAGAAGAAGAAGAAAAACTCCTATTTCATCAATTATTCATTTTCTACTGAATCATTCTTATCAATGTCCATACTGCTATTTCCTTCCAGATATCTGTATAGCTAATGTCCTCACCAAGTCTTTGATCATGTGACCTCCTCAAAGAGCCCTACCCTGGCCACTCTGCAGCTGACAACCCCAACCCTCATTACTTTGCTCTGCTTTTTTATTTTCCTCCATAGCACTTATCACCTTCTAACATACTGCATTGTATCATTATTTGTGATATTTATATTTACATTCATCCTTCCTGCTGGACTGTAACCTTTGTAACAGCAAGAAAATTATTTTTTTTCTTTGATGTACCCCAACCTCCTAGAAGATTACCTGTTACAGAGTAGATACTCAGAAAATATTTGCTAAAGGGAAAAGCTTTCCTCCTCTTATTTTTCACTATTAGAAATAATTTTGTGATGACTATTTCTGTAAGTAAAGTTCTCTTACAACACCTATTTATTTCTTTTATACCTCTTGAAGTGAAATTGTTGGGTCAAATGATATGAACATCTTTAAATTTCCTACTATTTATTGAAAAATAGTTTTCCAGTTCTCCCCTATCCAATCCAATTCACAAATTGTGGGGAGGAGAGACGATATAGCAACCAGCCTTCTCTGTGCTTCTGCTGCCCTGGCCATCATTGAGACAAACCTTTCCCCCGGGAATAAGAACTTGCCAGTTTGATTGATCCATTGATAGGGCAAAACATATTAGTGAATGAGGTGAATGTGCATTAAAAGAAAATGCATCCGTGTGCATTCCCTCTCAAGTAGTTTTCTGTATTTGAACACCACCCACACCTGCAAACGCACACCTCTTGAAGCAGCTAATTATCTTCTTATTTTTTCCATTGATTCAGCCTATTTTTTTCCTATGCATAGGTTCTAGGTCTATATTCTGAAAATGTAATTAAAAATGTGAACCTGAATGCTCAGAGCTCGTTAAATATTTGAATATGCTTCTCATGTGACATAGATTTCAAATACTCTGCTATCTTAAATTCTGTTATCTGAACATAGCTTCATTTGTTTCTATTCCTTTAAAATTTTGCTATTTAGAATATAATGCAACATTCTAGCAAATGTCTGAGCAGAGTATGGCTATCACCCTCCTCTAGATAGCATTCTTGTGTTAATGGCCATTAGCTTTATTGGCTGCCACAACACCCTGTTGGTGTATTAAATTTCCTGTTGAATACATCTCCCATTTGGCTATTTGCGCTGACACCTAATCTTCCGTTCTCTATACTGGTGTCCTTCTTTTTCGAATTTAGGTTCAAGGTCTTATATAGTGCTAGTGACCATGGAAAAGAGTCTATTATATACCCCATAACAACCATTTGTTCATCTCTAGATAGTTTTCCTACCTCCATTGTAATTTCATGATTATAAGAAGAATTATTCAGAAAGAAAATGAGATATGGTATATTTTATGTGAGGTACATGCCATACACAATCAGCAAGGGATTTTTCAGCATTTTCTGTAGCAAAATTCTAAGCCAATTTTAAAGGATGCTGACTGTGGAAAACTGACACAGGAAATAAGTCAGCAAAAGAATTTAAAACACAAAGGACAATGGGAGTATTGAGCGCAAAAATGGCAAATAAGGTGGCTTATAAATTTGGGGAAATTAAGCTGTCATCTTTAAGCATGCATTGGTTAGATTTTAATTTTGCACCTGTTTTGCAGACAGAAGTTTTGGGTCTAATTCTCGTGTAAACATTTTAAGCAATCAGAACATATATCTACATTGCTTTCATGGAGTACTGCTGGGAGAATTACTTTAATTACATTTAATCCTATTTAGGACTGATTGAGAGGCATTCTAACACAATAGGAGAGTGGAAGTGGATAAAGTTCAGGTCAGGGATTTACCAAGTTTTTATGGATTTCTTATGTTCTGTCCTCCTTTATGGGATATAGCCATTTTGTAGATAAAATACTAAAGTAGCAAACCCAGGAAAATAGGGGAAAGACACTATTGGCCACCTACTTTTGAAGAAATGTGCCCTCTTTGAAGGCTAGACTTGGTGAAGAATTTGTGAAATGACAAAGATTTTTTTTTAACCTTTTTTTTTTTTTTTTTTTTTAGAGAGAAAGGATCTCTCTCTCTCTCTCTCTCTCTTGCCCAGGCTGGAGTACAGTGGCACTGATATGGCTCACTGCAGTCTTAACCTCCTGGGCTCAAGTGATCCTGGCACACCAGCCTCCCAAGCAGCTGGGACTACAAGTGCATGCCACACACCCAACTAATTTTTTTATTTTTTGTAGAGATGGGATTTTGCTATGTTGCTTAGGCTGCTCTCAAACTTCTAGGCTCAAGTGATCCTCCCATCTCAGCCTCCCAAAGCCCTGAGATTACAGGTGTGAGCCACTGTGCCTAGCGGTCTCTCTCTTTTCTTGCAATGCCATCACATCAGGAACTAGCTACCTTACTAGCTAGTTAATTAAAAACTTAGCATGAGCCATGGATTTTTATTAAAGAAAACCTGTGCATTTATCTTATGGGACTTGGAGAAGCTTTCGATAATTCCTGAAAATCAAAGTACCTATGTGCTCTCATGTTGTACCTGAAAAGGGACATTATTGAAAGTGATTTGTGGTTGCCAAGTTTCTCAGGTACCATGCTGACATTCTGCCAGAAGCAGCCTTGTACTCCAAAGATTATACTCTACTCAAAATAGCATAGTCATTAAAAATGAATTCTGTGATCAAATTCTCTCTCTTCCACTCCCTGGAAGTGTAAACTAACACCTTTGACCCTCCACTTTCTCATCTGTATAATGAGGATATAACTACTGCTGTAGTTTGAATGTGCCCGCTAAAGCCATGTGTCCTGACTTAATCCTCAATGCCATAGTATCGAGAAGTGAACTTTTAAGAGGTGATTAGTTCATAAGGGCTCTGCCATAATAAATGGACTAATGCCATTATAATGGGAGTGGGTTAGTTATCTTGGGAGTGGGCTCGTGATAAAAGGATAAGTTTGGCCCCTTTCCTCTCTGTCTTGCATGCTCACTTGCTCTTTCACCTTCTGCTATGGAATGATGCAGCACAAAGACCCTTTCCAGACGCCAGCACCAAGTTTTTGGACTCCCCAGTCTTCAGAAACATAAGCCAAATGAATTTGTGTTCATTATAAATTATGAAGTTTCAGCTATTCTATTATGGCAGCACAAAATGGGCTAAGACAATTCAGATGTTTGCTTTAAGAATGAAATCATATACTTGTTTGTACATGAAGGTACTCAAGAAGTGCAGTGATGATTACATTAGTTATCTACTGCTATGTAACAGTTATATCAAAACTTAATAGCTTAAAACAACAATAATCTTTTATTAGCTCACAATTCCTATGTGTCAGGACTTTGGGAGCAGTTTAGCTGGATGTTTCTGGCTCAGTTCCTCACGAGACTATAGACAAAATGTTGGCTAGGGTTTCAGTCATCTAAGTCTTGACAAGGGCTAGAAAATCCACTTCCAAAATGGCTCATTCATAGGAACTTTGGCAGAAGGCCTTAGTTCCTTGCTCCTTGGACCTCTCCAGAGGACTGTTTTATGTCCTCATGGCATGAAACCTGGTTTCCCTAAAGGAAATAATCTAAGAGAGAAAGGCTGAAGCTGTAATATTTTTTATGACCTAGCCTTAGAAATTACACATAATCATCTCTTATTGGTTACACACATCATCCCTATTCAATATGGGAGAGGACTACATGCTTGTGTAAAGACCACTGGCAAAGACCATTGGAAACCATCTAGCAGACTAGTTAACATGATGATGATAACTGTGATGATGATAATAAGGAGGAGGAGGATGAAGGCATAGACCACAGGAGATCAAGAGCTTACCGGAGTTCAGAGAAAATATGTGATGTTACCTTTGCTTTAGTGTACAGAAGAAAGAAGCTGGATACTCAGTGTGAAACTTTAATAATTCTAAAGAACACCAAGAAAGTTTCTGAATGAACTGTTCTCTGGAAGAGCAATATAACTTACCAGTTCCCATCTTCCTAAAACATAATATATTCTAAACTCATTCAACAAATATTTGATATGTGCTGTGAATTATTGTATTTGCTTGGGATGCATCAGTGAATAAAATGAAGATCTCTGTCCCAATGGAGCTTGCATTATAGTGGAGCAAGAGGCAATAAAAAAGAATAAGTTGCATGATATGCTAATGATACGTTAAAAAAATAGAAGATGCACAGTGTAAAGGGGATCTAGAAATGTTGGTATGGCATATGGGGTTGGTTAAAGGACTAAATATTTGTTGAATGGATGAATGAACAAATCATAGGCCTGCCTCTGGAGTCTCTGGGAAACAGAACTTCAAAAGTTATACGTTCACCAATGAGAAAAAAAAAATAGCTTAAAACATGAATTGAAAGCAGTAGCTTAGAAAACCTAGAACACATTGGCTGTAAGAGGTTCTGGGCCTCAGAACACCAGTGAGCGTAGCTGTTAGACTAGACACATTAGGAACCGCACACAAAATCCACAGTACTGGACACTGCATGTGACCAGGATTATCCAGGACAACAGGTTTACTGTGAATAATGCTCAGCCAAGGGAAAGTGTGGTAGACTCAGATTCAGAAGAGTGTACCTGCCTGAATGCCAGTGATTTCTAGACCATACAGTAACCCTTCATGACAGTATCATCATCTCCATTCCACAAAAGAGTAAACAAGTATTCAGAAGCCAAATGATTTACTAAGCATTTGACTCGTTTCAAAGACATTGTTCTTTCCGTATGGCATATCTCTTCTTTCAAGATCTTCTTGAACATGTGATGGGAGAAAAATAGCATTGGTAAAATATCTAAATGCACAAAAGCATGATTTGTGATTTTTACATGTGGGACTCAAGAAGGGACCACAGACTTAAATTTTGTAAGTATTGTATGGTATGTAGTGTTTGTGCAGATCTCCTCTTCACAACTTGAAACAAGATTTCTTATGCTTCACAAGTTGCAATGTGAAATATGACTCAGAACCGTTGTTCTCTCCTGAGGGGTCTGTATATATAATGAAAATAACAAGAAGAAACAGAACACAGAGATTATGCTGTAGATATGGAACTTCAATATTTTCCTTCCTGGATTGGTGGGAAGGTGGGGATTATACTCTTCAAGACACCCCACACTCAACATGGCAGCAGTAGCTACGAATTTGGATCAAATGATTCTCACTTAATCAGCTCTCTTGAGAAGTAAGCAGAATAAAACCTATCCTGAATTCCTTATTGCAAAATTTTATGTGAGATTATACTCATGACTATTACCTAGTAAAGGTAGACTAGAAAATGTACCATACTTATTTTTGACACACAAATAGCTTGACTGCTAAAATAACATGCCAGTGAGAAAGAGACAGGAAGAAAGCAAATATACATTTCTAAAGAAAGCTAGTGGTAGTTAGACCAATTTTTCTACTTGCAAAAGTTATAGACCTCTCTTTGTAACAATAGAAAAGAGAGAGAAACAGAGAAAACAGCTAAAGAAATCTTGCTCAAAATGAATGGCTTAGAATACCTATCATAACACAAAGAGACAGCTCTCATCTCCTAGAATAGTTTGGAGACTTCCTGTGTGGTCCAATAGAGGAGTGCCTAGCCTAGTTTTGAACATGAACACATATGTCCTTGCTACCCGATATTAAGTAAGTGCATATGACATATTAAATGTATGCCAATGGCTTAAAAGTAAAAGAGGCTGGGCACGGGGGCTCACGCCTATAATCCCAGCACTTTGGGAGGCCGAGGCGGGCGGATCACGAGGTCAGGAGATCAAGACCATCCTGGCTAACAACGTGAAACCCCATCTCTACTAAACAAAATACAAAAAATTAGCCGGGGGTGGTGGCGGGCACCTGTAGTCCCAGCTACTCAGGAGGCTGAGGCAGGAGAATGGCGTGAACTCGGGAAGCGGAGCTTGCAGTGAGCCAAGGTGGTGCCACTGCACTCCAGCCTGGGTGACAGAGCAAGACTCCATCTCAAAAAAAAAAAAAAAAAAAAGTCAAAGAAGCCAGTTTGGCTTGCCAAATAAATACAATTTCAACCTCATCTTGCTCTTTGTCAAAAAATGATGTATTCCTATACATAAATCATAAGCCCACTAAGCACAGCCTCATAATTTGACACCAATCTTTTCTCTTGATAGTCATTACTCAGGTTATCATCTTTGAAAGAGAATGATGACATTTTTGCTTAAAAAAGAACTCATTTTAATTTTAATTTCTATCCACCGTGCATTTTAAATGAGGCAATGCAAGCTGTGGAATGCTTGCATCTGCCCCTATCAAGCCCAGGAAGCCACTCCAGGGAAAGGAAGGGGGAAAAAGGGAAACACCTGTCAAGGCCCTGAGAGCCCAAGGGTGCACAAGGTAGGCAGAGAGGCCTCCGCTGATCAACACTTTTTGACAGATGTCACATCACTGTTGCCATCTCTCTTTTGCCAACTTTTAGCTCTTATCATATTCAAGAATTTAATTCCCAACTTTGAGAGGAAAAAAAGAACAGAGACAATGTTTATTCCCCATACTCTTAGCTCTGGTTTGCCAAGCTGATTTCTGAATATGTAAATACTTTTCTCATGGAGACGCAAGAGACTGTCTTCTTGGTCTTGTTAAAGAGAGAAATTAAGCCAGAATGTTCTCAGGGTAGGCTGGCAGGGAAGCCAGGGAGGTATATTTCCACTCGTGTCGCTGTTTAAGTTAATTTAGCCAGAAATCCTGATAAAATCACTAGGTGTACTTTGTGATTGCTGCTCTAGAAATACGGCTATACCTAGTTGGGGGAGAGGAGTGAATAAAGGGCTTTAAGGAAAAACTGACTGTTCCACTGTTGACAACACTTTTGTCTCAAGGTAACTCACCAGTGAGGCAGCCTGCCAGCATAATACATGACTCCTGAGCAGCATGGGAATTGCTTAGCTGTACCGAGCTGACGGTGAGCCACTTAGGAGTCATTAGGCCTTTGAGGCATTCTAATCTGGCAGTGCTGGAAATTTGTGACATTAGATGCTAAATAGTTGAGAGCACATCGCACTCAGGAAAGAGAAAAATATATTATTATGATACAGGGTGAAATATATGATTACCGCTTTGCAAATTTCCTGAAATAAGGCATACTTGTATAGTACATGTGGAAAAGTGCTAAGTATTGATAAGCCACTTTCTACAGGGCCCTTCCAAATAAGGCTGGAATTCCTGGTACATCTTTTTGCCCTCTAGGCTGCATTTCAAACAAAAAGCCCCAAAAGCAAGTGACTGAGCAGCAAAGAAACATATAATCAGAATATTAGAGGGCCAGGGTCAACACATTCCCCTACCACCTCCGTGACCTCTTTTCCAAGTCCCAAGTCTTTAGTAAGGGTCACTGGCATCCAAATAAGTCAAACTTGTTAGCAATAATTCTGAGAGATAATCCAAGTGTTTTCCCTTTGATTGAGGGTACTATTGTGTTTGCAAATATGCTGAGGGCTATTTCTGTTAGACATGAGTCGGAAAAGCAAGCACAAGCTAACTATGTCAGGAGATTGAGCCAAATACCTTATCTTCCCACTGTTTCTCAAGGAGGCTTACTTGAACGTTCCACTAATTCATTCATTCATTCACCTATTTGTTCATTCAACAAGCATTTATTGAACATATACTATGTTGTTGACATCATTTTAGGGTGCCAGACATACAAAGATAAGATAAAATTCCTGCCTCTAAGGAGTTTACTATCCTGTAGAGATCTGCTTGAGCTGTTAAGATTCTGCAAGTTATAAAGATTAGGACTAAGAGAGGTGGGGCACGGTGGCTCATGCCTGTAATCCCAGCACTTTGGGAGGCTGAGGCAGGTGGATCACCTGAGGTCTGGAGTTCGAGACCAGCCTGACCAACATGGAGAAACCCCGTCTCTACTAAAAATACAAAATTAGCTAGGTGTGGAGGCACATGCCTGTAATCCCAGCTACTCAGGAGGCTGAGGCAGGAGAATTGCTTGAACCCGGGAGGCAGAGGTTGTGGTGAGCCAAGATTCCGCCATTGCACTCCAGCCTGGGAAACAAGAGCAAAACTCCATCTCAAAAAAAAAAAAAAAAAAATACTAAGAGAAATTAAACTACTGAAAGAGTTTCTGGACCGAATCATGGATATTGATGCAAAGGAACATTTTATTGGGTTCACTGAAAGTTATAATATATGGATGTGTAAAGTTTTCAATTCCTCATAAAATCCCAATGGTGTGAGAGGCATACTAGTATAAAGAAAAGGCTTTTTAATAAGACTTTTTATTCTTAAACTGGTGGAGGAGTATTTTGTTTCTGTACTAAGGGGGGCTGCAGTAATACCTAAAGGTGTCATTCAAACAGAACCCTTAGATGAGTGCACTGCTTTGATGCCTAGTACAGAGACGAAACAGCACGTAATTGGGAATGTCAGTATTCATGTTCTAGTCTTAACTCTGCCATGAACTCATTATGTGACTGTTACCAGAATCTTAACCACTTTGGAGGCATCAGCCTTCTTAACTACAAACAAGAGGGATAGAATGTATGATTAGATTTAGCTATAAGTTTTGTGATTCTTTGACTCTTGTGTTCTTGAATCAACCAGGAATGAGTATACTCAAGAAGTAATGAAATCCAGTTAGACTGCTATGGTTCCCCGCTTAAGTCCTCTGTTCTTATCTCTCTGATACCATCTCATTACCATTGAGCATCCAAAATTAACAAATCCAATCTGTTTGCTGCTATGATTGTTCTCCTTTTCTCTGACCTCTCTGTAGCACTTGATTCTAGTAATCGACTGCTCCTTCTTAAAGTTAGTTCTTTCCTTGGCAAGTATGGCACTCTCCTGCTTCTTTTCCATCTCAACCTATTCTTACAGACTCAGCTTCAACCCTACTAAACACCGGCTTTTTGATAGCTTAGCCAGAGCTTTTCGTTATATGCGGTGCATACATACACCTTGTTTCAATAATCCCCTTACAGCTTTCTTCCCATTGCCTTCCCCTTGTCTTTCTAGGAGATTTCATTCCTACTCATGACTTGAAATTTCACTTCTATGTGTATCCTGCTTATTTGCTTGAAAATCCAATCAGGTATCACCAATCACCTAGAAAATAGTTTCACTTCTGTGCTCTCGTTACCTCAAACTCAACATATCTCTCATCAACTATTTGTCTCCTCAAAGTAGTTGTCTCTATTTTCCTTTTTCAATCAACAGTAATACGATCCACCACCTTTTATCCAAAACTCTCAAGCTGGATGTAATTTGAAATTAGATGTTTTCAAATATCAGAAGAGTAACATGTTATATATACCATATGTTTTTAACACTCCCAAGAGAATCTCAGTCAGCATCCAAATTTGTCCCTTTGATTGAGCTACTGTCATACCGACAAATATGCCAAGGAATTGAGACAGATAAATAGGCAAATGTAGGTCAGGAGGTTAAACCAAATATCTTTTCATAAATATGCTAATATTTGGAGAGCAAAACATATGGTTATTTAGACAGTAAACAAAGGTTCTCAGTCAGTTTGGGTAAGATTTTGCTACCAAAAGACTCCAGGTCAGATCACTGCATGTGTTATCAAAAAACAAAACAAAACAAAACAACACAGCAAAAAAACTCAACCAAACAAACAAGCAAAAGACTTTCAGAATTGTTTGGATCTCAGGATTGTGAATTAATATTAATGATGAAAATAACAATATTAAAATAACAATTATTTATTGGAAATTAAACATTCAAGTACCATGTTAGACATTTTATGTACATAAAAATAATAATAGAGACATGCTTACTATAAAATACTCTTATTTTCCTCATTTTGCATACGGGAAAACTGTAAATTGCAACCATCATTTATAAATTATCCAGGCTGGAAATGCAGAGTCATTTTTGGTTCCTCTCTCTTCCTTTCCTCCATATCTAATTAGTCTTCAAATCCTGTTAATTCTTCCTTTCTATCAATCTCTCCTTTTGGAGTCCCACTGCTGTCATGTGGGACTAACTCAGATCCTATGAACCTCTCTCAGACTCTTGATACTCTACAGCCAAAACCAATAGTCTTCCTCCTCCTATTCAAACTTTTCCAAACTATTACTCTTCTTAAAACAGTATATTTACTATGTATTCATTCATCTTTTCACAAATACTTACTCAATATCTACTCTATGTGGAATTCCTCTTTTGAAAAAGCTTCAATGGGTTATTACCGCCTTTTGGATTAAGCCCACACTCCTTGGATTCATATTTGAGGCTCCAAATAATATCTGCACTTTCAACTTTATCTCTTCCTATTCACTTAGTTGAACTGTGGACTCCAGCCACTGCACCATTAATATGTTACATTGTGTGTGCTTCCATGTTTCTGCTCAAGCCACTCCACCCTCCTATTATATCCTCTTCCTTTCTCTTTATCTGGTGATACCTTGCCCATTTCTGTAGATTTAGCTGTGCTCTCCTACTTCCTTTAGCCATCCTTGACCTCTCCTCTCCGATTTATAATTATGACTCCATCCACTATTCATTTGTCTTATAATTATATACTGCCTTCTAGTGCTATTTAACTTTTCACATTTGTGTGAAATGTGAAAATATGTCTTATGTTTGCAACCAAATTGAAGATTCATTGAAGACAGAGATAATTTTATATTTCTCTGTACTCCTTTCATAGTTGAATATAACTCATAAAACTGAAAGTTGTAACATATTTTATGTTTCAACCACTTGTGACAGGAGGAATGAGAGAACCAATGTCTTCCTAACTCTGTGACTATTCAGACATTTTTCTCTCCTTATTAGTTATCTCAAAGTCTCCTAGATCATGATAATAATAAGAAAAACAATATAGTAGAGTTATCTGTAGAAACAATATAGAGGGCAAATAGTGCATTGATATAGTTTGGATGTTTGTCCCCTCCAAATCTCATGTAGAAATGTGACTGTCAGTGTTGGAGGGGGGCCTAGTGGGTGGCATTTCGGTCATGAGAACACATCCCTCATGAATAATTTGGTGCCCTCCCCACAGTAATGGGTAAACTCTTGCTCTATAGTTACAAATCCAATGGTCAAAAAGAGCCCGGCACCTCCTCTCCCTCTTACTTCCTTTCTCACCATGTGATGCCTGCTCCTGTTTGCCTTCCCTCATGACTGAAATCTTCCTGAGGCCTCACCAGAAGCTGGTGCCATACTTCTTGTACAGCCTGCAGAATCATAAGCAAAATAAACCTCTTTTCTTTGTAAATTATCCAGCCTCAGGTATTCCTTTATAGCAACGTGAAATAGACTAACACACGTATAATCAAAATTACCTTTGAAAACCTCTTAGGAAAGTGCTATAGTAGAGACCACTGGCTGTCAATAAGTCCAACACACCTAGTTTCTCTTCTAATCTTAGAAAAAAATGTTTTTCCAACTTAGCACCTGATTATATAGTTAAGAGCTATGCTATATAAATAATATGTGTATGTAAATAATAGAATCATAGTAACAAAGACGTACAGGGAGGGAACATCAGCTAAAAATCTCTCATCTGTTATTCAAAGAAAGATTGCTCTTGGCATAGCTGATTCAGGTGAGCACTTAAAAGGACTGGGGGTCTTTCCTGAAGGAAGAAATTAGGAGATTCCTAGAGTGAGAGGCTTATGCATGGGGCCATGCGACAAGGACTTGCGAGTGGTCTCTAGTTGTCGAGAGTGGTTCCTAGTATGAACGCTGAACCTCAGTCATGTACCTGCAAAGAAATTAATTTTGCCAAAAATTTGAGGGAGCTTGGAAAGAGATCTTTTTCCAGGAAAAAAGGGGCATACCCAATTTACATCTTGATTTTAGCCTTCTGGGATCCTGAGCAGAGAACCCAACTAAAATATTCTGAACTGTTGACTCATGGGAACTGCAAGATAATACATTTGTATTCTTTTCAATTGATAAGTTTTGTAATTTGCGATGCAGCAATAGAAAATCTAATACATCACCTGCTTTCTATATATCAGGTGCTATACTAAACCCTTTACATTTATGATCTTTTTTAAATTTTTTAAATTCACATATAATAATTATATGTAATTATGGGGTACATAGTAATGTTTCAACACATACAATGTGTAGTGATCAGATCAGAATGATTAGCATGGCCATCATCTCAAACATTTATCATTTCTTTATTTTGGCAACATTCAATATTCTGTCTTCTAGATATTTAAAAATATATATTATTGTTAACTATAGTCATCCTGTGGTGCTATAAAACACTAGAACTTGGGCCTTCAGGATCTTTTAGTTATCTTTATTGTAGAGCTGAGGACATGAGCTTTAAAGACGTTACATGATTTGCCCACGTTTGCATAACTAGGAAGTAACAGAGACAAAAGTGTATACCCAGACTTACTAATAAAGTCCATTTTCTTAACCACGTCTGATGGGGCAGTTGACCATTCTACTCTAGCCTTACTGCCTCAGTTAATGTTCTGAATATCAAACTCTCTCTGTGCTTTCATCAATCTCTGTTTGAATTTTTACTCCTTTCTACTGAGAACTTTCTTCCTTTTTTTGATATTCAAAGGAACCTGTTAAATTAATGCATTTCATTAAACATTTATGAAACACGCACTATAAGAAAGCAGGGAATGAAGAGCTAGGGGAACTCAAAGATTCATAAAACAGTTCCTGACCCTCAAAGTTCTTATATACTAGTGGGAAAACAAACTCATACACAAATATCACAAATAAGTAAGCCTAGCCTAAGGATTCCAAAAGAAAACACTCTGTGAATTCATCTGACAAAGGGGCTTCTGTAGAGAAGATGCAAAGACAAATTTGTACGACTATTTTCTATGAAACCGTATTAATGGGAGTTTCTGAGTTCCACAAGATTAAAAGCTAACAAAACCCTCAGTAAAAAAATAATAACAATAGAAAGAAAAAAAGGGAGAAAAAGAAACCCTCAACTAATTGTAATGTCTACTTCTAAAATTTATGAGAATAGCAATAGCTTTATTTATTGTCTGCTTACTATGGGCTAAGCAATGTGCTAGTACCTAAAGGTATTACCTCATTTAGATCTCACAAAATGACTATGATATAGGTATTATGATTGTTCTTTTCATTGCTGTTATTCTAATTTTACTGATGAGGAAACTAACATATAAAGAGGTTAAGTAACTTGCCTAACATCACACAGCTAGAGAGTGGCATAGAATTCAAACTCAGGCAGACTGACTCTGGTACATACACCCTTAGCCGGTATATCTTCTACAACATAATCATTTTTTAAAGAGGGAGGATAATGAGAGAATAAAAGCCATGTGGAGAATGGGGTAGGTGAAGGGAGATAAACAGAGCTAAGTGCTGTATGTGGTCATAGAATTTAGATGTGTTTCTCAGCACACAAAGGAAAATGGAAAATAATATAATTAATATAGGCCAAGTAATCTGAAAACATTCACTGAAATCTAAGAGAAATTAATAATTACAGGCCTACACGGGGTAGGGCTGGAGGGGAAGGCAGCAGGGAGGCTTTGAATGACATGGCATATAACACCTTATATAGGATTTTTTTTTAATGTGCTAAAATCAACACTTACTTAAACCAAGAATAAATTAGTAAAATGAATTTTTGTAAAGACACATGGAAATGAATTTACATTGTCTATTTATGTACCTTTTTACTTAACTGGATGCAAAAGGGAATGGCTAGTTAGAAGTGGTTTTCAAATTGCAGATTCCAAATCATTAATGGGTCATGAAATCAATTAAGTGGGGGTCAAGGTCAATTAAGTGGGATAATATATATGTCCATGTATATATGTATGCGTGTAATACATAACAAGTTTAAGGATAAATACTGTGTAATAAAACTTTCTGTATGTCTATGGGCTTACCTTTGTATGTCATCTTATAAACGTTATTCAAATTCCCTAAAAAGTCTGAAAGCCACTGCCTTAGCTTTGACTATTCATCTTGCCTATCAGTTATCTCAGCTGGGCTCTTGCCAAAAGCTCCATTAAGAATAATATCAGATTGAAGTCATTAGACAGTGCTTGTAATGTATTTTGATTTGTTGATTAAAAGGAGACCTTCATGCTTTAGATTTCAGGCAGAGTAGAAAGGAAGTCGTTTTGTAATTAAGAAGGTTTTTATTTGCACTGAAAGGGGGAGTATCTCATTTTTGCAGAAGGGAACTGCAAGAAAGTGTGCAGGATGAAAAAAAAAGCAAAAAAGAAAAAATAAAAAAGCATTTCATCTCTCTCTCTCTCTCTTTTTTTTTCCTTGAGACTGGGTCTCATGCTATGTAGCCTACCAGGCTAGTCTGAAAACTCCCGAGCTCAAGCAATCCTCCTGTCTCAATCCAAGTAGCTGGGATTAAAGGCATGAGACTCCCGCCTGGCTTCAAAAGCATTTATCACGAAGCATGAGATCTATTTGATCTCTTCAAATGCATGAGTGCCTCCCTCACTCTTCTCTTAGGGTGACCATGTGGGCTGGACTGTCCTGGTCACTTAGTTGTCCTGGTGTAATTATTAATAGCTTGCTTTTCTACTCTCAAAAATGTCTTAGTTGGATGATAAATTACATGGTCCCCTTTTCATAGCAAGGAACAAATGTCCCTGCCCTGGAAAGATATATTTGTAGGGAAGGGCTGTACCAAAAATATTCTGTCCTTTTATTTAAATTATGACTTCCCTGTGCTTCTCTTTCTCCTGGCAAATCTTCTAAGATATACTTGTCAGAGGAGATTCCATGTTTTCCAACTTAGCAGGATCAATAAAGACCACAGCACCGTTTCTCAAACTGAAGCTCAAGGTCTTGGGGATTCTCAGATGACTCTCTGCTAACTGAGCTCCCAGGGAGAATGTGGGTAATTTTATATTTCATATTGAAGCTATTCTGAATTTTTAAAGATATAATGTAAGTATACTCTGTATCATCTGGATGGTCACTATGAGATTCTAGTGCTTAAGAAGGTGTTTATGGCCCGGGCGCGGTGGCTCATGCCTGTAATCCCAGCACTTTGGGAGGCCGAGACGGGCGGATCACGAGGTCAGGAGATCGAGTCCATCCTGGTTAACACGATGAAACCCCGTCTCTACTAAAAATACAAAAAATTAGCCCGGGGTGGTGGTGGGCACCTATGGTCCCAGCTACTCGGGAGGCTGAGGCAGGAGAATGGCGTGAACCTGGGAGGCGGAGCTTGCAGTGAGCCGAGATCGCGCCACTGCACTCCAGCTTGGGGGACAGAGCAAGACTCAGTCTCAAAAAAAAAAAAAAAAAAGGTGTTTATGTTATTATCAAGTTAACCCCAAGCAGTACTATTTTAATATTTGTGAAATAACTTGAAAACACCACAGCTGTTTTTAACATATAAATTCTGTATTTAAGGAAAGTTGGAGAGAAAACAGCATCATAAGGCACTACAAAAAATCAAAGTTTTTTGGTAATTCAAACAGAGAAAATTGGTGGAAGAATTGAAAAATCATGTGATGTACAATAGCTAGGACACACTGAACACTAAAATCCTACACCTTAATGGTAAGTATCATGCTTTGATTTCATGAGGCAATATGGTTTTAACAGAACAGCATCATCTGAGGTATTAAATTAATGCCATTTATTTTCATTTTATTTTCCAATTGTTAACAACGTTTTAGAGCTTCGTGGATTTTAAAGTTGTATAAAACTATATGTATACAGAATTTTTTACACTGTTATGTTTGTTCATTTTAAAATAAATATTTTAATAAAGCACTGGGGCCCTAGAGAATATTTTTGCTCTTTTATTATACGTGGTACTTACATTACCAAAGTTTGAGATGCATAAGAGTGAAAAACATCAAGCTTGGAAACAGACTGGTCTGCTGTGAAAGAGAAACAGAAACAACCGCGCTTTCTGGAATGTTGGCTTAATAGAAATGCCAGTTTAGCAAAATGAACGTATTGCCAAGAATGTGAACATAGCTGGTTGTACTCTTTAACGAGGCTCTTTCACCTGTTTCTCCTTTGTAATTCCCATCGCCTCCTCATGCTTTATTTACTCCTGTATTTATCACTCCTCTTAGACCTGTTTTGGTTCTCCACTATTTTTTTTGTTTCTCCCTTGACTTTTGTGTACAGTATTAATCCTTTGCTTCAGCTGCAGTTACAGGTCAGAAGACTTTAAGAAAGAGAAGAGACACGATCAAATAAAACACCAGTCACGTAACTGCCTGGAATATAGTAGTGGCTCAAAGTATATTCACTTTTCTTAGAGATAACCTATTTTTACTTAAAAAATCAGGCAGCCAAAGTTTAGAAAGTTTTAGGCCTATTTAATGTCACAAATTCAGTTAAAGGCAGAAGTAGTTCCAGATCACACTAATTTTTCACATTAAAAAAACACTCTGGGCTAACTGATAAGATTATGAAGATTAAGATTTTTCTATAGTTTCTGTGCTACCTCAATAATCTATTTTTTGACTGTCCTTGATGTGAAGTACAACTTCTTTTTCTATTTTAAGATATTTTCATTTGCTGTTCTGTCCTTGGATATTCCTTGTAGGTTTGAAGCTTCCTCCAGAAGACAATTATGGATTTATCCATTGACATTCCAACCTTATTACTGAGCCTATTTCATTTTGAAATTTTCCCACACTGTATGTATGCTTCAGCATGCCCGTAATGTAGTGGATTCTCTATTTAATTTACATCTCTCAGTTCAATGCCCAAGGTTTTGAAAGTGGTTTGACTATTTCTTCAATTCACTGTGGAAAAAATAAGTATTGCAGCCAAAAATACAGATATATTGTTACCAGATAGAAGTATGAAAACAAAAAGACTGTATTTTCAAATATCTCGTTCACTGCAAAAATATCACCAGGTGCCGTAGCACAATTAGCAAATCACTTAAAGGGTATCCTAACCAACGGGCTGGAGTTGAGACACTTTAACCATTGTGATAATTAGGTTTCCTCAATAGGATTACTCAAATTTCTATGAAAAAAGTAAAAGAGAATGTAACTTGTGTGTGTGTAAAAGAGAGAGAGAGAGGAAAAAAAAAGAGAGAGAGAGATCCAGCTTTCAAAGCAAGATGGCCTAGTATATAATATGCTAAGGGCTCAGACTTCATCGTGTAAAGTGGGAGTCACTGACAAATTTTAATCACAATAATGACATGACAGAATTTTGTTGTATGAAGAGCACTTTGGCAGCAATAGACAGTGTAGATTGTGAGGTATGAGGCAGCAGGTAAGAAGATGAGTTTGGAAGAAAATTCAATAGCTCAGTGATCTTAACTAAGGCAATGTCAATGGTATTAAGAGAAAATAATAAAAAAGACAGGTCTTGGTTATTATCTAGAGGTGAGAGTGAGGAAGAGGAAAGAGAAAAATGGAACATTACTCCCAAGTTTCTAACTTAGAATGCCGGCTGGCTGGTGGTGTTTCTAAATAAACTGAGGAGAAGAGGAGTATGAGTCAAGAAAGTTAGAGTCAAGGACATTCACTCTGATAGCCACAATTTTCTCAAGCAACAAGGAGGAAGGGGCATTATCTAAAGAAAATAGGAGAGGGTTTATGTGGGAGAGACGTAGAGAATAGTCAAAGTTTCGAAAAGTCACTAATGAAAACGGAAAAGAAAGCAGGCCAAGGAATAGTCAAAGTTTTTGAGCAGTGTAAAAATCTTAGGTGAGGATGGGTGCGGTGGCTCACGCCTGTAATCCAGCACTTTGGGAGGCCGAGGCGGGCGCATCACGAGGTCAGGAGATCAAGACCATCCTGGCTAACACGGTGAAACCCCGTCTCTACTAAAAATACAACAAATTAGCCAGGCATGGTGGCAGTCGCCTGTAGTCCCAGCTACTCGGGAGGCTGAGGCAGGAGAATGACGTGAACCCGGGAGGCGGAGCTTGCAGTGAGCCGAGATGGCGCCGCTGCGCTCCAGCCTGGGCGAAAGAGCGAGACACTGCCACAAACAAACAAACAAACAAAAAACAAACAAAACAAACAAAAAAACTTAGGTGAGCATGAATTTGTGGTAAAATAAATCTGCACAGTTGTGTAAATTTGTAGTGACATCAATCTGCACTGTCCACTGTATGATTTTCTTCTTTTTCAAACAATGCTCAGCGATGTAGGATCTATCAGTAGAGGCATGGTCTATGGACTGATACAGAATTGCAAGTTTCAGTATCAAGTGCGATGGGAATGTAAGACAATGACGGAGATGAGAGCTCTGTGTTGTAAGTTGTAAGGCATTAACCTTAGGGTCCAGGATGAATAAAGAAAGGAAACCAGAAGGGAAAAGGATAGTCTTTAACAGAATTAAGGTTTAAAAACTACAGGTATCAAGAAAACTGGATTGCAGTTTAATAAAAATGAGAGAATAATAAAGCTGGAAGAACAGGAGGTACTGAGATTAAATATTAGTAGGTGGAGAAATTCTAGATCTGTGTTGTTCAATATGGTAGCCAAGAGCTACATGTGACTATTTACATTTACATTAATTAAAATTTAAATTCTTCTTCAGGGCTGGGCACTGTGGCTCATGCCTGTAATCCCAGCACTTGGGGAGGCCAAGGTGCGTGGATCACTTGAGGTCAGGAGTTCCAGACCAGCCTGGCCAACATGGTGAAACTCGGTCTCTACTAAAAATACAAAAATTAGCCGGGCATGGTGGCAGGCACCTGTAATCTCAGCTTCTCGGGAGGCTGAGGCAGAAGAACCTCTTGAACCTGGGAGGCAGAAGTCGCAGTGAGCTGAGATCTCACCACCACACTCCAGACAGGGCAACAGAGCGAGACCCTGTCTCAAACAAATAAACAAAAAAATTGTTCCTCAGTCACGCTGGACTGCAGTGGCACATTCTCAGCTCACTGCAACCTCTGCCTCCCAGGTTCAGGCAATCCTCCCAGCTCAGCCTCCCAAGTAGCTGGGACTAGAGGCACGTGCCACCACTCCTAGCTAATTTTCACTATATATACACACACACACACATATTATTTTTTTTTTTGAGAGATGGGGTTTTGCCATGTTGCCCAGGCTGATCCTGAACTCCTGGGCTCAAACGATCTGCCCACCTCAGCCTCCCAAAGTGTTGGGATTACAGGTGTGAGCCATTTCACCCAGCCACACTAGCCACATTTTAAGTGATCAGTAGACACATATGGCTGGTACTGTCCGTGTCTAATAGAGCAGATAAAACAATGCAGAAAGATC
This sequence comes from Gorilla gorilla gorilla, assembly GCF_029281585.2. Taxonomy (NCBI): domain Eukaryota; kingdom Metazoa; phylum Chordata; class Mammalia; order Primates; family Hominidae; genus Gorilla; species Gorilla gorilla. The sequence continues at coordinate 104,952,730 of NC_086017.1, read as the reverse complement.
CATTGGAGAGTGTGACTCTAGACAATGCCAGGTTCTAGGAAATGCTCAGGAGTGTGAGTTACTGAATGAAGAACATGGAGACAAAAGCTGTTGGAGAAGAGGCAATCAAGGAGCCAGGAGGGTAGGATATTAGATAGGTTTTCCACAGACATGATGACTTCAGCCAGGATGGTGGCAAAAGTTCTGATGGGGAAGACATGAACTAGACACCCTAGTCCTCAGTGGATGTATTAATAGAAGGTGTGATCAGATAGACGAACACCTATGCTTTGTTTGGAGTAGTAATGTGCTTCCTGGTGATGCATCCTGAACCCTTCATGCCTTACCAGTGTCCCTTGCTCTTGAAACATGCCTGCCTGACTCAATCTAGGCTCTGTCACAGATACCACTTAAACTTCTCCTGGTTCAAAAATCACCTCTAAAATTATATCAAATTGCTTCTGCCAACTCAATACTGTTGGATGGAAGAAGAATCTATTGAATTAATTTTATATGGCCAAGTTGACTAGGTAGCTGAAAATAATGCATCAATGGGCAGAGGTACAGCTCCACATAGAAGATTTACAGAGATTATCTTTACTACCATAAAGCAGTCTTTTAAGGAAGGAAGAACATAGGTAGTTTGATTTGTGTAAGTCTGCTGTTTATAAACACATTTGCTGTAATATAGGACTTACCCTGAAATTTTTATAATCAATTTAAGAGGAATGAGTATCATGTGAAAATGTGGTATAACTAGTTATGTTGGCTATTAATGGCTAAAAATATCACACAAAACAATTTCCAGTGGCATCAGAGCTAGTTGTCACCATCATAACCTCCCTTCGAGTTGGCAGCCATAAGCTATGAGCCCACAGTAATCCTTCCCTAGTAACATTAATTCACAAATCAACAGAAGTCCTCCCGAGTTCTCTATCCCCTGCCCCTCACTCTAGCAATTACTGTTAATACCTTAATGAAGAAAGGTTTACCATTTTGAAAATGTTGTTAACACTTTGTTTGGATAAATATGTGAAGAATCTTTCTCTCTGTAACTTAATAATTGTAAGCTGATATAAGCTCTGTCCTTCTCCTTTCCTTTCGCCATTGCCAATCTCTCTGAACTTTGTCCATTCATGTTAATATCTGCAATTCTATTTCCACTGGCTTTTAAGAACTAAGAAGGAGCTGGATGCTATGCTTCTGTTTTATTTTTCAATGAACTATACATTTTTAGTTCTGCTAGGTTGTATAGTTATTTGTGTGTAATAGGCTATTCCATAGCAATATGCAGTGGAAAATTCCTTTTGACAAGCCATAGCAAGCTTAATTGAGTCATGACATATACCATTAAATAGCTTCCAGTGGGGCAAACATCCTCTTCCTAAGGTAGCATATGCTTTCCCTGGGTTTCAACATGACAATATGTCCTCACACGACTAAGGAAATTACTCTTTTCATTTGTGAAAAGTTTCAGAAAGGTATGGAGTTAATCTTTGAGTTAACAAATTAAATTTTAAAGACATAAGCTCTACCACACTTTCTTCCTCCTTAGATTTAGTATAACCCATTTTTTAAAAAGCTTAGCACTGAATTACAGATCAATTTTAAAATGTCTTCTTTACTCTATTGTTTAGTCATTCCCTAATGAGAATCCCATATCTATTATTTTAAAATTTTTATTTTATTTTTAATATCACATGATAACATTAATAGAAACTATTCTGTCAAGATAGTATTTCTGGTTCTCTCCCACTGACTTTGCCTGAAGCCACTCCAAATTCGGACATTACTCTTAATGTTTTCAGGACAGATGGTATTAGAGCTTTCAGCAAAAGTAGTAGATTATCAGCATATATTAGTTAACTTGTGAACCTCCATCTGAATATTCTTCAGATACCCATGGGATCTGTGTGATTTTCTAGCTTCAATGTCAGCCTGAAGAGTAACATCAGAAATGGGCATCATCCTTACTTCCCTCCCCAGTGCAGCAATAAGGCAGGGAAAGGGAGATTGTAAACCATTGATTTAAACCATATAAATGGATTGAAAATAAATTGTGCTATCTGTTTTATTTGTCCCCAAAGCCAAATTTACCTAACACATAATACAAGTAGTCTCATTCAATTGCATCACAGGACTTTTTGGCATCTAATAAAATTATTGCTATTGGTTCTAATTTTCTCTTTGTATTCCAGATGAGTTGCATTCATCTATGCAGATTATCTGATGCTTATCTCCCAGGCATAAAGGGTCTATTAGATTTGTGATTATTTGGTCACATAGCCAGGTGTGCAGGTAGCTATTATTTTCTACCTACCCACATTGTATGAAAGAATATTTTTCACAATACTGCTAAGGAAGTAATATGAAATCTTGAATATAAGGTCATAGGAATATACATAATAAGATAAAGAACTGCAGGACACCTTGATTTCCAACCACAGATAATATCTGATGCTTAAAAAATTCAGTACAAACCATTTAAATGCATTACATTTATTCAGTCTATTTCTGAAAGTAGTGGCTGTTCAGCGTGTGGACGGCAGGGAGAAGTTAATGTGTTGGTAAGCAACCTAAATTTTTATAAAGCTATTTTGAAAGTAACTCAATGTCACAGAAAGTAATATCAATTACTCTTTGCTTTACAATTGACACTGCAAGTCTGCTCCAAATTTCCATTCTTCAGCTTGGCATCTGCAAAGAAAAGGAAGGCAGAGAATACCCTCCACTGGAGATTTCTGGGTATCAAAATCACAAGACACACTTCTTTACAATATGGCCTGAAACAGTTCAAAGGTTGTTGTTTTTTTCCCAAGTATTGATTAATCATTTCATCCCCTGGGAATAGGGTATGACACAAAAGGAGGAAACTGAACAATGGAAAATAGGGGTAAAGTCAGTTAATAATCTTGAGGGTTCAAACAACCTACACTCTGTGAGACAGCATAGTGTTGGGAAAAGGTCCTGGACCTCGGAGACAGTTTTGATCGCGGCTCTACCCTTTAACTATGAAATATTAAGTAAAATGATTTATAATTAGCCAAAGAGAAGAGAAGGTGAGGGAAAACATGCATCCTTTTTTACAACTAATAATATATGAGGCCGAGCACAATGGCTCACACCTGTAATCCCAATACTTTGGGAGGCTGAAGTGGGAGGATCACTTGAGGCCAGGGGTTTGAAACCAGCCTGGTGAGGTCACATCTCTACAATAATAATAATAATAAATAATAATAATAATAATAATAATTTAAAAATTAGCCAGGCATGGTATTGTGGGCCTGTAGTCCAGGCTACTTAGGAGGCTGAGGCGAAAAGATAACTTGAACCCAGGAAGTCGAGGCTGCAGTGAGCCATGATGACACCACTGCACTCTAGCTGGGTTGGGGACAGTGGGAGGAACTAAATTCCATTTGATTCAAAGTGAAAAAAAAAAGGGTTAAATGAAAATGAAACTTTGCTGGCTTTGCAGGACTGGCCTGGCACCTGACCAGGAAAGGTTAAAAAAGGTCAAACAAGCCTCCCACTGTGTGGCCAGGAAGTGGTTTCTGGAGAAATGGATTTGGAGGATTTATCTGGTAATTCTCAATCATTCAGCTGTGGCCAAACTGAAAGCCTGTGAGCTGTACCCCTGACACCCAGAGTGTGGAAGCCCCAGAGGCCGAAATCCCTCGGAACATTCACGTTCTCCCCTGGGATGGGGGTGAGGAGGCCATGCAGAAAGACATGTTCTGAGAAACCAGTGATCTAAGAAAATAACATGTTACAAGACCATGTTTTTTCTAGTTTTAGAACATTTTATATAACTCATAAAACAGTGTTTGTATAAAAATTCACGCAAAGTTGCTAGAGAGCATACAATTTCCAAAAATGTCCTGGGTTTTTGTTATTTTCAGTTTTCTAAGGATGCACTCCAATCAATGGAAAAATGCAGACATTATGCAAGATTTCATTATCTTTGGTAAAAGTATTCTCATTATTTTGTCTCTTCACAGTATTAACTCTGATATCCACTTTGTGCATGGTCTGCTATTACTAGGATGTCAGAAAAATGTTAAAGCTGGATCTACAAGAGGCAAGTATTTCCAAACAGCAGTAATAGCTCCTTGACCCCCACCCCTACTTCATATATCTATACAGTCTGTCTATACATTGGCTGAACCCCTTACTTACCAGTGTAGCCTTGGCAAACTATAAACAGAACTGAGCTTTGGTTTTCTCATTCACAAAAGGGGGTTATAATACTTATTCCTGAGTTTGTTTTAAGCATCAATAAAGACAACATACACAGTGGGTGTGGTGGCTCACGCCTGTTAATCCCAGCACTTTGGGAGGCTGAGGCAGGTGGATCACAAGGTCAGGAGTTCAAGATCAACCTGGCCAAGATGGTGGAACCCCATCTTTACTAAAAATACAAAAAAAATTAGCCAGGCGTGGTGGCGGGTACCTGTGATCTCAGTTACTTGGGAGGCTGAGGCAGAAAACTGATTGAACCTGGGAGGCAGAGGTTGCAGTGAGCTGAGATCATGCCACTGCACTCCATCCAGCCTGGGCGACAGAGCAAGACTCTGTCTCAAAAAAAAAAAAAAAAGACAACATATATAAACAATTTATAGAATATTCAATGCTCAATATTACCTATTTCATTATAATTATGGTTTATCTTCTCATTAAAAAATAATTTCAGCTTTTTAGATTCAGGGGATACATGAACAGGTGTGTTACATGGGTATACTGGATGATGCTGAGGTTTGGGGTACAGATGATCCCGTCACCCAGGTAGTGAGTGCAGTACCCAATAGGTAGTTTTTCAGCCTACATCCCCCTCCTTCCCTCCCCACTCTAGTAGTCACCAGTGTCTATTGTTCCTTTATGTCCATGTGTACTCGATGTTTAACTCCCATTTGTAAGTGAGAATATGTATTAATATTTAGTTTTCTGTTCCTGAATTTGCTTAGGATAAAAGCATCCAGCTGCATCCATGTTGTTGCAAAAGATATTATTTCATTCTTTTTTATCACTGTGTAATATTACACGAGGTATATGTACATTTCCTTTATTCAATCCACTGCTGATGAGCGGTTAGGTTGATTCCATATCTTTACTATTGTAAATATTACTGTGATGAACACACAAGCCTTTATGTCTTTTTTTGTAGGATAATTTATTTTCCTGTGGGTATATACCCACTAATGGGATTGCTAGCTCAAATGGCAATTCTGTTATAAAGTTCTTTGAGAAATCTCCAAACTGCTTTCCATAGAGGCTGAAGTAATTTACATTTCCACCAACAGTTTATAGGCAGTTCCTTTTCTCCACAGCCTCATCAGCGTCTGTTATTTTTTATTTTATTGACTTTTTAATAATAGCCATTCTGACTGGTGTAAAATATTATCTCAGTGTGGTTTTGATTTGCATTTCTCTGATGATTAGTGATGAACAGCACTTTTTCATATGTTTGTTGGCCATGTGAATGTCTTCTTCTGAGAAATGTCTGTTCATGTCCTTTGCTCAGTTTTCAATAGGGTTATTTGTTTTTTGCTTGCTGATTTAAGTTCCTTATAGATTCTGGATATTAGACCTTTGGCAGATGCATAATTTGCAAATATTTCTCCCATCCTGTAAGTTGTCTGCTACTCTGTTGATAGTTTAGTTTGCTGTGCAGAAGCTCTTCAGTTTAATTAGGTCCCGCTTGTCAATTTTTGCTTTTGGGGCAATTGCTTTTAATAATAAAATTATATATATACATATACACACACACAAACACACGTGCATCCATTTTTCAGTAATCATAGGAAAGTAAATTCAATAGCACACCAAGTATTCAGATTAAGCTTCATCGCATTATACTGGGAAAAAAACAACATTTAACAAAGTACAGTGTGCAGATTTACTCTGTGATTAACCTACACAAAAGAAACCTATTTTTAAAACCTATAGTGTCTGAAGATAAAAAAAAAAACAAACTAATAATGATAACTTAAAAAAGAAAACATCTTCTCCACCATCATTATTCTTCTGTATTTACTTGATTTGGTCCAACAGTTCTAGCATTACTTTATTTTTATTTAATTATTATTATTATTATTTTTTGCTACGGAGTTTCACTCTTGTCGCCCAGGGTGGAGTGCAATGGCGAGATCTTGGCTAACTGCAACCTCTGCCTCCTGGGTTCAAGTGATTCTCCTGCCTCAGCCTCCTAAGTAGCTGGGATTGCTGGTGCCAGCCACCATGCCTGTCTAATTTTTTTGCATTTTTAGTAGAGTCGGGGTTTTACCATGTTGGGCAGACTAGTCTCGAACTTCTGACCTCAGGAGATCCCCCCTGCCTCGGCCTGACAAAGTGCTGGGATTACAGGCATAAGCCACCGTGCCCGGACTTTAGCTTTACTTTAAACATATCAATTGGACATAAAGGAAAACAAATGATTAACAGACTGAAGGTACAGAAAAAAAAATTCTTCCTAAGACTTCCTGATGATATAAACCAGGTTACATATGCTTGCAAAACAAAAAATATTAATATGCAAATAGTCTCTAGTTTAAAGGCACAGAACATAATGAACAATTCAAAAGTATTCAGCTTTAGCAGAATTTTGTATTTCTATAATCAGATAAAGTTGTTTTTTTTTTAAAGGCTAGTTTCCAAAGAGATGCTATCTTTTGAGATGTGCTGCATAATTTTTCTTAATAGTTGGAAAAATATGTTTGTACTCTAAGTGAAGTAATTTCTGGAGAAAACGTGTGATGCTAACTGAAGCTAAAACCCTAAGTACATAAAAAGAAATGTATACAGTATTCCCAGGATTTATGTAAACATGGAGAGCCACTTAGTAAATGGCACTGGGTTCTGGTAATCACACAGTCCACTCTCATTAGGCATCTCCCTCTTGTGCATTAATATGTGGCATCATATTCTCAGAGAACATTTTATAACAAAGTGAAATAAAAAGCCCCTCCAGATTGTGAATGTAAGATAATCAGATTCTGTAGTGCTCATTATGACTGCAATTATGTAACAAAACTCTCCAAATATAGTTCAGTGATTGCAGTTATTAATCATTCCGGTTTTGTCTCAAGTACTTGCTTTATAGCCTGCTGGATAGACTCCATAATTCTATAAGCTGAATGTCGAAAGTCAAACATGTGCATGTGAATCTGCTGTTCTAAAGGCCTTTCAATATAATTTACCCTTTCAATTTGTATTTGTGAATGCAAAAAAAGTGGGGAAAATAAAGCTGGTGTCAATAGAGTCACTGACCTTTGCAGTAAACATAATATAGTCTTTAACAGAAAACAATGTTGCAAATAAAAAAACTATTTTGCCAGAACTAGAAATAGTGCTGCTTAAAAAGTCAGTCTCAGAATACCAATCAGTTCCGAGACAATCAGTTACAAAAGTGGGGGGGAAAAAAAAACCTTGAACAGATTTGTACATTTGATAAGCGGGAAAATGGTCAGAGCGCTGGAAAATGTGAATTTTTGAAGGTTCAAAGCACTATCATAGATAGAATACAGATCTAAACACGTTATGCATAAAACCACATATTCTAATTAATTTAACTATAAAATGCCAAGCAAAGACAGCAGATTTATAATATAGAACAAACACCATCTGCACCACCTTAAATCATCGTTACAGATATATTTCTAGGAAAAAAATACACCTGAACAATTCTCAAGCCTAGATTCTAAGATGCTAAAGTATTAACTAAATAGGATTCCAAACAGACCCAGAGAAAGTTACTGCATAATTATTTAAATATTAACATGTACTGAGTTCAGAAATATAAATATAATAACACATAAACACAGTTTACAAATTCATGTCACCATTTTCCTGTGCTCCATGATTTCTTCAATTTGGCTACATACATTGGGCCCCAGGCTTTGCCCTTATCTGGAATCACTAAGAGCCCACATTCCTGGCCAGTGGGAGCAAATGTGAAGTCGTGGGAGCAAGTCCTTGCTATTCCTTTAATGTCCATAGGCATGATGTTACTGTGGGAGTTTAAAATTTCACTGATCACATCTTGATTTTCTGCCTTGGAAAGCGTGCATGTAGAGTATACAAGTATCCCTCCAGGACGTAAGGCCTTAATTGCAGACCTGTGTGCAATCAGAAAAATGCAAAAGATTAGTTAAGTATATTAAAAAGAAACCAGGGGGTCTGACAGCAAAGATTACATACTTAAAACTAACCTTACTCTGACTTAGACTGCAATTACTTTGGATGTTTTCTAGTCTTTTTTTTTTTTTGAGACAGAGTCTAACTTTGTCACCCAGGCTGGAGTGCAGTGGTGCCATCTCGGCTCACTGCAATGACTGCCTCCCAGGTTCAAGTAATTCTCCTGCCTCAGCCTCCCAAGTAGCTGGGATTACAGGCGGCCTCCACCATGCCCAGCTAATTTTTGCATTTTTAGTAGAGACGGGGTTTCACCAAGTTGGTCAGGCTGGTCTTGAACTCCTGATCTCAAGTGATCGCCTGCTTTAGCCTCCCAAAGTGTTGGGATTACAGGCGTGAGCCACTGTGCCCAATCTCTGATCTTACACCTATTTCTTTCTAACTTATCCTTGAAGACTTGGAAAATGATACTCAGACCAATCAACATGGAAAAGATAGAGAGAATAAGTTAGACTGGTTGATTGCTATTCAAAAAGTAGGAAAATAGGGGTAGAGAACAGAATAATGAGTTTGTCTTTAAATCGATGGGAGTAAAAATAAAAACAAAGCATACATATGAAAGCATACATAAGAAGTCATTGATTCCATACTTCCAATATTGCAATTTGGGCAACCAGGTAAAACGTTGGAAGGTTTTTATCTAAGAAAATTGAATAAACTATTTGTGAAGACTTCTAAGGCAGCCACTATGGGTTTTAGACCCCAAATCAAAGATCTCTGCATTCTACCATGAAGAGAGCCTCCAGAGTAACAGTCAGCTCTTCAGAAAGTTGTATCACCAGATAAAAGGTCTCGTCCTTAAAATACACCACTAGTACTTTTATTGTTTCATTATTAAATAAAAAGGTATAACCAAGGATTGCTAGATAATTAAGGATCAGAAATGCTTAAGCAATATGTAAGAGAAAGAACAAAATAAACAATAATGTCACAGGAAGAAACAGAAAATTCAGGGAACAAAAGAGAAATATGATCTATTAAATGCAGACAGATCAGCAAAGATACAATATCCATAACAGAATGCCATGAAAAAGGATCAAGAAGAGAGTTCTTAGAAACTAAATATATGGTTACCAAAATAAAGAATATTCTGTAGAAGTATTTGGAAGCTAAGGTTGAAGAAATCTCTCCACAAAAAGTAGAACAGTAACAGACTGACTGAAAATGAGACAAGGTGGATCAATTACATAGGTTCAAAATCTAATTAATAGGAGTACTAGAAAGATAAGACACTCATTATTATTTATTGAGCCTCTATTATATGCTGAGCATTGTTCTAGGTGGTAAGTATATCTCAATAGACAGAACAACAACAAAAAAATCTTTCACCTCATGAAGCTTACATTCTAGCTGGGGGACATAGAATGTAACAAATTAAATATGTTTTGAATTAAACTGTGTCCCTGCAAAATTCCTTTGTTGAAGTCCTAACCCATAGTGCCTTAGAAGGTGACTGTATTTACAGACAGGGTCTATAAAGAAGTAATTAAGTTAAAAGTAGTTCATTAAAGTGGGCCCTAATGGAATATGACTGGGATCCTTCAAGAAGAAGACATTTGGTCACAGAATTACAGGGGAGGACCATATAAAGAAGACACAGGGAGAAGACAGCTATCTACCAGCCATGAAGAAGGACCTCAGACAAAACAAATCTTGCTGATGCCTTCATCTCAAACTTCTGGCGTCCAAAACTGTGATTAAATAAACTTCTAGGCAGGTGCGGTGGCTCACGCCTGTAATCCTAGCACTTTGGGAGACCGAGGCAGATGGATCACCTGAGGTCAGGAGTTCGAGACCAGCATGGACCACATGGGGAAACCAGCCAGGTGCGGTGGTGGATGCCTTTAATCCCAGCTACTTGGGACGATGAGGTAGGAGAATCACTTGAACCCAGGAGGCAGAGGTTACAGTGAGCCAAGATCGCACCACTTCACTCCAGCCTGGGTGAAAGAGTGAGACTCCATCTCAAAAAAAAAAAAAAAAAAAAAAAAGAAATAAAATAATAAAATAGAAAATAAACTTCTATTGTTTAAGCCACACAGTCTTGGTATGTTGTTATGGCAACTCTAGCAAACTAATATAAATATATACACACATACCTAAACATACACATATACAAAGATAAACATATATACATATACACATATACACACATACATATATGTACAGGTTTGCACATATTTTTTATTTAGTATGCAATTTAGTGGTAGATAACTATGAAGAAAATAAAAGCAGGATAAAAGGATTAGGAGTGCTTGGATGAGAGGGATTATAATTTTAAATGGGACAGTTAGAACAGGTTGCCATTTCAGAAAGTGACATTTGAACAAAGTTCTGAGGAGGTAAGGGAGTGAGCCAAGCAGATATCTGAGAGAAGAGCATTCCATACCAAAGGAATAGCCAGTGACATGTTCAAGGAAAGCGGAGGTCAGTGTGGCTGGAGCAAGGTGAGCCAGGGGTGGTAATCTGAGATGAGGTGACAGAGTTAAGAGGAGGGGGTGGAGAGGGTCTTGATGAAAACTGTCAAAACTTCACCCTTATAATGAATAAAAAACACCCACACTTAGATCCATCATTGTTAAATTTTTGAACTTCAAGAACAAAGAGGTGTTTAATGCCTCCAAAGAGAAAAACAGGTCACCTATTAAGAGCCCAGGAATCAGACTGGTATCAGTGGATTTGGATACATTCCAAATCCTAGGAAAAAGCAATTTAAAGTGAATTCTATTTGCAGCCAACTCATAAAATAAATATGTAGCAAGAATACAGAAACTTGCAGATATCTCATGACTCCGAAATTTTAATTCTAGTAAAATGAGGAAATAAAGCAAGAAAGAGGAAAAATGTAATTCAGAAAAGAGTACATGCAACATAGAAGAGCAGTGAAAGGAGTGAAGCCTCAGAGTGAGAGCTGCGTGGGAGGCCTGGAAGGCAACTACTGCAGTCTGGAAAAAGAGGGAGCTCTCCAGAAGGAAGGGAGAAGGGAGAGAAGTAAAAGAGATGAAATGACTGAAAACTGAGAAAAACTTGAAGATTTGGTATACATAATTGGGAGGGAAAGGGAGAGATCAACTTGTCTCATCTATCTGATTCTAGAAAAAATGTTTCAGTGGTATTCTGCTCATGAGATCGAACCAAGAGAGAAGGAATTTTAATTCTAACATATTATTCCATTATTCAGTGGACAATATTTATAGAATTAAACAATATACACCACTTATGGGTCTTCAATGTTCAGAATTACTCCAAAGACCAATCTTACTATTGTTACAGAACAGATTTTAAGGTCTCAGAAAGAATATGATCAACCTTGACAACATGAAAGTACAGCTGTAAGATACTGGGAAGTAGAAGGGAGGGAGAAATGGAAGGGTGGGCGTGTAAGTGTTCTTATTTTATAAAAATAAAAGGCAAAAGACATTTGCCTCTAATTATTTCTTTAAAAGAATAAAGATAAATGAAGAAAAAAAGACAATAAAGGTGTGATGTGTATTTAAGAGAACTTTCTCCCACTAATAGAATAAGAAATGTAGGTCTAAGTGTATGGTACTAAGTTTCAGAGCTGACAGAGAGAAACTGAGTACAGTGTGAGATTGCAGGGTGCAGGGTAGTGTGATGAGGGAAGGGTGGTGTAAGTGACATAAATCCTTGTGATAGGGCAGTAGTTAATGTCTAATTTTTTGATAATTTTAGAAAATGAATAAATGTATTATTTAGAGATTTGGGGGTGACCTGAAGAATGAATTAGGAACCGAAATCATTAGAAGTAATTGCCTCTGAGGACTAAGACTGGAGGAAGAGAGGAAGAGTTGCAGGGGAGCAATCCTTTTCACTAGGAGCTCATTTGTAGTTTAATTTTTTACCCATCTGATTTATTTCTGTAATACAAATTAAAGGGGAGATTTGACAAAAGAATAAATATCAGGGCTTTTGCCATGGAGGTCACTTAAATGGGTTTTTGTTTTTGTTTTTTTTTTTTGGAGGGGGGATGAGTCTCGCTCTTGTTGCCAAGACTGGAGTGCAGTGGTGCGATGCTGGCTCACTGCAACCTCCACCTCTCCAGTTCAAGCAATTCTCCTGCCTCAGCCTCCTGAGTAGCTGGGATTACAGGCACCTGCCACCATGCCTGGCTAATTTTTGTACTTTTAGTAGAGACGGGGTTTCACCATGTTGGCCAGGCTGGTCTCAAACTCCTGACCTCAGGTGATCCGCCCACCTTGGCCTCCCAAAGTGCTGGGACTACAGGCATGAGCCACCACGCCTGGCCAGTTATATGTATTTTTAAAAATTTTGACTGTTAAGGGATAACCTCTCTAGAAAAGGTATTCCCTGAGGTTCCAGATAACTAAAATTTTATGGTATCCAGGATTTCTATACATCTCATGTATTCATTTATTGATTAAAGAGATATTTTGGGGGTTCCTTCCACTGAGGGTCTTCTCACACTTCAGTGTTTGTTGTTAGTCTCTAAAAAAACTTTTTCTATGTTTCCTCTCCTCACTATTCACTGCCCTCTAAATATTCCCCATGGAAACAAAAAAGGCTCCTATCTACATGCTGGAGATGTGAACTGCTAAAGGGATAATAAATATTCTGCGGTAGGAAGAATGAAAACCCCTCAAAGATGTCCACATCCTAATCCCCAGAACCTGTAAGCAAGCCATTTTACATGGGAAGAGGCTATGTGCAGATGTGACTAAATTAAGGATCCTGCAATGGGGAGATTATCCTGGATTATCCGAGTGGGCCTGATGTAATCACAAAGGTCCTTTATCATTGAAAGAAGGAGGCAGACAGTTGGTGAAGATGTGATGATGGAAGCCTGGGTTGAACTGACAGGATTGCTGGCCTAGGGCAAAGAGCTCAGGTATTTGAGCTGCTTCTGAAGGCTGGAAAAGGTAAGCAAACAGATTTTCCCTTAGCACCTCCAGGAGGAACACATCTCTGCCAGCATCTTGATATTAGTCCCACAGGGCTCATTTTGGACTTCTGACCTCCAGAAGCGCAAAGGTAACAAATCTGTGCTATTTTAAGCCACTAAATTTGTGGCAAATTGTTAACAGCAGCAATAGGAAACAACTAATACACATCTAATGATGGCGTTTTTTGTTTTCTCTTTTTTTGTTTTTACAGCAACACACTAAGGTAAAGGCCAATTTGCTAAGTAAAGTTGTAACTACATTCATTTTGGATCATTTTCTACTAACTATAGCAATAGGTATAAGACTTTCTTTAAAAATGTTAGATTATTAAAATGGTATAGCCACTATGGAAAACAATATGACGGCTCCTCAGAAACTTAAAAATCAAGTTATTATGTGCTCCAGCAATTCCACTTCTGGGTATATTCCCCAAACAATTGAAAGCAGGGTCTTAAAGAGATATTTGTACCCATGTTCATAGTAGCATTATTCACAATGGCCAAAAGATAGAAGCAACCCAAGTGTCCATCAGTGGATTAACTGCCAAGCAAAATGTGTAGACAGATACATAGATATGATGAAATATTATTCAGCATCAAGAAGGAAGAAAACTCTGACAGATGCTATGACATGGGTTAACCCTGAGAACATTATGCTAAGTGAAATAAGCCAGTCACAAAAAAGAAATATCACATGATTCCACTTATATGAGGCATCTAGAATAGTCAAATTCATAGAGACAGAAAGTAGAATGGTGGTTGCCAGGGGCTAAGAAGTGAAGGGAATGAAGAGTTAGTGCTTAATGGATATCGACTTTCAGTTTTGAAAGATGAAAAGAGTTCTGGAGATTGGTAGTACAACAATGTGAATGTACTTAACACTATTGAACTGTACACTTAAAAATGGTTAAGATAGCAAATTTTATGTTATGTATTTTTAAACAATTAAAAATAGAGAAATACACAATAAAAATGTTAGATTCTTGTGGATATAGGCAATATTTGAATTCAGATATTTCTAACCTCCCATTAAAATGACTATTTTGGTCTTAGTTCCACAATTAGCAAAGCCAATGCTTAATCAAGTAAGTATGATTCTTTTTCATTAAAGCTGTACAAAAGTACATAGAAGCCTCATAATTTACAAACAATATGTTCCTGGCTTAATGCAAATTTAAATTAATTTCTATAATGTTGCCAATGTTGGCTGATTCTTCTGCTTAGCTTTCATTTCGACATTCATAATTTATCTTTCTAAAATTAGGCAGATATAACTTAACTGCCCACATTAATTTCTAAATGAGAAAATTGTATGTGGTAACACAAAGCCTTTTTAAAACAAATTGGGTTAATCTCAAAACCATAAGGCAAATGTTAGGGATTCTTGTCAAATGGTCTTACTGTTTTGCTACTGCTGCATGTTGTTTAAATATCATTTTAATCCTTTTGCTTTCAGTAGTTATGTATTTTAAAACTATCAGAAATTTGTATTCAAAGATAAAGGAAGGCAGGCAATTTGTAAAAACTCACTCCTAGGGTTTATAGCTAAGAGTTTTCTACTCTGAGAATTATCTTATGCTATAGATCAGGGGACCTCAATCCCTGGGCCTACAGACCAGTACCAGTCTGTGACCTATTAGGAACCCAGCTGCACAGCAGGAGTTGAGTGGTGGGTGAGCGGGCATTACCATCTGAGCTCCGGAATCTAACTAATGCCTGATGATCTGAGGTGGAACAGTTTAATCCTGAAACCATCTCCCTGTCCCCCTCCCCCAGAGCCATAAATGCCATTTTTCTTATGAACTGAACCAGACCATGTTGTGGCCTCCCACTGCTTTTGCAGAAAGTATAAAACTATCTCTATAATTACAATTTATCATTACGCACTATTGTTTCTGTTAAGGCAAGAACATACAACAACTCTATAATCAGACAAGTTCAATGATTTAAAAACCAGTATTTCTAGTCTTTGTTTTCCAATCAAAATTAAAAGATGTATTTTACAATATACTAAGCAAAAATTAGCACACTACTAAAATCTAAGTACCTAAATATACAGGACCCTGTCCATTAAAATAATGTCTGGGATAAAGCATCTGCTTCCATAACAATTTATACACATTTTGAAGTAGTGTACAAGAAACAAGAAATTACTATCACAGGTTTCATCCAAATCACAAACAGAGGACTGTATATGTATTTTTACAACAGTTAGATGGCAGGATGTGAGAAGGGTTGTTTGGGGGAGCAAAATGATTCACTCAAAACAAAAGAAAGATATTGCTTAATAGGTCTTAACAAGCCCACTAAGAAATTTTAAATTCTGGAGGTGGCAAAACATTTAGAGATTAGAAAGACTTGAATAATACTAATAAACTTTGGCAAAGCTGTGGTACTGACCACATAAAAAGACAAGTCAGGATTAGAGAACGAAGAAGAAAAAAAAAGACAGGTTGGGTTCTCTATGCTTGTGTAAATGTCTGTGCCATTTAGTTATTTATTATTTTTTTTTTAAAATAAGAGGAAGGAAAACTAAACAGCCAGCCAAGCAACATCCATTTTTGCATAATAGTATAGTATCCTCTATTAACCTCTCCAAATGAGCTATGGCCCCTTGGCTCCTGAATGATCCTGTATCATGGTTTAACAATATCCTGAGTAATGTCGTATTTGTGCTAACCACTAACTATAACGCATGAAATTATTACGAACCAAGCTGTATTAAGACTGGTATTATTCATCATTGAATTCTAATGATAACAGTAAACTTTCTAATCATACTTAAAAGTAGAAGTCAGAAAAATGTCATGACTAACAAAAGTAGAAGCAAAAGTATTATTTGATCAGATTAAGTACAATGCTAACCTAATACTCTAAAATGGAAACTAGTAAACATTATCTTGGGTTTTACATATTCTTTAATATAAAATGCCCAATTATAATGCAAAGCTAGGGAAGTACTTTTTAAAAAATTGATATATCATAATTGTAGATAATCTGAAGGTATATGTGTTATTTTGATACATGTTTACAATGCAGAATGATCAAATCGGGTAATTAGGAAATCCATCACCACAAACAATTATCTTTTCTTTATCTTGGGAGCATTACAATTCTTCTCTTCTAGCTACTTTGAAATATACAATAAATTATTGTTAACTACAATTTCCTTCCTGTACCATCAAATCCTAGAATTTATACCTTCTATCTAACTGTATTTTTGTACCCATTAACCAACTTCTCTTCATTGGAGGAAGTACTTCTAAAGGAAGCAGAATTGCGACATAATATAATCACTCTATCATTTCTCCGAAACACACATATTCCCTTCAGAAGCCTCCTATAAAAGTGCTGATCAGGTTTAAACCCTACTTGAAATATGAGGTAAGATTCTCTCTCACAACACTGCTGTAGGAAACAAAGTTGATCTTGATTAATTTTATAGCATGTAATACAATGGCCTACTGCATAATGAAGGTAAGAAAAAAAGAAAAAATATATAGTAGAAAATGATTTTACCCCAAGTACTCCTAAAAGAGAAAGAAAGATGCCCTTCTTGCCATGGAATGTATACCAGATAACCTGTTACTATATGGCAGATATCAGGTATACAACTTTCCCCAAATCTTTGCTTGTCTTTCAGTGTATCATGGAACAGGCTGAAATGCATTTTGTGTTTGAACCACCTAGTTAATGAAGCTGCTAAAAACAAAACAATACACAGTTTTTAAAAAGAAACCATTAAATAGAATATAATGTTAAATTTCCCTCATTTGCAAACACAAAATCCTCAATAGATTTTTGACAGTTCACAGAATACAACCAAGTGGTACTTCAGGTCTATCTCTTATACTCTGTTGTGAAATCCAAAAAGCTCTGTAACCTACAGGTTTTTAAAAATTAAGTTGTGAGACCGGGCGTGGTGACTCACGTCTGTAATCCCAGCACTTTGGGAGGCCAAAGGGGACAGATCACTTACGGTCAGGAGTTCAAGACCAGCCTGGCCAACATGGTGAAAACTCGTCTCTGCCAAAAATATGAGAAATTAGCCGAGTGTGGTGGCGTGCGCCTATAACCCCAGCCACTCGGGAGGCTAAGACAGGAGAATCACTTGAACCCAGGAGGTGGAGGTTGCAGTGAGCCGAGATCATGCCACTGCACTCCAGCATAGATGATAGAGCGAGATTCTGTCTCCAAAAAAAAAAAAAAAAAAAAAAAAAAGTTGTGGCAGATTCACTTGGCTTAAAAATCTGACTTAAACTCATGTAAGGCTATTTATGGCCAAGACTTATCTCATGTGGTATAACTATTCATATGTCTTGCTGAAAAAATGTTTATATGTTTGATTATGGAGTATTGTTCCAGACCCTCCTGCAGAAAGGAGGTTAGACCATGTATTAAGTATGTACTATATTAACTCTTTAACAAATCCAAACAAATTCTGAATTCTGAAACACATCTGCCATTAAATGACTTTCTGCTTGTATTTTAGATCCAAATGAATTATACTGTAAAACTATATACAATATCTTCTGTAAATATCTGCATGTATGATAAAACTAGTTAGTATGATAAAACTAGTTAACCACATAGTTAGTTATCCAATAAAAGCTTAATTTAATTACTTGTTGCAAGTAAATCATTTAAATGTTAACTTTTAAAAGCATCAGATAGGCAAATCTACTGATAAGCAGTCTATATGCAGGATTCCACCAGAGTTTTCTAAGGAAAACTGGATTGTTTTGTGGTTTCAATACACCAAGGATTCCTTCTCTCACTCCCTCAAAAAATGTTTTCATCTGCGTGTCTGTATTTTAAAGAAATTCTGTAAAATCAATAATAAACGTATTTTTTAAAGGCATTCATTTTGTCTTTCCCAAAGTTTAATGCTTTGCCTTCAAGGATGAAGTTCTCCATCCTTGAAAGGTCTGCTTAGAGGGAAATAGAATCATGCCTCAAAAGCCTTTTAAGAAACTGGCTTAAAACAAGGTGAGAATGTGTTGCTTCTCTAGCACAAGACAGACCACCTTAACATTCCCAGACTAATCTACACAGGCTTCCAACTAAAGGACAGTAAGAAAGGAAAATAAAAGAAAAATTATTACTTGACTTAAATACCTTAAAGAAAAACATGTATTATCTTAATTATAGCATAAGTTCAATGATCTTGAAAAACTAAAATAAAACAAAACAAAACCTAAAATGTCTTAAAACACTGACAGTTATCAAAGTTCCAAAGGAAGGTGTTTCAAAACATAACCAAAATTTAAACCACGATGCAGGATGTCCTATTTTTCCCTTGGCAAATATCTGCGTTTCAAACACAGAATGTTATTTTTATAAATAGCTATTAAAACATCCTAACACTTTTTTAAAAATATAAATTCTCTTTCTCGGATCTATTCTTTTGGTGCTTGATTAGAAAATTTGGCATTCTGATGGGAGGGTCAGTGTTAATTAGATCACTGTATTCAACTGTTTTCTGCATTTAAAAAGGGCTGAGCAGAAAAGAACAATCAGCACAGCAACAGTGCCATCTTTTGACCGAAACGAGAGTGATTTTCCCTCTTTCATTAATTCCTCATGACTTATCACCAGGAGATAAACAAATTCTTTTTATGTCATCGCTAAAACAAGTTTGAAGTCACAATCGCTGTCTCGCCTACAATTTCTGGTACAGAAGTAAAAGAATCATACATGTCTGTGCTCTTGAAAAATTAAGATTACAGCCCCAATATACTATGATTAATATATTTATTCCTCATCTTTATTCATGTCCCTGCCTTCGCCATTAGAGTATCAAGGCAATAGTACCCTTCCGTTGGAAGCAAATATAAGTAAAGGATGCCACAATATTAGCAAGTCTTTCCTTCTCAGAAACTCTAGCATTATACATTTTTTAAAACCAAGTAAGACTGTAGAAATTTAAAAAATTTAAAATAAGCATAGGAACATTGATCCTGCAGTTGGTCCATTGTAACCATTTAATAATCAATTAATATTTCAGAAAGCCTATATGAGACTACCTTATAAAGCTATCTGCAACTTATGTAGAAAAGAAAAACAGTTATATAATTAATAATGTGAAAAACGTATGAAAACTACAGTCTTTTTATCTCACTGCCCAAATGACAGTTTAAGTCCAAAACCGAAAAGGTAAGATGCTTCCAGAGAACACTGGACACATGTACATATTCCTCCATGAGGAAATTCTTACACTTTCTTTAAACTAGAATACAGCAGCAAGAAAAAAAAAAAAGAAAGAAAGAAACCATGTCCTTTGCAGCAACATGGATGCAGCTGGAAACCATTATCCTAAGTGAATTAATGTAGGGACAGAAAACCAAATATCACATGTTCTCAATTATAAATGGGAGCTAAACATTGTGTACTCACGGACATAAAGATGGCAGTAATAGACACTGGGAACTACTAGAAGGGAGAGGGCAGAAGGGGGGTAAGGGTGGAAAAACTATTTGGTGCTATGCTTACTACCCGGATGATGGGATCAATCGTATCCCAAACCTCAGCATCACGCAACACATCCGTGTAACAAACCTGCACATGTACCCCCGAATCTAAAATACAAGAAATTATTTAAAAAAATAAGTAAACAAAATAGAAAGAATCTTCCTGAATAAAAGAGAACAGAATGTGGATTTGGTCCAGAAATCAAACAAGATGCTCACTCCTATGTTAACTGAGTGTAGGACATGTGATCAGCTTAATTAATACTACCTTATGTTTACTTGGTGCTCTAGTTAAAGAGCACTTCACAGACAGAGTCTTAATAAAACCTTATGAGGTGAGATGTACAAGGTAAATAGTCTGACAAGATTTATCAAATCGAAGGTCACAAAGACTCTGATTTGCCTGAAGTGACACAGCTAATTAAAGCAGCACGGAGACTGCCACTCAAATCTAGTACTGGAAAGAGGACCTCAAGCTTTCACCTCAAGCTATGTGCCCTGAAGCAAATACTATGACTGCTAAAATAAGTTTGGAATTTGAGGCAATGAGACACAGGACAGCACATGCATTCATTCTAACATCCCAATTGTCTCAAACACCCATTGAAGGTAAAAAATAACTATATACCTCCAGGCACTTTTAACATAAAGAAAGTAGAATTAATAGGTCTTAAGCAATGACCTGAGAATCTTACCTACCAGTCCTTTTATAGAGCATACAACCTCCACCTATTAAAGTGCTGCTGTACAGCATTATGATGAGGTGAATGAAAGCACATACTTCACACTGAGACATAATTTGAAACTTTTCATCACAGATTGGCATTTAAATGATAGTTGTGTACAATTTTAACATATTAGACTCAATGTAGAAACTCAAAAGTAGTTAGTCCTTCATTAAAATTCCAAATAATTTTGAATACCTTGGTAGCTATTCCAAATAACTTGGTAATTCATTTAACAATACTTTGTTTGTATAACTCTAAAAGGTAGATAAAAATACTGTTTTCCTCAGAAGCTTGACTCAGCAAGAAAATAAGTAGACAAACAGCCTGTATTAAAAAGCCTATTTTCAGCCTTCATTTACCTGATTCTGCCATTAATCCTCAACTTCATGAAACTTTCTTCTGATCTGGCTTCCTGGAAGCTATTTTTTCTTTGTTCATCTTCTATTTCTCTGAAGTCCCCCTTTAGCCTCCGCCTCCCCATCTGCCTTTCCTCTTTTTCATATCGCTTAAATATCAGTCTGCCCTAGAACTTTATCCTTCATTTCCTTTTTTACCTGATGTTAAGTGTGTTATATGTTACCTCATTCAATCTTTCAATTAAGTTCTGAGGCATGAATTATTATTCTTACTTTGCAGATGAGAAAACTAAGGCAAGACAGTTATTTGTACAAAATTTCTCGGGAAATGTCCAAACCAGGATTAAAATTCAGGCAATATAGTTCTATAGCTCATACTTTTAATGGCAGTTATCCCCTGCCATTTATTATGTAAGGGCTTTGTCAACTACTTCTTGATTATTGTAAAATCTTTCAAACTGGCTTTCTTGCTTAAGAGTTTGGTTATTCTTGGGCCGGGTGCGGTGGCTCACACCTGTAATCCCAGCACTTTGGGAGGCTGAGGTGGGCGGATCATGAGGTCAGGAGATTGAGACCATCCTGGCTAACACAGTGAAACGCTGTCTCTACTAAAAATACAAAAAATTAGCCGGGCATGGTGGCGGGTCCCTGTAGTCCCAGCTACTTGCGAGGCTGAGGCAGGAGAATGGCATGAACCCGGGAGGCAGAACTTGCAGTGAGCCGAGATTGTGCCACTGCACTCCAGCCCGGGCCACAGAGCAAGACTCCGTCTCAAAAAAAAAAAAAAGAGTTTGGTTATTCTCTTCACATCTTCCAGTATTACCTGATCAAGGAATTTCCAACTTGTAGCAGACACCTCTAGTTACTCTTCAGTATCTGTTCTCATTTCCTTCCGTAGTAATGGGATTTTTAATTGGGCACAGCCAAGGCTAATTTCCTAAACTGCCTTGTAATAACCATAACCATATGACTACGTCTGACCCATGAGATGTGAGTGGAAGTAATGTTGAATTATGCTTTGACTCCTTCCTACTAGTTGCAATGCAGATTAAACAGCAAGAACTGGGATAGCCACCCTGGATTGTGAGGTTGAAGATTAGGCCTGGATCCCTGATGATTCTGGAGTCTGGCCATCTACTGATTACCTAGACAACACTGGGAAGCCTACTCAGATTCTTATTTAAGTCCCTATTATTTTGAGTCTCTTTCTCTCTCTGTTATATTAGAAGAAAAACTGTCTTAACTAATACTGAATTTGGTACCACGTGGAGTTGTTGTAGCAGAATCTAAGTGAAGAACTGCCTTAATAAACAGGTAACAGAGGGCAAGGTCACAAACACTACAGGTTAGAAAGCCAGTATGATGGCTAGATAATTTATGTTCAACTTGGCTGAACCATGATATTCAGATATTTGGTCAAGTATTATTCTGGGTGTGTCTGTGAGGGTGTTTTTAGATGACAGTAACATTTGAATTGTTAGACTGAGTAAAGCAGATGGCCCTCCATAATGTGGGTGGGCTTCAGTCAGTTGAAGAACTGAATAGAACAAAAGACTGACCTCCCTGGAACAAGATGGAATTCTCCAGCAGATGGCCTTTGCACTTGACCTGCGATGTTGACTCTTCCCTGGGTCTCCAGGCTCTAGCACATCCAGCAAATTTGGGACTTAGCCTTCATAGCTGTATAAGCCAGTTCCTTAAATCTCTCTCCCTCTCTCGATAGAAAGACAGGCAGACAGTGGTCCCATGAGATTATAATGCAGCTGAAAAATTCCTATCATCTAGTATTTACTATACTTTCTATCATTATTTAAGCAGGTCCTCCTTCTTAAAAAAAAAAAAAAGGTAACTGTAAAACAGCTTCAGACAGATCCTACAGGAGGTTACCAGAAGAAGGTATTGTTATCATAGATGACAGTTCCACACATGCCACTTCCCCTGAAGACCTTCCAGTGGGATAAGACGTGGAGGTGGAAGACAGTGATATTGACGATCTTGACCCTGTGCAGGCCTAGGCTAAAGTATGTGTTTGCATCTTAGTTTTTAACAAAAAAGTTTAACAACAACAACAACAAAAAATTAAATTTAAAAATAGAAAAAAACTTATAGAATAAGGATATAAAGAAAATATTTTTGTACAGCTGTACAATGTTTGTTTTAAGCTAAGTATTAGAAATGTCAAAAAGTTATTAAAAACTTTAAAACTTTATAAAGTAAAAAAGTTACAGTAAGCTAAGGTTAATTTATTATAGAAGAAAGAAAAATATTATTTTATAAATTTAGTGTAGCCTAAGTGTACAGAGTTTATAAATGCTACAGTAGTGTACAGGAATATCCTAGGCCTTCACATTCACTCACCACTCACTCACAGACTCACCCAGAGCAACTTCCCGTCCTGCAAGCTCCCTTCATGGCAAGCTCCTTATACAGGTGTACAATTTTTTTCATCTTTTATAGCATATTTTTACTGTACCTTTTCCATTTTGGTATGTTTAGATACACAAATACCACTGTGTTACAAATGCCTACAAGTATTCAGTACAGTAACTTGTTGTACAGGTTTATAGCCTAGGAGCAACAGGCTATACCATATAGCCTAGGTGTGTAGTAGTAGGCTATATCATCTAGGTTTATGTAATCATCTATGTTTGTACTATGATGGCTTCCCAAGGTTGTCCAGGTAATTAGTAGATGGCCAGACTCCAGAATCATCAGGGATCCAGGCCCAGTCTTCAACCTCACAATCCAGGGTGGTTATCCCAGTTCTTGCTGTTTAATCTGCATTGCAACTAGTAGGAAGGAGTCAAAGCAGATATATACACACATACACACACACACACACACACGTATATATGCGCATACATATATATGTGTGTGTATATATATATGCATGTGTGTGTGTGTGTGTGTGTGTGTGTATATATATATATACATGTATATCTCCACTCTTTTTCTCTGGAGAACTCTAATATAGTCAGTGATTCTTACTGTGCCATGCCAAAACATTTAATAAAATCATTGTTTATTATATCTTGGAAGAGAGACTATATACTAACAACATTTACATAACTCTAGGATAACTAGAAGAAAATTGTAACATGTTAGTGTATGTTAATGAGAGAAAGCTCAGGAAAGATCTGAGGGATTTGGATGCTGAGATGGAAGAACACAGCTCTGCTCAGGAATGCTCTCTGTGTGTTGAAATCCAAGCCTACTGAGAATTCAGCAATTTGGGCCTCACAGGGTTGAAAAGATTTTGTAACCCAAAGTTATCACTGATAACTTCCTATCACTGAAAGTTATCTCTAAGGAGGCAGCTCTTCCAGGAATAATACAGTGGCCTCAAGCCTTATTCACGCACTTCTAAGTAAATGTTCTTGTCCAGACAATGGGAGTTAAGCCAAAAGCAAAAATACCACTTTTACACCTGACCCAATAAAAAGGAGCAAACTTTTGAGACACACACTATGAATAAACTTCAAAAATACTATGCTGAGAGAAAAATTCCAGATAAAAGAGTACATGCTATTTCATTACCTTTTTAAGTTTGAGAACAGGTAAAACTAATCTATGGTAAAAAGAAATCAGAAAAATAACTGCTTTTGATGAAGGGAACAATGAATTCTGAAGGCGTACTCAGAATCTTTCTGGGGTAATAAAATGTCATATATCTTGGTAACTTTGCTATGTAATCGTCAAAAACTCCTTGAGCTTAGTGTACACATAGATTGTTACACATCCAGTGGCTCAACATGTAGGTAAGGGCAGCAACTGTGCCCACAGCTCCTCCAGGAATCACAGGACCTTCCTTCAGCTCTTCCAAATTCTGGACCAGGTTCCTGTGCAGGTCCATGGTGGAATCCACCAGCTTTTCTGCAGATCGCTCACATCATCAAACTGGATGTGCAGAGAAGAGACGTGTTTCATCTTTTGTCTTCGTGGATTCTAGTGTGTCTTTACTCCCCGCTAACCTCACGTGCTAACTGCCAGCCCTGCTCACTTAAAGCCTACCACCAGAAGTAGTGACGCAATAAAACAGACTACTTAAACAGCTCCCTTAATTAAATAATATCTAATTCCAATAATAAATCTCTTATATCATTTGTGGAGATTTTACTCTGACCAAACTCCGATACATAGCTAGCAATACTTCTGCCCCTTCAAAGCAAGATACACTCTTGTGTAATTAACTACCAAATCAAGGAATTAAAATTGATTATTTGCCTCTTCTTTCTAGATGCTTAGAAAGTTCTAATGCTTACACAAATTGCCACAAAAATCATAAAATTTCCTTTTAACTAGGTGAATGAGCTTGTAGTCACTTAGAAAAAAAGTGAATAAAAATGGTCTCTTCACCTAGACCCACTTCAGAGCTCAGTCTTTGAAACTTTCATTGATTCTCCATGGAGTTTCTCCCTATTCTGTTTTTCCCAAGGAATAAATTTTTAGCTGCTTGAAAACAGGGTTTGTGTTGCATTCATTCTGTATTTTTTACATACAGCACAACTGGAAACTATATTTTTAAAACATATTTATAAAATAAATGAATGGGCTGGGTGCAGTGGCTCACGCCAGTAATCCCAGAACTTTGGGAGGCCGAGTTGGGTGAATCACCTGAGGTCAGGAGTTCGAGACCAGCCTGACCAACATGGTGAAACCCCGTCTCTACTAAATACAAAAAATTAGCCAGGTGTTGTGGTGGGTGCCTATAATCTCAGCTACTTGGGAGGCTGAGGCAGGAGAATTGCTGGAACCCGGGAGGCCTCCGCCTTAGTGAGCAGTAAGCTGAGACTGTGCCATTGCACTCCAGCCTGGGCAACAGAGCAAGACTGTGTCTCAAAAAAATAAAATAAAAAGGCCAGGCGCGGTGGCTCACACCTGTAATCCCAGCACTTTGGGAAGCTGAGGTGGGTGGATCACAAGGTCAAGAGATCAAGACCATCCTGGCCCAAATGGTGAAACCCCATCTCTACTAAAAGTAAAAAACAGCTGGGCATGGTGGCGTGAGCCTGTAGTCCCAGCTACTCGGGAGGCTGAGGCAGGAGAATCACTTGAACCTGAAAGGTGGAGGTTGCAGTGAGCCAAGATCGTGCCACTGCACTCCAGCCTGGCAACAGAGCAAGACTCCGTCTCAAAATAAAATAAAACAAACAAACAAAAAACAAATAAATGCTACCTTTATTAAGAGGCAGGTCAGGAAGAGAATTTTCAGTGTAAAACAAAGAAATATATTTAATTGAAACTAACAAAAATTCTGAATAGAGTTCTGCACATGTATCACAGAACTTAAAGTATAATAATAAAAAAAATGTAAATGTGGTGAAATGTAAAACAGTTGATGAATCTCTATAAAGAGCACACAGGAGCTCCTTGTACTATTCTTACATTTTTTTCTAAGTTTAAAATTATATCAAAATAAAAATTTTATCAAAAAAAATTCTGAGTAGAGAATAGTTGAAGCAACCTCTAACTTTTATGTTATAGAACAAATGGAAATGATAGAGGCCAGAGGCTTTATCTGAAAAAAAAAAAAAGGAAAAAAAAAAAGCTTCTGCTAACAAGTAATTTATAAAAATGAGAATGGTTTTTCTTCCTGCCAACTGGGTCGTAAATAATAAATTCCTACAGAAAGTAAAATAGCCTGTTAATGAGGGCAGCTACTTAGCAATTGTGGTCTCATTTCTGATTGAGTAGAACAGTTTGGTAACCTTTTTAAAGTAAACTTGACTTTATGGAACATGGTCACTGTTTTAAAATTGAGATATGGTGTCCCCAAAATACCATTAAGACATTTAAAAATGTCAGTTGTCCCTTACACTGCCTTTCTAGTAACAAAAGGGAAACCTAACAGAGTTTGGGAGAGTGGGGCAGGAGACAGTAGACTGTCTGATTTAAAGAAAATTAATCTAGTAAAAAAAAAAATTAGCCTGGCATGGTGGCTCACACCTATAATCCCAGCACTTTCAGAGGCCAAGGCAAGAGGACTACTTGAGTACAGGAGTTTGAGACCAGCCTGGGTAACATAGAGAGACCCCTGTTTCTACAAAAAATAAAAAATTAGCCAGGTGTGGTGGCACATGCTGTGGTCCCAGCTACTCAGAAAGCTGAGACAGGAGGATCACTTGGGCCCAGGAGGTCAAGGCGGCATGATCACACCACTGCACTCCTGGACGACAGAGTGAGACTCCACCTCAAAACAAACAACAACAACAAAAACAAAACAACAACAACAAAACATATATATGCCTAATTTGATACAGCAATAGAAATATTTTAATTAGGCCAGGCACAGTGATTCATGCCCGTAATCCCAGAACTTTGGGAGGCCAAGGCAGGTGGATCGCTTGAGCCCAGGAGTTTGAGACCAGCCTGAGCAACATGGCAAAACCTCATTTCTACAAAAAATACAATTAGCTGGTGTATACCTATTGTTCAAACTACTTGGGAGGCTGAGGTGGGAAGACTGCTTGAGCGTGGGAGGTGGCGGTTGCAGTGAGCTGAGATTGTGCCAGTGCACCTGTCTCAAGAAAAAAAAAAAAGAAATGTTTTAATTGCTACAATATAATTTAACAAATGGTAAAACCACATCTTTAACCATTTCTTTTCTTCCCTGAAGCATTCTGGGAATTTTTTCTTCATTTACTTTTCCTTTCCATTTCATTTTTTTAAATACTACATTGTTGACTTCCAGTATTCCTTTCCAGTATTTCTGTTTTTGTTCCTTTTCAGCAGTTCCCATTTCTTTCATTTTTCCACTGCCTGTTTCTCATCATTTCACCCTGTTTCTATCAGTTTACTATTTCTGCTGGCAAACAGCAGTCTGGGCAAGAAAGCAAATACAAAAAAAACCCCGACCACTATTATACACTACGACCAAAGAAAACATTAAGGTGAAAAGTTGAAGCTCATGTACAATCTATCAAATAGATGCAGATTTAAAATTAAGTTTCAGGGTACTATAAGCATCTAAAACACAGACATTTCTAGGTTGATAGTTACCTAATGCCGTCATCAGTTTTAAAAGTATTATTTTACAAGCCTGAGGGTAGCCTTCACTGTGCTCACAGTAAGTAATCAAATTTCTAGATATCACACTGTTTATTATCAAAAGACTTCTGTAAATTCAAGATAAAGAAACATGACCAAGCTTGCCGTTTTCAGAGATACCATACCCAGCGGCTATTCTTTTGTCAGACTTAGAAACAAAAACAAATGCTGATAATTATCTTCTTTCCACTGACAGTAAGTTTTTACCTTGAAGAAGCAATATTTCTTATAAAGAATATTTCTTTATATTTATATTCAATATTTCTTATAAAGTACTAGTACAACAGAGTAATGACATTAGATTTTTGAAATAGATTATAAATGACAAATTTTAACATATTTATTATTGGTTTCCACTTGGAGACTTCACATTTACTACCTCTTCTTAACAGTTCATTGCCTCATTAATATGAGTATGGAACAGTAGGGATTAAAACTGCTCCACTAAAATTGAACATAAGGATCTCATTTTGTGTTGCTTAGGTGAGCAAAGAGTGACAACAAACCCACATTAGGCCTGCCTAACTTCAAGGTAGGGTCTTTGACCTAGCAACCATTGCCTCTTAACTCACACAAATGAAAAAAAAAAGAAAAGCCTTCAAGAAAACCACCAGAATTGACCTGATTTTGTCCCATGGCAAATGTGCTTATGAATGGAGATTGCTTATAGTTGATTTTAATGATTTAAAAGGGTTTATTCAAACCGTGTGTGTGTGTGTATGTGTGTGTGTTAAGAAGAAACTTTCTTCAAGTGAAATGCTACATGCTTAACCGGAAAAAAGATACCCTGCCTCTAGTTAGATTTGGTGTGCCAGACTAAGGGGGTCTCCGGTTCATCCCTATCTATTCCTTCAAGACAGCTCCTCAAGTGATTCCACAGAAACCCTACATCTTCACAGAACAGAGTTTGAACGCCAATGTCCTAAATAAATCTTTGGAGGAAAAAAAATGACCATCTTTTCCTAAAGAAGTCATTTGACTCCTGCAGTAGCCAGACTAAAAAAGAAATAAAAGCCTACAAAATTTACTAAAGGCATTTTAGTGACTCCATTTAGGTCAATGGCATGGTAAGTTCAAATTCCTGTAGTAAGCGGCAGAATGAGGCCAAATGCCAGGAAAATCTTGCTGACAGAAGAAGAGTCACAGGGACTCTTAACGGATAGGCTGGATTGTGGTTTTTCAGCCCAAGGTCCAATCCTTTGGATCATAAAAGTCGTTGTTCCCACAGAAAGAAGATTCGGGGGAGGCAAAAAGAACACAGAGCACCAAGAGATAACTAAGAATGCTCAAGTGACAAAGACGCACCTTTTCCCAGAATAGCCAGGTCATCCTCTGCTGCACGCAATGGTCACTCTTTAGAAATCTTGAAAAGTCAGTTCAAATTTTTTAAACTAGAAGAATTTATGTGCTCCCATGTTTCAAATACTTAAATATACTTATTATACTTATTGGCTCAGTTTTGTTTTGTAAAATATCCATTAAAAGCTTTTCAAATTATTAAGAAAAAAAGATGTTAAACTCTTGTTAACATCCGTGGTATTTTACAAATTGAATAAACTATGGTGAGTTAATGAAACGCTTAAAGTATCATCTTATTTTGAAGACTGCTTTCTTCTAACATTAATCCATTGATAATCATTGCTCATCAGGAAAAATTCCATAACTTCCTAATTATTTACTCCCAATTGCTTTCTTCTCTCTCTGTTTGCTCTCTTGTGTCTACCCTCTATGTGTAATAATCTTTCTAAAATAAATGTAATTATTTAATTTCATTATTAGAAATATTTCAGTAGCTCTCCACTGTATATATATAACTGTTGTGCTAAATTATGGAACAAGCTATCCCCTCATCCTCTTAATCATGTTTCCATGCCAAGCATGTAAGGGGCAAGGCTTTTATTTTCTGTCTAATAGCTGGTTGGAAGAGTTGATTGAATCCCAAGATTTAGACGTGGGACTGGAATAAAAAGCTTGCAACTGGGACTCAGGTCCAAATCATGCCCCTCAATTCAGCTTCATCACAGAGGCCTGGTTGCGGTTCAGGAGTGAGCTAACATAAAAGATCAAATTGTCAAATCAGATTCACACAGACCAGAGACCTTATCCACTATCAAGCTTTACTATTTAATAATAATTTTAAGTATACAGGCAATCAAGTGGCACAAGAGAAGCAGAGAAAGGTCTGGGACAGCTGATGTAGCTCCCCAGGTCTTGCTACCAGTATTGGGTATGGGCTTTCTAACTCAGAATAGATGAATTCTCTAAATCATGTTCACAGGTCGCCTCACACAATGGGGAGCATTTAGGTTATGTCACAACATACCTTATGAAGTTGATACGTGGAATCTCTAGGAAGCCATGCCCCATAAATCTATATAGATGCTAGTTTGTATTTACCATAGGCAATCCTAACCAGGAACATTCTGCTTAAAGCATGCCATAAATAAGAACTATCCTCTTAGCAAAACTCATTAGTCTATTTACCAAGGAGGCCAATTATCTACATGTTTATGAGAAGATTTAATTGGGTCACCTGCCTTCTTTCTTTCCTTAGGAGTATCCCCCTGGAAATCAAAACAGAAATGGATCACAGGCCAGCTGCCATAACTCCTTCCCAAAGAGTTATCAGGCTCTTGCCTGGAACTTTAAAAAGTTGATCTTTTAATCTCCATTAGGATACATTTTTGTACTATTTCTTGCATTAATCAGATCGTGTAAGGAAAGGAGAGTTTTAGATATTCCTAACTACCTGAATAAATGAAGGAATGGCATGTTTTCAAAGACTATTGAATAATTGAAATGTTCATGATAAACTAAGTGGAAAAAGATATCAATTGTATATCATTATGATTCCTATTACTCTACATACTATAGCAGCCAAGGGTAATAAATAAATAAATTACTCTACATACTATATATATATAAATTACTATATATATACACACACTATATATATACTATATATACACTATATATATACTATATATATACTATATATAGTATATATATATAAATTACTCTACATACTATAGCAGCCAAGGGTAATAAATAAATCAATACATATATGTATCTTAGCTCCAGTATATTATACTCTATTGTATATTATTATACTATAGTATAATAATATTGTGTATTAAACAAATCTCTTTAGTTTAAATATTTACCTGTTGCTTATTTTGTACTCCATTGTTAACAAGAATAAAGTTAGGCATCCTTCCCTCTATTCCCCCAGCACCCTAACTGTTCTCTCTATTATAGGTCTTACCACATTTTACGATAACTGGCCTGAGGACCTTGAGAACAAGAATCATTTCCATATTTTAAAATCTGCAATGCTTAGCTAATTTCCCAGTACAAAGTAGGTAATGTTAGGCCAGGCATGGTGGCTCATGCCTGTAATCCCAGCACTTTGGGAGGCCAAGGAAGGTGGGTTACCTGAGGTTGGGAGTTTGAAACCAGCCAGGCCAACATGGTAAAACCCCATCTCTGCTAAAAATACAAAAAGTAGCCAGGTATGGTGGCAGACACCTGTAATCCCAGCTACTCGAGAGTCTGAGGCATGAGAATTGCTTGAATCCGGGAGGCGGAGGTTGCAGTGAGCTGAGATCATGCCACTGCACTCCAGCCTGGGCAACAGAGTGAGACTCTCTCTCAAAATAAATAAATAAATAAATAAATTTTAAAAAGTAGATAATGTAAATAAATTAATAAATGCTGATAACATCTTATTTTCAAGATTGTATTCATATTGTCAATATATATTTGACACATTTTTTATGAAAGAAAATACAATAGTTACAAATTATAGCTTTGGATGGCTCCTCAATCTTTTACCATTTCATTGAATGTGTAATACTTTGATCAGTAAACTCTTGTTAAAAAGAAGTGTGTACTTTCTGCAAACAAATTGCACATTTTAAATTTCATAACCTCTGACTACTGCCACCTAAACTTAAAGAAAAAGGAAACAAGATGAAGAATACAGAGGAGGAAGAACAGAAAGAGGAAGAAAATAATTATTAGTAGTAATTGTAGTAGTTGTTAATAGTAGTTTGCTTTTGTTTTCTGGATTCCAAACATATGAATAAGCATACAATGACAGTATGCGACATGAACTGAATTATTAAAACTTTAAAAAGAAAACATATACATAGCTGAAGCAGTGGTGGAAATCTTCCATTCTGATAGCCCCACATATTCAAATATTATTTTTCCAATATAAACACATCAATTTTTTGGTCACTATGTTGATGAATGATGAAGGCCATGCTGCACAGTCACTAGGTATTCCTTATCTTAGCTCCAGTGCATCAGAGAATAGACGTTAGTGTTTTTTTTTTTTTTTTAATGTTTCTTTCAAAACACAATTCTTGCTGTCAGAGTACCACTTTTTAAGGATTGTTATCTGGATGATTCATACAAATTTTCAAAACGTTACCGAATAATCTAAGCTTCCTTTTTCAATGAGCTCACAAATGGATTTTACTTGTCAAGTAGTGAGAAAAGAAAACCAGAAGGGGTCAGTATTTTAAATGTGATTGATTTTCTCCTAGGAAATGAATGACATGATACATTACTGCAATAAGTTACCTTTATTTTTGTTATAAATCATATTCTTCAGTTAGTGCTTTCCCACCTAAAAATCCGGTAAACTTCTCTTATACAAATATCATAGTCACTTTCTAAAGACTACATGTATTTCATTTTCAGTATATTTTCCCACTTTATTTTTCCTAATACATTTAAATACAAATGAGGCAAAAGAATTTGATTATATAGTATGAACATACATAGCATGTAACAGGAATGACTGGCTCAAAAATTATTTTGAGAAATGATAATAAAGGCATACTTTTAAGTAGCATTCCATTCATAGAACTGGTTTACGTTCAATTATTCCTTTTATCCTTGCCCCTCATTCTCATCTCCTGAAAATAGCTTTGGGACAGATGTGTGAGAAAATTTTATGTAACTTTTATCTTTGTGTTCTGTAAATTCAATAGAAAATTCTAATTCTTCTACCTCTATATGGATAAATCAAAGAGTCTTTAAGTATACAAAGAACTCATATTGTTTTGAGATCTTTCTCCTGTCATCATTGTGCCTTCCAATAAGTTTTTCATATTAAAAAAAACAGAAAACTAGTTAGATTACTATTTTTATCATTATATATACTGCTATATGTACATTAATTTTAAAAAATTTTAAGAAGTATTACATATCTACTAACAGTTTAAAAAAAAAATTTAACATCAGTGCTGGGCACAGTGGCTCGTGCTTATGGTCTCAGCACTTGGGAGGCCAAAGAGTCAGGATCACTTAGAGCCAGGAGTTCGAGAACAGCCTGGGGAATACAGTGAGACCCTGTCTCTAGAAAAGAATTTAAAAATTAGCCAAGTGTGGTAGCATGCATCTGTAGTATCAGCTGTTCAGGAGGCTTAGGTGAGAGGATCACCTGAGCCCAGGAGATTGAGGCTGCAGTGAGTTATGATCGCACCACTGCTGCACTTTAGCCTGGGAGACAGAGCAAGACCCTCTCTCTAAAATATTTTTTTAAATAAAAATTAAAAAAAAATTAACATAAAAAAACTTTTATCAAATAAGACATTAACTTTCATAAAAATGTGCCAGATTAGTATTGAGTTGTAGAGTATACGGTTATAGGACACTGTCTTTCCAAAACCTGAAATTCTGAACACTGTGTAGACTGCTTATGTAACATAAATATTTCTCGTAAAGTGACTGCATGCCTTCACGCAGTCATAAAGGGCATAAATACCTTTTTAAAAACTGAAAAATAATAATTGTAAATATTTATGGAGTATAATGTGATATCTTGGTCTATGTATACATTGTAGAAAGAGTCAATCTAGCTAATTAGCATATCTATCACCCCACCAACCTATCATTCTTTTGTGATAAGAATATTACAAATCTATTCTTTTAGCAATTTTGAAATATACATAATTAACTGTGGTCACCACGTAGCGCGACAGATCATTATAACTTATTCCTTCAGTCTAACCGAGAGTTAGACTTTGATCAATGTCTTACCTTTCCCCATCCTTCCCTTCACCCTCAGCCTCCAGTAACCACCTTTATATGCTATTTCTATGAGATCAACTCTTAGATTCCACACGGAAGTGAGATCATATGGTATCTATCTTTCTGTTTCTGGCTTATTTCACTTAACATAATGTCCTACTGTCCCACCTATGTTGTAGTAAATGACAGAATGTCCTTGCTTTTAAAGGCTGTGTAAGTTCTCATGTGTATAAAGTATCTTTGAGCACCATATCTGTCAACAGACAATGTACATACAAGTCTAGCCTTTGGAAAATAGTACAATCAGAAAGTTTCCCTTATTTACCTCTTCACTATCTTTTCCACTCCTTTTCTCACTTCTGAGTGCCATCTTCTGCTCAAAATATGGGGCCAGACAATGCCCCAAAGAGCATTCCAATTGCTCTTTGTAAATGAAAATAAGGATCTGCAATCAATCCTTCATATGAATGAAACTCATACACATTAATGTTTTTACTCTCTTGCATGCCTGCATTTTAAAACCTTTTATTTCACATTGTGAAATAAAAGGATTGCCTTTTGTTAACGAAAGGTAATGCAATAACTAGCTAGCTGAGGAAAGACTGGAAGACAGGCAAGAGGAAATTCTAGGTAGTGAGATAGTGATAAAACAGAGCTATTCCTGATGATAAAATTGCTATAGTCTTTTTGTTTTTTCATTTTTTGAAGTCAAGGGCAGGAGATAAGAGAGAGATTGTGTCTGGTATCATCATTTTTTTTTCCCCTTATCTTTTTAACCCCAAGACTTGTAGATGTCAGGACTCCGATCATTTTCTCTGCCTATAGCTTGGGTATCTTGCTCTCTCCCCTTTGTCATCATAATCATATAGCCAAGGGACTCGGAATTTTGGCTGCTTCAAGTCATTCCAAAACCTCTCAGGCAGGCCAGGAAGCAGAGGCAGGGAATGTAGAGCAGCTGCTGAAGGAAAAGAATGGGAGATGGCTGGTGCGACAGCCTTTCCCAATCTCATATGATTACATGAAAACCTACATTCAATGTGATGTCAGTTTTGTGCCCTGCCAATTTGCTACTGAAGTGATGTGCTACTAAAACCATTCCTTTAGGGAAGTAAGATGATGGAAGAGAGGAGTGGCCACTACAGAAGAGCCTTAGTTGCTGGGACATAAGAAGGTGCCTATCTGGGGTTTATGCATGTGAATGATTTTTGCAATGATGATTGAAATGCTATACGATATTAAGAAAAGCTTATTAAATGATGTAAAAAAACTAAAATCTATAGCCATGTTTTGGCTATGTAAAAGCAATACTAATAAAAATAAATTATGGGAATTGCTTTACATTTATGCCTAATCACCATGCAGCATAATGATTACATCATTATTTTTGTCAGATTAACTGTGCTATCAATTTAATTACAGCTATAAATTCTAAATACTCAACCCGTGTAATATACTGTTTTTAAACAATTACTTAATCTTTTCTACATGCCAGACACCAAATTATATGGTAGGAATAAAAATAATAAAACAATCCCTGCTCCCATGGGGCTTACAGTCTTGTCAAAAAGAGAGGCACGTACTAGATAACTGAGTAGCAGAGGAACTGACAATAAATGTATCTTTAAGTGAAGGTAAGGACATGAGGACAATATCCACCCCACTCCTAGGAAGTCAGGCAAGGCTTCAGTAAGGAGACATCAGAGCTGATTCCCGAAGAATCAGTAGAGTTTGCCAGGAGAAAGGGAAGTGTAAATTAGAATAACTCTCAAGGAAAAGGAACAGGAAATGCACTGGCCTCAGAAATGAGACACTGTGTGGACTGTTGAGAAACTGCATGGTTGCAACAAAATGAGTAGGAGTCCTGAGACAATGAGGTTGCTGAAGTAAGAAGGGGCCAGGTCAAAAGAGGACTTGAGTATTACACTAACAGTATGAAGTATTGCAGCTCTTTTAGAATTCGTCTAGCAAATCCTGGTTTTCACTGGAAAATCCCCAAATTAAAACAAACAAACAAACAAAAAAAAAGAGTGTGAAATTTTGCTGGTAATGGGGAACCACTGTAGGATTTCCAGAAGGATAATTGACACGAGATTTTCATTTCAGATGCGTCACTCTGGCTTCACTGTGGAGAATCAAGCAGTACGGCTCACAACTGGAGACATGTAGGACAGTTAGAGGCCAGTTAAAATCATTTAGGTGACAATACTGGTGGCTTAGGTTAGGCTATTCAGGATGGAGAGAGTTGGGTGAACTTGAGACACATGTAATAGGTACAACTGAGACATCTTAGTGATTGATTGAATATATGAGAAAAAGGAAAGCTGGAGATGGGTGTCTGACTTAGGCAAATATATGGTGGCGTGGCATTTACTAAAATTGAGAAGAGAGGGGGAAGAGGCAGGTTGGTGGAATTTCTAGTCTGATTTTTTGTTTTGTCGATTTGGTGAAGATTCCCTCTCCTAAGAGAATTAGAAATTATGATTTTTATCTTAATTATTTGAGTTTTAAGTTTCTGGAGATCTCGGATCGGTAATTGAATACGTAGGTCTGAGGCTAAGGAGAAAGATTTAAGCTTAGATTCATATTTGAGAGATAGTCTAAGCTCATGTATTGGGAGATATCAGTTGAAGCCATCAGATAGAGAAAAGGATCAATATCAGTAGGCTAAAGAAACCCAAAATTTGTGGGATGAGCTGATGAGGAGCGAGTTAAATAATATATGAAGAAGGCATAACTGAGAAGTAGGGAGAACCAGGAAAGCCTCTGATCACAAATGTCAAGGGAAGAGAATATTTTAAGAGGGAGCAAGCAGTAAGCAAAGTCCAGTGCAGCAGGGAGTATAAACTGGTATAGCCTGGAGAACAATTCAACACAGCTATTAAAGTATTTGATCCTCAGTTCTACTTCTCAATATTTATTTAATCAAGAAAAATGCTAGCAGACCTGTCTGATGAGACAAATTAAAGAATGGTTTATAAAAGTAAACAAACAAACAAACAAAACAATGTAAATATCCAGAAATAGAGGATTAAAGATTAAAAAGGAATACAATAGATCCTCTTGAATGTTTCACGTAAGTTAAAGAGAACAAAGTAGACCTACATGGAAAAGACTAAGAAATATTTGGTTAAAAAAAAAAAAAGACCATGTAACAGAAGAATATACATATCATGATAAAAGTTATTTTAAAATGTATTTCACTATATGCAGATACTAATCCAACAGTTAACTCTGAGAAGAAAGCTGATATTTGGTTGGGCATGTGGCCAACAGGGCCTTTTGCTTCATTTGTATTATTTGATTTATTTTTTTACAATGAAAATGGTTTCATGTGTTACCTGTATAATTAAAAATGTTTTAAAAATTCTAAAAATTTTAAAAATTAATAGTTCTTTAATAAGAATAGGTTTGGAAGAATAAAGGAAACAGAAGATAAAATATAATTAATTGAGACAAAATGGGAGGAAAAACAGTAGACAGAATATATCACAGAAAACCTGGTAATAGAAAGAAAAGGAAGTCAGAGGCAGATTTGTCAGGAGACAGATAGAGAAGAAAAATTATATTCTCAGAAAGCCTGTTTGCTTACTTATGGTTTTAAAAAATGTAGATTACAATGTTAATAAGCCATCACAAGATTTAGTATCTGTTACAGGTGTAAGGAATAACAATGGCAAGGCTGGTGTAGCAGGAATAATTAAGAAACTGAGGCTGGGGGATGCTGCCTCATGCCTGTAATACCAGCAGTTTGGGAGGCCAAGGCGGGCAGATCACTTGAGGTCAGGAGTTCGAGACCAGCCTCGTCAACATGATGAAACCCCCGTCTCTACTAAAAATACAAAAATTAGCCAGGCGTGGTTGTGGGCACCTATAATCCCAGCCACTTGGGAGGCTGAGGCATGAGAATCACTTGAACCCAGGAGGTAGATGTTGGAGTGAGCCAGGATCACACCACTGCACTACAGTCTGGGTGACAGAGCAAGACTCTATCTCAAAAAACAAACAAACACACAAAAAAACAAAGAAGCCAAATCAATACAGCTTAGGTGAGAAAAATGATTTAGAGAAGGGTCTAGGTCATCTCAAAGCTAATAACCCAAAGGCTAAAAGGGAATGGTGGTATAAAGTTTTCAAAATATCTTAGTGTTACATGAAAGGTGGACATCAGAAGTATACAAACAAATAGTCTAACTGCTGAAATGTCCAGAAAAGCCTTCTGATAAGTACTACCAAGAATCACCATAATCAGCTGAGACGTAATCTGATACAAGGCTATGTATTAGTATTTGTTATAATATTTAGGTAATGGTATATGTTTATTGCTGTGTATCAGTCAGAAGTTGGAAATGCATACTGTCATTCACTGTCTTTCTACGTGTAAGAGGTAATGAGTGATTAAGGCACCATTTAATTGTATTTTAAATATTATAGATAATTTTGCTTTAGTGGCCAGGCGTGGTGGCTCACGCCTGTAATCCCAGCACTTTTTGAGGCCAAGGCGAGCAGATTACGAGGTCAGGAGTTCAAGGCCAGCCTGACCAACACAGTGAAATCCTATCTCTACTAAAAATACAAAAAAAAAAAAAAAAAAAAAAATTAGCTAGGCTTGGTGGCGCACACCTGTAATCCTAACTACTCAGGAGGCTGAGGCAGGAGAATAGCTTGAACTTGGGAGGTGGACGTTGCAGTGAGCCGAGATTGCACCACTGCACTCCAGCCTGGGTGACAGAGTGAGACTCTGTCTCAAAAACAAACAAACAAACAACAAAATTTGGTTTAGCATTAAACAAGAGAATTACATGGGAGTAGGGCATATGTCAAAATCGCTGTTGGAACCCGAACAATAATGTTTCAAAATGGCTGTGTTCTTAATGAAACCAAATGTTCAGGGGCCAGGTCCTTCTGGAAAATTCTCAGAGGGGAGACAAGCGCTAACAACCAGCTACAACTTGCTAGGGCTGATTCATCCAGAACAATAACAAAACATGCATCCTGATTCAAAGCTATTCCTAAGGGGCTGCTCAGATTCTGGTAAAAGAAACAGGGCTATGAACCCCCAGGCTTGGGTCCCAGTGAGCAAACAACTTTGAACTACAGTAAAATTGCCTATGCCCTTTAAAAGACAATGCACAGCAATACTACACGTCACTGGGGGTGGAGGGAGGGGTGGTGAGCATTACAGTATGAGCGATAAAGGGGAAGAAGTTGGGAATTTTTTGAGTGTAGCCTTTGGAGGAATAATCATTGACACCTACACAGCAAGCCCTCCACTGGGGGCCTGACATGTTCTACTATGCCTGTGTAAATTACATCAGACACCAAAATACACTTTTGTATTAACAGTCCTTACCTTAAGAGCTCTATCTGTAGAAGAGGCAAATTCCTCCTTTGACTTATCCTACAGGATGCCTTCTGAGAGTCAGAAGAAAACAACCAGCTTCGATCATTTGAACACGGAGCATCCACTAACACCTAGAGAAAAAAAAGGCAAGTGATGCAAATATGCACTGACAATCTATTCTCAGGCACGAAGTAGATAAAGAAGTTCTCTAAAACATGGTAAACAAATAGCAAATAAGTAAAAACATTTCTTTTTTAACTGAAAATACACCACAGTAGGTTTTTCCTTATGACATTTCCTCACTAACACTTTTCAGAAAAACTTACCATGTACTTTCAGTGTTTGTTTTTGGGGGCTTAGGATGGGAGAATTAAAGTTTACTAGGTCTACTAATGCTATTTGATATCCTTGACAACCACAGCAAAAATTTTTACAAAAGTTACTCATTGTAATCAGACATTAATATATTTCTGAATTCTCAGTACTTATTTCTAAGAACTAATATTTCAATTTCAGCTTACTGAAATAACCTCTTTTTCTTCAACTGTCATACTCTGATATGAAATGTTACTGAATTAAAGCAATACAGTACTGACCCAAATAATATCCAATCTTTTCCTGAGTATCTTTGAGTTACCTGCCAATATAAAACATTCTATAATCCTCAATCCCAATGTTACTGCTTCCTTTGAACCATGCTGACCATCAAATGAAAACTGCTTCCATGTTCACTTTATCAAAATTTTCCAGGGTACTGAGAAACTGTATCAGGCTATGTCTGAGAACAGACGGAAAATAACAACCACAAAGCAACATAATAGTGGTATTACTGGGCGTCCATCAGTTTGTCACAATGTAATAAAAGTACCTTGTCAAACATTTCAGGCTGGGCATCTCCCATTTTTCTGCCATCCAATTCAGACACTTTAATTACATTTATCAAAGGCTGTGGGATGAAAGATTCTAACGTCTGCCTCAGCCACCTCAATCTCAGACTATCATATTCATTACAATGAAGATAACCTAAATAAAAAGGATTAAAACGTTTCAAATGAAGGCAATGGAACAGTTAAATTTCTACTTTTCAGCAAATAAATTTCAGAAAGAAATTAACTCATCATAATTATGCAGAAATAGGGCTCAGAGGTAAACATTATAATTTTCTTATGCTTTAAAAACAGAAATAAGGTATATGTGTATGTATATATAGATACACATACCTACTACATAAAACATTTACAATAGTCATGCCTACACAGTCTCTCAGAAGCTCTCAGCATTTGCTCCACCAAGTTTAATTTTATTAGAGGTAAAACCTATAAAAAATTATAGATTCCTAAAGATACGTTATACAACCAATACCTCAGACATGGCTCTCACTCTAAAGAACTAACGCTTAAGAGTAAACACAGGTGGTAATTCAGGTGCAAGAAGATGAAACTCACATTGGGGCAGACGCAGGAACTGTCCTGGCTTAAAAGCTTCCTGTCCCACAGGAACCATTATTCCTTTTAAAAACTCCACAGGCTTTCAGTGTCTCCACAGGTACATGCCCAGTTATAAGAATCACTGCACTCAGAAGACCCAAAGCATGGCACCTCTATCAGGTCTCTAGGGGTTATTTATTCTTTCTCCCAGCCCACATGCAGTTTACCAATCAGGGTCATCTTTATCGTAAGCAATCTTGCCTAGAAACATAGTGACAATCTCTGTCAGGTTACCAAGGAAACAATACTAGAGAACTAACTGAACATTACATTTTAACGTAGAAGGGAAAAAACATTGTAAAGCCTTTGCTAAAATACATACATACATACATATACACATACATATATGCATATGTATGTGTATATGTATTTTAACAACACCACAGGCTTTCAGTGTCTCCACAGGGACATGCCCAGTTACATATTTTTTTTTTTCTGATTGTCATTCCACTGTTAAAAAGTAAAAAAAAAAAACTTTTAGTGACTTCCCATCATCCACTGAGTAAAGTTCAAATGCAGAGTCCTTAAATCAAGGTCCATAATAGCCAGACCTCAGGACAATGTTTCCATTTTAATCTCCCACTATTTCCCCAGTATACTCTGTGCTCTACCAAACTTGATGGACTATTCCATTTCCCAAACATACTCAGTACTTCTCTTATTTATCTCACATGAGAGGTGTTTCTGTGTATGGCTTACCTTCTCTACTATGAGGGCTCCATATTTCTTTTCTTTTTTTTTTTTTTGAGATGCAGTCTCGCTCAGTTGCCCAGGCTGAAGTTCAGTGGCATGATCTCGGCTCACTGCAACCTCTGACTCCCAGGTTCAAGCGATTCTCCTGCCTCAGCCTCCCAAGTAGGTGGGATTACAGGTGTGCATCACCATGTCTGGCTAATTTTTGTATTTTTAAATTTTTGTATTTTTAGTAGAGACGGGGTTTCGCCATGTTGGCCAGGCTGGTCTGGAACTCCTGACCTCAGGTGACCTACCTACCTCGGCCTCCCATCGTGCTGGGATTACAGGCATGAGCCACCGTGCCCGGCCCAGGGCTCCATATTTCTATAGGGAAGACACTCAGGAGATGGCATCAATTTTGTTGAGAAGAAGAGTAGAAAATCATCTTAAAGCACATCTGTACAGCTAGTTTTCATGTTTATTTTGGGTGTCTTTTGGAGGACTCACTAATGGAACTTAAATAGGTGTCTAAAAGCCCTCGTCTTAGCTTGAAATCACTAGAAAACAATGTAAGACAGAAGTTCATGGTATGGACAGGGTGCAATTCTAAGGAAGCAAAAGTGAGAGAAAAAAGGAAGTAAATCATGGAAGTAGCATGACAGATACAGGAGGATTTGTAATCAAGCTGCCTAGAGCTTTGGTCAGTCTCTCAGGGCAACTCTACAGTTTGAAATTACAGAGCCTTCTCAGGAACTGGAGGTTAGTGGAGCAAGGAGGAAGAACAATCTGCTGGCTGCTTTTTGTCTCTTTCTCTCATTGGTTAAAGTCCATAACAAGAGCTGGTAACTTCTACCAACTTTGGGGTTGTGTACCTGACCCCTTCAGGCAACTGCTAAAAAAAACCAGACAGTACTCAAGGCCAGGTATTGCAAGCATACAGGTGAGGTGATCTCTGCTTGTCACCTGGCACTCATCGGGAGGCTCTTCAATTTGTGGCAGTGGTAGCATTAGCAGAAGATAACTGCATGAATGGCATGAGCCTTTGCTAGGGTTTCTCCAGTCTCTGGAAACAATTCAAGTGGCTCCAGCCATGAGGTGAGGGATGGGAGTAAAGATGAAGCCAAACATATCTGTAGTGATGCATAAGCTGGGTCCACAAGATAACCCCCAAAGTCACCCCTGCCATTGTTCACCACTGCCTATCAAATACTAAGGGCCTCAGAGAAAAGAGGTCTTACTCACCTTTCACTCAACTTTCCTCTTTTTCTAGTTTAAATGTTTTACATTCTATTTTGACTTTTCTAGTGGTAACCCAAAAGACTTTTAACATGCACGTGTTAAGAAAAATCTAAGCTAAGTCAATTTTCACCAACTTTCCTAAAAGATACAAGAATCTCGTAACACTTGCTTTAGATGCTACTGTTATTGTATATCTGGGTTTTCTTTTGACTTACATTTTTGGACACCACAAAACATTATCATGGTCTTATACAGCCAAAGATGGTTAGGCATTCCCCACATAATATCCCACCTTTGCTATTCATTTTTTTTCTAACTCCTATCTTCCATCTTGGATGGCTTTCTTTTTTCCTGAAGCATATCCTTCAGAATTGTTGGTGAAAAACTCTTAATCTCTCTCTCTCTCTTTCTCTATTTTGCTTTTGCTCTTCAGGAGCATTATTGACTGAATATATTTCTGGATTGACAGTCATCTTTTATATTCCTTTGAACGCTGGTTCTCATGAGTCAACCCTCTGTCCATCGTTCCTTTGAAAGTAAGCTCTCCATTCTTTCTGGTTGCTATTAAGGTCTTCTCTTCATTTTCAGTGTTCTGCAACTTCACTGTAATGATTTCGAAGCATACTTTCTGAGGAGGCAAGAATTGAAGTTGCTGCAGACCCATATGGATTTACCTCCCACTAACACTTTTAGTACATAGGACAGTATCATTATTCCAATTACAATATTGAGAGGAACATGGCATCAAAGTTGAAGACAGGCAGTTTTCCTTGCAGTTATTTGGAGAGGACAATTTCTTCCTGGTTTACCTTATATGGTGGGTATAGCACTTTGAATCCCAGCTTGATGTAAGTGAATCTTCTATTAGATGCTCCACTTGGGTAGGCTCTGGCTTTGTTTTTTATTCCTTCACTCTCATGAAGCAATAAAAAACATGTAAGTTTTTCATGTTAAGAAAATGTTCTTAGGTCAAAAGCCAGCTTCAGTACGTAATTTACCTTCAAGGTTCCCACTATCTCTTAGGTTTTGGCCACTACGTATTTAAAGATAATTGATGCATTTAAAAATTTTTGTTTAATATTATATCCTACATTTTTAGTTATTTTCTTAAGGGGGGTTGGTTAGGGTACCCAGTCTGTCACACCGCAGGAAACAGAAGTCTTCGTCATTTCTATATCCCTTACCTCTATACACATACCATCCAATACCTTGCATTTAGTATGTGCACATTAAATGTAGATGACTTGATTGAAGCATGGCATTATAATAATGAATATTTAAATTATTACGACTGAAGATCAGGGCAGCTTTTCATTAAATTATATATAGTCTGAGTCAAGATTCTCAAGTCAGCATTTTAAAATAGCTTCCAGCAGAATTATCGCTTACACGTAGATTTTATTTGAAATGGTCTTAGGTTGGTTAAACTTTTTAAAAATATGAAATATAAAGTGTCACAATGCAAGTTTCATATATATACTAACACTTACTACATTGAGACAATTTTGTGCTTAAATTGTCAAAAACAACCAAATCTTAATTTTTTTTTCATCTTAACAGGAAAAGGGGCAAATTTAACAAATTCCTGAGGATTTAGCATTTGTACACGGCAATCTTTGGTCCAAGGAAAGAAACTGAAATTGGTAGTTTCATTCATTCATTTATTTTAGTAGACCTAACTTAAAAACAATAATCTTGCCTTCTTTCCAGTTTTTCCAATTATTCTTTGGAGCCATAAGCTATAATT
The DNA here is from genome assembly GCF_029281585.2 of Gorilla gorilla gorilla. NCBI lineage: Eukaryota > Metazoa > Chordata > Mammalia > Primates > Hominidae > Gorilla > Gorilla gorilla. Next base: position 104,908,508 of record NC_086017.1, on the reverse strand, counting down.
TATGATCATTTTCTATGTTCCTCTCAATATTATAATTGGAATAATGATACTGTCCTATGTACTAAAAGTGTTAGTGGGAGGTAAATCCATATGGGTCTGCAGCAACTTCAATTCTTGCCTCCTCAGAAGAAAGAATTAGACTGAGGGGCATAAGGCAGAAAAAGAGACCAAGCCAAGTTTAAGACCAAGAGTGGAAGTTTATTCACAAGCTTTAGAGCAAGAAAGAAAGGACAGTTCACTTGGAAGAGACCCAAGCGAGTACTCTGGAGGTCAAGTGCCCCGTTTAACCTTAATCCTAGGACTTTATACACTGGCCCACTTCCGGTGTCTTGCACCCCTCTTCCTTCATTCTTCCTTAAGGGTGAGCTCCCCACATGCACAGTGCCCTCCTTACACTTGGAAGGTGAGCACGCACAGTGTGTTTAGAAACTTGTATGCATGCTCACCTGAGGCTTTCTTCCCTTTTCAGTGGAATGCCCCCAGAAGGTCACACTCTGCCATTTTGTCTCTTTATGCACATGCTTGAGCTCACTTGCCTAATTCCTGAGATTTTATTGGAAGCTGATTACCAATTTCAAATGTTTTTATCTGTTTGGGAAATTGCTTCTCCCTGGTGCCTGTGATGAATTATCACTTTAGTGTGACAACTGTGGAGCATCAGGAAATTGCCTCTCCCTGGCACTGGCTGCCAATTATCATTTTTAGAGAGGCAGTGTGATAACAGCCAAGTCATCGCCTGATGATTGCCTGACATTCCTGGTAGGTGGGGGTTAGCCCTCTCCTGCCCCACTCATGCCTGATTATCTGTAAAAAAAAAAGTGCTGCAAAGGATAATGGTAAGTTTCTTTAAACTTACCTGGAAGCAATGTTACAAATTCACAAAAGAACAAAATGGCAATGATTAATTTGTTAAAATGTTGTTGACATTAGATTAAAATTCACTTGAGAGTACAACCACTTTCAGATTCTGGTTTATTAAGGACTTGTTATGGACTAGGCCAGTGCTATTTGCTGCAGACACAAAGATAAATAATAATCTGGGCCAGGTGTGGGGGCTCATGCCTGTAATCCCAGCACTTTGGGAGGCCGAGGCCGGTGGATCACCTGAGGTCAGGAGCTCGAGACCAGCCTGGCCAATATGGTGAAACCCCATTTCCACTAAAGATACAAAAATTAGGTATGGTGGCATGTGCCTATAATCCCAGCTACTCAGGAGGCTGAGGCATGAGAATTGCTTGAACCAAGGAGGCAGAGACTGCAGTGACCCAAGATCACACCATTGCACCCCAGCCTAGGCGACAGAGAGAGACTCTATGTCTAAAAAAAAAAAAAAAAAAAAGGATCTGTCCCTATGCTCCAGGACACTAACAGAGGATGCTACAGAAGTCAGCATTTGTGTATTACTGAGAGACCCTAGAATAGTCAATAGCACAACTACAACAATGAAAACTTGAGTTCAGATCCCAGCTCTGCCAGTTACCTTAGGCAATTTGGTACTTCTCCTTGTCTCAGATAACTCTTTAAAATGGGAATAATAATACCCAACTCACAGAGCTGGAGAGTTAAATAATGGTCATCAGTGATAGTCACAGTTCCTCAGAGCCCTAGGACTTTAGAAAGATTTATATATGAGGATATAACAAAAGTTGTTGGGAGAAAGTGAGAGAAAGAAAAAATAAATAAAAAACAAGATGTTGGAAGCAGAGACTACTAAAAAAAGTTTGAAAAGCAGAGATTTAAGCAATGTGATTAACATAGTCCTTAGCACATACAAAGTGTTACAAAATGGTTATTATTTTCATTACCACAAAGAAGATGAACCTAATGCAGGGAGTTCAGAGAAGGCATTCCAGGAAAATTAAATCCTGAAGTATAATCTGAAGGATGAAAAGGAGCAGGGGAAGAGAAAGGAAAAAGAGACACCTGTAGAATATGCAAAAAGGACTAGAGATGAAGAAGCAGGAAGGAGAGCAAAAGCAATTAAACCAAGAAAGGAGTCTTTTCAGTCTTCTCTACTAACCAGATATCAAAAAGTTATCACTATTGGGCTCAGTGGCTCACATCTGTAATCCCAGCATTTTGGGAGGTCAAGGCAGGCAGACTGCTTGAGCCCAGGAGGTCGAGGCCAGCCTGGGCAACATAGTGAAACCCCATCTCTACAAAAAATACAAAAATTAGCCAGGTGTGGTGGCATGTGCCCAGTCCCAGCTACCTGGGAGACTGAGGAGGGAGGATGACTTGAACCCAGGAAGCCAAGGCTGCAGTGAGCCAAGATTGCACCACTGCACTCCAGCCCAAGCAACAGAGCAAGACCTTGTCTCAAAAAACCAAAATAGTTATCACTGACATCAAAGAGATTTTCGTGCCTAGAGGGACATAGCCTTCAGCCAGAAAGTTGACTAAGACACTCTACCAAGCTGGGTCATCCTTAGTTAATATGCTAATGTTTTCCCATTTAGAATCCATATTGTTTGCTCTTTTTCTGCCAAGACCAGGACATTAAAAAGGCTACGTTGACAACAACCATGGTGAGTCCATCAATGTGGTAACAGGTGAGAGCAGCTGAACCAACAGAAAGTAGGCTCTTTTTTTTAAATCATCCTAAAACATAAGCTTTGTAATCATTCAAAGCCATGAGCCTCTTGGCCCAGAATAAAGGTCAGTACTGATCTAAAGAAATTTGGTGTACAAATGCACATTTAGTGCAGCCATCATTTTACATTTTGCTTATAAAAGCTTTGATTAGTATTGCTTCTACATTCCAAATTCAAGCACTGTAGCTAACCTAACTTGGGCTTTAAGCATCAGCATGAAGACATCTGTACTTCTTAGTAAATCATTATCATTAGTCCCACTTAGATGAAAAGCTACTTTACTTGGAACACTGCCTGTAGTTCATTGCCCTTGATATAAGAACAGGAAGATTCTTCTCAACTTCAAACTCCTAGAATATATCAGTTTGCCTTTGGGTTCCTAATCAAATCAACTTTGCTACTATAAATGTGTAAAATATTTATAGCCTACTAATGAGGATAATTTAGGATTAAAATGCCCTCTCTTCAAAATGGTAACCAAATTTGACATTTCCCTTTCATCCTTTATAATACTAAAATTCTATATCCTGAATTAATTAGTATAAGCCTTTTAACTTATAAAAACAATGTCAAAGGACATAGGGTAGAAGTAAAAATAAGTGCTCCTTATAACATACAATTCCACAAAACTTCAGCTCAAATTATAAAAATAATGACGTAAACTTGTAAAATAACATTTTTGCTGTGATTTCTTATTCTAAAATACAGCAAGCTTCAATAGCTGAGTTTTAACCAGAACTCTAAAACACTGGGCATATTTCCTCCTAAATATACAGTTAACTGATATATTTGTACGAATGCCTAGTACAACTGGATTCACGTTTCTCATAAAAGAATTTTAAATCTATTTCAACAGGGAATGCTCTCATATAAAAGTATAAAAGCAGTCTTCAAACTGGAACATACATGTCTTGGGGATACACACCAATGTTCTAAGGGACAGGAAAGCTTGGACAGTTTCAAAAGAATCCATTTTCAGATCATCAACTTCCTAAAGGAGGAGAACACTTCCAGTGGGGCATCTCATTTCACATGGTCCTTCACCAACTTTACAAATGACAAGCAAGCTTCCCACACATCTAGAATCTTATTATGGTAGAATGTGCCAGGGTATAGAAACCTCCAGAACATCAAACAAGGGCAGTTCAACACATCAGTGTTTTGGCTGAGGAAGTGAATAAGTCAGCTCACAGCACTTAGGGAGGCCCAAGTGGGCAGATCACTTGAGGTCAAGAGTTTGAGACCAGCCTGGCCAACATGGTGAAACCCCATTTCTATTAAAAATATAAAAATTATCCAGGTATGGTGGTGGGCACCTGTAATCCCAGCTACTCGGGAGGCTGAGGAGGGAGAATCACTCAAACCTGGGAGGCAGAGGTTGGAGTGAGCTGGTATCAAGCCACTGCACTGCAGCCTGGGAGACACAGTGAGACTCCATCTCAAAAAAAAAAAAAAAGGCAACACTGCCTTTTGTAATTGAGATGGTTTCACGTCATTTGCTTTCAACAAAATCAAAAATGGACTTAAAGAGTGCTTACCTAATAGATCTTTAAAATAATGCTTGATGAAAGATCTGTATGTGATCTGAGTCTATAAATCAGGAGTGTGAAGAACCAGTAAAACAACTGTAACACAATTTTCTCTGGGACAGGATCTCACTCTGTTTCCCAGGCTGAAGTGGAGTGGTGCAATCTTAGCTTACTGTAATCTCTGCCTCCCAGGCTCAAGCAATCCTCCTACCTCAGCCTCCCAAGTAGCTGGGACTACAGACATGCACCACCATACCCAGCTAATTTTTTGAATTTTTTTGTACAGACAGGGTTTTCCCATGTTGCCCAGACTGGTCTAGAACTCCTGAGCTCAAGCGATCCGCCTGCCTTGGCTTCCCAAAGTGCTGGGATTACAGGCACGAGCCACCGTGCCCAGCCAACATTTCCATCTTCTTATCTATGTGAACAGCACTGGCATCTATAAAAACAGAACCATCACACAAAAAACAGACAGAACTGATGCCGAACTCTGCCTCATCTAGTAGTAAGTAATATTTATTTGGGGAAGCCTGTATTAGTTTTTTAAAAAAAGAATTAGCTTTAAAAGAAAAATTATTAAGAAAAAAATTGTAAATTTTGTAAATATTGTAAAAATTGTAAATGTTGACCTGTTACTTTTAACAAATATTTGTAAAACTGTGTATCACTTTGGTTCTAATAATAATATTAATGAAAAAGTCACTTGAAAAGACTTTTTGGATTGTCCAATACTATACCCTCTTCTCACATGTGGCTATGAACACCTGAAATGTGGCTAGTCTCAATTGAAATGTGATGTAACTGTAACGTAACCAATTTTAAAGACCTGTAAAAAAAAAAGAGAATGTAAAATATCTCATTATTTCTATTTTGATTACATATTGAAACAATATTTTGAATGTATTGGTTCAATGTATTATTCAAATTAATTTCACCTGCTTCTACTTTTTAAAATGGAACTACTTAAAATTTAAAGGTATATATATATATACTTCACATTATATTTCTACTGGAAAGAATTGCCTTGGAACCTTATAGTCTATTGACATCAAAAATTATTTTAAATGTATATGTTTCTGTTGCAGAAAAGTATGACAGGGATATCTACATAAGACTCTCAAGTATAAAGGTAAACAATAAAAAATACCTATCAGGCTTATCAGCATTCATATTATCTGACAGATTTGTATTTGCGAAATGTTGAAGTTTTGTTCCCAATCACCTGCTAGAATTAAATTGCTGAAAAAAATGTTATTTATACTGACTTCCTCAGCAAAAATTTCCATTCTTCTCCATAGCATCTCAGTTTTCAGGCTTCCTGAGTTTGCAAACTCAGTCTTACGTTTCTCCCCATATATACTTTCAAAATTCTCTATAACATACAGATATTAAAAAGTTGTCAAATACTGAAAGGAAAGCACACTACCTGGACAAGCACACTGCAGCAGAGCTATTGATTTGCCTCCAGGAGCAGCACAGAGATCCAGAACCTTCTCCCCATCCCTTAATTCCAGAGCCAACACTGGGAGAAGAGAAGCAGCATTTAGGAGATAATATTTTTTCAGATTTCCAATTTGGTGTCTTTCTGAAGGGATTCGGCCCGGAGTTCTGCTAAGGTAACACTTCATTGATTTAGGATAGTTGGGTAAAGATCCCTGAAAGAGTGTGTGATAGCCCTTCAAATGTAAATCCTTTTCCAGTTCAAAAGGATAACTGAATCGGTTAAGCAGGACAGCATATTGCCAGCATGATGGAGATGTTAGTATCTCCCTAGAAATAGAAAAAGAGAAAATAAGAGAATATTAATATGATACATACCAATACAATTTTATATTACGAATCAGGTGAATGTGGTCCTAGTTTTACACTTCACTTACCTGTGATTTTAAGAGACAGGATCAGTATTCCTGACTCTTCCTTTTGCCTCATGAGGCTCTGACAGGACTGAATCCAGCATTGTTATGATCCTGTCTTTATTTTAAAAACTGGTATTTCTTTCATTGTGGCTTTTCAAAAACTAATTGTGATCACTGAAATATTATATTATTGAGGCAAGAGAATAGAGTCTGAAGACAGGGAACCTAAGGCCATTTCATGCTGACTTCCTAGAACTAAACTGAAAGGAAAACCCTAACTTTCCATCATGCCTAAGTAACAAAAGAACCAGGCGCTACTCCCTTTGCAAACCCCCACATTTTCTGCATGGCAAATGGGAAATTGAAAGTACCTCTAATTTGTTGCTTTTTGCAACCAATCACACGCTTGCATAGAAGTGGAACTTTGTAACTTCACTTTAGTCTCTGGTTGCTGTCCACAACCAATCAGATATTTGCACAGGAGTGTAACCTTTGTAACTTCACTTCAGCCTCCGTTTGGTTGCTTTCCCCAACCAATCAGACTGATTGCGGGCCACCACATCATTTACATGAGGTAAGCAACAAGTGGCCAATGGAAAAACCTCTAGTGGGTATTCGGACCCAAGAATATTCTGTATCTGGGGCCCCTGTGGCCATTCTCACACTGTGGAGTGTATTTTCAGTTTCAATAAATCTCTTCTGTTGTGGCATTCTTTCCTTGCTTTGCTGTGTGTTTTGTCAGATTCTTTGTTCAAAACTCCAAGAACCTGGACAACTTGCAGTCAAGACCCTCTACTGGTATCATTATGATTACTGAGGTTTTTGAGGCTTAAATTCTGCACCAGAGAGGTATGCCTCAGCTTACACTCAGCTTAGTCCCTCCCTGCAGTACATCTCGGAAAAAAAAAAAAAAGGCAGCCTGCCTTTAAATACCTCTAAGTCTGTCAAAATGAACCCATCACTCTTTGCACAAGGAAGTGTTTTTCTTAGAGACAATATTCAATTTCTTAGAGACTATTACTATTAGAGGGAAAAGTATTATCATAAAAGGGTGTTAGAGGGAATGAGTGTTTTCTTCTGATGAAGATAAAAGGTATGGAAAACTAACTACAGTGAACTCTACAGTAATGGAGTTAATGAGGCGATGAGTGGCTCAGATGATAAAAAACCAAGGATGATTTAAAAACCACTTATGGATTGATGGTGCAGGCTTTCCCCCAGCAGCTTTACCCTGTTAAATTTGTATTTGGTCCAAGAGTTCCATCTCTTGACAATCACAAACTCATATCAACTGACAGATGATCCAGCAGGAAATATTTAATTTATTTACCAGCCGACCTTTCTAGCTGAGTTATTTGGGAGCCTCATTAACTATGGTCAATTAAATAAATTCCAGCTGCTACACACCCTGGAGTTGCCTATGTGAGGAATGGGTGGATTGAAATGTAACACCTGCGACTGGAAGCGTGCCATGTGAATTTCAATTTAGGGCTAATACGTGAAACTGCTTTCTCCTTTCACTGCCTCTTACTATGGATGGTGAGTCACAGGAGCCTGGCATATCTGTTTCAGCTATTTTGGAGGATGACAACCTCTTTCCTTAAGAAAGAGGTTTGCAAACTTAAGTGTGCATCAAGGGTCTGTAAAACAGACTGCAGGGACCTAGCCAGAGTTTCTGATTCAGTAGTTCTGAAAGAGAGCCTGAAATTCGTAGCTCTAGCAAGTTTTCAGGTGATGCTGATGCTGCTGATCCCCAGGACCACACTTTGGGGGAGACTGCTTTATAACTGACCCCAAAGGGAAATCTGCAAATGCCACTATTATAAGTCTTACGGCAGTTCATCCTAATCTTACCTCCAAACAGGCTGAAAAATCTAACCAGTGTTGAGTCATGTGTAATAAAAAAATGATCAGAAACACAGTTACACAGAAGGAGTGGCTTGGCTTGCATCATGTGCCTACCCATTAGCTAAAAAGGAGTAGAACACTTTCAATTAGTTAACATCAGACAGGACAAATCTCTATTTGTTCTTCTTTTTTTCTTCAGAATTTTCAAAGCTACCTTGAATGTTTATTCTTTCAGATGAACTTTGGAATAAAAGTTCAGTTAAACATAATTTATACAATATTTGTGTATGTAGACAGGTAGAGATATAGTAACCTTGCCTAGGATTATATTAAATGCTTTAAACTTGGAGAGATTTCACATCTTTATTGCAGTCAATTTTTCCAATCCTGATCACAATATGTTTCTCCATTTATTCACATTTTCTTTCCTATCTCTTAGAAAGGTTAAATCCTGCATGTTTCCTTTTAAGCTTATTGTTTAAGAGGATTATTAATTCAGGAACAACATTAGCTTTTGTATATTATCCAATATGTTAAATCTTGAAGGATGAGAAGAAATTATCTGTAGGAAGAAATGAGAAAGGAAGTTTCAGGACAAAGCCAATACCACATGTACAAGCACACAGGAATGAGAAAGAACACTGCATCTTAAAAATTAGTAGTCTGATGTGGATCATGGCAGAAGATTACCAAGTATAATATGATAAGGTTTTGAATTTTATCTTCTAAGTGATGAGAAGCCATTAAAAAACTTTAGGGGGAGAGAGGCCCAATCAGATTTAAAGACATGTACTGAGGATTGCTGGCAAGACGGCCCAACAGGAACAGCTCCGGTCTGCAGCTCCCAGCAAGATCAACGCAGAAGGTGGGTGATTTCTGCATTTCCAACTGAGGGACCCGGTTCATCTCACTGGGACTGGTTGGACAGTGGGTGCAGCCCACAGAGGGCGAGCTGAAGCAGGGTGGGGCATCGCCTCATCAGGGAAGCGCAAGGGGTTGTGGAATTTTCTCCCCTACCCAAGGGAAGCCATGAGGGACTGAGCCTGAGGAACCACGCACTCCAGCCCAGATACCACGCTTTCCCCATGGTCTATGCAACCTGCAGGCCAGGAGATTCCCTTCGGTGCCTACCCCACCAGGGCCCTGGGTTTCAAGCACAAAATTGGGTGGCTCTTTAGGCAGACACCGAACTAGCTGCAGGAGTTTTCTTTTCCATACCCCAGTGGCGCCTGGAGCACCAGCGAGACAGAATCGTTCACTCCCCTGGAAAAGGACGCTGAAGCCAGGAAGCCAAGTGGTCTTGCTCAGCAGGTCCCACTCCCATGGAGCCCAGCAAACTAATATCCACTGGCTTGAAATTCTCACTGCCAGCACAGCAGCAGTCTCAGATCAACCTGGGATGCTGGAGCTTGGTGGAGGGAGGGGCATCCGCCATTACTGAGGCTTGAGTAGGCGGTTTTACCCTCACAGTGTAAACAAAACCATCAGGAAGTTTAAACTGGGCAGAGCCTACTGCAGCTCACCAAGGCTGCTGTGGCCAGACTGTCAGATTTTTCCTCTCTGGGCAGGGCATCTCTGAAAAAAAGGCAGCAGCTTCAGTAAGGGACTTATAGATAAAACCCCCTCTCCCTGGGACAGAGCACCTGGGGAAAGGGGCGGCTGTGGGCACAGCTTCAGCCACCTTAAACATCCCTGCCTGATGGCTCTGAAGAGAGCAGCAGACCTCCCAGCACAGTGTCTGAGCTCTGCTAAGGGTCAGACTGCCTCCTCAAGTGGGTATCTGGCCCCCGTGTATCGTGACTGGGACACACCTCCCAGTAGGGGCTGACAGACACCTCATACAGGAGAGCTCTTGCTGACATCTGGCAAGTGCCCCTCTGGGACAAAACTTCCAGAGGACAGAACAGGCAACAATCTTTGCTGTTCTGCAGCCTCCGCTGGTGATACCCAGGCAAACAAGGTCTGGAGTGGACCTCCAGCAAACTCCAGCAGACCTGCAGCAGAGCGGCCCAACTGTTAGAAGGAAAACTAACAAACAGAAAGGAATAGCACATCCACTCAAAGACCCCACCAGCCAAAGGTCACCAACATCAAAGACCAAAGGTAGATAAATCCACAAAGACGGGGAGAAACCAGTGCAAAAAGGCTGAAAATTCCAAAAACCAGAATGCCTCTTCTCCTCCAAAGGATCACAACTCCTCGCTGGCAAGGGAACAAAACTGGATGGAGAATGAGTTTGACAAACTGACAGAAGTAGGCTTCAGAAGGTGGGTTATAACAAACTCTTCCAAGCTAAAGGAGCATATTCTAACCCAATGCAAGGAAGCTAAGAACCCTGAAAAAAGTTTAGACAAATTGCTAACTAGAATAACCAGTTTAGAGAAGAACATAAATGACCTGATGGAGCTGAAAAACACAGCACGAGAACTTCGTGAAGCATAAACAAGTATCAATAGCTGAATCGATCAAGTAGAAGAAAAGATATGAGAGACTGAAGATCAATTTAATGAAATAAAGTGAGAAGACAAGTTTAGAGAAAAAAGAGTAAAAAGGAATGAACGAAGCCTCCAAGAAATATGGGACTATGTGAAAAGACCAAATCTACATTTGATTGGTGTACCTGAAAGTGACGGGGAGAATGAAACAAGTTGGAAAACAGTCTTCAAGATATCATCCAGGAGAACTTCCCCAACCTAGCAAGGCAGGCCAAAATTCAAATTGAAGAAATACAGAGACCACCACAAAGATACTCCTCGAGAAGAGCAAACCCAAGGCACATAATTGTCAGATTCACCAAGGTTGAAATGAAGGAAAAAATGTTAAGGGCAGCCAGAGAGAAAGGTCGGGTCACCCACAAAGGGAAGCGCATCAGACTAACAGTGGATCTCTCGGCAGAAACTGTACAAGCCAGAAGAGAGTGGGGGCCAATATTCAACATTCTTAAAGAAAAGAATTCTCAACCCAGAGTTTCATATCCAGCCAAACTAAGCTTCATAAGCGAAGGAGAAATAAAATCCTTTACAGGCAAGTAAATGCTGAGAGATTTTGTTACCACCAGGCCTGCCTTACAAGAGCTCCTGAAGGAAGCACTAAACATGGAGAGGAACAACCAGTACCAGCCACTGCAAAAACATACCAAATTGTAAAGACCATCGACACTATGAAGAAACTGCATCAACTAACGGACAAAATAAACAGCTAGCATCATAGTGACAGGATCAAATTCACACATAACAATATTACCTTTAAACAGGCTAAATGCACCAATTAAAAGACACAGACTGGCAAACTGGATAAAGAGTCAAGACCCAGCAGTGTGCTGTATTCAGGAGACCCATCTCACGTGCAGAGACACACATAGGTTCAAAATAAAGGGATGGAGGAATATTTGCCAAGCAAATGGAAAGCAAAAATAAGCAGGAGTTCCAATCCTAATCTCTGATAAAACAGACTTTAAACCAACAAAAATCAAAATAGACAAGGGCACTACATAATGGTAAAGGGATCAATGGAACAAGAAGAGCTAACTATCCTAAATATATATGCACCCAACACAGGAGCATCCAGATTCATGAAGCAAGTTCTTAGAGACCTACAAAGAGACTTAGACTCCCACACAATAATAGTGGGAGACTTTAACACCCTGCTGTCAATATTAGACAGATCAATGAGACAGAAAATTAACAAGGATATTCAGGACTTGAACTCAGCTCTGGACCAAGCAGACCTAATAGACATCTACAGAACTCTCCACCCAAAATCAACAGAATATACATTATTCTCAGCATCTCATCACACTTATTCTAAAACTGACCACATAATTGGAAGTAAACTCCTCAGCAAATGTAAAAGAATGGAAATCATAACAAACAGTCTCTCAGAACACAGTGAAATCAAATTAGAACTCAGGATTAAGAAACTCACTCAAAACCGCACAACTACACGGAAGCTGAACAACCTGCTCCTGAATGACTACTGGGTAAATAATGAAATGAAGGCAGAAATAAAGATGTTCTTTGAAACCAATGAGAACAAAGACACAACATACCAGAATCTCTGGGACCCATTTAAAGCAGTGTTTAAAGGGAGATTTACAGCACTAAATGCTCACAAAAGAAAGCAGGAAAGATCTAAAATTGACAACCTAACATCAAAATTAAAAGAACTAGAGAAGCAACAGCAAACAAATTCAAAAGCTAGCAGAAGACAAGAAATAACTAAGATCAGAGCAGAACTGAAGGTGATAGAGACATGAAAATCCCTTCAAAAAAATCAATGAATCCAGGAGCTGGTTTTTTGAAAAGATCAACAAAATAGATAGGCTGCTAGCCAGACTAATAAAGAAAAGAGAGAAGAATCAAATAGACGCAATAAAAAATGATATAGGGGATATCACCACTGATCCCACAGAAATACAAACTACCATCAGAGAATACTATAAACACCTCTATGCAAATAAAATAGAAAATCTAGAAGAAATTAATAAATTCCTGGACACATACAACCTCCCAAGTCTAAACCAGGAAGAAGTCGAATCCCTGAACAGACCAATAACAAGTTCTCAAATTGAGGCAGTAATTAATAGCCTACCAACCAAAAAAAGTCCAGGACCAGATGAATTCACAGCCGAATTCTACCAAACGTACAAACAGGAGCTAGTACCATTCCTTCTGAAACTATTCCAAACAATAGAAAAAGAGGGAATCCTCCCTAATTCATTTTATGAGGCCAGCATAATCTTGACACAAAAACCTGGCAGAGACACAACAAAAAAAATAAAATTTCAGGCCAGTATCCCTGATGAACATCAATGCAAAAATCCTCAAAAAAATACTGGCAAACCAAATCCAGTAGCACATCAATAAGCTTATCCACCACGACGTCAGCTTCATACCTGGGATGCAAGACTGGTTCAACATATGCAAATCAATCTGGCCTGCAGCCTCCCTGCCCCTCCTGCAACACTCGACTCCAGTATTCCCCTGGCTTGCCTGGCCTCCATGGCTGACAAGGAAGCAGCCTTTGATGACGCAGTGGAAGAATGAGTGATCCATAAGGAGTACAAAATATGGAAAAAGAACACCCCTTTTCTTTATGATTTGGTGATGATGCAGGCTCTGGAGTGGCCCAGCCTAACTGCCCAGTGGCTTCCAGGTGTAACCAGACCAGAAGGGAAAGATTTCAGCATTCATCGACTTGTCCTGGGTACACACACACATTGGATGAACAAAAACATCTTGTTATAGCCAGTGTGCAACTCCCTAATGATGATGCTCAGTTTGATGAATCACACTACGACAGTGAGAAAGGAGAATTTGGAGGTTTTGGTTCAGTTAGTGGAAAAATTGAAATAGAAATCAAGATCAACCATGAAGGAGAAGTAAACAGGGCCCGTTATATGCCCCAGAATCCTTGTATTATCACAACAAAGACTCCTTCCAGTGATGTTCTTGTCTTGGACTATACAAAACATCCTAAACCAGATCTTTCTGGAGACTGCAACTCAGACTTGCATCTCCATGGACATCAGAAAAAAGGCTATGGGCTTTCTTGGCCAAATCTCAGTGGGCACTTACTTAGTGCTTCAGATGATCACACCATCTACCCGTGGGACATCAGTGCTGTTCCAAAGGAGGGAAATGTGGTGGATGCAAAGACCATCTTTACAGGGCATACAGTAGTAGTAGAAGATGTTTCCTGGCATCTGTTCCATGAGTCTCTGTTTGGGTCAGTTGCTGATCATCAGAAACTTAGGATTTGGGATACTTGTTCAAACAATACTTCCAAACCAAGCCACTCAGTTGAAGCTCACACTGCTGAAGTGAACTGCCTCTCTTTCAATCCTTATAGTGAGTTCATTCTTGCCACAGGATCAGCTGACAAGACTGTTGCCTTGTGGGATCTGAGAAATCTGAAACTTATGTTGCATTCCTTTGAGTCACATGGATGAAATATTCCAGGTTCAGTAGTCACCTCACAGTGAGACTATTTTGGCTTCCAGTGGTACTGATCGCAGACTGAATGTCTAGGATTTAAGTAAAATTGGAGAGGAACAATCCCCAGAAGATGCAGAAGACGGGTCACCAGAGTTGTTGTTTATTCATGGTGGTCACACTGCCAAGATATCTGATTTCTCCTGGAATCCCAATGAACCTTGGGTGATTTGTTCTGTATCAGAAGACAATATCATGCAAGTGTAGCAAATGGCAGAGAACATTTATAATGATGAAGACCCTGAAGGAATGTGGATCCAGAAGGACAAGGGTCCTAGATATGTCTTTACTTCTTGTGATTTTAGACTCCCCTTTTTTTCTTCTCAACCCTGAGAGTGATTTAACACTGGTTTTGAGACAGACTTTGTTCAGGTATCCCTCTATATAATAGGTACCACCAATAATGCTATTAGCCCAAACAGTGGGTGTTTTCTAATATTATTGGCGGGGGGGGGGGCTTGATTCAGCAAAGCCACAGACTTACGTTGAAATTTTCTTCAGGAATTTTCTAGTAACAAACCCTGGTCTAAAGTAGCTATAGAAATGAAAATATTATGTGTGATTATTTTTCTTCTTATGCTATATCGCCAAGTTTTTCAGACTCATTTAAGTAAAGGTTAGAGTGAGTAAGGAATAGAGCCAAATGAGGTACGTGTCTGAGCCATGAAGTATAAATACAGAAAGATGTCACTTTTATTCAGGAAATAGGGAAGATTCAAGTCATATAGATTCCTACCTGAAAATCCTGACACCTGACTTTCCAGGATGCACATTTACACACGTAGACCAGTTTCTTCTTGGTTTGTTCAGTTAAGTCAAAACTACATGTTCCTCTTTCCCCATATATTTTTGCTCATTAGTGTATTTCTTGAGCTGTTTTCATGTTATTTCTTTCCTGTCTGTGAAATGGTGTGGCTTTTTTTTTATTTGTTTGTTTGTTTGCTTTTAACTTGAGACCACCAAGTTGTAAAGATGTATGTTTTTACCTGACAGTTATACCACAGGTAGATTGTCAAATTGAGAAGACTGAATCAATAACTTGTATTTGTCTTAAAAATTAAATTAATCCTTGAAAAAAAATAAAAGTAATCCATCACATAAACAGACCCAATGACAAAAACCACATGATTATCTCAATAGATGCAGAAAAGACCTTTGACAAAGTTCAACACCCCTTTATGCTAAAAACTTTCAATAAACTAGGTATCGATGGATCATATCTCAAAATAATAAGAGCTATTTATGACAAACTCACAGCCAATAGCATACTGAATGGGCAAAAACTGGAAGCATTCCTTCTGAAAACCAGCACAAGACAAGAATGCCCTCTCTCACCACTCCTATTCAACACAGTATTGGAATTTCTAGCCAGGGCAATCAGGCAAGAGAAGGAAATAAAGGGTATTCAAATAGGAAGAGAGGAAGTCAAATTGTCTCTGTTTGCAGATGACATGATTGTATATTTAGAAAACCCCATCGTCTCAGCCCAAAATCTCCTTAAGCTAATAAGCAACTTCAGCAAAATCTCAAGGAACAAAATCAATGTGCAAAAATCACAAGCATTCCTATATACCAATAACAGACAAACAGACAGCCAAATCATGAGTGAACTCCCATCCACAATTGCTACTAAGAGAATAAAATACCTGGGAATACAACTTACAAGGGATGTGAAGGACCTCTTCAAGAAGAACTACAAACCACTGCTCGAGGAAATAAGAGAGGACACAAACAAATGGAAAATACTTCCATGCTCATGGATAAGAAGAATCAATACAGTGAAAATGGCCATACTGCCCAGAGTAACTTATAGATTCAATGCTATCCCCATCCAGCTACCACTGACTTTCTTCACAGAATTGGAAAAACAAAATACTTTAAACTTCATATGGAATCAAAAAAGAACCCACATAGCCAAGACAATCCTAAGGAAACAGAACAAAGCTGGAGGCATCATGCTACCTGACTTCAAACTATACCACAAGGCTACAGTAACCAAAACGGCATGGAACTGGTACCAAAACAGATATATACAACCAATGGAACAGAACAGAGCCCTCAGAAATAATACCACACATCTACAACTATCTGATCTTTGGCAAACCTGACAAAAACAAGAAATGCGGAAACGATTCCCTATTTAATAAATGGTGCTGGGAAAACTGGCTAGCCATATGCAGAAAACTGAAACTGGACCCCTTCCTTACACCTTATACGAAAATTAACTGAAGATGGATTAAAGACTTAAACATAAGACCTAAAACCATAAAAATCCTAGAAGAAAACCTAGGCAATACCATTCAGGACACAGGCATGGGCAAAGACTTCATGTCTAAAACACCAAAAGCAATGGCAACAAAAGCCAAAATTGACAAATGGGATCTAATTAAACTAAAGAGCTCCTGCACAGTAAAAGAAACTACCACCAGAGTAAACAGGCAACCTACAGAATGGGAGAAAATTTTTGCAATCTATCCAACTGACAAAGGGCTAATATCCAGAATCTACAAAGAACTTAAACAAATTTACGAGAAAAAAACAACCTCATCAAAAAGTGAGCAAAGGATATGAACAGACACTTCTCAAAAGAAGACATTTATGCAGCCAACAAACATATGAAAAAATGCTCATCATCACTGGTCATTAGAGAAATACAAATCAAAACCACAATGAGATACCATCTCACACCAGTTAGAATCATGATCATTAAAAAGTCAGGAAACAACAGATGCTGGAGAGGATGTGGAGAAACAGGAACACTTTTACACTGTTGGTGGGAGTGTAAATTAGTTCAACCATTGTGGAAGACAGTGTGGCGATTCGTCAAGGTTCTAGAACTAGAAATACCATTTGACCCAGCAACCCCATTACTGGGTATATACCCAAAGGATTATAAATCCTTCTACTATAAGGACACATGCACACATATGTTTACTGCAGCACTATTCACAATAGCAAAGACTTGTTACAAACCCAAATGTCCATCAATGATAGACTGGATAAAGAAAATGTGTCACATATACCCCATGAAATACTATGCAGCCATATAAAAGGATGAGTTCACGTCCTTTGCAGGGACATGGATGAAGCTGGAAACCATCATTCTCAGCAAACTATCACAGGAACAGAAAAACAAACACTGCATGTTCTCACTCACCAGTGGGAGCTGAACAAT
This sequence comes from Gorilla gorilla gorilla, assembly GCF_029281585.2. Classification (NCBI taxonomy): domain Eukaryota; kingdom Metazoa; phylum Chordata; class Mammalia; order Primates; family Hominidae; genus Gorilla; species Gorilla gorilla. Next base: position 104,891,513 of record NC_086017.1, on the reverse strand, counting down.
GAGAACACATGGACACAGGGAGGGGAACATCGCACACCAGGGCCTGTCGGGTGGTGAGGGGCTGGGGGACGGATAGCATTAGGAGAAATACCTAATGTAGGTGATGGGTTGATGGGTGCAGCAAACCACCATGGCATGGGTATACCTATGTAAGAAAACTGCACATTCTGCACATGTACCTCAGAACTTAAAGTATAATAATTAAAAAAAAGACAAGAACTTATTGCAGACTGAGGCAGAACTCTTCAGAAATTATTCTATCTCATTCTTTAGTGACTAGACAAAATAAGGCCTAAATAGAACAAACGAAATTTTTGATCTTTCATGATCTACACCGAACCCTACTGAACTATATTGATTTCTTGTAACAAGTTTCTTTAAAATTTACTGATCTCCACATGCCCGGCCCCCAACCTCCCTGAATAACCTTTCCTCTCTCACCTATCTGTTCTCAACTTAGGGAGTTTTATCTCTCCAACGAAGTCTTTCCACTTACCACCCGGTTCACATCCTCCACCATACTCTGATATCATTATTAATAAATGCTACTGATTGGATGTGTACAATGTTCATTTTGCATGTTTATATCATAGAACCATCACAACAACCTTGAGAGAGGCAGCTCTTACTCCTATTTTAGAGGTTAACTGAGGCTTTTAGAGATTTTGGCAACTTACCTGAGATCACATTGCTAGTAGGCAGAAGTATCTGATTCAAAAATCAGACTGACTTTAAAGTCTAACAGAAGTGATTCCCAAAGTGTGAGACCCTGGTACTACAGCACAGAGCTACAAAAGGGGGCAGGAAAGAGAATTTTACCCCAACCCTCACTTAGTGCAAGTGGCCGTGACCTCCCTGAAACCCTCTTGTGTCTAACAATGAAATCAGCTTGCCATATCCTGCCTATAGAAGCAGCTGCAACAGACCAACTCTTGAAGGGACTGCTAAGGCTGCTCAGGCTGGTGCTTCCTAGCCCTGAGAAAGCAAAGCTGTGTATTAATATGATTCTTACAGTTCCCCTTGCACACACCTGCCACTGACCTCCATTCTCCTCCCCACAACACACACACATACAACCCCTCCTGTGCCTGCACTGGATGGGTTGCTAACCTGGAGCTGGAGGGAAAGTGGCTTCCGAATCCAAAGCTTTGATGGATGGGCAAGTAGCTTAGCAGGCAGCAGAGGGAATGTACATTAGATGACTCTAGAAAACAGCGGCCAGGCGCCACACTCCAGACCTTTTCCCAAGATTCACAGTTAGTCTGAAGTGGCTCCATTTACTGGTCTTCCAGGTGAGAAGAAGTGCAAGTACGTCAGTAGCCAGCAGAACTGGAGACATACAAGGTCAGTGACCTGCAAATTTGCTAGTGCATCACTGATATCATTTTGAAAAAAAACACATTTTAAGTTGACATTAAAATCTCACCATACGTTTAAAGGATGCAATTTCCAGCATACTGTAAAAATTGACATTTTAAAATACAAATTATACTGCCTTTAATATGTGCCCAGTGGAAACTAAATATCAGAATGATTTTGATACCCATCATCACCCATTTAAAAATTCATAGACTGACTCATCTTTAACAGGTGGAAATTTTATGCTGCTCGTTTTCCTCTTTTATTTACATTCTACTTCATATAACTTCATCTTAATATATTTTCATGCTTGAAATCTTTTTATCACCCTATCATGCTTCTCTAGCCCCCACATATACACATGTGTATGTACTAAATTTGTTTTTCCTGTGGTCTTAAATCTCTAAGTGTTAAAATGGTAACTTCTGGATTCAGGGATCAATAATATTATTAGTACAAAACCGATCAAAACAACTTATAAAAGTAAAAATTGGTAAGAAATGGATACTTAATGAAATGAGCTTTTGTTTCCATATATCCATAAATGAATATTACTTCTTACTATAATAAAATCAGTCAGGATTCAACATCATTTTTATGCCTATTTTGTGTTTTTTATAAAAGCTGAGAAAAACCTTCAGTTAAATAAGTGGATGAGAATTAAATATGTTTTGTTATAGCAATGTTTCTTACTTTGAATTCTTTTGGAGTTATATCCCCAAATCACTTAGCAACCTATCATCAAAAATGTCTTAAATGAATTGATAGCTGACATCTCAATCAAGGCTCCTTTACTTTTGTTGAAAGCAAAACTTGGAAACCACCTGACTTGTCAGAGAATCTGTTAGTCATTTGCTTTCTCACACTGACACTCCAATAGTTTCTGGCATATGGAGGTTTTGAATACCTGGAGGAACATAGCATAGAAGCCAGAATGGTGCAAGTGTGCCTTTTTTTTGTGAAAAGGGTGAAGGGAAATTGGAGAAAGGCAGGTTGGGAAAGGAGAATATGTGCCCCCTTATGTACAGATGGGCAGAGTAATTTTCTGAAAGAGAATACATGAAAGTTGAGGATCTGAAAACTGACTGCGGTCATTTGCCTGAGCCTACATACCCCCTTGAAAAGTCTTTCTATTTCTCACTCATTGTTGCTCCTCCCTCCAACATGCTAAGTCTGTTTTGTCTTCTTTTTTTTAGAGACAAGGTCTCACTCTGTCACCCAGGCTGGCGTACAGCTGTGCGATCATGGCTCACTGAAGCCTCGACCTCCTGGACTCAAGCTATCCTCCTACCTCAGTCTCCCAAGTAGTTGCACCTACAGGCACGCACCACCACACCCAGCTAATTGCTTATTTTTTCTAGAGATGAGGTCTTGCTATATTGCCCATGCTGGTCTTGAACTCCTGTCCTCAAGCAATCTTCCCGCCCTCAAGCAAATCTCCTGCCTTGGCCTCCCAAAGTGCTGGAATTACAGGTGTGAGCCATCGTATATTATCTTCTTGTCAACATTCATTCATTCTCTAAAAATACACCGTCTGTCAACTATAGGCTAGGCACATCTATTTACTGATAATGATATAAAATAAGCTTAAATTCCTAAGAAACAAAAGAAAAATAAATTCCTAAGAAACAAAAGAAAAATTCCTAAGAAACAAAAGAAAAATATTAAAACTGACCAAAAAAAAAATTAAGTAAAACTAGACAGATGGTACACAAGAATAACTGAATTTTGAGAAACAGTTAATGAAGCTAAACTAATATATCACACTGTGTGTCACCCTGCTTGCTTACCAATTTCCCTAACTCATTTATATGGGAGCCTTGACTTATTTTTCTCCTTGGCTAAGTGCCTGGGGCCTAAATCCCGGAGTAAATGAATAAAATTGGAGTTCTGATTCAAGGCTCTCTGAACTACTTATTATTTTAACAAAATTAAAGCATTAAAAAATTAAAAGCTAGTTAAAATTTTGCAAAACTGTATAATGTATCATTTGGATAATGTTTATTATTTGATAGTATAATTTTCATTCAACTTTTCTGTGACTTTATTCTTTTTTCCTACTACTCTACTCTCCACCCTACCTTCCGTCCTAGTGATGAAGATGAAAAATATCACTTAATCTAGAAATTGTTAAACACAATTAATATAACCCTGTAGATTACAGAACCTATTTAAATTTCCATAGCTAAAAAAAATTCCTTGATTTAGTGCTATTATTATCCACTAGAGGGTGCTCATTCAACTCTTTTAAAAGTTGGAAATGAAAAACAAATCAATTTATGGAAATGCACCAAAGTATGTTTTTGAGTCATTTTATTTTTACTCCTCAGAGATGCTAACGAAGAGGTGATGGCTTCCTATTCTATTTTGGCAATGGCTCTTCCTTGTATCTCACAGAAGGGCAATTTATGTCCGGATTTGTTATTCACTGTACCTCAGACCGGAAATCCTTTGCGTTTCTGGTGGAACATCAAAAGGCTAAAAATCCTGAACATAAGAGTCCTTCATACTACGGGATCTGAGCATACATTTGGAAGGATGCAACTCCGGACCCTTCACAGCAGCACAGATGGTATAGGAAAAGGCGTGGACTTTTAAGTCACAGGACTGAATTTGCCACAACTACAAGATACCTATCAATTGTTCTAACCTCTGACTTTAAAGTGTCTAAAAGTTACTTCTTCACAGAGATTTGCACAGATTAAGGCTGAAAATGTGTGTAAAGCCAACATATAGGACAATATAGAAATCTAGATACTGGTTCATTTCTCTCTTTCTTAACCACCTCAGTCTACATCCTTCACAGATTATGGTAATATTATCAGGTTGTGTGTGTGTATGTGTGTGTGTGTGTGTGTGTATTTTTTTTCCTCTCTGTATGTGAACTCTCGGTCAGTGAGGAGAGTGTCCAAAAAAAAAAGATGTTGCAGACAGTTCAGACTTATATGTTCTGTTTGTTTTGCTTTCTATAAAGTACATGTAAAATTTCCACAGTTAATAAAGATTTCTAATTAATGCTTATATTAATCATACATTTATTAAGTATCCATTAATTATCCAATTAATCATACATGTATTTGAGGGCAGGATATATACAGTCCATTTTTGTATTCTCAGTGCTTAGCACAATGCCTAGTACACAAACACTGACAAAACTGGGAATAAGCAGAAGACTTGCCCAAGTCTCAAGGTATTGGTTCTTCAAAACCCTCCCTTGTCAGGAAAAAGATAAGCAAGTTAGTAAATTATGACGATAAAACCTTGAAAGAATCACAATAGCTCTATCAACAAAATGCAATGGATACACGAAGGGCAAAACTAATTTTGCCAAGGGACATACAGAAGGCTTGATGAAGTGGTTAATCATAGTAACAAAAATAATGCTAATGCATATGAAGTCCTTACTATACGTCAAACAACATTCCATTCACATTGTATATACACAAATTCATTTTATCTTCCCAAATGATTATATGAAATAGATACTATTTTTTCCCCATTTTACAGACGAGGACAATGGAGCACAGAGATATTAACTCACCTAGGTCATATGCTACAAGATGCAGAGGTGGGATTTGAACCCACACTACTGCACAGAGGGAGAAGGGAAAAAGGCATTCCTAGCAGAAGAACAGCATAGCCAGTCCCAAAGGCATGAAGGAGCCTGCCCAGAAAGATAAGATTTTTAGTCCAAACATAATACTGCAGACTTCTGGGGAGCAAAGGTTTGTACTCAAGGTGTGACACAATGGAATTTGGTAGCACTGAGAAACAGCATGACAGAGTGGGTAAAACAAACTCTCAAGGCTCTTCAAAGTGTTAGATGTGTATACTTGGGCAAGTTAAAGTGTGAGATGTGTATACCTGGGCAAGTTACTTAACCTCTGTGTGCCTCAGCTTTCCTATCTATAAATGGAAATAACTATTTCAGAGGGTTGTACATAGGATTGTTATTATTCATAAAGTGATTACAACATTGACTGGTACATAGTGCCATAAAAGTGGTTGCTAAAATAAGCAAACAGGTAAGTACTAAACATGGCTGTTGCAATATGCCAGATAAGAGATTGGGAAGGTCTAAGTGAATGGCAGCAGTAGAGAATTTTTTTAAAAAGATCCAAATTAAAAGGGGGCAGGGTAGTTGAGTCTCAAAGACAACTCTCACTTCTGACACCAACTACAAGTTCAGGGATTCCAAGGATGACTCTCAGGTTTGATTATTCACTGGGACACAACGGAACTCACTGAAAGCTGTTATAATCACAGTTATAGTCACAGTTTATTATAATGAAAGCATACAGATTAAAAACAATCACAGGAAGAGACTCATAGTGCAGAATTCACAACAATTCAAAGCATGAAGCTTCCAGTTGTCCTCTCCAACGGAATCATCAACGAGGCCAACTTTTGCTGGCAGTAATGTATGACAGTATGCACAAGAGTATTGCCAACCAGGGACACTCACCAAAGCCTTGGTATCCACTTTTTATTGGGGCTTGGTCACGTACATATGATTGACTGTCCATACAGCTTTTAGTCACAAGCCCTTCTGGATGCTGAGTTGACACCTGTGGTCCCCAGGCCTCAACATAAATCACATCGTTAGATTATCAGGTGTGACCTCAACACCCAGGTAAACAAAGACACACTTATCAGGAAGGACATTCCAAGGGCTTAGAGATTGCTTCCCAGGAGCTGAGGGCAGTTGCCAGACCTATTTTTATATAAGGTTCATTTTTTACTACAAAGGTAGTGAAGGTATAGAGAAGAAAGGAGGAAACCAGACTGATGGTGATACACTTAATTGAGATAAAACATGCAGGTAGCAAAGGCAACATAACTTTGAAAGGGAAAAATAATAATACACTTTTGAGTTTGCCAAGTAACTGAAGTTGCTAAAAAACAGAAGTATGGGACTAAATCTTAGGAAGAACCTCACAGCTTGAGATGACAGCATACTGATAAAAGTCATGCCATGAATGGGCTTACCTGAGGAGAACATGGAGGCAACAAATAGAGCAAAAATTGAACCAGGGTAAACTCCAATTTTAAAGGGCTGCTCAGAGGATGACTAGACAAGAAAGGTTACTAAAAAAGAGCAAAACTAAATACTAAATCTTCCTCACTACTACAGGAAACTAAAAATATTGAATAAATTACTTTCTAAATAGGCCAAAAAAAGAGCACTTGACTTTCCCTGGAAGGAGACTCTACAAGTACATTGTGTCTTGCAAACAAGCAGTTAAAACACAAAATATTTCATTCTGTTCTTATTTCCCCATACCATCTTCCATGCTCAGACTACTTCCTAAGCTGAGAAACCTTTATTTTGCCTATGGCAAATTTAGTGTGTGTTTATGCAAAACTTAAATTACCACAAAAACCCCACAATAGGGTAAATGTAGCAGAAGGCACAGCTAATTAAATGGATTTGAGGTTCATTGCTCATTTTGCTCAGGGTCAAATAATAGTATATGACTTTCTGAGTACACCAAGTAGAAAAATAAGTCATTATAGGATATGAGTAGCCAGACTGCTACAAAGTCTACAGAAAAAAAAAGCCTCTTGAAATCTTTTTTTTTTTTTAAATCACATCCCAGATATGAGACAGTACAGAACAAGGATGAGCTGTGGGAGTTATTGAGTCAGACAACCCAGGCACAAGCCTCAGCTCTGCCACTTATTAGCTGAGTGAACTTGGGCAAGTTACTTAAACTCTTAACGGGTTTGTTCTGAGGATCATGTAAGTCAGTATTGTCTGGCATATAGTAAACATACAATAAGTGTTTGGTTATTTGGATACTCTATTTGAGTACCTTTGTATACTGAAAACCTCATAAATTTATTACATACTTTATTATTCAGTTTTTCATCTCTGTGACAGAAAATACCCATTTGAAAATCTACTTTTGAAATAAAACCCACGAATATAAACGGTTTGCATATTACAGCATTTACCAATTTCTATAACAGCTTAATTGTCCTAAAATTATCTCAGAATCACCTCAGACTTTGTGATCTTTATTAGCCAAAACTTAATTTGTTTTAGAAAATGCTTAGAACTGCCCTTTGTAAAGGAGAAATGCTTAAGAGTTGATCCAAGAAAAAAATGGACAAGCCAACCATCTGAAAAATTAGTCTGGACGAAGTTCCAGATAATATCTGTAGCCATGCAACTTTTTTTCCTCATGCAACATGTAGTGGGCTTTTGCCCTAACTTCATGAACAGTGCACCTTCTTCCCTCAGCCTAGGAGGCCTAGTTCTTTTTGTCAAAGTAACTCCTCTAAGTCACCAAGACCCAGCTTCCCTTCAGGCCTTTGCTGGCACCCTCAGGCTTTGTTAGATACTTGGATCACAGTATTCACAAATTAGTTTGTATAGTTGTAACCACACCCATCTCCTCACTTCTCCCATTAACACTAACTAGACGGCATGTAAACTGGACACGCAGACTGTCTTGCTCTGTATTCCAGAGAGGGTTATATAGTGTATCAGGCACTCAATGTCAAGAACCCATACAGTAATCCATACATTAACAGCATCTTACCAAACAGACAAATCACAATTCTCCCACTTCCATGCATTAAACATTCCTTATTTTTATAGTATATTTAAATAATTTTGTGTGTATATGCACGTGTTCAAAATATACCCAGCCATCGACATAGGAAAGAAATATGATTACCAAATAAAGTGTACCTTTGGCTGAGATAAAGCAGTGCTGGCTTTAAAGATTTGTTGTATTATCTTCTAAATTTCAGAAATCAGTCAAATATTCCAAATTTTATGTTTTTTTCTTTTACAGTATAATTAATTTTGTCAAACTAGTGGGCATTCCTATTTCAAGGATAAAAGTAATTGCTCAAAGCAAAGGCGTAACAATTTGTGCTTACCATCCCGACAAAGTTTTATTTCCCCTTTCCAACACGCTATGATTCATTCTATTTCTTCTTAGTTGTTCCTTTCTGTAGCTTCAGTAGGAAAAGGCAACCAGATTTAGATTCCTTTGCCTTTTATCCTCACAGCATCCCTCCCACAAAAAGGAGGACTACATATTGTACTTTGTTCCATCATAAAGCATCGAGATGAATTATACTAACCTTACTGTATTCCAGGCATCTCCGAGTTCTTTGGAATACTGTTTTTCAAAATGATCCAACACAACTTTGCAAATCTGTTTTGCAAGCTTCCCCTCTGATTTTGCTTTCAGCTATGATGATAAGAAAAAGTTGCTGACACACCGTGATATTGCAAATTTACTGAACGTCAACATTAGCAAGGTCTTTTTTTAAGACAAGAACACTTTTTTTTGGATAATTACTAGTTCTTGAAATGGAAGCAATACCTTACATGTACCAAAACTGTACATTACCTAATTATGAAAAAGCAAGGTTTTTCCAAATAATTATTTTCCAAATGTGAAGCAAAGGTTAAAACAGAATCTACTGGGGCTGAAGAAACTGTCAAAAGGAACAAAATTAATTTTAAAAAGTCACTGTAGGGGCTAGGCAGGTGGCTCACACCTGTAATCCCAGCACTGTGGGAGGCAGAGGCGGGAGGATCACATGAGGTCTGGAGTTCAAGACCAGGTTGGCCAACACGGGAAACCCGTCTCTACTAAAAATACAAAAATTAGCCGGGAGTGGTGGTGGGCGCCTGTAACCCCACCTACTCAGGGGGCTGAGGTGGGAGAATCACTTGAACTCAGGAGGTGGAGGTTGCAGTGAGCCGAGATCGCGCCACTGTACTCCAGCTGGCTCATGCTTTGCAGGGACGAGGCAAGAGGATCATTTCCCAGTTCAAGACCAGATTGGAAAACATATCAAGGACATGTCTCTACAAAAAGTAAAAAAAAAAAAAAAAAAAATTAGCCAGGCGTGGTGGCCTGCTCCTGTAGTCCTAGCTACTAGGGAGGCTGAGGCTGGAGGATCGCTTGAACCCAGGAGTTCAAGGTTACAGTGAGCAATGATGGAGCAGCTGCATTCCAGATTGGGTAACAGAGCAAGAACTTGTATCTAAACAAAACTAAAAAGTCACCGGGGATGCTGACATCAAGAAAAATTGGTGAAAGGTATTTGAGAACTCTGTACTATCTTTGCAACTCTTCGTTATTTTAAAGTGAAAAGTTAATTTAGGGAGAAAAGTCACTCCAATTTCATCGTGAACTTCCTTGCAATTGTTTCATTTATTCATCCAAGAAACGTGTATTCAATGCCTACTATGTAACAGACACTGTTCTAAGCTCCCAGGATACCGCTATGACACAGAAAACAAATCTCAGCCCTCCAAGAGCTGGAGGGAGTGGGTACTAGAAGTCTGCGAGCTGGATGGAAGGGACTCAGCATTACTGCACTCAGCATTATTTCAGGGCTTGACAGTAAAGCCAAAGAAACGCTGATCTCGCGAGGGGACGAACAAAGGTGATGTTCCCCCATCCCAGCACCCTCCCTCGCCACCTCGGCCGCGTCCAGAAGCATCTCATTCAGATAGAGGTACCCAGCCGGGCCCCAGGTCTCACCTGGGTCAGCATTGTCCCGCTGAGAGCTTTCAAACAACAGGTGTACGCGAATCAGTATCAAAAAGCCTCCAAGGAACTGAAAAAAACAGCCTGACTTCCGGGATTCGCGGGCATCCACTTTCATTCTCACGTTTCCTCTTCAATTTCTCGCGAGATACTGATTTGCTCGCGCTATAGAATTCTCGTCGAAGAGGCTTAGCTCCCGCGGGAGATTTCGTGCGCAGTTACTTCCGGTAGCTGGTAAAGGCTGATACTTCCCTTGACGCGGAGGTAACGGGCCAGGGCCAAAGCGACTTTCGCTACTTGGATTGGTTGGCGTAGCTTTGGGCGGCCGGACCTTAGAAAGTCACACATCTGCGCGCCTGTGTGGCCCCTGCTTCTGCGGATGCTGAGGTGGGAGGATCGCTTGGGCAGAAGTTTGAGGTTGCAGTGACCCGTGATCGCGCCACTGCACTGCAGCGTGGGCGACAGAGCGAGACTTTGTCTCAAAAATAAATAAAAAGATAGTCGCATATTGTGCTGAACAGTGTGTATATGCATGGGGCTCAATAAAAGAATGAGTTTTGGGGTTATGTTGTATGATGACTGATTTAAAATATTCTCAAAGCGAAGCTAGTTACTGACTTAATCTACCAAATCTAATGACCCCTGTTAACCTAGACATTCAGTACCCAAGGATAAAAGGGTGGAATATAATGAAAAAGAAATTAAGTCGTGCTTTTCCCCAGACCTGGCCCATGGGGATAATCTCTCCTTCTTTTAATGGAGAGTGTTAAACTGAAGTAGGCATGTAAAGCGGTTACAACAGTGATTAGGAAACAGTAAATGCCCAAATGTTAGCTGCTATTATTTTCACTATTGTGATCATTGTGATTTTTGTCGCGTTGATACCAAATGCGTGAAGACCAAAAGGACCCTCCACTCTAGCCTCCCCAATTCACCTTTACAAGGGAGCAATGTTTAATGGTTCTCCAAGGAAGATGTTTATTACACCTATTTTGACACGAATAGAAGTTTATTTGCTCTTTTGGTGTCATGCTTCAGTAACTATCATTTGTAGCAGCAATCAGCAATTAGAAAAAACCGGTTTGATATGGTCCCTGATAGTTAATAATCATCATTTTGAGTTGTTCCTTGATGCTCATATCAATATACGTACATGCTATAGGTACAAGTCTTATATTCATGTAAAAACATGTCTTTCCATCTAATCTGATTTGAAGCTTAATATATTTATTTATTTAAACAAGTTTCCAAGTCACCTAAAACATGCATCTTATTAGAATTTAGATTTGGTAAAAAAGACAATATGATATTCAGGAATGAAATGATGCCATCTCTTGGATGCCGTCTGTTTAATGTTTGTGGAAAAGTCGGTCTAACCTTTCAGCCTCTGTATTTTTTATAATTTTATAAATTTATATTTTATAAATATATTTTATAAATTTATATTTTATAAATGTATTTTATAAATTTATATTTTATAAATGTATTTTATAAATTTATATTTTATAAATGTATTTTATAAATTTATATTTTATAAATGTATTTTATAAATTTATATTTTATAAATGTATTTTATAAATTTATATTTTATAAATGTATTTTATAAATTTATATTTTATAAATGTATTTTATAAATTTATATTTTATAAATGTATTTTATAAATTTATATTTTATAAATGTATTTTATAAATTTATATTTTATAAATGTATTTTATAAATTTATATTTTATAAATGTATTTTATAAATTTATATTTTATAAATGTATTTTATAAATTTATATTTTATAAATGTATTTTATAAATTTATATTTTATAAATGTATTTTATAAATTTATATTTTATAAATGTATTTTATAAATTTATATTTTATAAATGTATTTTATAAATTTATATTTTATAAATGTATTTTATAAATTTATATTTTATAAATGTATTTTATAAATTTATATTTTATAAATGTATTTTATAAATTTATATTTTATAAATGTATTTTATAAATTTATATTTTATAAATGTATTTTATAAATTTATATTTTATAAATGTATTTTATAAATTTATATTTTATAAATGTATTTTATAAATTTATATTTTATAAATGTATTTTATAAATTTATATTTTATAAATGTATTTTATAAATTTATATTTTATAAATGTATTTTATAAATATATTTTATAAATTTATATTTTATAAATATATTTTATAAATATATTTTATAAATTTATATTTTATAAATATATTTTATAAATTTATATTTTATAAATATATTTTATAAATTTATATTTTATAAATATATTTTATAAATTTATATTTTATAAATATATTTTATAAATTTATATTTTATAAATATATTTTATAAATTTATATTTTATAAATATATTTTATAAATTTATATTTTATAAATATATTTTATAAATTTATATTTTATAAATATATTTTATATAATTTATTTTTCTATGTTCATTCCAGAATGTTGCAATTAATTAATACAGTGGTATTGTATTTGCAATGTAGGCACGTAAAAAAATTTGAACAAGGGAATTTCGCGGCATTCTTGGCCTGGCTTCCTGGCGTAGCCAGCAAGCTCGGAGGTGTTAACCGCTGCTGTCATGTTTCTTTTGCTAAACTGCATCGTCGCTGTGTCCCAAAACATGGGCATCGGCAAGAACGGGGACCTGCCCAGGCCGCCACTCAGGAATGAATTCAGGTATTTCCAGAGAATGACCACAACTTCTTCAGTAGAGGGTAAACAGAATCTGGTGATTATGGGTAGGAAGACCTGGTTCTCCATTCCTGAGAAGAATCGACCTTTAAAGGATAGAATTAATTTAGTTCTCAGCAGAGAACTCAAGGAACCTCCACAAGGAGCTCATTTTCTTGCCAGAAGTTTGGATGATGCCTTAAAACTTACTGAAGGACCAGAATTAGCAAATAAAGTAGACATGATTTGGATAGTTGGTGGCAGTTCTGTTTATAAGGAAGCCATGAATCACTTAAACTATTTGTGACAAGGATCATGCAGGACTTTGCAAGTGACACGTTTTTTTCAGAAATTGACTTGGAGAAATATAAACTTCTGCCTGAATACCCAGGTGTTCTCTCTGATGTCCAGGAGGGGAAACACATCAAGTACAAATTTGAAGCATATGAGAAGAATGATTAATATGAAGGTGTTTTCTGGTTTAAGTTGTTCCCCCTCCGAGAAAAGTATGCATTTTTACATTAGAAAAGAGACTTTTGTTGACTTCAGATCTATGGATAACTATTTCTAAGCAACGTGTTTTTATTCCTCACTAATCTTGGCTATATCAGATACCATTTATGAAACATTCTTGCTATAACTGTCTCTCCAAGACCCCGACTGAGTCCCCAGCACCTGCTACAGTGAGCTGCCATTCCACACCCATCACATGTGGCACTCTTGCCAGTCCTTGACATTGTCAGGCTTTTCTAATGTTGGTAGTATTTATTAAAGATGAAGATGCACATACCCTTCAGCTGAGCAGTTTCACTAGTGGGAAATACCGAAAGCTTCGTACGTGTATATCCAGAGGTTTGTAGACAAATGTTGCAGCCTTTTTTGTAACAGTGAAAAACTGAAAACAACCTGGAAGTCCAGTGATGGGAAAATGAATATATTTCTGTCTTAGATTGGGGAACCCAAAGCAGATTCCAAGACTGAAATTTAAGTGAAAGCAGTTTATTTGCTAGGTCATACCAGAAGTCATCAATCGAAGTATGGAGAAATGGGAACTGAGAAGGTGAAAACCAGTTCAGAGTCAGTGAGGAGGTTCTCATTGGTAACGAGCTCCATACTGCTGAGATACAGGGAAACGGAGGGGAGAAAGCTAGAGTATTTAACCCCCACTCCTTGGTTGTCAGCTCCCTGTCCTGTGTGTGGGCAGAACGTACTCCAGCTACTCAATAGCAAGTTCCAGGTGTTTGCTGAAAGAAGCTGCTGGAATGTACGGGAACAGTGAATGCCAAACACTTAAAGCAATTCCATGTTTAAGTATGTAAACTCTTCATACTTTTTTTTTTTTCTTTTTAAGACAGAGTTTCACTCTTGTTGCCCAGGCGGAGTGCAATGGAACAACCTTGGCTCACGGCAACTTCCGCCTTCCCAGGTTCAAGCAATTCTCCTGCCTCAGGCTCCTGGGTGGCTGGGACTACAGGCGCGTGCCACCACGCCAGGCTAATTTTGTATTTTTGGTGGGGACATTCCATGTTGGTCAGGCTAGTCTCGAACTCCTGACCTCAGGTGATCCTCCTGCCTCGGCCTTCAGGGGTGCTGGGATTACAGGCATCAGCCACTGCACTTGGCAGATCTTCATTCTTTTAGTAAAAAGTATAAAGCCACACATGGTTTATTTGAAATATTTTATAATTTAAAAAAGTACAGAAGCAGGAAAACCAATTCTAGGTTCAAGTGAGGGATGATGATACTTTGAACCAAAGGATTGCATGTGGTAAGAAATTGTGATTTAAGATATATTTTAAAGTTGGAAGTAGCAGGATATTCTGATGGAGTTTGACTTTGGTTTTGGGCCCACTGAGTTTGAGATGCCTTTGAGAAATGAAAGAAGTAGAGAGAGAATTAAAAACTGGCCAGGAGTGGTGGCTCACGCCTGTGGTCCCAGCACTTTTGGGGGCTGAGGTGGGTGGATCACCTGAGACCAGCTTGGGCAACATGGTGGAGCCCTGTCTCTACAAAAGATACAAAAATTGGCTGGGCATTGTGGCACACACCTGTAGTCTCGTCTACTCGCGGGGCTGAGATGGAGGGATCAATTGAGCCCATGAGTTCAAGGCTGCAGTGAGTCGTGATTTTGCCACTGCACTCCTGCCTGGGTGACAGAAGAGACCCTGTCTCAAAAAAGAATCTGAAAACAACGGAACCATGCCTTCAGAATTCTATAAAGTTATTTTCAACTGATAAATCTATATTCAGGCAAATAATCAAGGGTGAAGGTAAAATAATACATTTTTAGACAAGCAAAGACTCAGGGGTTACATGTACCCTTTCTTGGGAAGCTATCGGAGAAAATACTCCAGCAAAATGAAGGCGTACACAAACCAGAGAATGACGTGGATCCAGCAAATAGTATCCAACACAGGCAATTATTCCAGCTGTGGAGCTAGCTTTAAAAAGAAACAGTAAAAATAGTAATAGATTAGCTGGGTGGGATGGCCCATGCTTGTAGTCCCAGCTACTCAGGAGGCTAAGCAAAAGGATGGCTTGAGCCCAAGAGTTCAGAGCAGCCTGGCCACCATAGTGAGATCCCTTCTCTTAAAAATAATAGGTTATTGCCAGATTTGGGGCATTTGGAAAGAAGTGCATTGAAGATAAAGCAAAAGTTAAAAAAAAAAAAAAAGGGGGGAAGGGTTGGTTAGGCAATCATTAATTCTAGGGCAGGAAGAAGTACAGGATACGAAGTAAGAGCATCATACGCTGTTTTTCTGAACAATGGGCAATATGTACATAGTCATAATGATGTGGTGACTGACTGCTTAGCCCCTAAATCTGGTAACTACTTTGGGACAATATGGGAGGAAAAGTGAAGATAGTGATGGTGTAAGAGCTAAATCCTCATCTGTCATATCAAGAAATCACTATATAATGTATAACATAATCAAGAAATGACTAAGTAGTTATGTGAAGAAAAGAATGGAACATTGCTAGAAGAGTTAGAAGTCATTGCTCCAGAGAATTAGGAGGGATGGGGCAGGGGACTGTTAGGATGCATTATAAACTGAAGAGGCTTTTAAAGATTACATGTATTAATATATGCATTCACTTGAAAAACTAAAAAAATAGTAATTTTTTAAAACCCATGGAGGTAACTACCAGAAGGAAAAACTAAGAGAATGAAAAGTGCTTTCCTCTGGAAAGAACAAGTCGCAGGACTGCTGTTTTCATTGTAAGACTTTTGGAGCCATTTGATTTTACTTAACCATTTTCATATATTTCTTTAATAAAAATAATTCTATCTTAATAAAAAGTTACACTCATTCATTAAAAAAAGAATTTTAAGACTAGTAAGAATCATAGTTTATTTCTGTTAGAGAAAGGCAATGTGTTATACTTGGAAAGAGGTCATATTAATTTTATCACATTTTTGGGACTCAGCATCTTTATATTTTCTGATTTTAAATAACTTTGCTTATGAATTTTGTCTGAATCTCTAATAATCTCCTTATAATGCCTAATTAATTATGCCCTTAGTTTGGGTAGGTTTTCAAATCTTATTAGTTATTTCTTTTTTAGATTACCGCTCATGTCCACTTATCTATAGGTGTCTTAGTATCATTTTATTTATATTTGAGATAACCATGTCAGATGTTAAAACACTTTCTCAATTTTTCTTATAACCATTTAAGTGTGAAGGTATTTTAAATTTTTTTTTGTGCATTGTAAATTGAGTTTATTGATTCCACTGCTTTCAGGCTTATACATTTTTTCCCCGAGTGAAGCCACTTCTGTTTCTCCCCTTACCTTTTCATAGTTTGATCTTTTATGTTTAACCTCTTAATCTATCTAGAATCAATATATGTGTATCATGAGAATGTTAATGGATTTTGCTCCCCATCCGCACCCCAAATAGCTACCAAAGAACAAACAATTCTACATTGAGTTTTAGGAATAAAAACTGTTAGCAGCAAACTTGAATTAAACCACTGCAGACAAAAGACATTGAGCTGACACAAATAACATAAATCACATTAGTTTGTTTTTTGTGCTTTTTTTAATGTTAGTGTTAAAGAACCAAGCAGCTTAATAAGGACGTACCTCTAGGCAGGAAAGAAATTTTTACATATCTAAGCAATTTTATTGTAAGGTCAGTTGATCTTAAGAAGTATTTCAGAGTAATTTATGGAATAACTCCTAAACTATGTTTTATTAATTTTCATATTTATATAAAATGTGTCAAAACCCTTCATGTTCATATAGAGGTTTATGTTGTCAAAAAGGTAAGGAGACGCTTTGTAGTAAAACAATATGACATCAAGAGAGCCCTGAGCTCCTTAAAATATATGGCAGAAAAACAACAGGAAAACACAACAGGAAACCTGTGATCAATGGTACAGAACACAGCATAGTTGTAGGCAATCTTAGGCTTAAACGTCAGGTGAGATCCTCATTTTACTAAAATTCAGGGCTCCAATGTGGTCTGTACAAACTCCAGCAGACAATCCACTGTGTCTAGGAAGTAAATATAATGACTTTTATTTTTATTAAGCTTTATGTGGTCTTTTAAAATTTCTTTTTTTAGGGAAGTGTATTTAAAATGTACATAGTGCAGTAGAACAAGTATGTTAACTGTTATGGGCTGAAATTTGTCCCCCCAAAATTCACGTTGATGCCTTAACCCCCAGTACCTCAGAATGTGACTATATTTGGAGATGGGCCTTTAAAAAGTTAAGTTATAAGAAGTCATAAAAAGAGGAAAATCGAACACACAGAGACAGTGGGGGTGGGTGGAGAAAAAAGGCCATGTGGGGACACAAGACAGTGTCTATCTATCAGGCAAGGAGGGGCCTCAGGAGAAAGCAAACCCACCAACTTGCTCTCAGACTACCAGGCCCCAGAACTGAGAAAATAAATTTCTGTTGTTTAAGCAACTTGTCTGTGATACTTTGTTACGGCCACCCTAGCAAACTAATACAATAACATAAACATCAATGTATATTAAAAATGTTTTCTGATAGAGGATATTATAATAAAAACTTGGAAACCACTGATCCACTTACCTAGGTTGTAAATGATTTCCTCATCCGCACACAGAAGGAACTTACAACTTAAGCCCTCAACAAGCAAATTAACTTTTTTCCTATTTTCCATTTAATTATAAGCTGATCTCTTTCATTAAAGGAAGTTCATTTCTGGCTTTCTTTTTTTCCCCCCTCAAAAAACAGGTATCTATTATTCTGTTTCTGTAAAGATAAAGGATTATTGCTATTTTGATAACCTATGCCATGCTTAATTGAAAATTTTAAAATATTTGAATTTGTTCTTTGGATCAGTTGGAATATATTTCCTGATAAATTAATAAACCATTATTAGCAGAATCTCAGTTGCAAAGCATATTCCACTTAGCAAAAAAATTTACTAAGTAAAGCCAAGGATGATAAAGTTTATAAGCTACAGCTTTATATGTATAAACAATTTAGCTTGTGAATAGCTTTTGCTACCTAGAAGCATTTGATTTCTTTAGTTGTATTCTGCAGGTGAACTGCTCCACGATGTTCACAGGTTTTACATATTAAGGGAATTGTAGTCTTAATCTGGCATTTATAAAAGCACTTAATTTTAAACTTGCAGAAAACATGGTACTTAAATAATTTATACAATATTATAAATTTGCCTCCCTCACTACAAAAGTAAGCCAAACTACATTTCTTTCTAGTGTTGTTTCTATGCATAGTTTTATATTTGAAGTCAGTTACATACAATATCATGTATACTACATAATATGCATTTTACACATAAAGGCACATGAGAGCATCTTTTAAATAAATAAAAACATATCTGTTGACCAACAGCTTTAACGCAAGACAGACATCAAATCCTCTAACATCATATGGTGAAATGCTATTTGTAGCTGCATTTAAAATCACAAATTCTTTCCCACATACATAAAAACTTGCAGAGAGAAAAAAGTTTTGTGTGTAAAGTATCAAAACAATGCATTATTTTAATCTACTGATTTAAACTGTTTTTCAATAATCATATTTTAAAATCTTTACCTATTTTATTACCCAAAGGAAATCATTTAAATCTACCAATTGAAAAGAGAAACAGAATATTGATATAAATTATTTTTATTGTGTGAAAATGTCAAAATTCAGAATTAAGAATAAAAGTATAACATATAATAAAATAGGCATTTAATTGTTAAAATACACCTGGATTTACAAAACATTTTTTAAAATGTTTTAAAATGCTTAAGGAATAAAAATTAATTTTTTGAGAGCTATATAAAATGTGAATTCTATATTATATTTAATTTCAAAATCATTTATTTTTATTAAATGAAGCCAGTAGCTACACTATGGTAAACACAGATAGAAAACACAAATTTTAAAAACACGTATACTCCCAAACGAGATAAATATTAAAAAGATAGCAAAAGTATGAGTTTAGTTTTAAAACTAAGCAAATGTTACAAAAAGCTACGCAATTTTCCCTCTAAAATCCTTTTCAAAGTTTACATTTTCTTTTCGTATTGCTTTTCATCAAATTTCAGCCACCTCTCAAATTTAGGTTGTTACGAATTTTAGATCTGAAATCAAATGCTTTTACCTCACTCAGTGTGGTTGCTAAGTCCCATGTACAAACTCCAAGAATATATACAGTGCTGACTAGAGTACAGGCGACCTGATTATTAAAGTTCAGTGAGTTAAAAAATGTGAATAAAATCTGATGTTCTGAAGTACAATTTTTAAAGTAAATAATTATATTAAATGACATAAAATGTACTTAATGTTATCAGATACTAGTACATGTCTGTTGTGTCAGTACAAGTTACCAAAAGCACCAATCTTAACAAGGTGGTATAAAAATCATTGTTTATACTATTTTCATTGGATATAAAGGTTTGTTTTCAATTAAATGTAACATTATGAATCTATTATTAAAAATATACATCTAGAAGTTAGTCTAAATGCCAAATACAGAATCTTATGGATGCCATTCTTAAGTGCAAGAGAAGTGCTATCATTTTAAATTAAGAAATTATTTTAGAATTATTTATTTATAAAAGTAATTTTGGGCCAACATTTTTATTCTCATTACTTTAGTACACAAGCTGTTTCCCAGTTGTAAAACAGAAGTCTCTGGACCTGCAGTAGGTTTTCCAGTTTTTCTGCCTTTAATTTCATAGTTTAATTTCAAGGCATGAAAGAATTAGAATCACCTAAAAGAGTCTCTGCAGCATCTGATGGAACAAGGGAGTATAGGGAGCACCTTGATCTCTGAAAGTGTCTAACCCTTAAAATAGGACTTTACTGAGACTTTTAATAGTATCTCACAGAATGTATTTTGATTAATTTAAAAAACATTTAGGTACAAAAGGTATTTCCAGTCTCATTGAGTACTGTTTTCAAATCATATAACTGTTAGAATAAAGATCTGAGAATCTACTACTTCGAAAATATATTATTTTTAAATTAGGTCAAATTATGACGTACACTTAAAGAACAATGCTATTACAAAACATACCTCAAGCCATATAAATATATCCTGTTTGTATAGTTCATGTCTGAAAGTAAATCAACTCTATTTTCCAGATATAATTTAAACAAATCATCTATAAAAAAGGTGTATAATCAATATCATAGTAATTAAAATTTTTAAAGATTTAAAAAAATATAAAAATAGTTTTAAAATTTTGGTTATAAATTCCTAGAAGTCCCCCTTCTATGTGCATATATCTTACAAAAAATATTTAATATCTAGAAATATAGGCTATTGAACAAATAGTAAAGAAAGTGCTGAGTCCATTGGCTCTTTTTGTAAAGTTTTCCTTCAGAAGTATGCTCATGAGTGGGGATGTATAAACCAGAGTCAACAGTAAATCTTGCTAATTTGGTCCAAATGCTGATTTCATGTACTGGTCATTGTGCTTCTTTTATTTTTTTAACCATGAAAAACACAAATAAGTAATTATCAAGTCAGGTCCTTGAGTATTAATCTTCTCACTAAAATTATTATGGTTATCTTGCCCCAGTCATCAATTTACAAGATGTTTCTTCTTCTGAGAAAGAAGAATGTCCCAGTTCACCTTGCTGATATTAAGAGAACTCCTCCATACGTCTTGTTTATAAGATCACATCATGAGCATCACTGTTAGGTCGCTGTGGCACAGCCAGGGGAGGCAGTGGCTTCCCATAGAAATCTAAGAAAAGAAAGAAAACCAAATGCACAAAACAGTTATGGTACATCAAGATTTTTGACACAGTTCATTATTTTTTAGACTTTAGACATTTTAGACATTTCCAAAGAGATAAACTTACAGAATCTTGACATGTCTCTCTAAAAGATTTCCTTCTCTCTCGTGCATTTTAAATCTTAAGAGATGGCACCAACATTCCATCCTGTTGAGCCAAATTATACTCTATTCCTTTTGCCTTCAATCCACACATGCATTAATCATATATTACTTATTATAATGGTTAAAATATTCCTTCCTTATGTTATACTCTCCAATCCAATTTCCATTCCTTACTTCTTACTTTGACTACTGCAATAGGCCCCAAATTTGGATTCTTACCCCAAATATAGCCACTATCAAGTTTGTACTTTACATTGCAACAAAAAATGTTTTTCTAAGCACCAAATATAATAGCATTTTCCGTTTTAAAAATAAAAGGATTTCTTTAAAAGTTATAGCAAAGTTAAGACATCTTACCACATATATGAAGCCTTCACAATCTGGCCCTAAGCCATAACTCCACTTTCAACACTCTCTGTAATTTTATATTTTCTCTTTCTTACCCACTCAATGCACATAAACCTAATCTCCTGTCACTGGCAACTTCATGTTATTCTCCAACTAAACAATATTCTTTCCTACCTCTCTATCTTGAAATAGTCTGTTTCTTCTGCTTACTGACTCTTCTCATTCTTTGAAGACCTCGTTCTAATGCCACTTTCCCTAACTGCCCATGTACACAGTACTCCAACTGTACACCATAGAACTCATTGTCATATATTCTACAGTAAGCTGAAGAATTGTCCTCTCTATATAGTAGAATCCTCACAAAGGCAGAATGTACATCTTATTCATCTTGTTATTACCAATGTTTTAACAAACAAAATACTTGCATGTTAAATGAGTTCAACAGAAAAAATATGTCATATGAAAAATTGGTATTTTTTCTTCATATGTATGTGTGTACATATGAATATACACAGTAACATTAGTTTTCTAACAACATAGTGAATATTTATATTGACAACGTATTCTAATGTACACAAGTTCACTAAGAGTTGTGTAATAAAGAAATAAATTTAATGTAGTCAATATAAACATCATGATGTCAAGTCAGTAAACTAAACAGAGAGATGAGATTTCACTGAAAATACTACTTCAGTAATTCTGATGGAGTCTAAGGACAAACTTTTCTGTCTTTAAAAAAAAAAAATCATGAATTTTCACTAACGATTATCAAGAAATATTTCAATACTGACCTAAATAGAATTCTGGGGGAAAAAAGCAAATAGCACATTTATATTTAAGTACCTTTTAAATAAAAATATTTAAACTGGTTTGATATAATTTCAAATTATATGGTAATGCTTTTCTAAAGATTAAACTTCTGAGTTTTTTCCTAGTAAGTGAAACCAAGTTCTAGACTAGGTAAACACAGAGCTGTCAAAAAAGGAATTGGATGTTCTTAACAAACAAGTTTATTGAACTACATTTATCTATAATTCTTTTGCATTCTAGAAATATTTTACTGAAGGGACCTAGACTGATGGTCTGTAATCAGAACTTCTCCCTGTTTTATAAGGCAGTTCTCTACTTCTCCTAAATATCCTTCCTCTAGTTTTTGCATCCTAGAATTCTAATGCCATAAACTATCTAGACTATAGTGTATGTTATATTCAAAGAAAACTGTTCTCTTAATTCAATAAAAATGTTAGTAACTTTCTACTTAGTCGAACTTTATTAGGTTTACTGATTCGATCTCTGATTTTATAAACTGTGTTGATCTTCACTTTAATATTCAGCAGC
This sequence comes from Gorilla gorilla gorilla, assembly GCF_029281585.2. Taxonomy (NCBI): domain Eukaryota; kingdom Metazoa; phylum Chordata; class Mammalia; order Primates; family Hominidae; genus Gorilla; species Gorilla gorilla. The sequence goes on along the minus strand of NC_086017.1, from coordinate 104,868,888 downwards.
TGGTTGTCTTATTAGAAGTAGAGAGAAAAAATTATGTGCCATTATCATTGAGTATATTGAGCATATACAGGAAACTACAGCTTTTAACACTTAAGTTATAAATTCTAATGTCTCATAGTTAAATTATTTTAAAACCTTTCCTTTTTATAACTCCTTGTATAAATATATCATGGATAATAAACACAAGCTATGATTCTTTTTACCTCTGTATTCTAAGGTAAACACCAAATTAAATGATATAGATGTAAAGCATACTTAAGAATAAAAAATTAAATAAAATGAAAAAAAGACATATAATAAAAAAGGATGGCTGTGGATTTGACAAGCTTCTAAAACTAAAACATAAGTTTGTTGAAGTTATAAGGCTAAAGAAAAGTGAATGTGACATGTACAGATGATATCTGAAAACCAATTCTTTTGCATTACCATTATGATGTGTTTCACCAAGAGGCTCAAGTTTTGGAAGTCTAGTGACTTTAGGGGTTCCCCAGCCAACTAAAGAAAAAGAAAAACATTTAAAAAACACTGTTAAACAAGGTTTCTTTAGGTCTGTTGAGAGGATCCCTCCCTGGAAAGGAAGCATATGTAACATTCAATGTCAATTCAAATATATTGAATGACAGTATGGAAAGCCAGAAACCCATTTTAAATGGCTTCTATATTTTAAAATGTAATTATAGGCTGCTAACATCTGCTTTAACTTTTCAATAGCTTTTAATAAAAACTATAAGCACCTTCACCACTATCAAAAACAAACTCATGCTATCATTCTAACTCTAGGCAGAAACTAAATATTTTCTTAATAAATGGAATACTGGAAATGAGTCTATAAGAGATTCTTAAAATGTTACCAAATAATTTCTAAAGCCTTGTAGCAGGGCTATAAGGGCACTATACACATATTTATCTAGTCATTACATATTTACTGACCACCTATAGTAGGTGAGGTGCTAAGCTTAGTGCTGAAAAGTTACTCAAAATTATTGTGCAAGTTAAGTCCCAGTGTTTTATATGCATTACTCCATTTAATCCTCGTAACAACTTAGGACATGGGTATGTATATTGAAAATGTATTAGAAAAAATTAATACATCTTGGTTTCAAACATTAAGTTTCAGGATGAAAGGTCCAATTTTTTTTTTTTTTTTTTTCCCCCGAGATGGAGTCTCACCCTGTCACCCAGGCTGGAGTGCAATGGAGTGATCTTGGCTCACTGCAACTTCTCCGTCCCAGGTTCAAGCGATTCTCCTGCCCCAGCCTCCTGAGTAGCTGGGATTACAGGCATGTGCTACTATGCCCAGCTAATTTGTGTGTGTGTGTGTGTGTCTTTAGTAGAGATGGGGTTTCACCATGTTGGCCAGGTTGATCTCGAACTCTTGACCTGGTTATCTGCCCGCCTCGGCCTCACAAAGTGCTGGGATTACAGGTGTCAGCCACCATGCCGAGCCAGTTCAATGTTTTAAAAACTCATGTTAGCCATCCATCGTGAAACTTAAATTAACATGTGGGTACTGATATTTCAAATAGAACTTGAACATATTCTAGGAAATACTGGGTAAAATTTTCTTAACAGTTTTTACTTATTTTTTTCTTTATAAAACATTTTTTATTCAAAAAAGCAATGGACATTTGTGTTAGCAAATTTTGTCCAAATCAGAGTAAAAGATTCTTCTTTACAAGTATACAAGATAATGAATATACAGAATAAAAATGACAAGATTCCTTTTTTCTTTTTTTTTTTTCTGTTGTTTAAAGCAATATTTCTAAATTCAGTATCAGTATCAATTTACTCACCAGGAGGAGGGGGTGGGGGTGGCGTTGGACTCTCAGGAGCGCAGTCATCTATATTAAGTGGTTCTACCCGGTGGTTCCTTTTCATTCTTAGTTTCTTAGTTTTCTTTTTACCATTAGCTACAAGAATATAAACATGAAGCTTCATGTCTTTATGAAAAAGTGCACTTTTATAATAGAAAACAAAGAATACAACAAGAATATTGATATTATTAACAAAAAACATCTTGACTATTTAACTTTGGAAATTGTTACAATAACCAAATGTGTACTTGCATTTACTAAGAATATATTTTTTAAGTGATGGCTTATTGAATGAATGAATGACCAATGAATATGATAAAAAGAGCCAAAATTCTATTTTAATTTCTGAGAGGTTTTTCAGAATACAAAAAAATGTCATATGACACAAATATAATTGTCTAATTGCAAGAGTTTCCATGAACTTCATAATCTGGGAAAAGAAGCTATTCATTATTGTGTCACTCAGTATATTTGATTTTTCTCAGTGGGATCTGTAGAATGATTCCAGGTATAAATAGTCCAAATATAATCCTTTGAAATGTGACATAAAAGGCCCTAAACAAATCTAAACATGTTACTTATTTAAAATAACCCCTACAAGGCTATGCATGGCAGCTCACACCTGTAATCCCAGCACTCTGGGAGGCTGAAGTAGGAGGAATGCATGAGCCCAGGAGTTAAGAGAATGGTCTGGGCAACATAAGGAGACCTCATCTCTATGGGGGGGGAAAAAAAAAAACCCAGCATGGCTTTGTTTTCATGTGCCTGTAGTCCCAACTATTCAGGAGGCTGAGGCAGAAGGATCACTTGAGCCCTGGAGTTCAAGGATGCAGTGAGCGTGATTGTGACACTGCCATCCAGCTTTGGTGACAGAGTGAGAATCTATCTCAAAAAAAAAAAAATCAAATAAATAAGTAAATAAACAAATAAAATAACTCCTAAAGAAGGTAGGCCCAATACAATACAAACACGTAACCAAAATCGCATTAGAACTAGCAGAATTGAATGTGTTCTTTCTCTTAAAAATTATTTACATATTTTAACTTAAACACATATAAACACTTTAAGGAAATCTATGTTAATGTATAAATTTTAGTAAGGTAAATTAGGATGACATACTAGTTAACTAAATTTAGAACATCAATGTTACTGCAATTTTTTTTCCTCACTCTCTGCCCAGGCTGGAGTGCAGTGGTGCGATCTTGGCTCACTGCAATCTCCACCTCCCAGGTTCAAGTGATTCTTGTGCCTCAGGCTCCAGAGTAGCTGGGATTGCAGGCATGTGTCACTACATGCTGCTAATTTTTGTATTTTTTTGTAGAGATGGGCTTTTGCCATGTTGCACAGACTGGTTTCGAACTCCTGACCAAGTGATCTGCACTCCTTGGCTTCCCAAAGTGCTGGGATTACAGATGTGAGCCACCCTGCCCAGCCAATGTAACTGTAATATTTCAAAATTGCCGTGTGTGTGTGTGTGTGTGTGTGTGTGTGTGTATGCAATGTACTTTCTAAATGGGAATTATCTGTAACATAAAATATATACAATATCTGTGAAGCCTAAAAAGCAATAAAAAATACAATCACACTTAGAAACAAATTATTATTCTAAATAAATTAGTGTTGTTTGAAACATTTCACTTCATATAAAAACAAATAGGTCTTTGTACAATTAAAGTGGTAAGCCTAACAACTGGAAGAAGAGATCCACAAGATGTGGAAGAATACAACCACCAAATGGTACTTTAGGGTAGGCATTAGTTCAGGGTCACGGAAAAGCACAGGATGTGGATCAGATGATCTGGACTGGGGTCTCAGCTTACACAGACAGATATATGATCTTAAGTTACTCAACCTCTTCAAGTCCCTGGTTTCTTCATTTATATAATGGAATACTATACCCTGGGATTGCTATGTTAAATAACAAAATATTATGTTGAATAATATAGTGCATACAAAGGCATCTTTTAAAGTATAAAATATGTTATTATTATAGTTACATGATTTACTACCTGAGATCTCCCTGTGCTATATTTTCAAATCATTTGCCAAAATCATTTTGTTCTTTAACAAGCAGTAGAGAACTATTTAAAAACTTAGCGACCACTGTAATAGGTCTACTTCCTTTTTAACTCTGCTGACAGTTACATGGGTAATATATGACTGCCCTAACTTCCCAACTGACAAAAAGTATAACTTTCAAATTAATATTTTCATCCAGCAAAATATCCATGTTAGCTAATCTGTATCTCAGGAATTGAAATCTTATTTTCATAAGCCCTGTGATACTATAAACATTTCTTATAAATAACAAAGCCATATTCATAACTAAAAATGTCAAGGAAGCAACAATTATAGGGCATCTCTCATGTGGCTGACACTACTAGGAGTAGAGTTATTTTCTAAGTAACCCTAAAAATCTTGTGAATAAAGACAATATTTATTTGCATTTTAGAGATGAAGAAACTAAGACTAAAGAATGTTACATAACTTAATGTATATCTAGTAGATAAGAGAGTCAAGATTCTATCCCAAGTTGTGTGATTCCAAATGCAGGCTATATCCCTACGATACCCAAAATCATGAACGTTCTGTTATATAACATAGCCAGTTAGAAAAAGAAAAGCAATTATAAGTTGAAGATTTTTTATGATATTAAAATAAGAGAAAAATGGCTATTTGACAAGACATTTTAAAAATGTTGTACCAATAATGTTTGCAACCTACAGCAATAGCCAGTCAATAAAGGAAATGATGCTGATGTAGCATTTATGAGCCTTAAAAAACAAACAACCTTAAGATGTTAAATTTATTCCAAGGATTCTTTTTTTTTTTTTGTACATGAATGTTCATATCAGGTTTATTTGTAATAGCCAAAACGGTATACACCTGAATGCCCATCAACAAGTGACTAGATAAGCAAAGTACGGTACATGGATATGATGGAATACCTCAGAGCAATAAAAAAGAATGGACTATTGATACATGCTATAACATGGATGATTCTCAAAGGAATGACGTTGAGTTCAGAAAGCAAGACAAAAAAGTACATTCTATATGATTCCATTAATATAAATGAATATATTATATTCAAGGAATAGTATATAAATTAATATAAAGGAATATTTTATATTCAAGGAATATAAATGAATATAAATGATATAAAGCAGATCAGTGATTGCCAGGAGATGAGGTGGAGAAGTAGAGAGGGGAGGAAAGAAGGGATTACTAAAGGACATGAAGACACTTTTGGGGATAATGTTTATGTTCACTATTTTGATTGGGCTGATGGTTTTACATATGTATACATATATCAAAATGTATCAATCTTTATACTATAAATATGTGCAGTTTGTTGTAAGTCAATTATACCTCAATGAAACTCATTAAAATTACCATATTTTGGGGATCTATTTCTAGAATCTCTATTGTGTTTTATTGATCTCTGTGTCTATCCTCTAGTCAATACTATACTGTTATGATCACTGTGGTTTTATTTTATAGTATGTCTTTTTTTTTTTTTTGTGACGGAGTCTTGCTCTGTTACCCAGGCTGGAGTGCAGTGGCACCATCTCGACTCACTGCAAGCTCTGCCTCCCAGGTTCACGCCATTTTCCTGCCTCAGCCTCCCGAGTAGCTGGGACCACAGGCGCCCGCCACCACGCCTGGCTAATTTTTTGGATTTTTAGTAGAGACGGGGTCTCTACTGTGGTCTCGATCTCCTGACCTCGTGATCCTCCCGCCTCAGCCTCCCAAACTGTCGGGATTACAGGCATGAGCCACTGTGCCCAGCCACTATTTTATAGTATGTCTTAAATTGGGTAGTATGAGTCTTTAACCTTGTTCTTTCTTCAAAATTGTTTTGGGTATTCCAGTTCCTTTACTTTTACATATATTTTATAATGAACTTGCCTATATCTACAAAGACTCATGCTGGGATTTGTTTGGAATTGCCTTAAATCTACAGATCAGCTGGGGGCTCTGGCATTTTAACTCTTTTTTTTTTTTTTTTTTTTTTTTTTAGTATTTATTGATCATTCTTGGGTGTTTCTCGGAGAGGGGGATGTGGCACGGTCATAGGATAATAGTGGAGAGAAGGTCAGCAGATAAACACGTAAACAAAGGTCTCTGGTTTTCCTAGGCAGAGGTCCCTGCGGCCTTCCGCAGTGTGTGTGTCCCTGGGTACTTCAGACTAGGGAGTGGTGACGACTCTTAATGAGCATGCTGCCTTCAAGCATCTGTTTAACAAAGCACATCTTGCACTGCCCTTAATCCATTTAACCCTGAGTTGACACAGCACATGTTTCAGAGAGCACAGGGTTGGGGGTAAGGTTATAGATTAACAGCATCCCAAGGCAGAAGAATTTTTCTTAGTACAGAACAAAATGGAGTCTTCTATGTCTACTTCTTTCTACACAGACACAGTAACCATCTGATCTCTCTTTCTTTTCCCCACATTTCCCCCTTTTCTTTTCGACAAAACCGCCATCGTCATCATGGCCCATTCTCAATGGTCGCTGTCTCTTCGGAGCTGTTGGGTACACCTCCAAGATGGGGCGGCGGGCAGAGGCGCTCCTCACCTCCCTGACGATGGGCGGGCAGGCAGAGACGCTCCTCACTTCCCAGACGGGGCGGCCGGGCAGAGGCGCTCCCCACTTCCCAGACGGGGCGGCCGGGCAGAGGCGCTCCCCACTTCCCAGACGGGGCGGCCGGGCAGAGGCGCTCCCCACTTCCCAGACGGGGCGGCCGGGCAGAGGCGCTCCCCACTTCCCAGACGGGGCGGCCGGGCAGAGGCGCTCCCCACTTCCCAGACGGGGCGGCCGGGCAGAGGCGCTCCTCACTTCCCAGACGGCGCGGCCGGGCAGAGGCGCTCCTCACTTCCCATTCGGGGCGGCCGGGCAGAGGCGCTCCTCACTTCCCATTCGGGGCGGCCGGGCAGAGGCGCTCCTCACTTCCCAGAAGGGGCGGCCGGGCAGAGGCGCTCCCCACTTCCCAGATGGGACGGCCGAGCAGAGGCGCTCCTCACTTCCCATTCAGGGCAGCCGGGCAAAGGCGCTCCCCGCTTCCTAGATGGGGTGGCGGCTGGGCAGAGACGCTCCTCACATCCCAGACGGGGTGGCAGCTGGGCAGAGGCGCTCCTCACCTCCCAGACGGGGCGGCCGGGCAGAGGTGCTCCTCACTTCCCAGACGGGGTGGCCGGGCAGGGGCGCTCCTCACATCCCAGATGATGGGCGGCCAGGCAGAGACGCTCCTCACTTCCTAGACAGGGTGGCAGCCAGGCAGAGGTGCTCCACACTTCCCAGACGGGGCAGCCAGGCAGAGGGGCTCCTCACATCCCAGACGATGGGCGGCCAGGCAGAGACGCTGCTCACTTCCTAGACGGGGTGGCAGGCAGGCAGAGGCTGTAATCTTAGCACTTTGGGAGGCCAAGGCAGGCAGCTGGGAGGTGGAGGTTGTAGTGAGCCAAGATCACGCCACTGCACTCCAGCCTGGGCAACATTGAGCATTGAGTGAGCGACACTCCGTCTGCAATCCCAGCACCTCGGGAGGCCGAGGTGGGCGGATCACCCGAGGCCAGGAGCTGGAGACCAGACCAGTCAACATGGCGAAACCCCATCTCCACCAAAAATACAAAAACCAGTCAGGAGTGGCGGCGCGTGCCTGGAATCCCAGGCACTCGGCAGGCTGAGGCAGGAAAATCACGGGAGCCCGAGGCAGGGAGGTTGCAGCGAGCCGAGATCATGGCAGTACACTCCAGGCTCGGCAAGAGAGACTGTAGAAAGAAAGAAAGAAAGGGGAGGGGGTGGGGGAGGGGGAGGGGGAGGGGGGAGGGAGGGGGAGGTCTATTCCAAGGATTCTTGAGAGCTATGCTGTATCCCAAATTTATGAAAATAAAAATGGAATTTTCTGCTGAAATCCTTATAAGTTACAAAGGACCACATTTTAAGTCATGGAAAAACAGGTTAGGAACAAACTGACTGAATAATAAAAGACCTTGAGAAAATCATGGTAAATATGGCATTTGAAGACAGAAAAATATTGAAGTACTCGTTTGTAAAAACAAACATAAAAAATGAGATGAAGTATAAGTTTTATTTATATATACATAAGATAATTACTTTAAATAACTAGATTTATTACCTGATTCCAATGATGGCCGGTCTGTCTCATCTTCGTTCTCTAACTGCTGTGTTAATGCCTCCTTATAATTTTCTACTAGTCCAAATTCATTATTTTTTTGGCCATTGTGATTAACCTGGCCTTGTGTCTCTATTTGCTCATGCTCCATTTTATGTTTCAGGTGGCAGCCATCACTGTCTTTCTTCATTTTTTGCTTTTTTTTCTCTCTTTCAAGTTTTCCTTCATTCTAACAAAAAATAAAATACATTATCTTTACTATGATGGTTTTATCTAAGATAGTTTTAAGGGAGAAGAAATCAAATACCTTAACACGATTCTGTAACTTCAAGGAAACTGTGAGACTTCTATTTTAAAAATGATTTCATGAATACATCATTAAAAGATGCTAAATGTCAAACATTCAGTAAAACAAAGTATAACAAAAGCAAACAAATATTACCAGTAATTCCACAATCTAGAGATGACTACTATTCATCTGTATTATTCCGTATATAATCTGTTCAGTATATAATCACTAAGAGATGATTTTCTCTGCCAACCCCCACACATACATACATATATCATGTACAGACATACATCACCCAGAAACATACATAAATGTATGTATCTATATATACTTATGTATTTGTTGTTTAAACAAAAAAGAATTGAATTTTTTATTGAAGAACATACATTTCTTTCCATGCCAATGAATATATAAAGTGCTCAGAACAGTGCCTTACACATAGTAAATGCTACATAAATGTTAGATACAATTATTTTCATCAATTATTATTTTGAATGTTTATAGCATACCAATTCTGTATCAATGAACAAAGAATTTATTTCCAATTTTTCACTATTTTAAAAAACAGAATCATCCTAATAGCTTTTTTTTTATTTTTTTAGATTAAATTGCTAACAGTAGAACTGTTGAGTCAGTGGGTAGGCAAATTTAAAAATGTCACATATAGTCACAAACTTCCCTTCAGAAAAAATGAATCAATGAACCTCAGGCAAAGGGTTGGGAGAGTGATTTTTTTCTACATCATATTCAATACCACATATCATGATTGACCTTTTACATCTCTGCCATATTAATACATATTTTTATTTAACTTAGTGTTATTTTCATTTGAGTTTAAGTTAAAATTTTTATTGCCAGCAAAAATGAACTATTATTGACTTATTTTATTTTATTTTTTTTGAGATGGAGTCTCGCTCTGTCTCCCAGGCTGGAGTGCAGTGGCACGATCTCGGCTCACTGCAACCTCCACCCCTCCAGGTTTAAGCAATTCTCTGCCTCAGCCTCCGGAGTAGCTGGGATTATAGGTTCGTGCCACGCCTGGCTAATTTTTTGTATTTTTAGCAGAGACAGGGTTTCACCGTCTTGGCCAGGCTGGTCTTGAACTCTAACCACTACGGCCTCCCAAAGTGCTGGGATTACAGGCGTGAGCCACCGTGCCTGGCCACTTATTGACATTTTTAATTTTTTTTTAGGAAACTGCCTTTGGTAACCCAATGCCCACTTTTCTATTAGATTCTCATTATTTTCATAGTAATTTGTAAGAGTTCTTTTGTGCATACGTGTCACTAGGACTAGTCACAGAGTCACATAAGACTATATGTTCTATTTTTCACTAGAGTTTATTTCTTTTCATTTTTGCTTTTTAACTTTGTAGAATAGCTCTTTAAAAATTCGGTAGTATAAGATCTATCCACCTTTTTCCTTTATGATTTGTGGCTTGCTTGTCCTGCTTTGAAATTTTTTCCTCCTCCAAGCACATATAAAGACTTATCTATATTATCTACTAGAAACTTGAAGACTTTCACTTTTTAAAACGTATTTAAGTTTTTGATACTTTTGGAATTTAACTGGGTATACAATATTCAATAATTTTCCTTTTTCTAAATGGTTATTAAGTTGTTCTATTATTTTTTTCTCTCAGATTTGAAATGTTATCTTTATCTTGTACTAAAATGCTCATACATAAATAGGTTTATTACTATTCGTTCCATTGATCTGTCTGTCCCTTCTGGAACCAATACCTTCTAATATCTCACCATTTTAATTATCTGCAGTAATAATAAAAAAAAATGTTAGATGCTTCTGTACCAAGAAACATGCTAAAAAAGTTTTGTGGGGAAAAAAAGAAAATCTGTATGGTTAAAAAAAAAAACTACAGCTAATTTGCTTTTATTTCTTTACTGGCCATCTTCTTGAAATTATTATAGTTTCAAAGCGTTAAGTGTACTTTCCCCATGCCACTTATTAATTTGGGAACTTTCTATATGTGATATATACTATGTCGTACACCACTATTATTCACTTCTATACATTGTGGGAAATATGGTGCTGGGAGAAGCACTAGAGCCTTCTACATAATTTATACCCATGGTACTATAAAATAATTAGCCATTATTTATAAAGCAAGCCTTATTATACACAGAGAATAATTGTTGTTTCAAAGTAAAAAGTACAACTTGACCTCTTCTCTCTCAATATTTTTAAAAGAACATAAAACAAAACTTGACAAATATAATATCTGATAGAATGGAGACAAAACAATAGCTCATGCTATTAAGATGGCCTTACTATAATTAGAAAAGCACACATTTAGGGTGCATGCAATGAGGTTACTGAAAGATTGAATACAATTAAACCTCCTGGTATCCAGCAACTTAAAAACAAATGTCTCACATTACTAACTATTTTGCAAAATAAAGCAACACCAAAACTATCCAATCATCTTCTTACCTGTGGAGCTGCCTCCCTCCTCAGTAGCAGCCCCAAAGAAGTTTAAAAAATCATCCACCTTTCCAGATGAACACCTGTGTGGAAGGAGGCAGTGACAGGGGAAGGGGAATGGGGAATATACAGGCAGGACCAGGAAGTCAGCCTAAGGTTTAGGAAGCAATGCCTCAGAAGAGGCATCACTGCTGCCAGCCATAAAAGCAGAGCCAATGCAAACTCTGGACACGAGCAGAAAATGAAAACAAAAACACAGATGCGCACACACACAACCCCTTAACGTCTTCATAATTAAAATCTACAAATTAATGTTGGTAAAATTTCTGATTTAAAATGGAAATAAATGATATTCAGATATAGGAGAATTTATTGCAGTTTCAAACATCCTTAAGTATCCTGGAAAAACAGAAAATTGTTTATGTACCCTAATGCATTCTAAGTAAATATTGCATATGGACAGTAACAGCAATACAGAAACACAGAAAATGTAAATAAGAGTAAATATATTATTACTATATGAAATAAATGACAAAATAGATTTGTCAACACAGCAACTATAATAATTGCTACAGTCAAATTTATTTATTGTCATTTAATTCTGAAGTCATATTCCCCCTTTTACACTAGATTCAAAGGTAATTTAAGAGTAAGAAAAAGCAGTAAACCTTTAATCAGTCTCTCATGTTTAATTTCTTATAGAAATAATCTCTCAGAAGAAACACATCTGTTTCCCTGCCTCCTTTCCCAACTTTCCACCTTCTTTTCCAAGTTCCAACTTATAACTTAAGATACAAAAATTACATTTACCATCATTCATACCTCAATGATTACAGATGCTATTGGCTGGAAAGGATTCGTTGGTTCTGGGTCCAACTCAGCCAGACCACTGGTTCCATCGAGTTCAGCCTGCTCCTGTTCATTTTGTTTTCTATCATTTGAGGAAAAATAATTGAAATTTCCTTTGAGAAAGTGCTGAACCATGTTAAAGAAAACTGCAATAGGTATAAGGCTATTACATGTAGTAATTTAAACATCTGGACATGGTTTTGAATTACTGAGAGCATTTCAAAAATCCTTATGCAGGTAAGAGGCTGCTTCCTCCCATGTAAAGACTAATCATTTCAATTAAAAAAAATGCTGATAAAAATGACATTTCCTATGACTGACTTCTTAATATCAACAGTGTAATTATTCTTCCATGTGCCAAGGGTATTACTGATCAACTTATTAATTACCCTCCAAAATCAATGCTGTCCTCTTTACTGGTGTTAACAAATAGTAATTATTCTTTTTTTTTTTTTTTTTTTTGAGTTGGAGTCTTGCACTCTTGCCCAGGCTGGAGTGCAGTGGCACCATCTCGGCTCACCGCAAGCTCCACCTCCTGGGTTCACGCCATTCTCCTGCCTCAGCCTCCCGAGTAGCTGGGACTACAGGCGCCCGCCACCAGGCCTGGCTAATTTTTTGTATTTTTAGTAGAGACGGGGTTTCACCCTATTAGCCAGGATGGGCTCGATCTCCTGACCCTGTGATCTGCCTGCCTCTGCCTCCCAAAGTGCTGGGATTACAGGTGTGAGCCACCACGCCCAGCCAAATAGTAATTATTCTTCTTAATTCTTTTCTTAAGGGCTAAGTCTTCTCTTCCAAAACTAGGAAAACATTCCTTCAACTCAACCTATGTTTTTATTTCTGCATAAACATGTTTCTTGTTTAGTATAAAAGAATAAAAGACTAGACTATCTACAGATTGATTCTATAGAAGTATATGACAGAGTAGTAATATAAAATATTTTATCAAGTTGTGTATCATATTTGAACTAGATAATAACTTCCATAATAGTGTTCAGTGGCTATAAAAATAAGTTACCATATGTATCACTCAGATTAAATAAGTATTTCCATATTAGTTACCACTGAACATTTACTATCTCTGTGATTTATAGTAATGTTGTTCCATACATGATGAGTAATGTTATTAAGATGAGCAGCCGGCCGGGTGTGGTGGCTCACACCTGTAATCCCAGCATTTTGGGAGGCCAAGGTGGGTGGATCACGAGGTCAGGAGTTTGAGACCAGCCTAATCAACATGGTGAAACCGTGTCTCTACTGAAAATACAAAATTAGCTGGGTGTGGTGGTGCATGCCTGTTATCCCCATTACTCGGGAGGCTGAGGCAGGAGAATCGCTTGAACCTGGGAGATGGAGGTTGCAGTGCGCCGAGACTGCGCCATTGCACTCCAGCCCGGGCAACAAGAGCAAAATTCCACCTCAAAAAAAAAAAAAAAAAAAAAAAGAGCAGCCAAAGACCAAAAAAAAAAAAAAAGAAAGAAACACAAGTATTGTGGATCTTTAACTGGACTGTAAGTATGGTATAGCAATGTAAATGTTCATTACCATAATATTTACTAGCTGTGTTCTAGATGGAAATACATATCCTTTTATTATGAACCTAGGAAGCCAAGATTTGGAGATTTGCAATTTACTCCTTCTGTGACTTTGGACCTGGATCTTTTGAGCCTTAGCTTTCCCACAAATGTGAATAAAAATAACCACTTCATAGAGCTGTATCAAGGGTCAGATAAAGTAATATATGTGAGAACACTCTGTGAATTAACTTTCTCATAGGATAGTCATTGTTATTAATGTTATTTATTAGTAAGCAACTTCAGGAATACAGTATTAATATATTATTTTTACTTGGCATGTTTTACTATTTTTCAAAAACACTATAAATGACTATCTGAACCAATTAGATTGGATTTAGTGAAGTAAACAGCTTGTTTTTAATCACCCGTCTCTGAATGTCAATTTGCTTTTAAGTATGGAGTATTGGCTCAACGGGAGAGGTCTCCTCAAGAGGAGAGGTCTCAGACCACAACTGGCATGGATAAAGAGAAAGAAAGAAAGGGTGAGGAGTATTGGAAAAGCCTGCCATAACATGATCTAGAATATCATTATGGAAAAGGCAAAAACATTTAAAAAGTTACTAACATTAGATTTCTTTTATCCAACTCAATTCTTTTGTTGCTTCTGTTTTTATTTTCTTAGTGGAGGAAAAGGAGTTTTCACATAATTATGGCCATATATTTAATTTTTATAAATATTATATATAAAAGGTATACTTAACATGCATGATTGGTTGTACTGAGCTTTATATGATAAAAATACATACTAAGAAAAAAACAAATATTCTCACAGGAACTAAAACCTTGTATCAACAGCTGCCAAAATCATTCACTCTAATCTGTCTTTTATATAAAGAGATCCCTAGATTAAAGGCATGCTCATATTATTGAGCACTTGGGGATAGAGAGTCATTTCTATAAATATTTCTTTAAGTCCTATCGATGAATTAAATGAAAAATACCAGTTATCAGAGGATTTCCTTCATGGTATAAGGAAGTACCTCATAATGGGTCACCAAGGGTAGTGGGTTCTTGCTCACTGGGCTACAACTATGTTAAACTACATAAAAGGCCAGATGGAAGGCAACTATGGATCAGATTTTGCTTGAGTTGAATGATTCTCTAGCAGCTCACCTTCTATCCTTGCTGAAACTAAAAAGGTTCCTCAGTCTCAACGTTATTGACATATTAAGCCTGATAATTCTTTGTTGTGGGAGACTGTCCTGTGTGTCATAGGATGTTTAGCTGCATCCCTGGCCTCTACCCAATAGATTCCAAGTAGTACTCCACTCCTCCCCCTAGTGGTGAAAACTAAAAATGTCTCCAGACACTGCCAAATGTTAAAAACTACCCTGTGCATTGAGAACCACTGCACTAAGGTACCCACAAGCGATCAGAGACAAAAATTTAAAACTCTGGAAGACAATGGCTACGTAAGGAGTAAATTTAACTATTATACAACCACCAGAAAAATTAGGAATCTACCACCCAAACTTGTATGGAAAAAGATCCACAGAAATACAAAATTTACCTAGTGTCTTCCTTTACACAGAAATAAGAAACTGAACAGATAAAACTAACAACTGATTCATAAAATTGTTATGTTTTTGATCCTTCAAATGCACTGTGGTGCAAAATTAATCTACTTACCTTTCTTCTCGTAATTTTCGCACTCGTTCAGCTCTTTCTCGTTTCTCTTGTTCCTCAAGAGCACGCTGCTCTGTTGTCTCTTTTTGGATGCGTTCATTTAAGGCATCAAAGTCTCTTGCAATAACATGTAGCAGCCAATAAAGGCCTTTTTTAATGGACTTGTCAATTTTCTTTCCATACCCCGAGATTGCTGAACATGGTTCCTAAAACAGAAATTTATTTGACTAAAAGATTAAAAGGTCTCCACACAAATCTATTCATAAACCATTAAGTATAATTAATGGCAAATCAAAATTAAGCCATTTAAGTTAATAATATGAAGCATCTGCTTATTTAACTTCCAAAACATAGCACTGCAATGATTAACATCAGTATATAGAACTTAAAATATTTTACAGATAACATCTGTACACTATGTGAGATATTATAAAGAGGGTGACAGTGCCACTTATAATATTAGAAGAAAAATTTAATTGCCATAAAAAGACATCTCTATTGATTAAAAATGCCAGGAAGTTTTAATTCCTTATACTACAATCTACAGCAGTAAACATCCATAAGATTGACAGCCTAATGTTTTTTGAAACCAAAATAAATTATTAAATCCACGTTCATCTTCCTTAAGACTGTATGACATCTCTCCTCATATGATTTATCTTTTCTTTTTTTGTTTTTTAGAGACAGTGTCTCATTCTGTTGGCCAGGCTGGAGTGCCGTGGCTGAATTAGAACTCACTGCAGCCTCAACCTCCCAGGGTCCAGTGGTCTTCCCACCTCAGCCCCCTCAAGCAGCTGGGACTACAGGCACACACTACCACACCCAGCTAGTTTTTGTATTTTTTGTAGAGCTAGGGTCTCACTATGTTGCCCAGGTTGGTCTCAAACTCCTGGGCTCAAGCAATCCGCCCCCTTCAACCTCCCAAAGTGCTGGGATCACAGGCATGAGCTACCATGCCCAGCAAAATAATTTTTCAAAATGCATTATGAATCTCTCATATGTTTAAATTTTGTATTTACACTTTTCTTTCCCATTTTACAAATTTCATGCCATGATGTGTTGGCATAGCAAACAGATGATATCAGCAACATCTTAAAACGCAAATGTGAAGCTCCTTGAAATCATGGAAAGATAGTTCATGGAAATAACAATGAAATAGACAACAAATATTATGGTATTAAGTTATATCAACAGAAAAATGGGAATGTGATTTCATAGGTTACAAAAAATTCTTTGAAAACATTGCCTTTTAATTGCTATCACTTTTATAAAAACCAAGTTATACTGAACCTATTTGAAAGGACAAAAAATTAAAATTAAAAAAAAAAACCTTACTATCTGACACAGGCACTTGTGCTCATTGACCAATTTTTCCAGAGATAGACATTCAATGACATCAGCTTCTCCTAAAGCTCCTTCTTTATCTTGTTTATTTGCCAACCTGAAAGATAATTAAAGTACTTTTATACAGCATATATATAATTGGATGGAAACTTAAAGATATTTTGACCACATTCTTTTTTTTTTTTTGAGACTGAGTCTTGCTCTGTTTCCCAGGCTGGAGTACAGTGGTGCAATCTCAGCTCACTGCAACCTCCGCCTCCCAGGTTCAAGTGATTCTCCTGCCACAGCCTCCAGAGTAGCTGGGACTACAGGTGTGTGCCACCATGCAAGGCTAATTTTTTGTATTTTTAGTAGAGACTGGGTTTCGCCATGTTGGCCAGGCTGGTCTTGAACTCCTGACCTCAAGTGATCTGTCAGTCTCAGCCTCTCAAAGTGCTGGGATTACAGATATCATCCACCATGCCTGGCCTGACCACATTCTTTGATTCCCAAGTTTTAAATGTACTGATTACAGAACACACTAGTATCTTAAAATGTTGTAGCATCAATTTTGTCATTTTTCCTTTATTATTGCTAAAATAGTTTTTAAGTACTGGCCTATAAAAGGAAAATCAAATAAAGTGTCAAGAAAACATAAACAAGAGATCAATATGCCAACAAAACAGAAAAAGCTACAAATCAGAAAAAGAAGAGGACTAATTTCCACAGGTCACATCCATAAATTATATTCTTATCTTCTTAAAATACAAACTGTAATGTTTTAAATGCCCAAATATTCATTCTGAATTTTTAATATTTGAGCTCATCTACAATTCTAATGTGTGAATGTGTCCATATAAATGTGCAATTTACTGAAGACCCAAGGCCACTTCTAACATACTTGGCAAAGCACTGGGAATTAAAAAAAAAATTGTACTCAATTAGAGACAAATGGACACCAACAAAATGAAAAACCAATATATTCTACAGAAAAACAGGATTTACCACAATATACCACTATTTAATTATATAACATAGATTTAAAAGTTTAATAAAATACTGCCTTGCTCAAAGTTTGACAGACTCTTTAGTTTAAAAAAAAAAATTAAGTACATAGACTAAGAAATCTAACGAACCCTTCCCACCTATCTTTAAAAATTATCAAAACTGTGTCATTCTTGCTTATCTATATACCTTCTTTTTTTTTGTATTTCCCAAGTTACCATTAAAATCTACATACCTTCTATTTTGCTGCCTGAATCACATTACTTCACCCAGATATTAAAAAATCATTACCATGATACCACTATCACACCTAACAAAATTAACAGTAAGTCTTCAATATTACTCAATTTACTCAATATTCTCCAATATCATTTTACAAGTGTTATGTTTAAATTCAGGTCCAATATATGTTACTTATCACTTAACTCTTTTTGAATCTATATTATACCTGCCCTCCCCACTACCACCCCCATGACTCTTTTTCTCCCATGACATTTGTAATTTTTCTTTAGAATTCCCATGTTTGGGATTTGGCTAATATCTTCCTTATAAACTTATTTAACATACCTATCCTATATTTCCCGTATCTGGTGGTAAGAAGCTGGATGAGTTTCAGATGAAATCTTTTTGGCAAGCATACTTCGTAGGTGGTGCTTGTATTTAGGGAGGCATATAATATCACTTTTATATAATGTCCTATTTTGGTGGTATAAAATTAACTAATGGATTTACATTTAGCCTGATCCATCCAAAATAAAGTTCCTCATTAATCTTTCACTTAATGATTTTAGCAGCCATTGATGACCTTTACTTAATTCTATTATTTAACAAAGTTTATGAAACAGTAACTTTCTAGTTCCATATTCCTTCTGCATTTACTAGCAGGATTCTTGCTAAAAATAAGCTTTCACCAACTACTTGGTGCCTCTTAAAATTCACAAAGTCAAGATAAATGTTTGATCCTTTGCCTTTATTTCCTGATTTTCAAAATAATGAATTAATGGCGTAGCAACCTCCGAAGGTGATCAGGTTGATTTAAAAAAAAAAAAAATCCTATAAATTTAAGGATTACGAGTGCAGTTTTGTGATGTAAATGTATTGCATAGTGGTGATATATTGCATAGTGGTGAGGTCTGGGCTTTCAGTGTAACCATAAGCTTAATAATGTGCATTGTAGATATTAATTTCTCATCTCTAATTCCCCTTCCACCCTCCCACCTGTCCAAGTCTCCAATGTCTATTAATCCACACTCCATGTCAATGTGTACACATTATTTAACTTCCACTTGTGAGAACATGCTAGATTTGACTGTTTCTGAATTATTTCACTTTAAAAAATGACCTCCAGCTCCATCCACGTTGCTGGAAAAAACATGCTTTTTTAAATAGTTGAATAGCATTCCATTTTATGTATGTATATACAAAACACACACACAAACATTTTCTTTCATGATCCATTGAAGGACATTTAGGTTGACTCCCTTCCTTTGCTACTGTGAATAATGCTGTAATAAACATCTTGAGTTCAGATATCTTTTCTTGTATAATGATTTCTTTTCCTTTGGATAGGTACCCAGTAGTGAGGTTGCTAGACTGAATGGTAGTTCTTTTTTTAGGTCTTTAAGAAATCTCCATACTGGCCGGGCACGGTGGCTTACGCCTGTAATCCCAGCACTTTGGGAGGCCGAGGCGGGCAGACCACAAGGTCAGGAGATCGAGACCATCCTGGCTAACACGGTGAAACCCCATCTCTACTAAGAATACAAAAAACTAGCCGGGCGTGGTGGCAGGCGCCTGTAGTCCCAGCTACTCGGGAGGCTGAGGCAGGAGAAGGGCATGAACCCGGGAGGCAGAGCTTGCAGTGAGCCGAGATCGTGCCACTACACTTCAGCCTGGGCAACACAGCAAGACTCCGTCTCAAAAGAAAAAAAAAAGAATCTCCATACTGTTTTCCATAGTGATTGTACTAATTTACATTCCAATAGTGTATAAGCGTTCCTTTTTCTACACAATCTCGCAGACATCTGCTATGTTTTAACTTTTCAGTAACAGCTAAAAATTCTGACTGGTGTGAGATAGTATTTCATTGTGGTTTTAATCTGCATTTCTCTGATTAGGCATATTGAGCATTTTTTTCATATACTTGTTGGCCATCTGTATGTCTTCTTTTGAAAAATGACTATTCATGTCTTTTACATATTTTTAATGGGGTTGTTTTTTGTTGTTGTTGATTTCCTTGTAAGTTTTGGTTATTAGTCTCCTATAGGATAAAGAGGTCACAAATATTTTCCCTCATTCTGCAGGCTGTTTGCTCCATTGATTACTTCTTTTGCGGTGCAGAAGTTTTTACTTAATAATTAAGTCCCATTTGTCTATTTCTGGTTTTGTTGCTTTTGCTTTTGAGGTCTTAGTCATGAATTATTTGCCTAGACCAATGTCCAGAAGAGTTTCATCAGTTTTCTTCTAGTATTTTTCAGGTCTTACATTAAGTCTTCAATCCACCCTGAGTTAATTTTTGTATATGGTGAGAGACAGGGTTCCAGTTTCATTCTTCTGCATATGGCAATCGAATTTTCCTAGCATCGCTGTACCCATCATCTGGGTTCTCTATTCTTTTCCATTGATCTATTCATCTATTTCTATACCAGTACCATGCTACTTTGGTTACAATAACCTTGTAGTATAATTTAAGGTCAGATAATATGATGCCTCCAGCTTTGTTCTTTTTGCTTAGGACTGCTTTGGCTATTCAGGCTTTTTGGTACTTTTTCTTATGTTGAGAGGCATCATTATGAACTTATGGATTTAAAAATGTATTTGATGTGTTTCAATTTGTTGCAGTTATTGCTCTTTTTAAGGCTCAAAGGTACCCATTTTGAGGCAGCAGGAGTCCCCTTCAGGTTGGCTCTTGGACCCTTTTGGTACAACTCCA
This sequence comes from Gorilla gorilla gorilla, assembly GCF_029281585.2. NCBI lineage: Eukaryota > Metazoa > Chordata > Mammalia > Primates > Hominidae > Gorilla > Gorilla gorilla. The sequence continues at coordinate 104,848,896 of NC_086017.1, read as the reverse complement.
ACAATCTTTGATAGCTTCTTTATGTTCTACTATGAAACAAGGTTCCAGACTTGCAATCATACATTTCCCCAAGAAGCCTTGATCTTTTCAGTGGAAAATGGCATTTTAAAGACTAAAACCTAGGAGTTATAGATAAACATTTGCTATTGACTTACTACTGCTTCTAGGCCCTTTCAGTGCACAAAGCTAGGAAATAGTTTTATTCTAGAAAAAAAAATCTAACCATGTATTCGTGTCGATTTTTTCATTTCAAATCAACTACCAAGTTTTACTTAGCTTCTTAAATCTTGTTTTTGTTTATTTCTTTGAGACAGGGTCTCACTCTGTTGCCCAGGCTTAAGTGCAGAGGTGTGATGACAGCTCACTACAGCCTCTACCTCCTAGGCTTGAGCCATCCTCCCACCTCAGCCTCTCAAGTAGCTGGGACTACAGGCGCATACCACTATGCCCAGCTAGTGTTCGAACGTTCTTTTTTAAAAAAATTATTTTAGCAGAGATGGGGTTTCACTATGTTCCCCAGGCTGGTCTCAAACTCCTAGGCTCAATCCTGCTGCCTCAGCCTCCTAAAGTACTGGATTACAGGCATGAGCCACTGTGCCCAGCCTTAGATCTTATTTGTATCTCTTTTTCCTTATGCTGAAAACTACAGTTTCTAATGACATTATTTGTTTTATCCAACTATATATAGGAATTTTAACATAATAATATCAATATTATTACTAAATATTAAGACTACTAAGTGCAGGTTAACATATCTTTGTGGTTACGTATCTTTGTCTCTATGCTATATCCCACCAGAGATGCAGAGTCAATAATACTGTTTTAAAATTACTTAAAACAGTACTTCTCTGTGTGGTTTTGCCATCACCTAGATATATACCTAGGTTCATTTCTTTCTAGGTGCTTTTGCATTTTAGAGATCGTTTGTGTATTTGTTTTAAGATTTAATTTCTAAAATATTTATATCGGCTGGACGTGGTGGCTCACACCTGTAATCTCAGCACTCTGGGAGGCCAATGTGGGTGGATCATTTGTCAGGGGTTCAAGACCAGCTTGGCCAACATGGTGAAACCCTGTCTTTACTAAAAAAAAAAACAAAAAATGAGCCAGGTGTGGTGGCGTGCACTTGTAATACCAGCTACTCAGGAGGCTGAGGCATGAGAATCGCTTGAACCCAGGAGGCAGAGGTTGCAGTGAGCCAAGACTGCGCCACTGCACTCCAGGCTGGGTGACAGAGTGAGACCCTGTCTCAAAAAAATAAAAATAAAAAAAAATTTATATGGTTCTAAATTCAGAACTATAAAAACAAGGTACAATCAGAAAGGAACTATTTGCTATCCCTCTGCCTTTTCCTTCCCTTCCCTTCCCTTATAGGTAACCATTTTCATTCGTGTTTAGTTCATCCTCCCATTATTTCTTTTTGAAAATACAAACAAGCGTATGGAGAAAATGGTATTTCAAGGACCATAATTTGGGCACTGTGAATATTCAATGCTATTGACTGGTTTATGTATTTGTGTATATATACAATATTTATATCTACCCTTCCTTTCTTCCTAAAACTTAGCATATTATATATATTCTTCTGCAGCATGCTTGTTTTAACTGAACAGTAAATTTTGAAGTACCCTGAAGCAGTATAATAAAATCTTCACTATTTTCTATAATTGCAAAATGCTCCCCTTTGAATGTTCCATCATTTATTCAGCCAGTTCTACGCTGAAGGACTTTTGTGTTTCCAGTGTTTTGTTTTTACAAAGAGTGCAATAAAAAGTAGGTGTGTAAAGGAGTCATTTCTTATTCTGAGTACAGATTCCAGGAAGTAGAACTATTAAAACAAAGAATAAATATAAATGTGATTGGCCGGACATGGTGGTTCACATCTGTAATCCCAGAACTTTGGGAGGCTGAGGCAGGTGGATCACCTGAGGTCAGGAGTTCGAGACCAGCCTGGCAAACATGGTGAAACCCCATTTCTACAAAAAAATTAGCTGGGCGTGGTGGCAGGCAACTGTAATCCCAGCTACTTACGGGGCTCAGGCAGCAGAATTGCTTGAACCCGGGAGGCGGAGGTTGCAGTGAGCCAAGATCGTGCCACTGCACTCCAGCCTGGGCTACAAGAGCAAGACTCCTTCTCAAAAAAAAAAAAAAAAAAAAAATATATATATATGATTTTTATAGATACAGCAATTTCCTTCTTCTTGCCCTCAAATAGTAACAAGTCAGGTAGAAAAAATGGGTCTGAAATTTGGTAGTACAAGAGAAATTTTCATTTTTAATTCTTCCTATAAACATTTCCCTCTGGTACAAATTAATTTTGAGTTGTTATATTGACAATATAAATGATTTAACATATATTGCTGGATAACTTTAGTTCTATATAAAATTTGTTTTAAAATAAAAACAGCAGGCATAATAAAAAGTAAAAAAAATTAAAAGTAACGTGGGATGAATGGTTTACAGACATGAGCTCTTTCCTGGATGTTCTCCTTCTGAAATTCTATGATTTTGTGAGCTAAGCTCTTATGGGATTTCCTAAAATAGGACAGATTTCAACCATTTTAAAGTAAATGGAACAAAAAAAGCTTTTACACCAAGCTTCTTTTCATTCCTATTTAATTCTATATTTTTAGTAAGTTTTGATATTTATAGAAAAGAAAGTAACCTTTGTTTAAATGCAAACCCATTTTCTTGGAATAATATATTACATATACAATGTAGGACTAAATTTGCAGATCCAGTGCCAAATACTCTACGTAGGCAGTTTAACAAGGACTTCCTGTTACCGACTAGCTCCAACGAAAATGATCTTCCTTTAATCTAAAGAATAGGCGTCTAACAGGCAGAACCAGATTCTCCAGGTGTGAAGTAAGCAATCTATTTTCACTTGCTATTAACAGCAAACGTACAACTTTATCTCTTATTTGACTTCATTATTTGGCTTTCAAATTAACAACATGAAAACTATACAGAAATTAGCCTGTGCCCTATAAGACAGAGATTTAGATAATTTGTTCAAAACATTACATGAGATGATATTCAGATATTCTCTCAAAGGCAGGACTCCAACACCGCAGGTGGAAAACCAACAAAAGGAAGAAAACAGAAAGGTAAATAATGACTCTTTTCTGTACTTTTTAATATGAGGTATCCATAGACTGACATCTGGTTATACTGCTACATTTAAAAATCACTCAACAAATAATGAGGGTTACTTGTTTTGCTCAGATTTGGACAGGGGTACCAGTAGCTGATTTGTTCACATATATTACTGACATGCTGACTGGGATCTGGGTATAAAGCTCTTGAAAATAGACTATGATAATAAAAATCAACTTTAGAGGAAAGAAAAAATTTTTAAGTCTTTTAAAAAGTAAGCTCTCATTTAAAAAATACTAGAAAGTCAGATGTAAAAACAAATCTAAAATTATTTCTTTTATAGACAGACTATGAATGTGCTTACTTTAGAGAACATTTTTATATTTCACTCTGAAAAGCAGCTTATACCCAAATTTGACACATACGTATAACCTTAAAAATCTGAAATAATTTGCTATAATGGTCTTAATTGCTTCATTGTTGTTTACTAGAATGTTCTAAAATTGAAAAAATGAGAAAATAATCTTGTGAAAGGGCTACCAGAAAATATCGAAGTACTCACTAACCTTTATAATATTTCAACTAGTACATTAAAAATACTTGTTATACCATTTAACATAAGTGTTACCATTTAATTGATAGTTTGAAAAATTTAAATCAGCATCATTTAAATACAACATATGTAGATAGGTTAGATACTTTCGAAGTTATAATTGTTACTATGTTAGAATTTAATAAATATTCCATTTCAAATCAAAATAATAATGACTTTTATATGTATTTTAAAGGTGGACTTGAGAATTGGCCACGTAATACCTGGAACACATTATCTTCATAGCTATGCAGTTTTAAATGTAATATAAAAATCATTTTATGTATGTACAGCTTACTTGAATCAGATAAAAGTTCAAAAATTATACATCATATTTAAACAAAAATGATCTTAATGTTGTTAAGCAAGTTAATTCAATAACTTATTTAGACTAAATAAAATGTAGAAAAAAGCATTGAAAGTTTACATTGCAAAAAAAAGTCAGATACTTCAAAATTAGACAATATATGCAATTTGCAATTTTTTTTTAGTTTTTAGAAACTACTATTTGGCCCTCACTTTAGCAGCCAAAGAGGTTAATATATTACAATAAGATCCTCTGCTTTCACTTGCACTAGAAAAATGTGGCAAGTTGACTTCATATACAAAAGCAACAGAATATTCTGTTTTCTCTTGGGTAAAAACTGGTCATATTTCTTGAAATGTTTTATTTAATCATTACAGTAACTATGAAAAGAAATGGCCTACTTTAAAAAAATCTATAAATACACTAAGTATCTATCCCAGGGCATATTTCTAAAAGTACAAGGTAATTTTTACTCATGTTTCTGTTTCTAGGGATTTTCAGTGTCTGTAATAGGGCAGAGAACCTTTTATTTGAGTCACACCAGTTTACTTTTCTATTTCCCAGAACAAGTTGTCCAAGTTGATTATCATACATACGAGTTAGTGTTCTTTCTTTTTTAAATATCATGTTTAAGCTCACAGATACAGTTCTTGCTAGTAAAATTCAAAACTGTATAGCAATGCTGTAAGTTAAACATAATAAAAGATGATTCATATTTGTATATAACTCTTCCAACATAATAAATTTAAGGTACAGAACAGACTGCATAAAATAGTATTTCATCAATTTCACCTAGTCTAAGCAATTAAATGATTTCACAACTATGAGCTTCATATTTTATGCTTATATGGAATCCTGTCCTTGCATGTTTTAAATTCTAACATGCTTATTTGTCTCATTTTGCCTAACATTCTAATTCATGAAGATATAAGATCAATAAATTGGATAGTTATACATATAGTTATGAGTATGCAACTACTAGAAAATGTAATTTATATACAGCATATAAACATATTTGAGTACCTATCAAGTCAATTTCTACACAGATGAACAAGGATTTAGGGAAACATTCTCAATTATGTTAATTCTATAAAGATAAGCAACTATGACTTTCAGTCAAAATGCACAGATACAGAAGTTACTCCCTCTTTCTCTAAACATACAGAATTTGATGTAATCGTAAGTTTAAAAAAGACAAATTTTAAAACAACATCACTAAATTTTAGAGTAAAAAAGCGAAGTTTTCTCCTGGCTCACACAGTGAAACTCCATCTCTACTAAAAATATAAAAAGTTAGTTGGGTGTGGTGGCGGGCACATGTAGTCCCAGCTACTCTGGAGGCTGAGGCAGGAGAATGGCGTGAACCCGGAAGGCGGAGCTTGCAGTGAGCCGAGATGGTGCCACTGCACTCCAGCCTGGGCGACAGAGAGAGACTCCGTCTCAGAAAAAAAAAAAAACAGAAGTTTTCAGGTGCCAGAAATGATGAGGAAACATACTTAAAGCCAAAGTGAAGAGTAGTAATTAAAGCTAATTACACTGGGCAAATACTTTACCTTAAAGCTGAGGTTTAGAGTTTGTTGCATTATAGGGAACTAAAACTGAGTTTCCTAGATGAAACAGTTAACTAGGAATAATACAACATAATCTGTATACAAAGACAGGAATAACTCTGTTGACTTGCCCAGGATTATAGCAGGAAGTGAGATATCCACTTAGGCTATAAAAATCACTAGAGAAAAATTAGGCCTACATAATACTACCTGGGCTACAATGGGCAAACTCTATGGGGCGTTGGTAGTGACAATCAAAAAAATAGCCTCAATGTATCCATAATTTATCAGGACACTCAGAGCATTCTTGTATAACTCCCCGATGAAGCTAGGCTACTGACGAATTTCACTAAATACACTTGCCCACATTTAACAGAGTGGTCACCAGTCAGTGGCCACAGCAAACATAGGAATTTACTCCTAAGAAACTAGAAATAACCTAATAATGTAAAGGATCTTTCACATAAATATTCTCTAAATGTTCAAAAGAAATACAGGCATAGGATCCATAAACCAAGACAAACACAGTATAACCTTTATAGCTCGCTTTAAACATCGTTTACATAATATGCATTGCCATGATGTATAACACTGAAAGGAAACCTGATTCTATTTCCATGTTTTGCCTTTAATATCAATAATGTATACAGATATTAAAAAAAGAATATTTTGTTTTTTGCTTGTAAATTCATTAAGATTAATAAATAAAAAGGACATATTAATATATTTTAAAGGGCTCCTTAAAGTACCTTTTATTCAAATATAAAAGTGTGGTGCTTGTTCAGGGAATTATATTACATGGATAAAAATCCAGGAAAAAAAACAACCTTTATAGAGGTCAGACTCAAATATCCTGCTTTCCAAAATCAGTGGCAGTAAAATGCACCTTCTCAAAGGCACTTCACAGGAAAATTCACCTTCCCAGAGGCCTGTGTACACTGTGCTCCAATAGCAATTTGAAATAGTCTATTTCTTAAAAATTTTTAAACTATGATGCTTTAGAAAAAGGCTTTTGATTACTTTATTTCTAATTTTTTAAAAAAGAGGCTGGGTGCACTGGCTCATGCCTATAATCCCAGCACTTTGGGAGGCTGAGGTGGGAAGATTGCTTGAGCCCAGGAGTTAGAGATCAGCCTGAGCAACATAGCGAGACCTCATCTTTACAAAAAATTTTTAAAAATCAGCCAAGCACAGTGGCATGCAACTGTAGTCCCAGCTACTCGGGAGGCTGAGGGAGAAGGATCTCTTGAGCCTGGGAGGTAGAGGCTGCAGTGAGCCGCAATTGAGCCACTATACTCTAGCCTGGGTGATAGCGTGAGATCCTATCTCAAAAATAAAACAAAACAACACGCCCAAAAAAGGACAAAGATCTTTCCAGTCATAAAAACGTTAGAGGGAGTTGTTTCAGGATTTGTTCCAAACCATGCAACCAAAGAGAAAGTTCAAGATGTTGTAGTTCTTGAGGAATGTGAAAATTAAAGATTGTTAAAAGCTACTGAGCCATTGCATAAATATAGGACTTAATTTTTATGGATAGAAAATCAAAATCTGTTTTGTTTGATGCCACTTTCTCTTTCTCTCACCTCTGAGCTTCTAACATTGTGACTCTTTCTTTTTCCCTATATTTACACGGGTGCAAGTCAGTTTAAAAAATAATAATGTGGCAACTAGCACTTCAGCTATATATGCTGTATTTTTAAGAATTCATAGTCAAGGTAGAAGGATCCCTTGAGGCTAAGAGTTCAAGACCAGCCTGGACAAAAGAGCGAGATCCTTTCTCTATTAATTGATTAATTAATTTTTAAAAAACAATTCATAGTGACAAGCTAGTACAAGAGAAGGAAACAGAAATTTGGTTAGATGACTATGACTTGAAGCAGAAGAAAATATAAGAATCCCAATCTCCATATAGTACCAAATATAAAATTCAATATTTCTTAGACTTTCTGTAAACATCAGTCTGTGAGATCCAAATTATTTTTCTTCTTTTATAGTGTAAAGTGATCAATTTGGTCTGATTATATTAAAGATCCTAATAAAGCTTCAAACAACAACATTATTTTAGATCCTATATGCTATATTATCTCCTGCTAAATTTTTTCTTTTAAATAGATATAGTATGTATATTAGTAATATAATACAGTATTTAATATAGATAAACATTATTTGTGTATATTTCACTAGGATAACCAATTTCTACTCAATAGACAATAGGGGAAAAAGAACAGATTTGCAATCAAGTAGATATGTCTAAACGTAGGATCTGCCACCTTTTAGTTGTGTGGCCTTAGGCAAGTCACTTTAAAATTCCCCTTATTTGGACGTTGCTTTTCTTGGACTGGACTGTTTCTTTAATTTTCTTAATGTCTGAAAGGCCATGAAAATAATACAAAGAAAATGGAGAAAATAAAGTTCTTAAAGAAATTATTTTAAAAAAAAGCAAGCCCGTAAATACATGAGTTTCTAGGTTGAAAAGACCAACTAAATGTTTACCAAATAAATGCATCAAGACCTACCCCAGATCACATTATTGTGAAATTTCAGAACACCAGGAATATGAAAAAGAGGTCAAGAATTTCATGAAAGGAAATATAAAAACAGATCTACAAAATATCAGAAAACACAGGGCAGAATATTCAGAGGTAACAAAACTAGAAGACGTAGTAACAAAACTTTCAAAATTTTGAGGGAATATAATTTCCAACTGAAAATTATATCCATAGAAAATATAGTATTCAAGTATAGGACAGAATAAAAATATTTTCAGTAATGAAAATTATCATTGAATTTATGTTTTGAAAAGGAGCTACGGTACACTCCCAAATCAAGGAGATAAACCAAGAAAGGTGAGGAATTAGAAATCAAAAAGAGAGAATATAAAAGAGGAAAAAAATTCTAACACAATCAGGTTACATTAGAGTTTCCAGGAAAGGAGACTCAAAAGATGAATAAAATGAAATAAAAATATATATATTCTATATTTAAATATGTCAAGAGGATATTTTCAATTCACTTCAGTTTTAGAATGAATTAGTGATGTATGTACAAAATTAAGCAGGTGAAAAACTTTGGTAATTAACATTTTCTTAAAATTAAATGTTATATGTTTCTTGATCTATGCGGTAGTTACATGGATGTATTTACTTTGTGAAAAATCACCATAATATACATTTATGTTCTGGGGGACTTTCTGTATATATAAATATGTCAATAAGACGTTTTCCTAAATATATTCATTTTCTATCTCTATCCATTGAAAAAACTTAGAAATAATTTAAAAAATTACTTGAGAAAGGAAATATAGCTATAGTACCTTAGGTGACTCACATATAAATAATATTTGGGTAGTCACAATAATGTAAACACAAAATATTGATTAACCAAAATTTGTGATATAACTGTATTAAAAGGGGGAAGGTGAGGGAAGAATGGGGGTATGAGAGAAGATTAAATCCACATCTTCCATAGAAGAAATTCAATAAAATAACTAAAACCAAAAAAGCAGCTGGGTGCGGTGGCTCACACCTGTAATCCCAGCACTTTGGGAGACTGAGGCGGGTGGATCACTTGAGGTTAGGAGTTCAAGACCAGCCTGGCCAACAGGGTAAAACCCCATCTCTATTAAAAATACAAAAATTAGCTGGGCGTGGTGGCAGGCGCCTGTAATTCCAGCTACTCAGGAGGCTGAGGCAAGGAGAAATCACTTGAACCGGGGAGGAGGAGGTTGCAGTAAACTGAGATCACACCATTGCACTCCAGCCTGTGTGACAACAGCGAAACTCTGTCTCAAAAAAAATAAATAAAATAAAACTGAAGAAGCAAAAATACCTACACATGCAAATTACCTAGAAACAGGAGTTTAGATGCAACATATAGCTAAGGAGCTGAAAATGACTGCCTTTATGACTGTCTTTAAGGAATGGAGAATTGGAAAGGGGATGTGGTACGGCAGGTAAGGGTCAGATATATATCTTCAGAAGCCTTGACATGACTTGACTTGTTAACTTGTGTACATGCATTATTAATTTGAGGGAAAAAATAACATTTTTAAAAAGCTTATTTAAAAAGTTTATGGCTATATTAAATGTGACATGGTATCTTCAACACTTTGGGGAATAATTTATTTTCAGCATCAATATAGTAATACTAGAAAGAGCTTACAGATTAGGAAGTCATAAATACCACTAAACCAAAAAATGAACACTAGGAAGCTATACAAGATAAATTACTAAGCCAACTTACTTTAACATCAAATTTTCTCTATACTGAAAAGAAGACTAGTTCTTATCTTATCAGATAATAAAACATGGGTGATAATTCTGCTTTCACAAAGTTGCCACATGGTAAAAAGTTTCCACATTACTTCCCAATAGTTTTATATGTCTTTAAGTATCTATACCTGGATAAGCATCAAATATTTTATACAATATTTGGCCAGGCATGGTGGTTTGTACCTGTAATCCCAGCATTTTGGGAGGCTGAGGCGGGCAGATCACTTGAGGTCAGGAGTTCAAGACGAGCCTGGCCAACATGGTGAAACCTTGTCTCTACCAGAAATACAAAAATTAGCTGGGCATGGTGATGGGCACCTGTAGTCTCAGGAACTCGGGAGGCTGACGCAGGAGAATCGCTTCAAACCCAGGAGGCGGAGATTGCAGTGAGCTGAGATCATGACACTGCACTCCAGCCTCGGTAACAGAGCGAGACCCTGTCTCAAAAAAAAAAATTATATATATATATATATATATATATTATAATATTAAACACGAAAGACAAAAACTTTTTAACACCTAAAATTGGCAATTCTTTCTATAGTATCGTCTAATATTCCTCCTGACTAATCTTCCTTTCATAATTGTTCCAGGTTTAGTATCATTCATAGCTCATTTTTTTCCTTGGATCTTATAGAAACACTAGCTTTGGTTAGCTCTACTCTGAAGGTAGAGAAACTGTTCCTTGCCAGTAAAGTAGAATATAGACAATAAAAATATGCAGAGGAAGAGGCGTATGGAATCTCCTTCCAGCTTAGAAGTCCCCTATTTACATAAATTGTACTGACTGAACTTTTTTACCTTTACTATAGCAAATCAGTGGCAAAAACAAAAGATTACCAGCTATTTGAATTAAATATTTAAAATAGGTGAAATAAATAGTAGAATGCTCTAAGTGCATTTCAGCAACGAAAACTTGCTCTTAAATGTTTCCCACCGGTACTTAAAATGCTCAGCAATATAGTCATGTGGCAATAAAGTAATATAGCAAATGTTTCCGAATAAACTTTTAATATCTATAAAACACCTTTTCCTGACAAAAACAGATTTCAAGGTCTTATCCCTTGTGATCTGGCTCTTTTCCCAACCACTTAACTGACCTAATTGCCTCTTTTCAGAACTCACCCTAAATGATCTAACACCACTGAAAAACCTTCATAGCATAGTAAAGCTATGCTATATCATAGTGAAGTTACTATGCTCTAGTATGCTATACTATCGTATAAAGAGTTGAGTCCTTCAAACTATACTGCCAGAATCTGAATCTCAACTCTACCACTAGCTGACAACATGGTTCAATTACTAAAGCTGAGATCGTAATTTCATTATCTATAGAATAGATATCATGACAATACTTGTTCTTATAAGAACATAAAACACACTTAGTGCCTGGCACATATTAAGAGCTCAAGTAAATCTAAGATATCAAGATCTCAACATAAGAACTCAAGTAAATATAAGACTCATCAAGGTGTTGGGAAAGAATAAAGACCCTCTACTTTCTCCTCTAAATACTAACTCTATGAGGTACCAGAATGAATAAAAACCCTTGATCTCATGGAGTTAATACTGGGAGGAGAAAGTAGACAATTAAGTTAATATAAATAAGTAAAATACATGGTATGTTAAATAGTGAAAAATGCTAAGAAAAATAAAGCTGGGAAGGGTCAGAGAGTTGAAAGAAGGTATAGTTCAAAATAGGGTGACAAAGAACATCCTAACTCAGGAGTGACATTTCAGTAAGGACTGGGTTGGGGAAATACGTCACATACTACATGGGAAAGAACACTTCAAATAGAAGAGAAGGCAAGCGCCAAGGCCCTAAAGCCAGATGGTGCCGGATTTGTGTGAGAACAGCAAGGACAGTGAGACTGAAGCAGAGAAAGGGAGAGTTGTAGGAGGTGAGGTCGGAGGTAACAGAAGGGGTGAAGTCATTGTGGAGCTTTGTAGGCTCTAGTTTTTCCTCTAAGAGATAATGCCAAAGGAGGATTTTAGGCACAGGAATGACATGGTCTGACCTACATTTTAACTCTGAATTCTGTGTTAAGAAAAGACCAGAGGTTTTGTGGTGGGGGCAGGATGGGGGGTAGTTGGTGCAAAAAGGAAACAAGGAGAACACTTAGGAGACTATCGTTAACAATCAAGATGAAAAATAACAGGGACTTGGCCAGTTGCGGTGGCTCATGCCTGTAATCCCAGCACTTTGGGAAGCCAAGATGGGCGGCGGATCATGAGGTCAAGAGTTCAAGACCAACCTGACCAATATGGTGAAACCCTATCTCTACTAAAAATACAAAAATTAGCCAGGCATGGTGGCATGTGCCTGCAGTCCCAGCTACTCGGGAGGCTGAGGCAGAAGAATCGATTGAACCTGGGAGATGGAGGGTGCAGTGAGCCAAGATTGTGCCACTGCACTCCAGCCTAGGCAACAGAGGGAGACTCTGTCTCAAAAATAAAAAATTAACAAAAATAACAGGGACTTGAACCAGGGAGATGGTAAGAGGTGGCTAGATCCAAATACATTTTGAAAGAGATGTTGACAAGATTTGCTGTGCTTGCATATGAAATGTAGGAAAAAAAAAGTCAAGAATGACTTCCAGCCAGGCGCGGCGGCTCACAGCTGTAATCCCAGCACTTTGGGAGGCCGAAGAGGGCGGATCGCCTGAGGTCAGGAGTTTGCGACCAGCCTGGCCAACATGGTGAAACCCTGTCGTTAATAAAAATACAAAAATTAGCTGGGCGTGGTGGCACACGCCTGTAGTCCCAGCCACTCGGGAGGCTGAGGCAGGAGAATCGCTTGAACCCGGAAGGCGGAGGTTGCAGTGAGCCGAGACCACACCACTGCACTCTGGCCTAGGGGACAGAGTGAGACTCGGTCTCAAAAAACAAACAAAAAAAGATTTCCGAGTCTCTGGTCTGAGCAACTGGAAAAATAGAGTTGCCAGAAGAGAGATGGGGCAGTTTACGGGTTCACAGGAAGATTATGAGCTCATTTTGGACAGAGGCATTCAAATGCAGCTGTCAGGTAGGCAGTTTTTTAAGAGCAACCTAAACTGGAGATACAAATTTGGGTCATCAGCTTACAAACAGCATTTAATGCCATGAGACTAAAAAATGATGATGGATAAAAATGAGACTGAGTCTAAAATCTTCCAATATTTACAGGTGGGGAAGATAAGGAGTAGCCAGGAAAAAGAAAATAGTGATAAAGGAAGAGCCAAAAAGGTAAGAGAAAAAAAACAGGAGAAATACTTTTCTTCAAAGTGTCTCAAGAAATGATTGTGTTAAGTGCTATAGGGTTAAAATCATCAAGTCCTATTGCTTCTAGTTTCAAAAATATATCCTGATGGTTCCCATTTACTCCATCTCTATCATTAAAGTCTCTTCTGTGAACTACTCCCACCCCCTCCCCAGGAAACTATTCTCTATATAGAAAGCAACAACATCTTTTAAAAATATAAATCAGGGCCAGGCATGGTGGCTCATGCCTGTAATCTTAGCACTCTGGGAGGACAAGGCGAACAGATGGCTTGAGCCCAGGAGTTCAAGACTGGCCTGGACAACACAGGGACACCCTGTATCAGTTTAAAATTTTTTTAAATTACAATTCAAAATGAAAAAATATATACAAATCATGTCAATATCCTATTTATCTTTTAACTGTCTTCTACTGCACCTAGAATAAAATCTAAACTCCTTCCTTTGGCCCACAAGTCCTTTATGATGTGGTCCATGCCTACCTTTCTACTTCATTCTTCCCATGTTACTCCTCTCATTCCTTTCTATCTACATTCACTTTGTTCTTATGCAATAACTCTGTTCCTAAAACATATCAGTCTCATTCACTGCCTTGGCAACCCAACTCCTATACCTACAATACACTCCCTCGGCTCTTCATCTGCCTGGCTTCTCAACATTTAGTCTCACATCTCAAATATCTGCTTAGAGACCCTGCCTCATTATTGTATCAAAACCTAAAATTATCCCGTTTATCTTTTAAATTGTATATTGTCCTTCTCACCCTAAATTATAAATTCCTCAAGGACAGAAAATGTTAAATATATATTACAGCATTTAAAACTTATATACATATAAGACTTCAATGACTATTTCACAAAATACCAGTCCTTTAAAACCAAAGGAATATTACCAGGACATTGGTTTAACCTTTTACCCAAAACAGGCATCATTTCTGTAACATGCCTGCCTGGAGTCATCATTCCAGAACATCTTGAAAATGTCCAGTGATGGCAAACTCAGCACCTCATGAAGCAGCTCATTTCATCTTGGGAAAGCAATATTTGTTTGAAAAGTCTTCTTTATACTCAATCAAACCTCTTTCCATGTAATTTCCACCCACTGCCCTTTGGAGTTATGCCAAGTAAGTCTAATCTCACTTGCATACACAGACCTTTGTTTAGAAGATAGCTGTATACACACCCTACATCTTCTCTTTCACAGGACAAATATTACCATTTATTTCAATGAGTCTCCATTTGGTATGGTTTTCCAATCTCATCCTTTCCATGCTAGTTTGGTAATTCCTAACTTAAGAATTTCCATCTCAAAATATGCTCAGAAGTTCATTGAGTTCCCCTTACCCTTGCAATTTGCTCTGAATAGCATAGAGTTGGCAGAGTTTAGTTTATCCATACATCAGACTATTATTTATAAAAGCATAGTGACTATTCTGATGGTTCTGACAGAAAGCTTAATTAGGCTGGGAGCGGTGGCTCACACCTGTAATCCCAGCACTTTGGGAGGCCAAGGTGGGCGGATCACGAGGTCAGGAGTTTGAGATCAGCCTGGCCAATATGGTGAAACCCTGTCTCTACCAAAAATACAAAAATTAGCCGGGCATGGTGGCAGGCACCTGTAATCCCAGCTACTCAGGAGGCTGAGGCAGGAGAATCACTTAAACCCAGGAGGCAGAAGTTGCAGTGAGCCGAGGTCACACCACTGCATGCCAGCCTGGGCATCAGAGCAAGACTCCATCTCCAAAAAAAAAAAAAAGAAAAGCTTAATTAATTAAAATCTCCAATACTTTCATAGACACTATTGTGAACCCAAGGGTCTTCTACTCTGTAGATACGAAAATATTTTTCTTATAGCTAGATGAAATATTTTAAATCTATTCCTGTTAAATATATTTTTGTTATTTTTAGTATAAAGTTCCACACTATTTTAATCTTTGAATCCCTACCCTGTACTTCAACATACTAAAGATTCCTCCAAATTTTACACCATCTACACATTTGTTAAGTATGCCTCCTATGACAACATCCAGATTAATAAAAATATTTCCATAAACATATCAAACACTGAGTCCTACAGCATAACAGCATCACATTCAGAGACCTTTTTTTTCTGGTTGATATTAATATTATATGTGGTCCAATGAGCTATCTGTACTCCCTAACAGCCTCTTCTTATCTTCAAAAATGTCATGAAAGACATTTCTAAAATCAAGTTGCTCTGTGATAATAGCATTTTACTGCTTTTTATTCCCTTCATTTTATATGTATGTATGTCATTTCATATATATATCATTAAATATAAATTATGTACATCAATTTGATTCTTACAGATAATTACCAACACAGCATGTGATAAGTGTCAATATTATTATTACTCCTAAAATAAGATTTTATATAAATATATTCTCATGTTTATAAAAGTATCACCTAACACAAATTGATATAAATTTTGTTCTAAGACAGTCTGGATATCTTTGCAAAAGAATGCTAAGAATGAGAAATCAGCATAATCAAACCAATGTTTTCATATATATGCAACAGCTAGAAAAAACATTATGCCAAGTAATACGTTAATTCAGAGGCTTCGGAAAATTTAAAATAAATTCAATATTATCCATATACCTTAACGTTCTCATATAAAATCTGTACTGTCACTACAAATGGTTTTAACTGAATGATGCATATTTAGCAAAATGGGTACTTTTTAATATTACATTGGCCAAATTAACCGGAAACAGTATCTTTAGTAACAAGGGCATTTTTGGCATCTGAAGACTAATCCTATAGGTTGAAGGTATAGTCAAAAGCATTCTTTATTAAAAAAAAAAACTATCATGTGACAAATATTTTTGACCAACTGTGTCTGCATCACTGCTTTCTCAGCTATTGCACACAACTAAATGGCACTCACATGCAAAGTAACTTACAAATTATTTTATATTACTTTCCCTATTTAAATGGTTTTTATGAGGAAACTCATTGGTTTTTTCTAACTTTTTAACCTCATTTGAGAAAACTAGGAGAATTTTTGCTGGGATATAGACAGTTATGTGAAGTCAACTGCTACTGGGGAAAAAATACCAAATTTCTACTTGTTCAACACAAAAATTTTTACTTCTTAGGAGGAAAGGGAAGATGAAAGACCGACTTCAAGAACTAAAGCAGAGAACAAAGGAAATTGAACTCTCTAGAGACAGTCATGTATCAACTACAGAAACAGAGGAACAAGGGGTGTTTCTACAGCAAGCTGTTATTTATGAAAGAGAGCCTGTAGCTGAGAGACACCTACATGAAATCCAAAAACTACAAGAAAGTATTAACAATTTGGCAGATAATGTTCAAAAATTTGGGCAGCAACAGAAAAGTCTGGTGGCTTCAATGAGAAGGTTTAGTCTACTTAAGAGAGAGTCTACCATTACAAAGGAGATAAAAATCCAGGCAGAATACATCAACAGAAGTTTGAATGATTTAGTTAAAGAAGTTAAAAAGTCAGAGGTTGAAAATGGTCCATCTTCAGTGGTCACAAGGATACTTAAATCTCAGCATGCTGCAATGTTCCGCCATTTTCAGCAAATCATGTTTATATACAATGACACAATAGCAGCAAAGCAAGAGAAGTGCAAGACATTTATTTTGCGTCAGCTTGAAGTTGCTGGAAAAGAGATGTCTGAAGAAGATGTAAATGATATGCTTCATCAAGGAAAATGGGAAGTTTTTAATGAAAGCTTACTTACAGAAATCAATATCACTAAAGCACAACTTTCAGAGATTGAACAGAGACACAAGGAACTTGTTAATTTGGAGAACCAAATAAAGGATTTAAGGGATCTTTTCATTCAGATATCTCTTTTAGTAGAGGAACAAGGCGAGAGCATCAACAATATTGAAATGACAGTGAATAGTACAAAAGAGTATGTTAACAATACTAAAGAGAAATTTGGACTAGCTGTAAAATACAAAAAAAGAAATCCTTGCAGAGTACTGTGTTGTTGGTGCTGTCCATGCTGTAGCTCAAAATAAAGAAGCTATTTTAAAACTTTTTCCAGCTTTACGGTAAAGATAGCTTATATTTCAGTGTCTTGTATTGTTTTTCTCCATCTCATGGATCCACTCACATACCTTTCATCACTGTTAAGTTGTAATTTTCCCCTTTAACCCTAACCCACTAAAATTTCAGAAACTTCTGTAGCCAGTTACATAAAACACGCTTTTATTTAATTAAAGTACAAAAAAATACAGTTACCATCAACTCACAAATTAACTATTGAAAATGAGATGAATAATCTTAGTCTTCTGGTCAGGTATCAAGCTCTATATTATACATTTCTCTCATCTGTTAAGTAGTAATGACTACCTAGGCAATCCATTTGGCTGACTGGAGAATATTTTAATAGTTAAGAATCATGCTACAATAAAGCTAAACCAAACTAGAACCTTTATCAAATCTTTTCTCTTTTGAGACGGAGTTTCACTCTGTCACCCAGGCTGGAGTGCAGTGGCATGATCCTGGCTCACTGCAATCTCCACCTCCCGGTTTCAAGCGATTCTTGTGCCTTGGCCTCCTGAGTAGCTGGGATTACAGGTGTGCACCACCACGCTCGGTTAATTTTTGTATTTTTAGTAGAGGGGGTGGTTTTGCTATGCTGGCGAGGCTGGTCTCAAATTCCTGACCTCCAGTGATCCGCCCCCCTGGGCCTCCCAAAGTGTTGGAATTACAGGCGTGAGCCACCATGCCCAGCCCTTTATCAAATCTTTTATCCTCAGAAGGTAACTTAACTCAATGTCAACAGATCAGGGAAAACTCAACTATGTACTTGAAGAATCTAATTTGTAACTGGGAGCTGAATCTAGCTTAAGGAATAAGAAGATGAGTTAAGGTATTGCTTTCTTGAACTCGGGTCCATACAGGGCAATGTATTACAGACTGGCAGATAAAGTCAAATTAAAGGCAACTGTATTCTTGAATATTTTACCATGACTTTAAGATAATGCTATACTATACTATAAGCTAGAGATACAGTCTAAATTCACACAACACGGGAATAGAGTTTTGCAACTCACATTCTAATGGAGAAAGCAGATAAATACAAATATTAGATAATGTTAAGTTCTGGGCAGAGACTTAAAAGGGCAATGAAATGAGACAGAGACTGTCAAGGGTGCTTCTTTAGATTGGGTAGTCAGCAAAGACCTTTCTGAAAGGTGAAATTTACGTGAAGATCTGAATGAGTACAAGGGAGGGTATAATTCCAGGCATAGGAAACAAATAGTACAAAGACCCTGAGGAGGGTCTGACTAACTCTGTGCAAAGAAAAATAACAATCCAGCTGGGGCATAGTCAGAAAAGAGCAGTGAGATATGAGATGAGGTTAAGAAAGGTCAGCAAGGGCTAGATGTAAGGTTTTGTAAGCCATGGAAAGAAGTCTGAAGTTTACACAAGTGTAATCAACACAAGGATCTCAGATTTTTCTAGACCTAATGGTAATATTATATAATTTACACTTGAAAAAGATCATTCTATCTACCGTATGAAGAATGGGTTAGAATGGATTTGGGAGAGGTGAGTAGAAGACAAGCACATAGGTATAGAAAACAATCAGAAAGTTAATGCAGTAGGAAGAAATGATGGAGGCTTGGACTAGGATGGAAGAGGAGGTGGTGATGGTGGCAGCAACAACAGTAATATTAAAGAGGAATAAAGTATTCGCAATGTCCTACTCATTGTTCCAATTATTTCAGAGTAGATAAAGTATGAAGTAGACACTATTTTTACAATTTTACCAATATGAACACTGAGGTGCAACAAAATTAAGTAACCTGTTCCAGGTCACAGAAACTGCACATAGTGAATTGGGATATGAACCCAGGCAGTCTGACTCCAGAACCAGCTCTTAACCATTCTCTTACTACATACTATATAGTGGTGGTGGAAAAAGTTAGATTAACTTCTGATAGATTTAAAAGGTAGAATTACAGGATACAGATTAGATGATGATGCCATTTCCTGAGATGGGAAAAGTCAGAGATGAAGGTTTCAGAATTGGCCATGAGAAGGAAATCAAAGATGCTATTTTGGTCCAGAGAATCTGAAATGACTATTAAAAGGTCCAAGGGGAGGTTTTAGGATATTAGCTATATCAGTAGGAGTGCTTGAGATATGTCAGGACTGGAAGTACAGATTTGGGTCATTTTAGTAAATAAATGGTATGTAAGGTGGTATGAAAAGTATGTGGATGTAAAAAACTGGAAGTGCAGATAAGGGCCTGCAGTATTTCAAAATTTAGACTCAAAGAAGAAGAGGAGTTAATAAAAGAAACAAACTGAAACTGTCAATGAGGTACAAGGAAAGCCAATGCAAAAGGAGAGTTTAAAGAAAGAAAAATGTGAAGAAACAGTCAACTTTAGGTAAAATAAGAGCAGTAAAATAACAATAGATTTGGCAGCACAAAGACAATTATTGACTCCAAGAAGAGCAGATTCAAGGAATTATAGAAATAGAAGCACAAATGGAGTCTGCAGAGGAAAGAACGTGACATGAAGAAATACAGCAGCCACTACAGGCAATTCTTTCCAGAAGTCTGAATAAGGTACTATAAAAAGTAATCAATAGCTAGAGAGATATGTAGAGTGAAAGGATTCCACTATACTTCCAGGCAAGAAACATGAAAGCACATTCTGCTGACAGGAAAGATCCAGAGAGAGAAACTCCTCACATAAGAAAGGGAAGGGATACTATTATGTAAGAGCAGAAAGAAGTGGAATATGAAGCACAAATGCGGAAGCTGGACTTGGGTAGGAAGAGAAACCCTTCTTCCATACTATAGAAGAAAAGGCAGGGTTTAGGAATAAAAGCAGACAGTTGAGTAAATGTGGTAGTGGAAAAAATGAGAATATTCTTGTGCAATGGTTTCTATTTCCTTAAAGAACTCAGGCAAAAACTGAAAGCACAGTGGGGTTAAGGGAGAACAGAAAGAGAGGACAAGGAGGGAAACTGTCATTTTGAGAGAACAACAAACATTCTAAGAAAGATAAGAAGATAACCAGGCAGTTATGATAACTTTAATGTAAGATCGGCCATCACAGTCACGTATTACTAATCTATCAATGTTTAGCATTTGTGTGCTAGCACAGAATGTGTAGATGACTGGGTCTAACCAAGACAGTGGCTTTTCCAGGTACGTATGATGAAGGAAAATATGTCAAGAGAGGTTGAGGTATTTGAAATGACTGAATTTGTATATGTAAAATATGTATTTCATAAACAATACAAAATAATTCTTAATTTATAAAATATCACAAAATTGAAGAGCTTTCTATTGTGTCAGTTATCAAGCATCGCTAGAGAAAAAGATGTTTCACGTATCACCGCTTCAAATATTTAAGAAACATTATTAAAAAAAGATAAACTTAAAAGATGATAAACTCCACAACTGACTAGTGATAGACGTCTCTCTGTTGTTCCTTCTAAAATTTTTTCTACAGCCTTAGTGATACCTGTTTGTAATTGTTACTAAATTGTTTATCATGAAAACTGATAATATTAAGTACTATTTAATATTCATTAGTACAATTATATCCAGATGAATTTGTAAAATAGTTATTTTCTTTCAGCATTTTATATTAGAACATACTGCTTTTAAAGCAAGACTTAAGCACAAAAAAAAATCATCACAAAGCAATGTATCAGAAACCGCTTTCATTGTTTTCTTTTCAAACCAATTAGTACCACCTTAACCTAAACAAAACAGATAACATGATAACTTAATTAGTTGTAGCATTTTGTGTATTTTATATACACACTTAATAGGCACTAAAAGTCATTATTTTTTCTTAAGATAATAACCTTAAAGGGAAAAAAATTATTAAAAGAGGTGAAGGCAAAATATTGCACTACTGAAAGTATGCAATAATAAAAATAAAAATTACTATGAGCACTAAAGCTCATATTCATAACTACTAAACTGTGCCATATTCTGTAATTACAAGCTTCACAGAGCTTGAATTCGTAAGATGAAATACTTTGAAACTGGTTCTCCTAATTCTTCTACACTTGGACACAGTATATTACCAATAATAATGATATTCATATCCACCATTGCATTTACAGAACACTAGTGAAACACTGTACTAGAGGCTTGAGAGGCTTTAAATGCATTATTTGGAATTCACATAACAAGACATATTATAATCCCTATTTACAAGTGCAGACATAAAAGCTTAGAAAGATTAAATAACCTACTTAGGGCCTTTCTGACTTAACACTTTCTCCTACACCAGTAGTTCTCAATTTTTGCTATAAATCAGAATGATCTGGAGAGCACGTATGGAAAAAAAGCCCAAAGTATATCTGGTCTCACCCTCAAAAATTTTGAAGGTCTAGGCTGATGCTGATGCAGGTGGTCCACGGACAATATCTTGCTACCTAGTAACACTGCCAAAGAGTTTTTTTCTGTTATTTTGTTTTTAACTAGATTGAAGTGATAGGGAAGGCAGGGATGGGGACCTCTGCAGGCTCCCAGTGCTTAAATTACCTATAAAATCAATTGGCTGAGAATGTTTACTGTAAATTACAGCTTCTATGAAGCTGAATGTCATTAAGAGACAAAAGGAAACATTCAGTAAGGACATCTGGAGATGAGTCAACAGTATAAGTAAATGACATTAATGAAGATGACAGTGTGGTAAGGCTCCACTGAAAGGAGAGAAATCTTAAGCCAATAGACCTTATAAATTCAATAAGTAGGGGTTTCAGAGGAAATTAGGGGACTCACCCCTCTATCCAAGGATCAACTGATTATGTGACATAGGCAGACCATAATTCCATATCTATAGGTCTCCAGCATTCTAAAACAGGACTCAGATTCTTCTATTATTTAAATGTTTAACATACTAAAAGTATGTTTGATTCAATTTCTGATAACTGTATTAGGATAACCATAACCTATTTAACTTCTCCTGGGCACTTACAATAAGGAATATGACTAAAAGAAACTTGCAAACTAACATTTTGCTGTAATACTGCCTAGAAGGAAGGTGAGTCAAATAAGCATATAAAGGTTGGAAACAAAAAAAAATAATCTCATGTTGAAAAAGTAATAATTAATGTCTGGCTATTGTTTCTCCTAATATGGAAAATCACTGACAGGGTTTTTAATCTTTTTAGTCATAAACTTCTTTAGGATCTGCTCACAAGAAAAATGTACATACACTTGGGATTCTGTGTATGATTTCAGAAGGTCTTGGGAGACCACTCATGGTGCAAAGACCCTGGGTCAAGAATATCTATCTATGTATCTATCTATCTATCTATCTATCTATCTATCTATCTATCTATCTGTCTATCTATTTTTACTGCTCCTTGAGGAGCAGGGCTACCCCATACGCAGTGTGCCCAGAGTAGCCAAGAAACTTTTTTATTGGAATGCTCATAACATCCAGTAAGATCAAATCAGAGATATCATGTTGTCTTCCCCAAGTGAAACTCTATACATATATCACTTTTGCTGTAATCATTCAATTTGTGAAGACTGGCCAAAAGTTAAGGTAGTTCATGTAACTCCACAGAAAAGCAGGCAGTGTGTAATGAGAAAAGTGGCACCTTCCAGTAGTTTGAGAATGCTAATACAAATAGAATTGTTATCCTAAAAGAAAATTTTAGCCTGTGCCTCTCCAGGATAACTTTGGTTAAAAGCATTAGGAGATTCAACTATAAAAAGAAGGGGTAATTTATTATCCCTCTGAGGCCAACTTTTAAGACGACACAGGTACTAGCGAGAGGCGGTGTAGAAAGAGCATATGCCTTCTTATGACATCAGTGTAACCCTGGACTGCTGAAAATTTCAACAGATTAAGCTGTTTAAAATACCTCGCAGCTCAGTTTATTCCTCAGGTAATCAACAAATCATGCCTTGTACTATTAATGGAAAATGTCTATACTGGATGTTGAGCTTAAAATTTGGGATTACTGCTGGCACTATTTATAAAGTTGCAAAACCTGTTTACTTTTTCTCTTGGAAAGGCCTTCTTTGTCAAGACTACCTAGTTTGAAGGGTTTTTGTTTGTATTTTTAAAAAAATTTCTGAAGGGCCAGCTAGATTAATTAAGCTCTAAATAGTTAAGGGGGGTGGGGAGCAGGCAAGAGTAGATAACGTAATTCATATCTTACAGTACAGGCTAAAGTTAATTTCTAAATAGTTGATGTGAGAGAAAAAGGACTTTGTAGATTAACATGATTGCAAAGCATAATGTTTGCATGGCATTTATTTTTACTCTCTTTAAAAGGAATGCAAATCATTTTTAATTTTCTATTAAAATTGGTTCTGGTTCATGCCACTCTACACAGCTGAATACACAGAATTAGAATATTTTACAGTTACTTTTATTATAGAAGAGGCATTTAACTAAGCCCAAAGAAGTAAAGTGACTTATCAGGGTTATCAACAAATTCACAGTAGCTCTTAGAATCCAGGTTCCAGACTCTGTCTTCTCCCTAAACTAACGATTTTTCAACTTTTCACCACTTATTTCAGAAGAATTAAAATATTATGCTGATTAATAAATGCTATACAACTGCCAAAAAGAACTTCTGAGCTAATAAAACAAAGAAGCCTAGTGATATTCTGATTCTGACTTTTCAAGAAAAACCTCCAGTCTGTGACATCAAGTAAAATCTGGCTGATATGGTTTACCTCTGTGTCCCCACCCAAATCTCATCTTGAATTGTACTCTCACAATTCTGTGTTGTGGGAGGGACCTGGTGGGAGATGATTTCAATCATGGGGGCAGTTTCCCCCATATTGTTGTCATGGTAGTGAATAAGTCACACGAGATCTGATGGTTTTATCAGGGGTTTCTGCTTCTGCATCTTCCTCATTTTCTCTTGCCACCACCATGTAAGAAGTGCCTTTTGCCTCCCACCATGATTCTGAGGCCTTTTCAGCCATGTGGAACTGTAAGTCCAATTAAACCTTTTTTTCTTCCCAGTCTTAGGTATGCCTTTATCAGCACCATGAAAACAGACTGAGACACTGGCCAAGGCCTTATTTGCCATCACACATGCTGTCAGGCTTGTGTGTAGGAGCAAGTAGAGAAGAACTAAAGATTGTCACAACCTGCTACTGTGGTCATCCACTCTACTTCCCACAAATAACAATGAATTCAGGCTCTGCCAATTTGTAATTTTGTGATTATAGAAAAGTTTCTTAGTCTTTAGGTTTATTTCCTTCTATTAAATGAAGCTTTTCAGAGGTCTTGTTTTCTGCTTGCTTGTTATTGGGGGTAGGAGGAGAAAGTTATCCAAGCATTAAAATGACTTCTAAGGCACTGTGCGTTACCTCAACTAGTTTAGGCTCAGATAAGGCGCGGGCAGAAGAAATTAGATGCTGTAAATATTTGGCATATGAGTGGTCCAGATGTCTGTGGGCACTAAGGAGGAAGCTGTGTGCAACAAAGAGAACTGCCACCTGACTCTAATACAGGTATCCCCTCCTGCTACCCTTCTACAGCCCCCATCCCCTAGCACTGAGCTTAGCACAGTTCTGCTGAACATCTTTCCTACTTATTGTACAGCAGATCTGTCAGTGCCAGACCTATTATATGCCAGGCATTATTTCTAGTTGCAGAGGTTATGTTAGTTTAAAGAAAGAATTTCTTATCTGCATGGAACTATGAAAGGAACTTGAAGGACTTTAAGCTAAGAAGTAGTAAAATTATCAAAATTGTATTTTTAAAAGTCTCATATTCTTTACATATTCTTGTATTGTTTCACTGGTCATAACAAGCATGTACCAGTTTTGTAATCTGAAAAATATCAAATAAAGAAGAGAACTGCTGGCAGTATAGAGGAGAGCTTGGGGGGCAGGCAAGACTGGCAGTTAGAGACTGGTTAAGGGACTGTTCCTATCAGCAACACAGGTGATTAGAGAAGAGGAATTGAAGCGAGGTAACACTAAAGGGAAATGGAGTAGTGAAGAGATTCAAACGATAGCAAGACAGTAACATCAATAAGAGAAATTAATTGCAAGTCAGAGAGAAAAAGGTAAACAGGAGAACTTTCAAATATGGGGCTTGGTCAGACATTCAAGAGGTGTTTATAAACATATTAAAAAAAAGAGTAGGATACAAAATTTTATTTATTTATTTTTGAAACAGAGTCTTGCTCTGTCGCCCAGGCTGGAGTGCAGTGGCGTGAACTTGGCTCACTGCAACCTCCACCTCCCAGGTTTCAAGCAATTCTCCTGCCTCAGCCTCCCGAGTAGCTGGGACTACAGGTGCACATGCCCGGCTAATTTTTTGTATTTTTAGTAGAGACAGAGTTTCACCATGTTAGCCAGGATGGTCTCGATCCTCCTGACCTCGTGATCTGCCCTCCTCGGCCTCCCAAAGTGCTGGGATTACAGGCGTGAGCCACCGTGCCCAGCTCAAAATTGTATTTATTATATGAATACTGTATACATTACTTGTCTCATAAATATATATGCATAGGAAATTCATCAAAATGCTAACGGTGGCTGGCCCTGGATGGTAAGTCAATCATGTTTTTAAACATTCTTTTCCACATATGCACAACTATTAAATATCAAAAAAAAATACAAAAAACCTTTCCCTCTATCTTTGAAATTTACTAAGAATGCGTACTTTTGTGTACATTTTGTATACTTTTGAATCACATTCCTTCCAAAAAGCAGTTTACCTTTAGTAATAAAATTCTGATTGTAAAAATCCCATGAGAAAATCTCGTCAAATGGCAAACGATTCTATATTCATAAACATATTACACTGTCCATAATTAATTCTTATATCTTTGTGAATTCTCACTAACTATGAGTTTATAATGGTGAAGCAATCACAGTAGTTGTGTATTTTCTTTTCTATTCAGGAAATTCACTAGCTGAGAGAGGTGACAGAATTGAAAGCAAATATTTTGCTGTTATTTGATTACTCAGTAATCACTGTAGTCACTTAACAACTGTATACCCCGACTTTGAGCCGTTTCCACAGATATCTGCATGACTGACTCCCTCATTTCAAATGTCAGCTTCTCAATAAGGCCTATTAGGATCATTCTAATTATAAGAGCAACAGACCCTTGTCATCACTACCACCACAGGCTTTCTGATATTCTTTTACTTGTTTGTTTTCAATACACTGATGATCTAATATATAATGTAACTTATTAATTATATTTAGTCTGTTATCTCACCCCCTAGAATGTAAGCTCCTGAGGTCTAACTTGGATTTTTGTTATTTTTATTCCCAAACACTTCCCCAACCCTTGGCAATGTTGTGATATATGCTTGGCAATAGTAGATGCTCAAATAAATATTTGTTGAATTAATGCATGTATTAATGAATAAATCCAGAAAAGAGTAAATGAAAAAAATTAAATGACTAGTTTTAAAAAAGCACATAATATTGTTTTACAAATAACCATCATTAATATTTTTTACTTTAGTCTAGAAATCACTGATTCCCTGCTTAAACATCTGTAAACACCAATTTAGCCTATGGGGCTCTGCAAAGTTCTCTCTTCATACATATCCCTGTTAAAAGTTCTCCTTTAGATTCAATAAAACATGAGAATTGCTTATACAAATCAAATAACTTCTCTAATTAAATATATAAAAATTTAAAAGTATCAACTTTAGCAATAAATCATATAATACAGTTTTAACTTCTGCAATCAGAGCTTCCAAACCACCTCATTTAAAAATGTTCATTTACTACTGAAGACCACTGAGAAACTCTACAACTTTTCATCTAACCACATGACAGGTTGATTTTTTTTTTTTTAATCCTTAATAATGAACCACAAGAACAAGGGAAAAGGGACAAGACGGCAAGGGCAAACATTTAGTTTACTACAAGTTAAAGAGCAATTTAAACTACTTTCAGTTTGCTATGCCTCACGGTTATAGCACCATCTACTGTTTACTATGCATAAATGCTATGAGGGCTGGTAGTGCAAAAGTCCTTTGTCACTTCGTTTTTAAAAAATGTTCACCCACATGGACGAAATCATATAAGTGTATGTCTAATTTGATAACAATCACATGTCCAATATGGAAATGTAGATGTGAAAACTGAGAAATCAATGTGGTATTAGAAAAATAAACTGTTTACATAACTCTGAAACAATAACTCTTTAAGGAAAAAAGGACAAAAGCAAAATACAAGTTACTAAAAGAGAAAAAAGTTAAAAGATATTTTAGAACCTTGTTAATGGAGTATTTCAAAATGCAAAATTCTATAAAAAGTAAACTATCACATAAAACAATGAGTTTATATTTGAATATCGAAGAGATCCACTTTTAAGAATTCTATAGCCTTAGCCCTTTTCCCCTATAGACAGCACTATAACAAGGCCTCAGTAAATTAACAACTCCCAGTTAATTACATACATTTTAGTATACTAAGGCATGACTATTTTAGCTTATTCAGTAGTTTGTAACAGGTAAATTTCTTTAGTGGCCAATGCCATCGTCCCTACATTTACAATGATGCTAACATTACTTACACCAATATAGGCTTTCCCGATATCCTAGGATGTCTTAGCATTTCTGACATAGCCTCTTTTGTCTCTTCCATTCTCTCTTCATCACTGGAATCCACAACAAATATTACCCCATAGGATTCAGCATAGTAATTCTTCCAGATTCCCCGAATTCTTATTCCACCTCCCAAGTCAAAGATGGTGACTTCAAACTTTCCTTGTCTAAGGTTAATTTTTGAAAATCCAACAGTAGGAGCTACATCTTCAGGGTATTCTGTTACAAATGATACACAAAAAAAGAAAATCTTTAGACTTTTAATTGACAACATTAATTTTTCAACTAAAATTTTAGCACCCAAGTGAAATATTTAGCATTCACTGACACAATAAACATTATTTTGAAGCATACTGGTTTGGGGACAGGCCAGAATATCAAACTAGAAATTTTACTCCATGCAGATAGGAATCTTTCTTTCCCCTGATATAACACCCGCACCTAGCATATAATAGGTACTTAATAAGTATCTGTTGAATTAATAAATGAATAAACTCTTGCCTTTAAGGCTATTTACCGTCCAAGTTACAAACAATAAAAATGTCAACCTTTCAAAACCATAGCCATCCCCAGGGACTATTAAAACATCTGTGGAGTTATAAAGAAAACCATGACCACTTAGAGAATAGAAGAGTTTAGAAGAATCAAAGAATGAGAGAAGCTATAAAGAATAAGGCCACTCTTTTTTAATTAGCTGAATTAAAGTTATATTTGCAATAAAGAGATGTTTAAGGGCAGCTTGCAACAAAAAGTAGATTTCATTCTTTCTATAGGAACATATTTTGGATGTTCCAATAAATACATAATTGAATTTTTTTGGATTTCTATATACGAAAACATAAAGAAGATACAGGAGGTATATGAACTGCCAAGGAGTGATAATGACAATAAGAGATTTAAAAGATACCTGAGGATCTTAAAAGACATCATTGGAGAGATAGAATTTAGGCCTTAAAGCTGTATAGGATTTAAACAGGCAGAAGAGGAAGGGAAATGGCAAAGTAAAGGAATATGAACAAATTGAACATTGTGCCTACAGTAAATCCTTAAGA
The DNA here is from genome assembly GCF_029281585.2 of Gorilla gorilla gorilla. Lineage (NCBI taxonomy): Eukaryota > Metazoa > Chordata > Mammalia > Primates > Hominidae > Gorilla > Gorilla gorilla. Next base: position 104,820,222 of record NC_086017.1, on the reverse strand, counting down.
TTAGGAATGCAAATAGAAGAGGGTTCTGAAGATAGAGAACAAGGAGTTATTGAAAATATCTGGCAGACCAATGATATAATTAAGGTGACTGAAATAGTGCTTTATTAAAATTAATCTTGCAAAAGTCTCTAGACTGACCGGAAGTGACAGTAATAGCCTCTTTTCAGAGAGGCATGAAAATAAAGGAATAGAAAAGAGAACTCATGAAAGATTAATGGCATGCTGACTCATGGCTACAGAGAAGAGTTCAAACTTTATATTTTTCTGTTTTATTTTTTCTTCATCACTGGAATCCACTATAAATATTATCCCACAGAAAACATTGTTCAGAGCTGCATGGCCAAAACAATAGCCACAAGCCACACGAGGCTTTTTAAATTTAAATAAACTAAAATAAAATTGAAAATTCAGTTCTCAGTTGCATCAGTTACATTTCAAGTGTTCAAAACCCATATGTGGTGGCTGGGTACAGTGGCTCAGGCCTGAAATCTCAGCACTTTGGTAGGCTGAGGCGGAAGGATCACCTGAGGCCAGGAATTTGAGACTAGTCTGGGTAACATCTAGAGTTTAAAAAAAAAAAAAAAAAAGCCACATGTGGCTAGTGGTCCACCCTACTGGACAGAGCCAATATAGAACATTTCCATCATTGCAGAAAGTTCTACTGAACAACACCGGTGTTTAGAGGGTATTATTTCCACATTTAGCAAAACATTTGCTATTACAAAGATTAATTTGAAAGGCATTCACTAAACTTAGGTGTGACTGAGAAACAGACTTGCAACACACCAATCTCTTGGTAAGCACCTTAGTGAAGTTTACACAGCACCTGAGAAAGTTAAGAGCCACTACAAGTCATACTTTTGCTAATACTTTCATTACCTAGAAAAAGAAAAAGGTAAAGTTAGACATATAAGCAGAATGATTTTCCAGAAATAGGATTATACTAGGCATTTAAAAATGTGATCTAAGCCTAACCAGAACTAGTTTGTGTGGATAAAATAGGCAGCTGTCTTTCAGTACGAATAGAGAGGAACCCCAGGCAATCATCAGTGAAAACAAATCAACTATGCTGAAGTAGGAATAAGGGAACTAACATGTATCAAACACCTCCTTGGTACCAGGACTTTGTTAGGCATCAAGGGTGCAAAGATGAGTAAGATATGATTGCTGTCCTCAAAGTACAATGTAATATAGAGAAGGGGAATATTAATAGGAATAACACCGAATTTGTATGTTCTTTAAAAAAAAAAATAACCTAGAGACGATAGTGTGTAGGAATTCAAGGGAAGGAAGGTGAAAAAGGCAGGGGCAAGTTATGGTCTAGAAAGGCTTTCAGAGAAGAAATAAAATTTTGAAATGAAGACTTCACTGTGAGTGAACACATAAAAGCTACATAACTGTAACAGAGAAGGGAGAACTATATTTTAGGCAGAGGGAGCAATTTAAGTACAGATAAAATGATGGCAATATGCCCAGTAAACCAATTCAGATTAAGGAATTTGTTTCAAGGTTATATAGTAGGCAGAGACAGGCCTCAAACAGAGGTCTTCAGGACTTCCAAAGCCTGTTTCTTTTGATATATGGAACACCTTCTATTCTTTCCTCTGGTTCCTATTCAGCATTTGTGTTTCACAACTTAAGACTAAATGTTCAGGTACAACTTTCCCCATAAATCCTTTTCTGACGATTCCTCCTACTTCTACTATCACCTTTACCTCTATCATAATATTCTGTCCTCTACTGATCTTCACAATAGCCTATACCTTCCCAACACATGGGACTATGTCTTTGTATCCTTAGCATTCAGCACAAAGCATACAGGGCTCAATACTACACCACCAAACCACTGAGATAACTGAAGCTGCTGTCCCATACATCCACCCTTTCTTTTTTCCTTCCATGTATTTATCCATCTATCCTTGTACATGTATTTAGGGCCCACTATAGATGATAAATCATACAAGAACCAGGAATACAAAGATACATGGTCTCCAATTGAGAATTTCAGTAAAGTATATGTGGTAAGACATCATCTCTAGTAAGTCCAAGATAAAATGCAAATATACAATCAATAAATTTTTGAGCATTTATTATAAGCTAAGTACTATGCATGGTTCTAGAAATACAAAGATTAATAAAATCCATCTTCTGATCCCATAGAGCTCTTAGTCTATTGGGGAAATATATATATATACATATACACACACACACACATACACAAATAACTACATAGGAAACATAAATATATATATATGAGTAACTATAATTTTTTTTGTTTTTTTTTTCCTCTTCACAAATCACAAATAACTATAATATAATGAAGACATGTTAATACCCAACAACGCTAGGGACCAGTCCACACAGAGAATTTTCGCACCAAAAATAACAATAGTTCCCTATTAGGAAACACTATTTGATAGTCAAGAGAATCCTAAATTTTTTTTTTACCTAGGCTCATGACTGCTTACAACAGACTATAATCCCCAACTACTATGGCAGCAAGGGGTGGCCATGAGAGGAGGCTAGCCAGTGATGTGTTGTTAAATATTTGGAGGAGAAGAACCCTGATACATGTATGGTATCTGCCAATTTCCACAGTATAAATACTTTGACCATGGCCAATTTCAAACTAACAATGTGAGGTACCTAAACATAGAGTTGGGAAGAGATATGCATAATCGGCTCTCGCTAGTTGATATGAGCCAATATGAAAAGCAGGTCCAGACCACCACTGCTTCTAGTCATGATGTGAACTAAAATGATGCAGCAGCTTTTGGTTCAGCTCCTAAAGAAAAGGAGGATGGCCTCCCCTTACCCTTTACCTCTTCCTTCTAGCTGAAATGCGCATTTTGTAGTGAACTACCTTCAACCATGTAGGTGAGGGAGAACACTGGGGATGGCAAAGCAAATAGAACAAAAAATTGAGGACTAACACGATGGAGCTGACAAACCTGTCCTAGACTACTTTTGCTTAGGCTGTTATGAGAAAGAAAGAAACATCTATCTTGTTGAACCACTGTTATCTTAGGTCTCTGTGAGAACAACTGAACCTGTGTCCAACTAATGCAATTACTGACAACCATGAAGAAGAGAAGTTTGATTTAAAGAAGTAAAGTTCCAGGAAGGGGTGTTACTTTTATATTAAGAAGCTATTGTGAAAAAAAAATTAGAAAGAATGAATAAAACCTAGTACTTGAAAGCACAACAGGGGGACTATAGTCAATAATAATTTAATCGAACATTTAAAAACAACTGAAAGAGTAACACAAAGAATAGATGTTCAGGGAATAGATACCCAATTTTTCATGACGAAATTATTATGCATTGCATGCCTATACAAAAATCTCATGTACCTCGTAATATATACTCCTACTATGTACTCACAAAATTAAAAATAAAAAAGGGAAAAAAAGCTATTGTGAATAAAAAAATTAGCTAGGCATTGTGGAGCACACCTCTAGTCTAGCTACTCTCGAGGCTGAGGCAGGAGGATAGCTTGAGCCCAGGAGTTTGAGATTACAGTGAGCTATGATCACGCCACTGAACTCCAGCCTAGATGACAAAGTGATACCCTGTCTCTAAAAAACCAAAAAAGTATGACCAGGCTCAGTGGCTCATGCCTACTATCCCAACACTTCGGGAGGCCAAGGCAGGAGGATCACTTTAGGCCAGGAGTTCAAGACCATCCTGGGCAACATAGTGAGACTCACCTCTATAAAAAATTAAAAATAAATAAATAAATAAATAAATAAATAAATAAATAAATAGATAAATAAATAGAATATGAATTAGAAAAAAGCTACTGTGACATCATAGATAAAAGAAACTGAGGGTTTGGATTTAGCCAATGGCAACACAGTCAGAGGACAGGGTAGACACATCTGAAAAGAAACTAGCAGATAACTTTTTCTCAATTTCACACGGAAATTAAAAAAAAAAAAAGAAGGCTGAGAAGTCAGAAAAGAATCAGAAATAAGTAGAAAAGTAGGAGCCATGAGAGAGATGTTTTAAGAAGACCTAGGCACATGGCCTAAACAATTGCGACACCAAAATAAGCAAAATGCCTTTAGAGAATTTACAGCCTGAAGAAAAAAGATACACAAACAAAATGCAATTAAGTAGTGACCAAGTAGGTATCAGGAAGAGCAGGCCAAAAAAGTGGACATGATCAATTCTACTAAGTAAGGTAGTAAGGGTTGGGGCAGCTGGGAATTAAAAAGGACTTTATAAAAGAGGAGACTATATGACAAAAATACATCTTTAAACATCAGTAGATATTCTCTCTAGTTAGGTAAGTGAGAACAACACAAAAATATAAAGGAAAGAGAAGGCTTAAATCTGGGAAGTTTCAAGTAGTTCTAAGAAATTATAGTCCTAAAAAAAATTCAAAGTAAGAAACTGAAGAGTAAAAATGGGATGAAGGACAAAAAGAGAATGGGGAGTGGGGCTCGAAGTTGAAGGCAGCTTTGACATTAAGCATTTTCTAGACTCAGAAAAAGGAACTTATGAATATATGGAGGTGGAATACATAAGAGAAAGAAAGGAAAGAGGATGTCCTAAGTACACCCAGTATACATAACAAATTAGGTAATTTGATTAGCACATTCTAAGGTGCCTGCTCCCATGAATGTCAGGCTTTAGAGGAATGGATAAAAGAAGGTTAGAAGAAGGTGTCATGGCCTCCAGGTCAAATCTGGTTTGCCACTTGTTTTTGTATGGCCCACAAGCTAAGAATGTGTTTTACATTTTAAATGACTAAAAAAAATTTAAAGAAAAATATTTCCTAACACATGAAAATTATATTAAATTCAAATTTCAGTGCCGGAAATAAACTTTCAGTGGAGCTTGGCCATGCTCATTTGTATACGGATTGTCTTCTTTTTTTTTTTGAGACGGAGTCTCACTGTTGCCCAGACTGGAGTGCAGTGGCGCAATCCCGGCTCACTCAACCTCCATCTCCGGGGTTCAAGCAATTTTCCTGCCTCAGCCTCCTGAGTAGCCAGGATTACAGGTGTGTGCCACCACACCTAGCTAATTTTGGAATTTTTAGTAGAGATGGGGTTTCGCCATGTTGGCCAGCCTGGTCTCGAACTCCTGTCCTCAGGCGATCCGCCCACCTCGGCCTCCCAAAGTGCTGGGATTATTACAGGTGTGAGCCACCGTGCCCAGCCTGTATGCAGATTGTCTATGGCTGCTTTCACACTACAGTGTAAAAATTTTGTAGTTCAGAAGAAGACTGGATGACTGCAAGGTCTAAAATATTTACTATTCAGCTCTTTACAGAAAGTTTGCTGACCACTGGTTTAAATAATGATAGTGAGTGTCCTGTGAAGATATAACGTAGAAGATAGCATAGACATAGGCTTTAGAAAAAATCATAGACAATGACAGATAATTTACTTAACATTACAGAGTAGCATTTGAGGTGAGAAAATGTTTTTTTCCAACAGTGAGTTTTGCAACCTGTTAATTAATAAATGCCCTTCCACTATTTAGTAACCATGATCTTACTGCAATCATCAGTTTCCAGAAACAAATACATGTTATGCATTTCTCCCAATTCTTACCCTTTAGATCAGCAGCACCAGGGACCAGTTTTGCAGAAGACAATTTTTCCATGGACTGGAGGACGGAGGTGGTTTCAGGATGATTCAAGCACATTACATTTATTGTGCACTTTATTTCTATTATTATTACATTGTAATACATAATGAAATAATTATACAACTCACCATAATGTACAATCAGTGGGACCCCAAGCTTGTTTTCCTGCAACTAGATGGTCCCATCTGGGGGGGGTGATGGGAGGCAGTGACAGATCATTAGGCATTAGATTCTCATAAGGAGCACATAACCTAGATCTCTTGCATATGCAGTTCACATAGGGTTCATGGTCCTAAGAATCTAATGCCACCACTGATCTGACAGGGGGCAACGTTCAGGCAGTAATGTGAGTAATGGGGAGAGGATGTAAATACAGATGAAGCTTCGTTCACTGGCCTGCTGCTTACCTCCTGCTTTGTGGGCTGGTTCCTAAGAACCAGCCCACAGACAGATATTGGTCCACGGCCCCGGGGTTGGGGACTCACTTTAGATGCCTGACTGGTGATACATTCTAGGTGCCCAACAAAGTCACTAGCATAGATACTGCTATATTGTAGCACAAAGCATTAAATTAAGATTACCTGGCCGGGCTGGGCGTGGCAGCTCATGCCTGTAATCCCAGCACTCTTGGAGGCCAAGGCACAGGAATAGCTTGAGGCTAGGCATCCCAGACCAGCTTGGGCAACATAGGGAGACCCCATCTCTACCAAAAAAAGACCTAATAAATTAAAAATTAAAAAAAAAAAGAAGACTAGCCAGCATTCAATGAGATACACTCAATGAGATGTAATATGTATGATATATATTCAATATTCAATGAGATGCAGTATGTATGATATAAAGCCGTTTAATGATAAAGATTTAATTATAAAAATTACTTATATTGAAAAAAAGCATCAAGAGATTCAAAGAGAACTATGCTGGCTAACTATACCTCTCTTTCATCTAAGCATAGGCATGTGACTAACTTCTGGCCAGGAAAATATAAGTAGAAGATGGGTATTCTTAAAAGCAGGGGCAGCTCATCTTTTTAAATTTTCCTTCCTGTTGTCTAGAATACAGATACTATTCCCTCTTAGCAGATCAAAGGCATCAAGGAGCCTCTGCATCTCTGCATGTATTCAAATCTGAAACATAATAGTCTGGTCCCATTAAGACAGAGCCTATTCGCCACATGAGTCACAAATATACTAAGAATATAAAGTAATGCAGTGCACAGTATCTGTACCAAATTAATAAGGAATAAAGCAACTTAACAAAATAAATAATTCAGAATAATTTAATAGAGTTCAGAAAGCATGTAAATGTTTTCAGCTTACCTCCTTGGATTCCCTTTGCTGTTGCAGTTTTACCAGCATTATCAAGTCCCACCATCAAAAGAGTCACCTTTCTTAAAATAATAGAAATTTAAAAATCACTTTCTTTGTTAATTTAGTATTGAGGAAAAATAAATGCAAATTCATTAATTAAATCAACATTTAAGGAGCACCTATTAAGCACAAGAAAATCTGTTGGATGCTAGGGAGTATAATGATGAATAAAATATAGATTCAAAAGCAAATTCATGAAAAATACCTTTAAAGGATCATCCTTTTGTTCTCTAAGCAAATAAAGTAAAACTGTACAATAGATAATCCAAAGGACAGAGAATAAGGGAAAGAAGGAAGATGGAAAGGGAGGTGGGGAGACAATCTAACTCTGAGTTCTCTATCATGGCTAAAGACTCAATTTTCTAGTTTATTGAAAGCTAACAAATATCACGAATCTGTTTATCTTATGAAAGTACATAACTGTTTTTAAATATGTAGCATCTTACCAAATATAAATTTATATATAATAACATGATTATGAAGTGCTAACATTTTGAGAGAAGGTTACTATAATTGTAAAGTTTAAAATATTTCTCATGATACAACTAAACTCCACAGGGGGGGAAAAAAAAAAACACCTAGTTCAACTTAAAAACTGAAGAAACATAAGTCCAGATAAATTAAGTAATCTGGTCAAAGGTCACACAATGAATCAGTTACAGACTCAGAACCAGAACCTAATTCACCTAACTCGTAGGGATTTAAATGTGGGACAGGTATAAAGGAACAAACCTATTATACTGGTCCTAGTCCTGTTAACTTGGTGATTCTGTTTACCACTATATAGTCATTTCTTTTCTAGGTTGAACTCTGCACAATATAACAGGTGAGACAGTCCATTACCACCATGGATTTGGAAATGAAAACTGCCTTGGGAATACATAGAAAAAGAAAGCAACAGCTTAACACAGCTGCCATATTTAGACCATAGGGTATGGCCAATCTCCTACGGAGTATAGTTATTCCTCTTTAGTAATCATCCCATGGAGGGCTGAAAACAGAATTTAAATGGCCGTAAAGGGTGCCCTTTCATTTCTCTAGGCTTCGCTCTCTTGGATTTAGACTTGTAAATCCAAGAGATTTACAAAAAAAAAAAATAATCAGGTGTACTTGAAGGGGCCATATAACAAAGACAGAAGACAGAGGTGAGAGTATGAGGCAGTCTAGCTATGGGTCACAAGCTGGGAAAGAACAAACTCAGTCTGGCAAAAGCCAAATTGATAATTTCTTAAATAAATAACCACTGACCATCTTCTATATACCAGACACCAGTGTTCTAGGTATTTGAGACACACTTGTTTATTACAGCAACCACTACCATAATAAAACAAACAAAAACAGATAAAGAAACTCTTCCTTATTAAACTTACATTTTAGAGACAAAAGACAGACACTAATAATATGATAAATTATTATGTAAATTTTATAGTACATTATAAGGTGATTAGGTACTACGGGGAAAAAAACAGAGTAGAGCAGGGTACAAAGGATCAAGGTTGGGGGTGGGAGGTGGGGGCAGTTTTATATAGGGTGGTCAAGGCAGACCTCATTCAGAAGGTAAAATCTGAGGAAAGACTTGAAGGAGAGAGTGAGTCATGCATATATTCGGGGCAAGAGAGAACAGCTGCTGCAAAGACACTTAGGTACAGAAATGCAGGAAGGTCCAAGAATCAGCAAGGAAGCCACTGTGATGAAACCAAGTGAGAAAGGAGCAGAATAGGAAGACAGGAAGTCAGAGACACATCAGAGACCAGTTCATGTAAGCCCATAGGCCATTGTGAGGATTCTGACTTCTACTATGAGTAAAACGAATTCCATGTTAATTTCCTTTGTTATCTAGAAGCCTTTATCTTTTCTAGATGTTTCAACCATCCCATACCTAGCATGGGAAATAAACAGAAGCTGTGTCTATACTTGACTCAGTGCAAGAATAAGGTAAATCACAACAAGCAGCACTCCAGGGCCCCATTCTCAATTGGCTGGTGGCGAAGCCAGTGGGAATGCCACAAAGACCCACAGCAGATTATAGATTTATGGAGAAGAGGTAGTGGGCAAGGTCTAGGAACCTCTATCCATCTGGAAATGTACCTGCTTTATCAACTATGAAAAATATGAATTTACTTCCTAAGGAAGCTGCAAGATACTAAGAATATAATTTTATTATTTTGTTTTAAGAATTCATAATTATGAATTAATTCATAGAACTATCAAATATCAAAGAACAAGATTTAAGTACAAAATAACTTCCAAAACAAAATGTAGTAAATGACTATCCAGAGAAGATGGATAACGTAGCATTTAAAATGAGTAGCTGTGCAAAGCACGGAGGCACATCCCTGTAGTCCCAGCCACTCCGGAGGCTGAGACAGGAGGACTGCTTGAGCCTGGCAGGTCAAGGCTGTAGTGAGCCATGATTGTGTCACTGCACTGAAGCCTGGGCAACACAGTAAGACCCTGTCTCAAAAATAAAACAGGCCAAGTGTGGTGGCTCACGCCTGTAATCCCAGCACTTTGGGAGGCTGAGGTGGGCAGATCACTTTGAGCTCAGGAGTTCGAGACCAGCCTGAGAAACATGGCAAAACCCCACCTCTACTAAAAATACAAAAATTAGCTGGGCATGGTGGCACACACCTGTAATCCCAGCTACTCAGGAGGCTGAGGCTGGAGAATCGCTTGAACGCAGGAGGCAGAGGTTGCAATGAGCCGAGATCACGCCCCTGCACCCCAGTCTGGGCAACAGAGCAAGACTGCATCTCAAAAATAAAATAAAATAATAAAATAAAATAAAACAAGCCAGGTCAGGCCTGGTGATTCATTCCTGTAATCTCAGCACTTTGGGAGGCTGAGGAGGGCCGATCACTTGAGCTCAGGCGTTCGAGACTAGCCTGGACGACACGGTGAAATCCCGTCACTACAAAAAAAAAAAAAAAAAAAAAAAAAAAAAAAAAAATTAGCAGGCGTGGCAGCGAACGTCCCAGCTACCTGGGAGGCTGAGCTGCGAGAATCGATTGAACCTGGGAGGTAGAGGTTGTAGTGAGACAAGATCGTACCACTTGTACTCCAGCCTGGGCAACAGAGTGAGATGCTGTCTCAAAAAATAAAATAAAATACAATGATAAAATAAATATTTTAGATAATTCAAGTTACTAGAGATATAATGAATTGGACTAAAGTAATGCTAATATTAAAGCTAACTCAATTGTTCTTTATGTATACAATGCATTTCAAGGGCTACAGTGCTTTAAACATTGCCATGAACGAAAGCGATTACTTTTGGGGAATAAATCTCTGCTTTCTACTAGTTTACATCATTTATTCCTTAAATATTAAGCACCCATTACATAGTAGCAAACAAATATCCACAATTCTTAGGCCTCATAAACCTTAGAGCCTAGCAAGAAAAAAGGCACTGGAGAGGTAATTACAGTAACATGAGATAACTGTTATAAATTAGGGGAAGCAGTGGGCAGTCATAAGGATAGACAGCAGGCCACAGAGCCCACTCTGGAAGTCAGAGAAGACAATACCACAAATAAACAAATAAGCATCAACTGAGTCGGCAGTTCCTGGAAACATCACGAAAACTTTTCACATCCCTTATGAGTCAAAGTAAAAATTCCCTGATCCACCTTTTCATGAAAAATAACTCCTTGTTCTCTATTATATAGAGCACCCCACGTTTTTCTCCATTCTTGTCAAGATTTCAGTTTTTTTAAAAAACAAACATCTAAATACATATATACTATGCATTTTGAAACACTGTTCCTAAAGCCACCAAGAAAATTAGCTTTTACCTTAAGAGTCTGTCTTTATTTATAGGCTATTAGGCTCAAACAAACAAAAATGTCCTTCAAAGAAGAAAATCACTTTAGAGAATTATAATAGTGTTGAGACTGGCATAAAATAATTCTATTTCTATTTTCACTTTTACTACCTTTGCAACTAGTTAATGTTTAAGACTATGTCCTATTCTTGAAAAAAGGCTTTAACTAAATGTTTTAGGGAATTAAAGCATTACTGAATAAACATAACTAACAAGGAGTACAAATAAAAATCACAGCATGGATTACTGCAAAGCCTGATAACAAAGCATTAAGTTTATACTTTCAGGATAGAATGCGATTAAAAGGTTAACATTCACCTAAAACTCAAACTTCTATAAAGAGGTATAATTTATTTAACCAAGTTTATAATGTACACGTGGCTATAGCTTTTTAAAATATGATAAATTGGACGGACATGGTGGCTCACACCTGTAGTCCCAGCACTCTGGGGGGCCGAAGCAGGAGGATCACTTAAGCCCAAGACCAGCTTGGGCAACATAATGAGACTCTGTCTCCACAACAACTTTTTTAAAAAATTAGCTGGGAATGGTGATGTGTGCCTACAGTCCTGGCTACTCGGAAGGCTGAGGTGGGAGGATCACTTGAGCCCATTGAAGCTGCAGTGAGCCATGACTACACCACTGCACTGAAGCCTGGGCAACAGAATGAGACCCTGTCATTCATTCATTAATTCATTCATACATGCATGCACACATACATAAAAAATATGGTAAATTATTATTGGGAACAGTTTGGCTGTGGTGCTGTATGACAACAGAAAGATGAAAGATTGCCAATATCTTTTAGTTTGATGATTATTTGATCAAATACATTAGCCCTTCAAATTGAAAAAATAATATACAGTACTCTTAGGTTTACAGTGTCTATAAAAGTTGACACTAGCAATAAAATCAATCATTTAATCATTTGGTCAGATGGTAATACAATTAAAGTACGTTAAGCATTGTGGACACAAAAATGCCTCAGACATCTTTTCTGTCCTGAAGTGCTCAACCTCTAGTGACAGTGACTAAAACATAAATACAAATACATTCTGACACTACGAAAGTTTAAAATGTTTAGCTATATATGTAAGATGATAATGGGATACCGAACAAGGGGACTTTATCCAGCCCAAAGTTAGGGCAGAAGGTCAGAGAAGCTTCTTAAGGTAATGCCTAACCTAAGTTCTTAAAGTGAGAAGTTAGTCAAGCAAGGGAAAGGTAAAAACAGAAGGAAGATGAAGGGATTCCAGACTGAGAACACTGCACGAGAAAATACCAATCACATTATGAGTTGATAAACAAGGGGTTAAGAGCATATCTCAGCATAGCAGCCTTAAGCAAAAGAAGAACATAGTCACAACTCAATACAACAATGTAGCGAGTCTAAAGGGAACTTGATATACTTCTACTTAAGGAACCAGTAAATGAGCATCCCTAGTCCAAAAATCTGGAATCTGAAACACTCCAAAATCCTAAACTTTTTAAGCACCAACATGACACCACGGTGGAAAATTCCACACCTGACCTCATGTGACAGGTTGCAATCAAAACTTTGTTATATGCACAAAATTATTTAAAATATTTTATAAAATTACCTTCAGGCTATTGTATATACAACATAAATGAAATTCGTGTTTAGGCTTGGAGGCCATTCCCAAGATACTTCACCATATATATATATATGCAAACATTCCAAAATCAAAAAAAAATTAAAAATTTGACAAATTTTAGGTCCCAAGCATTTCAGCTAAGAGATACTCAAACTGGGCCAGGCACGGTGGCTCACGCCTGTAATCTCAGCACTTTGGGATGCCAACGCAGGTGGATCACTTGAGGTCAGGAATTTGAGACCAGCCTGGCCCACATGGTGAAACTCCATCTCTACTAAAAATACAAAAAAAATTAGCCAGGCTTGGTGGCACACACCTGCAATCCCAGCTACTCAGAAGGCTGAGACAGGAGAATCACTTGAACCCAGGAGGTGGAGTTTGCCATGAGCTGAGATCGTGCCATTGCACTCCAGCCTGGGCGACAGAGGGAGACTTCGTCTCAAAACAAAACAAAACAAAACAAAACAAAAAAAAGAGATACTCAAACTGTATTATCAAATAATTAATGATGTAACCTTTCCAGAAGTTGAAAGTGAGCCCCTTACTCCTAATATTATAGTCATCCCTGGGTCTTTGATTACTAGAAAGGCTGAGATACAAAGGACTCTGTAGTATTATAAGATTTACAGTATGTTATACTAGTAATAAGTAACATAAGAGGTATTATGGGTACTCTGAAATGTAGCCACAAATTTGGTGTTAAGAGACCTGAGTTCAAGTGCCAGATTTGCCATTTCTAAGCTATATGGCACATTACTTTTCAGAATTTCATGAATGAAATAGGATAATAACAATAGCTACTCTAAAGGGATATAATGAAAATTAAATAAGCTTCAATGAGCTGGGATCATGCCACTGCAGTCTAGCCTGGGTTGACAGCATGAGGCTGTTTAAAAAAAAAAAAAAATTTAACTATAGCATTTTTCTGCTTAAAATCCTTATAGAGAATCAAGTCTCAATTTGGCAGCCCCCACTTCTGCCACTCCCAGGAAGCCTGCCATGCCGAGGATTCCTTCCATGCCGAGTATTCCCTCAGCCCTTCACAACCATCCCCGGCTACTTTTTATACAGGCTCCTCTACCAGAACTTCTCTTTATCAGCTCTGTAGCGCCTGTATCAAATGTGCTGGGCACACAGTAGGCTTCTTTACTGAAAGAAACAACAAACATTTTCTGAACCCCATTTGCTGAGTAAATACTAAGTAAAATTAAAATACATAACTTTAGATTGAGAAAGTACTATAATGAAGCTAATTTATATAAATCTTCACATTAAAATAGTTCATATTAAAGAATGTAATTATATCCACATATATCAAATTGGCTGAAGTTTTCTGAAAAAGCTTACATGCTCATGGTTTCAAGGTACTAATTAACAGAAAGACTTTCAAAACTGAAATAGGGGTCTCAGCAGCTCGGGCAGCGGGAGGAGTGCCAGTAGCCAGGCAGCCCAGCTTCGCGAAGGCTCTCAGCTCCGTGGCCCACAGGTGCCCAGCAAGTGCCCTTCCTGCCGCCAAGATGCCCAAGAGGAAGGTCAGTTCAGCCGAAGGGGTGGCGAAGCAAGAGCCCAAGAGGAGATCTGCGCACTTGTCAGCTAAACCTGCTCCTGCAAAAGTGGAAACGAAGCCAAAGAGGCATCAGGAAAGGATAAATCTTCAGATTAAAAAAAAAAAAATGCAAACAAATGGGAAAAGGGGAGCATAGGGAAAACAGGCCAAAGTGGCTAACCAAGAAACTAAATAAGATTTACCTGCAGAAAACGAAGAAACTAAAACCGAGGAGACTCCAACCTCTGATGAAGCAGGAGAGAAAGAAGCCAAGTCTGATTAATATCATATACCATGTCTTATCAGTAGTCCCTGTCTCCCTTCTTGTACAATCCAGGGTATTTTTATCAACTGCTTGGTAAGTGCAAGTTTTTTAGTAGCTCTAGAAACATTTTTAAGAAGCAGGAACTCCCACCTCATTCCATTGTTAAGTTTTTTTGGAGGTGAAATAATTCTCTGGTTGTTTATTTTTTGGTGAAACCAGAAAATAGTATGGGATATTGAATTACAGGAAGTTTTGACTGTCTTGGATGTCAGCTTAACATTCCACAGATGGGGGCTTAGTTTTTATATATTGTAATACAAAATATACTAAATGGCAATACAGAGTCAGAATCCTGCATTTAATGTCTTGAACATTTTAAATTACTTCTATTGCCATGTTTTTTTTTTTTTTTTTTCACAAAATTGTTTCCTAAAGAAAACCACTCCTTGATCATGGCTCTCCCTGTCAGAACTGTGTACACTATAACATCTTTGGTCACAGAAGTCCTGATTTCCTAATTGTGTTAATGTGCTGTGAAAGATTGAAAATTTGGGTATATAGTGTACATGCTATTAAACTGTGAATTGGTAGAATGTGTACAGCTTATCAAACACTTGTAGATACTGGCTCTTGATAATCCTCTTAAGAAAAATTTGCCTCCAAATGTTAAGTTGGAATGTCACTATAATAACTATTTTAAAAAGAGGCCAGGCGCAGTGGTTCACACCTATAATCACAGCACTTTGGGTGGCCAAGGTGGGAGAATTACTTGAGCCCAGGAGATTGAGACATGCCTGGTCAACATGGTGAGACCTTGTCTCTACAAATAAAAAAAAAAAATTAGCCAGGCATCGTGGCATGCACCTCCCAGTTACTTGGGAGGCTGAAGTGGGAGGATCGGTTGAGCCCGGGCAGTCAAGGCTGCAGTGAGCCGTGATCACTCCTCTGCACTCCAGCCTAGGCAATAGAGAGAGACCGTCTCAGAAAAAGGAATTACAATAGAGGTTTTCTAGATTTTTGGTATGTATGTTAAGAATTGTGTACAATTTGAAATGTCTGTATACTTATTCTCAACACGACAAATAAAATCTCCATTACAAAAGAAAAAACTCAAATAATTCTTAGTAAAAACAAAAAAAAATCAAAGGTAGAGATTAAGGGATCCAAAGGTCTGTTTTACGTCACTTTAGCTATCTGCCGAAACAAGTGAAGACTTCCATACTCCAGAAGCTAATAATTAATATTGTTCAAGTCAACACAATGTATATAATAGATCTCCTAAGTGAGAACATGAGAATATCTTATCTCAGAATTCCTTTTTATATAACGGATATACAAATTAATATATCAGAAATACTGGTCAGGCACAGTGGCTTATGCCTGTAATCCCAGTACTTTGGGAGGCCAA
The DNA here is from genome assembly GCF_029281585.2 of Gorilla gorilla gorilla. NCBI lineage: Eukaryota > Metazoa > Chordata > Mammalia > Primates > Hominidae > Gorilla > Gorilla gorilla. The sequence continues at coordinate 104,804,590 of NC_086017.1, read as the reverse complement.
GACAGGAGGACTGTTTGAGTCCAGGAGTTTGAGACCAACCTGGGCAATATGGTGAGATCCTGTCTCTATTTAAAAAAAAAAAAAAATCAGAAATATAAGCATCATGGCATTAGGGAGGATTGAACTTAGAAAACATTTAAATTCTGAATCTTTCCTGAATGACATTATCACAATCATTTGAACACCTACAAGTCTAAACTTCCTCATCTTTTAACTAAGGAAGACAATACTTTAAATATGATAATTACATAAAAGCTATTCCTTTTTTTTTTAGAGACGGAGTCTCATTCTGTCACCCAGGCTGGAGTGTGCAGTGGCGAGATCTCCACTCACTGCAACCTCTGCCTCCTGGGTGCAAGCAATTCTCCTGCCTCAGCCTCCCAAGTAGCTGGGATTACAGGAGTCTGCCACCATGCCTGGCTAATTTTTTGTATTTTTAGTAGAGACAGGGTTTCACTATGTTGGCCAGGCTCATCTCAAACTCCTGACCTCAAGTGATCCATCCACCACGGCCTCCCAAAGTGCAGGGATTACAGGTGCGAGCCACCATGCCTGGCCCATAAAAGCTGTTTCTAACTTCAAAAATATTATGCAAGTCAAAGAAAACATTTCGCTAAAAACACTAAAATCAAAGTTTGACACATCGGAACTCTATTATCTACAGCATTTAAAACTACATGAAGCAAATTCTAAATTTTAACATAAACATATAAATTCTAAAAGTAACAAATACATATACAAAAAAAGACTTTAGAACAAGGTTTTATGATACATATGTGAGAATTTTAAAAAATCACTATATGACAAATTGATAGAAAGAAAAAAATGTATCAAAAAACAGTGTGATTTTATTGCAGTACACTATTTTCTGACATTTCAATTCAGATCTAGAACCCCATATTACAGCAAAATCATTATCTAAATTTACTGAGTATGACTAAATAGTGAGAAGGCCAAGCTTGGGTTTATAGCCTGCTTTTAAGCCCTGATCAAGTCAAATTCTTAGTGTCCATTTTTTCATCTCTAAAATATAAGGGGGTAGAATAAGAATGTCTCTAGGTCCTTTTCTATCTTAAAATTCTAAAATTCTTACTATGCATAATCAAGAAGAACTAGGGGGATAAAAAGAGATGTAAAATATTCCAGTTCAGGCCGGGCGCGGTGGCTCACGCCTGTAATCCCAGCACTTTGGGAGGCCGAGGCGGGCGGATCACGAGGTCAGGGGATCGAGACCATCCTGGCTAACACGGTGAAACCCCGTCTCTACTAAAAATACAAAAAATTAGCCGGGCGTGGTGGTGGGTGCCTGTAATCCCAGCTACTCGGGAGGCTGAGGCAGGAGAATGGCATGAACCCAGGAGGCGGAGCCGGCAGTGAGCTGGGATAGCGCCACTGCAGTCCAGCCTGGGCGAAAGAGTGAGACTTCGTCTCAAAAAAAAAAAAAAAAAAAAATTCCAGTTCAGCATACAGCACAATAGATAATCCTTGCTAATCTGTACATACAGCTTAATTAGAAAATTAAGAACTCAGCAATTTCTATAAATGGTCTAGATTTACAGTTATATTTATTTAGGCCAAGAATGATGGTATTAGGGAGCTAAGTATTCCCTCAGTGAAAAAGTTCACAGCAAAGAGGACAAAACAGACCACTAGAAACATTGTGTACTGTATCTTATTTTAGACTTGGCCACAGCAAACAATTTACTAATAAATTTGAAGTAAAGCTTTGATAGGTTGTATTTGTGATGCTGAAAAAACACAAATGGACAAGAAATCAGTTCCAATTAAAGGTTAACTCTGTGGAAGAATGGTGGGAGATGAATAGGGGGCAGGAAGTTTCAAGGATTTGTAACCTACTTATTAAAATAAAATTGAAATATGATGACTAAAGATTAATATTTATAAAATCTGGCAGGCATATGGTACTCATTATATCTTTCTTTTTGGTTAAATAACAGTAAAAACATTTTTGTTAGTTATATATGCATAATATATAAGAAGTTATATAACATGTATATTTTCATATAAACAAAGAATTTTGTTGCCAAAATTTGTATGCAAAATTTGTTGCATGAATTTCTTCAAGACCCAGGTAAAATTACACCCCTTCTAAAATCCTCTTTCCCGATTCTCGTTAAAAATCTTAAAAATCATATTTCAACTCTTGCATATTCGATCATTATATTTTACATGCACTATTTCATCACCTAGATGCTATGTTATAAATAACAGGAGCTCAAAATCTGTAGATGAGAATGTTTAAGGGTTAGAATCTGCTATAAGGCCCAGAGATTTACTGAGCATCATAGCTTCACAGACCTTGTGTCCTGTACTCAGGATGAAGGCTGCTCCCTATAGGCTAAACAGATTGCAATAGATTAACAGTTTTTAATGTTAAAAATGAAAATATAAAACTACAAGAAAAAAGTATATGTGAATGTAATCTTGGAATGCTGATGAACTTTCTAAACATTACACTGAAACAGTAATATATTTGAATTTAAAATTTTTATTTAGTCTTATTGATTGATTGATTGATTGATTGAGACAGGGTTTCACTTTGTCACCCAGGCTAGGCTGCAGTGGGGCAACCTGGGCTTACTGCAGCCTCCACCTCTTGGGCTCAAGTGATCCTCCTGCCTCAGCCCCCCAAGTAGCTCGGACTACAGGCACATGCCACTACTTCTGGCTAATTTTTTAAAACTTTTTTGTACGGATGGGGTCTCACTATATTGCCCAGGCTGATCTCAAACTCCTAGGCTCAAACGATCTTCCCAAGTGCTAGGATTACAGGTGTGAGCCACCACACCCAGCCTGAATTCAAAAATTTTAAATGTTTATATTTAAAAATCACAAAAAGTTGAAAATATAACAAATGGAAAGAAAATACTTGCAATATTATACACCTGATCCTTGAACAACACACACTTGAACTGCACAGTTCTACTTATACACAAATTTGTTTTTAATGAAAGTTACATGTGTGCCTTCCTCTCCTGCCTCCTCTGCCTCCCCAGCCTCCATTTCCACCTCTTCTGCCTCTGAAACCTTCCTGAGACAGTAAGACCAACCCCTCTTCCTCTTTCTCCTCAGCCTACTCAATGGGAAGAAGATAAGAATGGAGACTTTTATGATGATCCACTTCCACTTAATAAATAGTCAATATATTTTTTTCTTCTTTTTAATTTTTTTTTTTTTTTTTTTTTAGACAGAGTCTTGCTCTGTCGCCCAGGCTGGAGTGCAGTGGCACGATCTCAGCTCACTGCAACCTGTCTCCCAGGTTCAAGTGATTCTCCTGCCTCAGCCTCCCAAGTAGCTGGTATTGCAGGTGCCCGCCACCACACCCAGCTAATTTCTGTATTTTTAGTAGAGACAGGGTTTCGCCATGTTAGCCAGGCTGGTCTTGAACTCTTGACCTCAAGTGATCTGCCCACCTCAGCCTCCCAAAGTGCTGGGACTACAGGCGTGAGCCACCGCGCTCGGTCCCTTATGACTTTCTTAACATTTCCTTTCCTCTAACTTTAAGAATACAATAAATTATACATATAACATAAAAAATATGTGGTAACTGACTATTCATGTTATCAGTAAGGCTTCTAGTCAACAGGAGGCTATTAGTAATTAAGTTTTTTGGAAGTCAAAAGTTATATGTGGATTTCTGTCTGTGCTGGCAAGGCAGGGTTCAGTGCTCCTAAACCCTGCGTTGTTCAAGTCTCAATTGTACTACAGAGAAACAGTAGCTACGACAAACACTTAAAATTTCTTTTTAAAAATTCATTAAGAAAACACACCTGCCCCAATAGAAAAAACACAACAGTAATCAATGGACAACTGCTGAGAGAAACAAAAATGCACAAGGAAAAAAAGTTAATCTTCCTAGTAATAAAAAAAAAAAACAAAAAAAACCAGAAACTCAAAGCAGAAAGCAGTTTCCCCTATAATGTGAAGGAGATGAAAAACCGATGACTCCTGATTTTCTCAGTGAAAAAGGCACTCCAACGTACTGTTGGTAGGAGTAGAAACTGTGTTTTCTCTTTTTTAATCCTTTCTGAGGAGCAATTTGGTAACATATTTTTAAAAGATAAACTTAGGAACAATAAAATTTCAAGAGTTTATTTCCACATTCATTGATTCATGAATGGAGCCGTACCAAACTGAACCAAAATTCATGAATGGGGCCATACCAAACCCCAAATAAGTGGGGTTCAGTACTCCACTAAGGGGGATGAAGCGTTAAACTTTTATAAGATCTTGACTGCTGACCTAGACTGGTGCCTTAACACTTGATCTCTGACTCCTGCCTTGTCCTTATCACACAAATCTAATCCCTGATTCCAATGTCTGGAATAACATGCTCACTAGGAAAGGATCTAAGTGAGGAGAGGTGAACAAATACAATGGGTACAGGGGTACAGAATGTATTAAACAAATCTGCAAAGTAATCTCAAATATAGTATATGAATAACCATCATCATCTCTTTTACAAATTCACTCCTCACACTTTATCTTCATAAAATATAAACATGAAGAGGAATCTTAATAAGAAATTCTACAGAAAACAAATATATACATAATAATCAAACAGGCAATTTCTGTTGAAAAAATAGAGAACACCATAAAAGCACAAAATTTTGTTTTTAAAATTAGCTTGCTCACCTCTCATTTATTCCAGTAAAATAAATGGAACTACTTGCTAATGTTATTTACTTCAGGATGATTATTACTAAGAAAAATCAAACTACATACAATATTTGGCAAATATTTATTCAGCCACTATTATAAATCAGGCATTGAACAAGGGGACTTAGAACACAGGTGTAACCCAACTTGTGTCCAAATTCTTTGACAGTTATCCAAATTGAGATGTTTACCTATGTCCTTTATATTAGGCTATGATCCAGAGCAGTAAGATCCAATAGAAATGTAACATAAGCAACATATACATTGAAATTCTCTAGTAATCTCATTTTTTAAAAAGTAAAAAAAAGTTAATTCTAATATATTATTTAACCTAGCATATGCAAAAGTTATCATTTCAACATGTAATCATACTTTTAAAAGACTGATAAGATGCTGACTTTTTTGCATAATAAATCTTTTTTCAAAGCCCACTATGTATTAAACATACACTTACAGCATCTTAATTCAGACTAGCCACATTTCAAGTGCTCAACAGCCACGTGTAGCTCGTTGTTACCCTACTGGACAGGACAAATCTAGATGGTGCTTATTAAAGAAGAAAATACACTCTGGGTTACGCAGCTAAATTTTAATAATGCTTTATTAAGAAAATTCAATTATCTGTTCTACTTGGAAATCAATACATTCTCCTTTCTCTGAACTCTTCTCTTTAAACAAATCATTCCAGAGAGTATATATACAAAAGCTGCTAAGAAAAGGAAAGACTAAGAATGATGAATTAAATTGAACACTCCTTCTTCGAATTACACGTTTTCACTGTTTCTCGTTAAAAGAACGTAAGTTATATATACGCCTTCACAGAAACCAAATACATTTCTTAAAAGCAGACACGGAGGAAAATGAGGGGTCAACTATTATGAATGACCCTCAAGTCTTAGTAGATACTGTGAAATTAGAACAGAATATAATTAAAGCAAATAAATCAGAATCTATGCACCTAAAACAACTCTTTTGACTTTTTTCTTTTTTTTTTTTTTTTTTTTTGAGACAGGGTTGCACTGTGTCACTCAGGGAGTGCAGCGATATCGGCTCACTGCAACCTCCGCCTCCCAGGCTCAAGTGATCCTACTGATTCAGCCTCCGAAGTAGCTTGGACTACAGGCGTGCGTCACCGTGCCTGTTTATTTTATTGTAGAAACGGGGTTTCGCCATATTGCCCAGGCTGGTCTCGAACTCCAGGGCTCCAAAGATCGGCCAGCCTCGGCCTCCCAAAGTGCTGGGATTACAGGCGTGAGCCACCACACCCAGCCCATCTTTGACTTACAGAGTTGATCTTACTACTTATATTTAAAACATTAAAATTCAGTTAGGAGCTAATAATGGGGAAGAATCTCTAGTTTCATTTAAACTTACTTTTTTTCCAATCTAGACATGTATTTTCTGTTATAATGTGTAAGTGTAGCTTTTCAGATTCATTCTTTAAAGGATAGTTCATTCTCATGGCAAATATACTTAAAATGTTAACAATTAAAAAAAAAAAAACTTTGCTTTATCTTACCCTTGGCCCAATTCCAGACTAGAACTATGTGAAGTCAACATTATTTATGTAACAAACACAAGGTCTCTTTATAGGTTAGGTCTCAGTTTCAAAAGCAGCAATTTCACTGATTATTTCCTAACACAGTGCCTGGCACAAGGTATTGTCTTAATAAATATTTTTTGAATGAATGAATATCAAGTAACAGGTACTAATTATTAATACTTCCAGTATTTCAAAATGAAATGTTAAAAAGTGGACCCTTTCAATTAAAAGGTTTTACTAGAGACCGTATGAAAATTGGAAGCTACATTACAGTTAAGAAAACACTATCACTTGTTCTCATTGAATACAATATTTCTAAAGCAGAATATTATCACTCTCATTTAATATTTAAGAAAGGTGGGACCAAAATGGTTGAGTCATGTAATTATTAAGTAGTGGAGCCAGATTTCAAGCCCACGTCCTCAAATACAACTGTGTGGGGGTGTGCGGAGGTGTGACTTGGAATGGAATGTGCGGATATTATGAAAACTATATTCCATGTCCCCCTCTTTTTAAAAGAATTTCCATTACAAAAGCTTCAGAGGAAAAACACACAATGGATAGTTTTCAATTACACACACACACACACACACACACACACACACACACTTTTTAACAAATTCAAACCTATTTAAAATATAACAACGATAAGCATTGTCAATCGCAACAGAAAGTCGACCAGACAACAAGGCTACATCCTCCAATCTCTCCCTCCCGGGACACTCTGGGAATGAAAGCATCCCTTGCGGCCTGGGATAGACTCGTCCAGGCGCGGGGAAGAGGCGGCGCCTCGCCCCTGGGGCGCAGCCATCCCCAACCCCTAGGACGGCCAGGACAGCTGGCTCCAGCCTACCTGACAGGCTCCCGCCACCGCTTGAACCAGCCGCAGCAACTGGCCATCAGACTGAACATCCCGGGTCGCTCCTCCCGCCACTTCCCATCCAAGCCCGGAGCGGACACCGGCACCCCGCTCTTCCCCGGGGGCCTCCGGCACTCCGAGACGCCCCTAAAGTGGATAAGTCGGGAGGAAAAGCCGGGAGGGAAGTGAAGGCGGCCGGCCCGAGCACTAAGCCCTGCTAACCGCGTGGGTCCGCGACGACTGCCCTCTCAGCCAAGGAACAACCTGACCAAAGGCGCAGATACACCGTAGCCGAGTTAGCGGGACCGGCTAAAGAAAAGCCCCGCGTCGACGTGCTGACGTTACTTCGAGGCGCGGAAGGCGTTCCCCAGGCAACGCCCGTACTACGCTCGTCCAATCATCGGTTGAGGTCCTGAGGTAGAGGCCTCTGAGTGGCTGAAGAGTCCTGGCTACCCGCCCCTGCGCGAGACTAGGAAAAGAGAAAGGGGAGTACTCTATAAGAAGGAGGCGGAGCTCGAGGTAGCGCGTTCTCGTAACTAGGCAACCGGAGCGTCCGGAGATAAGCTGGAGGATCCCGGACAAATCTCCAGCAAGGCCTATCTTTATACCTATATAAAATGTGTTGCCAATCCATGGTGCTGTTCCTTTCCTTTCTCCAGTGTCCCCAACTGAGATTCAGAGATCTCAGGTCTTGTGCATGGGTTTTTCTTTTTCTTTCTTTCTTTTTTCTTGTTTTTTGTTTGTTTTTTGCTCAGGGATGGGGACCCTCTAGAATTCTGGCCGACTTAGGCAGCATGACTACAGGAACAATACACTGGGGCAATTCTTGTAAGTTAAAGACAAGGGGGAAATTCGCTTGCTAAATTTTCTCAGTAGTTCAGATGAGAGTGAAGCCTTAATCTCTAAAATGTTTATTACTGTTACATATGTGAAACGGAATTGTATGATATTTGTTGTAGGGGGGATTGTGATTACAAAAGAAAAATGCATTTGTTGTAGAAAATGTGAAAAATACTAAAAAGAAACAAGATGAAGAAAATGAGATCTCACAGGACCTCTCAAAGATAACCATTTGGGGCCGGGCGCGGTGGCTCACGCCTGTAATCCCAGCACTTTGTGAGGCCGAGGCGGGGGGATCACGAGGCCAGGTGGTCTAGACCATTCTGGCTAACATGGTGAAACCCCGTCTCTAGTAAAAATACAAAAAAAAAAAAAAAAGGCCGGGTGTGGTGGCACGCGCCTGTAGTCCCAGCTACGCTGGAGACTGAGACAGGGGAGTCGCTTGAACCCGGGAGGCGGAGGTTGCAGTGAGCCGAGATCGCGCCACTGCACTCCAGTCTGGGCAACAGAGCAAGAAGACTCCGTCTCAAAAATAAATAAATAACCATTTTGATGTATGTTTGTTTCAGGATTTTTAGGTACATAAATTGCTGGCTATTTGGTATCTGCAAGATGAAGATTGTTATCTCTTGACTGTTTTGTAATAGTTTATTTTTTAAAGAGGTATGTAATATTTGCATTTCTTTTATATACTTTGGAGAAAAAGAAATGGCAAGGACATTCCTGTAGGGAAAAAATTATGCACAATATGTAGGGATCTGTGTGTCCATTCATTTTCTACTTAAATAAATATTTTCAAATCCTGATGAAAGGATAGAAGGCACTGAGAATCCCAGTGTATTCGCGGGGAGTATAATGATTTGAGACTAAGATACATATAGGTTTTAAATTAGTCTCTGTCCTTTACTAAATCATGTAACTTTTTTTGGTTTTGTTTTGTTTTGTTTGAGACAGAGTCTCCCTCTATCACCCAGGTTGGAGTGCAGTGGCATGATCTCGATTCACTGCAACCTCTGCCTCCTGGGGTCAAGTGATCCTCCTTCCTCAGTCTCCCAAGTAGCTGGGACTAGAGACGTGCACCATCACGCCCAGCTGATTTTTGTATTTTTTGTAGAGACAGGGTTTCATCATGTTGCCCAGGCTGGTCTCAAACTCCTGGCCTCAAATGATCTGCCTGCCTCGGCCTCCCAAAGTGCTGGGATTATAGGCATGAGCCATGGCACCCAGCCTCATGTAATTTTAATTCAAATTTATATACATCTCATACAGCTTGCTGTCTCCAAAATACTGTGCCTTATGGGGAACAAAGGGGGTGATACCTTTTCTTCTCATCATAACAGTCACAGCAACACTCATATAACAAAAAGCATAGCAAGAGAAAAGCATAACAAATTTATTTAATCCAAGTTTTATGTGACATGGGAACCTTGCAAATGGAGATGCAAAGATGCAGGGAAAACTACCCATTTTTATACTTGGGTTCGATGAAGAATGAAAAACCCTGTAGAACTCTCATTGGTCAAAAAGGATAGGACCTAATGAGAGCAGACTGTGTGGAGAAACTCAGCAAGGCCTGTCTGTTCAGATTCCTCTTGACCTGATTGTTCAGCATTCTTTCTTCCAGGGTATGGGGTAGGACCCTTTCTAGAATGGGAGTCTTAAGACGTACTATCAAACAATGCAAGTCAAAGAATTTATTTATGGGCAGGTCTTTCACGGAAAGGAAGAAGGTTAGAGTAATATTTTGGGGTTTGTGGCTGGCTTTGGGGAAAGGGGGTTGTGGTTTCTATAACTGCACCTGGAGAAAGAGGAATTATAGTTTCTATAGCTTGCTTAGGGGGAGAATGAGGGGCAAGAGACGAGGAACAGAAGGTTAGAGACAGAAACTTTGCTTCTGAGGCCTTTATTCTGGGATATTTTCTTCTAAGCTCCAACAACCCTATCTATAACATGGAAATTAAAATACCTACTTTTCCAGGTTGCTAAGATGATGAAATGAGAGAAATGAAGCTCAAGTGTAATTTCTGATAAATAATAGATAGCAAATTTTAAAGTTGGTGTCACCTGTCCCATAAACACTTATGGTATGTGTCCTCCTACCTCCAAATATCCATGGTGGGAGACAGGAGAGCAAGGCAGGATAAGACTGCAATGCTCCATTAACTCCAAGCCAATTTAGGACTGTTTCTGCTAACTCTACTTTCATGACTCACTTTCTTAAACTAGTGTCTTGCAAACCCTAAAGTTATATTGTTTGTATTCACTCTTTGATCCATTTACTATGATTGGGCTTCTGTCCCATCTAACTACTGAAAGCATATTTTTTGATATAACTTATATCTTCCTAATTACCAAATCGGTTTTCTTTTCTATTATTTAATATATATATAATATAGTTAACTTTTCTAAAACTGTTTCCTGCCTTGGTCTTTCACAGTTATGCACTGCACTACCCTACCCTGGTTCTCTTCTTCTTTGTTTTTTTAATTTATTATGAACCGCTTCATGAATTTGCATGTCATCCTTGTTCAGGGGCCATGCTAATCTTCTCTGTATCATTCCAATTGTTGTATATGTGCTGATGAAGTGAGCACAACTCCTGGTTCTCTTCTGATCTCCCAGGCCATTCCTCCTCTGGATTTCTATATGTAACTTCTAAGATATGACCTTACTCCTCTGCTTTTCTTTTTTAAAACGTGTTCTCTTGATGGAATTTGATTATTATTTCTGTGACTGAAGGATCTCACGATGTGTATGTTTCTTGAGCATTTTTAGAACTATATTCAAGACTATTTTTTCACAAATATATATTCAACACCAGTTTTGCAGTAAATCCTCATTTATCTTCATCCAGAGGTTCTTAGAAACTATAATTTTAAACAAAATAACATACAATAAAACCAATTTTACCATAGACAAATTGATATAAACCAGAATTAATTTCCTATGGCACATTTCTGGTCACAAAAACATCACCAAACTTCAAAATAAAGATGGAACCACTAGTAATAGTAAACATTGAAATAAATGTGAGCTATACATTAAGAAAGATGAATAACAACAAGTAAGGTAATTATTTGTCCACTTATTCCAGTTCAGGATCATAGGTTGCATCTCAGGGTAAAAGGTGAGAACTAGCCCTTGACAGGACACCATTCCATCACAGGGTGCTCTCATACATGCCCACACTCACTTAGACTGGGTCAGTTTAGACACACCAATTCACCTAACATCCACATCTTTCAGATGTGGGAGGAAACTGGAGTACCTGGAGAAAACCCATGCAGACGTGGGGAGAACATGCAAACTCCATACACACAGTGGCCTGGGCCAGTAGTTGATTTTATTTTTCCCAGCCATGTCATAATGAAACAATACTATTAAAGCATCTGCTCTACTTCATGCCTTCCCCAGTTCTGCTAGTGATAACATTACCGAGCATTCCTGGCGCCAACATGCAGTCCCTTAGCAAAGCTGACTCTTAGTTTTTGAATATCTTAAGTGGTTTGGTAGCCATAAGTGCTGCTCACCATGTCTAGTTCTCTTTCCTTACAGGCACATGAAATAACAGTTATTCCCACCCTCTTCAAGTCAGGCATACCTCGTGCCTTGCTTTGTCTAATGAAATGTAAGTGGTATGTCACTTCTTGGTAAAACTATTTAAGAGCTGGGGCACAATTCTCAATGTTCTCTCTTCTCTTGCAATGGTAATTGTAGAAGACTATGTTGACTTTGAGGGACCGTAAAATCAAAGCAGCATGAATTGCTGAGTTCACACATGGAAGATAGTTACTTGGAAAGTCATGCAGACTTGTAGTAGACTTCCACTGAGCAAGAAATAAACACTTCTTATCTAAAACACTGTAATTTTCTGGCTTTTTAGTGTGTAATCTGGTTTATTCTGAATGAAGAAAAGAGTCATGCTGCTATGATTCTAGTTAACACTGTCATTTCAGGATAATTGTTGATAGTTTGGCATAAATATTCCCAGGCACACACTGTTGAATTAAATTGAATGAAACGTTTATGTACCAGTCACTGTTCTAAGCACTAGTAATATAGTTGTGAACAAAACCTTTAAAAATTCCTGCTCTCATGAATCTTACATTCTACTGGTGAAGACAGATGAAGAAGTGGATAAGTAGACACTATGTTGGTAGAAGATGATATGGAGAAGTATAACACTGGATAAAATGATGGGATTAAGATTATGAATGAGACTAGATTAAGAGTTAAATTTTGGACAGGTTTTAATTGTATATTAAGGTCTGTATCAAAACCAAAGTTTGGCTAAATGAGATTACCAAGTGTCAATTCATACTGAGCTAAAGCCAGATATCACTTTCACAAAGTTAACTTCTGAGATTAATTAAAAACCGAGAATTTTATTGAAAGATGTATTGTCAAATTGTATATTAATAGATTCCAGATGGTTTTACAAAGTTTGACGTTACAGTGTAGGACACATAAATTTTCAGTGTTGACAATTATTACTGGCAGTGTGATGCAAATTTGTGGTGTTAAAAAGGTATTCAGGCCAGGAGAAGGGGCTCACACCTGTAATCCCAAAGCTTTGGGAGGCCAAGGCAAGAGGATCACTTGAGGTCAGGAGTTCCAGACCAGTCTGGGCAACACAGCGATACCATCTCTACCAAAGAAAAAAAAACAAATTAAAAAATTAGCCTGGCATAGTGGTGTGTGACTGTAGTCCTAGGTACTCAGGAGACTGAGGCAGGAGGATTGCTTGAGCTCAGAAGTTCGAGGCTGCAGTGAGCTATGATTGCACCACTGCACTCCAGTCTGGGCAACCTAGTGAGACCCTGTCTCGGATAAATAAATAAATAAATAAATAAGGCCAGGTGTGGTGGCTCACACCTGTAATCCCAGCACTTTGGGAGACCGAGGCAGGCGGATCACTTGCGATCAGGAGTTCAGAACCAGCCTGGCCAACATGGTGAAACCCTGTCTGTACTAAAAATACAAAAAAACTAGCCAGGCATGGTGGCAGGCGCCTGTAATCCCACCTACTCAGGAGGCTGAGACAGGAGAATCACTTGAACCCGGGAGATGGAGGTTGCAGTGAGCCGAAATTGCGCCACTGTACTCCAGCCTGGGCGACAGAGTGAGACTGTCTCAAAAAAAAAAAAAAAAAAAAAAATTTTAAATTAATAAATAGGTAGATGTATAGATAGATATTCACTTTCAACTGAAGTCTTTAGTGGAGCAAGATTTTTTTTAAGGTAGATTATTCTAATATTCCCTTCTTTTCTTCATGTTCTTTACATTATTTTTATGCCTGTATGGCATACAAGACCGAAAAAACATGTGGATGATCAAAATGACCCCATTTGCTTTTACTATCACCATAGTTCTTCCTAAAGTCCTCATTGACTTCCAGGTTTTGGTTAATATCTTCAGGGACAACTCAGTGTCTCACTGTTTCTGCTTCTGAACCTAGGGATCCTGTCCTCTTGAACCCTGGAAGTTGTCTTGACCAGTCAGAGAACTGCGTTCCCCACCCCTTCCCCTTTGGAAACGTCACACTGTGGAGGAAAAGCAGCAACTAGGGAGCTGGTGAAGAAGGATGTCTCAGCAGTGTTTACTAGGCCTCCAACACTAGAGCCCATCCCCCAGCTCCGAAAAGCTTCCTGGAAATGTCCTTGTTATCACTTCCCCTCTCGGGCTGGGGGCTGGGAGCGGGCGGTCTCCTCCGCCCCCGGCTGTTCCGCCGAGGCTCGCTGGGTCGCTGGCGCCGCCGCGCAGCACGGCTCAGACCGAGGCGCACAGGCTCGCAGCTCCGCGGCGCCGAGCGCTCCGGTCCCCGCTGCGACGCGCCACCGTCCCCGCCCGCGCCTCCGCGCGCTTCGAAATGAGGGTCCAGGGTGGGCGCTGCGGGGCGCTGCTGGCGTGTCTCCTCCTAGTGCTTCCCCTCTCAGAGGCAAACTGTGAGTAATCAATAGCGTCTCTTCTCCCTTCCCCAGCATTGTCGACTGAACTGCGTGTCCTGGTTGGTAGGATTTCCTTCTCTAGAGCTGCAGCCTCCTAGAAAGTTTCCAGTAAGTACCGACAGACACCCAGCGGATGGAAACAGCCGTGGATAGAGCAGGCAGTGCAATGGTGGGGGCAGGATCACTATTTGCACAGTTGCGAGAATGTACTGCCTACAGGACAGATCTAAGAACCTAGTTGACACTAAGTATCAATGGAGGGATGAGAACACCTGCCCATTTCCCTTCAAAGCTGAAGTTCCCAGTCAGAGAACTAGGATGAGCAGATTCTAGCTTATGAATAGGGAAGAAAAGGTAACACACTGTGTCTTCCCTTTGTCCAAGCGCCTGCCCCCAACCTGCACCCGTCTCCTGAAACCTGCCTCCCTTTTGCAATTTCTGGACTTTGAGCTTGGTTTGCTTGTCTCACATTAACGAAATGTTTTAGGATGACTGAGGGTTTGTATAGCAGTAGATATATGTCACTTTCTAACCCTGAAATCAAAAGGACTGTTAAATACTGTATTCTATTTCTCAGATCGTTTGTACTGAGGATTTTTTAATACTGCATGCCACTGATCTGAGGTGGTGGCATGAATTCTTTATCTTTGTGTTTCAGGTTCTTTATGTCCTTATGCCCGGATTCAAGACAGGGTATTGAGTTTTCTCTGAAAAATATATAAGGAATAGCAAGGCAATTAGTACATTTTAGTGGTCAGTTAATTTGTTTTCTAAAGTTGTAAGTGTGTTTATTGAATAAAAACGCCTTTTTGTTTGTTTGTTTGAGGGTGAGTCTCGCTCTGCTGCCCAGGCTGGACTGCAGTGGCTGGATCTCCGCTCAATGCAACCTCCGCCCCCCGGCTTCAAGTGATACTCATGCCTCAGCCTCCCGAGCAGCTGGGATTACAGGTGCCTGCCTCGACACCCGGCTATTTTTTTTTTTTTTTTTGTATTTTTACTAGAGACGGGGTTTCACCATGTTGGCCAGGCTGGTCTCGAGCTCCTGACCTCAGGTGATCCATCCGCCTTGGCCTCCCAAAGTGCTGGGATTACAGGTGTGAGCCACCGCACCTGGCCAAAAATGCCTTCTTTTTCTATGTTTTATTTTCAGGGATTGGAACAGGAGTGAGAACTCTGAATTACAAATAACTTTTAGGAGTCTAGAGCTCCAAAGTAAACTTTTCGAAGATGGAAATTTCTAGAAAATTATATATCAATTTGCTAACATTCCACTAGTTTCTATTAGTTAGTCATCAGGATGAATGCAGTACTTTAAAAATCTAACCTGGGACTAAAACATTATTTTTTGATCTTACATTAAAGAGCTACAATTGCAAAACTTCAGCATTCAAACCCCTATCATTCAGCCAATTTGTAACTACATGCGCTTATTACCTATATAGTTCATTAGGACAATTAAATATTTGCTTCATAGCTAGTGTTTTGGAGAGGAGAAAGGCAAAGTAGCTTGCCACACTTAACTCCTTGTCATCATAGAAATTTGCTAGGCTTTTTCTCTTTGTAGAGATTCTTACATTTTGACTGAATCTAGGCAGAGGTAAAAATTATATGGGTTTGTGTATGTGTATTATATATAAACATATGGGGAATTACACTTGTTATATGTAACACTGATAGAGCAGATAAATTAATTCTTCAAGTATATCACATAAAGAATAGTTGGCCCCATAATGCTTTCAGTTAAAAGTTTTTGATTCCTTAATTGGATTAAAAGTCATCTGTGGTTTACTGATGAGGAAATTTGGATATAGATGTGATGTTTTTAATCCATATGATTTGATTTTACTTTATTTTTATTTATTTACTTTTTTGAGACAGTCTAGTTCTGTCACTAAGGCTGGAGTGCAGTGGCATGATCACAGCTCATGGCAACCTCCCCCTCCCGAGCTCATGAGATCCTCCCGGATCAGCACCTATCTGGCACCGCACCCAGCTAATTTATGTGTGTGTGTGTGTATGTGTGTGTGTGTGTGTGTGTGGTTTTTATTTTGTTTTGTTTTTTTGGTAGAGTTGGTGTTTTGCCATATTGCCTAGGCTGGTCTTGAACTCCAGGGTTCAAGCGGCCTGCCTACTTTGGCTGCCCAAAGTGGTGGGATTACAGGTGTGAGCCACTGTGCCCAGCCTCCATATGATTTTAAATCTGAGATATAATTAGAGCTGTAAATATTTTATTTGTAATTCATTGTGAAGTTCTTTATTTAGATTTATTTATTTATTTATTTATTTATTTATTTAGAGATGGAGTCTTGCTCTGTTGCCCAGGCTGGAGTGCAGGAGTGCAGTGGCATGATCCCAGCTCACTGCAACCTCTGCCTCCTGGGTTCAAGTGATCCCCTACCTCAGCCTCCCTACCTCAGCTGGTGGTATTGCACCAGCTGGCATGCACCACCATACCCGGCTAATTTTTGTATTTTTAATAGAGACAGGGTTTCACTATGTTGGCCAGGCTGGTCTTGAACTCCTGACCTCCAGTGATCTGCCCACCTCAGCCTCCCAAAGTGCTGGGATTACAGGAGTGAGCCACCTTATCCAGCCTATAATTCATTGTTTAGGCCATAGAAAGCCAAGGATGATTAAAAAAATATTTTTGTGATTAAAAAAAATCTTGCCCAGACTGGAGTGCAGTGGCTATTCACAGGCACTATTATAGGGCACTACAGCTTTGAACTCCTGGCCTCAAGGAATCCTCCCATCAGCCTTCTGAGTGTCTGGGACTATAGGTATGCACCACCATGGCTGGCTTATAGTTGTGATTTAAAGAAAAACATTTACAAATCATAGCTTTATTTTAGAAAGAGTTATTAGAAATAATCTAATTCAACTTATTTGTTTTAAAAATAAAAAAAGAAATTGTTCAGAGATATTAACTAATTTTCCAGAATACATATATATACATACATATATGTATGAGAGAGAGAGATGAGAATCTCTATATTTAACATATATACTGTCACCCGGTCATAGCCGCTCATGCCTGTAATCCCAGCACTTTGGGAGGCTGAGGAGGAAGGATCACGTGAAGCCAGGAGTTCAAGACCAGCCTGGGCAGCATAGTGGGACCCTGTCTCTACAAAAGAAATTTTAAAAAAAATTAGCCGGATGTGTTGGTACACACTTGTAGGCCCAGCTACTCAGGGGTCTAAGGTGGGAAGATCACTTGAGCCCAGGAGGTTGAGGCTGCAGTGAGCATGATTATGCCACTGCACTCCAGCCTGGGTGATAGAGCGAGATCCTGTCTCCAAAAATAATAAAAATAAAATAGATACTGTCTACATATTTTAATCATTTCCCACTTAAGGCATGTGGTGAGGAAATAGGAGAAAGAGGATGTCCCTTTGGCTGTGCTAATTTGGCCTTATCTAGACTGCCACCCTGGGCCAGTGCAGGCTACTCTAGACACTACTGACTCATATTTTCCTCCTCTTTTGTACCCTCTTCTTTCTTTCTCTAACTATTCCTTTTACTAGTTATGAAGGCTTATCTTTTCTTAAATTATCTTTACTAAAAAGTCCAAAATGTTGCACTGATGGAGAGATTTTATCAAGGTTAGGTTACAGTTGGAGTTTGTGCTGGAAGAGTTAGAAACAATTTCTAATATACAGTAATACAACATCAAAGCCTATGCCACATTCTCTTACTATTAATTCTGTGCTAAGAAACAATAGACCTTTTCTGTTCATCAAGTTTATATTTTTGCAGCTTGAGCGATCTATATACATACTTAAACCTTCAAAATATTATGCCTGATAATACAGTATTCTTTGCCTATAAGCAACAGTAATGAACTATTGCTAACTAAAGGAAAGAAAAAAGGAAAAGAAAAAAGAGAGGAAGGAAGGAAGGAGCAGTTAAATAATTTATTGGAAGGCTACTGAATGGCTAGCTGAACAGCCAGGCCTACAGAAGCCAGGCCTACAGAAGGAATGTGAACATTTAGGTGACCTATACAGTGGGAACTCATGTGACAGTACTTTAGGAGCTGCCAATCAGATGACTCAATTCTGTCTTCCAGTCCTGTGTGTCTCTGTGAACAGCTCAAATTCCTAGGAGACCCTGACCATTTTGGCTTAGCCTGGCACTGGAGTCCTGTGATCGACAGCTCACTAGAATTGCACAGAGTGCCGGAAGAACAGTTCCCACAAAAGAATGGATGCTGGGAAGGACACAGAAATAAGAAAAGTCTACATATTCTAATTATTGGCTGTCTAACATATACACTTGCCCTTCTTTCCATACACACCATTTGAAAATGTTTATCTGATATAATGCAAATAACTACTGCACAGAGAAAGAACCCTCTCCTCAATTGGTTCCAGGCACCACATTCAGAGAGGAAGGCTTGAGGCTTCCATTTCCTAGGTATCATCAAGTGATGGCCATGATTCCTGTATTTCTCTGCTATGCTTTATGGATAAAATGATACATTATGGTGTACCAACACATCTTATATGCAAAAAAAAAAAAAAAAGAAAGAAAACAAAAGCAAAAACAAAAAAACAGGCAAGGGAATACAAGTAATGGTTTTAGGGCTTGCCTTTCTCTCCCTTGGTTACAAGCATGAGCTGGTATTTATGACTCTTTCCCTACCCATTTCATAGCTCTCTTGCCCTCAGGATGCAAGTGCCTCATGTTTGTGTTTGCTCAGTAAGATGAACCATAGCATATTCAGGAAGAATCCGAGCCCTTATTGTCCCTGCCTGTGGATGGTCCATCCGTTGTTTCTTTTCCTATTTCTCCTGTGGACAGTAGTCATCCTGGAGGGGCTTCACACCTAACCCTGATTAGTATGTGGCAACAACACTATTTTGCCTGGATTATTGTCTTCCTTCTAACATAATCCTCTTATTTTTATTTATTTATTTTTTTTCAGCAGGTAAAGAGCTTCAAATGGCAACACAGCAGTCTCAGCTTGTAATTCAGTGGAAAATATGTTAGATCCCCTAGTGAATGCATTCCTTGGAAACCATTCTTGGTTTCCAAATTTGTAGGTGAGCCGAATGCAGTTGTGAGGACGGAATGTAAAAAATTTGAGATTAGGTAACTGTATTAGTCCCCTAGGACTGCCATAATAAAGTACCACAAAGTAGGTGGTTTAAACAACAGAAAGTTGTGGTCTCACAATTTTGAAGTCTAGAAGTCCAAAATCAAGGTATCAGGAAGGTTGGTTTCTTCTGAGGGCTGTGAGGGGAGAATATGTTTCATGCTTTCTCCTAGCTCCTGGTAACCTCAGATGTTCCTTGGCTTTGGGGTGGCATTATTCCTGTGTCTTCACATCATTTTCCCTCTGTACATGTCTGTCTCTGTGCCCACATTTCCTCTTTTTATAAGGACACCAGACTCACTGGATTAAGGCCTACCCTAATGACCTCATCTTAATTTGATCATCTGCAAAGACCCTATTTCCAAATAAGGTCATATTTACAGGTACTAGGGAATTACAACTTCAGCATCTTTTGGGGTCAGCCATAACAGTCATTAAACATCATATCATGACAAGTACTTCTTTCCTTTTTCCCTTTATTCTGGATCTGTGTATTTTGGCTTTAGTAAAATAGTGCTGTATTTTATTTTATTTTAAGCCAGTCAAATTTGCCAGTTGGAGGTTGCGTATCAACTTAATGATACTAATATTAACAAGTTCTGATAACCCACTACTATTGGACCAGCCTACAATCTTTTATTTATTTATTTATTTATTTATTTATTTTTTGAGACAGGGCCTCATTCTGTTGCATGGGCTGGAGGAGTGCAGTAGCACAATCATGTCTCACTGCAGCCTCGACCTGCCAGGTTCAAGGGATCCTTCCACCTCAGCCTCCCAAGTAACTAGGACTATAGGTGCATGCCATTACACCAACTAATGTTCTTTTTGATTTTTAGTAGAGATGAGATCTTCCTATGTTTCCCAGGCTGATCTCAAACTCCTGGACTCAAGGGATTCTCTGGCCTCAGCTTCCCAAAGTGCTGGGATTACAGGCGTGAGCCACTATGCCTAGATAGCACTATATTTTAATGATTGCTGGTACAGAGAACACACCACATTTTTTAAAACCATATTTTGAAAGATAGTGTTGTGTCTTACAGTGAGTGAGCCCTCTATAATTGGTGAGTTCATCATTCCATAAGGTTAGCTCCTTCCAGATATTAGGATATACACTAAGGCCAAGGAAAACTATAATCCTTCCACTGATTTGTTTTCTTAATTGTGGTGTTAAATCCTTAGAGGTAGTGTTGTGTGGCTTAGCATAAAGCATTGAATAAGTCTACCAATAGTTGTGCTGACAGAAAAATTAAATCCCAATAAGTGTCTCTACCTGTGCTGCTCCTCCATGATGGAAGAGCCCTTCTTAATCAACAATCTACCAGATAATCTGATTGAACTATGTGATATGTTCAACTTTTAGCAGCTCGAAGAATAGCAATCCTGCAGAAAAATTTGGTGTTTTTACTTTTATAAGGAGAGTCTGGGTGGGCCTTAGTGAAGGAAAGTTCATGTGGCAGATCCAGTGTGGCCAATGTGTAGCCTCCATCCTTGCCACTGTGGCTTCCTTTTTAAATAAATATTGGATAAACATTAGACTGAGGGCAACCCGAAAGCCATATGTGGCCTATAAACTTCTGTGTTTGGCCCTTATACATTTCAAAAATTGGAACTTTTCATGTCAACATTTGGTTTTATGGCTTCTCTTGAAAAACAATGAAGGAACATCTGACAACACTGGCGCACATCCCAACATGGTAAGATTCAGCTCAAGCTGATTGTGAGCTGCCTTCTTCTTTTCTTTTTTTTGGAACAGAGTCTTGCTCTGTCGCCCTGCCTCAGCCTCCTGAGTGGCTGGGACTACAGGCATGTTGCCACCACGCCCAGCTAATTTTTGTATTTTTAGTAGAGATGGGGTTCCACCATGTCGGCCAGGCTGGTCTTGAACTCCTGACATTGTGATCCACCCGCCTTGGCCTCCCAAAGTGCTGGGATTACAGGTGTGGTGATCTGCCTTCTTTAGATAGAATGTGCCCCCTCCAGTTTGCCACAATGCTGAGCATCTCCCATTGTCTTTAACCAAATTATCTTCCTTTGTTTATGCTGCCTACTGGACACTTAGAATTTTTAGTTTGTGGTCCTTGCACTAGATAGTCTTGAGAGGAAACATAACTGATGGTCATTAAGTAGATCATTCTGCCATCATTATTACTAATAACTTCTCTGGTGTGGGGCTGTCTTGTGAATGTTCACCTGGAACACAAACATTCTCATCTCTGGGACAATTCTTGCTTGAACTTCGTCCCTAAGCCTGTGATCTACCTCTTTACAAGTCACTGAACCTCTGGAAAGACCATTTGCAACCATCTCAGGCAATTTCTCATTGTAGGCAAAGTGAACAATGAGAAATGCCACTTATATGTCTGCCCATAGTGAGGGTTTTGCTTCTCCAGTGCCTCTCAGGACCACCCCTGAGAGAGGTTAGTTTGTTAGTTTTTGGCTGTAGCTTTATAGGAGGTATACATCTGGCTCATATTGGTATACCACAGAGAGGCGTCTGTTGATACGGTTAGGATGTTTTGTCCCCTCCATATCTCATGTTGAAAAGTGACTTCTGGCCAGGTGCAGTGGCTCATGCCTGTAATCTCAAGTCTTTAGCACTTTGGGAGGCCGAGGCAGGTGGATCACTTGAGGTCAGGAGTTTGGGATCAGTCTGGCCAACATGATGAAACCCTGTCTTTACTAAACATACAAAAATTAGCCAGATGTGGTGGTGCCCACCTGTAATTCCAGCTACTCAGGAGGTTGAGGCAGGAGAATCGCTGGGACCTGGGAGGTGAAGGCTGCAGTGAATTGAGATCATGCCACTGCACTCCAGCCTTGGTGACAGAATGAGACTGTATAAAAAATAAAAATAGAAAAGAAAAGAAAAGTATCAGGTTGTTACCGGGGGGTCCTTGCTCACAGAGCTCCCAAGATGGTGGCGAGCTGCTTCCAAGATGGTGGCAGGCAGCTTCCAAGGTGGTGGCAAGCCTAGTGTTCTCTGACCTGGGGTTCTTGGCCTCATGGATTCCAAGGAATGTAATCTTCGGCCATGCGGTGAGTGTTATAGCTCTATTAGAAGCCTTGGGCCACAGAAGAGAACCGTAGAACCCAGTGACTAGTGTTCAGCTCGATTAGGACGAACCCGGGCACTTAGCCATGCAGGAACAATGGCAAGCCTTTAGCCAGATCAGGAGCAGCAATGGGTGCCTCACTGGATCAGGAGCACAGCGGACACCCTTCCGGATCCGGAGGGATGGGAGTCAGCAGCGGGTGTGCGATGGCGGCAAACAACAGTGGTGGATGGTGAGCAAAAGCTCAGCTTGAGCCGTAACAAACACAGACCAGAAGAGGGCAGTTGCAAGATTTAATACTGTGAAATAGAGTGAAAACAGAGCTCCCATACAAAGGGAGGGGACCCAAAGGGGGTTGCCATTGCCGGCTCGAATGCCTGGGTTTTTATCCCGATCCTTGTCCCTCCCGCTGTGCTCTCAGGCAATAGTTGACTGACTATTTCTTTACCTCCTGTTTTTGCCTAATTCGCGTTTTAGTGAGCTCTCTGATTGGTCGGGTGTGAGCTAAGTTGCAAGCCCCTTGTTTAAAGGTGGATGTAGTCACCTTCCCAGCTAGGCTTAGGGATTCTTAGTTGGCCTAGGAAATCCGAACCTGCCTTCAATATCTCAACATAGGTTCTTTCTATTTTCCGTTAAGTGTTGGCTGGCTGAGAAATAAAGAGAAAGAGTACAAAGAGAGGAATTTTACAGCTGCCCCTCCGGGGGTGATATCACGTATCTGTAGGACTGTGATGCCCACCTGACCCTCAAAACCAGCAGGTTTTTATTAAGGATTTCAGAAGGGGAGTGGGTGTAAGAACAGGGAGCAGGTCACAAAGATCACATGCTTCAAAGGGCAAAAGGGAGAACAAAGATCACAAGGCAAAGGGCAAAAGCAGAATTACTGATAAAGGTCTATGTTCGGCGGTGCACATATTGTCTTGATAAACATCTTAAACAACAGAAAATAGGGTTCGAGAGCAGAGAACCGGTCTGACCTCAAATTTACCAGGGTGAGGTTTTTTCCCCACCCTAGTAAGCCTGAGGGTACTGCAGGAGACCAGGGTGTATCTCAGTCCTTATCTCAACTGCATAGGACAGACGTTCCCAGAGTGGCCGTTTATAAACGGCCCCCCCAGGAATGAATTCCTTTCACAGGGCCTTAATATTAATATTCCTTGCTAGGAAAAGAATTTAGCAATGTTCTCCTACTTGCTCATCCATTTATAGGCTCTCTGCAAGAAGAAAAATATGGCTGTTTTTGCCTGACCCCGCAGGCAGTCAGACCTTATGGTTGTCTTCCCTTGTTCCCTAAAATAACTGTTATTCTGTTCTTTTTCAAGGTGCACTGATTTCATATTGTTCAAACACACATGTTTTACAATCAATTTGTACAGTTAACACAATTATCATAGTGGCCCTGAGGTGATGTACATCCTCAGCTTAGGAAGATAACAGGATTAAGAGATTAAAGTAAGACAGGCATAAGAAATTATAAAAGTATTAATTTGGGAACTGATAAATGTCCATATTAAAATGAAATCTTCACAATTCATGTTCCTCTGCTGTGGCTCCAGCCGGTCCCTCCATTCGGGGTCCCTGACTTCCTGCAACAGAAAAGAAAGAAAAGGAAAGGGAATGGAAGGGGAAGGGAGGGAAGGCACCTCCATTGTAGGAGGTGGTGCCTGGTGGGAGGTGTTTTGGTCATGGGGGTGGGTCCCTTATGAATAACTTAGCACCAGCCCCTAGGTGATGAGTGACTTCTCATATGAGATTCACAGAGGTTCACGTGAGATCTGATTGTTTAAAGTCTGGGACCTCTCCTTCTAGCTCTCGCACCCATTCTGGCCATGTGATCCACTGCTCCCCTTTTGCCTTCTACCATGATTGGAAGCTTCCTGAGGCCCTCACCAGGAGTAGATGCTGGCACCATGCTTCTTGTACAGCCTGCAGAATGGTGATCCTATTAAACTCCTTTTCTTTATAAATTATCCACCCTCAAGTATTCCTTTGTAGTGACGCAGACAGATTAACACATCTGTAAGCCAGAGATTAGTTGGTCATAGATCTCTTCTTATGAGACCAATGAGGGGGTTTGAGGGTGAGGAGGAAGTCAAGAGAGTGACCAACCTGTGTTGGCAACTAAGTTATGCCTTTAGGCTCATCTTATTTATAACAGTTGAGCATGGTTTATGCTATCACAACTACGTAGCTCAATGGAAAAGACAGCATCCCGCTTATGATGAGCTGTTTACATCTCACGGTCACCAGGTGTCAGATAGTCAGATTTTCAGACTCCACTTAAGTCCCAAAAAACAAACAAACAACAAAAAACCCAAGAGCAGTTTCTCAAAAGAAAACGAATTGCTTGCTGAAGGAAATGAGACTTGCACAAATCGTGGAGATCTCTACTGAAATTTCTCTTCTGGAACTTGCTGCAGCTTCTGAAGAGGACCTTGCTCTTTTATGGAAAATTTGAGCACAATTGGATCTGATGGATCATTGGCTAGGCCAAGTGACAGACCACTTGATTTGTACTTTGAACTAGCTGGAGAGCATTCTCTTACTATGGTTCCCATCTATATTTGGCAGCCTTTCGACTCCTATGGTAAATAGATCATAGTAGAAAACCTTAAAATGGAATATGCCTCAAAAATAAGACATCTACCAAAATTTATTCTTCTACCTTAGTGATGGACACTCAGGTACATAACAACTTCTCTCACTTCTGCAGGAATGTTCCAACATGACCAAACTCTTGCTGAAGAGTCCACTGAGAGTCCACTGCTCTCAGTCCTAGGGAAGGAATGAAAGCTTTGGGTTTGAGTCTGATTAGGCCTATAGTTAGATGGTTTTAGGACAGAATTCTGCTTATCAGCTGACTTGCATAAGCCTCAGTTCCAACCAGCATACCTTAATCAGCATACATTAGGTCTTAGACATTTTGCTTCCTCAAAGCCCACTATCTAATAATCACTAAAGGTTTTTGGGATGTTTCTCTTCAGTGTAGTTATTCAGGTAAGATACTTTAGTTTGGAGAAACTGGGAGAAAAGCTTATAGTATGAAACTGTAACAGAAGGATACTTCTTTAAGGGCCTCTCTCCTCTCCTTCACTCAAGAGGTTCTGGATCAGTCAGATAACTCAAAATTGGTGATTAAGGAGAGGCAGTGATTTATTTTTATTGTGGTTGAAGTACAGCCTCTATTTGCTAGTATAGGGAGTTTGTGCATGAAACAGTGAAGAAATCGGTGGGTTGTCTATTCATCTCAATCTCGTGAGATCTCTGCTTGTTAATCCTTTCTCCAAAATGTGATCACTACACACACCCCAGTTTTTGTTCAGGTGAGTAAGAGCTGCTAACTAAGCTCAGCCACCCCTGTTTCTTCCCATTCCACTTGAAATCTGGGGGCTCATTTCCATTGCTGTCCCTCCCACCAGCATGTTTGATCTAGGGAGAACTGCCAGCAAAATGCTTATTACAAATTCCAGTGGTTTCTCCAATAATCGT
The DNA here is from genome assembly GCF_029281585.2 of Gorilla gorilla gorilla. Classification (NCBI taxonomy): domain Eukaryota; kingdom Metazoa; phylum Chordata; class Mammalia; order Primates; family Hominidae; genus Gorilla; species Gorilla gorilla. The sequence continues at coordinate 104,779,074 of NC_086017.1, read as the reverse complement.
TTTTCACAGGATCAGTGAAAATGTAGTCTTCTCTTCTATATTGGGGGAGAGTGGGGATGATTGAGGAGGAGAGAATAGGTAGGGGCGAAGTAAAAAATTCAAGCCAGAATTTCTGGCTCCTAGTCTTTTTGAATTCTTTCTGTTACATTATGCCAAGGAATGTCTGGCTTTTCAATGTTATTTGGTGTGTGCCAAGATTGGTCTAGGATGGCATTAGCCAACCAAGCCAACTGTTAGAACTGAAGCTGGCAGCCCTAGCTAGCAAATGGAATGAAAGCAGCAATATTACCACATTCAGCCTGATTAAAAATTATGCTATCTCTTTTTGTATTCATTTTCTATTGCTTTGTAACACATTACCAAAAATTTAACAGCTTAGGAAAACACAATTTATTATCTCACAGTTGCATAGGTCAAAAGTCCAGGCACAAATCCAGTTAAGTTGCTCAGAATCTCACAAGGCTAAAATCAATGGGTTGGTCATGGTTGAGATCTCATTTGAAGCTTGAAGTCCACTTCCAGGCTTCCTGATTGTTGGGAGAATTCAGTTCCTCACAAGTGTAGGATTGAGGTCCTCCGCTCCTGAGACCTCTCACCATTCCCACCATGTGGCCCTCACCATAACATGGCAATTTGCTTCTATAAAATCAATTTTAAAAGCATCAGCTGCTGCTTTTTGTCTCCTATCACTGTTTCTGAAATCTGAATTTGGCATGCAAAGCTCAAAATCTAGGGGACTCCAGCCTTATCTCTTCCTACAATTGACCTTTCCCTGCTTCTCCTCTCAAAATGGACCATTCTCTGTCCCTTCTCCCCTATGGCCTTTTCACATGCTGGTCCTTTTGTTTGAAAGACAATTCCTCTTTGTCATCCTCCCAGTCATCCCAGGTGATCTATCCAAAGACTACTCAAGTTTTAACATACTTTATGATTTTGTTTTGCTTTTTTAGAATCATGAATTGAACTATCATAAAGCTTTGCAGGGTCTTAATTTTTCCATTTAACGGATAATTTAGAAAAGTGTTTTTTTTCTCAATAGCTAGTCTCTAATATTTAAAAAACCGCCTTTGTTTTTTTTTTGTTTTGCTCTTTTGTTTTATTGGTTATTTTATTCAAGGAATAAACCTGAACAACTCTATTTTATCTATGTGTTTTTGCTTTTATTAGAGCCCTCTGATTTTTATTACTAACAAAGAAACAAGCACATTATTGAATAACCTCTGTTACAGGTATTAGTTTAAATGTTTCATACCTTTATATTAGTTAAGATAAGATAGTCTATGAAGTGATAACACATTAATCCTCAAATCTCCAAATTGATTTTCAAATTTCTAAATCTTGATGGCTTGGCAAAATAAGAGATTATTTCTTAACCATATAAAGTTCAGTGTGGTTTGCATAAATCTCTTTCATCTTTAGTTATACCATCTGGAACACATGCATCCAAAGTTCCTGCAAAAAAAAAAAAAAAAAAGAGCAATGGAGGTGGTGTACTTGTTTTTAACTGCCTCAGCTTAAAAGTGACAAACGCAGCCACACGCGGTGGCTCACGGCTGTAATCCCAGCACTTTGGGAGGCCGAGGCGGGCAGATCTCAGGGTCAGGAGATCGAGACCATCCTAGCTAACACAGTGAAACTCATCTCTACTAAAAATACAAAAAATTAGCTGGGCATGGTGGTGGGCGCCTGTAGTCCCAGCTACTCAGGAGGCTGAGGCAGGAGAATGGCGTGAACCCAGGAGGCTGAGCTTGCAGTGAGCTGAGATCGTGCCACTGCACTCCAGCCTGGGCGACAGAGCAAGACTCCATCTCCAAAAAAAAAAAAAGTGACAAACGCACTTCTGCTTATAGTTCAAATAGTTAAAACTCAATGAAGCACGTGGAATATTTCTTCGGCACTATGTCTGTTAGAAACATTTTCTCTTAAGGTTGAAATTAATGTTTTTTCCTCTAAGAGAAGTATAAATACTTATTGCCTATTTAACCTTTGGTAATATATATTACAAAGTGTGTAGTTGTTTTAATTATCTGAATAAACTTTGTGATAGAGGGAGGGCATAATTTACTATGCCTGCTAACACACCAGCTGGGACTTACTTAGTATTATTACATTGAGTTGGCTAGTAATGTAGCAGAATGAAAAAATATGGTAACAGCTGATATTGAAATTACTCCTATGGTGAGAACTGTTGTTACATTAGAAATTACCTTGAAAAGAAGCTTGAATTTTGGAAAGTGAAGTCCCTGAAACATGGTCTATAACTTTGCTATTCCAGTGTGGTCCGTGGAACATCAGCATCAGGTTTACCTGGGGACTTAACTAAAAATGAAATATATCTGGCCCTACCCTGGATGCACTCATCCAGAATATGCATTTAAACAAGACTTTCAGGTAATTTCTATCCACATTTAAAGTTTGAGACAATCTAGTTTTTAATGAGATAGAGAAGACAGAGAAGTGAACAAATTTTTGCAGAATGGCCAGAGGTGGCAATTAGGGCAAGAGAAGAGGAAATGTCAGAGAAGGGAGAAAGAAAGCTGAGCACCATGGCAAGAGAATGCAGCTTGTGGAGAAGGTCTCCAGTGAGAAATTACTAGATGTAAGGTGGGTAAAGACTTTTAGGAATGGGCATTTCTTTTTTCTTTCTTTTATTATTTTTAAATTCCTTTTTTTGGTTGTTGTTATTTTGAGAAAGAGTCTTGCTCTGTCCCCCAGGTTGGAGTACAGTGGTGTGATCACAGCTCATCGCAGCCTCGACCTCCTGGGCTCAAGCAATCCTCCTGCCTCAGCTCCTGAATAGCTGTGACTACAGGCTTGAGCCACCATGCCCAGCTAATTTTGGCCATGTTGCCTAGGCTGGTCTCCAACTCCTGAGCTCAACGGATCCTTCTACCTCAGCCTCCCAAAGTGCTGAGATTACAGATGTGAGCCACTGCACCCAGTAAAAGTGGCATTTCTAAGTTTCAACTTTAAATTACAAAAGTTGCTTAAATATAAATAACTGAACCCTGAATTCCTCTGCCTCCAGTGTTTTCAAAAAGTGTCAATTTTCACATCTAAATTGATTACGTACTCCATTAGTCTGTTTTCATGCTGCTGATAAAGACGTACCCGAGACTGGGCAATTTACCAAAGAAAGAGGTATAATTGGACTTTCAGTTCCATGTGGCTGGGGAAGCCTCACAATCACAGTGGAAGGCAAGGAAGAGCAAGTCCCATCTTATATGAATGGCAGCAGGCAAAGAGAGAATGAGGAAGACGCAAAAGCAGAAACCCCTGATAAAACCATCAGACTTCATGAGACTTATTCACCACCATGAGAACAGTATGGGGGAAACCACCCCAGTGATTCAATTTTCTCCCACCAGTTGCCTCCCACAACATGTGGCAATTATGGGAGTTCAATTAAAGATGAGATTTGGATGGGGACACAGAGCCAAACCATATCAAGTACAAAGAAAAGAGTCTCATAAGATGCAAGTGAGGAAGAGGTTAGTGAAAGCTAATCTACAAAACCAACAGTGACTATCCACAAGAATGAAGGAATGCAGAGGTTTTGACAGATGTTGGAATTTTATCAAATGTAGGATTGGGTTTCATATCATTATTCAGTGAATCAAAAAGGGCAGGATAGGATGATGTTTGACATTAGCAAGACCTGAACTATCTTTACATTATTAAGCTTTGATTGAGATTAACATTGCATTAATCTAAAAGAAAACAACCTTTGCGATGAAAAAAAGTCCTGACCCTTGTTTTGTTAGATGACACAAATTCTTTTTACCTAAATATTCCTGTTTTATTAGGTTTTATTTTACATATATCTTACAAAAACATATAAGTAAAAATAATAATTTAGGGGGGTTGGGTGATAATTCAATATTTTTATTTTATTTTATTTTATTATTATTATTTCTTTGAGATGGATTCTTGCTCTGTTGCCCAGGCTGGAGTGCAGTGGCATGATCTCGGCTCACTGCAACCTCCACTTCCCGGGTTCAAGTGATTCTCCTGCCTCAGCCTCCTGAGTAGCTGGGACTACAGGCATGCACCACTGTGCCCAGCTAAGTTCTGTATTTTTTTAGAGACAGGGTTTCACCATGTTGGCCAGGCTGGTCTCGAACTCCTGATCCAGGTGATCCACCCGCCTCAGCCTCCAGCAGAACTGTGAGCCAATTAAGCCTCTTTTTAAAAGAAATTGCCCAGTCTCAGGTATTTCTTCATAGCAATGTGAGAATGGCCTAATACAATAAGTGATTTGAGCATCCTTGGATTTTTATATCTGCCGGGGTCCTGGAGCCAATCCCCCAAGAATACTAAAGGACAACCATGTTTATAGGGTACAATGTAGTGTTTTGATATTTTTATACATTGTGAAACGATCAAATCGTGCAAATTAGCATATCCATCACTTCAAATATTTATCATTTCTTTGTGTTGAGAACATATGAAGTCCTCTTTTAGTTGTTTTGAAACATACAATCCATTATTAACCTTGGAATTTAGACCTTTGGGTCTCATTGTATAACTTTCCCTGGCTTACGCTACTAGCTGTAAGCCAGTGATTCTCTAATATTTTAAAACTATTCAAGAAAGCCATGTTTAATGCAATCTAATTTGAAAATACAGATATGCAATAAAAAATGCATCTGTAGTACCACTGACCAGAGACCAATGTAACATTTTGCTCTATGTTCTTCTAAGCTTTTGTCCACACATATATATTCTTAGAAATGAAAATACATGGAATTGTGCTCTATATAATTTTTGTAACTTGATGTTTCATATCATAAAACTATGATGATTGTTTTTGTATCAGTAAGTTAAAGTCTATATCACCCTTTAAAATAGATACATAATTTTCCTTTATATGTGCTTATTATAATATATTTAACCAAAACTATATTTTCGGACTTTTAGATTATTTCCAATGTTTTGCTTATATCAGTTATATTGTAATGAACATATTCATATATATTTCTTTATATGTATATATATATATTCATGTTTATTTCCTCAGGTTAATTTTCTAGAAATAGAGTTGTTAGCTGAATGTCTATATAGTGTGCCTATTTTAAGGTTTGGGATACATATTGTTAAATTTCCTCCTGGGAACCTGCTTTTGAAGGTAGATTTAAAGGGTGTCTTGTTCCTCTCATCTTTGCCAAAGTTGGACATTAACTTCATTTTAAATCTTTGTTAATGCAAACATAGTAAAGATTTTTTAGTGAGGTAGAGGGAGTGGATGGAGTGGATGTATTAGTTTGATGTGAGACTTGCCCAAAATGCTTTAAAAAACTTGGCAAATACTGGAATCTCTGGATCACAAAGTGAGGGTAAGAAGACCACAAAATTCAATCATAAATTTTAATGTACCCTTGTGTATCCACTATCTTGTGAGGCTTGAAAGAATTCTGATAACGTGTGTGTGTGTGTGTGTGTTTGTGTGTGTGTGTGTGTGTGTGTATAGAGAGAGAGAGAGAGAGACAGAGAGAGAGAGACAGAGAGAGAATCAGTCTGTTGCCCAGGCTGGAATGCAGTGGCATGATCTCAGCTTACTGCAGCCTCAGCCTCCCAGGCTTAGGCAATCCTCCTACCTCAGCCTCTTGAGTAGCTGGGACTACAGGCATGAGCCATCATGCTGAGATAAATGTTTATGTTTGTTTCTTTTTTTCTTTGAAAATACACAGTTTAATAGTAAAATTGCTGCACCTTATAAAATTCTTGAGAACCAAAGATGAGTTAAATTATTATTCTTTCTAGAGTATAACCAAAAGTTTCCCATAAAAATTAGCAAAATTGAAAGATACCAATAAAAGACACTACTATCCTACTGCTGTATATTTGTAGATACCTTTGAATAGCATTATGAAAATTATTAAAATAAGTGCTTCTGAATCTTCATTTCACTGAGACCATTTATTTACTATCATGGATGGAAACTTTCTTCTGATTATAACTCAGTCTATTTACGTTAAAGCAAAACCATGGGAATTGATCTTTTTAAATCTTCTGTTATATAGTCAGGATAGAGTCAAATAGTAAACCAAGTGTTCAATATATGGTCAGTCCTGTTAAGCAAATTCTGCCCATGGTGCATATTCATCAGTGTAAAATTGAATATCTGTAGATATAGCCAACTTAAAATATATATTCTGATTGTCAGACTAGATGATTATCTTTCGTCCTCCATCTGAACTGTTCAGTACTCCAAATTAAAATAATGGTAATGACAATTGCCTACAGAATTTTCTTTGCCTTTCTTTTTTTTTTTATACTTTAAGTTCGAGGGTACATGTACACAACGTGCAGGTTTGTTACATATGTATACATGTGCCATGTTGGTGTGCTGCACCCATTAACTCATCATTTACATCAGGCATATCTCCTAATGCTATCCATCCCCCCTCCCCCCATCCCATGACAGGCCCTCCTGTGTTATGTTCTCCATCCCGTGTCCAACTGTTCTCATTGTTCAGTTCCCACCTATGAGTGAGAACATGCAGTGTTTGGTTTTCTGTCCTTGCGATAGTTTGCTGAGAATGATGGTTTCCAGCTTCATCCATGTCCCTGCAAAGGATATGAACTCATCCTTTTTTATGACTGCATAGTATTCCATGGTGTATATGTGCCACATTTTCTTAATCCAGTCTATCATTGATGGGCATTTGTGTTGGTTCCAAGTCTTTGCTATTGTGAATAGTGCCACAATAAACATCTGTGGGCATGTGTCTTTATAGCAGCATGATTTATAATCCTTTGGGTATATACCCAGTAAGGGGATGGCTGGGTCAATTGGTATTTCTAGTTCTAGATCCTTGAGGAATTGCCACACTGTCTTCCACAATGGTTGAACTGGTTTACAGTCCCACCAACAGTGTAAAAGTGTTCCTATTTCTCCACATCCTCTCCAGCACCTGTTGTTTCCTGACTTTTTAATGATTGCCATTCTACCTGGTGAGAGATGGTATCTCATTGTGGTTTGGATTTGCATTTCTCTGATGGCCAGTGATGATGAGCATTTTTCATGTGTCTGTTGGCTGCATAAATGTCTTCTTTTGAGAAGTTTCTGTTCATATCCTTTGCCTACTTTTTGATGGGGTTGTTTGATTTTTTCTTGTAAATTTGTTGAAGTTCTTTGTAGATTCTGGATATTAGCCCTTTGTCAGATGGGTAGATTGTAAAAATTTTCTCCCATCCTGTAGGTTGCCTGTTCACTCTGATGGTAGTTTCTTTTGCTGTGCAGAAGCTCTTTAGTTTAATTAGATCCCACGTGTCAATTTTGGCTTTTGTTGCCATTGCTTTTGGTGCTTTAGTCATGAAGTCCTTGACCATGCCTATGTCCCGAATGATATTGCCTAGGTTTTCTTCTAGGGTTTTTATGGTTTTAGGTGTAACATTTAAGTCTTTAATCCACCTTGAATTATTTTTTGTATAAGGTGTAAGGAAGGGATCCAGTTTCAGCTTTCTACATATGGCTAGCCAGCTTTCCCGGCATTTTTTATTAAATAGGGAATCCTTTCCCCATTTCTTGTTTTTGTCAGGTTTGTCAAAGATCAGATGGTTGTAGATGTGTGGCATTATTTCTAAGGGTTCTGTTCTGTTCCATTGGTCTATATCTCTGTTTTGGTACCAGTACCATGCTGTTTTGGTTACTGTAGCCTTTTAATATAGTTTGAAGTCAGGTAGCATGATGCCTCCAGCTTTGTTCTTTTGTCTTAGGATTGTCTTGGCAATGCGGGCTCTTTTTTGGTTCCATATAAACTTCAAAGTAGTTTCTTCCAATTCTGTGAAGAAAATCGTTGGTAGCTTGATGGGGATGGCATTGAATCCATAAATTACCTTGGGCAGTATGGCCATTTTCGTGATATTGATTCTTCCTACCCATGAGCATGGAATGTTCTTCCATTTTTTGTGTGTCCTCTTTTATTTTATTGAGCAGGGGTTTGTAGTTCTCCTTGAAGAGCTCCTTCACATCCCTTGTAAGTTGGATTCCCAGGTATTTTATTCTCTTTGAAGCAATTATGAATGGGAGTTCACTCATGATTTGGCTCTCTGTCTGTTATTGGTGTATAGAAATGCTTGTGATTTTTGCATATTGATTTTGTATCCTGAGACTTTGCTGAAGTTGCTTGTCAGCTTAAGGAGATTTTGGGCTGAGACGAGGGAGTTTTCTAAATATACAATCATGTCATCTGCAAACAGGGGCAATTGGACTTCCTCTTTTCCTAATTGAATACACTTTATTTCTTTCTCCTGCCTGATTGCCCTGGCCAGAACTTCCAACCCTATTTTGAATACGAGTGGTGAGAGAGGGCATCCCGGTCTTGTGCCAATTTTCAAAGGGAATGCTTCCATTTTTGCCCATTCAGTATGATACTGGCTGTGGGTTTGTCATAAATAGCTCTTATTATTTTGAGATATGTCCCATCAATACCTAGTTTATTGAGAGTTTTTAGCATGAAGGGCTGTTGAATTTTGCTGAAGGCCTTTTCTGCATCTATTGATATAATCGTGGTTTTTGTCTTTGGTTCTGTTTATATGCTGGATTACATTTATTGATTTGTGTATGTTGAACTAGCCTTGCTTTCCAGGGATGAAGCCAACTTGATCGGGGTGGATAAGCTTTTTGATGTGCTGCTGGATTAGGTTTGCCAGTATTTTATTGAGGATTTTTGCATCAATGTTCATCAGGGATATTGGTCTACAATTCTCTTTTTTTGTTGTTGTGTCTCTGCCAGGCTTTGGTATCAGGATGATGCTGGCCTCATAAAATGAGTTAGGGAGGATTCCCTCTTTTTCTATTGATTGGAATAGTTCCAGAAGGAATGGTAACAACTCTTTTTACCTCTGGTAGAATTCAGCTGTGAATCCGTCTGGTTCTGCTCTTTTTTTAGTTGGTAGGCTATTCATTATTGCCTCAATTTCAGAGCCTGTTATTGATCTATTAAGGGATTCAACTTCTTCCTGATGTAGTCTTGGGAGGGTGTATGTGTCTAGCAATGTATCCATTTCTTCTAGATTTTCTAGTTGATTTGCATTGAGGTGTTTATAGTTTTCGCTGATGGTAGTTAGTACTTCTGTGGGATCGGTGGTGATATCTCCTTTATCATTTTTTATTGTGTCTATTTGATTCTTCTCTCTTTTCTTCTTTATTAGTCTCACTAGTGGTCTAACAATTTTGTTGATCTTTTCAAAAAGCCAGCTCTCGGATTCATTGATTTTTTGAAGGGTTTTTTGTGTCTCTATCTCCTTTAGTTCTGCTCTGATCTTAGTTATTTCTTGCCTTCTGCTAGCTTTTGAATGTGTTTGCTCTTGCTTCTCTAGTTCTTTTAATTGTGATGTTAGGGTGTCAATTTTAGATCTTTCCTGCTTTCTTTTGTGAGGCTTTAGTGCTATAAATTTCCCTCTACACACTGCTTTAAATGTGTCCCAGAGATTCTGGTATGTTGTGTCTTTGTTCTCATTGGTTTCAAAGAACATCTTTATTTCTGCCTTCATTTCGTTATGTACCCAGTAGTCATTCAGGAGCAGGTTGTTCAGTTTCCACGTAGTTGAGTGGTTTTGAGTGAGTTTCTTAATCCTGAGTTCTAGTTTGATTGCACTGTGGTCTGAGAGACAGTTTGTTATAACTTCTATTCTTTTGGATTTGCTGAGGGGTACTTTACTTCCAACTATGTGGTCAATTTTGGAATAAGTGCGATGTGGTGCTGAGAAGAATGTATATCCTGTTGATTTGGGGTGGAGAGTTCTGTGGATGTCTATTAGGTCCACTTGGTGCAGAGCTGAGTTCAATTCCTGGATATCCTTGTTAACTTTTTGTCTCATTGATCTAATGTTGACAGTGGGGTGTTAAAGTCTCCCATTATTATTGTGTGGGAGTCTAAGTCTCTTTCTAGGTCTCTAAGGACTTGCTTTGTGAATCTGGGTGCTCCTGTATTGGGTCCATATATATTTAGGGTAGTTAGCTCTTCTTGTTGAATTGATCCCTTTACCATTATGTAATGGACTTCTTTGTCTCTTTTGATCTTTGTTGGTTAAAAGTCTGTTTTATCAGAGACTAGGATTGCAACCCCTGCTTTTTTTTGTTTTCCATTTGCTTGGTAGCTCTTCCTCCATCCCTTTATTTTGAGCCTATGTGTGTCTGTGCACATGAGATGGGTCTCCTGGATACAGCACACTGATGGGTCTTAACTCTTTATCCAATTTGCCAGTCTATGTCTTTTAATTGGAGCATTTAGCCCATTTGCATTTAAGGTTAATATTATGTTTCATTATGATGTTAACTGTTTATTTTGCTTGTTAGCTGATGCAGTTTCTTCCTAGCATCGATGGTGTTTACGATTTGGCATGTTTTTGCAGTGGCTGGTACTGGTTGTTCCTTTCCATGTGTAATGCTTCCTTCAGGAGCTCTTGTAAGGCAGGATTGGTGGTGACAAAATCTCTCAGCATTTACTTGCCTGTAAAGGATTTTATTTCTCCTTCACTTATGAAGCTTAGTTTGGCTGGATATAAAATTTTGGGTTGAAAATTCTTTTCTTTAAGAATGTTGAATATTGGCCCCCACTCTCTTCTGGCTTGTAGATTTTCTGCCGAGAGATCTGCTATTAGTCTGATGGGATTCCCTTTGTGGGTAACCTCACGTTTCTCTCTGGCTGCCCTTAATATTTTTTCCTTCATTTCAACTTTGGTGTATCTGACAGTTATGTTTCTTGGAGTTGCTCTTCTCGAGGAGTATCTTTGTGGCATTCTCTGTGTTTCCTGAATTTGAATGTTGGCCTGCCTTGCTAGGTTGGGGAAGTTCTCCTGGATAATATCCTGAAGAATGTTTTCCCACTTGGTTGCATTCTCCCCTTCACTTTCAGGTACACCAATCAGACATAGATTTGGCCTTTTCACATAGTCCCATATTTCTTGGAGGCTTTCTTCGTTTATTTTTACTCTTTTTTCTCTAAACTTCTCTTCTCACTTCATTTCATTCATTTGATCCATTAGGTCATTTAAGCTCTTCTCTATGCCGTTTATTCCTGTTAGCCATTCATCTAATCTTTTTTCAAGGTTTTTAGCTTCTTTGCGATGGATTCGCACATCCTCCTTTATCTTGGAGAAGTTTGTTATTACTGATCATCTGAAGCCTTCTTCTCTCAACTCATCAAAGTCATTGTCCATCCAGCTTTATTCTGTTGCTGGTGAGGGTCTGTGTTCCTTTGGAGGAGAAGAGGAGCTCTGATTTTTAGAATTTTCAGGTTTTCTGCTCTGGTTTCTCCCGATCTTTGTGGTTTTATCTACCTTTGGTCTTTAATGATGGTGATGTACAGAAGGGATTTTGGTGTGAATGTCTTTTCTGTTTGTTAGTTTTCCTTCTAACAGTCAGGAACCTCAGCTGCAGGTCTGTTGGGCTTTGATGGATGTCCACTCCAGGCCCTATTTTCCTGGGTATCACCAGTGGAGGCTGCAGAACAGCAAATATTGCAGAACAGCAAATGTCGCTGCCTCACCCTTCCTCTGGAAGCTTCGTCTCAGACGGACACCCAGCTGTATGAGGTGTCAGTCGGCCACTACTGGGAGATGTCTCCCAGTTAAGCTACTTGGGGGTCAGGGACCCACTTGAGGAGGCAGTCTGTTGGTTCTCAGAACTCAAACTCCATGCTGGGAGAACCACTACTCTCTTGAAAGCTGTCAGACAGGGATGCTTAAGTCTGCAGAAGTTTCTGCTGCCTTTTGTTCAGCTAAGCCCTGCCCCTAGAGGTGGAGTCTACAGAGGCAGGCAGGACTCCTTGATCTGCCATGAGCTCCACCCAGTTCGAGCTTCCTGGCTGCTTTGTTTACCTACTCAAGCCTCAGCAATGGCAGACGCGCCTCCCCCCAGCCTCGCTTCTGGCTTGCAATTCGATCTCAGACTGCTGTGCTAGCAGTGAGCAAAGCTCTATGGGCGTGGGACCCTCCGATCCATGTGCGGGATATAATCTCCTGGTGTGCCATTTGCTAAGACCATTGGAAAAGCGCAGTATTAGGGTGGGAGTGTCCCTATTTTCCAGGTACTGTCTGTCATGGCTTCCCCTGGCTAGGAAAGGGAATTCCCCGACCCCTTGCACTTCCCGGTTGAGGCAATGCCCCGCCCTGCTTTGGCTCACACTCTGTGGGCTGCACCCACTGTCCAATAAGGCCCAGTGACATGAACCCGGTACCTCAGTTGGAAATGCAGAAATCACCTGTCTTCTGTGTTGCTCATGCTGGGAGCTGTAGACTGAAGCTGTTCCTATTTGGCCATCTTGGAACTCCTTTCTCGTTTCTTTCAACTTCTTAAAATATCCTTATTAGTCTTTTTTTCCCTCTTTTATGAAATGCCTAATTATGTCGTTAGTTTATTTTTTTAGTAGAGCTTTTTTTCTTATAGATTTGTATATTTTCTGTATATATTAAAAGTATTAAATTTCTTTCATATAAGTGGCATCTTTTTTCCTACTTTGCACCTTGATTTTTACTAGTACAGATTGTGTTTTTGGATGCAGACATTTTTGCTATTTATGAGCCAAATCTGTTTTCGTATTTTTCTTTTCAATTTTGTCTTTAGTGTGGTATAAAGGAATGTCTCTCCCATCCCAATAATGTATCAATGTAGTAAAACCCTGCCAAATGTGGTAAGTGGGGTACGAAATACTCAATTTTATAAAAGTAGGTGACATTGACTGTGAGTTTATAAAAATGACAGAAGTGAACCTATGTAGCTAACTGTCCAGGTTTCGGGTCTGGCTTCAATATATTAAGGTTCCTATTGTGGTGTGGCACTGCCTAATATTGTCTGCTTAGCTTAAATGTTGATGAGAATGATTCTTGGTCCTGGCACTTACTGAGACTTTAAGGACAGCAGCGATGTATTCTAGGAATCTCCAGCTTAGTGAGTGCCTGTTTCTCCAGAGCAATTTAGAGACATTGGTCCATGAGAATCCTGGAGCCTGATAAACACATATTCCATGAACTGTTATTCTGTTACTGTGCCATGCTTGCAATGTTTTTATTTCTCTGGCACATTTTTAATATCTGAAAAATGTAACTAACAGCCAGATACTTGCTACCAGATATTTTCATAAAATCAGGAACATGGAAGAAATGAATAAGAGAAATGTATAGAACAAATAACCTCAAAGGAAATAGAAGTAATTGAAGTCATGGAAGGTATCTTTTAAAAATTGTAACTAATATACTAAATTAAATAAATGTGAGCAGATCTGGCACCCATAAAACAAAAATAGGCTGCTATGGAAAAGGAAAATTAGAGAACTAAAATATAATCTTTAGACTTAAAAAGTTATTTTCATTTATATTCTGTTTCTAAACATTATTGTTTATCATTCTAAATAGTCTTTATAAACAACTTATAAAATTCTAAAAACAACAGTTTACGCTTTTGAGTGAAATTACATCATATGTTTATTGGCTGCATAAAAGAGACTTAGACTCCCACACAATAATAATGGGAGACTTTAACACCCCATTGTCAACATTAGACAGATCAACAAGACAGAAAGTTAACAAGGATATCCAGGAACTGAACTGAGCTCTGCACCAAGCAGACCTAATAGACATCTACAGAACTCTCCACCCCAAATCAACAGAATATACATTCTTCTCAGCACCACATTGCACTTATAACTTCTTATTTCAATCATACTTTAGTTCTCAATTTTTTTCTTTTCATTGCAGCCTACTTTTTTTTTTTTTTATGGATGGCAGAGCCTCTCAAATTTGTTTAGGATATTAGCTACAGATTTTAAAATGTTTTCTTCTGTGTCTTCAATTACCTCTATTTTCTTTTGGGTCATTCTTGTTTATTTCTTCCATGCTATTAACTGTATGCAAATATCTGGCGATCTTTGATTGTTAGTTTATATGTTTTGAAGAAAGTCCTAAGTAAGCTTGGTAAACTAGGTAGTTGGCATGGGTTCTTTTGTTTTTGTTTACATCTGTTTCCCCAACAGGACTTTCTCTTAATTCATAAAATTGTTATCAGTCCTATAACTGGGCACATGTGTCAATAACCAGGCTTCTATTTAGGTGCCTATGTGAAAATTGTGCAAGGGCAATGCCAAGGTAAGGGGGGAGAGTATTTCTCTTTGAAAATAACTCTTTCTAGGCTGGGCGTAGTGGCTCACGCCTGTAATCCCAGCAACTTTGAGAGGCCGAGGCGGGCAGATCACGAGATCAGGAGATCGAGACAATCCTGGCTAACATGGTGAAACCCCATCTCTACTAAAAATACAAAAAAATTAGCCGGGTGTGGTGGCAGGCGCCTGTAGTCCCAGCTACTCTGGAGGCTGAGGCAGGAGAATGGCCTGAACCCAGGCGGCGGAGCTTGCAGTGAGCCGAGATCACGCCACTGCACTCCAGCCTGAGTGACAGAGCGAGACTGTCTCAGAAAAAAGAAAAAAAAAAAAAAAAGAAAATAGCTCTTTCTAGTTGCTTTATCGGCTTTCTCCCAAACTTTAAGTGAGATAAAATTTGGAGTGACTGGAAGTCCTGCTCTTTGTCATCCCAGATCCACAGAGGGAACCTTCCCTCATGATGTTATCCCTATCTTTAGGGAGCAGTTTTTAGGTTTTATTTTAAAGGCTAGAATCCTGGCTTCTGAGCTTCTGCAAACAGAAGAGGGAGAGAGGGAGACTTAAACTGTTTTGTTATTCTGAATGGAGTTGTATAGTTAATGTGATGCTTATTCTCAGCATCTGTTGATTCTAGATCCTTGAGAAATTGCCACACTGTCTTCCACAATGGTTGATCTAGTTCACAGTCCCACCAACAGAGTAAAAGTGCTCCTTCCTATTTCTCCACATCCTCTCCAGCACTGTTGTTTCCTGACTTTGTAATGATTGCCATTCTAACTGGTGAGAGATGGTATCTCATTGTGGTTTGGATTTGCATTTCTCTGATGGCCAGTGATGATGAGCATTTTGTCATGTGTCTGTTGGCTGCATAAATGTCTTCTTTTGAGAAGTTTCTGTTCGTAACCTTTGCCTACTTTTTGATAGGGCTGTTTGATTTTTTCTTGTAAATTTGCTTAAGTTCTTTGTAGATTGTGGATATTAGCCCTTTGTCAGATGGGTAGATTGTAAAAATTTTCTCCCATCCTGTAGGTTGCCTGTTCACTCTGATGATAGTTTTTTTTTTTTTTTTTTTTTTTTTTTTTTTTTTTTTTTTTTTGCTGTGCAGAAGCTCTTTAGTTAATTAGATCCCATTTGTCAATTTTGGCTTTTGCTGCCACTGCTTTTGGTGTTTTAGATATGAAGTTCTTGCCCATGCCTGTGGCCTGAATGGTATTGCTTAGGTTTTCTTCTAGGGTTTTTATGGTTTTAGGTGTAACATTTAAGTCTTTAATCCATCTTGAATTAAATTTTGTATAAGGTGTAAGGAAGGGATCCAGTTTCAGCTTTCTACATATGAGTAGCCAGTTTTCCCAGCACCATTTTTTAAATAGGGAATCCTTTCCCCATTTCTTGTTTTTGTCAGGTTTGTCAAAGATCAGGTGGTTTTAGATGTGTGGTATTATTTCTAAGGGTTCTGTTCTGTTCCATTGGTCTATATCTCTGTTTTGGTACCAGTACCATGCTGTTTTGGTTACTGTAGCCTTTTAATATAGTTTGAAGTCATGTAGCATGATGCCTCTAGCTTTGTTCTTTTGTCTTAGGATTGTCTTGGCAATGTGGGCTCTTTTTTGGTTCCATATAAACTTCAAAGTAGTTTCTTCCAATTCTGTGAAGAAAGTCATTGGTAGCTTGATGGGGATGGCATTGAATCCATAAATTACCTTGGGCAGTATGGCCATTTTCGTGATATTGATTCTTCCTACCCATGAGCATGGAACATTCTTCCATTTGTTTATATCCTCTTTTATTTCATTGAGGAGTGGTTTGTAGTTCTCCTTGAAGAGGTCCTTCACATCTCTTGTAAGTTGGATTCCTAGGTATTTTATTCTCTTTGAAGCAATTGTGAATGGGAGTTCACTCATGATTTGGCTCTCTGTCTGTTATTGGTGTATAGAAATGCTTGTGATTTTTGCATATTGATTTTGTATCCTGAGACTTTGCTGAAGTTGCTTATCAGCTTAAGGAGATTTTGGGCTGAGACGAGGGAGTTTTCTAAATATACAATCATGTCATCTGCACACAGGGACAATTTGACTTCCTCTTTTCCTACTTGAATGCCCTTTATTTCCTTCTCCTGCTCAATTGCCCAGGCCATAACTTCCAACACTAGTTTGAATTGGAGTGGTGAGAGAGGGCATCCCTGTTTTGTGCCAGTTTTCAAAGGGAATGCTTCCATTTTTGCCCATTCAGTATGATATTGGCTGTGGGTTTGTCATAAATAGCTCTTATTATTTTGAGATATGTCCCATCAATACCTAGCTTATTGAGAGTTTTTAGCATGAAGGGCTGTTGAATTTTGCTGAAGGCCTTTTCTGCATCTATTGAGATAATCATGTGGTTTTTGTCTTTAGTTCTGTTCATATCATGGATTAGATTTATTGATTTACATATGTTGAACCAGCCTTCCATTCCAGGGATGAAGCCCACTTGATCATGGTGGATAGCTTTTTGATGTGCTGCTGGATTCGGTTTGCCAGTATTTTATTGAGGATTTTTGCATCAATGTTCATCAGCGATATTGGTCTACAATTCTCTTTTTTTTGTTGTTGTGTCTCTGCCAGGCTTTGGTATCAGGATGATGCTGGCCTCATAAAATGAGTTAGGGAGGATTCCCTCTTTTTCTATTGATTGGAATAGTTTCAGAAGGAATGGTACCAGTTCCTGTTTGTATCTCTGGTAGAATTCATCTGTGAATCTGTCTAGTCCTGGACTTTTTTCATTGGTAGGCTCTTAACTATTGTCTTAATTTCCAAGCTTGTTATTCTTCTACTCAGATATTCAACTTCTTCTTGGTTTAGTCTTGGGAGGGTGCTTGTGTCCCGGAATTTATCCATTTCTTCTAGATATTCTAGTTTATTTGCGTAGAGGTGTTCATAGTATTCTCTGATGGTAGTTTGTATTTCTATGGGATCGGTGGTGATATCCCCTTTATCATTTTTTATTGCGTCTATTTGATTCTTCTCTCTTTTCTTCTTTATTAGTCTTGCAATCTTCTTTACTATTCTATCAATTTCGTTGACCTTTTCAAAAAACCAGCTCCTAGATTCATTGATTTTTTTGAAGGGTTTTTTGTGTCTGTCAATTTTAGATCTTTCCTGCTTTCTCTTGTGGGCATTTAGTGCTATAAATTTCCCTCTAATATACTGCTTTAAATGTGTCCCAGAGATTCTGGTATGTTGTGTCTTTGTTCTCATTGGTTTCAAAGAACATCTTTATTTCTGCCTTCATTTCGTTATGTACCCAGTAGTCATTCAGGAGCAGGTTGTTCAGTTTCCATCTAGTTGAGTGGTTTTGAGTGAGTTTCTTAATCCTGAGTTCTAGTTTGATTGCACTGTGGTCTGAGAGACAGTTTGTTATAATTTCTGTTCTTTTAGATTTGCTGAGGAGTGCTTTTCGTCCAACTATGTGGTCAATTTTGGAATATGTGTGATGTGGTGCTGAGAAGAATGTATATTTTGTTGATTTTTCTCAGGTCAGTTTTCTTGGTCTTTTTCATGTTACTAATAGCTGTTTTCTTCCATATTTCTGATGATTTTTTGTTGTGTTTTCATATATAAACAGCAAAACTGGGTTAGTTTTAGGTGGCAGGTGTAGTTTTCTTCTGCTGTTTTATGTATTTATCTGGTTTCATGTTAGTCTTTCTTCTAAATGGGAGAGTTATCAGTTAGTTCTCTGTACATTTATTATTTTTTTGTATACATATGCAATGAATGTTTATTGGGCCCAGTCTGATTATTTTACTGTCACACTCATCTGTGTGAAGTGACTACCAAACAGGCTTTGTGTGAGCAATAAAGCTTTTTAATCACCTAGGTGCAGGCAGGCTGAGTTCGAAAAGAGAGTCAGTGAAGGGAGATAGGTGTGGGGCCGTTTTATAGGATTTGGGTAGGTAGTGGAAAGTTACAGTCAAAAGGCTTGTTCTCTGGTGGACAGGGGCAGGGGTTGCAAGGTGCTCAATGGGGGAGCTTCTGAGCCAGGGGAAGTAATTTCACAAGGTAAAGTCATCAGTTAAGGCAGGAACAGGCCATTTTCACTTCTTTGGTGATTCTTCACTTGCTTCAGGCCATCTGATTCTATACGTGCAGGTCACAGGGGATATGATGGCTTAGCTTGGGCTCAGAGGCCTGACATTCCTGTCTTCTTATATTAATAAGAAAAATAACATAAACTAATGTTGAAGTGTTAGAGCAGCAAAAATTTTGGGGGGGTGGTATGGAGAGATAATGGTCAATGTTTCTCAGGGCAGCTTCGAGTGGGATTGGGGCAATGTGGGAGCCTAGAGTGGGAGAGATTTAGCTGAAGGAAGATTTTGTGCTAAGGGGTGATATTGTGGGGTTGTTAGAAGTAACATTGGTTGTATAGAATGGTTGGTGATGGCCTGGATACAGTTTTGTATGAATTGAGAAACTAGACAGAAGACACAAGGAGAAAGAGGAAAACAGGTATTAAAGGACTAAGAATTGGGAGGACCCAGGACATCCAATTAGAGAGTGTCCAACGGGTTCAGTGTAATTACTTGCTTGGTTGGTGAGTTTTTGGGCTCTATCCTTGACAGAGTCCTCCTTTTTAAGTTGGAGGCTGAGCTTGGTGAGGTGTGCTTTTAAAAGATCATTAGTCCGTTCTATCTTTCCTAAAGATTGAGGTCGGTAAGGGGTATGAAGGTTCTACTGAATACCAAGAGCCTAAGAAACTGCTTGGGTGATTTGACTAATAAAGGCCGGTCCGTTATTGGACTGTATAGAGGTGGGAAGCTCAAACTGAGGAATTATTTCTGACAGAAGGGAAGAAATGACTGCAGTGGCCTTCTCAGACCCTGAGGGAAAGGCCTTTACCCATCCAGTGAAAGTGTCTACCCAGACCAAGAGGTATTTTAATTTCCTGACTCATGGCATGTGAGTAAAGTCAATTTGCCAGTCCTGGGCAGGGGCAAATCCCTGAGCCTGATGTGTAGGGAAGGGAGGGGGCCTGAATAATCCCTGAGGAGTAGTAGAAGAGCAGATGGAACACTGAGAAGTGATTTCCTTGAGGATAGATTTCCATGATGGAAAGCAAATGAGAGGTTCTAAGAGGCGGGCTAGTGGCTTGTAACCTAAATGGAAGAGGTTTTGAAATGATGACAGAATAGAATGGGCCTGTGAGGCTGGAAGGAGATATTTTCCTTGGTCCAAGAACCATTTGCCTTGTGTGGGAAGAGATTGATAGGTGAACGTTTCAGTGGGGGAGTAGGTGGGAGTGACCAGTGAGAAAGAGAAAAACTGGCACTGAAGGACAGAAGTTGGAACACTAGCTGCTTCTTTAGCTACCTTATCAGCCTAAGCACTGTCCTGAGCGATGGGATCTGATGCCTTTTGATGGCCCTTGCTGTATATGACTCCAGCTTCCTTTGGAAGTAAAGCAGCCTTGAGAAGAGTTTTCATTAAAGAGGCATTAATGATGGAGGACCTTTGCATAGTGAGGCAACCTCTTTCTGCCCATATAACAGCATGGCAGTGCAGGATATGGAAGGAATATTCAGAGTCAGTATAAATATTGATGTGTAGTCCCTTTGCAAGAGTGAGGGCTCTAGTTAAGGCAATGAGTTCGGCTTGCGGAGAGGGAGTGGAGGGGGGCAGAGTGGTAGCCTCAATGATAGATGTGGAAGATGCTATAGCATAGCCTGCCTTTGCTGGTGAGTGGTGATTTGGCCTGGTGGAACTGCCATCGATAAACCAAGTGTGATCAGGGTGAGGAACAGGAAAGAAGGAAATATGGGGAAATGGAATGAATGTCAAGTGGATCAGAGAGATACAGTCATGGGTGTCAAGTGTGGTATTCAGAATAATGTGGGAGGCTGGATTGAAGTCCAGGCCAGGAACAATAGTAATTGTGGGAGACTCAACAAAGGGTGAGTATAGCTGAAGGAGCCGGGTAGCAGAAAGCATATTCATCAGGTGTGAGGAAGAAAATAGATTTTGGAAGTTATGAGAATTGTAGAGAGTGCGTTGAGAATAGTTTGTGATTTTGAGGGCCTCTAAAAGTGTTATGGCAGTAGCAGCTGCCGCACAGAGGCATGATGGCCAGCCTAAAACAGTAAGGTCAAGTTGTTTGACAAAAAGGCTACAAGGTGTGGTCCTGGTCCTTGTGTAAGAATTCCAACTGCACAGCCCTGCACTTTGGCTGTGTGTAATGAAAAGGGTTGGGATGAGTCAGGGAGAGCTAGTGTGGGAGCAGTCTCTAAAGCTGTCTTCAAGGAACGGAAAGATGAGTGGGCAAAGGATTTAGAATCTATGGGGTCAGCTAAATTTCCTTTTGTGAGTTTATGTGATGGTTTTGTTAGGATGGCAAAAGCAGGTATCCAAAGGTGAAAGTATCCAATCGTGCCCAGGAAGGAAAGGAGCTGTTGTTTTGTAGAAGGGGTTGGGGTCTGAGAGATCAGTTGGTCATGATTGGCAGGGAGAGCACGTGGGTTTTCATGAAGAACTATGCCAAGTTAGGTAATGGATGGAGAAGAAATTTGAGCTTTGGAAGGAGATACTTGATATCCCATGGAGAATAAATGTTGAAGGAGCAGGAGGGTGTCTTTTTGAGAAGATTCAAAGGCAGGGCTACAAAGTAGGTCATCAACATATTGAATAAGGTGAGAAGTGGAGGAGTGGAAAGAAAGTAAATCATGAGAAAGAGCTTGGCTGAAGTAATGAGGGCTGTCCCTGAAGCCTTGCAGCAGTACAGCCCAGGTAATTTGCAGGGACTGATGGGTGTCAGGGTAAAGGCAAAGAGAGGCTGGGATGAGGGGTGCAGTGAAATAGTGAAAAAACCATCGTTAAGATCAAGAATGGAATAGTGAGTTGTGGAGGAAGGTATTGAGGGCAAAAGAGTGTACGGGTTGGGCACCAGAGGGTGGATAGGCAAAACAGTTTGGTTGATAAGGCGCAGATCTTGAACTAACCTGTAAGACTTGCCTGGTTTTTGAATAGGTAAAATGGGGGAATTGTAAGGAGAGTTTATAAGTTTTAGAAGCCCATGCTGTAGCAGGTGAGTGATAACAGGCTTTAATCCCCTTAAAGCCTGTTGTGGGATAGGATACTGGTGTTGAGCAAGGTAATGGTGATTAGGGTTTAATGGGATAGTAATGGACATGTGATCAGTTGCCAGGGAGGGAGTAGAAGTAGGGGGATATGAGAGGAAGATGTGAAGGAGGCTTTGGGTTGGGAAGAAGGGTGGCATCAGGGAAGCAGATAATTTGCTTAAGATGTGTCAGTCTAATAAGGGAGCTGGGCAGGTGGGGATAACTAAAAAGGAGTGCATAAAAGAATATTGTCCAAGTTGGCATCAGAGTTGGGGAGTTTTAAGAGATTTAGAAGCCTAGACGTCAATATCCACAACAGTTATGGAGGCAAGGGAAACACACCCTTGAAAAGAAGGTAATGTGGAGTGGGTAGCCTCCATATTGATTAAGAAGGTGACAGACTTACCCCTCAATGTAAGAGTTACCCAAAGCATATGTGATGGTCCAGGAGGCTTCCAGGAGACTTCCGAGGCAATTGGGCAGTGTCAGTCTTCAGCCACTAAGCTGAGAAAATCTGGGAAGGCGTCAATCTGAGAGTCTTGGGCCAGAGTTCCAGAGGCCCTGGGAGTGACTGATGGGTGAGTTGGACTGTCCGATTTCCAGTGGGGTTCTGCACAGATGGGACATGGCTTATGAGGTATCCCGGGCTGCGGGCATTCCTTGGCCCAGTGGCCAGATTTCCGGCACTTGAAGCAAGATCCTGGGGGAGGAGGTCCTGAAAGAATGCCTGACCACTGTGGCTTAGGCGTTTTGAAGTTCTTCTGTGCTGGAGATGTGGCTGGGGTTTCTCTCACAGTGGAGGCAAGGAATTGCAACTCAGAAATATGTTGCTACTTGGCCGCCTCTAACTCTATTATTGTATGCCTTGAAGGTGAAGTTAGTTAAGGCCTGTTGTGGGGTTTGAGGGCCGGAATCTAATTTTTGGAGCTTTTTCTAATGTCGGGAGCGGATTGGGTAATAAAATGCATATTGAGAATAAGACGGCTTTCTGACCTTTTAGGGTCTAGGGTGGTAAAGGGTCTCAAGTTTGCTGCTAAACAAGCCATAAACTGGGCTGGGTTTTTACATTTGATGAAAAAGAGCCTAAACACTAACTGCTTTGGGAGAGGTCAGATAAAGAAAAGGAGCATTAACCTTGACTATGCCTTTAGCTCCAGCCACCTCTTTAAGAGGAAATTGTTGGGCAGGTGGGGGAGGGCTAGTCGCAGAATGAAACTGTAAGCCAGACCAGGTGTAAGGAAGGGAGGTGATAGAAGGATTATAGGGTCGGGGAGTGGAGGCTGAGGAAGAATTGGAGCCTGATTCAGCCTGGCGGGGAGCAAACTGAGGAGGAGCACTCTGGGGAAGAGGGGAGAGATCAGATTGGTTGGTAGAAAAGGAAGATTGAAAAGACTCAGCGACACTTGGGGTTGGGACTGAGGGGACGGGCGAGAGGGAAAGAAGGAGGATTTGGGATGAGTTGCATTAGGAACAGAGACTAGGGGGGGACTGATGTGTAAAAGAATGCCTGGACCTCAGGCACCTCAGACCATTTGCTCATTTTATGACAAGAATTATCTAGATCATGTAGGATGGAGAAATTGAAAGTGCCATTTACTGGCTATTTGGAACAATTGTCGAGTTTGTATTGGGGTCAAGTGGCATTGCAGAAGAAAACAAGGTGTTTAGGTTTTAGGTCAGGTGTGAGTTGAAGAGATTTTAAGTTTTTGAGAACACAAGCTAAGGGAGAAGAAGGGGGAATAGAGGGTGGAAGGTTGCCCATAGTGAAGGAGGCAAGCCCAGAGAAAAGAGAGGGTAGAGACATGGAGAAGGGGGGTGGTGAGCAGCCCCGGGCTGCAGTGTGGGTGAGAAGCCAAAGCAGGCATTCCCACCATTGACATGCCACCAAGTGAATGTGGGTGAATGAAGGCAGGCATCCCCATGGTGATCAGACAACAATGGAGTGTGGGTGAATAATCAGGCAGGCATCCCCACAGTGATTAAACACCAAGGGAAGGCTGTCTTCCCAAGTCCGTGACCAGCGCCGGAGTTTTGGGTCCACGGATGAAATGTGTCTCCTTTGTCTCTACTAGAGAGGAAAAAAAACTGGAATTGGAAGGACAGGGAGATTGAAGGGTAGCGAGAGAGGGAGATTGAAGGGTAGCAAGAGAGGCTGGAGAAGAGAGTGAAAAGACTGCTTAACCGATTTGAAATTGGTGAGATGCTCCTTGGGCTGGTTGGTCTGAGGACCTGAGGTCGTGGGTGGATCTCCTCATGGAGTGAGGACGAGGACAGGGGACCAGTCTCTGGAAGGAGTCCTCCTGTCCCAGGTCTTTGGCACCAAATGTCATGTGCGTCCGTGTGAAGAGACCACCAAACAGGCTTTGTGTGAGCAATAAAGCTTTTTAATCACCTGGGTGCAAGCGGGCTGAGTCCGAAAAGAGAGTCAGCAAAGGGAGATAGGGGTGGGGCTGTTTTATAGGATTTGGGTAGGTAGTGGAAAATTACAGTCAAAGGGGTTGTTCTCTGGTGGCAGGGGCGGGGGTTATAAGGTGCTCAATGGGGGAGCTGCTGAGCCAGGAGAAGGAATTTCACAAGGTAATGTCATCAGTTAAGGCAGGAACCAGCCAGTTTCACTTCTTTTGTGATCCTTCACTTGCTTCAGGCCATCTGGATCTATATGTGCAGGTCACAGGGGATATGATGGCTTAGCTTGGGCTCAGAGGCCTGACAATTACTTCATGTACATTGGGATGGGGAAACTATTGGTGTGTCATTGGGAGATTTTCAAATTAATCCCTCTGCTTCTAGTTGCCTTCTCCCACCCTCCTGCTAAAGCTGTGTTAAAGTCTTTCAGAGGCCTCTTTAGGCAAAAGGGTTCTTCCTTTCATTGTAGGCGTCTTTAGGCAGAAGTGTTCTCATTTCCATTATAACTCTGAGTGTGTATATTGGATCTGAGGGAAGAGAGAGACCCTCTCATATTGTTTTATATTGTTTTATACTAAGTACCTGTTTCAAGAAAAAAACAAGGAAGTGAAACCAAAGACAGGCAGCCCAGCGCCAGGCCCAAAACTGGGCCTGGGCCTGCCTGGCCTAAACCTAGTGGTTAAAAATCAACTCAGGCTGAGCATGGTGACTCACGCCTGTAATCCCAGTACTTTGGGAGGCTGAGGTGGGCAGATCACGAGGTCAGGAGATTAAGACCATCCTGGTGAACATGGTGAAACCCTGTCTCTACTAAAAATACAAAAAATTAGCCAGGTGAGGTGGCGGGTACCTGTAGTCCCAGCTACTCGGGAGGCGGAGGCAGGAGAATGGCATGAACCCAGGAGGCGGAGCTTGCAGTGAGCAGAGATCATGCCACTGCACTCCAGCCTGGGCGACAGAGCGAGACTCTGTCTCAAAAAAAAAAAAAAAAAAAAAAAATCAACTCATGACTTAGAAACCGATGTTATCCATAGATTCCCGGCATTGTATAAAAGAACATTGTGAAACTTCCTGCTCTGTTCTGTTTCAATCTGACCACTGGTGCATGCAGCCCCTGTCACGTACTGCCTGCTTGCTCAAATCAATCACGACCCTTTCATGTGAAATCTTTAGTCTTGTGAGCCCTTAAAAGGGACAGAAACTGTACACTCAGGGAGCTCGGATTTTAAGGCAGTAGCTTGCTGATGCTCCCAGCTGAATAAAGCCCTTCCTTCTACAACTCGGTGTCTGAGAGGTTTTGTCTGTGGCTCGTCCTGCTATGGATCAACTCTTCCTGTCCCTTGTTTATTTACCAACAGGTTCTCATCAGCTTTCCAGCTTGGAGAATTTGATGAAATCACTTATTTAATAATGACCCCTCCCATGCTGTCAATTGTTATATTTTTTAAACAAAAAACATGTTTTTAAAAATTCTCTTACTCCTTAAAATTTTTAAACATTTATCTTAATATCATTTTTATGTGGTCCTAGAGGGAGAAGGAATAAATACTCTCTGCCATCATTAACCATAAGTATCACTTTGTATGCCTTTACAGAGCAGCTAGAAATAGTCCATGACTTACTTGCCTTGTGTATTAGTCTGCTCAGGCTGCTACAACAAAACAACACAGAGTTCGTGGCTTAAACCATAGAAATTTATTTTCTTGCAGTTCTGGAGTCTAGAAAGTCCAATATTAAGTTCAGTTAACTCAGTTTCTGGTGCAGGCTTTTTTCCTGGCTTCCAAATGGCTGCCTTCTCGCTGGCTACTCAGATGGCCTTTCTTTGGTGTGTGCACAGGGGATAGAGAAAGCACAACAGAGCTATAGAGAACTCCCCTGAGTCCCTTCTTATAAGGACACTAATCTTTTATTATTATTATTGCTTTTATATTTATTTATTTATATAATTTCAATTTTCTATTTTAGATTCAGGGAATACATGTGCAGGTTTGTTACATGGGTATATTACGTGGTGCTCAGATTTGGAGCAAAATGATCCTGTCACCCAAATAGTGAGCATAGCAAACAACAGTTAGTTTTTCAACTCTTTTCTCTTCCCTCTCTTCCCCCTTTAATAGTCATCAGAGTCTATTGTTGCCATTTTTTGGTTCACTAATCTTAGGGGGGTCACATTATGACCCCATCTAGTCTTAATTACTTCCTTAAAGGACCCGTCTCCAAATATAGCCACACTGGGTGTTAGGGCTTCAACATATGAATTTGGAGCGGGGAAGGGGTGTAGGGGGGAGATGGGGACACATTCAGTCCATAACACCTTGCCAAGTACAATGAAAATGCTTATTTTATCATTTTACTTACTATGAAAAAAAAACCAGTAGTTTTTTCATTTTGTCTGTGGCTGACTTTTTTTTTTTTTTAATGTGGACTTGAGTTTCTATGTTAACTGCCTCTTTCCTTTCTGCTTGTTTTATTTTTATTTTTTTCCTTGATTCCTTAGCCCAATGATATTCTCTCGTTTCCTTAATGAGTTATTGTTTTATTTCACTGTTATTTAGACTGTGTCTTAAAGCCTTTTGGTTATTTGACAGAGGGTTCTGAGATGCTGGTAGAAACCATTGAATTAGAAAGACTTACTTGACGATATACCAATATTCCAAGTAATCTCACTTGCAAATAAGCACTTTAAAAAATAAATTATATCCTAAGAGTCAAAGGAATGCCATTGATATCTGAAATCCTTCTAAGCCTCTAAGCACAGTTTCAGACTTGCTTATTTCAGGGATCTAGGGGCTATTGCAAGTAGGGCGATATTGCAAAATTAGGAGAATTCTTTTACTGTTGCCTTTTTAAGTGTCCAGGAACACTTTGCCTGTTGCTTTTCCAAACATAAATACAGACCCAGGCCACAGAACTAACATATTGATGTAATTGTAACAAAATAAGTCAAATAGAACAAAAACAAAACATTTTCTGTGCAGTAACTTCTTGGTGCATGATGTCAAAATCAAATGATGTTTTGGGGTCCTAGTGGGTAGGAGATAAAAAAGACAATGAAACCTGAGTGTGGGACTGTCTTGCTGCATGTCATGAAAAAGACCTCCTGTTGTAGCATTAGGAAACATAACCAGTTTGCAATCTAGTAGTCAGGAGAAAAAAAATAGAGTTGTAGAAAATTCCTTCTTTATCCTTGCCAACATCTGAGCTCTTGAATCCCTTCAATGAAGCATCTTCATTGATCACTGACCAAGAACAAACAATTCAAATAAAAGAAATGGCCAGTGTAACTTTTTTTCTGGGTAATAAAGCTGCGTATTCTATCATTCGAGTAAAGATATTTGCTGTTTGGAGGGAATAACTAATGTGTACTGCTTTCTCTGTCTAGTTAATCAAAGGTTTTAATCTGTGGAAACAATGCCACAGTGACTTTTTTTTTTTTTCCTAGAAAGGGGCTGTAAATTGAAGTTATAATTAAATCTTGGCTTAAGGACAGGTCCGTTTCACTTCTGTTGTTAAACAGTTCAGGCGTTGCTCCTGTACTCATTCAATGATCTGTTCCAGAATGGAGGGTCAATGGTCACATTTTTTTTTTAAATTCCACCAGTGGCTTTTCTACTTCTAAATAAATGCCAGCCTACACTCCCCTATCCTTAATGTTTTAGAACTCGCCTTTATATGTGTAACATTTCATTCACAGATTACTTCTTCTTTTTCTCTCCCTGGATTTAAATCTTTATCCACACCTATCTCTTAATGATCTTTGACTCTCGTAAAGTATTTCTCATCAGTCAGTATTTGCTCAGTCCTTCAAAAAGACCTAGATACAGTTCATTACAGAATGTTCTTTAACCCATTCCAACCCTTAACACAATATGAGAAGAAATCGTTGCATAGCAGCATAATCTTCAATGTGATACAAAATATAAAATCTAGAGAAAAGCAAGGATAATAGTTGGTGAATCCCTACATAAAAACCCATCTTTGTGTTTTCCTTAATCCTGGCAACCTTCACATTTTTTCAATTGCTTCTTTCCTCCAGTTGGAAATTCTCTGTGGTAGA
The DNA here is from genome assembly GCF_029281585.2 of Gorilla gorilla gorilla. NCBI lineage: Eukaryota > Metazoa > Chordata > Mammalia > Primates > Hominidae > Gorilla > Gorilla gorilla. Next base: position 104,751,425 of record NC_086017.1, on the reverse strand, counting down.
AATCTTTATGAAAAATAACTGAAGTATTTTATAGTTAATGTAATTATTTTAAATACATTTTTGAATATACAGCCATTTTTACCATTATTATTATTATTTTTTTTTACCATTATTAACTAGCCTTTTTTTTTTTTTTTTTTTAATGTGATGGTGTCTTGCTCTGTCACCCAGGCTGGAGTGCAGTGGCGCAATCTCTGCTCACCCCAGGCTCCACCTCCTGGGTTCAAGCGATTCTCCTGCCTTAGCCTCCTGAGTAACTGGGATTAGAGGTGCCCACCACCACTCCTGTTTAATTTTTTTTTTTTTTTGAGACAGAGTCTCTTTCTGTCGCCCAGGCTGGAGTGCAGCAGCACGATCTCAGCTCACTGCAACCTCCGCCTCCTGGGTTCAAGTGATTCTTCTGCCTCAGCCTCCTGAGTAGCTGGGGTTACAGGCACGCACCACCGCGCCCAGCTAATTTTTGTATTTTTAGTAGAGACGGGGTTTCACCGTATTGGCCAGGCTGATCTCAAACTCCTGACCTCGTGATCTGTCCTGGCTAAATTTTGTATTTTTAGTGGAGATTGCATTTCACCATGTTGGCCAGGCTAGTCTCGAACTGCTGACTTCAAGTGATCAGCTCACCTCGGCCTCCCAGAGTGTTGGGATTACAGGTGTGGGCCACCTCGCCAGCCCATTATTAATTAATTTTTTAAATAATATATGCAATTCTTTTTTCTCAGGCTTTTTTTTTCTTTTTTTTGAGGCAAGGTCTTGTGCTGTCACCCAGGCTGGAGTGCAGTGACACATTCGGGGCTCCCTGTACCTCAACCTTCTGGGCTCAAGCGATCCTTCAGCCTCAGCCTCTCAAGTAGCTGGGATTCCAGGTGTGCGCCACCATGCCCAGCTACTTTTTAAATTTTTTGTAGAGATGGTGTTTCCCTATGATGCCCAGGCTGGTTTCAAACTCTTGGGTTTAAGGGATCCTCCCACCTCAGCCTCCCAATGTGTTGGGATTACATGTGCGAGCCACAGTACCCAGCCTCAGTCTTGGTTTAAACAAAATATACTGTTTCAACAATTGAGACTTGTGAAGCACAGTTATGTCTCAAAGTATCATCTGGTGGTTCTCTCTATATTTGTAAAGTGAAAGCCATTTTCCTTCACCTCATCCAACACTGAAGCCCAGACAAAGATAAAAATACTCGGCCAACCCAAGTGCTAGCCAAAGACTCTCTTCTCAGAAACATTCTTTCAAGGGCAATTTTTCATTTATGAGATGCCAAATAAGAAGAGCCTAGGGAAAAGAGAGATGGAAAGCATAACTAAAAGAGAGATGAGCTTTTGGAGGGAAGAATGTGAGAACCAACTTTGCAAAAAAACAAGGGAGCAAAATGGAAGAGCTTCAGAGGATAAGCTATCCTAAAGCCTGGATGCTCCTCCATCTGCCACCTCATCCTTAACCTGACTGATCAGTTTTGGACAACCTGCAGACCTTTGGTCCTGCCCTCCTTGAACAGAGGGTGGCATTAGCAGAGGGAGTGCTAGCATCACTGTCATTACAGGGGCTCTTATGAAACCAATAACAATAAATTATTTTTGGGAGGTAAGTCAATCAAATTTACACTCAAAAAACAAAGACTTAACCCCCACATGAAGAGAACATATGAAGGCTGTGAATACAATTTCAAAGAGAATTCCAGTTCATGTTTGCACAATGGTTTTATTATTGTCATAATTGTTCCACCTGCTTTGGTCATTATTTTGAAGGAGTGACTCAGATAAGTTAAAAAAATCAAGTTGACTCAGTTGTACTTCTTATCTTGAAAGACTCATAAACTCCACATTATAACCTAAAATTTTGAATCTGAATGTAACACTTTTCAAGCAACATAGCTGGGTTTTAACAAGGACTTTCTTGAGATACTTCTTAATATAAAGAAGTGAAACAAATGACTAAGGGACAGTGTGCTAATACAAAAAGAGGGCAGGGTTTGGATGCTGGTTGTCTGTGTTCTCAGCTGTGGGAACTTGCTAAAATTAACTCAACTTTAAATTTTAGCTTATTCATATATAAAACGGAAAATTTTAATCTACTTAGAACAGTTATGATTCAGATTAAAGGAGACAATGTAAAACAGCATTTATGTGCTCATATGTCATGGTTATTATGGTAAATAATGGAACTTTTAGATATTGCTGCATGTCAGCAGGGTGAATATTTTTGGGCAGAAGAACTTTGAGCCAATTGCTGAAAGCACTTCAAACCCCATGCTTGTCTCATCCAACAGTCCTGTAGTTTTAATTTGGGTTCATGATGTCATGCCTGTATCTTTCTGGCAAGAAGCAGTAGACTGCTTCAAAAGCCATTCTCTTAGACGGATGGGTTTATTTTGTAAAGGACAGCTAATTATTTAAGATAGTGACCTTATCCACTGCACAACCACACAATTTCTTTTACAAAAATTAAAGTCAGCTCATGGCAGTTGTGCAAGAGCAGAGTATGAGCTGTGGCAGCGGGAGTCATGGGAGACCAAACACGTAGAAAGTTTCTTCTGCTCTTTGACCGAGTGTTGTTTGGCTGAAAGTGGTGCAGCCAAAACCGTAACCAAAGAAGGCATTATGCTTCCAGAAAAGTCTCAGGAAAAGCATTGCAAGCAACAGTAGTAGCTGTTCGATTGGGCCCTAAAGGAAAGGGATTCAAGCAGTCAGTGTGAAAGCTGGAGATAAAGTACTTCTCTCAGAATATGGAGGCACCAAAGTAATTCTAGACCACAAGGATTATTTTTTTATTTAGAGATTGTGACATTCTTGGAAAGTAGGTAGACTGAAATAATTCACTGTTGAAATGGCATCAACATGAAGCTGCCCATTCCACCGAAGTTCTAAAATCGTACATCATATATTAATTACTATGTCTTTTATTATAAAGTAATTATGTCTAAACTAATGACATCAGTGTCTCTATAATTTAGTTTCACTGTATTGATAAACACATTTCCAAATAAAAATATGTAAATGAAAAAAGTTAAATCAGGTACATCATGGACATTTGAGTAGCAGAATACACTCAAGAAAAGAGCACTGGGCTAAGGGGATGGGTATATTTGAATTCCATTAGCACAACTCGTAGCAAATCATGTCACCTCTCTCAGCTTCAATTTCTTCAATAGGAAAATAGGGATGATAATTCTGTCTTATAGTTTATTTCAGTATGTGAAAATCAAATGAAATAATTAATTCGTGCTTTGAACATTGTTATGTATCATACCAATTTAAAGCATTGTTGGGCTGAACTAGATGAAATCCAAATTTGGTGCAAATATATTTAGACAAAATTTTTTGTTGTTGTTAGCTTAATTTTCATGTAGGACAGAAGCATAACAGTTTTTGTTTTTTTTTAATATTCCTCTCAACAATTGAGACAATAAAACTTCCTGATTTTTGAAAAGCAGCAGACAATAAACAATGGATTGCAGGTCTGAGAGTTGGGATGCCTATGATCTAGCTGTAGTTTTGTTGTTTATTCACTTTACAATTATGGAAAAATATGTTGCATGCTTTTTACCTGAGTTTCATCATCTCTTAAATAATAAAGATGGTTATGTTTACTTTTATAAACTTAAGTGGACATTCCCAAGAACTCAAAAACCTTGGCTATTCTGGGTGATTTAGACCTTTCCTTTCACAAGCATGAATACAGTATGTGTTATTACACCTGCTTTGTACCCTTTAGTTAGGGCCCATATGGGGAAAGAGATGTTCTTAAAAATCACTATCAAACTCCTAATTCCAAAAGTTAATATTGTGTAAGGAAAAAATGCCAAGAAGTGAATATATATGGAGCTTTATTTCCTAAGTGCATTTAACCTTGATTTTTAAAATTGAATCAGTGTATTCACCCTTCAATGAAAGTGTTATTGTTTTCCCCAGAAAGAATCACATAGTTGCTGTAAAGTTCAAAAAGTCCAAATTTTTTGCTGTATTTATTACAAACTAGCATGCGTAAAACTACTTAAAATAAATGAGATAATTGCCCATGTCAGGCTCTTTCACTGTTGACAGGACTGTCATTGATAAGTCAATAACACACTTGGCAGATAGCATGATCACAGAGTACCATCTTTTATATACGTTCTGCCTTGACTTAATCTCTATTTTAATGAGCATGATAAACATGGCAAGAGATAGGGTTACAAATCTAACCCAAACAATTTATTTATTTATCCATTACATTTAAACCTCTGCTTTGGCAAGTCAGAGAAATAAAGTAATATTACTTCACTCTTGAAATATTTTTTTAGTTACTTAACTGATAAATATAGTGAGTGACTGTTGATAAATCTTTTTGCTTTTTTCTTTCTTCTATTGTCAACTTTTGAGTATTTATTGCTTATTGTTTACCAGGTAATAAGAGACAAGAAAAGGGAAAGAAATTCAGACATTTATATTACTTGTTTATCTTCTTAGTGAAAGAACCATTTGTGGTTAAAATCAGGAAAAAAGTTACTTGTAGATTTTATTTATGTTTTTTACATTTTTCATTAAAAAGCTGTATTAACATGCTAAAATAATAAACCAAAACTCGACACTCTCCATACTTTTCTCCAAATATAATTGTTGTATTAGCAGTTTGTCTTTCCAAACTCTTTTCTGTGTATTTTTCCACATGATATTTACATATATACTACTTTAGCTGATTTATGGAGAATTATGCTATGAGTGTGGCATTTTACAACTTGCATTTTAACTTACTGTATCTTTGAGATCTCCAGTACAAGAGTATCTTCCTTTTAGCAACTGCATATTATTCCACAGTACGGGTTTATTATAGCTTTTATTTCCATTCCCCTCTTTTTTTTTTAAGTCAGGGTCTTGCTCTGTCACCCACACTGGAGTGCAGTGGTGTGATCATAGCTGACTATAGCCTTGACCCCCCACAGGCTCAAGTGATCCTCCTGCCTCAGCCTCCTGACTAGCTGGGACTACAGGTGTGCACCACTACACCTGGACAATTGTTAAAATTTTTTGGAGATGTGGGGTCTCTCTTTGTCATCCAGGCTGGTCTTGAACTCCTTGGCTCAAGTGATCCTCCTGCCTTGGCCTCCCAAAGACTGCTGGGATTACAGGCATGAGCCACCGTGCCTGATCCTGTGCTCCTCTTGATAGATATTTAAGTCATTTTTAATTTTTTGATCTCACAAACAGTCTTTCAATAAACAATTCTATTTTTTCCAGCACATGGGCATATATGTAGGACACACTTAGAAGCAGAGTTGTTGAGATGAAGAGTATATGTGCTTTAAATTTTACCAAAATACCTTCAAATAAAACCTGCCAGTTTATGCTCCACTACCAGTGTACAAGAATGCATGTTTTCCCTTACTCTCACCAATAATTGATATTATCATTCTTTTAAAGTTTTGCCAGTCTAATATGCAAAAATATAATTTTTAAAATAGTTTGATTTGAACACTTTATAATGTTTATTGCCCGTTTATTCTCTGTAGTGATGGTTTATATGATTGTTTATATTGTTTTCTTTATAGTTTGTTTATATTTTACAAATGATTTTATATACAACCGTGCATGCATTTCTGTATTGGTCGGCTTATCTGGATGCAATTTTTTCTATTCTGTATGCTGTAAGTATTTTCCTCCAGTCTGTTGCTTGATATTGAACTTTGTTATGTTATTTTTATTGTTGCTGTTCAACAACAATCTCCACAGAGATCACAAAGGTTTTTCATTAAAATTGAGAAAGTTTATTACTCTTGCTTTAAAGATGGTATGGCTTTTTTTTTTTTTTTTTTTTTTGAGACAGAGTCTTGCTCTATTGCCCAGGCTGGAGTGCAGTGGCAGGATCTCAGCTCACTGTAACATCTGGCTCCGTGGTTCAAATGATTCTCGTGTCTCAGTTTCCCAAATAGCTGGGATTACAGGCATGTTCCACCAGGCCTGGCTAAGACTATGGCTTTTGACATAGGCATTTCATCATGTTTTTTCTTTTTTTTCAGATTTTTTTTTTTTAGAATGAGGGTCTTACTGGCTGGAGTGAAGTGGTATGATCACAGCTCACTGTAATCTTGAATTCCTGCACTCAAGTGGCACTCCCGCCTTAGCCTCCCAGGTAGCAAGGACTATAAGTGCATACCACCATGACCAATTAATATTTTTTATGTGGTGGCGCACTCTAGTAATCCCAGCTACTCAGGAGGCTGATGCAGGAGAATCACTTGAATCTGGCAGGCAGAGGTTGCAGTGAGCCGAGATCATGCTGCTGCACTCCAGCCTGGGCGACAGAGCGAGACTCTGTCTCAAAAAAAAAAAAATATATATATATATGTTTGTTTGTTTTTTGTAGAAATGGGGTCTCGCTATTTTGCCCAGGCTGGGTTTGAACCACCTGGGTTCAGGTGGACTTCCCACCTCAGCCTCCCAAAGTGCTGGGATTATGAAGGTGAGCCACCACACCTGGCCTCAGCATGTTTTCTCTGATGTAGTCATAATAAAGGAAGTATTGAATATTATCTGGTGTGTTTAACCTCAAGTATAAACCTGAATAATTTGTGTAGACCATCATACAAGGGCTACAGCTGCACACCAAACCTGCTCTCTGAATTGTTAACCAACGTGCTTCTGTATCTGCATTTTTTTCTTAGTTCGATCATACTGATTTTAAATGTCATACAATTCATAGGCAGAAAATGATTTTAACTCTTATTGTTTAATAAAACAATATATTTTACATGGAAAAATGATTAATTCATATAAACTTATTTTTTCCTTCAGTTTTCTCAAAGCAACAGGCTTCACAAGTCCTGGTTAGGAAGCGTCGTGCAAATTCTTTACTTGAAGAAACCAAACAGGGTAATCTTGAAAGAGAATGCATCGAAGAACTGTGCAATAAAGAAGAAGCCAGGGAGGTCTTTGAAAATGACCCGGAAACGGTAAGCATTTATGGAAACTATCAAGTTCACACATCTAGACATACAACTACAGACTGAACATTTCCAGCCTGTACTTCCTTCTGTTCCATCTTAAAGTCAATAATTCTGTGTATCACCTTCCACACGTAACCACTTCCATTTCAGGAGGAAGTACCTTCAAAGGAAAGTGGGCTTGTTAGGCAGACATGATCACCAATAACAGCTTGTTCTGACTAAATTATAGTTCAGTTACACCTCATTATCAGCAAATAGTATTGACCTCATGGTTTGTAAATATTTTCTTCTAACCAGAATTTGATAGTGTTAGGGGGAGGGGAGAGGAAGTACCTTTAAAGGAAAATGGGCTTTTTAGGCAGACATGATCACCAATAACAGCTTGTTCTGACTAAACTATAGTTCAGTTACACTTCATTATCAGCAAATAGTATTGACCTCATGGTTTGCAAATATTTTCTTCTAACCAGAATTTGATAGTGTTAGAGGGAGGGGAAAGGATGTCTGAAGTATTAACGTGTGTGTGTGTGTGTGTGTGTGCGCGCGCGCACGCATGCTGGTTTGGATTATTATTACAATGCTTCATTAAATTTCTCCATTGGCATTTATTTTTATTTTTATGTTTTGAAACAAAGTCTCTTTCTGTTGCCCAGGCTAGAGTGCAGTGGTGCAATCTCTGCTCACTGTAGCCCCCACTTCCCGGGTTCAAGAGATTCTCGTGCCTCAGCCACCTGAGTAGGTGGGATTAGAGGCGTGTGCCACCATGCCTGGCTAATTTTTGTATTTTTAGTAGAGACGGGGTTTTGCCATGTTGGCCAGGCAAGTCTCAAACTCCTGGGCTTAAGCAATCCACCTGCCTTGGCCTCCCAAAGTGCTGAGATTACAGGCATGAGCCACTGCGCCCGGCCCACTGTTACTTTACATGAAAGATTTTAAGTCACCATTGTAGGTATCATCTAATATTGAAATTTTAAATAGATCTCAAAGTAGAGAGATCAGTGTAATAAATTTCATTATACAAACTCCCCCACCCCTTTAATAATGATCAACACTCTGCCATTCTTGTTTTACCTATTTTTTTCCCCATCCATTCTAATTTTTGTTTTGTTATTCTGGAATATTGTAAGGCATGCCTGTCTGCCCAAGATACCATATTAGTACATCACTCATTAATATTGAGTGTGTATTTCTAACACAATGGATACATTCTATCAGCTTAGCCTCTAAGCAGCAAAAGCCCAGTGAGGGAGAAGACCTTGATGTGGAGGAGGAAAGATAGTGAGGAAGGAAAACTCATTTATGTGCTTCCTCCCTTCCACTAATTCTAGCATTGGTCTCATTGACAGAAGAGAAAAAAATGACAGAAAGAGCAAGACAGAAAGGGGATAAATGAAAAAAAAAGTTACTTTTTTTTTTTTTTTTTTTTAGACAGGGTCTTGCTCTGTTGCCCAGGCTAGAGTGCAGTGGCATGATCATGGTTCACTGCAGCCCTGACCCCCCGGCTCAGGCAATCCTCCCGTCTCAGCCTCCTGTGTCGCTGAGACTACAGGTGTGCAGCCCCACACCTGGCTAATTTTGGTATTTTTTGTCGAGAGGGCGTTTTGCCATGTTGCCCAGTCTGGGCTCGAGCAATCTGCCCACCTTAGTCTCCCAAAGTGCTAGGATTACACGTGTGACCACAGTGATCCCCCTGCCCCACCCCCACCAAACATTTGTTACTGTGTTACAATTCTCATGATTACAGGTGTGATCATTTTCGACCCTACCCAATCACTCCCTGTCCACATCCCTAATACCACAGTCCATATTTCCAGTCCCCACAGTACTACTTATGCCTCAACATCTCTAATATATTCCTTTGAGGGTCCCAATATCACCTTTCAATCCCATTATCTATTGTGTAGGTTTATATGAGAGGAGGAAAGAATGAGGCCTTTGACTCAGTTCTGGATGAGCTTATGTTCTGTACTTACTAAGTGGTAACATTGAATATGTCTTTGTGTAGAAATTCTGGTTTCTCATGAGGTATTCTTGTGCTGTTAATGGTACACATTAGATATATTATGGCTTAAGAATGCTTTTGTGGACTAGCCTGAGAACCTTACTATCAGAAATTTTTAACATTTTTCTCTTTTTAAGAAAGCACATTCTTTACTCCAAATTTACTGATTTACAGGCAAACTTTTGGTACACAACCAATTTATAGGTAAGGTACTACATGTAGATAAGATGTATAAGATAAATGTCTACTTTAATTCACTTCAAAGTATGTCACTGTTAGCTGGGCACCTTGGCTCACACCTGTAATTCCAGCACATTGGGAGGCCAAGGCGGGAGGATCGCTTGAGCCCAGGAGTTTGAGGCCTAGGCAACATAGTGAGACCCCATCTCTACAAAAAAATAATTAACAACAAAAAACCAGCTGTGCATGGTGGCATGTACCTGTAGTTCCAGCTACTTGGGGGGCTGAGATGGGAGGATTACTTGAGCCCAGGAGGATAAGGCTGCAGTGAGTCATGGTCATACCACTGCACTCTAGCATGGGCGACACAGAGAAACCTCGTCTCAAAAAAAAAAAAAAAAAAGAATATGTTACTGTGATTCAACATTGAATCTGGTGTAGGTGACCACTATGACATAAAATGTGTCAAATGGTTTTCTAATCATTATGGAAAAATTAAAGGATGTACAAAAAAGGGCATGTATGATTATATTTACCATCCTAAATAGAGCTTGTTTTCAGATTGGAAGCTTTTGAAACATGATTAATTGATCAATATTTCTTTAAGCCTAAGTATCTTACTGGCTTAATTTTATTGTTTTCTCTTGGTATATTTTACTATATAAAAATTATAATGTGAAAATGATGGTTATATGTAATTTATTTGCATCTTTAATATAAAAACACATTATAAAATTAGGTTTTAACTCTATAATGAAATTTAGGTTTGCTAAGATATGTTTTCTTTTTCTTCTTTCTAGGATTATTTTTATCCAAAATACTTAGGTAAGTTCAAAACATCTCAATTATATAATCTTAGAAATGGAAGGGAACTTAGATATGTTCCTGTCTAACTCTCCACCTATCTATTCCATCCAATGTAATTTCATTATCCTTGGGAGTGAGGTTTCATTTTATATGCAATTTTGCTGTCTTTATATTTAACACATGTTGAGAAATTTGGAACGGTTCTTTAATTACCATGTGGCATTTTAAATTTTAGTGTTTTTCTTTCTCATGTCTTTCTCATGAAGCTCTTGGGCTGATGCTCAGTTATATTGAGGTGCTAGACATAGTCTATGAGCATATGCATTTTCATGGGTTAACTGTTTTTTTTTTTTTTTTTTGTGAGACAGCGCCTTGCTGTGTCACCCAGGCTGGAGTGCTGTGGCCTGCTCTCGGCTCACTGCAACTTCTGTCTCCCTGGTTCAAGTGATTCTCGTGCCTCAGCCTCCCGAGTAGCTGGGATTACAGGCATGTGCCACCACACCCAGCTAATTTTCATATTTTTAGTAGAGACAGGGTTTCGCCATGTTGGCCAGGGTAGTCTTGAACTCCTGGCCTCAAGTGTCCACTCTCCTCAGCCTCCCAAAGTGCTAGGATTACAGGCATGACCCACCCTGCCCAGCCTTAGCTGCAGTATTTTAAAAGGGCAATGGGATATGGATATACATCCATGAAAAAGATGTTTTCTTTTGTAAAGTTACATGCAAGAATTTGTACTATTAAAGTGTAGAAAGGATAGTATATCAAGACTATTTCAGCTTTTTAATTTTAGATAGAAATGTAAATATTTTATAATAAAAATAGACAATATTTGGCTGTTAAATATTATGTGTACATTAAATAAACAGTGTTAACTCTTGCTTCTTAGGGCCATGTAATGAGGCTGCATTTTTGCACGCACAATACTGTAGAGGATACATTCCTTTGATCAGAGTACATTTGGATAAAGATAAATACCATGCTAATACAGCATTATGTGTTCTGGGGAAGTTCCTTAGATAAAATATTTTTCATAATTTTATCCTTGTATCTCTCTTAACTTCCGCTTTTCTGGCCCTGCCCAACTCTTCTCTTTGCCTATCTCATTTGGCAACATGGTAAAAAAAACCAAAGTATAAAATAAAACAAACTAAAACAAAAACACAAGATGTGGGCTCCAGGCTCAGACCTAAAAATTTTTAACTGTGTCAGGTTAAACAAGTTGTTTAGCTTTCCAGCTTCTGTAGTTTTAAGTGTGCACTGTAACTATATTTTCTAACTTCAGAGCTTTTAAATCACCAAATATGTCAACGTACATAAATAACTTAATGTGTCAAAATTTCTTCAGATGTATTCTTGTTTAATCAACCCATCATGTGAAACAAAAATATACTTTTTATTATGATTTTTTTAAATTTAAATTTCATATTTTGGTCTCTATTTGTATATAGGCATGTGTGGTGAATTCCACTGTTAAAAACAATTTTTAAAAATGTCCTGCCTAAGTTACACTTTTTTTATTATTTGATGTGTATATTCTATAGGCCAATGGCTCTAATTTGAAAAGCAAAACAAAACAGTCCTTTCTCTGGTAAATCTAACAGTAGTTTTACTAACTACAACAGCTCATACAGAAAGGTCCCTGTAGTGAGATAAGGTCACCAAAGAAATTAAAGAATTGTAACCCATATATTTGGGGCAATATTTAGACTTCATTTTCAGAGGCTGATAAAGCACTTCAATTGGCCTACATATTCCATGTACTATCTTGAAAACATGTGATTTGGAAATAAGTACTCTGGGTTTCATTATAGTTTTTAAATTGTGTTCTTCTCTTTTGTAAGAAGTGGAATAAATAACTACCATTTCCATAGGCCTAGTATCACCTAATAGAGTGAGTGTTTCTAGTAAAGAGAGAGAAACTTCCTGGGAAGAATGGTGAACTCTGAGCCTAAATATAAACATTAGAAATCATTTTTTGATGTGAGCTGGCAAAAAATAAAATAAGGAAAAAACCTGAAAAATAAAAAAAAGAAATTATTTTTAGTTTCTAAGATAAGTTGGTGAATTACCTCAGAATGGTGACTCCCTCCCTTCAAATCTTCTCTAAAGAAACAATAAGATTCCAAGCACTAATAATAACAAAATAAAATGACAAAAAGAAGTTTAAGAAGTGCCTGGGTAGGCGAAAAGCTGGCCTGACCTGCTGGTATGTGTGGTGGGGGATTGGGTTCTAACTGACAAGGCAGTAGTGACAAAACAGATTTGATAATTTAAAAAATGACCTGAACTTTCCAATTGAGAAACCAAACACAAAAAATACAATAGAGCAAACCCCAAGTAACAAGAAGTTTTAAAATAACAAAAACAGAGATAGAAATAAGTGAAATAGAAAAACAAAAGTGAGCATTAACAAAAGCACATTCTCATTCTTTGAAAAGGTTAGTAAGTGAGACTGACATCTGGCAAGAATAATCAAGGAAAAACAAAAAAGAGAAAGAGGAAATGCCAATACATAGAGTACAAGATAGAAAGGGAAAATATTCTAAACTCAACACAGATTAAAAATATTATCATAAAATATTACAAACAGCTATATTAAATACACTTGGAAACCTAAATAAAATGGATGTGTTCCTAGAAAAACATAAAATATCTGTAATTTCACAGGAAGCAATAGAGAACTTAGTTATACAAACGAGTATTAAACAAGTTAAAACCGCAGCCAAAGCCCTCTTCTTCCTATTTCTCCCGAAACCCAGATCCAGATGGTTTTACAAATGAACTCCTCCAAATTTTAAGAAATTGTTAATGTTTCCCTTATTAAGATATTGTCCTTAAAAAATGAGCTTATTCTAAGAGGCTTATGTAATCTTGACTGCAAAATCAAATAAAGACAACATTTAGTAAACTCATTTTAAAATTTAAGTGAGGGAATAAAAGAAAAGAAAAATAGCATTCCTTTTGATTTTGAATTAATTCTAAATAAAATGATATTCAGTCCGATCTTAAGTGTGTTAAAAATAATATCATGATCAAGTAGAATTATTCCAGAAATTTAAAGATGAGTTAACATCAAGAAATCAGCTGGGTGCAGTGGCTTATGCCCGTAATCCCAGACACTCAAGAGGCTGAAGTGCGAGGATCACTTGAGGCCAGGAGTTTGACACCAGCCTGGATAACATAGTAAGACCCCACCACTAAAAGTATATTATTACCTCAGTTCATACAGAAAAAGCAGTTGATAGAGATCACTACTTAGTTATGATAAAAGCTTTTGTCAAACTAAGAATATAAGAAAAGGTTCTGAGGTTGATAAAGGTTAAATCTAGAATAACCATATAATTAATCTTCCAAATTTTCACACTTCAGTTCAGGATTAATAATGCATAAGGTAATGTCAGCTATAAAAAGAATAAGATAGGATTGTTTTGAGCAAATTGGCATGAGAAAGGAGGGAGGGAGAGATGGAAAGAGAAAGAGAGAAAAGAAAAAGAAAGTGAACAAAATCTGCAGTAAACATTATACCTAATGAATAGAATTTAGATATAGTTTCTTTACGGTTGAGAACAAAAAGAAAAGTACTGGAGGTTACATTCAATGCAATAAGAAAAGAAAAATAGGGATTGTATAGATCATAAGCTATAATATATTCCTGTCATTACTTTTAATTGATATAATACTGGAAAAAAATAGAATCCATAGACAAAATATAGGAACACATAAGAGATTTAGATAATTCTATGACTCTCCTATAAAAATCCATAGTAGTTCTTTATGCAGGCAATAGTCTAGTAGAAATTAAAAAGATGATACCATTCACAATAGCAGCAAATCCCATAACATATCTAAAAATATCTTAAGAACACATAAAAACCCTATGGAGAAAATGTTAATACTCAAATTGAAGACATAGAAAATGAATTAAAACCATGGAAAGATATTTCATGATCTTGAATTGAGTGATACTATACTGTGATCAGTTCTCCTCAAATTGATTTTATTTTATTTTATTATATTTTATATTTTTAGAGATGGGGTCTCACTATGTTGCCCACACTGGTCTCAAACTCCTGGGCTCAAGCAATCCTCCTGCCAGGGCTTCCCAAAGTGCTGGGATTATAGGTGTGAGGTACTATGTGTGGCCATCCTCAAATTTATATGTTCAGAGCAATCTTGTTTAAAAAAATATTTTTGAGAAACTCAGTAAACTCATTTTAAAATTTAACTGAGGAACTAAAAGTCCACACATGTCTAAAATACAAAAGAGAGAAATACCTTATCAAATATTAATAATACAAAGCTATACAAATAAAACTATATGGTATTTTCAGAACATGAAACTGAACAGAAAGTTCAGAGAAAGGCTCATATCTATGACAACCTAATATTTGATAAAGATGATACTGTAAGTCACTGTGGATTATCTAAAGATGGTATTGTGAAGAATGGCCAGCTATTAGCAGACAAATAAATATGGGTTTCTAATTACCACCAAGTGTAAAGGTGAATTCTAGATGGAATAAAGACAAAAATGTTAAAATAAAACCATGAAATTAAAGAAACAATATGGGAGAATATCTTTGTGACTGATGACATGGGGGAAAATTTTAAATTCACAAGCTGTAAGGTGAAATAATAAATTGGATTATAACAAAATTAAGAATTTATCTTACAAGAGAGACATGAATAGTAAGATTAAGAGACAAATGACAGATCTGTCTCTGTCAAATAAATATCAAAAATATAAATATCAAGAGGTGATATTTATAAATGTTTAATTTTTTTCAAATCTGCAGGAAAAACAAATAAGGATCAATAGAAAAATGGTAAAAAAAAAATAGGGAAAATTTTCAAAGAAGAAAACTTTGAGATTTGGAAAATGACATGAAAATATGCTGCCTCTCCTTAGAAATCAGAAAAATAATGAGATATTACTTTATTACCTATTAGTCTGCCAAAAATTAGAAAGCAAGGATGTAGAAATCCTTATACTCCACTGGTGAGAATGCACCTCTGAGAGCCATTAAGTACATTCCTATTTAATGATCACACAAGTCCACCACTGGGTATCTATTCCAAAGAAATTGTTATGCAGGTACTAAGGAGACAAGCATGAGGATGTACTTTCCGCCTTCTTGTAGAGGTAGAAAGTTGGAGGTAATTTGAGTGTCTTATCATGGGTAGAGAGAATTATAAAGTGGTGGTTGCATACTGTGGTGTAACACTTAGTGGTTAGTAGCAATGAATTATATGTAGCAGCATGGATTGATCATAAAAATCAAGTTCTGAGAAAAAATATTAGAGGATGTGATACATAACACAAAACCATTTACACACGTGAAAAAAAACATGGACATGAAATTGTAAATATATATTTTCAAGAACACTTACAAATTTTAAAAATACACATAACCACTGGGCATGATGTCTCATGCCTGTAATTCCAACACTTTGGGAGGCTGAGGAGGACGGTTCACTTGAGGTTAGGAGTTTGAGACCAGCCTGACCAGCATGATGAAACCCCATCTCTTGTAAAAATATAAAGATTAGCCAGGAAGGAAGGAGTGGTGGCGAGGCCTGTAATCCCAGCTGTGTCCAGAATTGGTGGGTTCTTGGTCTCACTGACTTCAAGAATGAAGCCGCCGACCCTCGCAGTGAGTGTTACAGTTCTTAAAGGCGGCGTATCCGGAATTTGTTCCTTCTGATGTTCGGAGTTTCTTCCTTCTGGTGGGTTTGTGGTCTCGCTGGCTCAGGAGTGAAGCTGCGGACCTTCGCGGTGAGTCTTACAGCTCATAAAGGCAGTGTGGACCCAAAGAGTGAGCAGCAGCAAGATTTATTGCAAAGAGTGAAAGAACAAAGCTTCCACAGTGTGGAAGGGGACCCAGTGGGTTGCCACTGCTGGCTCGGGCAGCCTGCTTTTATTCTCTTATCTGGCCCCACCCACATCCTGCTGATTGATAGAGCGAGTGGTCTGTTTTGACAGGGCGCTGACTGGTGCGTTTACAATCCCTGAGCTAGACACAAAGTTTCTCCACGTCCCCACCAGATTAGCTAGATACAGAGTGTCAATTGGTGCATTCACAAACCCTGAGCTAGACACAGGGTGCTGATTGGTGTGTTTACAAACCTTGAGCTAGATACAGAGTGCGGATTGGTGCGTTTACAATCCCTGAGCTAGACATAAAGGTTCTCCAAGGCCCCACCAGACTCAGGAGCGCAGCTGGCTTAACCCAGTGGATCCCGCACTGGGGCTGCAGGTGGAGCTGCCTGCCAGTCCCAAGCCCTGTGCCCGCACTCCTCAGCCTTTGGGTGGCCAATGGGACTGGGCGCCCTGGAGCAGGGGATGGGGCTCATCAAGGAGGCTTCATGGCGCAGGAGCCCTCAGAGGCAGGGGAGGCTCAGGCATGGTGGGCTGCAGGTCCCGAACCCTGCCCTGCAGGGAGGCAGCTAAGGCCTGGCGAGAAATCAAGCACAGCGCCAGTGGGCCAGCACTGCTGGGGGACCTAGTACACCCTCCACAGCCGCTAGCCTGGGTGCTAAGCCCCTCATTGCCCCTGCTGGCAGGGCCGGCCGGCTGCTCCGAGTGCCAGCCTGCCAAGCCCACGCCCACCGGGAACTCCAGCTGTTCCCGCTCGAGCCTTTCCCTCCACACCTCCCTGCAAGCTGAGGGAGCCAGCTCTGGCCTTGGCCAGCCCAGAAAGGGGCTCCCACAGTGCAGTGGTGGGCTGAAGGGCTCCTCAAGTGCCACCAAAGTGGGAGCCCAGGCAGAAAAGGCGCCCAGAGCGGCGAGGGCTGTAAGGGCTGCCAGCACGCTGTCACCTCTCACAGCTACTGGGGAGGCTGAGGGACGAGAATCACTTGAACCCAGGAGGTGGAGGTTGCAGTGAGCCAAGATCGTGCCACTGCACTCCAGCCTGGGCGACAGAGACTCTGTCTCAAAGAAAAAAACAAAGAAACAAAAAACAAAACAAAACAAACAAACAAAAAAACAAAAACCACATGACCCATTAGAATGACTGCCTAAAGGGTGAATGAAAGTGGAAATGGAGGAAATGGAGATAGAAAGGAATATGTATGTATTTTTTGAAAGCAAGTGATGGGCTTTTCAAACACCAGTGATCATAATATACTGTCAAAGGGGCGGGGTATGAATAACTCAGCCTTGTACTCGTCCAGTCAAAACAAGCAAACATTCAGACTTTTACGTGATGCGTCTTCTGTGACTTAAAGACAGAGGGGTATAAAGTAGTTTCTTAGAGAAATAAAAAATTTACCTGACTCTTGATCCATTATAATTCCAGTACAACCTTTGTCTAGGAGTCAATGGCTGTTTGAACTATTTTTTAGAATTGACAAATCAAGATAGCTAGGATAGTGGTGCCTATAGAAAGCGGCAAAAGGAAACCAGTTTGATTGTTAATAAAACTAATAGTGAAAAATATAAGTAAAGGTACATGTAGCAAGATCTTTTCCTAAGAGGTCATGCCTTGACCACCAGAACCTCTCTTGAAAGGGTCTGTTTCTTAGCCTTTCTCTCCTGTGGTCCTAATTTCTGTTTTTAATCCCTTTTCTTGTGGGAGCTTCCGCATCAGTTTACAGAAGCAGAGACAATCTCCCTCCAGCTTTCACCTTCCTGTTTACCCTCCTCAGTTTTTACTATTCCTGTTGTGTGGTAAGAAAGAAAAGTGGGAATATGAGGGTTCTGTATTACACTGCTTTGGAGTAGCAAAGCAAATGGCTCTTCACACTGTAATTCTGAACACACTTTTCCATGAAATTATTATCATGAATATTAATGTAGGCTTCTATATAATGTGCCTTATGTGTTTAAGCTAGTGTAGTCTGGCCTGGGGTTCTAAACTCATATGAAACATTTCACTTGGGTCTCCAGCCTCAGAGCTTTCAAATTTTGGCTGTATTCACTGTAAAATTTGCCAGAGATGCGAAATGAAGCTTTCTCGAAAACGATGATTCTAATGAAGTCTTCACACAAGAATAAATGAAGTCTGAAAGTAGATGATTCAAGAAGAAGTACAAATGAACCAAAGATAAGACTACTCGAGACCTAAAACTATTTAGGTTTTACTGGGGCTGAGTTTGGCTCCCTTCCCCTCTCTATCTCTTGTACCCTTTTGCCTTACTACCTTCCGTCATGGGATGATGCAGTAATAAGGCCCTTACCAGATGGTTAGCACCTTAATATTGGACTTCCCAGCCTCCAGAACTGTAAAAAATAATTTTTTTCTTTATAAATTACTGAGTCTGTGGTATTCTGTTATAGCAATACAAAAAGGGCTAAGACAAAACATTGGTGCCAGACATTGGGTTGCTGCTATAACAAATACCTGAAAATATGGAAGCAGTTTTGGAACTGGGTAATGGCTAAAGGCTGGAAGAATCTGGAGGAGCAGGCTAGGAAAAGCCTAGATTGCTGTGAATGGAGCATTGAGGATGATTCTGGTGAGGGGTCAAAGAAAAAGAAGACATGTAGGAAAAGAATATAACTTCTTAGAGATTACTTAAGTGTCGTGATTAGATTGTTGGTAGAAATATGAATGCTAAAGCCCATTCTGATGAGATCCTAGATGGAAATGAGAAACAAAGCACTGGAAACTAGAGTAAAGACCAACATTGTTACAAGGTAGCAAAGAAATTGGCTGAATTATCTCCATGCCTGAGGGCTGTAGGGAAGGCTGAATTTAAGAGATAAGTACTAGGATAGCAGAGATTTCTAAGCAAAATATTGAAGGAACTGTGTGGCTGCATTAATTTATTTATCTATTTATTTATTTAGAGACAGAGTCTTGCTTTGTCACCCAGGCTGGAGTGCAGTGGTGTGATCTTGGCTCACTGCAGCCTCTGCCTCCCAGGTTCAAGCAGTTCTTGTACCTCAGCCTCCCAAGTAGCTAGGATTACAGGTGTGTGCCACCACAGCTGGCTAATTTTTGTATTTTTAGTAGAGACAGCGTTTTGCCATGTTTGCCGGGCGGCCTCAAACTCCTTACCTTAAGTGATCTACATGCCTCAGCCTCCCAAAGAGCTGGGATTACAGGTATGAGCTACCGTGCCCAGCCTTTGTGGCTACTTTAACTGCACACAGTAATATATGAGAAAAAGAGAAATGATTTAAAGCTGGGATTTACAATTAAAAGGGAATCAGGGCAAAAATATTTGGGAAATTCGCAGCCTGGTCATAAAAGAGTGAAAAGGTCTTTAGGAGAGCAAACCAAGGGTGTGTCCCAAGTTACCATTTGCCAAAGAGACTACCATGAATAGAAAGGAGCCAGGGGCTCTTTAGTCTGAGTGAAGTAACTCAGGAATGGAAAACCAAACATTGTATGTTCACAGTCATAAGTGGGAGCTAAACTATGAGGATGCAAAGGTTTAAGAATAATACAATGGACTTTGGAGACTTGGGAGAACTGGTGGAGGCGGGGTGAAAGATAAAAGACTACATATTGGGTACAGTGTACATTGCTTGGGTAATGGATGAACCAAAATCTCAGGAATCACTATTAAAGAACTTATACGTGTAACCAAACACCACCTACTCCCCCCAAAACCTGTTGAAATTAAAATAAATAAATAAATAAAAGGAGCCAGGTGCTGTTTTTCAAAACAATGGGCGAAAGACCTCAAAGACATTTGGGAGATTTTTGAGGCTGCCTCTCCCATCACTGGCCCAGAGCAAGACCTTGATGCAGTTTCCAGAGGGGCACCTGCAGGACCACCACTGCTCTGCACAACCTAGGGACTCTGCTGCTTGAATTTCAGCACAGTGTCCCTTGGCCATCCCATCCATGGCTCAAGTGGGCCTAGGTGCATCTCAACCCACCACTCTGGAATGTACATACCTCATAAGCCTTGGTGGCATTCATGTGGTGTAAATTTTGCAGGTGCACAGAATGCAAGAGCTGTGGGGTCAACGTGGCCTCCACCTAGATTTCAAAGGTTATTATGGGCAGCCTGGGGGTGTCCAGGCAGAGACTTGTTACAGCAGCAGAGCCACTATAGTGAGCCCCCACCAGGGCAATGCCTAGTGGAGCCATGGGAGTTGGGAAGCCCTGAGAGCCCAGAACTATAGGGCTACCAGTATGCAACTTCTGTCTGGGAGAGCTGCTGGCACAAGACTCCAACCTGTGAGAGCCGCAGCATGGCCTACACCCAGCAAAGCCATAGGGATGGGCTGGCCAAGGCCTTGAGGGCTCAACCCCTACCCCTGTGTGCTCAGAAGTCAGGACATAGAGTCAAGGAAAACTATATTAGAGCTTTAACATTTTATGTTGTTTTTCTTAATGGGTTTTGGACTTCCTTAGGACCAGTTACTGTTCTTTCCTGTTTTTCCTTTTTGTAATGGAAACGTCTATCATGCTTATTTCATTGCATTTTGGAAACTCATAGCTGGTGGGAATTGCCTTAGGGTGAATCATGCCTTGAGTCTCACCCATATCTGATTTAGATGAGACTTTGGACTTTGGACTTTTGAGTTGGTGCTAGTATGAGTTAATACATTGGGGCTTATATTAGTCTGTTTTCACTCTATTATAAAGACATACCCAAGACTTGATAATTTATAAAGAAAAGAGGTTTAATTGACTTACAGTTCAGCATGGCTGAGGAGGCCTTGGGAAACTTAGAATCATGGCGGAAGGCAAAGGGAAAGCATATTAGTTCATTTTCATGTTGCTAATAAAGACATACCTGAGACTGGGTAATTTATAATGTAAAAGAGGTTTAATTGACTCACAGTTCCACATGGCTGGAAAGGCCTCATAGTCAAGGCAGAAGGTGAATGGGGAGCAAAGTTACTTCTTACCTGGTGGCAGGCAAGAGAGCTTGTGCAGGGGACCTCCCATTTATAAAACCATCAGATCTTGTGAGATTTACTCACTACCATGAGCACAGTATCGGGGAAATTGCCCCCATGATTCAATTATCTCCACCTGGCCCTGCCCTTGACACATGGGGATTATTACAATTCAAAATGAGATTTGGGTTGGGACATAGCCAAACTATATCAGGAAGCAAGGCATCTTCTTCACAAGGCAACAGGAAGGAGAACGAACGCAGAAGGAACTACCAAACACTTAGTAATCATCAGATCTCATGAGAACTCACTCACTATCATGAGAACAGCATGGGGAAAATCGCCCCCCTGATTCAATTACCTCCACTTGGTCTGTCCCTTGACACATGGGGATTGTGGAGGATTAGAATTCAAGATGAGATTTTTGGGTGGGGACAGAGCTAAACCATATCAGGACTATTGAGATGGAATGAACGTATTTTGCACATGAGAAGGACATGAATTTTGGGAGCTGGAGCAAATACTAGGCTTTGAATGTGACCCTCAAAAAGTATGTGCTGGAAACTTAATTCCCAATGGAACAGTGTTGGGAGGTGGGGCCTAATGGGAGGTGTTTAGGTCATTAAGGCTCCACCATCATGAATAGCCTAACACCAATTATAAAAGGGCTTGAGGCTGCAAATTCAGCCTCTTGCTCTTTCGCCCTAACTCTTTTGCCATCTGCTGTGGGATGGTGTAGCAAGAGGGCCTTCATGAGACGCTAAAGCACCTTGATATCAGACTTCCCAGCCTCCAGAACTGGGAGAAGTAAATTTCTTTCTTTTATAAATTAGCCCGTCTGTGGTATTTTGTTATAGCAACACAAAGTGGACTCAGATAGGGGCTCCAGAAACACCCCCACAATGTGTAAGGTAAGACTTATTTGGGAAAATATTCTATCTCACCATGGTAGGCTGAATAATGACCTCCTTCCTCCACCCTGCCTGCCCCTCCCCACCCCAGACATATCTATGTCCTAATCCTTAGAACTTGTGACTGTTACCTTATATGGCAAATGGAGACTTGGCAGATGTGATGAAAGATCCTTCCATGGAGACATTATCCTGGGATATCTGAGAGGACCCGATAAAACCATAAGGGTCCTTATAACAGGATGGGAGGAGATTAGAGTCAGTAGTAGATATGGAGTCAGATATGGAATGATAAAGCAAGAACTGGTAGACATACAAGGATGAGGCCACGAGCCCAGGAATGCAGATGACCTCTAGAAGCTGGAAAAGGCAAGGAAAGGGATTCTTCCTTGAAGTCTCCAGAAGGAATGGATCCCTGCTAGCCCTTTTGGTTTTGGACTCTCGGCACTGTAAAACAATAAATTTTTATTATTTAAAGCTACTAAATTTGTGGTAATTTGTCATAGCAGCCATAGGTAACTTAAACACATACTGACTTCAAATGAATCTTTTAATCTGTCTGTGATACACTGTATTTTCCAAAGATGGTTTAAAAATGTCTTCCATTCCACATACCCTTCTACAGTGTCATTTTGCTGTGTCCTCATCAAGAGGTAGAATAAATCCCCCACCCACACCCTACCCTTTGAATCTGGGTGGACCCTGGGACCCCTTTGATCAACAGAATATGATAGAAGTTATACAGTGTCCCATAACTGCCATGGCAGTTTGCTTTCTCTGTCTTAGAAGCTAGCTGTCATGAAAGAAGTGCCATTTTAAGACCAGCATGCTAAGAGAAACACCCACATGGAGAACTTTGAAGCATGATCTATTATATGGAAAGAGAGATGCCAAAGAACATTAGCTCCATCTTGGAAGCAGTCCCCTGCCCCAGCCATCCTGGTTGACTCCATTGGCAGCAGAGACGAACAACCCAACCAAACTCTGCAAATATTTGAACCACAAATCATGAGAAAAATACAATGATTACTTAAGCTACTAATTTTGGGGGTGGTTTGTTCCTTGGCAAAAGCTAAGTAAAACACCATCTTTTTTATAGTAAGCTGGTGACTGTCTGAACAATGAAGTAATACATATGGTGTCTTTAGTGCCTGTTAAGAAATATATTTTTGGCACTAAGTAACTCGTAGTTACGTTAAAGTCACAAAGTATTTCATCTTTACAATTCCAGCTGTTATTTCTTAGTTTCCTAGCAATATCTACCAGGTTGCTATATCTGATTTCACAGAGTTGTAGTGAAGAATGAAGGGAATGAAGTAAACCTGTTTTGTAATATAGAAGCATTATACAAATATTACTGTATTAATCTCAGGGCAACATGAGAAGAATTGGAAGTAGCCTACAGCAAGTAGAAACACGAACTGATTCTATTGACTTAATTACATATACTTTATAAATCAGACTCTGGTCAGTAGATTTGAGGGTAACATCTTG
Organism: Gorilla gorilla gorilla; assembly: GCF_029281585.2. Taxonomy (NCBI): domain Eukaryota; kingdom Metazoa; phylum Chordata; class Mammalia; order Primates; family Hominidae; genus Gorilla; species Gorilla gorilla. Next base: position 104,728,301 of record NC_086017.1, on the reverse strand, counting down.
TTTCTGCTGTGGAAGTAAAAACATAGACTTATATGACAATAAATTTCTATGCTAAATCAAGGTTTTTTTCACTTCTGACTTTAAGGTTCTTCTCCAGAGAGAAGAAGCTGTCACAGACTTATTTTTTATGTTTCTGTATCTGTTGCCATCTTGCTTGTAGATTTTTAATTTTTCAGAAAGGTAGATGGAAACATTTAGTGTTGCATTTTGAAGACTGAATCTTGTGAATCTACAGGAGCATAAATGTCCTACCTCTTGGGACAGTTCCTACCATGAATTCAGATCAAGTATGTGTGTCTACTCTAAGAAGATTATGTTTGTTTTTATTTTCAGTTTGTCTTCGCTCTTTTCAAACTGGGTTATTCACTGCTGCACGTCAGTCAACTAATGCTTATCCTGACCTAAGAAGCTGTGTCAATGGTAAGCACTTCTACCATCAATTGAAAAAACAAAACAAAAACTCTGTAGGTAAAGTACACCCATGGTAATATAAACTAATGTTTAAAAATTGAGAAATGATCCTTTGATGGGTTGTATGCCCAGCAAGGAAGTATTTTCAAACTGCATTTCTAATACTTGTTTATAGTTGTAAATGCTCCTGTATTACTCAGAATGAATTTTTTTGCCTAATGTTTAAACTGAACAGTGTTCTCTGTTCCTAAAGGTTATCAGCTTCAGAATTTTTATTCCCAACAGCTTTATTTTGGCTGTTGTTGCATAATCATGTAGTGTGACTAAATGTTACAGTAGAGCCATGTTTATTCTTCTAACTTTTTGGCACTGATAATATAAACATGGAAAATGTTATATGAATCAAATTAGCTTTCTTGCTCTGAAGTTCACAAGGGGCCTAATGATGATTCTGGTACACTATTTTTGACTCTTTGTTGGTAAATTGGTAAATTAGTAAAAGCAAATGGTGCCACCACAGGATATAAATTGTGATGTTTGTTCAGAGAATATTTTACATCCAGGATTGAAATTCTCTAGATATTCATTTAACTGTGTTTTTCTCTAATTTAAAGTGCTTGTAATTACACAGGGAGTACAGTTTGTCTGAATACGTATATTTAATGATTTAATTCATGCTTTATCTTTTCTTAAAATTTATGAAATAACAGAATAATAATAATTTTGAAAAAATTTTTTATTATTTTCTTTTCTATGATTTTAAACTAATACCTAATGTATTGCCACATTTCAAAAAAAACTTGATCCTATGAAGACTTTTTAAAAAAATTATGGAATTAATTAGGCGTTAGCTAGGTTGGTTATTTATTTGTTTAACAACAAAAATTTTCTTTGGCTAACATATGCAAAGAGATAGAAATATAGGCAGTATTGGGTGTATTGGAAGTATTGGAAGGATGGGAAGAACATGTACAGTTGACTGGGAAGTTTAGAGGCTGGTGTGGAAATGTGCAGAAATCAAGAGACTATTGCAGTGTCTAATGAGGGGACAGAAATTACAAATAAAAAACAAATGGCATGTCATTTGCTATATTGATAAAGTGCTTTGATATTTTAGGAAGAAAATAAACAAGGCACTATAATTGGTCTTTACTTGTACTTTTTTTTTTTTTTTTTTTTTTTTTTTTTTTTTTTTTTTTTTTTTTTTAGACAAGCTCTTGCTCTGTTGCCCAGGCTGGAGTGCAATGGTGCAATCATGGCTCACTGCAGCCTCAACCTCCTAGGGTCAAGCAATCCTCCTGCCTCAGCCGCCTGAGTAGCTGGAACTATAGGCACATATCATCACTCCTGGCTAATTTATTTTTTATAGAGATGGAGTCTTGGGTGTGTTCTCCAGGCTGGTCTCAGACTCCTGGCCTCAAGCAATCCTCCTACCTGGGCCTCCCAAAGTGCTAGGATTACAGGCATGAAACACCATTCCAGGCCTTACTTTGTACTTCTTAATATTGCTCTTTTTCTCTGGTAATATTCCTTATTCTAAAATCTATCCTATATTAGTGTTGTCACTCTGGCTTTCTTTTGATTAGTGTTTTTATGGTTTACTTTTCCATCCATTAACTTTGAACATACCAGTGTGTTTATATTTCAAGTGAGTTTCTTTTGGGTCTTGCTGTTTTCTCCAATCTGACAATCTCTGTCTTTTAATTGGAGTGTTAGACTATAGACATTTACATTTAATGTTACCATTGATGGTGGTTAAAGTCTGTTAATCCCATCTGTTCTTTGTTTTTTTTCTTTTCCTACAGCAATTGTATTGCTTACTTGAGTTTTTTTTTAGGGGGGGAAGTTGATTCCATTTTATCTCCTCTGTTATTAATTATGCTTCTCAAACTTCTTTTACTCATTTCTTTTCTTTTCTTTCTTTTTTTTTTTTTTTCAGTCAGGATCTCACTCTCTAGCCCAGGCTGGAGTGTGGTGGGGTGATGATAGCTCACTGCAACCTTGAACTCCTTGTCTCAAATCCTTCTTTCCTTCTGCCTTAGCCTCCTTAGTAGCTAGGACTACAGGCGTGTAGCACCACGTCCAGCTAATTTTTAAATTTGTTTGTAGAGATAGGGTCTTACTTTGTTGCCTAGCTAGTTTTGAACCCCTGGCTTCAAGTGATCTTTTTGCCTTGGCCTCCCAAAGTGCTGGGATTACAGGCATGAGCCACTGTGCCAGGCCTCATTTCCTCTATGTTTTTATGCTGTTTCTGCCTTACATTTTAATATTATACATTATAAACTCCATGATATGTTAATTTATAAATAGCTTATCAAATGAGAAAATATTGTTTTATTGTTTTATTTGTTTATTTATTTATTTTTGAGACAGAGTCTTGTGCTGTCGTCCAAGCTGGAGTGCAGTGGCACAATCTCAGCTCATTGCAACCTCTGCTGGATTCAAATCATTCTTGTGCCTCAGCCTTCCAAGTAGCTGGGATTCTAGGCCTAGCTAATTTTTTTGTATTTTTATGGAGACAGGGTTTTGCCATGTTGCCTAGGCTGGTCTCAAATTCCTGGCCTCAAGTGATCAACCCACCTTGGCCTCCCAAAGTGCTAGGATTACAGGCATGAGCCATTGGCACCTGGCCCAGAAAACATTGTTCTGTATTTTCTCATATGTTTACCATTTCTGGCATTCCATATTCTTTTTCGTAGATCCACATTTCCATGTGACCACATTGACAACATGTTCCTTCTGCCTGAAGAAATTATTTTAACATTTCTTATACTACATATCTGAGGAAGATGGATTTTCTCTCTTTTTTTTTTTTTGTTTTGAGACAGAGTCTCACTCTGTCGCCCAGGCTGCAGTGCAGTGGCACAATCTCAGCCCACTGCAAGCTCCATCTCCCAGGTTCATGCCATTCTCCTGCCTCAGCCCCCCGAGTAGCTGGGACTACAGGTGCTCACCACCATGCCTGGCTAATTTTCTGTATTTTTAGGAGAGATGGGGTTTCACCATGTTAGCCAGGATGGTCTTGATCTCCTGACCTTGTGATCTGACCGCCTTGGCCTCCCAAAGTGCTGGGATTACAGACATGAGCCACCGCGCCCAGTATTTCTCCTACTTTTTAATTAAAAAATAGTATATTGCCTTTATTTTTGGGAGATATTTTTATTGGGTAAAGACTTCCACGTTGATAGTGCTCTGTCAGTATGTCAAAGATGTCTCTCCATTGTCCTTTCACTTGAATAGATGCTGATGGAAAATCTGGTGTTATTCTTAGCTTTTTTTTTTCTCTATATATGCTCTGTGTTTTAGATTTCTCTTTTTCTCTGGTTTTCTCTAATTTGACACAGTATTTTTAGGTTTATCCTCATTGATGTTTAGCGGGCTTCTTGGATCTATGTGTTCATAGTTTTTATCAAATTTAGAAAATGATTTACTATTATTTATTCAAATTTCTTTTTTCATTTTCCCTGCTATCTTTCCTCTTCTCTTGAAATGTCGATAGCATGTATTAGGCCATTTGATATTGTTTAACAAGTCATTCATGCTCTAGTTGTTTATCAATTTATTTATGTATTTATTGTTTTTATACTTCTTATCTGTCCTTCCTTGATTTTGGATAGTTTTTATGTCTTCAAGTTCACTCTTCTTTTCTTCTCCCATGTATAATTTACTTTTAATCTGATTTAGTGTATTTTTCATTTTATATAGTTTATTTTTCATTTCAATAAGTTCCATTTTGGTCTGCTCCATGTCTTCTATTTTATTTTATTTTTTTTTCATCATGCCTATATTTACTACTGGAACATGTGGAGTGCATTTAAAATAATTTTATTTACTTATTTTTCTGATTTTTGGTCATCTCTTTCATTTTAGATATATTTTCATCTATTGATTTTTCTCTTGGTTGTACTTTTTTTTCTTGTTTCTTTACATGAGTATTTTTTAATTTAATTTAATTTTATATTGTATTTTATTTTATTTGGATATAAGGGTCTCACTGTTACCCAGGCTGGAGTGCAGTGGTGTGATCATAGCTCACAGTAACTTCAAACTCCTGGACTCAAGCTATCCCCCTCCCTTAGCCTCTCAAATAGCTGGGACAACAGGCATGAACTACCACAGCTGGGGCATTTATTTTTAAAATTAATTTTAAAGATTATGTCTCGCTATGTTGCCCAAGCTGGTCTTAACTCCTGGCCTCAAATGTCCTCCCTCCTCTGCCTCCCAAAGTGCAGAGTGAACCACTGCATCTGACCTCTACTTATTTTTAATTGTTTATTGGACCAAGCAAACAATACTATTCTCGGTATAAATAGAAAAAAGAACTTGGAACTTTCAGTTTGGGCTAAGATGATGTAACAGGGACCAAGTTTATCCTTCTGCCTTAAATAAGTAGAACTTTGGTCTAAGTATATAAAATAATGGTTTTGAACATTGGAGAACAGGAAGTAGAACACTGTGACTCCCAAGGAAAAGAAAATAAGCTTACAGCTTACGTTGCTGGGTCCTGGATTTTCTTTTCTTCTTCCAAACAGTGTTTGATTTTGTTGTGGCATTTAGGTAACTTATGTGGAATACATTAAAAACAAATCTTTTGAGGTTTGATTTTAAGCTCTGTTAAGGCAATCCGGAGTAGCCATTAGCTTAAAACAAATTTAGCCTCAATAATAAGTCCTTGTGAGGATTCTACCTGATGCCATTTGTACTGTGAAATATTTTAGGTCTGGGTAGTCTAAAACAAACTATCCCTATCCCTCTATGAGCTCTGGAAATTTTCCTGTGCAAATCATCATTCAGCCAAAGACCCTACGGGATCTTTTTGCAGATCTCTGGAGACTCTTTCTCTTTTCCTCTATCTCTCTTTCTCTCTCTCTTTCCATACACACACATTTTTTCCCTCTCTCTGCCTTTATAGTACTCTGACCAGCAAAATTCTAATTTGATCTCCCCAAACTCCAATATTTGTTTTCTCAACCCAGGGAGACCACTGGGATCTGTTTGTGTTTCTTGCACTGTTGCATAGAAGCTATCTCCAGGCAGTAATGTGGTCCAATTATAGGTCTCAGCTTGTTTATTTTCTTTTCCTTAGGAATTACCGTGTTCTCCTTCCTGTTCTCCAATGTTTGAAAAACCATTATTTTACATAGTTAGACTGAAGTTCTACTTATTTAAGGCAGGAAGATAAATCTATTCCTTGTTACATCATCTTAGTCCAAATTGAAAATTTTAAGTTCTTTTTCTTTTTTCTTTTTCTTTTTTTTGAGAGAGAGCCTGGCTCTATCACAGTGGCATGATCTCAGTTTACTGCAGCCTCTGCCTCCCAGGTTCAAGCAATTCTTGCACTTTAGACTCCTGAGTAGCTGGGACTACAGGCATGTGCCACCATGCCCAGCTAAGTTTTGTATTTTTAGTAAAGACAGGGTTTCACCTTGTTGCCTAGGCCTCAAATGATCTGCCTGCCTTGGTCTCCCAAAGTGCTGGGATTACAGGTGTGAGCCATCACACCTAGCCTCTTTTTTCTCTTAATGTTGAGAATAGTATTGTTCTGTCTACCTCATGGAATTGTTCTAAGGCTCAAATGAGGTAATATATTTTGAAAAATATCTAAATTACAGTTATGAAATACTGTATATACTTGCAATGCAAAAGTAGTGTTATGGGATCTTTGGGGTGTTGCTTTTCTGGCTGGAAACTTCTGTGGCTGGTGGTGCCTTTGCCTGAGTTCTTGTCCTGCATCCATGAAGAATGAGGTATGCAGAAAAGTGGAGGGTGAGCAAGATGAACAGGAACTTTACTGAGCATTAGAACAGCTCAGAGGAGACCCTCAGTGGGTAGCTCATCTCTGTAGTCAGGTTGTCCCATCAAGTGTTCAGCCCTCAGCAGAGAGGAGGGCTTGAAGCGGGTGGCTCCTCTCTGTAGCCAGGTCATCCCATTGTCTCTGCAGCTTTCAGTAGAGAGGAGGCCTAGAGTGGGTGGCTCCTGTCTGCAGCTGGTTCTCCCATCAGCAGCTCTCAGCAGAGGAGGTCCTGGAGACGGTGGTTCTTCTCTACAGACAGGTCATTCGATGTCTGCAGCTCCCAGTACACAGGAGGCCCTGGAGATGGTAGCTCCTTTCTGCAGCTGGTTGTCTGGATATCTGTTCTGCTCTGGCTGAGTCTGGGGTTTTTATGGTCTTCAGAGAGGGAAAGTGCATGCTGACTGGTCCATGGGCTGCCATGGGTGGGCCCAGGAAAAAGCACCAAGTGTTCCCCCATCAGTCAGCAGGACTGGTAGCCCAGCCCACAGGCCTCAGGCCTTCCCCAGCCTGAAGGTGGGACTTCACAGGGGACCTACCCTTTTCCACCTAGGAAGCTGTCTACCTCCTGCCACTGTTCATGGCACCCAGGCTGTTTGTGCCAAGGGGGTGCCTGCAGGCCAGCACTGAGCTGCCCTCAGCACCCCCCTCAGCTCCCTTCCCATGCTTGTTGGAGCCCAAAGACTGGAGGGGGCAGGGTGCTGGCATGTTAGCACTGCCCTGAGCTTATGCCCACCCAGCTAGGCTGCGACAACAGCTGGCTTCAGCTCCAACCTTGTTCCATGACCAGAGTGGGTGCCAGGAGTGAGGTGAGGTCAGGAAGCAAGAGCAGGCACTTCTGAGCCTGTGGTGGGCAGAATGGGCCTCCCCAGACCCTCAAGAGCACAGAGGTGCCCAGGTTTCCAGCCAGGCTTGGGCAGCTGCAGCTGCACTCAGGGGACTCTTGTCCCACCAGTTTGGAAGGGGTGGAGCTCCCCCTTGTCCTTGGCTTTTACCAGCTCCATGGCACGTGCAGCCCTGGCCATGCCTCTAAGATCAGAGCGGATGCCTGCTGCGGGGAGAAGCCTGGCAGCGGGAGCAGGCCCCTAAGAGCACAGAGACACCCGGGTCCGGAGCCATGACAGGGAAGCTGCAGCAGCATCCGGGGAGTGTGGGGCTCCTATCTGCTCCGTGGAGTGGGAGGCCCTGGCCCACATCCCCACTGCCACTGGCGTCTTGGCAGCAGCCACTCTACATGGGCCACTGCTGCCATCTGTAGTTTATTTTTACAAAATAATTATAAAGATTTGCCTAATAGGCTCACTTTTTAATTTAGGAAAAGTATTATTTAAAGAAAGGAGTTGTGGGTTTTTTTTTCATTGGTTGTAGGCTTCAGGATTTTTATTATAGTACACACAATTTTATTTTACCATGACATGAGATAAAAAAAAAATAGATATCTGTTTCCTTCAGCCATTCCAGACCAGTGTAGTCCTCTGCCATGCAATGAAGATGGATATATGAGCTGCAAAGATGGAAAAGCTTCTTTTACTTGCACTTGTAAACCAGGTTGGCAAGGAGAAAAGTGTGAATTTGGTATGTATAATAACCCCCGCCCCCCAGCTCATCAGGATTGGTCTCCTGAAAAGTTCTCTGCAGGTTATATTACTTTAAAAATAATTTATTTTTTTCCTGTTTTAGACATAAATGAATGCAAAGATCCCCCAAATATAAATGGAGGTTGCAGTCAAATTTGTGATAATACACCTGGAAGTTACCACTGTTCCTGTAAAAGTGGTTTTGTTATGCTTTCAAATAAGAAAGATTGTAAAGGTAAGAGCAGGATGGTAGAATTAAAACACATTTACTATGTGAGAATAATCCCAGTTAGAGAAATTTTACTAGCAAATTTTTGGAAAAATGATATGTAAGTGCTTATACTAACACATTTTTATCGACATTGAAGCCTTGTGATACTGTGGAACTGCTTTTTAGCTTTTGTTTGTTTTTGAGAGATAGGGTCTCACTCTGTCTCCCAGACTGGAGTAGAGTGGCTCCATCATGGCTCACTGTAGCCTTGACCTCCTGAGCTTAATTGATCCTCTGACTTCAGCCTCCCAAGTAGCTGGGACTACAAGTGCATGCCACCATGCCCAGCTAGTTTTGTTTTGTATTTTTTGTAGAGATGGGGTTAATCATGTTGCCCAAACTGATCTTGAACTCAAGTGAGCCTCCTGTCTCAGCCTCCCAAAGTGTTGGGTTTACAGGTGGGAGCTCTCTGCCTGGCCTGCATTTTAGTTTACAGTACTGATAACACAATTTTTAAAAATTTTCTTATTGTATGTGCGTGTACACACTTGTGTGCATGTTTCAATAAGGAATTTCATTATAAAGTGATGTTTCAATGCAAGTCTTTGCATGCTACAAACTTTGCAAAATCATTGTTTATCCTGTTTTCAGACATTATATTTTTTATTCTCTTCTAGTAAGATACATAGCCATAGAAAGAAATCCACTGCAATAACCTCTTCCATTGTATTTTATTTTTCCTTTTCAGAAATACTTTTCTGATTTCCAACATCAGCCCTTCATCTGGCACCTCATTTCCTGTTGTGGTTTTGGGAAAGTAAAAGATCTAGTTTTCTTTCTCTTTATACCTTTAAGATCATATCATTGTTCATAACTCCTTTTCTTCTTCAGACTTAAATATTCCCTGTTAGTTTAGCTTTCTAACAAGTCATTTTACTAGTGTATTTGTTTTGTTTTTCATTGTTTTCCTATCCCTAAATTTTGACTTTTTTTCTCTCTGTATACTGTCTTTCAGTTTGGCTGTGTTAATGCTATGACTAAATCTTCAAGTATTCATACCAGGTGTATGGATGACTAAAAATAAAATTTCCCACCTTGACTTAAAATTTGCCTTTAGAAACTGGATACAATATAATATCCAAGTTCTCTCCTCCACTACTTTTTGTTTGTTTGTTTTGCTAAAATGTTAAAAAAAAAAGTAAGTTAAAATGTGAATTTCTTGTTCGACTCTTTATTTTATATATATTTTGGTAAAGCCCTAAATTGGATTCATGTTCAAATCATCCATCTCTTACTGAATAGCAGTGTTTAGTATGATAAAATGTACTATAATATTATTTAAACTGCAGTTAAATGACTCTAAAGTGAACTACATTAACAACAAATTCTTCTAAACAGTTATCCAATTTGTGATCATGTATCTTTCTTATCTGCCTATTTGAAGGTCTGTTTGAGTTTGGATTTTGAGACTACTTAGAATATATACCCAAAGGACTATAAATCATGCTGCTATAAAGACACATGCACACGTATGTTTATTGCGGCATTATTCACAATAGCAAAGACTTGGAACCAACCCAAATGTCCAACAATGATAGACTGGATTAAGAAAATGTGGCACATATACACCATGGAATACTATGCAGCCATAAAAAATGATGAGTTCATGTCCTTTGTAGGGACATGGATGAAATTGGAAACCATCATTCTCAGTAAACTATCGCAAGAACAAAAAACCAAACACCGCATATTCTCACTCATAGGTGGGAATTGAACAATGAGATCACATGGACACAGGAAGGGGAATATCACACTCTGGGGACTGTTGTAGGGTGGGGGGAGGGAGGAGGGATAGCATTGGGAGATATACCTAATGCTAGATGACGAGTTAGTGGGTGCAGCATGCCAGCATGGCACATGTATACATATGTAACTAACCTGCGCAATGCGCACATGTACCCTAGAACTTAAAGTATAATTAAAAAAAAAAAAAGACTGTCATTAGAACATGAGTGATAGAAAAACCATCACAATGCTGGATACCATATGCATTTTGTAAACAAATAGTACCCATTCTTACTTCTACGCTTAAATACTTTAATAGTCTCTTTCTAAAGAATTTGTGTTTTTATTGTTTTTTTAAGATAGATAGGGTTTCACTCTGTCACCTAGGCTGGAGTGCAGTGGAACGATCTCAACTCACTACAGCCTCAACCTCCTGGGAGATCCTCCCACCTCAGCCTCCCAAGTAGCTGGGACTACAGGTGTGCACCACCATGCCTGGCTAATGTTTGTAGCTTTTGTGCAGAGACAGATGGAGTTTTGTCATATTGTCCAGGCTGGTCTCAAATTCTTGGGTTGAAGTGATCCATCTGCTTCAACCTCACAAGGTCATGGGATTACAGGCATGAGCCACCACACCTGGCCAGATTTATGACTTTTTAAAAATTAAAAAGTATTTAATTCTTATCCACTCAGTTAGTACACATATATATGTGTAAATGATTACAAAAGTACTCTTATTAATAGGAATGTTCCTGATGACCACATCTGTTCTTATATTCATTTGCATTATTGTTTAGTCATGATATGTAAGTAATAACGTAGAAAACAGATAGAAGAATATATAAAAAACTATTACAGCCAGGCACTGTGGCTCATGCTTGTAATCCCAGCACTTTGGGAGGCCGAGGTGGGTGGATCACCAGGTCAGGAGATCGAGATCATCCTGGCTAACACGCTGAAACCCTGTCTCTACTAAAAATACAAAAAAATTAACCAGGGTGGTGGCGGGTGCCTGTAGTCCCAGCTACTCCGGAGGCTGAGGCAGGAGAATAGCATGAACCCGGGAGGCAGAGCTTGCAGTGAGCTGCGATCACAACAGATCTGTCTCAAAACAAACAAACAAACAAACAAACAAACAAAAACCACAAAAAACACTATTACAATGGGACCTTTGCCAAGATGTAGAAATGGTTGGGATCCAGTTGCCAATAACTGTCTAAAGATGAAAGAATAAAGCTTAACTTTTCTTTTCTTCTTCTTTTTTTTTTTTTTTTGAGACAGAGTCTCGCTATGATGCCCAGGCTGGAATGTAGTGTGAGCTCGGCTCACTGCAACCTCTGTTTCCCGGGTTCAAGTGATTCTCCTGCCTCAGCCTCCCGAGTAGCTGGGACTACAGACGCACGCCACCACGCCTGTCCAATTTTGTATTTTTTGGTAAAGATGGGGTTTTGCCATGTTGACCAGGCTGGTCTTGAACGCCTGAGCTCAAGTGATCTGCCCACCTTGGCCTTCCAAAGTGCTGGGATTACAGACATGGGCCACTGTGCCCAGCTGAAAGAATAAAACCTTTCAGTCAGACATTAGATGTCAGTTTGGAGTCGTAAAACCAATGCACTGTAACTTAAACTTGTATGATCTAAATAATTCCCTGCAATATGCCTCAAACCAAATACACTTATTGACATATTTTTACCGATTTTATTTTATTTTATTTTATTATTTATTTATTTAGTGACAGGGTCTCCCTCCGTTGCCCAGGATGGAGTGGAGTGGTGCAATCATAGTTCAAGGCACCCCAGCTTCTGGGTTCAAGTGATCCTCTTGCCTTATCCTCCTTAGTAACAAGAACACATGCCACCACTCCTGGCTAATTTTTTTCTCTTTTCCTTTTTTGTTTTTAATATGTAGAAGTGGGGTTCCACCATGTTGCTCAGGCTGGTCTCGAACACTTTGACCCCCAAAGTGCTAGGATTACAGCACTGCTGCTGTGCCCGGCCACTCCTGGCTAAATTAAGAAAAAAAACTTTGTAGAGACAGTGTCCCACTATTGCTCAGGCTTACTTTATTTCAAAAACATAGAGTTTTTAGCTCTTTTTAAAAATTGGATATTTTACTTTGAATTAATTAAAGATTCACATGAAGTTGTAAGAAGTAATACAGAGAGATGCTATATACCCTTTACCCCATTTTCCCTTAGTGGTAAGAGTTTACAAAATGATAGTACAATTTCACACTCAAGACATTGACAATGATACAGTCAAAATATAGAAAAATTCCTACAAGGGAACTGGTTTTATTATTTTTGTGCAAATTATTTTAAATAATATCCTAAATTTTGACTATTAATCTGGAAAAAAAGCTGTCAACTTTTAGAATAGAAAACATATTTTCTGTTCTGAATTTGTCTTTCTCCAGAGAGTACACAGAATAGTTCACTAATAATTCCGTCTCCACTGAACTATTTCTGTCACGTTTTGTTTTCTTCACAGGTGCTCATCTAGTAACTAGTTGCTATCAATATGTTATCTCCTTCTTCATTTGGCAATATAATATATGCATCTGAAATTTCTGGAATATTCATTTAGCACTAAATTCATATTGGATTAACTGCAGATTTATAAGTACTTAGAGACCTTAATCTTATTTTAAATTTGAATCACTATTGTCTACTTTAGACAACAATAGTAGTGTACTAATTAGATGTTTGTTCATTTCCAAAGAAACAAGATAGAAGAGATGAGCCATCCCATGTACAAAAAATACTTGTGATAATATGGAGTGAATCTGTTTTCAAGACCTCCATTTATTTTCGCACCACAACCTGGCAGATAAGAAAATTTCTAAAGCTTTCTCCTTCTTAACATAACTAGAAAGGAACATGGCAAACATCAATCAAATTTCCCTGTGCATTTGTAGAAAGAAATCATATTTAGTGAGCTAACATATGATGATAGATTTAATGTTTTTTGGTCCGAAGGCCAATCTGTTATCTCATTACATATATTAAACTAGATCCAGGAAACACAAATCAAGGGTTCTTTGGTAGTGTCTGCTGGTATGGGAAAAATGTTTTTTAATATAGTGATTTTATTTATAGATGTGGATGAATGCTCTTTGAAGCCCAGCATTTGTGGCACAGCTGTGTGCAAGAACATCCCAGGAGATTTTGAATGTGAATGCCCTGAAGGCTACAGATATAATCTCAAATCAAAGTCTTGTGAAGGTAGGATGATGGTGGTATCATTACTGATGGTGGAGAGGGTGGGTGTGAACCCTGAACTGATATTTAAAAGCATTGGTTTTGTTTGACATCAACAGTCATATTTTCTTATCCCTAATATAGCTTGTTCAGTTGGGTAATCATTGGCTTCCTTCCTTCCAGAGTAAGAGTATGTAAGGCATATGGTCTTTAAGTTTGGTGTTAGGCGCGCCAATTGGCCCTTTGAGCTACCTATGAATTGGAGACCTCCATGTGTGATAAAAACAAGATAAACATATTTTCACATCATTTATATCATATTCAAAGATGAAGAGAATTTCACTTTGGAAGGAAAAACAGTAGATAGAAAAGAAAGACACAAGCTTAAAAATCATCTTAGTGAGACAATGAGCATGGTTAAAACTTTAGTTTTTATTCCAAGCTTTTCAGTGATTTTTCTGTGCATATATAAATAAATCATTTATTCTAAAATAAAAAATGACACAGTTCTATTATCTCATGATAAAGAAATGATAACAATACTCTAGAAATTTAAGAAATACTGATCGGTAATGTCAGAGCCTGTGGGTTTGGGGCAACCCCTTAAAGGTGCTATTACTTCATGTGACTGCTGTGGCGCTGCCCTGTGTGCATCAGGAAGCTTCAACATATTATAGTTGTTTGTTTGTAGGTTTGTTTATTATGATATACAGATTATCTCATACCTTCCTTTCGATTTTTTAAAACTTTAAAACAGATTTACTGCCATGGCTGGAACTAATCAATACTAATTTTTCTATTGTGGCTGTATATATATATATGTATGTATGTGTGTATATTCACACATATGTATAATGTACCTTTTAAAAAATAGATTTAGGGGCTACAAGTACAGTTTTAATGTACTCTTTTAACCATTTTTAAATGTACAGTTCAGTGGCATTAATTATATTCATGCCATTATGCAGCCATCACTGCTATTTCCAAAACTTTTTCATCAGCCCCAACAGAAACTCTTAAGCAGTAACCATTAAGCAGTGAGTTTTATTTTATTAGTTACCTTGATGGCGGTAACCTCTAATCTTGTTTTCTGTCTCTATGAAGTTGCCTAAATCAATAATAATTTTACAATATATTTTTTAACTATGTATGCTGCTTTCGAGATTTTGATGTCCTATCTCCTTTTGCAATCACCAAAAATATTCCCCTGCCAGCCCCCGCAACACATTTCTCCTTTCTCACCATTGCAGATAGAAATTACCGTGGAAAACTCTAGATGTCTGTGGAATTATCATTAGCCAACTTCATCACCTGTATTGTAGTTTTATTTAATGAATGACATATTTTTTAAAAAGATTTATATATGACTCTTATCTATAACTTTAATAATATGCAATTTTAATACTAAGGATTATTAATTTTGGGAATCTATTTTAAATTATTTTATGAGAACATATTCAATAATAGCATTTATGAGCTTGTGGAGTTTTAAAGGTCATAGGGCATATCCAATGAAAATGTCAATGATCTTATATAACTCTGAGATAGATGTTTGCTTCAACATAATATTATAAATTTCCAAGAATGATTTTCTCAAAATATGGAGTAGGGACAGGGACCATATAGAAGATTTCATAATATGGGAGATTACATCACAGTGAGATTTAAAAAAAAACAAAAAAACAGATATTTCCCTAAATTCACTGCCAACATTAATTATCGCATTATGAGTGTTCCAATGTTCTTGATATTGTCATTTAATTCCTGATTGTATCAACCTTCAGTTAAAGGGGTCTTTTCTTCCCTTCCCTTCCCTACCTTTCCTTTCCTTTACTTCCCCATCATGCTCTCCCTTCCTCTTTCCCTTCTCATTTCTTTTTTCTTTTTTTCAAAGCAATGAATTGTGAGGTAATCTCAATGAAATTCAAATGATCAGAAATGACAGTTAAGTTGAGATTCTCAATCTTTTTTTTCTTCAAATTCAAAATGAGAAATTTGGTAGAATTGTTATACTTTACTTAATCACTGAAAGTTATAAATTAATTTTTCTTTCAAATATGTAAATAAAAATTATACTTGTAACTCGTTTAAATTTCCATGTTCAGTATTATGTTTAAATGTAGTTTGATGTCGTAGTATTTCTTTCCCTAAGGTTCGATTATCATTGATTATATCATACTACAATCATAATATTCGTCTGCCTATAAGATTGAACATTTAGGGGATATTAAAGTTTGTGTGTGTGTGTTTTTTTTTACCTCAGATATAGATGAATGCTCTGAGAACATGTGTGCTCAGCTTTGTGTCAATTACCCTGGAGGTTACACTTGCTATTGTGATGGGAAGAAAGGATTCAAACTTGCCCAAGATCAGAAGAGTTGTGAGGTAAACATTTTACAATGCTTAACTTCTCACCTGTTTTCTAAAATGAGAGATCCTAGATACTTATTTTCACATAGCTAAGTCAGGAAAATACAGACGTTCTGCAATAATTGCTGTAGCTTTAAGCAGGTTATGAGTCATGATTATTTACTAATTATGGTCATGTAAGTCATAAACATTGGGGATAATTAGTGGCTGGGTTTAAAAAAAAGAGGGTAGAGTCACAGTTTAGAGAGTACTTATCTGTAGTCTGTACATTTATAAAATACAACTTGTATGTTTACTTAAGAAATCAAGAAAAGCTGAGTTTAACAGCCCTCATTGTGAAAAAAAATCTCCCATAGAAACTTCAGTGAAAACATTTTCCAGTGTCTACTTTTCTGGATTCCACTCTGACTAGTTTGATCATGCCTTAGGCGTTATAGGGTTTATAAAGTGCTCATAAAATTTCAGAGGGTACAAGTGCAGTTTTAATGTACCCTTTTAACCATTTCTAGGATTTAGTGGGGTTTAAGTATATCATAATTCAGAGAGGTTGATTTCTTAATCTGTGTCTCTCAAACTTGCTTTTAATTACTTAGATTTAATGCATAATTGACCCAGGAATTGAATATTGGGGGTAGGTGCTCATTTTTACTTCATTGAAATAAATGTCACCATCTGAGCTCTTTTTTTCCTGCATCTTTTTTTTGACAAGTGAAGGTAAAATTATATATTATTATGAGGCAGACCATAAAAAATGCCTAAATAATGATTTAACTAAGTATACATACATACCTCTATAGCTCTTGCCAAAACAAAGCTGTATATGTCCAGAAAATGTCACATTCAATAATATGCAACCTACTTGGTAATAAGCTAGTTGGCATTTGTAGTAAATTTGGTACGTTACTACTTAATTGAAATGCCATGCTGTGTGAACATCTATTTTGTAATTTAGTCCTTTATTATTTCTGTATTTGGTGTAGTTACATATCACCGTCTGCCTTGAAATAGATTTATTAAAGTTTTAGGGGGAAATAAAATGTTATTTCTGGGCCTATATTTAATACAGTGCTATGTACGTAGTTCTCCTCAAAATATCCTCATATGTGCTCAATAATTTGTATGTTAAAAGCTTTTCATTTTAATGTTTGTTTTCACTCGTAGAAAAAAATACTTGATACCATATGTGATGACTTTAAATAATGTTCTTGTAAATTCTTGGAGACTATGAGAGCTGAATTTATATTTATTTCCTTCGTGTTTTCCGGTATTCCCTTTACTATCTAGATAGCACATTCTTGCTCAGAAAACTTTTGCTTAATAAATGAATGAGTGAATGAATGAGGTGCTGTTTATTGGTACATTAATTCTTACACCTATTTCTGACTTCAAATAAAAATAATTTTCAGACATAATCCATGGGAGATAATATACCTTGACAGTTAATTAAAGAAATATATATTGGTTCTTGAAGAAAGAGTTTGTGTTTAGGATGAAAATTTGCAAAGGCAGTATTAAAGACAAAGATCGAAAGCCATGCACATTGAACGAGACTTTAAAACACACGTATTCTTGGAGGTTATACTGATAGACTATACAAGGAAATGGAATATATGTATTTATTATTACCAAAAATATTCTTAATTATTTTAGTGTATTACAGATGATACATTAGTAACCAAACAAAAATGCATGACCTCACACAAACATTAAGCAATAACCTGTGCATTTTGATTTTCTTGTTGTTTATTTGGTTTCTTTTATTCCAGGTTGTTTCAGTGTGCCTTCCCTTGAACCTTGACACAAAGTATGAATTACTTTACTTGGCGGAGCAGTTTGCAGGGGTTGTTTTATATTTAAAATTTCGTTTGCCAGAAATCAGCAGGTGAGGAACCAATACCAATGATAATTTCTAGAGGTTAAGCAGATAAGGGCAGAAGAAAAGTTGCTGAAAAGGTTTGAAATGTGTGAAATTGTATTACCTATCAGATAATATAGTCATATTACCAATGAGATGACTTGGGGAAACCTAAAGTTAATTTACTCCTTCACACATGTAATTTTCATGCTAAAACCTTTTTGAGTCATTCTAGGCTGACTTTCCCCAATGAACATTTTACATTATTCCATATTATTCCTTTTGTAGAAAATGCATATTTACTAAGAAGCTGGGAAAGTAGATTTAATGTACTTGTGAAATTTCCATTATTCTTTACACATGTTATGAAAACCAGGTATTAAAAAATACTCAGTATTGCTTTTAGAATATCATTATATTCAAAATTATTAAGGAAAAAATTTAAACTTGCTTAAGTGGCATTTTAAAGACATATATTACATAATTTTAGTTGGCTGTCTAAATACTTTATCCATTATTATCGTACTTAGATTGAGTTCAGAAATGAAGTAAATGCTTATGTTTTTTAGTCATGATTCCACTTATTTTTTATAGCAATGTTTATGATCCAATTTTTATTTTATTATATTTATTTATTTTTGAGACAGAGTCTTGCTTTGTTGCCCAGGCTGGAGTGCAGTGGTGCAATCTCGGCTCACTGCAACCTTCACCTCCCAGGTCAAGCAATTCTCCTGCTTCAGCCTTCTGAGTAGCTAGGACTACAGGTGTGAGCTGCCACACCCAGCTAATTTTTGTATTTTTAGTAGAGACAGAGTTTTACCACGTTGCCCAGGGTTGTCTCAAACTCCTGACCTCAGGTGATCACCTCAGGTGATCTGCCATAATTGTACTTCAGTTATCAGATTTTCTCAGAAGCATACATTGCTGGAAGTAGAAGAAAGAAATTGGATTTTTTTTGGAATAATGAGAAGGAAAAATACTTGAGACAGATTATACAGTTCAAATTTTAAAATATTTTAATTAAATAAGCATGTATGTTTAGAACTTAATGTTAGATACATGAATGATTATTCATTAAATAATTCAACTAAATTCATAGACATTATTAAAAACATTGAAAATTATTCTAAGATCAATAACTTACATAAATACTTAAGTAACGGTGCTCCTTCCACACTTTATTTCTGCCAATATGTGGTTTTTTTCCTTTAACATCACAGAGCAACTAATATCTTCCAATGATAGAGATTGGAGTAAACCCTTCCCTGCTATGAGAATAATAATGAGAGAAAAATATTAGTTCTAGTAAATAACACTTTTAGGAATACAATTGATCCTCCAAATCCTTGAGTTCCTCATCTGTGGATTTAACCAACCTCGGGTAGATATTCAGAAAAAAACACAATGACAATACAATACAAAATAATACAAATAAGACACAATACAGTATGACAACTATTTACATAACATTTGCATTGTATTGAGTATTATACATAATGTAGAGATGACTTAAAGTACGTGAGAGGATGTGCATAGGTTATATGCAAATACTATGCCATTTTATATAAAGGACTTGAGCATCTGTGGATATTGATACCATCCAGAGGTCCTGGAGCCAATCTCCAGGAGTTTGTTCATTTCTCACTGATGATTCACAGTAGTTTGATCTCTAACATGGGATCGGAATTGGACAAATTATTTTTTCCAGAATTTATTATTTATTTATTTTAAACTTTTCATTGAAATATAAAGTATGTACCGATATGTACACATTAGATTAAATGTATAGCTTGATGAATTTTTATAAACTGCCCCCTGTGTGATCAACACAAAGAATAGCTAGTGCTTTTATTTATTTTTGCAAATTTCTTGATGTCTGTTGCTCATGATCAAATACTTTCCCTCCGTAAATGTCAACAAATTCATTCTATTTTCCTGTTTACCATGCTTGTGAAAAAGAATGAATTGTTCCCCATTGTAATGAATCAATATGCTGATGATATATTCCAGAAACAAAATATGCAGAATATGACCCTTTGAAACTATGATTTCAGCCTGATTTTACAAAGAAAAGGAAATTATCTCCATAATAGAATCAACTGCTGGAAGATCCTGAGCATACACAGATTTGGATTTTGGCAAGATAATATTGCTTCACATCAGCAAAATGCTCAGATAATTATGAAAGAGCATAGAAGTCCTTATTCCAAGCAAAATTGTTCTTTTTTTCATAATCTGAGTTCAGTAAATTCCTACTACATTGTTATCCATCCAACATGCTTTACTCCACATTTTACCTCTTTTTTAATATTTCTTGGGAATTCTAAAGATGAAAACATTCATTTTGTCACCTTTTCTTTGTTCCATTTGAGGGAGATATGTGCCCCATTGCAAATGGTGCCTCTATTACTATTACTATTTTACTATATTGCGGTAAGAGTGTGGGATTCTGTCCTGCCTAATATAGCAATTATCTGAAGTCCAGACTCTTTAACTTAAATTGCCTTTATTTTAAGTTAGGTGACTAATAGTTATTCAGCTATTGTTCCTTTTCCCTGTTTGTCTTTCGTCAATCATGTGGATTTGCTAGTCCCTTGGAAACTTCAATGCTGATTCTCATTGAAGTGTTTTAAGGATACTGAATCAACACATGTTATTTTAAGTCCTGCATCCTAAGACTTTTCTCCCCTGTAATAGCTACATATATGTCTAGAGTCTTAATAGCAACAGATGTTGCCAGCACTCAGATACCCCCCAAACACATGGGTAGACTATGTCTTTTAAGTTTTCCTTCTGTGTATTCTACAACAGTGACTTATGCAATTGGAGTTTTAGGAAAGCTAATAGATATATTTTAAGTTTTTAAATTTTACCTTTCTTACCACACATGAAGGCTTAATGATGTCTGCAGTCATCCATGTGCCATCTTGTAGATCTCCACGAGTGATTCCTGACATGTGAAATTATAGGGAAAATATGCCTTTTGATGAATAAACCAACGATGAAATTGTAACACATTTTATGATCACTTATGGATACAGCAAAAACAAAAACAAACAAAAAAGAACAACAACAACAAAAAGCTACCACTTCTTAATGTCAGATTATATAGTGTATAAAAGGCTCCAGGAGAGATATAGTGTGCCTGATACTTATACCTGTGTATTAATTCCATCATTTGGAAGGTGCTATCAAAATATATGCCAAAGAAAGATGACAAATTACCAAAGCATCTGTTCCCTGGGGAAAAGATTCCAAGTATAAGCAAGAAAATATAATAACTTAATTTTAAACATACATGGAACCAGAGATAATACATGAGCAGTCTAATTCTGCCCTTCTCTTTTATTAATTCCAGAAAAAGAAATAAATAATTGACTCTGTCTGTGTTACTGTTTGTCAGTACAAGAAAAAAAGAATAATGCATTAAGCTTTCTGTATTTCTTACTCTTAAGGATCTCTCTTTGTCCATTGTTTAGATTTTCAGCAGAATTTGATTTCCGGACATATGATTCAGAAGGCGTGATACTGTACGCAGAATCTGTCGATCACTCAGCATGGCTCCTGATTGCACTTCGTGGTGGAAAGATTGAAGTTCAGCT